>NC_064922.1:921583630-926383630 GCF_023897955.1 Schistocerca gregaria | reverse complement strand
TATTCCACTTTCAAGCAGAAGAAACAATTGCTGCATTGCATTTTTACATTAATTTAACAGGCTGCAGTGGCAAAGTACCATCATGATACCTAAACTAACATGAAAATTGATGCTTAATATTCTACGGGCATCCCGAGGTGCACACTACAGACATGTGGGACAGATTGGCGCTATTGGTTGGAATGTCGCGTGGCACAGTACACAATGCTGCTGTGCATAACATTACCATCCGCCTTCTTATGTGCGCACCACTGTGGCAGACTACAGTGCGTTCATTGTGTCTGCATACTTGTACACGAAAGATGTAACAAGTAAAGTTAGGTACCACAAAAACGTTATATGTAAGTATTGAAAACTATGGTTAGAAGCAACAGGAAACAAATAAATGTCAGTTTGAAGACATTTCTGTCTTTAGACTGCTGCTACTAGCACCAATCACTGTGCTGACTCGTCTTAGAGTGAGTGTTAAATACCTAATATTCTGTGAAGTCACTCTTAAACAGCATTAATGAGGGTAGGGAACTGCAGTATGCAATACACAGCTGCACTTCTGAGTACCTTCAGGAGGAAAAATTTGTGTAGTGCTGATGTGTATGAAAGTACAAAAAGCTATGCTAGCAGTTGTAATTAACACGTCCGTCCCCAAGAAGGAAATGAGGATACAGGGGTTCATCACACAAACTCCTGGGTTCGAGGGGTGACAATTGACAATGAGAGAGGGGGAAGCATTAAATGTGAGGTCCTTGGAGAGTTATTGATGTGCACATTGGCGAGAGGGCGGGGTGGGGGTGGGGGGGGAGATAGAGATAATACGGATTTCAAAAAAAGTCTCGTTAAGTGGCTCTAAAGTTCGATAGAGAGAAACTCTAGCAGCACTAAAGAGAACAATCAAACAGAAAGTTTGTTATATCTCATTATCAGACCAATGGTACAATCACTGCAGAGATATGTGTATCTTGGTCATGGCAAAGAAAATAAGGATGAATATAATATGAGAATTTAATCATGGGAATAATGAAAATGAAAGCAGTTTCATTTGGTAAACCATATGGCGTTAGTCATGCAGTTTTGCTATGGCCACTGGCGGCCATACAACAGTAAACTGGTTAAATTGAACCTTGTGAGAAGTAGTATATTTACTTGCCTTGCAGTTTAATTTGCAATGGAGCTTAAACATTGCTTAGCAATGGAAGGAATTTCATTAGCCTTTGATTAAATGATTAAATCAGGCAGCAAGACATGTATGAACATCTGTTTTCTTCCGTATTAACTTCGTTAGTAAAGTCCCCCCCCCCATGCGATGCAGCACCCTTATGGTATCAGATGCATTGAAATTCCCATTTACGGCTTGTTGATTTAAATTTTAGATCTTGCCTACCCAAGACACTACTTGCAGTTTGGGTTGGTATAATTTATTAATTAAATATAAGCTGTTTGGTACTTTTTCTGGTCACGTCACTACAGGGTGCATGAAATAATTCATTTAGTTGGTCATAAATTTTGACTCGCTTAAGTTACTTCGTAACTTATTATGAAGAGGACAAATAGCTGTACCAGATCTGCAAATGTCACATAATACTTACTGCAGTTACTCTAATATATTGTTGCATGTTGAGATTCATCCATGTTTGAGTTGCAAAAGCATGAACTATGACTGGAATGTTATGTAAGCAATATTCAGACATATCATTTATATATGCTTATTAGCTTATACAATGTCTTTCATTGTCTTACAAAATATTAATATTCAGTGTTCCCATTGGTCAAATAAGAACAGTCAGAAATCATATGGCATCAAATACATTAAAGGGAGTATAAAGAAGAACAGTAATCTTCTAGCTTATACATTAGATACCATCTCCAAACCGTTTTGTATTCACTTGTTGTTTGACACACAATTCGTATTATGAAATCTGTCACTAGAAGTATTTATATTGTTTACAAAACTGTCTCATCTGACAACAAGAAATGCCAAAAAATCTGTACTTTTTTCTTACAGTATGTGATAAATGTGATCTAGTACAAACAGATCTTTGCTTTTTATGGTGGAAAAACTGGGTATAGAAGTTCTAACTTTTCTGAGCGAGATATTTGTCAGTTGAGCCAAGCCTCTTCAGTTGGAAAACTATGTAGAAAAGGATAATAAATTTAGAAACGATTTTTTCTTTCAGAAAAAAGTAAAAAAAAGAAACATTCAAATACTGAAAGCTTCTGCTGTCAGATAAAATGGGGTGTGATGAAAATCACATTTTCTTTGGGCACAACTTTTCAGTCTGTCCAAGGAGTTGCACTGAATCTCATAAGATGTAAGTGCCTCTTGTATCTTTTATTTTTACAGTGGTGTGGTTTCCTTCATTGTTAATAAATAAAAATGGTGCCAAATTGTGTTCAATGAGAACTGAAATGGAATGTTTGGGAGTGGTTATTTATGAGAGAACTCCATCAATATGTCAGATGAATTGTTTGATAATTCTTTGTTTCTACAATTTGTTATTCTTTCATAATGTGTAAAATTTTGATAAAACCAGAGCACTCATTAAAAAAAAAAAGAATCAACACTGGCATGTCTGTTGCATTTCATGATGTTGGCTCTTAACTGCTGTGTTTAAAATATAAGAAATGTATTTATCCTGCCATTAAATAATCATGTAAAAAATATATGAAAGTTAATAAAAAAATTCTGCAATTAGTAACCATTGTTTGACAACTTATGCATAAAATAATTTTTCTCCGCCGTGCTTCAAGAACATCACAGTAGTAAGGTCATAATTTTATCGTATACAGTTACCATTTCTGAATTTAAAAAAAAATTATAAGGAAACAATGGCTGTGACACGAAGTACTCACACCCAGAACAACAGTACTCGGGCATACATAACCATACTAACATGCAGACATCATTTTTATTGAACTTAGTTTCTTAAACCAAAGGATACATCTTCAGAAGATAAACTGAACAAGGTACAGTCTTAAGTAACTTGACAAAGTGTGTAACCATGGATATTTTAACATTCGCAATCATTTTCCATAGTGTGTCACAGAAACTGGCCATGAGGCCTGTTACTGGTGCAGCATAATAAATCATAAAAATAAATCCTATGAAGCATATTAAGTTCCTGAGATTCACATAAGCTGCAGGGCACCATGTGTATACTTGCAGCTGCTAGTAGATGCAGTAATTAGAAGATATTTACCCCTCAGCCAAAAAAACATGAAATGTCTATCCTATTCCTGAGAAAGAACTTGATGTCACAAAAATAATTAGAGCCTTTAGGAAAAAAAAAGTTATCGATGCCTTTCCCCCCATGAACAATGGACCTTGCCATTGGTGGCGAGGCTTGCATGCCTCAGTGATACAGATAGCTGTACCGTAGGTCCAACTGTAATGGAGGGGCATCTGTTTAGAGGCCAGACAAACATGTGGTTCCTGAAGAGGGGCAGCAGCCTTTTCGGTAGTTGTAGGGGCAACAGTCTGGATGATTGATAGAACTGGCCTTGTAACATCAACCAAAACAGAATTGCTGTTCTGGTATTGTGAACGGCTGAAAGCAAGGGGAAACTGCAGCTGCAGTTTTTACTGAGGGCATACAGCCTTACTGTATGGTTAAATGATGATGGCATCCTCTTGGGTAAAATACTCGAGGTAAAATAGTCCTCCATTCAGTTATCCGGGCAGGGAATACTCAGGAGGATGCTGTTATCAGGAGAAACAAAACTGGCATTCTACAAATAGGAGCGTGGAATGTCAGATAGCGTAATCAGGTAGGTAGGTCAGAAAATTTAAAAAGGGCAGTGGAAAGGTTAAAGTTAGATATAATGGGAATTAGTGAAGCTCAGTGGCAGGAGGAACAGGACTTCAGGTTAGGTGCATACAGGGTTATACGAGGGTCGGTCAAAAAGTAATGCCTCCCATTTTTTTCTACTTAAAAAAATTAAGTTAAGTGAAAAATTTGAATTTGGCGCCATTCCTCAAACCTTCTTCTGCAATCCACTGCAGTAGTAACTTTCTGTGTCAACAGGTGGCAGCACAGCAGAAGTTTGTAAGATGGGCGACATCGATGTTCGTTTGAGACAGCGTTGTGTGATTGAATTCTTGAATGCAGAAGGTGAAACGCCCATACGCATTCATGAAAGACTGAAGAAGGTGTATGGTGTTGTGACAGTGGATGTCAGCACTGTTAGACGATGGGTTCGTCGTTGTAAGGAAGCTGAAGGGCAAACACCGTTGACTGACGAAAAGCGGAGCGGCAGGCCGGTGAGTGCAGTGACTCCACACAACATTCAGCAAGTTGATGACATCATTCGTGGTGACCGTCGGGTGACTGCAGATGAAGTGTGTCGCATTATTTCTCTTAGTAAAGGCAGTGTGATCACGATTATTAAACAATTGGGGTACTCAAAAGTTTGTGCACGGTGGGTTCCAAGAATGTTAACCGATCAGAATAAAGAGGCAAGGAAAACAATAGCCTCCCAACACTTGCAGCGCTTCCGTTTGGAGGGAGATGAGTTTCTGAAAAAAATTGTGACCGGGGACGAAACATGGGTGCATTTTTTTGAACCCGAATCAAAGAGGCAGTCAATGGAGTGGCGTCACACAAGCTTGCCGAGGAAGAAAAAATTCAAAACTATGCGATCGGCAGGGAAAGTTATGGCAACAGTTTTCTGGGATACAGAGGGTGTGATTCTGGTTGATTTTTTGGAGCAGGGATGCACAATAAATTCTGTTCAATACGTCACAACCCTCAAAAAACTTAAAGCACGTCTTCAGCGAGTTCGCCCAACAAAATCAATGGCAGATGTTCTTCTTTTGCATGACAATGCAAGACCACACACCAGTCGTCACACCTCTGACGAGATTGTCTATATTGGATGGGAAGTTTTGCCTCATCCCCCATACAGCCCTGACCTGGCACCATCAGACTTCCATCTGTTCGGGCCACTAAAAGAAGCTCATCGTGGGATTCATTTTGAAGATGAGGAGGCCGTCAAAACATCCGTGCGTCAATGGCTTAGGAAGCAGAGCTGTGATTTTTACCGTGCTGGGATACATGCCCTTGTTCAAAGATGGACCAAAACTGTAGAGATGGGCGGAAATTACATTGAAAAATGACAAAATGATCCTCAATGTTGTGGTTTTCAACCTATGTAATTGCATTTAAATTTCCTGACAATTAAACGTAGAAAAAAAAATAGGAGGCATTACTTTTTGACTGACCCTCGTAAATACAAAATCACATAGGGGTAATGAAGGAGTAGGTTTAATAACGAATAAAAAATAGGAATGCATGTAAGCTACTATGAACAGCATAGTGGAAGCATTATTGTAGCAAAGATAGACATAAAGCCCATGCCTACCACTGTAATACAAATTCATATGCCAAGCAGCTCCACAGATGATGAAGAGATTGAAGAAATGTATGATGAGACAAAAGAAATTATCCAGATAGATAAGGGATTGGAAAATTTAATAGTGTTGAGGGACTGGAATTCAGTAGTAGGAAATGGAAGAGAAGGAAAAGTAGTAGGTGAACATGGACTGGGGGTAAGGAGTGAAAGAGGAAGCCATCTGGTAGAAGTTTGCACACAGCCTAAGCTAATCACAGTTAACACTAGTTTTAAGAATCATGAAAGAAGGCTCTCTATGTGTAAGAGACCTGGAGATACTGGAACATTTCAGATTGATTACATAATGGTAAGACAGAGATTTAGGAACTACGTTTTAAATTGTAAGATGTTTCCAGGGTCAGATGTGGACTCTGACCACAATTTATTGATTATGTACTGTAGATTAAAACTGAAGAAACTGCAAAAAGGTAGGAATTTAAGGACATGGGACCTAGATAAACGAAAGAAGCAGAGGTTGCAGAGTGTTTCAGAGAGAGCATTAAGAAATGATTGACAAGAACAAGGGAAAGAAATACAGTACAAGAATAATGGCTAGCTCTGACAGATGAAATAGTGAAGGCCGCAGAGGATCAAGTAGGTAAAAAGACAAGGGCTAGTAGAAATCCTTGGGTAAGAGGAGAGAGATTGAATCTAACTTGTGAAAGGAGAGAATATAAAAATGCAGTAAAAGAACCAGGTGAAAGGGAATACATACGTCACAAAAATGAGACTGGCTAAGCAGGGGTGGCTAGAGGACAAATGTGTAAGGATGTAGAAGCATATATCACTAGGGTTGGAAAGATGCAACCTATAGGAAAATCAGAGAGACCTTTGGAGAAAAGAGAATCTCCTGCATGAGTATCAAGAGCTCAGATGGAAACCCAGTTCTAAGCAAAGAAGGGAAAACAAAAAGGTGCAAAGCGCATATAGAAGGTCTATACAAGGGTGATGTACTTGAGGGCAATATCATGGAAATGGAAGAGGGTGTAGATTAAGGTGAGAAGGGAGATGTGATACTGCATGAAGAATTTGACAGATCACTGGAAGATTTAAGATGAAACAAGGTCTTGGAAGAACACAAAATTTCGTTAGAACTACTGATAGTCTTGTGAGAGCCAGCCATGACAAAACTCTTCCATTTGGTGAGCAAGACATATGAGACAGGCAAAATACCTGCAGGCTTAGAGAAGGATACAATAATTCCAATTCCAAAGAAAGCAGGTGGTGACAGGTGTGAAAATTACCAATCTATCAGTTTAATAAGTCACGGTAGCAGATTACTAACACAAATTCTTTACAGGTGAATAGAAAGACTGGTAGAAACTAACATTGGGAAAGGTCAGTTTGGATTCCATAGAAATGTTGGAATGCATGAGGCACTACTGGCCCTATGACCTATCTTAGAAGGTAGGTTAAGAAAAGGCAAACCTATGTTTCTGGCATTTGTAGACTTAGATAATGCTATTGACAGTGTTGACTGGAATACTCTCTTTTGATTTCTGAAGGTAGCAGGAATAAAATACAGGGAGCAAAAGGCTATTTAGAATTTGTACAGAAACCCGATGGCAGTTACAAGAGTCGGGGCATCACGAAAGGGAAGCAGTGGCCGAGAAGGGAGTGAGACAGGGTTGTAGCTTATCCCATTGTTATTCATTCTGTTGAGCAAGCAGTAAAGGAAACAAAAGAAAAATTTGGAGTAGGAATTAAAATCCAGGGAGGGGAAATAAAAACCTTCAGGTTTGCTGATAACATTATGGTTCTGTCAGAGACAGCAAAGAAGAGCAACTGAATGGAATGGACTGCATCTTGAAAAAAGGATATACGATGAACATCAACAAAAGCAAAATGAGTATAATGGAATGTAGTCGAATTAGATCAGGTGATGCTGAGAGAATTAGACATTCAAAGTGGGAGATGAATTTTGTTATTTGATGATTAAGGTAGAGGGGATATTATAAAATATAGACCAGCAATGGCAAGGAAAGTGTTTCTGATGAAGATAAATTTGTTAACATCGATTATAGATTTAAGTGTCAGCAAGACTTTTCTGAAAGTATTTGTATGGAGCGTAGCGATGTATGGAAGTGAAACATGGGTGATAAACAGTTTAGACGGGAAGAGAATAGAACTTCTGAAACATGGTGATACAGAAGAATGCTGAAGATTAGTAGGGTAGATCACATAAACTAATAAGGAGGTACTGAGTAGAACTGGGAAGAAGAGGAATTTGTGGTACAACTAGCTAGGAGGAGGATTTGGTTGTCAGGACACATTCTCCGGCACCAAGGGATCGCCAATTTAGTATTGAAGGGAAGTGTAGAGGGTAAAAATCATACAGGGAGACCAAGAGATGAATACACTAAGCAGATTCAGAGGGATGTGTGTCACACTAGTTGCTCGGAGGTGAAGACAAATAGCTCAGGATAAAGCAGCATGGAGATCTGCATCAGACTAGTCTTCAGAATGAAAACCAATCACCTATTGCAGTGTGAGTATAGCTTATAGACACACGTAACAGAACACGGTACTCGTCAGTTTTCAAGCTCTGGCCGTTCATCTAGCAAGACCAGAGTTTGAAAACTGATAAGGACTGTGTTTTGTTACATGTGTCAAGGCACCACAATTTTGTTTGCTGTAGGTGAGTGGTTGCGCTTACCTTATTTCATGCATTGCTCCATCCAGGAATTTCCATTAGAGTGAAATGTTACTCATTTACGAGGGTTGTAACTTAAATAGTGGCAACTATTTATACACAACTGGTACAAAAGAGTTACATGTTTGCACCTGTTACTGTTCTTCAAAGTGTTCACCAGCATTGTGTAGAACCTGTTCCAATGATGTGGAAGGTGTAGTATATTGTCAGTAGAGCCTGTTTTGTTGATGGTGTGAATGGTGGGATCTACTGCCTGTTGAATCTCTGGAACAGATCTGAAGCGAATGCCACGAAGTGATTCCTTCATCTTCGGAATCAAATCAGGGTCACAAGGACTTAAGTCTGGGGATTATGGTGGATGGTACAGTGCTTCCCAGTCCCATTTACCAAACAGAGCAGTCACAGCTTGCACTGTATGCGCCGACGCAATGTCGTGCGAAATGAATAGTGGGTTGCGCAGAAAGTGTCGCCGCTTCTTTTGCAAAACTGGTCACAGGTGGTGCTCCAAAAATAACCAGAAATACAGTGCATGGACGGTCTACTGTAGAGGAATGTATTGCATTAGGATAACACCATCGAGGCATACATGAGAATCACCATAACTTCACACTGCTCCATTCACATCATCAACAGAACAGGTTCTGCTAAAGGTATACTACACCTTCCACATCACTGGAAATGGGTTCTACACAATGCTGGTGATTACTTTGAAGGACAATGGGTAAAAACATGTAACTCTTTTGTATTAGTTGTGAATAAATAGTTGCCACTATTTAAGTTACAACCATCATATAAGTGTGCAAACAAAGGGATTGTCTAAGAATTACATATGTATTACCACCTTGACTAAAAAGCCAACATGGTTATGCAAAAGGTATGTACTGCATATATTTCTGTGACAAACAACCTGTAGTGGAGTGGGATTAGTCAAGTTTTATGTTAAGATTGGATTTGATTAGATTAGATTAGGGATTAGATTCAGTTTTTGTTAAATAGACCCAAAAAATAAGATGATTCTCATGGGTATGGAAAATGTCAGAAATTAGAACATAAAAACATAAAGCTTATTTACTACCCTGATCATTTACCAGGAGAATGCTAAAATAGATTAATACAATGCAACAGGTATTCTTACTTAAGCTGGCTTAACAGTCTCTGTTAAGATATTCATCCATGGAGTACAAGGAGTTGCCTATCAAAATCTCTTTCAAACTCTGTTTAAACCGTGCTTTATCTGAAACCAAGTTTTTAATGGTTGCTGGCAATTTATTGAAAATGTGTGTTCCTGACTATTGGACCCCTTTGTGGACCAAGGTAAGTGATTTTAAGCCTTTATGTAGATTGTTCTTATTCCTAGTATTGAGCTATTGTTTGAAAAACAGATGTATTACTTGCAAATGCTAGAGGACAAAGGTAAGGATGTAGAGGCATATATCACAAGGGGTAAGATAGATAGTGCCTACAGGAAAATTGAAGAGACTTTCGGAGAAAGAGAACCACTTGTATGAATATCAAGAGCTCAGATGGAAACCCAATTCTAAACCAAGAAGGGAAAGCAGAAAGGTGGAAGGAATATACAGAGGGTCTATACAAGGGCGATGTACTTGAGGACAATGTTATGGAAATGGAAGAGAATGTAGATGAAGATGATATGGAAGATATGATACTGCGTGAAGGGTTTGACAGAGCACTGAAAGACCTAAGTTAAAACAATGCCCCAGGAGTAGAAAACATTCCATTAGAAGTTCTGATAGCCTGACAAAACTCTACCATCTGGTGAGCAAGATATATGAGACAGGCGAAATACTTTTAAACTTCAAGAAGAATATAATAATTCCAATCCCAAAGAAAACAGGTGTTGACAGGTGTGAAAATTACTGAACTATCAGTTTAATATGTCACGACTGCAGGATAATAACACGAATTCTTTACAGACAAATGGAAAAACTGGTCGAAGCCAACCTCGGAGAAGATCAGTTTGGATTCCGTAGAAATGTTGGAACACGTGAAGCAATACTGTGCCTACGACTTATATTGGAAGATACATTAAGGAAGGGTAAACCTACATTTCTAGCATATGTAGACCTAGAGAAAGCTTTTGACAATGTTGACTGGAATACTCTTTTTCAAATTCTGAAGGTGGCAGGGATAAAATACAGGGAGTGAGAGGCTATTTACAATTTGTACAGAAACCATATGACAGTTACGTGAGTCAAGGAGCACGAAAGGGAAGCAGTGGTTGGGAAGGGAGTGAGACAGGGTTGTAGCCTATCCCTGATGTTATTCAATCTGTATATTGAGCAAGCAGTAAAGGAAACAAAAGAAATATTTGGAGTAGGATTAGAATCCATGGAGAAGAAATAAAAACTTTGAGGTTCGCCAGTGACATTGTAATTCAGTCAGAGATAGCAAAGGACCTGGAAGAACAGTTGAATGAAATGGGCAGTGTCTTGGAGGGAGGATTTTATATGAACATCAACCAAAGCAAAACGAGGATAATGGAATGTAGTCGAGTTAACTTGGGTGATGCTGAGGGAGTTAGTTTAGGAAATGCGATACTTAAAGTAGTAAATGAGTTTTGATATTTGGGTAGCAAAATAACTAATGAAGGTTGAAGTAGAGAGGATATAAAATGTAGACTGGCAATGGCAAGGAAAGTGTTCCAGAAGAAGAGAAATCTGTTAACATCGAGTATAGGTGTAAGTGTCAGGAAGTCATTTCTGAAAGTGTTTGTATGGAGTGTAGCCATGTATGGAAGTGAAACATGGACAATAAATAGTTTGGACAAGAAGAGAATAGAAGCTTTCGAAATGCGGTGCTGCAGAAGAATGAGGAAGATTAGATGGGTAGATCACATAACTAATGAGGCAGTATTGAATAGAATTGGGGAGAAGAGAAATTTGTGGCACAACTTGACTAGACAAATGGCTCAGTTGGTAGGACATGTTCTGAGGCATCAAAGTATCACCAATCTAGTATTGGAGTGCAGTGTGGAGGTAAAAATTGTAGAGGGAGACCAAGAGATGAATACACTAAGCAGATTCTGAAGGATGTAGGTTGCAGTAGGTACTGGGAGATGAAGAAGCTTGCACAGGATAGAGTATAATGGAGAGCTGCATCAAACTAGTCTCTGGACTGAAGGCCATAACAAGAACAACAACATACTTGCAACAAATTTCATTAAGGAATAAATATACTGAGAAACAGTGGCTAGAATACTAAGTTCCTTGAACAGGTTTCTATGTGATGTTCTTGAAGTTACATCACAAATGATTCTTATCACATGCTTTTGCACCCTAAAAACTTTTGCTCGGTTTGATGAGTTGCCCCAGAATATGATCCCATATGACATAATAGAATGAAAGTAAGCAAAGTATGGAAGTTTTTTTATATTTATATCTCTTACATCAGACATCATTCTCATGGAAAATACAGACTTAGGCAAGCTTAAGCAATTCTGTGTTATGCCCTTCCCAACTGAATATATTATTGAGTTATAATCCCAGAAGTTCAACACTGTCAACCTCTTCGATTTGTGCAATTTTTGTATCATCTGCAAACAAAACAAACTTAGCATCTGGCAATATAACAGGTGACAGGCCATTAATGTACACAAGAAAAAGCAATGGACCCAAGATGGAACCTGGAGGAACACCACATGTAATTAATTCCCAATCATATGAACACTGACTGCTTACTGCACAGGTATTTTTCAATGACACATTTTGTCTTCTGTTTGATAGATAAGACTCAAACCATTTCGCAGCATAGCCAGTAATATTCTAATTTACTTATGAGAATGCTGTGGTTCACACAGTGAAAGGCTTTTGACAGGTCACAGAAAATGCCAGTAGCCTCTAATTTATTATCTAATGAATTAAGTACGTTCTCACTGTAAGTGTTAATAGCTTTCTCTATATCAGAACCCTTAAGAAATCCAAATTGTGACTTGGAAAATATATTATTTACAGTCAAATGCTTAAGGAGACGCTTGAACACAACCTTTTCAAATATTTTTTGAGAAATCCGGCAAAAGGGAAATTGGTCAATAGTTTGATTGTACCTCTTTATTCCCCTTCTTGTAAAGAGGCTTTAACTTCAGTGTGTTTGAGCCAGTCTGGAAATGTTCCACTGGTGACAGATTGATTACTCAAATAACTTAAGATAGAAATCAACTCGCATGAGCACTATTTGATTAACTTCATTTATATGTTACCACACCCACTGGAATACTTGGATTTTAAGGACTTTATGATGGATGTTATTACTTCTCTGGGAGGTGTGAGTGTCATTTCCATTTACTGAAGTTATTTTTAAAGCCTGGTCTCAGATACTCCATTGCACTGTTCACCGAACCTGATAACCCCAAGCTGTCAGTAACAGAAATGGAGTACTTGTTAAAGAGCTTTGCAACACTAGATGTACTTGTTACCAAAGTCTTATCTATTTTTAGAGCTATCTGTTCCTCTCCCTTTTTGGCCCCACCTGTGTTCTATACCTCATACAGTTTTTATTTTGCTGCCTGGTGTAATTATCTTAAGCTGCTTCAATATTTTGCTGTATTCTTTGTAATACATTACAAATATAACACCAGAGCTGTTCCTAGATAGTAGATGCAGTCTCCTTTTTGTCCCACATGATATCTTTATTCCTTGTGTAATCACGGTTTACTTTTTCTGTGTGATTTGAGTTACCTTTAGGGGAAAAAATTTTCAAAAGTGGAGGTAACTTTATTAATGAATGCTTTGTATTTTCCATTTGTGTCAGAAGTATTGTAAACATCTGTCCAGTTCATGTCTTAGAGCAATTTCCTGAATTTCTCAATTTTTGACTTATTTATTGCCCTCCTGTACTCAGACTTATAGATTTTTTCATCCTGACAAGTTTCAACATTTAACACTAGATGCTGCATGCCATGATCAGATAGCCCATTTACTATTGGTTTTGAGATATGACTTTTTTCCTAGATTTGTCTACAAAGTTATTCATAGCAGTCTCAAAGCATTTACATATTCTAGTAGCAAAGTGCACAGTAGGAACTAAATTGAATGATAGTGTTGCTGGAATAATTGTTCACTGACAGAGCTTTGCAATAAATCCACATCAAAATCACAAAGAGCACAAGCAGTGAGAAAATAACATTGCAATTAACCATCATTAGACTTCAATAAACTGCTATTTGTTTACTCAGGTCACATTTAACATTGCAAACTTAGAAGAAATGTCACTATTTTGATGAAAAAAGGGTGTAGCTTCAACAGCTACATTACATAACTGCAGCTTGTCTCTAACTGCTAGTTTAACTTATACAAGGTCTCAATAATGTTAGTTGCAGTTGTTACCTACATTTGTAACAAGAACAGTGAACTTTGCTGTTTGTCACACAGCTAAAAGGAATATTTGTACCTAGATAATCAGGTACTTTGTAAAATGAATGCCAATCTGCTTTGATCTGCATTTGAATTTCCTGATATTACCTTGGCTGATGCAAATTTAAAATATCAGTCATGGTTGGTTGCCCATGGAAAGTTTCTGCCAAGATGGAGTGATTTGGAACCCTTGGACTGACTGGCCTGACTGTATGTTCTGCATTACCAGATACAATAATTTTATACCCTTGGAGATGGGTTTTAACATTACGAAACCAGTCATGGTTTGAAGTGGACCTCTTTAGCTTAAATAAACAAAAAAATTTACTTTGGAAACTAAAATGTAATAGCGTCAAGGGCATCAGTCTAGCATGGATGTAGTCTTCCCTTCACAACAAAAGCAGGGAAACACATTGACAGACAGTCACAGAATTGAAACTAACTTTGAATGGTGGAACATAATGTGTGATACCATAAGAATTGGTACTGGGTCACTCTTGTTCTTACCCTGTGTAAATGACTTTAAATGGCAGCTCAAAAACTATAATGTTTGCTGATAACACAAGCATACTGATCAAGAGACCAAACTAAACTTGACCACACATGACTCAACTGATAACTGAACAGACATGGTTTCTCAACAAACAGTTTGTATTAATCTCATGAAGACTCATATTATGTAGTTACAAACAAGCAAGGAAGACCTGCCAATGCCAGAGGTAGACGTGACTGGTCATTTACTAAATTAAATACTAAATGTAAAGTTTGTTGGGCTCCAGCTGGGCAGTAAGTTAAAATAGAGTCTACATGCAGGTAACTTAATCAAGATGATCAGTTCAGCAGGTTTTACTCACAGAAGTCTCTCTTATTTTGTTGATCTAGTAACGTGTGTAGATTTATCTTGCAAATTTTCTCTTTTTGTTGTTTTTTGGTATTATAATTGGGGGCCAGTATAGTTAAAATAAAGTATTTATTCAGCAAGAAATATAGGTAGGAATTATGTGTAAGATATGTGACTGCACATTTTGCTGAGATTACCTCAATGAAACTACTACTGAGTACATTTACTCCTTAAACTTTTCATTGCTCATAATAAATATCAGTTTCAGCTGAAATGTGATTTTTGCAAACACAATACAAGATGCAGAATCTATTATTAGGTTTGATTGGACTGAGGAGTTCTTAGGTGGTGAGTCACCAACAGAAGTAGGACTAAATTCATGCATGCCCCAGGGAAATGTATTAGGACCTTTGCTGTTCATGTTGTAAATTAATAGCCAGGTTATTGTTTTTGTTGCTTTTGATCCAAAGACTGTTTTGATGCAGCTCTCCACACTAGTACGAGGTACATTTTTTAAGTAAGTACCATTTTGAAATTAAAAAAAAGACCCTGTACCTTAATCTATGCACAGACGCCATTACAGTCTGATTCTTCCTTGTTTACATTGTGTATTGAGTGTTTAAGATGCCTCTGATAATCGTGAGTCCCACCGACTGTGAAGTACGGGCTGTTATAAGATTTCTTAGTGCTAAAGGCCTAAAAGCGATCGATATTCATTATGAGATCTGTG
Organism: Schistocerca gregaria; assembly: GCF_023897955.1. Taxonomy (NCBI): domain Eukaryota; kingdom Metazoa; phylum Arthropoda; class Insecta; order Orthoptera; family Acrididae; genus Schistocerca; species Schistocerca gregaria. The sequence continues at coordinate 926,368,652 of NC_064922.1, read as the reverse complement.
CAGTTTATGGAGAAAACATTATGAGTGATGGAATGGTAAGAAAGTGGGTGAGAGCTTTTAAAGATGGTCGCACAAATGTGCATGATGAACAATGGTTGTTAATGAAAGTTTGGTACACAAAGTGGACAATAAAGTGAGAAAAGTGAGAGAAAACAGACGCTTTACGATTTCCTCCTTGCGGGATGACTTTCCTAATGTTTCTCGTAGTGTTTTCTATGGCATTGTGACCAAGCACTTGAATTACCAAAAATTGTGCGCACGTTGGGTACCGAAAATGTTTAGGGACGTGCACAAAACCAAACGTTTAGACAGTGCATTGTCTTTCCTTGAGCGGTACCACAATGACGGTGGTGATTTCTTAAGCAAAATTGTTATGGGTGATGAAACTTGGGTGGCCTACGTCACACCAGAATGAAAGCAACAGTCCATGGAAGTTGAGCAAGGGCATCGTTTTGCTGTAAGATAATGTCCGTCCGCATGTGGCGAATCAGACCAAAGATCTCATCACATCTTTTCGATGGGAAGCTGTAGATCATCCTCCGCACAGCCTCTATCGTGCGTGAAGTGACTACCATCTGTTCCTCCACTTGAAGAAACACCTGGGCAGTCAGCGTCTTCAAGATGATGACGAAGTAAAAACAGTGGTGATGCAGTGGTTAACAAGTCAGGCGGCAAATTTCTATGAGGAGGGTATTCTAAAACTGGTACACCATTATGACAAGTGCCTCAATATTGACGGAAATTATCTAGAAAAGTAGATTAAGGTACAGGTTTTCATGTAAAAATAAAATTATTGAGATATCTTTGCATGTCTTTTTTAAATTTCAAAACTGTACTTTCTTAAAAAACACACTTTGTATATATTCTTCATCTCTGAATAACTACAACAACTGGCATCCATTTGAACCTGCTTACTGTATTCATACCTTGGTCTCCCACTACAGTTATTACCCCTCATACTTTCCTCCAATACCAAATTGACTATTCCTCAATGTCTAAGAATGTGTCATATCAACTATTCCCTTGTTTTAGTCAAGTTGGGCCATAAATTTCTATTCTCTCCAATTTGATTCAGTACCTAAGCATTAGTTACCTTATCTACCCATCCAATCTTCAGCATTCTTCCATAGCATCACATTTCAAAAAATTATATACTCCTCTTATTGGAGTGGCCTTATTGCCCACATCTCACTTCTGTACAAGGCTACACTCCAGACAAATATCCCCAGAAAAAGACTTCCTGATATTTCAATTTATATTCACTATTAACAAATTTGACTTTCTTGGAAATGCTTTCCATACCATAGCTGGTCTACATTTTATTACCTATTTCAGGCATCATGTCAGTATACTGCCCAAATAGCAAAATTCATCTGTTGCTTTTAGTGTCTTACTTCCTAAACTAATTCCTAATTTAATTAAACTGTCGTAACCTTTTTTTTTTCTTTCATTGATATTCATCTTAAAACCTCCTATCTGCTCCATTCAGCTTCTCAAGTCCATTGATGTCTCTGCCAAAACTTATATTTCTTCTCCCATTGCCTTAATTCCTTTTCCAAATTATTCTTTGATTCATTTACTGCTTGCCTAATGTACAGATTGAATAGCATTTGGGGACAGGCTGCAACCCTGTCTCTTTCAGTTCTCAACTACTGCTTCCATTTCATGTCCTTTGACTATTGTAACTGCAGTCTGGTTCCTGTACAAGCTGTATATAGATTTCTCTTCCTATATTTTGTCCCTGCTACCTCCAGAAATGCAAAGGATGTATTTCAGCTAGTATTAACAAAAGTTTTATTTAAGTTTACAAATGCTATAATGTAAGTTTGCCTTTCCTTAACCTATCTTCCAAGATAAGTCGTAGCATCAGTAGTGCCTGATGTGTTCCTACATTTGTCTAGGAACCAAACTGACCTTTCTTGAGGTTGGCTCCTGCCAATTTTTCCATTCTTCCATTGATAATTCATGTCAGTATTATGCAACTATGGCTTATTACACTGGTAGTTCAGTAATATGCACACATGTCTGCCCCTGTTTTCTTTGGAACTGGAATTAATACATTCTTCCTGAAGTCTAAGGGTCTTTCACCTGTCTCGTGTACCTTGCACACCAGGTGGAGTAGTTTTATGCTGGCTGGCTCACCCACAGTTCTCAATAATTCTGAGGGAATGTCACCTACTCCAGGGGCTTTGTTTTGATGTAGGTCTTTCATTGCTCTATCAAAATCTTCTTTCCGTATCATATTTCCCATCTCACCTTAATCTACTTCCTCTTCTCTTTATGCAAGACTGCCCTCAAGTTTACTTCTCTTGTAGAGCTCCTGAATATATGTATTCCACCTTTCATCTTTCCTTTCTTTGCTTAACCCTGGGTTGTCATCTGAATCCATGACGTTTATACAGCTACTTCTCTTTTCTCCAAAGGTTTCTTTAATGTTCCTGTACACGGTTTTTATCTTTCCCCTAGATTTACATGCTTCTACAGACTTACATTTGTTCTCTATATGTTCCTGCTTTGCCATTTTGCACTTTCTGACAAACTCATTTTTTTCAATATCTGAATTCCCTTTTACCTGCTTCATTTGCCATTTTTATATTTTCCCCTTTTTGTCAGTTAAATTCTGCATCATCTGTGTTATCTATGGATTTTACTAGGCCTTGCTTTTTTATCTATTTCAGTCATCTGGTGCCTTCAATATTTCATCTCGTAGATAATGTTAATAGTAACCTCATACCTTTTGCATGTGATGTAGTTATCTATAATGAAGTATTGTTTCAAAGAAGCACAACAAATATCCAGTCAGATCTTGATAAAATTTCTAAGTGGTCCAAGTATTTGTGACTTGCCTTCAGTGAATGGAAATGTAAGGTCTTGTACTTCACATGATACAGATAAGTAATATCCTGTGATTACAATATCAAGGTGTCAAATGGAATGGGTGAACTCATGCAAATACCTGGGTGTAGCAGTTTGTATGGGTATGAAATGGACTGGCGACGTAGGCATTCTAATGATGTAAGTAGAGCAGGTAACGGACTTTGGTTCGTTGCCAGGATTCTGGAAAAATGCAGTCGCTCTACAAAGGAGACTGCATACCAAATATATATATATATACACCTGGTGTCTGTGTATGTGCGGATGGATATGTGTGTGTGTGTGCGAGTGTACACCTGTCCTTTTTTTCCCCTAAGGGAAGTCTTTCCGCTCCCGGGATTGGAATGACTCCTTACCCTCTCCCTTAAAACCCACATCCTTTCATTTTCCCCTCTCCTTCCCTCTTTCCTGACGAAGCAACTGCCAGTTGCGAAAGCTCGTAATTCTGTGTGTGTGTTTGTGTGTTTTGTTCATGTGCCTGTCTGCCGGCGCTTTCCCGCTTGGTAAGTCTTGGAATCTTTGTTTTTAATATATTTTTCCCATGTGGAAGTTTCTTTCTGTTTTATATATATATATATATATATATATATATATATATATATATATATGTGTGTGTGTGTGTGTGTGTGTGTGTGTGTGTGTGTGTGTGTGTGTGAGTGATCCATATCAGATTACTGCTAAAGTGTGTGGAATGCTTACCAGTGGTCTAAGAGTGAATATTGTATGTTTTCAAATAAGGGCATTAGAAATAGTCACTGGTTTGTTTCACTTGTGGGAGAGTACCACAAAAATGTTGAAAAACCTGAACTGTCAGATGTTTGAACAAGATTCCAGTTGTATCATGAAAGCCTATATAAAATGTTTCACATTAAGCAAAGAATTTAGAAATATATTTCCGCCTTGTATATATTGCTCCCATATGGACTGGGAAGATAAGACTGGAATAATTACAGCACACAAAGAGCCATCGAAGCAACCATTCTTCCCATGCTCCATAAGTAATTGTAATGGTAGGAAACTCTTTACATGTGGTAAAATGCCTAGTACCCTTCTGTCATAATTTTTGCAGTAGTGTTTATGTATGTAGATGTATGTTTTTAATAGAGGGAAACATTCCACGTGGGAAAAATATATCTAAAAACAAAGATGATGTGACTTACCAAACGAAAGTGCTGGTAGGTTGATAGACACACAAACATACACACAAAATTCAAGCTTTCGCTTTCAACGGTTGCTTCATCAGGAAAGAGGGAAGGAGAGGGAAAGACGAAAGGATATGGGTTTTAAGGGAGAGGGTAAGGAATCATTCCAATCCCGGGAGCGGAAAGCCTTACCTTAGGGGGAAAAAAGGACAGGCATACATTCGCACACAAACACATATCCATCCGCACATACACAGATACAAGCAGACATTTGTAAATGCAAAGAGTTTGGGCAGAGAATCTCTTGTGCATATTCTGCTGTTATGACACTACTACCGTGTTTTTGATAATTGTTTTCCACCATAATTACAGTGTATTTTATTAGGAATATGTTTTTCCAGTTACCACCCTGTGTCCATTTGCAGACATAAACTGAGATTAATGACAAACACGAGGGCAATTAAAACATCTCTCTCTATTCATTGCATATACAGGGTGTTTCAAAAATGACCGGTATATTTGAAACGGCAATACAAACTAAACGAGCAGCGATAGAAATACACAGTTTGTTGCAATATGCTTGGGACAACAGTACATTTTCAGGTAGACAAACTTTCGAAATTACAGTAGTTACAATTGTCAACAACAGATGGCGCTGCGGTCTGGGAAACTCTATAGTACGATATTTTCCACATATCCACCATGCGTAGCAATAATATGGCGTAGTCTCTGAATGAAATTACCCGAAATCTTTGACAACGTGTTTGGCGGAATGGCTTCACATGCAGATGAGATGTACTGCTTCAGCTGTTCAATTGTTTCTGGATTCTGGCGGTACACCTGGTCTTTCAAGTGTCCCCACAGGAAGAAGTCACAGGGGTTCATGTCTGGCGAATAGGGAGGCCAATCCACGCTGCCTCCTGTATGTTTCGGATAGCCCAAAGCAATCACACGATCATCGAAATATTCATTCAGGAAATTAAAGACGTCGGCCGTGCGATGTGGCCGGGCACCATCTTGCATAAACTATGAGGTGTTCGCAGTGTCGTCTAAGGCAGTTTGTACCGCCACAAATTCACGAAGAGTGTCCAGATAGCATGATGCAGTAATCGTTTCGGATCTGAAAAATGGGCCAATGATTCCTTTGGAAGAAATGGTGGCCCAGACCAGTACTTTTTGAGGATGCAGGGATGATGGGACTGCAACATGGGGCTTTTCGGTTCCTCATATGCGCCAGTTCTGTTTATTGACGAAGCCGTCCAGGTAAAAATAAGCTTTGTCAGTAAACCAAATGCTGCCCACATGCATATCGCCATCATCAATCCTGTGCACTATTCGTTAGCGAATGTCTCTCATGCAGCAGTGGTAGCGGCGCTGAGGGGTTGCCGCATTTGAATTTTGTATGGATAGAGGTGTAAACTCTGGCACATGAGACGATACGTGGACGTTGGCGTCATTTGGACCGCAGCTGCAACACGGCGAATGGAAACCCGAGGCTGCTGTTGGATCACCTGCTGCACTAGCTGCGCGTTGCCCTCTGAGGTTGCCATACACGGTCGCCCTACCTTTCCAGCACGTTCATCCGTCACGTTCCCAGTCTGTTGAAATTTTTCAAACAGATCTTTTATTGTATCGCTTTTCGGTCCTTTGGTTACATTAAACCTCCGTTGAAAACCTCGTCTTGTTGCAACAACACTGTGTTCTAGGCGGTGGAATTCCAACACCAGAAAAATCCTCTGTTCTAAGGAATAAACCATGTTGACTACAGCACACTTGCATGTTGTGAACAGCACACGCTTACAGCAGAAAGACGACATACAGAATGGCACACCCACAGACTGCGTTGTCTTCTATATCTTTCGCACCACTTGCAGCGTCTTGCTCACTTGTCTCCAGTACCATTGTGGCATCGATAGGTCACATCGACCATGTAAAGCATGATCTTTGAACTCTAACTGCTCTGTTAATCTTCCAGTCAGCCTTTGTACCTTGTACAGTGTACAAGTGTATCTTTCTTTGTGCTGAAATATATGTATGTATAGACATTTATGGGAACAATTTGTTGTGTGTACAGTTATCCGTATTCCAGTTTCCCATATTGGTGACCCTGAAGTTTCTGCGTCTTCCACAACTTCTATGCTGGCTGTGTGGAATCAACAGGTTTTATGTTCGATGCCATGGCTGCCTCACCCAACATTTTATACGAGGATTTGGAGGCTCAACTACTACTACCAGGCCACCCCAATCCCGTGCCAACGTTGTTTCACTGCTAAGGAAACCTTGCAGCTCTACAACAGCCAAGTGTTACACTGTTACTTCAAACAATGGACCCAGGTTTCGTGTCACCCGACTGTGCACGCCAACATGTGAAAGGTGAAGTGGACGTTTTCCAGAATCATGTAATGATCAGTCACTCGTGTAGCATTCGAAAGGATCCAAATTCGCACACGTGCTTTGATCCTCTACGCACCATAACATCAGTTACAGTAGTGCTGTGTGCAATGCCACCATTCGTGTAAAACGCACACGCGGTCAACTGCTGTCGAGCTATGCCAGTTTTGCCTTCCTCACAATTTAATAACGGACATTTTTATACATCAAGTTTGCCAGGCTCAACCAACAGATCTGTCATCTAGTTTCTCGACCACGTGGGTTCAAGCACACCCGACGGCGCTCCGCCATACAGGAATGTTGTACCATGACAATGTGACCGCCAGCAGGTTTCACCAGTGATTTATGATCCTACCACACAGGGTGCGTTTCCGATGTGCACAGAAAACTCTTGCTGTTGCCACACCAAGTACCAAACCCCCCACCTCACCCTACCACTCACCATCACTCAAGGGGGGGCCCTGATTCTGACCATACAGCTGCTCGCTCATTCTGCAGTACCATCTGCGCCTGCCACGACGGCCTTCCGTGTCATTTCCGAGGTGGACAATTTAAGTACTGTGCCTTTAACCTATGGTCCAGTTTACTGACCTACCTCACGCGCTGCTCATCCATTCGTACGCATGGTACTGACCATGCCTGCCACGTCATGCTTAAAAAACTCATCAGGGACATTGCAACCTGCCGTTGTTCGGGACATGTTTGCTAGTAACACGCCCACGTCAGTAGTGCCAGGTTACAGAACAGCTTATCCTACCACGGGACAGCATGCCTTCCAAGATACACTGAAGCCACCCTCGTGTCCCCCCCCCCCCCCCCCCCCACCCCCCCCGCTTGTTTCACAAAGCACCTCGCATGTTGGTCTATCGATTATTCATATGGTTTTGAAAAAAATCTCTGTTGGTTTTTGAACATTTTTGAACACATTATAAGTTGATTTCTAAATGAATCATAATTTGATTTTTGAATGCGTGCATAGTGTACATGATGTTTCTGTCAGGACAATCCTCGTCACATCTAGAAACAAACTTTCCGTAGACAAAAAGAGGCGGGGCTATACGAGCTGAGCGGAGTAAAGCTGAATGGATGAATACCAATCGCTGTCTGATTATGTGGTTGACTGCATTTTGCGAATGATCAGCGTTGTTACAATGACTAGCGAAACCCATAGATTCAGACCACCAGAATGGAAATAAAGGAATAACAAGCGAGAAAGATTACGTATTATCTTCTCGGTGTACCCAAGAAAATAAATGTTGACAGAAAATTTTTGGTCAGATCGCTACACTAGTAAGGACCAGTTGTACAGTCCCTGGCTAGCAGCCGCTTAAGTTCTGTTCTGGAAGTAACGTGGAAAACATGTTGTACGAACATGTAATAACTCCTAACCGGAGAATAATCGCGGGATAACTAAACCTGTGATTCTGGCAGGGTTAGTTGAGTTAATTGGCGAACAAATTTTGACAATGGCAGGAATAGCTACAGAACTGGTGATGACAAGATTGTCTATTAGAACAAGGAATGAGAAGAAATGGGGACATCACACAAATTATGGAAGAATAAGGCGATTCCGAATTTATATAAAAATATTGTAATACTACTTTTTGATCTCATGCTTGAGAAACTGATGTGTATTAATGAAATGTGAAACTATTTCCTAACATAAATCTTCTTGCTTGTAGTAGGCCGAATAGGCATTTGATATTGCTACTTTGTGAATTATATTATCTCGTGTTATAAAAATGACCATTTGTGCTGAAACAATCTCGTTTATTTGGTGTGTATGTTACAAAATTGCTGCAATATTAAAAAGGGCTATTTTGTTTTCTCTAGCAGACAGTGACAAAATAGACAATCAGATCGAGAAACCACACCAGTCTTGAGTATTATTTGTATTAACAGCTTTTTCAGTATTAGAAAAGGACATTTTGATTTTTCATATAGCAAAATGGTTGACAAACTTTGATGAGGTAATAGATTCTTTTGCAGAAAGAAAAGCACGCCATGTAAAACTGTAGCAAGATTAGAGAGAGAAAAATGCTAGGAGCTAAGGATTGAAGAAATGTGTAATTTCTTGCTTGTCTCTTGTCTTTATTGGTTTTATGTATCCTATATTTAATTTTATGTCATACAAAACAGCCAGTTATTAGCTAATAGGCAATAAACAGTGCCAATTTTCTAAAGAGTTCTTGTTCTCCTGACTACAAATAATCCCATACACCATTAATTGCGAGATTTTTTTTTTAAGAGGGGCAGGCTGTCAAACTGGCCGAATGGGAAGGGGAGAGGCACCACAGGACATTTCAGTTTCCACTGTCCTGCATATAGTTTGATAGCATCCATTACAAAATGCAAATGTTCCAATTCCACAGAGTGAAATACAGTGACATGCGATAGAAGAATGCTGTAAGAAGAGGTGTGGCGCTGCACTTTGGCACACTTAAGACCAAATAATATGTTTTAAATTGCCTTGAACACATATGTTTTATGTTTCAGACTTCTCAGAAAGATGTGTGCAACAAGATGAACACATTTTTGAAAATTCAATTTTTTTTTTTAGTATTGACCCAGTCAGCAAATATCGCAGATCTGGGGCTGATGCGCAGAGCAGTCTGAGTTATAGCGGGTAGTCTCCACGTGACCCATGTTTACATTTAGTGATTTTGCTGTTTCCCCTGCATTTACTCTCACGTCAAATGAAAACAAGACAGACATCTGTGGCCGGGAGCCATCAAGTGAATTAAAATACATTCACATAATTATGGAAGGCTAAAATATGTTACTAGTTTCAGATTTTATTTTGCTTCCACCTTTCTGACAGTCAAGTATTAAACACCTGACACAACAATGAAATTATTTTTGTCAGTTTGCTAAAGAAAGTTGACTTTTATTAACCTTTTCCGCAGAGGCAGTCAATGTATTTGAAACAAAATGTTTAATTCCACGGTACTGGCTAGTTTCAACTGTTCACTGTATTTCAAGTGCATGTTTTCATATTCTAGCACGTATGGCATTATGCCATAATAAAGAACCAAACATGATATAATACAGTACTTGTGCACCAAGAGAAATTACATCCCAAAAACCACACTGAAAAGTTTAATATCAGGTCGAGGTCTACTTCATTATGAATCTGGACATAAGAATATGCACTTTAAGTATGAACTTCAAATGTGCACATTTTAGTATGATTCATGAAATTCTGATGCTCTTGGAGTATCCTCTGATGCATTGTTTCTTATATGACAATGTATGACCTTTCAATGTTTTGCACGTACGTACATATGGGCTTCCATCAGCAGACGACACCACGGACACTCATCAGGTTAGTTCAAAAACATTAATTGCATGTGATGATTCACGTTCAGTGATCTCTGCACCTGCCACACACCCATGTGCAGTGCCTTGTGTTTCAAACAGTGCTTTTAATGACAGCAGCATGCACAATGCAAACACGCCCACCATGCAGGCAGCCACCCTGCGTGTTCATAAACATTCTCCCTCTCTTGCATGCCAACCATGTGATTCGGTGGCCATTGCCATTCCCTGTGCAATGCCAACACCTCTCTCGTCTGTGCTGGTTACTCATGGCAAAGCTAACAACAGACAGTCACTGCGCGCTCCGATCCACTCCATGCTGTGCGCACAGCTGACCTCTCCAAACAAGCACACGCCACACTCACATAATAGGCATGTGAGTTTTGTGGTGCCTTTTCTCACTCGCGCTAACGGCTATGCCTCTTTGCACCCCACTTATCCCAAAACTTCACATAAGGATGTTACTCAGCCTTGTATGCAGTTCTCAGTCTCTTCCCTCACTAACAGAATGACACACAAGATAATTGCCACTGCCAGCCCTCCTATTAGGCATGAGGTTACACACCCCAACACCAATAAGTTGCACGCGGCCCGACAGCAAATTAACGAACTTCTGGAGGCAGGCATTCTACAGCCATTGGACGGCAACTGATTTCACCAATTCACCTAGTCACCAAACACGATGATTCTTTTCGAATGTGTGTTGATTACAGACACTTAAACTCTCATACCGTCATGGAAAATTACCCAGTGCTGAACATAAATGATTTGACCCATATGTTATTGCGCGCCACAATCTTCAGTGTGATTGACTGTAAACGTGCCTATCACCAGATTCCTGTAGTGCCAGAAGACATTCCAAAGACTGCTATGATCATGCCGCTCGGTTTGTTCCAATATAACTTCATGCCACTCAGCTCAAAGAATGCGGCACAAACGTGGCAACATATCATTGACTCAATCTTACGACAGTTCGAGTTCTGCTTTGCATACCTGGATGACATCCTCATTTTCAGCAAGTCTTCTGAGGACCACGAAGATCATTTATCCCAAGTCCTCCAGACCTTGAACTCCATTGGTGTCGAGGTCAACAAAGATAAATTCCAATTACGCCAGTCTTCTGTGACATTTTTGGGTTACACCATCTTTGCAGACAGAATACACCTCCCAAATCCCGCGTGCAGGCTATCACATCATTGCCACCCCCAGATATGTACAAAGAACTTCAATGTTTCCTGGGTACTATAAATTACTAATGCCGACATCTACCTTCTTCCGCCGCTGTGCAGGCTCTGCTGACAGACTTGCTGTCTGGCAAACAGAGTTCGGGCCTTAAGTCAGTCCATTGGACTGAATCTATGTTAGAGGCCTCCTTTCTTCATCCTTACTGACCACAAACCACTGGTGGACACATTCTGCAACCATCTCGAGGACCCACCCCCTCAGTGTTTCCGCCACTTCAACCTGGTCTCTCAATTTACTACAGATGTATGCTACATCAAAGGCACGAAAAACATCCTCACCGATTTCTTTTCGCGGATCAATACTGTCTCATGCATCATCGATTTATCCAACCTCGCTGCTCTCCAGGCCTCTGACGAGGAATCTCAAGCTCTCCTCACAGATCCTCAGACATCGCTTGTGTTTAGCAAAGCCAAGTTCCCTGGCGTTTCAGATGAAGTGTGGTGTGGCTCTTCTACCAGCACTCTGCGGCCGTTGCTCCCTCCTACGTTGCGCCTACAAGCCTTTGACGCCTTGCATAACCTTACCCACCCTGGCATCTGTGCCACCACATGCCTCATCCCGAGCATTTTGTTTGGAAAATGTTAAGCAGGACTGTCAAACCTGGGTATGCAGCTGGAATTCCTGCCATTGCAACAAAATCGGATGCCACACCTCTCCCCCTCTTGGCAAGTTTGCCATTCCGCAAGGACATTTTCGTCATGTAGATATCAACCTTATCGGCTCTCTGCCACCATCAGAGGGCCACAGATATATCCTCTCCACAATCAACCTCATGTCTCATTGAGTGGAAGCTGTTCATTTACCCAACATCACAGTAGAGACCATGGCCAAGGGATTCATCTCATCATGGATCGCTACATTTGGTCGCCCGTCCACCATCACCACCGAACAGGGTCGACAGTTCGAGTCTGCACTTTTCACGATTCTATGTAACCTCTGTGGTATCAAAAAAATTCATACATCAGGCTACCAGCCGGAAAGCAACAATTTAGTGGAATGATGGCACTGCACCCTTAAAACAGCATTCAGATGCCATGACTGCCCCTTGTCTGAGGCGCTTCCTTGGGTGTTACTCGGTCTTCGTTCGACCTTTAAACCTGTCTTACAGGGAACCATCTCTGAATTTGTTTTCGGCAAGAACCTGGTTCTACCTGGAGGACTTATCCTGCCCCAAGCACCTAAGGATTTTCCCACCTCCCCACACTTTATTAGTAGAATGCGCACCCACTTTAGACATGCATGGCTACACCCGCCTGTCAGTCTTTCCCCACCAGACATTTACGCGGCAAGCGCACTCAACACATGCTCCCACATTACGCTCAGGGAAGATTCTGTTAAACAACCCCTGCAACCCCCATACCTCAGCCCCGATGAAGTACTCCGAAGGGGCGAGATGACGTTCGACATTATGGTTAAAGATTGCTCGCAGACCGTTTCGCTACACAGGCTCAACCCTGCTTTCATGGACTTTGACGCCCCTCTGCTGTCACAGTCAGACCATCCGAAGGAATTTTCCACTGCTGAGCCTGATAATGAGTTAGCTCATCCCATGGTAGGGTCTTGTCTTTCTGATGATTCATCACTGCAGTTCGCGGGCTTACCAAGCATGTCGTCATCGACCCCATGTGCAGGTTTCGGTGACGTTTCACCTACTGGAGAGACTTGCTCTCTGACTTTCAACTTGTGACGCAAAGTACCACCTACCCACGTCGATGACTTGTCGATCATCACTTTTGATGACTGTGTGCTCGTGCTCTTACAGACACTGCAAAGTCGGAACTCAGTGAGGAACTAGATGTCAAGATAGTGCATAGCCTGTCCCTCCCCCGAGAGAGTGATCCATCAAGAGTTCACGTGTTCGTCTCCTCAGAAAGCTTGATCTGCATTAGGGACAGGCACGCTTGCACACCGCATCCCTCCCCATGCCTTTACTCCCAGGCCAGCTGATGCATTGTCCCTGCTGGCTGTCTCATTATGATGTGGGCCTGCAGCCCATCACCGCACCTTCGCACACCACTCTGTTTGAGATGGAGCTCCCAGTCGTGCACCTGCCGCCTCACACTACTCACTCCGACGCTGATGCTCACACGACCTCTCCTGAGGCCTCACAGGCCATACTCTGTATTGCAGGGGTGGGAGGGGGGGGGGGGGGGGCTGTGTGGTGTCGATAGGTCACATTCACCATGTAAAGCATGATCTTTGAACTCTAACTGCTTTGACGAGCTGCCATGTTAATGTTCCAGTCAGCCTTTGTACCTTGTACAGTGTACATGTGAATGTTTCTTTGTGCCGAAATATATGTACACTACTGGCCATTAAAGTTGCTACACCAAGAAGAAATGAAGATGATAAATGGGTATTCATTGGACAAATATATTATACTAGAACTAACATGTGATTACATTTTCACGCAATTTGGGTGCATAGATCCTGAGAAATCAGTACCCAGAACAACCACCTCTGGCCGTAATAACGGCCTTGATACACCGGGGCATTGAGTCAAACAGAGCTTGGATGGCGTGTACAGGTACAGCTACCCATGCAGCTTCAACACAATACCACAGTTCATCAGGAGTAGCGACTGATGTATTGTGACGAGCCAGCTGCTCTGCCACCATTGGCCAGACTTTTCAATTGGTGAGAGAATGTGCTGGCCAGGGCAGCAGTCGAACATTTTCTGTATCCAGAAAGGCACTTACAGGACCTGCAACTTTCGGTCGTGCCTTATCCTGTTGAAATGTAGTGTTTCACAGGGATCGAATGAAGGGTAGAGCCATGGGTCGTAACACATCTGAAATGTAACGTCCACTGTTCGAAGCGCAGTCAATGCGAGCAAGAGGTGACCGTGACGTATAACCAGGGGCACCACATACCATCACCCCATGTGATTTGTCATTATGTGCGATGATGAATACACGCTTCCAATGTGCATTTACCACGATGTTGCCAAACATGGATGTGACCATCATGATGCTGTAAACAGAACCTGGAATCATCCGAAAAAATGACATTTTGCCATTCGAGCACCCAGGATTGTCATTGAGTACACCATCGTAGGTGCTCCTGTCTGTGATGCAGCGTCAAGGCTAACTGCAGCCATGGTCTCCGAGCTGATAGTCCATGCTGCTGCAGACATCGCCAAACTGTTCATGCAGATCGTTGTTGTATTGCAAATGTCGCCATCTGTTGACTCAGGGATCGAGACGTGGCTGCACAAGCCGTTAAAGCCATGTCGATAAGATGCCTGTCATCTTGACTGCTAGTGATACGAGGCCATTGAAATCCAGTACAGGATTCAGTATTACCCTCCTGAACCCACCAATTCCATATTCTGCTAACAGTCACTAGATCTCGACCAACGCGAGCAGCAATGTCACGATACGATAAATCACAATCATGGTAGGCTACAATCTGACCTTTATCAAAGTCGGAAACATGATGGTACGCATTTCTCCTCCTTACACGACGCATCACAACAATGTTTCACCAGGCAACGCCGGTCAACTGCTGTTTGTTTATGAGAAATTGGTTGGAAACTTTCCTCATATCAGCACGTTGTAGGTGTTGCCACTGGCGCCAACCTTGTGTGAATGCTCTGAAAAGCTAATCATTTGCGTATCACAGCATCTTCTTCCTGTCAGTTAAATTTCACGCCTGTAGCACATCATCTTCATGGTGTAGCAATTTTAATGGCCAGTAGTGTATATATGGACATTTATAGGAACAGTTTGTTGCGTATACAGTTACCCATATTCCCGTTACCCATACTATAAACTTTTGAATTTATCTGGTGTTGTAGATTTTCATCTTACGTGATTCTGTTGCAACATGACTTTATGTATTTAGTATAACTTTGAGATACAAGTCTTTTAGCTTTAAACAAAGACAATCACACTACAGATACTACTTTCAAGTGCAGAATGATTTGGCTGCAAGTTATGTGCAGCTGAAAGCTGCTTTGATTACTGTGAAGTTATTAAAATCTGCTGACATTGGATGTTCTGTATGAACCACCCAAAAACGTATTCAGACACTAATCCTTGACCAGAAGAGCCTGGACTGCAGACTGTTCATTTTAATGTCAAGTCTGTGTGCTCTGTACAGAGGAGGCAGAGTCAAGGAAAACACACGAGTAATCTGAGTAACATCCCCCCCCCCCCTCCCTCCCCCCCCCCCTTTTCACCACAAATCACTTTGCTTCAGATACTGAAAATGAAGTGCACCAGTCTACCACTGTGCAACAATAGCTATTGTGTGGCAATAACTGATTGATTTATCAAGAAAGCTTGATGGTATATGTAATCTATCTGTAACTACCATTGTGTGTGTGTGTGTGTGTGTGTGTGTGTGTGTGTGTGTGTGTGTGTGTGTAATGATCTCCAGTTTTCTCTTATCCTGTTTTTTCTTTTCTAAGTTGGATTACTCTCTGCTCAGTGAGGATGCAGATAACTCTAAATTATTCATATCAACTGCACAACTGCAAGAAATGCTCCCAGTAAGAGAATGTGTTGTAAATTAACATCTATATTCACACTCTGTAAACCATTGTGTAATATATTATGCCACATATTAAGATTTCTTCTTGTTCCATTTGTGCATTTAGAACAGGAAGATTGACTTTTTAAATGCATATGTGTCCTCTATAATTAGCTTAATCTTGTACCTGTGGTTGTTACTGGAGTCATACGTTGTGAGCTATAGCATGTTCCTAGAGTCCTCACTTAATACTGGTATTTGAAATTTTGTAAGTAGGTTTTTGCATGATATTTGATGTCTATAATCAATTGTCTGCCAGCCCAGTTTGTCCAGCATTTCTGTGATGCTCCCCCATGATTCAAGCAAATCTGTGACCCTTCATACTGCCCTTCTTTGCATGTGTTCAGTATCCTGTGATAATGGTATCTAGTATGAATTCCACACCATGAGATATATACTGGGGTGGATCACAGGAGTTTTCTGTAAGTAATTTCCTTTGCAGACTGACTGCTTTATGCCAGTATTGTACCCATAAACAGAAATCTTCCACCTACTTTACTTACAGCTGAGCCTATGTGATCAATCCATTTCAAATCGCCACACACTGTTACACCCAGGTATTTGTGAGAGTTGACTGATTTCAGTTGTATTTCATTGATATAGTAGGCATGGTGTATGACATTCTTGCATTTTGTGAAGAGCAAAATTTTACATTTTTGAACTTTTAAGGCATGTCGATCTTTTCACCACTCTGAAATCTTACACATACCAGACAGAATATTTGTTCAGGTTTTTTCAGACAGTGGTTCATTATGGATTTTATATTATTTGTAAAAAAAGTCAAAGGTTACAATTAATATAGAATACCAAGTCATTAATATACAGGGTGTTTATGATTAAAACTTCTCTATTTGAGCCAGTGTAGATGAAAAACTATTTATTGTATGGGTACCCCAATTTTTAAGAATGATGTTCAGACTGTGAGCAGCAGGATTTGTGTTGTTAATAGTGTTAGTGCCATGACTTGCTTTTAGGTAACGGTGCTGGTACGGTGACACAGGATTGAAACACAAGCATCAGTGTGTGTTACAGTTGCAGACAGTCAACATTGGTCTGGGCAATATGAGCTGTTTATCAAAACAATAGTGATAGTGTGCTGCTCTTTGCAAGTATCATTGCATTAAAGGAATATGGAGAGATCCTCTTTCTGCACAAGGGTTGAAGAACATGATTCAGAAGATCAAAATAACTGGCAATTTGGGAATTGGGAATTGCTCCTGGGAGATGCCGATGACCAATTGAGTCACAAAGTGTTAAAGAAGTTACTTGTTGCCATGGCTGAGAATGCTGGATGCAATGTGTGATCTTCAAGTAGTGCATGAACTGTGTCATGACAACGGAACATTCCATGGTCCAATGTTTGAGTAATGCTGTGAACAACTGTGAAATGGTATCTTTAGTGCAGTTACAGGCTGTTATGAATCCAGATGGTTGTCACAATGAGGAACATTTGTAACCTGGAATGTTAACAAGGAATGGCATTAATGAATGTTGTCTCTGATCTGGAAATTAAGATGTGTTTATCTCAGTGGTTTAATCATTATTTCGCCTCCACTCACCCTTATAAATACTTCAACAAAGTTTCATTGTTCTATGATAACTCATTTTCCATGGGATCCTCTCAAGTTCCAAAAGTATAATTATAACCAGCCTGTTCAACACAAACTGCAAAGATCCCAACATACTTCACTTGAGCATGCCTGTTGTTACTTTTTTCTGTCTTGATGACTCTCTGTAGAAGATGACGTGCTGTGTGCTCTCTACCAAGAAATACTTAATCCAGACAAAGATTTTGTTTGGTACCACATATGATCATACTTTTGTTTATCACTGTTGATGTCACAGTGAATTAAATGCTTTGGGGAAGTCAAGATATCTTGAATCCACTTTTTTTTTGCTTTCATCCACAGCTCCAATGATATCATGTGAGAAGACTATGATTTGGATTTTGTTAGGCCAGTTGTTTTAGAATCCATGCTGGTTGGCACAGGGGAAGTCACTCTGTGCTAGATATTTCATTATGTTTTGAGTTCAGTATATCGTTTTAAGACTTTACTGAAGATGGAAGTTAATAATATTGGATGGTAGTTTTGTGGGTAATTATTGCAATACTTTATAGATAGGTGTTGGCTATGCTTCTTCCAACCACTCGTCACTCTTTTTTACTGTTTTTTCTTTTTTTCTATCTTTTTATTTTTTTATATTTTTTTTTAGCCATATATAATGTATTTTTGTTGAAGAGAATGGCTAACTCAACTGTAAATCACATATATAATCTGATAGGGGTCTGCTTGGCCATATGGAGTTGTTCAGTTTTGTTATTTCATCAACATTACAACACCCCTGGCACGGATATCTACATGACTCCTGTTTGTAGTGGTATGAGAATTTCACTGGGACAGTACATTTGGATCTTCCTGATGTAAGAAAGATAAGAGAATATAGTTCAAAAATTTGCTTTTGCTATGTTACCTTCAGTTTCAGTTCCTGCCTCATACAACATTGTCTGGACACTAACTTCGGTACCACTGACAGCCTTTACAGATAACAATAATTTCTTTGAGTTTTGTGACGTTTCTTCCAATATGATTGTACTATGGTAGGCACTGAAGAATACACACATAGCCCTTTTGACAGACAAATGTATTTCATTCATTGCTCTGTCTTTAGTTCTATGCTTTGTTTTACATATATTCTACAGAAGTTGTATTTTCTTTAGTATTTTCTTTGCAGAAACTGTGTACCATGGATGGCCCATCCCATCATAAAACTTTTACATTGCAGAGTTAGCTGGAGGGAGATTTTTCCAAAAAGCTTACAAGCTTAAAATCATTTTCTATGAATTGTACTTCACATACAACTTGACAATGAACACAATGCTTCGTTGTGAGCATCACTTTCTGTTGTGTTCAGCTGGTCACTTAACATGTCTACCCCTCTCACTCATCAAATATAATGACACAGCAAAGCAGTCAGGACAGAGCAAGCAGGAGATGCACATGAACAGACACTGAAATCACAGTTTCCAGCATTTTCTGTGATGGACAGTTCTCCTGTTCAACAATAACTGATTTTGTGTCTGTGTTACATTTTGTAGCCCAGTTTCCTTTTGCCCAACCTGTGTGTTGGTAAAGAAAGGACTGCTCTAAGCAGTTTTCAGAGAAAGCAATTAGTATTTTTTTGGAGGCTGTCTTGCCACTTATAAAACTGTAAGTACTCCAATCAATTGTTGGATAATTAAAGCCTTCTCCAATGTTGACAGTATGATTTGGGAATGTGCGTTAATGGGCTGAGGTTTTCTTTAAACTTTTTGGTTGTACCTGGAGGTGAGTCTAGTACTAGATGGAAGGATATAGTAATTCAGTTGTGCCCTCCTTTGATATTGAGTATAGTCCAAATGATCTTGCATGCAACATCAGCTTCTATCTAAGTGTTCAAATTTTTTGCAACAATGTGGGAGAGACAGATCGCTACTTATCATAAAAAGGGCACATTAAGTTGCAGACAGGCACAATTAAAAGACTCTTACATAACACTTTCAGCCACAGCCCTCAGCAGTAAAAAGAGAGACACATTCATTCACACACAAGCAAGCACACCTCATGTACATTTGACCAACTCCAGCATCTTAGGCTAGAATGCAAACTATCATGTGGGATACAAGCAGCAATCTGGAGGGGATGGGGATGGGGAAGGGGAAAGGATAGTAGTGTATGGGTGGGGAGAGAGATGAACCCTATCCGGTGGAGTGTACGGTGACTAGAATCCAAAGAGGCACAGCATGAGGAGGTTGTGGGGCAGGGAGTGGGGGGGAAAAGGGAGCAAAAAAGAGAGGAGCAGGGAAAAGCAGGACAGTGTATTGGCAGAAGGTGGCACATAAACAGGGTGGGAGATGAGAATGGAGAGGAGATGACAGAACAGAGGGAGTGGAAACTATTGGGTGGAGGGTATGTGGACAGTTTGTTATCGTAGGTTGAGTCTAGGATAATTATGGGAACAAGAATGTGTTGTAAGGATAGCTCCCATCTGTGCAGTTAAGAAAAGCTAGTGGTGGAGGAAAGGATCCAGATGGCTTGGGTAGTGAAGCAGCTGTTAAAAGCAAGTGTGTTATGCCCAGCTGCATGTAGTGCAACATGATCTACTTTGCTCTTGGCGACAGTTTGGCTGTGGCTGTTCATCATGGTGGACAGCTGGTTGCTAGCCATATCAACATAAAAAGCTGAGCAGTGGTTTCAGCAGAGCTGGTAAATGACATGGTTGCTTTCACAGGTGGCCCTCCCCCTGATGGGGCAGGATAAACCTGTGACAGGACTGGGATAGAGTGGGTGGATTGGACAGGTTTTACACCAGGGTCTTCCACAGGGATATGATCCTTACTGCAACAGAGTGGGATTGGTAGTGGCCTAGGAATGGACTAGGATATTGTGGATGTTGGGTGGATGACAGAACACCACTTTAGCAGGTATGGGAAGTATCTCCCTCATTTCAGGGCATGATGATAGGCAATCAAAACTCTGGTGAAGGTTATGTGGTTTAGTTGTTCCAGTCCAGGATCTTTCACAATGGCCTACACCTTTTTCAGATTCTGCCAATCCTTGGCCCTCACAAACCTGATACTGAAATATCACATTTTCATGGAATATGCATCCCAGAACCACCTCTGTTCCCTCTGCAAGATACTACTACCCTGAAATCCCTACTCCAGACATACCTTGCTCTGCAGCATCTGGAGGATGATTTCAGACACCATCTCCATAAGTTATCGAACCTGCTGACATTCAACTTCCACTTTGGGACATCATTACCCAACCCCTATCATGCATGCAGTGTTTCCTCTTGTCCACCCCTCATACCAGCTAAACACTGCCTAACTGATCTTTTCAACTTACCATCTCCCCCTAAACTCCCTACCAACTCTCCACCAAATCCAGAGCCAAAACATTCCCGTAACACTGCTCCTAACCTTTCAACAAAACCTTCAGTTCTGCAGAAGTTTCAGTACTATCCAAAGGCCTCACCTTTAGCCCTACACCTAAATTTAACTATGCCAAACTTCTCAAAGTCCTATTCTCCTTCTCACGCTCCCTGCCATGGAAGCACTTCTTTGCTGCCAATCCCTCCAACCAAAACCACCCTCATTCCAACGTTGAACCCTGCCTCTTCCAGTTCACACCGCCATCCAACCAGATCCTCGTGCCCCCCCCCCCCCTCCCACCCCACCCCCACCCCCCGCCTCCCACCTAACCACCCACTGATCACCTTCTGGGAATTCCTTACCTCCAACTTAGCTTCACCATCCTTCTTCAGGTCTCTTCCTCACAACACCAACCTTTCAACAGGAGAAAGAACAGCCATACACAACCTGCAGACAAGGGTTCCACCACTTTTTTTATGAATCACAATGACAACCTGACAGAATCCCTTTGCCAGTTATGTGACTACTCCACCTATAAACTCTGCCAGAATGATCCCATTCAAGAAGTCCTACACAACCTTCAAACCCTACTTAAACCTTAGGCCTTCCTCAGTGTTCTGGGAATCCATTTCCTTCCTCACCTCCAATGACATCCCGCACGCCCACCTTCTAGGTGCTCTCTGGAGTCCACCAGCTCAACAATCCTGGATGCCCCACTGTGGCTGGTTACTGTGCCCCCACTGAAAGAATTTTGGCTCTCATTGACCAACACCTCCAACCAACTGCCCATAATCTATTCCCCCACATTAAAGGTGCCAACCATTTCCATTACTGATTCTCCATCATCTCCATCCCTTTACCTCCTTGATCTGTACTCGTCACTGTTAATGTCGCCTCCATATACACCAACATCCCTAATACCAATGGTCTTACCACTATCGAGTACTATCTTTCCCAATGTCCTTCAGACTCCAAACCTACTACCTTTTTCCTCATATACCTTACTAACTTTCTCCTAACCCACAACTACATCTCCTTTGAAGGGAAGGTATATAAACAAATCTGGGACACAGACACGGATACTTGCTTGGACCGTCCTATGCCAACCTTTTTATGGACCAACTAGAGGAGACCTTCCTTGCCTCCCAAAGCACCAAACCCCTAGTCTAGTTCAGGCTCATCGATGATATCTACACAATCATCTGGCACAGGTTCATTGATGATATCTTCATGATCTGAGTTCAGGGCAAAGAAACACTGACTTCATTCCTTCACAACCTCAACACCTCCTCTTCCATCTGCTTCACATAGTCCTCCTCAACTTTGCTTGCTACCTTCCTAGACGTTGATCTCCTCCTCTGATCACTCCATCGGCACCTCTGTCCACATTAAACCCACCAACCACCAACAGTACCAGTATTTTGACAGCTGTCATTCCTTTCACACCAAAAAATCCCTCCCATACAGCCTGGCCACCCAGAGACAGCGTAGCTGCTGTGACAAAAACCTCCCTTGCTCAGAATAAGTCTTGCATGTGATGAAGCAAGCTCGAATACTTTTCCCCTATTGTTTTGCCATCTGTGTACTTAAATTCATTTTTTTTTCAATTTTAACTAATTACCATTAGTATGAGTGAGTGTAATCTGTATTTTCATATAAGAGAAAGGTTGGCCCTCAGTTTTAATGAATTTAACACCAGATCTAATTTTGTGCTTAGTTTTATGTAGGTACTTGATTTTCTAATTTAGTGACTATTCCTAGTTAGTATCTTTTGCTATAGGGTGAAATCAGTAATTGTTTTGTAACTTAAATTCTATTGTTGACATATAAACAAATATAAATTCTGTACTAGTTATAAACATTTGGAGAAACAACTAATAGTATTCTTAAAGTATTTATTTGGCTCTATTCGAAAACATGTTAGCAAAGCCAGACCTCAATTAATTCCAAAGTAATTAACAGTCTTGTCAAAATTATTGTTTGCATGACTATAATTGTTAATTTCATGATTTAAACAAATAATTTGGCCTAACACTTGCAGAAGAAGAAACTGTTAAAAAGATGAAATTCTTCAATGTATTCAGTTAATTTAATGACTTAAGTTTTAATTGTAATTTCTGTAAATTTAACTTTGAACAATGTGTAGTTTCAGCACTTATTATTGTGCTGGTATATAAGTGCCCGATTTTTGGTCATGAGTCAGTCAGTCCACGGTCGAGTTTCAGATGAGGAACCTGTGTTGGTTAGAATGACAACAAGGTATCAACTTGACTGTGAAATAATGAAATAAGTGTAACACCAATAGGCTATGTGTTAAAGCAATGACTAGCTGTTCAATTTGTTTGAAAGACTGAAATGTATGGTTAGGCTTTTACTGTTCGCAGATGTACAGCAGTAAACTATTGTAGGAGTATGTGGATGTTCGCCTGAAAAAAAAAAAACCTATTAATGAGGCTTACAGAAAGTTAAACAATAGTGCATTGACAATATCAAATGTGTATGTGGGGGGTTGTGAAAGATTGTGAAATGCAACTGGGCATCTGTCAGCTACATCATTTACAGAAGATAGTACTGCATGTCCCTTACCTATTTTTTCAGCCAGTACATTGACACCAAGGACAACAAATGAAGAAACCAAAATAGGTGAACCACTTCATGTGGTGCCACAGGTGAGGAATATTGTATGTGGGCTCAATAAAATAGGACTCACGAATTTAAAATAGGACTCACGAATTTTGAGCAGTGAAATCAAGAGCGGTTTACAGTGCAGTGGTGCAACACCCAATCAAAGCACGGGCTTCATGGCCACAGTATGACAGCAGTTAATCAGTGAGTGGGTTCTATGGAAGCAGCTGTTGAGTACAGGAGCAGATAACGACCAGCTGAAAATCAGGAAATGAGTGAATGAGAATAAGTAATATCATAGCAAAAGCTGTTTAGTATTAAGTGATACATAATGAATGACTTCAATGAACATGACAGTGTGACTGAGAACAAAGCCGTAGAGGTTAAGTTGTTAAATGAACAGAAAGACCTAAATGAGACTGGTTCTGTAGACGATTATAAATCAAACATGGATGTAACTTTTGAATGATGAGGAAAAAAATCCTATTGTAGATGAAATGACAAAAGCATCATCTACAGTTTACAGTGAGGTGTGGGGAATGGACGAAAACTCTACTGAAACACTTGTGATCATTAAGGTTACGGAGGAGGAACATAGTAGCGAAAAAAAAGCAAGGGTAAAACTTTATGGCAAGTGAAAATCTGGGAGCAATGTTAAGGCAAATTATGAGTAGTTTGAGTTGTTTGAGTAATATGAGTACAAAAGAAGACATTAACAATATGAAAGAAGACATGAATAGGATGGAAAGTAGTATGAAAGAAGACATTAGTAGGGTGGAAAAAAAGCTGATAGCATTAGAACTGACATGGTTAACTTACAGGATGAACTGAAGAAAGAAATTAAAAAGGAGATTAAGGTAGTCAGCTCTTATCTGTTAGAATTAAGTAAGACGGTTGAAGTGGTAGCTAAAGATTGTGATGAAAATATAAAGACAATAGTACATAACACTAATGAGAAATTAATGATGATGTAAATAAAATAGAAACAAACTTCCACATGGGAAAAATATATTAAAAACAAAGATTCCAAGACTTACCAAGCGGGAAAGCGCCGGTAGATAGACGGCTGCTTGTGTCTGTGTATGTGCGGATGGATATGTGTGTGTGTGCGATGTACACCTGTCCTTTTTTCCTCCCTAAGGGAAGTCTTTCCGCTCCCAGGATTGGAATGACTCCTTACCCTCTCCCTTAAAACCCACATCCTTTCGTCTTTCCCTCTCCTTCCCTCTTTCCTGAAGAAGCAACTGTCGGTTGCGAAAGCTAGAAATTCTGTGTGTATGTTTGTGTGTTTTATTTATTGTGCCTATCTACCGGCAGTTTCCTGCTTGGTAAGTCTTGGAATCTTTGTTTTTAATATAATGAGAAATTAACATTGATGAGTATAAATGTGGAGAAGAGAGAAAGAAGCTTTGTGATGACTGTAGTAGGAAGGTGAAGGCTTCTGAAAACAGTGTAAAGAGGAAGACAAAGCTGCCAGGAAATTTTGTGCTGAGAACAGGGTTAAACTTGAGAACCAAATAGATCAGATTA
The DNA here is from genome assembly GCF_023897955.1 of Schistocerca gregaria. Lineage (NCBI taxonomy): Eukaryota > Metazoa > Arthropoda > Insecta > Orthoptera > Acrididae > Schistocerca > Schistocerca gregaria. The sequence continues at coordinate 926,344,076 of NC_064922.1, read as the reverse complement.
AAAATGATTTTGAAATCAACTGTGCAGTAATGGTAGAGGAAAAACTGGTAAAAGTAAATAAAACTGTAGGTTCAAAATTGGCTGAAATAGAGAAAAAGATGGAAGAGGTACAAAATCTAAAGCATAGAGTATGATTAGATTAGATTAATTATTCATTCCATAGACCCATAAAAGAGGGAATCCTGGGTGTGAAACATGTCAGATAAACATATTACAAAAATGTAATGAGAAAAACTTGAGTTTCATTAATTTTAATGATTCTCAGTCAATAAACAGTAAAATTATGTACATGAATTAAATTTAAACTTCTAATATTTACAGGTTTAATACTTACATCTGCTTTCATTAAATCCATCATTCAGGCATTTGCTAGTTTCTTGGCTGTTACAACCAAGTATTGTCAAAAATTAAAGTATAATAAATTTTCATCAAAATGGTCTACTGCACTTGTTGAGAAACTCATGGATGAAATAGAAGGAGTAGGCCACAAAAAAATCTTTTTAATTATGTTTAAATTGTGCCTTGTCTTAAACTAAAGTCTTCATGGTTGCTGGTAACTTATTGAAAATATGTGTTGCTGAATACTGGACTCCTTCCTGGACAAGAGTAAGTGATTTTAAATCTTTATGTATATTGTTCTTATTCCTAGTATTGATACTGTGTACTAAGCAGCTGGAAAAAGAGATGTATTACTTACAACAAACTTCGTTAAGGAATAAATATACTGAGAAACTGTGGTTAATATGCCCAATTCTTTGAATAGATTTCAACATGATGTTCTTGGACTTACACTACTAATTGCTCTTATTATACGCTTCTGTACTTTAAAAATATTTTCTCTGTTTGTAGAGTTACCCCAAAATATGATACCATATGACAAATGGAGTGAAAATGAGAAAATAATCCAGTTTTTTTTATATTTGTATCTCCTATGTCTGACATCATTTGCATTGCAAACACAGACTTGTTTAGGTGCTTTAGCAGTTTGTTAGTATGTTGCTCCCAACTGAATTTATTATCAAGTTGTCATCTCAAGAATTTTACACTCTCAACTTTTCCTATTTCCATGTCATCATATTTTATACATACACCAGAAGGAAATCTCCTGGAAGTTCTGACCTGCATATAGTGGGTCTTTTCAAAGTTTAATGACAATGAATTGGCTATGAACCACTTATTAATGTCAGTAAAAATTTCATTAGTTGCCCTTTCTAAATTTATATTTGTTTTATTATTTATTGCAATGTTTGTATCATCTGCAAATAAGACAAACTTGGCATGTGGTAATGCAACAGATGGCAGGTCATTAATATACAGAAGAAACAGTAGTGGACCTGGTATGGAACCTTGGGGAACACCACATGTAATTTCTTCCGAGTCAGATGATGTCTGATCGCCTACTGCTGAAGTGTTACATAATGACACCCTTTGTTTTCTGTTAGTAAGATATGACTGAAACCACTTTGCAGCACTACCAGTGACGCCATAATATTTTAATTTAGTTAAAAGAATACTGTGATTCACACAATCAAATGCCTTTGACAGGTCACAGAATATGCCAGTTGCCTCTAATTTGTTGTCCAATGAATTAAGGACATTTTTGCTGTAAGTGTAAATAGCTTTCTCAATATCAGAACCTTTAATAAACCCAAGCTGTGACTTTGACAGTATACTATTTTCACTAAGGTGATTAAGTAGATGCTTGAACATAACCTTTTCAAAGATTTTTGAAAAAGCTGGCAAAAGTGAGATTGGTTGGTAATTTGTCGGCATTTCTTTGTCCCCTTTCTTGTGGAGAGGAATAACTTCAGCATATTTAAGCCAGTCCGGGAATGTTCCTGTGACAAGTGATTGATTACACAAATAACTTAAGATATGACTAAGCTCACATGAACACTCTTTTATTAACTTTGTTGATATGTTGTCATAACCAATACTTCTAGATAAGCTCAAGTACTGTGGTATGAATGGGACGGTGCTCAAATGGTTTAAATCATACCTAACTGTAAGATTGCATAAAGTTGAAATAAACAGTTCACATCATCATCATCATCATCATTTAAGACTGATTATGCCTTTCAGCGTTCAGTCTGGAGCATAGCCCCCCTTATAAAATTCCTCCATGATCCCCTATTCATTGCTAACATTGGTGCCTCTTCTGATGTTAAACCTATTACTTCAAAATCATTCTTAACTGAATCCAGGTACCTTCTCCTTGGTCTTCCCCAACTCCTCCTACCCTCTACTGCTGAACCCATGAGTCTCTTGGGTAACCTTGCTTCTCCCATGTGTGTAACATGACCCCACCATCTAAGCCTGTTCGCCCTGACTGCTACATCTATTGAGTTCATTTGCAGTTTTTCTTTGATTTCCTCATTGTGGACACCCTCCTGCCATTGTTCCCATCTACTAGTACCTGTAATCATCCTAGCTACTTTCATATCCGTAACCTCAACCTTGTTGATAAGGTAACCTGAATCCACCCAGCTTTTGCACCCATACAACAAAGTTGGTCGAAAGATTGAACGGTGCACAGATAATGTAGTCCTGGTACTGACTTCCTTCTTGCAGAAGAGAGTAGATCATAGCTGAGCACTCACTGCATTAGTTCACATAATATGCAAAAAACTGGTGATTTCTCAAACTGGGGAACAATCAAGAATGGGGTGCCGCAAGGTTTGGTCTTGGGTCCTCTGCCGTTCTTAATATATATTAATGACTTGCCATTCTATATTCACGAAGATGCAAAGCTGGTACCTTTTGCCGATGATACAACTATAGCTATCACACCCGACAGACAAGAATTAACTGGTCAAATTGTAAAGGATGTTTTTCAGAAAATCATTAAGTGGTTCTCTGCAAATGGGCTCTCATTAAACTTTGACGAAACACAGTATATACAGTTCCACACAGTAAATGGAATGACCCCATTAATAAATATAGACTTCGATCAGAAATCGGTAGCTAAGGTAGAATATTCAAAATTTCTAGGTGTATGCATTGATGAGGGGTCGAACTGGAAAAAAACACACTGAGGATCTGCTGAAACATTTGAGTTCAACTACTTATGCTATTAGGGTCATTGCAATTTTTGGCGAAATACATTTGAGTAAAGTAGCTTACCACACCTATTTTCATTCTCTGCTTTCGTGTGGTGTCATATTCTGGGGTAACTCGTCATTGAGTAAAAGAGTGTTCATTGCACAAAAGCATGTAATCTACATCTACATCTACATCCATACTCCGCAAGCCACCTGACGGTGTGTGGCGGAGGGTACCCTGAGTACCTCTATCAGTTCTCTCTTCTATTCCAGTCTCGTATTGTTCGTGGAAAGAAGGATTGTCGGTATACTTCTGTGTGGGCTCTAATCTCTCTGATTTTATTCTCATGGTCTCTTCGCAAGATATACATAGGAGGGAGCAATATACTGCTTGACTCTTCGGTGAAGGTATGTTCTCAAAACTTTAACAAAAGCCCGTACCGAGCTACTGAGCTTCTCTCCTGCAGAGTCTTCCACTGGAGTTTATCTATCATCTCCGTAACGCTTTCGTGATTACTAAATGATCCTGTAATGAAGCGCGCTGCTCTCCATTGGATCTTCTCTATCTCTTCTATCAACCCTATCTGGTACGGATCCCACACTGCTGGGCAGTATTCAAGCAGTGGGCGAACAAGCATACTGTAACCTACTTCCTGTAATCTGAATAATTGCTGGAGCTCATCCAAGATCATCCTGCAGACATTTATTTAAAGAGCTAGAAATCTTCACTATAGCCTCACAATATATATATTCACTTATGAAATTTGTTATTAACAATCTGAACGAATTCAAAAGTAATAGCAGTGTACATGGCTACAACACTACGAGAAAGGATGATCTTCACTACTCGAGGTTAAATCTAACTTTGACTCAGAAGGGGGTAAATTATTCTGCCACAAAAGTCTTTGGTCACTTACCTAATAGCATCAAAAGTCTTACAGATAGCCATATAGAATTTAAAAGGAAATTAAAAGAATTTCTTAATGGCAACTCCTTCTACTCATTTATTTTGTCTAATGTAATATCTTGTATAGACACCTTTTATTAACCTGACACGTTCCACATCATTATGATGTGTCGTATTCATGATCTATGGAACAAGTACTAAACTAATCTACCACTAGAATTCCATTTTACTAAGATTGATTGTGTGCACTGGTCTCAGATATTCCATTGCATTATTTACTGAACATGACAACCCCATGCTATTAGTATCAGAGACAAAATACTTGTTTAAATGGTTGCCACACAGCATGCATTTGTTACCAGGGTTTCATTTATTTTTAGAGCTATTTGCTCCTCCTCATTTCTGGTCCTACCTGTCTCTGACTTAACTATATCCCATATTGTTTTTATTTTATTGCTGGATGTATTTATCTTCTTCTCATAATGCAGGTGTTTAGATTTCTGGATAACCTTCTTCAATATTTTGCAGTAATTTTTGTAATGAGCTATAATGCTGGTATCAAAGGTGTCCCTATGTATCATATAGAGTTTCCTTTTTGTCTCACATGATATCTTTATCCCTTGTGTGATCCATGGGTTCTTATTAGACTTCTGCTTAATTTGAGTTACCTTCAGGGGAAAACAATTTTCAAATAAGGTGCTAACTTTATTAATGAATGTTTTGTATTTTCCATTTGTGTCTTGGATGCTGTAAATGTCTCAGTTTTTGACTGTTTTATTGGCTTTCTGTAGTCAGTTTTGATAGATGTTTTACCCTGACAATTTTCAAATTTTAATGTTAGGTGTTGCATGTGATTTAAACTAGATAATGCTCCAGTTCTGGCTCGCACTTGAGCAGGTAGTGATGAAGAGCCACTTTTATATAAATGTGCTGTAATCAGAGGTAAGGTTAATGAAAACGATCAGGGCCGCCCTCCCCCCGCAGTTTTTTTTTTTTTTTTGGCAAACGCAACATTAATGCCCAAGAGGGGATATGAAACCAAACATCGGAGGGAGCGGCTTCGGACTGTGGCATAGCGCATCGACAACCTGCCGGCCGCCCCTGTTGAACAAGGGGAGGGAGGAGGACTAATTTCTTCCTTGCCACTGTGGCAGCACCATCATGTTCATGCCGGAGGAACAGAGAGGGGGAAGCAGTGTGGCTTACATGGCAGAATTCTTATGAGTGGAGCGCTGCCCGGAAGCAGTGTGGCTTACATGGCAGAATTCTTATGAGTGGAGCACTGCCAGTTTGCTACACGGCATGCGCTTACTCACAACTAATTTTGCAGAAGACAAAATCTAATTTGGAAATTTGAATGCAGTGTTTGATACTGTGGTTACATGTTAAGCCTGAAGCAATTTTGCTAAGCCCTTCAATTAGGGTGACCATATTATCTTTGGACAAAAGTGGGACTTTCATACATTTTCTTGGCGAAAAAGTGGGACAATTTTTATTTCTCATCAAGTATCACTTTTAATACTAACATTTCTTCTTCCTCTGCTAATATAACCTTCACTGATATTTGTGTGTGTGTGTGTGTGTGTGTGTGTGTGTGTGTGTGTGTGTGTGTGTGTGTGTGTGTGTATGTGTGTGTAACATTTATAACACAGAATGTAGAAAGACATATAGTAACAATCACTACAATTTATGGTTTTGCGGATTCCATACTGCAACCATATTTCTTCAATGATGAAATTTCATTCAGCAACTCAGGTTTGCCTAATAGGTATGAATACAAGTTAGTGCAACGGCATTTACTGAAGTTTAAACAGGTCAGTAAAATACACTTAACGCTCCTCACAGTAAATCTATTCCTCTCATCTCTCCACTGTGACGATAGTAAGCCAAAAACTCTTTCAACATTTGCATTGTGGGCAGGGAGTGAAAAGAAGTACTGTGCTATATTAAGCAATTCTCTGAACTGTTCATTACACTGGCAAGATCTGAAAAACCTACACCATTTTTCATGTGCCATCAACTGATTCCATTGTTCACTGTCTGTTTCCACTTGTTGTTTTACAAATTACTGTATATGAACTATTTCATCAAATAAGAGGCTGTCATTTACTAGAATGCCCTTTTCATTTAGCCACATAAAGGCATTTTCAACTACTGACCATTCTGGTGGGTCTTTGAGCATTATTCAAGAGGATACAGAAAACTCAGCTATTCCCTGTAGCCATGAGGATAAATAGTCTACTGAAGCATCATAAAAGGTTGATACTGCTATGTCAAATTTCTTAACAGACTGGTCATCACAATCATTCAGCAGTTTTTTTACACTTAGTGGTACAAAATGTTCACGTTTCGTTGAATTTAGACTTGTCAAAGCTTTATTTAAGACTGCTAATACTTCACATATGGAATTATTCTGCTTCTCAATGCTCAGGAAGGATTGTTGGAAAACTCATTTGTGAATGTACAAAAAGTAAATAACATTCATTTATAGGATCACTGAAAAAACTCTTTAAGATTGCAGGACACCTTGAGTTAGACTGTGACAAAAAGTAAGATTTCAAAGGTTCACACATTTTCAAGATCCTTTCTATGGCTGGCAACAATGAAAGCCACCTTGTTTTGGAAAAGGAAAGTAAATTTTTGTAAGTGACATGAACAAATTCACAGAATTCAGTGAGTTTTGCAACACGAATAGAAAAAATATGAAAATGTTTATACAACTTCATGACACTGCAGTCAAAGTCAACAGGTAAAACATCACAAGCACTTTGAAGTGTGTTATGAACAACATGTGCTGGACAACCTATGCCAACAATGTTAGAGTTTTTTAATTTTTGTTTCAGATGTGTGAAAACATTATTACCCTCTTTCTTCATTAACCCCCCAAAATTACAGTTAGTATTGTCTGCATCAACTGCAACACAATTTGACATGATACTGAATGACTGTATAACATGAGAAAGATAATTGGAAATTGTTTTGGACTTTTTGTTCCACAGTTCATCAAGATCAAGCAATTTTTTCTGCAGTTCACCCTCACTTACAGAAAAATACTGAACTATCACAGGAAAAATTTTCTGATGCCCATGGTTGCTAGCATCAGTAGATATTGAAAAGTATTTTGCACTATTACCTGTTTCTGGGAATGCAGAGCTATAAGATTGTTGATAATTGCTTCACACTTCGTTCTTCCACACAAAACATTTTCTGCAATCTTAGAATCAGGAAATTTTTTTTTGTTTAGTTGAACACTGCGGTCATTAGAAAGATAGCTTTGGTGGTGTTTAACAACATGGAATGACAGGGTCCCTTCTGCTGCAGCTACGTTTTTCTGTTCCTGTGTATTCGAAGTTACAAAATATCTCGTCATTTTTTGCGAGGAACCTGCCGATCGAAGATTCTTCCTGTGTTTCTCTGATTCCATATGATGCTTGAGATCTGCAGCACCATCATGAGACACAGATACAGCACAGTTGCACATGTTACATTTTGCTGAACAGTCATTGTCTGTAGCAGTGAAATTTCCTCTGAAGCTTTTATTTTTCGTTTTGGCATCGCCACGACATGCTAGCACTTCATGAAACTGATACTGAGTGCTGACAACAATGGCAAGCAAAAGCAAAGAAATAAGAGTACGAAACAGTTATAGTGCTTAAGCTGTACATTATCAGTGGGTACCAACGTATGGAATGTCAGTTTCAACTGATAGCTTATAAAATCAAAACTTAGAATATATTTTAAACACTTTGTAAATGTCTGAAAATAATCTTTGAAAATCGGGACAAATTGCTTGTCTGGAAAAAAAAAAAATGTCGGGACAAATTATTGAGCCTCAAAAAAAGGGACAATTCCGATTAATCAGGACGTATGGTCACCCTACCTTCAATGGCAGTTTCTGAGTGTTTTATTCTTCCCGCATTACGGAACAAAATGGTTGAACATTACTATGGTCAAACATGTCCAACACCTACAATGGCTAGAATTATTCCAAATAGGTAAATACGCTGCAAGTAATTACAAGGGATAAAGAGTAAAGACATTGCTAATAAGCCTGGCATAAGTTGGGTTTAGACGTATTTTTGCTATCCGTTTCTGACTGATAGTTGGACATTTTGCTTTTTGAGCCATGAAACATCTGTCTCCACCTGCATGAACAACAATTAAACTCTGACCGGCTTTGTTTGACAATACTACTTGCACACTATCATTTTGCCAACATTTACTTACTGTATAATGCTTGTGAATCAGTGCTTCATCTTAGTAAACTACTGGTCGCTTTGATTCCGATGAAAACCTGAGAAAGTATGGTCGTTTAGCAACAATGCCCTCTCATCCACACATAACTAAACGTTAATTTTGACACCTTCAAAACGAAAATCCATAGACAGAACATTGCTTCTAAGGGATTCCTAGCTAGCTTTCAAGCTCATTTCTGTTTGACAAAAGTTGTGCAGTTTTCACAAAGTTTGTATTCCATTCTATTGTTCGCAATGCCATAGAAATTGCTGCCTGATAATATATTTATCAACATCTAGGTCACATACTTATTGTGAGCTTCTTCTTCTCAGGTGCTACTTTAGCCATAGCCTTGCTGTACCTCATCACGTGACCTAGTTCCTGGCACTGCCGTGTCACCACTTTCCCTTTCCAGGCAATAGGTATTGTTGCGTTCTCTACAACGAAAACTACAAAGTTAGTTTCAGTAGTTGGCAGAGGGAATCAAGATTGGTCAGAAGCATTCTCATTGCATTTCGCAAGAACAGAAGAATTGGTGCATCTGAATTTCTTGCTAACTTGTGATGTAATAGGTAAGTGCTTTTCACATAACGTACAATTAGTATTGTGCATGCACATTACTCATAAGTTAGAATCTTTCTCCTTCAAGATTGCAGAATAGGAAAATTTATTTTTCTCATGATCTGTTACTTCAAAAAATGGCAAGTCAGCAAATAGTCACACGTCATCCCAATAGCTAGAATGAAAATAAAGTGAAGAAAAATGAATTGATATGGCGATGAGTAATTTGTTACCCCTTATTCCATAATCAGACACGAAAGAAGTGACACATGGAAATTACAACAGATGTTGAGTGTCAGTTCTTTGAAATGAACAACCGCAGTGCAGTGAGACTATATTTAAACTTGCATTAGTACCCGACGGGTGTGTATTTGTTGCATTATTATGTTACTCTATCTCCTTATTCTTCCTCTCTCCATTGTCTTCCGTCCCACTCTTTGACTGTCACCTGCATCTGTAGTGAAATTTGGCTTGAAATTCAACTTCACGTGGCTCAATCTTATGACTTCATCTCCTGAACAGAGTATCCTACAGTAATATAATTTTCCATTTATGTGCAATGGAATATCAGGAAATTGTTTGCGAAATGTGTTGCAAAAAAAAGTTAGTGCACTGACATCAACAGTTAGTTTCACGTAATCATTCTTTATAGGCTGGATCAAAACATGTCAGACAGTAGAAAAAAGACTGTCTGGTAGTGAATATAGGAAAAGATGGGCGCTGAAGAAAGATGATGATAAGAAGCAAAAGGATGCACTACAATGATATTTCAAGCCAAAGAGAGAATGACCTAGCAGTGGCAAGGGTGGAAAAATAGATCTTGAAAGTACAGAAACTAGTGGAGCTACTGCAGCTACATATTTATCTTCAGGACATGACCAGAAAGTTGACAAACACAGTACTGTGACCACCGCGTACGGTAGCAATGCTGATGGTGGGCCATCCACAACATGTTCAACAGACCTTGTCTTGACTCAAGACCTGCATTGTGACAAAAGCTTCAAGATTGAAACATCAGGCAGAACTGAAATTAGCTCACCACCAGAGAAGGGATTGAAGGTGAGCCTGAACTGGAAGACACAACTGACTCAGATTCCAGAAGATGGCCGGAAATTATTACCAACTGCTTTCGAATGACTTTGGTCATGCGAGGTCCTCCCGAGTGCATTAAGGAAGCTGAAGAATGTCCTAAAAACACGGACAACTGGCGTTTCAGCCCTGTGCACTACAGCTATTCTTTGAAGAATTTAGAAGAAAATAGACATTGGTTGGTGTACTCAAAGAACAAGGATGTTGTGTTCTGCTTTTGTTGCAAACTTTTTTCGTCATCTACAGTAAAAATTGCAAAGAATGGTATAAGCAGATGGCGGCACTTTGCATCATATCTCGAAAGTCACGGGAAGTCTACCGAGCTTTTGAATTAACATGAAAAGTGGATTGTGTTTTCTGAGGGACTTAAAAAGTCATGAAATGTCAACACCCATCATCAGAGGCTTCTGAATACTGAAAGCAAACATTGGAAAAATGTTCTTGAGTGCTTAATAGCAATAATTCATTTCCTGGTTTGGCAATGTCTGTCTTTGAGAGGAAGTACAGATATACTCTTTCAGCCTGATAATGGAAACTTTTTGAAACGCATTGAATTATTCAGAAAGTTCGACATTGCGATGATGGAGCACCAGCACAGAACAAAACAAGGTGAGAACAAGGGTCACCATTATCTTGTAAAAGAAACACAAAATGAAGTAATTCATCTTATTGGATCATCTATAACCAACAACATTCTATATATTAAAAACAAAGATTCCAAGACTTACCAAGCGGGAAAGCGCCGGCAGACAGGCACATGAACAAAACACACAAACACACACACAGAATTACTAGCTTTCGCAACCGATGGTTGCTTCTTCAGGAAGGAGAGGGAAAGACGAAAGGATGTGGGTTTTAAGGGAGAGGGTCAGGAGTCATTCCAATCCCGGGAGCGGAAAGACTTCCCTTAGGGGAAAAAAAGGACAGATGTACACTCGCACACACACACACATATCCATCCGCACATACACAGACACAAGCAGACATATTTAAAGGCAAAGAGTAAGGGCAGAGATGTCAGTCGAGGCGGAAGTACAGAGGCAAAGAAGTTGTTGAAAGACAGGTGAGGTATGAGCGGCGGCAACTTGAAATTAGCGGAGGTTGAGACCTGGTGGATATCGAGAAGAGAGGATATACTGAAGGGCGAGTTCCCATCTCCAGAGTTCGGATAGGTTGGTGTTGGTGGGAAGTATCCAGATAACTCGGACGGTGTAACACTGTGCCAAGATGTGCTGGCCGTGCATCAAGGCATGTTTAGCCACAGGGTGATCCTCATTACCAACAAACACTGTCTGCCTGTGTCCATTCATGCGAATGGACAGTTTGTTGCTGGTCATTCCCACATAGAAAGCGTCACAGTGCAGGCAGGTCAGTTGGTAAATCACGTGGGTGCTTTCACACGTGGCTCTCCCTTTGATCGTGTACACTTTCCGAGTTACAGGACTGGAGTAGGTGGTGGTGGGAGGGTGCATAGGACAGGTTTTACACTGGGGGCGGTTGCAAGGGTAGGAGCCAGAGGGTAGGGAAGGTGGTTTGGGGATTTCATAGGGATGAACCAAGAGGTTACAAAGGTTAGGTGGACGGCGGAAAGACACTCTTGGTGGAGTGGGGAGGATTTCATGAAAGATTGATCTCATTTCGGGACAGGATTTTAGGAAGTCGTATCCCTGCTGGAGAGCCACATTCAAGGTCTGATCCAGTCCCGGGAAGTATTCTGTCACAAGTGGGGCACTTTTGGGGTTCTTCTGTGAGAGGTTCTGGGTTTGAGGGGATGAGGAAGAGGCTCTGGTTATCTGCTTCTGTACCAGGTTGGGAGGGTAGTTGCGGGATGCGAAAGCTGTTTTCAGGTTGTTGGTGTAATGGTCGAGGGATTCAGGACTGGAGCAGATTCGTTTGCCACGAAGGCCTAGGCTGTAGGGAAGGGACCGTTTGATATGGAATGGGTGGCAGCTGTCATAATGGAGGTACTGTTGCTTGTTGGTGGGTTTGATGTGGACGGATGTGTGCAGCTGGCCATTGGACAGATGGAGGTCAACGTCTAGGAAAGTGGCATGGAATTTGGAGTAGGACCAGGTGAATCTGATGGAACCAAAGGAGTTGAGGTTGGAGAGGAAATTCTGGAGTTGTTCTTCACTGTGAGTCCAGATCATGAAGATGTCATCAATAAATCTGTACCAAACTTTGGGTTGGCAGGCTTGGGTAACCAAGAAGGCTTCCTCTAAGCGACCCATAAATAGGTTGGCATACGAGGGGGCCATCCTGGTACCCATGGCTGTTCCCTTTAATTGTTGGTATGTCTGGCCTTCAAAAGTGAAGAAGTTGTGGGTCAGGATGAAGCTGGCTAAGGTGACAAGGAAAGAGGTTTTAGGTAGGGTGGCAGGTGATCGGCGTGAAAGGAAGTGCTCTATTGCAGCGAGGCCCTGGACGTGCGGGATATTCGTGTATAGGGAAGTGGCATCAATGGTTACAAGGATGGTTTCCGGGGGTAACAGACTGGGTACGGATTCCAGGCATTCGAGAAAGTGGTTGGTGTCTTTGATGAAGGATGGGAGACTGCATGTAATGGGTTGAAGGTGTTGATCTACATAGGCAGAGATATGTTCTGTGGGGGCTTGGTAACTAGCTACAATGGGGCGCCCAGGATGTTTGGGTTTGTGAATTTTAGGAAGTAGGTAGAAGTTAGGAGTGCGAGGTGTCGGTGGGGTGAGGAGTTTGATGGAGTCAGGTGAAAGGTTTTGTAGGGGGCCTAAGGTTCTGAGGATTCCTTGAAGCTCCGCCTGGACATCAGGAATGGGATTACCTTGGCAAACTTTGTATGTAGAGTTGTCTGAAAGCTGACGCAGTCCCTCAGCCACATACTCCCGACAATCAAGTACCACGGTCATGGAACCCTTGTCAGCCGGAAGAATGATGATGGATCGGTCAGCTTTCAGATCACGGATAGCCTGGGCTTCGGCTGTGGTGATGTTAGGAGTAGGATTAAGGTTTTTCAAGAATGATTGAGAGGCAAGGCTGGAAGTGAGAAATTCCTGGAAGGTTTGGAGAGGGTGATTTTGAGGAAGAGGAGGTGGGTCCCGCTGTGATGGAGGACGGAACTGTTGCAGGCAGGGTTCAATTTGGATAGTGTCTTGGGGAGTTGGATCATTAGGAGTGCCACTCCAGGCGGAGCTTCAAGGAAGCCTCAGAACCTTAGGCCCCCTACAAAACCTTTCACCTGACTCCATCAAACTCCTCACCCCACCGACACCTCGCACTCCTACCTTCTACCTACTTCCTAAAATTCACAAACCCAAACATCCTGGGCGCCCCATTGTAGCTGGTTACCAAGCCCCCACAGAACATATCTCTGCCTACGTAGATCAACACCTTCAACCCATTACATGCAGTCTCCCATCCTTCATCAAAGACACCAACCACTTTCTCGAATGCCTGGAATCCGTACCCAGTCTGTTACCCCCGGAAACCATCCTTGTAACCATTGATGCCACTTCCCTATACACGAATATCCCGCACGTCCAGGGCCTCGCTGCAATAGAGCACTTCCTTTCACGCCGATCACCTGCCACCCTACCTAAAACCTCTTTCCTTGTCACCTTAGCCAGCTTCATCCTGACCCACAACTTCTTCACTTTTGAAGGCCAGACATACCAACAATTAAAGGGAACAGCCATGGGTACCAGGATGGCCCCCTCGTATGCCAACCTATTTATGGGTCACTTAGAGGAAGCCTTCTTGGTTACCCAAGCCTGCCAACCCAAAGTTTGGTACAGATTTATTGATGACATCTTCATGATCTGGACTCACAGTGAAGAACAACTCCAGAATTTCCTCTCCAACCTCAACTCCTTTGGTTCCATCAGATTCACCTGGTCCTACTCCAAATCCCATGCCACTTTCCTAGATGTTGACCTCCATCTGTCCAATGGCCAGCTGCACACATCCGTCCACATCAAACCCACCAACAAGCAACAGTACCTCCATTATGACAGCTGCCACCCATTCCATATCAAACGGTCCCTTCCCTACAGCCTAGGCCTTCGTGGCAAACGAATCTGCTCCAGTCCTGAATCCATCGACCATTACACCAACAACCTGAAAACAGCTTTCGCATCCCGCAACTACCCTCCCAACCTGGTACAGAAGCAGATAACCAGAGCCTCTTCCTCATCCCCTCAAACCCAGAACCTCTCACAGAAGAACCCCAAAAGTGCCCCACTTGTGACAGAATACTTCCCGGGACTGGATCAGACCTTGAATGTGGCTCTCCAGCAGGGATACGACTTCCTAAAATCCTGTCCCGAAATGAGATCAATCCTTCATGAAATCCTCCCCACTCCACCAAGAGTGTCTTTCCGCCGTCCACCTAACCTTCGTAACCTCTTGGTTCATCCCTATGAAATCCCCAAACCACCTTCCCTACCCTCTGGCTCCTACCCTTGCAACTGCCCCCAGTGTAAAACCTGTCCTATGCACCCTCCCACCACCACCTACTCCAGTCCTGTAACTCGGAAAGTGTACACGATCAAAGGGAGAGGCACGTGTGAAAGCACCCACGTGATTTACCAACTGACCTGCCTGCACTGTGACGCTTTCTATGTGGGAATGACCAGCAACAAACTGTCCATTCGCATGAATGGACACAGGCAGACAGTGTTTGTTGGTAATGAGGATCACCCTGTGGCTAAACATGCCTTGATGCACGGCCAGCACATCTTGGCACAGTGTTACACCGTCCGAGTTATCTGGATACTTCCCACCAACACCAACCTATCCAAACTCTGGAGATGGGAACTCGCCCTTCAGTATATCCTCTCTTCTCGATATCCACCAGGTCTCAACCTCCGCTAATTTCAAGTTGCCGCCGCTCATACCTCACCTGTCTTTCAACAACTTCTTTGCCTCTGTACTTCCGCCTCGACTGACATCTCTGCCCTTACTCTTTGCCTTTAAATATGTCTGCTTGTGTCTGTGTATGTGCGGATGGATATGTGTGTGTGTGTGCGAGTGTACATCTGTCCTTTTTTTCCCCTAAGGGAAGTCTTTCTGCTCCCGGGATTGGAATGACTCCTTACCCTCTCCCTTAAAACCCACATCCTTTCGTCTTTCCCTCTCCTTCCTGAAGAAGCAACCATCGGTTGCGAAAGCTAGTAATTCTGTGTGTGTGTTTGTGTGTTTTGTTCATGTGCCTGTCTGCCGGCACTTTCCCGCTTGGTAAGTCTTGGAATCTTTGTTTTTAATATATTTTTCCCATGTGGAAGTTTCTTTCTATTTTATTTACAACAACATTCTATTAATGATGAAATCTGCAAAGTATTACAGTACAATTCTGGATTGCACACCAGGTATTTCAAAAGTTGAGCACATGACAGTTGTGGTACGTGTTGTCCAGGAGACAAGATTCAACGGGGTATACGATGTCTGAATTCGGGAGAGTTTCTTGGGATTTTTTCCACTGCCGCAGTGCCCGATTCTTCAAGCTCCACTTTGATGCAGGTCGTACTCAAGTTCTTGGAAGATAAAACAAGTCCAATTGTGTAATACAAGAGGGCAAGGATACGACAATGGAGCAAACATGAAAGGAAAGAAGTCTGGTCTCCAGAAAAGAATTTCAGATACGAACAAGAGAGACTGGTTTGATGCAGCCCGCCACGAATTCCTTTCCTGTGCTAACCTCTTCATCTCAGAGTAGCACTTGCAACCTACGTCCTCAATTATTTGCTTGATGTATTCCAATCTCTGTCTTCCTCTACAGTTTTTGCCCTCTACAGCTCCCTCCAGTACCATGGAAGTCATTCCCTCATGTTTTAGCAGATGTCCTATCATCCTGTCCCTTCTCCTTATCAGTGTTTTCCACATATTCCTTTCCTCTCCGATTCTGCGTAGAACCTCCTCATTCCTTACCTTATCAGTCCATCTAATTTTCAACATTCGTCTATAGCACCACATCTCAAATGCTTTGATTCTCTTCTGTTCCGGTTTTCCCACAGTCCATGTTTCACTACCATACAATGCTGTACTCCAGACGTACATCCTCAGAAATTTCTTCCTCAAATTAAGGCCGGTATTTGATATTAGTAGACTTCTCTTGGTCAGAAATGCCTTTTTTGCCATAGCGAGTCTGCTTTTGATGTCCTCCTTGCTCCGTCCGTCATTGGTTATTTTACTGCCTAGGTAGCAGAATTCCTTAACTTCATTGAATTCGTGACCATCAATCCTGATGTTAAGTTTCTCGCTGTTCTCATTTCTACTACTTCTCATTACCTTTGTCTTTCTCCGATTTACTCTCAAACCATACTGTGTACTCATTAGACTGTTCATTCCGTTCTGCAGATCATTTAATTCTTCTTCACTTTCACTCAGGATAGCAATGTTATCAGCGAATTGTATCATTGATATCCTTTCACCTTGTATTTTAATTCCACTTCTGAACCTTTCTTTTATTTCCATCATTGCTTCCTCGATGTACAGACTGAAGAGTAGGGGCGAAAGGCTACAGCCTTGTCTTACTCCCTTCTTAATATGAGCACTTCGTTCTTGATCGTCCACTCTTATTATTCCCTCTTGGTTGTTGTACATATTGTATATGACCTGTCTCTCCCTATAGCTTACCCCTACTTTTTTCAGAATCTTGAACAGCTTGCACCATTTTATATTGTCGAACACTTTTTCCAGGTTGACAAATCCTATGAACGTGTCTTGATTTTTCTTTAGCCTTGCTTCCATTATTAGCCGTAACGTCAGAATTGCCTCTCTCATGCCTTTACTTTTCCTAAAGCCAAACTGATCGTCACCTAGCGCATTCTCAATTTTCTTTTCCATTCTTCTGTATATTATTCTTGTAAGCAGCTTCGATGCATGAGCTGTTAGGCTGATTGTGCGATAATTCTTGCACTTGTCAGCTCTTGCCATCTTCGGAATTGTGTGGATGATGCTTTTCTGAAAGTCAGATGGTATGTCGCCAGACTCATATATTCTACACACTGTAACGTTCCCTCTTTCTGTTTATTTAGGTTTGATTTGTTTGATTGTTATTCTTTATTTCTATTATTTGGAATCTTTTTTTTTTTTTATTATTAAATTGAGCCTGAAACGTACGTAATAAATACTTCACGTGAAGTACGATTTGCAGCATAAACAAAAATTAATTTCGGAAATGTAATCCACTGAATATTAAAAGTAAAGCTTTTGAACAACGCGCGTGACTGACTAGATACATTCAGAGGGTACGTACATTCGCGTGCGAGTGGTTGCGGTCTGATGAGAAATTTTCATTGTGAAACAATTTCGTCGTAACACACTCGGAGATTGCGAACGTACATTCAGAGTAGAGGCACGTACGTTCTATCATTCCCCGTGGCCTGGGTAAAAGAATGGCAATTATTTAAATCTAAGAGTATTTCTTTTGCATCGGACTAGTATTTTTATAAGAAAAAGAAGATTGCAGGTTCTGAATGTCTCGGCAAAACGAATCGGAAGTAATTTTAGCGGCCACGAAAGGAAAGTAGAGAGCACAATCACGTACCTCTATTGTTGAGCAGCGCCGTTTTGAAGATCTTCGGTTCCATCTAAAACTCGCCTTCTCTGCTTAACATAAATACTCCATAGGCATGGGAATAAGGCTTGTTGTGCGATGAAAATAATATAAAACACATCTTGCGTCTTTTAACTCATTCATTTACCACACACACACACTAGTAATTAGACAGTACGACATCCCACCAGCCCATCAGAACAAGAAGTAGTTGTTCATACCAGAAATAAAAAACGAAGGGCGAAATTGTTCCTATGTCTCTCAAAGATAAAAAGTTTACCAGATATTTCTCTGGTGTGTCACTGGAACAATTTTTCAGCACCTCTGCGATTAAATCACAATATTTTCAGTTCCTTTACAACACCAACATGAATAGTCGTTTTGTTGCCACTTCCCCTAATGATTTTAGAAATTCTGATGGAATGTTATCTATCCCTTCTGCCTTATTTGGCCGTGAGTCCTCCAAAGCTCTTTTAAATTCCGATTCTAATTCTGGATCCCCTATCTCTTCTAAATCGACTCCTGTTTCTTCTTCTATCACATCAGACAAATCTTCACACTCATAGAGGCTTTCAATGTATTCTTTCCACCTATCTGCTGTCTCCTCTGCATTTAACAGTGGAATTCCCGTTGCACTCTTAATGTTACCACCGTTGCCTTTAATGTCACCAAAGGTTGTTGTGACTTTCCTGTATGCTGAGTCTGTTCTTCCGACAATCATATCTTTTTCGATGTCTTCACATTTTTCCTGCTGCCATTTCGTCTTAGCTTCCGTGCACTTCCTGTTTATTTCATTCCTCAGTGACTTGTATTTCTGTATTCCTGATTTTCCCGGAACATGTTTGTACTTCCTCCTTTCATCAATCAACTGATGTATTTCTTCTGTTACCCATGGTTTCTTCGCAGCTACCTTCTTTGTACCTATGTTTTCCTTCCCAACTTCTGTGATGGCCCTTTTTAGATATGACCATTCCTCTTCAACTGTGTTGCCTACTGCGCTATTCCTTATTGCTGTATCTATAGCGTTAGAGAACTTCAAACGTATCTCGTCATTCCTTAGTACTTCCGTATCTCACTTCGTAGCGTAGTGATTCTTCCTGACTAATGTCTTGAACTTCAGCCTACTCTTCATCACTACTATATTGTGATCTGAGTCTATATCTGCTCCTGGGTACGCCTTACAATCCAGTATCTGATTTTGGAATCTCTGTCTGACCATGATGTAATGTAATTGAAATCTTCCCGTATCTCCCGGCCTTTTCCAAGTATACCTCCTCCTCTTGTGATTCTTGAACAGGATATTCACTATTACTAGCTGAAACTTGTTACAGAACTCAATTAGTCTTTCTCCTCTTTCATACCTTGTCCCAAGCCCGTATTCTCCCGTAACCTTTTCTTCTACTGCTATGTCTTCTAAATATACTGTTTCAATGTTTTTGGCAGTGAAAAGCTTGTATGACTTCTTCTTGTCCTCCGTTCGACGTTGGGATGCCTTGAAGAAGTATCTGCCGAACCTGTTGCTGAAGCCATTGAGCGATACTAGGTGGGAAAGCCGCATCAATGCACTGACTTCCCTGAGGTTTCAAATTGGAGGTGTTTTGATGCACTGGTTCAGATATCTGAAGAATTTGATGGCATGACCACAAATGAAGCAACATCACTAGAGAATCAAATAAAAAATTACACCGTTCTCACTTTTCTGGTAATCTGGTATGACGTTCTGCTTCACAGCAGTGTAGTCTGTAAGACCCTAAAGATCATTGACGAAAATGTTTCTGAGGCCGTGGAAAAAACATATTTTGAGACCTGCAGAACAGAAGAAAACTTTGTGTCATTCTTGATGGGTTCCAAAGAATTGGCTACAGAATTAGAGCTAGAACATCTAACATTACAACAGATACCTGTAAGTGATTCCTGGCAACGAAGTAAGTAGCCAATACACTTTACCTATGAAGGAAGGGATCAGACAATAGATGACCCAACAAAACTTTACAAGATTTAATTCTAGTATTATCTTTTAGATATAGTTACCACTTCTTTGGATGAAATATTCCATCAACTGAAATCTCATTGTGATTATTTTGATTTTCTCTATGACATCTGCAAGCTGAAGAATGCGCCTCCTGACAGCCTGGACACAGAGTGTAGAAACTTTGCAGCGATTTTGCAAGATAACGAGTCAAGCGACATTGATGCACTGGAGTGGAGGGAAGAGCTAAAAGTGCTTTCAACATTGTTGAAACCTGGAATAGGTCCAAAAGAGACTGAAGTTTAGAGGAAGACATAATTTTTGTCCTAATGTTAATATTGCTCTGAGAATTCTCCTAACACTCCCATCGACAATTGGGAGTGGAGAGAGGAGTTTCTCAAAACTGGAATTGATAAAGACATACCTCCAATCAATGATGAGCCAAACTTGTTTGAATGATCTTGCAACAATATTGATTGAGCATGAGCTTGCAGAGGACTTAAATTACACAGATCATGTGAAAGAATTTGCACAAGCAAAAGCCAGGAAGGTTTGATTTATCTAGTATTTTTAAAAAAATTTATATTATGATCAGTGTCTTGGTTATTTACTATGTTGTTTGTTATTTTGTTCAACAGTAAATAGTTGTTGTAAATATTATTTTTCGAACCAAATTATCATTAAATTGCAAATATATTTTGTTTTCCATTGAATACTTTATCTGTTCACAACCATTGAAAAATGTTTATCTATGTTAAGTGTAAGTTCATGCCGCACAGGGTTAGCCAAGCGGTCTAAGGTGCTTCAGTCATGGACTGTGCGGCTGGTCCTGTCGGAGGTTCGAAACCTCCCATGGACATGGGTCTGTGTGTTTGTGCTTAGGATAATTTAGGCTAAGTAGTGTGTAAGCTTAGGGACTGATGACCTTAGCAGCTAAGTTCCATAAGATTTCACACACATTTGAACATTTTTGTAAATTCACAAGGCTTATTAAAATTAGCTAGATTTCTTCAATCAGGTTTGACTCCAATTTTGAGCTGGTGCCCAGCAACTGTTTTGTACAAATCTGTGAGAATGTCAGCAATCAGTCACAATTTTTTTTATTTTCCAGATCTGCATAGATTTTGGGCACATTGTGGCTATTCTCTATGCTTTGAGTTATTTTTACATCTATACCATCATGCTGAACGTGACTGTCAACATGACTGTTTGGATGTAAGCACATATTAAAAGCTCTGAGACTGGTCACTCAGTGGTCAAAACCTAGGTAGATCTGAAAGGTAAAAACAAAAATTGTGATTAATTGATGACATTTCCTACAGATTTGTTTCAATAAAATTCCACAAATCTTTTGTTAAAAAAAATTAGGGGGAAGGGGTCAGGGCGGCAATTTAGCAGCTCTCATGGGGCGGCACTTGGGCTTGCGCCAGCCCTGAAATGATAGTAGTATGATGAATGTAATTTCTAATCATAGTGAGATGCTGAATGACAGTGTTTATCCCATAAAAGGTGAGGAGGATCTTACTATAATAAAATTAAGTGATGCAACAAAGTGTGTTAATGTTACTCAGGATGTTCAAAGCGTCAAAATGGATGTTAAATTTTTAAGAGAACATTAGGAAGTCAGGTGTTTTGCCTTGTAGTCTAATACTGGAAACAAGGATCAACTAATTAACCAAATATTTGAGGACAGTGAAAGTGACAGTGGGTCTGATTCTGACAGTAGATGTAATGATCATAGTAGTGATGAACCCAGTAGTGATGAGGATGAGGTGTTTGAATTTATAATTGATAATGATGGCCAGGTGGTAAGTAAAGAGAGAAGAAAGGAGGACAATATTAGACCTAATGAAGAGTTAGAGTTTGAGAGGGGTAATGAGGAAGAGGACCATGCTATCTGTCATTTGACTGTGTCTGATAATCAGTTTGGTAAGCAGGATGATAGTTTTTTGATGGAAAGGATTGATGAGGATTTGTTGTATGAAGAAGATCACAAGGTAAGTAAAAAGGATGTGTAGCACTCTGTAATAACAGCTAGTGTACAAGGTATACATGTTATGTGTTTACTGGACATTGGTAGTGATTTGAATGATATTTCATACGCATTTTTTGAATCTCTTAAGAACACAGATGGTATAGTAGTAATGCATGTTTCTGGAATAAAAATTATTGGTGCTACTGGTAAGCTCTCAAGAAGTGTGAAACAAAGGCACTACTAACTGTGGAATTGGCAGGACAGCTGTTGGACTACAATTTCTTGGTAATTCAAATTCTCAGTATTGAGGTAATATTTGGGACTAATTTCTTGTGCAATAAGCAAGTAGGGGGTTCAACAATCTGTGTTGAATTCATTATGTGGCTATAATGCTTACCCCAGCTGTCTGTCACATTTTTCATGTTTTCTGAGGCAGCCAAACTCTTCTCCTATCCTACCTCTACTGTACAAGTAAATCAGAACCATCATATCTTTGACTTCCATGTAATTTTGTGCAGTAGGATACTTTAGTATAGAAATATTTTAGAAAAGTTTTATCCAGTGTTATCTATGTATATATTATATTGTGTTAGTTATAAGTAAGGGAATCATAAGATGACGGAAAAAAAAATAAATTGGTGCCCTGATCAAAGAATTTCCTGTCAAAGAGGTAACTGAAAATGAAAGGTATCAGCAAATGCGTAGGATAATTAACATCTGAAGCAATCAGCTCATGTGTGAAATTAGTATAATTTGGTGCAGCAGCAGAGATAATGTGCAGTATTAACAAACTCAAATACTAGATTTAATATTAATTGTTGTGTCAGACCCACCGTACTTGTTCCGGACATTGCGAGAGGGCTGTACAAGCACTGATCACACGCACGGCACAGCGGACACACCACGAACCGCGGTGTTGGCCGTCAAATGGCGCTAGCTGCGCAGCATTTGTGCACCGCCGCCGTCAGTGTCAGCCAGTTTGCCGTGGCATACGGAGCTCCATCGCAGTCTTTAACTCTGGTAGCATGCCGCGACAGCGTGGACTTGAACCGTATGTGCAGTTGACGGACTTTGAGCGAAGGCGTATAGTGGGCATGCGGGAGGCCGGGTGGACGTACCGCCGAATTGTTCAACACGTGGAGTGTGAGGTCTCCACAGTACATCGATGTTGTCGCCAGTGGTCGGCGGAAGGTGCACGCGCCCGTCGACCTGGGACCGGACCGCAGCGACGCACGGATGCACGCCAAGACCGTAGGATCCTACGCAGTGCCGTAGGGGACCGCACCGCCACTTCCCAGCAAATTAGGGACACTGTTTCTCCTGGGGTATTGGCGAGGACCATTCGCAACCGTCTCCATGAAGCTGGGCTACGGTCCCGCACACCGTTAGGCCGTCTTCCGCTCATGCCCCAACATCGTGCAGCCCGCCTCCAGTGGTGTGGCGACAGGCGTGAATGGAGGGACGAATGGAGACGTGTCATCTTCAGCGATGAGAGTCGCTTCTGCCTTGGTGCCAATGATGGTCGTATGCGTGTTTGGCGCCGTGCAGGTGTGCGCCACAATCAGGACTGCAGTCGACCGAGGCACACAGGGCCAACACCCGGCATCATGGTGTGGGGAGCGATCTCCTACACTGGCCGTACACCTCTGGTGATCGTCGAGGGGACACTGAATAGTGCACGGTACATCCAAACCGTCATCGAACCCATCGTTCTACCATTCCTAGACCGGCAATGGAACTTGCTGTTCCAACAGGACAATGCACGTCCGCATGTATCCCATGCCACCCAACGTGCTCTAGAAGGTGTAAGTCAACTACCCTGGCCAGCAAGATCTCCAGATCTGTCCCCCATTGAGCATGTTTGAGACTGGATGAAGCGTCATCTCACGCGGTCTGCACGTCCAGCACGAACACTGGTCCAACTGAGGCGCCAGGTGGAAATGGCATGGCAAGCCATTTCACAGGACTACATCCAGCATCTCTACGATCGTCTCCATGGGAGAATAGCAGCCTGCATTGCTGCGAAAGGTGGATATACACTGTACTAGTGCCGACATTGTGCATGCTCTGTTGCCTGTGTCTATGTGCCTGTGGTTCTGTCAGTGTGATCATGTGATGTATCTGCCCCCAGGAATGTGTCAATAAAGTTTCCCCTTCCTGGGACAATGAATTCACGGTGTTCTTATTTCAATTTCCAGGAGTGTAAATCTACACTACTGCACATCTTGAGTTTTTGCTATTTGGCAAATGGGAAAGAAACAAATGTCTTTCAAGTTTAAATAGTTTCAGACAGTTATGACTTAAAGTAATACTTTTAAGTATAATGTGCACTTGATTTAAATTTTTACTGGTCGAAATCTTTCATACTATAGTCAATTTTAGTGCTAATTATTGAAATGTTATGAGAAATATGTAATGTATCTATTTATGATGTAATGACTATCATTTGCCATTCGTGCTCAACATTCTTTTTTAGACTTAAATTAGAAGAAAAAGTAAGTGCACTAAAGTAGGATATTTTGTTTCATTTTTTCATGTACGGTAGCGGAGGAGAACCACCTACAAGGGAACTGATCACAGTGCATTACCTAAGTAGCTGCCACTTGGACCTGTTGAAGGTATGGACAGCTTGGTGAGAAAGTGTGTAAAAAATCATTGCAAGTGTGAAAGTGCTTGTGAAAATTACTAAACATTGAGCAAGTGAAAATTTCTGTCTATTGCAACCCATTAGAATTAATTTGTTTAGGAGGACAGGACTTGTACAAATTGATATGTATTTTAAAATGTAATCTCCACTTAACAAAAAAAAGGACATCAATTATAGTGAAGATGCATAACTTTTGTTAAAAGTGTAACTTGTGGATATTTTGTGATATTGTACAACAATACACTGTATGTAATTATTTTGTATGGGTATTTTTGTATGACCAGTTCATATAAGTATAAATTTGAAAAAAACGTATGTACTGTAGTTTTGATAAGTTTTCTTATATAATACTTTTTTGGTGTCTAGATTTTATACCCAATTTATGACATCACTTGTGGTCATTGGATTGCCCATTTAGCTACTTGCAACATCTACTGCTCAATCCAATGAGGGGGTGATGCGACGAAGCAAACTGGGATATTTTTACTTCTAGATTAGATTAGATTAATACTTGTTCCATAGATCACGAATATGACACTTCGTAATGACGTGGAACCTGTCAGGTTAATGAAAGATGTCTGTACAAGATATTACATTACACAAAATATTGCATGACACTAATGCTTAAGTTAGTTTTTTTCCCTCCCTTAATTTATATCTAAAAATTCAGCCAATGAGTAGAAGGAGTTGTCATCTAGAAATTCTTTTAATTTATTTTTAAATGTTGGTTGACTATCTGTCAGGCTTTTGATGCTGTTTGGTAGGTGACCAAACACTTTTGTGGCAGCATAATTTACCCCCTTCTGTGCCAAAGTCAGATTTAACCCTGCATAGTGAAGATCATCCTTTCTGCTGGTGTTATAGCTATGCACACTGCTATTACTTTTGAACTGGGCTGGATTATTAACAACAAATTTCATAAGTGAATATATATACTGTGAAGTTACTGTGAGGATCCCTAGATCCTTAAATAGATGTCTGCAAGATGACCATGGGTGGGCTCCAGCAATTATTCTGATTACACGTTTTTGAGCAATGAATACTTTTCTACTCAACAATGAATTACCCCAGAATATGATACCATACGAAAGCAGTGAATGAAAGTAGGCATAGTAAGCTAATTTACTGAGATTCTTATCACCAAAATTTGCAATAACCCTAATAGCATACGTAGCCGAACTCAGACGTTTCAGCAGACCATCAATGTGTTGCTTCCAGTTTAACCTCTCATCAATGGACACACCTAAAAATTTTGAAAATTCTACCCTAGCTACAGACTTCTGTTCAAAGTCTATATTTATTACTGTAGTTGTGCCATTTACTGTAGGGAACTGTATATACTGTGTTTTATCAAAATTTAAAGAGAGTCCATTTGCTGAGAACCACTTAATAATTTTGTGAAAAACATCATTCACAATTACATCACTTAGTTCTTGGTTTTTGGATGTTATTACTATACTTGTATCATCAGCAAAAAGAACTAACTTTGCATCCTCATCAATATGGAATGGTAAGTCATTAATGTATATCAAG
This sequence comes from Schistocerca gregaria, assembly GCF_023897955.1. NCBI lineage: Eukaryota > Metazoa > Arthropoda > Insecta > Orthoptera > Acrididae > Schistocerca > Schistocerca gregaria. The sequence goes on along the minus strand of NC_064922.1, from coordinate 926,318,587 downwards.
AACAGTAAAGGACCTAAGACCGAACCCTGTGGGACCCCATGCTCGATAGCCCCCCAGTTTGAGGAATCTGCTGTTGTATTAACATTACATGAACCACTTATTTCAACTTTCTGCATTCTTCCAGTTAAGTATGAATTAAACCATTTGTGCACTGTCCCCCTCAAACCATAATGATTTAGCTTATCTAAAAGAATTCCATGATTTACACAGTCAAAGGCCTTTGAGAGATCACAAAAAATACCAATGGGTGATGTCCGGTTATTCAGAGCATTTAATATTTGATCAGTGAAAGCGTAATGGCACTTTAAAGCCAAAATCATGATCGTGTAAATATAACACTGCAAATAAAAAAATGGTCTAATGGTGGTACTAACTTTAAAGACTTCGTCTCTTGTTTTACTGTCTGCTTGCTTAAATTCGGTTTTCCAATTTTAACTAGTTACCATTAACATAAGTGAGTGTAATCTGTATTTTCATATATGAGAAAGATTTGCCCTCCATTTTAAAGAATTTAACACCAGATCTAATTTTGTGCTTAGTTTAATGTTTGTAATTGATTTTCTAATTTATTGACTATTCCTAGTTAGTATCTTTTGTTACAGGGTGAAATTAGCAATTGTTTTGCAACTTAAATTCTATTGTTGACATATAAACAAATATAAATTCTGTACTAGCCATAAACATTTGGAGGAACAACTAATAGTATTCTTAAAGTATTTATTTGGCCCTATTCAAAAACATGCTAGCAAAGCCAGAACTCAATTAATTCCAAAGTAATTAACAGTCTTGTCAAATGTATTGTTTGCATAACTATATATGTTAATTTCATGATTTAAACAAGTAATTTGGCCTAACTCTTGCAGTAGAAGAAACTGTTAAAAAAATGCAATTCTTCGATGTATTCAGTTAATTTAATGAGTTAAGTTTTAATTGTAATTTCTGTAAATTTAACTTTGAACAATGTGTAGTTTCAGCACCTATTATTGTGATGATATATGTGCCCAATTTTTGGTCATGAGTCAGTCAGTCCACAGTAGAGTTTCAGATGAGGAACCTGTGTTGGTTAGAATGACAACAATGCATCAACTTAACCGTGAAATAAGTGTTACATCAATACGCTGTGTGTTAAAGCAATAACAGTGACTGTTCAATTTATTTGAAAGACTGTGAACTGTGTGATTAGGCTTTTACTGTTTGCAGATGTACAGCAGTAAACTATTGTAGCAGTATGTGGATGTTTGCCTGCAAAAAGTTAACGAGGCTTACGGAAAAGTAAACAATTGTGCATTGACTGTATTAAATGCGTATAGGGGGGGTTGTGAAAAGTGAAAGTAGAAGACTTTGAAATGCAACTGTGCACCTGTTGGCTACATTATTTACAATAGTCAGTGTCAGAATTACAAACCCCATTTGTCAGCCAGTGTAGCAACACCAAGGACAACACTCAACAAAGAAATAAAGCAGGTGTAACTGCTACACAAGGCTTTCACTGAAAGTCACTGTCCGTGAGAGCTAGTCCGCAAACAGACCTACATCCTTCGCCAAGGCCTTGATTATCTATCAACTTTCCCTAAAATGAGGGCCATCCTACCTGAGGTACTTTCCACACCTCCTAAAGTGGTGTTCCATCTTATATCCAACCTCCACAACATCATAGTCAATCACTAGGGCACTGCCAATCCCAACCTGTTGCCACAAGGATCATATCCCTGTGGAAGACCCTGGTGCAAAACCTGCCCAATCCACCCATCCAGCACTTCCTATTCCAGTCCTGTCACAGATTTATCAGATCCCATCAGGGGGCGGGCCAGCTGTGAAAGCAGCCATGTCATTTACCAACTCTGCTGAAATCATTGTACAGCTTTTTATATTGATATGACTTGCAACCAGCTGTCCACCAGGATGAATAGCCACAGTCAAACCATGGTCAAGAGCAAAGTAGATCATCTTGTGGTGCAACATGCAGCTGAACATAACATACTTGTTTTTAACAGCTGCTTCACTACCCAAGGCGTTGGAATTCTTCACTCCACTATCAGCTTCTACCATCAGTTTTTCTGAAGTGTGCAGATGGGAGCTATCCTTATGATACATTCTTGTTCTCATAATTGACCTAACCTCAGCCTACAATAAAAAACTATCCACACAACCTACACCCAACAGTTTTCATTCCCTCTGTCCTATCATCTTCAGCTCTGTTTATGTGCCTCCTTCTGCCAGCACATTGGCCCGTCTTTCCCTGCTACTCTCCTTTTTTGCTCCGTTTTTCCCCACCTCTCTGTCCCACAGCCTCCTGATGCTGTGACTGTTGGGCTTCTAGTCCTTGTACAATGCACCAGATAGGGTTCATCTCTCTCCCCATCCATGCACTACTATCATTTCCCCTACCCCACCCCCTTCAGGTTGCTGCTTGCATGCCAATGACAGTTAACATTCTACATCTACATCTACCTACTACAGCCTAGGCTGCAGTAGGTACTGGGAGATAAAGAGGCTTGCACAGGATAGAGTAGCATGGTGAGCTGCATGAAACCAGTCTCAGGACTGAAGACCACAACAACAACAACAACTACTACCACAACATCTACATCTACATCATACTCTGCAAGCCACTTAATGGTGTGTGGTGGAGGGTACTTTCGGTACCACTATCTGATCCCTGCAACACTGTTCCACTCATGAATAGTGTGTCGGAAAAATGTTTGTTGGTAAGCCTCTGTATTGGCTCTAATTTCTCGAAATTTCTCCTCGTGGTCAGCATTAGAGATGTATGCAGGAGGAAGTAATATGTTGTCTGACTCCTGAAAAGTTCTGCCCCAAAATTTCAGTAGCAAATGTCTCCGTAATGCACAATGTCTCTCTTGTAATGTCTGCATCTCTGTTACGCTCTCTCTGAAGCTATATGATCCCGTGACAAAACGTGCCGCTGTTTGTTGGATCTTTTCTATCTGCTCTGTCAGTTCTGCCTAATAGGGATCCCAGATAGATGAACAGTACTCAAGAATCAGGCAAACAAGTGCCTTATAAGCCACTTCTTTTGAGGATAAGTTACATTTCCTTAAGATTTTCTGATGAATCTGAGTCTTGTGTCTGCTTTTTGCACTATCTGTCTTATATGGTCATTCCACTTAAAGTTGCTCTGGATGGTTATGCCTAGACATTTTACGGCAGACGTGTCTCCAACTGAAACTTCCTGGCAGATTAAAACTGTGTGCCTGACTGAGACTCGAACTTAGGACCTTTGCCTTTCGCGGGCAAGTGCTCTACCATCTGAGCTACTGAAGCACGACTCAAGCCTGGTACTCACAGCTTTACTTCTGCCAGTATCTCGTCTCCTACCTTCCAAACTTTACAGAAGCTCTCCTGCAAACACAGTTTTAATCTGCCAGGAAGTTTCATATCAGCGCACACTCTGCTGCAGAGTGAAAATCTCATTCTGTGTCTCCAACTGTTTTTCACCAATAGTGTAGCTGTACAGTAGTGGATTGCTTTTCCTATGTATGCACAATATGTTACAATTATTTACATTCATTATTAACTGCCAGAGTCTGCACCATTCACCAATTCTCTGCAGGTCATTTTGCAAATTCTTACTATCTTCTGGCATTGCTACTTTGGTATAAACAACTTCATCATTTGTGAATAGTCTTAAAGAGCATCCGATGCTTTCTACTAGGTCATTTATAAATGTTGTGAATGGCAATGGTCATATCACACTTCCCTGTGGTACGCCAGATATTACCTTTACATCTGTCGATTTAGTTCTGTTAAGAGTGACATGTTGAGTTCTATCTGCAAGAATGTCTTGAATCCAACTGCAGGTCTGCTTCAATACTCTGTAAGCTCATACTTTTTTTCATTAAATGGCAATGCAGGATGGTGTCAAATGCCTTACTGAAATCAAAGAACATGGCATCAGCTTGAGCGCCATTATCCACTGCTCTGTGGAGCTCATAGAGGAACAGAATGAGCTGAGTTTCACAGGATCTATGTTTGCGGAATCCATGTTGATATTTATAGAGGAGCTGTTCATTATGGAAACAGCTGTTCATTTTCCACAAACATCACAATTCTTGAGCATAAAACATGTTCCATAATTCTACAACAAATTGATGTCAACGATATTGGTCTATAATTTATGTGGATCTGTCTTATGGCCTTTCTTAAAAATGGGAATGACCTGCGCTTTTCTTCTAGTCATTAGATGTCTTTCGTTGCTCAAGTGATCCACAATAAATTACTGCTAGTAGGGGAGCAAGTTCTTTCACATAATGTTTATAGAATCTTATAGGTATCTCATCTGGTCCTGAAGCCTTTCCACTATTAAGCGATTGTAGCTGCTTTTCAATTCCGCGATTGGCTATCGCAATATCATCTGTCATTTTGATGGTCAGCTGATAATTGAAAGGACGGACAATGTTACGATCTACTGTGGTGAAACAACTTCAGAAAGCCAACTTCAGTATTTTGGCCTTCTCTTTGTTATCTTCCGTTTTGGTGCTGGTGTGGTCGCTGAGAGAATGAATAGAAGATTTTGACCCACTTACTGATTTTACATATGACCAAAATCTCTTAGGGTTTTTACTCAGGTCAGTTGACAAGTCTTATTTTTGAAATCACTGAACACTTCTCTCAGTGCCCCCCTAATGCTCATTTTCACTTTGTTAAGCTTTTGTTTGTCAGCTAGGTTTTTACTTCTTTTCAGTCTGAGATGAAGTGCTCTTTGTTTACATAGTGCTTCTCTAACATGGCTATTAAACCATGGTGGATTTTTACCATCCCTTAATACCTTACTCAGCATGTACTTGTCTAGGGAATATTGAATGATGCATTTGAATTTTTTCCATCTGTTCTCCACATCTTCATCCTCATCACCAAATATTTGATGCTGACTACTGAAATATTCTGAAATTTGTATCCTCTCACCCTTGCTGAGCAAATATATTTTCCTACCTTTCTTAATATTCCTTGTAGGACCTGTCATCAGAGATGCTGTCGCAGCCTTATGATCACTGATACCTTCCTTTACATTAACTGATACAATCGTGTGACATGCCCAGTCTATACCTGGCAAGTCAAAGTTACCCTCCATTACAGTGGCATGATCACGAAAATTACTAATGATATTCTGCAAGCTCTGTCTAAAGCACTCTACAACTAAAGATCCTGACCCAGGTGGTCTATAAAAGCATCTGATCACCATTTTTGACTATTCTCTGATACTCAGTTCCACCCAGATTAATTCACATTTGGAATCTGTGATGACATCACTAGATTTTATCAAATTTTTTACTGCAATAAACATGTCACCACCATTGGTGACTAACCTATCCTTATGATAAACATATCAGTCTGAACTTAGGATTTTGTTGTCATTAATGTCTGGCTTCAACCAGCTTTCTGTTCCCAATACTGTCTGTGTGTTATAACATTCAATAAGGGTTACTAATTCTGGGACCTTTCCTTAGATGCTCCTGCAGTTTACTAAAATCATATTAATTTTTTCTATCTCTTATCTACAAGGACCAAAATTCTCTGAGGTTGCTGTGGCTGATTTCACAGGCAAATCATGTTTGCTCCCAATGGAGGGCGTCCTCTAACCTAAAAAAGTTCCATGTGCATGCCTAACCTATTAAGGGGAACAATACAATTCAGCACCCGATAGCAAATGTCAAGAAATTCACATGCGATACCATCTCAGAGCCATCTGAGCCTCTGGTTTAGACCATCTGGAGTTGGTCATGTGTGCATGAGGTGTGCTTGCTTGTGTGTGAATGAATGTATCTCTCTTTTACTGTTGAAGGCTGTGGCTGAAAGCTTTATGTAAGTGTCTTTGAATTGTACCTGTTTGCAATTTAACATATCTTTTTTATGGTAAGTTGCAATCAGTCTTTTCTTACATTGCTGATATTCCTACTTGGAGTTTCCATTGTTGGTTTAACTTTTTTGTCTGCTATGATGAATACATTACCTTCATTTCTTATCAGTCTATCTTTTAGATAATATTACTCACTTACATTTACTCCCAAAATCTCACTGTTGTCAGTTTCAGGTTTTAGTGAGTTTTCTATACCTACTGCATGCACAGAGGCATTCTTCCTGTGCTCCATATCTGAGTGGAATGAGAAGTAACCCTAATAACTGATACAGTGGGACATACTCTCTGCCATACACTTTGAAGTGGTTTGCACAATATAGATCTAGTTGTAGATGTAGATCTGAGTAATAATTTTTACGAGTGCTTCAAATATTGGAACTTCATTGTAAAAGCTTCATTGATTGAATACTAGAACTTTAATTTACATCATTTGTGAGGAGCATATCAGTCCATCTTAAGCCATACTTCCAGTCTTGTACCATTTTCGTTATTGGGACTGAATGGAGAGTTGTGTTTGCACCACTCACACTATCAGCTACTGGAATAGGAGCTTCTGATGTGTTGTGCTATTTCATATCATCCTACAGTTCTCAACTCTATGACCCGAGTTTATAAAGTCATAGCCTAGCTTGTCGCAGACTATTTGAAGTCTTTAGTTCAGACCTTTGACTCAACTCAGAACCCAGGTGCCACAATTAGTTCTGTGAACAATGCTGTAGATTGTGAGATTAGTTGAAATTCCATGAGCAAGGCAGGTCTTGTCAGCCTTCTCTGTTAGCTATGGGAATGGTCCAAATATGAGTTCAGGCAATACATGCATTTCTGTCTGTAACTGGTTAAACCCCTGAAGTGATGTGTGCAAACTTGAAAGCCACACGTATTAACATTGTGTTATGATCCATAAGGGTGCACCGCGAAAGAGCAATACTGTGAATTTCCAATCAACCCTGCCACAGGTGAGTGCATATTTAAACTCTGCTGCACTATTCTTGTCCTCAGTTATTGTGTTATTAATGCTTGCATACATTTGCCTTACCTTATTGTGTTCAGTGAATGTTATGGTAATTGACATACATGCCACAGTCCAGAAAAGTTGTTGTGTTGTCCAAATTACAACACAAGTGGTGACGAAGATGGGATTGTTCTCTGCACAGTTTTCAGTCCCTGGTTTGTGCTCTGTTGTGTCTGTGATGTTTGATGGTGCTACTGATGAGTTTTCATGCCAGCTGGATGATCAGCAGTGAGTTCTTAATGTATTGTTGTGGCACCTCAGTCAACAGCAGGAGGTGTTCGCACAGTGCAACACAATCAAACTCAGGTATTGCAAATGCTTGTCTCTGCTTCTGGACAGTTCGGGTTCATCTCAATCTACGTCAGCTGCTGTGTAGCTCCTTGCACTTCCTGTGTTGTCTGTCTCTACCCCAGTTATTTACCTCCCCCCCCCCCCTCCCCATGCCATTCGTGGCTTACAGTGAGTCTTTCGAGGAGGGAAAGCCAGAAAAAAATGGTTGCGGCAGCATTTTCATGCATTTAGGTTGCTTCCTTTTTGTCTTGGTTATCACCACACCTGTATCAACTCCTTTGCCATCTGGCATCCGGCCCCCCATGCAGGATCTGTTTTTACTCTCTTTTGATAATGTGTGCAACCTAATTTCGAAATACTATTGTAAATGGACGCAGATCATTGCCACTCACGTTGAGTTCTATTGGTGACACAAGGAACTGAAACATTCCTATGAGAGTTGGGCAGCTGAGCTGTATGATTTAAGCCATTGTTGTCACTTTGTCACTGATGTACATAAGGAGTCACATGCTGACCAAATGGTTCGTGATGCAATCATTTGCTTGGCTCCTGATCGTGAGGTTCATGAGTGGGCCCTTCAGTGTGAAAACCCTCCCTCTCTGACATTCTGACTATTGCACAATCATTTGAGGTTTCAAGGCCTGTGGGTACTCAGACTGAATTTGGGGTGTGAGGTTGCAGAAGTGGTGTGAGGTTGCAGAAGTTCAACCCGCTTCTCCCTGTTGTTTGTGGGGCGGTTCAAGGGGTACGATATGGTGGCAGTGTTCCACACACGAGCAAAACATATAGGCGGCCAGCCTGACCTCTTGTAGCAGCCACAGCTGCAGCAGCAGCAGCAGCACAGAAAGCATGGTAATGAACAAGGCAAGCACTCCATGTTTTCCTCTTTTCTGTCATGTTTTCGCACTCATGATAGGCTGGGTTGTCCCAAGCACTGAGCAGTTCACCAGCAGTGCAAAAAAATGGGCCACATTGTTCCTGTTTGTTATGCAAAATTCCAACAGGCTATTGGAGATGCTGACATGGATGACAACTGTGTATCAGCAATTGCACTCAGTATGCTTTTTATTGATGTCAAGGTTTGTCAGAAGGTTTTGCACATAGAAGTTTACACTGGTACTGTTATGTCATTATTCAACTTGCAGATGTACATGGACTTCGGTTCTCTCCCTTTAGCACAGGTCTCACATACATCAGTCATCAACAATAAACAAAGCATTTTGATGTTAAGTAGTTTCTTGGCCCTAGTCTGACATAAATCTGCAGTTTATCCACTGGCTTCTGGTGGTGAACAATGCACACACTGAAAATTTGTTTGGTCTGGACACCTTTAATCTTTTTAAGTTTACTATACCTGATTAAGTCAATCTCATCTTGGATCAAGTGCCTTGTACACAACTTGACTCTTTATGCTCCGAATTTTCAGCCTGCCCAGTGCTGATGGTGCTCCGTGGGCAAGTCAAAGTGGAATTTGACTGCTCATAGCCTCTGGGGCCTTTGAACCGAATGCATCCAGTGAATGGGCTATCCCCTTAGTCATTGTCAAGAACCCACCAGGACGGTTAGGCTTTTGCAGCAATTTCAAAGTTTCTGTCAATGCTCAGTCATTCGGCACAAATCCCTTGCTGCACCTGAATGAACTTCTTGTTAAGCTTTCTGGTGGTCAGTATTTTTCCATGATTGACCTCTCTGATGCAAATTTGCAGCTTCCTGTTGAGGCTGACTCTCAACGGCTGATGGTCGTTAATAAGTCTTTTGGTTTGTATCAATATTTGCAGCTATCATTTGTCATGGCCAGTGCACTCACAAGTTTTCAACAGTTTCTTGAACAACTCACGGGGTCTGTGCCTGGCTGTGCCAACTATTTTGATGATATTGTGGTCTCCAGCTCCTCCACTACTGAACATCTCAAAAACTTATGTGCACTTTTTTTGGTGTCACAGGACCCCCAGTTCAAATGCAATTTGGAGAAATGCTGTTTCTTTCAACCTTCTATTATTTATCCTGATTTTGAGGTGCCCAGTGTTGGTATCAGATCCTTTCATCAGAATGCCGTTGTGGCCCTTTCACGTCCTGTGTCACTCAAGGAACTCCAAGTTTTCTTAGGTAAGATTGTTTATTATCATCAGTTTTGGTGGGTGGGGGGGGGGGGGGGTGGGGTGGCATTGGTGCATTTGTTGCACAACTGTTAGATGCCTTGCTGCATAAGACGATGTCTTCGATGTCTTTCCACTGGACGCAGGCATTGAAATAGCATTTTCCAAACTGAAGTCTGTGTTACAATCTGCACTTTGCCTTGTAACCTACCAACTGGGTCAACATTTAGTATTAGCAACAGATTTGTCCCAGCTCGGCCTAGGGGTGGTGTTAGCTCATAAATATTCTGATGATTCTGAGTGGCCTATTGCATACACATCAAAGACACATAATTTGGCCCAGACTAGATGTTCACAAATAGAGAAAGAAGCCCTCACCATTATTTATGCCTCTACGAAGTTTCATGGTTTCCTGTATGGTGTAAAATTCCATCTCATCACAGATCACAAGCTGTTGTATCAGTCAAAGCAGCACATGGCCCTCAATGTTGTATACTGTCCCTTTCTCAGTACAACTATGAGACTCACTTGTGCCCCATGGCTAAACATGTGAATACTGATAAGCTCCCTGTGTTTTGTCTAGTCCAGACCCATTTTTTGATTATGAGGAGTTACTGTGTTTCCACATTGATGAATGTGCTCAACAAACTGTTGATGATTTTCCAGTCACCAACGCTGGGGTCGCGCACACTACTGCTACTGGAAAGTGATACATTGCGTCCAACATGGCTGCCCTGAGGTACCTCCATCACAGGCTCGCAACACCCTCTCTAACTACTATTTGTTTTGGCATCATTTTTCTATCACTGATGGTGTTCTACTCCTTGACACAGGGGATTTAGCTTCTTGTGTAGTGGGTCCCTTGGCTCTCCATTTAGAGATCCTGCAACTGCTGCATGCTGATCACAGGGGTGTCACTCACCAAATCAATATCCTACCATCATGGTTTTTCGGCCTGGTTCATATGGCAACATCACTCATTTGGTTACGTCATGTTCTCAATGTGCATTGCAGCAAGCTGCCCCATGGGCAGTGTTGTCTCTGTGGCCACAGCCTTCAAAGACCTGAGACAGTTGCCACATCAATTTCACTGGCACTTTCCTCAATGCATATTAACTAAGAGTAATTAATGCATTCTCTCTGTTCCCATAAGTTGCTCACTGCCATCGACTTTGGCAGCCCTGTCGAAAGTTTTTTCCATTGAAGGACTTCCGGCAATGTTGGTCTCTGATAATGGCCTTCAGTTTGAGTTGCAGGAGTTTGCCTTGTTCTGCAACACCTGGAGGATTCGCCTCTTTTTCGCCTACCCTTCAACCCACAGTCCATTGGTGAGGCCGAAAGGGTAGTTAGAACATTCAAAATGCAAATGAGAAAGTATGTGATTCAGTCTCCATTCGGCATTGCCTTGGATCAGTTTCTGTCTTCCTATCAGTTCACACCATTCCACCATTCAGCAACAACAGCTCTGTTGAACTGTTCCACAGGCATCAACCCCAGATGCTCCTGCGTCTCCTGTAGCCTGGGCAGCACTCCAACCTGTGCAGCCGTCATTCTGTTTCCAGCCCGGGATGGGTGTCTGGGCACACAGGTTTGGTTGTCACCCAAAATGGATTCCCACCATCATCTCCTAATGCCATAGCCGCCATCTCTGAGACATCCATATGGAGGAGGGCCTCTGTGCATATCATTACGACCAGTTGCGCCTGCACGTGCAGTAATGGTAGCAGTCCACCCACACAGTAAGTTTTTATTAAGTCGCTTGTACTAGGACAAAACGTTCTGAGACAAATATGCAGTAACTTTTGTCACGTTTGCTATTGTGACGGGGCTCATAAAAAGAAAAGCAATTTGACAACGCATGTAGTACTACACCATGGTCGATGTATCGCAAGACAGACTCCTGCACTGCTTCCTATGAAGAAGAAAAAGGACTGTGATCAGCCAATGTGATTTATAATGTTGCTGACCAGCTTTTGTAGCACTGACTCTTTAGTCACTATAACACACTCCAAAAAACCAGTAGCCTAATGCTGGAGTGTCACTGATACGATCAATCAATACGCTCGAAAACACTATTGAGAAACAACATTCACAGCCAACATAACACTGGGAAAAATAGGCCTTGTACAGGTAGACGTGTTTTCTCTCTCTAGTTCTTGAGGGGCACGTGACACTGTAAGGTATATACATGGAGAATAAGTTACAATCGAATGATCCACTTACAAGTGACCTAGAGTGCGCGGTCCTGCCATCCGCAACTGTGAGGAAATAATAAAACATGTTTCCCAGTGTTGGTTCTGCAAGAAATAACGGATCAGACAAACTATTATCAGTCATCCAACATAGTGACTGTGAATTCTTTCACCATTAGTTCGGCTGCCAGTATAACTATTTTATACACTATGTGATCAAAAGTATCCGGACACCTCGCTGAAAATGTACAAGTTCGTGGCGCCCTCCATCGGTAATGCTGGAATTCAATATGGTATTGGCCCACCCTTTGCCTTGATGACAGCTTCCGCTCCCGCAGGCATACGTTCAATCAAGTGCTGGGAGGTTTCTCGGGGAATGGAAGCCCATTCTTGACAGAGTGCTGCACTGACGAGAGGTATCGATGTCGGTCGATGAGGCCTGGCACGAAGTCGGCGTTCCAAAACATTCCATAGGATTCAGGTCAGGACTCTTTGCAGGCCAGTCCAATATAGGGATGTTATTGTCATGTAACCACTCCGCCACAGGCCGTACATTATGAACAGGTGTTCGATCGTGTTGAAAGGTGCTGTCGCCATCCCCGAAGTGCTCTTCAACAGTGGGAAGCAAGAATGTGCTTAAAACATCAATGTAGGCCTGTGCTGTGATACTGCCAGGCATAACAACAAGGGGTGCGAGTCCCTCCGTGAAAAACACTACCAAACCGTAACACCACCGTCTCCGAATTTTACTGTTGGCACTACACACGCTGGCAGATGACGTTCACTGGGCATTCACCACAGTAATGAGTAATTTAGTATATCTGTCACTCCACTATTATTTTGTAGGTCAGCCTCTGGAATTTATATTTCCACGTTGACTAATTAAAATTATAGTTCTGTAACCGAATACTCAATTTGGGTGTCAGAAATACATCCGGCTCTTGACTTGTCACCCATATGTACCTTAACTCCCCGGAATGATGTGTCATAGAGCTCACATAGACCTGTCTTAGTATTTGCCACCCCTTTCTCTCATGTATCATCCTTTGTATATGGTAAACACGGCATCACGATTTTTCATATGGATGACAGGCAACAACATCTGAGTAAGAATGGAAGCACTTTCGGTCATATAGGATAATTATACTTATAGCCACCTAATATACGCCTGATCGACGCATTACCTCCTTTAGACACCTCTACAGGGTGGTCCATTGATAGTGACCGGGCCAAATATCTCACGAAATAAGCATCAAACGAAAAAAACTACAAAGAACATAAAACTCGTCTAGCTTGATGGGGGAACCAGATGGCGCTACGGTTGGCCCGCTAGTGGCGCTGCCATAGGTCAAACGGATATCAACTGCGTTTTCTTTTTTAATAGGAACCCCCATTTTTTATTACATATTCGTGTAGTACGTAAAGAAATATGAATGTTTTAGTTGGATCACTTTTTTCGCTTTGTGATAGATGGCGCTGTAATAGTCACAAACGTAGAAGTACGTGGTATCACGTAACATTCCGCCAGTGCGGACGGTATTTTCTTCCTGATACATTACCCGTGTTAAAATGGACCGTTTACCAATTGCGGAAAAGGTCGATATCGTGTTGATATATGGCTATTGTGATCAAAATGCCCAACGGGCGTGTGCTATATATGCTGCTCGGTATCCTGGACGACTTCATCCAAGTGTCCGGACCGTTCGCCGGATAGTTACGTTATTTAAGGAAACAGAAAGTGTTCAGCCACATGTGACACGTCAACCATGACCTGCAACAAATGATGATGCCCAATTAGGTGTTTTAGCTGCTGTCGCGGCTAATCCGCTCATCAGTAGCAGACAAATTGCGCGAGAATCGGGCATCTCAAAAACGTCGGTGTTGAGAATGATACATCAACATCGATTGCACCCGCACCATGTTTCTATGCACCAGGAATTGCATGGCGACGACCTTGAACGTCGTGTACAGTACTGCCACTGGACACGAGAGAAATTACGGGACGATGACAGATTTTTTGCACACGTTCTATTTAGCGACGAAGCGTCATTCACAAACAGCGGTAACGTAAACCGGCATAATATGCACTATTGGGCAACGGAAAATCCACGATGGCTGCGACAAGTGAATCATCAGCTACCTTGGCGGGTTAATGTATGGTGCGGCATTATTGGTGGAAGGATAATTGGCCCCCATTTTATCGATGGCAATCTAAATGGTGCAATGTATGCTGATTTTCTACGTAATGTTCTGCCGATGTTACTACAAGATGTTTCACTGCATGACAGAATGGTGATGTACTTCCAACATGATGGATGTCCGGCACATAGCTCATGACAGGTGGATTGGTCGTCGAAGCACTATACCACGGCCCGCATGTTCATCGGATATGACGTTCTCTGGTTTCTTTCTGTGGGGAAAGTTGAAGGATATTTGCTATCGTGATCCACCGACAACGACTGACAACACGCGTCAGCGCATTGTCAGTGCATGTGAGAACATTACGGAAGGCGAACTTCTCGCTGTAGAGAGGAATGTCGTTATACGTATTACCAAATGCATTGAGGTTGACGGACATCATTTTGAGCATTTGTTGCATTAATGCGGTATTTACAGGTAATCACGCTATAACAGCATGCGTTCTCAGAAATGATAAGTTCACAAAGGTACATGTACCACATTGGAACAACGGAAATAAAATGTTCAAACGTACCTACGTTCTGTATTGTAATTTAAAAAACCTACCTATTACCAACTGTTTGTCTAAAATTGTGAGCCATATGTTTATGACTATTACAGCGCTATCTATCACAAAGCGAAAAAAGTGGTCCAACTAAAACATTCATATTTCTTTACGTACTACACGAATATGTGATACAAAATGGGGGTTCCTATTTTAAAAAACGCAGTTGATATCCGTTTGACCTATGACAGCACCATCTAGCGGATCAATCATAACACCACCTGGTTTCCCCCTTCAAGCTAGACAAGTTTCGTTCTTTGCAGTTTTTTCGTTGTTGTTATGGTCTTCAGTCCTGAGACTGGTTTGATGCAGCTCTCCATGCTACTCTATCCTGTGCAAGTTTCTTCATCTCCCAGTACCTACTGCAACCTACATCCTTCTGAATTTGCTTAGTGTATTCATCTCTTGGTCTCCCTCTACGATTTTTGCCCTCCACACTGCCCTCCAATACTAAATTGGTGATCCCTTCATGCCTCAGAACATGTCCTACCAACCGATACCTTCTTCTGGTCAAGTTCTGCCACAAACTCCTCTTCTCCCCAACCGTATTCAACACTTCCTCATTATTTATGTGATCTTCCCATCTAATCTTCAGCATTCTTCTGTAGCACCACATTCAGAAAGCTTCTATTCTTTTCTTGTCCAAACTATTTATCATCCACGTTTCACTTCCACACATGTCTACACTCCATACAAATACTTTCAGAAATGGCTTCCTGACACTTAAATCTATACTCGATGTTAACAAATTTCTCTTCTTCAGAAACGCTTTCCTTGCCATTGCCATTCTACATTTTATATCCTCTCTACTTCGACCATCATCAGTTATTTTGCTCCCCAAATAGCAAAACTCCTTTACTACTTTAAGTGTCTCATTTCCTAATCTAATTCCCTCAGCATCACCCTACTTAATTCGACAACATTCCATTACCCTCGTTTTGCTTTTGTTGATGTTCATGTTATATCCTCCTTTCAAGACACTGTCCATTCCATTCAGCTGCTCTTCCAAGTCCTTTGCTGTCTCTGACAGAATTACAATGTCATCGGCGAACCTCAAAGTTTTTATTTCTTCTCCATGGATTTTAATACCTACTCAGAATTTTTCTTTTGTTTCCTTTACTGCTTGCTCAATATACAGATTGAATAACATAGGGGAGAGGCTACAACCCTGTCTCACTCCCTTCCCAACCACTGCTTCCCTTTCATGCCCCTCGACTCTTATAACTGCCATCTGGTTTCTGTACAAATTGTAAATAGCCTTTCGCTCCCTGTATTTTACCCCTGCCACCTTTAGAATTTGAAAGAGAGTATTCCAGTCAACATTGTCAAAAGCTTTCTCTAAGTCTACATATGCTAGGAACGTAGGTTTGCCTTTCCTTAATCTTTCCTCTAAGATAAGTCGTAAGATCAGTATTGCCTCATGTGTTCCAGTATTTCTACGGAATCCAAACTGATCTTCCCCGAGGTCGGCTTCTACTAGTTTTTCCATTCGTCTGTAAAGAATTCGTGTTAGTATTTTGCAGCTGTGACTTATGAAACTGATAGTTCGGTAATTTTCACATCTGTCAACACCTGCTTTCTTTGGGATTGGAATTATTATATTCTTCTTGAAGTCTGAGGGTATTTCGCCTGTCTCGTACATCTTGCTCACCACATGGAAGAGTTATGTCAGGACTGGCTCTCCCAAGGCTGTCAGTAGTTCTAATGGAATGTTGTCTACTCCCGGGGCCTTGTTTCGACTTAGGTCTTTCAGTGCTCTGTCAAACTCTTCACGCAATATCGTATCTCCCATTTCATCTTCATGTACATCCTCTTCCATTTCCATAATATTGTCCTCAAGTACATCGCCCATGTATAGACCCTCTATATACTCCTTCCACCTTTCTACTTTTCCTTCATTGCTTAGAACTGGGTTTCCATTTGAGCTCTTGATATTCATACAAATGGTTCTCTTTTCTCCAAAGGTCTCTCTAATTTTCCTGTAAGCAGTATCTATCTTACCCCTAGTGAGATAAGCCTCTACATCCTTACATTTCTCCTCTAGCCATCCCTGCTTAGCCATTTTGCACTTCCTGGTGATCTCCTTTTTGAGACGTTTGTCCAGGTCCCATCTCCTTAAATTGTCACCTTTTTGTGCAGTTTCTTCAGTTTTAATCTACAGATCATAACCAATAGATTGTAGTCATAGTCCACATCTGCCCCTGGAAATGTCTTACAATTTAAAACCTGGTTCCTAAATCTCTGTCTTACCATTATATAATCTATCTGATACCTTTTAGTATCTCCAGGGTTCTTCCATGTATACAACCTTCTTTCATGGTTCTTAAACCAAGTGTTAGCCATGACTAAGTTGTGCTCTGTGCAAACTTCTATGATGCGGGTTCCTCTTTCATTTCTTTTGACGCTTATTTAGTGAGATATTTGGCCCGGTCACGATCAGTGGACCACTCTATATAACTACGAGTTCTCCTTCGCTTTACCACAATTACTCTTACTAGTTTCCCTCCAGATTCTTAATATACTAGTAAAGAACTCAGGGAAAGGTGAGGTTTTTTACTGTTTTAGGAACCATAAATAGCAACAGTGCCTCCCAGTCTTGATTCAGTGGCGTGTACCAGGCCCCCAGCTGCAGCAATCATCCAACCCTTCCGCATGGAGAGAGGGAGAAAATTACAAGTTAAACCGTCTCTGTTGGAGTCAGTGTTAAGAATCTCCACGTAGAAGGTAATTAAAACTATATGTAGACAGAACATAATTAATAAGCCTTCCTTGTCTTGCGGCTGAAGACAGTTTAAGGCAATTTTCTATTACTCTTACTACTTCAGTAGACAAACTGCTGGCCGGCCGCTGGTACCGAGCGGTTCTAGGCGCTTCAATTCGGAACCGCGCGACTGCTACGGTTGCAGGTTCGAATCCTGCCTCGGGCATGGATGTGTGTAATGTCCTTAGGTTGGTTAGGTTTAAGTAGTTCTAAGTTATGGGACTGGTGACCTCAGATGTTAAGTCCCATAGTGCTCAGAGCAAAATGTTCAAATGTGTGTGAAATCTTATGGGACTTAACTGCTAAGGTCATCAGTCCCTAAGCTTACACACTACTTAACCTAAATTATCCTAACGACAAACACACACACATGCTCGAGGGAGGAATCGAACCTCCGCCGGAACCAGCCGCACAGTCCACTACTGCAGCGTATTAGACCGCTCGGCTAATCCCGCGCGGCATGCTCAGAGCCATTTGAACCATTTTTTTGAACAGACTGCTGCTATTCTGCAAATTATCTGTTAGGTGACCCACCACATGGATGTAACTGGCACAGAGTACAGTAGAGCACATTGTATGTGCTGTTTGTTATACACTCCTGGAAATGGAAAAAAGAACACATTGACACCGGTGTGTCAGACCCACCATACTTGCTCCGGACACTGCGAGAGGGCTGTACAAGCAATGATCACACGCACGACACAGCGGACACACCAGGAACCGCGGTGTTGGCCGTAGAATGGCGCTAGCTGCGCAGCATTTGTGCACCGCCGCCGTCAGTGTCAGACAGTTTGCTGTGGCATACGGAGCTCCATCGCAGTCTTTAACACTGGTAGCATGCCGCGACAGCGTGGACGTGAACCGTATGCGCAGTTGACGGACTTTGAGCGAGGGTGTATAGTGGGCATGCGAGAGGCCGGGTGGACGTACCGCCGAATTGCTCAACACGTGGGGCGTGAGGTCTCCACAGTACATCGATGTTGTCGCCAGTGGTCGGCGGAAGGTGCACGTGCCCGGACCGCAGCGACGCACGGATGCACGCCAAGACCGTAGGATCCTACGCAGTGCCTTAACGGGACCGCACCGCCACTTCCAAGCAAATTAGGGACACTGTTGCTCCTGAGTTATCGGCCAGGACCTTTCGCAACCGTCTCCATGAAGCTGGGTTACGGGCCCGCACACCGTTAGGCCGTCTTCCGCTCACGCCCCAACATTGTGCAGCCCGCCTCCAGTGGTGTCGCGACAGGCCTGAATGGAGGGATGAATGGAGACGAGTCGTCTTCAGCGATGAGAGTCGCTTCTGCCTTGGTGCCAATGATGGTCGTATGCGTGTTTGGCGCCGTGCAGGTGAGCGCCACAATCAGGACTGCATACGACCAAGGCACACAGGGCTAACACCCGGCATCATGGTGTGGGGAGCGATCTCCTACACTGGCCGTACACCTCTGGTGATCGTCGAGGAGACACTGAATAGTGCACGGTACATCCAAACGGTCATCGAACCCATCGTTCTACCATTCCTAGACCAGCAAGGGAACTTGCTGTTACATCAGGACAATGCACGTCCGCATGTATCCCGTGCCACCCAACGTGCTCTAGAAAGTGTAAGTCAACTACCCTGGCCAGCAAGATCTCCGGATGTGTCCCCCATTGAGCATGTTTGGGACTGGATGAAGCGACGTCTCACGCGGTCTGCACGTCCAGCACGAACGCTAGTCCAACTGAGGCGCCAGGTGGAAATGGCATGGCAAACCGTTCCACAGGACTACATCCAGCATCTCTACGATCGTCTCCATGGGAGAATAGCAGCCTGCATTGCTGCGAAAGGTGGATATACACTGTACTAGTGCCGACATTGTGCATGCTCTGTTGCCTGTGTCTATGGGCCTGTGGTTCTGTCAGTGTGATCATGTGATGTATCTGACCCCAGGAATGTGTCAATAAAGTTTCCCCTTCGTGGGACAATGAATTCACGGTGTTCTTATTTCAATTTCCAGGAGTGTAGTTCGAAAACACTTAAACAGTCTTGCACTGTGTGAAATACACGACCCATTCTGTAGTTGTACATTGTAGCCTCCAGCCTCATAATACAATAGTCTTTAACCAAGGGGTACGTAAAAGCTGCTCATTCTTACATGTCTGGACACTTTGTAATATCTTTTACGTTTGGTACTTATAAGTTTATTTACCCCTGGGCTTGTGATTTGACATTCAAATTTATTATGTATATCTCTACTCTACAATAGGAGGCGATCCACATGAAACAAGCTACTCCAACTGACTTACAGTTGTTCACAGTAATAGTATAGTGGGATTACGAGCACAATTGTGATATCAATTAATGACCCCTGGCCAACTCACCCCCGCCTCCAGATGACGTCCGTGTTTTTTCAGCTGCACACGTGCCCCAGCCCCTCCTCCCCCACTCCCGTTCCCCCCAACCAACCCTATTGGTGGGAATTTCTGATTTTGGCGGGAATTTGGAATTTTGACGGGAATTTCCAATTTTCGTGGGAATTTCTTTGTCCCAGGGCT
Source organism: Schistocerca gregaria (assembly GCF_023897955.1). Classification (NCBI taxonomy): domain Eukaryota; kingdom Metazoa; phylum Arthropoda; class Insecta; order Orthoptera; family Acrididae; genus Schistocerca; species Schistocerca gregaria. The sequence goes on along the minus strand of NC_064922.1, from coordinate 926,299,079 downwards.
GTGCTGAAATCCCCCCACTCCCACCCAGGAATGGATGGGAAATTAAAACTGGCGGTTCCCTTTCCAGGTCTCGAACCCTGGTCCTCCTGGGTGGAAAGCCCAAGTGCTTCCTTATAACACAATTAAACCCCCAGTGGCACTTGGAATTGATGGGAAATTATAAATGGGGGGGGGGGGGGGGGGCTTTCGGGGACTCAAATCCTGGTGCTCCTGGACAGAAAGTCCGAAGGCACCACCAATACATGGAAATTGTTCAGATGCGAGAGAGGAAGTTAGTGTACTTTATTTATTTTGGTTGAGAAACTGGCGCAAATATCGGTCATAATTACGTAATTAATCACAAAGTTTGGGCCTAATTACACAATGATATGCATAGTACTACACAAAGACTGCATACAATCACAAAACAACTCAAAAACTGACGACACCATACAACTGGTGTTATTCTGCTGGGAAAAAATTTCGCAATACCACTCAAAACTAGCGACAGACACACTCAAACTCTACCCTACACCTACAAGCCAGCGGGAAAAAGGCTGGGGTGTAAGGTGCTAAGCCGGCCGGGGTGGGCGAGCGGTTCTAGGCGCTTCAGTTTGGAACCGCGCGACTGCTACGGTCGCAGGTTCGAATCCTGTCTCGGGCATAGATGTGTGTGATGTCCTTAGGTTAGTTAGGTTTAAGTAGTTCTAAGTTCTAGGGGGCTGATGACCACAGATGTTAAGTCCCATGGTTCTCAGAGCCATTTGAACCATTTTGTAAGGTACTATCTTTACTCTTTTTGGCAGGAAATACGTTCAACTGACGAGATGCTCGTGTTGGACAGAGAGGAATTTAAAAAGTGTATTACCTGTAAGCATAGAGTAACTATTGTTGTTTGATGTCAGAGTTTGCTACAGATGTCTGCTCAAAAACCATCCTGCAGCCTAGGAATCAAAGCCAATACACGCTATCACAAATGGTGGAAAAATATGCGTTGAAGTTCTAATTACACTTCGAAATTGTCGTGCAAAAACCAGCACTTGTAATGAACAGGTCTTAATGCAGCACATGTATTGTGGAAAATCGTTATCCTAAAAGACTGCAGAGGAGGCAGTAGTTGAATGTGCGTTCTACTCGATAGGCGTCCACAAACTGCCGAAAATCGAGACGGCCCTTCCTCCCTCCCTCTACCCCTCCCTACCTCCACCCACCTATGGGGGAGGGGGGACACATCCTCCTTCAAACGGCCAGATGCTCCACCGACCGCCTCGCAGTGTGGGCAGGCTGCTGTCTGCCCTTTGCTGCCAACATCTGGCCGCCACCTTAAGGAAACACAACTAAACCATAGGAGACAAAAGGATGACTGCCTCTAGTGCTACTTGTTCGTCTAAAATATAGCGACAGAGCACCCACACATCGCCCCCCGGACACACAGCAGAAAGCCCCCCCCCCCCCCTCCTGCCCCTTTTCTCCTCGCACTCGCCCGCCTGCAGCAGCCTGCCGTTCGGCGATGGACAACAGTTGTATTTGACGTCAATGCATCTATAATCAAGCATCTATTAAAAAAAAAGGAAAACACATTTATGACCATAATAGATGTCTTCCTTCCACGGAAATAGGTAAATCCCACTTTCTTTTAGTTTTGTGAACAAAATCGGTATAGAATGAGTATTTCACTCTGCAGCGGAGTGTGCTCTGATATGAAACTTCCTGGCAGATTAAAACTGTGTGCCAGACCGAGACTTGAAATTGAGACCTTTGCCTTTCGCGGGCTAGTGCTCTACTAACTGAGCTACCCAAGCACGACTCACACTCCGTCTTCACAGCTTTACTTCTGCCAGTACCTCGTCTCCTACCTACCAAAATTTACAGAAGCCCTCCTGCGAACCTGCAGTAGCAGAAGTAAAGTTATGAGGAGAGGCTGTGAGTCGTGCTTGGGTAGCTCAGCGTGTTTGGTTAGAGGGTTAGTTGCCCTCAGTTATATATATAAAAAAAAAAACTGGGTTAATCGATCAACAACGAACTCAAACGGAAGTCTTACGGTGTCCGCCCCGAGCAGATGCAACGAACAAAAGCGAACAAAATGAGATAAAAAAAAAGTTGGTTGAGCGCTTGCCTGCGAAAGGCAAAGGTCCCGGTTCGAGTCTCGGTCTAGCACACAGTTTTAATCTGCCGGGAAGCTTCAAAATCGGTATATTTTTTACGTTAGATTGCAGTCATATCTCATTATTTTGTGACGTCCAACGAAGTGTACCGCCACCGATCACGCAGAGACCCTGCGTAAAATCAGAGGGAAAAAAAAACTTTGACTATTTTGATGCGGGAACTATCGATCATCTCAGAATGTCCTCGTTATTTCGAAACCGTCATCAGAGTAAAGAAAAAGGTAGAATTTAAACTCCATAGAAAAAAATCTATATTAAGCATTTTCTCCCAGCTTGTTGAACGAATTACACGACCTGAGAGCATCTCTCGCGTTCAGTGTCTGCAAGTAAACTCTCAAGCACATGTGTATTACAAACATTTCAGATAATCTGTCACGCCGTTGGCACACATGTCAGAAAAAAAAGACACATTCATTTAACGTTTGACAACAAGAAGCTATAATTCAAGGGAACGTAGCTGTTTAGTACACTATGACAGGTATCCTTTTACCAATGCGACGCCATATCATAATAGCGTTTACAAATCAAATTGTGAGAACCTATCTCGCCCTGCATAAAAACGGTCTTGAGTTTTGCGGGCTTTAAAATAAAAAAAAAATGAGTTGGTGTGGCCCTCAACTACGTACCCTCAGACTCAGAGTTGAAATATTAAAAGTTTGGCTGGTTTCGTTGTCTAGGGGCTGGGATATGTAGTTGCCACATTACAAGCCAAATAGTGCTGAATCTACAGTGTACAATATGAATACACACATGAATCGAATGGTCGAAGGTTCCTATCACTAGGCAATAGCGAATTTTGAATGTAAAATAGAAATTTATAAATGAAGGATTGCAATTAAATAAAATCTGCAGGTACTGTTTTTAACGACTTTAAATGATGAGTACGTTAGTAGAACTACCTTTAAGAATGCCATTTATTACTGTAAAACAGGTACTGGCGTCGATGGTCCAGCAATTAAATAAAATATAAGTTGAATAACAGGGAAAAAATAGGTTCCTACTTCACATAATTAGTTATGAACAACAACATAGTTCGCGAGATAGTCACTTCTAAATGTATACTACGTCTTCACTGCAGAAGCCACGGGAATCTCACAAGTGCACAAGTCAGCACTACGAAAAATTTCTATCTCCCACAACCACGCGCAAACTGCTCCACTCTCCCACTATTTCCTGCGACCGTCTTTCGCTGCTTCCTCTCCAATACTTTCCTGTACTGTCCAGCACTTTTCCCCTACTTCTATCCCCTCTTCCCATTAACGACCGCTGTGATTGGCTAGAGCGCTGTCACCATTTCTCCAAGCCAACGCACACTCAAAAACATACTTAAACACATACAAAATACTGGATTTACATTTAAATAACTTGAAATTACATAAATATTCCTACGGATGGACCATAAACACGCTCTAACACACGTTATTAAATCCATAAACAAATCAAATAAACATATATCAGAGGAATAGAAACAAAAGCAGGCCAGTAGCCCATAGAGTAAATATCTCTGGAGTGAGCATTCACATGCGCAGAACAGATTTTGTTGTCACCATACATTGCCGGCCTGGTCACGTGATCTCGGGACATCGTGTGTTTGTCCGTATAGCGCCCTGTATATTTCGAATGTCACTACAACCCTAGTACAGACGGATTCTTTTCGTACGTGTCGTGGATTATTTATATATGTTGCACAGACATTTTAACAGTATTCATTTGATACCGGGAACAATCCAGCTACGTAAATTTTAAGGGCAAGTGATATTGCATTCTCCTTCTTTGCGATAGGTGTCACAATTCAGATGCACACGATTTTTGGTAGTTTTCGGTATGATACAGCACTTTATAGTATAACAGATCATGACGTACATTTTTGCAATGATAGTCTTGCAAAACGACTTGACAGTACGCTAGCACTTTTGCAAGTGTCCGTAAAACATCGAATTTGCCTCACATTAGTGATTATATCACTGCTAATTCGTCCTTTTTTCTGCTATTTCTGCGTATTTCTTTTCTCGTTTTTGCGACCTAAAGCACAGTTTTTCTTATTGTTGACACTTTGAAGTGTTTATGTAACGAATTTTACGTACTTGCTCCCAGTTTATTAAATAAGTAGTAGACTCAATAAGAAGGGGGGGAAAGGCGATCGGAGAATAAATGTACTGTAAAACAAATACAGTTGGTCATGTAACAGTCAACCCATATAACACCATTAAGGGAAGGGGAAAGTGACACAAATGAAAGAGTTTGGGGACATGTTTAGTAATATTTTACGCTTCTTAATCAAATGGTGAAGAAAATAAATTGAAGGCAAAATACACCAATGAAGATGAATGTGTACTTTGATTAGCTACACTATTGTGTTTTTTATTTGATTTGTGCAAAAAATGTATTTAAGCTGAATGCAGAAATTGGTAGTAGGTACTGTGGAAAATTAAAACTAGTTGGTATAGCATCTACCTTCAGCCACACACGTCCAAATTTTTCTCTTTCTAAACAGTCCTCTTCAAAGTGTTTTGAACATACTTTGGAATATTTTGTGGGGACAAAATTACTCCTCCTCATTTTCTGGAACCACGTCTTTACACATTGTTAATCCTTCGGGAAACTAAAATATAAATCACACATAATCATTCTCCATGTCCCGGACACACTTAACATGGTCTCCTACTGTAACTTTATAGTACACAAAAGGTTTGGACTCACACATTATACGAAGACAATTACAGACTCCCACTCTATTGAATTTATCTGTCTCCCGTCTTTCAAATCTATATACATAATCGACAAGTCACTGATAAATGCATGGAAGATAGCATTTGCTGAAACAACTAACCATTCCCTTTCCTGTTCCACTAGCAAATTTACGAGAGGAAGCGATTGTTTGTAAGCTTTTGCACGAGCCGTCATATCTATTATATGTAGTGGCATTCGAAATATACGGACAAATACACGACGTCCCGAGATCAAGTGACCAGGCCGGCAATGTATGGTGATAACACAAAACCTGTTCTGCGCATGTGAATGCTCTCTCCAGAGATATTTATTCTATGGATATAAACAAAGACATAGACGAATAAATGTATTTATCAGCATGCTGGTAACTGTGGAGTACTTATGGCCTGAGACGATTAATACACTCCTGGAAATGGAAAAAAGAACACATTGACACCGGTGTGTCAGACCCACCATACTTGCTCCGGTCACTGCGAGAGGGCTGTACAAGCAATGATCACACGCACGGCACAGCGGACACACCAGGAACGGCGCTGTTGGCCGTCGAATGGCGCTAGCTGCGCAGCATTTGTGCACCGCCGCCGTCAGTGTCAGCCAGTTTGCCGTGGCATACGGAGCTCCATCGCAATCTTTAACACTGGTAGCATGCCGCGACAGCGTGGACGTGAACGGTATGTGCAGTTGACGGACTTTGAGCGAGGGCGTATAGTGGGCATGCGGGAGGCCGGGTGGACGTACCGCCGAATTGCTCAACACGTGGGGCGTGAGGTCTCCACAGTACATCGATGTTGTCGCCAGTGGTCGGCGGAAGGTGCACGTGCCCGTCGACCTAGGACCGGACCGCAGCGACGCACGGATGCACACCAAGACCGTAGGATCCTACGCAGTGCCCTAGGGACCGCACCGCCACTTCCCAGCAAATTAGGGACACTGTTGCTCCTGGGGTATCGGCGAGGACCATTCGCAACCGTCTCCATGAAGCTGGGCTACGGTCCCGCACACCGTTAGGCCGTCTTCCGCTCACGCCCCAACATCGTGCAGTCCGCCTCCAGTGGTGTCGCGACAGGCGTGAATGGAGGGACGAATGGAGACGTGTCGTCTTCAGCGATGAGAGTCGCTACTGCCTTGGTGCCAATGATGGTCGTATGCGTGTTTGGCGCCGTGCAGGTGAGCGCCACAATCAGGACTGCATACGACTGAGGCACACAGGGCCAACACCCGGCATCATGGTGTGGGGAGCGATCTCCTACACTGGCCGTACACCTCTGGTGATAGTCGAGGGGACACTGAATAGTGCACGGTACATCCAAACCGTCATCGAACCCATCGTTCTACCATTCCTAGACCGGCAAGGGAACTTGCTGTTCCAACAGGACAATGCACGTCCGCATGTATCCCGTGCCACCCAACGTGCTCTAGAAGGTGTAAGTCAACTACCCTGGCCAGCAAGATCTCCGGATCTGTCCCCCATTGAGCATGTTTGGGACTGGATGAAGCGTCGTCTCACGCGGTCTGCACGTCCAGCACGAACGCTGGTCCAACTGAGGCGCCAGGTGGAAATGGCATGGCAAGCCGTTCCACAGGACTACATCCAGCATCTCTACGATCGTCTCCATGGGAGAATAGCAGCCTGCATTGCTGCGAAAGGTGGATATACACTGTACTAGTGCTGACATTGTGCATGCTCTGTTGCCTGTGTCTATGTGCCTGTGCTGTCATTATGATCATGTGATGTATCTGACCCCAGGAATGTGTCAATAAAGTTTCCCCTTCCTGGGACAATGAATTCACGGTGTTCTTATTTCAATTTCCAGGAGTGTAGTAATCGGCCACTTTGACTTCCAATAACTCATGAACTATTCAAGTTACATGTTACCAATTTAGGTTTACACTAATAGCTTTCTAAAGACCTGTCGATCGAAAAAATCGGGCGAACGGTTTAGATTTTGGAAATTCGTTGCTGGGTATTAATTGTATAATTTACAGTCAGATACTGAACTTTAAACTAATAAGGGTATTGAAAATCTGATTACACCATCAGAATCACAGTGCAAATAATGGTAATGTACATGTTTCTTTTTAGGGTATCATGATTCCCCTGGCTATTATTAATTTCTACATGAACTGCGAAGTGTCTGCCATTATGGTTTCACAAAGTCTGCCATCTTTGACACTCCCGGCATGCAAATCTCCTTCATCAACACAAAGCACAGTCCTCAACACCAAGTCAACATGGAATTCCCAGCCACACGGTCAGTCTGGACCACACGCTGGGGCTACCCCTCTTGCTCCAGCCAATGTCCGGCACGAGCTGCGGCCCGCCGGGTGGCCCGTGCGGCCATTCCAACTCCAAACTTAGAATATTTTCAGGGGCCACAACTCGCCCGTTACCTCACAGTCTACAGGCACACATGGCCGCTGACAGTGTTAAGCTTTCAGGCCGAAATGCTGTCTGAAATGCTGTTCGCAATTTGGAATCAAGTCTGTCCATTCAACCACATATTTTTGTTGGATCCTGTAGAGATGTTTTTTAATGACTTCGGGCAGTGGTGAATCATATTTGTGCCACTCTCGTATCTCGAAACGAGTCACCTCTTTTTTTTTCGAATCTATCTGCTAAGGATCCCATACACAAAGAACTCCACTGTTGTTTTTAGACAGTCCCTTGTAACTGCTCCTAAGTCGCTGTCCCGCACTCCAGGGAGCTTAGTCCATGTGATCGTCCCAATTTAAGTCTGACCTGTACAGAAGTCAGAGAGCGCTATAGCCAAGACCTTCTGCATCCCGTGGGGAAAGAGGACGAGCTGAGTTAATGCGACAGGAGCGCGTTTTGATCACTTGGAACATGATGTCATAGCTCCGCCTACCGTGTACAGTGTGTAAGGCCAGCACCAAACGAAGCTTTTCCCTCCAACATGAGGTATCATGATTCCCCTGGCTATTATTAATTTCTACATGAACTGTGAAGTGTCTGCCATTATGGTTTCACAAAGTCTGCCATCTTTGACACTGCCGGCATACAAATCTCCTTCATCAACACAAAGCACAGTCCTCAACACCAAGAGATAGTATGAGCAGTTACGGTGGTGTTTCTTGTTGGGAAAATTAGGAAGATTACACATCATACATGGCATGGAGAAAGGACGAAGCTCTTGCAACACATCTCCAAACTACATACAGGTAGTCCAAAGGAGATCAGGGTCTCTCAGGGTGCATTCATGTCTATCACCCAAACACATGTGGCGATCCTGTTAAATATACAGGTATTGGTTCATTGGAGCAGATGGTTCACGACCGAAGTCGATACCACAGACTGGTATAAAGTTTCATAACCTGTATTGCAGGATGGCCATATCCAACAGACTACCAGTCACACGAGAGAGTTCGTGTATTGCTCCTTCATAAGCAGTTTAATACATTGTTTTTTTGTTGTTGTAAGACATCCAATCAGTGTACACCGCCATACACTTTGTTTTTTCTACCATGATTTAGAGACTCGTGATAGCTGCTGCTAAACCGGCGTTAGCACGTTCCGATCCTCTGGCTCTCACAGAAAACTGAACATCGCAAGGCATAAACTGTACAGTTACCACAGCACAGGCTGGCAGAAATAAAACACAGACGTGATGTTTCTCATTGACAAAAATGTGGAAGACGTCGCAATATATGGAAACTGGAAGGGTTTGCGATATTGTAAAGAACTTCCAGCAACTATTCGAAGGTGATGACCTGTACAGTTCATCTCATCTTCCCATTGAAAGTGTAGCGGATGTCTCGGTGCTCCGTTTCGAAAAGCATTGTTCCTTCATTTTGCAGTCATGTACATGATTACTGTTCCGGTGCTGACCATCGCCGGAAGGTGCTGTTCACAACAAGCGTGAGGTAGCACAAATAAAAAGAGGTACTGTTATCTCATTGGTGAAAAAAAAAATGTGTAGGGTATTGCAGCATATGGAAATAGGACGAGTCTGTACCAATGAGGAACGCTTCCTAACAACTGTATTAATTAAATTTAATCTCATGTTCCACGGCGACAAGTAGCAGATATCCAGTGTTCCACCAAGGTTCCCTCCATCTCAACAGAGTGGTGTCAGTCAATCATTATGCGGTAATCAACAGCGTACCCAGTGGATGATCAGGATTGGAAAGATGCCAGGGATATGGAGCGATGTACTGTAATGCACACCACAGTTGATGGTGAGATCAATTTTAGCAATTTTATTCAGAAGTCAGAGACAGCAATATCCACCACATTCTGCAACCTGTGTAGAAACAGAGTGAGCTGAGTTAATGCTATAGGAGCATGTTTTGACCACTCAGTGGAAGTTGGAACATGTTGTCGTAGCTCTGGCACCCGTGTACTATGTGTAAAGCCAGCATCAAATGGAGCCTGCTCCTACAACACGACGACAGCACGAACAGTTACAGTGGTGTTTCTTTCTGGAAAATTTAGGAGGCCTCAACATCGAAGCAGAGCCGCGTCCCTTAGGATCCATTCGCGTCTATCACCCAAACATCCTATCATCGTTATTCTGTACCATCCAGCAGAGAAAATTTACGAGCTATAAAAGCTCCATTAATTGCATCCAATATATTTTTACCGCATCTGCCTCTTCCGATATATCGAAAACGAATACCGTCTACGAGCCGGCATCGAGTATATTTGGCGATCCTATTAAATATACGGGAGCAGGTGGCCACTGATCGACTTTGCTTGCACAGACCGGTGTAAAGTTTCATCGCCTGTACTGTACGAGAACCTTCCCCCACATGTTGTCAGCTGCAGGGGAGGAACCCTGATTCGTTGTTTGATACACCGCTTTTTCGGCTGTAACACGCTTTGTACACTGCCACACTTTTTTTTCCGCCAAGACCTCGACGTCTGTGTCAGATTCTAAACTGACATTAACACGTTTGATCCATTGACTCCCCCCAGGAAACTAGACATCGCAGGGTGTAAGTCACATTATGTGCTAATGAGCAGCGTACCTGGACTGTTGGGATGGAAAAGACTCCGTCGTTGTACTGTAATAATAAGCATCAGAGTTGACAGTGCGAACAATTTTAGCAATTTTATCGTAATTTTAACACCGACCAATGACTGGGCAACATGCTTACCAGTTTCTGTATCACCGCTAAACAGCCCCTCCACTACTTTGCGAGTGCCATCGCGAATTTAAATAGATGACTGTGTAGTATGTTCATTCATTGTTAATTCTCGAACTTATACACCAAAGTATACCAGACAGCTACCTACAGGGTGTTTCAAAAATGACCGGTATATTTGAAACGGCAATAAAAACTAAACGAGCAGCGATAGAAATACACCGTTTGTTGCAATATGCTTGGGACAACAGTACATTTTCAGGCGGACAAACTTTCGAAATTACAGTAGTTACAATTTTCAACAACAGATGGCGCTGCAAGCGATGTGAAAGATACAGAAGACAACGCAGTCTGTGGGTGCGCCATTCTGTACGTCGTCTTTCTGGTGTAAGCGTGTGCTGTTCACAATGTGCAAGTGTGCTGTGGACAACATGGTTTATTCCTTAGAACAGAGGATTTTTCTGGTGTTGGAATTCCACCGCCTAGAACACAGTGTTGTTACAACAAGACGAAGTTTTCAACGTAGGTTTAATGTAACCAAGGGACCGAAAAGCGATACAATAAAGGATCTGTTTGAAAAATTTCAACGGACTGGGAACGTGACGGATGAACGTGCTGGAAAGGTAGGGCGACCACTTACGGCAACCACAGAGGGCAACACACAGCTAGTGCAGCAGGTGATCCAACAGCGGCCTCGGGTTTCCGTTCGCCGTGTTGCACCTGCGGTCCAAATGACGCCAACGTCCACGTATCGTCTCATGCGCCAGAGTTTACACCTCTATCCATACAGAATTCAAACACAGCAATCCCTCACCGCCGCTACCATTGCTGCACGAGAGACATTTGCTAACGATATAGTGCACAGGATTGATGACGGCGATATGGATGTGGGCAGCATTTGGTTTACTGTCGAAGCTTATTTTTACCTGGACGGCTTTGTCACTAAACAGAACTGGCGCATATGGGGAACCGAAAAGCCCCATGTTGCAGTCCCATCGTCCCTGCATCCTCAAAAAGTACTGGTCTGGGACGCCAATTCTTCCTAAGGAATCATCGGCCCATTTTTCAGATCCGAAACGATTACTCCATCACGCTATCTGGACATTCTTCGTGAATTTGTGGCGGTACAAACTGCCTTAGAAGACACTGAGAACACCTCGTGGTTTATGCAAGATGGTGCCCGGCCACAGCGCACGGCCGACGTCTTTAATTTCCTGAATGAATATTTCGATGATCGTGTGATTGCTTTGGGCTATCCGAAACATATATGAGGCGGCGTGGATTGGCCTCCCTATTCGCCAGACATGAACCCCTGTGACTTCTTTCTGTGGGGACACTTAAAAGACCAGGTGTACCGCCAGAATCCAGAAACAATTGAACAGCTGAAGCAGTACATCTCATCTGCATGTGAACCCATTCCGGCAGACACGTTGTCAAAGGTTTCGGGTAATTTCATTCAGAGACTACGCCATATTATTGCTATGCATGGTGGATATTTGGAAAATATCGTACTATAGAGTTTCTCAGACCGCAGCGCCATCTGTTGTTGACAATTGTAACTACTGTAATTTCGAAAGTTTGTCTGCCTGAAAATGTACTGTTGTCCCAAGCATATTGCAACAAACGGTGTATTTCTATCTCTGCTCGTTTAGTTTGTATTGCCGTTTCAAATATACCGGTCATTTTTGAAACACCCTGTACATATCTCTAGCACTTCGATCATAGTGCGTAACTTACGATCTTCCTCTTTGTGGATGGGAGTCACAGGGCATTCTCGCGTTCTTAGGGTAAAGTTAGAGACCGAAAGATATCCTCGAATTGTCTTTGACCAACGCTCCCTGCAGCTGATCAGAAGTAAACCGCTACATTCCACTTTTCGTGTAGGAACAGTGCGAACCGAGATTGTAACTGCTATCCTGCATCCATCCAAGAGCACAAGATTTCTCCAGAGGCGCGAATGTCGAGGAAGTTAGCACTCGTTATCGGTGTACGATAGATACGAAACTGTTGTGATGATATAACTGACGGTTAAGAACAAGAAACGTGTGGTTTTTATGCATGATGGATTTCCAGACGGACGGAGTTTGCGGCGTTTTACGTTAATCAACTGCGCTAGCAATTCTAAAGTATTCTTCTAGTGGCTGGGGTCGTTACCAAGAATGTATTGGTAAGAGAGAAACACGTGCACTCCTAAGACTACAATGTTCTGCACTTATAACATGCTATAATGTTAGATCGTTGCGGTTTCCGGCATATTAGTCGTATGGAATGCAATGCTGTTACTATCCCAATATAAGAAATTTGTTTCCAGCGTATGGCATACATTCTCTTTGCAGGCTTCTCCATGATAAACTATGGTGATAAACTGTAAAATGAAAAACTACTTCCTTAAAGCAGCGATTCCTTGTGATACACGTACAATACAGCTTTACAGAGGTGTATAGCCCCCACTATTCACATCCGATCACGGTTCAGAAATTATACTATGCTCGCATCAGTCCTATATAAAATGATCGTTAGTAACGGGGAATGCCTTTTAGAAAGTAAGGGACAAACGCATAGAAGCGGTATTTGACATGTGAAATTTCACGTCATGCTACCACTAACTCCGCGAACAGGACATCTGTCAAGCAGATGTATACACGGAGATTGTAGCACCTCACAAACACCTGTCGCTAACTTTGAATCACCGTAGTTATGAAACTGAAGACTCGACTTTATGCCCAAGATACGGCAGGGGAATGGAGGATGTTACAAAATCTTCGTTCGTCTAAAGGAATGTGTCGAAACAGGATGGAAGTCCTCTGATGGCCGAGAGGTTTGCTGTTAATCATCGCAAGTAGACAGTTTCCTACGTCACACACAGAACACGCAGCTGTATGCGAATTGAACGCAGGTTATGCCACACAACTGATGCATCCCGACAGAGCAGCGGAAAAAAAATGGTCAAATGACCTCTCTAGAATGCATCTTCAGTCTATCATTAAGTCCTACCTCGTTACAGCTCCAACTCACCCTATCACTCCAGCCACTCTCTGTTATCCTTTGTGCTTCCATCTCGCCGTTTTCCCGCACTCCTCTTGCTGTCGTATACTCGTTCCCATGTGCAACAATTGTTCTGCACCAATCAGAAGACGGAGCTAGCTGGCGCAGTGGTTAGACACTGGACTCGCATTCGGGAGGACGACGGTACAATCCCGCGTCCGGCTATCCTGATTTAGGTTTTCCGTGATTTCCCTAAATCGCTCCAGGCAAATATCGGGATTGTTCCTTTGAAAGGGCATGGCTGACTTCCTTCCCTAATCCGATGAGACCGATGACCTCGCTGTCTGGTCTCCGCCAAAACAACCCAAACCCAACCAATCAGAAGACATGCAAGTACTCCCTCAATTTCCCCGTATTTCGCCGTATTTTCCCTCAATATATACGTATTTTCCGCCATTTTATCGGTTTTCTATGTCACTTCTACCCAAGCGATCATGGCATCACTTATGGTTCCGTGTTCCAAAAGTGCTTCTACATGTAGTACAGCTGCCAACACATAGCGTAAATGCACTATTTTTCTGATCGAGAGGCATAGTATAGCACTGTACTCGGGTGCATCCAGTCGCCTCCACCCACATATTCCACATTTGTAGTGCGTTTGCTCTATTTTCTGTATGTCTTTAAGTGTGCTTGTGTCGCCGATGGCGAATACAGGGCAGGAGTTTCTCGTAATCTAGGTGTGTACCAGCCTTTGATATTTCCACCTACGTCTTGGAATCTGGTTGCTGTTATTACCGTGAGCGGGAGATCTCTCGGCCAGAGCTGATATAGCAGTGCTGTTAGGCACTAACCGCAACTTAACTTTCTTGCCAGTTGGTTTGCAATCTGTCCGCCATCATCGGCGTTCTTAGCTACACATGCACACGTCGGAGTCTAAGGGGAGATTGATCTATTCTCCGGCAGGCTACATGAATTTCGCTGGAGTTGTCGCAGGTACTGGACGACTCTCTCTAGAGGTGTCGTACAACTACAGCATCTTTTATTTGGAGGCATCAGAATTTTACTATGACGTCACATAATCTAGTAATGTAGCGTAGTATTTTTTGTAGAAAGTCTTTGGCTTATAGATTACTGTATGACGTCACCATTTCTACCATCGCGTTCGTTTCTAACACTGTGTGATATCACGCACTAGTAATGGAATGGTGGGTTGGCAACGATCATAAATCGGAAGCAAAGCTGACACCTTTATGACGTCGACGCAGCACAACGCGACGTGCCCGGATGCGATGCAGCGCAACGCGACACCGTAACGTGACGTCCTGACGTGTTGCAACGGAATGTTGACACATAACTCGCGTAATTGGGTACAAAGCGTAAAATTGGGGCAAATAGTAAAAGAGTTATTACAGATGTCTGGGTGTGTCGTCTGCTGGTGTCTTGAAATATTAAAGAAATAAATCTAACTTGTTATTAACAAACTGTCTCGGTCTGTACCAATGGTGTTTAGCTCCGGAGTGTCCCAGTCGTAAAAGGTGGAACTGAGGAGGTATGCCACAGTACCAGTGATACGTAATTCTCCATTGTGATTGTCTGAGAACAATGTGGCGTTGACGCGAAGTCGGAAACAATCTTTGTTTATGAGACAAAATACTAAAATCTGTGCAAAACCCTGTAAAAATACGTAGAATGAAGGAAGATGCGTAAAATACTTAAAACCGAGAGTACTTTCACATCTGCCTAGGTGAGGTCTCTGCAGGTGCCACGTAATATTGCTATTAACAAATAGAATTCAAGTGACATAATTTGTTATAAGCAAGTGATTACAGCAGCTCCCTACGCTCAAGAGCGCCTCCAGTTATATAATAGGAAAATGGGTGTAAAATACCTAAAATTGGGGACACTACGAAAAATATGGAAATAAATAGGTATAAATAAGAGTCCTCACATACCCGTCAAGGTATGGTCTCTGCTGGTGTCAAAAATAGAGCTCAAGTGACGTGCTTAATGTAATTTATTTTTAACAAATATACACAGCTTAGTCCTCTCCCTATGCCGGCCAGCTGCTGAGTAACCCATACCGCACACGTGTCCTAGGTATACAAAGATGAAGGCGTGGAGGCAGTATGTGGTCCTCATTGGTTCATAAGGGAAGGGAGGGAGTTGCCCCAGTTTTATGTCACGTGGCGACATGATCCTGAATACACATTCTGTGATCAAAAGTATCCGGACACCCCCCCCCCCCCCCTCCCCAAAACATAGGTTTTTCATATTTGGTGCATTGCGCTGCCACTTACTGCCAGGCACTCGACCTCAGTGTCATTAGATATCGTGAGAGAGCAGAATGGGGCGCTCCTGCAGAACTCACGGACTTCGGACGTGGTCAGGTGATTGGGTGTCACTTGTGTCATACATCTGTACCCGAGATTTCCACACTCCTAAACATCCCTAGGTCCACTGTTCCCGATGCGATGGTGAGGTGGAGACGTGAAAGGACAGGCACATCACAAAAGCGTACAGGCCGACCTCGCCTCAGACCGCCGACAGTCGAAGAGGGTCGTAATGTGTCATAGGCAGACATCTATCCAGACCACCACACAGGAATTCCAAACTGCATCAGGATCCCCTGCAAGTACTACGAAAGTTAGGCGGGACGTGAGATAACTTGGATTTCATGGTCGAGCGGCTGCTCATAAGCCACACGTCACGCCGGTAAATGCCAAAAGACGCATCGCTTGGTGTAAGGAGCGTAAAAATCGGACGATTGAATAGTGGAAAAACGTTGTGTCGAGTGATAAATAAAGGTATACTATGTGGCGATCCAATGACAGGGTGCAGGTTTGGCGAACGAATGGTGAACGTCATCTGCCAGCGTGTGTAGTGCCGACAGTAAAATGCGCACGCAGTGGTGTTATGGTGTGGTCGTGTTATTCATGGAGGGGGCGTTCACTCATTGTTGTTTTGGGTGGCACTATCACAGCACAGGCCTACACTGATGTTTTAAGCACCTTCTTGCTTCCCACTGTTGAAGAGCAATTCGGGGATGGCGACTGCATATTTCAACACGATCGAGCACCTGTTCATAATGCACGGCCTGTGGCGGAGTGGCTACACAACAATTACATCCCTGTAATGGACTGGCCTGCACAGAGCCCTGACCTGAATTCTATAGAACACCTTCGGGATGTTTTGGAACGTCGGCTTTGTGGCAGGCCTCACCGGCTGATATCGATACCTCTCCTCAGTGCAGCACTCCGTGAAGATTGGGGTGCCATCCCCAAGATACCTTCCAGCACCTGACTGAACTCCGAGAGTGGAAGCTGTCATCAAGGCTAAGGGTGGCCCAACACCATACTGAATTCCAGCATTACTAATGAAGGTCGCCACAAACTTGTAAGTCATTTTCAGCCAGGTGTCCGGATACTTTTCATTAGATAGTGTTAGTGTCGCCATAACCGCCGTCTGCTTCACGTCTGCTGTGCAGCGAGCTAACTTAATTTAAGTATTAACTGTATTTTTCTTACTTGTCACTTCTTCTTCCGTGTGGTTTTGATTTTAGGAAGCTTTAATTGTCGAATGCTAGTAATAGTGTTCCATAGATTTCGTGTTTGTTTTGAATACAGTCAGAGAGAGTCCCTTTAGTCAACCATAGTGCCAGTAGTGCTGGTGTTTGTTTTGTATACAGTCCAGAAACAGGTAGTGCTATTTTCACTGTTTTCTACAAGAAGTGGTTAGCAATCACAGTTTAGTCAATAATCAGCCGCTTTTAGTGAATTAGCAGTTTAGTTAAAAGGTGATTAAGTCTCTTCAGTAAATTGATTCCTTAGGATGGATAGGATGTGCGACTGCTGTGTACGGGCGCAGGAGGAGCTGGCCACTCTTCGCGAACAGCTGAACGTGCTGATGGACGCGGTCAGCCGTCTTCGGGCTGCTGCCTCGGAGTGTAGCGGCAGAGGGGAGTCTGGTGCGTCGCAAGGTACACCCCAGGTGTTAGATGCTTCACCCACTGTCCCTGCTGTCGAGACATCTTCGCGGGTACCGGGCGCGGTTGGGCCACCCTCTCCCCAAGTGGAGTGGCGGGTTCAGCGGCGTTCGCGGCGCACGAGGCGGAGGGTCAATGTGGAGGCTGGCCGTGTGGCATCGCCCACTCTGCCTGGGAGTGGACATGTGGCTGCTCCTTCAGCAAGGTCCGAGCAGGCACACGGGGGGAGGGGTTTATTAGTTATTGGGAGCTCCAACGTTAGGCGGGTGATGGAGCCCCTTAGGGAAATAGCGGAAAGGTCGGGGAAGAAGGCCAGTGTTCACTCTGTCTGCTTGCCGGGGGGTCTCATCCGAGATGTGGAGGAGGCCCTACCGGCGGCGATAGAGAGCACTGGGTGCACCCGACTGCAAATTGTTGCTCATGTCGGCACCAATGACTCCTGCCGTCTGGGTTCAGAGGTCATCCTCAGTTCGTACAGGCGGTTTGCGGAGTTGGTGAAGGCGGAAAGCCTCGCTCACGGGGTGGAATCAGAGCTAACTATTTGTAGTATCGTTCCCAGAACCGATCGCGGTCCTCTGGTTTGGAGCCGAGTGGAAGGCTTAAACCAGAGGCTCAGACGATTCTGCGGAGAGCTGGGGTGCAAATTTCTCGACCTCTGCTATCGGGTGGAGAAATGTAGGGTCCCCCTGAATAGGTCAGGCGTGCACTACACGCCGGAAGCGGCTACAAGGGTAGCGGAGTTCGTGTGGAGTGCACAAGAGGGTTTTTTATGTTAGAGAATTCCCTCCCTAGGCGCGACAAGACGCCTCCTGAGACGCGGCAAGGTAGGAGTAGGCAAAATGCAACAGGGAATAACAATATTAATGTGCTAATAGTAAACTGCAGGAGCGTCTATAGAAAGATCCCAGAACTGCTCTCATTAATAAATGGTCACAACGCCCATATAGTACTAGGGACAGAAAGTTGGCTGAAACCAGACGTAAACAGTAATGAAATCCTAAACTCAGATTGGAATGTATACCGCAGAGACAGGCTGGGCAGTGAAAGGGGAGGCGTGTTTATAGCGATAAGAAGTGCAATAGTATCGAAGGAAATTGACGGAGATCCGAATTGTGACATGATTTGGGTGAAGGTCACGGTTAAAGCAGGCTCAGACATGGTAATTGGATGTCTCTATAGGCCCCCGGGCTCAGCAGCTGTTGTGGCTGACCACCTGAAGAATAATTTGGAAAATATTTCTAGTAGATTTCCCCACCATGTTATAGTTCTGGGTGGAGATTTTAATTTGCCGAATATAGACTGGGAAACTCAAACGTTCATAATGGGCAGCAGGGAAAAGGAATCCTGTGAAATTTTTTTAAGTGCTTTATCTGAAAACTACCTTGAGCAGTTAAACAGAGAACCGACCCGTGGCGATAACATGTTAGACCTTCTGGTGACAAACAGACCCGAACTATTTGAATCAGTTAATGCAGAACAGGGAATCAGCGATCATAAAGCGGTTACTGCATCGATGATTTCAGCCGTAAATAGAAATATTAAAAAAGGTAGGAAGATTTTTCTGTTTAGCAAAAGCGACAAAAAGCAGATTTAAGAGTACCTGACGGCTCAACACAAAAGTTTTGTCTCAAGTGCAGATAGTGTTGAGGATCAGTGGACAAAGTTCGAAACCATCGTACAGTATGCGTTAGATGAGTATGTGCTAAGCAAGATCGTAAGAGATGGAAAGGAGCCACCGTGGTACAACAACCGAGTTAGAAAACTGCTGCGGAAACAAAGGGAACTTCACAGCAAACATAAACATACCCAAAGCCTTGCAGACAAACAAAAATTACGCGAAGCGAAATGCAGTGTGAGGAGGGCTACGCGAGAGGCGTTCAATGAATTCGAAAGTAAAGTTCTATGTACTGACTTGGCAGAAAATCCTAAGAAATTTTGGTCCTATGTCAAAGCGGTAGGTGGATCAAAACAAAATGCCCAGACACTCTGTGACCAAAATGGTACTGAAACAGAGGATGACAGACTAAAGGCCAAAATACTAAATGTCTTCTTCCAAAGCTGTTTCACAGAGGAAGACTGCACTGTAGTTCCTTCTCTAGATTGTCGCACAGATGACAAAATGGTAGATATCGAAATAGACGACAGAGAGATAGAGAAACAATTAAAATCGCTCAAAAGAGGAAAGGCCGCTGGACCTGATGGGATAGCAGTTCGATTTTACACAGAGTACGCGAAGGAACTTGCCCCCCTTCTTGCAGCGGTGTACCGTAGGCCTCTAGAAGAGCGAAGCGTTCCAAAGTATTGGAAAAGGGCACAGGCCATCCCCGTTTTCAAGAAGGGACGTCGAACAGATGTGCAGAACTATAGACCTATGTCTCTAACGTCGATCAGTTGTGGAATTTTGGAACACGTGTTATGTTCGAGTATAATGACTTTTCTGGAGACTAGAAATCTACTCCGTAGGAATCAGCATGGGTTTCGAAAAAGACGGTCGTGTGAAACCCAGCTCGCGCTATTCGTCCACGAGACTCAGAGGGCCATAGACACGGGTTCACAGGTAGATGCCGTGTTTCTTGACTTCCGCAAGGCGTTTGACACAGTTCCCCACAGTCGTTTAATGAACAAAGTAAGAGCATACGAAGTATCAGACCAATTGTGTGATTGGATTGAGGAGTTCCTAGATAACAGAACGCAGCATGTCATTCTCAATGGAGAGAAGTCTTCCGAAGTAAGAGTGATTTCAGTTGTGCCGCAGGGGAGTGTCATAGGACCGTTGCTATTCACAGTATACATAAATGACCTGGTTGACGACATCGGAAGTTCACTGAGGCTCTTTTTTGCAGATGATGCTGTGGTGTATCGAGAGGTTGCAACAATGAAAAATTGTACTGAAATGCAGGACGATCTGCAGCGAATTGACGCATTGTGCAGGGAATGGCAACTGAATCTCAATGTAGACAAGTGTAATGTGCTGCGAATACATAGAAAGATAGATCCCTTATCATTCAGCTACAAAATAGCAGGTCAGCAACTCGAAGCAGTTAATTCCATAAATTATCTGGGAGTACGAAATAGGAGTGATTTAAAATGGAATGATCATATAAAGTTGATCGTCGGTAAAGCAGATGCCAGACTGAGATTCATTGGAAGATTCCGAAGGAAATGCAATCCGAAAACAAAGGAAGTAGGTTACAGTACGCTTGTTCGCCCACTGCTTGAATACTGCTCAACAGTGTGGGATCCGTACCAGAAGGGTTGATAGAAGAGATAGAGAAGATCCAACGGAGCGTTACGGAGATGATAGATAAACTCCAGTGGGAGACTCTGCAGGAGAGACGCTCAGGAACTCGGTATGGGCTTTTGTTGAAGTTTCGAGAACATACCTTCACCGAAGAGTCAAGCAGTATATTGCTCCCTCCTACGTATATCTCGCGAAGAGACCATGAGGATAAAATCAGAGAGATTAGAGCCCACACAGAAGCATACCGACAATCCTTCTTTCCACGTACAATACGAGACTGGAATAGAAGGGAGAACCGATAGAGGTACTCAGGGTACCCTCCGCCACACACCGTCAGGTGGCTTGCGGAGTACGGATGTAGATGTAGGACAACTGCGTGGATGATTCATTTTGGTGACCCTGATCCTTTCCCGGTGGCTCCCCAGGGAGAAAGAGTGGGGGAAGCAAGAAGTGCAAGTGTATGACCTGACACAGGATGTCCTTAGCAGTAACCTTGAGATAAGATCATTATGTCGGCCACGACTGGCACTAGGTAACTACTAGAGTATAGTCCGCAGTTTGAAGAAATTATCAATAGTCTAATACATGACACTACTGGTTGTTTCCTGGCCGACATAATGGTAGTCAAGTCTGTAAACACATCACTAAGAAAACAGGTGAGATTACGCTGTTCCCCTACGGATCTAAACATTCATGGTGGTGTCTGATTGTACTATATCGTGTCTCCCAACCACTTTCGCGCAACGACGCTCTGAGCGTGTTTTTTAGGGAACTAGTTTGAACCTGGGACCTGTTGCTGGTAAGGAGACGCCAGACCACACATGACATGTAGAATTCAGAAGAGTTCAGTGAGACTAGCGATGATATAACCAAATACTAAATGATCTCAGCGTCAGCTCCACTGCACTCCCTGTAAAAGAATCTTAATTCTAACTAAATATAGTGTAAAGGGTTCAAGGCTTTCCTATTTTTAGTTAGCTGGTAAAATAACGTCGAAAAAGCAGTTAAGTTTACCATTGGAAATTTATTCTAATCACAAAACATCGTTTATAAATTGCACTATTGATAAAAGGAAATGTTTTAATACAGGATGGTAAAAACCAACAGCGTTCAACAAAAATGTGAACGAATATTCCCTAAATGGGTTTCCAAGTTCTACAAGCGATCGAAGGATGACCTATGCCATATCACATCTATAATCTAGGTTTAATTTAAGTTTCACAAAAGAGAAAACTATCAAAATGGTCTACAGTGACCCTCAATTATCTTTAATAACTTATCTAACTTGTCGTAAATTACAGTGGCTGATGTGGCTTCTCAATAACTATATAAAAGAAAAATCATCGCGTTTCAGATCTGTTCTTCAAGTGGCAAATGTGAACACCATGAGTTTAAATTAACGATCACCATTAGTTTTACGGAAAAAAGGGGTGTAACAGATGAGACTTCTGCAGTTCTGAGTGAAGCCTTATGCGCTCAAAAATGCGGCATCACGTGCGTTCATTACCTTGTCGGTGTCTAAGCAGCGTCAGGGCGGCAGCGGCCGGCGCAGCAGCCATCCAGCCCGCCGTCTCGGAACTAACTAACCCTTCTAACTTCTCCTTACTACAATTTACCGAAGTTAGTTAAAAAAAAACTATTTGGCTATGTTTTCATCTGACCAATCAGGGTCTCAATGTTAACCTTAAGCTCCTCCTTCAAAAATTCTGTCTATCCAATGAGAAACGTTTTACTTTTCGTGGTGGGGCAATGTTTTTAAAGTTTGCAGCGTAACAGAGACGCTAAAAAGTCTCACGCTAAAACCTGCAGCTGGTGTGGTCCTTTTAGAGTTATCGTGAGATCTATACCGTTCTTCTGGAGGGCTCTATCTTTTAACATGGGCTGGAGGATTGTCCTAATGTAACAGACACGCGAAAAAGTCTCACGCTAAAACTTGCGGGTGGTAGTGGCCCTTTTTGTGTTATCGTAAGATCTATACTGCTTTTCTGGAGGTCTCTAGCTTTTAACATGGGCTCGGGGTTGTCCTTGACATACCTGAGACGCGAAAAACCCTCACGCTAAAACGTGCGGGTTGTGTAGTCGTACAGGTAGGCTCGCGGCGTGGGTGCCCAGCCCCTCCCTTTTCTAGCTTAACACGGTTCTGCTCTCGGCTTCTGTCCTCGTTTCTCCCCTCGGATCTGCGTCTGCCTCACGGTGGGAAGGTACGACATGCATTTAGGCATTCTTGTGTTAGTCTGTGGTATTCCATTTGCTCACTCGTTACTCGTATTACTTTGGTTAATTTAATGTCACGATTTATTCGGAGCTATGTGACATACTACTGGATTTGCTTATCATGTCATGGTTTTCATGTAAGGTGTTGGATTTGCCTGACACCTTACACAGCTGACCTAGAAACAAAATTAACAATTGCCTTGAGGAGGATCCAGTGGAAGGAAGCGTTGAGGAAAGAAAGGTGCGATCGCACCTCCCAGGAATCTGTCAAATAGAAAACAGGGAGGCCTAGAATTATCCATAAGTCATTTTCGGTCCGACCTTACAGAGAAGAAAATCTCAAAATTCTATCTTTTATACAACAGCCCTTACCGAGTAGCCAAATCTTAGGCGATGAAGCATATATAGTTTTAAACCCCTATGCTGGCTATGGGAAGAGGATGCAGACTATTGAGAACATCAAGCCATCTATTACTTGTGGCTTTCCCCTAGCGGGTATACTGGTATACGCGTATAATTACCGTTTGTTGTAACTGACAAGACCCGCTCATTCGGCATCATAGAGTCATTACCAGTGCGTGCTGTCTGCTTAAGTTTTCTCATCGTTTTATATGAGCACTATATTCTGTTTCTTTAGATCTAAGTGAGTAAAATGTACAGTCACTGGCCGTTTCGCTAGGTGAACCAAGAGGGAAGAATTACGACAATACGTCTGTCAACAATGAGTCGGCGACAGGGTTGAGAAGGGTGCGAGGCAGAGAAAGAGCGGGTAGCGGAAGAGTGGACTGTGGATCCCGAATGTGCGAGGTTATTAACGAGAACGGAAATGGCAGAAGAGTGCTGTTCCGTGCGGCAGAATACACCTTTCAGGTGGTTGCCGTGCGTGACTGGGTGTAACCGGTGCATTGATGAACCCCCCCCCCTTCTTCTTCCCCAACGCATATTATTACCGAAAGTAGACCGGGTCAAGGGATAGATCAATGATTCTGACGTCCTCTGTCGATTCAGTTAACCAGTGGACTGCAGAAACACAATACACACACTTTTCTAGTTTGCATTGAGAGCAACTACTGATTGTGATCAAGGAAGAATTGTACACTGCATAACATCAGTTACTTATTTGGAACAAGGCAAAGGAAGTTGGCGCAACTCCACACTGAAGGAGTGTGAGCTACAATCACAATTTAGGGTACATAAAGGACCCAGAACAATTGAGACAAAGGGAAGAAAGAGGAAGAATAAAAGACTAGTGTGGAGAAACGAGAAGGATTGTAGTTAGTTGCCCGGTCCGACCAGATGTTAAGAGCAGAACAAGATTATATACACTCCTGGAAATGGAAAAAAGAACACATTGACACCGGTGTGTCAGACCCACCATTCTCGATCCGGACACTGCGAGAGGGCTGTACAAGCAATGATCACACGCACGGCACAGCGGACACACCAGGAACCGCGGTGTTGGCCGTCGAATGGCGCTAGCTGCGCAGCATTTGTGCACCGCCGCCGTCAGTGTCAGCCAGTTTGCCGTGGCATTCGGAGCTCCATCGCAGTCTTTAACACTGGTAGCATGCCGCGACAGCGTGGACGTGAACCGTATGTGCAGTTGACGGACTTTGAGCGAGGGCGTATAGTGGGCATGCGGGAGGCCGGGTGGACGTACCGCCGAATTGCTCAACACGTGGGGCGTGAGGTCTCCACAGTACATCGATGTTGTCGCCAGTGGTCGGCGGAAGGTGCACGTGCCCGTCGACCTGGGACCGGACCGCAGCGACGCACGGATGCACGCCAAGACCGTAGGATCCTACGCAGTGCCGTAGGGGACCGCACCGCCACTTCCCAGCAAATTAGGGACACTGTTGCTCCTGGGGTATCGGCGAGGACCATTCGCAACCGTCTCCATGAAGCTGGGCTACGGTCCCGCACACCGTTAGGCCGTCTTCCGCTCACGCCCCAACATCGTTCAGCCCGCCTCCAGTGGTGTCGCGACAGGCGTGAATGGAGGGACGAATGGAAACGTGTCGTCTTCAGCGATGAGAGTCGCTTCTGCCTTGGTGCCAATGATGGTCGTATGCGTGTTTGGCGCCGTGCAGGTGAGCGCCACAATCAGGACTGCATACGACCGAGGCACACAGGGCCAACACCCGACATCATGGTGTGGAGAGCGATCTCCTACACTGGCCGTACACCTCTGGTGATCGTCGAGGGGACACTGAATAGTGCACGGTACATCCAAACCGTCATCGAACCCATCGTTCTACCATTCCTAGACCGGCAAGGGAACTTGCTGTTCCAACAGGACAATGCACGTCCGCATGTATCCCGTGCCACCCAACGTGCTCTACAAGGTGTAAGTCAACTACCCTGGCCAGCAAGATCTCCGGATCTGTCCCCCATTGAGCATGTTTGGGACTGGATGAAGCGTCGTCTCACGCGGTCTGCACGTCCAGCACGAACGCTGGTCCAACTGAGGCGCCAGGTGGAAATGGCATGGCAAGCCGTTCCACAGGACTACATCCAGCATCTCTACGATCGTCTCCATGGGAGAATAGCAGCCTGCATTGCTGCGAAAGGTGGATATACACTGTACTAGTGCCGACATTGTGCATGCTCTGTTGCCTGTGTCTATGTGCCTGTGGTTCTGCCAGTGTGATCATGTGATGTATCTGACCCCAGGAATGTGTCAATAAAGTTTCCCCTTCCTGGGACAATGAATTCACGGTGTTCTTATTTCAATTTCCAGGAGTGTATTATACAACATTTGTTCATAGATCACAGTTGAGATATTTATTAACGACCTGATGTGTTGTTTATAATATTATGTCCAAGTTCTGTTTATAGCTAATTGGCAAAAAGAGTGTATGTAAGGTATGTAAACTAATGCATACATCCACTACTTCCTCACACTCACACACGTGCAATTCTTAGTAATGTGTGGGACAATAGGCATATTATCCCAGAAAGAAAATAATTCGAAACCACTATTTCAGTTCAAGATGTAAAACAAGTTTTCCTTCGTTGTAAGCCAAATTCCGGAAATGGGATCCTAATACCTTTATTCTCAACTGGAAACTCCTCTGACTCATTAACGTATTTGGCTGTAGAGAATCGCTACTGTTCAATGCGCCACATCTCATACAACCTCTGCTACTCCTTTCAGCTGACAAAAATTTAAAATTTTTTATATTATGTACGTTTTTTTTACAGGCGAATACACTTTAAATATCAAACTAGTCATCGACTAACTCTCTTACGCTTCTGCATTTACATTTTAACACCTCCAATTTTTTACTCGTAAGCTAATAACACCATAACTGTCAAACTCGTATTATATCTCGACGTAATCTCCTTCCAGGCGTACACAACGCCGACGCCATGATTCCATGGCCGTTGCGAGCGCTTCTTTAGAAGTCTGGTATGACAACCGCAAAATCGCTAAGCGGCACGGCTACTGAAAGTTCGACCTCGGTGAGTGTCTTCCAGCATTGGAAACAGACAAAAATGGCCATAAGCCAGTTCAGGTGGGTAGTCTTTCTTTATCTACATTTAACATTCGTTTCACTTTGAAACGATCACAAATTGTAGCAGTCTTTCCAGACTTCACAACTCGCAACATTTCCTTCACTGAACGATGCCACTGCATGAAAGACACCAAAATGCTCAGTAACAATTGCACAAACACTGTCTTGACAGTTGTGTCACAAATTACGCTGCTGATGGACGAACAGGATTAAGACACCCTCAATGGCAAAAGGTGTTGGTGGTTTATGAATAAAATCCCCATCACTTTGCTGTGCTCTGAATCAATTTCTGGAGGGAATAGGCCATGGATCGGTTTATCGTCTGCGGAGGAGAGATGAGACAAAACTGCCCATACAGTTTTTCTTATATCTTCTACGTTTCCAACATTTTGCCTGATGGCCATGGCCGGCCGCGGTGGTCTCGCGGTTCTAGGCGCGCAGACCGGAACCGTGCGACTGCTACGGTCGCAGGTTCGAATCCTGCCTCGGGCATGGATGTGTGTGATGTCCTTAGGTTAGTTAGGTTTAAGTAGTTCTAAGTTCTAGGGGACGGATGACCACAGCTGTTTAGTCCCATAGTGCTCAGAGCCATTTGAACCATTTGATGGCCATGCCATAACAATTTTGGACTTTATGATAGAGTCTGTGAGCCTGTTCTTACCACCTAATACTCTGCAGTCTTCCAGTTTCTTTCCCTTGCATGAAGATTTCAGTTTTCGCAGTCTCGTATCCATTCAGTTTTGTACATTACCTATGCAGTCCAGATTAGTGATAGTTACATTTTCTCCATATGGCTTCTCTTCCTCAATTGCATTGGAAACAGACAAAAGTGGCCATAAGCCAGTTCTGGTGGGTAGTCAGCATGTAAAATCACTTCTACGTTGTCGTCACGAAGACAATGCAGCGCCGCGTTCCGCCTATGCACTGGTGAAGTGCCGAAGACACTCGTCACTCTCACAGCTGCCACTACTTGTAGAGTACTACGTGCCGTACAGTACTGCCCTCTCTTGTCACCCATCCACAACGAGTGCACTCGTATTTTAAGGGGTTCTGGGCATTGTAGATAATCCCTGCCTTAAAAATGTAAAATTTATTCGTATGAAAGTTACCCTTTATCAGAAACTGTTGGGAATAACAATTAGTAAAAAACGTGGCTTGTACGTTATACATTTCTTCCTACTTTACCAAAAGGATTTCTAAAAATATTGATTAGTTATAAAACAATGATTATTTTTGTGAAAAGTGGACATAAAAATAAGAAACTGTCTATATTTTTCTATGTACGTAATGCTCTAAGTTCTTACAAAATAGGAAAACTCCTGTGTTAAAATATGCACAATACTCAGATTAGTGTACCCTGTCATTTTGAATAAATTCTGACAAGCACAAGGAAAAGTACACTTTATTCTCAAAAAACACAACTTCGGGCAACAGCTATTGAAGTTGTCAATGCATTGCAATTCCAAAGATATGTTGTCTGCATACTCTTCCATCTCGTCTCGCAATCCTTTTTTTCTGCTCCTCTGCGTTTTCTTGCCCTTGTTTCGAGGTCTATTAGCTCTTTCGGATGCCCTAATTCTTCCTTTATCCACATTTAACATTTGTTTCACTTTGAAACGATCACAGTTTGTAGCAGTCTTACCAGGACTTCACAACTCGCAACATTTCCTTCACTGAACGATGCCACTGCTTGAAAGACACCAAATTGCTTAGTAATAATTGGCACAAACACTGTCTTGACAGTTGTGTCACAAATTACGCTGCTGATGGACGAACAGGCTCTCGGCCTCTCTTTGCTACCTCGCTTGGTAGGCTCAGTTCGTGGCAGTACATGGTAGGCTTTGTTTCATGACCTGCAGTCGCTCAGTAGCATCCACCATTTTGCACTTCGTGTGTCCGTTTCCACCGCCATGGGAGCAACCAGGCACAGTTACCCTCAGTATTTAACAAGTCATTCGCGCTAGAACGGTCATAACAAAGCCGCCAAATATTCGTTTCGCACCACGAGAGATCACTCTCACACTTTTATCAATGTTAATTCGGTAGGATTCTGGCTGTGACCATGAAGACATTTTTCAATAGTCTTACATGTGATACCAAACCTCCGAAAATTGCTTTTAAGGCATCCTCTACGGCAAAAGGTACAGCTGGTTTATGAATAAATCCCTCATCATTTTGCTGTGCTCTGAAACAATTTCTGGAGGGAATAGGCCATGAATCGGTTTATCGTCTGTTGAGGAGAGATGGGACAAAACTGCCCATACAGTTTTTCTTATATCTTCTGCGTTTCTAACATTTTGCCTGATGGCCATGCAATAATAATTGTGGACTTTATCAGTGATAGAGTTTGTTAGTCTCTTCTTACCACCTAATACTCTGAAATCTTCCAGTTTCTTTCCCTAGCATGAAGATTTCAGTCGTCGCAGCCTCTTATCGATTCCCTTGTGTACATGACCTATGCAGTCCAGTTTAGTGATAGTTATATTTTCTCCATATGGACTCTCTTCCTCAACTACTTTGAAAGCTTTTGAATCCCCATCTCCTAAATAATTTATACACTGACGAATCTCACCTTCTTCAACTGTTCACATTCTTAGAAAATGGGGACTCGCACACAGTGTTTTGTTAACTCAGTGAATAAACCAGAAGTAGGGTAGTAATGTATATCATTGGAAGGGGTAAATTCCGTAGATTAAGATCAATGAAAGAAACAAAAATTGAAAATTTCATGATTCTAACTGGTACCAAGCCCTTCACCTTTTCGCTGGTCGTGGGGGTTATACTTCCCACTAAATGTATTTCTTCACATCATTAAGGGAATATGCGTTACCACTTCTGTATGCTCCTGGCATCTAGTGGCAGTTCGCTGCACCAGCTGTAGTTTCTGTTTGTTGTGAAATATAGCTTTCAGGACTGCGGGAAGTATATATCCCATCAAAAAACGATGTTTTAATGTTATTTGGAAACATGGTTACCACCAATAAAGTTTCTTGAAGAGGCTTGTTAAGTATACTTACCACAGAATTAACCTGTCATTTATGGTCCTTGGGAAGCATACTTACCACTAACTTACCGGTACCCCCAAACGTTTGGGAATACGTTTTACCACCTCCATCTATGCCTGACATCGATCGTGTGGTAGTACACTGCACCAGCTGTATGAAAACTGCTACAACAATCAGTTTATGTTTATCGTGGGATCGCTACTGTTGTCGGAACACATTTATTCATTTCTGCAATATACGTTATCGTGACCTGTATCAGCTCATACATTTATTGCGTGATAAAATTCCATGATAATGTGGCTTGTCTTACGTGCGGCCCACTTTCGATGAGAGCTGCAAGAAACATGAGCGACATACCCGACTGAAATAACCGAACAAATCAGCTGACAGTGACGAGATCAGTGCAATTAAGGAGTCTACCCAATGTTGGAAAACGTAATAAACCGGGACGGAGGTTTCAGTTTCAACAAAGCTTGGAGCCCACACTCATTTTATTAAGATCTCGCCCTCCATCACATCCGTCACAGCTGTCAAACTCTAAGAAAAATGTACTTGGTTCGGAAATCTGTATGGCTAGGGATAACAGATGAGCATCAAACGGCGTAGTGGGTGTCGTGAGTCAAACCGACAGCACCCAGACACAAGACCAAACAACTGCATGGTGACGTCATACCCACCCGACGGTAGTAGTATTCAGAAGCCAACGCCAAAAGAATTGTGTGGCTCGTAAAATAAGCGATATTTGAGTTGATATTTAAATGAGGCTAGTTAACAGAGAAAACACATATAACTGTTTATGTGGAAATGAGTCAAAAACAATGAAGAAAGCATAATTGCGATTAATTTCGTGCATAGCTTAGACAGTATGATTGGCACTTGTAAGCAAAGACGCTGACGTCTTTGAAAAAATGAGATATTTTAGTGAATATGCACTGTTAAGGACATCTGGGGAATTTTTAAAGGTGCAGCTGCGCTTTAGTAAAAACATTCACACAATTCTAAATAATATTTTTATATGAAAACACAGTCGGTTGTATTCACGAAATTTTCTATTACCAGTAAACCTTCAAGAAGAAATTCAGAGACTAGAATGGTGTCTAATCTAACTCCTTTTGAATCGCTTTTCCCTTTCAAATGATTGTTGTTGTTGTGGTCTTCAGTCCAGAGACTGGTTTGATGCAGCTCTCCATGCTACTCCATCCTGTGCAAGATTCTTCATCTCCCAGTACCTACTGCAACCTAAATCCTTCTGAATCTATTTAGTGTATTCATCTCTTGGTGTCCCTCTACGATTTTTACCCTCCATTCTGCCCTACGATACTAAATTGGTGACCCTTGATGCCTCAGAACATGTCCTTCCAACCGATCCCTTCTTCTAGTCAAGCTGAGCCACAAGTTTCTCTTCTCTCCAATTCTATTCAGTACCTCCTTATTACTTATGTTATCTACCCATCTAATCTTCAGTATTCTTCTGTAGCACCACATTTCGAAAGCTTCTATTCTCTTCTTGTCTAAACTATTTATCGTCCACGTTTCACTTCCCTACATGGCTGTGCTCCACACAAATACTTTTAGAAACGAATTCCTGACACTTAAATCTATACTCGATGTTAACAAATTTCTCTTCTTCAGAAACGCTTTCCTTGCCATTGCTAGTCTACATCTTATATCCTCTCTACTTCCAGCATCGTCAGTTATTTTGCTCCCCAATAGCAAAGCTCCTTTACTACCTTAAGTGTCTCATTTCCTATTCTAATTCCCTCAGCATCACCTGATTTATTTCGACTGCATTCCATTATCCTCATTTTGCTTTTCTTGATGTTTATCTTATACCCTCCTTTCAAGACATTGTCCATTCCGTTCAACTGTTCTTCCAGGTCCTTTGCTGTCTCTGATAGAATTACAATGTCATCGGCGAACCTCAATGTTTTTATTTCTTCTCCAGTATTTTTAATACCTACGCCGAATTTTTCTTTCGTTTCCTTTCCTGCTTGCTCAATATACAGATTGAATAGCATCGGGGAGAGGCTACAACCCTGCCTCACTCCCTTCACAACCACTGCTTCCCTTTCATGTCCCTCGACTCTTATAACTGCAATCTGCTTTCTGTACAAATTGTAAATAGCCCTTCGCTCCCTGTATTTTACCCCTGCCACCTTCAAATTTGAAAGAGAGTATTCCAGTCAACATGGCCAAAGCTTTCTCTAAGTCTACAAATGCTAGAAACGTAGGTTTGACTTTTTTAAATCTAGTTTCTAAGATAAGCCGTAGGGTCAGTATTGCCTAACGTGTTCCAACGTTTCTACGGAATCCAAACTGATCTTCGCCGAGGTCGGCTTGTACCAGTTTTTCCATTCGTCTGTAAAGAATTCGCGTTAGTATTTTGCAGCTGTGACTTATTAAACTGACAGTTCGGTAATTTTCAAATCTGTCGACACCTGCTTTCTTTGGGATTGGAATTCTTCTTGAAGTCTGAGGGTATTTCGCCTGTCTCATACATCTTGCTCACCAGATGGTAGAGTTTTGTCAGGACTGGCTGTTCCCAGGCTGTCAGTAGTTCTAATAGAAAGTTGTCTACTCCTGGGGCCTTGTTTCGAATAAGGTCTTTCAGTGCTCGGTCAATCTCTTCATGTAGTATCATATTCCTATTTCATCTTCATCTACATTCCCTTTCATTTCTATAATATTGTCCTCAAGAACATCGCCCTTGTATAGACCCTCTATATACTCCTTCCACCTTCGGCTTTTCCCTCTTTGCTTAGAACTGGGTTTCCATCTGAGCTCTTGATATTCATACAAGTGGCTCTCTTTTCTCCAAAGGTCTCTTTCATTTTCCTGTAATCTGTACCTATCTTATCCCTAGTGAGGTAAGCCTCTACATTCTTACATTTGTCCTCTAGCCATCCCTGCTTAGCCGTTTTGCACTTCCTGTCGATCTCATTTTTGAGACGTTTGTATTCCTTTTTGCCTGTTTCATTTAGCGCATTTTTATATTTTCTTCTTTCATCAATTAAATTCAATATCTCTTCTGTTACCCAAGTATTTCTATTAGCCCTCGTCTTTTTACCTACTTGATCCTCTGCTACCTTCACTATTTCATCTCTCAAAACTACCCATTCTCCTTCTATTGTATTTCTTTCCCCCATTCTTGTCAATCGTTCCCTAATGCTCTCCCTGAAGCTCTCTACAACCTCTGGTCCCATCTCCTCAATTTACAATTTTTTTGCAGTTTCTTCAGTTTTAATCTGCAGTTCATAACCAATATCTGCCCCTGGAAAGGTCTTACAATTTAAAACCTGGTTCCTAAATCTTTGTCTTACCATTATATAATCTGACACCTTCCAGTATCTCCAGGCTTTTTCCATGTATACAGCCTTCTTTTATGATTCTTGAACCAAATGTTAGCTATGATTAAGTTATGTTCTGTGCAAAATTCAACCAGGCGGCTTCCTCTTTCATTTCTTCCCCCAATCCATATTTACCCACTACATTTCCTTCTATCCCTTTTCCTACTATCGAATTCCAGTCACGCATAACTATTAAACTTTTGTCTCCCTTCACTATCTGAATATTTTTTTTCATCTCATCATACATTTCATCAATCTCTTCGTCATCTGCGGTGCTAGTTGGCATATAAACTTGTACTACTGTAGTTGGTGTCGGCTTCGTATCTATCTTGGCCACAATAATACTTTCACTATGCTGTTTGTAGTAGCTTACCCGTACACCTATTTTTTTATTCATTATTAAACCCACTCCTGCATTACCCCTATTTGATTTTGCGTTTATAAGCCTGTATTCACCTGACCAGAAGTCTTGTTCCTCCTGCCACCGAACGTCACTAATTCCCACTATATCTAACTTTAACCTATCCATTTCTCTTTTTAAATTTTGTAACCTACCTGCCCGATCAAGGGATCTGACATTCCACCCTCCGATACGTAGAATGCCAGTTTTCTTTCTGCTGATAATGATGTCCTCTTGAGTAGTCCACGCCCAGAGATCCGAATGGGGGACTATTTTACCCCCAGAATATTTTACCCAAGAGGACGCCATCATCATTTAACCATACAGTAAAGCTGCATGCCCTCGGGAAAAATTGCGGTTATAGTTTCCCCTTGGTTTCAGCCGTTCGCAGTACCAGCACAGCAAGGCCGTTTTGGTTAGTGTTACGTCAGATCAGTCAATGATCCAGACTGTTGCCCCTGCAACTACTTAAAAGGCTGCTGCCCCTCTTCAGGAACCACACGTTTGCCTGGCCTCTCAACAGATACCCCTCCGTTGTGGTTGCACCTACAGTACGGCCATCTGTATCGCTGAGGCACGCAAGCCTCCCCACCAAGGTCCATGGTTCATGAGGGGGGAGGGGTTCAAATGATTAATTACAATATACACTAAATATTGGGACTGCATAGATAGATCGATATACATAAAATAATACATTATTCTTTCACTATTTTCACATGGTTCTTCTGTAAAGATATTACATTTACTTTATCTTTCAGGTCATAAGGCTGTTATATGGCTTGCTACAATAATCTTGATGCTTTCTTGCAATATGAGTGCCTCCAACGAGTTTTTCCTTTTGCCCACCTCTGGATGGTCATACCGTAGGAGATAGATAGACTGGATTGATAATAAAAATCCCTGACACGGAATTTGAACCCAATCGTGGATTGGAAAGTACAGCAGTTATGGTTTATCCATCTGTGGTAGACGCTTCCCAGATAATGTTGCTAGCTTTGAAATTCTTGTAACACACACGAAAAATGACCACTGAATTATATTGGTCGTAATACATTCAAGCCAAGTGATCCGTCAAAGCCTTAGGAGAGCCAGCCATAACAAAACTCTTCCATCTGGTGAACAAGATGTATGAGACAGGCAGAATTCCCTCGGACTTCAGGAAGAATATAATTATTCCAATTCCGAAGAAAGCAGATGCTGACAGGTGTGAAAATTGCCTAACTATCAGTTTAATAAGTCATGGTTGCAAAATACTAACACGAATTCTTTACAGAAGAATGGAAAAACTGATAGAAGCCGACCTCAGGAGAGACCAGTTGGGATTCAGGAGAAATGTAGGAACACGTGAGGCAGTACTGATCTTACGACTTCTCACAGAAGAAAATATTTTGTTGAGCGCAACGTACATAGATAGGAATGGTCATCAAAATAAAATAAATCAGAGCTGGAACAGAAAGGTTTAGGTGTTCATTTTTCCCGCGCGCTGTTCGGGAGTGGAATGGTAGAGATATAGTACGAGGGCTATCCACAAAGTACATTACGTTTTCGTTTGTGTCCGTTAGGGGCGGGGCTAGCGCGGCCATCTTGGTGTCATGGCATTCCGTCGCTCAGTCGGCATTCTGCCGTGCTAGTGAGAGGTTCATGCTGTACTCCGTTGAGATACTGTGACAGTTTGAAATGTCAGCGTTAATTGAAAATGCCGCGAAGTGTGAAGTGCGTGCTGTAATAAGGTTTCTGACTGCAAAAAACTGTACACCGATATAAATCTATCGGCATCTATTTGAAGTGTATGGGGACAACATAATCACTGAAGGTGGAGTGCGTCAATGAGTCATAAAATTTAAAAATGGCCGAACTAACGTTCACGACGAAGAGCGAAGTGGAAGACCCAGCATAGTGACTGCCGAACTTGTCGAAAAAGTCGATGCCGCGGTCTGTGAAAACCGTAATTTCACAATAACGGAACTCTGTATGAGTTTTCCACAAATTTCACGAAGTCTGTTGCACGAAATCATTACCGAAAAGCTTGGTTACCACAAGTTTTGTGCAAGATGGATACCAAAAATCTTGACAGAGATTCACAAAAATCAGCGAATGGCTGCAGCGTTAACGTTTTTGGACGTTTACGAGAAATATGGCTACTGATTACTCAATCGCATCGTTACTGGTGACGAAACATGGGTTAAGCATGTGAACTGCAAGGCAAAATTGCAGTCAATTCAGTGGGGGCACACAAACTCCCCCCAAAAACCCAAGAAATGCATGCAAACAATGTCGGCAAGGAAGGGGATAGCGACTGTCTTTGGGAGAGAAAAGGTGTGATTTTTGTGGATTTCCTGGAAAGAGGCACTACAATAAACACTCATAGGTATTGCCAAACTCTGCTCAACCGCAGAAGAGCAATACAAAACAAGCGCAGGGGAAAGTTGGGTCAAAGATCTTGCTGATTTACGACAACGACCGGGCCCACACGGCAAATGCCACTCGTGAAGTTCTCGAATCTATTAAGTGGGAGTTGTTTCCTCATCCGCCGTACAGTCTAGACCTGGCACCGACTGACTTCCACTTATTCCCAGCTATGAAGAAGTGGTTGGCTATGCAGCGTTTTGATGACGACGCACAGCTTCAAGAAGAGGTAACCACGTAGTTGAAGGCGCAGGCGGCCGAATTTTACGACGAAGGAATTTCCAAGCTCGTCCATCGCTACGATAAGTGAATTAATTTAAATGGCAACTATGTAGAAAAGTAGTATTTAAGTGTGTCTTTCATCTGTATATAATTAAAAAAATTCCAATACTTTATTTATTTTTAGTTCCAAAACATAATGTACTTTGTGGATAGCCCTCGTATGATTGTGGTTCGATGAACCCTCTGTCAAGCACTTAAAAATGAATTGCACGGTAATCATGTAGATATAGATGTAGATGTAGGTTAAGGAAAGCCGAACCTACGTTTATAGCGTTTGTAGAATTAGAAAAAGCTTTTGACAATGTTGCCTGGAATACTCTCTTTCAAATTCTAAAGGTGGCAGGGGTAAAATACAGGGAGCGAAAGGCTATTTACAATTTGTACAAAAACCAGATGGCAGCTATAAGAGTCCAGGGGCATAAAAGGGAAGCAGTGGTTGGGAAGGGAGTGAGACAGGGTTGTAGCCTCTCCCCCATGGTATTCAATCTGTATATTGAGCAAGCAGTAAAGGAAACAAAAGAAAAAGGTTGGAGTAGGAATTAAAATCCGTGGAGAAGAAATAAAAACTTTGAGGTTTGCCGACGACGTTGCAACTCTGTCAAAGACAGCAAAGGACTTGGAAGAGCAGTTGGACAGAATGGACAGTACCCTGAAAAGAGGATATAAGCTGACCATCAACAAAAGCAAAATGAGGATAATGGAATGTAGTCGAATTAAGTCTGGCGATGCTGAGGAAATTAGATTAGGAAATGAGGCACTTACAGTAGTACATGAGTTTTGCTAGTTGGGAATCAAAGTAGCTGATGATGGTCGATATAGAGAGGATGCAAAATGCAGACTGGCAATGGCAATAAGAGTATTTCTGAAGAAGAGAAATTTGTTAATGTCGAGTATAGATTTGAGTGTCAGGAAATCCTTTCTGAAAGTATTTGTTTGGAGTGTAGCAATGTATGGAAACGATAAACAGTTTAGACAAGAAGGGAATAAAAGCTTTTGAAATGTGGTGCTACAGAAAAATGCTCAAGATTAGATGGGTAGTTCAAGTAATTAATGAAGTACTGAACAGAATTGTAGAGAAGAGAAATTTGTGGCACAACCTGACTAGAAGAAGGAATAGGTTGGTAGGACACATTCTGAGGCATCAAGGGATCACCAATTTAGTACTGGAGGGAAGTGTGAGGGATAAAAATCGTAGAGGGAGACTAAGAGAAGAATACAGTATGCAGGTTAAGAAGGATTTAGGTTGCAGTAGTTGCTCGGAGATAAAGCGGCTTGCACGGGATAGAGTAGAATGGAGAGCTGCATCAAACCTGTCTTTGGACTGAAGACCACACCAACAACAACAATCTAAAACATGTATTACTAAATTACATTCAAGACAAAACTTATCACTGAATAATATCTACGAAATCTTTAGGAAACCTCAACGCATGAATGTTGTTTCCTACTGTGTAATTAACATTACTTTTTGGTACTCAATTATTCATAACTGTAATGAGAATGAAACTGATAAACGTATATTATGTCGCGTTAAACTCACAGAAACGCAGTTTAGAAACACTCAATATGATTTCTGTTTATTGAAATAACAATCTCGTAGTAATCACATGGTATAGCGTGTTATTTTTATGCCCAACACTTTGTTGATACAACACAAGACAGGTGTTGATTTTCTCCGCTCTTAGCTGGCGCCACAACTTCATAATTTCGCAGCTGTTTCGTCTTTTCGCCTAGGTGGTGTTGGTCGCACTCAGCTGTAAACAGAGGCGCGAAATAACAGTACCTCACAGTCTGATTGGCATCCTGGCAACGAGTACATTTAACAGCAAAACTCGCAGCAACTGTAGAAGACGATTGGGTCAGTCGTCGAAATATTGTGCGTAAAATGGAAACATTAACACGGCTAAACACCCGGAATCACATCATTAATCAGTCTCGCCGAGTAAACCTGAGAGATCACTATAATTATTCTTTTTGTGCACACGTTACCCATATTAGATTTCGATGAATAGTTTAGGTGACCCTATCGGAGAAGCCGTTGGACAAAACCAACGTTCGGAATCGAAGGCATTAATTAAATTTGACACAGGACACGAGTAAGAAAATGGAAAAAAATGATAAACATATGGCTGTGCACGTAGTGTCCTTTTTTGTAATACAGTTTAACTTCGAATAGAAAAATGTGTGTAACAACGACGTTCCTCGCGACGATTTTCTTACATAAAGCAGTCTTGGTTTAATTGTCGCCTCATTTCTGGCTAAAATCTCTAACTTAAGATGAAATCGTCGCTAAGTGTTCTTCAAGGACAACTGATTGATGCGTCTGTTGCTGTTGTAACCATCTATAGTTCATAGAAGGATTGCGATTGATCGACGTACGTCATCATTACGTTACGGTGCCAGAAATTGTCCCTGTGTACACTAATGGCTGTTATAGCAGCGCAAACTATCGACCAGCGCATTTCCCCGCGTCTTCTCAGCGCCGAGAGGCTCGCTCACACGAATTGCTAGGATTGTAGCCGTCGAAAGACTTGCACCCGGAGAACGGTATATCCGACGGGAGGCCCTAGTCACACGACATTTACATTTTGTTTACCCGCTTTCCGAGCCCATGCCTTACAACTACCATTGCGTAGAAGAGAGCTCTTAGCGCTGAGAAGACGCGGAGAAATGTGCTGGTTAGTTACCGCTGCCTTAAGAACGCTGGCACCGTTAGTGTAGACAGGGAGAATGTCTCTCTCAGCACCGCGTAATGATGACGTACGACGATGAATCACAAGCCTTCTGTGAAGTGTAAATGATCACCACGATAGCAGCCACGACAATCAGTTGTTTCCGAGGAAGGCAACGAATAATTTCGTCGAAAGCTCGAGATTTACCCACGTTTGACGCGACAAGTAACCGCGTGTTTGGCGCAGCAAGTAACCCTCATGTCTGACGCAACGAGTAGCCCGAGAATATTTTGTACAAACGAAGAGTGAAAATGTCACACGTTCTAAGTGCCGAATCTCACATTAGCAGGAGTCTCAAACTGTATATCTCTGTCTGTACGCAACTTATTCTTATAAAAAAAATAATGGAGAAGGTAATTGATACCACAGAATTACGATGCTCAGGTCATCACTGCAAAAAATAGCGAGAGAAATTAGAAAATAAATAATTCTTTAAGAATTTCGTACCAGGAAGCTGACTGGTTTTTAACAAGGAGCCCAAATAGCAATCAGATGGTTGTTTTTTTGATATTTATGGTACATGAACTTCAGAACTCAAATACGAGGGGCATTTGAAAAGTCTGTGCAAAGTCCAAGAGATGGCACCACTGGCGCGTATAGAGGTCATGTTTAGTTAGTAGCATCTTTGGGAAGAACGCACACCAAGTTTCAGCCATATTGGTTTATTTCTTTGTGTTTGCCATTCGTGTGAATGAAGAAAGACGAGTGATTGTCAAAAATGGACGTAAAAGATTTTCGTGTCGTGATTAAACATTACTTTATGAAAGGCAAAACGCCTCAGGAGACTAAAGAGAAGCTTGATAAACATTACAGTGACTCTGCACCTTCGATTAGAACATTTTATAAGTGGTTTCAAAATTTTCGGAGTGGCCATATCAGCACAAGTGATGCTGAACGTTCTGGACACCCTTGGAGGTAACGACTACAGAAATCATTCATAAAATCCATGATATGGCGATGGATGACAGAGGCGTTAATGT
Organism: Schistocerca gregaria; assembly: GCF_023897955.1. Classification (NCBI taxonomy): domain Eukaryota; kingdom Metazoa; phylum Arthropoda; class Insecta; order Orthoptera; family Acrididae; genus Schistocerca; species Schistocerca gregaria. The sequence continues at coordinate 926,260,007 of NC_064922.1, read as the reverse complement.
GCGTGAGATTGCTAGTGCTATGGGCATCTCGAATGAACGGGTACATAATATTTTGCATAACAATTTGGACATGAGAAAGCTATCCTCAAGATGGGTTCTACGACTGCTCACGCTTGACCAAAAACAGAATCGTGTGAAGTGGTTTGCAGCTGTTCGGGAAGAATCCGCAGGACTTTAAGCTTCGTTTCGTCACTGTGGATGAAACATGAATACATTACTATACTCCTGAGACCAATCAACAATCTAAACAATGGGTTACCAAGGGAGAATCTGCACCAAAAGAGACGAAGACCATTCCTTCGGCTGGAAAGGTTATGGCGGCTGTCTTTTGGGATTTACACGGGATAATCCGCATAGACTATTTGAAAAAGGTAAAACTATTACAGGTGCATATTATTCATCGTTATTGGACCGTTTGAAAACCGAGATGGAAGAAAACCGCCGGCTATTGGACTACAAAAAGTCCTTTTCCATCACGATAATGCACCAGCACGCACCTCAGCAGTTGTGGTCGAAAGATGAACGGAAATAGGATTCCAACTCGTTTCACATCCCCCCTATTCTCCAGACTTGGCTCCCTCTGACTACTATTTGCCCAATTTGAAGAAATGGCTTATAGGACAAAGATTTTATTCAAACGAGGAGGTGATTGCAGCAACTAATAGCTATTTTGCAGACTTGGACAATTCCTATTATTCGGAAGGGATCAACAAATTAGAACAGCGTTGGACGAAGTGTAAGTCTAAAAGGAGACTATGTCGAAAAATAAAATAGCTTCACCCCGAACACGTAAGCAGTTTTTACTTTTGCACAGACTTTTCAAACGCCCCTCGTAGCAATCAGTTGAAGCAGTTAGATGCAACTATCAAAAATTCTCGAGAAAATCGACTTTGAAGTTTCCTGACCGTCTTTTACCCTAGAACATTAAAGGGGAGGAAATGTTATATTGCAACTAAGCCATCGTAACTTTTACTACTCCATGTTTTATTCAAGGGCTTCATAATTTATATTTATGCACTAGTTATTTACAAGGTCTCCAGTGGTATGTCACACTCAAAATAAGTACAAAATATCATATTTTCCACCCTATACCAGAGGCGACCAAGCTTTTGATTTGTGTGTCATGCCTGGGCTCGAGTGTCAAAGCGCTCAGCCTCGATGAACTTTCTTTCTCTCTCCCCCTCCCCCTCCGGTCCCCTCTAAAACGCCACGCTGTCGGAGCGCAGGGAGGGAGAAAAAGGGGAAAAGGAAAACTATGAATGCGCCGCATCTAAAAGGCAGCGCAGTCGCACTGTGTAAGACTCGGTTTTGTGTTCCACGTATCTCAGCGACAAAGATCGCAAACAACAAATTTTCATTATTATTTAATTATTTTTAGCGCACTGAAGACATATATAATTTTATCTGGTACAAACTGTTGGCACAGATGCAGACAATTTCACAGATTTTAGCAGTCCGATTGCCACGTAATCGTGAGTTATTTAGTTTAATACTCGAAAAAAAGTTATTTCACACAAATATGTCGATCGAGATATTATAATACTTACGCAGCTTCATTATGGAGACGTGCAAACTCTGCCTGAGCTAAGTAATGTAGACGTCCTATCCAGTTTTACCGTAAAACTATTTGTCATTAAAAGCGGAATTACCTTGCAGGTCAATCAGTTACATCTGCACTTACACAAGGATGCCTTCAACTGAAACCGCAAAGGTCTTGAAAACAGATGTCAGATTGACAGAGTACTCAAAGCCTTTAGAAAATTGTCCTTACAATTCTTTCAAGGCAGCATTGAATTACTCAAACCTCGCGTTTTACTTAAGGACAGTGATCTTAGGCAACTGGACAGCGTCTGTCAGAATGTGTTCCTTCCATAACGCGATTTTCGTTTCAAATTCATGTCCACCAAATCAGATAGTTGTTTCTCACATTACAATGTCTTACCGTGGGCAGTGTGTAGTGAATACCACTTAAAATGTGAGGTATGCAATCCAGTCCACATGTTCTGATTTTCCTCCGCTCCTTTTCCCTTTATATATTCGACAATAACAAGGTATAAATAGAATATTCATTCCCTGCATGCGCCTTGACTTAACCAAAGTACTTTGCAGTATTGTGTAGTGTCTCTAAGCTCTTCGTTCAATTCGATCGAAGACAGATGCAAGTAACAGTGGAATAATGCATGCGACTTCATAAATTTCACCATTCATACCACTAATTTCTTCACGTACCGCTCACCACCAAATTTAGCGCAAATCGCTTCTTGATGTGGTGAGCAGTGAACTTCCGTCCGTCGGTAGTTGTAATTTGTTACTCTTTCATTCTCAACAAAACCTTTAAATTTTTTCTGCAGAGTACTGTAACATCGTTTCACGGTAAATTTGTAGTACTCGTCGCTTATGCGACTTAATACATGGGTCACTCCAAAAGAAAAGCATACTATTTTTTTAATCCATTTTTATTCTACATGTTTGAAAGCTTTACAGTGTGTAGATACATCCTTTAGGAACAATATTTTCATTTCTCCACATAATTTCCATCCCTCTCAATTGCCTTACGCGATGTTGGAACCAGCACCTGTATACCTGCATGGTAAAATTCTGGACCAACCTGTTGGAGTCACTGTTTGGCAGCGTGCACAAGGGAGTCATCATCTTCAATCCTTGTTCCACGAAGAGAGTCTTTCAGTTTCCCAAAGAGATGATAGTCACACGGAGTCAGGTCAGGACTGTAAGGCAGGTGTTTCAGTGTTGTCCATTCGAGTTTTGTGATCGCTTCCATGGTTTTTTGACTGACATGTGGCCATGCACTGTCGTGCAACACCAAAACATTCTGCTTTTGTCGATGTGGTCGAACATGACTCAGTTGAGCTTGAAGTTTCTTTATTGTCGTCGTGTCGTCACATGTTGTTGTTGTTGTCTTCAGTCCTGAGACTGGTTTGATGCAGCTCTCCATGCTACTCTATCCTGTGCAAGCTGCTTCATCTCCCAATACCTACTGCAACCCACATCCTTCTGAATCTGCTTAGTGTACTCATCTCTCGGTCTCCCTCCACGATTTTTACCCTCCACGCTGCCCTCCAATGCAAAATTTGTGATCCCTTGATGCCTCAAAACATGTCCTACCAACCGATCCCTTCTTCTAGTCAAGTTGTGCCACAAACGTCTCTTCTCTCCAATCCTATTCAATACCTCCTCATTAGTTATGTGATCTACCCATCTAATCTTCAGCATTCTTCTGTAGCACCACATTTCAAAAGCTTATATTCTCTTCTTGTCTAAACTATTTATCGTCCACGTTTCACTTCCCTACATGGCTGCGCTCCACACAAATACTTTTAGAAACGACTTCCTGACACTTAAATCTATACTCGATGTTAACAAATTTCTCTTCTTCAGAAACGCTTTCCTTGCCATTGCCAGTCTACATTTTATATCCTCCCTACTTCGACCATCATCAGTTATTTTACTCCCTAAATAGCAAAACTCCTTCACTACTTTAAGTGTCTCATTTCCTAATCTAATTCCCTCAGCATCACCCGATTTAATTTGACTACATTCCATTATCCTAGTTTTGCTTTTGTTGATGTTCATCTTATATCCTCTTTTCAAGACACTGTCCATTCCGTTCAACTGCTCTTCCAAATCCTTTGCCGTCTCTGACAGAATTACAATGTCATCGACGAACCTCAAAGTTTTTACTTCTTCTCCATGAATTTTAATACCTCGTCCAAATTTTTCTTTTGTTTCCTTTACTGCTTGCTCAATATACAGATTGAATAACATCGGGGAGAGGCTACAACCCTGTCTCACTCCTTTCCCAACCACTGCTTCCCTTTCATGCCCCTCGACTTTAATAACTGCCATCTGGTTTCTGTACAAATTGTAAATAGCCTTTCGCTCCCTGTATTTTACCCCTGCTACCTTTAGAATTTGAAAAAGAGTATTCCAGTCAACATTGTCAAAAGCTTTCTCTAAGTCTACAAATGCTAGAAACGTAGGTTTGCCTTTTCTTAATCTTTCTTCTAAGATAAGTCGTAAGGTCAGTATTGCCTCACGTGTTCCAACATTTCTACGGAATCCAAACTGATCCTCCCCGAAGTCTGCATCTACCAGTTTTTCCATTCGTCTGTAAAGAATTCGCGTTAGTATTTTGCAGCCGTGGCTTATTAAACTGATAGTTCGGTAATTTTCACATCTGTCAGCACCTGCTTTTTTGGGATTGGAATTATTATATTCTTCTTGAAGTCTGAGGGTATTTCGCCTTTCTCATACATCTTGCTCACCAGCTGGTAGAGTTTTGTCAGGACTGGTTCTCCCAAGGCCGTCAGTAGTTCTAATGGAATGTTGTCTACTCCGGGGGCCTTGTTTCGACTCAGGTCTTTCAGTGCTCTGTCAAACTCTTCACGCAGTATCGTATCTCCCATTTCGTCTTCATCTACATCTTCTTCCATTTCCATAATATTGTCCTCAAGTACATCGCCCTTGTATAAACCTTCTATATACTCCTTCCACCTTTCTGCCTTCCCTTCTTTGCTTAGAACTGCTGATATTCATACACATGGTTCTCTTCTCTCCAAAGGTCTCTTTAATTTTCCTGTAGGCAGTATCTATCTTACCCCTAGTGACATAAGCTTCTACATCCTTACATTTGTCCTCTAGCCATCCCTGTTTAGCCATTTTGCACTTCCTGTCGATCTCATTTTTGAGACGTTTGTATTCCTTTTTGCCTGCTTCATTTACTGCATTTTTACATTTTCTCCTTTCATCAATTAAATTCAATATTTCTTCTGTTACCCAAGGATTTCCAGCAGCCCTCGTCTTTGTACCTACTTGATCCTCTGCTGCCTTCACTACTTCATCCCTCAGAGCTACCCATTCATCTTCTACTGTATTTCTTTCCCCTATTCCTGTCAATTGTTCCCTTATGCTCTCCCTGAAACTCTGTACAACCGCTGGTTCTTTCAGTTTATCCAGGTCCCATCTCCTTAATTTCCCACATTTTTGCAGTTTCTTCAGTTTTAATCTACAGGTCATAACCAATAGATTGTGGTCAGAGTCCACATCTGCCCCTGGAAATGTCTTACAACTTAAAACCTGGTTCCTAAATCTCTGTCTTACCATTATATAATCTATCTGATACCTTCTAGTATCTCCAGGGTTCTTCCACGTATACAACCTTCTTTCATGATTCTTAAACCAAGTGTTAGCTATGATTAAGTTGTGCTCTGTGCAAAATTCTACTAGGCGGCTTCCTCTTTCATTTCTTAGCCCCAATCCATACTCACCTACTATGTTTCCTTCTCTTCCTTTTCCTACACTCGAATTCCAGTCACCCATTACTATTAAATTTTCGTCTCCCTTCACTAACTGAATAATTTCTTTTATTTCATCGTACATTTCTTCAATTTCTTCATCATCTGCAGAGCTAGTTGGCATATAAACTTGTACTACTGTAGTAGGTGTGGGCTTCGTATCTATCTTGGCCACAACAATGCGTTCACTATGCTGTTTGTAGTAGCTTACCCGCATTCCTATTTTCCTATTCATTATTAAACCTACTCCTGCATTACCCCTATTTGATCTTGTGTTTATAACCCTGCAGTCACCTGACCAGAAGTCCTGTTCCTCCTGCCACCGAACTTCACTAATTCCCACTATATCTAACTTCAACCTATCCATTTCCCTTTTTAAATTTTCTAACCTACCTGCCCGATTAAGGGATCTGACATTCCACGCTCCGATCCGTAGAACGCCAGTTTTCTTTCTCCTGATAACGACATCCTCCTGAGTAGTTCCCGCCCGGAGATCCGAATGGGGGACTATTTTACCTCCGGAATATTTTACCCAAGAGGATGCCATCATCATTTAATCATACAGTAAGCTGCATGTCCTCGGGAAAAATTACGGCTGTAGTTTCCCCTTGCTTTCAGCCGTTCGCAGTACCAGCACAGCAAGGCCGTTTTGGTTAATGTTGCAAGGCCAGATCAGTCAATCATTAGACTGTTGCCCCTGCAACTACTGAAAAGGCTGCTGCCCCTCTTCAGGAACCACATGTTTGTCTGGCCTCTCAACAGATACCCCTCCGTTGTGGTTGCACCCACGGTACGGCCATCTGTATCGCTGAGGCACGCAAGCCTCCCCACCAACGGCAAGGTCCATGGTTCATGGGGGGAGGGTCGTCACATATGCATCACAATTTATGATGGTTCCACTTGGCAAGATGTCCACAAGCAAGAGTCCTTCGGAATCGAAAAAAACACCGTAGCCATAACTTTTACAGCAGAAGGTGTGGTTTTGAATTTTTTTTTTCTTGGGTGAATTTGCATGATGCCACTCCATTGATTGGCTCTTGGTCTCTGGTGAAAAATGATGGAGGCCTGTTTCATCACCTGTCACAATTCTTCCAAGAAATTCATCTCCAGCAAACTCGTACTGTTCCAAAAGTTCACTGCATGCCATTTTGCTTGTTTCTTTGTGAGCCACTGTCAACATCCTGGGAACCCACCTGGCACAAACCTTTTTTAACGCCAAGACTTTCAGTATTCTGTAAACACTTCCATCCCCTATCCCAACGTAGCGTAACAATTCGTTCACTGTTATGCGTCTGTCAGCGGTCACCAATTCGTTAACTCTCTGCACATTGTCTGGAGTGTGTGCAGTACGAGGCCTGACGCTGCGATGACAATCCTCAGTATTGCCGTGCCCGCTTTCATCACGTAACCTGCTTGCCCACCGACTAACTGTACTGCGATCGACAGCAGCATCTCCATACACCTTTTTCAACCTCTTGTGGATGTTTCCCACTGTCTCGTTTTCACAGCACAGGAATTCTACGACAGCACGACGCTTCTGACGAACGTCAAGTGTAGCAGCCAGCTTGAAGACATGCTGTGACGGCGCCACTCACGGGAACAGGCTGAACTAAGTTTGAAAACATGCGGGAAAGATGTATCTACACGCGGTAAAACTTTCACACATGCAGAACTAAAACTGTATTTTTACAAAAATAGTGTGCATTTCTTTTGGAGTGACCCTCGTAAAAGATATCCTTGCCATTCCCATTCATTTCACAAAAGCTTGTGACGATAGATAGGTAGCCTGCCACATTGTGTGCAAACATCCACTAAGCTGTGCACGTCCTTCGTATAACGAACAAATAGCCAAGGGTAAACAGCGCTGACACCACGCTAAAGCCGAAAAGAAGGCAATACTGCCACGCCGCTTTACTAACTGAAATGTGCGCTGTCCCGAGAAATTCCGAGGCAAGCAGAGAGAAGCCGAGCGTGGTCAGCACGTCGCCCACACAACCTGTCGGCGTGAAATTCGGCACGCCGTGGCAGGTCCTGCCCTATACCGACGATACCAGATTGACGGAAACCGTGAATTGGTACTAATGGGAAATTTTACAAGACGTTAGTAATCTAGGTTACTATCCTAAATTAAGGTCAATTTTTGGCGACAGGGGGCGTGGCTGCTTGGTAGAATGTCGTCTGTCATTGAAGGGGTTTACGTTCGATTCCTGCACGATGCAAATTTTTAAACACAGGTACGTGTTCTAATAGCGTTTGCTTGGAGCGTAATATCAATAAAGATGGAAAAAACCAACAGCGTTCGATAGCGGTTATCGCTGATTCAAGTCTGCTTCTGGACATTATTTTTTCATTTTTCCCCGTATATTACGAATATCTACGTCAAAATTCATCAAATTTATACTAAATAACAGATACATTTTGATGAAAAACGCTTTTCTTCTTGTTTCTAATTACACACTACAAACGAAAATCCAGTTTTCATCGCAAATATAAATTATTAGTTAGGATCTTTTATAAAAGATTGTTTAAAATAAAAAGAAATACAAATTAAAATTTTTTCAACATTACATATTTTACGCTTCATGGAAATGTTGATGGAACTCACGTCTTTGTTTAAAATTTTACCATGGCTAGGAATCGAACCCTAGGCACACATGTCAAAGCTGCAAACGGAAATCCAGTTTTCATTAGAAATATAAATTATTAATTACTGATCTTTTACAAAGATTGTTTAAATTAAAAAGAAATACAAATTAAAGTTTTTTTAACATTACGTATTTTACGCTTCATGGAAATGTTCATGGAACGCACATCTTTGTTTAAAATTTTGCCATGGCTAGGAATCGAACCCAGGCCATTCATGTAAAAAGACAAGCATTCGACCACAGAGCCATGTATCCAATCGGATACGCGATATTGCTATAGTGTATTAAGAATGCTCGGAAAACTTCGAAGTCGATTTTCTCGAGAATTTTTTGGAGTTGAAACGAACTGCTACGGTTGACTGACATTTGAGTTCTGAAATTCATGTACCATAAATATAAACAAAAAATTAAAAATCTGATTCCCGTGTGACGTCCCTGAAATGACAATTAGATAATTTATTTTTGCATTAAGTGCCATTAATACTGAGGCACTAAGTTTTAATTGTGATAATACATGCACAGAAATACAATAGTAACGTCTTAGGTAGTAGAACTGTAGAGAAGAAAAAACATTTTTCATATCATTTGAATTTTGTACTCGAGAATAATATGAGCGTTGCAACTTTAATGGGACAAATATTTATTTATGACTGACACAAAATAGATACATGTTTCATAGTTTTACCGTCCTACAACGTAGGCACCAGCATTGTGCATAGCACATTTCCAAAGTTGTGGAAGTCATAGGATATCGTTAGCAGCGCGGGGTGTGTTGGTAGTTCGAGTGAAGCGATCTATTGCCCGACGAATATCCAACAACTCTGAAGCGAATGCCCCGCAGTGCTTATCGCAATTTAGGGTTCAAGTACAAGTTTATATGCCAACTAGCTCTGCAGATGATGAAGAAATTGATGAAATGTAGGATGAGATAAAAGAAATTATTCAGATAGTGAAGGGAGACGAAAATTTAATAGTCATGGGTGACTGGAATTCGTCAGTAGGAAAAGGGTGAGAAGGAAACATAGTAGATGAATATGGATTGGGGGGGGGGGGGGAAGAAATGAAAGAGGAAGCCGTCTGGTAGAATTTTGCACAGAGCATAACTTAATCATAGCTAATACTTGGTTCAAGAATCATAAAAGAAGGTTGTGTACATGGAAGAATCCTGGAGATACTAAAAGGTATCAGATAGATTACATAATGGTAAGACGGAGATTTAGGAATCAAGTTTTAAATTGTAAGACATTTCCAGCTGCAGATGTGGACTCTGACCACAATCTATTGGTTTTGAACTGTAGATTAAAACTGAAGAAACTACAAAAAGGTGCTAAATTAAGGAGGTGGGACCTGGATAGACTGAAAGAACCAGAGGTTGTAGAGAGTTTCAGGGAGAGCATAAGGGAACAATTGACAGGAATAGGGGAAAGAAATACAGTAGAAGATGAATGGGTAGCTCTGTGGGACGAAGTAGTGAAGGTAGCAGAGGATCAAGTAGGTAAAATGACGAGGGCTAGTAGAAATCCTTGGGTAACAGAAGAAATGTTGAATTTAATTGATGAAAGAAGAAAATATAAAAATACAGTAAACGAAGCAGGCAAAAAGGAATACAAACGCCTCAAAAATGAGATCGACAGGAAGTGCAAAATGGCTAAGCAGGGATGGCTAGAGGAAAAATGTAAGAATGTAGAGGCTTATCTCACTAGGGTAAGATAGATACTGCCTACAGGAAAATTAAAGAGACCTTTGGAGATAAGAGAACCACTTCTATGAATATCAAGAGCTCAGATGGAAACCCAGTTCTAAGCAAAGAAGGGAAGGAGGAAAGGTGGAAGGAGTATATAGAGGGTTTATACATGGGCGATGTACTTGAGGACAATATTATGGAAATGGAAGAGGATGTAGATGATGACGAAATGGGAGATAAGATACTGCGTGGAGAGTTTGATCGGGCACTGAAAGACCTGAGTCGAAACAAGGCCCCGGGAGTAGACAATATTCCATTAGAACTACTGACGTCCTTGGGAGAGCCAGTCATGACAAAACTCTACCATCTGGTGAGTAAGATGTATGAGACAGGCGAAATAACCTCAGACTTCAGGAATAACATAATAATACCAATCCCAAAGAAAGCAGGTGTTGACAGATGTGAAAATTACCGAACTATCAGTTTAATAAGTCACAGCTGCAAAATACTAAAGCAAATTCTTTACAGACGAATGGAAAAACTGGTAGAAGCGGACCTTGGGGAAGATCAGTTTGGATTCCGTAGAAATGTTGGAACACGTGAGGCAATACTAACTTTACGACTTATCTTAGAAGAAAGATTAAGAAAAGGCAAACCTACATTTCTAGCATTTGTAGACTTAGAGAAAGCTTTTGACAATGTTAACTGGAATACTCTCTTTCAAATTATGAAGGTGGCAGGGGTAAAATACAGGGAGCGAAATGCTATTTACAATTTGTACAGAAACCAGATGGCAGTTATAAGAGTCGAGGGGCATGAAAGGGAAGCAGTGGTTGGGAATGGAGTAAGACAGGGTTGTAGCCTCTCCCCGATGATATTAAATCTGTATATTGAGCAAGCAGTAAAGGAAACAAAAGAAAATTTCGGAGTAGGTATTAAAATTCATGGAGAAGAAATAAAAATTTTGAGCTTCGCCGATGACATTGTAATTCTGTCAGAGGCAGCAAAGGACTTGGAAGAGCAGTTGAACGGAATGGAGAGTGTCTTGAAAGGAGGATATAAGATGAACATCAACAAAAGCAAAACGAGGACAATGGAATGCAGTCGAAATAAATCAGGTGATGCTGAGGGAATTAGATTAGGAAACGAGACACTTAAAGTAGTAAAGGAGTTTTGCTATTTAGGGAGTAAAATAACTGATGATGATCGAAGTAGAGAGGATATAAAATGTAGACTGGCAATGGCAAGGAAAGCGTTTCTGAAGAAGACAAATTTGTTAACATCGAGTATAGATTTAAGTGTCAGGAACTCGTTTCTGAAAGTATTTGTATGGAGTGTAGCCATGTATGGAAGTGAAACATGGACGATAACTAGTTTGGTCAAGAAGAGAATAGAAGCTTTGGAAATGTGGTGTTACAAAAGAATGCTAAAGATTAGGTGGGTAGATCACATAACTAATGAGGAGGTATTGAATAGAATTGGGGGGAAGAGGAGTTTGTGGCAAAACTTGACAAAAGAAGGGACCGGTTGGTAGGACATGTCTTGAGGCATCAAGGGATCACAAATTTAGCATTGGAGGGCAGCGTGGAGGGTAAAAATCGTAGAGGGAGACCAAGAGATGAATACACTAAGCAGATTCAGAAGGATGTAGGTTGCAGTAAGTACTGGGAGATGAAGAAGCTTGCACAGGATAGAGTAGCGTGGAGAGCTGCATCAAACCAGTCTCAGGACTAAAGACCACAACAACAACATGGTTCAAATGGCTCTGAGCACTATGGGACTTAACTTATGAGGTTATCATTCGCCTAGAACTTAGAACTAATTAAACCGAACTAACCTAAGGACATCACACACATCCACGCCCCAGGCAGGATTCGAACATGCGACCGTAGCGGTCGCTCGGCTCCAGACTGTAGCGCCTAGAGCCGCACGGCCACTCTAGCCGGCTCAAACAACACATCTGGCGCTACTAAGGGTATCTTATGACTTCCACATCGCTGGTAATGAGTTAGTCACAGTGCTGCTGATTACTGTGAGGGGGGCAGTGAAACTTTGGAAACTGTGTCTGTTTCGTATGAATTGTAAATAAACAGTTGCCGCTAGTAAAGCTCCAACCCTCGTAAAATAAAATTCAAGAAAAAGATCTGTCAGTATTAACTTTAGATTCTTACATAACTGCATTCTTGGGAAAAATGTTGCAAAATTTACTCTGCAGTAATGTCAACATCGTCAACAGGTCTTCCTGTTTTGCAACTGATAAGCATACTTGCATAAAAACTTCTCTGGTTACTTGACGCGTCAAACTCTGGTAAAATTCTAAGTTTTCGCTAACGAATGCAATCTTCGAAAGCTTTTTTATCCGAGACTGACGCAGCAGGTAAACAGAGCTTTTTATGCAAAGGACCCTGTCGACAAAATATTTGAAGCGATAAGAAAAGCTGGTGGTTGAGATGAAATACAGCTTGGCGTAAATAAGCCATAGTCTTTTCCCTTATGCATACATTGGCATTTTTCCATTCTTCCTTTTCAGGGTAAGAATTTTTAATAGCTGTTTGAGACGGATGAGTGTGAAACACTTTGATCATACTGCATCTACAGACCTTCCATGCCTGCATTGACAACAATGTTTCCGCAGCATCTTCTTGCTTATGTTTCTTTATAACTACAAATTCTGAGTCACTGTTCAAAGAGCTGTGATCACTCACCAAAAGACCTCAAAACGTACCTCGCTAAATGGTGGAGAGCTTGGCGCACGGCACTTGGAACTCCTAAGTGAAGCAGTGCATGAGACAAAGACCCTGTGCCATATCAGACAAGAGTGCCAGCAATACAGTGCCAACGAAAACATGGTTTGTGAAAAAAGTGGCATTTATAACGTTTGATATTTGCACTCTTTAATTGGTTACCACAACAGCAGCCACGACAGTAAGTTTTTCCTGAGGAAGGCGATGCAGATTTTCGTCGAAAGACAGAGATATTACCCATATTTGACACGACAAGTAAACTGAGAATATTTGATGCAAATACTGTATGAATTCCCGGTACGAAATACACATGTCTGTGAATGTATGATGTGCTATATATAGAAACAGAAAAAATTCGCGAAAATGATAACGCGAAATTTGCGGTTTTTACCCAAAATAAAGCGAAATCGGCGATTTTTACGAGATATGGCGAAATTATTGTTCATAGCTGACAGTGACCGAATGTTAAAATTTTGAACTCTAACCTCCACAAAGTTACAGTAAGTGTCTAATCTTAAAACGGCAGTTCAGTCGTACGTAAGGAACTTTGATGTAAAGAAGGAAGTATCACCGAAACTGGCACAAAAAAACATCGAACTAGGCGAAAGAACACCGAATTTAACAAATACGCAAGCTTTGTAAAAAAAAAAAAGAAAAAAGAAAATTGGTAAAAAAAAATCGCATCGAATTTGGCAAAGAAACATCGAATTTGGCAAATAAGCACCGAATTTGGCGAGAAAATTGGCACCGAATTTGTTAAAAAATAATGTTAAAAAAACAGCGAAATTAGCAAAAGTATAGAATTTGACAAAGAAAGACATAATTTGATAAAAAAAACACCGAATCTGGCAAAGAAAGAACGAATCTGGCAAAGAAACACCGAATATGGCAAATAAACAAAATTGCCGAAAACTTATCACAGAAATTGGCAAAAAAAGTAGCAGCGAAAGGCAAAAATAAAAAAAATTCGAAACCAAAAATAACACCTAATTTGGCAGAAAGAGGAACAATGAATCTGGCAAAAAAAATTGCAAACTTGGCAAATAACCACGAATTTAGCAAAAAAACACAGGAATTTGCACACCGAATTTAACAAATACGCCGACTATGTAAATAGCACCAAATTTGTTAAAAACGCATCAAATTTGGCAAAGAAACACCGTATTTGACGATGATATTAACACCAAATTTGTTACAAAATAATGTAAAAAACAGTGAAATTAGCAAAAAGTGAGGAATTTGACAAAGAAACACAGAATTTTGAAAACAAACACGGAATCTGGCAAAGAAACATCGAATCTGGCAATGAAACAGCGAATCTGGCAAATAAGCACCGAAATTTCCGAAAAATTACCACAAAAATTGGCACAAAAAGTAGCAGCGATTCGCAAAAATCTAAAAATATGCAACAAAAATAACACCGAATTTGGCAGAAAGAGGAACTCTGAATCTCGCAAAAAGATTAATACCGAACTTGGCAAATAACCACGAATTCAACAAAAAAATAACACCGGAATTGGCAAAGAAACGCCGAAATTGGCAAAAAACACCGAAATTGGCTAGAAACATCGAATTTGGCAAAAAACGTCGAATTTGGCAAAAAACGTTAAATTTGGCAAACAACATCGGCTTTGGTAAAAAGGTTTCACCAGACTTGGAAAAGAAGAGCAACACCGAATCTGGCCACGAAATAAAACGACTTATTTTTGTCCTTAGTAATATGGTATTGTGATTGTGAGGCTCGCATATGGGAGACGTGCAGCGGCACCTCCAGCCTCCGCAAGAAACGCAATTACGACGTCTTGCGGACGGACTGGGGAGCCCGCGGCGGCACTTGTTTAGGGCCTCTCGTTAGTCCGCGGCCTAACAAGGCGCCGGTGGAGGCGGCGCGGGGGCGGCCCTCGCCAGCCGGCAGTCGGCGGTCGGCGGTCGCGCAGCGGTCATGGCGTCGCGCCGGCAGTCCGTGTGGAAGGCCGTCAAGACGCCGATGCTGTTCATGCGCGCCGGCGCAGCGGACTCAGGTACGTGCCGCGCTGCCTCGCAGCCCATCTGGCGTATCCGGGGGACACCGCGGGGGTTGCACCACACTGCAGCATCCACAGGGATCTCACGTGGCTTATCGAAAGCATTTGACCGTGCCAGTCTCAAGGAGACAGAATGCTGACTGCTCTGTTTCAACGTCGTGGATCGGCGCAGCGTGCTCCGTGGAAGTCCACTTGCCGTTCTGGAGTCTGAAAAAGATCCTTAAGAACTGAAACGGGTCACTCCGATTAAAAGAAAATTTGCGATCAAGACTGCTTTTTAATTATTATAGCTTTGTTTCTAGTGATTAATTTCAATTTCTATTTAACCCTTTATTTGGCAAATGGTGAAAATAAAAAAACAACAAAATTTTTTTTTCAGTGCTTCAAGAAATACAATTTAGTCACTTTTAGAAATTTTTGACAAAAATTACGAAAATTATGAATTGTTGCTTACAAGCAAGTGTTTGCCAATAACCTCAAGCAACAGGTTCCCTGTACGTGATAATTTAATTTATAAACACATTTATGCATTCCTGCTGTGTAATAGAACTGTTTCATTTTCCCTTCTAGTTCTTCTTGCAATGGAATTTTTGGAAACAGTTCCACTTTGGAACGAAGCACAATACTAGATTGCATTTTGAACACATGACTGTAGAAAATCCAGATGGTCAATAACGACAACGACCTTTGGGACCGTATACTGGCCAATGCTCCATATTAGCAAATCGTACATCTTGTGTAACAGTCGGAGCTGTTGGGTTCCTCCTCACTTTTTGTGGTGGTGTTATGTCTATTGAGGGCCTTCCCATTTTCATTTTCCCTGAAAACATCAAACCATTGGCAAGATCTACCCTGAATGACTTCAGTTAGGTCTTCTTGTGCAGAGATTCTCTTCGAAATACCAGCCAGGTATTTACAACACTCAGATCTACCATAAATCCAAACAATCTCATCTACCAACACCTAGTTTTCATTGGTACTCTGTAGAGCTCTATCAGCATACCAGCAAGATCAACTCCTCCCATACGTTTGTTGTACTGACGTACAATACCGGGACAGGGCACATCAGTTCTTCTTTCTTCATTGCTGTCCCATCATCTTGCAGTTGAGAGTGGTTGGACAGCACAAAATGAGCTTCCAAGTGTCACGATTTTATTGTTTTGAATATCCGTCATAAGCATATGTAATATACTAATGGCACATGTCCCTACTATGGGCAATGTTGCTCACAGTCAACATAAAAGTTTTATACTATTTACGTAATTCAAAACAATATTAGATGTAAATATTTCTGCTGTAAACTCACCTCTGGGTATTTCTTGAAGAAAATCTGCTAAGATTACCGCCAATTTACTGAAATCCACTCTTTCACAACCAAAATAAGACACCCCTGTTGCTCACATGAGGAGATCTCTGTAACACCACTACACAAGCTGCCATCTCGTGTGGAAAACCTTAAACTATTACAACTGGCATTCGCAGTGTGTAAAGGAACGTTGCCTGGAGGCAACAATGCCAGTAAAAGGCACTGGGAAGTGTTTGTTGTCCCATAACGCCAACGTAAATTTGATGTTGCCAAATAAAGGGTTTAAACGAAATTTTAGTAATCTTTCGTGAGCAGACGCAGTAACACATGGTGAAGTAACCGTCACTACGTTGCTGTTCCACATGAATTAGTCATCAAGGAATCAGTGATCAAGGAAGCCTTCTCATTTACGTTCTGCTGTCAATATGCTCCTCTGCGAAAGTTACTGATTAAGAAACCCGGCACTGTTTCGCCCTTAACTCTCATAAATATCCCAAGTGCCTTTTGCACGAAATAACTGAATTACTCAAACAGTTTTCTGCTGTGAGTCGACGTTACACTTGCGACTCTTAATTATACTATGTAGCAAATTCGTTATACTCTTTATCCGCTGCGTACGGAAGTCCAACAACGATACCAATATGGCGGGCGAACAGTCGTGCAGGGTCAATGCTGACATTACATACCAGAGAAAAGGCGTACTCAACTTCGAAACTTCCAGAAGCCAGCGATAAATAAGTAGAACAATATTGTTACGTTGTAACACCAAAGATAACAATACTACTTACAAGCACCTGCAACTTTCGATTTAGCGTTGTCTGAAAATATTTGTTTGGAGTGTAGCCATGTATGGAAGTGAAACATGGACGATAACTAGTTTGGACAGGAAGAGAATAGAAGCTTTCGAAATGTGGTGCTACAGAAGAATACTGAAGATAAGGTGGATAGATCACGTAACTAATGAGGAGGTATTGAATAGGATTGGGGAGAAGAGAAGTTTGTGGCACAACTTGACTAGAAGAAGGGATCGGTTGGTAGGACATGTTTTGAGGCATCAAGGGATCACAAATTTAGCATTGGAGGGCAGTGTGGAGGGTAAAAATCGTAGAGGGAGACCGAGAGATGAGTACACTAAGCAGATTCAGAAGGATGTAGGTTGCAGTAGGTACTGGGAGATGAAGCAGCTTGCACAGGATAGAGTAGCATGGAGAGCTGCATCAAACCAGTCTCAGGACTGAAGACAACAACAACAACAACATTGAAAGATGACGTCGCAATGATTCGAAGATAGAACACAGCTATCAGCATTAACACGTCTGGAACGTAATGACTGCTGTCCAAATTACCATGTTGTGTACCCAAGGCACTGCATACAATAAAACTACACTACTGCCCATTAAAATTGCTACAACACGAAGATGACGTACCACATACGCGAAATTTAACCGACAGGAAGAAGATGCTGTGATATTCAAATGAATAACTTTTCATGGTATACGCACAAGGTTGGCGCCGGTGGCGACACCTACAACGAGCTTACATGAGGAAAGTTTCCAACCGATTTCTCACACACAAACAGTAGTTGACCGGCATAGCCTGGTGAAACGTTGTTGTGATGCCTCGCGTGAGGAGGAGAAATGCGAACCATCACGTTTCCGACTTTGATAAAGGTCGGATTGTAGCCTACCTCTATTGCGGTTTATCGTATCGCGACATTGCTGCTCGCGTTGGTCGAGATCCAATAACTGTTAGCAGAATATGGAATCAGCGGGTTCAGGAAGGTAATACGGAACGCCGTGCTGGATCCCAACGGCTTCGTATCACTAGCAGTCGAGATGACAGGCATGGCTGTAACGGATCGTTCAGCCACATCTCGATCCCTGAGTCAACAGATGGGGATGTTTACAAGACAACAACCTTCTGCACGAACAGTTAGTTCGACGATGTTTGCAGCAGCGTGGACTATAAGCTCGGAGACCATGGCTGCGGTTACCCTTGACGCTGCATCACAGACAGGAGCGCCTGCGATGGTGTACTCGACGACGAACCTGGTTACACGAATGGCAAAACGTCGTTTTTTTCGGATGAATCCAGGTTCTGTTGGCAGCATCATGATGGTCGCATCCGTGTTTGGCGACATCGCGGTGAACGCACATTGGAAGCGTGTATTCGTCATCGCCATACTGGCGTATCACCCGGCGTGATGGTATGGGGTGCCATTGGTTACACGTCTCGGTCACCTCTTGTTCGCATTGACGGCACTTTGAACAGTGGACGTTACATTTCAGCTGTGTTACGACCCGTAACTCTACCCTTTATTCGATCCCTGCGAAACCCCATTTTTCAGCAGGATAATGCACGGCCGTATGTTGCAGTTCCTGTACGGGCCTTTCTGGATACAGAAAATGTTCGACTGCTGCCCTGGCCAGTATATTCTCCAGATCTGTCACCAATTGAAAACGTCTCGTCAATGGTGGCCGAGGAACTGGTTCGCCACAATACGCCAGTCACTACTCTTGATGAACTGTGGTATCGTGTTGAAGCTGCATGGGCAGCTGTACCTGTACACGCCATCCAAGCTCTGTTTGACTCAATGTCCAGTAGTATCAAGACCGTTATTACGGCCAGAGGTGGTTGTTCTGGGTACTGATTTCTCAGGATCTATGCACCCAAATTGCGTGAAAATGTAATCACATGTCAGTTCTAGTATAATATATTTGTCCAATGAATACCAGTTTATTATCTGAATTTCTTCTTGGTATATCAGTTTTAATGGCCAGTAGTGTAGGCGTTAGGATCGTTGTGATATAATTCTATCGAACTCGTCGGTCTTTTCATACATCTGAGATCGAATGCGACTGCTGGATCTATTCCAAATCGACCGCTTCAGATGCAAACTGCTTTGTTCATCAAAATCCAAATTGTGCGTAATGTAAATTGGTTCTGCTGCAACTTGACAGACCCTTCGCCCACTATATAAAATTGCTTGAAATTTTCCGTGCCTCTCCATGTAGCTTTACCTTTTTACTTATACTTACTTTATCAGCTTGCTTTGCAGGTTTCAAGTTTTCGTATTTGGTTTTGTGATGTGCCGGTTGAACATTTAGCATACCCCTCAGATGATACAGAGTCTATCCTCAGTGACCTACAGTAATAGATAACTCATCATAAAATTATGTGAACTACAACAAAACAAAGTCGCGCAACAGATAACAGCTTGTCAATTCAAATTATCAAAGTTGGTGTGAGTAATCACGAATTATTGGTACCACATTTCACATAGACATATTGATAATGGTATCAAACAAACTTTGAGAAAAAAATAAGGGCCACCATGACAATATGGTTTATTAGTGAAATTCATCAAAAATATGTTGTCCACTGAGTCGAGAATACAATTAATTATCGAGGGAACAAGAGTCTGAAAATATGTATGATAGCCTTGGCGTATATGTATGGATACATGATGAAAACTACTTAATGCGCGGAAGAAAAGTTTTGAAAAAGTTAAGTACATCGCGCGTGCAGCTAGTTGCCTGTGAAAACTAGATCAACAATACGAAATATTAAAGCAAGTTGCGTGAGTTTCTCGTCGACTCGTCTCGAAGAATGCAAATATGCTCTATTGATGCACAAATGGTGATGATGAATGATTCAGTAATCTAAGTTCAGCTTCAGAACTCAAGTTCTGCTCTAAGTTGGAGACGTCTCACTTTGCAGCTCTAAGCCAATGTGTACAGCCTCAGACCCACAGAGAAGTCTTCTCTAAGATGCCCCAAGGAGAAGTGTTGATTAGATGCAATTTGAGAAAGTGCTCTGTAACTATCCTCTACAGAACTTAGCAGGTTCTGTCAGCACCGGAATCTTGGTGGAAACTGCAACAGACCTTGTGACTTCTCACCAATGCTAATTAAACAACATCCTAATAAATTCGCTATTCTTACAGACAGTGGCATGGTTGACGAATGAAGTACATTTTTCCCACAGAGTGGGGCAGAAAGTAGAAAATCCCTTCTATGTGAGAGATTTCTCCTCTTCTTGAGATCTTATCGTTGCTAAAAGGCATTCTTCACATTTGTCACGTAACGAAACTTTATAGTGGGCTGGGATGCCTTCACCCCGTTGCATTTGGCTCGCAGGGTGCACTATTCAGTGTGTACCTGGCCAAGATTTGGCTTTTAGCAGAAACATTTTTACTACCTGTGTGGTTCCTCTCATGAGTCTTTCCTTTTGCCAGCCAACTAAAAGAGCATGGCTGCAGCACGTTTGTAGGACGTTACAAGAATCTGTCACTGTACCAAAAGGAAAAGAGACAGGGCTAATTATATTTGCAACCATTGGCAGTCGTCATTATTGATTGCAGCTTTCATGCAGTGTTAGTGATTTGAGTAGATTTACTAGTTGGATCTGCATACAGGAATCATTAAACAGGTTACATAAGAGTTTCTGAAAAAAAGTGCCTTCTAACCGATTGTCTTTTGGAAATTATCCCCAACTTTACTGACGTGTTTTGGATGTTAGAAAGCCTTTTGAAGCAATTGATATATGTCAGCTGAAGCAGGAGGTCAAAAATACCCCGTTTCTGGTAACTAATGTTTTTTTTTGAAAAAAGACGGTATTTGAATTATTATTAATTAGTTAAAACATCGATGAAGACACTTCTATATCTTTTGTAAAACCTCGCCAATTCTAATTTCGCAATCCTCTTACCAAGCGACATTGTTCGATATACATTACAATAACATTCTGTTTAATTTTTTGGCATCCACTCCATTTCAGTCCTGTTCAGTCAATTTACTGTATTGCGGCCTTCGATCCGAATACTAGTTTTATACAGCTCTCCACGTTAGTCTATCCTGTGAAAGCCTCTTCATCTCTGTTTTAACTATTGCATCATACATCCTTTTCAACATGCTTACTGCATTCAACCCATTTTCTCCCTGTACAACTCCCATAGTTCCTTTTGTTACAAATCTTACAATTCTTTGAAGCCTAAGGACGTATGCAATGAAACACTCTCCTTTTTTAGTTGTGCCATAATTTTTTTTTTTTCAATTTGATCCACCCATTTAATCTTAAGCATTCTTTTGCAGGTACACATTTCAAGAGCTTTTATCTTCTTCTCGTCCTAATTGCCTGTCGTCCAGGTTTCACTGCCATATAGGGTTACACTCCAGACAAATACCTTCAGAAAATATTTCTTGACAGTTAAATTTATATTAGATTTTAACAAATTCCCCTTTTTTCAGAAATGCTTTTCTTGCTATTGCGTCTGCATTTCACATTTTTGTTTTCCTCGGCCATCATCAGTTATTTTGCTGCACAGTAACAAAACTCATCTACTAATTGATGTCTCATTTCTTAATCTAATTCTCTCAGCATTGTCTGATTCTTTCCGACTACATTTCATTGCCCTTCTTTTTCTTTCGTTGATGTTCATCTTATATTCCCCTTTCAAGACCCCCTCCATTCCATTAACTGCTCTTCCAAGTCCCGTACTGTTTCTGACAGATTTGCAATGTTATTGGCATACCTCAGAGTTATTGTTTCTTATCCCTCCAACTCTTTAACCAAATTTCTCTTTACGATACCGTTTTCAGTGCCTGAGTCGTTCAGAAGTACGATGCAAAGTTCCATCGGACATGCATGCCGCTGCGAAATACGAGAAATGTATTCGCATTAGGAATATGGACGACTATCAAGTGTATAATGGAATGACGACGATGAAAATTTCTGCCGGGTCGATTTTTGGTGTCGTCATTCCATTACTCAGCTGGTGGCCGTCCATATTCGCAAATGCGAATACATTTCATAAATACCTGCTTCGTTTCCTTGACAGCATGGTGAAAGTACAGATTAAACAAACCGTGGGGGTAGACTACAATCCTGTTTCAATTCCTTCTCGTATATAGCTTTCCTTCCATGTTTTTCGACTATTACTTGTGCAGTCTGATTTATGCACAAGCTGTAAATAATCGTTCGGTCTTTGCACTTTTCCCAGATACCTCGAAAATTTGAAAGAGTGTAGTCCAGTCATCATTGTTAAATGATGTGAATGGAGGTTTGCCTTTCTTCAAACTATGTTCGAAGATAAGTTGTAGGTAAGTACTGCTCGCAATTTCCTACGTTTCTCCGGAATCCAAACTGATCTTGCCCGAGATCGGTTTCTACCTGTTTTTCCATCGTGCTGTGAAGAATTCGTATTAAGGTTTTTGCAACGATGACTTACTAAACTGATAGTTGAGTAATATGCACATCTATCAGCACCTGCTTTCTTTGAAATTGGAATTATTATAGTCTTCGTGATGTCTGTCAGCATTTCGCCTGTCTCATATGTCTTTCACACCAGGTATAATAGTTTCATCATGGCTGGTTGTCAAAGGGATATCAATAACTCAGAGAGAACGTCGTCTCCTCGAAGGATCTTGTTTCCACGTACAAGGAACGCCTTGGGTGCGAGGTCGTAAGTTCAATCTTTAGTAAGGATAATTTGAAAGTGTTGTGTTAACAATTATGACAGAAAAAAAATATTAGTTGCTAATGACTCACCATATGCATTAGGACGGTGACAGAAAATGAGTGTCCGGGAGGTGCAGAGGTAAACGTTCTATGCGATCTATATATTTAACTTCACAAAATGAACATCGTCGACATTCAAGAAATGTTGAATACAAACCATTAACTTGCACCATGAATACCGAAACAAAAATGGCGAGCTATTGTGATTACAAAAGTTCGCACCATCAATGTCGAAGGCGAAGTCCTTGAAGGACTTCCAAACCTCGCAAGGACGTTCACTCTTAAAGAATGCATATAGAACCATATAGGTGTAGCGGGGTTATGTGTATTGGTGGAATGTGATGGCATGCAAACAAATGCGAAACAGTTTGTCGTGGAGTTTATCGTGGAACTGGCTATCCTTTAAGGCATATCTGCAGATAGTTTGATAATATGTTTTATAGGCACGGAGAAAGTAAAAATCCAGAGGCTGAATTTGTCAGGTTGTTCCAGTTGGTATGAACTGCAATGTCACAAACGTTTCAGAAGGGTTAGTTTGCTCTGAAGGATTATGATTTTTATACGCAGACTAGAAACCAAGCAAAAGCAAGTTATTTTGACCAGCTATTGGACAAAAGCTGTGCTTATACCATACTTGTAGTTTTCCCACTCTTGGTTGCTGTGACGTACATATATCCTTCTGCACTTGCAAGATAACGCACTCGCGAAATTATCCTTGGAGACAGAACTCCTCCAACTTCTCGCAGCACGATAAATAACTTTCCAACCAATTTCCAATTCAGTTTAACAATCGGCATAATTGCCGGCCTGGGTGGCCGAGCGGTTCTAGGCGCTACAGTCTGGAACCGCGAGAACGCTACGATCTCAGGTTCGAATCCTGCCTCGGGCATGGATGTGTGTGATGTCCTTAGATTAGTTAGGTTTACGTAGTTCTAAGTTCTAGGGGACTGATGACCATAGATGTTGAGTCCCATAGTGCTCAGAGCCATTTGAACCATTTTTTAGCGGTCACGCGGTTCCAGACTGACGCGCCTAGAACCGCTCGGCCACTCCGGCCGGCACGCTAGTTCTCCTCGGAGTCTCCACTTACAGATGCATCCACCCTGGTGCTGTGATCAGTGCTGGGACTCGCCTGGAAAGGTGACGTGGTGCCACTGCTGAGTCCTCTGTCGTCACTGGGTACATCACTGACGGTGCTGTTCTTTCTTCTGCTGAGTCAAGGGAAGCCACAACAACGGCCGCCTTGCTGACAATTCGTGGTGATTCACACGCCATCGCACTGTTCGTGTGGATACTTGTCTTGTTGCAAACAAACCCATTTTCTGACTCAAGGTGCCTAACATGCTTTTACGAACATACACACTGGACTGAATAATACATTATCTGAGCAAAAGTATCTGGACAACTACTAGTGGGCAATAATATAGCGTGAATCCATCCTTGGCCTCGTGATGGCTTGAAATCTACTGGGGACACTTTCAATGTGATGTCTGAATGTCTGTGGAGCAATAAAAGCCCATTCTTCCTTAAGAGCCAAAACTAGGCAAAGTACTGACGTTGGACGCTTGGTTCTGGAGCGAAGTTGTCGATCTAACACGTCCAAAAGGAATTCCGTTGGGTTCAGGGCTCTCGGAAACGCAACCATTTCAGGTTTGTTATTTTGCGCAAACTATTTCTCACAGATGCTCCTTTTTGACAGGGTATATTGTCTCAGCTTTACTGTATGATTAAACGATGATGACGTTCTCTTGGGTAAAATATTCTGGAGGTAAAAAAAGTCCCCCATTCGGATCTCCGGGCGGGAACTACTCAAGAGGACGTTGTTATCTGGAGAAAGAAAACTGGCGTTCTACGGATCGGAGCGTGGAATGTGAGATCCCTTAATCGGGCAGGTAGGTTAGAAAATTTAACAAGGGAAATGGATAGGTTAAAGTTAGATATAGTGGGAATTAGTGAAGTTCGGTGGCAGGAGGAACAAGACTTCTGGTCAGGCGAATACAGGGTTATAAATACAAAATCAAATAAGGGTAATGCAGGAGTGGGTTTAATAATGATTAAAAAAAATACGTGTACGGGTAAGCTTCTACAAACAGCATAGTGAACGCATTATTGTGGCCAAGATAGATACGAAGCCCACACCTACTACAGTAGTACAAGTTTATATGCCAACTAGCTCTGCAGATGACGAAGAAATTGATGAAATGTATGATGAGATAAAAAAAAATTATTCAGGTAGTGAAAGGATACGAATATTTAATAGTCATGGGTGACTGGAATTCGAGTGTAGGAAAAGCGAGAGAAGGAAACATAGTAGGTGAATATGGATTGGGGCTAAGAAATGAAAGAGGAAGCCGCCTGGTAGAATTCCGCACAGAGCATAACTTAATCATAGCTAATACTTGGTTTAAGAATCATAAAAGAAGATTGTATACATGGAAGAACCCTGGAGATACTAAAAGGTATCAGACAGATTATATAATGGTAAGACAGAGATTTAGGAACCAGGTTTTAAATTGTAAGACATTTCTAGGGGCAGATGTGGATTCTGACCACAATCTATTGGTTATGAACTGTAGATTAAAACTGAAGAAATTGCAAAAAGGGTGGGAATTTAAGGACATGGGACCTGGATAAACTGAAAGAACCAGAGATTGTACAGAGTTTCAGGGAGAGCATAAGGGAACAATTTACAGGAATGGGGGAAAGAAATACAGTAGAAGAAGAATGGGTAGCTTTGAGGGATGAAATAGTGAAGGCAACAGAGGCTCAAATAAGTAAAAAGACGAGGGCTAGTAGAAACTCTTGGGTAACAGAAGAAATATTGAATTTAATTGATGAAAGGAGAAAATATAAAAATGCAGTAAATGAAAAATGATACTGACAGGAAGTGCAAAATGGCTAAGCAAGGATGGCTAGAGGACAAATGTAAGGATGTAGAGGCTTATCTCACTAAGAGTAATATAGATACTGCCTACAGGAAAATTAAAGAGACCTTTGGAGAAATGAGAACCACTTGCATGAACATCAAGAGTTTTGATAGAAACCCAGATCTAAGCAAAGAAGGGAAAGCAGAAAGGTGGAAGCAGTATATAGAGGGCCTATACAAGGGCGATGTACTTGAGGACGATATTATGGAAATGGAAGAGGATGTAGATGAAGACGAAATGGGAGATATGATATTGCGTGAAGAGTTTGACAGAACACTGAAGACCTGAGTCAAAACGAGGCCGCCGGGGTACACAACATTCTATTAGAACTACTGACGTCCTTGGGAGAGCCAGTCATGACAAAACTCTACCATCTGGTGAGCAAGATGTATGAGGCAGGCGAAATACCCTCAGACTTCAAGAAGAATATAATAATCCCAATCCCAAAGAAAGCAGGAGTTGGCAGATGTGAAAATTACCGAACCACCAGTTTAATAAGTCACAGCTGCAAAATACTAACGCGAATTATTTACAGACGAATGGAAAAACTGATAGAAGCCGACCTCGGGGAAGATCAGTTTGGATTCTGTAGAAATGTTGGAACACGTGAGGCAATACTGAACCTACGACTTATCTTAGAAGTAAATTAAGTAAGTGCAAACAAACGTTTCTAGCATTTGTAGACTTTAAGAAAGCTTTTGACAGTGTTGACTGGAATACTCTCTTTCAAATTGTGAAGGTGGCAGGGGTAAAATACAGGGAGCGAAAGGCTATTTACAATTTGTACAGAATCCAGATGGCAGTTATAAGAATCGAGGGACATGAAAGGGAAGCAGTGGTTGGGAAGGGAGTGAGACAGGGTTGTAGTCTCTCCCCGATGTTATTCAATCTGTATTTCAGCAAGCAGTGAAGGAAACAAAAGAAAAATTCGGAGTAGGTATTAAAATCCATGGAGAAGAAATAAAAACTTTGAGGTTCGCCGATGACATTGTAATGCTGTCAGAGACAGCAAAGGACTTGGAAAAGCAGTTGAACGGAATGGACAGTGTCTTGAAAGGAGGGTATAAGATGATCATATAAAAACAAAACGAGGATAATGGAATGTAGTCGAATGAAGTCGGGTGAGGCTGAGGGAATTAGATTAGGAAATGAGACACTTAAAGTAGTAAAGGAGTTTTGCTATTTTGGGAGTAAAATAACTGATGATGGTCGAAGTAGAGAGGATATAAAATGTAGACTGGCAATGGCAAGGAAATCGTTTCTGAAGAAAACAAATTTGTTAACATCGAATATAGATTTAAGTGTCAGGAAGTCGTTTCTGAAAGTATTTGTATGGAGTGTAGCCATGTATGGAAGTGAAACATGGACGATAACTAGTTTGGTCAAGAAGAGAATAGAAGCTTTGGAAATGTGGTGTTACAGAAGAATGCTAAAGATTAGGTGGGTAGATCACATAACTAATGCGGAGGTATTGAATAGAATTGGGGGGAAGAGGAGTTTGTGGCAAAACTTGACAAAAGAAGGGTCCGGTTGGTAGGACATGTCTTGAGGCATCAAGGGATCACAAATTTAGCATTGGAGGGCAGCGTGGAGGGTAAAAATCGTAGAGGGAGACCAAGAGATGAATACACTAAGCAGATTCAGAAGGATGTAGGTTGCAGTAAGTACTGGGAGATGAAGAAGCTTGGACAGGATAGAGTAGCATGGAGAGCTGCATGAAACCAGTCTCAGGACTGGAGACCACAACAACAACAACAACATATTGTCTCTGAACTGATCCTCTACTGTACACAGTACACAATGCTTTGAAATTTGTCCATATCATTCTGCTTTTTGGTGTTTTCTTAAGGGTAATAAGAGGACCACACCCTAACGCGAGAAACATTCTTAGACCGCAACCTCGTCTCTTCAGAACTTCACTGTTGGCACTAGAGATGATGGGGGGTAATGTGCTTCAGGCATTCGCAAAAATAAACCCTTCCATCGGGTTGCCACAGGGTATAGTGAGGTTCATCAACCCAAATCGCTTGTTTGCAAACATCCACTGACCTTTGCAGTTGCTTTATATACCACCTCAGTCTTCGCTTAATATTTATTGCAGAAAAGTTTTCCTTACAGAGAGCTGCTCGACAATTGTTCGGCTCCATTTTGAACTGCGTCGCCATCTTCTGGTGATGAACTGCGTCGCCATCTTCAGGAGAATGCTGCTTCTGCTTATGAGTCCCGCTGAGAACTGACGCCAGGCTGCAAATCGACGTCTTATATACGCAACCGTACAGTACACGGCGCATGCGCCGGCCATCACGGTTGCTGCCCTCCAAGACAGGGAGGTGGCGCCGCCTTTAGTGGAACACTGCTGGCAGCGATATGTCGCACTCAGGGCCGCACCGAAGAACGTTCAGTTTCGATGCGAGACAATACAGGATTCCAAGTCTTGCTAAGAGGAAACCCATTGTCTCTGTTGATTAAATTATCCGCCAACCTAATTTCAATCGCCTCTTTATAGACACTGTCCCAAAAGCCGGGTCCGCAGCTCGTGGTTGGGCGGTAGCATTCTCGCTTCATGCACCAGGGTAATCGGGTTCGATTCCCGGCGGGGTCAGGGATTTTCTCTGCCTCGTGATGACTGGGTGTTGTCTGCTGTCCTTAGGTTAGTTAGGTTTACGTAGTTCTAAGTTCTAGGGGACTGATGACCTTGGATGTTAAGACCCATAGTGCTCAGAGCCATTTGAACCATTTGAACCAAAAGCCGGAAGTGTTGACAACTACCACAGTTTCATCAAATTTCATACTGTGTCCCTCATATAAGCAGTGTTATGCTACTGCCGATTTTTGCTGCTGTTGTAGCCTCGTATGACGGTTATGTCCCACACACCTGTCATGCACTGTGCGAATCGAACGGCCAATATAAGCCTTCCCACATTGACACGGAATTTTGTTCACGCCAGGCTTCCTAAGCCCCAAATCGTCTTTCACAGAGCCGAGTAGTGCCCTAATCTTAGAAGGTGGACGGAACACACTCTTAATGTTGAAATTCCTTAAAATTCGTCCAGTCTTAACCGATATGCCTCCAGCATAAACAAGAAAGGCCACCGATCTATGCTCCTCTTCACGCTCCTCAGGAGATGGTCCAAACTTCATAGCCCGACGAATCTGCTTCTCGCAGTATCCATTTTCCTTAAAAACAGCCATAAAATGCGCAAGTTCTTGGGTTAAGCTGTCCGCGTCGGAAATGGCATATGCTCTGCGTACCAAAGTGTTAAGGACGCCACTGCATTGGTGTGGTGGATGACAACTATTAGGGTGCAGGCACCAATCTGCGTGCGTCAGTAACTATGTTGTCAGTACAGAAGCAATAATAGCAGAATGGTTCAGTCAGTAGAGCTCAGTGGCTTCGAACGTGGATGTCACCTACAAACCCATCAGCGACATTTCAACCCCTCCTAAGCTGCCCAAGTGGACTTTTGGTAGTGTAGTTGTAAAGCGGAAACGCGAAGGAACAACCACTGCTAATCAAAGACTGGGCATTACTTTCGAATACTTTATGGGAGTGACAGTGATCAGTGTGTTACAAATATTTACTACCAAAAACGGTCTTTGATCACAATTTATTTATTGCGGTGACCAGTTTCGACCACTACTGTGGTCGTCTTCAGACCAATGAGAAAGAACCTCCTTCTGCTGGAGAATCACTTTTCCAATTGTGATTCTCCAGCAGAAGGAGGTTCTTACCACAGTAGTGGTCGAAACCGGTCACCGTAATAAATAAATTGTTATCAGAGACTGTTTTTGATAGTAAATAAAGACTAGATAGATCTCAATGTACATAACGGACAGGGATCTTCGAGCGTTGCAGAGGGTAGCTGTAAAAAATCGCCCGAAATCAAGGAAATAACTCACTTGTGCTACCTGCAGCTCATCTAGCCTCTCGTGAAATCTGTTGGTCAATGCTACTTTACATTAGGGTGCCCAAAAACAATGGATGAGATAGTGTGTATCTGTCCCCTCGGGTTCTAGTGTCCTGGGGCCTTTGAAATCCTGCGTGACGTTGAATGAGGTCTTCATGAATCCATCGATGAGAGACGTAAGATACAGACTAACGCGAACAGCCAAATCGCGGAACGATAAACAGAAGTCTAGAAGGGGTACGATCGTGCTCTGTCGATATCCGACATATTCTCCTTCTTACAGTAGACATAACACGATCATAACACAAAGAAACATTACCAAAATCCGATTTCTGAACGAGATACCCGCTGTGTAATCTTTCGTTCTGTGGAGAATGCAGATGGTGTTTGTTAGTTCTAGCTACTTTGCTGTGTTGTGCATGTAGTGCTCTTCATGTCAGTTTCACGTTTGTTCCATATCGCCTTCATGCTGTTCACTTTGTAATGCCCTGCAGTGTAGTTGTATATCGTAGCGTAGCTTTCAAAATATCTTGCTTGGTGTCAGTTTCCATTAATTCTTCGAATTCATCTACATCCTGTTTCATCTAACGTATCATTTCTAGGCGATACTTTGCTAATGCTTCCCGCTAGGAGAGCTCAATGGTGTCATCTCTGTTTTGGAGGAAATGGATGACTTATTTTCGCACGCCGTCCTCCAGGTTCTTGTAGCCAAGAGAGTGGGAATAATTTTGTGTATTGGATTCCTGAATAAAGTCAACCTGTATCCAGAAAAAAATGTGTTGCGTTACTTACTGAACGCCTTTTGTAAAAGATTTTTAAATTTCAAGAAATTACGTAGGACTGCTTTCCGTGAAAAAGTCAAGTATTACGTAAATTAACCGCCGATGGACTCTACAAATTAAAGAAATACTTATAGTTCATGGCACTTGCGTGGTTAGAAAAGGACGCTTTGCAGGTTATGATGTCAGTGTGTAGGCAGGAAGCGATTGCAGTGGACGTTGTTACTGCGTCTTCCCCCAAGTTGAGAGGCAGGTTCTGTGATTCACTTCCTACAAGCAGGAATCAATGGTGCCGAGATTCATCATCGATTGTGTCGTGTATTTGGGTATGAGGTTATGAGTGATAATGTTGAGAAGGAGTAGTACTTAGAATTCAAGGCCTGTTGGATAGACGTGGATGATAGAAGTGATCGAGGAAAACATTTAAATGTGAGTGACGAACTTCTGCAATGTGTTGACGAAATTGTGTGTGTGAGACGTCGGTTCACACTTTCCAACTTCCTCACTCACAAAACCGAAAGAATGGATCTGACCGTGACAATCTTTCAGAGGTACAATGAAGATGGCGATGAATTTCGGGAAAGAATTGTTACTGGGGACGAGAAATGTTTGCAGTACTTGGTTGTTGACACTACATCTACATGCACATGGTTATTCTACAATTCACACCTAAGTGCCGGGCAGAGGGTTCATCGAACCATTTTCATATTACTTCTCTACCGTTCCACTCTCGAATGGCGCGTGGGAAAGAGGGACACCTAAATCTTTCCGTTAGAGCTCTGATTTCTCTTATTTAATTATGATGATCACTTCTCCCTACGTAGGTGGGTGTCAACAAAATATTTACGCATTCGGAAGAGAAATTTGCTGATTGAAATTTCGTAAATAAATCTCGCAGCAAAGAATACAGCCTTTGTTTCAGCGACTGCCACCCCAACTCATGTATCGTATCAGTGACACTCTCACCCCTATTGCGCGATAACACGAAACTAGCTGCCCTTCTTTGCAATTTTTCGATGTCCTCCGTCAATCGTACCTGGTAAGGATCCCACACCGCGCAGCAATATTCCAGAAGAGGGCTGACAAGTGTAATCTAGGCTATCGCTTTAGTGGGTTTGTCGCATCTTCTAAGTGTTGTGCCAACAAAGCGCAGTCTTTGTTTCGCCTTCCCCAAAATATTATCTATGTGGTCTTTCCAATTTAAGTTGCTCGTAATTGTAATTCCTAGGTATTTAGTCGAATTGACAGCCCTTAGATTTGTGCGATTTATCGTATACCCAAAATTTATCGAATTTCTTTTAGAACCCATGTGGATGACCTCGCACTTTTCTTTGTTTAGTGCTAATTGCCACTTTTCACACCATGCAGAAATTCTCTCTAGATCATTTTGCAATTGGAATTGATCGTCTGATGATTTTACTAGACGGTCAATAACAGCGTCATCTGCAAACAACCTAAGGGGGTTGCTCAGATTATCACCTACATCATTTACATACATCTGGAATAGCAGAGGGCCAATGACACTACCTTGCGGAACGCCAGATATCACTTCTGTTCTAATCGATGATTTACCGTCTATCACTAAGAACTGTGACCTCTCTGAGAGGAAATCTCGAATCCAGTCACACAACTGAGACGATACTTCTTATGCACGAAATTTGATTAATAGTCACTTGTGAGGAACGGTATCAAAAGCCTTCTGGAAATCCAGAAATATGGAATCGATCTGAGATCCCTTGTCTAAGGAACGGTCTAAACAGTGAACGTAAACTCACAATCAGCCTAAAAATTTGTAGCAGGCACTATTAAGCTGCAAAATGATAGTTACAGTTTTTTGGGTTGCAAAGGAATTTTGACAACATATTTCATGAGAGTAAAGTGTGAGTATACAGCGACATCACAGGTTTATTGGGAGATTCTTATGAAACTAAGAAGGTCAATCCAAAACAGACTGCGCGGGATCATTACCAAAGGAATCATCCTCCTTCGCGACAAGCGTGGCCACATACTGCAAATTGGAGAAAGATACAACTCAGAACATTTGGCATCCACCTTGAAGCCAGGCATTGGCACCAAACGATTTTTATATCTTCCTCAAACTGAAGGCCTGCTGGCTACTCAAAAATTCAAGACCGTTAATGAGCTCAAGAATGCCGTCAAAATTGGCTGAAGAACCACGTGGCACCATTGTTTGATGAAGAGATAAGGAAGCTGATGTCACGGTACGATAAATGATTGAATTCGGTTGCTACTGTCTGGAGGACAGTATAGACTGTGTAGAAGGCAATTAGGTGTAAGATGCCAGTATATAACGTGCAGTCTGTAGGGAAAGGGAAGTTATCCGTACTCATCCATTAAAGACGAAGTAATCGGAGAATGTATTGAATTAAATAGACGTAAGTATGCAACTTATATTAATAATTCCGTTCTTGTTAATGGCAACAATTTTCCTCTGGATATCTGCGTTATGAACATGATTTTAATTGGCGTTAAGAAACCGCATTGTGTGGCTTTGATATAGTGGGGTTAGCCATTTCTAATGGAGGTTATTTTGAAGAAAATATAGGTTGCATATTCTCCATATAAAATGGGCAAGATCCACTTCTTTAAAGCGTTATTCCCTGTGTGTCGGATAAAGGCAAAAGAGTTGTGTGGTGTAAAGCTTAGGTATTTACTCGGATTTTAATTACTTGTGACTGATATTAAAATATGTATGCAACACGTTTAAATTTGAATTACAGGAACTGGTTTACTTGAGGCACTGTATAAGGAACTTTACGTGCAAACCTTTAATTTGTCTTTAAGTGCCGGCCGGTGTGGCCGAGCAATTCTAAGCTCTTCAGTCTGGAACCGCGCGACCGCTACGGTCGCAGGTTCCAATCCTGCCTTGGCATGAATGTGTCGGGCGGTAGCGTTCTCGCTTCCCGCGCCAGGGTTACCGTGTTCGATTCCCGGCGGGTTCAGGGATTTTCTCTGCCTCGTGATGACTGGGTGTTGTCTGCTGTCCTTAGGTTAGTTAGGTTCAAGTAGTTCTAAGTTATAGGGGACTGATGACCTCAGAAGTTAAGTCCCATAGTGCTCAGAGCCATTTGAACAATTTTTTTTTTTTTTTTGGTCTTTAAGTTAACCTATGATGCCTCGTCAGTACGAGAGAAAAATAAATAGCGCTTCTTCTTCTTCTCTTCAGATATTAGGCGAAATTTCCCGTTACGGTAACCATCCTCTATCTCTTCTTGCTTGGCACTTATAATTTCTAACCTTTAATGAGTACCTGTCATTCTCTGTTCTTTCCAGATGTTCGGGCCATTTTGTCCTGTAGTCTAGAATTTTATCCTTTAAATTTGTTTATTTTTTCTTTAATATCTTGATTCCTTAGTCTGACCTTTATTGTGTAACATTCAATTCGTCTTAGGAATTTCATTTATTGTGCGTGGATACGCCTTTCTTGCTTTTTGCTAATCACACAAGTCTCGTTTCCATAGATCAGTGTGGGGAAGACAACTATTTTGTAGAATTTAATTTGAGTATCTCTCTTAGTTTTGTTTTTAAGTTTTCTGTTCATTGTTCTACATACTCGGCTGAATTTAGTATCCTGGAAATTGAAACAAGAACACCGTGAATTCATTGTCCCAGGAAGGGGAAACTTTATTGACACATTCCTGGGGTCAGATACATCACATGATCACACTGACAGAACCACAGGCACATAGACACAGGCAACAGAGCATGCACAATGTCGGCACTAGTACAGTGTATATCCACCTTTCGCAGCAATGCAGGCTGCTATTCTCCCATGGAAACGATCGTAGAGATGCTGGATGTAGTCCTGTGGAACGGCTTGCCATGCCATTTCCACCTGGCGCCTCAGTTGGACCAGCGTTCGTGCTGGACGTGCAGACCGTGTGAGACGACGCTTCATCCAGTCCCAAACATGCTCAATGGGGAACAGATCCGGAGATCTTGCTGGCCAGGGTAGTTGACTTACACCTTCTAGAGCACGTTGGGTGGCACGGGATACATGCGGACGTGCATTGTCCTGTTGGAACAGCAAGTTCCCTTGCCGGTCTAGGAATGGTAGAACGATGGGTTCGATGACGGTTTGGATGTACCGTGCACTATTCAGTGTCCCCTCGACGATCACCAGAGGTGTACGGCCAGTGTAGGAGATCGCTCCCCACACCATGATGCCGGGTGTTGGCCCTGTGTGCCTCGGTCGTATGGAGTCCTGATTGTGGCGCTCACCTGCACGGCGCCAAACACGCATACGACCATCATTGGCACCAAGGCAGAAGCGACTCTCATCGCTGAAGACGACACGTCTCCATTCGTCCCTCCATTCACGCCTGTCGCGACACCACTGGAGGCGGGCTGCACGATGTTGGGGCGTGAGCGGAAGACGGCCTAACGGTGTGCGGGACAGTAGCCCAGCTTCATGGAGACGGTTGTGAATGGTCCTCGCCAATACCCCAGGAGCAACAGTGTCCCTAATTTGCTGGGAAGTGGCGGTGCGGTCCCGTACGGCACTGCGTAGGATCCTACGGTCTTGGCGTGCATCTGTGCGTCGCTGCGGTCCGGTCCCAGGTCAACGGCCACGTGCACCTTCCGCCGACCACTGGCGACAACATCGATGTACTGTGGAGACCTCACGCCCCACGTGTTGAGCAATTCGGCGGTACGTCCACCCGGCCTCCCGCATGCCCACTATACGCCCTCGCTCAAAGTCCGTCAACTGCACATACGGTTTACGTCCACGCTGTCGCGGCATGCTACCAGTGTTAAAGACTGCGATGGAGCTCCGTATGCCATGGCAAACTGGCTGACACTGACGGCGGCGGTGCACAAATGCTGCGCAGCTAGCGCCATTCGACGGCCAACACCGTGGTTCCTGGTGTGTCAGCTGTGCCGTGCGTGTGATCATTGCTTGTACAGCCCTCTCGCAGTGTCCGGAGCAAGTATGGTGGGTCTGATACACCGGTGTCAATGTGTTCTTTTTTCCATTTCCAGGAGTATTTGTTGCCATATGTCACCTCACATCCTAGGTGTCTGAGGAGCTGACAATGCACGAACGCTTGTTCATCTAAAGCCACCCATAGCGTCTGAAGATGTCATTTTAAGGCCAAAACCGGTTATAATATTATTATAAAAAGTGACTGAGTCAAAAATAAAAAAAAAAACAGCACCATACAGTAAGTTAGTCACCGTCTTTGCAAACTGCATGTTCTTTTTTCCAAAAACTGAAGTGACATACTTGCTCTAAAATCTAATCTGCTACTACTTGGTTCTACTGTGTTCTTTCCCTATGAAGGCTACTTATTAGTTTTTTCTATTGAGATCTCCATGTCAGATTCGGCACTTATTTGTTTCAGTAACTAAATTCCTCTCTGAAAGTCCTCATCTTTATCTACTTCGATTAGTGCATCATCAGAATATAGAATGTTATTTAAAAGAGCCCTCTTTTTGAAATTCTGTTTTCCATATATGCATTATTTCAGGTATGTTAATGTTAAAGTTAGGGAGATACAACGGCCTTGTCCAACTCTTTCTTGGTATCTCATTAGTCATTTTTCCGCTGAGATCTAGCGTGATCGTCATGTTCTGATACAAACTTCTCATCGCATTTATTGCACATATCGGATATCTCCGATTCGTCATTATCTTCAACAGTTTCTGCTTATTAGCACTGTCAAAAGCTTTTTTTTTAACTGATGAAAGGAAAGTGTGTTTATTACACGCTCTGCAAAGGTATGGCATTGCTCTTGCATTAAGAGATGGGAAAAAGAAATCAAAGATTGTACGTACGCAAGCGAAAGGATACTCCCAGTCACGCTGAAAGCGAAATAGATGGAGCTTCATGGTCAGAAACTATTCTCCTACTGCCTGCAGAAGACGTTAATAGTAGATGGTTCAAATGGCTCTGAGCACTATGCGACTTAACATCTGTGGTCATCAGTCGCCTAGAACTTAGAACTAATTAAACCTAACTAACCTAATGACATCACACACATCCATGCCCGAGGCAGGATTCGAACCTGCGACCGTAGCAGTCGCGCGGTTCCGGACTGAGCGCCTAGAACCGCGAGACCACCGCGGCCGGCGATCCGTATCAGGTCGCGTTGACAGAGGAGATAGAGAAAATCCAAAGAAGAGCGGCGCGTTTCGTCACAGGGTTATTTGGTAAGCGTGACAG
This sequence comes from Schistocerca gregaria, assembly GCF_023897955.1. Lineage (NCBI taxonomy): Eukaryota > Metazoa > Arthropoda > Insecta > Orthoptera > Acrididae > Schistocerca > Schistocerca gregaria. The sequence goes on along the minus strand of NC_064922.1, from coordinate 926,223,972 downwards.
TGTTACGGAGATGTTTAGCAAACTCAAGTGGCAGACTCTGCAAGAGAGGCGCTTTGCATCGCGGTGTAGTTTGCTGTCCAGGTTTCGAGAGGGTGCGTTTCTGGATGAGGTATCGAATATATTGCTTCCCCCTACTTATACCTCCCGTGGAGATCACGAATGTAAAATTAGAGAGATTCGAGCGCGCACGGAGGCTTTCAGACAGTCGTTCTTCCCGCGAACCATTCGCGACTGGAGCAGGAAAGGGAGATAATGACAGTGGCACGTAAAGCGCCCTCCATCACACACGGTTGGGTGGCTTGCGAAGTATAAATGTAGATGTAGATGTCTCCAGGTTCCCACTTCGAAATAAGTTATAGGTCTGCATGTGTGAATATGTATTTATGAACTCGTTGAACAATCAGTTCATTCCTAGTAAGGCTTCTGGCAAAGTATTGCTGATTCTAGATGGACACAGATCACACTGTTCTGAGGTCAGTCTTCTCGGTCTTGCAGCTGAGAATCAGATTATACCCCTTTGCCTGCCTGGCCATAGGAGTTGCAACCCCTATATCGGTCCTTCTTCAAGCTCTTAAAAACCTTTTGGCAGCGGGCTATCAACACTTCAGTTCACAGCCATCCGGGCTCTACAGCTAGGACAGCTGTTGAGTTTCGCACGGAATCATGCTGCAGTTGTAGGTAATGGCACTTCTGGATTTTAGGCCTGCGGGAGTTATCCACATGACCCATCCAAAATTACAAGAATGGCTTGGTTCAAATAGCTCTGAGCACTGTGGGACTTAACATTTGTTGTCATCAGTCCCCTAGAACTTAGAACTACTTAAACCTAACTAACCTAAGGACATCACACACATCCATGCCCGAAGCAGGATTCGAACCTGCGACCGTAGCAGTCGCGTGCTTCCGGACTGAGCGCCTAGAAGCGCTCGGCCACCACGGCCGGCCCAAAATTACAGACTACACATTCGAAATATCCGACAGAGGAACTGTTGATACAATTGACACACCGTTGTATACAGAAGGAATGTAACATCAGCCTGCAAAGTAGAACAATCTAGTAATCCTGGTGTATCATTCACAAGCCGTGTTCCAGTGCCTACTCCTGCTCCAGCACTATCCACGCCCAAAGCATCGATAGCTGTGCGCCATGCAGGACCATCCAGAAGTTGTGGAGAACAATCTAACAAGTCCTCTTTTGTCGTTAGCACCTAGGCCAACCAAGAGGAAAACGCAGATTTTTCGAGGTTCTAACGAGCAATCCATAACGGAAGCAGACGAGAGACAAAGCCGAAAAGAATGGATCAAAACACCGCATTCTATGGAGGAAGGAGTTGAAACCGCCAAGCAGTTCATCTTCAGGTGATGAAGAATCCTTAAATATGATTAACACAAATGGAAAGAATGAGAGCGACGATATTTGTCGTGACTGTAGGGGCACCTTTTGTGACAAGAAATGGCCCAATTGTGACTGGATCAAATGCACTGGATGTAAGGAGTGGTTGCATGAGTTCTTTGGAAACGGCAACGATTATTATAATATTTGTAACACATGAATCAGGTAACACTGATGAGCAAATGAACGCCTTAATCCAGCAATAACGAATTGCTGAGTGCGGGATTATTCTTGTTCGTGTTTTTCATAAGCAAAACAAATTAGTTTTCTCGTGTTATACTTAACTGCTTCTCCCTCAATGCAGGTGGCATCTTCCCTAGCCATCATTGGAAGGTGTCAAGTGTACAGGGCTTTCAGTATCGCACTATATCTATCGTCCATTCAAATATTTATTGTTTATATTTTGAGTGTTGTTATTTGCAGGTCCATGCTTTGACTCAAACGGAATTTAAAGGTTTTTGGCTGGGTTGTTCAGACGTTATGGAAGAATACACTACTGATCATTAAAATTGCTACACCACGGAGATTACGTGCTACAGACGCGAAATTTAATCGACAGGAAGAAGATGCAGTGATATGTAAATGATTAGCTTTTCAAAGCATTCACACAAAGCTGGCGCTGGAGGCGGCACCTACAACGTGCTGACACGAGGAAAGTTTCCGACCGATTTCTCATACACAAACAACAGTTGACCGGCGTTGCCTGGTGAAAAGTTGTTGTGATGCCTCGTGTGAGGAGGAGAAATGCGTACCATCACGTTTCCGACTTTGATAAAGGGCGGATTGTAGCCTATAGCGATTGCGGTTTATCGTATCGCGGCATTGCTGCTCGCGTTGGTCGAGATCCAATGACTGTTACCAGAATATGGAATCGGTGGGTTCAGGAGGGTGATACGGAACACCGTGCTGGATCCCAACGGCCTCGTATCACTAGCAGTCGAGATGACAGGCATCTTATCCGCATGGCTGTAACGGATCGTGTAGCCACGTCTCGATCCCTGAGTCAGCAGATGGGGACGTTTGCAAGACAACAACGATTTGCACGAACGGTTCGACGACGTGTTAAAGCAGCATGGACTATAAGCTCGGAGACCATGGCTGCGGTTACCCTTGACGCTGCATCACAGACAGGAGCGCCTGCGTTGGTGTACTCAACGAAGAACCTGGGTGCTCGACTGGCAAAACGTAATTTTTTCGGATGAATCCAGGTTCTGTTTACAGCATCATGATGGTCGCATCCGTGGTTGGCGACCACGGTGAACGCACATTGGAAGCGTGTATTCGTCATCGCCATACTGGCGTATCACCCAGCGTGATGGTATGGGGTGCCATTGGTTACACGTTTCGGTCACCTCTTGTTCGCATTGACGGCACTTTGATCAGTGGATGTTACATTTCAGATGCGTTACGACCTCTGCCGCTAATTCGATCCCTGCGAAACCCTACATTTCAGCAGGATAATGCACGACCGCATGTTGCAGGTTCTGTACGGGCCTTTCTGGATACAGAAAATGTTCGACTGCTGCCCTGGGTAGCACATTCTCCAGATCCCTCACTAATTGAAAACGTCTGGTCAATGGTGTGCGAGCAACTGGCTCGTCACAATACGCCAGTCACTACTCTTGATGAACTGTGGTATCGTATTGAAGATGCATGCGCAGCTGTACCTGTACACGCCATCCAAGCTCTGTTGCCGAGGCGTATCAAGGCCGTTATTACGGCCGGAGGTGGTTGTTATGGGTACTGATTTCTCAGCATCTATGCACCCAAATTGCGTGAAAATGTAATCACATGTTAGTTCTAGTATAATATATTTGTCCAATGAATACCCGTTTATCATCTGCATTTCTTCTTGGTTTGGCGATTTTAATGGCCAGTAGTGTATTTCTTAACTATGGCCTCTTTCCGCGTCTTACCTTAAATTTCTTTAATAGGTATTTCTTTTATTTTTAAACAGACAATCGGTGGTTAATTTAGCAATTGTCCTCGTATACTGTTTATGTCGTAGTGGATCGATAGGGAACATTTTAAGCAAATGCGTCTGTTGTCTGCTTGTTTAGTGAATCATGTCGACGTCAGAAAAAGATAAACGACACCGATGACGGGGGCGAGACCAAGACGAATTTCAGTTTTAGTTGCAAACAGCACCGCTTGACTGCGCTACACTCGGCCTGAGCGCTCAGATTTTGCGACCTTTGGCGCCTTTCCGGCAGCGCTCGGCGCGTCACGTCGGAGAGCGGCTCGCCTTTGGGTAAGAGGATCAGAGAGAGAGCTGCCGGGAGACGTATTGTGATAAACGGCGGCTGCGTACGGCCGGGGTAAAACCCAGAAAACGCGCCCAGAAATTCCACAGCCACAGAAGTTCGCAGCCATCACACAAGACGAAGTCCTATTATCAAGCCGCAGAAAGAGTACACTTGTCAAAAGAATTTGAGAGTTTTGGGTTTTGGTAGCAGCTCCGGGGAAGCTAAAACTTGTGCGAACACTACAGCCACGATATTTCGGTGAACATTTCCGTTGGCCTCTCCCATCGCCAGACAACTCTCGAATTTATTCTGTCGCTATATAGAATGGGCGACATGCACGGTACACTTAAACAGCTGATCACTCAGCAAAATTAGACAGGCGGCGGTTTGTGAGCCTTCTGCGCAACTGCGAGGCATTTTGTCAAATCGTGGGTTGTGTTTACTGCAGCACACTGATCAGGTCGCCTATGTAGCGTTGTTGCATACGAAATAACTGTGTCCATAAAGGCCTGTTATCGTTTCAAAAAATCGTCACTTGGAAAATTTTCCTCCCCTCGTCCTTTGTTGCAGATTTTACTTGGAGCGGTTCCATATGGCTACAGAATTGCAGAAGTCGCAATGTGCCGTCTGCTATGCAGAATCCAAATATGTGACAATGGTACTGCTGAATTGGTTGGTTGGTTCGTTCGATGATTAAAAGGACCGAATTACTACGTCATCCGTCCCTTTTTCCGTCACCAGACAGCTCTATATGTCTATATGTCAGGTAAGAAAACCGCAAGGTCTACCAAGGTCAGCGAATCTGACATAAGAGACAAAAAGAAGAAAGGGAGACAGAGGAAGAAAGGCAGGCAAATTGCCCCATCCAGGAGGCAGTCGGACTGCTGAATTATCAACACCAGGGCGCCGCTGGCAAGAACAAGCGTAATTAGGTGGTTCAAAAACTTTAGAGAGACAGGCAGTGTCAAAGAGCTTCCTCCAAGAGAGTGCAACGCAGCCCCCAGAAATCTGTTTATCGCCCAAGAACCTAGATCGCCTGTGCGTAAAGTGTTACATAAACGTTTACACCTTGTTGTGTACAAAGTGCAAATGGTCCAACCGTTGCAGCCAAAAAAAAAAAAAAATACTTATATTCTCGCGTTCTGTAGATGCTGACAATTAGTACTTGAAAAAGTGTCTGTTGTCAAAGGAGGTAACCTTCTACATTTCTCGTCATGTGAATCGCCACAGCTTTAGGATTTGGGGCTCCGAACACCCACACAACAGAGGTGCACACGTTACTGATAGCGCGAATCTTAATGTGTAGTGTGATGTAATGCGCGATAGAGTCAATTTTTCTTTGCAGAGACACCTATGGAGGGAAATGTCTATCTGGGCATGTTTGAGCAGTTTCTGCTACCACAGATCGAAAAGCAACAGCCGTCAATCATCTTACACCACTATGGTGCACCGCCACATTGGAGTTTTAACGTTCGGGATTGCAGAAATGACACCTTTCCTGAGCGCTGGATGGGTCGTGACGGTCCCATCACAGGACCCTCGCCACTTCATTACACTTTTTTTTTGGTGTTACGCCAAGGATGATGTGCATACACCAGCCAATACACTGCTATCGTTCATGGATGCAATCAGAAATGTTGATGCTGCAAAGCTGACCTATACACGGGCAGAACTCTAAGATCACTTTGAAGTTCCCCAGGCGACGAGTGGGCCACACATTGAAGTTCTGGTATAACAGAAAAAAAAACTTCCAGCGCTGATAAATGTTTTGCTGTAAGCTGCGCAGGAGAGCGTCTGTAAAGTTTGGAAGGTAGGAGACGAGGTACTGGCAGAAGTAAAGCTGTAAGGACGGGGCGTAAGTCGTTCTTGGGTAGCTTAGATGGTAGAGCACTTGCCCGCGAAAGGCAAAGGTCCCGAGTTCGAGTCTCGGTCCGGCACACAGTTTTAATCTGCCAGGAAGTTTCTTACTTCTTGCCTCGACTTTTTCTGGATCCGATTATACTAAGAAATGGATGTACTAGATGCCCCCCCCCCCCCCCTCAGATTGTTGCTCCGTGTCTTGAAGGGGTCTATTTACACCCTTCGTTCCGAGACAGTCCTTTTTTTTTTGGAGATCTTACCTTCAAGACCCTACAGTTCGCTTCACTTATGCAGAAAGCGGTTCTTTGCCCTCCTTTTCCTTCTGTTCTGTGAGGAGTTTCCTCCTCTTAGCCCCAGACAAGCATTTGATCTTGGTCTAGTCCGACTTCACAGCAGCACTTCTTGAACTGCTCTGTCACTTGATCCTGTAGCAGAAATGGCTCCAATCGATTCCATTCGCAATGTTGGGAAACTGAGATATCATACAGTCCCTCAATTTTAAAATTATTCGCTGTTTTCTCCATATTGGCCCACGAGGACTGTGGATATATCAGGTCAACACCAGCGGGGCTCCTCGGTGGTGCAACGCTACTTACTCAGAAAGGCAACCCCAGTACCCCTGAGGCACCGTTTGTCTCGCATCCCTCAGCACAGATCGCATCACACTTTGGGTTAGGTGCATAGGGAGCTGGGGAATGACTATGGAAGTGGATGTGGAAACCAATGTCGCATAGTGGGACACGCTTCGTTGGTTCATCCGGTGGAACCTGTCCGGCACGGGAAATCCTGTCAGCACGTACGCTACTGCCGGCATAGTCTTCATCTTCACACCAACACACAAATTTCTCTGCCTGCACGGTCAGTGCTAAAATAAGGAAGCTTTTCCCGTAGAAGACTCTGTGCGTTGCCGTTCACTGAAGTTACAACACCATGAAGACATCATGCAGTGTGTGTGTCAGATTAACATGAACTGTACTACACTCTTCGATATGCAATGATTAGGAGGTAGGACTAACGCCAGGTGCATTCTGCAGTAGGTTTGCCATTCGTAAATCACATTTGGATGTTGGTTGCTTGTGAGGAGATCGTGCTGTGGCTTGTGTAAGAAGAGGAAACATCTATTTACATCTACATCTACATTCATACTCCGCAAGCCACCCAACGGTGTGTGGCGGAGGGCACTTTACGTGCCACTGTCATTACCTCCCTTTTCTGTTCCAGTCGCGTATGGTTCGCGGGAGGAACGACTGTCTGAAAGCCTCCGTGCGCGCTCGAATCTCTCTAATTTTACATTCGTGATCTCCACGGGAGGTATAAGTAGGGGGAAGCAGTATATTCGATACCTCATCCAGAAACGCACCCTCTCGAAACCTGGTGAGAAAGCTACACCGCGATGCAGAGCGCCTCTCTTGCAGAGTCTGCCACTTGAGTTTGCTAAACATGTCCGTAACGCTATCACGGTTACCAAATAACCCTGTGACGAAACGCGCCGCTCTTCTTTGGATCTTCTCTATTTCCACCGTCAACCCGATCTGGTACGGATCCCACACTGATGAGCAATACTCAGGTATAGGTCGAACGAGTGTTTTGTAAGCCACCTCCTTTGTTGATGGACTACATTTTCTAAGGAGTCTCCCAATGAATCTCAACCTGGTACCCGCCTTACCAACAATTAATTTTATGTGATCATTCCATTTCAAATCGTTCCGCACTCATACTCCCAGATATTTAACAGAAGTAACTGCTACCAGTGTTTGTTCCGCTATCATATAATCATACAATAAAGGATCCTACTTTCTATGCATTCGCAGTACATAACATTGGTCTATGTTAAGGGTCAGTTGCCACTCCCTGCACAAAGTGCCTATCAACTGCAGATCTTCCTGCATTTCGCTACAATTTTCTAATGCTGGAACTTCTCTGTATACTACAGCATCATCCGCGAAAAGCCGCATGGAACTTCCGACACTATCTACTAGGTCATTTATGTATATTGTGAAAAGCAATGGTCCCATAACACTCCCCTGTGGCACGCCAGAGGTTACTTTAACGTCTGTAGACGTCTCTCCATTGATAACAACATGCTGTGTTCTGTTTGCTAAAAACTCTTCAATCCAGCCACACAGTTGGTCTGATATTCCGTAGGCTCTTACTTTCTTTATCAGGCGACAGTGCGGAACTGTATCGAACGCCTTCCGGAAGTCTAGGAAAATAGCATCTACCTGGGAGCCTGTATCTAATAATTTCTGGGTCTCATGAACAAATAAAGCGAGTTGGGTCTCACACGATCGCTGTTTCCGGAATCCATGTTGAGTCCTACAGAGTAGATTCTGGGTTTCCAAAAACGACATGATACTCGAGCAAAAAAGGTTATAAAAGTCTACAACAGATCAACGTCAGAGATATAGTTCTATAGTTTTGCGCATCTGCTCGACGACCCTTCTTGAAGACTGGGATTACCTGTGCTCTTTTCCAATCATTTGGAACCTTCCGTTCCTCTAGAGACTTGCGGTACACGGCTGTTAGAAGGGGGCAAGTTCTTTCGCGTACTCTGTGTAGAATCGAATTGGTATTCCGTCAGGACCAGTGGACTTTCCTCTGCTGAGTGATTTCAGTTGCTTTTCTGTTCCTTGGACACTTATTTCGATGTCAGCCATTTTTTCGTTTGTGCGAGGATTTAGAGAAGGAACTGCAGTGCGGTCTTCCTCTGTGAAACAGCTTTGGAAAAAGGTGTTTAGTATTTCAGCTTTACGCGTGTCATCGTCTGTTTCAAAGCCATCATCATCCCGGAGTGTCTGGATATGCTGTTTTGAGCCACTTACTGATGTAACATAAGACCAGAACTTCCTAGGATTTTCTGTCAAGTCGGTACATAGAATTTTACTTTCGAATTCACTGAACGCTTCACGCATAGCCCTCCTTACGCTAACTTTGACATCGTTTAGTTTCTGTTTGTCTGAGAGGTTTTGGCTGCGTTTAAACTTGGAGTGAAGCTCTCTTTGCTTCCGCAGTAGTTTCCTAACTTTGTTGTTGAACCACGGTGGGTTTTTCCCGTCCCTTACAGTTTTACTCGGCACGTACCTGTCTAAAACGCATTTTTACAATTGCCTTAAACTTTTTCCATAATCACTCAACATTGTCAGTGTCGGAACAGAAATTTTCGTTTTGATCTGTTAGGTAGTCTGAAATCTGCCTTCTATTACTCTTGCTAAACAGATAAACCTTCCTCCCTTTTTTATATTCCTATTAACTTCCATATTCAGGGATGCTTGAACGGCCTTATGATCACTGATTCCCTGTTCTGCACTTACAGAGTCGAAAAGTTCGGGTCTGTTTGTTATCAGTAGGTCCAAGATGTTATTTCCACGAGTCGGTTCTCAACAGGTGTCAAAATTCAATAGATGCAGCATGACGGTCTATCGAAAATGCGGTTTATCGCTCCACTGTATTGCTACTCGCACTGATAGTCATCTCACGACTGTTACTAGCGTATGGAATTGTTTGAAACTAATGATGGCAATAGTCTAAGTTAGTTATTAATTAAATTAAAATTGCGATCTTGATGGAATATTGTAATAAAATTGTGCAAAAAATGATCACTGACTATTATTCAGGCTATGTATGTCTTCAACAGACATTGTTCCGGCGGCTACGTAGAATCATACAACTACGTCACGTAGATCTACATCTACGTCTACACTCAGCAAGCCACGTTACGGTGTGTGGCTGAGGCTACTTTACGTACTAGCGTCACTTTCCCCTTTTCCTGTTCCAGTCGCATATGGTTCGAGGGAAGAACAGCTGTTAGTAAGCCTCCACGTGAACTTGAATGTCTCTAGTTTTAAGGTCTTTTCGCGATATATACGTGGGGGTAAGCAGTATATTGATTCTCTTCTAGGAACGTGCGCTCTCGGAACTTCAAAGGTAAAACACACCGTGATGCAGAACTCCCCTCTGCCACTGGAGTTGGTTGATCATTGATTGTGATTTCCTGTCAGAGAGGTCACAGTTCGTTGTAATTAATGAAAGTCATCGAGTGAAACAGAAGTGATTTCTGGCTTTCCCCAAGGTAGTGTTATAGGCCCTTTGCTGTTTCGTATCTACTAGGGTTGGAACTTAAATAGTCGCAACTATTTATTCACAACCGATACAAAAGAGTTACGTGTTGCACCTGTTACTGTCCTTCAGAGTAGTCCCGTTGCCAGCGATGTGAAAGACGTTAGCAGTGCCTGTCCTGTTGTTGGTGCGAATGGAGCGGTCCATTGCCTGTTGAATCTCTGGAACAGTTCTGAAGTGAATGCCACGAAGCCAAAACTGAAACGCCAATTAAACGAATGGCGTCATATGGGTCGCCGCGAAAGTTGAAAGTGCGTGAGAGCCCCAGTATGATGAAAGTGATGGTGATTTTCGTGTACGACTGTGATGGTGTTTCTTAACGCATTACATTCCTCCACGGCAGACCGTCCGTGCACAGTATTACTGTTCGTTTTTGGAGCATCACCTGCGACCAGCTTTGTCAAAGAAGGGGCGACACTTTCCTCGCAATCCACCCGTCACTTTGCACGACAATGCTCGCTCGCATACAGCGCAAACTTTGGTTGCTCTGTTCAGTCGATGGGACTAGGAAGTACTGTACCATCCACCATACTTCCCCGACTTAAGTCCTTGATTTGATTCCGAAGATTAAGGAACCACTTCGTCGCATTCGCTTCAGAACTGTTCCAGAGACAGGCAGTAGACCGCTCCATTCGCACCATCAACAGAACAGACTCTGAAAATGGTATACTACGCCTTCCACATCGCTGGCAACGGATTCTGGTGACTACTCTGAAGGACAGTAACAGGTGCAAACATGTAACTCTTTTGTATCGGTTGTGAATAAATAGTTGCCACTATTTAAGTTCCAGCCTTCGTACATAAACGATTTGGGACACAATCTGAGCGGCAGTCTTAGATAGGTTGCAGGTGGCTCTGTCGTTTATCGACTAATAAAGTCATCAGAAGATCAAAACAAAGTGCAAAACGATTTAGAAAAGATATCTGAATGGGTCGAAAAGTGGCAATTGACCCTGAATAAAGAAAACTGTGAGGTCATCCACATGAATGTTAAAAGGAACTCGTTAAACTTCGGTTACACGATAAATCAGTCTAATCTAAAAAATGTAAATTCAACGAAATACCTAGGTATTGCAATTACGAATAACTTAAATTGGGAAGAACACATAGAAAATGTTGTGGGGAAGGCTAACCAAAGGCTGCGTTTTATTGGCAGGACACTTAAAAAATGTAACAGACCTATTAAGGAGACTGCCTACACTACGCTTGTCCGCCCGCTTTTGGAATACTGTTGCGCGTCGAGGGATCCTTACCAGATAGGACTGACAGAGTAGATCGAAAAAGGTCAAGGAAGGGGAGTACGTTTTGTACTATCGCGAAATAAGGGAGAGATGTCACTCAAATGATACAGGATTTGGGCCGGGCGTCATTTTTCATTGCGACAGAATCTCCTCACGAAATTTCAATCATCTACTTTTTCCTACGGATGCGAAAATATTTTGTTGACACCACGATAGAGTAGATATGAGATTTGAATAATAGAGAGTTGTGAAGGTGGTTCGATGAACCCTCTGCCAGGCACTTAAATGTGATTTGCAGAGTATCCACGGAGATGTAGATCTTCGTGCCTTCTAAAAGAACCTGTAACGAAACGCGCTGCTCTTCTTCGCATCTTCTTTATTTTGTCTATCTATCCTATCTAATACGCATCCCATACTTTCGAGCAATATTCAGGTAGTAATCGAACGAATGTTTTCTAAGCTACTCCATTTGTTGATGGAATACATTTTCTGCGGATTCTTCCAACGAATCTCAGTCCGACATGTGCTTTACTCGCGATTAATTTTACGTTCTCATTCCACTTCAAACCGCTCCGTACGCAAATTGTTAGATTTTTATGGAAATAACTTCTTCCAGTGATTGTTCTGCGATTTTCTAATCATACTGTAAAGGGTCTTTCAGTATATGTATTCGTAATACTTTACATTTCTTTATGTTGAGAACCGTCTGTCACTCCGTGCACGAAGCTTGGATCCTCTGAAAGTCTTCCTGCATTTCGCTACGATTTCCTAGCATCGCGATTTCTCTGTATACAGCAGCATCATCTGCGAAAAGCCTCATGGAACTGTCGACGCTATATACAAGGTCATTTACATATATTCTGAAAAGTAATGGTACTATAACACTCCCCTCGGGCACACTCGAAGTTACTTTTACGTCTGAATACTTCTCTCCGTTCATAATGACATGCTTTATTCTGTTTGCTGCAAACTCTTCAATTCAGTCACACAGCTATGCGAGATTCCATACGCTCATATTTTGTTCATAAGGCGGCAGAGTGGGTCCTGTCTTGATTCAGGAAATGGGGTTGTTTGCACGAAGAGAAATAACATGACCAGTGTTTCATCTTCTGGAGTAGAGGTCGCACAAAATAACGTGGCGACTGTCTGCGCTGGCGACATGGCAGGGTAGGAGACAATAGTAGCGATGGAGGTTCCCTTGTGATGCACGGTAGGGGAGGTGCAGTTACGACAGTTAAAGCCTTCGCTCAAAGCATATTTCGCGTAACCTCTAATCTTCAACTAGCTAGTCTGCAAATTATTGTATTAACAGGCTACGCAACAACGACTAATAATAATTCAACAAATACAAAATTTCAACACAGCACTATCAAGCACAATAACGGAGTCACTGGGAATTTTTGCTATTGATTTCTGTTCTAGTCACGTGATACAAAAAAGACAAACTCAGTCGAACTGCTTTATACATGCATTTGAAGTGAATAGTAGTAGCTCAAGGAATTAAAGCAGTCATCTCTTCACGTAATCTGCCATTTTACTCCGCAACTTTAACATTATAAGCGTATTTGGAACTATCTTAGGTTTCCTCCTGTAGAGTAACCATTTACTTATGTTCAATATGCAAATTAATTTTTTGTATTCTATACACTCATATGAATAATGATTTTAACTGTATGTCCTACAGCGAGGAGTTGTCCTTTTTAAAGTGCTGCTTTCATTCTTTTCCTTGATCCATCTAATCACTCGTTGCATGTAATGTGAGAACTATGAATATATCTTTCATGGACGTGTAGGATGGATGTGCTCTGTGTACGGTAATTTCCCACATTATTGAGACAGTCAATACGTTTACTTCATATATCTAACAATAATTTAAACATAGAGTAATTTCAACATAGAGAGAGAGAGATAGAGAGAGAGAGAGAAACTCACGTACCTATAGCGTGATTTGCATAGTAAGGGTCGTAATTATGAAATGTCTCCTTTAACTGAGATATTTTGTTTGATTAATGGAAGTACTGACCTTACCATCGGACACCGTTTATATGTCATGGAGAAATTATGTGTTAGTCTCTTGACAACCTGTTCACCAGAATTATCTGAGTATTTCTTTTCTTCTCCTTTTCCTTCTCCTCTTTGCTGTCGTAGAGCAGCCTTTGGAAGTACCTGTAGTTATGTTTCTTCCCCTCGGTCTTTATTCTTTTCATTGTGTGATGGGAAACGCCAGTGGCTGTTGTAATCTTATGCAGTACACTTTTTAATCTGATTTTTACTTCCTCGTCTGCCTCTTTCAACATTTTATGAGAGAGAGAGAGAGAGAGAGGGAGAGAGAGAGAGAGAGAGAGAGAGAGAGAGAGAGAGAGAAACTCACGTACCTATAGCGTAATTTGCATAGTAAGGGTCGTAATTATGAAATGTCTCCTTTAACTGAGATATTTTGTTTGATTAATGGAAGTACTGACCTTACCATCGGATACCGTTTATATGTCATGGAGAAATTATGTATTAGTCTCTTGACAACCTGTTCACCAGAATTATCTGAGTATTTCTTTTCTTCTCCTTTTCCTTCTCCTCTTTGCTGTCGTAGAGCAGCCTTTGGAAGTACCTGTAGTTATGTTTCCTCCCCTCGTTCTTTATTCTTTTCATTGTGTGATGGGAAACGCCAGTGGCTGCTGTAATCTTATGCAGTACACTTTTTAATCTGATTTTTACTTCCTCGTCTGCCTCTTTCAACATTTTATGACACTGCACACAGTCTGCCGCACATGATATGGAACACTTACCCTGGACCTACTGTGCCTGGAGCGTGTTGTGCAGTGTTGTGTACAACACAGATAGCAACGAGAACGGTCGAAGCGCATGGGTCGTCAGGCTACAAACCATTGCTAGCTGACAAGCGAACTGTCCAATCCAATATGCCGAAACCTGCCGTGGAATTCTTTATACAGGAAGAATACACTGAAATAACACTGTCAAAATTTTAGCTGCTAAGGAACACTGTTAGTTTTTAAAAAAAGGTGTTGAAATGTGTGAAACTCGTCGCCACAACGGTAAACAGATAACATGTATAACGCGATCGAAATTTGCAAAGCGTATTTCAGTTTCTGTTCCTAGTTTCTCTGAAACAGTGGTTCACAGTTACTATTCATTCGAATTTGCAACTCATTTAATCTCCATAAAAATTAGCAGTAGCCTTTTGCGGTTTCTTTGTGTGTTAAAAAAGAAGATTAAAGTGATTTAATTTTCTACGTGGTTTTTTTGTATATGCTTGCTAACAGCACCTGCCTTTATGCAGGTTCCAGATTTGGAATCCAGTTAATGTTCTCAGCCCTGTAAAGATGAAACATGCATAAAATGGTAGGCAATGGAAATCATCCACCTTTCCTAGATACCTGTTATTTATTAGTTAATTTCATGTACATTCATTCGGATGGAGTCCACATTTCGTTAGAAACTGTGGAAAAATTAGAGGAAACAGGAAATAACTTGGTCGATTCTGTGAAATGTCGCACGGACGACGATTTTTGTGGCAATTAAAGGCCAGAACAAACGTAGAGTACCGTCCAAGTCCAAAGAAGACATGTACAGTAAGAGCTTTCATTGAGAAGGAAAAGGCTACAAATTTTTAGTTAGACGAATATACGTAAGCACTGTGCAGAGCAGGTTTCATTTAATAAAAATCTGAACATGAATTTTATAAATGGAAAAAAAGAGTTACATTAAGTATGAAAGTACGCAAAAATTAAATTAGAAAAAGTGTGAAAGAAAAACTATTTACAAGGTTTAAAACTGCTCTTGAGAATCAATGTACCTTTGCAGAGGGAGATGTAGGAGACTGGGCGCTCTGAATTGCAAGTGAGATAAACATTATTGATTTCCAGGATTTTCGGCCCACTTCAGATTCAGGAAATTAAGCGGAAAAGAAAGTCGTATAATTACGAAATTTATCTCAAGTAAATGTGTAGAGGAGATGTCATAATAGGTAATACTATAGAGAAAAGCGTAGCTGAGGAGGAGGGAAAATTTTTTTTATCCCCTAAAATGCTACATATAAAGCAGGTTTCGCGCAAATTGCACTTTATCATTACGAGCGACGAGAAGACAGAATCATTTGCACAGTTGATGAACGCTGTGACCCATTATTAAACAACAATGCCAGTGATAAGTGAAGTGGTCCTGTCTCAGAATACTTCCACAAAGTCACATAGAGATGTAATTGAAATTTGTTTATGTGGACAAGTAAACACCGAACACAGACAGTCTGCTGTTTCTTGCCTAGGGACGCCAGATGAAAGTTGATGTCGTCAAGCCCTGAGTGAAAATTGCGCAACGGATAACTGGGGAGGGGAGCTTGAGAGAGCTACCTAGAGAGCGTGTCCTTTCTGTACGATACTAGGCGAGGGGCTGGAGGGCTCACACGCTGATGTGTGGGTCCCTGCATTCTATATCTTTTATTTTAAATGAATTCCTTTAACTTGACTTCTTTGTGATTTTTAAGGTATGTTAAAGATTGGTGACAATTGATTACATATTTACTTTAGACATTATCACTCGACTTTACAGCGATTGCAGCGATGGTTCCAGTTTACAGATATTACAATCTTACAACTTATAGCTCGGGTATATTATGTATTAACCTTCACGCACATTTCTACGAGCAAGACGGAATTGCGTTGGCCAAAAGTATACCACCAAAGTCTCCCAATATTTTACATGGGTCATCCACTACGTGAGGAGGATAACAGGCAAACTGGGGAACAGAAACATTAACACAGGGGGTCTCAAATTTCCGAAATTAAACGAGAACATTCAGTTGCTTACACAATCCAAAGCTGGAAATATTCAGATACCTCTCTTCCATGCGTGAACATTGAGACAGGCGCACTGAGGGCACGTCTGCTCACTTACACACACACACACACACACACACACACAAAAAATAAAACAAAAAAAAAATTTAAATGGTTCAAATGGCTCTGAGCACTATGGGACTAACATCTGTGCTCATCAGTCCCCTAGAACTTAGAACTATTTAAACCTAACTAACCTACGGGCTTCACACACATCCATGCCCGAGGCAGGATTCGAACCTGCGACCGTAGCGGTCATGCGGTTCCAGACTGAAGCGCCTAGAACCGCACGGCCACACCGGCCGGCTGCTCACTTACCCATCTTCTGTAACACTCCTAGAATATGGCGGGCACCCGGAGGCCTTCCTGGGCCCCGGTGGAGGGGGTGGTCGAACAACTTGGCCGTGACCAACCTCTCCACCCCAAATCTTGTGACACTGGAACGTCTTTGACTTTTACCTGCCTGTGCTGTCTCTCTGATCGCCTACCCAGGAATAAGTTTGGCACTACTATACTACAGAACTGCTTCCCAACTAAGATTTGGCCACGCGTTACGGAAAGGTGTGAGGAGGACAAGGAAAGTTTTCCGTGCAGATTCACAGTCACGTCCAAGAAATGCATAATACACGACACATATAAATACGTATTATGAAGCCTGACACATCTCTTTCCACCCGTCCACATGGGTTCTGTTGCACCCGCCGCCGACCGCGTCGTGTAATAAAATTGGCGGCGGAGCCGCCTCTGTTTGTATTTCTCGGTGCGAGCGAGCAGCGAATCCTGCTGCTTATGAAGCGGAAACTACTGTACCGTTTCAAGGTAACAAAAGAAAATAAACGTTCTCCAGAAAATCTTCTTATTAATGTGAAGGATAAATTCGTTGCAGAAAATTGTTCTTCAAGGAAACGAAAATAATTTCTTGAGAGCGTAGATTACATTCTCTTTACCAATGAAAAGTATGTCTTCAAAACAAATTGTGTATTTAAAGATCTATCTCACGAGCAACACGACTTGTCCAAGGCGCAGAACACCAAGACTCAGAGCACAGGTCGCGCAGCCGACCAGGTGGTGAAAGCGACGTCTGATACGAGGCGGTGTCCGAACGGTGATCGTACAGCAGTCGCTGGCTGGCGAAGGTGGAACTGGCTTTAGCATGCTCTGAGCGGGCAGAAATACTCGCACGGCGGAAGTTTACAGTTTTCTTATTGGCTGTCGAAGTTGCGGCGGAAGCAGCAAGATCCGCATGTCTGGAAGGTCCTTGCTGATATCTTCTGCGCCCTCTGGCTGGTTACAGGGAGGCCTTTTGGAGGCCGAGCCGCATACAGCAGGGGTTGAGTTGATGATAACCCCCTAAGCATAGATGCTTTGCGGGTTGGCAGCATCGAAGGCGAAGCCGAGAGGCACGCCAATAAGTATCGGTGGATTACTGTTTCTGCAGTTTTATAATTGTTCTCAGGAACATCAAGGCAAACTATGACTGAAAATTAAAAAAAAGAGGACTATTTACTTGCAAAAATCTTGTAATAGACGTAGCAAAATGTGGAAAAATGGGGGAGCATAATTTTCAGTG
Organism: Schistocerca gregaria; assembly: GCF_023897955.1. Taxonomy (NCBI): domain Eukaryota; kingdom Metazoa; phylum Arthropoda; class Insecta; order Orthoptera; family Acrididae; genus Schistocerca; species Schistocerca gregaria. The sequence continues at coordinate 926,206,696 of NC_064922.1, read as the reverse complement.
TTAGATCCAAAACGTCTTAGATTTGCAGAAAATAAGCCATTGCTTTTGTAGGACTCTTAGCCTGCAAATAACGACACCTATGACTTGCGGAGGACGAAGGAAAAACTGTTAATATAATTCAGATTCCACACGGAAGTGATACTGTGGTTCAGCTCCTCGATCAAGGAATTTTTCAACAATCTGAAACATTTTTCTGTTAGCTCTTTGCGATTTCCGGTTTACCGTGGAACAGTATTGTTAAACTTCAGATATTTCTGCATTGTTAGTTTGCATCACCATATTTTACGGATTTGATCAAGTGTGCCTGGTACGCAGCTCAATAAGCGCAACAATGGCCACGATCATTTCTTATTCCATTCCAATTCTGTCTAGATGAAACTAGTAATTACCGCGAAGTGCCTGAATTTATTAATTTTTCTTTCATCCGGTGTGCCTAATGTAAGGAAAATGTTTATTTCTGTCATCACAGAGACGTTTCGCATTTTTTGATGACTACAGGGAATAAACAACGACCTGTTTCTCTGTTATTAAATATACACTCCTGGCGTTTAAATTTCTTATTTACCTGCTACTATCTACACTCCTGGAAATGGAAAAAAGAACACATTGACACCGGTGTCTCAGACCCACCATACTTGCTCCGGACATTGCGAGAGGGCTGTACAAGCAATGATCACGCGCACGGCACAGCGGACACACCAGGAACCGCGGTGTTGGCCGTCGAATGGCGCTAGATGCGCAGCATTTGTGCACCACCGCCGTCAGTGTCAGCCAGTTTGCCGTGGCATACGGAGCTCCATCGCAGTCTTTAACATTGGTAGCATGCCGCGACAGCGTGGACGTGAACCGTATGTGCAGTTGACGGACTTTGAGCGAGGGCGTATAGTGGGCATGCGGGAGGCCGGGTGGACGTACCTCCGAATTGCTCAACACGTGGGGCGTGAGGTCTCCACAGTACATCGATGTTGTCGCCAGTGGTCGGCGGAAGGTGCACGTGCCCGTCGACCTGGGACCGGACCGCAACGACGCACGGATGCACGCCAAGACCGTAGGATCCTACACAGTGCCGTAGGGGACCGCACCGCCACTCCCCAGCAAATTAGGGACACTGTTGCTCCTGGGGTATCGGCGAGGACCATTCGCAACCGTCTCCATGAAGCTGGGCTACGGTCCCGCACACCGTTAGGCCGTCTTCCGCTCACACCCCAACATCGTGCAGCCCGCCTCCAGTGGTGTCGCGACAGGCGTGAATGGAGGGATGAATGGAGAAGTGTCGTCTTCAGCGATGAGAGTCGCTTCTGCCTTGGTGCCAGTGATGGTCGTATGCGTGTTTGCGCCGTGCAGGTGAGCGCCACAATCAGGACTGCATACGACCGAGGCACACACGGCCAACACCCGGCATCATGGTGTGGGGAGCGATCTCCTACACTGGCCGTACACCTCTGGTGATCGTCGAGGGGACACTGAATAGTGCACGGTACATCCAAACCGTCATCGAACCCATCATTCTACCATTCCTAGACCGGCAAGGGAACTTGCTGTTCCAACAGGACAATGCACGTCCGCATGTATCCCGTGCCACCCAACGTGCTCTAGAAGGTGTAAGTCAACTACCCGGGCCAGCAAGATCTCCGGATCTGTCCCCCATTGAGCATGTTTGGGACTGGATGAAGCGTCGTCTCACGCGGTCTGCACGTCCAGCACGAACGCTGATCCAACTGAGGCGCCAGGTGGAAATGGCATGGCAAGCCGTTCCACAGGACTACATCCAGCATCCCTACGATCGTCTCCATGGGAGAATAGCAGCCTGCATTGCTGCGAAAGGTGGATATACACTGTACTAGTGCCGACATTGTGCATGCTCTGTTTCCTGTGTCTATGTGCCTGGGGTTCTGTCAGTGTGATCGTGTGATGTATCTGACCCCAGGAATGTGTCAATAAAGTTTCCCCTTCCTGGGACAATGAATTCACGGTGTTCTTATTTCAATTTCCAGGAGTGTACATTGGTTCTCTATCAAAATCTTTCATTTGCTAACTATCCCTATCAGTAGTTAGTGCCTTCAGTAGTTTGAATGTTTTATTTAGCTGGCAGTAGTGGCGCTCGCCGTATTGCAGTAGTCGGAGTAACGAAGATTTTTGTGAGGTAAGAATTCATGAAAGGTACAGAGTATTGTTACTCAGGGCCATTCTTTTGTAGGGATTTTTGAAAGTCAGATTGCGTTGCGCTAAAAAATATTGTGTGTCTGTTTAGTGTTGATCAGAATAGGTAAAGAGCGAAATGTCTGAGTACGTTCAGTTTTGCTCAGCTGTTTGAAAATCAAATAACGTAAGGGATTTACCAGCTCAGTAAGTCACTAATTTTTCTAAGTGGACGTTTAAACATTGAGCTACAGCAGCCGTATATATTGACTGGACGGCTGGTCACCAAACAGCTGATGACAGAAAAACAAACTATCTGCAGTTATTTATTCATTAATTGTTCATTTGTTCACATGATCTTTATTAATTACTTATCTTTAATGATGAGCTCCATTAAACCTACTACGAATGCATTGCGGCTGCCAATTATTAACATATTCATTTCAAGTACCTCGTATTATCTCATATCACATGTAAAAGAAAAAAGTATACCTATTTTTGTCTTACGTGGAATGTAATTATGTAATTAACAACTGCTATTCCAGTTGTATCTAAACTTGACTATAAATATAAAATCATGTAACTGGGTATATTGTAAACATTAATAATGTAACTGGCCAAATAGCTGAACAGCTAGAGGCCATATAATTTTTATTACAAAAATTGATAAAGAGGAAGAGGAGGGAGAATTAAGCGACTCTACGATAGTAGCATGTAGGTGAAAATACCGCTGATTCTCGAACTCCTAATACTTTTTAATTTCGGTGAAATGTTTTCTGCAAACGGAGAAAAGCAACCGAAATAGTAAAAATGTCATCTTCCAACTTAATCTTCTGTCTGAGTTCCTTTGTTTGATACGTCTACCGAATTATCCATTCAGATGCATGTTGCACGGCATTATACCATTTTGATGTACGTAGAGTGGCGTGGCTAGGCGTGACTCTAATGTGTATACTGACAATAGACCTACCTCCAAGACTAGACATATCTCGCCCCAGTATTAATGAAAATGATTAAATTTTAGTCCTAGCTGTTTAATCGTGTGAACGTATTAAGAACTATACACAAAGTACTCATCCGGTTAAAACAATAGTATGCAGGCTACATGCCATTATTACACCATAGACACTCTGTCAGTATGACACTCGTCAATAAAAGTGCAATGCGTTGAAGTTGTGAATGGTCAACACATTTTAGTATTGTTACTTCTTATTATAGTAATTATTATTTGATTAAATCTTGTACACACTGCACGTTATCTGAAACATACTTGTAAATACGCTCGTTCAATGAGCTGTAACGTGAGTTACTATTGACAACAAGGTTTCAACAACTTTCAGTGAAACTGCGTACGTTATAATCTATAACTTGCCCCGATTATGGCGTTATTATTCACAATTTAAATGATTAAAACCTCTTCGAGATAGTAAAAAACTTTATACTCCGACATTACTATAGCTATCGCTGGTTATTTACCTTATTCACGCTAACAATCGGTATGGGCCTACTAAACTCTGCAAAAATCTTTTACTTAGTACTATACAACAAAATCACCTAAAACGCATTGTAAATATTTACCATCACCAACCTTTTTACTTACTTGCGGAAAATCTCAGTTTGCTAAATCCTTGTTCAGTTAAATTTAATAAACCCTTTCTTATTACGATAATTCCGAACGTAGCAACCAAAGTTATAATTTCACTGCAAACCAGCGATCTAGCGCTAGCTATCTCTGCGATACATTAACTCTGTGGCGACGTCACTTATCCACTGCGCCAAAAACAGCGGGTGAAAGTTGCAGCTGATAGATATTTATCTTTGCCGTAGGCGGCTTGGTTACGAGTTTGTTCTTGTTAGTTTTTGATCTGTGCTTAAAAAAAAAAAATGTTTTCTCATCTCATGAAAAAGCTGTTACTTCATAAAATATAAAGGCTCCCATATATACCGACGAGAATAATGAATTCAGAGACAAAAGCATGGGGCAGTGGATTCAAGATCGAAGACTACAGTCTGTTCGACCAAGGATCGCGGTCCACGCCCTTTGATTCGCCACAAAACGGAGCGACAGATGTTAACGCAAAAGATGGGAGTAACCCTACGCGCGTCACGGAAATGTTAAGCTTTCCGCGTTCTGGTCGACGCGTCCCCTGCTTTGGTTTACGCAGGCTGAATGCATATTTCGGCAGCGTGGGGTGTCTAACAACATTGACAAATTTAATATAGTGGTTTCACATCTAAATTTAGAAGTGATAGAGCAAGTAGAAGAAACCTTGTCGCAACAAAATTACTTTGTGCTAAAGGAAGCTCTCATGCATCATTATACGTTGTCACCAGATTTGCGACTACAAAAAATTTTCGCTTACGAAGATTTGGGCGAAAAGACTCCGTCACAAGTACTCAAAGCCTTACGTACATTAGCCGGCCCGGAGCTCCTACCTGAAGAGTCTTTACGTCTAATATGGCTTCGTAAACTTCCTGCCAACATCCGTGCCGTCATTGCAGCAGAAACAGACGTACCATTGCAATTTTTACCGATCACAAGCCGTTAGTAGCTATATTTCAACGAGACACAGAGCTCAATTCACCACGTCAGTGCAGGCAAGTCGAGTACATTGCACAGTTCACAACTGACGTACGTCACATTTCAGGAAAAGACAACCTGGTCGCAGATTGCCTGTCTAGGAATTGTGCCAGTTTAAATTCAGTTCGTTGGACCGAGTTAGCGTCTAAACAACGAGTAGATCATTTCTTGCGCCGTCTAATAGAGGAACAGAGAACTGCGCTGCAGCTCAGACGTGTGTCTGTCCCAAATGTTCCAGACGGAATTTGGTGTGATGTAGCAAAAGGAACGGAGCGACCTTACATATCAGAACAATATCGTCGCGAGATTTATAATGCACTACATAACCTATCACATCCAGGAGTACGAGCTACAGCCAAGTTAGTTTCCTCCAAAGTAGTGTGGCCTGGAATACAAAAAGATTGTCATGCATGGGCTCGTGCATCCTTAACATGCCAGCGTAATAAAATCAGCACCTATTGCTGACTTCCCGAGGCCATCTGCAAGATTTTCACATATAAATGTGGACATTGTGGGCCCGCTATCATGCTCTTCAGAACAACGCTATTTGCTCACAGTCATTGATCGTTTTACCAGGTGGCCAGAAGTAGTTGTAATACAAGACATTTCTGCGGAGTCGGTTGCAAAAGCAGTGTTGCATTCATGGTTCTCCAGGTTTGGCGTGCCGCAAAACATAACAACAAATCGCGGAAGGCAGTTTGAAAGGCAACTTTTCAATGAACCTTTTCCACTGTGCGGGTGCAACCATCTACGCACCACAAGCTATCATCCATCTAGTAATGGAATGGTGGAACGATTACACCGCACGCTCAAAGCTGCATTAATGTGTAGTTCCACTTTATGGCCTGAAGCTCTACCGCTGGTCCTACTCGGATTGAGAACGGCCGTGAAGGAGGACTTACAATGCTCTTCCGCAGAATTGGTTTATGGCGAGCAATTGAGGGTTTCTGGAGAATTTACCGTTCCAGCATCTACACAGCCGTTCGCCCCTGAGCTATGCACGCAATTCAAACGAGACAACTCAGCGTTAGAATGAGAAACAGCAAACCCACTAACCATGTCAGACATGGAGACCGGAGAGTGTTTTTACATAAAGACCTGCAAGTAACGTCCCACTTGTGGCTTAGGGATGATACGGTCCGCCCGCCGCTAGTTTCGCCTTACTCTGGACCATACAGGGTAATCACAAGAAGAAGCCACAGCTTCAAAATCGATAAGGATGGTAAAGAAGAGACAGTCGCAATTGAGCGGCTTAAACCTGCTTACACCGAAGAGGGTACACTGCTTCCTCGGTCTGCGAAATCACCCTCAAACGTGGAGGCCAAAGAAACAGCAGATAGTCTCGCCGAGCCCTCGGTTTCAGAAGAGGACAACGAAGCAGCAAGTGCAGAACAGGAGCAGCCATTGCCTGCACCAGATGTTTTCACGAGAGCTGGTAGAAAAATCAAGTGCAAGTTTCCCCACATACCTGAAGCACCCGGTTTCAAAAGAAGGGGGGCTGATGTGGCGACGTCATTTATCCACTGCGCCAAAAACAGCGGGTGAAAGCTGCAGCTGATAGATGTTTATCTTTGCCGTAGTCGGCTTGGTTACGAGTTGTTTATTCTTGTTAGTTTTTGATCTGTGCTTAAAAAAAATGTTTTCTCATCTCATGAAAAAGCTGTTACTACATAAAATATAAAGGCTCCCATAACTCTCTCACCATCTGTAAGGGTTATTTCTTATTGTCCGTTTTCCTTATTTCGTTCTATTTAAATTCTTGAAATAACCGTTAAGTGAATAAAGAAGTTAACAGCGTTACCTTTTCTTAAATGAAGTCTAATTACATCCTTTTCTCTAATTACTGATTTTAAATCGTAATAAAATCTCAATAAGACGTTAATGCTTTCAGTCTAGATATTTGAAGCCTAGGATAACTGACTTATTTTTGCAAGACTGACTTTTAACTATTTTGCCTCAACGTGGCTCTTTATTATTTACGCCACTTGCATATCTTTCAGTGGAGAGTGAACCCTTTTTACTGTAAAATTAGACTCCGATCTCAGAACTAAGTCTAACTTTTCTTTATTGCAATCAAATTAGTATCTCACACACAACTTTCATGTGAACGGCTGGAATTTAAAAAAATCTCAGCGCTACACAAGTTGGGATGTTGTTGTTGTAATGGTCTTCAGTCCTGAGACTGGTTTGATGCAGCTCTCCATGCTACTCTATCCTGTGCAAGCTTCTTCATCTCCCAGAACCCACTGCAACCAATATCCTTCTGAATCTGCTTAGTGTAGTCATCTCTTGGTCTCCCTCTACGATTTTTACCTTCTACGCTGCCCTCCAATACTAAATTGGTGATCCCTTGATGCATCAGAACATGTCCTACCAACTGATCCCTTCTTCTGGTCAAGTTGTGCCACAAACTTCTCTTCTCCTCAATCCTATTCAACACTTCCTCACTAGTTATGTGATCTACCCATCTAATATTCAGCATTCTTCTGTAGCTACACATTTCGAAAGCTTCTATTCTCTTCTGGTCCGAACTGTTTATCGTCCATGTTTCACTTCCATACATGGGTACACTCCATGCAAATACTTTCAGAAATGACTTCCTGACACTTAAATCTATACTCGATGTTAACAAATTTCTCTTCTTCAAAAACGCTTTCCTTGCCATCGCCATTGCCAGTCTACATTTCATATCCTCTCTACTTCGACCATCATCAGTTATTTTGCTCCCCAAATAGCAAAACTCCTTTACTACTTTAAGTGTCTCATTTCCTAATCTAATTCACTCAGCATCACCAGACTTAATTCGACTACATTCAATTATCCTCGTTTTGCTTCTGATGATGTTCATCTTATATCCTCCTTTCAAGACACTATCCATTCCGATCAACTGCTCTTTCAAGTCCTTTGCTGTCTCTGACAGAATTACGATGTCATCGGCGAACCTCAAAGTTTTTATTTCTTCTCCATGGATTTTAATACCTACTCCGAATTTTTCTTTTGTGTCCTTTACTGCTTGCTCAATATACAGATTGAATAACATCTGGGAGAGACTACAACCCTGTCTCACTCCCTTCCCAACTGCTGCTTCCCTTTCATGTCTCTCGACTCTTATAACTGCCATCTGGTTTCTGTACAAATTGTAAATAGCCTTTAGCTCCCTATATTTTACCCCTGTCACCTTCAGAATTTGAAAGAGAGTATTCCAGTCAACATTGTCAAAAGCTTTCTCTAAGTCTACACATGCTATAAACGTAGGTTTGCCCTTCCTTAATCTAGCTTCTAAGATAAGTCGTAGGGTCAGTATTGCCTCACGTGTTCCAACATTTCTACGGAATCCAAACTGTCTTCCCCGAGGTCGGCTTCTACCACTTTTTCCATACGTGTGTAAAGAATTCGCGTTAGTATTGGGATAGGACGGACGAAACAAAAACACAAGCAAAAATCCTACGTGCCAGCAGCACTTTTGTGCTAACTTGAATCCACTGGAGGTACTGACAGTCGCATTCCTTCTAAAAGTCCGTAAGCTCAATTTGTCACTCGTCACTATACCAAGCAATGGAAATGAATATCGTCGTATAATATTAATTAGTTCCTCTGAGGTACGAAGTCTTCAAGTATTAGGGTCACAAAATTTACGGGCAACAATGAGTTTCTCCTCTTTTATGTAAGGCGCACAGATACTGGTTCCTGGCTTTATGAAACACCAACTGAGACTTAAAATCAACAGTACACAAAATCACAATTATTACGCCACTAACCCTGTAGTGCGTACTTCAAATATACGCCAACATAAACCGCTCAACACTCAACTGCCTTAGAGTGGCCGTCCCAAAATCACACAATATCGCAACCGATCAATTACCTTGGAGAGTGCGTGAATACAACACCCACCAACTTAAATCACAACGACTTCTAGAGTCTTGTGAGCACCAGGAATACCAGTGACTGACTAACACTTTCAAACATCAACTTCTCCAGATATGGAACACAGATTCATCAAAATTATATCGTAACTTTACAACAGAAAGCTAACCCATTACTTTCTACACAACGTGATCGCTAATAATCTTTATCCACGCTACTGCAGCGTCAATTAACCAATTCTTCCACGTATAGGATCGTAGTAAAAATCTCTCCAGCGCTACGACCCAAAATAAACTCAAATCAATTACTTTAGCGTACCCTACATTCTCTCGTGGAACAATATAAATTGAAGCAGATACACTGCCAAACACGTCTAAGAACTCGGTCACACTAAAGTTCTGTTCTACAACACCGACCGAATACTGACTCAATAATTCAATAAAACTTCTTGACGATATTCTCACAAAATTTCTTAGTCGCGTTACCACTCATATCGGCGTTCTGTTGCCTTTTCCGGCGACTGTTTAACACGTTAATTGAGAGCTTGCGCACCTACCACCTCTAGCGTATGCTTTCCTAGCAAGATTCGAATCAGAACTGGACTTCTAAATCCCAAAAACCATAGGGCAACCAATTTAGACAATCACTTCACAATGCCTTGCTGTTAACAGTTTAATGCAAGTTCTTCTTCTGCCTTCGTCTCGTTGAAAAGCGGCCAGTTCGATGTGATGATGTTTCTGGCTCGGACAGATCATTAGGAGACTCTTTGGTGCAACTTGCTCATTCTGTCAAGAGCGGTCTAAGGCTCGCTTTTCTACAACAGTTGCACACATATAGACTTTAGTTACATGACATACATACATTTACAACGATTCGTCACATATTTAATACTTGCCAACTGCTAAGTTAATATGTTTAAGCGAATTAAAGTCCATGACGGCACCCAAAACATTTGTTCCGTCACGGCGTCATGGTAGAAACATTCCATTTTCGTGGTTTTCCTCCGTGGCCATTGCAGTGTAGAAAGCTAGATTAAAAAATTCCTGCACAGCTACTTTACTGTATTAAGGGCTTCATTTACCAACGATTGTATGTATAAAATAGAGACATGTATTACATTGGTTGATGTCATTCAGTACATATTACATTGTCCATTAGTCGTGGAAAGAACTTTATCATTCTGAACAGCAAATTGGCAGGTTGCCAAAGAGATATAAGCGTGCATGTGGACTCTAAAGTTGACAAGAATGGATGTGCATTAATATGTAATACTGTCGTATGCTCAGTTAGTTTACAGGTGTTAACATCGGCATATAAATAGCGAGCAGTTTTATTGTAGCATCTTTGTACACGTATTAACATCTTTGGTTTGTTGGCCTCCAATACTTACGTTACGTAGTACCCTTAAGTTAAATGTTATGATGATACTGTCTTATATTAAAGCTCACCCTTTGTGATTTAGTTTACGTTGCTGCATTAGTGAGAAATGCTTCTGTTCGTTTCATTAACCCATTTTTATATTAATATTCTTTCTATGTACTAATTATAACGTCGCTTGTATTAACAGCAGACGCCAAGGATCATATGAATATACGGGTAGATGGTGTAATAAAAGAGCTGGCTATGAAACCTCAAAGTTAAACAGTGTTATCCTGCGTCTGAAAGAGAAATTTATACATACTTGTATATTATTTTGAATTATCACACGCACCGTCATTTCCATAGTAATGGATACCTTTTTTTTAAACAACAACAATCTAGCCATTCGGTCATGGAACAAAACGTGTCTTTAGCTCTTGCAAAAAAAAACCGAAACGCAAATACTTTCGAATTTATTTCTGGTTTCCATAGCGCGATTGTTGTATCTGCAGAACTGAGATGTCACTGGCAGTACACATAGAGACAGTTCGAGGGGGAACGGCAAAAATTATTTAAACTCAGAAAAGATAGTTTGTTTATGTTAGCTGAGTTATTCCCAATCCTTGAAGTTCTTCCTTATATTCAATATATTAACGATAAAAAGACCTACCAGATTATTCGAAATGCGAAGTAAAAACACCGGAAAAATGAAAAATCCTGTAGGACATAGAATAGTATACGTATTGAAAGATGTTCAAAGCAATAAATGTCAAGTCAAAATTTGTTGTATCAAAAGTCATTTTGAGATAAAAGGGAACGAAGTTCCTGATAGTATGACCAAGCAGACATTATAAACGATGAAGAAAGACGTATTAAAATGCCAAAAAAAAGCCTTTTTACAATAGCGCAAAGACTAACGACAAACGAATGGAACCCTGAAAGGGCGCAATCCGAGAGATAAGTTGGCAGCTACTATGCCAGTATTTCAGCCTTTGGTAAGCTTTCATGGCATCTCCCATCTTTTGCGCTGACATTCTTAGCGACAGGAAACTATAGGATGTACTGTATTAAGAAAAATTAAACGTTAAAAGAAAATACGCAGCTGGAAAGAATTCAGACATTAAAAATTCTTAAAATAAAACGAAATGTGCTAGTTAATTCTTACAATTTAATGTGGCAGTTACAGTTGAATTATGTTGGACCTATACAGCATGTATATTTGTAGTGATTTTATCGCTTCATTTATACATGGCCGTATACTACTATACTCTGTATTGTGTACATTGGGAGACGCACACAAGGCTGAAGGGAACAGAAAATTCGGCTGAAGGAACGTTCTGTGCGTTATTTCAGGAAAGCGACGTCGAAGTACATGTTATAGTTACAATCTTCCTACGTTGGCTTTCCAGACACCGAGTTCGGTGTATCAAAATGTTTCACCGAGTAACCAAGTTTACGTTTGACACACATCCAGTGGACATTCGTCCCACCTGTGTTATTTATACCAATGTCCATATTATACTACGATCGATTTCAAAATCATCTTCAGACACATCTAACTGACGCACTGCGTAATTAGTAATCTAGTGAAGCAGATAAGACAAAAGCAAGTTCGGAGTGTGGACTTTAAACTAGCATGTCTCGGGCTGGCCGGTGTGGCCGTGCGGTTCTAGTCGCTTCAGTCTGGAACCGCGTGACCGCTACAGTCGCAGGTTCGAATCCTGCCTCGGGCATGGATGTGTGTGATGTCCTTAGGTTAGTTAGGTTTAAGTAGTTCTAAGTTCTAGTGGACTGATGACCACAGATGTTAAATCTTATAGTGCTCAGAGCCATTTGAACCATTTAGCATGTCTCGGCATGTATCAAGAGTCTTTGACGACAACATATGTACATGTCGGAGGATTTTAAAATCTAACATGTGCTTTAGCAAAATGTAAGTGGTGTATTATTTTCACCAGTTTTGTAATGTACTACTGTCTACATGACATGTCTGTGCAGTTCTGTACATAAACTCTACATAAACTCTGTGCTACAATTTTGTGTTCTTCTAGCTCTTGCAGTACCACTTGAAAATGGCCCAAAGGCCGAAATTGTAAAGCTGAAATAAATAATTCCTACAATCAACGGCGAATATGGTGTTCTTTAAAAAATGAAATAATTTGTTTGTTGTTAGACACTGCGATTTAATTACAGGAGTTTGAGAATGAACTGGCATACGGGTAGAGTTAAATTGTCCAGTAGCTTTGAGGCATTATTGGCTTCCTTTATTTTGTGACATGTACGGTAGTTGTTAATGTTTCCTAGCTGATAGTAATGTATGAGACAGCCATTGGCGTTTGCTGTATTACTGTTTTGCACTTCACTTACTTTCGCACTGTTTCCTTTCTTGGTGTTAAATGTATGTAACTGTTGCAGTTACGATCTTTATTATAGACGTCAATACGTAGGCAATTTCGGTTAATTTACGAACAACATTTAAACGATTCTTAACCCAGTGCGTAACCTCTGTACAAATCCCAAATTAAGGTGCCTGCATTGCAGGGGGCAGGCGAGGCTGGTTACACTCCATTACAAGGCTACACTCGATAAGAATACCTCCAGGGAAACACTGCTAACACTTCGATCTATATTCGACGTTAAAAAATTTTCCTTTTCATAAGTGCCTCCTGTAATATATTGATTACTCCTTGCTACTGTAGTGTTACCTTGAAGCCGTGAGAAAGGAGGACAGGAGCTCCAAGGCGCGGAAGCACAGACGATGGTGAGGGCAGACGAAACTAGGAGAGATGTTGTTACATGAAGTAAACCGTAAGAGGAGAGCCTTGCGAAAATACAGGCGCCCCCAGACGCGGTCCCAAGGCGCTAGTTACTGTGCAAGGAATTAACATGTAACTTCATATGTCGTCTAGACGCTGTGGTAGGTTGCCACTGTAGAACTTTGTAACCAACAGGCACGTACTAGCGTATAAAGCCAGCTTGATACCAGCCCTGAGAACAGCAACGTCACTAGGCTCGCAAGGGTTAGAAAGAGAGCGACAACGCCAAAAAACTGTTGTCCTAACAGTCCTTACTCCAGGGAGCCCGAGGGGCGGGGCTAAATGACGTATAACAATAATGTTGCAAGCCTTATTTGGCAGAGCAGTTTCGTATAGCTTTCAGCTGAACAATGTTGATACCAAATACGGACTTAGTGCAACTGCATTAACATCCCCGCCTTAGGAGCAGTTGAGGGGACCTAACTAAACCGTGATTGGCAGGCGCCTGCAAGAGACCTGCGGTATTGGCTGGGTGGCTTTTAAGTGGGAAAAACAGTGCCCCCACGCGACTCTTTAAAACCCCTACATTACGCGTTTTGGCGGAGTTCTCAGTCAGACGATCTGGGCGCCGAATCCGCGTCCGTCGATTCCAGCCTCGGTCCAGCTCCGCGTAAGTCTGCTCTCTCACTTGGAGTGCCTCAGTGAACAGTGTCACATTCAGTATGTTTTGTTTTGCAACTATGTTGTTGCCTTAAGATGTCGCTAGCGTTTGCTGCTGTGGTTAGTATCCACTCCTGGAACGTCTGCACTGGATTCTGTTGTAACAGTGTTATTCTTGCTTTTTCTAACCCTAGAACTAGCCTCCAGTGTAGTAGTTAGTCCTGTCTGGAATAAACAACTATTTCGAAACCCTGTTTGTCCACGAGTCTCCACAACGAGTTCCCTACGGAGTCTCACCAACTACATTTCTAGTAAATGCCTGTACCAGTATTGGCTCAGATAGAAGAAAACAATCAAATGCCTTCACTGTGAATTGCCCTTCTGCTTTCTGCTCTGTACCGTTCGGGAGCGCAGACTCACCAGTAACCCCTTTTCTCCCTCTCCCACCTATGTCAGGACACGACACTCCTTGCTATGCCAGTCTACCGTTCATATTCTCTCAGCTTCTCTCATCTACACTTATTTTGTTGCTCAAACAACAAAACTCATCTACATCTTTTAGTGTCCGATTTCCTAATCTAATTCTCTCAGAATCTGACTACAATCCATCACCATTGCTTTACTTTTCTCAATATCCACCGTATAAACTATTTTCAAGACACTGTCCAATCCGTTGAACTGCTCTTGGTAATCTTTTGTCGTCTCTGACATTGCCAAACATCGTTGTTTTGTTTCTTCTCCCTGACTTTAATTCCGTTTCCAAACTGCTCCTTAGTTTTCGTTATTGCTTTCTCAATTGACAGAATGAATAGCATTGGGGAGTGGCTACAAAACTGTCTCACTTGTTTCTCAACTGCGGGTTTCCTTTTCACACCCTTCCACTTACACTGCAGTGTGGTTTCTGTACAACTTTTCGTTCCCTGTATTTACTCCTGCTGCCTTTAGAGCTTCAAACATTGTATGTTACTCCTGAAAATCACCGAACTCCCTTAATCACTTCTTGGCGTGACACTCCGAACGTCAGCTGTTCATTTACTTTGTAATATATTTCGGGTAGCAAGTGCTTTCCGCTTCTTACTTTCTGTTTTCTCTGGACGGGAATTAGGCTTTTTTATCGACGGTAATTTGGGGATTAGATACTACAGAAACTGGAAAAAGAGGTAACAAGCGCTGGGAAATATTTTTCGTCCACTACAAGAATTATACGTGTGCCAAAATCTGATAGAGTAATGCTACAGAGAAACGTTTACGTGCTTCTGAACGACAGTTTATTAATCCCGTAAATTTAGCTCGAATGTAGCGCTTTGGTGAGCCTCATTCAATAAACAGAGCAAATACGCATTAACATTTTAATACAAGTCTACATCATTTCTGCAGGCAAGCACAGTAAATCCAATTACAAGCACCGAACATGCAGCGCTCAATTAGCCGAATGGTCATTAATTTGATTCTAAAAAATATGGTTGTGCGGTAAACAGACCCTTTGCACACGAGGAAAGAGGTCAACGAAAATACAAGTTATAGTTTTAGGATGTCGTCCCGCCAACACACCTTGTTTCGTGTTATCTTTAGCCATGCCGCCCGCAGGATTACCGTTTATATTCAGTACCTCGTACATTTTGTCGTAATATGCAGATCCCAAATGTACTCTCGATACATACAGGTCAGACCGCTACATTTATTGTTTATGCGGCACATGCCCCGACATCTATGACGTCACAGTCAAGGTACATGTTCTGCAGATGTAACACGCCATCAGTTGTAACAGGCGGATAATGGACTCGCTCCCTTCGGTACTCCAGTTAGGTAACAGTGAAACGCTACACCACAAATCTCAAATGGAAATCGCTCTCCTCAGTTACAAAATTTTTGGACAATACTGGAAACACATTTTTCAGAATACGCATTGTGTAAGTCTAGGGACCGATGACCTTAGCAGTTTGATCCCTTGAAAATTCACACACATTTGACCATTTTTTGGCTCAGAAACTGGCGGAAAAGATAGCCGTACCGTAGGTGCAACCACAACGGAGGGGTATCAGCTGAGAGGCCAGACAAACGTGTGGTTCCTGAAGAGGGGCAGCAGCCTTTTCAGTAGTTGCAGGGGCAACAGCCTGGATGGTTGACTGATCTGGCCTTGTAACACTAACCAAAACGGGGTTGCTGTGCTGGTACTGCGAACGGCTGAAAGTAAGGGGAAACTAGAGCTGTAATTTTCCCGATGGCATCCAGCTTTACTGTATGGTTAAATGATGATGGCGTCCTCTTGGGTAAAATATTCTGGAGGTAAAATAGTCCCCAATTCGGATCTCCAGGCGTGGACTACTCAAGAGGACATCATTATCAGCAGAAAGAAAACTGGCATTCTACGTATCGGAACGTGGAATGTCAGATCCCTTAATCGGGCAGGTACGTTAGAAAATTTAAAAAGGGAAATGGATGGGTTAAAATTAGATATAGTGGGAATTAGTGAAGTTCGGTGGCAGGAGGAACAAGACTTTTGGTCAGGCGAATACAGGGTTATCAATACAAAATCAAATAGGAGTAATGCATGAGTAGGTTTAATAATGAATAGGACAATATAAATGCGGTTAAGCTACTACAAACAGCATAGTGAACGCATTATTGTGGCCAAGATAGACACGAAGCTCACGCATACTACAGTAGTACAAGTTTATATGCCAACTAGCTCTGCAGATGATGAAGAAATTGATGAAATGTATGATGAGATAAAAGAAATTATTCAGGTAGTGAAGGGAGACGAAAATTTAATAGTCATGGGTGGCTGGAATTCGAGAGTAGGAAAAGGGAGAGAAGGAAACATAGTAGGTGAATATGGATTGGGTGAAAGAAATGAAAGAGGAAGCTGTCTGGTAGAATTTTGCACAGAGCATAAAAGGTATCAGATAGATTATATAATGGTAAGACAGAGATTTAGGAACCAGGTATAAAATTGTAAGACACTTCCAGGGGCAGATGTGGACTCTGACCGCAATCTATTCGTTATGAGCTGTACATTAAAACTGAAGAAACTGCAAAAAGGTGGGAATTTAAGGAGATGGGATCTGGACAAACTGATTAAACCAGAGGTTGTTCAGAGTTTCAGGGAGAGCATAAGGGAACAATTGACAGGAATGGGGGAAAGAAATACAGTAGAAGAAGAATGGGTAGCTCTCTGAGGGATGAAGTAGTGAAGGCAGCATAGGATCAACTAGGTAAAAAGACGAGGGCTAATAGAAATCCTTGGGTAACAGAAGAAATATTGAATTTAATTGATGAAAGGAGAAAATATAAAAATGCATTGAATGAAGCAGGCAAAAAGGAATACAAACGTTTCAAAAATGAGATCGCCAGGAAGTGGAAAATGACTAAGCAGGGGTGGCTAGAGGACAAAAGGTAAGGATGTAGAAGCTTATCTCACTAGGGGTAAGATAGATACTGCCTACATCATAATTAAAGAGACCTTTGGAGGAAAGAGAACCACTTGTATGAATATCAAGAGCTCAGATGGAAACCCAGTTCTAAGCAAAGCAGGGAAAGCAGAAAGATGGAAGGAGTACATAGAGGGTCTATACAAGGGCGATGTACTTGATGACAATTTTCTGGAAATGGAAGAGAATGTAGATGAAGACGAAATGGGAGATACAATACTGTGTGAAGAGTTTGACAGAGCATTGAAAGACCTGAGTCGAAACAAGGCCCCGGTAGTAGACAACTACTAACGTCCTTGGAAGAGCCAGTCCTGTCAAAACTCCATCATCTGGTGAGCAAGATGTACGAGACAGGCTTCAAGAAAAGTATAATAATTGCAATCCCAAAGAAAGCAGGTGCTGAAAGAAGTGAAAATTACCGAACTATCAGTTTAATAATTCACGGCTGAAAAATACTAACAGATGAATGGAAAAACAGGTAGAAGCCGACCTCGGGGAAGATCAGTTTGGATTCCGTAGATATATTGGAACATGTGAGGCAATACTGACCATACGACTTATCTTCTAAGAAAGATTAAGGAAAGGCAAACCTACGTTTCTAGCATTTGTAGACTTAGAGAAAGCTTTTGACAATGTTGACTGGAATACTCTCTTTCAAATTCTAAAGGTGGCAGAGGTGAAATACAGGGAGAGAAAGGCTATTTACAATTTGTACAAAAACCAGATGGCAGTTATAAGAGTCGTGGGGCGTCAAAGGGAAACAATTGTTGGGAAGGGAGTGATACAGGGTTGTAGCCTCTCATCGATGTTATTCAAACTGTATATTGAGCAAGCAGTGAAGGAAACAATAGAAAAATTCGGTGTAGGTATTAAAATCCATGGAGAAGAAACAAAAACTTTGAGGTTCGCCGATGACATTGTATATCTGTCAGAGACAGCAAAGGACTTGGAAGAGCAGTTGAATGGAATGGACAGGGTCTTGAAAGGAGGATATAAGATGAACATCAACAAAAGCAAAACAAGGATAATGGAATGTAGTCGAATTAAGTCGGGTGATGCTGAGGGAATGAGATTAGGAAATGAGACACTTAAAGTAGTAAAAGAGTTTTGATATTGGGTAAACAAAATAACTGATGATGGTCGAAGTAGAAAAGATATAAAATGTAGACTGTCAATGGCAAGAAAAGCGTTTCTGAAGAAGCGAAATTTGTTAACATCGAGCATAGATTTAAATGTCAGGAAGTCGTTTCTGAAAGTATTTGTATGGAGTGTAGCCATGTATGGAAGTGAGACGTGGACGATAAATAGACAAGAAGATAATAGAAGCTTTCGAAATGTGGTGCTACAGAAGAATGTTGAAGATTAGATGGACAGATGACATAACTAATGAGGATGTATTGAATAGAATTGGGGAGGAGTTTGTGGCACAACTTGACAAGAAGAAAAGATCGATTGGTGGGACATGTTCTGAGGCATCAAGGGATCACAAATTTAACATTGGAGGGCAGTGTGGAACGTAAAAATCGTAGAGGGAGACCAAGGGATGAATACACTAAGCAGATTCAGAAGGACGTAGGTTGAAGTAGGTACTGGGAGATGAAGAAGATTGCATAGAATAGAGTAGCATGGGGAGCTGCATCAAACCAGTCTCAGGACTGAAGACCACAATATATATATATATTTCTTACTATCATTGCTTGTTAACAATATTTGCTTATTCCCCTGAATAAGCAGCTTGCGGGAAGGTGTGCAGTATACTGCTGCATCCGTTTTCAGTAAGGTACCACTCTAATTCAAATCTCTTAGCAGTAATCCACGCGCTTTCAAATTGAAACTGAATAGTTTCTTCATGGGTCACTCCTTCTTTTCTGTTGCTTGATAAATTAAGCTGATTCCTGTTGATTGCGTTTACTTAATATTATGGATTGACTTTTTTGGGTTCATAAACATTTATTTTTATCTGTTATTACTTTTATGTTGTAATTTGATGTACTGACACGTTATATGACCTTGGAGATTTGCTCCTCAATTTGGTCCGGAACTTGGCTTGTAAATAAATAAATAAATATCTGCCGACAACTCGCGAAAACTTGGTGTGTATAATACGAAAGGAGTGGTCATTTCACGGAGTGCTGTTTGTCTATTAGCACTGACAATTCTACGCCAACGCCGCTGTTCTCGATCGTTAAGTGAAGGCCATCGGCCACAGCGCTGTCTGTGGTGAGAGGTGATGCCTGAAGTATGGTATTCTCGGCACACTCTTGACACCGTTGGTCGTGCAATACTGATGAGTTCCCTAACGATTCCGGAAACAGAACGTCCCATGGAACTAGGTCCAACTACCATTGCCTGTTGAAAGTCTGTTAACTCCCGTCGTGCGGTCAGAATCACGTCGGAAACGTTTTTGCGCGAATCACCTGAATACAGATGACAAATCCGCCATTGTACTGCCCTTTTATACCATGTGTACGCGATACTACCGCCATCTGTACTCGTGCATATCACTATCCCATGACTTTCGTCGTCTCAATGTATGCAAATATAAACACAAAGATTGAATGTAACTGACGAGAGCCACTTCCCCTGCATTAATCACTGAAGTCACAGATACCAATTCTGCTTTTAATACAAGAAATTCAACAATTAATGAAATGATCTGGAGATACAACGTTTGCTCCTGATGGCTTCCCCTTCGGGAGGACTGACCTCCAAGCTGCGACACAAGGTAGGAATCTGCTGCCTTGTCTTTGGGTCAGTCAGCGCCACAGAAATTTTGTGTGAATGTATGTACAGCTGCCAGTAGCGTTCTCTTACATGGATGACGACAAGCCATGTTACCAAGGTGCCACGCTCGAAGTGCCACGTCATCCTACGTCATCTTCCCTGTCACACTAGGCTGGCACTGTTATGCACAGCATTCCGAAATAGAAGCTACTCATTATTTGTCATAAATGTTACATACTGAACAACTTGCGGAAGTGACGATTAAAGTGCTATGAACATCATTTCAGGATGGATGCAACACAACTAAGAAACCAGGTTTTTAACTTACTGAACAACATACCTAAACTCTCCAGTTGTTGTTGTGGTCTTCAGTCCCGAGACTGGTTTGATGCACCTCTCCATGCTACTCTATTCTGTGCAAGCTTCTTCATCTCCCAGTACTTACTGCTACCTACATTCTTCTGAATCTGCTTAGTGTATCCATCTCTTGGTCTCCCTCTACGATTTTTACATTCCACACTGCCCTCCAATGCTAAATTTGTGATCCCTCGATGTCTCAGAACATGTCCTACCAATCGATCACATCTTCTAGTCACGTTGTGCCACAAGCTCCTCTTCTCCCCCATTCTGTTCAATACCTCATCATTAGTTATGTGATCAACCCATCTAATCTTCAGTATTCTACTGTAGCACCACATTCCGAAAGCTTTTATTCTCTTCTTGTCTAAGCTATTTATCGTCCACGTTTCACTTCCATACATGGCTACGCTCCATACAAATACTTTGAGAAACGACTTCCTGACACTTAAATCATTACTCGATGTTAACAAATTTCTCTTCTTCAGAAACGCTTTTCTTGCCATTGCCAGTCTACATTTTATATCTTTTCTACTTCGACCACCTTCATTTATTTTTCTCCCCAAATAGCAAAACTCTTTTACTACTTTAAGTGTCTCATTTCCTAATCTCATTCCCTCAGCATCACCCGACTTAATTCGACTACATTCCATTATCCTTGTTTTGCTTTTGTTGATGTTCATCTTATATCTTTCTTTCAAGACACTGTCCATTCCATTCAACTGCTCTTCCAAGTCCTTTGGTGTCTCTGACAGAATTACAATGTCATTGGCGAACCTCAAAGTTTCTATTTCTTCTCCATGGATTTTAATACCTACTACGAATTTTTCTTTTGTTTTCTTTCCTGCTTGCTCAATATACAGACTGAATAACATCGGGGAGAGGCTACAACCCTGTCTCACTCCCTTCCCAACCAGTGCTTCCCTTTCATGCCCCTCGACTCTTATAACTGCCATCTTGTTTCTGTACAAATTGTAAATAGCCTTTCGCTCCTTATATTTTACCCCTGCCACTTTTAGAATTTGAAAGAGAGTATTCCAGTCAACATTGTCAAAAGCTTTCTCTGAGTCTACAAATGCTAGAAACGTTGGTTTGCCTTTACTTAATCTTTCTTAGAAGATAAGTCATATGGTCAGTATTGCCTCACATGTTCCAATATATCTACGGAATCCAAACTGATCTTCCCCGAGGTCGGCTTCTACCACTTTTTCCATTCGTCTGTTAGTATTTTTCAGCCGTGACTTATTAAACTGATAGTTCGGTAATTTTCACTTCTGTCAGCACCTGCTTTCTTTGGGATTGCAATTATTATACTTTTCTTGAAGCCTGAGGGTATTTCGCCTGTCTCACCAGATGGTAGAGTTTTGACAGGACTGGCTCTCGCAATGCCGTTAGTAGTTCCAATGGAATATTGTGTACTCCCAGGTGCTTGTTTCGACTGAGGTTTTTCTGTGCTCTGTCAAACTCCTCACGCAGCATCGTACCTCCCATTTCATCTTCATCTACATCCTCCTCCATTTCCGTAATATTGTCCTCAAGTACATCGCCCTTGTATAGACACTCTATATAGTCCTTCTACCTTTCTGCTTTCCCTGCTTTGCTTAGAACTGGGCCTCCATCTGAGCTCTTGAGATTCATACAAGTGGTTCTCTTATCTCCAAAGTTCTCTTTAATTTTCCTGTAGGCAGTATCTATTTTACCCCTAGTGAGATAAGCCTCTACATCCTTACATTTGTCCTATAGCCATCCCTGCTTAGCCATTTTGCACTTCCTGTTGTTGTCATATTTGAGACATGTGTATTCTTTTTTGCCTGCTTCATTCAATGCATTGTTATATTTTCTCCTTTCATCAATTAAATTCAATATTTCTTCTGTCACTCAAGGATTTCTACTAGCCCTCGTCATTTTGCCTTGTTGATCCTCTGCTGCCGTCACTACTTCATCCCTCAGAGCTACCCATTCTTTTTCTATTGTATTTCTTTCCCCCATTCCTGTCAGTTGTTCCCTTATGCTCTCCCTGAAACTCTGTACAACCTCTGGTTTAGTCAATTTACCCAGGTCCAATCTCCTTAAATTCCCACCTTTTTGCAGTTTCTTCAGTTTTAATCTACAGATCATAACCAATAGATTGTGGTCAGATTCCACATCTGCCCCCTGGAACTGTCTTACAATTTAAAATCTGGCTCCTAAATCTCTGTCTTACCATTATATAATCTATCTGATAGTTTTTAGTATCTCCAGGATTCTTCCATGCATTCAACCTTCTTTCATGATTCTTGAACCAAATGTTAGCTATGATTAAATTTTGCTCTGTGCAATACTCTGATAGGCGGCTTCCTCTTTCATTTCGTAGCCCCAATCCATCTTCACCTACTATGTTTCCTTCTCTCCCTTTTCCTAATCTCGAATTCCAGTCACCCATGACTATTAAATTTTCGTCTCTCTTCATTACCCAAATAATTAGTTTTATCTCATCATACATTTAATCGATTTCTTCAAACTCTCCAGTAGAAGGTATAAAGAAGAAAGGAATTACCTCAAGAGCATTGGAGTGAATCAGGATGGTTCAAATGGCCCTGAGCACTATGGGACTTAACATCTGAGGTCATCAGTCCCCTAGAATTTAAAAGTACTTAAACCTTGAAACGTCCTCTTAGAAAAATTATACATCTCTGTGTTTAAACTGACACACAATATTTTTAGCGCAATGCAATCTGACTTTCAAAAATCCCTACAAAAGAATGGCCCTGAGTAACAGTAACCTATACCTTTCACAAATCACGTACCTCACCAAAAATCTTCGATACTCGAACTACTGCAATACAGCGAGCGCCACTACTGCCAGCTAAATAAAAGATTCAAACTACTGAAGGCAGTAACTACTGATAGGCATAGTTAGCAAGAGAAAGATTTTAATACAGAACAAACAATGTATTTACCTTACTAGTGTTCAAAAGTCATAATATATGTAGCAGTTCATGACATCCAGTCTTACAAATTTCAAAACTCCGCCATTTCTCTCCCCACATCCACCACTGCTGGCAGCTCACCTCCAACTGCGGAACGCTACACGCTGTTAACATCCAGCTGCCCAACACTACAATGGCAGACAACAATGCAAACTAGCCACAAACTGCACACAGCACAGCCAGTGATTTTCATACAGACCGCTACGTGGCGTTACCAATATAAAAACCTATACTGCTTACTTACATAGCCCCCATGCTCCCACAAAAAATTTTACAAATTGTTTTGAGCACTGGCCAATACATATCTGTTAAATTTTTTTTCACAATTACAATAACAAAGAATTCATATGCACACACTTATTGATGCAACGTTGGTCAAAAGCCAAAATTTTCTCACAGTCCATAAAGACAGTCCTGATCGTTCATAACAGTAAAATTGCAGTGTTTTTCTCAAAGTCTGAGCAGTAAAAGAAAATGCACACAGAAGTAGTTGATTTCCATGCAGTCTTGAAGAAGTAGTGTTGTCCTTCCAACGGAAAGACAGTGCTTACTCTTGACTTGCAGACAGGTAATGGGCCACAACAGAGCAAACCCACTGCAGAGTCAGTCGAAGTTTCGACGAATATTGGTAGGTAGGTCATCACAGAGCAGACCACTGTAGTCTTGTTAGAGATTACGGTATTGATGGGCCACGAGAAATGCAGACCCACTGTAGTCCTTGTAGAAATAATAGTATTAGTGGGCCATCAAAGATGCAGACCCACTGTAGTCCTTGTAGAAATAATGGTATTGGTGGGCGATCAAAGATGCAGACCCACCATAGTCCTCTTAGAAATGGCCAGCAGCCATCTGTTGCGACTGAGCAGGTGCACAATCACCAACAAAGAGTCTTGTGGACAATATAGCAAGTCCATGAACCACCACTTGTGCACTCACAAAATTTTTCTTTTTTGAAATATCCTTAGAACCAGCAATGCTGTTAACCAGTCCCTTGCTGAATTATTAACACACGTGCAAACACTAACAGTCCTCTTTTTTCACATATTGTGCATATACTATGACCAACAGAAATCTGTGCAGTGAAATGAATGCTTACAAGTTACTTAATTTGATAAACTGGTGTCAATTCCAATTTTATAACATAAGAATACAATAATAATGGTACAAAATACATCATTAAAAACATAATATTCCAGATAACATTTGTAGTAATACAGGCTTTTCAAAACAATAGAACTGAACATATACATCAGTGTTGCAGGAATTATGACATAAGTAAATACATAAAAGATCAGAATAACTTTTGAAACACCAACTTCACACATGAGCATTAAAATAAAACAATAAATAATGTCTAAGAATCTTTACAAGGTAAATAAATTAGTATCAGAAAAATTCTACAACATAACTCTTATTAGCTAAACACAGGAAAAACGCAAATTCACATAGTGTAATAACACAAAAATACAGGACAGGGTTTGTTTTCAGTGTAACATTTGGTTCTGCAGTCCAACCCAAAACTTCATTCCATAGATCTTTCGTCTTATTTCAACATTTGTTTCCACCAAAAAAATCCTATCCAAGCCTGCTTTCTGTATTTATATGTACACATATTTCTTACCTCATTATTTATTTTCCATTATCTTACTTCATCATTTGTTTCCAAGAAAATCCTACCTAAACCTGTTGTCCCTAAAGCCTACTTTTTTGTTCATATCCTCTTTCAAAATACTTTTTTTGGCCAAACCATTTTCTTATAGCTTCTCAATGCATTTCTTTCCATTCATCGTAACTCGTTCTCTTATACAGCCTACCCCATCTTAAGCTAACTTAAATCTACTGAGCTCAGATGTTAAACTAAGGGAAGAGGTAATGCAGCAGCGCAAAACAATTAACACAAACTGCAATGATAAAAAATACAAATTGGCAAAGCAAGCAGCAAATACAATATTACAACTAATATAAGGCTATGTGCAGCAAACAATAAAAATAAATCAGTAGTGAAACTTGCTTAACAGAGTAATACAAAGTCAAATTCAGTAACACTATGCCTGGCAAACAGCAGCAGCAAATGCAGTAACTTATATCTAAACATGACAAAGCTCAAGCACAAAAAATACTACAGTGAAGATGGCCATGTCTAATATTTATGTCACATCTTAACACTAGAGTGATGCATCACCTTGACTTGCTCTAGCAGATAAGTTACCAACCTGTTAAAAAATTATTTTTGCAATTCCTGTGAAGGGAAATGTCTATTTGTGCTCTCTTTTCTACGAAAGGACATCATAATTACTGGGTTTGTAGACAGAAAATAGTGATATTAGTACTTCTATTAAATTTTATTTTAACCAATGCTGCAGTGCAGCTAGAAACTAGATATTAAACAAAATGAGTAATCTCTCAACTAGAAAGACAACAGATGTAAAATGTTTCTCATCATTTCATTAGGCATTTAAGTAAATATAATAAATTAAGAGCTCCACAGTGTAATCATATGTTTTCAAGTTTGAGCGTGTCGTATTTTTCGATGCTGTCTACAAAGGAATGTCAATAGTGAGGATAATGGCCCCTTTTTTTTCTCCACTTAATGGCTTTCTTTTGTCAGACGACTATCTCTCAGCTGGGCGCCCAAAACGCATTACGTCAAGGTCACTTACCTTTCTTACTGAATTATTTACGACAGCAGTTTCTGCTACAGTGACAGTCTCATATAAAAAATTGTACAGGTCGAAATTTTGCGTTACAAATGTGTAGAAACAAAATTCTATAAATATAACAGCGTCCAAAAAATTTTCGCCGGAGTTGTGGTACATTCATGCATTTACACACATTTCATAACTCTTAAAGTACGATTCTTGGTTTCCAAGATCCTTTTCACAAGTCAGAGTCCCTAACCACTACTCATTATTCCTTACCTTATTACACATGTACATATTCATCGACACTTCTTCAATATTTCATCATAATACATAAATAGCATAATCAGATTCCTCATACATCATCAGCTCATTGATCATAAACATACCTCAACACCATAATACACATTGTCATCGTAATAATAATATAAAACCTCAGCCAAATCTCAAAAACGTCGTAGCTTTCTGCAATAATTTAAAACCCTAAAAAAATTCTCTGTTAATTTCAATAGTGTCATCTACCTCAAACGTACTTTCAAAATCATGATCCCATACCAAACACATCATTCAAAGCTCTCATAGTATCACAATGGTTCCAAAAAATATGAAGGGTTCACACAGTACAGACAAAATACAATTTCGTAAGTGTGAAGTTATGCAGCTGTGTAACTGCGTAAACATCTGTCACTGACGTAGTACAAAAAAATGTTTATCTTCCTCAGTTAAATGATCAGATATCTATGTAATTTATGCGTTAGAGAAATATGGTACCGATGTGTAAAGTTGTATAAGTAAGTACCATATTAGGTAGGGTTCCTTGTGTTTGCCAGAAACATGGTACACAAAGTAAGGGTGCACCCCCCGGAGGATTAATGTAATTATTCCCTCAGGTGTTACAGATTACAGCAATGGAATGAAATGTATCACGGAAAACTTTCTTTGTAATTCAAAAACCTTGAAAAATAAATGGTTTAAGTACAAACTTAATCACTCAAATGCGTGTCCTGTAGCGCTAAATGTGCGTCTTGCTGTAAGATAACCTCTGTGGAAGTGTCGTAGTTATTGTCCTCCGAAAGCTAAGTTCTGCAGAAGTCAATGTACTTGTTGTTGTTGTTGTCTTCAGTCCTGAGACTGGTTTGATGCAGCTCTCCATGCTACTCTATCCTGTGCAAGCTGCTTCATCTCCCAGTACCTACTGCAACCTACATCCTTCTGAATCTGCTTAGTGTACTCATCTCTCGGTCTCCCTCTACGATTTTTACCCTCCACGCTGCCCTCCAATGCTAAATTTGTGATCCCTTGATGCCTCAAAACATGTCCTACCAACCGATCCCTTCTTCTAGTCAAGTTGTGCCACAAACTTCTCTTCTCCCCAATCCTATTCAATACCTCCTCATTAGTTACGTGGTCTATCCACCTTATCTTCAGTATTCTTCTGTAGCACCACATTTCGAAAGCTTCTATTCTCTTCTTGTCCAAACTAGTTATCGTCCATGTTTCACTTCCATACATGGCTACACTCCAAACAAATACTTTCAGAAACGACTTCCTGATACATAAATCTATATTCGATGTTAACAAATTTCTCTTCTTCAGAAATGCTTTCCTTGCCATTGCCAGTCTACATTTTATATCCTCTCTACTTCGACCATCATCAGTTATTTTACTTCCTAAATAGCAAAACTCATTTACTACTTTAAGTGTCTCATTTCCTAATCTAATTCCCTCAGCATCACCCGATTTAATTTGACTACATTCCATTATCCTCGTTTTGCTTTTGTTAATGTTCATTTTATATCCTCCTTTCAAGACACTGTCCATTCCATTCAACTGCTCTTCCAAGTCCTTTGCCGTCTCTGACAGAATTACAATGTCATCGGCGAACCTCAAAGTTTTTACTTCGTCTCCATGAATTTTAATACCTACTCCAAATTTTTCTTTTGTTTCCTTTACTGCTTGCTCAATATACAGATTGAATAACATCGGGGAGAGACTACAACCCTGTCTCACTCCTTTCCCAACCACTGCTTCCCTTTCATGCCCCTCGACTCTTATTACTGCCATCTGGTTTCTGTACAAATTGTAAATAGCCTTTCGCTCCCTGTATTTTACCCCTGCCACCTTTAGAATTTGAAAAAGAGTATTCCAGTCAACATTGTCAAAAGCTTTCTCTAAGTCTACAAATGCTAGAAACGTAGGTTTGCCTTTTCTTAATCTTTCTTCTAAGATAAGTCGTAAGGTCAGTATTGCCTCACGTGTTCCAACATTTCGACGGAATCCAAACTGATCCTCCCCGAGGTCTGCATCTACCAGTTTTTCCATTCGTCTGTAAAGAATTCGCGTTAGTATTTTGCAGCCGTGGCTTATTAAACTGATAGTTCGGTAATTTTCACATCTGTCAGCACCTGCTTTCTTTGGGATTGGAATTATTATATTCTTCTTGAAGTCTGAGGGTATTTCGCCTGTCTCATACATCTTGCTCACCAGCTGGTAGAGTTTTGTCATGACTGGCTCTCCCAAGGCCGTCAGTAGTTCTAATGGAATGTTGTCTACTCCGGGGGCCTTGTTTCGACTCAGGTCTTTCAGTGCTCTGTCAAACTCTTTACCCAGTATCGTATCTCCCATTTCGTCTTCATCTACATCCTCTTCTATTTCCATAATATTGTCCTCAAGTACATCGCCCTTGTATAAACCTTCTATATACTCCTTCCACCTTTCTGCCTTCCCTTCTTTGCTTAGAACTGGGCTGCCATCTGAGCTCTTGATATTCATACACGTGGTTCCCTTCTCTCCAAAGGTCTCTTTAATTTTCCTGTAGGCAGTATCTATCTTACCCCTAGTGAGATAAGCTTCTACATCCTTACATTTGTCCTCTAGCCATCCCTGTTTAGCCATTTTGCACTTCCTTTCGATCTCATTTTTGAGACGTTTGTATTCCTTTTTGCCTGCTTCTTTTACTGCATTTTTATATTTTCTCCTTTCATCAATTAAATTCAATATTTCTTCTGTTACCCAAGGATTTCTAGCAGCCCTCGTCTTTGTACCTACTTTATCTTCTGCTGCCTTCACTACTACATCCCTCAGAGCTACCCATTCTTCTTCTACTGTATTTCTTTCCCCTATTCCTGTCAATTGTTCCCTTATGCTCTCTCTGAAACTCTGTACAACCTCTGGTTCTTTCAGTTTATCCAGGTCCCATCTCCTTAATTTCCCACATTTCTGCAGTTTCTTCAGTTTTAATCTACAGGTCATAACCAATAGATTGTGGTCAGAGTCCACATCTGCCCCTGGAAATGTCTTACAACTTAAAACCTGGTTCCTAAATCTCTGTCTTACCATTATATAATCTATCTGATACCTTTTAGTATCTCCAGGGTTCTTCCACGTATACAACCTTCTTTCATGATTCTTAAACCAAGTGTTAGCTATGATTAAGTTGTGCTCTGTGCAAAATTCTACTAGGCGGCTTCCTCTTTCATTTCTTAGCCCCAATCCATATTCACCTACTATGTTTCCTTCTCTCCCTTTTCCTACCCTCGAATTCCAGTCACCCATTACTATTAAATTTTCGTCTCCCTTCACTATCTGAATAATTTCTTTTATTTCATCGTACATTTCTTCAATTTCTTCATCATCTGCAGAGCTAGTAGGCATATAAACTTGTACTACTGTAGTAGGTGTGGGCTTCGTATCTATCTTGGCCACAATAATGCGTTCACTATGCTGTTTGTAGTAGCTTACCCGCATTCTTATTTTCCTATTCATTATTAAACCTACTCCTGCATTACCCCCATTTGATTTTGTGTTTATAACCCTGTAGTCACCTGACCAGAAGTCTTGTTCCTCCTGCCACCGAACTTCACTAATTCCCACTATATCTAACTTTAACCTATCCATTTCCCTTTTTAAATTTTCTAACCTACCTGCCCAATTAAGGGATCTGACATTCCACGCTCCGATCCGTAGAACGCCAGTTTTCTTTCTCCTGATAACGACATCCTCCTGAGTAGTCCCCGCCCGGAGATCCGAATGGGGGACTATTTTACCTCCGGAATATTTTACCCAAGAGGATGCCATCATCATTTAATCATACAGTAAAGCTGCATGTCCTCGGGAAAAATTACGGCTGTAGTTTCCCCTTGCTTTCAGCCGTTCGCAGTACCAGCACAGCAAGGCCGTTTCGGTTAATGTTGCAAGGCCAGATCAGTCAATCATCCAGACTGTTGCCCCTGCAACTACTGAAAAGGCTGCTGCCCCTCTTCAGGAACCACACGTTTGTCTGGCCTCTCAACAGATACCCCTCCGTTGTGGTTGCACCTACGGTACGGCCATCTGTATCGCTGAGGCACGCAAGCCTCCCCACCAATGGCAAGGTCCATGGTTCATGGGGGGGGGGTCAATGTACTTACCTCATGATAAACGAAAGTGAAATGCTTTGCGTATATATATCTTACTTATTACGCTTATTGCCGTGGTGAAGAAAGTACTGTGCTGTAATGTATTGTTGTGCTACGGAAAAGGCTGTCTCATTGTAGCTATACCACAAAAGTTACTACTAAAACATGTTTTCCTTTCCAGAAGACTTCAGAAAAACAGTGCAGATATAAAATAGAAACACCGCAAAAGCAACATTGTAAATTGTCACTCATTAGTAGCGTCGTGATAAAATCGTGTAGCTGTCACATGAACTAACCACTGTGTCATCTGGTATCTCACAGAAAGTACTTTAAATCGAGAATGTATTTTCAAGTAAACCAAAATGTTGCATTAAAATCTCATTAGCAGTACTGGTAAATGTTCTAAGTATGTGAGCCTTATAGTCGTTACGTAATCGTGCAACTAACAAGCAAGAATGTACAAACACAATAACACTGTGTCGCCTGTTCACAATAACAATGCATTCGTAATTTCTGTTTAAATAAGTTCTCTTGGTTCTTGCCTGGATATTTAACTTCAAACATTGTTGCATGTTAACAGATTCTAAGTCTGACAAAGCATATTAATAATGTAAAGTGAAAAGTTATATAGCAAAGACAAATTTAAAAAGCAGATTATCTTTCAATAAACGGTTTTACATGTGAAATGTTGTGCAATAATTTACCCTTTCTAGTGCGCAGAGTTTCAACTTCCAAGTAATTATCATGTTGTATACGTCGGTAAGGAATGCTAAAATTTTTCTTAGGGTTAGCGTCCATGTTATTTTTCGCCGAGCCAGCCGGCGCACGCGGCTGCCTGCGGTGTTAGTCATTGTCTGTCTCTTTGTTGGCGCGCGTCGTTATTGGGATTAGGAGACCCAACTTCTACAAATTCACCTTGTCGAGAGGGCCCCGCCATGTTTGAATCCCGCCAATTCTGATGCAATTCAGGAATTCTTAAATGTTTTGAATTTACGTGTAGTAATGAACAGCTTATAGTCAAAATCATCATGTCCGCAAGTCGCAAATCGGTCATTTTTACTTCGTTTCGGCGGTTCCATCTCAAAATTCGGTGTACCTTGCCAATTTCTTTCATAATTTTATGTCGCCATGTCGGTAGATTCCATAGTTTCTTTCTTGTCGGTCACGTGGTGGAGAATTTCTCCCTGAATCGTTACTGCGCGCTGGACCGTTGCGTCTAAAGTTATTCTGTCTCCCTTGATAATAATTATTTTGGTTCCCATATTGTCTGTTTCTCTGATTGTCTCTGTGATAGTCATTACCGCGGAGAGGTGATCTTTCCCTGTAATTATTACTACTCTGCCAACGGTTGTCATACGGGTGGTGTCTGTTTTGGTCACAATTCGTGTTGTGAGAATAGCCTTGTCGTGTCCAGTTATTATTTCTTTCATCGCGGAATTGCGACGGATGTGGCCTGTAATTGTTGTGTTCCTGTTTTCGCGTTCCGCGATAGTCTGTGTCTAATCTGTGCTCTAATGACCAGTTGGGAGGCAAACAATGAGAGAATTGATGAAGCCTCGCTTGTGAATGAATGTCGTTGACGGAATTCTTAAATGTTTTGAATTTACGTGTAGTAATGAACAGCTTATAGTCAAAATCATCATGTCCGCAAGTCGCAAATCGGTCATTTTTACTTCGTTTCGGCGGTTCCATCTCAAAATTCGGTGTACCTTGCCAATTTCTTTCATAATTTCAGAAGTGCCTCGTGTTATTGTTTTGTGGCTGTTCTGTATTTCTATGTCCCTCTTCCCGTAATGGAGCGCGAGTGTCCTCTGAAATATGTAATTCTTGTATTACCTGCGTCAACTGATCTCGTACTTCCCGGATTTCTCTTTTGTACTTTGTATTGATTTGATTTTGATTTTGTTTGAATTTTATAATTTGTTCATACTCTTCTGTGTCAGTGAAGGCTACGGGTCTTGTGTCATTCAGATCATCATCTACCTTTGTAGATAAGTTAGTGAACTGATGCGAAAGTTCTGCTACTTTCTCCGATAGGGAGCACATTTCCTCAGTGTGTTTTTCTGAACCAAGTTTCAGAGTGTCCATTTGTGTTGAAATCGAATCTACTGTGTCCTTTAAGTTTTCCTGAGTTTTTGCAAGTTGCGTAACCGAATCGGTAGATGCAACTGAGTCAATTTTAGCTTGCAAGGTTTCGTGATTTTCATGAACAATAGTTTGCAGTTCTTTTATGGCTGCTTCGTGATTCTGTAATGCATTTTCATGCCGTGAAAAAATAGGTTGAAAATGCTCACAAATTTGTGTTTTTACGTCATAACAGACTTTTTGACATTTAGATTCAATGTTATGTAACTCAGTGGTTTAATCTTCACGTGTTTGTTCAAGTGTGGTGTCTAACGTCCGAAGATTTTGTTCCATTGTGTCTAACTTTTGAAGCTTTTGTAGCGTTTTTTGTATTAATTGTAATAACAATGCACTGTTATCTGAAACATGTTCCTCAGTGCTATTCGGCAATACATTTGAACCGGCAATATTCGCAGTTTGAAAAGCAGAAAATGTGTCTTGACTTATTTGAGAAAACGGTGAGGATGCAAAACCTGAATCTACAGTATTTGCAAGATAGTGTCCTGTCACTGCGGATTCCTGAGGCAAGCTGTTGCTGACCGATCGATCGATAATGCTTCCCTGGTCACTAATTGTTTCACTGCCTACACCATTATTTGCACCCCGCTCCATTTTCCTATGTACAATTACCAAATTACTAAAACTTCCTGGCAGATTAAAACTGTGTGCCCGACCGAGACTCGAACTCAGGACCTATGCCTTTCGCGGGCAAGTGCTCTACCAACTGAGCTACCGAAGCACGACTCACGCCCGGTACTCACAGCTTTACTTCTGCCAGTACTGCGTCTCCTACCTTCCAAACTTTACAGAAGCTCTCCTGCGAACCATGCAGAACTAGCACTCCTGAAAGAAAGGATATTGCGGAGACATGGCTTAGCCACAGCCTGGGGGATGTTTCCAGAATGGGATTTTCACTCTGCAGCGGAGTGTGCGCTGATATGAAACTTCCTGGCAGATTAAAACTGTGTGCCCGACCGAGACTCGAACTCGGGACCTATGCCTTTCGCGGGCAAGTGCTCTACCAACTGAGCTACCGAAGCACGACTCACGCCCGGTACTCACAGCTTTACTTCTGCCAGTACCTCGTATCCTACCTTCCAAACTTTACAGAAGCTCTCCTGCGAACCATGTAGAACTAGCACTCCTGAAAGAAAGGATATAGCGGAGACATGGCTTAGCCACAGCCTGGGGGATGTTTCCAGAATGAGATTTTCACTCTGCAGCGGAGTGTGCGCTGATATGAAACTTCCTGGCAAATTAAAACTGTGTGCCTGACCGAGACTCGAACTCGGGACCTATGCCTTTCGCGGGCAAGTGCTCTACCAACTGAGCTACCGAAGCACGACTCATGCCCAGTACTCACAGCTTTACTTCTGCCAGTACCTCGTCTCCTACCTTCCAAACTTTACAGAAGCTCTCCTGCGAACCATGCAGAGTCTCGGTCGGGCATACAGTTTTAATCTGCCAGGAAGTTTCATATCAGCGCACACTCCGCTGCAGAGTGAAAATCTCATTCTGGAAACATCCCCCAGGCTGTGGCTAAGCCATGTCTCCGCAATATCCTTTGTTTCAGGAGTGCTAGTTCTGCATGGTTCGCAGGAGAGCTCCTGTAAAGTTTGGAAGGTAGGAGACGAGGTACTGGCAGAAGTAAAGCTGTGAGTACCGGGCGTGAGTCGTGCTTCGGTAGCTCAGTTGGTAGAGCACTTGCCCGCGAAAGGCATAGGTCCCGAGTTCGAGTCTCGGTCGGGCACACAGTTTTAATCTGCCAGGAAGTTTCATATCAGCGCACACTCCGCTGCAGAGTGAAAATCTCATTCACCAAATTACTACTTTGAACATTAGTTAATTCATTACACGGTGGCGCTAACACACTGCTTTCGTCTTCACTATCATTTCTCAGTTT
The DNA here is from genome assembly GCF_023897955.1 of Schistocerca gregaria. Classification (NCBI taxonomy): domain Eukaryota; kingdom Metazoa; phylum Arthropoda; class Insecta; order Orthoptera; family Acrididae; genus Schistocerca; species Schistocerca gregaria. Next base: position 926,172,793 of record NC_064922.1, on the reverse strand, counting down.
ACTTTGGAACCTAGTATTACGTTTTTCACACGCCATTATTGTCACAATATTTCACACGACAACACAGAAAAACACAATTTGAAGAGCAAAACAAGAAACACGTTAACATAACATTGAAAATAATATCTAGTTAATTGCAAGCGCAGCAGTGAAATACTTGGTGCAGATCTACATGCATGCCACAACTGTTTTACTGTACAAGAATGAAAAACTACAACTACAAAGGAAATTCTCTCTACAATTACGCGCTAGCAATAAACAAAGACTGCACTAATTGCACAAACTACAAGAAAAAATCAGAAGATTCCAGTGAGGTATCCTCGGCAAAGGGTCGACATATGAAACGTCCCCTTAGAAAAATTATACATGACTGTGTTTAAACCGACACACAATATTTTGAGCGCAATGGAATCAGACTTTCAAAAATCCCTACAAAAGAATGGCCCCGACTAACAATAACCTATACCTTTCACAAATCACTTACCTCACCAAAAATCTTCGTTACTCGAACTACTGCAATACAGAGAGCACAGCGCCACTACTGCCAGCTAAATAAAATATTCAAACTACTGAGGGCACTAACTACTGATAGGCATAGTTAGCAAATGAAAGATTTTATTACAGAACAAACAATGTATTTACCTTAATAGTGTTCAAAAGTCATAATATATGTAGCACTTCATGACATCCAGTCTTACAAATTTCAAAACTCCGCCATTTCTCTCCCGCATCCACCACTGCTGGTTGCTCACCTCCAACTGCGCAACGCTACACGCTGTTAACATCCAGCTGCCCAACACTACAATGGCAGACAACAATGCAAAGTAGCCACAGACTGCACACAGCACAGCCAGTGATTTTCATACAGATCGCTACGTGGCGTTACCAATATAAAAACCTAAACAGCCTACTTACAACCTAACTAACCTAAGGACATCACACACATCCATCTCCGAGGCAGGATTCAAACCTGCGACCGTAGTAGTCGCGCGGTTCTGGACTGAAGCGCCTAGAACCGCTCGGTCACCGCGGCCGGCGACTGAATCAGGAAGACATCTCTTAACCGACCTAACCGACTGGTCAAGAGATATCTTCCTGATTCACTCCAATGCTCTTGAGGTAATTCCTTACTTCTTTATACCTCTGATCAACAACTTTAATGGCTTTCATGATGAGCAGACGCAGAACAGCGGCTAGGAAGGGAAGAGAAGGCAGACAGCCAAAGAAAGAACTAGACGTCTCTGGGCTCCAGCAAAGGCTTCCTGAGATGCCTTTGATTACTTGCATTGTCTGTAATATCCCGAAAAGAAAAAAAATGCAGGAACATATTTTCTGTAGTGTGCTATTCTTTCCAAATTGTCAGGGAGACAGAAGCTGAAATAAAAGAGTCAGAAATAAAAAAAATAGCGAAGAATGAACTGAACAAAATTAAAGTACTGACTCGGTAATATGATGAGAAAACCAGATGATGGGTGATGAAAACATACTAATACCTTAAGGGAGAGAAAGGAAGACAAAGAAGATGGCGAAATGAACTGAGGGTGAACGAAAGACCGGAATATTCAGTGATGGCGCGATGTGGTGACCAGGGTGACGAAGATGTTCTGTGAAATGTTGAACAACGAGGTCATGTCAAATATTGATGTTACTGATATTGTGACATTCTTGTTAAAAGTATGTGTTAAATAATTACTCCAGCTCATTTTGTTTCATTCACCCTCTGCAATTAGCGGTTCTGTTAGACTTCTCATCGTCGAGGAACGTTTTGCATGTTTTACAATGATATCATATGTGTTTCCATCAAATTATTAGCTATTTTAGCCAGCGCCACTCGGAAACTAATACAAAATGTATTTGACGCCGGTCAACAACTCGTAAAGCAGCCTCCAGCAGTTAGTATAAAATATTCAAAAACCACCTGCTGAGTCGGTAATGGTGCGGGTGAATGAATGAAGGAAACGAACGTAAATTACGGCTAGCAATTATTTAAATCCTACGCAAGCGGATACTTTCCACCCTCACGTTTTAGTAATTTTGACATTGTCTGATAACACGAGAAAATGAAGCCACGACGCTGTTGGAATGGTTCAACGCCAAGAACCATCTGGCATACTCAGTTTTAAGGAGAACAGCGACAGAGGGCGCAACGATTTTGAGATTTCACGACAAATGTCTCTGATTAAAATAGCCACACATCAATTTCCATTACATGTTCTAGCAGCCCTCAACTGAACCTTCGCTGGAGATTGCCTCCCTTGTGGTTCGTTTGTTTGTTAGCTTGGTTCAAATTCTGAAAGACAGAAATGGAAACAATATGGTAGTATGTGACATGACGAGTAACTGAGTAACAATGAATGAGTGAATGTCGTATTGTCAGTAGGCCAGAATCGAAAGCAACGGATTCCACGAAGTATTAACAGTGATTAGGATTGTCGAATTCATTGCAGACAGGTAACTGATATTTATTCCAGGTTCAGTCATAATGTTGAAATTATAGATGTAAGGAAACTCTATATATGAGCACTTAAGGAGGTCATAAATACAGCAAAATTTAAATAAAAATAAATTTTAATGTAATACGTTTTTAAATCACACTAAATAGTATAAAATAATTTCTCCTTACTCCATGTATATTTATAAACACATACAGATGGTCTAATCATTTCTGCCATGAACCTTTAACAGCTATGACGGTACTTGTAAGATTTATAACGAAAACGTAGGGTGTGTGCAAAACATAATTCATGGATAAATAGTTCCTCTCTCTAACTACTATCTGTTGCATCCACCCCACGATTTTCATTCTAATTCTTACTAGTATACCCACAGTTATTAAAAATTCATAGGCACAAATTTTCAGGGCTATCTGCACAGTTTTTTTTTTTGATTCCTCAGTCTTCTGCCGAGCTGGGTAGCCGCGTGGTCTCAGGCGTCTTGCCACGGTTCGCGTGGCGGAGGTTCGAGTCCTCCCTCGGGCATGGACGTGTGTGTTGTCCTTAGCGTAAGTTAGTTTAAGTAAGATTTAGTAGTATCTAAGCCTAGGGACCTATGACCTAAGCAGTTTGGTCCCATAGGAACTTACCACAAATTTCCAAACTTCCAGTTTATACATTCGTACACATTATAATAATGGATGTATGTTCCACATCTCCTCCTAAATAGCTTGACCAATTTCAACCCAACTTGGTACACATGACGCTTTGTGCCTGGAGAGAATCGCTGTAGGTGTGAGAACCATCACCCTGCCAAAGGGGCGACAGAAGGAATGAAAATGTAGTGTAGTTCTCGACGCGCAAATTTACTGACTATTCGTCCAGTACTTGCGAATGAGAGCACTTAATGACTTGAAACAAACTTACACAATTTGAAACCCTTTTTAAATTTTTGGTCACTGATAACGTTCACAAAATGATGCCAGGTAAAAAAGTTTATCGCTTACATTTCGCTGTTCTCGCAGCAAAACTGCCGCATCAGGTTTGCTGTTTTAGTTTATTATTTACTTACTAATAACTGTATTCACGACACAGTTTGCTGACAATATTTACATATACCGCTGAATGTACCTGCAAAATTGTATCGTTGTGATCAAGATGATGTTTGGTTTCTGCGGCGCTCAACTGCGCAGTCATCAGTGCCCATACAAAGTCCCAATTTTTACACACTCCAATCTAGCCACTGTCACGAATGATGATGATGAAATGATGACGACAACACAAACACCCAGTCCCCAACCCGGCCGAGGATCGAAGCCGGAACCCCATGATCCAGGGTCATATATCATTGTGGGGCTCATAGTTTAGCAGATATGATGTCATAAACACTAAGATGCGTGAAAATCTACCATGTCATATATGGGGTTTAAATTTCTTATTTACCTGCTACTATCTCTATTCACAAGAAATTTTGCCGACTTTATCCACATATGCCGCTGAATGTACCTACAAAATTATATCATTGTCATGGAGATTGGGATGTGTGAAATCGAAACTGCAGGACGAAATTCACTACAGATACACGTGAAGTATGTGAACTGTACAGAGAGACCCAAAAGACTGTGAACATTACAAAATTTAAAACTTCACTGAATGATGTAGTTAGAGGTGTAAAAATTGACACACATGCTTGAAATGACATGAGGTTTTGCTGAAACCAATTCAAAGTGCACAGAATGACCAACATATGGCGCTTCATATCATGTTGTTGTTGTGGTCTTCAGTCCAGAGACTGGTTGGATGCAGCTCTCCATGCTACTCGATCCTGTGCAAGCTTCCTCATCTCCCAGTACCTACGGCAGCCTACATCCTTCTGAATCTGATTAGTCTATTCATCTCTTGGTCTCTCTCTACGATTTTTACCCTCCACACTGTCCTAGAATACTAAATTGGTGATTCCTTGATGCCTTAGAACATGCGTTACCACCTGATCCCTTCTTCTAGTGAAGTTTTGCGACAAATTTCTCTTCTCCCCAATTCTATTCAATACCTTCTCATTAGTTATGTGGTCTAACCATCTAATCTTCAGCATTCTTCCGTAGCACCACATTTCGAAGCTTCTATTCTCTTCCTGTCTACAGTAAAGATGCATCCCTTTGGGAAAAATTACGGCTGTAGTTTCCCCTTGCTTTCAGCTGTTCACAGTACGAGCACAGCGAGGCCGTTTTGGTTAGTGTTACAAGGCCAGATCAGTCAATCATCCCCTGTAGCCCCTGCAACTACTGAAAAGGCTGCTGCCCCTCTCCAGGAACCACACATTTGTCTGGCCTCTCAACAGATACCCCTGCGTATCATATAAAAGGAATAATTATCGTAGCAATCCATCAACAATGAGTATAGTCGAAGGACATTGTTGTGAACAGCATTGCGCAGCATATTACTAGGTATGGTAAGAACTTGCCGTCGGATGTTGTCCTTTACCATACCCAATGAGGTCGGACGATCGCAGTAGACTTGCGACTTCAGGTAACCCCACAATTAACAATCTTATGGACTGAGGTCTGGAGAGCCGGGAGGCAAAGCATGACGGAAGTGGCTGGAGAACCATCCTGCACAAAAGTCATACTTATCAGTAGGTTTATATCAGTCAGGCTAAGAATTATGCGAGTATGTAACATGTCGTCGTACCTCGCACCTGTCACACTGGCAGTCTGAAACGCAGGACCCCACATTTACTCCAAGAAGAAGGGTCAGACCACTATTGATGTAATAAATTCACAGCACACTGTGTCTTTCTTGCCATGCAGTGGAGTTTCCACGACAGTTTTCGGATTTTCGGTAACCCAAATTCTGTAGCTGTAGGTGTTGATAGCCTGTCCGAGTGTGAAATCGGCTTTGTCGGTCCACAACACGTTAGACAACCAATCTTGTGAAGTGTCCACACCGCACGCGTCACAGAACTGGTAGCTAACAGTTTGTGATGACGCTGGATTTTGTATGGATAACATTGGCGTGTGCGCCTTAGCAATCTCCAAACTGTTCTGCGTGTAATCCTGGTGCAATGTGCTTCACGAGCGCTGACTTCACCATACGAAGATGAACCTGCTGATGTCTCCATTTCTTCCTGAACTGTCCAAGCAGGAGTAGCACTTGAGTCTATTCATCGAATACAGAGCCGATCGTCTGAACAACCCTTGATTTCGAACTTCGTCATCATTTCTGTCTCATGGACACTTGTTGTAGGACCTTTCCCCATTCAAATACCCTTTTATGGTGACAGGATCGTAGAGCTGCAATATCGGGCTTTCCATTCTGATAGTAAAGCTTTACTAAAAGTGCCGTTTCTGGTAAAGTCAACATGCCGCTACTGCTGGTACAGACGAGTCCCTATCTCACTACAGCTCATTTTATACACTATTCTTATGCTGCATCAATGATGTGTTTTTGTCCAGGCTGTTTGTTGTACTCGTTTTTGTTTGTAGGAAAACCCCATGTCATTTCAGACATGTGTGTCAAGTTGTACCTTTCTACCATAATTAGCCGGCGAATTAGTGCATTATTAAATGTCAACAGGCTTTCGATTCACACTGTATGTGAAATAAATGTGGAATGTGCGTACACTGGCAAAGTTGCGGCTAAAAGCCACCTACTAAACCCCTGGATCAATTTAACCAAACGTGGCACTCACATTACTATTTGGGCAGAAATGTTACGGCATCTCCTGTTGGGATGGGGGTGATAACAAGGAGAGAGAAGGAAAGGAAGAGATGGACAGACATAACGGTAGAAGGAGAACATGGACACAGTTATGAGGAGGAAGAGGTGGACCAAGGGCAGTGGAAGTGGAAAGCGTTAGGGAAAATAGGAGGAGGTGCACAGAGAGTTGGGCGTGGGGGGTGAGGGGGTGGGAGGACAAAATGAATTGAGAGAGTGTAAAGGCGGAGATGGGGAAAGAGATGGGGAATAGGAAATAAACAAAGGGAAGAGGAGATGGACAGAGAGAGAGGGGAGGACGAGATGGAGAGAGAAGGGGTGGATGAATTGGTCAGAGAGGGTGCAGGAGGTGATAAAGGGAGTGAAGAGGAAATAGAGAGGCAGGAGGAGATGAACTCATAGTTGGGTGGGAGAGATGGACAGTGGAGGAACGAGGAGATGGGCAGAGAGATTGGGGAGGAGCAGATGGAAAAGATGAGGAGTAGCGGTTGGACAGAGAGAGGGACAGGAGGAGATAGACAGTGGAACCTGGAAGGTTTGGACAGAGAGAGAGAGAGAGAGAGAGAGAGAGAGAGAGAGAGAGGAGATGGACACATAGGAGGGTGGAGAAAATGGACAAAGAGAGAGGGGGAAGTGGGAGATGGGAGAATAGAACTGAAATAAAAATTTCCTTCAGACAGATGTCAACGGCATCAATATACTTGGAAAAATACATGGTGCGCAGTGTGCTTTCTTGCAATATATTTATTCACTACTGGTTTCGATCATTGACCATCTTCACACTGCTAGCACAAAAACGGAAATCTAGTGAAAGCTGTGAATCGCAACATAAATTACATTGTGATGATAATTATTAATCAGAAAAAATTAAGGGTACTTATGAAGAATGTCTATTGTAACAAATTCACATCGCATAAATGCTATTTAACCAGGAAAATAAACGCCATTGCTGACTTGTAAACGTAAGGAAATTGATGCTTAACGTTATAACACAGGCTTAAACAAGCAAAACACACGTTAGAAAAATGAAAACATGTAAGATAAGTTAGCGCACAGCACCATTGCTCTGGTATAGCAAGACCCACTAGGCTAACACAAAAAAATTGATCAAACAAGCCACAAGCCAAAGTCAAAGGTCCTAGGCCAAAGAAAAGTCACCAAATATGTGTACACTACAGTACAGTCCACTGTTTATGCCATGGACAAGATTTCGCACATTACTCGTACCTCTGCCCCCACCATCCCTTTTTAAACTTTTGCATTTCCATAGTGCGGGAATATTGTTAGCTACTTTCAATATTTATCTTGCATTGTCATTTGGTACCTAATACTATAATGGGTCTCCACACTTAGTGCAAATATTAGATAACGTATACATAATGGGATAGACCATGTAGACATCCAGCTTATAATACTCACATCACTGCACCTCCTCATTTTAAACTCTTATGTTTATGATGTGGGAACAGTATGACATCTAGGGTCATTTGGTTAGGGTTAGAAATGTGTACATATTTTGTGATTGTTAAATTCATTGTTAGGCTTTTCATGCTGATGCTGTTGGACAATATAAAGTGTATTGGGCGTATGTCAGGTTCAAATCACTGGTAAATTAGTTCAATAAAATTGGTTGGTGATTGATAGTAAGGTTACACATGTTGCAATAATATGAATATTTACAGCTTCTGTATGACACCATTAGAATAGATTTTAATTTCGACGTCTCAGTCGGTTTCACTAAATGTATCCTCGAATTACTGATATGGACTCGTTTCGGCTGTTGCTTAGTTTTTATGCTCTTTTTTTAATAGTATTGCCTCTTATAATGTTTCACCATTACATGTCTATGTATAGTTTGTCTTATGATGATGTAGTTCTCACGAAATGGTTTATTTGTTGTTATTATGTGACATTGTAATAACGTTGGATTTTGTAATAGTATCATATTATTTTTATATTACATAATACTGTATGGAGTTCCTTATTTGGTTACACTATTTGTATCCTCGAACCTCTGATATGGATTTGACGTTAGAGATGTTTTGCTGATGCCAGACTGAACGGTTCAATGTAGTTGGATTGTCTCATATAAATGGGAAAGGCCATTAGACATTGAGCTTATATTACTGATATCTTTGTCTCCCCCCCCCCCCCCCCCCACCCGTCTTCTTAAGCTCTTACACTTTTATAATATAGAAATAATTTTAGAGTAAGGGTCGTTTGGTTATGATCACAGATGTGGACTTATTTTCTGATTGCTCATTGTTAGGTTTTTTATACTGAAGCTGTTGGATAATATAATGTGTGTTGGGCTTATGCTATATTCAAATTATTGGTAAATTAGGAGGGTGGTTTGAAAAGTTCTCGGAATCACCACGAGAGGTCAGCCCTAGCAAGCAACGAGTTGTTCACATGATATTCATTGGACTGTTGCCTGTAAACACGTGCCACATCAGTGCTCTTGGAAGAGAGCTGTTGCGGTGATGTGGCTCTGTTGTTGATGCCACGTAGTGATTTGCGAAGATGAAAAAAAGAAATCAAGGTTCGAGCTGGTATGAAAGCAAAGGGCATTCATGCCGATTTCCAGAATACACTGGGAGACTCTGCTCCTTCATATTCAACTGTTGCCCAGTGTACAAATGAATTTAAATTTGGTTGGGGGAGCTTAGATGATGATCCGCGCAGTGGTTGGCCAAGATGTGTCACTACTCCAGAAATCATTGCAAAAGTGCTCAAAATGGTCATGGAGGTCCGCCGATTGAAAGTGCGTGAAATTGCTCAAGCTTGCCAGATGTCATCTGAAAGGGTGTATCACATTTTAACTGATGAATTAGAAATGAAAAAGTTATCTGCAAGATGAGTGCAGCGACCCTTGACTCTGGATCAGAAACGCATGATAATGGACATATCAGAACAATGTTTGGCCCGTTTTAGGAGGAACGAACAAGAATTTTTGGGCTAGTTTGTGACCGCAGATGAAACGTGGGTGCACTACTATACCCCAGAGACAAAACAACAGTCAAAACAGCTGAAACATGCTGATTCTCCGCCACCAAAGGAAGCAAAGACAATTCCTTCGGCAGGAAAGGTCATGACATCAGTGTTCTGGGATGAGAAGGGGCTTCTGTTTGTAAGTTATTTCCCCATTTGGCAAACAATTACTGGAGAATACCGTGCTAACCTCCTGGAAAATTGCAACAATAGATACGTGTAAAAAGCCAGGTTTAGCAAGGAAGAAAGTCATCGTCCATCAAGACAATGCGTGCCTGCACACGTGCAAAATTACACGAGCTAAGGTATGAATTGTTGGTACACCTTCCTTATTCACCTGATATGGCTCCCTCAGACTTCCATCTCTTTCCAAAACTGGAAATTATTCGTTGTTGACGAAGATTCAGTCCAAACGAAGAATTGATAGCTGGAGTTGGCAACTATTTTCCAGCCCTGGACGAAACTCATTTTCGGGATGGCATCAAGGCACTGGAACGTCGTTGTACCAAGTGCATTAAGCTACATGGAGGCTACATTGAAAAATAAAAAAAAAAGTTTCAGTGATGTAAGTACTTTTCTTCTATTCCGTTCCGAGAATTTTTCAAACCACCTTCATAGTTCAATAAAATTGGTTACTGATCCATAGCAAGGTCACACATGTTGCAATAACATGAATATTTACAGTTTCTATATGAAACCACTAGAAGTGATTTCAACTTTGGTGTCTTAATTGGTAACACTACGTTTATACTTGGACTTCTGATTTGTACTCAAGGTCGGAATTGCTTTGGCTGTTGTTTAGTTTTCATACTCCTTGTTTTTAGTGGTATTGCCTCTTATAATGTTTCAACATTACATGACTATGTATGTTTTTCTACGGCTTAGTTCTCACTAAATGGTTGATTTATTGTTATTTTGTGACATTGTAACAGCATTGGATTTTGTGATAAGACATGCGATTTTTATATTACATAATAATGTATGCACTTCCTCATTCGATTGTTCTATTTGTGTCCTAGAACCCTTGATATGGGTTTGACTTACAGCTGTGTTGCTGCTGCTAGACTGAATGCGTGACTTATATAGTTGTTCAACTGGACATATCTATGGATATTTTCATACGTTGTAGTTCTAACCAAATGGTCAGTTTCTTTTTATCATGTGACATTGTGTGTCATGTGACATTACAATAGCCTCATGGGACTGTTGTATTGCAATGTTGTATACGTATATGTTTATTTTCATATGTGGTGGTTTTCACCAAAACGTTTGGTTTGTTTTTGTTATGTGAGTTAATATCATGTGACATAATAGTATCGTGTGGTTATTGTATTACACATTATTGTACTGTAAAAAAGACAAATAAACGAGGAAAGAAGTTCTTATATAACTGTATCTTCTTTTATTGTATTGCTTTTATTGTAATTTTAATGCACGTGCATGTGTCTGTGACTGTACTGTAGCGTGCACATATTTCTAGGGTCTTTGACTTTGGCTTGTGGATTCTTTGATCAACTTTTGTGTGTTACCCTGCTGTGTCTAATAATGAGTGAGCAACGATGCAGTGCACCTATTGCTATTGCATGTTTTCATGTGTTCATCGTGCATTTTGCTTGTTTAAGTTTGTAGTGCGACTTAAGTGTCAATTTTCTTACATTTTCAAGTCAGCAGTGGCGTATACTTTCCTGGTTAAGGAGCCTATGTGTCATGTGAAGTTGTCTCAATAGATATTCTTCGTAAGAATACTTAATCGTTTCCGACTAGTAATTCTCATGAAACTGTAATTTGCGTTGCGATTCACAGCGTTCACTTGGTTTCTATTTTTGTGCTAGCATTGTGAAGATGATCGAAACCGGCAATGAATAAACATATTGTAAGGGAGCACAGTGTGTTTCATGGATTTCTACAAGCATGGGAATAAATACATACCTGGGCAATTCCGCGTACTCGGCTAGTACGTATACTTTAATGAAACCGTTTAAATGCTTAGCATATGACACTACAGACGTTAATAACTATCTGATTCATACCAGTTGTTGAAACACGAAACAACGTCTAGAGTAAATGTCTGTTGTTGGTAATAATTATAGTGTAAATGCTACCTTTTCTTCAGGTTATGCTGGCCATCGTTTAATAAGTGTTCGGGTTTCAAACTGCCTTCTCAGTTGTATTAGCAATGTTATGAGGAGCCAGTGAAAATCGTCAACTGACGTATGTGAATGGTTTTGGACTAATGCTTAGGAAAACGGGAGCTGTAATTCAAAGTTAAGCGTCCTACCTGCAAGTGTTTTCACACGTTCGTACAATGTGAGACACCTAAGTTTTTCCTTCCTTAGGCAATTTTGCTTACTTCGCCAAAAACAGTGCATTTGACATGCAAAATAATCCTCTGTGGGTATCAAATTTTGAACCATGGCACTACGTATATGGTGTTATATCCTGTGTACAGATTATGAGTACACACACACACACACACACACACACACACACACACACACACACACAAAAGAACCACAGTAAGGCAGCGCACATACGCTATGCTCGCGCTCTCTCTAGTGTTCTCTTTCCTTGCCTCTGGTGTAAACGGTTGTTTTGTTTACAGTTTACAATACAAGCGAATTGTAGGAACACCATTGAACTGTGTGCGAATGCCCGTTGGCTTCCATACACTCGTGTGCAAACCAGGCTACGGCCATCCGTAACCCTGGCGGCAACGCATTACAAGTTATAAGCACTGCTCGACACTATCGCCAACGTAACGTTTTGTATTGACTGTGGTGTCTTGCAGTGTTTCCCGTTTATAATATGTGGCCGCCGGGACGGCGAATATCTGAACATGCTCGTGTCTGACGAACGAAATAAATCAAATGGTTTGCCATTTGTGGCTGTTTTCTGGGCATTAAAACTGAACATGTCCTAACAAGTTAGAGTGGACCACCCAACTCCCACTGATACGGACATACTGTCCCATGCAAGTAATGCAACACCCCCTTCTCGAGTGTAGTGATCACTCTTAGCTGTCTATGCCAGGTGACAATGAAGTTAAAAAGCCGTCCACTTTTTCTTGCCTACGTAAAAATCGATAGTTAATTCTTTGGTCGAACTTCTCGTAGCTGTTAGCTTCTTCTGTAACAAATATGGTATTTAAACGTTGTTTACCTGTCTGAAGTTCCATTAACATTAACTGAGTTTTAGACCTACTTTCTATTCCATGGAAAAAACCGACGAGAAACGGAAATCCAAAGAAACCCTCTCTTACAGGGTAAGAGAGATTATAGATCACAGGAGAGGGGAAGGCGTGCTGGTTTGCACATTGTGGCAAAGTTTAACGAACTGATAACTGCATTAAGAATAATTACTTAACATGCGGAGCGTATTCCTGGTTTTGTATTTACATGGAACACATATAAAATCGTAATACTACTGTTCTTTACAAGCAATCTGTACTAACGTAATGATCATCATTATTCCTCAAAGACTGACCTGACTAAGGAACGCAATATGGTCGCGCAGTTACTCACACACAAAGATTCAGATGCACAGATAGCCGAAAGAATAATTCACCAATTAAAGTCTGAATCGTCGAAACTGGTTTGTGATTTGAGGTGAAAATAATCATGGAAGTTAAGTGAGCACATGATGCGTGAAGTGATTCGTGACCGATTAAGGAACAAGTCTGGTTTGCACGTGAATCTGCTGTCACTAGCGAGAATCCAGCACGGCTCCTCACGAATTAATTTCATTGTCACGGAACAGGGACTAACTGACACTGTGTAAAATCCAACCTGCCTGGTCTCTGCGTAAGGAGGTAGAACAAACTTGGTGGAGAGGGGGTGGGGGGGGGGGGGGGGAGGGGGGCAAACTGACAAGTCACAAAGACGAATTTGCTATCTTGGTTACGGAAGTGCCCACCATATGAGCAGCTTGCTGGCTCGGCTACCATCTGCATGTTCAAGCATGCGTTTCTTGCGATGTTTCCGTATTTTTTTCTCTCCCCCCCCGTATTTTGCTTACATTTATACCGAGTACACGAACCGCTCGCCACAGCTATCGACACTTCTCTAGTGCTAGTAATTCGTCTTCGTTTTCTGAAACATGCGTGTATGTCTAAAGTATCAACACATGCACAAGGTATTCCCACTCCGCTGAAATGTATAAATAATCAAACATTCATTTTTTTACTCTATTGCGATGTAGCCCAATTCGGTAAGGTATTCAATTGTCTCATTTCTAAGTATATCTGATATTCCGGGTAAGATGAGTTTAAGGGATACTAAAACCGTATGACGTAGTGAATCGTGCTCTTTACGTACCGCTAATTCCGTGGAACATTCGGACTGAGCGCCTTTTCCGGCAGGATACATTGTCTTGCTGTTTCGTTCAACAATGATCATGCGCTATTGGTCATACGCCTTTACACGACAGTCGTTCAGGTTTCACGTGTATTGGTCCTACACATTCAGATCGCCCCAAAAATATATGAACAGTTTGCAGATGTTCGTAAAATACAAGCTTGGGAGTTTTCCTCAAGTGACAGGGCAACAATCAGCGATTAATCGGTTTATTTATGGAGCGTGCGCCTAATTAAACACGACATCAGCAGACGAATCAGCTTCATCATTTTAATTAGTAGCATCCGTTGGAAGGCTGTAATATTATCTGAACAAATACGGGAAACGTTCAACAAGTAATGCAATACATTTTTTTCTCGGCGAATTTCGGTTGAAAAAATGCGGAATTTGTGGTGGGGTATCGTGGAATATTTCCGTTTCAGCCCCTATAGTTTCATGGAGTTTCGATAGGTGGCAGCCCTATACGGAGCCTTCAAAATGGCGTCTGTAACGGAGATGCGTTTCAAGCAAAGAGCAGTTATTTAGTTTCTTTTGACGAAAACGAAAGCATCGCAGATATTCATAGGAGCTTGCTGATTATCTACATAGAGATGCCAGTGAACAAAAACACCGTGACTCACTGGACGAGTCGTCTGTCATCATCACTACAAGGTTGCGCAAACCTGTCCTCTGTCCTGCTTGCCGGCCGGTCGCACACAGGTGTGACTCCTGCAATGTTGGACCATGTGGACACTGTCATTTCACGTGACTGATGGATCACAAACACTTCGCTGCTGAACAAGACGTCTCTGCTGGTAGTGCTGACATACGTGTCCACCACCAGGGGTACTTAAAGGTGTGTGCCCGCTGAGTTTCTCTTCACCTAACAGAAGGTCATCGAAATGAGTGTTTGGCGTCATTGGCCGGGGGGCTCCTTGCGGGCCAGGTCTGGCGGCCTCAGTGCAGGTCTTATTACATTCGACGCCACATTGGGCGACATGCGCGCCGGATGGGGATGAAATGATGATGAAGACAACACAACACCCAGTCCCTGAGCGGAAAAAATCTCCGACCCAGGGAATCGAACCCGGGCCCGTAGGACGGGAAGCCGTCACCCTGACCACTCAGCTATCGGGGCGTACACAGAAGGCCATCAACAGCAACTGAAGAATTGCTTGCGCCTCACGAGGCTGATTGTGACAATCACGATGCATCGTCAAAGGCGACAAAACAGGGGTTCACCACTTTGTTCCGGAAACAAAACGGCAATCCATCAAGTGGCGCCACATCACCTCTCCTCCGAAAAAAAAAAGTTGGAAACCGCACCTTCAGCCGATAATACCAATGGCGGCAGTCTCATGGGACTCTGATGGGGTTATTCTGTTTGATGTCTCAGCTCACGATGCAACGACCAACTCGAAGTTGAAGGGAGTTGAAGAAAAGAATCCAACATGTTCGTTGCCAAAAAATGCAAACGAAATTCTCCTGCTCCGAGACAACCCAAGGCCTCACATAACTCTGTACACCCGAGACGAGCTCATTAAACTTCACTGGATTGTTGTTCCTCATCCACCCTACTGCTCGGATCTCGCACCTTCCGACTTCCATCTGTTTGGTCCACTGAAGGATGCACTCCATGGGAAGCAGTACGTGGATGATGGAGAGGTTATTGATGGAGCAAGAGGTTGGCTCCGGCGTCGACAGTAGAGTGGTACTATGCGGGAAAAGAGACCGTCCCAGTAAGGTGGCTGAAGGTCATCACATTGCATGAAGATTACGTTGAAAAATAGAATTTTGGCGTCAAAAGTGCGGTCGATAATGTGTTGTACTGGAAACCAGAACAAAGCCAACCTCCTTTCAGAAAAAACAGTACATTGCAAGACATCTCAGATATGCTCAATAATGTTCATGTCTGGTGAGTTTGGTGCCCAGTGGCAGTGTTTAAACTCTGGCGCATTACATATTGAACGCATCTCGAAAAAATGGCTCTGAGCACTATGCGACTTAACTTCTGAGGTCATCAGTCTCCTAGAACTTAGAACTAATTAAACCTAACTAACCTAAGGACATCACACATCCATGCCCGAGGCAGGATTCGAACCTGCGACCGTAGCGGTCGCTCGGTTCCAGACTGTAGCGCCTAGAACCGCACGACCACTCCGGCCGGCGAAACGCATCTCGTATTATGGGAACCAAGGAAGAGAGTGTATTAATAACGGAGACAGAAAAGAAAAAAAAACGAATTTTATAAGACATATCATCAGGCACAGTACTTTTATCATTAACTTTCTCGGAGGAAAACTAGTGGGAAAGAAAGGAAGAGGATGGTGACGATGAAGTATTTGGAAGACATCGATAAGAGGATAAGACGTGACTGTTACCTGAAACTGAAACGAACAGCTACTGCCGTAAGACAGTGGTTTCAACGACAAGGCGTTAACCTATAGGGTATGTGTGTATGTTTGACTTGAACTGTTATACACTCAAGAGATGGTTAAAATGACTCTAAGCACTATGGGACTGAACATCTGAGGTCATCAGTCCCCTAAACTTAGAACTAATTTAACCTAAGTAATTTAAGGACATCGCACACATCCATGCCCGAGGCGGGATTCGAACCTGCGACTCTAGCAGCAGCGCGGTTCCGGACTAAAGCACCGAGAACCGCTCGGTCACAGCGGCCGGCCACTGAAGAGCCAAAGAAACTCGTATACCTGCCTAATATCGTGTAGGGCCCCCGCGAGCACGTGGCATGGACTCGACTAATGTTTCAGGTAGTGCTGGAGGGAACTGACACCATGAATCCTCCAGGACTGTCCATAAATCAGTAGTAAGAGTACGGGCGGATCGAGATCTCTTCTGAACAGTACATTGCAAGACATCTCAGATATGATTAGTAATGTTCATGTCTGGCGAGTTTGGTGCCCAGTGGAAGTGTCTCAGATATGATCAATAATGTTCATGTCTGGTGAGTTTGGTGCCCAGTGGAAGTGTTTAAACTCTGAAGAGGTTCCTGGAGTCATCTGTAGGTACTCTGGATGTCTGCGATGTCAGATTGTCCTGCTGGAATGGCCTAATACTGCTCACCGGTGTGGGATCCGGACCAGACAGGGAGAGCAGCGAGCTTCGTTAGAGGATCATTTAGTAATCGCGAAAGCGTTACGGAGATGATACATAAACTCCAGTCGAAGACTCTGCATGAGACGCTCAGTAGCTCGGTATGGGCTTTTGTTGAAGTTTCGAGAACATACCTTCACCGAAGAGTCAAGCAGTATATTGCTCCCTCCTACGTATATCTCGCGAAGAGACCGTGAGGATGAAATCAGAGAGATTGGAGCTTACACAGAGGTATACCGACAAACCTTTCTTTCCACGAACAATACGAGACTGGAATAGAAGGGAGAACCGATAGAGGTACTCAGGGTACCCTCCGCCACATACAGTCAGGTGGCTTTCGGAGTATGGATGTAGATGCAGATGTAGATATAGATGTAGACGTCGGTCGGAATGCACAAATCTACATGAATGGACGCAGTACGTGTCACCTGTCAGAGTCGTATCTAGACGTATCAGGGGTCCCATGTCGCTCCAACTGCACGCGCCCCACATCATACAGAGCCTCCCCCAGCTTGAACAGTCCTCTGCTGTTATACAGAGTCCATGGATTCATGAGATTGTCTCCATACCCGTACACGTCCATCCGCTCGATACAATTTGAAACGAGATTCGTCCGAGCGGACATGTTTTCGGTCAACAACTGTCAAATGTCGCTGTTCACGTGCCCAGGCGAGGCTTAAAGCTTCGTTTCGTGCAGTCATCAAGGGTACACGAGTGGACCTTCGGCTCCGAGAGCCCATATCGATGATGTATCGCTGCAAGTATGACTGATGTAGCGTTTAGTGTATCTGGGATTGTAAAACAGTTAAGATCATTAGACACCAGGAAGGCATCTGGACCAGACGGTATCCCAGTAAGATTTTATGTTGACTATGCTAAAAATATAGCACCATTCTTATCCGTCATCTATCACAGATCTTTGGAACTGCGGAAAGTTCCACGGGACTGGAAGAAGGCCCAGGTCATAGCAGTCTATAAAAAGGGTAGAAAATAGGATACACAAAATTACCGGCCAATTTCACTGACATCGATTTGTTGCAGAATCATGGACATAATGACCTTTCTAGAGTCTGAGAAGCTCATCTGCAGAAATCAGCATGGCTTTAGGAAACAGCTGTCATGCGAGACACAGCTGGCCCTCTTTGTGCATGATAGAGAACAGGCTCCCAGGTTGATGCCATATTTCTCGACTTTCGAAAGGCGTTCGACTCAGTTCTGTACTGTCGCTTGCTACAAAAACTGTGCGCTTACGGCCTATCTGATGACATACGCGGTTGGATAGATAGTTTTCTAACAGAAAGGGAGCAGTATGTCGTCCTGAACGGGGTGACTTCAACAGAAACAAGCGTAACATCAGGTGTGTCTCAGGGCAGTGTAATGTGTCCTCTGCATTTTACGATTTAAGTAAACGATCTGGTTGAGGGTATTGACAGCGGCCTTAGACTGTTTGCCGATGATGCTGTAGTCTACAGGAAAGTAGTATCACACGAAAGTTGTGAACAAATCAATGAGGATTTGCAGAAAATAAATGTGTGGTGTAATGACTGGCAGTTATTCTCAATATTAGTAAGTGTAACCTACTGCGTCTAACAAGGCGAAAATCGCCATTACTGTACGAGTACAAAATAAATTCCCAGTCTTTGAAGCGGTAACATCCGTCAAGCATCTGGGTGTGACTATTCGAAATGATCTCAAATGGAATGATCAGATGACACAAGTAACGGGCAAGGCGAACTCTAGATTTCGGTTTATTGGTTGAATCCTGAAGCGATGCAGTCCTTCAACAAAAGAAATTGCTTACAATACGTTAGTTCGTCCAGTCTTAAGAGTATTGTTCGTCAGTATGAGACCCTTACCAATTGGGTCTGATTCAAGAGATTGGAAGGTCGAGACAACAGCGGCAAGATTCGTGACTGGTACATTTAGCCGTCGCGAGAGCGATACAAATATCATATAAAGTTTGAAGTGGGACACACTTGCAGGTAGACGACGCGCTAAACAGAAGGGGCTGCTCACTAAATTCCGAAATCCGATCTTCGTCGAGGATGCAGAGCACATATTATTACCACAAACTTTCAAATCGAGCAATGATCACCATTCTAAGACAAGGGGACTTAGAGCTTGTACTGACGCATTCAGACAGTCGTTTTTCCCTCGCCCGATCCGCGAGTGGAACAGACGGGGGGAAATATGACTTTGGCGCGAATTGTGCCCTCCGCCACACACCGCTTGGTGGCTGGCGCATTATATATGTAGATGTAGAATGGTTCGCACGCTGACACTTGTTGATGACTCAGTACTGAAATCTGCAGCAGTTTGCGGAAGGGTCGCACTTGTGTCATGTGAACGATTCTCTTCAGCCGTCATCGGTTCTGTTCTTGCAGGTTTTTTTTTCCGGTCACAGCGTTATCGGAGATTTTATGTTTTAGTGGATTTCTGATACTCACGGTACACTCATAAAATGGTTGTACGGGAAAATTTCCATTTCATCACTACCTCGGAGATGCAGTGTGGCATCGGTTGTGTGCCAACTGTAACACCACGTTCCAACACGCTTAAATATTGATAACCTGCCGTTGTAGCAGCAGTAACCCATTTAACAACTGCGCCAGACACTTGTTTTATATAGACGTTGAAGACCGCAGCTCCGTATTTTGCCTGTTTATGGTACATATTTCTGTACTTGGATACGTATGCCTGTATCGGTTTCTTTGGCGCTTCAGTGTGGTACGATAGTTTAATTTGGAAAAGCAATACAGCCATAGTTCACTTAATTGTGTTAGTCGACCTAAATTTAAATTGCGGATATTAGCATGGTTGGGTCCAGCCGTTGTTAGGAAATGTGTTACTTATGAACTCAATAAAACGAAATAAATGTCACGAACGGGTATCCTTTGAAAGCAACCTCTTCAATAAAAAAATTGGAGAACTCTCTTTTCGTAAAGAAAAGAAGCACGGTCAGGTTTCGCATGGAGCGTGTTTTCTCTGTTAAGCAACTGCCTCCAATTTCCGAACTCTGTAAAGAAAAGAGTCAGCAAAATGTATCGGGAAGGAAGAGCGTGTAGGAAAATTGAGTGCTCCCCGCATTTACATGAATTCTCCGTTTCTTATGAAGATGGCGTTGAACAATAAATAAAACAGCCTGAGGCTCAGTTATGGTGTCACAAATTTTATTGCAAGATCGATTTCGAGACTTCACACCTAATTCTTAAATGCACATCTATGTCCTGCCCACCGATGTAGGTATCGCGTGCATGATGTTGTGGACGTAAGGTGTGGTTACCGACATTTCTGTCGAGAACCTGTGTGAGCTGGGAAATTAACACGTAACCGTCGGTTAGATGTATACAAAGATGCATTTGAGAATGAGGTGCAATCTGGAAATCAGTCATGTAAGAAAACCTGACACACAATAACTGTAGTATGACCCTACCTTATTTATTATTATTACTATATGTCTGCGTTTCCACCATCCACTATGATAGATGACGTGGTTATATGATGACACTTCTGTAGATAGAAAACGACTTTCAGGGTCAAGGGTTTCTCAGTTATAGAGGTTTAACGTGGTGGAAATAGCTGGATTTTAAGATCAGTGTCAGTTATCCGCTTCTCAATTAATATGGGTTCGACTGTACATGTCTCAGACACTATATGTGAAATACTGGGTATTAAAAAACTTTCATCCGCTTTAACAAGACTGTATTTTCTACTTTGAGGTCACAAAAGTCACGGGATACCACCTAGTATTGTGACGTACCTCCCTTTGCCCTTTGCGCAGCAGCTCGGCTAGTAAGCACTCAGCAAGCCCCCTGCTCTTACCAACTGAATTCGGAGCTCATCTGACCAGGCCACGGTTTCCCAGTCGTCTAGGATCCAACTCGTATTGTCAAAGTCCCAGGAGAGGCGCAGCAGGCGATGTCGTGCTGTTACCGAAGCCATTCGCTGTTACCAACTGAATTCAGAGCTCATCTGACCAGGCCACGGTTTCCCAGCCGTCTAGGATCCAACTCGTATTGTCAAAGTCCCAGGAGAGGCGCAGCAGGCAATGTCGTGCTGTTACCAAAGCCATTCGCCTCCGTCATCTGCTGCCGTTACCACCACTCTTCACCGCACCGTCCTAACAGATACGTTCGTCGTACATGCCACATTGATTCCTGCAGTTGTTTCACTCACTGTTGGTTGTCTGTTGGTGCTAACAACTCAGCGCAAACGCCGCTGCTCTCGGTCGTTAAGTGAAGGCCGTCGGCCACTGCGTTGTCCGTGGTGAGAACTAATGCCTGAAATTTGGTATTCTCGGCACGCTCTTGACACTGTGGATATCGGAATAATGAATTCTCTAACGATTTCCGCAATGGAATGTCCTATGCATCTAGATCTATCTACCATTCGGCGATCAAAATCTGTTGATTCCCGTCGTGTGGCCACAGTCACGTCGAAAACCTTTTCACATGAGTCATTTGGGTATGAATGGCAGCTTGATAAATGCACTGCCCTTTTATCCATTGTGTACACATGAGCCGTGCGTGGCTTGTGTTCCCGTCATCATGTATTTTACACCCTATCTTTAACGCACTTCCATCTCACTACGTTAATTTAAATTACTACCGTCACTGAGTTGCTGCTTTGCCTGACCGTGAGCGTCGTTAGCAGCGCGTATCGATATATCCCCTCTCGTAGTATCTTTGGTTCAAATGGCTCTCAGCGCTATGGGACTCAACTTCTGAGGTCATCAGTCCCCTAGAACTTAGAACTACAGGGTGTTTCAAAAATGACCGGTATATTTGAAACGGCAATACAAACTAAACGAGCAGCGATAGAAATATACCGTTTGTTGCAATATGCTTGGGACAACAGTACATTTTTAGGCAGACAAACTTTCGAAATTACAGTAGATACAATTGTCAACAACAGCTGGCGCTGCGGTCTGGGAAACTCTATAGTACGATATTTTCCACATATCCACCACGCGTAGCAATAATATGGCGTAGTCTCTGAATGAAATCACCCGAAACCTTTGACAACGTGTCTGGCGGAATGGCTTCACATGCATATGGGTTGTACTGCTTCAGCTCTTCAATTGTTTCTGGATTCTGGCGGTACACCTGGTCTTTCAAGTGTCCCCACAGAAAGAAGTCACAGGGGTTCATGTCTGGCGAACAGGGAGGCCAATCCACGCCGCCTCCTGTATGTTTCGGATAGCCCAAAGCAATCACACGATCATCGAAATATTCATTCAGGAAATTAAAGACGTCGGCCGTGCGATGTGGCCGGGCACCATCTTGCATAAACCACGAGGCGTTCGCAGTGTCGTCTAAGGCAGTTTGTACCGCCACAAATTCACGAAGAATGTCCAGATAGCGTGATGCAGTATTCGTTTCGGATCTGAAAAATGGGCCAATGATTCCTTTGGCAGAAATGGCGGCCCAGACCAGTACTTTTTGAGGATGCAGGGACGATGGGACTGCAACACGGGGCTTTTCAGTTCCCCATATGCGCCAGTTCTGTTTATTGACGAAGCCGTCCAGGTAAAAATAAGCTTCGTCAGTAAACCAAATGCTGCCCACATGCATATCGCCGTCATCAATCCTGTGCACTATATCGTTAGCGAATGTCTCTCGTGCAGCAATGGTAGCGGCGCTGAGGGGTTGCCGTGTTTGAATTTTGTATGGATAGAGGTGTAAACTCTGGCGCATGAGACGATACGTGGACGTTGGCGTCATTTGGACCGCAGCTGCAACACGGCGAACGGAAACCCGAGGCCGGTGTTGGATCACATGCTGCACTAGCTGCACATTGCCCTCTGTGGTTGCCGTACGCGGTCGCCCTACCTTTCCAGCACGTTCATCCGTCACGTTGCCAGTCCCTTGAAATTTTTCAAGCAGGTCCTTTATTGTATCGCTTTTAGGTCCTTTGGTTACATTAAACCTCCGTTGAAAACTTCGTCTTGTTGCAACAACACTGTGTTCTAGGCGGTGGAATTACAACACCAGAAAAATCCTCTGTTCTAAGGAATAAACCATGTTGTCCACAGCACACTTGCACGTTGTGAACAGCACACGCTTACAGCAGAAAGACGACGTACAGAATGGCGCACACACAGACTGAGTTGTCTTCTATATCTTTCACATCACTTGCAGCGCCGTCTGTTGTTGAAAATTGTAACTACTGTAATTTCGAAAGTTTGTCTGCCTGAAAATGTACTGTTGTCCCAAGCATATTGCAACAAACGGTGTATTTCTATCGCTGCTCGTTTAGTTTTTATTGCCGTTTCAAATATACCGGTCATTTTTGAAACACCCTGTATTTAAACCTAAGTAACCTAAGGACATCACACACATCCATGCCCGAGGCTGGATTCGAAGCTGCGACCGTAGCGGTTTCGCTGTTCCAGACTGCAGCGCCTACAACCGCACGGCCACAGCGATCGGCGGTAGTATCTTTGTTCGACTGCTATTACTACCCGGTCGTAAGGGAGTTCGGATTGCGAGTTCGGGCTGCCAGTCAGTTGAAACGTGTCTGGAGCGGAGTCCAGACCTGCCAGTCGGGGAGTTGCAAGGCAGCATTAGTGCAGTCGGGTTGGAGCAGCAGTGAGGTCTGCGCCGACATGGCTGACCACTGCCGCCACGCATCACTGGAGCCGGGCCACGGTCTTGGTGGATCGTCGGTCGGTCGTCCTACCCTACGACGCGTTTGGACACGGCTATCGTTCATGTGTCGGCTGTGTTTGTGTGCTTCGACTCCTGATTTATCTTTTGTTAACATCGAGTCCTTTCTGGGAGTATTTGTATGGAGCGTAGCCATGTATGGAAGTGAAACATGGACGATAAACAGTTCGGACAAGAAGAGAATAGAAGCTTTCGAAATGCGGTGCTACAGAAGAATGCTGAAGATTAGATGGGTAGACCACATAACTAATGAGGAGGTATTGAATAGAATTAGGGAGGAGTTTGTGGCACAACTTGACAAGAAGAAGGGATCGGTTGGTAGGGCATGTTCTGAGGCATCAACGGATCACCAATGTAGTATTGGAGGGCAGCGTGGAGGGTAAAAATCGTAGAGGGAGACTAAGAGATGAATACACTAAGCAGATTCAGAAAGATGTGGGCTGCAGTAGGTACTGGGAGATGAAGCAGCTTGCACAGGATAGAGTAGCATGGAGAGCTACATCAAACCAGTCTCAGGACTGAGGATCACAACATGAACATCGTTCGGGTCTTCGTACAAGTGTTTGTCAGGTGGTGTGTGTAGTTGGCGTTATGTCCAATGACGACTATTTTATATGTTGTCGGCATTCTGAGGGTAGTCAGTCGCTTGCTGCGGACCAGAGAAGTTATATCCGCCCGGTCCAGTCGGCTGGGTCAGCTAGCGGTCCCTGCATAGTGTCGGAGTCGGCGCGGGGCTGTCCAATTGCTACGGGCTTCGTGGTTCACCGTCCCAGGACTTCAAAGTTGAGTAGTGGTTTTAACTACGAAAGCCATGTCCATTCATGTTGTGTGGTTCGTTTCAGTGGCTAGCTGTTGTGGAAGTTTACCAGTGAGCAACACTGAGTGTTTCTATTGCTGAAATTTAGCCTGCATACGGTGCAGTTAACTACATTGGTTGACTACAGTACAAGTGCACCAGCGGAATTTTCTGCCTTGTGGCCGTTAGTGTTTTGTTTACCTGCCCTGGCCACTGACGTAAATTCAGGCAGTGTTCCTTTTGGGTGAAGTTAACTATATTACCGTAATTCTAATTCAAGTGTACCAGCGGAATTTTCTGCCTTGTGGCCGTTAGTTCCGGTTACCTGCCAGGGCACTAACGTAATTTCAGGCAGCGTCCTTTCCTCGCCTGTTGTCGCTGTCCAACATGATGTGTACTTTTGACCTAATACATATTTCATTGTGTGTAATCGCTTTCGTAACTTTTGTGTTTGAGTTCTCATGTACCTATTGGTGGCAAGCAAGTCGTTTTGTAGGTCGGTCCGTGGCTGTCCCCTCGTTGGGTTCCGACGGATCAAGTGTAATTGCGCTCACCACCTGTCTCACCTAAGTGAACGAGGGAAGACCGACCTCCTCTGAGGCTTCTGAGTGCCGTTTTCTTTATTGTCCATCTCACCGTCGTTTAATTATCTGTTTATAATCTATCATAGCCAATGATTTAAAAAATTCTTGCTTTTACTGGATTTTATGTATTTATGAATTTCGGAAAATCAATTCTGGGCCTTCAGCTACTTAAATCCTTCTTCTAAAAAAAAAAAAAAAAAAACATTGTGGCCTTTTGCCTTTGAAAGGTTATGGTAATTTATTTTAAGATCTTGAAAATGTTATTGTGGGCCTTCAACCGTTTGTATTGCATCTTGTTTATGTTTGTCTATTCACCCTTATTTTATTTGCAATTTTAAGTGCACACTTGAGATTTATGTTGTTGCTTTAAGATTTCTCGTTTGGAGGCCTTCAGCCGTGAAGTAATTGCCTTTTTGAAACTCGTAGTTCTAAAGGTTCGCCTATGTGCCGTTTTGGTTTAAAGGTGTTATTAAATTACAATAAATTACAATTTTGAATCAACCTGACCGACACCTTATTTGGCCCTTTCCACAATCCGAATCAACTGTTGTGCCCAGCGGCTTTAGCGGACGTTTCAAAGCGATACTACCGCCATCTGTGTATGTGCATATTGCTATCCTGTTACTTTTGTGGCCTCAGTGAATATGACTGAAGATGTTAGCATGGGCTTAATTCTTACTTATGCAAATGGCTACATAGATTATATTAAAAGGGATCCGATTTATAATGGTATATCTTTTACGTGTTCGCCACCGCAGCTAAGTGGTCAGCACATCTGACATCCCTAAGGAGGACCCGGGTTCGATTTCAAGTATTTCCAGGACTTTTTCCTTGGTGGGAGTTCTGGAATGCTATGCAGTCAGCCTCATCTACATCTACATCGATACTCTGCAAATCAAATTTAAGTGTCTGACAGAGGTTTCATCGAATCACCTTCACAATACTCTATTATTCCAATCTATTGCAGCGTGTGGAAAGAACTGACACCTATATCTTCCCGCGCGATCTCTGATTTCCCTTATTTTATCTTGGTGATCGTTCCTACCTATGTAGGTCGGCGTTAACAAAATGTTTTCGCATTCGGAGGAGAAAGTTGCTGATTAGAATTTCGTGAGAAGATTCCTCTGCAACCAAACAAGCCTTTGTTGTAATGACGTCCATCTCAAATCCTGTATCATTTCAGTGACACTCACTTCCCTATTTCGCGATAATACAAAACGTGCTCTTTTCTTTGAACATTGTCGATGTACTCCGTCAGTCCTATATGGAAAGGATCCCACACCGCGCAGCAGTAGTGTAAAAAAGGACGCACAAGCGTAGTGTAGGCAGTCTCCTTAGTAGATCTGCTACATTTTCTAAGTGTTCTGGCAATAAAACGCACTCTTGTTTAGCCTTCCCCACATCATTTGCTATGTACTCCTTCCAATTTAACTTGTTCGTAATTGTAATTCCTAGGTTCAAATGGCTCTGAGCACTATGGGACTCAACATCTTAGGTCATAAGTCCCCTAGAACTTAGAACTACTTAAACCTAACTAACTTAAGGACATCACACACACCCATGCCCGAGGCAGGATTCGAACCTGCGACCGTAGCATTCCCGCGGTTCCGGACTGCAGCGCCAGAACCGCACGGCCACCGTGGCCGGCTCCTAGGTATTTAGTTGAATTTACGGCCAGTGTATTTGACTGATATATCGTATAACCGAAGTTTAATTGTTCCTATTAGAACTCATGTGGATGACCTCATACTTTTCGTTATTTAGGGTCAATTGCCAATTTTCGCACAATACAGATATCTTTTCTAAATCGTTTTTCAATTCCTTTTGATCTTCTGATGACTTTACCAGTCGATAAACGACGGCGAGCCCAACTGATGAGCTACAAGACCGTATGGTACCGGTGGAGTACACGAAAACTGACAAAGGACAGGAGAACTGTGAGATGATCCCACGTCCATCCATACCGCATCGAATGATGCCATTGGCAGAGGGAGACACGGCGGGTGGTCGGTACCAACAGGGGCTGCGGACGGAGTTTCCATTTATTCTGGGTGATTAAACAAAGTTTAGGAACTAACATGCGACACTGGGCATACAACAAGGATCAGTGATCACACAGAAACTGTGGGTCACGAAGGCCATCTGGGGCTACTGAACTACGCTGCAGTTATTTAGTCACATGCTACAAATAGACGTCCACTACATGAGATACTCGAAGGTTCTCCAGTTTCATCGAGATACGCCTGACATCGAGGCTGCATTGAACGGCGCAGACCCTAACAGATACCTGGTGTATGTCGAAGACATCTTGCTGCCACCACAATCCTGCTCACTGAGGTAACAGGTGTTTCATACACAAGGCCCTTCGGATAACCCCACAGGAGAAAATCGGTTGATCGTGTGACCATATCTGGACAAAACTTTGAGAATCACCTGTAGTGGGCCTCCAACTGTAGCTTGTGACTAAATGTGAGCAACGTCGTTTATTAGACCCGGATGGTCTTAGCGATCCCCAGTTCCTATGTTATTGCTCATCCTCATTGTGTACTCGATGTGTCATGTCAGCTTGTAAACGTCTCTTTGAATCACTCTTTATCTATTACATCCGTCGATATACAGTCTTGGGTACGTCCTGTATCTGCACAAAAAACATTATTCAACATGGTGGCGTTGTTGTCAGGGTTCCTACGTGCCATAATTTGTGGGTAGCGGTCGTCCACTGCAGTAGTAGCCCTTGGGCGGCTTGAGCGAGGCATATCATCGACAGTTCCTGTCTCTCTGTACCTCCTTCATGTCCAAACAACATCGCTTTGGTTCAGTCAGAGACTCCAGGACACTTCCATTGGCCGGCCGAAGTGGCCGAGCGGTTCTAGGCGCTTCGGTCTGGAACCTCGCGACAGCTACGGTCGCAGGTTCGAATCCTGCCTCGGGCATGGATGTGTGTGATGTCCTTAGGTTAGTTAGGTTTAAGTAGTTCTAAGTTCTAGGCGACTGATGACCTTAGAAGTTAAGTCCCATAATGCTCAGAGCCATTTGAACCCTTTTTAGAGGAAAAGCAGCCTTTTCATCCTCAAGTGCTGAAATCAGAGAAGGAGTGGGATAGGATGATGGAGCCTGAAGCGAATGTTAATGAGTCCGGATTGGCCCTGAGGGGAAAGCAGTAGGCACCCGTTGAGGTGAAAAATCAAACATACGTTTGTCGGTATGAAGTTTTAATGCCTTAAAAAGGAAAGGCCGGCCTGCAGAAGTCGCCGAGACTGAATGGGCAGCCGCCCAAAAGAGCAGGTGAGGAGGGCGCCTGATCGGTTTTGAAGCTGCCAGCAGAAGAGAACGAACAGCGTGTCTGTTCCTGGCAGCCGGCCGCGGTCCCACCCACACTTGACCACCTCCAAACCTCCCTATTGGTCGGTCAGACCGCAAGACGCGCAGTTCGGTAGCGTTATCTCGTCAGCAACACGTGAGTTTAGCTGCTGACGGTTCAACATGTGAGTTTCCGGGTGGTTCTATCCGGTTTTGGGCAACGTGACGGAGACGCTGCAACTTACCGCCAGGCAGAAGGCACTGACGAACGTCAAGTAAAAATTAAAAATCAAAGTACACGAAGTCGTCTTTCTAACTCATCCCTAAAGTCAGATTCTTGTCGGGTCTTCAGCCGGATCAACTGTCATCTGGACACAATATTTTCGCGGTCCACCTGGCACCTATCATCAGGTGAGGAAAGCTAAGCAGCTCTCGCCGGCTCAGATTTTCTCACCTGATGATGGATGCCAAGTGGACAGCGGAAATACTGTGTGCAGATGACAGTTTGATCTGGCTGAAGACCCGACTGCTAATACGCCGGAAAGCCTACAAAGTCTCATCCCTGAAGTTTTACCACTGGGTTCAGGTCGGGACTCTAGGCGTGCCGGTCCACGTCATTACCTCACAGATGCTGCTTTATGACAGGGTGCATTGTCGAGCTGAAACAAACAGGTCATCACCTCCGAACAGCTGCACAACTCTACACAGTACATAGTGCTGTAAAATGTGTTCGTATCCTTCCGCATTAATCGCTTTCTTAAGCGCAATAAGTGGACCACATACTAACCACGAAAAAACCACCACAGCACAACACCACATCCACTGTAACGGTACATCACTCTTGGCACGACACATGACGGCAGGTGACATTTCCCAGGCATACGCCAAATCGAAACTGTTCCATTGGACTGCCTTAGGATATAACGTGATTAAACACAACAGATAACTCGTTTCCAGTCATCCACTGTCCAGCCGTGTCACGAGTGATTTTTTGCGCTAATTTCATGTGCGGTTTTTTAGGCTCCACATCGACAATAAATTAAATTGGTTGTGCATACTCTGGATATTCTCGATAAAGTAATCGAAATTACTGGAAACAACATTATGAACGAAACACAAATGAAACAATGGGGGTTCAAACATAGCAGAGAGAGTGGGGTACATCCGATAAGGGTCGCCGAGTACACTCTTTCTTTCCCGATGAACACGAAAGACTACAACTGAAACATGCCGACCCAAGCCGGGGGATGGTTCATTTCCTGACAGTTAACGGGCCGTATCCCGTACATTTAAACCGTATGGGACTAACTAACGATGAAACGTGCGTGTGCGGAGAAACTGGGACACCAGAACACGTCACACTGCTAGCACAAATGAGACCTATACAAAATGACAATGATATCGCCAGAATAATACGTAATCACGATGACTGAAATACAATAAATAGCGTAGCCGAAATTGTATCGAACATTCTGCACGAAGAATACAAGCGCCAAAACGCATATGGAAGGAGGCGTAGGCAAGCACAAACAACACAACAAACCACATTGGAGGACAGAAACACGACCATAGATTCCGAAACCGAGGAAGGAACACTAAGTGAACATGACTCAGGAGGGATTAACATGTAAGGGACAAAAACTAACGAAGTATGACACTGCATGCCACAACACAGTCACAAACAACACGACAATCATAAAACAAATAAACACCGGCACCACATACTAAGACTCTAGTAATAAGGTAATGTCGCTTCGGAGGAGAAGGCTCAAAGTACTTTTATTCTGAGACTCCTCCTCCCTAATGGCATCCTGCATAGTATTTAAAGTATACTGCGAATAGGTATAACGTATTGCTCGTCTTATTGTGTGCAGACAGAAGCATATTCTCTTCTCTATTCAAAGCTTTAATCAATGAATCTCATATATCAGAAATTTATTAAGTTATTTAAGGAATAATGCATTCAAGTAGCAATGAACTATATTCTATTTCAACTAACTAGTCACAAACATAAGTGTATTTCTCATGTGAACTAACATTCATGTATCCCATGTATGCTGCCTCGTGATGACTGGCTGTTGTGTGGTGTCCTTAGGTTAGTTAGGTTTAAGTAGTTCTAAGTTCTAGGGGACTGATGACCATAGATGTTAAGTCCCATAGTGCTCAGAGCCATTTGGTTATCCCATGTATGAAGTGCTCAATCAGCATTTAATCTGTGTAATATGTGTGAAACATACATTAGCGCAAAGCATTTCAGATGAGAGTAGGTCGAGGTTGTTACCGAGACCTTCTCATCTCAAATAGATAGAAACAGGCCATTACTAAACAACATGCTACTTAGACTGTATTACTCATATAAATACAGCATATAACTTCCCTCTATATATTACAAATTATTCTTAACCACGCTTATTGTATCACATTTTCTTGTTTTATATTTTTCTTTGACATTTGCTTTGTCTAAATTATATTCTCATCAACTAGGTAGTAACAAATTATATGGAACCATTTTAACAATTGTTAAGCATTAAATCAGCTGTAATCTCAGAGAAATCTTTATATATAATGTTCTTTGTATTATTTTAGAAAAAGCATTAACAGCTGTATACCAATAAGACTGTAACAATGAGAAGTCTTTGCTATTAGATTCAGAAGCATCCGCCCTACATTACATTTCAAGGCTGTGGGTTACTCTGTACTGTTAATGAAATAAATAAATAAATATTCTGGATTTAAGAAAAGGACTTAGTTCCTCAACTTCTGCACTTCGTATTGTAGCAGCGACTGCAAATACTGACGCTCTTAAGGCTGCTTATTTTGGCTATTTTCATTCATTGTTGTCATATATCATAAGGTTTTGCGGAAATCAACCAATGGCAAATAAAGTATTTGCCACTCAGAAAAGAGCAACCCGAATTCTAAGCGGAGTGAGTAGAAATCATTCATGCAGAAATATTTTTAAAACAAACGAAATATTAACAGTGACCTCTCATTCTACCCTATCCCTTATGTCCTCTTTTAGTTAAAAACCTACCCAAGCACAAAACCCACCATGACTTCCATGACCACGTCACAATATCAGAACTCGACTTGCAGGTGGATGGAAAAAACTTGAGCCTAGTACAAAATGGTGTACACTACTCAAGCAAAAAGGGTTTTAACGCACTTCCTACGGACATAAAAATCTTGTTAGTGTAATTCCACAGTTTAAAAGTAATTTAAAAGAAGGTCTTCTGAAACACTCGTTTTACCCTCTTGATAACTTATTTGACATAAATACTTGTGTATTGTAAGTCAGATATGACAAGTTGACTTGTAATATTTGTTATTACCACTTTGTAGCTGAACGTGATGATCTACGTCAGAATAACAGTGTACTAGAGAAGTTATTACTTAATAAGGAATAATTGTAATTTGTTACTGGATTGTTTTATACCTATGTTTTATATTGGGAAGTGCCTAAGCTTGTAAATGTTAACATATTTTGTTCCTTTACACATATTATAATTTGTATCAATTAGCATTTATAAGTAGGCTAGTGTTATCATTTATAATTATGACTCGTTCCACATCCATACAATTCTCTTGTATACTGGATCTAATTAATAAATAATAAATAATAAAAGTAATGATAATAAATAAAACACCTTCCGCAATGTTCCACGGCACCTGCCCATCAGTACATAATGTCTGCCTGGTCTTTGTTTCGACTACACAGTGACATCACCAACAGTCAGCTTGCGCAGCTCTAGAGAAGTTGAAATGCCCCGATGGATTTGTTGGTCAGGTGACATCCAATGATTAGTACACGTTCGAAGTCACTGTGTGCTCCTGCCTGACCCGTACTGGTGTTACTTCTTCTGTACTGACCACACCATATTCCTCGCCTCTTGGACATTTAAAGGTCACTTCTGTCTGGATACTTACTATTAGATAGTGTATGTGTAAATTACTTTCTGTCAGGTAGTCCCATATAACTTCCATCCCACAGGCCAGATTGGCATGATTTTTGCGTTGAATAATTTCATGGTCGTTTCTAGACTGAGCAGGCTGATGTATTTGATGTCCTGTGTTGCTATTATTTCTGTTGTATGTTTTGTGATGAATTTGGCTGTTGGTTGCAATGTCACCTCTAGGTATTTAAAGTCTGATGAGATTTTTATTTTTTGTCCTCTGATGTTGATTTCTGCATTCTTGGGTGTTTTGCCTCTTTTTCTGAAAATCACCAATTCTGTCTTTGTTATGTTTATGTGTAGTTTGTGTTCATTCCACCATTTGTCTTTTTTCTCAATATTTTCTGCAGCTTCTGTATATCTGTTGAACCTACGGCTATGTCGTCAGGGTATGCATATATGAATGCCTGTTCTTCATTTTCTCAAATTTGCAGTACTTCTTCAGTGGCAAGAATGTACAGCAAAGGGCTTATTGGGTCACCCTGTAAGACTCGGTTCGATTGCAGAATGAGGTTCGAAAAAGAGAAGTTGTCTGATATTGTGATTAAGTTGTATTCGAGGACTGACTTGATTATTCTTGCCCTTGTGCTATCTTGTCCCATTGTGTTTTCCAGTTTTCGGACTATGAGATCTCTTTCCAGTAGGTCAAAGGCTTTGATAAAGCCTATGAACACTGTGTAGAACATTTATTTCTTTTGTAGTGCTTCGTCGATGTTGTTTAGAAGAAGCCTGACTGCCGTAAGTGTTGATCTTCCAGATCTGAAGCCCATTTGTCGTTCTGGGAGATGACTGTCCACAGAGGCTTGGATTTTTTTGTGTTATTAACTTTGGAAACATCTTGAACTGAGTGTTTTCCTGGGCTATGCCTCTGTATTTGTTTGTGTCTGTTGGGCCTCCTCTACCTTTGCAGAGAACTTTTATTATCGAGTGTCTCCATTGGGTCGGAATTTTTCCAAGTTCCAGGCATTTGTTGAATAGTGTGATCCATACGTGTTGAAGAGCCTCTTTTGCATCTTTTATATGTTCATCATATACATTATTGGGTCCTGCTGCTTTCCTGTTCTTCAGTGTTTTTATTACTTCTTTTACATCTTCTGCATTTAGAGGTTCCCATACATTGTCTTTTTCCTTTGTTTGATGTTGTTTCTCTTTCTTTGTGAGGGTTTTGATTCCTCGTTTGTTCAGTATCTTACTGAAGTGGTCTTTCCATTCCTTCATGTCTATATTTGATGTGTGAGCCAGTCTTCTAGGTCTTGCTGCTATGTATGGGTCTTTCTCTGGCTCGTCCGCTTCTCTTTTTGCCTCTCTTTCTGTATATTCTTTTTTCTTCTCTTCTATTAGGTTTTTGTACATTCTCCTCTCTTCTGCGTATAGTTTGCATGTTTCCTCGTCGTGCTCGTTTCTTAATCTATGGAGCGTTCTTAGAACAGTGTTCCTTTTGCTGCAGCATTCAGCATCGAACCATCTTTTTGCCGTCCTTGTTTTTGGGTTTTTTTGTGTCACTGAATTTTTTAGAAAGCTTTTTAAAATGTCTGTTGCTTTTTCAAGGTCTCCTTTCTCTATTAAAGTTTCTATTTGTGTTATTTGTTCTGGTTGATTTTTCTTTATCTATTTTTCTTTGTGTGATTTGATGGGTCTTTCTCGCGGTGACTTGACGTTATTTATTTTTATCTTCATTGGAATGTGCTTTCGTATAGGAGTGATGGTGTTGGTGGTGGTGGTTAGTGTTTAACGTCCCGCCGACAACGAGGTCATTAGAGACGGAGCGCAAGCTCGGGTTAGGGAAGGGTTGGGAAGGAAATCGGCCGTACCCTTTCAGAGGAACCATCCCGTCATTTGCCTGAAACGATTTAGGGAAATCACGGAAAACCTAAATCAGGATGGCTGGAGACGGGATTGAACCGTCGTCCTCCCGAATGGAGTGATGGAGCCATCCCATATTGGTTGAATACTTCCTTTTATTTCTCTTCTTGTTAACGCGATATCAATGGTGCTTTTCCCATTGTGGCATATATATGTAGGTATCTGTCTGTCGTTCAGTAGGGTGAAAGCATCTTCTTCTAGGGTTTTAATGCCTAGTCTTCTTTTATAGTTCCCCGTGTCTACTCTGCACTTGAGATTGCCTGCAATAATGGTGGTTTTGCTGTCGCATTGTTTGATGAGTGTGACTATTTCGTCAATTATTTCTACAGCATTTCTGTGCGGTTTGAAATAGGCTGCAATTCCCCATAAAATTACTTTACAAACTACGAGTCTGCTCTAATGTAAATGCTCAAATCTATTTACTATCGTTCCAGTACAACGACAAAATGTACTTGTAGATAAAGATGTAGCATCGAATTGCTTCACGGCTGTACGGGATAAACAAGACAGTAACTGGATACTGAACACCGTGACTTTCCTGAACTTTAGACAGGAATCGCATCGTGAACAAGAGGAAGCGAACATTCTGTTCCGAGGTTAAATAAATGAGCATCGGAAATCTTTAAAAGCGATTACCAGCTGCACAGAAAGCCCATCAGATTTTCCCCCACGCATCGCGTTTCACGTTCGTGAATGAAAAGTACCCTTTTGTTCGATGGATAATTAAGCCCTCGTGCGTTAATTTATGAGCTGATGTTCGACCTTTGTCCTGCGCTGTCGAGTTACGGCGTTGCCTTTGCAACTGCGGAATTGCATTAAAACTTGGCAACTTCCAACCAGAAGGTACTCTCTCCCTCTCCATATAATCCGTCAGGAGAGAAAATGAGGTGCGAAACACAATCACGTGCGGTAACAGGGCCTCCGGGTCCAAATCTTTCGATTTGACACCACTTCAGCGCGTCGGTGCGAATGAAATAATGATGATTAGCACAACACAACACCCAGTCCCTGAGCGGAGAAAATCTCCGACCCAGCCGGTAATTGAACTCGGGCTCTTAGGATTGACATTCTCTCGAGCTGACCGCTCAGCTACCGGGGGCGGACATGTTGCGGGGTGAAGGGAAGTAACTAACAGTTTGGTGGGCATCATATTAAAGAATGTGAAGACTTTAAGTACTGGCGTGCCACAGGGGAGTGTTATGGGACCATTGCTTTTCACAATATATATAAATGACCTAGTAGATAGTGTCGGAAGTTCCATGCGGCTTTTCGCGGATGATGCTGTAATATACAGAGAAGTTGCAGCATTAGAAAATTGTAGCGAAATGGAGGAAGATCTGCAGCGGATAGGCACTTGGTGTAGGGAGTGGCAACTGACCCTTAACATAGACAAATCTAAAGTATTGCGAATACATAGAAAGAAGGATCCTTTATTGTATGATTATATGATAGCGGAACAAATACTGGTAGCAGTTACTTCTGTTAAATATCTGGGAGTATGCGTGCGGAACGATTTGAAATGGAATGATCATATAAAATTGTTGGTAAGGCGGGTACCAGGTTGAGATTCATTGGGAGAGTCCTTAGAAAATGTAGTCCATCAACAAAGGAGGTGGTTTACAAAACGCTCGTTCGACCTATACTTGAGTATTGCTCATCAGTGTGGGATCCGTATCAGGTCGGGTTGACGGAGGAGATAGAGAAGATCCAAAGAAGAGCGGCGCGTTTCGTCACAGGGTTATTTGGAAACCGTGATAGCGTTACGAAGATGTTTAGCAAACTCAAGTGGCAGACTCTGCAAGAGAGGCGCTCTGCATCGCGGTGTAGCTTGCTCGCCAGGTTTCGAGAGGGTGCGTTTCTGGATGAGGTATCGAATATACTGCTTCCCCCTACTTATACCTCCCGTGGAGATCACGAATGTAAAATTAGAGAGATTCGAGCGCGGTCTCGGACGGATGCTTTCCGGCAGTCGTCCTTCCCGCGAACCATACGCGACTGGAACAGAAAATGGAGATAATGACAGTGGCACGTAAAGTACCCTCCGACACACATCGTTGGGTGGCTTGCGGAGTATGAATGTAGATGTAGATGTAGATGTAGAGCGGAATCCTATTACGAAATGGAAGAGGTGACAGAGGTGTCCAAACCGAGCGAGCTGCCGCAGTGGTTAGACACTGGACTCGCATTCGGAAGGAAGACGGTCCAATCCCGCGTCCGGTCATCCGGATTTAGGTTTTCCGTGATTTCCCTAAATCACTCCAGGCAAATGCCGGAATGGTTCCTTTGAAAGGGCAAGCCCGACTTCCTTCCCCATCCTTCCCTAATCCGATGAGACCGATGACCGCGCTGTCTGGTCTCCTTCCCCAAACAACCGAACCGAACCCGAGGTGTCCAACAACGGATCATACAGGGAAGTGTTGCTATCCAAAAATTAAATTCTGTGCTTTGTTGTCAAAAATCAGTCTAAAAGTTAAAATAGGTTTATACAAATCCGTCGCAGAACCAATAACAAGCCATGGGAGTGAGTGCTGGGAACTTAGTGTAAGAAATAATGAAAAATTTCAATAATAATAAATAATAAATAATAATAATAATAATAAATAATGAAAAATTTCAATAATGAAAAATTTAGTTGCAAAGTTTAGTTAAAGAATTAGTTTAATCTTACAAGTGGCTGGCGAACTTGACCAAACCATTCACGGTAGCGCCTTCGGTGTTCACACAGGATGGTACACAGAAGGCCTTATCACGATTCTTGTTGCACATAACACGTGCGTTCTGCGAGTGGTTTTTTCCTTTAATTTAAAGCGAGTTAATGTTTAACTTCACCTTGCAAAACGTTTATGTGCAGTATTGTGCTGAAATCAGGATTCGGTGGAAAGAAATCTTGTGTACCGAATTGTGAGTATCATGGTGATCAACAGGTTATAGTAATTCTTGAGTTTCTCCCGGCGTATTTGATAATCAAAATATCCACGAGTGTACTGCCGGTCTACAGTGTCCAACGGGCACAATATTTCGGCGATCATACATGTCGCCATCATCAGGTGAACTGACGGACGGACTTCTTTACACATCTAAACTCCATACACCCCAACATCAAATTCACTATGGAGACTGAAACGGAGGGTAAATTACCTTTCCTTGACGTCTCGGTCAGGAGATGGGCTAACGGCACCGTAGGTCATGGGGTGTATCGGAAGACATCGCACACTGATCTGTGTTTGCACGCAGATAGCTGCCACCACCCTTCACAGAGGAATGGGGTACTTAAAACTCTAGTACATAGGACGCTCACTGCCTCTGACGCAGAGAGTCTACCCCAGGAATTGGAACGTCTGAGAACTGTTTTTCGAAAAAATGGGTACTCAAAGTGGCAGATTCAACGTGCTCTCCGCCCAACCACTACAGCACAACCTGTGGAGATGTATGAAATCACGAGGGAGGAGGTAGGCACTGCGTTTATTCCATATACAGGCGCACACTCGGGGAAAATCGCCCGCATTTTGAAGAAACACCGGGTCGGAACTGTGTTTTGTCCTCCGAATAAAACTCGTGCACTAGTGGGGAGCGCCAAAGACGACCTCGGTTTGAGGAAGGCCGGCGTGTACCAGGTTCCGTGTCAATGTGGCAAGTCGTATGTTGATCAGACGATGCGTACTGTCGAGGATCGATGCGATGAACACCAGAGGCACACTCGACTGATGTATCCGAGCAAGTCGGCGGTCACTGAACAATGTTTGTCGGAAAATCACGCTATGGAGTATGACCGCACGAGGATTCTGGTACAGACGTCGAGATACTGGGACAGCGTTGTTAGAGAGGCCATCGAAATTCGCACCAATGACGACCTCATAAACCGCGACTGTGGCTATAATCCTAGCAAGGCTTGGGAACCAGCGATTGGGTTAATCAAGAGTAAATCGAGCAAACGCATAGTTGTGACGACCACGGAGGAGAGAGCCATCACACCGACGTCATCTCAAACGCCGTCGCAATCTGTTCTACCGTGGCGCGGGGCGCGGACGGCGGAAGGAGCGCGCCGCGGGCGGAGGGTATTTAAATTGGCCGCTTGCGCGACCGAACCCAGTTCCATCTGAGCAGCCATAGCGTACGGATCTCCGTGACGGCACGTTCACAGGAGCTCAGTCCGGCAGTTTACCTGATGATGGCGACATGTATGATCGCCGAAATATTGTGCCCGTTGGACACTGTAGACCGGCAGTACACCCGTGGATATTTTGATTAGGTTATAGCAAGATCCATGATCATTACTAGAATTAATTGTCGCAGACTGGCTCTCAGATAGGATTGATTGTGAAAATACGGCCCGACAGAGAAGAAATCCAGTGGGGACAATGAGGTAGATTAGGAAGAGACGAGGTAAGCAATCCTCTTCCTGGAGAACTACGGTAGAATTAGGTGAAAATTTCTAGAACACTCCCCTGTCAACTGTTCAACGTATCACTCCACATACAACCTTCCGGTAACTACTAAACTGTTGATAATATATCGATATTTCTACCATAAGTCATCCTGGGGTATCGGCGAGGACCATTCGCAACCGTCTCCATGAAGCTGGGCTACGGTTCCGCACACCGTTAGACCGTCTTCCGCTCACGCCCTAACATCGTGCAGCCCGCCTCCAGTGGTGTCGCGACAGGCGTGAATGGAGGGACGAATGGAGACGTGTCGTCTTCAGCGATGAGAGTCGCTTCTGCCTTGGTGCCAATGATGGTCGTATGCGTGTTTGGCGCCGTGCAGGTGAGCGCCACAATCAGGACTGCATACGACCGAAGCACACAGGGCCAACACCCGGCATCATGATGTGGGGAGCGATCTCCTACACTGGCCGTACAACTCTGGTGACCGTCGAGGGGACACTGAATAGTGCACGGTACATCGAAACCGTCATCGAACCCGTCGTTCTACCATTCCTAGACCGGCAAGGGAACTTGCTGTTCCAACAGGACAATGCACGTCCGCATGTATCCCGTGCCACCCAACGTGCTCTAGAAGGTGTAAGTCATCTACCCTGGCCAGCAAGATCTCCGGATCTGTTCCCCATTGAGCATGTTTGGGACTGGATGAGGCGTCGTCTCACGCGGTCTGCACGTCCAGCACGAACGCTGGTCCAACTGAGGCGCCAGGTGGAAATGGCATGGCAAGCCGTTCCACAGGACTACATCCAGCATCTGTACGATCGTCTCCATGGGAGAATAGCAGCCTGCATTGCTGCGAAATGTGGATATACACTGTACTAGTGCCGACATTGTGAATGCTCTGTTGCCTGTGTCTATGTGTCTGTGGTTCTGTCAGTGTGATCATGTGATGTATCTGACCCCAGGAATGTGTCAATAAAGTTTC
This sequence comes from Schistocerca gregaria, assembly GCF_023897955.1. NCBI lineage: Eukaryota > Metazoa > Arthropoda > Insecta > Orthoptera > Acrididae > Schistocerca > Schistocerca gregaria. The sequence goes on along the minus strand of NC_064922.1, from coordinate 926,133,677 downwards.
CCCTTCCTGGGACAATGAATTCACGGTGTTCTTATTGCAATTTCCAGGAGTGTATATAACGGCGAGGTTAATAATTATAAACCCAGCGTTCCATTTATCGTCATGTCCGCTGAGGTAATGAAGCTGGAGTGCAGCATCATGAGTCACATTTAACTCTAATTATTTCTTTTTAGAGATATACGTTTGAGTTCTGATTTGGAGCAGATGAAAATATGATGTACTCTTAAGATTCCGTTCGCATAAAGCGTTCCGATTAATTTAATAAAAAAAGGTTTCCCCGCGTCAGATATTCGATGGTGTTGTCCAGTAATGCACCGTAAATAAAGTTAAAATGAAAATATGGTGCAGCTCTTCTGCAAGACATCTATGCCTGTTCCATTCGAAAGTAAACTTCTATGTACTGACTTTGCAGAAAATCCTAAGAAATTTTGGTCTTATGTCAAAGTGATAGGTGGATCAAATCAAAATGTCCACACACTCTGTGATCAAAATGGTACTGAAACAGAGGATGACAGACTAAAGGCCGAAATACTAAATATCTTTTTCCAAAGCTGTTTCACAGAGGAAGAGTGCACTGTAGTTCCCTCTCTAGATTGTCGCACAGATGACAAAATGGTAGATATCGAAGTAGATAACAGAGGGTAGAAAAAATTAAAATCGCTCAAAAGAGAAAGGCCGCTGGTCCTGATGGGATACCAGTTCGATTTTACACAGAGTACGCGAAGGAACTTGCCCCCCTTCTTGCAGCGGTGTACCGTAGGTCTCTAGAAGAGCGGAGCATTCCAAAGGATTGGAAAAGGGCACAGGTCTTCCCCGTTTTCAAGAAGGGATATCGAACAGATGTGCAGAACTATTGTCCTATATCTCTAACGTCGATCAGTTGTAGAATTTTGGAACACGTATTATGTTCGAGTATAATTACTTTTCTGGAGACCAAAAATATACTCTGTAGGAATCAGCATGGGTTTCGAAAAAGACGATCGTGTGAAACCACAGCTCGCACTATTCGTCCACTAGAGAGGGCCATAGACACGGGTTTCCAGGTAGATACCGTGTTTGTTGACTTCCGCAAGGCGTTTCATACGGTACCCCACAGTCTTTTAATGAACTAAGTAAGAGCATATGGACTATCAGACCAATTGTGTGATTCGATTGAAGAGTTCCTAAATAACAGAACGCAGCATGTTATTCTCGATGGAGAAAAGTCTTCCGAAGTAAAAGTGATTTCAGATGTGCCGCAGGGGAGTGTCGTAGGACCGTTGCTATTCACAATACATGTAAATGACCTTGTGGATAACATCTGAAGTTCACTGAGGCTTTTTTTGGATGAAGCTGTAGTAAATCGAGAGGTTGTAACAATGGAAAATTGTGCTGAAATGCAGGAGGATCTGCAACGAATTGACGCATGGTGGAGAGAATAGCAATTGAATCTCAATGTATACAAGTGTAATGTTCTGCGAATACATAGAAAAAATGTCCTTTATCATTTAGCTACAATATAGCAGGCCAGAAACTGGAAGCAGTTAATTCCATAAATTATCTGGGAGTACGCATTAGGAGTGATTTAAAATGGAATGACCATATCGTCGGTAAAACAAATGCCAGACTGAGATTCATTGGAAGAATCCTAAAGAAGTGCAGTTCGGAAACAAAGGAAGTATGTTACAGTACGCTTGAACGCACACTGCTTGAATATTGCTCACCGGTGTGGGATCCGCACCAGATAGGGTTGATAGAAGAGATAGAGAAGATCCAACGGAGAGCAGCGCGCTTCGTTACAGGATCATTTAGTAATCGCGAAAGCGTTACGGAGATGATAGATAAACTCCAGTGGAAGACTCTGCAAGAGAGGCGCTCAGTAGCTCGGTACGGGCTTTTCTTGAAGTTTCGAGAACATACCTTCACTGAGGACCAAGCAGTAGAGGTAGGGGTGTAAATGTGGAAACCCAGTTTGTTTTTGCTGTATAAAGGAAATGTTTACTTCTCTTTCAGCTTCAAAAATTAGCCAAAGCTAATTCATAATGTTTTAGCAGTGAATGTAATATTTTGAAATACAAAAAGTATATATGTTAAAAATGAAAAACCTTTTCTGCTTGCACAACAACTCATTAATTTTTCAAGAAGTGCGAGTAATGTGGAAACGTCTTAAAATTGTGGGAAACTGACTACTTCAAACGAAAACTATTAAAAATGCTAGAAACTATTTTATTTTACATGAAATTTAAATTACCCAAAAATATTTTTAAAGGCAACTGTAACAGAAAATTCTTCATAACAGAGTTCACTTGCAAAAATCGCGTGTGTAAATGTATCCTCCATTTCCGGCACAGAAAGAGTGACTTCACTCCTCACACACTACACATTTAACCGAAAATTCTCCCCGAACTTCTTTGGAAAATGTGCCTCCACAGAAAATACAAATGGCATCTTCTTCAGTAGGTATTTTTTCCCCAACTGGGAGGTCCAAATCTGACTCGCCTGAAGAGACAGTTGGTACATTGGGCTCTTCATCTGAATCCTCAGATAACTTAAGCAGTTTTTGCATTGTTTTCTAGTAAGAGCTTCACGTTTTTTCTTCCTTTTGGCAGGTGCCATAGGAAGCTTCTATCGTCCCTTCAGTAAGGATTCCGCAAGGCGTCTTTTATAAGGCGAAGATCTCAAAAGAGCTGATAAACCTGGCTTACGACCTCTGTTGGAAACCTCCCGCATTAGAGGAGGGATTAGTGTGATATCTTGTGGAGACACACACGTGTTTTATGAGGTATTTGACAACGATGTTGACCTTCTGCTTTCTCTTTGTCCATCTTCATTTGAGCTGTCAGTTGTCACAGGTCTGAATGCGTTCTGAGTGTCTTCTTGTCTGGGGTCATTAGTTCCACCTGGAGATGCTGGATCCTCTCAGACTTGTGGCGTCACCTAAAGCCGATGTGGCAGCTATAAAGTCGATTTCTGCAAAAACAGTCCTGTCACATGGGAAAATTCCAGTCTCCAAAAATTCTTTTGCAACAGTAGAGTCAGTCTGGCACTTTAGGTAGGCTTTCCCAAACAACTCAGATATGTCGTATGGTCCTAAGGGCCGGCTGCTGGTTCTACCTGCAGCATTTGAAGAAAAAGATGGTTAATTATATTTCTTTCCGCTAGCTGATATGCCATTCTCTTAACACCTCATCTGAAGCCATAGAAGCGATTATCCATTTCAATGAGGTACTGTACGAACTGTTTCTCAATAGCATCAGGTAGTACAGGCTTACGTCCAAGTCTCAAAGAAACACATTCTTAAGGTGACATACTACTATGCAAACATTTGAAGTGTCGCCTGAGGTACACTGAAAGCTTTTACTGCTCTTCTTAAACCCATTTGCTTTTCCCTTAAGGCTATTATAGCGTTAATCATGTTTTCAGCATCCCACTTCTTCACAGTAGCTCTTGGTTTCCAATCAGTTAGCTTGCGTGGCATCTAGAAACAGAGGCAAAACGTATGTATTTGATGTTGGCATTGTGGAAACGTTTCCATGTATGATTTCAGCTTACCTACACGATGGTCATTTTAAATATCGGTAGATTACATTAAGCAACAATCCATTTAAGGTTGCCAAAGGACTACTAAAACCTTCTATATACCTCCCTTTATAAGCTATCAGACTTAAAGAAAGATAACTACGAAGTATGTAGATAAATATGATACCACATCATACCTCGAAAAAGGTTTAGAAAATGCGCGAACGTATATTGCGTCACTGTTACTGCCTCTGTTGCTCAACTGACTGCTAACCCTCTACCGTGAGAAATAGGAGCTATTGCAAGAATTTCTGGTTGCCCCGCTAGAGTGCAACACCCCGCAGGCCAGATACTAGACGTTTCCACATTACCCACACGCTTCCACATTTATACTCCTACCTCTATATTGCTCCCTGGCAACGGCCTTGCCACAGTGGATACACCGGTTCCCATCAGATCACCGAAGTAAAGCGCCGTCGGCACTTGGATGGGTGACCATCCAGGCCGCCATGCGCTGTTGCCATTTTTCGGTGTGCACTCAGCCTCGTGATGCCAACTCAGGAGCTACTCGACCAAATAATAGCGCCTCCGATGAAAGAAAACCATCATAACGACCGGGAGTGCGGTGTGCTGACCACACGCCTGTCCTTTCCGCATTCTCGGCTGAGGATGACACGGCGGTCGGATGGTCCCGATGGGCCACTTGTGGGTTGAAGACGGAGTGCTTTTTTATATTGCTCCCTTCTAGGTATATCTCGCGAAGAGACCATGAGGATAAAGATTAGAGACCACACAGAGGCATACCGACAATCTTTGTTTCCACGAAAGTACGAGACTGGAATAGAAGGGAGAACCGATAGAGGTAGCCAAGGTACCCTCCACCACACACCGTCACGTGACTTGCGGAGTATGGATGTAGGTGCAGACGTAGATGGACGTCGAAACTTGCGAGTATGGTCGAGCTGAATGAAATGAAAAATTACGCGTGTGTTCCGTGGGAATTCTGCTCTGCACTTCGACGTGTTCCTGTCAGCGTGTCAATTCCAAAGCAATTCTGAAGTGATTATGGCTGTCCTTGCCACGCCTTCAGCTAGGGGAACATTCGCGTAGCGCCTGACCTGGTGAGCCGTCCACACAGCCTTCCTGCTGAAATACTCATCACTCATAAAACGAGCAGTACCGGATGAGTAGCATCGGGGGCCGCGTGTACCTTTAGTGCTCTCCCCGTGCTGCCAGTGGCCAGGAAGACCGAGCCGGGGACAGGTCCCTCAGGAGAGGCGCCCCCGCCCTGTTGGAGCGCAAGGCAGGCGTTCTCTGCGCTCTCTTCTCGTCTGGCTGCTAATTATTGATCACCTCGGCCGCGGGGCCACGCCGCCCCCCGTGTCTGTAGCCGGCGCTTCACCCCTTCCCGCCTTGTCGGCGGTACTTGGGGCGCTCCTTTTTCCGTCCCCCGATAAGCGCCGTGACATTGTTGTCGGTAGTCCCCATTGCGATCACTATCTAGCACGCCCGCTCCATACTGCAGCTCTCGCAGACCTGCGAGCGGCGTGGGTCGGCCTCATCCAGAGCCGTATCGAGGTGATCTGCCGGCCGGAGTGGCCGAGCGGTTCTAGGCGCTACAGTCTGGAACCGGGCGACCGCTACGGTCGCAGGTTCGATTCCTGCCTCGGGTATGGATGTGTGTGATGTTCTTAGGTCAGTTAGGTTTAAGTAGTTCTAAGTTCTATGGGACTGATGACCTCAGATGTTAAGTCCCGTTTTTTTCGAGGTGATCTTACGGTCCTCGCAGAAGTGCGGCAGCAGCACCCCCCCCCCCCCCCTCCCCCTCCTCACAGCCACTCCTCCCTAAAACAACCTTCCTGCAAAGTTTATTACACAGATTAGCAAATTATATACACTACTGGCCATTAAAATTACTACACCACGAAGATGACCTGCTACACACGCGAAATTTAACCGACAGGAAGTAGATGCTGCCATATGCAAATGATTAGCTTTTCAGAGCATTCACACAAGGTTGGCGCCGGTGGCGACACCTACGACGTGCTGCCATGAGGAAAGTTTCCAACCGATTTCTCATACACTAACAGCAGTTGACAGGCGTTGCCTGGTGAAACGTTTTTGTGATGCCTCGTGTAAGGAGAATAAATGCGGACCATCACGTTTCCTACTTTGATAAAGGTCGGATTGTAGCCTATCGCGATTGCGGTTTATCGAATCGCGATACTGTGATATAGAAATAATTAACTTTTCAGAGCATTCACACAAGGTTGGCGCCGGTGGCGTGGCGACACATACAACGTGCTGACATGAGGAAAGTTTCCAACCGATTCCTCATACACAAACAGCACTTGACCGGCATTGCGGTTTATCGTATCGCGACATTGCTGCTCGCGTTGGTCGAGATCCAATGACTGCTAGCAGAATTGGAATCGGTGGGTTCAGGAGGGTAATACGGAACGCCGTGCTGGATCCCAACGGCCTCGTATCACTAGCAGTCGAGATGACAGGCATCTTATCCGCATGGCTGTAACGTATCGTGTAGCCACGTCTCGATCCCTGAGTCAACAGATGGGGACGTTTGCAAGACAACAACCATCTGCACGAACAGTTCGACGACTTTTGCAGCAGCATGGACTATCAGCTCGGAGACCATGGCTGTGGTTACCCTTGACACTGCATCACAAACAGGAGCGCCTGCGATGGTGTACTCAACGACAAACCTGGGTGCACGAATGGCAAAACGTCATTTTTTTGGATGAATCCAGGTTCTGTTTACAGCGTCACGATCGTCGCACCTGTTTTTGGCGACATCGCGGTGAACGCACATTGGAAGCGCGTTTTCGTCATCGCCATACTGGCGTATCACCCGGCGTGATGGTATGGGGTGTCATTGGTTACACGTCTCGGTCACCTCTTGTTCGCATTAACGGCACTTTGAATAGTGGACGTTACATTTCAGATGTGTTACGACCCGTGGCTCTACCCTTCATTCTATCGCTGCGAAACCCTACATTTCTGCAGATTAATGCACGAGCGCATGTAGCAGGTCCTGTACGGGTCTTTCTGGATACAGAAAATGTTCGACTGCTGCCCTGGCCAGCACATTCTCCAGATCTCTCACCAATTGAAAACGTCTGGTGATTAGTGGCCGAGCAACTGGCTCGTCACAATACGCCAGTCACTACTCTTGATGAACTGTGGGATCGTGTTGAAGCTGCATGGCAGCTGTACTTGTACACGCCATGCAAGCTCCGTTTGACTCAATGCCCAGGCGTGTCAGGGCCGTTATTACGGCCAGAGGTGATTGATCGGGGTAGTGATTTCTCTGGATCTACCCACCTATGCAATGAATACCCGTTTATCATCTGCATTTCTTGTTGCTGTAGCAATTTTAATGGCCAGTACTGTACTATCTATGAGCGTTCTGTCGGCGTGTAGAGTACAGAAGGCGTAACATCTTTCAGATTTGAACCGAGGGCCGATTGCGATGGGCTGGAGGCCCGGCACCAACATTTCGAAAACTGCCCGACATGTCAGATGTTCGAGCAGTACTGTTGTGAGTGTCTTCACCACGTGAAGAAATCAAGGTGAAACCACGTCCAGACGTCGTGGGGCTGGGCGGCCACGACTCATTACAGATATCGGACGTCGTATCTAGGGGGACTGGTAAAACAGGACAGGGGGTAAAATGTGGCAGAACCACATATCAGACCTTAATGCTGGGCAAAGCACAAGTGTGTCTGAACACACAGTGCAGCGAACACTCCTAACGATTGGCCTCCGCAGCCGACGACCGATGTATGTGCCAATCCAACGCCACGACATCGGCAACTACGACTCAAATCGGCACTTCATCAACGGGACTGAACGTTGGCGGAGTGGCAAAGCGTGCGTGTTCTGGTGAGTCCCGATGCCTTTTCATCACGCCGATGTGAGGGCGCGAATGCGTCATCTTCGAGGGTAAGAGCTCCTTGTCAGCTGTACTGCGGAATGGACACAAGATGGCGACGGCTCATTTGTGCTCTGGGGAACTTTGAAGTGGGCGTCCATGTCTCCGGAGGAGCTCGTGCAAGGCACCATGGCGACCAAGAAGTATCGTACATTGGTTGCAGACCACATACATTCCTTCATGACGATAATGTTTCCCGCGAGCAGTGGCATTTTTCAACAAGATAATGCACTACGTCACAAAGACAGGAGTGTGATGGAGTGATTTGAGAAACTCAGCGGCGAGGTCCAGTTGATGAGCTGTCCCTCCACCTCACCAGATGTGAACCCAATTGAATATATCTGGGATGTGATTCAATGTGGCGTCAGAGTTCAGCACCCTGTTTTCCGGAATTTACGGAAATTAGGTGACTCGTGTATGCAGCCCTCCCCCCTCTCAATAAATAATCGACCTTTCCGCTGGTGGGGAGGCTTGCGTTCCTCAGTGATAAAGATATCCCTACCATAGGTGCAACCACAATTGAGGGGTATCTGTCGAGAGGCCAGACAAACGTGTGGTTCCTGTAGAGGGGCAGCAGCCTTTTCAGTAGTTGCAGGGCCATCAGTCTGGATGATTGACTGATCTGGCCTTGTAACACTAACCAAAATGGGCTTGCTGTGCTGGTACTGCGAACGGCTGAAAGCAAGGGGAAACTAGAGCTGTAATTTTCCCGAGGGCATGCAGCTTCACTGTATGGTTAAATCATGATGGCGTCGTCTTGGGTAAAATATTCCGGAGGTAAAATTGTCCCCCATTCGGATATCCGGGCGGGGACTGCTCAGGAGGACATCGTTATCAGGAGAAAGAAAACTGGCGTTCTACGGATAGGAACGTGGAATGTAGAAATCAAATCTGAATGTTGTCACAGAAATATGTTAACTATTTTACAGAAACACAGTGGAATATTGCTGGTACCGAGAGGTTGAGGTGAGGTGCCGTAATGGTTACGTAATTCAAGTACCTTTAGTTTGGGTAGATGACGTAACTAATGAGGAGGTACTGAATAGAATTGTGGAGAAGAGTCATTTGTTGCACAACTTGACTAGAAGAAGGGATCGGTTGGTAGAACATGTTCTCAGCAATCAAGGGATCACCAGTTGAGTATTGGAGGACAGCTTTGAGGGTAACAATCATAGATGGAGGTAAAGAGGTGAATCCACTAAGCAAATTCAGAAGAATGTAGGTTGCAGTAAGTACTGGGATATGAAGAAGCTTTCACAGGATAGAGTAGCATGGAGAGCTGCATCAAACATGCCTCTGGACTGAAGGCAGCTATGGTGCCAACTCCATCCAGAGATCTACCAAGGCCTCTTTACTTCCATGCCACGGGGCATCGCCGCTGTTACCCAGCCGGTTATTAGGTAGGTGGTAATATTCTGGCTGATCAGTGTATAAGGAGCGTGAACAGCTTCAAATGTTGAGTGATCACTGTGAAGAACACGGAGATGCCACGTACGCTTGGCTCTGAGCACTATGGGACTTAACATCTGAGGTCATCAGTCCCACGTACACTTGTGAGACAGCGTTATCATCACCTTAGAGTGTCTGAAGGAGCCTCACTGTGGGTCTCCAATTGGCCAGCTGGTCGAAGTGTACAGTATCCAGATTTGTGGGACATTCGCAAGTGACAGTGGCTCGATGCTGGTCGGCATGGGAACGTGAAGGCAGCCATACACGTCGTCAAAGTTCTGATCGACCAAACGTCATCATCTCAGGGGAAAAATCACAGTATTGTGCACCGAACACAATATAACCTGAAACTTCCCGGCAGATTAAAACTGTGTGCCCGACCGAGACTCGAACTCGGGACCTATGCCTTTCGCGGGCAAGTGCTCTACCATCTGAGCTACCGAAGCACGACTCACGCCCGGTACTCACAGCTTTACTTCTGCCAGTATCTCGTCTCCTACCTTCCAAACTTTACAGAAGCTCTCCTGCGAACAGTTTTAATCTGCCAGGAAGTTTCATATCAGCGCACACTCCGCTGCAGAGTGAAAATCTCATTCTGGGGACAATGTAACCTCTTCACATCTGTGCCTGGCATCGGAGAACAAGTAATGGACTTCATGCAACATACTGTGTCACCCACTACAATTCGAGGGACACTAGAAAGTGTGACCTCTCGTACGACAGTATGTTGGTGCTATTTATCAACAAACAGTGCTCCTCCACACACGGCACATGTCTTCATGAACTGTGTGCGTGATTTTGAGGTCCTGCATCATCTCCATGTGTGTCCCTGACAACCTAGTTTAGAGAATTACCGTCAAATGCGTAGGCTGCCGTTAAGGTAACATTACACACAGCTGCGTTTGAAGTGGAGTCAAGACCGGGAGGCATGACTGGTGATGTTTACCGTTGCATCGTGTTCAGCGATGTATCGCGCTTCTGCACTACTCCGGATAACCATCGTTGACGAATATGGTGGCGGCCTGGGGAGATGTTCCATTCTTCCAATGTTATGGAGAGGCACAACGCACCTTGCTTCATCGTGAAGGGGGCCGTCGGTTATGATTTCAGTTCGCTGCTGGTGGTGACTGAGGGAAATGTGATGGCAGAACAGTACGTCAAAGATATCCTGCGTCCTCATGTGTTTTCTCTCATGTGACAGCATCATGGTACCATTTTTCAACAGCACAATGCCCATGCACAAGTGGCACTTCTCACTATGACGACATCAGCAGGACTTAACGACTTACCGACAATTGGGCTCATAGAGCTACGCTCCTTACAATTTTCATTCGGTTTTGCAGTCACATACCCTCTCAACTCAGGAAGTTTCATTTCGTTTCGTGATTTCCCTTTTAGTTGAGTAACTATATCCATTGTTTAAAAATCCATAGCTGGCAAACTAATTGATAGAGTTGTCTCATCTTTGGTGGTGCAATAGTTTGTAGTTCCGGCAATCGCCACACAAGCCTTGTATTGTTTTTTTTTTGTCAGACGACAGTCGCCAGATAGTCTTTTGTTCTTAGTTGCACCTAGTTACTCGAGTAAACATGGCTGGCGCAAGGCTTACATTCGATGAAAGGAAGTCAGTTTTGAAGTGGTATTTTAAGTACGAAAACATTAATGAGGTTCAACGGCAATGGCGAAATGAGTATCAAACAGAGCCACCGGCACGCATAACGATTCGTCGCATTCGAGACAAATTTGAAGCCGAAGGATGGGTTAAAGATGTACAGAAACAACGATCTGGACGACCTGTAACAGTAACAAGTCCAGGTAACTCCCGTCGTGTGTTACAACAATTCAATCACTCACCACAGAAGTCTGTGAGACAGTGTGCCCGTGAAACTGGTGTGAGTCGCTCAAGTGTTCGGCGAATTTTGAAGACAGCAAAGTGGAAGTGCTACATCTCACGATTGCTACACGCAATGAACGAGGACGACCCAGATCGTAGAATGGAGTACTACGTGTGGTTTACTAACATGGTGCGCAACGATGAAGAGTTTGCAGAGATGATTGTGTGGTCTGATGAGGCACAGTTCAAACTCAATGGTACAGTAAATCGGCACAACTGCATCTACTGGGCAGCCGAAAATCCGAACGTCCATGTAGAAAAAGCCGTGAATTTGCCAGGAGTAAATGTGTGGTGTGGGTTGTCTTACCGGGGCTTGATTGGGCCATTCTTCTTTGGCGGCACAGTTTCCGGTGAGGTGTACCTTCAGAAGCTTCAGACATCCATTTTGCCTGCCATCCGAGACTTGTATGGAGACGGAAGAGTTTACTTTCAACAAGATGGTGCCCCCGCCCACTACCAAAATCGTGTCAGGGCGTATCTCGACGAAAATCTACCAGGAAGATGGATAGGCCGTAGGGGTGCTGTGGAGTATCCACCTCGTTCCCCAGACCTAACTCCTCTGGACTTTTACCTGTGGGGAACACTAAAGGACGTCGTTTATCGACAAAAGCGACGCACAGTGGATGAACTTCGACAATCCATCGTACATTCATGTGCAAATATCCAGCTGAACACGTTGCAGTCAGAAGTTCGTGCTGCAGTTCGGCGGCATCGTTTGTGCGTGAATGTTAATGGTGACCATTTCGAACACCTACTGTGATATCTTTAAGTTGGACTTTAAGCTACACTTTCACCAAAAATGTAACAACTCCGTCAATTAGTTTGCAAGTTATGGGCCTTTAAACAGGGGATTCACACACACACACACAAACACACACACACACACACACACACACACACACACACACACACACACACACACACATATATATATATATATATATACTCCTGGAAATTGAAATAAGAACACCGTGAATTCATTGTCCCAGGAAGGGGAAACTTTATTGACACATTCCTGGGGTCAGATACATCACATGATCACACTGACAGAACCACAGGCACATAGACACAGGCAACAGAGCATGCACAATGTCGGCACTAGTACAGTGTATATCCACCTTTCGCAGCAATGCAGGCTGCTATTCTCCCATGGAGACGATCGTAGAGATGCTGGATGTAGTCCTGTGGAACGGCTTGCCATGCCATTTCCACCTGGCGCCTCAGTTCGACCAGCGTTCGTGCTGGACGTGCAGACCGCGTGAGACGACGCTTCATCCAGTCCCAAACATGCTCAATGGGGGACAGATCCGGAGATCTTGCTGGCCAGGGTAGTTGACTTACACCTTCTAGAGCACGTTGGGTGGCATGGGATACATGCGGACGTGCATTGTCATGTTGGAACAGCAAGTTCCCTTGCCGGTCTAGGAATGGTAGAACGATGGGTTCGATGACGGTTTGGATGTACCATGTACTATTCAGTGTCCCCTTGACGATCACCAGAGGTGTACGGCCAGTGTAGGAGATCGCTCCCCACACCATGATGCCGGGTGTTGGCCCTGTGTGCCTCGGTCGTATGCAGTCCTGATTGTGGCGCTCACCTGCACGGCGCCAAACACGCATACGACAATCATTGGCACCAAGGCAGAAGCGACTCTCATTGCTGAAGACGACACGTCTCCATTCGTCCCTCCATTCACGCCTGTCGCGACACCACTGGAGGCGGGCTGCACGATGTTGGGGCGTGAGCGGAAGACGGCCTAACGGTGTGCGGGACCGTAGCCCAGCTTCATGGAGACGGTTGCGAATGGTCCTCGCCGATACCCCAGGAGCAACATTGTCCCTAATTTGCTAGGAAGTGGCGGTGCGGTCCCCTACGGCACTGCGTAGGATCCTACGGTCTTGGCGTGCATCAGTGCGTCGCTGCGGTCCGGTCCCAGGTCGACGGGCACGTGCACCTTCCGCCGACCACTGGCGACAACATCGATGTACTGTGGAGACATCACGCCCCACGTGTTGAGCAATTCGGCGGTACGTCCACCCGGCCTCCCGCATGCCCACTATACGCCCTCGCTTAAAATCCGTCAACTGCACATACGGTTCACGTCCACGCTGTCGCGGCATGCTACCAGTGTTAAAGACTGCGATGGAGCTCCGTATGCCACGGCAAACTGGGTGACATTGACGGCGGCGGTGCACAAATGCTGCGCAGCTAGCGCCATTCGACGGCCAACACCGCGGTTCCTGGTGTGTCCGCTGTGCCGTGCGTGTGATCATTGCTTGTACAGCCCTCTCGCAGTGTCCGGAGCAAGTATGGTGGGTCTGACACATCGGTGTCAATGTGTTCTTTTTTCCATTTCCAGGAGTGTATATATGCAGAACACCCCTTTCATTTCGTGAACGGTTACACATATCTAAACGGGGATTCCGCCAAAGGTTAGAGCGTCGAGGGCCACGTACTTTTTTGTTTGGTTAATCCTTTTAACCCTGGTATATATTGAAACGAGTACATTTTTTAAATGAACTCGTATACTTTTTACATGTGCACTTCAGAGCTCTTGAGAATACAATCATAGCCATGTAGCTTTTCTTAATGTTGGCATTGAAACCTGTCGTGAAAAAAATTCGAGAAATATCGTAGAATTTGAGTGCACGGTGGCCGGAATGACGTCATCGGTGCAAACACCACCAAACAGAGTCGTCGTGCTACTCTGTGTCAGGATGCTAACACATTTGCCTGTTTACTTGTCTGCAGTGTCTGCCGCTCATGTCTGCTTCAACATTCGTTGCGTGGAGACACGTACACCAAAGAGGAGAAGTTGAATAAACTACTTTTATATGATGAATGTGAGAGTAATGCCGTAGAAGCAGTACAGCGCTACAGGGCAATCTATCCGGATCGACAATGTCCGACGCGCGAGGAAACTGCACTTTAATATTGAGACTCTAGTGAGGACAGGCTGCTCGAACGTCAAAAAGAGGGCAAGAAAGAAGACTGCAACTGACAGAGGACACGAAGAAGCTGTTCTGACTACGACGCTAATGGATCCGTACAGTGGTACGAGACATAAATGTGGAATCAACCAGACGAGTGTCATTCACGTCTTGCATCGACGGAATTTCCATCCCTATCATCCATCACCACATCAGGCAATTTACGTCCTTGATTTCGGACGTCGTACAAAATTTTGCCGGTTTGTCCTTCAGAACTGAGAGATGACCCTACGTTTTTCGAACGTGTGCTCTTCACCGATGAAGCAACGTTTACTAACCACGCTAATGTAAATTTGCATTACATTCACTACTGGGCAGCCGAAAATCCACACTGGCTTCGTCAGGTGCAACACCAACGGCCGTGGAGCATAAACGTGGGTTTCGGCATCATAGGAAATTACAGTGTGGGACCGTACTTCACCTCAGGCGTTCTAAATGGACATTCCAATATACAATTTCTGTAGGACATTCTATTACTTCTAGAAGAGGTACCACTGGATATTCGACAGTGTATGTGGCTGCAACACGACGGTAGTCCAGCTCAGTCGTCCCGTAACGCATACTGTATGAGAACTTCCCTGGATGCGAGTTCCCCTGATTTGACCCTTGATTTGTTTCTTTCGGGAGCACTCAAAGATGCAGTCTATACAAAGCCCCAACTACGCCAGTCGGTATTTGTCGTCGAATCGCCGGGGCATGCTCTACGAATCATACACTGTAATTACACCTGTTCATCGTTCTTTCGAACGGCGATAGCAAATTAGCCTTTCAGTCCACGGTCAACAGTCTGAACACATGCTTATGTAAAGGATAAAGTAATTTTTTTGAAAGGCAAAATTTATGTTACGTGATTTACATGGTTACCAAATCATTGTTCAAAAAATACTTCAAATGGCTCTGAGCCCTATGGGACTTAACATCTGAGGTCATCAGTTCCCTAGACTTACAACTACGTAAACCTAACTAAGCTAAGGACATCATACACATCCATGCCCGAAGCAATATTCGAACCTGTGACCGTAGCAGCAGCGCGGTTCTGGACTGAAGCGCCTAGAACCGCTCGGCCACAATGGCCGCCAATCATTGTTAGTAAATTGTTTATGTCCTTTAAGTGTGTACGAAATTGCATTGCAGTGTCAAATAAATCGACAGCGTGTATTGCACGTAGCTTGTAACACGGTCACGACGCGCTTACGTTCAACATGAATCAATTTTTCGTTAAGAAGAATATTTATTTTGCGGTGTACAGTTGGTCACCAAACCATTTTTAATAAAATGTTTAGTACCTTATGTGATATCATTTACAGCAGTGTAGGTAGAGACAGTTGTCCGACAGCATGTATTTTACCTTCAGAAGCACGCAGCCACGTACACGAAAATATATATCTGACATTTAGATATATATTACAGCTTTTGCTTTTTCTAACATTTAGATATCTATTACGGCATTTGCTTTTTACAGCATACAAGACCTGTGTATTTTTGTAGAATGAATAGTTGATTTCTTTGTTTCAGCTGAAGTAAATCTGGAAGGGTACACAAATGTGAAATAGTTTACCTAAGCCCTCTGTGATACACTAGATTCTAGCCTGTGTAATATTTCCTTACACGACATTCGTTGGTGAACCTACATCTAGGCTGCAAATTGGTTCATGGGGAAATAAGTCTTTATTCTTGTATCGCAGTCCTACCTTACGTTATAAAAATACGCAGTGTGCTTGGCAGTGTTTGTACCGCAAATGCCGTTTCCGGCAACCGTGCTCTCACATTCTAGGACAGTTTTCGATTTATTTTTTTGCAACAGGTTTCAACATCAACAACGTTAACAAACAAGACATCACTCTAATTGTATTCTCAAGAGCTATCGAATGCAGTTATAAAAAAGTATACGAGTCCATTTAAAAAACGAACTCGTTTCAGTGTCTTCATTGATGCTTGAGCCAAAAACAACAATCAAACGAAAACATACGTGTCCATTGAGGCTCTAACATTTGCCGAAAACCACGCTTCGATATGTATAACCATTCACGAAATAAAAGGGGTGTTACGTCTTATGTGACTCACCCCATACATACGTTTTGGTAGAGGTGTGCATAATTTTGTTGTGTGGGTAATAGTTTTAACTTTTGTACCAACCGAGATACTGAAGCATGTACGGTTTTTTAAAACTGAAACTGAACAATGCGCTTTTTAACATCTTTCGAAATCAGCAGTACTAGGCAGTACACTTTGACAGAACTAAATCAAGTGACTTGTCGTACATGTGATAATATTGTTGCCAGACTGCCTGCCTTAGACGTCCTTTTCCTAACGAAATTATGCATGGGATGAAATTTCCTGTATACGAAATAGTAGTTCACCCTGTATAGGAAACAGTAGTTAATTCAACATGAAACTTATGGAAGAGCATTACTGATACATCTTCTGCAAAGGATCGCTCAAAACTCTGTCGGAACAGGCCTGGGAAGAGCAGAGGACATTGACCGACCGCCACGTCTTCCATAGCCGTCTGGCGTCATCGGATGCTGATACGGGGCCGGAGGAGCTTTGGGGCCAACACACTGCTCTCCATGCTTTTGTAAATTTTCGTGACCTGGAACCGCTACTACTCAGTCAAATAGTTCCTCAATTGGCGTAACGAGGTTCTACATCTCCATCTACATTTATACTCCGCAACCCACCCAATGGTGTGTGGCGGAGGGCACTTTACGTGCCACTGTCATTACCTCACTTTCCTGTTCCAATCGCGTATGGTTTGCGGGAAGAACGACTGCCGGAAAGCCTCCGTGCGCCCTCGAACCTCTCTAAGTTTACATTCGTGATCTCCTCGGGAAGTATAAGCAGGGGGAAGCAATATATTCGATACCTCATCCAGAAACGCACCCTCTCGAAGATACACAGCGATGCAGAGCGCCTGTCTTGCAGAGTCTGCCACTAGAGTTTGTTAAACATCTCCGTAACGCTATCACGCTTACCAAATGTGACGAAAAGCGCCGCTCTTCCTTGGATCTTCTCTATTTCCTCTGTCAACCCGACCTGGTACGGATCCCACGCTGATGAGCGATACTCAAGTATACATCAATCCCTCAGATTACACACTACTTAACCTAAACGATTCTAAGAACAAACACACACACACATGCCCGACTCGAACCTCCGCCGGGATCAGCCGCACAGTCCATGACTGGAGCGCCTTAGTCTCGCGGTTCTCGGCGCTCGGTCCGGAACCACGCGACTGCTACGGTCGCAGGCTCGAATCCTGCCTTGGCATGGATGTGTGTGATGTCCTTAGGTTAGTTAGGATTAAGTAGTTCTAAGTTCTAGGGGACTGATGACCACAGATGTTAAGTCCCATAGTGCTCAGAGCCATTTGAACCACTTTCTGCAGCGCCTTAGGCCGCTAGGATAATCCCGCGCTGCCCTCCTTTGTTGGTGGACTACATTTTCTAAGGACTCTCCCGATGAATCTCAATCTGGCACCCGCCTTACCAACAATTAAGTTGAGTGGAAGCCGGTTGCACAAGAGCCCGAACTGCCAACAATGCCAGATGGTGCTTGGCTTCAGTGACCAGACAGGACCATGTGTAAGTACCGTAGCACGACCGATGACGAGAGATGCGTCAGTTGCTATGAAAAACCTTTATTATTGCTACCCTACTCGCTTATTACAACCATCAGCAGCAATCGAAACTGTTGGTTATAACAAAGGTTTTCGTACAAGCTAGTGATGGTACAATTTGACATTCGATGAACATCTGGAAGATGAGTGGGCCCTAACTATTGATATTAAATTCTTTCATGGTTCGGAATTACACTATTGGCCATTAAAATTGCTACACCACGAAGATGAGAAGTGTTACAGACGCGCAATTTAACCGTCAGGAAGAAGTTGCTGTGATACGCAAAAGATTAGCTTTTCAGAGTATTCACACAAGGTTGGCGCCTGTGGCGACACCTACAACGTGCTGACATGAGGAAAGTTTCCAACCGATTTCTCATACACAAACTGCAGTTGACCCGCGTTGCCTGGTGAAACGTTGTTGTGATGCCTCGTGTAAGGAGGAGAAATGCATACCATCACGTTTCCGACTTTGATAAAAGTCGCATTGTAGCCTATCGCGATTGCGATTAATCGTATCGCGACATTGCTGCTCGTGTTGGTCGAGATGCAATGACTGTTAGCAGAGTATGGAATTGGTGGGTTCAGGAGGGTAATACGGAACACCGTACTGGATCCCAACGGCCAGGTATCACTAACAATCGAGATGAAAGGCGTCTTATCCGCATGGCTGTAACGTATCGTGCAGCCACGTCTCGATACCTGAGTCAACAGATGGGGACGTTTGCAAGACAACAACCATCTGCACGAACAGTTCGACGACGTTTGCAGCAGCATGGACTATCAGCTCGGAGACCATGGGTGCGGTTACCCTTGACACTGCATCACAAACAGGAGCGCCTGCGATGGTGTACTCAACGACGAACTTGGGTGCACGTCATTTATGCGGATGAATCCAAGTTCTGTTTACAGCATCATGATGGTCGCATCCGTGTTTGGCGACGTCGCGGTGAACGCACATTCGAAGCGTGTATTCGTCATCGTCATTGCTTACTCGTCTCGGTCACCTCTTGTTCGCATTGACGGCACTTTGAACAGTGGACGTTACATTTCAGATGTGGCTCTACCCTTCATTAGATCCCTGCGAAACCCTACGTTTCAGCAGGATAATGCACAACGCGCTCTGCAGGTTTTGTACGGGCCTTTCTGGATACAGAATATGTTCGGCTGCTGCCCTGACCAGCACATTCTCCAGATCTCTCACAAACTGAAAACGTGCAGTCAATGGTGGCCGAGCAACAGGCTCGTCACAATACGCCAGTCACTACTCTCGATGAACTGTGTTATCGTGTTGAAGCTGTGTGGGCAGCTGTACCTGTACACGCCATCCAAGCTCTGTTTGACTCAATGCCCAGGCGTATCTAGGTCGTTATTACGGTCAGTGGTGGTTGTTCTGGGTACTGATTTCTCAGGATCTATGCACTCAAATTGCGTGAAAATGTAATCACATGTCAGTTGTAGTATAATATATTTGTCCAATGAATACCCGCTAATCATCTGCATTTCTTCTTGGTGTAGCAACTTTAATGGCCAGTAGTGTACTTTAAGGAATTTTGCTCCTCCAGCGGATGTCGTTTGCTGCTGTGACACTGTGGCGTGGGCGCTGAAGCGTGGTTTATCCGCAGAGCCCGGCAGGGCAGAGCGGCTTTAACGAGGCCAACTTTTCTGTGAGCGAAGGGCCGGTAGGGAACGGAACTTGTCTGCACACACACACACACACACACACACACACACACACACACACACACATGCACACAGGCAGGCAAGCACTCACCGGGAGCGCTCTGCTCGCTTAGGCCAGCCACGCGCAACTCCCCAACAAAAACAGGCTGCAGGCGAGCTACCTAGCGAGTCGGCAGCGGGAGCAGGTAACCAACCATCTCACAGCGAGTCGTTAGCCAACACTGCGGCCACATTAGCGCTCAATAGCACGCTAGGCTCCGGCAATAGTGCTGCTTGCTAACTCAGCTAACAAGGTGTACTCTTGTTCAGCTTAAGGTACCAGGGCTGCATTCCTCCCACATCTGTTTTGCATACTTGAACTTTTCTCCTTGTATATGGCCCCTCGGAATGCAGACCACATAACGACGCAAATGAGGATATTAAAGGGCGCTGCTTATATGAGAGGGGTTCAACATGTAACGCAACACATGTTTCTTCCTTCTAAATTTAAGTTCAAAAATGCAGAATTTGTGGTTAGTCAATGCGGAATATTTACCCTTCAGCTCATATAATTTTATAAAGTTCCGATAGGTGGCGGCGCTTCACCTAACCTTCAAAATGGCGTCTGTTACGGAGGTGTGTGCGAAGCAAAGTGTTGCCACTGAGTTCTTTCTTTCCTGCCGGCCGGTGTGGCCGTGCGGTTCTAGGCGCTACAGTCTGGAGCCGAGCGACCGCTACGGTCGCAGGTTCGAATCGTTCCTCGGGCATGGATTTGTGTGATGTCCATGGGTTGGTTAAGTTTAGTTAGTTCTAAGTTCCAGGAGACTGATGACCTCAGAAGCTAAGTCGCATAGTGCTCAGAGCCATTTGAACCATTTGAAAATTTCTTTCCTTTCTTTCTTTCAGTTTTTTTTCTGCAGAATCCAAAGCATCTGAGGTATTCGTAGACGCTTTTAGAATGTCTACAGACACCTTGGCAGTGAACAAAGGCATTTCGAATCGTTCGGCGAGGTTTCTATCGTCATCGCAAACAAGGTCGCACAAACCTGTACTATGCCGCGCGGGAGTAGCCGAGCGGTCTCATGCGCTGCAAAAAAATGGTTCAAATGACTCTGAGTACTATGAGACTTATCATCTGAGGTCATCAGTCGCCTAGAACATAGAACTACTAAAACCTAACTAAGCTAAGGACATCACACATATCCATGCCCGAGGAAGGATTCGAACCTGCGACCGTAGCGGTCGCGCGGTTTCGGACTGAAGCGCCTAGAACCGCTCGGCCACCAGGGACCGGCAACGGGCTGCAGTCATGTACTGTGCGGCTGGTCCCGGCGAAGGTTCGAGTTCTCCTTCGGGCATGGGTGTCCTTAGGATAATTTAGGTTACGTCGTGTGTAAGCTTAGGGACTGATGACCTTAGCAGTTAAGTCCCGTAACATTTCACACCCATTTTTTTTATAACCTGTACTATCTCCCGCATGAATGCTGTCGCGAATGATAGAAAACAGGGTTAAAAATCAAGTACGATGTAGTCTTGGAAATTCTTGTTACCAGCGAGGTGGACGTGACTGGACGTTGCTTATGTGTAATGCTTACTCTGCTAACAAGAGCGGACTATGCCGCATCACGAGGCTCGAGAGCCATTACTAGCCCCAACCAGTGGAAACAGTGAACATAGCGAAGTACGGCCTGTTCGTCATGTAGGCACCACATGCTGCTGCGTGACGATCACGCAATGCTCGGGAGTACTGGAAACTTCTAGGACAAGTGTTATCGGATGCACTACCGCCTACAAAAAGATTAGCTACCATAGTGTTGGGGGAGTGATGGCAGTGATGGAGCAGCTGCTCAGTCGGTTAGATATGGTTTATCTGGTGTTATGATGCTGTGAGATTGTAGTGCAGTGCTCCGTAACCACTAGGGGACTTAGACTCATCTAGCCGACCGGAGTGGCCATGCTATTCTAGGTGCTGCAGTCTGGAGCCGAGCGACCGCTACGGTCGCAGGTTCGAATCCTGCCTCGGGCATGGATGTGTGTGATGTCCTTAGGTTAGTTAGGTTTAATTAGTTCTAAGTTGTAGGCGACTGATGACCTCAGAAGTCAAGTCGCATAGTGCTCAGAGCCATTTGAACCATTTTTACTCATCTCCATGTAGTCAACACTTAGTCTGGTGCGGCCGCCTCTGCTACACTACTGGCCATTAGAATTGCTACACCACGTGCTACAGACGCGAAATTTAACCTACAGGAAGAAGATTCTGTGATATGCAAATGATTAGCTTTTCAGAGCTACAACGTGCTGACACTTACAACGTGCTGACGTGAGGAAAGTTTCCAACCGACGTCTCATACACAAACAGCAGTTGACCTGCGTTGCCTGGTGAAACGTTGTTGTGATTCCTCTTGTAAGCATGAGAAATGCGCACCATCACGTTTCCGACTTTGACAAAGGCGATGGTGTACTCAGCGACGAACCTGGGTGCACGAATAGCAAAACGTCATTTTTCCTGTCTCATCCGTGTTTGGTGACATCGCGGTGAACGCACATTGGAAGCGTGTATTCGTCATTGCCATACCCAGCGTGATGGAATGGGGTGCCATTGGTTACACGTCGCGGTCACCTCTTGTTCCCATTATCGACACTTTGAACAGTGGACGTTACATTTCAGATGTGTTACGGCTCGTGGCTCTACGCTTCATTCGATCCCTGCGAAACCCTACGTTTCAGCAGGATAATGCACGACCGCATGTTGCAGGTTCTGTACGGGTCTTTCTGGATACAAAAAACGTTCAACTGCTGCTCTGTCCAGCATATTCTCCAGATGATTCAGTAATTAAAAAGTCTTGTCAATGGTGGCCGAGCAACTGGCTCGAAAGTCACTACTCTTGATTTATTTATTTGATTATTGTTCCGTGGGACCAAATTAAGGAGAAGTCTTCAAGGTCATGGAACGAGTCAATACGTGAAATTATACCACGGTAGTAGAAATAGATAAAATGAAATATAAAAACATATTCATGGGATAAATATTAAGTTTAAATACAGATGATCAACAATGTAACACTTGATATTTGCTTAATTTTTAGCTCTTCCAAGAGCTCCTCGACAGAATAGAAGGAGTGAGCCATGAGGAAACTCTTCAGTTTGGACTTAAAAGAGTTTGTGCTACTGCTAAGATTTTTGAGTTCTTGTGGTAGCTTATTGATAATGGATGCAGCAGAATACTGCACTCCTTTCTGAACAAGAGTCAAGGAAGTGAATTCCACATGCAGATTTGATTTCTGGCTAGTATTAACTGAGCGAGAGCTGCTAACTCTTGGGAATAGGCTAATATTGCCAACAACAAACGACATTAAAGAAAATATATACTGTGAGGGCAATGTCAGAATTCCCAGACTATTGAATAGGGGTCGACAAGAGGTTCACGAACTTACACCACATATAGCTCAAACAGCCCGTTTTTGAGCCAAAAATACATTTTTTGAATCAGAAGAATTACCCCAAAAATAATACCATACGACATAATCGTACGAAAATATGCGAAGTTGACTACTTTTCGTGTTCAACTGTCACGTATTTCAGATATTGTTCTAATGGTAAATAAAGCAGCATTGAGTTTCTGAACACGATCCTGGACATGGGTTTTCCACAACAGCTTACTATCTATCCGAACGCTTAGGAACTTGAACTGTTCTGTCTCGCTTATAACGTGCCCATTCTGTCTGATTAAAATATCGGTTCTTGTTGAATAGTGTTTTAGAAACTGTAAAAACTGAGTCTTACTGTGATTTAGCATCAAATTATTTTCCACAAGCCATGAACTTATTTCACGAACTACATTATTTGATACTGTTTCAGTATTACACACAAGATCCTTCACTACCAAGCTGGTGACATCAGCAAACAGAAATATTTTTGAATTACCTGTAAGCCTATCATTTATATAAATAAGAAACAGCAGTGGGCCCAGCACCGACCCTTGGGGAACGCCTCACTTAACAATGCCCCATTGGGACTGAACATCACTACCACTCTCAATACTGCGGAGAATTACCTTCTGCTTTCTGTTCTTAAAGTAAGAGCTGAACCAATTGTAAGCTACTTCCCTTACTCCATAATGGTCCAACTTCTGAAGTAATATTTTGTGGTCAACACAGTTAAAAGCCTTCGTTAAATCAAAGAAAACACCTAGCATTCGCAACGTTTTATTTAATTCGTCCAAAACCTCACAGAGAAAAGAGAATATAGCATTTTCAGTTGTTAAACCATTTCTAAAACCAAACTGTACATTTGAAAGCAAATTATGTGAATTTAAATGCTCCAGTAACCTTCTCGATAACTTTAGCAAACACCGATGGCATAGAAATAGGTCTAAAATTGTGAACATTATCCCTGTCTCCCTTTTTATAAAGTGGCTTCACTACCGAGTACTTTAATCGGTCTGGAAATCGACCACTCCTAAAGGAAAAGTACTGGGCTGGGCTAACATATATAGAACAATACTTCAGTATTATGCTAGATACCTCGTCATATCCATGAGAGTTCTTGGTCTTTAGTGATTTAATTATTAACTCAATCTCCCTCTTGTCCGTATCATGGAGGAGCATTTCAGGTAACAGTCTCGGGACACTTTTTTCTAAGAGCGCTATATGATTCCCTGTTGGGACTAGGTTTCTATTTAGTTCACCTGATATATTCAGAAAGTGATTATTAAATACTGTACATATATGCGACTTATCAGCAACACGGACATTCCCACTATGCACTGATTCTATATCCTCTACCTGTCTCTGCAGACCAGCCACTTCCTTTACGACAGACCATATGGTTTTAATTTTATCCTGAGACTTAGCTATTCTATGTGCATACCACATACTTTTTGCCTTCCTAATAACATTTTTAAGCACCTTACAATACTGTTTGTAATGACCTACTGCATTTAGATTTTAACTGTTTCTAACGTTTTGCCACTTTGTTCTACAAGATATTCTTATCCCTAGTCAGCCACCCAGTCTACCTGTTTGTTCTAGTATCATGTTTTGAACGTTCTAACGGAAAGCAACTTTCAAAGAGCACGAGACAAGTCTTGAGAAAAGCATTATATTTATCATCCACTGTATCAGCGCTATAAACATCTTGCCACTCTTGTTCCTTGATAAGGTTTACAAAGGTCTCTATAGCAACTGGATCAGCTTTCCTAAACAGCTGATGATTATATTTAGCACGTGTTGCAGCACAATAATCTTTTAGAGTTAAAATTTGTGCATCATGATCTGAAAGTCCATTCACCTTTTTGCTAACAGAATGCCCTTCTAGTAATGAGGAATGAACAAAAATGTTGTCTGTGGTTGTTCTGCTGTTCCCTTGCACTCTCATTGGAAAGAATACAGTTTGCATAAGATTATATGAATTAAGGGAGTCTACCAGCATCCTCTTCCTTGCACAATCACTTATATAATTAATGTTGAAGTCACCACATATAACTAACTTTTTGTATTTCCAATAAAGTGAACTAAGAACCTCCTCTAGCTTTAGCAAAAATGTTGTTAAATCGGAGTCTGGGGATCTATAAATAACAACTGTTACAAGGTTAGCTCCATTAAATTTAACCACACCTGCACAACATTCAAACACCTTTTCAGTGCAGTATTTTGCAACATCAATTGACTCAAATGGGATGCCGTTTTTCACATACATGGCTACTGCCCCACACCGCAGAGAGCTCCTTGAAAGGCTGCCAGCCAACCTGTAACCTGGCAAAGGAAGTCTCTGAATTATCTCCTCATTTAAGAAGTGTTCAGATATACCAATAATTTCAGAGTCAACATCTATAAGCATTTCACTAACTTTATCTCTAATACTTTGTATATTTTGATGAAATATACTAATTCTCTCATTACTCGGATACCTAAGCTTTGTCAAAAGTGGTTCCTTTGTTAGAGAGACTTCCCTTAAGCAGGAATACCTATCAGCTGACTTCAATCTAAAGAAGGTGCAGCTCTAACACCCACTACTGAAGGAATTTTCCCATGAGTGATCCCACCACCCCCACCTATGCTGTCACCTATAAGCTTTGCCAACCTCCCCTTCCCATACCTGTTGAGGTGCAGGCCATATCTAGTGAACCCCGTCCTGCTGATAGACTCCACCGACACCACTGAAATTTGACCCATGCCTTCTGTCATCAGCGCACTCCAAAGTCTCATGTTATTACGCCTGATGGCTGTATTAAGATGAGGCCGATCGTGACGCTCAAACAGTTCCACGAAATGCACATTCGTGTTGCCAGTCTGAGTGGCTATCCTTTCCAGGTCACCAACTATGTCATACTCTCCATCCCTATCAATACTATTACCAGCCCTACCCACAATCACTACCTGATCCTCTTTAGTAAAATCCCTACATAATCCCCCTATATTAACAGTCACCTGAGCCAATCCTGAATTAGGCTTTACAATGATGGTGACCAGGTACTCACTCCCCAACACTTCCCGCAACTGCTGGCCAACACCTCTGCCATAAGAACTACCTAACAGCAGAACCTTCTTCTTCCTCTTCGACTTTGAAACTGTCCAAGCCAGAGTAACTGCTGAGGTCTGCTGCATACTTCCTACATCTACAGCTACTAGAGATTCCTCTCCACTAGACTCTGACAATTGGTCATATCTATTGCAAAGAACAATAGTAAAACTATCTGAAAATCTTCTTCTCCTAGCAGATCTCTTGCCAACAGCCAGCTCCCATTCCCCAACCCCCTTCTCCCTCCTCATCCTATCTAGCTCCTCCTGTGCGATTTTCAACTGCACTTGAAGGGCACAGAACTTACGCTCCTGCTCCTCTATCAACTTACTCTTGCTACATAACCTGCAGTTCCAGGAGAGAATCTCACCCACTGGCTTCTCCACTGCGTTCCCCCCAGTGAAAATACTTTGAACAAGTCTCACACCGCAATCCACTACTCACGAACCAACGCAAAGACCACACTTCTCACCGATGGTAAAATTTTTTACTTATTGAAACAAGAAATCTACTTTATCTAAGTTCCGCTACTACAATGAGAAGATGTTAAAAACCTGATTACCATAATCACAAACTTACTCTACAAGGGAAGTAACTACTGTGGTATCGTGTTGAAGCTGCATGGGCATCTGTACCTGTACTCGCCATCCAAGCTCTGTTTGACTCAATGTCCAGGCGTATCAAGGCAGTTATTACGGCCAGAGGTGGTTGTTCTGGGTACAGATTTCTCAGGATCTATGCACCCAAACTGCGTGGAAATGTAATCACATGTCAGTTCTAGTATAATATATTTGTCCAGTGAATACCCGTTTATCATCTGCATTTCTTCTTGGTGTAGCAATTTTAATGGCCAGCAGTGTATCTATAGTCAACGTTAAGCAATGCTTGAGGCGGTGCAAAGAGTCCGGTCACTGGACAATGCATGACTGGAAACTGTACACTGTTGCAATTTGATAGTAGGGTTTGGGTTTGGCGAAGGCTGCTTTCACGTGCAATGCCAGCAATGAAGTACAGAGGAGGATGTGTTAGGTATGGGTGTACTTTCTGTAGTTAGAGTAACGTCGCTTCTGCTGCTTCATAAAACTCTCCAATTCTCGAAGGATGTGAACACATTTTACACCATTGCGCATTGTAGATGTAGATTGTGTACGATAGTGGAACAGTTGGAAGACGGTGATTACTTTTATCAGCATGATAACACATGCTGCCGTAAAGTAGCAATTTTTAGGCAATTGTTTATGGACAATAACAGTCCTGAAATGGACTGACTTGCTCAGAGTCGTGACGTGAATCCAATGGAAAACCTTTGGGCTGCGTTAGAACGTCGACTTCACTCCAGACCCAATGTCCAACCTCACAGCCTGCTCTGGTTTCGACTCCTGAGGAAGAATGGGCTGCCATTCCATCACTGACATTCAAACATCTCGTTGAAAGTTTCCTCAGCAGACTTCAAGCCGTTATACGGGCGAAGGGTGGGCACATCCCGTATTAATACCTGGTAACAGGCGCCTGGATGCTTTTGATCAGATACTGTACGTACCGCAGTTGTTACTTTTCCCCGTTGTGTATTGCAGATATTGTGACTGTGCTGGAGGACAGGAAAGATAGGATTTTAGATTTTCCAGTGATGAGACAGTTCCGCCATGAACTAAGTTACATCGGAAACCTCACCGTGGAGTAGTCACTTGTGATACTCTCAGTGGTGGTACGTCTGTTGAGTGGGAATCTTCAGCTCTGCTGGCCGCCTGATAGTGTCTAGAAGGTGTAGGTCGGGTGCAACCACTGGGTTTTGTTTGTGTATCCTTTCTAAGCGATGATTTCCACGGGTTCCTGGGCAATGGAGGAACACGCTTTGCACTACTGACCATGTGAAGTATCTTAGAAGATAGGTAAAATAAAGGCAAACCTACGTTTATAGCATTTGTCGATTTAAAGTATGCTTCTGAAGATAGCAGGCGTAAAATACTAGGAGAGAAAGGTTATTTGTAACTCGTACAGGAAAGGGACTGCAATTACAAGAGTCGAAGGACTTGAAAGGAGGGAGGAGGTACACGGCTCGTGTTGTCTGTAGTTCAACCATGCCTAGACGGTCAACACCGCGGTTCGATCGCGTCCGCATTGTTACTTTGCGCCAGGAAGGGCTCTCAACAAGGGGAGTGTCCAAGAGTCTCGGAGTGAACCAAAGCAATGTTGTTCGGACATAGAGGAGACACAGAGAGACAGGAACTGTCGATGACATGCCTCGCTCAGGCCGCGCAGGGGCTGCTACTGCAGTGGATGGCCGCTACCTACGGATTATGGCTCGGAGGAACCCTGACAGCAATACCACCATGTTGAATAACGCAGCCACAGGACGTCGCGTTATGACTCAAACTGTGCGTAATGGGCTGCTTGATGCGCAACTTCACTCCGACGTCCACTGCGAGGTCCGTCTTTGCAACCAGGACACCATGCAGCGCGGTAGGATGGCCCCAACAACATGCCGAATGGACCGCTCAGGATTGGCATCACGTTCTCTTCAACCAGACAATCGTCGTAGACGTGTCGGTAGGCAACCCAGTCAGGCTGCACGCCCTAGACATACCGTACAGCGAGTGCAGCAAAGTGGAGGTTCCCCGCTGTTTTTAAGTGGCATTACGTGGGGCCGACGTACGCCGCTGGTGGACATGGAAGGCGCCGTAACGGCTGTGCGGTTTGTGAACCCCATCCTCCGACCGATAGTGCAACCATATCGGCAGCATATCGGCGAGGCATTCGCCTTCATGGACGACAATTCGCGCCCCTATCGTGCACATCTTGTGAATGACTTCCTTCAGGATAACGACACCGCTCGACTAGAGTGGCCAGCATGTCCTCCAGACATGAACCCTACAAAACATGGCTGGGATAGATTGAAAAGGGCTGTTTATGGACGACGTGACCCACCAACCACTCTGAGGGATCTACGCCGAATTGCCGTTGTGGAGTGTGACAATCCGGAACGGCAGTGCCTTGATGAACTTGTGGATAGTATGCCACGATGAACACAGGCATGCATACATCTACATCTACATCTACATGACTACTCTGCAATTCACATTTAAGTGCTTGGCAGAGGGTTCATCGAACCACAATCATACTATCTCTCTACTATTCCACTATAAACGCAAGAGGACGTGCTACTGGGTATTAGAGGCTCCGGTGTGTACAGCAATCTGGACCACCACCTCTGGAGGTCTCGATGTATGGTGGTACAACATGTACTGTGTGGTTTTCATGAGCAATAAAAAGAGAGAAAATAATGTTTATGATGATCTCTATTCGAATTTTCAACAGGTTCCGGAACTGTCTGAACCGGGGTGAAGCAGACCTTCTTTTGATGTGTGTACATTCTCATAATCATGGAAGACTAAAATAAGTTAGTAGTTTCAGTTTCTGATTTTATATTATTTCAACGTTGTCGACCATTAATGTCTTAAAAAAAGTTATTTCTGTCGGTTTTATAGAGAAATTTGCTTGTGTTAAGTTTTTCGCCGAGGCAGGCAGTTCATCTGAAACGAAGAGTTTAATTCCATACTAGTGGCTACTTTCAACTGCGTTCAATTTCAAGTTCACATTTTCATTTTCTGGGAGGAATGATATTGTACGATAATAAAGAACCAAACGTGAGATAATACATTACTGGTACGCCAAGAAAATTGGTATCCCGAAAACCACATGGAAAAGCTAAGTATCAGGTACTTCAGAGTGCATTTGGACATAGAAATGTGCACTTAGAGGAGAATGAAATATTTTAGTATGGTTTATTAAATTCCGATGCTGTTGGAGTAGTCTCTGATGTCGTGTTTTTTTTTAATGAAACTGTGAGATCTCTTAATGCTATACAGTACGAACATATGTAAATATTCACTTGAAGCTGATTAAGCAGGCAAATTGGTCAGTAATTTTGAATTAAACATTGTGTTTCAAATGTATTGACAGCTGTAGCACAATTTTACAAATCTACCTTCCGTGAAACAATGTTTTCGATCACAAGACACTTGTCAAGTACTTCCTTTAGGCCTCTTACTTTGTGTTGCTTACATCTTACATTTATGGAATGCCATTCTATGCTAAATAGTGGACTGGCAGCATACCGTGTTTTATGGTGTTACCTCCCCACATGGCTTTATATTTATTCCCAGAGTTAATGTTTTGCACATTTTGAAACAGTCATGAAATAATGTATTGTCCTTTATTCTGGTGTAAGCTACACAAGGACCTGTTTCTTTTATTTCTGCAACAAATTTGTATTCCTTTTTACTAGCTTTTTGCCGTGCTGTGTAGATGAAACCTGATTGGAAATGCTGCAGAACAATGTTGTAGAGAATGAAAAAAAAAAGAATCAATGTCAAAGTCACCACATGGCAAAATGTCAGGGTCCTTTGAGCTGTAGAGTTTAGTTTTGAAATGATTATTACGCCAAGAACTGCTTTCTTATTTGTATTCCTTATCTGGGTAGAATTGATAAAACAATTGCTGCAGGTACAACTCCCTTGGTCTTCTCAACAACTTAACGCAGGGCTGCACATGGCCACATGATGCCCCTCCACGCACGAATTTCCACACAGAAATGCGACGAAAAGCGTATGAGCAGAGCAAACACCAAGCACGGGCTGCCTACGTCATCGAAGCTGCACATGCGCAGTACGGCCTGTTTTCCGGCGCTCTCTGGCAGCTGTTCAGACGAACCTGAGGACTCCACCCGAAGTTTACTAACAAGCAGAGTTCGCACTTCTTCCACCAGTGGTTTCCCATTCTACAACAGATGACGCCAGCCTTCCGTGCCGTCGCGCATTGCCCACAGAAGCTGAGCTAGGAGGATAATCCCTGAAAGTCTCGCCCGGCTCTTTGTGCCGTCCGCTACCACGTGACCTGCGTTCTGTGTGCCCGACAGCTTTTACAGAGCATGCGGTAGTTCCTCGTGTTTTCACTGCAGCGAAAAGGAGTTCTCTAGTTAAGATGTACATTTAACGAAAAAAAAAGACTACAACAATAAATGTTAGGTTAGGTACAGAGAGATGGGTGCGCCACGTTTCTAGAAGCCACCCCCTAAGCACTCTTGTAATCAGCGCGCAGTACCGGTGAAAATCCGACAAGTAAATGAAGCAAGAGATTCTTGTATTCGAATTCAGTATGCAAGTAGATAAAATCTCAGTAGAAAAGCCTAACGCAGGCTGTAGTGTCACATATACACTGCTGGCCATTAAAATTGCTACACCACGAAGATGACGTGCTACAGACACGAAATTTAACCGAGACGAAGAAGATGTTGTGATATGCAAATGATTAGCTTTTCAGAGCATTCACACAAGGTTGGCGCCGGTGGCGACACCTACAACGTGCTGACATGAGGAAAGTTTCCAACCGATTTCTCATACACAAACAGCAATTGACCGGCGTTGCCTGGTGAAACGTTGTTGTGATGCCTCGTGTTAGGAGGAGAAATGCGTAGCATCACGTTTCCGACTTTGATAAAGGTCGGACTGCAGCCTATCGCGATTACGGTTTATTGTATCCCGACATTGCTGCTTGTGTTGGTCGAGATCCAATGACTGTTAGCAGAATATGGAATCGATGGATTCAGGAGGGCAATACGGAACACCGTGGTGGATCCCTACGGCCTCGTATCACTAGAAGTCGAGATGAGAGGCATCTTATCCGCACGTCTCGATCCCTAAGTCAACAGATGGGACGTTTGCAAGACAACAACCATCTGCACGAACAGTTCGACGAATTTTGCAGCAGCATGGACTATCAGCTCGGAGACCATGGGTGCGGTTACCCTTGACGCTGCGTCACAGAGAGGAGCGCCTGCGATGGTGTACTCAACGACGAACCTGGGTGCACGAATGGCAAAACGTCATTTTTTCAGATGAATCCAGTTTCTGTTTACAGGATCATGATGGTGGCATCCGTATTTGGCGACATCGCGGTGAACGCACATTGGATGCATGTATTCGTCATCGCCATACTGGCGTAGCACCCAGCGTGATGGTATGGGGTGCCATTGGTTACACGTCTCGGTCACCTCGTGTTCGCATTGACGGCACTTTGAACAGTGGACGTTACATTTCAGATGTGTTACGACCCGTGGCTCTACCCTTCATTCGATCCCTGCGAAACCTTACATTTCAGCAGGATAATGCACGACCGTATGTTGGAGGTCCTGTACGGGCCTTTCTGGATACAGAAAATGTTCGACTGCTGCGCGGTGTGGAATCCTTACCAGGTAGGATTGACGGAGGACATCGAGGGAGTGCAAAGAAGGGCAGATTGTTTCGTGTTGTCGCTCAATAGGAGTGAGAGTGTCACTGATATCATACGCGAGTTGGGGTGACAGTCACTGAAACAAATGCTGTTTTCTTTGCGGCGAGATTTATTTACGAAATTGCAATCAGCAACTTTCCCTTCCTAATGCGTAAATATTTTGTTGACACCTACCTACGTAGGGAGAAACGATCATCATAATAAAATAAGAGAAATCAGAGCTGGAACGGAAAGGTTTCGGTGTTCCTTTTTCCCACGAGCCATTCGAGAGTGGAATGGTACAGAAGTAGTATGAAAGTGGTTCGAAGAACCCTCTGCCAGGGACTTTAGTGTGAATTGCAGAGTAACCATGTAGACGTAGACGAACAACGAAATCTGCACTTTTTCCTCTGATTGCATTTCAGAACATCTATAAACTATTGGAGCACGTTTCAACTATCGAGCGAAATTTGGGCCTTTGCTGGTGTTACGACTGTAATATGGCCGTTCCTGTTCATCTAACTCCCAACGATAAATCCTTAATTACTCACTGTAGCAACATAGGCCTTACTTTGAGGAAGTAGTTTCTGAGCTTGTGAGAATGAACGTCTGGAGCTCCGTGTGACGGACCGAATCTGGAACTTAAAACATGGTACATTTTTCATATATATTACTTCCGACGTGTTCCAAAGAACAGACGCCATTTTGATCCATCAGCCATTCTGAATTAAGACCCAAAGGAATAACAGATATCCGTTGCGATCGGACATTGACTGAAATCAATGACGAAAGTTGAAAATTGGTGCAGTAGCGGGATTCGAACCCAGGTCTCCTGCTTGCTAGGCAGATGCTGTAGCCACCAGGCCACGCGGACATAGTTATCATTGCAAGTGCACGGACTATACTAGCACTCTTTCTGTCAGACCCCAATTCTCAACTTATCCACACATTACTATTGTAGTGCCTTTTGCCCCATTACCTTCATCACTTGCAACATTTCGCCGTTTCCCATAACAGTTCGAGCCTGTTGTGCACCGCTCTGAAGAGTCATTGGCCGTCTCCCCTTGATTATTTGAATATGTGCTGTATGTCGTTTCGGAACAGGCACCGAACGTTAAGGCGTGTGTGTGGGCGCTTATACACTCGTATCGGAGTCGCGCTACGTTTCATATACTCTACAGCAACGCTCTAAAACGGAGATTTTTTGATTGTGTCTTATAATTATAAGAACTTTATATAATATATACGTAAGATTGCAGTGTTTACAAAAGACAGAAAATATTTAAAATACCTGAAAAGAAGATGAAGTATTTGAGAGGCCAATAAGTGGAAGCTAAAACATGGCGAACTTCTCTGTGATGATGAATACTTGTGTTATTGCCGGCCTCCTTTATTAATTTCAGACGCATTACTGGTCTCTTAATGATACATCTACGACTGAAATCGGTTACCGTACCATAAAAATTAGAACCAGTTGCTATCTCGACTGATTATTTTTGTTAAAACCACAATCTTCAGTTTCTTCTTTTTAAGCCAGCCCCGAAACATTTTGTTCCGTCGGGTTAATGCTGACACGCCGTCAACTAATAATAATAATCGTATTCATACGACTACTCCAGATTAACATGAGTGCTGAGTCTGACTCCTTCAACAACAATGCTCAAAACCGACTACTAACGTCATAGGACAGGTCGAGTCCAGTTAACTCAGGACGAAAGATAATAGAGTCTACACAGTTCAGTAACCGACATCTACTCAAAATAAAAGTTTATAAATAGTCTCATGTGTTCCTGTAGTACAAGGTGTCCCACTCAAACCTTCCTCATTTCAAAGACTCAGGAAAAAACAAACCACAGTAGATACGACAATGAAAAATGCACACATTGTGAAGCATCACGAAGAATTTATTTATTTATCATCAGTACACCTGCATATGTGAACCATTTATAGCCCGAAGAACATCGCGCCTATATTCAGTTTCTTCCCAAGTTCATTGTAACATTTCCTCTGTTATTGTTGCAATCGCATTAGTGATTTGATTTCACAACGTAGGAATATCGTCCACTTTGGTCGCATACACGCGGTCCTTCACGAATCCCCACGTGAAGAAATCAAGCGGCGTGAACGTGGTGGCCGGGCAGTGGGTCCTACGCGTCGGATCCAGCGACTGGGAAATTTCCTATCTAGGAACTTGCGAACAGCCATTGACCAATACGGCTGGGTTCCATCTCATTGAAAAATGATGTTGGGTCGCAAGTCTTGTATCTGAGGGTACACAAACTGCTCCAACATGTCTAGATACACCGAACCATTCACTGTTTGTCCCGCAAAGAAGAACGGTCCAACAATCTTGTCGTGCATTAGCCTGCACCAGACATTTAGTTTAGGGCTATCACGAACATGTTCAATGACAACGTGCGGATTTTGCGAACCGCAAATCCGAACGTTATGGTTCAAATGGCTCTGAGCACTATGGGACTTAACTTCCGAGGTCATCAGTCCCCTAGGGTTTAGAACTACTTAAACGTAACGAACCGATTGGTATCTAACAGACATCCATGCCCGAGGCAGGATTCGAACCTGCGATCGTTGCGGTCGAACGGTACCGGACTGTTGCGCCTAGAACCCCTCGGCCACTCCGCCCGGCCCGAACATTACGCCTATTAACCCTTCCTGATAGATGAAAGGTTGCCTCATCTGAGGATATACATCTTTCCAGGTATCTGGCATCCATATCAATACGCTGCAGCGTACCCGCAGCAAATTGTCAGCGTGGTTTGTCGTTCGGCGGAAAAAATGTGTGTGAAATCATGCGGGACTTAACCGCTAAGGTCCTCAGTCCCTAAGCTTATATATTTAGTAAAATAAATTATCCGAAGGGCAAACACACATACCCATGACCGAGGGAGGACTCGAACCTCCGCCGGGATCAGCCGCACAGTCCATGACTGCAGCGCCTAAGACCGCTCGGCTAATCCCGCGCGGCATTCGGCGTCAGATGTTGGAGAATTTCCACTTCGTAAGCGCACGTATGAAGACGCTGGTGAAGAACACGATGCAATATTGATCGAAGTACATCGCGTTGCCTAGATGCTCGACGAATTGACTTACATGGGCTTCTGAGAAACGTTTGTCTGATATCCTCCACTGTCTCTTCTGAAACTCCGTAATGTGCACCGCCAGAATGTTTCAGAACACTTTCTGTTGCCACATCAGGTGTATCACATTTGTACAAACGACGATAATTTCTTTTCACAGTAATCGGCGATTTTGTTTCTGCAAACTATACTACTGCTTGCGCACGCTGCTACAGAATCGCCATTTTCACTTCATATGATCATGCTGCACTCTGGCGACGATACTTGGCACTTCTGACGCGGGAATATAAATTCTTTGAGATGCTCTACAATATGGTGCATTTTTACTGCCGTATCTGCTGTGGTCATTCTCTCCTGAGTCCTTGAAATCAGGGAGGTTTGAGTGGGACACCCTGTATTTAATGTAATTAAAGTGATAAGCTTAAGTACGTAGAAAGAACATTCACTGATCAGCCGGAACTTTATGAGCACAGACCAACTATCGATATAAACCCGTCTAAGCGATACCAACGTCATCTGGCTGGGAGTGACCGCTCGTGGGACACACGCAAGGCGCATGCAGTATCAGTTGAGCGTACTGTCGGTGTATACAATGAGGAACGAGTGTGATCTAGCTGAGTGTGACCGAGGACAGATTGTGATCGTCCGGCGTCTCGGCACCAGCATTTCTGAAACTGCATGATTTGTCGTGTGTCCGAGGAGTGCTGTGGTGAGTGTCTTTAACACGTGGCAAGCCGGCCGTGGTGGTCTAGCGGTTCTAGGCGCTCAGTCCGGAACCGCGCGACTGCTACAGTCGCAGGTTCGAATCCTGCTTCGTGCATGGATGTGTGTGATGTCCTTACGTCAGTTAGGTTTAAGTAGTTCTAAGTTCTAGGGGACTGATGACCGCAGCAGTTGAGTCCCATAGTGCTCAGAGCCATTTGAACCATTTTTTGAACACGTGGCAAAAGAAAGGTGTAACCCCGTCAAGACGTCGTGGGTTTGAGCAGCCACCTCTCGTTACAGATGTCGGGCGTTGCAGACTGGGGAGATACAGGACAGGCGGCGAACTGTGGCGGAACTTACACGAGAAGTTCAGAAGAACGCGAAATCCCGAAGATGGGCTAAAATTTACAGACGCGCGAAATTTGGCACGTACTTCGATGCGAGATGCCTTTAATAGGTTCCACAACGAAACATTGTCTCGAAATTTGGTAGAAAATCCGAAGAAATTCTGGTCGTATGTAAAGTACACAAGCGGCAAGACGCAGTCAATACCTTCGCTGCGCAGTGCCGATGGTACTGTTATCGACGACTGTGCCGCTAAAGCGGAGTTATTGAACGCAGTTTTCCGAAATTCCTTCACCAGGGAAGACGAATGGAATATTCCAGAATTTGAAACACGAACATCTGCTAGCATGAGTTTCTTAGAAGTAGATATCTTAGGGGTTGCGAAGCAACTCAAATCGCTTGATACGGGCAAGTCTTCAGGTCCAGATTGTATACCGATTAGGTTCCTTTCAGATTACGCTGATACTATAGCTCCCTACTTAGCACTCATGTACAACCGCTCGCTCACCGATAGATCTGTACCTACAGATTGGAAAATTGCGCAGGTCGCACCAGTGTTCAAGAAGGGTAGTAGGAGTAATCCATTTAACTACAGACCTATATCATTGACGTCGGTTTGCAGTAGGGTTTTGGAGCATATACTGTATTCAAACATTATGAATCACCTCGAAGGGAACGATCTATTGACACGTAATCAGCATGGCTTCAGAAAACATCGCTCTTGTGCAACGCAGCTAGCTCTTTATTCGCACGAAGTAATGGCCGCTATCGACAGGGGATCTCAAGTTGATTCCGTATTTCTAGATTTCCGGAAAGCTTTTGACACCGTTCCTCACAAGCGACTTCTAATCAAGCTGCGGAGCTATGGGGTATCGTCTCAGTTGTGCGACTGGATTCGTGATTTCCTGTCAGGAAGGTCGCAGTTCGTAGTAATAGACGGCAAATCATCGAGTAAAACTGAAGTGATATCAGGTGTTCCCCAGGGAAGCGTCCTGGGACCTCTACTGTTCCTGATCTATATAAATGACCTGGGTGACAATCTGAGCAGTTCTCTTAGACTGTTCGCAGATGATGCTGTAATTTACCGTCTAGTAAGGTCATCCGAAGACCAGTATCAGCTGCAAAGCGATTTAGAAAAGATTGCTGTATGGTGTGTCAGGTGGCAGTTGACGGTAAATAACGAAAAGTGTGAGATGATCCACATGAGTTCCAAAAGAAATCCGTTGGAATTCGATTACTCCATAAATAGTACAATTCTCAAGGGTGTCAAGTCAACTAAGTACCTGGGTGTTAAAATTACGAACAACTTCAGTTGGAAGGACCACATAGATAATATTGTCGGGAAGGCGAGCCAAAGGTTGCGTTTCATTGGCAGGACACTTAGAAGATGCAACAAGTCCACTAAAGAGACAGCTTACACTACACTCGTTCGTCCTCTGTTAGAATATTGCTGCGCGGTGTGGGATCCTTACCAGGTGGGATTGACGGAGGACACCGAAAGGGTGCAAAAAAGGGCAGCTCGTTTTGTATTATCGCGTTATAGGGGAGAGAGTGTGGCAGATATGGTACACGAGTTGGGATGGAAGTCATTACAGCATAGACGTTTTTCGTCGCGGCGAGACCTTTTTACGAAATTTCAGTCACCAACCTTCTCTTCCGAATGCGAAAATATTTTGTTGAGCCCAACCTACATAGGTAGGAATGATGATCAAAATAAAATAAGAGAAATCAGAGCTCGAACAGAAAGGTTTAGGTGTTCGTTTTTCCCGCTCGCTGTTCGGGAGTGGAATAGTAGAGAGATAGTATGATTGTGGTTCGATTAACCCTCTGCCAAGCACTTAAATGTGAATTGCAGAGTAGTCATGTAGATGTAGATGTAGATGTAGACTTTAACGCCAAACACGGTACAAGTGTGTCTGAACACACAGTGCACCGAACGCTCATAACGAAAGGCCTCAGCCGACGACCCATGCACGTGCCAATTTTGACGCAAAAACATCGGCAACTACGGATAAAATGGGCACATGATTATTGGCTTTGGACGTAGGCACAATGGGAGAGCATTCATGCCATTGGAGGGCGCGAATCCGTCGACTTCTAGAGGAACTGATCCTTGACACGTGTACGGCGGGAACGAGACAAGCTGGCGGATGCTCCATGATGCTCTGGAGAACATTTACTTGTTCCAGTAACTTCCAGGTCTGCAGCCGGATCCTATCGACATTGTGGCACGATATTTCGGCCCAGAGACGTCCGGCCATCCTCAGGTGAGTAGACGAAGTACTGAAGAGACTTGATGCAGTCACGGTATTTATAGCGAATTCAGCGCATGCGAATCGTACTGGCGGTGTAAGGCGCATGCGTGAGGAGGTGACATGCGCGAGGCAGCCAAGTTGTGTGCGCTGCTCTCAGTGGTGAAGTAAGGACAAAGTAATCGCTGAGTATCGATCGAGCATGTCGAATACGTTGTGACCACATCATTTTAATAATAGGATTCCAATTTTTATCAATGTGGAAGCCGCTGTCACGATTCATTAAATTACCAGCAAGAACTATTTCCACTGATTCTTTAATTACAGAGTCCCAGAAGCTGGAAACAGGTGCTAAAATTTTGGTGTTGTTATATTGTATTGAATGTCCTATGGAAATGCTGTTTTTAAAGGTCGCCGCAGACGGGTGTGACTTTTGTGTTCTACACAGCTTTCATGGACCGTTCGTGTCGTCTGACCTAATATATGCAGAGTCATGATCTGACGGCTTTGTTTGAACATGCTCTCTCCTCAACTTATTTTTTGTTCAATAACGAATTTTTTGAAGAAACTGACGGTGTCACCTTGGGAAGGCCCTTGTCCCCTTTGGTGCCTAATCTTTTTACGGAAGACTGAGGAGTCTGCAGTCTTAATGCCTACGGTTTTCTGGCGGTACATCGATCAGAGTTTCGTTGTATCGCTTCATAACAGACAACACTGTTCATGAAAACATCAAGTTTATTAAGGGGATTGAAAAAGATGGGCGTTTACCCTTTCCAGACGTGTTAGTACGCCGTAAGAATGATGGATCTTTGGTACATTCGGTGTACAGAAAACCCACACGTACAGATCTATATCTTCAGACGTCCTTCTGCCATCATCCCGCACAAACCGCCGGTGTTCTCAGTACTTTAATTCATCAGGCGCATGCAATTTGGGATGCTGATAACCTTCATGAAGAGTTAATGTATCTGGAGAAAGTTTTTAAAGAGAATGGCTTTACTTCGCATCAAATACGGAAGGCAAAGCACAATTATAATTACAAGAAGCAACGCTCTCAGGAGACTGATGACGACTATTAATCAACTGCGTTGCTTCCGTATGCCGGGAACGTGTCTTATAAAATAGGCAGATTGCTTAGTAAGAGTAATATTAAAGTCACTTTCCATCCACCAGGAAAGATCAGGGCCTTAGTTGGATCCGTTAAAGACGATTTACAATTGAGGAAGGCGAGTGTTTACAAAATTCCCTGGGAGTGTGTCTCTGCATACATAGGTCAGACGACACGAACGGTCCAGAAACGTTGTGTAGAACACGAAAGACACACCCGTCTGCAGCAACCTTTAAAATCAGCAGTTGCAGAAAAATGCATTTCCATGGGACACTCAATAGAATATAACAACACCAAAATTTTAGCACCGATGTCCAGCTTCTGGGACTCTGTAATTAAAGAATCCATGGAAATAGTTCTTGCTGATAATTTAATGAATCGTGACAACGACTGTCAGCTTGATAAAAATTGGAATCCTGTTGTTAAAATGCTGCGGTCAAAACGTAATCGACATGCACAGTCGATACTCAGCGATTACTTTGTTCTTACTTCACCACTGAGGGCACCTCACACACAACTTGGCTGCCTCACGCATGTCACCTCCTCACGAATGCGCCGTAAACCGCCAGTACGATTCGCATGCGCTGAATTCGGTATAAATAGCACGACTGCATCAGGTCTCTTCAGTACTTCGTCTACTCACCTGAGGATGGCCGGACGCTGATGGGATCCGGTTGTATACCTGAAAATTAGTGGAAGAAGAAATACGCCGGGAAAATTTCAGGCCAGCCGCGGTGCTCTAACGGTTCTAGGCGCTCAGTCCGGAACCGCTCGACCGCTACGGTCGCAGGTTCGAATCCTGCCTCGAGCATGGATGTGTGTGATGTCCTTAGGTTAGTTAGGTTTAAGTATGAGGGCCACTCCAAAAGAAATACACAGTATCTTTTTTTTAATCCATCTTTTATTCTACATGTTTGAAAGTTTTACAGTGTGTAGATGCATCCTTTCAGAGCAATATTCTCATTTCTCCACATAATTTCCATCCCTCTCAACTGCCTTACGCCATCTTGGAACCAGTGCCTGTATACCTGCACTGTAAAATTCTGGACCAACCTGTTGGAGCCACTGTTTGGCAGCGCTCACAAGGGAGTCATCATCCCCAAACCTTGTTGCATGAAGAGAGTCTTTCAATTTTTCAAAGAGATGATCGTCTCACGGAACCAAGTCAGGACTGTAAGGCGGGTGTTTCAGTGTTGTCCATCCGAGTTTTGTGATCGCTTCCATGGTTTTTTGACTGACATGTGGCCGTGCATCGTCGTGCAACAGCAAAACATCCTGCCTTTGTCGATGTGGTCGAACGCGACTCAGTCGAGCTTGAAGTTTCTTCAGTGTCGTCACATATGCATGAGAATTTATGGCGGTTCCGCTTGGCATGATGTCCACAAGCAAGAGTCCTTCGGAATCGAAAAACACCGTAGCCATAACTGTTCCAGCAGAAGGTGTGGTTTTGAATTTTTTTTTCTTGGGTGAATTTGCATGATGCCACTCCATTGATGACCTCTTCGTCTCTGGTAAAAATGATGGAGCCATGTTTAATCACCTGTCGCAATTCTTCCAAGAAATTCATCTCCACCCTTCTCGTACTGTTCCAAAAGTTCGCTGCATACCGCTTTTCTTGTTTTTTTGCCTGAGCCACTGTCAACATCTTGGGAACCCACCTGGGACAAACCTTTTTAAACACCGACACTTTCAATATTCTGCAAACACTTGCTTCTCGTATCCCAACGTAGCGTGACAATTCGTTCACTGTGATGCGCCTGTCTGCAGTCAATAATTCGTTAACTCTCTGCACATTGTCTGGAGTGTGTGCAGTACGAGACCTGCCGCTGCGAGGACAACCCTAACTATTGCTGTACCCGCTTTCATGACGTAACCTGCTTGCCCACCGACTAACTGTACTGCGATCGACAGCAGCATCTCCATACAGCATTTTCAACCTCTTGTGGATGTTTCACACTGTCTCCTTTCCACAGCACAGGAATTCTATGACAGCACGTTGCTTCTGACGAACGTCAAGTGTAGCAGCCATCTTGAAGACATGCTGTGACGGAGCCTCTCACGGGAACAGATCGGACTAAGTTTGAAAACAAGCGGGAAGGATGTATCTACATACTGTAAAACATTCACACATGCAGAATGAAAATTGTATTTTTACAAAAAAGGTGTGCATTTCTTTTGGTGTGACCCTCATAGTTCTAAGTGTAGGGGACTGATGACCTCAGATGTTAAGCCCCATAAAGCTTAGAGCCTTTTGAATCATCTGCATTACTCACAAAAAGCAATATACAGGAGTCGGGTTGGGAATTCATTTCACTCGAAATTTTGCATTTTCCGCTCTGTATCGAACGACCTTCGAGGAACTTTCTTTCTGGACGAAAATGCCCCCCGGACATGGCTCGACCAGTTTTTCGCTTCAAAACCAAGTAATTTTTACAGTCGCGGAATCTAAAAGTCGGACTGTTGTAGATAGTAAAGGGGAATATGTTATTGATGAGTAAAGTCTCTGTTATGTATGCCTGTCGTATTTATTAAACGTACGGGAAAACGCTACAAACTTATACATCAAAGAGATCTCAAGCATGAAGAGATGCAAGTGGTCCACGAGAGACAACAGCCGCCATGGTGCCTTCGATTTGTACCAAAGGTTGAATGGAACACCAGGTGACTGTCCTCCCCATAACACAAAACTGCCGTGACCTGCTTTCCTGCCCCATATCCTCCCACCTTGCTTTCGTGATGCGGAGTATGTCAGTAGACGAAGCAAAATGTAGTGTGAGGAGGGTTATGCGAGAGGCGTTCAACGAATTCGAAAGTAAAGTTCTATGTACTGACTTGGCAGAAAATCGTAAGAAATTTTGGTCTTATGGCAGAGCGGTAACTGGATCAAAACAAAATGTTCAGACATCCTGTGACCAAAATGGTACTGAAACAGAGGATGACAGGCTAAAGGCAGAAATACTAAATGTCTTTTTCCAAAGCTGTTTCACCGAGGAAGACTGCACTGTAGTTCCTTCTCTAGAATGTCGCACAGATGGCAGAATGGTAGCTATAGAAATAGATGACAGAGGGATAGAAAAACAATTAAAATCGCTCAAAAGAGGAAAGGCCGCTGGACCTGATGGGATACCAGATCGTTTTTACACAGAGCACGCGAAGGAACTTGCCCCCCATCTTGCAGCGGTGTAGCGTAGGTCTCTAGAAGAGAGCGTTCCAAAAGATTGGAAAAGGGCACTGACCATGTCCGTTTTCAAGAAGGACTGTCGAACAGATGTGCAGAACTATAGAAGTATATTTCTAAGGTCGATCAGTTGTAGAGTTTTGGAACACGTATTATGTTCAAGTATAATGACTTTTCTGCAGACTAGAAATCTACTCTGTAAGAATAAGTATGGGTTTCGAAAAAGACGATCGTGTGAAACCCAGCTCGCGCTATTCGTTCACGAGATTCAGAGGGCCATAGACACGGGTTCCCAGGTAGGAGCCGTGTTTCTTGACTTCAGCAAGGCGTTTGATACA
Source organism: Schistocerca gregaria (assembly GCF_023897955.1). Taxonomy (NCBI): domain Eukaryota; kingdom Metazoa; phylum Arthropoda; class Insecta; order Orthoptera; family Acrididae; genus Schistocerca; species Schistocerca gregaria. The sequence continues at coordinate 926,090,802 of NC_064922.1, read as the reverse complement.
ATTGCCCACAGTCGCTTAATGAACAAAGTAAGAGCATATGGACTATGAGACAAAGTGTGTGATTGGATTGAAGAGTTTCTAGATAACAAAGCGCAGCATGTCATTCTCAATAGGAACGGGATTCGAACGGGTAAAGGTCCGTTGACAAATGCAGCTGTGGCGAGATTGATTTCGATGTTCGAAGCCACGGCTTGTTTAGACGATAGAGCCCGTAGTGGCCGACCGAGCACAAGGCGTAATGCTGCTGAGACAGTTCAGGAAGAAATGGAGACTGTAGTGGGTTCGTTTATGCAAGGGGAATTCAGCGCTCGTGCAGTCACATGTCGCATCGGCATTCCATACACTACTGTTTGGTTGGCACTTAGGCGTACCCTCCGATGCTGTCCGTACAAAATCCATCGATATCATGAACTGTTACCTGATGATTTAGTGAAGCGGAGGGCATTTGCGGTGTGGGCGTTTCAGAAGATGACGGTCGATGACGATTGGTTGAGTAACGTGTTGTGGACCGACGAAGCTCATTTCACGCTCCGAGGGTCTGTCAACGCCCACAGCTGCAGTATTTGGGTTACTGAAAATCCTAGAACTGTCGTGGAAACTCCATTGCACGACGTGAAAGTCACGGTATGGGTTGGATTTACCACAGCTACCCTTATCGGGCCTTTTTTCTTCGAGGAAATGCGTGATTCTGGTTTTGTAACTGCTACCGTGACTAGTGAGAGGTGCGCCGATATGTTACAGAATCGCATCATCCCCAGCCTAGCTGATAAATACCTGCTGGAACGTACTATGTTTATGCAGGATGGCGCTCCACCCCATATTTCTAGACACGTGAAAGATCTCCTGTGCGCGTCGTTTGGTGATGATCGTGTGCTCAGCCGCCACGTTCGTCATGCTTGGCCTCCCAGGTCCCCAGACCTCAGTCCGTGCGATTATTGGCTTTGGGGTTACCTGAAGTCGCAGGTGTATCAGGATCGACCGACATCTGTAGGTATGCTGAAATACAACATCGGACGCCAATACCTTACCATAATTCCGGACATGCTTTACAGTGCTGTTCACAACATTATTTCTTGACTACAGCTGTTTTTGAGGAATGATGGTGGACATACTGAGCGTTTCCTGTAAAGAACATCATCTTTGCTTTGTCTTACTTCGTTATGCTAATTATTGCTATTCTGATCAGATGAAGCGCTATCTGTCGGACATTTTTTGAACTTTTGTATTTTTTTTTGGGTTCTAATAAAACGCTTTGTCATTCGAAGCTTGTGTGTAAATTTGCACCTCTCTAACTACATTATTCCGTGATTTATTCAGTTTTAAAATTTATACTGACTTTTTGATCACCTGGTACTTCTACGTTCTAGGGGACTGATGACCTCAGATGTTAAGTCCCATAGTGCTCAGAGCCATTTGAAACCAAACAAAGAACACCTTTGGCGTCGCTGCCTCTGGTACGCTACTTGAATTTGTCTCGAGACGACATGATTGTCTGACTTCAGTGCTAAATAACACGGAAACGGAGCAACGTATCGATTTTTTTTCTTAACAACTGTTTCTCTGCACTGCCTCCTCTGAATGCCCTTACATGTTTTTCACGCTGTTTCTGATAACCCCGTGTAGTTTCCTTGTGGCTCCAGATGACCGCAACGCCATCACTCGGCACTGAATACGGAGACTGCGTGTGTGTGTGTGTGTAGCTGTATGGGAAGCATTAGACGTACACGATCTAGTAACTGTGAATTGCTTGTAGCCGCTATTGGAGAAGCAAACTTTCAGATCAAATTTGAGCGGTACCACCGGAAACACAAACTAATAACCCAATTTACCCCAGGGGGCTATGTAATCAGTGGCTGTTTGACGTACGCTGCCAACTCTGGTAATGGAAACGAGGGCACGCCGTGGCTGTTAGCACGCTCTCAACCTAATCTGACGTCCCGTTAAAGTTGGGGCGACAGTCAACAAACAGCCGGAACAACAACGGCTGCTGCATCTCTTTGAGGAAGCGCTTTCCAAGTAATTACGTGCTACTGCATAATGGAACTGCGCCACACGTCCGTCCACGGACTAGCGGTCGCTCATCCACACGTAATGACTGCGGATGGAACATTCGTATGCAGTATCAGGAGTAGGTAAACGGCTGTCAGCGTTGAATTTCCATGGGCGCGTAAAAGCAGTACGAGATGACTGGGCGGTAAGCGTGACTCGGTAGGTAATTTTCTCAGTACACTCAATGTATATAAGTCATCAGACAGTGTCCGCAGTTCGTTGTCTCGCGGTCGCGTTCTCGCTTTCCGAACACGGGCTCCAGGGTTCGATTCCCGACGGGGTCAGGGACTTTCACCCGCCTCGATATGAGTCGCTGTTTGTGTTTTCCTCATCGTTGTTGTTGTTGTTGCGGTCTTCAGTCCTGAGACTCGTTTGATGCAGCTCTCCTTGCTACTCTATCCTGTGCAAGCTTCTTCATCTCCCAGTACCTACTGCAACCTACATCCTTCTGTATCTGTTTAGTGTATTCATCTCTTGGTCTCCCTATATGATTATTACCCTACATGCTGCCCTCCAATACTAAATTGGTGATCCCTTGATGCCTCAGAACATGTCCTACCGACCGATCCCTTCTTGCAGTCAAGTTATGCCACAATCTTCCCTTCTCCCTAATCCTATTAAATACCTCCTCATTAGTTATATGATCTACTCATCTAATCTTCAGCATTCTTCTGTCCTCATCATTAAATCATAATTCATGAAAGTGGCTCAACTGGACTGAACAAAGGTTGGTAATTTGTACGGGTGCTGATAACCACGTGGTTGAGCACCCCACAAACCAAACATCATCATCATAATCTGACAGTGCCAGTAGCAATACCAGTGTGGTTGTTTGCAGCAAAATACCATTAAAAATTTTTTTAAAGATCAGCTATTGACATGTTTTACACCGTCCACGTTTCTTACTATCTCTTACTACCTCTTACTACTTCATGTATTATCTTTCATGACCTATTCACAAACTGTACGATCTGCCTGTCTCTACAATTGTCCCCCCCCCCCCCCCATCCTCCCCTCTCCACCCAGAAGGTCTTTCCAGGCGGAACTATTACTGACCGAGCGAGGTGGCGCAGTGGCTAGCACGCTAGACTCGCATTCGGGAGGACGACGGTTCAGTCCCGCGTCCGGCCATCCTGATTTAGGTTTTCCGTGATTTCCCTAATTGCCCTTTAAAGGGCACGGCCGACCTCCTTCCCTAATCCGATGAGACCGATGACATAGCTGTTTGGTCTCTTCCTCCAACAACAAATATTTCTGGATGCCGTAGACGATTTCTCAGTAACCTATCCCTTTTTCCAGCAAGCGTTTTCTAAAGACTTTCATCTCTGAAAAAGCACTACACATAACAGCGACTATATCTACGTCTGTATGACTGCTCTGCAGTTCACACTACAGTGCCTGACAGAGGATTGTTCGAACCACCTTCAGAATTCTTGAGGGTATTTTTGCTTTGCGTTGCAACTACAAAAATGAGTGATTTATTTTTCACCAGAGCCGTTTCGCTTTATTGAGGTAAAACACCGTCAGTGGTCTGTAATTAAGCTGTTTACACTTTGATTTGCTTTTAGATCGAAAAACAATTCGTTACGAATAGGTTGATTTGTACTTACGGTGATTTTTCGGCTGATTTCTCGCTTCCATCGGGAAATACCGTCTGCTAGCACATCGTTGTTTTTATATGTTAGACACTGATGATTTTGGTCTAATTTTTTTAAATGTTCTGCGTCACTATGGGTTTCTTAAAAAATGGTTCAAATGGCTCTGAGCACTATGGGACTCAACTGCTTTGGTCATCAGTCCCCTAGAACGTAGAACTAGTTGAACCTAACTAACGTAAGGACATCATACACATCCATGCCCGAAAGAGGATTCGAACCTGCGACCGTAGCAGTCGCACGGTTCCGGACTGCGCGCCTAGAACCGCGAGACCACCGCGGCCGGCATGGATTTCTTATGTCCTTCACAACACACTCTTATGCACACCACTTGATTTTGTTTGTTTTTGTACTTTAAGTATGTGTTGTTGTATGTGTTTTGTGGTGTTGCCAACATGAACGTTCGATTACTTTGTCTTTGTTGTAGAACATTTTTTAAAATTAGATTATTGTACATGTGTATTACTGTTTTATTAGATTTCTGCGTATCTAAGTACTGTGTTAGAGTAGGAATACCGAATGTGATATAACATGACTTGCATTCTATTATTAATGTATCGGTGCCAGTGGTTAGTCACTTGAGAGCCTTGGTGCAACATAGATTGTATTACATCGGGTGCCCAGCGGACCAGCGTCACCTAACCTTTGTTGCGTGTCGTAAACATCACAGACCACGACCTTTACATTTCTCGAAGATGTTTGGCTCTCAAAGACAGCCCTGCTCTCCCGCTCTCGATGTTTTTCACTGTAAGCAGTCTTGGGCAGAACCAAGCAACCAAGTAACATTGTAATGAAAACGGGTGTTGGGGCAAATAAGAACACAGACTTACAGTGATAAATGAAATATGATTCAGAGGCGCACTGTCCTCCAATAAATCACATCTTACAAGTGCAAGGGACTGCTATTACAGTAATGTTTGGCGCCCGTAGTTAATCCGAGACCACGCATGGTATCAGGCTATGGTCTTCCCTTACGCGCTTTATGATGACACATCCCTCATTTACGTTTATAAATTACCTTCACAATGACTCAGGCTCTGTCCGTGAGAACAGCGCAATGTTGCTTGCCCCTTTTAGAACAATCTGTCTTCTCTTTATGTACATAGAATATAGTTACCCTTTCCACTCAGAGTTAAACAATTAGTTTTGCATTGACACGCGGGACTTCTATTGACGCGACTACAACACACACGCGCTCGCCTGTACATTGCCACTGTACACAATGAATTTGGATTCGTTTAACTGTACTCTACACTACGGCCATTTTGCGTACAGTTAAACCTTGAAGACTTATTGGAAATTCCCACCAGCGTCGAGCCATGCAAGAAATCACTTACCCATGTCGATGAGACTGCATCTTGATTGCGATACACGGTTCTATCGTCGTTCCAATGTGATACGTGATTCCTTAGTCGCACCACACTTGCACAGTATACCTTAAATACCATAAAAGAGGAAGCGGGATGGAATCATGATTAGTAGTCACACTTTATAAGTAAGTCACTTTATCGGCATTACACCTTTAAAAAAATTGAGAATTACAAATTGTGGACGAGCCACTAGATAAAACTTTGAAAATACAATTAGAAACCCAACATACTCAGTACTCTCACAAACAATTTCAAATTGAGGGAAGCGGTTATTGACAAACTTGACCCAGCCGGTGTGGCTGTGCGGTTAAAGGCGCTTCAGTCTGGAACCGCGTGACCGCTGCGGCCGCAGGTTCAAATCCTGCCTCGGGCATGGATGTGTGTGATGTCCTTAGGTTAGTTAGGTTTAAGTAGTTCTAAGTTCTAGGGGACTGATGATCACAGATGGTAAGTCCCATAGTGCTCAGAGCGATTTGAACCATTTTTTTGACAAACTTGACAACTTAAAACTCCCATGTAGGACTTCCCTCAAAATAGACATAATGGAATAATTACACGTAAAGTGTGACTTAGTAACTCTTGAGGACTAGTGCCAAACTAAGATGTGATTACATAACACGATAGAATCAATTAAAAACTACAACAGAGGCACTGATCTAAAAAAAATAAATGTTTACGTACTCAGACTTGTTAATAAAAAATTACTAGAAAAAGCTGCACAAGGAACTCAGCGGATGCTATGCAGTTTAAGGTTTAGCCAGTTGCCAGTCCGTAATATTTAAGAAAACAAGTTCATATACAAACAGGTTACATACAAAATATATATCTACCAGATTAACCCGCCTTGACTGAAGGAGGATAGGTATTAAGCTTTGTAAGGGGATACGTGACCAACTCGGATAGTGGCCAAGTTCTTAAACACTACCAGGCCTCGACCTCTGATGACATTTCACTCCCCGCAAAGGCGCTGGCACAATTAAAGGTTTCAGCCCGAATCACAAAGACATACCAGTAACTCTGAAACATAGAAACACTGGGCGCAACCTTTGAATCAATTACACATGAACCACGTATTAATAGAGTGCAGGCTTTTAAACAGCAAAAGAAAGTCATTTGATTTCAAGAGACACGAAAAAACTGGTGAGAAAATTTTCAAACAATGGCCACCATTTAACTAGACCAAGAACGTCTCCCATAATAATAATAAAGTTTAAAATCTCTGAGTGCGTCAGTGAACAAACAATTATGACGAGTTACTCCGTATCAGGTGCACAACACGAGAGAGCGGGTTCCACAGCTTCACCGCTTCCCTTCAAAATTTGTTCCCAACGAAGTCAAAGAACTTGTTATCTCCAAACTGCCCATGTCGTCAAAACGCCCAACCAGTTTCACACCACAACGTGTAACGGTCATAACACTCGTTCGGCAGCCATTGACACTCGTTTCCCCCGCGAATGACACGAGATCTCGAAGGTTCCTGTCGAAGGCTAACAACCAACTCGCTTCGCCTGCGAAGCCGCAAGATAAGACACGCGAAAAGTAAAGATAGCTTACCTGAACCACAATCGGTCTCAACGATACATGAACGAAGTAAGACAGGTGCCAGCTCGCCACGACTCGTAAAGTTTATCGCAGTTCCAGTGATACTTGGTATCACACAATGAAAATCACTGCCTCGGGTACGCTTTTACTGGCGTTTTAAATTGCGGAATGGCCTGCCGCTACTCAGCTGCTGTTCCAGACACTCGAAGCAGTGCCTGGAAAGCGCAGAGCGCACTCGCTGATAGCACTTCTTGTATTCGTCCACCGCGGCGCTCGGAGTCACTGCACCAAGTTACGACACCTGAAGATGGGCATATGAGAGCCCGAAACAGGCCGTGTTCAAGATAAAAGAACCGTACAACTGTAGCGGTATTTTCAACCTGTGGTATAATGGGTCAGTTACGGATGTTCGTCCAACAGGATTGTCTCCATCCCACAGATGTTCCTTTGGGTTCAGTTCTGACTCTGGGCAGACCAGTCTATACTAGAAATGTTGCTGTCCACAAGCCATTCACAGAGGCTGCTTTATGAGAGGGTTCGTTGTCATGCTTATGCAAACAAACGTCACCTCCGAAATCTTCCGCTACTTTATGTAGTACACAGTGCTGTAAAAATGTGTTCATACCTTCCACATCTTCTTACACACTATGAAGAGACCACCCAACAACACCATACCATATTACCACCTCCTCTCTATTTCACTATTGGCAATACATTACAGGCAAAATTATCCAGGTATCGGCGACACCCACAGCTTTCTAATGGACTATCACAGGGTCTAGCGTGATTCATGACTCAAATCACTTGTTTCCATTCACCCATTACCCAGTGACGTTGCTCTTTACTCCATCCGAATGGTCAAGCGTGGCTTATGAGGAGATGATCGATCGTTGTAATGCACTTGTATTGACTCCGTACGCACAGGCGTTGAGTTGTTGGACTATAAAGTATGTGTCCCTTTGGAGGTCAGATGTGGAAGCAGGAGAGATCTGGAGACATTGAAGAAGAGTCTCTCACCGTTCTTTCCACCAACCTGTCGTCCCCAGCGCAGAAGACAGCTCGGCGGTCGTGTGATCTCCTTCGTCGGAGGCTGCTACGCTGTCAATTCGAACCTATGATTGTGTTTTTTTTTGCGGGATGCCACTTGCCCAGGTTAGTCTCTGCGTCTACAGAGGGCAAGGTCTGTAGTACTGACAATGATGGTATGCGACACTTCTCATTAATGTGTCCTGTTTGGTTATTAGTCAATAAATCACACATTTACACTGTCTTTTACAGCACTTGACATGGATTTCTTAACTGCATGGTAACTTTTCCATAGAACTTCCGAAATATGATACACATGTCCTTCTCTCCGGCACGCAGAAGACAGAATGAGTATTGCATACTCACAACTAAGCTACATCCAATATAGAGTACATCATGTCCGGCTCTAAAGAACAACCGGAACAAAGTGACTATCACACATTCACATGTAAGGTAACGCACGATACTGAGTTGCGTATCCGACCCTCCAGAAGGCCCGAAACAGAGTGACTACTGCAACCGAAGAACAGGGTGAGCACGAAGTCTTGCCTTAATTATAAAAAATTATAACAGAATATCCGTTTGACATAATAAGTTACATGTGATGCCGTTACGTAGCTTAGTGTTACTAGTTTTTTTAAGACCAGTTACGTTAAAACGTGTGCTCCTTTGTTCAAAAATGTGTGTGAAATCTTATGGGACGTAACTGCTAAGGCCATAAGTCCGTAAGCTTACACACTACTTAATTTAAATTATCCTAAGGAGAAACACACACACCCATGCCCGAGGGAGGACTCGAGCCTCCGCCGGGACCATACTTCCTTGGTAGCTCCAAGAATGTCGAAGCGGTATTCCAGTTCTCGCCAGGTGTTTCGTAACACATGTACTGTCAAAGTACCCACAGCAGCTTGTATCCTAGCCTTCAGTTCGTCGACGTCAGCAACTGGTGTGACGAAGACTCTCTCCTTGATATAGCCCCAGAAAAAGAGTGAACGGGCGTATTGTCTAGAGAGCGGGTTGGCCAGAGTGTTGGACCGTTCCTTCCAATCCACCAATCCCGACATTACGCCCCTTGACTTTTTTTTCTAGCGCTATAACAAGGACAGAGTCTTCGTCACACCAGTTGCTGACGTTCACGAACTGAAGGCTGGCATACAAGCTGCTGTGGATACAGTGACTGAAGACATGTTACGAAACACCTGCAGGAACTGGGGTTCCGTGCACGACGCTCCTTCATCCCCGACCGCTGCTCCGTCCCCGACTTCACTGCTGCTGCGTCCCGACTCCTCGATGTCTGTACGCAACTCGGACACACGACGACTCGGAGACACTGGCTCGGATCCAACCATGCAGAGGGAACACTGGCCCATTGGCCGCCCGAGGTCTCTGCACAAGGAAGGCAGCGACCCAAGTCGTGCAAGATGACCAATGGAAGGGGCCCAGAAGCGGTCAGAAGACCAACTACATGCTGCCAGATGAGGCGACCGACCGAACGACCAACCAACGGCCGTCTCTGCTCAAGTCTCCTTCCGCCGGACACTGCACGTGTGTCCCCAGCGGTCGGCAAGTACTGGCTGTCCGCTCCTCGCTGGCGGCTCGTCCCCGACTTCACTGGTGCTGCGTCGGGACTTCACTGCTGCTGCGCCGCGACTGAGCTCCCAGCTCAACACGAGCCGGAATTACTAGCGGTCGCTTCAAAGATAATACGACAGGGCTCTTATCGATAAGCGCCGCTGCTGCCACTCGCGGACAGGTAAGACAGGAACTTAGTGACGCCAGTAAATCGAATAAGAAAACGAGGTGGTAGTATCGTAAAGAGAAGAAGACAAAGGACATGGACATGAGCCGCGCATGGCTCACTGAGTCCTTCTGAATGCTTAATGAAGAACCTCTTAAATTTATAGCCCTGTTGAAATAAATCTTCTTCGTGCAGTCCGATTTCGGAAACATAAGATTTATCTTCTGAAATGTGTTCCTGCTAAGGGATTGACACGTATGCAATTTAAATTTCTGAAGATCAGATGATGACAGCAAGCTTCTATCGAAACCTGTCATCGGGAAACAAGTAATATTTAGCCAACTTTGATTCAGAAGGAATTTCTTTCCATCGATAGATCACTACCATCACATAAACATGTGTAACCTGTTTAGAATCGAGTTCACTACTCGTTGGGGCTAAAATGAACTGTACTTCTAGTAATATCTATACAGATAAAACTCCTATGTTTTTTGGGGGAAGATCACCCCCCCCCCCCTAAAAAAAAGAACTACTAGTCATCTTGCAAGCAAATAATACTGTTGTCTTGAGGTGATGCTGCTCGTTATGATGGTGGGGAGCTAACCAGAACAGATTCGTGATCTACCTGTATTAATGTGGTATGATGAAACACAATGCACTGAGAAGTTCGGTGCCACGTTTCTTCCCGGGGAGAACTCACAGCAAAGTGGCGACTGTACTGTGGCTCATCCGTAGACGCCAGTAAATCGAATAAGAAAACGAGGTGGTAGTATCGTAAAGAGAAGAAGACAAAGAATAAAGGACATGGACATGAGCCGCGCATGGCTCACTGAGTCCTTCTGAATGCTTAATGAAGAACCTCTTAAATTTATAGTCCTGTTGAAATAAATCTTCTTCGTGCAGTCCGATTTCGGAAACATAAGATTTATCTTCTGAAATGTGTTCCTGCTAAGGGATTGACACGTATGCAATTTAAATTTCTGAAGATCAGATGATGACAGCAAGCTTCTATCGAAACCTGTCATCGGGAAACAAGTAATATTTAGCCAACTTTGATTCAGAAGGAATTTATTTCCATCGATAGATCACTACCATCACATAAACATGTGTAACCTGTTTAGAGTCGAGTTCACTACTCGTTGGGGCTAAAATGAACTGTACTTCCAGTAATATCTATTCAGATTAAACTCCTGTGTTTTGTGGGGGAAGATCATCCCCCCCCCCACCCAAAAAAAACTGCTAGTCATCTTGCAAGCAAATAATACTGTTGTCTTGAGGTGAAGCTGCTCGTTATGATGGTGGGGAGCTAACCAGAACAGATTCGTGATTTACCTTTATTAATGTGGTATGATGAAACACAATGCACTGAGAAGTTCGGTGCCACGTTTCTTCCCGGGGAGAACTCACAGCAAAGTGGCGACTGTACTGTGGCTCATCCGTAGACGCCAGTAAATCGAATAAGAAAACGAGGTGGTAGTATCGTAAAGAGAAGAAGACAAAGAATAAAGGACATGGACATGAGCCGCGCATGGCTCACTGAGTCCTTCTGAATGCTTAATGAAGAACCTCTTAAATTTATAGTCCTGTTGAAATAAATCTTCTTCGTGCAGTCCGATTTCGGAAACATAAGATTTATCTTCTGAAATGTGTTCCTGCTAAGGGATTGACACGTATGCAATTTAAATTTCTGAAGATCAGATGATGACAGCAAGCTTCTATCGAAACCTGTCATCGGGAAAAAAGTAATATTTAGCCAACTTTGATTCAGAAGGAATTTATTTCCATCGATAGATCACTACCATCACATAAACATGTGTAACCTGTTTAGAGTCGAGTTCACTACTCGTTGGGGCTAAAATGAACTGTACTTCCAGTAATATCTATTCAGATTAAACTCCTGTGTTTTGTGGGGGAAGATCATCCCCCCCCCCCCCACCCAAAAAAACCTGCTAGTCATCTTGCAAGCAAATAATACTGTTGTCTTGAGGTGAAGCTGCTCGTTATGATGGTGGGGAGCTAACCAGAACAGATTCGTGATTTACCTTTATTAATGTGGTATGATGAAACACAATGCACTGAGAAGTTCGGTGCCACGTTTCTTCCCGGGGAGAACTCACAGCAAAGTGGCGACTGTACTGTGGCTCATCCGTAGACGCCAGTAAATCGAATAAGAAAACGACTTGGTAGTATCGTAAAGAGAAGAAGACAAAGAATAAAGGACATGGACATGAGCCGCGCATGGCTCACTGAGTCCTTCTGAATGCTTAATGAAGAACCTCTTAAATTTATAGTCCTGTTGAAATAAATCTTCTTCGTGCAGTCCGATTTCGGAAACATAAGATTTATCTTCTGAAATGTGTTCCTGCTAAGGGATTGACACGTATGCAATTTAAATTTCTGAAGATCAGATGATGACAGCAAGCTTCTATCGAAACCTGTCATCGGGAAACAAGTAATATTTAGCCAACTTTGATTCAGAAGGAATTTATTTCCATCGATAGATCACTACCATCACATAAACATGTGTAACCTGTTTAGAGTCGAGTTCACTACTCGTTGGGGCTAAAATGAACTGTACTTCCAGTAATATCTATTCAGATTAAACTCCTGTGTTTTGTGGGGGAAGATCATCCCCCCCCCCCACCCAAAAAAAACTGCTAGTCATCTTGCAAGCAAATAATACTGTTGTCTTGAGGTGAAGCTGCTCGTTATGATGGTGGGGAGCTAACCAGAACAGATTCGTGATTTACCTTTATTAATGTGGTATGATGAAACACAATGCACTGAGAAGTTCGGTGCCACGTTTCTTCCCGGGGAGAACTCACAGCAAAGTGGCGACTGTACTGTGGCTCATCCGTAGACGCCAGTAAATCGAATAAGAAAACGAGGTGGTAGTATCGTAAAGAGAAGAAGACAAAGAATAAAGGACATGGACATGAGCCGCGCATGGCTCACTGAGTCCTTCTGAATGCTTAATGAAGAACCTCTTAAATTTATAGTCCTGTTGAAATAAATCTTCTTCGTGCAGTCCGATTTCGGAAACATAAGATTTATCTTCTGAAATGTGTTCCTGCTAAGGGATTGACACGTATGCAATTTAAATTTCTGAAGATCAGATGATGACAGCAAGCTTCTATCGAAACCTGTCATCGGGAAACAAGTAATATTTAGCCAACTTTGATTCAGAAGGAATTTATTTCCATCGATAGATCACTACCATCACATAAACATGTGTAACCTGTTTAGAGTCGAGTTCACTACTCGTTGGGGCTAAAATGAACTGTACTTCCAGTAATATCTATTCAGATTAAACTCCTGTGTTTTGTGGGGGAAGATCATCCCCCCCCCCCCACCCAAAAAAAACTGCTAGTCATCTTGCAAGCAAATAATACTGTTGTCTTGAGGTGAAGCTGCTCGTTATGATGGTGGGGAGCTAACCAGAACAGATTCGTGATTTACCTTTATTAATGTGGTATGATGAAACACAATGCACTGAGAAGTTCGGTGCCACGTTTCTTCCCGGGGAGAACTCACAGCAAAGTGGCGACTGTACTGTGGCTCATCCATTAGTGGTTTCAGGCGTACGTTCTATTGTCGGCCACGGCATCGCCAATATTCCGGGGCGAATAGGCGTTAATCAGTGGGCTGTAGACTCTTTTGATAGTGTGCAAGACGTTGCAAAAATTTAATTTGTTCTCTCCGTGCACTGGAGAGATCCTGTGGCTGTATTTCTGATACCTTTGGCGGGTCCTGGCACTGGTCTATGTCAGTAGCGCAGACATTTTTTTTCTAGAATTTTCAGCAAAGAGCATAATTTCTATTATGTTATTATAAACTGTAAGGTAATTCAAGTAGGGTGTTTCACAGTCTTTGCCTCAAACTTCTAGAGTGATAGATAACGCCATGCGGAACAACTTTTTTTAGAAACTAGATGTTCGTTGACACTTTCCGGCGATACTAGGTGTCCTATAGTATTTATTATGTCCGTGGGAGGAGGGAGGGCGTAAGCACTGTGTGGTGCCCGTATGTCTTGAGTGACGCCTGTAATCCAGTCACCAGCTCCGTATGAAAGGCGTTAGGCCCATCAAAAGTAAAGTACTTGAGTCGCTTCTAAAAATCTTTCTCCACTTCACATTCCTAAGATACCCTTGACGCCAATCACTCTAGCAATGTACTTCGGTAGGTAGTAGGCACCGCACCTGGTTAACAGGGTTAACACAGAGTGCTACTTCGTCGCAATCTCGTTGTCCAATGGACGGCGAATACTACAGAACGCCTGTCGTTGCTGGGAAGCGTCAGCGCTCTTTTTTACTCAGCCAAAGGTTGTTTCCTATGCTGCGATCTCTGACCCTTAGACGTTTGATGTAAGCAACCTCCGCCGGGACCAGCCGCACAGTCCGTGACTGCAGCGCCAAGACCACTCGGCTAATCCCGCGCGGCTCTCAGTAATCAAGGGGAAGGATGCGGTCATGAATTAACTGGTCATCATTCATGGAGGCTTGTCATGTGTTGATGACGGCGGCAGGTGCTGTGCTGGGACGGCATGCAGCCTCGTAGCTGTGCGGCGCGAGTCCGGAATTCTCCCCAGAGCGCCGCGCGTGTGCAGGGATGGTCTGGACTGGTCTCCAAGTTGACAGGTCGCCGTGTGCTGTAGTAGCCAGAGCAGCGCTATCGTGATGTCGGAGGGCGGATGTTGGCGATGGATGGAAGAGCGCCCATGTCCTCTTCCTTCCGTGCTGTCTCACTCACTGTCTCCTTCGCTCCTCATCCATCTCCCAGCTCAACGACTTCTCCATGTTGCCATTGGTGGACTAAATTTGCAATGCCGTCCGTGACTGATCGCTGTTTCGCGATCACGCCTTCCAGAGCAAGGTGGAAATTCTCTGTCTTGCTTTGGACGATGTAGGACTCGGGAACTGGCGTCTTTCTCGCAATTTCAGTGCCCAGGCTGTTCTCAGCTACGGTCGTACATTATTTCGCTGCTTTACTGCGTATCGTAGTAGTTGTGAAAACAGGCACAAGACACTTCTTTGTACTGGCTCTCTCTGTGCATGACGCCTGGAAAGTCTTATGTTTGTACTTCGTCTAAGAAATTGTTGGCGTTAGTGATTTATAAGCAATATTTTTTCCTGTCCAGAAAACATCTTTGTAAGCAGCCTGACTTCCTTTGCAGTACTTTCACACGTCTCACTGTTCGAATTCTTGGCACTTTGTTTGTACGCTTCCTCACAGAACCTGTGACTTTCTTGAATTCTAGACATGTTTTTCATTTTTTAAGGCAGGTGAAAACCGCTGCTGCCAGGCCAGAAGAATTCACATGCCTTCACATTTTAAGGTGTCAGGCAAATCCAACACCTTCCATGAAAACCCTGACTTGGTATGCAAATCCAGCAGTATGTCACATAGCTCCGAATAAATCGTGACTTTAAATTAACCAAACTAATTCGAGTAACGAGTGAGCAAATGGAATACCACAGACTAACACAAGAAGTCCTCTAAGCATGTCATGCCTTCCCACTGTGAGACAGACGCAGTTTCGAGGGTAGAAACGGGAACAGAAGCCGAAAGCACAACCGTGTTAAGCTAGAAGGCCCTACGATAAGGGACGGACACCTACGTCGCCAGCCAACCGCCAGGACTACCCCCCAGCCCATGTTAAAAGATAGAGCTCTCCAGAAGAACAGTATAGATCTTACAATAACATTAAAAGGGCCACACCAACTGCAAGTTTTAGCGTGAGACATTTCGCGTCTCTGTTACGTTGCAAACGTCAGAAACATTGCCCCACTACGAAAAGTATAACGTTTCTCATTGGATTGACAGAATTTTTGTAGGCAGAGCTTAAGGTTAACATTGAGACCCTGATTGATCAGATGAAAACACAGCCAGATAGTATTTTTTAAACCAACTTCGGTAAATTGTAGGAAGGAGAAGTTAGGTGAGAGTTGCTTGCGAGATGGCGAGCTGTATGGAGCTGCGCCGCTCGCCGCCCCCTGACACTGCCTAACCAACGACAAGGTAATGAACGCACGCGATGCCGCATAACAGCGCATAAAGCTTCACTCAGAACAACA
This sequence comes from Schistocerca gregaria, assembly GCF_023897955.1. Taxonomy (NCBI): domain Eukaryota; kingdom Metazoa; phylum Arthropoda; class Insecta; order Orthoptera; family Acrididae; genus Schistocerca; species Schistocerca gregaria. The sequence goes on along the minus strand of NC_064922.1, from coordinate 926,075,348 downwards.
GAAGTCTCATCTGTTACACCACCTTTTTGCGTAATACTAGTGTCGATCATCAATTAAAGCTCATGGTATTCATAATGGTGATCGTTAATTAAAACTCATGGTGTTTACATTTGCCACTTGAAGAACAGATCTGAAACGCGATGATTTTTCTTTTATATAGTTATTGAGAAGCCACATCAGCCACTGTAATTTACGACAAGTTAGTAAGTAATTAAAGATAATTGAGGGTCCCTGTAGACAATTTTGATAGTTTTCTCTTCTGTGAAACTTAATTTAAACCTAGATTATAGATGTGATATGGCATAGGTCATCCTTCGGTCCATTGTAGAACTTGGAAACCCAGTCAGGGAATATTCGTTCATATTTATGTTGAACGCAGTTAGTTTTTATCATCCTGTATTAAAATATTTCCTTTTATCAATAGTGCAATTTATAAATAATGTTTTGTGAGTAGAATAACATTTCCATTTAACTGCTTTTTCGACGTTATTTTACCAGCTAACTAAAAATAGGAAAGCCTTGAACCCCTTCCACTAAATTTAGTTAGTATTAAGATTCTTTTAGAGCGAGTGAAGTGGAGCTGACGCTGAAATCATTAAGTGTTTGGTTATATCATCGCTAGTCTCACTGAACTGTTCTGAACTCTATATGTCATGTGTGGTCTGGCGTCTCCTTACCAGCAACAGGTCCCAGGTTCAAACTAGTCAATTCTCTAAAAAACACGGTCAGAGCGTCGTTGCACGAAAGTGGTAGGGAGACACGACTTACAACAGACAGACACCACGCAGAATGTTAGAACATGTGCATTCTTGACGCTCCGTTCCACTGGCTAAAAGAGTTTTTGACACATGGTCTCCCAGGCTCTTCACAAGGTGTCCATTCTTAAGCGAGATGAGGGCATCCTCCCACCAACCCCGTGTGTAGTTGCAGAATGGTGTCCGCCTCTCTCGTAAGAGTGGTCTTCTGGCGCTCTGAATCGGCAGAAGTGCCCCTGCCGGAGGTAGCACAGGACATGCGCAAGTATCAACAGATATGAGGAATTCATGATGTATTCCTTTGCTGTTTTACTGTGGAGAATACGATGTTCTCAGAGACACCTACGTAATTAAAAGATATGAGTGAGGTCATAAGTCAATAAATAAAATATTTGAAAATGTGTGGCTTTCAAGGAATAACAGCTATCGTGCAATGCTGTCATTTGAGATATCGTTTGGTAAAATCGCATGACGCTTTTATGAGCTGTTAATTCAGAGATTCACTGTGTAAATGCTTAGTGACTGTAAAATATTAACTTCTGTGAATTACTGTCGAATTTCAAAGAGCTGTGAGAAGCCCTCTTCCAGTCTGTCTGGCACTCTGCCGTTACGTGGAGTAACTTCACTGGTGTCTCCACCGAGAGCACTGTGCAAGTGTTCATTAACATACAGAATGAAATATCTGATGGCATTGTATAGTGTGTTAAAAAGAAGTGTAGAATACTCTGAGAGGCAGTGGTACTCATTGAAACAAGAGAAATAAATACTGTAAACATGGGTTGAGAAATGCATATTTTGTGAGGTAAGTCCAATAAACATGTGTCTGGAAATACACTCCTGGAAATGGAAAAAAGAACACATTGACACCTGTGTGTCAGACCCACCATACTTGCTCCGGACACTGCGAGAGGGCTGTACAAGCAATGATCACACGCACGGCACAGCGGACACACCAGGAATCGCGGTGTTGCCCATGGAATGGCGCTAGCTGCGCAGCATTTGTGCGCCGCCGCCGTCAGTGTCAGCCAGTTTGCCGTGGCATACGGAGCTCCATCGCAGTCTTTAACACTGGTAGCATGCCGCGACAGCGTGGACGTGAACCGTATTTGCAGTTGACGGACTTTGAGCGAGGGCGTATAGTGGGCATGCGGGAGGCCGGGTGGACATACCGCCGAATTACTCAACACGTGGGGCGTGAGGTCTCCACAGTACATCGATGTTGTCGCCAGTGGTCGGCGGAAGGTGCACGTGCCCGTCGACCTGGGACCTAACCGCAGCGATGCACGGATGCACGCCAAGACCGTGGGATCCTACGCAGTGCCGTAGGGGACCGCTCCGCCACTTCCCAGCAAATTAGGGACACTGTTCCTCCTGGGGTCTCGGCGAGGACCATTCGCAACCGTCTCCATGAAGCTGGGCTACGGTCCCGCACACCGTTAGGCCGTCTTCCGCTCACGCCCCAACATCGTGCAGCCCGCCTCCAGTGGTGTAGTGACAGGCGTGAATGGAGGGACCAATGGAGACGTGTCGTCTTCAGCGATGAGTGTCGCTTCTGCCTTGGTGCCAATGATGGTCGTATGCGTGTTTGGCGCCGTGCAGGTGAGCTCCACAATCAGGACTGCATACGACCGAGGCACACAGGGCCAACACCCGGCATCATGGTGTGGGGAGCGATCTCCTACACTGGCCGTACATCTCTGGTGATCGTCGAGGGGACACTGAATAGTGCATGGTACATCCAAACCGTCATCTAACCCATCGTTCTACCATTCCTAGACCGGCAAGGGAACTTGCTGTTCCAACAGGACAATGCACGTCCGCATGTATCCCGTGCCACCCAACGTGCTCTAGAAGGTGTAAGTCAACTACCCTGGCCAGCAAGATCTCCGGATCTGTCCCCCATTGAGCATGTTTGGTACTGGATGAAGCGTCGTCTCACGCGGTCTGCACGTCCAGCACGAACGCTGGTCCAACTGAGGCGCCAGGTGGAAATGGCATGGCAAGCCGTTCCACAGGACTACATCCAGCATCTCTACGATCGTCTCCGAATAGCAGCCTGTATTGCTGCGAAAGGTGGATATACACTGTGCTAGTGCCGACATTGTGCATGCACTGTTGCCTGTGTCTATGTGCCTGTGGTTCTGTCAGTGTGATCATGAGATGTATCTGAGCCCAGGAATGTGTCAATAAAGTTTCCCCTTCCTGGGACAATGAATTCACGGTGTTCTTATTTCAATTTCCAGGACTGTAGATACCTTCTGCGATAATCACGTGTTTACAGAGGGTGTTTAACATGACGTCCATTCATAACAATGCATCCCTCTGATCTCTGGCATAAGGAATAACGCACCCTGTGAAGTACACCCCGTTGTTGTGTACCTGCTGGCAGGGATGTGACTAGTGTTCACACATCGTTTATTGGTGTGGTTTAGACCAATCCCTTCAAGTGTCCCCATAACGATAAGTCTAGCGGATTGAGGTCTGGGGAGCAAACCAATGCGTGCCTCCTCCCCCCCTTCCTCCCCCCCCCCCAATCCCAAACAATCCAGCGGTCCTCAAATGTATGCGTCAGATGTTCGCATTTAGATGAAAGTGTGCTTCTGCACCATCATGCATGAATCATATTTTTACTCTCTGCTGCTGTGGCACAGCCTCCAGCAAGGTAGGGAGTACATTAAGGAGAAAGACCAGATAATGCTCCCCAGGTAACCACTGTGGTAGCATTGTCCTCTTAAGCGACTGACCATCGTAAAAATATCCTGTACTGGAATATGCCACATCCCGCCAAGGTGACGTCTTGCACTTGCACTCGCTCGTATTGGTCGCCTAGCCAGACAGGTGGTGGTGCGCCCTTGGCCATAGGGCTCCTCAGCTTCACAGGCAAATTCAGCTCACGTTGCACCAACTGCAGGTTGCCGACCAGTTCGCCGACATCACATAACGTTACATCTACGGTACAAAGAAACATCGCACGGCTGCAAATGGATATTTTCTTGTGGGAAAGCTATATGACAGACAACAAATCAGCTCATGGTCTGGCCAGCGCGATGTACGGAACTTAATATCACTTATGGAATGTTCCCTGTAGCGGTGCCGGTCGGAGTGGCCGAGCGGTTCTAGGCGCCATAGTCTGGAACCGCTAGACCGCTACGGTCGCAGGCTCGAATCCTGCCTCGGGCATGGATGTGTGTCTTGTCCTTAGGTTAGTTAGGTTTAAGTAGTTCTAAGTTCTAGGAGACTGATGACCTCAGATGTTGAGTCCCATTGTGCTGAGAGCCATTTGAATTTGAACCTTGTATCGGTGTTATAACTATCTGGAACAAACATTTTTTTTTGTTACTCTCTATCAATCTAGTTTATGTTTCGTCATGCTCACTCACCGTTATTACCGTGATTTTTTTTCTTGAATTACAGAAAGTAGCATTTCCGTTACGGCACCGTGAGACCAGTTTTGTGTAAAAAAAATCAGCAAAAGAATTTTTCGCTTGTTAGATCGTCTTGCATTTGGTACACGTGTTAAATTTCGTAACACTTGATGCGCAAATATTAACGTTACTTTTACTTGGTTTAACAAATAGCATTTTTATTTCTTTCAGCAAAGAAATACCAGTTTTATTTGTTTCACTTGATCCAACATAAATGATTGCTTCTACAAAAATGGGTTTGTTTATAAAATAACTTTTCTGCTGCCAAAAATGGTTCAAATGGATCTAAACACTACGGGACAACATCTGAGGTCATCTGTCCCCTACACGTAGAACTACTTAGACATAACTAACCTAAGGACATCACACACATCCGTGCCCGAGGCAGGATTCGAACCTGCGACCGTAGCGGTCGCGCGGTTCCAGACTGTAGCGCCTAGAACCGCTCGGCCACCTCGGCCGGCACTAACCCGGTGAAACAACGTTTTCGTGCATGTGGCTATTGCAGTGATGATGTTCAGTCTGATGACAATGTACTGTAAGGGTGTTGTTTGTGTTGTTGCCACGGATGATAATTACACGAAATATTTGTCAGGATTTGTAAGCGGTGGGTCCTTGAGGTACGGCAATACGCAAACAAGTTCAACCTTTTTTTTTTATTAACGAAGGCTGATTATAAAACACGCACGCTACACGCACCCATCATCACTGTGTCTGGCATCCTAACAGCGGTCGTATCGAAAGGCTCCATGATGAGCTAAGAAAAGAACGGCTGCATGAAACCTGTAGACCCTTACAGTACTTTTGAGTTTCCCATATACAATGTGTTACAAAAAGGTACGGCCAAACTTTCAGGAAACGTTCCTCACATACAAATAAAGAAAAGATGTTATGTTTAAATGTGTCCGGAAACGCTTAATTTCCATGTTAGAGGTCATTTTAGTTTCGTCAGTATGTACTGTATTTCCTCGATTCTGATGATCATATTGTAAATTTTCACAATCAACATGTTTGGGCTGACGAGAATCCGCACGCAATTGTGCAATCACTTCATCAACACAGATTTTCTGTGAACGTTTGGGCAGGCATTGTTGGTGTTGTCTTGATTGGGCCCCATGTTCTTCCACCTGCGCTCAATGGAGCACGTTATCGTGATTTGATACGGGATACTCTACCTGTGCTGCTAGAACATGTGCCTTTACAAGTACGACACAACATGTGGTTCATGCAAGATGGAGCTCCTGCACATTTCAGTCGAAGTGTTCGTACGCTTCTCAACAACAGATTTCGTGACCGATAGATTGGTAGAGGTGGACCAATTCCATGGCCTCCACGCTCTCCTGACCTCAACCCTCTTGACTTTCATTTATGGGGGCATTTGAAAGCTCTTGTCTACGCAACCCCGGTACCAAATGTAGAGACTCTTCGTGCTCGTATTGTGGACGACTGTGATACAATACGCCATTCTCCAGGGCTGTATCAGCGCATCATGGATTCCATGCGACGGAGGGTGGATGCATGTATCCTCGCTAACGGAGGACATTTTAAACATTTCCTGTAACAAAGTGTTTCAAGTTACGCTGGTACGTTCTGTTGCTGTGTGTTTCCATTCCATGATTCTACTCCATTCTACTGCTTCTACTCGCCAAGGATTTCCAGTGGTATTGCGTATCAAGCAATTTTGCTAATATTTATATATGAAATTCCAAGATGAGTTTTCCGGTATGCACTGGAGTATGTGCAGATTTGAAACAGAGATTCAAGCTGTGAGTTGGAGCGGAACTCGAAGCTCGAAGCTCGAATCTTGATTTTCGCGGGAAATGGTCTTTTCGATTGAACTTCAGTGCAGCCTGGACGTTCCAGAACAGTTCACACTCCGCTGAAAGGTAAGACTTCATTCTCGAAATACTCAGGCTGTGGCTTCGCCACGTCTCCGAAATACACTCCTGGGAATGGAAAAAAGAACACATTGACACCTGTGTGTCAGACCCAACATACTTGCTCCGGGCACTGCGAGAGGGCTGTACAAGCAATGATCACACGCAGGGCACAGCGGACACACCAGCAACCGCGGTGTTGGCCGTCGAATGGCGCTAGCTGCGCAGCATTTGTGCACCGCCGCCGTCAGTGTCAGCCAGTTTGCCGTGGCATACGGAGCTCCATCGCAGTCTTTAACACTGGTAGCATGCCGCGACAGCATGGACGTGAACCGTATGTGCAGTTGACGGACTTTGAGCGAGGGCGTATAGTGGGCATGCGGGAGGCCGGGTGGACGTACCGCCGAATTGCTCAACACGTGGGGCATGAGGTCTCCACAGTACATCGATGTTGTCGCCAGTGGTCGGCGGAAGGTGCACGTGCCCGTCGACCTGGGGCCGGACCGCAGCGACGCACGGATGCACGCCAAGACCGTAGGATCCTACACAGTGCCGTAGGGGACCGCACCGCCACTTCCCAGCAAATTAGGGACACTGTTGCTCCTGGGGTATGGGCGAGGACCATTCGCAACCGTCTCCATGAAGCTGGGCTACGGTCCCGCACACCGTTAGGCCGTCTTCCGCTCACGCCTCAACATCGTGCAGCCCGCCTCCAGTGGTGTCACGACAGGCGTGAATGGAGGGACGAATGGAGACGTGTCGTCTTCAGCGATGAGAGTCGCTTCTGCCTTGGTGCCAATGATGGTCGTATGCGTGTTTGGCGCCGTGCAGGTGAGCGCCACAATCAGGACTGCATACGTCCGAGGCACACAGGGCTAACACCCGGCATCATGATGTGGGGAGCGATCTCCTACACTGGCCGTACACCTCTGGTGATCGTGGAGGGGACACCGAATAGTGCACGGTACATCGAAACCGTCATCGAACCCATCGTTCTACCATTCCTAGACCGGCAAGGGAACTTGCTGCTCCAACAGGACAATGCACGTCCGCATGTATCCCGTGCCACCCAACGTGCTCTAGAAGGTGTAAGTCAACTACCCTGGCCAGCCAGATCTCCTGATCTGTCCCCCATTGAGCATGTTTGGGACTGGATGAAGCGTCGTCTCACGCGTTCTGCATGTCCAGCACGAACGCTGGTCCAACTGAGGCGCCAGGTGGAAATGGCATGGCAAGCCGTTCCACAGGACTACATCCAGCAACTCTACGATCGTCTCCATGGGAGAATAGCAGCCTGCATTGCTGTGAAAGGTGGATATACACTGTACTAGTGCCGACATTGTGCATGCTCTGTTGCCTGTGTCTATGTGCCTGTGGTTCTGTCAGTGTGATCATGTGATGTATCTGATCCCAGGAATGTGTCAATAAAGTTTCCCCTTCCTGTGACAATGAATTCACGGTGTTCTTATTTCAATTTCCAGGAGTGTACAATTATCTATTGGCTCTGAGCACTATGCGACTTAACATATGTGGTCATCAGTCCCGGAGAACTTAGAATTACTTAAACCTAACTAACCTAAGGACGTCACACACATCCATGCCCGAGGCAGGATTTGAGCCTGCGACCGTAGCGGTCACGCGGTTCCAGACTGAAGCGCCTAGAACCGCACGGCCACACCGGCCGTCTGAGTATCTATTCTTCCAGGAATTCTAGCATCGCAAGGTGGGCAGGAGAGCTTCTGTGCAAGTTGAAACGTAGGAGATGAGCCATTGTCAGAAGTGAAACTGTGAAGACGGGCTGTGAATAATGCCTCGATGGCACAGTCGATAAGAATGTGTTCCACGAAAGGAGTGATTCCGACTTCGAGTTCCGGCCCAGCATACAAGCATACAGCATACCAGCTGTCCCATGAACAGCGGTAGAAAATTGTATTTATAACTGTATGACGCAAATCGACGATCTGTGAGTTACTTACACTCACTGCTGCTCTGTAGAATCTCATTGCTCAGACTTGTTTCCCCTGAGATTGCATTACGACGACTACGGGACAAATTATTTATTCTCGATATTGTGAAAAAATGTCAGTCTGCGTTCGGTACACCTCTGATTTCGCTTAAATCGGGAAAAGCCTGTCGAGAGTGAGGCTTAAGTGGGACGCCACGAGAGTGCAGACACCTGGTGGTGTTACGGGTGGGTACACGATGCTGTAAGGAACGTACACTATCCGATGAAAATTACCCGGGCAGACCTATGGTATGCGGAATAGACCGCTAGATGTCACGTGAGGCAGACTCGTCAGCATAAATGGAAGTTGGGAGCACTGTACTCTCATAGAGAAGCAGAAACAGCAGAGTCCATGGGAACTCAGTGACTTCGAACGTGGACCAGTGTTTGTACTCGGAAGTGACAAAGCTCATGGGATACCTCATATGTCGTATCGGATCTCCTTTAGCCCTACGTAGTGCTTCAACACGACATTGAACCGTCAATTAGGGCAATTCACAAAAAACGACTCAAGTACACATGTTATTCCAAAAACATTGTCGTGGAAGTAGGGGCCGGGAGGTGCTGGTGAAAAAACACGTTGCTAAGGTTATCTTTAATTTAAATTTTTAAATCTGGCATTTCTTAAAAAAATAATTTCAAAATAATTTCAAATAGCTTGAAAATTTTCATTATGAAAAGGAGATTACCAAGTGTGACATTAACAACTTGCCAATAATGAGATCTGAACTTGGCATATATATATATATATATATATATATATATATAAGACAACAGTTAAACAACTCTTTTAAAAATAGCTCTATGAAAAGGATATTGCAAGGTTTGACGTTAACATTAAGACGATTTTAAACTTGTTATGTCAATAACGGAACAATTCCAAAAAAACTTTAAGTAGCTATCTTGTACCAAGCAAAAATAGTTGTCTCTCGTCAGTTACTTAACTTATATTTGTCACAAGATAAATGTGAATAAACCAGCACTCAAACCTCCACATTAAAGGCAGTCCCCCCCCCCCCCCCCCCCCCCCCGCCAAGCTCGGTGAGGGAGTAACATGCGCAAAGGGGCCCAAATCACTATAGGCGGAATAGTTATTGGAGGTCTAACAGGGCCACAGCAGATCAGCCCCAAAACTTCCATTACAAGCCCCCACCTCCCCGAGTTGCCCGAAACCAGAAGGTGTAGCAAGAGCGCTGCCTGCACAGACTCCGAACCACGGAGACACGCGACAGCGACCCTAAATCACCCAATCGAGATGTGAATGAAACGGCCCGACCAAGAAGCAATTGCCACCTTCCCATGGACAGGCAAATGAAACCTGTGGTGGGAAGGCCCTAACAAAACCACACACATACACACACACACACACACAGACACACACACACACACACAAAATTAAGAAAATAGAAAAGCAGGAAAGAAAAAATCTCAGGAAGATTTACGGTCCAATCAACAAAAATGGCATTTGGATGAAGAGACCACAAAGCGAACTCTATAGAACGATCAACATAGTAACAGATGAAATCAGAAAGCGCCAAGCCAAATTTTATACACACATCTACAGGATGGAAGACTCCAGAACAGCAAAGAAATTATTCAATATTATAACAAGGAGTAAATGTGGCACAGAATGGCTGAAAGAAGTCCAGAGGGATCTACAGCAGATCAACATAAAAAATCTCGAAGATCGCACCGAGTTCCGGCATAAAATCACAAGTGTGAAGTTTGGAGAAAGAACATCGAGACAGCCTGGAAAAAAATGGACAGAGGGACAGAAGAAGGAGCATTCTGAGAGGATGAGGAGGTTTTGGGATGCAAAGAAGAAAAACATCCGAAGATGAAATTATGAAATTATGAATTCAAGTTCAATCGCTCTCCTAAAGGGGAACAATCGTTATAATATATATGCCGTTATCAGGAGAAATAAAATTGGCGTACTACGGATAGGAACGTGGAATGTCAGATCCCTTAATCGGGCAGGTAGGTTAGAAAATTTAAAAAGGGAAATGGATAGGTTAAAGTTAGATATAGTGGGAATTAGTGAAGTTCGGTGGCAGGAGGAACAAGACTTGCGGTCAGGTGAATAGAGGGTCATAAATACAAAATCAAATAGGGGTAATGCAGGAGTAGGTTTAATAATGAATAAAAAAATAGGAGTGCGAGTAATCTACTACAAACAGCATAGTGAAGGCATTGTTCTGGCCAAGATAGACACAAAGCCCATGCCTACTACAGCAGTACAAGTTTATATGCCTACTAGCTCTGCAGATGATGAAGAAATTGATGAAATGTATGATGAGATAAAAGAAATTATTCAGGTAGTGAAGGGAGTCGAAAATTTAATAGTCATGGGTGACTGGAATTCGAGAGTAGGAAAAGGGAGAGAAGGAAGCCGTCTGGTAGAATTTTGCACAGAGCATAACTTAATCATAGCTAACAATTGGTTCAAGAATCATAAAAGAAGGTTGTATACATGGAAGAATCCTGGAGATACTAAAAGGTATCAGATAGATTATATAATGGTAAGACAGAGATTTAGGAACCAGGTTTTAAATTGTAAGACATTTCCAGGGGCAGATGTGGCCTCTGACCACAATCTATTCGTTATGAACTGTAGATTAAAACTGAAGAAACTACAAAAAGGTGCTAATTTAAGGAGATGGGACCTGGATAAACTGACTAAACCAGCGAGTTTCAGGGAGAGCATAAGGGAACAACTGACGGGAATGGGGGAAAGAAAGACAATAGAAGAAGAATGGGTAGCTTTGAGGGATTAAGTAGTGAATGCAGCAGAGGATCAAGTAGGTAAAAAGACAAGGGCTGGTAGAAATCCTTGGGTAACAGAAGAAATATTGAACTTAATAGATGAAAGGAGAAAATATAAAAATGCAGTAAATGAAGGAGGCAAAAAGGAATACAGACGTCTCAAAAATGAGATAGACAGGAAGTGCAAAATTGCTAAGCAGGCATGGCTAGAGGACAAATGTAAGTATGTAGAGGCTTATCTCACTATGGGGAAGATAGATACTGCCTACAGGAAAATTAAAGAGACCTTTGGAGATAAGAGAACCACTTGTATGAACATCAAGAGCTCAGATGGAAACCCAGTTCTAAGCAAAGAAGGGAAGGCAGAAAGGTGGAAGGAGTATATAGAGGGTTTATAAAAGGGCGGTGTACTTGAGGACAATATTATGGAAATGGAAGAGGATGTAAATGAAGACGAAATGGGAGATAAGATACTGCTTGAAGAGTTTGACAGAGCACTGAAAGACCTGAGTCGAAACAAGGCCCCGGGAGTAAACAACATTCCATTAGAAATACTGATGGCCTTGGGCGAGCCAGTCCTGACAAAACTCTACCATCTTGTGAGCAAGATGTACGAGACAGGCGAAATACCCTCAGACTTTAAGAAGGATATAATAATTCACTCCCAAAGAAAGCAGGTGTTGACAGATGTGAAAATTACCAAACTATAAGTTTAATAAGTCACAGCTGCAAAATACTAACGCGAATTATTTACAGACGAATGGAAAAACTGGTAGAAGCAGACCTCGGGGAAGATCAGTTTGGATTCCGTAGAAATGTTGGAACACGTGAGGCAATACTAACCTTACGACTTATCTTAGAAGAAAGATTAAGAAAAAAGAAATATACGTTTATAGCATTTGTAGACTTAGAGAAAGCTTTTGACAATGTTAACTGGAATACTCTCTTTCAAATTCTGAAGGTGGCAGGGGTAAAATACAGGGAGCGAAAGGCTATATACAATTTGTACAGAAACCAGATGACAGTTATAAGAAGCGAGGGGCATGAAAGGGAAGCAGTGGTTGGGAAGGGAGTGAGACAGGGTTGTAGTCTCTCCCCGATGTTTTTCAATCTGTATATTGAGCAAGCAGTAGTAGAAACAAAAGAAAAATTCGGAGTAGGTATTAAAATTCATGGAGAAGAAATAAAAACTTTGAGGTTAGCCGATGACTTTGTCAATGTGTCAGAGACAGCAAAGGACTTGGCAGAGCAGTTGAACGGAATGGACAGTGTCTTGAAACGAGGATATAAGATGAACATCAACAAAAGCAAAACGAGGATAATGGGATGTAGTCAAATTAAATCGGGTGATGCTGAGGGAATTAGATTAGGAATTAGACACTTAAAGAAGTAAAGGAGTTTTGCTATTTGGGGAGCAATATAACTGATGATGGTCGAAGTAGGGAGGATATAAAATGTAGACTGGCAATGGGAAGGAAAGCATTTCTGAAAAAGAGAAATTTGTTAACGCCGAGTACAGATTTAAGTATCAGGAAGTCGATTCTGAAAGTATTTGTGTGGGGTGTGGCCATCTATGGAAGTGGAACGCGGACTATAAATAGTTTGGACAAGTGGTGCTACAGAAGGATGCTGAAGATTAGATGGGTAGATCACATAACTAATGAGGAGGTAGTGAATAGAATTGGGGAGAAGTTTGTGGCACAACTTGACAAAAAGAAGGGATCGGTTGGTAGGACATGTTTTGAGGCATCAAGGGATCACAAATTTGGTATTGGAGGGCAGCGTGGAGGGTAAAAATCGTCGAAGGAGACCAAGAGATGAATACACTAAGCAGATTCAGACGGATGTAGGTTGCAGTAGGTACTGGGAGATGAAGAAGCTTGCACAGGATAGAGTAGCATGGAGAGCGGCATCAAACCAGTCTCAGGACTGAAGATCACAACAACAACAACATATATATATATACAGGGTGAGTCACCTAACGTTACCGCTGGATATATTTCGTAAACCACATCAAATACTGACGAATCGATTCCACAGACCGAACGTGAGGAGAGGGGCTAGTGTAATTGGTTAATACAAACCATAGAAAAATGCACGGAGGTGTGTTTTTTAATACAAACTTACGTTGTTTTAAATGGGACCACGTTAGTTTTGTTAGCACATCTGAACATATAAAGAAATAGGTAATCAGTGCCGTTTGTAGTATTGTAAAATGTTAATTACATACGGAGATATTGTAACCTAAAGTTGACGCTTGAAACCTCCGAGCCCGCATCTCGTGGCCGTGCGGTAGCGTTCTCGCTTCCCACGCCCGGGTTCCCGGGTTCGATTCCCGGCGGGGTCAGGGATTTTCTCTGCCTCGTGATGGCTGGGTGTTGTGTGATGTCCTTAGGTTAGTTAGGTTTAAGTAGTTCTAAGTTCTAGGGGACTGATGACCATAGATGTTAAGTCCCATAGTGCTCAGAGCCATTTGAACCATTTTTTTGAAACCTCCGACGTTCAGTTGCGTGTTGGAACAAACACGGGCCACGGTCGTCGAACAGCTTTTGCAGGGACATGTTTACGATGACGACTGTGTTTACGAGTGTGGCAGTAGTGCACTGTTGTGGTTTGGTCTACCTGTCGCAGTGTCCGCATGTAGCGCTTACTGCTATTGTATTCTGCATTCGTCTCCGCACGCAGACCAACTGTAGTACACCGTGTTACCAGACGTCTGTGATAGTGTAGTGTTATAGGAACTGTGACCATGGTGTATTCGAACTCTGAAAAGGCGGAGACGATACTCATTTATGTCGAGTGTCGACGAAATGCAGCTGAAGCCTGCAGGGTGTATGCAGAACGGTACCCGTACAGAGAGCATCCAACGAGTCGCACATTGCGAAACGTCTACCGCCAACTGTATGCAACAGGTATGGTCGTAGCACGCAAACGGGTCCATAACAGGCCCGTCACAGGAGAAGCGGGTGCAGTTGGTGTGTTACCTGCTGCTTCCATGAACACACACATGAGTACAAGCGACAATGCGAGAGCCGATGGACTGAGTCAAAGTAGTGTCATGCGCATACTGCATCGTCACCGCTTTCACCCATTCCAAGTGTCGCTACATCAGCAATTACATGATGATGACTTTAATCATCGAGTGCAATTCTGTCAATGGGCATTAACAGAGAGTGCGTTGCAGTTCTGCCTGTTTACCGATGTAGCATGTTTCACAAACCACGGGGCAGTGAATCTACGGCACATGCTTTACTGGTCCGTGGACAATCCTCCCTGGCTCAGACAGGTGGAGCGACAGCGTCCGTGTACTGTAAATGTATGGTGCGGAATCATTGGCGACCACCTCATTAGTCCTCACTTAATTGCAGGGGCCCAAACAGCTGCAACATACATTGCGTCGACGTATGTGGTATCAGCATGATGGTGCACCTGCACATTCCGCAATTAACACTAGGCTGACCCTTGACAGGATGTTCGACGGGCGTTTCATAGGAGGTGGAGGACGCATAAATTGGCAAGCCCGTTCTCCTGATCTTACACCTCTGGGCTTCGTACTGTGGAGTACGTTAAAGGAGAATGTGTACTGTGATGTGCCTTCAACCCCAGAGGATATGAAACAACGTATTGTGGCAGCCTGCGGCGACATTACACCAGATGTACTGCGGCGTGTACGACATTCATTACGCCAGGGATTGCAATTGTGTGCAGCAAATGATGCTGGCCACCAAATTGAACATCTATTGGCCTGACATGTCGGGACACACTCTATTCCACTCCGTAATTGAAAACGGAAACCACGTGTGTACGTGTACCTCACCCTTCATGGTAATGTATATATGCGTCAGTGAAAAAGACCAATAAAAAGGTGTTCGCATGTGGACGTAATGTGCTGTTCCAGTCTCTTCTGTACCTAAGGTCCATCACCGTTCCTCCGTTCCCTTTGGATCCCTACGTAATTCGGTGCTCTTCGATACACACGATCGAACAGCGGAGGAGTGGTACTGAAGCGTCAAATTTAGGTTACAATATCTCCAGACGTAATTAACATTTTACAATGCAACAAACGGCACTGGTTACGTGTTTGTTTATATGTTCAGATGTGCTAACAAAAGTAACGGGGTTCCATTAAAAAAAACCTAGGTTTGTGTTAAAAAAACATACTTAAGTGCATTTTTTTGTGGTTTGTATTAACCAATTACACTAGCCCCTCTCCTCACGTTCGGTCTGTGGAATCGATTGGTCAGTATTTGATGTGGTTTACTAAATATTTTCAGCGGTAATGTTAGGTGACTCACCCTGTATTATATATATATATATATATATATATATATATATATATATATATATATATATATATATATATATATATATACTCCTGGAAATTGAAATAAGAACACCGTGAATTCATTGTCCCAGGAAGGGGAAACTTTATTGACTCATTCCTGGGGTCAGATACATCACATGGTCACACTGACAGAACCACAGGCACATAGACACAGGCAACAGAGCATGCACAATGTCGGCACTAGTACAGTGTATATCCACCTTTCGCAGCAATGCAGGCTGCTATTCTCCCATGGAGACGATCGTAGAGATGCTGGACGTAGTCCTCTGGAACGGCTTGCCATGCCATTTCCACCTGGCGCCTCAGTTGAACCAGCGTCCGTGCTGGAGGTGCAGACCGCGTGAGACGACGCTTCATCCAGTCCCAAACATGCTCAATGGGGGACAGATCCGGAGATCTTGCTGGCCAGGGTAGTTGACTTACACCTTCTAGAGCACGTTGGGTGGCACGGGATACATGCGAACGTGCATTGTCCTGTTGGAACAGCAAGTTCCCTTGCCGGTCTAGGAATGGTAGAACGATGGGTTCGATGACGGTTTGGATGTACCGTGCACTATTCAGTGTCCCCTCGACGATCACCAGAGGTGTACGGCCATGATGCCGGGTGTTGGCCCTGTGTGCCTCGGTCGTATGCAGTCCTGATTGTGGCGCTCACCTGCACGGCGCCAAACACGCATACGACCATCATTGGCACCAAGGCAGAAGCGACTCTCATCGCTGAAGACGACACGTCTCCATTCGTCCCTCCATTCACGCCTGTCGCGACACCACTGGAGGCGGGCTGCATGATGTTGGGGCGTGAGCGGAAGACGGCCTAACGGTGTGCGGGACCGTAGCCCAGCTTCATGGAGACGGTTGCGAATGGTCCTCGCCGATACCCCAGGACCAACAGTGTTCCTAATTTGCTGGGAAGTGGCGGTGCGGTCCCCTACGGCACTGCGTAGGATCCTACGGTGTTGGCGTGCATCCGTGCGTCGCTGCGGTCCGGTCCCAGGTCGACGGGCACGTACACCTTCCGCCGACCACTGGCGACAACATCGATGTACTGTGGAGACCTCACGCCCCACGTGTTGAGCAATTCGGCGGTACGTCCACCCGGCCTCCCGCATGCCCACTGGACGCCCTCGCTCAAAGTCCGTCAACTGCACATACGGTTCACGTCCACGCTGTCGCGGCATGCTACCAGTGTTAAAGACTGCGATGGAGCTCCGTATGCCACGGCAAACTGGCTGACACTGACGGCGGTGGTGCACAAATGCTGCGCAGCTAGCGCCATTCGACGGCCAACACCGCGGTTTCTGGTGTGTCCGCTGTGCCGTGCGTGTGATCATTGCTTGTACAGCCCTCTCGCAGTGTCCGGAGCAAGTATGGTGGGTCTGACACACCGGTGTCAATGTGTTCTTTTTCCATTTGCAGGAGTATATATATATATATATATATATATATATATATATATATATATATATATATATGACTCACATCAAAACAATACTCAACTTCTCACACTCTACCACATCTCCGGGACCACGTTGCGCTTCCAAATGCTCGTCAGAGCCAACCGCTGCCAGTTGTTTGAACGGCCACTAAGAAGACATACGGTCCCACGCGTTGATCTCCTGCTCCACGGCTTCTAAGCTTCATAAGCCACGTACGTGCGGGCGAGGCAGACTTAGCCCCTGATAGCCAAGATGTCCAGAGCACATGGCGAGCAGTTGACGACCCCCAACAACAGAGCCCCGCTCGCGCCACCACCTCTCTCGATCCCAACCCAGTACGTACTCCTCGATCGTCACGTGACCATACACTTGCACCACCTCCCGCCAGAGGGCGGTAGCGATCCAAATAGCGCGAAACCGAAAGCGCCACCGCAAACACTTAACGCGAAGTGAAAGCACTCCGCCTGGTGCGCTTTTCGAAGAGCCGGACACAACCACAGTTCAGACATCAAGTGTACTAGACAAGTCCTTGGTAGTCCCTTCTCTACAGGAATATGGAGCTCTACTCCGTCTATAGCCGTCCATAATCGCGAAAGTGTTGCCGGTGTAGGATTTTGTGCTCGAAGCGACTTCTAGATTATGTCCCATTTATGTTAGATGGGATTGATGTCGGGCGATATAGGTGACCTAATTATTTACTCGCACTGTACAGAATGTTCTTAGAGCACTCACGAACTTTTGTGGCCTCGTGACATGGCGCATTCTCAACCAAAAAAAATTCCGTCGTTATTTGGGAACATGCAGTCCATGATGGATGCAAATACACTCATGTTCATAAATTAAGGATAATGCTGATACATGGTGAAACAACGCTCTGGTGGGCGGTTTGCTGATTTAAGTCACCTTGGGGTATGACCATGCGGTGCATTTGACCTGCGGTCGTCGCACTCACATTGGCAAAAGTCCACAGTTGATGCATGTCAGAGTACGGTGCAGCGAGTAAGTGTGCAGACGTTTTCAGGCTCACTAATGGTGTCTGTGTGTTGAAAATGGCTCACAGAACACTTATTGATGACGTTATGAGGGGTAGAATACTAGGGCGACTAGAGGCTGGTCTAACACTGCAGGTCGTAGCACGGGCCTTCACTGTGCCAAAAAGTGTGATTTCAAGATTATGGCAACGATTCCAGCTGACAGGAAGCGTGTCCAGGCTCTACAGTACCGGATGTCCACAGTGTAGAAAACCACAAGATCACCATGAGTGCCCGCAGACGGTCATGGAGTACTGCATGTAGCCTTGCTCAGGACCTTACCGCAGCCACTGGAACAGCTGTCTCCAGACACACAGTCTGCAGAGGACTGAACAGATATGGTTTATTCGCCCAGAGACCTGCAAGGTGCATTCAACTGACCCCTGGTCACAGGAGACCCTTTACGTCTGGTGTCAAGAACACAGTACATGGTCATGGTAAACAGTGGTCCCTAGTTATGTTCACGGACGAGTCTAAGTATAGTCTGAACAGTGATTCTGGCCAGGTTTTCATCTGGCGGGAACCAGGAATCATATACCAGCCAATGTCCTTGAAAGGAACCTGTATGGAGGTCGTGGTTTGATGGTGTGGGGTGAGATTACGATTGGGGCACGTACACTCCTTCATGTCTTTGACAGAGGAACTGTAACGGGTCAGGTGCATCGGGACGTCATTTTGCACCAGTATTTCCGCCTTTTCAGGGGTACAATGGGTTCCACCTTCCTCCTCATGGATGATAACGCATGGAACCACCGAGCTGCCATCATGGAAGAGTACCTTGAAACAGAAGATATCAGGCGAATGGAGTGGCCTGCCTGTTCTCCAGATCGAAACCCCATCGAGTACGTTTGGGATGCTTTAGGTCAACGTATCGCTGCATGTCTCCAAACCCCTACGACACTTCAGGAACTCTGACAGGCACTGGTGCAAGAATGAAGAATGGGAGGCTATAACCCAGCAGCTGGTCGACCACCTGATCCAGAGTATGCCAAGCCGTTGTGCGACCTGTGTACATGTGCATGGTGATCAAATGGTTCAAATGGCTCTGAGCACTATGGGACTTAACATCTGTGGTCATCTGTCCCCTAGAACTTTGAACTACTTAAACCTAACTAACCTAAGGACATCACACACATCCATGCCCGAGGCAGGATCGAACCTGCGACCGTAGCAGTCGCGCGGTTCCAGACTGAGCGCCTAGAACCGCGAGACCAACGCGGCCGGCATGGTGATCATATCCCATACTGATGACGGGATACATGCGCAGGAAACAGTGGCGTTTCGTAGCACAAGTGTTTCGGGACGGTTTTCTCAACTTATCACCAAAACTGTGGACTTACAGATTTGTGTCGTGTGTGTTCCCGATGTGCGTATTCTATTAGCGCTAGTTTCGTGTAGTGCCACGTTGTGTGGCACCACATTCTGCAATTATCCTTAATTTATGAGCATGAGTGTAGTTTTAAGTAGCCGAAGATAAGCATTTCCAGTCAACGACCGGTTCAGCTGTACCAGAGGATCCAGTACATTCCATGTAAATACTACCCACACCATTATGGAGCCACCATCAGCTTGCACAGTGCCTTGTTGAAGACTTGTGTCCGTGGCTTCGTGGGGTCTGCGTTACACTCGAAGAATACCATCAGCTATTGCCAGATGGTACCAGAACTCACTCTTGACTCTGTGTATCTCTAAACATGGAATACTCTAACGATTTCCAAAATGGAATATCCAGTACGTTTAGCTCCAGGCGCAATTCCGGGTTGAATGTCTGTTAATTCCGTCGTGTTGCCATAATCATGTCGGGAACTTTTTCACATGAATCACCTGAGTACAAATGATAGCTCCGCCAATGAACTGCTCTTTAATACCTTGTGTATGCCATACTACTGCCGTGTGTGTATATGCATATCGCTGACCCACGACTATTGTCACCTCATGTATGTCACCAGAGTAGCAAATACATCAGGGAACTTTCAACACTTCTGAAAAAAAAGCTACCCAACTCGACAATCGGTGATGTGATTGTGAAGGGTAAACGTGAAGGAACAACCAAACTGTATCAAGACTAAGCTGATCCATGTACTGACAGACCGTTAAGCATTCCCGAGGGTGATTGTAAAAAGTCGCATGGCATTACTGGAATGAATCGCTCGTAAGTTTCGATGTATTACCAGCAGTATATCTACCTCAATGACTGTGTATATGGAGTTAAACTGTGTACAATCCTCAAGCAGCTCCTCAAAAGAAACGCATTTCTGCTGTGAGTACTAAATGATGATTGATATGGTGTAAACATCACTGGACAACGGATGAGTGGAAAAGAGTGAAAGGGGGTGATGAATCACGCTGTGCCCTATGACAGTCACGCAGAAATTTTTGGATCTGGCGAATGCCTAGAGGATTTTGCCTGGAATCATGTGTAGTGCCAACTGTGAAATACAGAGGAGATGGTGATTTTCGTGAATAGCGTGTAGCCTCATTATAGCGCTTAAGAAAACGCTAAAATCATAAGAATATGAGTACATTCTACAGCATTGTGTACTAAATACAGCAGAGAAAGAGTTCAGAGACGATGTCTGTTTGCATCACCATGATAATGCACCCCGTCATAAAGTGGAATCTGTGAGACAATGGTTCGTGGACAATAACATTCCTGAAATAGACTGGCCTGACCTGAGTGCTGACATGAATCCACCGGAACTCCGTTGGGACGACTTAAAACGTCGACTTTGGTCCAAACCCCAGTATCCAACGTCACTACTTCCCTGGTTACTGTTCTTTTGGCAGAATGGGCTGCAATTCCTCCATAAACGTTTAGACAGCTCATTGAAACTATTCCGAGGAGAATTCAAGCCATCATAAAGGCGAAGGGTGGCCACATCGCACATTAACGACGAATAATAGTTGTCCAGATACTATTTTCCAAGCAATGCATATGAGAGGGGAACAGAAGAACGGTGAATCAATCTAGCGACGATACTGACTGCAAATAGGGATATCTACTTTGACATAGGACACTTCATCATGGCCTAGCGATTGAGAATGAGCACCTCGGAAACAGCAAGGCTAATCAGACGTTAGTGTGCTACTGTAGTGAGCATCTACTCAAAGCTGTTGAAAGACGGCGAAGCCACGAATAGGTGACAATGTGTTGGACTTCCACTGCAAAGTAGGGTAGGCGACGGTCTGTGACAGGTGTGGCGAGAGGATATAATGCTGGTGGAGGCACTGATGTTCAGCTCACATTGTTGAACACGGTGCTTTGCGGCATATGACCATTACATGTTCCTATACTGACCCAATGAGATAGACAATTGCGACTGCAGAGGGCGCAGGAGCATCCTAATTGGTCCGTGGATCAATGGAAACGTGATCGGATGAATCACGTTTCTTGTTATAGAAGGTCGATGGTCGTGTCTGGATGCGTCATCATCCAGGCTAACAGATGCTTAGAACACGCACCCTACCACGGACACAGATCGGGAGTGGGAGCAGTACGAGGGGCATTTGAAAAGTCTGTGCAAACTCTGAGAGATGGCACTACCGGCGCTTATTGAGGTCATGTTTAGTTAGTACCATCTTTGGAAAGAACGCACATCACGTTCCAGTCATATTGGTCAATTTCTTTGTATCTGACATTCGTGTGAAACAAGGAAGTCGAGTGATTGTCAAAAAATGGACGAAAAAGAATTTCTTATGATGATTAAACATTACTTTATGAATGACAAAAAGCCTCAGGAGACTAAAGAGAAGCTTGATAAAAATTAGGGTGACTCTGCACCTTTGATTAGAACAGTTTATAAGTGGTTTAAAAAATTTCGGAGGGGCCATATGGCCACAAGTGATGCTGAGCGTTCTGGACGCCCTGTGGAGGTTACGACTCCAGAAATCATTGATAATATTCGTGACATGGTGAGGGATGACATAAGAGTTGAGGTGCATGAGATTGCTAGTGCTGTGGGTATCTCGAATGAACGGGTACATAACATTTTGCACAAACATTTGGACGTGAGAAAGCTACCCGCAAGATGAGTTCCACGAATGCTCACGCTTGACCAGAAAGGGAATCGTGTAAAGTGTTACAAGGATGGTTTGCAGCTGTTCAGGAAGAGCCCGCAGGACTCGTTTCATCACTGTGGATGAAACATGGATACATTACTATACTCCTGAGACCATACAACAATCTAAACAATGGGTTACCAAGGGAGAAGACCATTCCTTCGGCCGAAAGGTTATGGCGACCGTCATTTGGGATTCACAAGGCGTAATCTTCATCGACTATCTGGAGAAAGGTAAAACTATTACAGGTGCATATTATTCGTCATTATTGGACCGTTTGAAAACCGAGCTGCAAGAGAAACGCCGGCGATTGGACCGCAAAAATGTCCTTTTCCATCACGTCAGTGCACCAGCACACACCTCAGCAGTTATGATCGCAAAATTATTAGTTATAGGATTCCAACTCGTTTCACATCCCCTCCTCTATTCTCCACATTTGGCTTCCTGGGACTACTATTTGTTACTCAATTTGAAGAAATGGTGGCGGGACAAAGGTTTTACTCAGACGAGGAGGTGATTGCAGCAAGTAATAGCTATTTTGCAGACTTGGACAATTCCTATTACTCAGAAGGGATCAACAAACAAGAACAGCGTTGGACAAAGTGTATAAGTCTAAAAGCAGACTATGTCGAAAAATAAAATGGTTTACCTCAAACACGTAAGTAGTTTTTATTTTTGCAAGGACTTTTCTAACGCCCCTTATATTATACTACAGGGACCTTACCCCGTGCTCCCATCGACCTGTGATAGCGATCGAAGAAACAATGACTGTTGTGGATTAAACATTGTTGTGGGGTACCTGAGACCCTCACGCTTGATGTCTTACCATACTGCAATGGCATCTATCAGCAGGATAACTGTCTGTGCCAAAAGCCAATAATCGTGCTACAATGAGGCCACCAGATTCACATCTCTTGAAGTCGACGGAACACATGTGAGGGACTGCTGGGCGCCAGCGCGCTTCTAAAAAAACGCCTGCCCGTGCTGAAGGATATGTATGACTTGTGGGTAGACATCTGATGCTACATGCCTCCTGAAACCTATCAAGGACTTGTTTAGCTGCGCCACATAAAATCGCCGCTAGGTTGCGTTGCAGTTGTGGGCCAACAAGTTACCCAACAGGTGGTCATAATGTTCTGTCTCGTATATTCGGTAGGTGCATAAGTTCTTACTGTTTTTCCATAAGTTTAATAAACCCAACAGATACACATAACAGAGACTTTAAACACAAATAATACGAGGGTTGGAACTTAAATAGTGGCAACATTTATTCACAACCGATACAAAAGAGTTACATGTTTGCACCTGTTTACTGACTGAGCCGTGGTAAAAACTGCTGTTTTGAAGAGCGCGCCGCAGCGCGTAGTGTGAAGCAGTCGCCCTCCGTTTCTGGCGGTGGCAGTCGCAGCTTTGGTTTCTCCCCCAGGTGTGAAAGGGGAAAGGTTGCCTGTTTACGTGCATTTCAGGGGCGCTATGAGCTTGCCAGTCGGTCATTCTTAATCAGTCTCTCGTGTCTGTCGTTCGGAGTGCTAGTACCAACCTTTAAAGGCCGAAAAATGAGAGTCTTTCCAATCCGCCAGTAAGAGAACTCAGCGAGTCGGGGCTTAGTTCCTGCATCTGAGTCTGCGCATTAGGCCGCCAATCTTCTCGAGTTTGCTCAGGCAATGGTCATTGCCGGTTGGATCGATCGGTTGGTCGGTCGCGCACTGAGACACAAGATGACTTGTCCACCTTTTTTTCTTTTCGTTCATTGATGATCGTTGTGTCTGTTCGTTGCGGACGTCGCATGACATCCTTTAAAGTTCGTTTGTTGATCTTTCGACTCAGTTTTTTTATTCAGAGTCCAGCCATAACTCTGACCGAACACGCTGAGCTACCGTGCCGGCTATCTTGAGCGTCGGCGCATATGAGGTCGCCACGTGAGTCCAGTGGGCCGCGCCGTATAGCGAGATAGCGAGGAGTAGTGGCTTCGCGGTCGACACGAGAGCAACAGGAGCCAACCCACGACATCAGTCTGGCCGGTGCGAGCAGCGACGCCGTGAGACGGGAGATCGGCGCGGCTTGCTTCGTCCGTTGAAGCGGCTGGCAGCGGACGGTTCGGGAGAGCGATTTGGGGGTGCTGCGCCAGGTCTTCTCGCGAAATCACAATTTATTAGAAGTTAAATGATTGGCGATATGTTGTTTGATTTAGTCTTGTTAAATTGTACTTGTTTCCTTGGTGAGGTCACCAGCCGTTTTTCTTTGGGGTGGTCCGACCATTCTTCTCCGTTTGCCCACCCGCGGGAAGGTGGTTGTTTATAAATTGGATGGTCCGTTTTTCCCTTGTAGAGTAGGGGCGGGTTAGAGCAACCTGCGGTTCGGGTTGTTCGGGAATCTCCCTGTCAATCTACCGTACGTTAGTAGCTGTCTTTGTCATGTTTGTGGGGTCTGGTGTGTCAACGAATTTATTGCTTGGAGTGTAATGGCCTAATCCTGAAATATGTTTTGATATTTGGTAACTCTGATATTATTGTCTATGATCTTCGGAGGTGGTATCTGTGTACTGTAGAGCATCGTAACTATTGTCTGGCCAACCTTGTAGAATTTTATATAGCATTGCATTTCATGAGATTTTATTTAAAGGATCATTTTAGTATATAAAGTTGCCACCTTATCACCGTAAGGCTTTTCTTAGAAGTTAAAATCAAGTTTCACCTCCGGTGGCAAAGTTAATACACTCCTGGAAATGGAAAAAAGAACACATTGACACCGGTGTGTCAGACCCACCATACTTGCTCCGGACACTGCGAGAGGGCTGTACAAGCAATGATCACACTCACGGCACAGCGGACACACCAGGAACCGCGGTGTTGGCCGTCGAATGGCGCTAGCTGCGCAGCATTTGTGCACCGCCGCCGTCAGTATCAGCCAGTTTGCCGTGGCATACGGAGCTCCATCGAAGTCTTTAACACTGGTAGCATGCCGCGACAGCGTGGACGTGAACCGTATGTGCAGTTGACGGACTTTGAGCGAGGGCGTATAGTGGGCATGCGGGAGGCCGGGTGGACGTACCGCCGAATTGCTCAACACGTGGGGCGTGAGGTCTCCACAGTACATCGATGTTGTCGCCAGTGGTCGGCGGAAGGTGCACGTGCCCGTCGACCTGGGACCGGACCGCAGCGACGCACGGATGCACGCCAAGACCGTAGGATCCTACACAGTGCCGTAGGGGACCGCACCGCCACTTCCCAGCAAATTAGGGACACTGTTGCTCCTGGGGTATCGGCGAGGACCATTCGCAACCGTCTCCATGAAGCTGGGCTACGGTCCCGCACACCGTTAGGCCGTCTTCCGCTCACGCCTCAACATCGTGCAGCCCGCCTCCAGTGGTGTCGCGACAGGCGTGAATGGAGGGACGAATGGAGATGTGTCGTCTTCAGCGATGAGAGTCGCTTCTGCCTTGGTGCCAATGATGGTCGTATGCGTGTTTGGCGCCGTGCAGGTGAGCGCCACAATCAGGACTGCATACGACCGAGGCACACAGGGCCAACACCCGGCATCATGGTGTGGGGAGCGATCTCCTACACTGGCCGTACATCTCTGGTGATCGTCGAGGGGACACTGAATAGTGCACGGTACATCCAAACCGTCATCGAACCGATCGTTCTACCATTCCTAGACCGGCAAGGGAACTTGCTGTTCCAACAGGACAATGCACGTCCGCATGTATCCCGTGCCACCCAACGTGCTCTCGAAGGTGTAAGTCAACTACCCTGGCCAACAAGATCTCCAGATCTGTCCCCCATTGAGCATGTTTGGGACTGGATGAAGCGTCGTCTCACGCAGTCTGCACGTCCAGCACGAACGCTGGTCCAACTGAGGCGCCAGGTGGAAATGGCATGGCAAGCCGTTCCACAGGACTATATCCAGCATCTCTATGATCGTCTCCATGGGAGAATAGCAGCCTGCATTGCTGCGAAAGGTGGATATACACTGTACTAGTGCCGACATTGTGCATGCTCTGTTGCCTGTGTCTATGTGCCTGTGGTTCTGTCAGTGTGATCATGTGATGTATCTGACCCCAGGAATGTGTCAATAAAGTTTCCCCTTCCTGGGACAATGAATTCACGGTGTTCTTATTTCAATTTCCAGGAGTGTATTTTAATTGTTAGTGTTTTGTATCATTTCCATCCCTCATATCGGGGTGGGGGGTGCATAGTTTGTGTGCTTGTTAAAACTCTTAGTTTAAAGTTATGTGGTGTGTTTCAGATTTGAACCAATGTAGTCTTTCAGAGGCTGTTGTGAGCCTTCGTAACTACGGCCGTGTCAAAAGGGAACGGCAAGGTTCTCTGCCTGAAAGCTCATACAGTCAAAACTTGTTCCTTTCTGCCTCTGAATAAATTATAACTTTGATATTTAGAGGGTGCTTTATAATTATAATTTAAAATGCTTTTATGCACTATTAAAGTGAATAAAATTCCCATTTGTTAAAAGGAATTTGGTTATGATTTCATCAGTTGTTCCCTGGCAACTACTTCCACGCTTACATAGTGTGATTAAATGTGTTAATGTTCTTGATGAATCGCTAGTAAATAAAATTAATTCTTAAGAATATTCTTTGAAAATAAATCACGGTTGACTGTCCTTCAGAGTAGTCACCAGCGGTATGTAGAACCCTTTGCCAGCGATGTGGCGGGCGTAGTATGCCGTTAGCAGAGCCTGTTCTGTTGATGGTGCGAATGGAACCGTCTACTGCCTGTCGAATCTCTGGAATGGTTCTGCAGCGAATTCCACGAATTGGTTTCTTCATCTTTGGAATCAAATCAAAGTCGTTGGACTGGGTTTCAGTTTTGGCTCGTCCGATGTGGCCCATGTCTCATCCAGTGCTACGATACGGCGTAAGAAAGCCTCTCCTTCGCGCTCATAGACCTCCAAGTGCATCTGAGCAGCGCCGTAACGCATCCATTTCTACATTTCCGTCAAGTCATGCGGAACACATCGTGATGCAAATTTTCGCATACCCAGGCGTTCCTTCAGGACGCGAAACACAGTCGTATGCGCTAATCCGGTTTCGTGGGTGAATTCACAAATCGTATGGCATCGATCACTGTCCACTAACGCGGCAACAGCATGCACTTCTCCTTCAGAGACGCTAGGACGACCTGCCCGATGCATGTCTGCCACAGTTTGCCGACCTTCGTCGAAGGCTTTTACCCAACGTGCGACTGTTCTGTACGGCAATGCCGATTCCCGCGCTCCTCTTGAAGACCTTGATGACACTGTCGTGCTGTACGACCTCCGCCACATTCAATCTTGATCCAACTCCGTTTCTTCCTGTTTCGAAAACATAGTGACACCGTTACGTTAGACCGCTCGCTCACAGTTCACTGTATTTTACTCGATTGTGAGCACGTCGGTGATATGGGATGGGCGACTCCATTTGCTCCGAGGTAAGGTACGTATGTCAACCACGCGTGCTATCAGCGAAAATAGCAGATTCCATTGCAGAGTGTCTCCACAGCAGTGTTGTCACTATTTAAGTTCCAACCTACGTATATTCTCCTTGATTATTTACAACAATCTCCCAGCGCGACTGTAGAAATCACGTGGTTTTGAGGCGAAGAACTCGTCGAGCTGTGTACGGAGCACATTTTTAACCGGAAAGGAAATTCCTTGAACGATGCTCGAAACAGAACGGAAAAAGTGAAAAACTGACGGCACAAGATCCGTTGAATGACGATGGAGCGAGAATGACTTCCCAATCCAACACCTGTATTTTTTGGGTTCAGCCATTCCTTTCTTTTCCTTATGATAGCATGTAAACACCATTCCTTGTCACCAGTAACGATAGAGGACTGGAATGGTCGGGATTTTTGTGATACTGGCCCAGAGAATGTGAACCCATACATTTCGGACCATTCCTCATTGCATGGAAATGTCGCACGATGATGGAATGATCACAGTTCATCGCATTTGCTGGTTCAAAGTCCTTAAGTCCACTGACTCGGATAATTAAGTCCACTGACAGGGATAATTAAGTCCACTGACTCGGACAGTTATGGATTAATACGTTTCAAACGATCTTCACCAACCGCGAAGGTCTTCGTGAACGTAGAGAGCCACTGCCAGAATGATCCTCCTTAAAACGAGAAAACCATTTTCTTGCAGTGCTCCATCCAATAGCATTACCCCACACACGGCGCAGATGTTTCTGGATGCCTCTGTTGCTCTCACACCTATACCGAGCTCAAACAGAAGAATATGTCGGAAATCTTCCGATTAGGCCTACTCCACTTGGCAATCCATTTTCTAGCGTGCACAAAGCCACTCACTATCCTGAAATGTCAAAATGACAACAGCGAAACTCAAATAGCAGCACTGAACTACAAATAAAAATGAGAGTCGCTAAATAAACCCTTAGCAAATGGCATACCGACAGGTAAAACAACAGCTCTGCGAATTTATGCACCGATCTAAGATATGGAAAGGCAACTGAGACTCGCCAAAGAAACTATACACAGAACCAGGAATTGTGTGGAGGTACGATTTTATTTAAGCTATAGTGGATAATATAGCGAATTTTCTAACGTATGAAAGTAATATTTTTACCTTCTCGATTATAATAACATCATTTGTCTTGACCACACTATTGTATTGACTTTGTTATACCTTATGGGTTTCGGCATTACGCCATTTTCAAATGATCTGCTGTGAAATGGGTATAAATGAGAAACATGTAATAACATACATACTACAATGAGGTAACAAAAAGAAAATAAAACGACCGTTCGGCATTGTTGGCCGGGATGCCCCATGCGGGGGAGTTCTGCAGCCGTATTCCAAGTCCTTTTTAGTTGACGCCACTTCGGCGACTTGCGAGTCAATGATTATCAAGGACAAACAACGCCCAGTCATCTCGAGGCAGAGAAAATCCCTGACTCCCGACGGGAATCGAAGGGAAGCGGGAACGTTACCGGAAGACCACGAGGCGCGGACAATGAGGTCACAAAGGTTATGGGATACCACATAATATCGTATCAGACATTCTTTTGCACAGCGCAGTGCAGCAGCTCCACTTCGCATGGACGCAACAAATTACTGCAAGTTCTCTACAGAAATATTAAGCCATGCGGTCTCTGTAGCCGTCCATAATTGCGAGAGTGTTGCCGCTACAGGATTCTGTACATGAACTGACCTCGCGATTATGTCCCATAAATCTTCGGTGCGATTCGTGTCGGTCGATCTGGGCGGCCAAATAATTAGCTCGAACTGTCCAGAACGTTCTTCAAACCAATTTCGAACAACTGTGGCCTGGTGACATGGCTCAACGTCATCCAAAGAAAAAAAGTCCATCGCTGGTTGGGAACATGAAGTCGATGAATGGCTGCAAATGCTCTCCAGATAGCCCAGCATAATCATTTCCAGTCATTCATAGGTCTATTTGGACCAGAGGATAAAATCCATCCAATGTAAACACCACCCACACCATTACGAAGCCACCAACAGCTCTTACAGTGCCGTGTTGATAACTTGGATCCATGACTTCGTGGGGTCTGCGCCATACTCGAACACTACCATCGGCTCTTACAAACTGAAATCGGGACTCCCGTGACCAGGCCACGATTTACCAGTTGTCAAGCATCCATACAATGTGGTCACGAGCCCAAGAGAGGCGCTGCAGGTAATGTCGTTCTGTTTTTGCCAAATTTTGTCGTTCTGTTCTAACGTATACGTTCGTCGTACGTCTCAAATTGATTGCTGGGGTTATTTCACGCTCTTTTGCTGGTGTGTTAGCCCTGATAACTTTAAGCAAACTCTGTTGCTCTCTGTCAAGTGAAGGCCACCGACGACTGCTTTGTCCGTTGTGAGGGGTAATGCCTTAAAGTGGCACACTCTTGTCTTTGTGGATCTCGGAATATTGGAGTCCCTAAAGGTGATGAAGAAGTTTGGTTTGTGGGGCACTCAACTGCGCGGTCGTCAGCACCCGTACAAAGTCCCAATTTTTATACAGTCCGATTTGTTTACACGATTCAATCTAGCCACTATCACGAATGACGATGATGAAATGATGAGGACAATACAAACACCCTGTCCCAGGGCAGAGAAAATGCCTAATGCGGCCGGGAATCGAAACGGGGACCCCGCGATCCAGACTCAGCAACGTTAGCCGCTAGATCACGAGCTACATACAAACTTAAAATTGTAAGGTTGCACGCTAGTGTGGGAGGAAGAACGCACTGTGTAAGGTCTATCAGGTGATGGCTCCCTGCCGCCGTTGGATAAGCAGCTGCAGCAGCAAGTCGTATAACCCTAGCTTACTTATTTGTTAGATAGTTTAATTAATTTCTTTGCGTGTTTTTGGGTACTTGCATTGTTTAATTCATATATTTCGAGCGTATTATAGTATTTGAGGGTTGTAGCATCGCGCCTTAGTACCTGAATAGTGCAAATTCGCGTAGTCGTCTGTCTTCTGTTTTTGTTGTGAACGGCCAGTGTCGGTTGGCCAGTCAGTGTGCTCCCTGCCGCCGTTGGATAAGCAGCTGCAGCAGCAAGTCGTATAACCCTAGCTTACTTATTTGTTAGATAGTTTAATTAATTTCTTTGCGTGTTTTTGGGTACTTGCATTGTTTAATTCATATATTTCGGGCGTATTATAGTATTTGAGGGTTTTAGCATCGCGCTTTAGTGTTTACTTCGTAGATTCTTATTTAAATTGCGTGTGAGTTTCGTATAGGAGGTGCAATTTCGAGTTTTAGTTACTGTAATCGTAAATTCAGCAGATTGTAGCGCAGTCGTAAGGCATTTGTACAGGTTAGTTGATACATTCTTTGCGTGTTCCGCTTGCGTTATCTAGGCACTGACTCGTGTTTCGGTAACTGTTGTTAAACATCGATTAGAATGGACAGGGACTGCGATTGCTGTGTTCGGATGAGGGCTGACTTGGCATCCCTTCGCTCACAGCTGCAATCGGCGCTGACTTCGGTCGTGCAGCTTGAGGCTGTTGCCAATGGGCACCACTGTGGGGAGCCGGACTCGGGTATCACGGGGATGTCAACCTCGTCCCGTCTGTCCCCAGATCGGTCCGCCGCTGTGGTTGCCCCGGTTGCTGCCCGCAGTGGGGCTGAGCCCTCGCCTGTGGTTGATTGGGAGGTCGTTCCAAGGCGTGGCAGGCAGCGAAAGGCGTCCCCGGAGGCTGATCAGAAAGCCTCCCCGGTGCGTCTGACAAACCGGTTTCAGGCACTGTCTCTGGCTGAGCCAGATGCAGCCGCCTGCCCTGTTTCAGAGGATCATTCTCAGCCTTCAAGGTCCGGGCAAGCGCAGAGGGTGGGCTTACTGGTAGTTGGGAGCTCCAATGTTAGGCGCGTAATGGGGCCCCTTAGGGATACGGCGGCTAAGGAGGGGAAGAAATCCAGTGTGCACTCCGTGTGCATTCCGGGAGGAGTCATTCCTGATGTGGAAAGGGTCCTTCCGGATGCCATGAAGAGCACAGGGTGCAACCAGCTGCAGGTGGTGGCACATGTCGGCACTAATGACGTGTGTCGCTTTGGATCTGAGGAAATTCTCTCTGGATTCCAGCGGCTATCTGATTTGGTGAAGGCTGCCGGTCTTGCTTACGAGATGAAGGCAGAGCTCACCATCTGCAGCATCGTTGACAGAACCGACTGCGGACCTTTGGTGCAGAGCCGGGTGGAGGGTCTGAATCAGAGGCTCAGACGGTTTTGCGACCGTATTGGCTGCAGATTCCTAGACTTGCGCCATAGGGTGGTGGGGTTTCGGGTTCCGCTGAATAGATCAGGAGTTCACTACACTCAGCTGGCGGCTACACGGGTAACGGAGGCTGTGTGGCGTGGACTGGGCGGTTTTTTAGGTTAGAAGGCCTCGGGAAAGTGCAGGATGGGCTGCAATGTCAAAGGGTGCTTGGCAATTACAGGTCGTGCTTAGATCAAGGAACAGTCGGAATTTTAGTTGTAAATTGTTGTAGTTGCGCTGGAAAAGTCCCTGAGCTTCAAGCGCTAATAGAAAGCACAGAAGCTGATATCGTTATAGGTACAGAAAGCTGGCTAAAGCCTGAAATAAGTTCTGCAGAAATTTTTACGAAGTCTCAGACGGTGTTCAGGAAAGATAGATTAGGCAGAATTGGTGGTGGAGTGCTTGTGTCTGTCAGTAGTGGTTTATCTTGTAGTGAAGTCGAAGTAGATACTCCGTGCGAATTGGTGTGGGTGGAGGTTATACTTAACAGCCGAATTAAGTTAATAATTGGCTCCTTCTACCGACCCCCAGACTCCGATGATACAGTTGCGGAACAGTTCAGAGAAAGTTTGAGTCTCGTAACAAATAAATACCCCACTCATACGGTTATGGTTGGTGGGGACTTCAACCTACCCTCGGTATGTTGGCAAAAATACTTGTTCAAAACCGGAGGTAGGCAGAAAATATCTTCCGAGATTGTCCTAAATGCTTTCTCCGAAAATTATTTCGAGCAGTTAGTCCACGAACCCACGCGAATTGTAAATGGTTGCGAAAACACACTTGACCTCTTGGCCACAAACAATCCAGAGCTGATAGAGAGCATCATGACTGATACAGGGATTAGTGATCACAAGGTCATTGTATCTAGGCTCAATACCATTTCTTCCAAATCCATCAGAAACAAACGCAAAATAATTTTATTTAAAAAAGCGGATAAAGTGCCACTAGAAGCCTTCCTAAAAGACAATTTCCATTCCTTCCGAACTGACTATGCGAATGTAGACGAGATGTGGCTCAAATTCAAAGATATAGTAGCAACAGCAATTGAGATATTCATACCTCATAAATTGGTAAGAGACGGAACGGATCCCCCGTGGTACACAAAAAAGGTCCGAACGCGGTTGCAGAGGCAACGGAAAAAGCATGCGAAGTTCAGAAGAACGCGAAATCCTGAAGATGGGCTAAAATTTACAGACGCGCGAAATTTGGCACGTACTTCGATGCGAGATGCCTTTAATAGGTTCCACAACGAAACATTGTCTCGAAATTTGGTAGAAAATCCGAAGAAATTCTGGTCGTATGTAAAGTACACAAGCGGCAAGACGCAGTCAATACCTTCGCTGCGCAGTGCCAATGGTACTGTTATCGACGACTGTGCCGCTAAAGCGGAGTTATTGAACGCAGTTTTCCGAAATTCCTTCACCAGGGAAGACGAATGGAATATTCCAGAATTTGAAACACGAACATCTGCTAGCATGAGTTTCTTAGAAGTAGATACCTTAGGGGTTGCGAAGCAACTCAAATCGCTTGATACGGGCAAGTCTTCAGGCCCAGATTGTATACCGATTAGGTTCCTTTCAGATTACGCTGATACTATAGCTCCCTACTTAGCACTCATATACAACCGCTCGCTCACCGATAGATCTGTACCTACAGATTGGAAAATTGCGCAGGTCGCACCAGTGTTCAAGAAGGGTAGTAGGAGTAATCCATTTAACTACAGACCTATATCATTGACGTCGGTTTGCAGTAGGGTTTTGGAGCATATACTGTATTCAAACATTATGAATCACCTCGAAGGGAACGATCTATTGACACGTAATCAGCATGGCTTCAGAAAACATCGCTCTTGTGCAACGCAGCTTGCTCTATATTCGCACGAAGTAATGGCCGCTATCGACAGGGGATCTCAAGTTGATTCCGTATTTCTAGATTTCCGGAAAGCTTTTGACACCGTTCCTCACAAGAGACTTCTAATCAAGCTGCGGAGCTATGGGGTATCGTCTCAGTTGTGCGACTGGATTCGTGATTTCCTGTCAGGAAGGTCGCAGTTCGTAGTAATAGACGGCAAATCATCGAGTAAAACTGAAGTGATATCAGGTGTTCCCCAGGGAAGCGTCCTGGGACCTCTACTGTTCCTGATCTATATAAATGACCTAGGTGACAATCTGAGCAGTTCTCTTAGACTGTTCGCAGATGATGCTGTAATTTACCGTCTAGTAAGGTCATCCGAAGACCAGTATCAGCTGCAAAGCGATTTAGAAAAGATTGCTGTATGGTGTGTCAGGTGGCAGTTGACGCTAAATAACGAAAAGTGTGAGATGATCCACATGAGTTCAAAAAGAAATCCGTTGGAATTCGATTACTCGATAAATAGTACAATTCTCAAGGCTGTCAATTCAACTAAGTACCTGGGTGTTAAAATTACGAACAACTTCAGTTGGAAGGACCACATAGATAATATTGTCGGGAAGGCGAGCCAAAGGTTGCGTTTCATTGGCAGGACACTTAGAAGATGCAACAAGTCCACTAAAGAGACAGCTTACACTACACTCGTTCGTCCTCTGTTAGAATATTGCTGCGCGGTGTGGGATCCTTACCAGGTGGGATTGACGGAGGACATCGAGAGGGTGCAAAGAAGGGCAGCTCGTTTTGTACTATCGCGTTATAGGGGAGAGAGTGTGGCAGATATGATACACGAGTTGGGATGGAAGTCATTACAGCATAGACGTTTTTCGTCGCGGCGAGACCTTTTTACGAAATTTCAGTCACCAACTTTCTCTTCCGAATGCGAAAATATTTTGTTGAGCCCAACCTACATAGGTAGGAATGATCATCAAAATAAAATAAGAGAAATCAGAGCTCGAACAGAAAGGTTTAGGTGTTCGTTTTTCCCGCTCGCTGTTCGGGAGTGGAATAGTAGAGAGATAGTATGATTGTGGTTCGATGAACCCTCTGCCAAGCACTTAAATGTGAATTGCAGAGTAGTCATGTAGATGTAGATATAAGTGCAGTACCAAATGAATGCACATGCCATCGAACTCTGATAACATAACTTCCATACAATGTCACAAAATAACAAAGTTAAAGACAAGACAAGAGTAGTATGTATTCATGAATGTACAAGGAACTTACATAACCATTCCTCTTTACAAAACAGTAGCGCTGGCAAAAATTAAAACGAAAAATGGAAGAGAGAACAGCTGTGACCTTATGATTAAGTCTTCAAACTGTTTAGAGTGGAAATCATCTTTATAAGTGGTCACTGAAAGACTAAGGATAAAAATGAGTAGCCACCATCGGCATACCTATAAAAAATGTGAAAAAGCAGAGTAAATGGAGAAGTTGCAAGATTTTTTCAATAAAAAAGTTTTTCATTTGCTCCAACATCATTATATTTTGCTGAAAAGACGTAAACGTTTAATAAAATTTGTTATTTATATCTAGTTCTAAAACGGGAGGCAAGACAGAAAAGAAGATAGAGTCATGTGACAGTATCACTGCTGTTGTCTGACGTCGAAGATAATGGCGGTAGCTCGTCTTTTAGCAGACGACATGGTTTTATTGAGAGGTCTGACATCGTTCTGATATCGTTACGAAATGCAGATAGACTGCAGATGACCAGTGACTCGTGCGAAATTGGTGTCCAGCCTCCACATAAATGAGCGTAATTAACGACACGTAAATAGTGTCTAAACCCACTGCTGCTGTTACGCAGTTATTAATAATGAAGTGCGTAGATGAATTATCAACATTGCGTGTCATCTGTGTACCACATTTATTGCAGTGACGTGCATGTTATAAGACTAGTGGTGGTAGGAAACAAAAAAAAGAAGTTATTTAAGCTTATCTTGTTGCATCATCAGTGTCAAGGAGCAGTTAAATGCAATCATCATGCTCCAAAAATGAGCCACGAAATGACTGAAATACTTTTCTTAGGATTCTACATTCATTATTACGAATTTTGCTACCACATCCATAAAGCGTACAATTATTTTCATATAAACTTGCAATAATCTTGAAATAGTTACATCGACAGCAGTCACTCTTCAAAACAAGACCAATACATTGGCAACACAGTCCGTAACTTAACCAGAATACATGATAACTCTCTCTCTCTCCCTCTTTCTCTCTCATATATATCTCACACTTGGTGTCAACATACTAAGAAAGACAATAATGTATCAAAGATGACTTTCAAAGGTGTTACATAAATATTAAAATATGAACTGTGACATCGACTCGTGTAAATTTAAACGTTGAATGTCATGTGTTATTGCAGAACACTATTTGTATTAATCATTACAGAGAGGAATCGTGTTTTGGGGCGTCTTGGTGTTCGGTTCATATTCGAGCTAGGAACATGGGGTAAAAAGTTTTTGGTTTAGCGTGAAGCAGTGGCCATCGAATAGCAATTCTAACGACTATATCACTGTAGGTATGTTGCAGTATACTATACTATCAACGTTTGAATGACGAACCAGAGCTGACAACCAGATAAATTCTGCGAATAGAGTAATTTCCTTGGCAAAATATATTAACTGGGCTGAAATTAATGGTCAGATAATGGTACCATTTTTATGTGCGCCGTTTGGATTTTACGTGCAAGTACGTGCAAAAACACGTTTCTCTGGAAGGTTTTCGAAGCCAGCCGTTCCTATACTTTAAACTTGTACGGGTCGGTTTAGACCTTGTGCCAAGATAGATGAACGGATGAAGTCAAAACTAAATTTCTTTTTATCCAATGATCTTTACCCATTGTCGAGATGTGATGGTTTTAAGTCAAGCTAAATGTAACAGGAAAAAACCATTCTTACATGAATTTAATGCGTGGAAACGGTTTAAACTATTAAAAAAATGCATTATTACAATGAAATTGAAAACATGCTTCAAAAATCTAGTTTCATTCAGAGTTTACGTTCAAAAAACACGTTTTTTGTGAGTTTTGTTAAGCTCACCACTTCCGTGTTTCAATCTTGTGTGAACACTTTTCAGTTTTGTAAGAAAGTATACAAATACATGTAATTTATGGTCGTCTTGTTGTTCTGTAAAAGCTTTATCCGTTACCACGATAAAAGCAATATGGTTCGAAAGGTAATTAAAAAAACCTGTGTCGAATTTGGCGTCGCCCAAGTCAACGAAAATCTACATCGGCTGCCAAGCTATGGCGGTCTAATGTGAAAATTATGCTAGAGTACAAGTTGAGAAGCAGAATCAAAAATGTTCCTATCATAGCACAAAAAAGGAAAATATGCCCTGTGCACAGTTGCGGATGTAAAAGAAGGGAACCAGCTTTTCAACATGCGTGACAGCTTCAAAGACAGTTAAATCAAAACACCTTGACGTATTTGCGCTTTTTGACGAGATAACCTTAGTTCCCCATCGCAGTGAGCTCTCTTAGAACCAGGGTGTGAGTGCACATGCATCTTGGAAATTTATAGGCTGTCGTCTCTGATCCTGTGCCCAAAATCCAGAAGATTCGCCTGCCACAGAAAGCAATACACAGCATCGTATGGCTAAAGGATATGTAATAGCTGAAAACGTTTTTCTGCCGGGGTCAAATTTATGGGGATAGATTTCTCCCTGTGGAAATGAGATCATGTATCATGTTACTTTACTTTACACGATGCATTATGTTACGTCAATTGGGTACTAATACTACCAAGTAAAGAAGCGCAAATTTCTCAAGACGTTTTTACGAGTTAAACTTCGTTGAAGCTATCAGATAATTCGAAGAGGCAGTTCCCTTCTTTTAAATTCCTTGTTCTGAACAGGACGTACTCGCTTTTTTGTGCGATGATAGGAGCAATTTTAATTATCGTATTTATAATTATTATTTTAAACAATTCTGTTTTAGGTAAAATAATCCGTTTTTTTGTCAAGTTTTATCGCTTCAACTATTGTAGCTAGACGTCATTATTGCAATTGCACTGCGGCAGGGGCTTTTCCTGTCCTTGTGTCGCTGAGCCCATTCTCAGATTCGGTTTTAATTCAACGAAAGGATCCCCGAATGACTCAAGTTTTCGGAGTTATCGTAATTATGGCTTCTGAGTGTATACAGAATGGTCAGTTAAACAAAGGACAGTGGACAAAGGAATGCAAATGACTGAAAATTATGTGGATACATTAAGCTCCACAGCAAAAACTGAGAGACGCGCGAAATTACACGAAACGGTACCGGTAATTTCAGTTGAAGAAGGGGATTCAGGATTAAAGGACGTTAGTCAAGGGTCATTACAAGAGGTAATCCACAGAAATTTTACAACTACCAAGTATCAAGGAGCCCCTCTACTCGGAGCGATGTAAACTGTGTAAACAGTCACTCCTTTCAACTCTATAATCGAGTATTCAAACAAAGTTATGGACGTGATTTATGCGCTAATATATCCCCAGACAGTGAAAATGACCCATTAATAACGCTATCTGTCTTTAGAATAACAATATGAGAAAGTACAAAGAAAGGGGGTCGGGTGGGGATTGGTGGCGAATTTTCAATTAAGTAACAGAATTGACTACTGAACGAATTCAAATTCAAATGGCTCCAGGCACTATGGCACTCAACATCTGAGGTCATCAGTCCCCTAGACTTAGAACTACTTAAACCTAACTGACCTAAGGGCGTCACACACATCCATGCCCGAGGCAGGATTCGAACCTGCGACCCAGCAGCAGCGCGATTCCGGACTGAAGAAATATGAACTGCAAACGTCTCACTAACATCGTGAAAGTATAAGAAATCTCTCACTGTAGGCTCGATTTTTGGAAAAACAATTGTTTTTGTCGTAATAAACTGAAGATAAAGAGCTTGTGTTGTGATAGTGATATCTCGAAGAACTGCTTCAGCATCAGGTTACCTGGATTATTGAAATTTTTAATGAAAAATAAAAGCCACCGTCGCACCAAAATGCAATGTACATGCTGAACAAAATGGAACGTAAGTAAGGGTATGGTGCGTCTTCCGGTTGTCACTATGGGTAGTTCTCGGACACCAATACTATGCACCTGTCCTCCTACACTGTGCAACTGGGTATACTGGTGTTTTCTTTGGAGTCTTTTTGTCAAGTATAATCGCTTCAAATATTACAGCTAGACGTCATTATTGCAACTGCACCGCGTCCGGGGCTTTCCCTGCCCGGTATGTGTCTGAGCCCGATCCTGAGACAGAAACACCGTGCGTGTGTCTTCAGTACTCTGCGACTGAGTGTTACGGTGTTTTGTTTCGAGTTTCCTATCGAGTTTTCACTCCGTATTGTATACACAAAGAATCAACGAGTCTTTGTTGCGTTGAACTACGCAAAAACAGAATGGTATGTGGAATGTCGGCTTCAGTTCATACGGAAACTTCCCGGTGTGCATGTTCCAAATGATTCGACGGTACGCAGATGAGTGAAGAAATTTAAGAGACTGGATCTGTGTTATACGAAAGAAGACCTAGAGAACCTAGTGTTTTAAACGAAAATAAATTAGACGAGATAGGGGAGGCCTTGGAAAGATGTCCGAGAAAATCTTTGCGCCGTTTGGCAATTCAGACCGGTGTGTCAAGAACGTCTCCTCACAGAACTGTGAACGTACTGAAGCTGACACCATTCAAAATAACAGTAGAGCATCAGCTGAGGAACTCAGATACTGTTGCTCGACATCGTTGTTGCAACTGGCTGTCACAGTCAGTGCACGACGGGGAATTTGATACTGAGATGCTTTTTTCCCCAGATTAAGCATGGCTGCATTTGTCAGACTACTTAAGGTGGGAGGGGGAGGGTTTACTACCTTTTGGTTCAAAAAATCGAATTTTTTTAAATTGCATTTTTAGGTCCATAAAAGTGTTTAGAATCCTTCCCTGAAACGGTTTTTCCGAATGCGGAACGGAAATGTTTGATATGCGCCGTTGAACAAAAAAAAAAGTCATCTGCTTGAAATCGGCCTTTTGGACGCACTAGTTTTTTTTTCTTTCGGAGGACGAGTTATTGTACCGGTGCTTGGGAGGATACACACAAATTCAAATGAAAGTTTGAACACTTGTGTTTGGAAGTTAGTCCCCAAGCATTTGCAATCTTTTGCGAAGTCTGTGGAGATTGCGACTTGTTGGCAGTGAGGAGCTTCAACGAAGGGTATTCATCAATTCTGAAGACCATGACAACTATGGACGTCACCCTGGGACTCTATTGGACGCAGTTCGCCATGCATTCGGACGACTACCAGATTCATACGGCCGAAAACCGCTTGTCACCGGCCGTACGAGCAGCTCTGGAGCAGCGCAGGATGGCCCAGATCGAGCAGAACGCCCTCTGTGTGGAAGAAGAGGGACTAGTTTATGCACCCGGTATAGCATATTGAACGTACGTTGCGTAATATTGCATTTATATGTAGTCAAAACTTCGAACGCGTTTTTCTCGAAATGACTTTTTTTTTAAAAAAATTTTTATCTCGCGGTATGGTAACTTAAAATTTACTGAACCGATTGGCATGATTCTTTGTTTCCGACAAAGCAAACTAAATTGTCTAGGAGTTGTACCACTACTTTTATTCCGATCCGTCTGTGAAGTTTGGAAGGTAGGGGATGAGGTACTGGCAGAAGTAAAGCTGTGAGGAGGGGCCGTGAGTCGTGCTTGGGTAGTTGTACCACTACTTTTATTCCGATCCGTCTGTCAAGTTTGGAAGGTAGGGGATGAGGTACTGGCAGAAGTAAAGCTGTGAGGACGGGCCGTGAGTCGTGCTTGGGTAGCTCAGATGGTAGAGCACTTGCCCGCGAAAGGCATAGGTCCCGAGTTCCAGTCTCGGTCTGGCACACAGTTTTAATGTGCCAGGCAGTTTCATAACCATTTTTAGTTGGCCTACGAAGTCGAAAAATCGATGAAAAAATGGCCGCCATTTTGTTTCCTATGGTCCAAATAACTTAAGGGTGGTACAAATCCTAAAGAATCTTATATATACTTCGCAAACGTCAACTGAATTTTGATTTCAGACGAGCCGGCTGACCTGTGACATACCGCGCGTGGAGGTCACACTCAAATTTTGGTTCGTTCAGACGGCACTTCCACCTTTGCTCTTCGATATTTCCGCTCGAAGAAATTTTAGTTTGTAGAGGAAATACCAATAAACATTTTGATCAAATTTGACATTGATATCTTTAACACATACCGAGAAAAAAATTTTCAAAGAACATGCTTGTTTCGGGCCAAAGATGATAAACCTCCCTTTAAATTCTGAGACCAACCCACGCTGGAGCTCCGAAAATGAAGTAAAACAGAGATTTGCAGTTCATGCGGGATGAATTAATGGACCAGTCTTTTTCCACAAAACGGTATGTTCTGACAGGTTGCGACGGGTCAGGCTCTTATCGCGCAGTTTCCTTTCCCTGAAAGAATTTCCACCTACCTCGTTTCTTAGGTAGTTGCTGCACTCGCCTCTCCTGATAGCAGCTACTGGAAAAATTGCAGAAAAGCAGTGTTGAAGAAACTGCAATTTAATAGCCGCTCACCGGAGGCCGCGATACATGTTTGCTGAAATACAATCTATGAGCAATCTTCCTAAATAAATTGAGTTATTGGAATGGTAGTAATTGTTTACTCAAACGAGAACGCGAAGTTGATAATTCTATTTAAGCTCTTTATTGTCTTTAAGCCTGATCATCAGCCCGCTAATCTACGTTTGAAGAAAGTTCAGTTCACAATTCTATCCACACTCAAACCCCGCCAGAATTAGCTTTCAAAGTTACGGAATTTACTTTACTGCAACACAGACTATTTTCTAACTTACACGTTTGCAGTCGATGTTCAATAATAGTTCGTTTTTTAAACGTTAATGCTCGCCATAAGCACTTAGTAAAAGTTTACGAAGTACCGCCACGCTTTTAATTATTAAAGTTACTCGCGTCTTTCGCGGAACGAAAAGTCACAACTCGCTCAAACTCACACTACGCGTTACTGGACTCTTCCAGTCTCAAATCGCACAGTACCGAACCGATGAAGCCGTTTTATGACTTCATTTTACACATTATTCGCGAGGACACATCAAGCATGTCTCTTCTCGATCACAGTTCCTTCGCGACTCCTCATCCACTCGCGACTCACTCTCCTAGTCTGCTAACCGTCCTCGCATCTCATTGGCTCACACATCACACAGCCAATCAGAATTAACTCTTTGGGTGCGCCTCGCGCCAAAATCTAGCACGCACCAGTCATGACTTCTGAAATCATTTACGTCATGATTTCTTGTTACACAAAATTTACTGTATAATTTAACAAACCGAAAGGAAAACTAGACTTTACTTTATTTCCAGAAATTATTTAAATACTCGCGAACGTTCTGGCTGCTTGTACAATACCATACACTCTTGGACATCCGACATTCACTAAGATGGGGAACCACTGGCGACTCTGTTCCCACGGTTACATCGTCTGAACACTTGCGAGTTCCAACCTAGATTTTATACACTTGCAAAGAATGGCGAATGTCCCTCTTTCATTCACTCAGGCACACTCATTCACTCTCACCTACTCATATAAAATAACTGTTCACAAAAATTCAAAACGTTTATGGTTTTAACAAAGTTATAGGTGAATTTCTAAAAGTAAAATTCTCAAAATAAATACAAAAGCACGGAAGGTGATTTTGTTTCATAGTTGGATGGTCACTGAAGGTGATCTATACATAATGGTATTTATTTAGACTCGAAAATTGTAGAAATTTGCGTTTTCTGTAAGATTTTTCTAATTTCCAAAATATGCAGGTTTCAAAGCTCAAATTTGGATGACTTATTTTTATTCATAACAGAAACTAGTATATTAACTTTTAATTTCCTCAGGTTCTTCAGTTAGAAGTTATTAAAGATGAAAGTTCCACGTTATACACGCGGCTAGTTAGCGCACAGGTCTTACATTCTCACGGTACAGACATGCCATATGGTCGTGACGTCAGACGAACGGACACCGGTAATCTGCCCGCTACAGCACATATGCTAATCTGATGGCTACTTTACAGTCTGTCTACATTTCACAGTAAATATTTGATAGAAAACTGTGCGCTCGCACTAGTTGCGACGCCACAAGGTATGTGAGCAATATAATCATCCTTTCTTTCGAGAACCAACACCTAACGAAATGATGTAAGGTTATTTCATGCAGGACAATGCAAGACTACACATCGGCAGTGCTTCCATGAGAGCAACACGAGGTGTTTTTGATGACGGGACAGTTGACTGGCCTCCTCTTTTTCCGTGTGCGTTTTTTCTTTGGGGAATGTTAAAAGACAAGGTGTACGCAACCAACGCCCCACACGCTCGAAGAGTTGGAAGTCGGTTCGGTTGGTCATTTCCTAGGTTTCGGCAGCCCAAATTCGTCGAATGTTTGCTAACTTGTGCACGAGATGTCAGCTATTCTTACCACAAAGGGACGTAAATTTGAGCGCCTACTATAAATAAAGGTAAGCGTAAGTTAATCAGACGGCGAAGTTGCTTATGCTTAATACAGAGGATGTACGTGCGCAGCCGTTTGCCGGCATATTCGTGTCCGAGCGGCCGGCGGATGCAATGGCGGACCACTTCCGGGCTTCTTTCGTGAGGTACCTTGCACCACTCAACCTGTTTGGTGTATTTATGGTTCTATTAATATACCACCAATACTCCCTCTCCATAGATAGTGAGGATAATCAAGTGGTCTTATCTCTTAAGGCGTGCATTTTAGAGCCCAAGTTTACTGGACTTTTTTCTTGTTTTGGTCCATACTACCACTACTCAAAATATGGAATACTTTTTTAACATCTTACGCGTTACTACTGTTAATATACGACTAAAATGGTGCTCAATCCCATTAGAAGGTTACCTATCGAACTGCTGCCAAGGAGTAAAAAGAATATTTTCAATAATTCACATAATTGTTGTTGTTGTGGTCTTCAGTCCAGAGACTGGTTTGATGCAGCTCTCCATGCTACTCTATACTGTGCAAGCTTCTTCATCTCCCAGTACCTACTGCAACCTACATCCTTCTGAATCTGCTTAGTGTAGTCATCTCTTGGTCTCCCTCTACGATTTTTCCCCTCCACGCTGCCCTCCAATACTAAATTGGTGAACCCTTGATGCCTCAGAACAAGTCCTACCAACCGACCCCTTCTTCTAGTCCAGTTGTGGTACAAACTCCTCTACTCCCCAATTATCTTCAATACAAATGGCTCTGAGCACTATGGGACTCAACTGCTGCGGTCATCAGTCCCCTAGAACTTAGAACTACTTAAACCTAACTAACCTAAGGACATCACACACATTTATGCCCGAGGCAGGATTCGAACCTGCGACCGTAGCAGTCGCACGGTTCCGGACTGCGCGCCTAGAACCGCGAGACCACCACGGCCGGCTATGTTCAATACCTCCTCATTAGTTATGAAATCTACCCATCTAATCTTCAGCATTCTTCTGTAGCACCACATTTCTAAAGCTTCTATTCTCTTATTGTCCACACTATTTATCGCCCATGTTTCACTTCCATACATGGCTACACTCAATACAAATACTTTCAGAAACGACTTCCTGACGCTTAAATCTATACTCGATGTTAACAAATTTCTCTT
Organism: Schistocerca gregaria; assembly: GCF_023897955.1. Classification (NCBI taxonomy): domain Eukaryota; kingdom Metazoa; phylum Arthropoda; class Insecta; order Orthoptera; family Acrididae; genus Schistocerca; species Schistocerca gregaria. The sequence continues at coordinate 926,031,359 of NC_064922.1, read as the reverse complement.
CTTCAGAAATGCTTTCCTTGCCATTGCCACTCTACATTTCATTTCCTCTCTACTTCGACCATCATCAGTTAATTTGCTAGCAAAATAGCAAAACTTCTTTACCACTTTAAGTGTCTCATTTCCTAATCTAATTCCCTCAGCATCACCCTACTTAATTCGACTACATTCCATTATCCTCGTTTTGCTTTCGTTGATGTTCATCATATATCCTCCTTTCAATACACTGTCCATTCCATTCATTTGCTATTCCACGTCCTTTACTGCCACTGACAGAATTACCATGTCATTGGCGAACCTCAAAGTTTTTATTTCTTTTCCATTGATTTTAATACCTACTCCGAATTTTTCTTTTGTTTCCTTTACTACTTGATCAATATACAGATTGAATAACATCGGGAATAGGCTACAACCCTGTCTCACTCCCTTCCCAACCACTGCTTCCCTTTCATTGCCATCGAGTCTTATAACAGCCATCTGGATTCTGTACAAATTGTAAATAGCCTTTCGCTCCCTGTATTTTATCTCTGCCACCTTCATAATTTGAAAGAGAATATTCCAGTCAACATTGTCAAAAGCTTTCTCGAAGTCTACAAATGTTAGAATCGTGTGTTTACCTTTCCTTAATCTATCTTCTAAGATAAGTCGTAGGCTCAGTATTGATACACGTGTTCCAATATTTTTACGGAATAATTGGTAACCGAATTAAAAGAAATTAAAATACTGTCATAATCTACTTATTAAGAAGTATAATGTTAAGTTAAAAGTGTAACTCAATACGAACAGTATTAAGCTAGAAACTGTGTTTGTGTTTTAAGGCAGCGTAGCTCACTGGACGCAATTTATCCAGAATGAGAGCACAAAGCGACTCCCAACAAAATCTGGATATAATTTCAAAACTTTTCCAACGTTTTCCTCACTGATGCCCACACAAAATAAGAAAAGGAAGGAATATTGTCGCTTCAGCATCAGGCACGGCGTTCAAATTTGTAACTAACTCCTTTCGCTGTACATATAGGTGGTATTCACAAACACCGCTGAATGTTAATTTCTGTTTCAACACTGACAATGTTGAGTGTTCATGGAAAAAGTTTAAGGCAATTGTAAAATGCGTTTTAGACAGGTACGTGCCGAGTAAAACTGTGACCGAGGGGAAAAACCCACCGTGGTTCAACAACAAAGTTAGGAAACTACTGCGAAAGCAAAGAGAGTTTCACTCCAAGTTTAAACGCAGCCAAAACCTCTCAGACAAACAGAACCTTAACGATGTCAAAGTTAGCGTAAGGAGGGCTATGCGTGAAGCGTTCAGTGAATTCGAAAGTAAAATTCTATGTACCGACTTGACAGAAAATCCTAGGAAGTATTGGTCTTACGTTAAATCAGTAAGTGGCTCGAAACAGCATATCTAGACACTCCGGGATGATGATGGCATTGAAACAGAGGATGACACGCGTAAAGATGAAATACTAAACACCTTTTTCCAAAGCTGTTTCACAGAGGAAGACCGCACTGCAGTTGCTTCTCTAAATCCTCGCACAAACTAAAAAATGGCTGTTATCGAAATAAGTTTCCAAGGAATAGAAAGGCAACTGGAACCACTCAACAGAGGAAAGTCCACTGGACCTGAATGGATACCAATTCGTTTCTACATCGAGTACGCGAAAGAACTTGCCCCCTTTCTGACAGCCGTGTACCACAAGTCTCTAGAGGAACGGAAGGTTCCAAATGATTGGAAAAGAGCACAGGTAGTCCCAGTCTTCAAGAAGCGTCGTCGAGCAGATGTGCAAAACTATAGACCTATATCTCTGACGTCGATCTGTTGTAGCATTTTAGAACATGTTTTTTGCTCGAGTATCATGTCGTTTTTTTAAACCCAGAATCTACTCTGTAGGAATCAACATGGATTCCGGAAACAGCGATCGTGTGAGACCCAACTCGCTTTATTTGTTCATGAGACCCAGAAATTATTAGATACAGGCTCCCAGGTAGATGCTATTTTCCTTGACTTCCGGAAGAAGGCGTTCGATAGAGTTGCGCACTGTCACCTGATAAACAAAGTAAGAGCCTACGGAATATCAGACCAGCTGTGTGGCTGGATTGAAGATTTTTTAGCAAACAGAACACAGCATGTTGTTATCAATGGAGAGACGTCTACAGACGTTAAAGTAACCTCTGGGGTGTCACAGGAGAGTGTTATGGGACCATTGCTTTTCAATATATATGTAAATGACCTAGTAGATAGTGTCGGAAGTTCCATGCGGCTTTTCGCGGATGATGCTGTAGTATACAGGAAGTTGCAGCATTAGAGAATTGTAGCGAAATGCAGGAAGATCTGCAGCGGATAGGCACTTGGTGTAGGGTGTGGCAACTGACCCTGAACATAGACAAATGTAATGTATTGCGCATACATAGAAAGAACGTTCCTTTATTGTATGATTATATGACAGCGGAACAAACACTGGTAGCAGTTACTTCTGTAAAATATCTGGGAGTATGCGTGCGGAACGATTTGAAGTGGAATGATCATATAAAATTAATTGTTGGTAAGGCGGGTACCAGGTTGAGATTCATTGGGAGAGACCTTAGAAAATGTAGTCCGTCAACAAAGGAGGTGGCTTACAAAACACTCGTTCGACCTATACTTGAGTATTGCTCATCAGTGTGGGATCCGTGCCAGATCGGGTTGACGGAGGAGATAGAGAAGATCCAAAGAAGAGCCTCGCGTTTCGTCACAGGGTTATTTGGTAACCGTGATAGCGTTACGGAGATGTTTAGCAAACTCATGTAGCAGACTCTGCAGGAGAGGCGCTTTGCATCGCGGTGTAGCTTGCTCGCCAGGTTTCGAGAGGGTGCGTTACTGGATGAGGTATCACATATATTGCTTCCCCCTGCTTATACCTCCCGAGGAGATCACGAACGTAAAATTAGAGAGATTCGAGCGCCCACGGAGGCTTTCAGACAGTCGTTCTTCCCGCGAACCATACGCGACTGGAACAGAAAAGGGAGGTAATGACAGTGGCACGTAAAGTGCCCTCCGCCACACACCGTTGGGTGGCTTGCGGAGTATAAATGTAGATGTAGATGTAGAATGTATCTGCACAATTGTGCAATTGTAAGGTACATAGGTCAGGAGATATGACACGTTAAGCATGGGTGTTCGGGTCTTTAAAAAATACCGGGACTGCAGTTCCTGGTTATCCACTAAGCCCTCCAGACCCTCTCTTACAGCTAACCATACATCTTCAGTGACTCAACATAAGTATACGAAAATAATAATAATAATAATAATAACACTACAGCTACCAATAAAAAATACAACTCTGTTACGCCCAATATTATAGTAGAAAATATAGAAAAATTTGGAGGAGAAACTGAGACAACCAAAAAGGTGATTAGCATGAACGCTAAGTGCAAATTTCTAAAGTATCAGAGGAAACTTCAGAATTAGCCAAGAATATAAAGACGACATGGTGGAATGAGCAGTGTGAAGAAGCACTAGACTCAAAAATGGGAAAAACGAGATATTAGAGAAAAGGACACTATGAACCAGTGAGACAACAAATGAAAGAAACATTAAAAATAATGCTGAAAGTTAAAAGTACATCTGAAAAATATCAGCATATGGAGAAACAAGAAAATTTACATGAAAATAATACTAGAATATTATTCCAAACTTTTAAATGTGTACAGTCGTGGACAAAACGAGCGAGACCCCTCGCCTTTTCGTTATGCTGATCCGCGCAGCTTTTAAGTCTGCTACACAGCATAACAGGCAAGGAGACGAAGTGCAGCCAACATACTACGCACAGGCGTGAAATTGAAAAACCATCCGAACTATGTCGGACTGTTTTCAATCTTGTGTAATACTGTATCAATGCTGATTAGTGTGAAACGCAACACGTAATTAGAAGATATAAATGAAAGAAGAAACGACAATTAGTATGAACTGTACTAAAAAAAATGAATTTCAGCTTATCGAGATAACATAACTGTTTTAGTAATACAAAGTACCCCATATCGTTACGAATTAGCAAAATAATATGCGCATTCGGCCACGAAACGGTCTGCGTCAACGTTCAGACCAGTCATACTGGAATACCGTTGCTGACCTACCATTTAGCAATGCGTGAAGATTCATAACAAAATTCTGTTAAAAATCATTCAGTGCCACACTTAATTCATTTATAGACAGAAGAGGAAAAAGTAGGCGGTAACTAGTATGAAATTCTACGAAAGTTTCATATTGACATACACAGAGCGCCCGTACAGAACAAATGCAGCAATAAAACAGATTGGGGGTGCGAGAATTTCTTAAAATTGCTTTACTGATAGTCTAAGAGTGGTACGGTAGAGAAATAGTCCGAAGTTGGTTCAATGAACCCTCTGCCAGGCACGTAAGTCTGGATTGCAAGTAAATCCTGTAGATGTGGTCACGTAGATGTAACAACAAAATTATGTTGCAATTGCGACATGTGAGATACATTTGATTTGAACATTGAAGTTGCTTGCTGTTTATTTATTATTTGTTCATTATTTTCAGCCATAGACAAACACCTAGGTGCGTTAAATTTATACTGAAATAAAGTGCCATGCGTAGACCAATAACAATAAATTCTTGTTGTTGTGGTCTTCAGCCCAGAGACTGGTTTGATGCAGCTCTCCATGCTACTCTATCCTGTGCAAGCTTCTTCATCTCCCAGTACCTACTGCAACCTACATCCTTCTGAATCTGCTTAGTGTAGTCATCTCTTGGTCTCCCTCTACGATTTTTCCCCTCCACGCTGCTCTCCAATACTAAATTGGTGATCCCATGATGCCTCAGAACATGTCCTACCAACCGATCCCTTCTTCTGGTCACGTTGTGCCACAAACTTCTCTTCTCCCCAATCCTATTCAATACTTCCTCATTAGTTATGTGATCTACCCATCTAATTTTCAGCATTCTTCTGTACCACCACATTTCGAAAGCTTCTATTCTCTTCATGTCCAAACTATTTATCGCCCATGTTTCACTTCCATACATGGCTACACTCCAAACAAATACTTTCAGAAATGACTTACTGACACTTAAATCTATACTCGATGTTAACAGATTTCTCCTCTTCAGAAACGCTTTCCTTGCCATTGCCAGTCTACATTTTATATCCTCTCTACTTCGACAATTATCAGTTACTTTGCTCCCTAAATAGCAAAACTCATTTACTACTCTAAGTGTCTCATATCCTAATCTAATTCCCTCAGCATTGCCAAATTTATTCGTCTACATTCCATGATCCTCGTTTTGCTTTTGTTGATGTTCATCTTATATCCTGCCTGCAAGACACTGTCCAGTCCGTTCAACTGCTCTTCCAAGTCCTTTGGTGTCTCTGACAGAATTACGTCATCGGCGAACCTCAAAGTTTTTATTTCTTCTCCATGGATTTTAATACCTACTCCGAATTTTTCTTTTGTTTCCTTTACTGCTTGCTCAATATACAGATTGAATAACATCGGGGAGAGGCTACAACCCTGTCCCAATCCCGTCCCAACCACTGCTTCCCTTTCATGCCCCTCGACTCTTATTACTGCCATCTGGTTTCTGTACAAATTGTAAATAGCCTTTCGCTCCCTGTATTTTACGCCTTCCACCTTCAGAATTTGAAAGAGAGTACTCCAGTCAACATTGTCAAAAGCTTTCTCTAAGTCTACAAATGCTAGAAACGTAGGTTTGCCCTTCCTTAATCTAGCTTATAAGATAAGTCGTAGAGTCAGTATTGCCTCACGTGTTCCAACATTTCTACGGAATCCAAACTGATCTCCCCTGAGGTCGGCTTCTACTAGTTTTTCCATTCGCGTTTTTCCATTCCATTCGCGTTAGTATTTTGCAGCTGTGACTTATTAAACTGGTAGTTCGGTAATTTACACATCTGTCAACACCTGCTTTCTTTGGGATTGGAATTATTATATTCTACTTAAAGTCTGAGGGTATTTCGCCTGTCTCATACATCTTGCTCACCAGATGGTAGAGTTTTGTCAGGACTGGCTCTCCCAAGGCCATCAGTAGTTCCAATGGAATGTTGTCTACTACCGGGGCCTTGTTTCGACTCAGGTCTTTCAGTGCTCTGTCAAACTCTTCACGCAGTATCATATCTCCCATTTCATCTTCATCTATCTCCTCTTCCATTTCCATAATATTGTCCTCAAGTTCATCGCCCTTGTATAGACCCTCCATATACTCCTTCCACCTTTCTGCTTTCCCTTCTTTGCTTAGAACTGGGTTCCCATCTGAGCTCTTGATGTTCATGTAAGTGGTTCTCTTATCTCCAATGGGCTCTTTAATTTTCCTGTAGGCAGTATCTATCTTACCCCTAGTGAGATAAGTCTCTACATCCTTACATTTGTCCTCTAGCCATGCCTGCTTAGCCATTTTGCACTTCCTGTCGATCTCATTTTCGAGACTTCTGTATTCCTTTTTGCCTGCTGCGTTTACTGCATTTTTATATTTTCTCCTTTCATCAATTAAATTCAATATTTCTTCTGTTACCCAAGGATTTCTACATGCCCTCGTCTTTTTACCTAGTTGATCCTCTGCTGCCTTCACTACTTCATCCCTCAAAGCTACCTATTCTTCTTCTACTGTATTTCTTTCCCCCATTCCTATCAATTGTTCCCTTATGGTCTCCCAGAAACTCTGTACAACCTCATGTTCTTTCAGTTTATCCGGGTCCCATCTCCTTAAATTCCCCTCCTTTTTGATGTTTCTTCAGTTGTAATCTACAGGTCATAACCTATAGACTGTGGTCAGAGTCCACATATGCCCCTGGAAATGTCTTACAATTTAAAACCTGGTTCCTAAATCTCTGTCTTACCATTATATAATCTATCTGAAACCTGTCAGTATTTCCAGGCTTCTTCCATGTATACAGCCTTCTTTTATGAATCTTGAACTAAGTGTTAGCTATGATTAAGATGTGCTCTGGGCAAAATTCTACCAGGCGGCTTCCTTTCATTTCTTTGCCCCAGTCCATATTCACCTACTACGTTTCCTTCTCTCCTTTTTCATGCTGCCGAATTCCAGTCACCCATGACTATTAAATTTTCGTCACCCTTCACTCTTTGAATAATTTCTTTTATTTGATCATACATTTCTTCAATTTCTTCGTCATCTGCAGAGCTAGTTGGCATATAAACTTGTACTACTGTAGTAGGTGTGGGCTACGTATCTATCGTGGCCACAATAATGCGTTCACTATGCTGTTTGTAGTTGCTTTCCCGCATTCCTATTAATTATTAAACCTACTCCTGCATTACCCCTATTTGATTTTGTTTTTATAACCCTGTAGTCACCTGACCAGAAGTCTTGTTCCTCCTGCCACTGAACTTCACTAATTCCCACTATATCTAACTTTAACCTATCCATTTCCCTTATTAAATTTTCTAACCTACCTGCCCAATTAAGGGATCTGACATTCCACTCTCCGATTCGTAGAACGCCAGTTTTCTTTCTCCTGTAACAACATCCTCTTGAGGATTTGCCGCCCGGAGATCCGAGTGGGGGCTATTTTACCTCCGGAATATTTTACGCAAGAGGACGCCATCATCATTTAATCATACAGTGAAGCTGCATGCCCTCGAGAAAAATTACGGTCGTAGTTTCCCCTTTCTTTCAGCCGTTCGCAGTACCATCACAGCAAGGCCGTTTTGGTTATTGTTACAAGGCCAGATCAGTCAATTATCCAGACTGTTGCCCCTACAACTACTGAAAATGCTGCTGCCCCTCTTCAGGAACCACATGTTTGTCTGGCCTCTCAACAGATACCACTCCGTTGTGGTTGCACCTACGGTACAGCTATCTGTATCGCTGAGGCACGCAAGCCTCCCCACCAACGGCAAGGTCCATGGTTCATGGGGGGAGGAATAAACTCTTAAGTACTTGATATAGTACTGAAGTATCTGCCAGCGTCTTCAGAAGTGGATATCGCATACGACGTTCCTAGGGTGTATATATGTGGCTATTGCAGAAGACTTCGAACAAAATTTGAATGTAGCTTCGCAAAAGTCCCGTGATCAAACGATTTGAGTTGCTAGCGAGTACAGTTTGTCCTCACTAGACAGTATATATTATCTTTATACGTGAGTTGAAAAGGGTTTAGCCGGGTGCGGTGGCCGATCGGTTCTTCTTTTTTTTCCCATGTTGTTCGTTGTGTTTGGTCGTCGCAGACGTCATAAGACATCGGTTGAAGTTCGTTTGTTGATCTTTCCACTCAGTTTTTTTATTACAGAGGCCAACCAGCTCTCTGACCGGACACGCTGAGCTACCATGCCGGCGTTCTAGACGTTTCAATGACGAACCGCGCGGCTGCTTCAGTCACAGGTTAGAATCCTACCACGAACATTGATGTGTGTGATGTCCTTTGATTAGGTGGGTTTGAGTGGTTTTAGATCTAGTGGACTGATGACCTAATCCGTTTGGTCGCATAGTTCTTAGAGCCATTTTTTGTCCTTTCGCGTAAATTTTCTTTACATAAATGGCCGTAACTTTAGATTGCGTTGACATAGAAGGTCACTTTTTTACACCACCAAAGGACCATATACCGCAGGAAGTGTGATACATTTCCGCTTATTATGTCTACTCGTACTCGCGGTAAAGAGGTTTTAAGGGTTGGATAGACAGAAGGTCAAAAAAGTGAGACTAGTAGGGTTCCATTTTTACCGATTTAGGTGACGAAAACAGCTACGACAGTTACTGATGATGAGAGCCGCATAAATAATTACCCCTACTCTTTATTCGAAATGTTCTAGTTGCAGTCGATACATCAGCATATTACTCGTAGCTACGCTTTCAATCTCAATCACGTTTACAGGAATGCAAATAAAATCCATTTGCCTATACACGTGGTAATTCAGATCCCAACCTATTAATGCCACCGCGTTTTAGAATTTCGAGCATTCCCATTGGTAACTAGCTTAAGAAACACTTCGGCTAGTGAACGTTTTCTGGCTGTGACGAGTCTAATGGAGAATTCGAAACCTTGTATAATACGTTTGGCAGCTTTGTAGCCCTTTATTTCCGGGGGTGGTGCAGAATTATCTTACTACATTTACTCGCTAATAACAGTATTTTGTTATTTCGATAAACATCCCGAATGATTGTCACACAAGCGGTGACATAAAGGTAGACAGTTCATGTTTTTGAGTCCAGAAAGCTCTATGCAACAAAAACTGCAGATCATTTTGCCATTATAATTGTGAAATTGCCGACTTATTCATGTCTGGGGTAATGATAGAAGGCTGTTTGCCTGGGTTGTCTGCTATCGTAGTGAAAGGTGTATGCTACTGCAAGGGAGGCCTGGTTTGTTTTCGGTTCTAATCTCGATGGAGCCAGATAAACTATCGGTAAAGCAATTTTAAGAAATTATAGCGCCCCCGATACGTTTTATTGCTACCTCTATTCTGTACCGGCGCTCTGTGGATGGCAATATGAATTGACTTAAGCGTGGCACTGAATGATTTTTAACTGAGTTTCGTTATGAATCTTCACGCATTGCTACATTTGCACACTTTCATGGAAGGTCAGCAACGGTAATCCAGTATGACTGGTCTGAACGTTGACACAGGCCGTTTCGCGGCCGAATGCGAATATTATTTTGCTAACTCGTTACGATCTGGGGTACCTTGTATTACTAAAACAGTTATGTTACCTCGATAAGCTGAAATCCATTTTTGTTAATACAGTTCATACTAATTAGCGTTTCTTCTCTCATTTATATATTTACGTGTTATGTTTAACACACTAATCAGCATTGATACAGTATTACACAAGATTGAAAACAGTCTGACATAGTTCGGATAGTTTTTCAATTTCACGCCTGTGCATAGTATGTTGGTAGCACTTCGTCTCCTTGCCTGTTATGCTGTGTAGCAGACTTAAAAGCTGTGCGGATCAGCAAAACGAAAAGGCGAGGGGTCTCGCTCGTTTTGTACACGACTGTACTTACAGAGTATCAAGCACCAAGTATATGTTTCAAACATGAAATTGGCAACATGTGATTAAATAACAAAGGAAGTTGAGAAATATTAGCAAAATTTTTTGACAGGCTGTACAGTTCTAACAGTTGAACTGCGATTTTAAGCAGTACCATAAAACCTCTACATCTACATCTACATGACTACTCTGCAATTCACATTTAAGTGCTTGGCAGAGGGTTCATCGAACCACAATCATACTATCTCTCTACTATTCCACTCCCGAACAGCGAGCTGGAAAAACGAACACCTAAACCTTTCTGTTCGGGCTCTGATTTCTCTTATTTTATTTTGATGATCATTCCTACCTATGTAGGTTGGGCTCAACAAAATATTTTCGCATTCGGAAGAGAAAGTTGGTGACTGAAATTTCGTAAGAAGGTCTCGCCGCGACGAAAAACGTCTACGCTGTAATGACTTCCATCCCAACTCGCTTACCATATCTGCCACACTCTCTCCCCTATAACGCGATAATACAAAACGAGCTGCCCTTTTTTGCACCCTGGAGGAAGATTTCTCATCACTGAGCTAAAAATTCATGAAGCATCAAACCAAAAACGACAAAACGAGTGGTGAAAACTCCAATGCAACAGGATTATTGAAATTGCCCGAATCAAGTATTGCAAATAATCTATAGCTGCTTTTTGAGAACATTTGAAAAACTGAAAAGATCCCAGAAGAGAGGAAAAGAGGATTAGTCTATCCACTACATGAAAATCGAGACAAAAATATGCTAATAATTACAGTGTGTCAGTTCTGCCAGTAGCAAACAAAATACTATCAAAAATTCTCCTGGACAGAGTTGTAGAAACTTTAGGTAAAGAACTGGGAGAATATCAAAGTGGTTTTCGAAAAGACAGATGTTTCACTTAAAACCAGTAATGCACCAGAGAATGTTCGCCAGCATATCTATAATAATATAATTTACTGATTTCAAGGAAGCATTCTATTCGGTTGAAAAAGAGGCAGTGGATTAAAATCATTGGAGGATTTGGCGTTAAAGAAAAATTATCAAACATAACTCGAGGAACTCTGACAAATATGGCATCTACAGGGAAATTTATGAAAGAAGTGCCTCAGAAATTTGAAATAAAAAATGCTGTCAGAATGGTGATGGTTAATCGCCTTTACTGTCTAACTGCATCTAGAAAAAATTATAAAAATTTGGAAATAATAAATCACAAAGTGAACCAACATTTCTGGCAAAGAAAACAGATGGAATTCAGGTAAAATGTGTATTCTACTCTGTTTGTTTTCTACTCGATGGATAATAAATTAAACTTTTTGAAGTGGGAATGCTTTCTGACTTTTGACTGTGAAGTCAGAAATGGAAATTAATGAAATGTTTTTATGGTCAGCTGCCAAACAGGCACCACCAAACATATCAGAAATAAACTTTCTACGATATTTAACAGTAAATGTTCTTAGTTCTATGTATTCTCAGTGGTAAACTTTATCTCTTCTTTCTGTTGCGTTGGTCGATTTGAATACAGCCGCCGTAGAAGTTGCTAATTATTGAGCGTGCCGCGTATTGAAAGGAACACATATTTCGATTCGGTGAGATGATGTGTCTCTCAAATAAATATATAGGCACTGTAATTAACTTCACGTTCTTTATATTAACTCAAAATCCAATTTTATTAATAAAATTGTTATTACAGGAAAAGCAATAAAAATGTTAGCGTCCTCACTTCCTCAAGGCACACCACAAACTCCTCTCTTTCTCCCGACTTTAAAAAAAAAAGTGGCAGACACATCTCTAACAATATCTCCGCTGCAGTACGTCGTTTCCTTTTTTATCCTACGTACTCCTCTTAAGAAATATGTCGCAACTACCATTGCACTTGCCTGCTACTGTGGACTGTGGATTCATATACACAGAACACAGTACAAAGTTTCCTTTTCTTATTAATTTATACATTTTACTTTTTTACGTGGACTAGGTGCAGTCGTCTGCTATCATGGTGGAAGGACGAGAAATCTTTATTTCGGTAGTTTAACAATTAGCATATTTCGCTATTACTCTTTAATATACTATTTGACTAACGTATGTCAGCTACGTGAGAACCTCGGTTTTATCAAATTACTTGTGTATCATATATTCCACCAAAATTTGTCTAACACTACAGTAAAATTAGCAATAAATCAATTACTTCACATACATAAGGAAAATATTACTAATTTTGTTTCACGTCATGTAATCCTTTTTAACATTCAATTAAATATTTATCTTTCTTTATTTACATGTATGACAATTGTGTGTCTCTCGTTTAGTCTGCAAGAAAGACTTGCGTGTCTTCAGTCGCTTGTTTTTCTATTGTCGTTGAGCTTCCGGCGTAAAAAACATTCCATTATGTAACTTATAACGTGTTCCCAAGTCTGCATCGTCAGACGAGTTTGATTGTTTGCAAATTGTTCTTCTTCCCTTTTGTCATAATCCGACTTTGACGAATCAGTGTTAACGTGACTACTGTCTAGTACAGATTTTCTGTTTTGATTAGCTATGGAAGGCGGTTTGTTCGATCTCAGTGACAAATTCCTCACGAATCTATTGCTTATATATCACTATCCATTTTAGACTGAATTTTATGTTCTCTTTCGTTTATGGTCTGTTCAACCGCGACAACCTAAGTTTTTTCAGCTAGAGTAGAATCTTTGTCAAAGGCGCCGGCCTAAGTTCTCTCATTTAATCTTTTTACTCCTTACTAATAGACTCTTACTCGGTTTTCAAAAAAAGTTTGTCTTAACGTCAGAAATTCTACGTCTTGCGTTAGTTTTTGCTTATCATTCGGTAATTTTCGAAAGCCGACTTCTTTTCAGACACGTGTGTTTAATTTGTTATTACCACTTGAGCTAAGCTTTCATTTGCGCTTTTGAAACTATCGTACGTCGTTGCAAGTTCCTCAACTTGACATTTACTTTCACCTTGATCTTCATTCATACAAAAAGTTTTCTTGGCGAACTGATTGTACATATGATTAAGTTTTGTTTCTAATTTTGTTGCTTGCATCTGTCAACTGTGTGTTCAAATTAGTACGCAGATTTTCGAAGTCGTTCGAAAGTGAAGTGACTTTTTGACCTAAGGTACTGACGTTTTGATCCAAATTGCCGAGACCAACGAACACGTTTGTGATTTTTGCACTCAAGTCTGTATTTATTAATATTAATTTCGATAAGTATTGTTCTATGTTTGATACCTACAAATGTTGATTGTCTAATAGTTTTAATAATTGTGTGTGCCCGTTTCGTTCACTCAATATTGAGCTCAGAAAATATCTTACTTCTGTTGCATTCTTTCGATCCAAATTATTTTGAAAAGAGACATTTACTGTTGTGGGAAGTGAAGTAACCTCATCGATTGTTAGACACGTGACGTCGTTTGGTCTAACATTCTGTCCATTCGTTGCAGGTGGGTTCAGCCGTATATTGTTTTAGAGTGTAACAATGCCACCCTGTTGCGATGCAATGTCATTTTCGTTATCTAATACGTTGGATTCTTATTCTTATTTTCGCTATAACCACCGTTGGTATTAATTTTCTAGTGAACTCGATTCCATTTTCACTGACAGTAAAAGTGGACACTGTACCGGAATTATTGAAATATGACAGAAACTCTGTAGATGTGGAAAATTTTACTCGCGTTATACGTTCGCGACAAGATGGGTTCTCATTATGTCCCTGTTACGTCTATAAAAATCGTTTACTATTGCAATGGAAAATCAAGTCTACTATAAATAGTGTTGTTTGGATAAAGGTTTTAAGCAGATTAGGGACCAGTATATTGCGGCGATACTGCTATTGCGTTCTATGATCAACGGAATATTCTTGATCATACCTAAGGTTGACGTAATTCTCTTCACGATCCGTAAAATCCGATTAGTTGTCTTTGGAGGTCATTTTCTTCAGTTTTCATAATTTTATTCCGCTTTTACTGGTAACATTCTCTATTTCATTTTAGCCTCATTGTCGAACATAAGGGACAGACAGAATGGAATTAGTATTTCAACAATCACTGTTACAATCACATTACTTTTTATTTACGATCTAGGGATCTGGTCTCTGTTCGTTCGCCATTGTATTGTATTCTAATTTTTTTCACTACTGGCTGGATAAAGTATTAGAGTTTTTGAACTGGAACAGTAAACGTACTTAGCTGTATTTTTTCTCAGTGAGAAACTTTACCTCATCTTACTGCTAGGATGGTCGATTTGAATACAGCCGCCGTAGAAACAGTTAATTATTGACCGTCTCGCTCAATGAAAGAAACTCATATTTCGATGCTATGAGATGATCTGTTTGTCAAATAAATATACAGGCACTGCCATTTACTTCACGTTCTTTATTTTAACTCAAAATCCAATTTTATTAACAAAACTGTTACAATAAGTGGAGCCATAAAAATGTTCGCGTCCTCGCTTCCTCAAGACACACCACAGATTCCTCTCTTTCTACCGACTTAAAAACAAAGTGACAGCCACATCTCTCTTATCTAACAGCATCACTGGTGTAGTCCATCGCTACATTTTTTATCTTACGTATACCTTTGTGGAAACATCTTGTACGTGTCATTGCAAATGCTTGGGTTTTGCAGAAGATTTTGTATTACTTTCAGAAAACCTGACAGAATCACTTATTCAAATGAATCCTCTGAAAAAATAGCAAATAGAACTGTTCTCAAAATTTCAGCTGAAAAAACAGAAGTAGTGAACAACATAAAAATGGTACCAAAATTCACAGAGACACAAATATGTAAAACATATCGAGTAAGTAAACTTAAATATCTTGGAGAAACTGTACAACAGAATTGAATAGCAAAATTTGCGATAGACGTAAAAGAGGAAAGAGCGTATATTTTGGTAACGAATATTTACGACGTGAAATACCTATGAAAACTAAAACACCATACTACAGCAGTACGTGTAGAATTTTTATACGCATGTGAAAGCCTAGCGTTGAACTGTAAACTGGACAGAATAGAGATACTTGAAAGATGGATTATTAGAAAGATAATGAATGGAATGCAAAAAAGATGGTTAGATAATGACATGTAATGAGATCTGCAAAACTGTAGAGAAAATATCAGAAGTAATGGATAAGCGAAGATTAATCTTTCTTGGACGTCTCTACCGAATGAATGAGTACAGACTAACGAAACAAATTTTCCCGTTTATCTGGATGGAGAAAACGGCAATATCATGGATTACAGTAATAAAGAAAGAATCATAAAGAAACATCATCAAAGAATCGAAAACAACAAAAAGAAATTTTTTTAAGAATAAAGTAATACATTTAAAAGCCTTTCAAAGCAGAAGAAATAAAAAATCGGAAAGAACATGCAAAGGCAAAGGAAAAGACGACATGAGGAGAAAATCAATAGTAATGGAAAACTGGTGGACAACGACAAAGATGAATGCGGAACTGAAGTTATTACCTAATCCCAGTTAGACAAGATGAAAATAAATAAGAGACCTACAACACTGTCATCTAAATACTTACATTTACGGATCTGAGACACTCATTTTATGGGGCCGGCCGAGGTGGCCGAGCTGTTCTAGCGCTACAGTCTGGAACCGCGCGACCGCTACGGTCGCAGGTTCGAATCCTGCCTCCGACATGGATGTGTGTGATGTTCTTAGGTTAGTTAGGTTTAAGTACTTCTAAGTTCTAGGGGACTGATGACCTCAGAAGTTAAGACCCATAGTGCTCAAAGCCATTTGAACCACTCATTTTAAGTATAAAGAGGAACATTGGAAAAATTCTACAGAGAGAAGGAAATACAATCAGGAAAATATAAGGTCCTAATTGCGCTGAACAAGGTACATACAAATAATAAAAAATAAAGAAACTGAAAAGTAGACCAACATTTGTTAGGATATGAGAAAACGCAGGCTAAAATTCTATGGACGTATGAAAAAAACTAACTAGATATGTTGTGGAATTCTATGAAACCCACGGTAAAGCTAAAATTTGGACGATGAAAATGATCAGTACAGTTAAAGGAGACCTGAAGAGACCAGGAAAAACACGACTTGTGTACTAGCGAGAAATAATTTTAGGCAGGAAATTTACGACTGGACAGTTGACGTGACAGAAAAACCCAAGAAGATCGAAACAGGTTGGTTTGGTGAGTGCAAAATTAGAGAATGAAAGTAATATGGTCACAATAAAAATCTAAAACGAAACACTAATGTTTGTTGTACATCACATGATCCAGTGGGGCCCAACGTTAATAGCAGTAATAATACGTAATGCTGAATTATCTTGTTCTTGATTCGTTATACATATAATAATTTTATTTACTTGTTGGAGCATGGGTTACTCAAATTTAGGTTTTATTGTATGAATAATTTAGAATAATTGTCGTTGCCTTTCGACAAAAACACATAATTAACTTTATAAAAACAAGGTTTTTTTTCCGAGCCATATGCTGAGTGGCTTCTCTTGCGTTCGTTCTGTGCTGAAGTAGTGTTTGCTTTTACAGACTCATGCAAATTGACGTAAACGTTTTCAGAACTCGACAGGATAAAAAGGCCGTTTCAGTGAGAGGTTGTTGGATGATGCAAACAGGATAAGTGGAGCAAAAAATAAATACCGCCTGTTTTCGCCAGGTGGTCAAGACAACACCCCGTGTATCTCGCCCCGTTTCCTTTTGCCTCCACAGTGGCCGCGTTCACATTCGTTATACGGATTACGCAAGCAGATAAACAAACAGTAAAAAAGTATATCAGCATCCGCACAGGTCGGATGTCATCAACCCTTCCAGCGTTACTGGTCGGTTTGTTGAACTCCCTTCCGCTAACCGTCTCCACCAGAAGTTCCTCCCTATCTCTGCTATTTTCCCGAACGTCCTGTTCATTATACAAATAAAAACGCAACACAACCAGTCACAAAGTTAAAAGCTTTTTGTTTATTACCTATTTCCGATGCTTACTTCATCAACAATTGGCAGTTCCAGTGTTTAGTTCGGGTGCACTGCTAAACACTGGAACTGCCAGCTGTAATAGGACGAACATTAGAAAAAACACTCTTTAAATTTATTGACTCCTTTCGTTATGTTTTTGTTTATCTTTTAAACTAACACTCACGGAAATACACTACTGGCCATTAAAATAGCTACGCCAAGAAGAAATGCAGATGCTAAACGGGTGTTCATTGGACAAATATATTATACTAGAAGTGACATGTGATTACATTTTCAAGCAATTTGGGTGCATAGATCCTGAGAAATCAGTACCCAGAACAGCCACCTCTGGCCGTAATAATGGCCTTGATACTCCTGGGCATTGAGTTAAACAGAGCTTGGATGGTGTGTATAGTTACAGCTGCCCATGCAGCTTCAACACGATGCAGCAGTTCATGAAGAGTAATGACTGGCGTATTGTGACGAGTCAGTTGCTCGGTCACCATTGACCAGACGTTTTAAATTGGTGAGAGAGCTGGAGAATGTGCTGGCCATGGCAGCAGTCGAACATTTTCTGTATCCATAGAGGCCCGTACTGGACCTGCAACATGCTGTGGTGCATTATCCTGCTGAAATGTTGGGCTTCGCACGGATCGAATGAGCGGTAGAGCCACAGGTCGTAACGCATCTGAAATGTAACGTCCACTGTTCAAAGTGCCGTCAATGCGAAAAAACAGGTGACCGAGACGTGTAACCAGTGGCACCTCATACCATTAAGCCAGGTGATACGCCAGTATGGCGATGACCAATACACGCTTCCAATTTACGTTCACCGCGATGTCGCCAAACACGGATGCGAGCATCATGATGCTGTAAACAGAACATGGACTCATCCAAAAAAAAAAAAAAAATTACGTTTTACCATTCGTGCACCCAGGTTCGTCGTTGAGTACACCATCGTAGGCGCTCCTGTCTGTGATGCAGCGTCAAGGGTACCCGCAGACATGGTCTCCGAGCTGATAGTCCATGCTGCTGCAAACGTCGTCGAACTGTTCGTGCAGATGGTTGTTGTCTTGCAAACGTCCCCATCTGTTGACTCAGCGATCGAGACGTGGCTGCACGATCCGTTACAGCGATGCGGATAAGATGCTTGTCATCTCGACTGCTAGTGATACAAGGCAGTTGGGATTCAGCACGGCGTTCCGTATTAACCTCCTGAACCCACGGATTCCATATTCTACTAACAGTCATTGGATCTCGACCAACGCGAACAGCAACGTCGCGATACGATAAACCGCAATCGCGATAGGCTACAATCTGACCTTTATCAAAGTCGGAAACGTGATGGTACGCATTTCTCCTCCTTACACCAGGTATCACAACAACGTTTCACCAGGCAACGCCGATCAACTGCTGTTTGTGTATGAGAAATCGGTTGGAAACTTTCCTCACGTCAGCACGTTGTAGCTGTTGCCACCGGCGCCAACCTTGTGTGAATGCTCTGAAAAGCTAATCATTTGCATATCACAGCATCTTCTTCCTGTCGGTTAAATTTCGAGTCTGTAGCACGTCATCTTCGTGGTGTAGCAATTTTAATGGCCAGTAGTGTAGCTTACCAAAAGGTATACGGTTGATGAATAAGTTTGTAGCATTTTGGTTTTGCATGTCAGTATTTCGGCTGATATGGATTTATTTCTTGATTGTCAATTTTTATTTTTACTTCACTGTTGCTGTTTGAGTTAACATATTGTAATTTTGTAATTTGGAGATAGTGACTGGAGCTGTGGACGCTAAAGTGGAGAAATCGGAATTCCCACATGTTCTGTTTCAGTTCAGTAGAGGGATGGTAACATCGCATGCAGCCGGAACCATTGCGCCCTATCTGGGGATAATGCCACCAAACAGAGCAAAGCAAGAAAATGGTTTTCTCGTTTTAAGATCGGCCTTTTTGGCGTTAGTGTTTCTCCACGTCCAGGAAGACCTTGCGCGTCTGATAAATATCATTCAAGCACATGAATTCACAATGATCCATGTCAGTGTACTCGAAAACTGGTTCAAAAGGCTCTGAGTACTATAGGACTTAATATCTTAGGTCATCAGTCCCCTAGAACTTAGAACTACTTAAACCTAAGGACATCACACAACACTCAGCCATCACGAGGCAGAGAAAATTCCTGACCCCGCCGGGAATGAAACCCGGGAACCCAGGTGTGGGAAGCGAGAACGCTACCGCACGACCACGGGATGCGCGCTCGAAAACTGGCAAATGTAATTAAATATGATCATTCTACCATTGTGTAAGGCAACGGCCTTGCTGCAGTGGTTATACCGGTTCCCGATAGATCACCGAAGTTAAGCGCCGTCGGACGTGCCCGGCACTTGGGTGGGGTGACCATCCAGGTCGCCATGCTCTGTTGCCATTTTTCGGGGTGCAATCAGCCTCGTGATGCCAATTGAGGAGCTACTCGACCGAATAGTAGCAGCTCGGGGGTCACAGAAAACCATCGTAATGACTGGGAGAGCGGTGTGCTGACCACTCGCCCCTCCTATCCGCATCTTCATTTGAGGACGACACGGCGGTCGGATGGTCCCGATGGGCCACTTATGGCCTGAAGACGGAGTGCTATTCTACCATCGTGCGACTTTTGCATGCACTGGGGAAGGTCTAAAAATCGGGTGTATGTGTACCTCAGCGTCTAAGCCAAAATCACAAAAATAAGTGGGTGCATCATTGCTTGATCGTCATCAATTGAGTCGTGAAGAACAACGACCATTAATCTCCTGTATATGGTGACGAGAAATGGTGTGTTCATGCTAACACGAGGGGAAAAAAAGGAATGTTTCAGACCAAACAAAGCAGCATCATTGCTTGATCGTCATCAATTGAGTCGTGAAGAACAACGACCATTAATCTCCTGTATATGGTGACGAGAAATGGTGTGTTCATGCTAACACGAGGGGAAAAAAAGGAATGTTTCAGACCAAACAAAGCAGCAACCTCCGGTACAAAGAACTGCGCGCATCCACAAAAATAATCCACGTATCTGGTGGAACAGCAACGGCGTGCTGTTCTATTAACTGTTTCCCCGAGGTGTAACCGCCACTGCTTACATTTATTGTCAACAACTGAGACGTCTTGCAGACGAAATCCAAGGACAGTGACCAGGAAGTCTGCGTGAAGTGATGTTACTCCACGATCAGTCCGGCACGCATTCTGCTAGTCTAACAAAAATACTATACAGGGGCTGGGTTTGGAAGTCGCTCCGCACACATCTTATTCAACTCATGTTGTGACCTCAGATTTTCGCATTTTGCGCTCTTTGTCGAACAACCGTCAAGGAACTTCTTTTCTGGACGAAAATGCCATCCAGACAAGGCTCGACGAGTTATTCGCCTCAAAACCAGGTCATAGCAATCTAAAAAAAGGGTAGAAAATCGGATGCACATAATTACCGGCCAATTTCACTGACATCGATTTGTTGTAGAATCATGGAACATATTTTGTGTTCGGACGTAATGACCTTTCTAGACTCTGAGAAGCTCATCTGTAGAAATCAGCATGGTTTTAGGAAACAGAGGTCATGCGAGACGCAGATGACCTTCTTTGTTCATGATATACAACAGGCTCTAGATACCGGCTCCCAGGTTGATACCATATTTCTCGATTTCTGAAAGGTGCTCGACTCAATTCCCCACTGTCGCCTGTTACAAAAAGTGCGCGCTTACGGTCTATACGATGACATATGCGGTTTCATAGAAAGTTTTCTAACAGACAGGGAGCAGTATGTCTTCCTGAACGGGGTGACTTCAACAGAAACAAGCGTAACTTCAGGTGTGCCTCAGGGCAGCGTTGTAGGTCCTCCGCTTTTTACGATTTACATAAACCATCTGGTTGATGGTATTGACAGCGGCCTGACACTGTTTGCCGATGATGGTGTAGTCTACGATAAAGTAGTATCACACGAAAGTTGTGAACAAATCAATGAGGATTTGCACAAAATAAATGCTTGGTGTAAAGACTGCCAGTTATCTCTCAATATTAGTAAGTGTAACCTACTGAGTATAACAAGGTGAAAATACCCATTAATGTACGAGTACAAAATAAATGTCCAGTCTTTGGAAGCCATAACGTCCGTCAAGTATCTGGGTGTGATTATTAGAAATGATCTCAAATTGAATGATCAGATTACACAAGTAATGGGTAAGGCGAACCCTCGATTGCGGTTTATTGATAGAATCCTGAAGCGATGCAGTCCTTCATCAAAGGAAATAGCTTACAATACGTTAATTCGTCCAGTATTGGAGTATTGTTCTTCTGTAGGTGCCCGTACCAGTTGGGGCAGATCCAAAATATTGAGAAGGTCCAAAGAAGAGCGGCTACAATCGTGGCTGGTACATTCAGCCATCGCGAGAGCGTTACAAATCTCATAGGAAATTTGAAGTGGGACACACTTGCAGATAGACGGTGCGCTAAGCCGAAGGGGCTCCTCACTAAATTCCGCTTTCCGATCCTCATCGACCATGTAGAGCATATATTATTACCACCAACTTTCAAATCGCGCAATGATCACGATTCAAAGATCAGGGAAATAGGAGCTCGTACTGAGGCGTTCAGACAGTCGTTTTTCCTTCTCGCGATCCGCGTGTGGAACAGAGGGGGAGGTGGGGGGAATATGATTTTGGCGCGAATTGTGACCTCCGCCATACACCACTTCGTGGCTAGCGGAGTATATATGTAGATGTAGATGTAGAAAACCACTTGACGTTTGCAGTCGCGGATTCGAAATCTTATTCCAGCGTTGGCAGACGTTTATAAACACTGTAGGTCAATGTGTTGTTTATGGCTGACGTCTCTGATATGTGTATCTGTTGTGTTTGTGGAAAACACTAAGAACTTAAGCACCAACATAATATTTGTTCACTGCCCAGTTCTACTTTTTCCTTCATCCCTCATCTTCACTCAAAGTTAATGTGCATTCTGGTGGACCTCTGTACTAGCTTCACATCACAAGACACGACACTACCATTGACGGAAAGTTTTCATCTTGATGCATTAAAACCATTACTGTCACTCACATACCATCGGTGGTTTCCATCCTTTACGTCCATAAATGCTTCCAGTCTCCACCGGTGATGACTTGGTTGCACGCATCATTGTATTCAGCCAGAGTTCCACGGACTATGTCAAAGTTGTAAATCGGTTGAGGATTCTCGTTAATGAAATACTCAGTTACAAGAATGTTGTTGTTTATTAACTAAACTAATAATTAAAATAGTGACCATTTAGTATAGATTCAAAGCGCACAGTACATACACCACGAAGCTTAGAAACTCTTCCAAAGCGAACTTTATTGCCAACTGACTGCCCAAAACGTTTCTGTTTACTTCTTCACAGTGTCTTGTAAATGAGCTGCATTGTTTTTCAAGCTCCATTATCACTACTAGCGCCTGTATGGCTATGGAGCAATATTCTGCCTCAATGTAGCGCAATTAAGTTATATACTGTTCCTACATATGTGCAGGAGAAATACAAAGCCACCACTAACCTATTATAAATCATGTAAAAACATTTTTGTAGAATAAAAATATACTTTTTTGAGTAGTGGACCCATTAATTTTGTATAACTGCGCAATATACATGATCTGTTTCTATTGTATATATGCCTTGTTACATTTTGCTTGCTTACTTTACACAAAACTGATATTACATTCATATTATTATATTTGCAATGATGTGTGCATTTATGTAACTACTTAACAACGTTGGGTACAGGTTTAACGTGGATTCTAGAACAATATCTATCCACGGAATATTCTAATTGCTTTTACTTTTAATCAGATTCATTCATAATAAAATACAAATTGCAAACATTGATTAATGTTCATGTGAGTAGTTGTGGATGTTGTATGTTTTATGTTACGCATGTTTTGTGTTTGTTATGTCAGCGATGTCACTGTCACTAATCAGTACTGGATGTACTTAAGTATCTATGTCGGCCTGTCTTCGTCTTCTGCGCCTTCTATATTGATAAGTCTCTTTGTGTATGTCATGTCCTGTTTTTGAGATGTTGTTGGTGATTGCGTTCAACTGCGTCCATGCATCTCGGTTCCTCAGTTCATCGCATAGTGTTGTTTCCATTATGCGTTCTACGTAAACACGTAAGTGCCAGTAACTAATGCATTTCAAAAGGAAACGTTCTGGGGAACCAATTTTTCGGCATATGGAACGATTGCTTTCTGAAAGCGACATGCGCCGCAAGTGCGTGGGATAAGGGCCGTTTTGCTGTCTTTTAAACCGTGTTGTGAATGTGTAAATTTAGCAGCGTCGAACATAAATATTTAAATATGTCTACAGTTCTAAGCTGTCATTCAATTACTGCACTACCCGGCTAGAATATGACATGTGGATGAATGTGAACTAAATTGAAACACACAACCATTTTCATACGTTGTCTGTAAAGAAGTGTATCTGTTTAAAATTATTCCATTAGGTTTCTTGACTACTTTCATACAGGCAGTTCACTCTTGAATATCACTTCACTTTTGTAAGATGGAGACACACAGTACTGGAATCGACAAATTTTACTGAAAACATTTCTGAGCTTTAGCTGAAAAAGTTTTATGTTCCAACACCAGAAAAGAATGGTAGAAATTAAAATAGTTTCTCATAGCATAGATTTTGATATACAGTCAAGTTACCTTTACGTGGATTCTTTTTACAATGGTAAATATTTATGTCTGATTTATTAGGCAATTTAAACTCACCGCGTAAAGCTTTCATGAAATGGCGGCAGATAAATGAACATCGGTGTATTACAGAATCGATCTGTCCCGATTACATGAAAATAACTGACTGAATTCGATTTGAAAAAAAAAAAAAAACATTAATCAGCATTAAATAATTGTTCTCAGCATTTTCAATCTGTAATAAAACTATAACTCTTGCCAATAAAATCATATAAAGTTGTTACAGCTAATGGCGGCGTTGCAGCTCGTCCGCAGCGAGGCAAAGATGAAACGTAGAGGATCAGGATCAGGAAAATTCTTTCAGGAAATATGGTAGTTTATATAGTAGTTTACATAATAGTAATAATACAAGACCTTATCATAGGCCGCAGATTAAAGTGCGTCTGGCATCATGGCTATTCGAACAACAAGAAGAAATGCAACAAAAAATAAGTGATAATAATAACTGTTCTCAGGTTTAAAAGATGTCATATAGAATTTTATAGAGTTATCACTCTATAAAATAGAGGCGTGGATGCTCTACCGCGTCCACGCACAAAATGAACCATGCCTCGGCTGGGTTTGCCAGGGAGCAACCGTAACCGCACGCTGATACTGGGGAAAACTAAATAGACTCGACCGCCCTTAGTATTCTCGTCCTACTCGTTTTGCCAAGTGTCCACACACCTGTCTTCTATGTGCTGTCTAATGAGATGCAACACTCTCTCAGGTCTACACGTCCTCAGCCAGCAAGTTTCAGCCCGATATCTGATGGTTACATCGATCTGGTATATTCCGAGCACCACATACAGCGAATCGACTGATCTGATACCGAACTCCCCAGGTAGTCTAAATAGCACATTCCTCGGCCCCCACCTGACTGTGATCCTGTCAATGATATGAGCGAGTCTATGTGCATTGGTAGTAGTTGCAAAGCTCAACACCGACTTGAAGAATGCACGATGGTACATTCTTACATGTACGAGTGGTAGTCTGTATCGTGACGAGTTTAATATCACTAGTTTGTGAAGTACACTTTCGTTTTTGTTTGTGGTTAGTCGTAACGTTTTCGGTGAAGGTATGTCGTTCGTCAATGTGTACTCCAAAATATCTAGTTACTACTTTTCTATTTGTGTTTGTGCTGTTTATTATAATTGCAGGGTGCTTTTCTAATGATCCTTAAAGTGTTATGTATACTGTTTTTATGCTACTATGGATAATTTATTTTAGTTGTACCATCGTTGTAATGTGTGTATCATACCACCGGCCTTGCCTTGTTTCCCAACACTGCTCTTGTGTTGGCTGATATCGTAACTAACAGCTCTTCAAAATACGCAACGATCCCGTCTGATCGCTCATGTGCCTCAATTAAATTCAAGAGCGGTTCAATTGTAATATCCCAGAAGATGGGTCCGCAGATAGAGCCTTGTGGACATCATTTGGTAATCGTTTCCACAACCGTGCGGCTGTCCTCTTGCCACTCAGCCACTCTGTTCCTACAGCAGCCTCGAAGACTGTTGTATAGGCATCCGGGTAACTGTAGTTCTCGACATCGTCCAAACATTGCTTGCCACCAAAGACTATCAAAGGCGTTAGGAATGTCAATAAGAATCGCAACTTCGTAGCCACTTCTGTAACGTCTGTTCTACAATTTGGGAAGTCTGACAAATTGCGTCCTTAGTAGATTTTCCAGGTCTAAAGCCGAATTAGTGCTGACTAAGGCTATGGAGTTCCCTGTGAGCCTGGAGGCGGTTACACAGAGGCTTCTCATGACCAATCTACTTAACGAGGAAATTGTTCGGTGAGAATTTTGTTCTGATGGATCCATATCTGCAGCTTTTTAAAAAATTACTGTGTTGGGTGTTCCAGACAAGAGACACGCGTCCCAGCCTCAGGGCATCATTTATTAGACTTTTTAAACACGGGGATACGTGCGGTGAGACCTGGCGAAATTTTTCCGAGTGGATGTGGTCTGGTCGTGTTACTTTCTTGTTTTTCAAACCAGCAATTGCTGGCGCGACCTCCTATCCCGCAAATGGGCAGGTGGTGGTTTCCGTAGTGTAAATCCTATAAAATGTCTCCCTAAGGTGTGTGTGTGCTTGTGTACCCACTCATGGATTGTCTTCGGGAAGAAGTTTGCCGAGCAGATATTATGCCTCAGGTTACCTTCCATTAGCAACGTGGGTGCTCTCAACGACTGTGGAATGATAGAGCAAAACAATCAGTTGTCCTTTTCTTGCAGGTTTTATTCGGCAAATCCAGATTTCGAGTACCGTCTAGCCATTATCAATGCACCATTCCATAGAGTCAACGCATGTTCTGGTACGTCAGTCCCCTGTTGTTTTGGGCTCCCGTCACAGTTCTTTCAAGACTACTACAAGAGTAACCTTTTCGTTGCGACGGGATCTTCTCATGAAATTTCAGTCCCCTGTTGGTTTGGGCTCCCGTTACAGTTCTTTCAAGATTACTACAAGAGTAACCTTTTCGTTGCGACGGGATCTTCTCATGAAATTTCAATCACCAGTTTTCTCCTCCGATTGGGAAAACATTCTGTTAGCAACCACCTACAGAAGGAGAAATGATCATCACGATACAGTAAGAGAAATAAGGGCTCGCACATAAAAGTTTATGGGCTCGTTTTTCCCGTGCGCCGTTCGAGAGTGGAACGGTAGAGAGACAGCTTGAAGGTGGTTCACTGAACCCTCTGCCAGGCACTTTATTGTGAATAGCAGAGTAATCGCGTAGATGTATTTAACACGTTATAACACGGAAACTAATTACCGTACGAATACCAAACTTGGTAGCATTAATGCCCACAGTATGGGATGCATCATTTCCATGCGTCACAGCGGCACCGTCCAGTTCGAATTACGTCCGCCAGGTGCCGTGATCAATCACCGTCATTCACAGTCACACACCTGATCAGTCGCAGTGCGCTTGTTGACATGTCACTATGAGCTTGGACAAAAGGAGCAGGACATTATTGGTGAAGCTCTGTTATGAAAACAACAGTAGTGTTGCAGATGCACTTGGAGAATATTGCCGGCTGAAAGGATTGTGGAAGGGTCGTCTTTCTCCATCTGCTGTGTGGAGCGTGATGAAGAGGTTCAAATCAACTGGAGAGCTGGGTGTCGCTATGGGGAGAGGCCGAAGACCGATTGCACCACAGTGTTTCCGTAGACTTGTGTTCTAACAGACAAGCAGCAGAAATCAATGTGGGACTTACGACGAACGTATCCGTTAGGTGTATGCGGCGGAGTTTGGCGTTAATGGGATATGGCAACAGACGACCGACGCGTATGCCTTTGTTAACAGCACGACATCGCCTGCGGCGCTTCTTCTGAACTCGTGTACATGTCGGCTGGACCATGGACGACTAGAAAGCCGTGACCTGGTGGAATAAGCCCCGATTTCAGCTGGTAAAAACGGGTGGTAGAGTTCGAGTGTGGCGCAGATCTCACGAAGGCATGGACCCAGCTTGTCACAAGACACAGTGCAGGCTGATGTTGGCTCCACAATGCTGTGGGCCGAGGTTTCATGGAATGGACTGGTTATGTTCGGTTACTTCGAGACCATTTGCAGGCATTCATGGACTTCATGTGCCCAAACAACGATGGGATTTTTATTGATGATAATGCGCCATGTTACTGGACCACAATTGTTCGCAACTGGTTTGAAGAACATCCTGGACAGTTCAAGCGAATGATTTGGCGACCGAAATCGTCTGACATGAATCCCATCGAATGTTTATGGGGCATAATCGTGGGGACAGTTCGTACACAAAATCCTGCACCGGCAACACCTTCGCGATTATGGACGATTACAAATGCAGCATGGCTCATTATTTTTGCAGGGGAACTGCGACGACTTGTTGAGTCTACGCCACTTCGAGCTGCTCCACTACGCCGAGAAAAAGCGAGTCTGATACGATCTTAGATGGTCTCTGATGACCTCTGTCAAACTTGGTTCAAATGGCTTTATACGTACGAGGGTAATCCCAAAAGTAAAGTCTCCTATATTTTTAGAAGTACATAGAGCTGTTTATTTCTACAGTGGTTTACATCAGTTTACAGCTTGAACATTATTTATTTTTCGACATTGTCACCAGTCCTGTCTATGCGTTTTTGTAGACGCTGTGGCAGTTTTTTGTATGTCCATGTCATACCAGCTCGCCGCCATGCTGCTCAGAAAGTTATGAATACCTTCTTTCACCTCGTTGTGGAGTTGAATGGGTGGGACCACAGTTAACGCTTACAGGTACTGTGAGAGACTGAAGATACTCAAACGGGCTATGCAGAACCGTAGAAGAGGAATGTTGAGCAAGGGCGTACACATTCTCCATGACAACGCTCGCCCACACCTCGCTGGGCCAACCGTTGCTCTCCTGCAACAGTTTCACTGGAACATAATCACCCACCCTCCCTATAGTCCTGACTTGCTGCCCAATGACTGTCACCTGTTTCTTAGCTTAAAAGAACGTTTGGTCGGAAAGCGATTCAGCACCGACAACGAGGTGAAAGAAGAGGTTCGTAACTTTCTGAACAGCATGGTGGCGGGCTGGTATGACATGGACATACAACAACTGCCACAGCGTCTACAAAAATGCATCGACAGAAATGGTGATTATGTCGAAAAATAGCTATAAATGTTCAAGCTGAAAACTGATGCAAGCCATTGTAGAACTGAACAGGGCTATGTACTTATAAAAAAAAAACAGGAGGCCGTACTTTTGGGACTACCCTCGTACTATGGGACTTAACATCTGAGGTCATCAGTCCCCTGGACTTAGAACTACTTAAACCTAACTAACCTAAGAACATTACACACATTCATGCCCGAGGTAGGATTCGAAACTGCGACCGTAGCGGTCACGCGGTTCCGGACTGAAGCGCCTAGAACAGTGGCCGGCCATGACCTCTGTAATCTCAGTGTATTTGTCATGTGATTTTTAGTAGAATCTATAAAGTAGACTAAAACTAAACAACAAATCAATAAATAACAATAACTGCAGCCAACGATTATCTGTCAGGATAAATAATGTATTCATCTAAGCCGGATGCAAAGATAATTAGAATACTATCAAAAGGCACAATGTTTGTACGATGTTGTATTATTCGTGTGCACTCAGTGCGACTTCTTATACCTTTCTCGAAAACCTCATGTATTACTGACACAATATTCTTAAATCCCTCCAGTGTCAAACTTTTACCATGTTAATGTTTTGTAGGGAAGGAGAAAATGAGGAGGATTAAGGGCGGACGTTGATGAAAAACACACACTATTTCACAAATGCACCAAATCCACAATTTTGGAGATATGGAAATGAAATTTTGTACCACGTTTTACATGAAAGTTACACATTTACATATAATATCCTTTGATTTTATATATATATATATATATATATATATATATATATATATATATATATATATATATATATATATATATATGAATGAATTTTGAAGTTTTTTTTCCAAAAAGTAATGTATGTTCCTTTTTGTCAGAAAGTATTTAAGAGATTTCTACAAAAAATTCTCTGTTTCATCTGTTTATATGTTGTAAACTTCTCTTATGTGGTTTTTCGAATAGGTCAAATAGGAGAATTTTCATAATTTTTTAATTATAATTCCACAAGTACAAATTTAAATTCAAGCAAAATTTCAAGCACTTTGCCCCATATCCCAGCTTACAAGCAGAATTTCAAAATTTGCTCTTGAGATAACTTTTATTAGGTTCGCAGGAGAGCTTCTGTAAAGTTTGGAAGGTAGGAGACGAGATACTGGCAGAAGTACAGCAGTGAGGAGCGGGCGTGAGTCGTGCTTCGGCGGCTCAGATGGGCAGCCAGTACCCGTGGTCTAGGGGTAGCGTCTTTGATTCATAATCAAAACGTCTTCGGTCCCGGGTTCGATCCCGCCACTGCCTAAATTCTCCAGCACGGTAGCTCAGCGTGTTCGGTCAGAGGACTACTCGCCCTCTGTAGTAAAAAAACTGAGTAAAGAAATTAGCGATCAACTTGAACGGGTCTCTTGTGACGTCCGCCTAGACCAAACGTAACGAACAATACCGTACAAAACGAAAACAAAAAAAAAAAGATGGTAGAGCACTTGCCCACGAAAGGCAAAGGTCCCGAGTTCGAGTCTCGGTCGGGCACACAGTTTTGATCTGCCAGGAAGTTTCAACGTTTATTAGGTTTACAGAAATATATGTACGAAATTCCATAATTCCAGCATTAATAGAATCTGAAGAAAAGGTACATAAACTTTAAAAAGCAAACTTTTCAGGAAACGCAGTTTAAAGTTCAACCTAACTTTTTAACTTATGTCACTTCTTGAGAAGGCACCACATTTGTACTCTGGGTTTTCTTTCCCTCCAAGGCTTCTCTTCTGGTTTCTTTTTGTCTGTCATCTTTCCTTTAGCAGGCTTCAACTGCCTTTTCAGCTTCAGAGACGCGCTGTAAATTTATTTTCCTCAGGATGTCTTGAGTAAAATTTCCTATCTTGAAGGCCATTCTTACTAATACCTTCATCTTACCGACGCTTCTATCATTAAATACAATAACTGCATCATAAGTTGCACTTCTGACAACTGGAGCAGATGCAAATGTGTTTTTAGGGCATCGTTTCCATATGAGAGAATTTAGAGACTCATTTGGATTTTGGGTTTTGCCATGAACAGACTTTTTGAGAAGTGCAGGATCGGCCAGAAACCTGTAAGTGGGCTTGACAAGATCCAGGATACAATTTGCAAGCCTCTCCTTGTGAATGTAGGGGTCGTTCACTGAGCTGGTACTGAAGTGCTGCTTCAAAACGTGGGCATGGCAGGGAGGCTGCGTCAGTTTTAACTAATTTTCAGGCACTTAGGATGTGATGTGAGCATTGAAACTTTGGGAACTTATTGTCCATGAATTGTACTAGCAAATAAAAAATAAATCGAAAATTGACATTTTTTGGTCAACTTTCTCAACATCACCCTTTAAGCTCTGACGTACTTTCAGCGTCAAGTTCATTAAATACGGAGCATAAGCTCGGAATGTGGGAAGAGGGGACAAGGAGATTGCTGTTTACTTAAAAAAAAAAGCATTCCGGGATTCGCCTTAAGTGATTTAGTGGAAAGCAATGAACACACAAACCTGGAGGGGGATGTGGATTTGAACCCGAGTGAGGGGGCAGTGTCTTACCATTGCTATGACTCACCTGGTGCGCTTTGTAAGTCGGACAATGTAAAGGTCACGAATATTTAGCGTCAAACCAAACAAACACATCATTATTTCAACCTGCAGCTATAAATTAAAGACAGAGAGAAACAACCCGTTCAGAATGGGCTGATTTAGCTTTAGCACGGCGCTGTTTTCTACAGCGAGGCCTCGAAAAGTAATTCTGTCCATCTGCTGAGTTGGAAGCTGTAGTTTATTGTCTTGCGGACGTGTGTTAACTGGGTCTAATGTGTTTTGTTCTGTACGGCCGCTGTGTCGACTGTCGGACGTTTCGTTCAGGTATTTGCTTACCTTGTCCTGTCAGTCTTAACAACCGCGCGTTGTACAGTTTCTTCTGCAGGGAACTCTTTACTCAACTGACTTTCACACATTGTAGTCTTTTTTCTCCACTGATAGCGAAATATTCCGTTTTCACTGCTGTAGTTTCCAACTCTACGATATTAATCCTAGGTTAATAAA
This sequence comes from Schistocerca gregaria, assembly GCF_023897955.1. Lineage (NCBI taxonomy): Eukaryota > Metazoa > Arthropoda > Insecta > Orthoptera > Acrididae > Schistocerca > Schistocerca gregaria. The sequence continues at coordinate 926,000,055 of NC_064922.1, read as the reverse complement.
CCTCGCCGGCCTCTGTGGCCAACCGGTTCTAGACGCTTCAGTCTGCAACCGCGGTCGCAGGTTTGAATCCTGCCTCGGGCATGGATATGTGTGATGCCCTTATGTTAGTTACGGTTAAGTAGTTCTAAGGGACTGATGACCTCAGATGTTCTATAGTGCTGAGAGCCATTTGAACCATTTTTAATAAACCTCCGTTAAATTAACGATTGCAACAGGATATAAAACAGGACATCCTGAACATAATTTGGTATGTAACATTCCAGTGGGTATCTAATAACTGTAACGGATGCGTAACCTATAAATCATGACTTCCTTTCAGTAAATCTGCAGTAGTACGGCAATGTAACACCCCCCCCCCCCCTCTCCCCCCTACTGTTCTAGGGTTAAATTTCTCGCCTGCTCTTCGCCATCGATTTTGTCCAAATTGTATATGCAGGACTTGGCTACAAATTAAAGTGACAGAAGTGGGAACCCCAGATGACCAAGCGTTAGAAAAAAAAAAAACCTTTTTTGAGGCGGGTGGGAGTAGCATAAGCATTTTACGTTGGCATAGTTTCCAGGCAGTGACTGGTGTAGAGGAAACAATACAGAAAGGTAATCGGAAGACCCTGGGGGCCAGTCTCTATGTGTCAACAATTTTTTTTATTTCCAAATATTACATTACTTGCGCTGCAAATATATCGAAATAATGCTAAATGCACTGATCAAAAAAGAAGACTGTAGTCGATATAGATCCGATGACGCAATATGACGCAATATACCTAGGAGATGTACTGATAATAATGCCAATGTCGTCTGCTAACAGATATCTACATCTACATCTACATCCATACTCCGCAAGCCACCTGACGGTGTGTGGCGGAGGGTACCTTGAGTACCTCTATCGATTCTCCCTTCTATTCCAGTCTCGTATTGTTCATGGAAAGAAGGATTGTCGGTATGCCTCTGTGTGGGCTCTAATCTCTCTGATTTTATGCTCATGGCCTCTTCGCGAGGTATACGTAGGAGTGAGCAATATAATGCTTGACTCCTCGGTGAAGGTATGTTCTCGAAACTTCAACAAAAGCCCGTACCGAGCTACTGAGCGTCTCTCCTGCAGAGTCTTCCACTGGAGTTTATCATCTCCGTAACGCTTTCGCGATTACTAAATGATCCTGTAACGAAGCGCACTGCTCTCCGTTGGATCTTCTCTATCTATTCTATCAACTCTATCTGGTACGGATCCCACACTGCTGAGCAGTATTCGAGCAGTGGGCACTTCCTTTGTTTTCGGATTGCATTTCCTTAGGATTCTTCCAATTAATCTCAGTCTGGCATCTGCTTTACCGACAATCAACTTCATTTGATCATTCCATTTATGTAATTAACTGCTTCCAGTTGCAGACCTGCTATATTGTAGCTAAATGATACGGGATATTTCTTTCTATGTATACGCAGCACATTACACTTGTCTACACTGAGATTCAATTGCCATTCCCTGCACCATGCGTCAATTCCGCTGAAGATCCTCCTGCATTTCAGTACAATTTTCCATTGTTACAGCCTCTCGATATACCACAGCATCATCCGCAAAAAGCCTCAGTGAACTTCCGACGTCATCCACGAGGTCATTTATGTATATTGTGAATAGCAACGATCCTACGACACTCCCCAGCGGCACACCTGAAATCACTCTTACTTCGGAACACTTCTCTCCATTGAGAATGACATGCTGCGTTCTGTTACCTAGGAACTCTTCAATCCAGTCACACAATTGGTCTGATAATCCATATGCTCTTACTTTGTTCATTAAACGACTGTGAGGAACTGTATCGAACGTCTTGGGGAAGTCAAGAAACACGGCATCTTCCTGGGAACCCGTGTCTATGGCCCTCTGAGTCTCGTGCACGAATAACGCGAGCTGGGATTCACACGACCGTCTTTTTCTAAACCCATGCTGTTTCCTAAAGAGTAGATTTATAGTTTCCAGAAAAGTCATTATACTCGAACATAATATGTGTTCCAAAATTCTACAACTGATATTTATAAATATAGGTCATAGTTCTGCACATCTGTTCAACGTCCTTTCTTGAAAACGGGGATGACCTTTGCCCTTTTCCAATCCTTTGGAACGCTACGCTCTTCTAGAGAATAGCTATCAGAGCGCGATCTATGACTATCCTTTAATGGGTCGTGCTTGCAGGCAGAAGGTTCCATATGGTGCGAACGTGAGAAGCAAGCAAGCAACCGTATCTCGTAGACTCACTCCTACAGCCAACTGAGCGAGTTTGAAAGGGGTGAAATTACTGCCTTCCGAGTGGCGGGATGGTCCATTCGGAAAACAGCCACACAAGTTGGTCGTGCTGCGTCAATTTCGCAGCGATGCTGGTATCGGTGGTCACGTGACCATTCTCACACCCATAGACGAGATTCCGGACGTCCGCGAAGCACAGACGCCCGCCTGGATCGTCGTATTGTAAAGGCAGCAGTGGTAGATCGTACTTCTGCCACAGCCCAGACGTGCAAACACTTACTGTTGCCGAAACAGCAGTCGAACTACGGGCACGCACACCTCTAGCCTAATTTCCACTCACGCCGCAGCATCGATGTGCCCTGCTTGATTGGTTTTGTCAGTGGATAACTTGGGAGGTGGAATGGTGCACCGTGCTCTTCAGCGATGAAGGCAGATGCTGCCTACAGGCAAGTGATGGCCGTTTACCCCTACAACATAGACCTAGTGAGCACTGTCTCGTAGCGTGCATTCATCCAAGGACACAATGGCCCCACTCCAGGTCTTATGGTCAGGGGTGCGATAAACGGCAACTCTCGTTCCTCTTTGGTGTTTCTAGAGGGGACTCTAACGAGAGCTCGTTACGTGCAACTGTTATTAGAGCCATTCTTTTGTCCTTCTTGTAACAGGAATGTGGTGTGTTGTTCTATCATGACGGTGCTCACCCACACATTGCCAGCGGAATTCAACGTGCTCTTCAAGACGTGTAGTATCTTCCCTGGCCAGCACACTCTCAGGACTTGTCTGCGATCGAGCGTGTGTGGGATGTGATGGGACGAGTAGTGACCCGTGCGAGTCGTCAAAAAACAACTCTTGCAGAACTGCGTGAACAGGTCGATTAGGCTTGAAATAACGTATCCCAGGACAGTATTCGCTATCTGCACGATGGACTGGATGCCGGCGTCAGTGCATGCATTGACGCCCGTCGAGGCTACTCAGCGTACTAAAATGAGCGCTGCAGCTAGGTTGGATACGCCCACATACGGCACGCGATCTCCACACGATGTGCTTACTTCATCGATTTCTTAGCCACTGGTGCCCCCAATACTTATCTTCTCACATTAAACACCTATCATCATTCCACAATCGCAACACCAGATCGGATACGTCTATCATCTTGGCTGTACCTTTACATAACACAAAATCTTTCTCCGTGTCATTCTCCATCTCAGCCATACGACTATGGAACGCGCTCCCCTGTGATCTGCGTCTTATCCAGAACTACTCAACATTCAAGAGGGAACTCAAAACATACATATTAGGGACGGTATAGCCACCATTCTTGTGCCCCTCCCATCTCTTTCTTTCTCCTCTCCATCACAGCTTCGAATTTTACAGTTCTATTTCTCTTCCTCTAACCTATCTACCTCTTATATATCTCTTTCACCCCATTCTATCGTCTTATGTCTCTGCTCGATGAGAATAACTCACAAGCTGCAAGAACATAACGAGAAAATTCCCAACTAACAATGTGACTGACATTCAGAAAAGAAAAGTATGTTTACTTTCATATACATAGTCATTATTATTATTATTATTATTATTATTATTACTATTATTATTATTATTATTATTGATTGTTATAATTATTTTTTATTGTTATAATTATCATTGTACTACTGTTATAATATCTATTTTTTCTTTAACATCAATACTGCATAATAGGCTATATGTCCTTAATGTTAAGTAGAAACTGTAACTCGTTCAATCTGAGTATGCCTGGTTAGGTGTAAGAGAGGGCCTGAAGGCCCTAATCTTGCCAGGTAAAATAAATGCATAGATAAATAAATAAATATGAATCGATATACGGTACCTTAGACCCGCTTCTGCTATCGGTGTGTAAATGTACTCATTTCATGTACTCTACGCACACTGTTGCAACAAAAAATCTTGAGTGAATTATAGAAATATCTAAAAGGGTGTACTAACCTCTTCCGGCAGTGTGTGTTAAATTTATTGATATTATCATAAATGAAGGAAAAGCCAAAGGAAAATTTGGCTGATGAGTACGCGACGAAATACATGAACGTCGCCTTTCCTTCATAAAAATCTGGGCACCCCACAGCAAACTTACATAAAAATATTTTAACTCACGTGGTGTAATCTTGTGTGCAGGAGAACAAATTTCTCCTGTCAGTTACAGCTTGGTTCAAATGGGTCTGAGCACTATGGGACTTAGCTTCTGAGGTCATCAGTCCCCCTACTTAAACCTAACTAAGGACATCACACACGTCCATGCCCGAGGCAGGATTCGAACCTGCGACCGTAGCGGTCGCGCGGTTCCAGACTGCAGCGCCTAGAACCGCTTGGCCACCCCGTTCACGTATTTAATGAAAATATTAATAAATACAACGTAAAAAATGAACGTAGGAAGAAGTTTGTACATACGAACTCCACCTCACGGACCTCGATTTAACATTTCTGTACACTTTCCACTACCCCATCCGTTGCATGGAAAATACGCTAACGTAAAGGGCTCAAGTATCACCCTACCGGTCTCAAAAATACGATTTTTTTTTCAAAAATAGTGTTTTTTTAATTCTTGGCTATCTGGAGCTCCTACTGCTGTCACTTCCATTTATAGCTCAGCCCTGTGTATGTCCTAAATTTGGACGAAATCGGTGATGACGGGAAGGCAAGGTCTCTTATCAGAAGATTTTGTGTGAAATACATCACGGAATCTCTCCTAGTTTCTTACAGTTCCGTTTCCCTCATCACAAGAAAGTATGTACAGATATATTTAACGTGTTGCAGTTGTGACTCGCATGCAATAAATTTTAATTATGACATAGAAAAAAATCAAGCTGCTACAATGAAACTTCCATGTCAGTCCTTTCCTACGTTTTATAATGAGTCACCCTCCTCTAACATTACCTTTTTTTTTATAGAGATAACAGATAACATGTAGACTATAGATTCTTGCATCGGTTAAATTATCTCAGCTGTTTCGCAAAAAGAATTCAAGTGATTTTGTAGACGATGTATTATAATTCAGGCTAAAATTGATAAAAAAGAAATTAATGTATTACAATTGATATGTACTAACAGTTAAAAACACTCTTCTCTTAAAAATATTTCAAATTACGAAGTTTCTTGTATACCTAAAATTCATATTATTAATTATACAAGCTAATTCTAATTATTAAATTTATTTATACTTTGTTTTACAAAAGAATGGTATATTTTAGCGAAGTTTCTTCTTTGCTGAGAAAAGTTTGTAAGCTCTTATGCTTTGTAAACTCTTTGGAATAATGTGAGTACCGCAGAATGTAAGTAGTGGTGGGTATGCCTCTTATGGAAGTAGATGATTTGTAAGTTAGTCACCAGCAATGTAATTATTGGTTTTTTTGGACGTGGAAAATGTAAAAACGGTGTGATGTTAAAAGATGTGACAAAGAATAAAATTCAAGAATAATACAGGCAAATATTCACCAGTTCCTTAGTCATCAAGAACCTACAAAATCGAAATTTCAGGTGCAAGAATATACCCCCAGACAAAGATTTGAGCCATCGACAATAACAACGAAGTAATGAAGATAAGTAAAAAGTTATTGTTTTGTGAATCTTACGCCTCTCAAAGCTTTCAAAATTTGTGCAAGGAAAGAGAATTTTAACAGTAATGTGTGGAAGGGTAAGATTACAGTGTTTACTCTTCAGCGATGCACATTTTCCCAGCAAATGATGACTTCACGGAGACCTCGCTTGTTGGCACCCGCATTTCGGCCGTTCAACGTTACACCTCGGAAATCACTTTTTCGTCGTTATGCAAATGCCTGCCATTCATGGTTTCTCCATCCCAGGAAATAGGAAGGAGACACTGGGTGCTGTGTCACGAGAATACTTGGGAGAGCAAAGTGTCATAACCGAAAGGCGGAGCAAGTGTGTACTGTTTTCTGTGCAGATTGTTGTCTTCGATCAAACACACATTCTAGAAGTGTATGAGACGATATGGAAATGAATGCTTCAAACCAGCTGCAATATGGTAACACGTTTTTTAATATTTCACACGACGGGCCTGTTTCGGCTTATTGCTGTTACCAAGTGACCTGCGAAACAACATTAATAACATTATCTGCACATAAGCTGTGGATGTTTTACATTTTCCCTGGTGCTTTCGTGTGGTTGCCAATGAGGACCTTATTGCATCTATAGTAAAGTCTTCTTGTCATTTCTCGGTGATTATAGTAGTTCTTATAGCTATGAACGTAAAAATACGTTTTCGTCAGATATTTTGGCTGTTCAATTTTGACAGTTCTACAGTGCTACATGTTCCCAAAGTATATATAGCTTATCAGAGATAATGCTACCTATCGTTGTTCTTTTCTTTATCCATTTTATCAATGGTCGATGTAAGTTTTGTTTACGATTTGACTGTCTTTCGTGTTTTGTAGAATCAATAAAGTTTTCTACATAGTATTTATGTTTAAAATCTGTGTGTTCATTTAGAATTTCGTGCAGGCGTCGAAACAAGGCCCCCAGAGTAGACAACATTCCATTGGAACTACTGACGGCCTTCGGAGAGCAAGTCCTGACAAAATTCTACCATCTGGTGAGCAAGATGAAACAGGCGAAATACCCTCAGACTTCAAGAAGAATATAATAATTCCAATCCCAAAGAAAGCAGGAGTTGACAGATGTGAAAATTACTGAACTATCAGTTTAATAAGTCACAGCTGCAAAATACTAAGGCGAATTCTTTACAGACGAATGGATAAACTAGTAGACGCCGATCTCGGGGAAGATCAGTTTGGATTCCGTAGAAATATTGGAACACTTGAGGCAATACTGACCCTACGACTTATCTTAGAAGCTAGATTAAAAAAGGGCAAACCGACGTTTCTAGCATTTGTAGACTTAGAGAAAGCTTTTGACAATGTTGACTGGAATACTCTCTTTCAAATTCTGAAGGTGGCAGGGGAGAGAAAGGCTATTTATAATTTGTACAGAAACCAGATGGCAGTTATAAGAGTTGAGGGACAGGAAAGGGAAGCAGTGGTTGGGAAGGGAGTGAGAAAGGGTTGTAGTCTCTGCCGGATGTTATTCAATCTGTATATTGAGCAAGAAGTGAAGGCAACAAAAGGAAAATTCGGAGTAGGTATTAAAATCTATGGAGAAGAAATAAAAACTTTGAGGTTCGCCGATGACATCGTAATTCTGTCAGAGACAGCAAAGGACTTGGAAGAGCAGTTGAACGGAATGGATAGTGTCGTGAAAGGAGGCTATAAGGTGAACATCAACAAAAGCAAAACGAGGATAATGGAATGTAGTCGAATTACGTCAGGTGGTGCTGAAGGAATTAGATTAGGAAATGAGACACTTAAAGTAGTAAAGGAGTTTTGCTATTTGGGGAACAAAATAACTGATGATGGTCGAAGTAGAGAGGATATAAAATGGAGACTGGCAATTGGAAGGAAAGCGTTTCGGAAGAAGAGAAATTTGTTAACATCGAGTATAGATTTAAGTATCAGGAAGTCATTTCTGAAAGTATTTGTATGGAGTCTAGCCATGTATGGAAGAGAAACATGGACGATAAGTAGTTTGGACAAGAAGAGAATAGAAGCTTTCGAAATGTGGTGCTACAGAAGAATGCTGAAAATTAGATGGGTAGATCACATAACTAACGAGGAGGTATTGAATAGGATTGGGGAGAAGAGAAGTTAGTGGCACAACTTCACGAGAAGAAGGGATCGGTTGGTAGGACATGTTCTGAGGCATCAAGGGCTCACCAATTTAGTATTGGAGGGCAGCGTGGAGGGTAAATATCGTAGAGGGAGACCAAGAAATGAATACACTAAGCAGATTCAGAAGGATGTAGGCTGCAGTAGGTACTGGAAGATGAAGAAGTTTGCACAGGATAGAGTAGCATGGAGAGCTGCATCAAAGTAGTCTTAGGACTGAAGACCACAACAACAATAACATGGAAATGTGTGCATCACCAGCATCGAAGAAGGCGAACAGCCAAGAACCATCAGGAAAAGTGAGGCTGAGTGCTTTACGGGACTGCCGCAGTGTGGTTCTAATACATTATGCTCGTAGGTGGCAAACCGTACCAGAGACTACCATCCCAACCACACGACACGGCTACAGGAGGGTGTCAAAACGAAACCATCTCGAAAAGCAGTCCTAGAATCTTACGTTCTATGGGGCTCGCAGCATAGTATACGTCGATATAAGACATTATGGAAATAAATGCTCCAAAGCAGCTGCAATAAGGTAATACGGTTTTTAATATTCTACACGACAGGCATGTTTTGGTTTACTGCCATTATCAAGTGACCTGCGGAATAACATTAATAAGATTATCTGAACAGAAACTATAACTTTTTTACGTTTATGTTTGCGTTAGTACTTACGCCTAGTTGGAAGTGACTGCTATTTTGCATCTATTGTAAAGTCTTTCTGTCATGTCTCAGAAAAATATTGGGCAAACTGGACGACATTTAACATCATATTTAAAGAACACACTAGAAGCAGTGATCGTTATCCATGAAGCTTCTATTTACACCTGAAAAATCAACACCATAAAGTGGAGATAATTGAAACTGCTTTAGCAATGTTACAGAAAACGTCGAAAGGTCATAAAATGAACATTCTCGAAGCACTGGAAATTTAAATTCATACAAGGAAATGTTGTTGTTGTGGTCTTCATTCCTGAGACTGGTTTGATGCAGCTCTCCATGCCACTCTATCCTGTGCAAGCTTCTTCATCTCCCAGTACCTACTGCAACCTACATCCTTCATGGCTACACTCCACACAAATACATTCAGAAATGACTTCCTGACTCTTAAATCTATTCTCGAAGTTAACAAATTTCTCTTCTTCAGAAATGCTTTCCTTACCATTGCCAGTCTACATCCTCTCTACTTCGACCATCATCAGTTATTTTGCTCCCCAAATAGCAAAACTCCTTTACTACTTTAAGTGTCTCATTTCCTAATATTCGACTACGTTCCATTATCCTCGTATAGCTTTTGGTATTGTTCATCTTATACCGTCCTTTCAAGACACTGTCCATTCCGTGCAACTGCTCTTCCAAGTCCTTTGCTGTCTCTGACAGAATTACAATATTATCGGCGAACCTCAAAGTTTTTATTTCTTCTCCATGGATTTTAATACCTACTCCGAACTTTTCTTTGTTTCCTTTACTGCTTGCTCAATATACAGATTGAATAGCATCGGGGAGAGGCTACAACCCTGTCCCACTCCTTTCCCAACCACTGCTTCCCTTTCAAGGCCCTCGACTCTTATAACTGCCATCTGATTTCTGTACAAATTATAAATAGCTTTTCGCTCCCTGTATTTTACCCCTTTCGCCCTTAGAATTTGAAAGAGAGTATTCCAGTCAGCATTGTCAAAAGCTTTCTCTAAGTCTACAAATCCTAGAAACGTAGGTTTACCTTTCCGTAATCTTTCTTCTAAGATAAGTCGTAAGGTCAGTATTGCCTCACGTGTTCCAACATTTCTACGGAATCCAAATTGATCTTCCAAGCGGTCGGCTTCTACCAGCTTTTTCCATTCGTCTGTAAATAATTCGCGTTGGTATTTTGCAACTGTGACTTATTAAACTGATAGTTCGGTAATTTTCACACCTGTCAACACCTGCTTTCTTTGGGATTGGAATTATTATATTCTTCTTGAAGTCTGAGAGAATTTCTCCTGTCTCATACACTCCTGGAAATTGAAATAAGAACACCGTGAATTCATTGTCCCAGGAAGGGGAAACTTTATTGACACATTCCTGGGGTCAGATACATCACATGATCACACTGACAGAACCACAGACACATAGACACAGGCAACAGAGCATGCACAATGTCGGCACTAGTACAGTGTATATCCACCTTTCGCAGCAATGCAGGCTGCTATTCTCCCATGGAGACGATCGTAGAGATGCTGGGTGTAGTCCTGAGGAACGGCTTGCCATGCCATTTCCACCTGGCGCCTCAGTTGGACCAGCGTTCGTGCTGGACGTGCATACCGCGTAAGACGACGCTTCAACCAGTCCCAAACATGCTCAATGGGGGACAGATCCGGAGATATTGCTGGCCAGGGTAGTTGACTTACACCTTCTAGAGCACGTTGGGTGGCACGGGATACATGCGGACGTGCATTGTCCTGTTGGAACAGCAAGTTCCCTTGCCGGTCTAGGAATGGTACAACGATGGGTTCGATGACGGTTTGGATGTACCGTGCACTATTCAGTGTCCCCTCGACGATCACCAGAGGTGTACGGCCAGTGTAGGAGATCGCTCCGCACACCATGATGCTGGGTGTTGGCCCTGTGTGCCTTGGTCGTATGCAGTCCTGATTGTGGGGCTCACCTGCACGGCGCCAAACACGCATACGACCATCATTGGCACCAAGGCAGGAGCGACTCTCATCGCTGAAGACGACACGTCTCCATTCGTCCCTCCATTCACGCCTGTCGCGACACCACTGGAGGCGGGCTGCACGATGTTGGGGCGTGAGCGGAAGACGGCCTAACGGTGTGCGGGACCGTAGCCCAGCTTCATGGAGACGGTTGCGTATGGTCCTCGCCGATACCCCAGGAGCAACAGTGTCCCTAATTTGCTGGGAAGTGGCGGTGCGGTCCCCTACGGCACTGCGTAGGATCCTACGGTCTTGGCGTGCATCCGTGCGTCGCTGCGGTCCGGTCCTAGGTCGACGGGCACGTGCACCTTCCGCGACCACTGGCGACAACATCGATGTACTGTGGAGACCTCACGCCCCACGTGTTGAGCAATTCGGCGGTACGTCCACCCGGCCTCCCGCATGCCCACTATACGCCCTCGCTCAAAGTCCGTCAACTGCACATATGGTTCACGTCCACGCAGTCGTGGCATGCTACCAGTGTTAAAGACTGCGATGGAGCTCCGTACGCCACGGCAAAGTGGCTGACACTGACGGCGGCGGTGCACAAATGCTGCGCAGCTAGCGCCATTCGACGGCCAACACCACGGTTCCTGGTGTGTCCGCTGTGCCGTGCGTGTGATCATTGCTTGTACAGCCCTCTCGCAGTGTCTGGAGCAAGTATGGTGGGTCTGACACACCGGTGTCAATGTGTTCTTTTTTCCATTTCCAGTAGTTTACATCTTGCTCACCAGATGGTAGAGTTTTGTCAGGACTGGCTCTCCCAAGGCCGTCAGTAGTTCCAATGGAATGTTGTCTACTCCGGGGTCCTTGTTTCAACTCAGGTCTTTCAGTGCTCTGTCAAACTCTTCACGCAGCATCGTATTTCCCATTTCATCTTCTTCCTCTTCTATTTCCATAATATAGTCATCAAGTACATCGCCACTGTATAGACCCTCTATATACTCCTTCCACCTTTCAGCTTTCCCTTCTTTGCTTAGAACTGGGTTTCCATCTGAGCTCTTGATATTCATGCAAGTGGTTCTTTTTTCTCCAAAGGTCTCTTTAATTTTCCTGTAGGCAGTATCTATCTTACCCCTCGTGATATAAGCCTCTACATCCTTACATTTGCCCTCTAGCCATCCCTGCTTAGCCATTTTGCATTTCCTGTTGATCTCATTTTTAAGACATTTGTATTTTTGCCTGCTTCACTTACTGCATTTTTGTATTTTCGCCTTTCATCAAATTGAGTATCTCTTCTGTTACCAAAGCATTTCTACTAGACTTCGTCTATTTACTTACTTGACCCTCTGTTGCCTTCACTATTTCATTCCTCAAAACTACCCGTTGTTCTTTTACCGTATTTCTTTCCCCCATTCCTATCAATTGTTCTCTTATGCTCTCCCTGAAACTCTGTACAACCTCTGGTTCTTTCAGTTTATCCAGGTCCCATCTCCTTTCCATAGCTTGGAAAATTTGGAATTGTGTGGTAAGGTCTTATGGGACCAAACTGCTGAGGTCATCGGTCCCTAAGCTTACACACTATTTAATCTAATTTAAACTAACTTGATCTGAGGACGACACGCATACCCATGCCTGATGGAGGATATGAACCTCTGCCGCGGGCGGGGGGGGGGGGGGGGAGGATGAAGAGGGGGGGGGGGAGAGCCGCTCCAACAAGAAGCGGCAGACCGCGTGACTACCTCGCGCAATTCCCATAGCTTGCTTTGATCCTTTGGCACACGGTAATAGTGACACACCCAGAACTAGTCCACCGTGATTAGGCGAATTAAAGAAGTCACGTGAACTGACGTGGTACAGTGGTAACATTTCCGCTGCTACCTCGGTTCGGAGAGTTTGCTGCCTGGTCTGAGCAGCCGCAGGGCACAGCGGGCGGCGGCATTTGTTACTTTCAGGATGTCGAGATTGATCCATGATTGCTTTTTCACTTTTTCCACTGTCGCCTCGACTGTGGTACGTAGGCCATCGAGCAGCAGGACTTTCTCTTCTCATTCCAGTTCTTCACAGGAACATGATTTGTCACTTCGTTATTCAGAGTAGTCTCCCCACAAAGAGAACGTCTACAACAACTGTTCTCGGAATCTTTCGCGATGGTGTGCTTCAGTAAAATCTTCTCGGTTTACAAGTCGCGTCGCTAAATAAAATACTCGACCTTTCGATAGCCACCTCCGCGTCGTCATCAAGCGTTAAAATCACTGACTGCCGGTGCTGACTCGGTGTTCTGCTTACATAGATACAATGGCAACGTCTGGCCCTGTCTCGAAGGTTCCATCTGCTGCCTTTACTTCTACTCCACGTGTTAAAAAATTCCGGAGCATTCGTAATTTTGCGCCAATGGTGTGTTGGAGCAAGATGTGGTTGGCATTCCTGCACACACCTGTGTTTAATATGCAATTACCAGCACTTTCACTGTTGTACGTCTGTTAGTTGTTGTTCGGTGCTGTATTGCGTAGAAAGTTGTGTCGCACAGTTTGCGAACTTCTAGAAGAAAGAGGTAGAGGAACAACGCGTCTGCATTAAATTTTGTGTGAAACTGATGGAAACTTTTACAGAGACACACCAAAGGATTCAGGAAGCCTACGGTAACGAGTGCTTTAGCTGTACTCGACGTTAGGAATTGGTCACACGGTTTAAAAGTGATCAAACGTAAGTTAAAGGTGATCTTCGGTCAGAATGCCCTTCGACGTCTACCGACGACGTCAACGAGACTGTGGGTGGACGGCCAGTGTGGTCTCGCGGTTCTAGGCGCTTCAGTCCGGAACCGCGCTGCTGCTACGGTCGCAGGTTCGAACCTGCCTCGGGCATGGATATGTGTGATGTCCTTAGGTTAGTTAGGTTTAAGTAGTTCTAATTTCTAGGGGACTGATGACCTCAGAACTTAAGTCCCATAGTGCTCAGAGCCATTTTTTGAAACTGTGGGTGCAAATTGAACACTGTCTGTCCGGGAGATTGCAGAAGAATATAACATTTGGGTTAGATCACGTCATAAAATCCTGACTCAGCGTCTTGGAATGCATCGTGTTTGGGCGAAGTTCATCCCACGGCTCATAAGCCAAGACCAGAAACACCTTCGCCTCGCAGTCTGTGAAGAGCTTTCGAATGGCGAAAATGAGGACTTCCTTAAGAGAATCGTAACTGGTGATGAGATGTGGGCCTACGGTTATGATGTCGAGACTATGGTTCAATCTTCACAATGGGTCGGGACAGGTACTCCAAGATAAAAAAAAGCTCGTCAGGTTATGTCAAATGTCAAAGCCATGCTGACAGTTTTCTTCGAACAATTTTTTCATCATAAACTCGTGCCACAGGACAAACTGTTAATCGATGGTACCATCGGGACGTGTTGCGACGCCTGCGGGAAAACATGAGAAGGAAGCGGTCTGCAAGACGGCGAGACAATAACGCAACCGCACATTCATCCCTGTTGGTGCGTCACTATTGCACATAAAGCGAAAGCACTGTCATTCCTCATCTTTCGTACTCTCCAGACATGGTCCCTGTAGACTTTTTCTTTTATTTTCAAAGTTGAAAAAACGTTGTAAGGACAAATATTTGCAATGACAGACGATATAAAAGAAAATTCGCAGATGGCGCTTCGAGCTACCCAACGATAACCGTATCAAGACTGCTTCCGGAAGTAGAAGCGGGGTTGTGAGCGGTGAATCAGTTGTGGAGGAGAGTATTTAGAAGGAGACCATGCAAATAAATAAAAGGTAAGAAAAATGTTGTGGACAAAGTTCCGGAATTTTTTGAACGGGTCTCGTATAAGCAGAATACAGTGCAAACCCAGCCACTAAGAGTTTTTAACACCTGATGACGATAGAGGAGACAGTTACCGAAAGATCGATTATTTTATTGGAAATACACGGCTTATAAACCGAAAAGATTTTACTGTCCACATCAGCTGATCGCTGTGTTATGTGACGGTACATAGTTGGAATACTGCACTTCATCAACGAACTGCGCCATTTTATTTAGGCTCCTACAGCGGCGTGTTACAGTACTGTAGTACAGGTTTTTCACTGCATACCAGGACTACAGGCAAACGATAAATAAATTATGTAACTTTATTTTTTCGGGATGGCAATTAAAACATTCAGACTTTCCTTCGTAGATGAGTAGGAACAGTTATCTTGATTCACTGCAGTAAGGCTTAAAACCTGAAACAGGGTTGGAGTGTACATTCTTATTACAGGCGGGATGGAAAAAAAGTGTTGATTTTTTCATTATTCCCTGCTTTATTTCTGTATTACACTTGAAGTTAGTGCAGCATTAGTGAAAACAAAATTTGTAATTCTGATTTGGGTAGGCATGCCTTAACGGTCAATCAAATTAATTTTACTGGGTGGCTACGATTAAAGTGCAGCTACTCAGAGAGGTTCAGTTGACCTGTAATTATCGTATAGGAGCGAAGCTTGGCACATATGCTAATGCGTTAATACGGAATAGATTTACACTGTAAAAATAAATTAGTTCCACTACATAATACACTCCTGGAAATTGAAATAAGAACACCGTGGATTCATTGTCCCAGGAAGGGGAAACTTTATTGACACATTCCTGGGGTCAGATACATCACATGATCACACTGACAGAACCACAGGCACATAGACACAGGCAACAGAACATGCACAATGTCAGCACTAGTACAGTGTATATCCACCTTTCGCAGCAATGCAGGCTGCTATTCTCCCATAGAGACGATCGTAGAGATGCTGGATGTAGTCCTGTGGAACGGCTTGCCATGCCATTTCCACCTGGCGCCTCAGTTGGACCAGCGTTCGTGCTGGACGTGCAGACCGTGTGAGACGACGCTTCATCCAGTCCCAAACATGCTCAATGGGGGACAGATCCGGAGATCTTGCTGGCCAGGGTAATTGACTTACACCTTCTAGAGCACGTTGGGTGGCACGGGATACATGCGGACGTGCATTGTCCTGTTGGAACAGCAAGTTCCCTTGCCGGTCTAGGAATGGTAGAACGATGGGTTCGATGACGGTTTGGATGTACCGTGCACTATTCAGTGTCCCCTCGACGATCACCAGAGGTGTACGGCCAGTGTAGGAGATCGCTCCCCACACCATGATGCTGGGTGTTGGCCCTGTGTGCCTCGGTCGTATGCAGTCCTGATTGTGGCGCTCACCTGCACGGCGCCAAACACGCATACGACCATCATTGGCACCAAGGCAGAAGCGACTCTCATCGCTGAAGACGACACGTCTCCATTAGTCCCTCCATTCACGCCTGTCGCGACACCACTGGAGGCGGGCTGCACGATGTTGGGGCGTGAGCGGAAGACGGCCTAACGGTGTGCGGGACCGTAGCCCAGCTTCATGGAGACGGTTGCGAATGGTCCTCGCCGATACCCCAGGAGCAACAGTGTCCCTAATTTGCTGGGAAGTGGCGGTGCGGTCCCCTACGGCACTGCGTAGGATCCTACGGTCTTGGCGTGCATCCGTGCGTCGCTGCGGTCCGGTCCCAGGTCGACGGGCATGTGCATCTTCGCCGACCACTGGCGACAACATCGATGTACTGTGGAGACCTCACGCCCCACGTGTTGAGCAATTCGGCGGTACGTCCACCCGGCCTCCCGCATGCCCACTATACGCCCTCGTTCAAAGTCCGTCAACTGCACATACGGTTGACGTCCACGCTGTCGCGGCATGCTACCAGTGTTAAAGACTGCGATGGAGCTCCGTATGCCGCGGCAAACTGGCTGACACTGACGGCGGCGGTGCACAAATGCTGCGCAGCTAGCGCCATTCGACGGCCAACACCGCGGTTCCTGGTGTGTCCGCTGGGCCGTGCGTGTGATCATTGCTTGTACAGCCCTCTCGCAGTGTCCGGAGCAAGTATGGTGGGTCTGACACACCGGTGTCAATGTGTTCTTTTTTCCATTTCCAGGAGTGTAGTATGATATTCACGTTGTCATCTGACAAGACGTAACGTGAGTGAAGAGTATGGAGAGAGAGAGTGTCCGCCTTTAGTGAAACTGTTTTATGTGAACTGCAGAAATCATCGCCGACTGACAGGTCAGAGGAGAGGACCGATGTCATTAAATGGTTTAATGAAGACGGTAATAAAATTTGAAACAAGGAATGGGCGTGCTGTGGCACCTGGAAGGGTAAGGCGTCCTGTCCTGGTGGAAGTCATTGACGAGGTTACTATAACTGACCAGGAAGCATGTGGTAGTGCTAGTCTATTCCATGCTCTACAATTCGGCAAGTTTTGCCGTTTGTTTTACAATGCAACCCGTACAAGATCCAGATGGCGCAGCAAATGAAACCGCATGACCTGCAGTAACTTTTCGAATTTAGTCTTCGGTCTCTGGCGCGCATCGAAGTGATGACATATGACCGGGCAATATTCTATGGAGTAACGATGCCCACCTTACCCCACAGGGTGCAGTGAATAAACAGAAGTCACGAATTTGGGGTACTGTTAAACCGCGGGTCGTGCGGGAAGAGTCATTGTACTCGCAGTAAGTGATTGTGTGGTTTGGATTCACAAGTTTATTTGTTCATCGTCCGTTCTTCTTTGAAAGGAATGCATCTAGAGGGCCTGTTAGGTATACCGTAATACCTGCACCTCGTCGAGACGACTCGGAAAACAAACAATTCTTGATTTGGAAGTGCGTAACTGTGTGGAAACCACTGTTTTTATGCAAAATGGCACAGTACAAAACAGAAAAAGCAGCAAACGAAGCATAGCTGGGTGGGCTATGTGAGTCAGGCAAAGCCAAATATAACACTAACTGTACACCGGTAATGTTAATTCTGTGAAAGGACTTTGACTTGTCTGTGAGTGTGTGTAATGGTATAAGGTATAGCACTGAGTTTCATTTCACTAAAATATTTCTAGTGAAAGAAAGCAGTAGCAAAACAAACGGGAATCTAGCCAACGTTTCATTAACAAAAAGTAAACTTCAACTGCGCAAAAGGAAACGGTCGCGAGCCTAATGAGGCAAACTTGTGCCAAGTAATAACACTGTTCATAAAGAAAGTTGGTACTGGAATACTGTTTTACAGACAAGATAAAATGCATTAGCGCAATTTAGCAAGGAGTGTACCACTGATTTGACATTAAATACGCGGGAGGATTATTAATACGTTTTGACGACAACTGGCTCTCAGTAACACCTACTATCTGAATCATGAAGCAGCAAAATAATGACCATTGCAAGTAAAAGATTTACTGATGGTGAAACACTACTAACCTATTAGTAGATTTATTGCAAATTACAGTCGCTGAAATGGTCTTCATATAATTATATTATTTTTACCAATTATTATTTGTATTCTCAGGGAGCATTCACTTACTTATGCTCTATGCTCAAATGCAACATGCGATACCTGGACCTAGTATAGTTTGCATAGTTGTAGCTACTTGTTTATTATAGTACAAAAAAGTTAGAGGAGTGGCAAATGCCCTTCATTAATGCTACAGTTGTAATATGAAACTGAAATCGGTCTCAACAACTTACATAGGGATTCAGAATCTATGAATACACACAAATGTCGACTGAACATTTTAATCACAACACATAATATTCCAAACCTACACGACAATTAATCCTTAATCTGGCCCTTCCAGCCTCTTAGCCATTAACTATTATGCGTTATCCAGTTTCTTCGGATAACTGTAATACTGGACTGAAATTTCAATAAGAACCTTCTCTAAGCAGAATATTTTAAATTTTTCTTGGCTATTATACTTCAGTAAAACGTTAAGTATCCTTTTATGAAAAATACGTGGAGTACATAAAAAATTAGGCTTACTGAGTAATTGTAAACTTAACTACCCTCAAAAGTCATTAGATTTAATTAAGGCTCAAAAAATGATTCAAATGGCTCTGAGCACTATGGGACTTAACATCTGAGGTCATCAGTCCCCTAGAACATAGAACTACTTAAACCTAACTAACCTATGGACATCACACACATCCATGCCCGAGGCAGGATTCGAACCTGCGACCGTAGCGGTCGCGCGGTTCCAGACTGAAGCGCCTAGAACCGCTCGGCCACACTGGCCGGCTTATTAAGGAAGGTCATTACTTTGCAGTTCAATAAAAAAGGATACTCGAATTGATGTAGCACTTGGAATAGGAAGCTGCCTAGGCAACTGACTAACAATAAAATATGGAGTCCAGCACACGGTTTAATGAACACAACTTATTATTGATTAATACCACACGTGACTGCCCCATGCAGTTGTACAGTATTCCACTGATTCTTTGAGGTGAAGGTGGTGGAAGTACAGATCACCTGTTGCTATTAAAAAAAGCGGAATAAAATATCCATGACTCGTGCTCTATAGCAATTCCGATTCGGCGTCGTACTTTTGTATTTCAGAGCTAACCAATGAATGCCATGAATAATAAGCCAAAGTTTTTGCACATCTGAGGCTATATAAAACAATCTTGCTGATCTTCTTGCCTCGTTCAGTTCACTTCGCCTGCTAGCCACGGAGTAACTCTTGTCATAAATGAGCCTTGCAGTTCGACCGCCAAGTCCACTTCTATATTTCAGTCGGGCCATTTTCATTATTATCGCTGATCTACTTTCTCTATGCATGAACCAGTGTTACAACTACAGTTTTAACATTTGCATTCTTTCACAGAAAATTATTTTTAAAATTACATCCATAGATTAAATGCATTGACGTAGATTAACATAAATAATGAATAAAACACTTATATAGATTTACATCAAAGAGCTTGATGATACAGAAGTCAGACACACAATTTATATAAGGCACATATATAGTTCATGTCGATAAGTGTTACAAGCCAGTACGGTTAAAACACTGCAAAGAGGCAGGAGGAGGTAGCTTAACAATGAGTGAGTAAACGACACATGGTCGTACTGAAAACTGATGCAAGATTATTGCATAGGTGATGTGTGCGACAATTGAAAAGTACGTGATATTAATGAAGTGACAGAAGTTGAGCATTTTGGTTACCAGCTTTATAAGCGGCTGAATTTCAATGTATGATCAGCTATAATATGGTGACTAAAAGAAGTGTTGCTTTGAACCGATGAGTTTTTGATTTGCCTTAAATTTACGGTGAACTAATAATTTTTGAGTAGTTGTACTACAGTTACGTAGCGTGATAGAGTTAACTACTTTACGTTTAGCCGCAAAAATCATTCCATCTTTTCTAAAAAAGTTGGAACCAGATAATATCGTTGTGTTGACGAGATGTGCATTTATCATAGTAGATATTATTTACGAATTTAAAACACTGTGAAAATTCTAATTTTTGTAATAGTTGTGAAATAATGCTCTACTTTATTAATTCCTGTTTATTGAGAGAAGGTTCTTAGTATGTTTGCATGCATTTTGACACCAGTATATTGACTCATGCACTGTGGTTCACTGTTGTTGTTGAGGTCTTCAGTCCTGAGACTGGTTTGATGCAGCTCTCCTTGCTAATCTATCCTGTGCAAGATTCTTCATCTCCCAGTACTTACTGCAACCCACATCATTTAGTAGCTGCTTAGTGTATTCATCTCTTGGTCTCCCTCTACGATTTTTACCCTCCACGATGCCCTCCAATGCTAAATTTGTGATACCTTGATGTCTCAGAACATGTCCTACTAACCGGTCTCTTCTTTTTGTCAAGTTGTGCCACATACTCCTCTTCTCCCCAATTCTATTCAATACTTCATCATTAGTTATGTGAGATACCCACCTAATCTTCAGCATTCTTCTGTAGCACCACATTTCGAAAGCTTCTATTCTCTTCTTGTCCAAACTATTTATCGTCCATGTTTCACTCCCATAGATGGCTACACTCCATACAAATACTTTCAGAAACGACTTCCTGACGCTTAAATCTATACTAGATGTTAACAAATTTCTCTTCTTCAGAAACGCTTTCCTTGCCATTGCTAGTCTACTTTTTATATCTTCTCTACTTCGACCATCATCAGTTATTTTGTTTACCAAATAGCAAAGCTCTTTACTACTTTAAGTGTCTCATTTCCTAATCTAATTCCCTCAGCATCACCCGACTTAATTCGACTACATTCCATGATCCTCGTTTTGCTTTTGTTGATGTTCATCTTATATCCTCCTTTCAAGACACTGTCCATGCCATTCAACTGCTCTTCCAAGTACTTTGCTGTCTCTGATAGAATTACAACGTCATCGGCGAACCTTAAAGATTTTATTTCTTCTCCATGGATTTTAATACCTACTCCGAATTTTTCTTTTGTTTCCTTTACTGCTTGCTCAATATACAAATTGAATAACATCGGGGATAGGCTACAACCCTGCCTCACTCCCTTCCCAACCACTGCTTCCATTTCATGCCCCTCGACCCTTGTAACTGCCATCTGGTTTCTGCACTAATTGTAAATAGCCTTTCGCTCCCTGTATTTTACCCCTGCCACCTTTAGAATTTGAAAGAGAGTATTCCAGTCAACATTGTCAAAAGCTTTGGTTCACTGGGCAATATAATTCCGACACTATTGCTCTGTTATACGCTTGATCACGAAAACAGTGCATAGAGCTACAACTCGTCTGCGTGGTCGCACTATATACAGAATTTTGCAGAAAAAGTAACAGTATGATGTTAACAATGTCGTTAAACTTTAATACACACCGCCAAAAAGAAATCGCAATACCAACAAGTAATTAATGCAGGTCAATGAAATTTCTGGAATCCATTCATGCACGTAACATACACTACTGGCCATTAAAATTGCTATACCACGAAGATGACGAGCTACAGACGTGAAATTTAACCGACAAGAAGAAGATGCTGTGATATTGAAATGATTAGCTTTTCAGAACATTAACACTGGGTTGGCGCCGGTGGCGACAGCTACAACGTGCTGACATGAGGAACGTTTCCAACCGATTTCTCATACACAAACAGCAGTTGATCGGCGTTGCCTGGTGAAACTTTGTTGTGATACTTCGTGTAAGGCGGAGAAATGCGTACCATCACGTTTCTGACTTTGATAAAGGTCATAGTGTAGCCTATCGCGATTGCGGTTTATCGTATCGCGACGTTGCTGTTCGCGTTGGTCGAGATCCATGACTGTAAGCAGAATATGGAATCGGTGGGTTCAGGAGGGTAATACGGAACGCCGTGCTGAATCCCAAAGGCGTCGTATCACTAGCAGTCGAGATGACAGGTATCTTATCCGCATGGCTGTAACGGATCGTGCAGCCACGTCTCGATCCCTGAGTCAACAGTTGGGGACGATTGCAAGACAACAACCATCTGCACGAACAGTTCGACGACGTTTGCAGCAGCATGGACTATCAGCTCGCAGACCATGGCTGCGCTTACCCTTGACGCTGCTTCACACACAGGAGCGCCTGCAATGGTGTACTCAACGACGATGCTGGGTGCACGAATGGCGAAACGTCATTTTTTCGGATGAATCCAGGTTCTGTTTACGGCATCACGATGGTTGCATCCGTGTTTGGTGACATAGCGGTGAACGGCGATTGGAAGCGTGTATTCGTCATCGCCATACTGACGTATCACCCAGCGTGATAGTATGGGGTGCCACTGGTTACACGTCTCGGTCACCTCTTTTTCGCATTGACGGCACTTTCAACAGTGGACGTTACATTTCAGGTGTGTTACGACCCGTGGCTCTACCGGTCATTCGATCCCTGCGAAGCCCTACATTTCATCAGGATAATGCACGACTGCATGTTGCAGGTCCTGTACGGGTCTTTCTGGATATAGAAAATGTTCGACTGCTGCCCTGGCCAGCTTTCTTCAGATCTCTCACCAACTGAAAACGTCTGGTCATTGGTGGCCGAGCAACTGGCTCGTCACAATACGCCAGTCACTACTCTTGATGAACTGTGGTATCGTGTTGAAGCCGCATGGGCTGTTGTACCTGTACACGCCATGCAAGCTCTGTTTGACTGAATGTCCAGGCGTATCATGGCCGTTATTACGGCCAGAGGTGGTTAGTCTGGGTACTGATTTCTCAATTTCTCAGGATCTATGCACCCAAACTGCGTGAAAATGTAATCAAATGCCAGTTCTAGTATAATATATTTGTGGAATGAATACCCGTTTATCATCTGCATTTCTTCTTGGTGTAGCAATTTTAATGGCCAGCAGTGTATTTAAGCGATCAACATTGCAAGATCTGTAGTTAATGTAAGCGCGAGGTAAGCAGTTGCAAACGTGAAAAGTTGGTTCATCAATAACCAGTGTAGCCGCCAGAATTTTGAATGCAAGCGTGTTGAATGAACCACCTTCAAGCTGTCTCTCTACCGTTCCACTCTCGAACGGTACGAGGGAAAAACAAGCACTTAAATGTTTCTGTGCTAGCCCTGATTTCTCTTATTTTATCTTGATGATCATTTCTCCCTATGTAGGTGGGTGACAACTGAATGTTTTCGCAATCGGAGGAGAAAACTGGTGATTGAAGTTTCATGAGAACAAGTACAGTGGCTACATTCCTGCCAAGTCTCTCTGAAATATAGCAGAAGAAACATCAAGCTTCCCGTATAACTTTTACAGAAACTGACATGTTCATAATGGGTTCTTTGTCGCCTCTCGTTCCTGATTAGCACCGACTCACCGCGTTCAGTCTCAAAGGTAACCAACGCCATCGTGTATTAAAAGGAAACGTGGTTTGCATCCTCACGGTGGCACTACTCGCTACACTCTTTTGCAACTTTCGTGAAATTTGAACAGACATCTTTCAGATGTAGATAAACGCCTACCAAGTTTCGCTTATGTCGGACAACTCCTTCTTGGTGTCGCGATTTTTTTCCCGTCGTTATAGATTTGTGATTAACGTAAAATGAAGTTAGGGTGTTGGGAGTGAATGTAGTGTAACAGTTGGTTACACTACGCTTTCAAGCTCCGAATCAATGAAGATACTAGGAACTTCCGTACCAAAGTACAGTAAGGATTCTGAGCTTGGTGGACCGCGAATCTCGATTTAACACAATCATTCCCATACCTTCAAAGGACTGTATCAGAGTGAAATTCTTAAACCGTTTTGTAGTGGAAGGTAACGGTAAGGATTGTTGTCACTGTATAACGGTAGCATGGCGATGTAAGGGCTGTTCGGTCGCCTTAAGACATATATAACGATAGTATATAGACGTAGTAATTGTTCTAGTCGTATCTAAGGGCGCTTACGACACTCACGGTTTCTACTCTTGCTATTACGTTTAGTACTTCAGATGTTATTCTAGCTTCGGTAATTGAAGCACTTAAACACAACTACGTCCTTAACAATTTCTAGTGACCTCGGATGCCGCGTAATGCATAAGCTCGGTCATATGTGAAGTTATCGTATAGCCTTGGTTGCAGCCTTTCTTTTTCGTCAAACTACTTCTTGCCAGTGGTAACAATACTGAAAAAGCGCGATTGCTACGGTCGCAGGTTCGAGTGCTGCCTCGGGCATGGATGTGTGTGTGTCCTTAGGTTAGTTAGGTTTAATTAGTTCTAAGTTCTAGGGGACTGATGACCTCAGACGTTAAGTCGCATAGTGCTTAGAGCCATTTGAACCTGAGTGGGTGATTTGTGACCGCCTTACACGGGTCCGTCATATCGGTTATGTTCTAATGATATTCCAGGACACTTTTGTTTATTGCCATTAATCGTGTGTTACCTGAGACCTTTGATTCTTTTTTTAATGGCGGTGTTGGTAGCTTCACTACCCCACCGTACCTTATTAACAAAGCTCTGTATTTACTTTAGTAGCCTTTACTAATGTTCTTTAAATTTTTGTAAACTGTTATATTGCTATAAACTGAAACGTCCCTTTAGAAAAATTATACAAGACTGTGCTTAAACTGACACACAATATTTTTAGCGCAACGCAATCTGACTTTCAATAATCCCTACAAAAGCGAGTGCCACTACTGCCAGCTAAATGAAAGATTCAAACTACGGAGGTCACTAACTACTGATAGTCACAAGTTAGCAAATGAAAGATTTTAATAGAGAACAAACAATGTATTTACCTTAATAGTCATAATATATATAGCAGTTCATGACATCCAGTCTTACAAATTTCAAAACTCCGCCATCTCTCTCCCCACGTCCACCACTGCTGGGGGCTCACCTCCAACTGCGCAGCGCTACGCGCTGTTAACATCCAGCTGCCCAACACTACAATGGCGAGTATTACAACAATACCAACCAGCCACTGACTGCACACAGCACAGCCAGTGATTTTTCATACAGAGCGCTATGTGGCGTTACCAATAAAAAACCTAAACAGCCTACTTACATAGTCCCACGCTCCCCACAAAAAAATTTACAAATTGTTTTGGGCAGTGGCCAATACAGATTAGAATTTTTTTTTCATAATTACAATAACAAAGAAATGAAATGCACACACTGATCGATACAATGTTGGTCAAAAGCTAAAATTTTCTCACAGTCCATACAGACAGTCCTGATCCTTCATCACAGGAAAATAGCAGTGTTTTTGCTCAATGTCTGAGCAGGAAAAGAAAATGCACACGGAAGTAGTGGATCTCCATGCAGTCTTGAAGAAGTAGTGTTGTCCTTCCAACGGAAAGACAGTGCTGACTCTTGACATGCAGACAGGTAAAGGACAACAACAGAACAAACCCACAGCAGAGTCAGTCGAACTATTGAAGAATATTGGTAGGTTGGTCATCACAGAGCAGACCCACTGTAGTCCTAGTAGAGATTATGGTATTGGTGGTCCACCGAAGGTGCAGACCCATTGTAGTCATTGTAGAAATAATGGTGTTGGTGAGTCATCAAAAGTGTAGACCCACTGTAGTCCTTGTAGAGATAGCTAGCAGTAAACTGTTGCGACTGTGCAGGTGCACAATCACCATCGAAGAGTCTTGTGGACAATATAGCAAGTCTATAAACCACCAATTGTTCACTCACAAAGAATTTGTTTGAAATGTCCTTAGAACCAGCAATGCTGTTATCTAGTCCCTTGCTGAATTATTAACACACGTGGAAACACTATCAGTCCCTACTTCTCACATATTGTCTATATACTATGGCCAACAAAAACGTGTGCAGTGAAATGTAACTTACAAGTTACTTAATTTGATTTGAACTGGTGTCAATTACAATTTTATAACATAAGAATACAATAACAAAGGTACAAAATACATCATTAAAAACATAAGAATACAGATAACATTTTAGTAAAACAGGCTTTACAAAAGAAAAGAAATAAACATGCACATCAGTGTTACAAAAATTATGACATAAGTACATACATAAAGATCAGAATAACAAAACAGAACGGATAAATAATGTCTAAACATGTTTACAATGTAAATAACATATTATCAGAAAAATTCTACAATGTAACTCGTATCAGCTAAACACACAAAGACAGGAAAAAAAAAAAAAACAAATTCACATCGCGTAATAACACAAAATACGGGACAGGATTTGTTTTTGGTACTGCAGTCCAACCCAAAACTTCATTCTGTAGATCTTTCGTCTTATCTCAACATTTGTTTCCACCAAAAATATCCTATCCAAGCATGCTTTCTGTATTTTGTTTACATCCTCTTTCAAAAATAGGTTTTCTCCACTGTACACAACTTTTTGGCCAAATCATTTTCTTATAACTTCTCAATGCATTTCTTCCAATTCCTCATAGTTAGTTTCTTATATAGTCTACCCCCTCTTAAGCTAACTTAAACCTACTGAGCTCATATGCTAAACTAAGGGACGAGGCAATGCAGCAGCACAAAACAATTAATACAAACAGCAATGAAAAAAATGGAAGTTGTCAAAGCAGGCAGCAATATTACAACTAATATAAGGCAATCAAAAAAATTGAAGTTGTCAAAGCAAGCAGCAATATTACAACTAATATAAGGCAATGAGCAGCAAACAAGAAAAATAAATCAGTCGTAAAACTAGCTTAACAGAGTAATACAAAGTAAAATTTAGTAGCACTATGCCTGGCAAACAGCAGCAGCAAATGCAATAACTTATATCTAAACTTGACAAAGCTCAAGCAGAAATAATATTACAGTAAAGACAACAATGCAGATAAGGGAAATGTATATTCACATCTTAATGTCTATGTCATTAAAGTGGTGCACCACAAAAGCTAATTCTACAAAAAGTTACAAAGTACATATGTTTTTGGATAGGGTCCGCCTTTAGCAAAATGATTATTTAATAGATCTGTTGACAGAAAGTGTTAACATTAGCAAATGAATTTAATTTTATTTTATAAAACGAATGCTGCAACACAGCTGGAAACCAGATATCAAATGAAATAAGCAACTATGAAAGGCAAAGCATAAAAATATCATTCAATAGTCATGTGACACTTCATAAGTTAGTACAGATTCTCTCAACTCTCGTCGAAAGACGCTTGTCATTATCAGGTGTGCAGATGTAAATAAGTATCTTTTCCAAGTAATGAGCGTGTCGTTTTTGCGATGCTTTCTATAAAGGAATGTCAATAGCGAGGATAATGGCCTCTTTTTTTTCTTGTGCCTCTGAAAGGCACACACTAATGGCTTGTTTCCAGGTGACTGTTGCGTAGCTGGGTGCCCACGATGCATTACGTGCACGTGGTCACTCAACTTTCTTACCGAAATATTCACGACACCAGTTTCCGCTACAGTGGCAGTCTCATATAAAAATTTCACAGGTCAAGAATTTGCGTTATTCATCTGTAGAAACAAAACCCATTGATATAACAGTGACTAAAAAAGTTTCGTCGGCATTGTAATACATTCACGCATTTACATACATTTCATAACTCTTAAAGTACAATTCTGTGTTTACAACAACCTTTTTCACAAACCAGAGTCCCTAACCACTACTCATTATTCCTTGCTTTATTACACATATACATATTCAGAGACACTTCTTCAATATTTCATCATGATAAATACGTAGCATAATCAAATTCCTCATATAGCATCAGCTTATTGATCATTAACATACCGCAACAGCGTAATACACATCGTTATCATAACATCATAAAACCTCAGCCAAATCTCAAAATAGTCGTAGCTTCCTCCAATAATTTCAAAACCTAAAAAAAATTCTCTGCTCATATCAAAAGTGTCATCTGCCTCAAACGTACTTTATAAATGATGATCCCATACCAAATACGTCATTCAAAGCTCTCATAGTATCACAATGGTTCCGAAACAATATGAACAGTTCACAAAGTACAGACAAAATACAGTTTCATATGTGTCAAGTTATCCAACTGTGTAAATGTGTAAACATGTGTCACTGATGTAGTAAAAAAAATGTTTGTCTCTCAGTTAAATTATCAGATAGCTGTGTAATTTATGTGTTAGAGAAATATGGTACCGATGTGTAAAGTTGTATAAGCAAATACCATATTAGCTAGGGCTCCTTGTGCTTGCCAAACACATGGTACACAAAGTAAGCGTGTACCCCCCTGAGGATTAATGTAATTATATCCTCAGGTGTTACAGATTACAGCAATGGAATGAAATGTATCACGGAAAACTTTCTTTGTAATTCAAATATGTTGAAAAATAAATGGTTTAAGTACAAACTTAATCACTCAAATGCGTGTCCTGTAGCGCTAAATATGCGTCTTGCTGTAAGATAACCTCTGTGGAAGTGTCGTAGTTATTGTCCTCCGAAAGCTAAGTTCTGCAGAAGTCAATGTGCTTACCTCATGATAAACAAAAGTGAAATGCTTTGCGTATAGGTATCGTAGTTACTACGCTTATTGCCGTGATGAAGGAAGTGCTGTGCTGTAACGTATTGTTGTGCTACGGAAAAGGCTGTCTCATTGTAGCTATACCACAAAAGTTACTACTAAAACATGTTTTAATTTCCAGAATAGTTCAGAAAAACTGTTCAGATATAAAACAGATACACCGCAACAGCAACAATGTAAATTGTCACACATTAGTAGCGTCATGATATAATCGTGTAGCTGTCAAAGAAACCAAATACTAATCTTTAATCTCACAGAAAGTATTTCAAGTAAAGAATGTCTTTTCAACTAAACCATAATGTTGCATTAAAATGTCATTAACAGTATATGTTCTAAGTATGTAAGCCTTATAGTCGTTAGTAATCGTGCAACTATCAAGCAAGAATGTACACACACAGTAACACTGTGTCCTCTGTTCACTATAACAATGCATACGTAATTTCTGTTTAAATACGTTCTCTTGGTTCTTGACTGGATATTTAACTTCAAACATTGTTGTATGTTAACAATTTTTTAGTCTGACAAAGCATACTATTAATGTAAAGTGAAAAGTTATATGGCAAAGACAAAGTAAAAAAGCAGATTATCTTTCAATAAATGGTTTTACATGTGAAAGTAGTACAATCCTTTACTCTTCCTAGTGCTCAGAGTTAACTTGAACGCAATTATCATGCGGTATACGTCGGTAAAGAATAATGGAATTTTTTTCAAGATTAGCGTCTATGTTATTTTTCTCTGAGCCAGCCAGCGCACGCGGCTGCCTGCAGTGCGAGTCATTGTCTGTCTCTTTGTTGGCGCGCGCCGTTATTGGGATTAGGAGACCTAACTTCTACAAATTCACCTTGACGAGAAGGCCCTGCCCTGTTTGAAGCTCGCCAGTTCTGATGGAATTCAGGTCTGTCGTTTTGTCGGTAGTTTACATAGTTTCTTGTTTGTCAGTCATGTGGTGGAGAATTTCTCCCTGAATCGTAACTGCTCGCTGGACCGTTGCGTCTGAAGTTATTCTGTCTCACATGATAATAATTGTTTTTCTTCCCATATGGTCTGTTTCTATGATTGTCTCTGACATATTCATTACTACGGAAATGCGATCTTTCTCTGTATCTTTTATTTCTCTGCCAGTGGTTGTCATATGGGTGGTGTCTGTTTTGGTCACGATTTGCGTTGTAAGAATAGACTTGTCGTGTCCAGTTATTGTTTCTGTCCAGTTATTGTTTCTGTCGTCACGGAATTGTGACGGATGTGACCTGTAATGATTGTACTCCTGTTTTCGTATCCGGCTACGGTCTGTGTCAATTTCTAATTCTTGTAAGAATCCCTGAAAAGCTTCAATGTCATCTTTGCAACGTCCTGCCAATATAATATTTCTTAAATGTTCAGGTAGTTTGATTAAGCAAATACGGATGAGTTCTGAGGGGCAGTATGGGTTTGAAAGACACTGATTCTTATGTAACATGTCTTCGAAATATTTGACAAGACTGGAAAATTCAGATTGTTCGAAATGTTTCATCATTATGATGCTATGGTTTACTCGGTCTTGTGTAGCTTGAGACCAATATGCTGAGAGGAAGGCATGATAAAATTCTCGTTCACTGTGGCAATCATGAATGACCGATCGCATTCTTACAGCTGATTCATTCTCTAAATAGCCACACATAAATTCTAATCTGTGCTCTAATGACAAGTTGGGAGGAAAACAATGAGAGAATTGATGGAGCCAAGCTTGTGGATGAATGTCGTTGCCAGAATTCTTAAATGTTTTGAATTTACGTGCAGTAATGAACAGCTTATAGTCAAAATCATCGTGTCGGCGAGTAGCATATCGGTCATTGTTACGTCGTGTCGGCGGTTCCATCTCAAGATTCGGTGCACCTTGCCAATTTCTTTCAAGATTTCCGAAATGTCCTGTGTTATTATTTTGTGGCTTTTCCGTATTTCTAAGTTTTAAGTATTAATTTCATTCTGATTTTGTTTGAATTTCTTAATTTGTTCATACTCTTCTGTGTCAGTGATGGCTACAGGTCTTGTGTCATTCAGATCATCATCTACCTTTGCAGATAAATTAGTGAACTGATCCGAAAGTTCGGCTACTTTCTCCGATTGTGAACACATTTCCTCAGTGTGTTTTTCTGAACCAAGTTTCAGAGTGACCATTTGTGTTGAAATCGAATCTACTGTGTCCTTTATGTTTTCCTGGGTTCTTGCAAGTTGCGTAACCGAATCAGTGGATGCAACTGAGTCCATTTTAGCTTGCAAGGTGTCGTGATTTTCACGAACAATAGTTTGCAGTTCTTTTATGGCTGTTTCGTCATTCTGTAATGCATTTTCATGCCGCGAAAAAATAGGTTGAAAATGCTCACAAATTTGTGTTTTTACGTCATTACAGATTTTTTGACATTTCGATTCAATTTTATGTAACTCAGTAGTTAAATCTTCACGTGTTTGTTCAAGTGTGGTGTCTAACTTCCGAAGATTTTGTTCCATTGTGTCTAACGTTTGAAGCTTTTGCTGTGTTTGTCTCTGATTTTGTTCCATTGTGTCCAACTGTAGCTATGTTTGTCTCTGGTGTTGTTCCATTGTGTCTAACGTTTGAAGCTTTTGCTGTGTTTGTCTCTGATTTTTTCCATTGTGTTTAACTTTTGAAGCTTTTGCTGTGTTTTTCTCTGATTTTGTCCCATTTGTTGCATTAATTGCAATAATAATGTATTAGTGTCGGGAATCTGTTCCTCTATGCTTTTCGGCAGTGCATTTGCACCGGCAACATTCACATTTTGACAAGCAGAAAATGTGTCTTGACTTATTTGAGAAAAGGGTGAGGACGCAAAACCTGAATGTACAGTATTTGCAAGATTGTGTCCTGTTATTTCGGATTCATGACGCGAGCTGTTGCCGACCGATCGATCGATAATGCTTCCCTGTTCACTAATTGTTTCACTGCCTTCACCATTATTTGCAGCCCGCTGCATTTCCCTATGCACTATTACCAAATTACTACTTTGAACATTAGTTAATTCATTACATGGTGGCGCTAACACACTGCTTTCGTCTTCACTGTCATTTCTCAGTTTACTTTGGAGCCTAGTATTACGTTTTTCACACGCCATTATTGTCACAATATTTCACACGACAACACAGAAAAAAACAATTTGAAGAGCAAAAATAAGAGAACACATTAACATAGCAAATAATATCTAGTTAATTGCAAGCGCAGCTGCGAAATACTTGTTGCAACTCTACATGCATGCCACAATTTTTTACTGTACAACTATGAAATACTACAACTACAAAGGAAATTCTCTCTACAATTACGCACTAGCAATAAACAAAATCTACACTAATTACACAAACTACAAGAAAAAATCAAAAGATTCCAGTGAGGTATCCTCGGCTAAGGGTCGACATATGAAACGTCCCCTTAGAAAAATTATACATAACTGTGCTTAAACTGACACACAATATTTTTTGCGCAATGCAATCTGACTTTCAATAATCCCTACAAAAGAATGGCCGTGACTAATATTAACCTATACCTTTCACAAATCACTTACCTCACCAAAAATCTTCGTTACTCTAACTACTGCAATACAGCGAGTGCCACTACTGCCAGCTAAATGAAAGATTCAAACTACGGAATTCACTAACTACTGATAGGCAGAAGTTAGCAAATGAAAGATTTTAATAGAGAACAAACAATGTATTTACCTTAATAGTCATAATATATATTTCAGTTCATGACATCCATTCTTACACATTTCAAAACTCCGCCATCTCTCTCCCCACATCCACCACTGCTGGCGGCTCACCTCCAACTGCGCAACGCTACGCGCTGTTAACATCCAGATGCCCAACACTACAATGGCTACTGACTGCACACAGCACAGCCAGTGATTTTTCATACAGAGCGCTATGTGGCGTTACCAGTATAAAAACCTAAACAGCCTACTTACAAAATTACTTGATTGCCGTTAGCGGCGTATTTTTGAAGGTTGTTTACTGCCAACTTGTGTGTTTTTTTAAAGAATTTTTTTAAATTGTGGTATCGCTATAAATTACTTGATTGCCGTAAGCGGCGTGTTTTGAAAAGCTGTTTATTGCCGTACTGTTACTTCTATATTTTTTTAAAAAAGAAATTTTTAAAAATTGTTGTAGTGCTATAAATTATTTGATTGCCGTTAGCGGCGTGTTTAAAAGGCTGTTTATTGATGTACTGATAGTTTCTTCAAGATAAGAATAAACCATTTGTGTGTGAAAATCTCAACTTGACGGTAAACTACTAGAAATTTGGCCCCGTTTCCCAACTTGTGGTGAGGCTTGTAGTAACCATAACCACTGTGTGTCGGTGTCACTGTGTGACGTCCTTGTGTCCAGTCACGTTATAATCTGAGTGATATTCCTTGATGGCACGGTGACTACCAAACGGTAGGTGAAGCTTTTGGAAGCTGATTTCATCCCGTTTGTCCAAAGTGACCCTGATTTCGACAAGATGTGGTTCATGCAAGACAGAGTTCGAGCCCATCGAAGCAGGAGAGAGTTTGATGTCCTGGAGGAGCACTCTGGCGACAGCATTCTGGCTCCGGGGTACCCAGAGGGCACTGGCGTGGGCCTCGATTGGCTGCCATATTCTCCGGACCTGAACACTTGTGACTCGTCTTTGAGGGCCTACATTAAAAACAAGATGCACAGCAATAACGCCAAAACCATTGCTGAGCTGAAAACCGCCATTCAGGAGGTCACCGACAACATCGATGCTCCGACACTTCAACAGGTCATGCAGAATCTCCCTATTCGTCTGTGGCACATCCTCGCCAATGATGGCAGGCATATCGAACTTGTCATAACCTAAAACCGAATATCTGTAGTTACGTTTACATGTTGAATAAGGTCTGAGCACGCCGCAGTTTGTAATTAATTTAGGTTTTTCTCATATAATTCAGTAACTGTCACACTGTATGTGTCGCACAATGATATAATCTTGCAGACAAATTCAGCGATATATGTTGATACCGTCTGCAAAGTGTTTTGTGAATAGAATTAATAGTAAAGAATTAATAAATTAAAACGTCATGCCTGACAAAGTTACAGTGCGCTCCATTTCAAGCAGAATCTAGTTTTTCACGCATCTAAATGTCTGTGACGTCATATTTCATTAACTATGTGTCGTACGACGATATAGTTTTTCAGGTACATTGAGTGGTATATGTGCACATCGTCTGAAATCTGTTTTGCGAATGGAGTCGGTAGCGACGAACTAATAATTTAAAATGTCATATCCGATGCTGAAGGAAAGAAGGAATATTGGATTCAATGTCTATTCGACATTGATGTTTTTAGAGACGGAGCCCAAGCTCGGATTGAATCAAGGATGTGGAAGGAAACCGGCCATGCTCTTTCAAAGGAACCATCCCGGCATTTTCGTGGAGCATTTTAGAGAGATCACGGAAAACCTAAATCAGGATGGCCGGACGCGAGTTTGAACCGTCGTCCGCCCGAATGCGAGTCCAGTGTGCTAACCACTGCGCCACCTCGCTCTATTCCGATGCTGTAGTTTTACTGCACTAACAGCTAAACTTT
The DNA here is from genome assembly GCF_023897955.1 of Schistocerca gregaria. NCBI lineage: Eukaryota > Metazoa > Arthropoda > Insecta > Orthoptera > Acrididae > Schistocerca > Schistocerca gregaria. The sequence goes on along the minus strand of NC_064922.1, from coordinate 925,966,166 downwards.
TTTCCTTTCATCATCTTGTGAGGGATGGGGACGGGGGTATCAGAAAGAAAACATTTCATAGAAGTTTGAAAGTGAGTGTTAAATTTGTTGCAAGTCGCTGCCTGCTCTTATTTTCAATACTCGATAAATGAAATCTAACTACTTGATCGCCACCATTAATCTATCTCGAGACCATTACATGGTTTTTAACTGTAATATTTACCATATTGTGATAAACATTACATAAGAATATACTTCTTTATGAGTAAATTATGACAGCAGTTTAAATTGCTAAATTAGTTCAGTAATTACGTGAAATACTGCAAATGAAATTTTTGTAACTGTTAGAGAGTCACCCTGCAAATGGGGCTCTGGATACACTCTAAGGAATAAAGAACGACACAGCATGAAGGAATTATCCGAATGGGACGCGAATCGGTAGATGGGGTTTTCATGTGTATTGCTCCAAACGTGAGAGATCCAGCTAACTTACTGTAGGGTATGGAAAGCAGTAGAAAGTCTAGTCACATGCGGAAGGGCATTATGTTATTGAAATGTAACATCAGGATGGTTTGCCATGAAGAGTAACAAAACGGGGCGTAGCATATATCTTCAGAGTACTGCTGTGCTGGAAGGATGCCCCCGTTGACGACCAAAGGGGTCCTGCTATGAAAATAAATCGTTCCTCAGACCATCACTAATGTCTGTCGGGCCGTATGGCCGGTAACAGATTGGTATTGCATAGCTGTCCGGAGCGTTATCCAGCCTACTGCGAACGACCTCTCTTCGACTGAACAGGTGCTCATAGGTCTTGAGGTATGTAGATTAGAGCCCATGATTACTGGAAGTTTTTTTTTGTTTTGTTTTTATCCAAACTACCTCGTCGCAAAGCATGGAAAGCAAAAAGCTTCAGTAGAACAGGTCCACTGTCAGAGATATAAGAATGATCTACACCGAGAGAGATGGCGCAGCGGCTAGCACACTGGACTCGCATTCGGGTGGACAACGGTTCAATTCCTCGTCCAGCCGTCCTGATTTAGGTTTTCCGTGATTTCCCTAAATCGATCCAGGCAAATGCCGGGATGGTTCCTTTGAAAGGGCACGGCCGACTTCCTTCCCCGTTCTCCCTAATCCGATGAGACCGATGACCTCGGTGTCTGGTCTCCTTCCACAAACAACCCAACCAACACAGAATGATCTTCAGTAATAGCGTTCGACTCTGTTCGTTCCCGGATACCTCAAAATCGTTCATTTACATTCCCCATTAACCCTGAAAGTTTGTAGCGTCATTACGGAATCCCCATGTAGATAGTCATATTTACCATTAAAGTGAAGAGCAATGACACATAAGTCGGAGTAAGCTATGTTCACCATTGTCTAACCACGTCTGAGCGTAATTGCTGTCACCACTAAAAATAAGACATTTGTTCACCATTCAGTGTCACTTCCAACGTTATTCTTCCTGTTTCATTTGGAATATAAACTTAACTGCTAATTCAGATTATTGCGCCACAGATGTTCGACCGCAATAGGCGACATGATACGTGTTCGGCAAACATCCGTCATCGTCTCTCCTTAAAGACGAACAGCTATCATGTGTACAACTGGTGGGAGATGGTTCAGATGGCTCTGAGTACTATGGGACTTAACATCTGTGCTCATCAGTCCCCTAGAACTTAGATCTACTTAAACCTAACTAACCTAAGGACATCACACACATCAATGCCCGAGACAGGATTCGAACCTGCGACCGTAGCGGTGCGCCCTGTCCACACCACGTACCTGATAATCCCGCGGCGGTCGTATTATTTCTGCTCGACACTGCTGCTGCCTTGCCTGAAATTATGTATATGAAGATACAAACGGGTTTAGAGGAGCCACTCAACACTAAACATAATACTGTCCTACGTCTGGTATGAAGAACTGTATTCTGAGTCTGCAACTAAAATCGGAGTTTCTACTGTTTGAACACTGAGTCGTAAGTGTTGATGCGAATTAATTCCCTTATTATTGTACAGTATTTTTGACGATGTAATGTCTGTCACTACTGTCAAACGTACTCCACATTCTTACTCTGGCCGAATCTTCGGTGATAATACACAAGCAATGATTAAGATTATCTGTCCACAATTATGACTTGGACGAGCGGACGGATATCGACACTTCGCGGTTATTTGCTGATGATGCGGAAACGCGATGACCGAACTCATGTTCACATGCTCGCTACAAAACACTGGCACTTGATTGCTCTCCTTCATGGTAAATTGCTACTAATTCACATTAGTTTCAATCTGGGAGGTCGAACACGACGCGGATGATTAATGTTGTGCGGTACGACATGCAAACGGGCGGATACTCAAATACGTTATCGGCGGCACTGCTCATACTTAATCAATTCTTTACGCACTTTTCACTGGATCCACATCCATATCTCATTGATTCACAGAAATAGTACTTGCAGCCACACTTGAACTTCCATAATACTGCCTTTCCCACTCAGAGCTACCCACAACACAGCGTAGCAGCTCGGCGTTTCGTGCTCGAATCCGCAACGCAGCCGCTCGCAAAGATATTCCGCAACCAAGTCAGCGATATGGCAAAACGCTTACACCTGACATGTAAACTGTCCCCCACCTGTGACATCAGATACGTTAGGTTTCTTACGTAACGTAAACAAATTAATTTTGTTAGCACAGACTGATGAACGTTTATTCGGCTCAACAGTTACGATACTTCTACTATCTATATTTATAATGAAAACAGAACATTTATTGACGCACTGTTTTGTTTATCCCCCAGTTCTGGACAAAAGGGGTAGTCATCCATTTAAACTGTGTCGTATGTTTCTTTCCACGAGAAGTGTATCCTTCACGCCAACCTCCTAAAAGGTTTGAGAAGCCGTGTTGGCACCTTCACATGATACATCTTCCGCCCACACCTGCGTCCCGAGAGACCGCCCGGCAGCTGTTCATCTCGCCTTCCGGAACAATAGCAGACACGGCTGTCTTGTGCATCCTTTAACTCCACTGCTCCGCTGTTTTCAAAATCTCGTAGCAATGAAAACATTACTTCAATTTATAATCAAACTACATCAATGAACTTAATACACACTGCATACAACAAGGTGACAATAGCCACGGCGTAGCGGCATCGCACGTACATTTCTTTTATTTCACGTCTGTGGTCACAAACTTTGTTGGTCCTCAAACTATCGGTTTCGGTCGGCAATCACCATCTTCAGGTCCGCAGCAAAATATGGGAAAAACACAAATACAACGTGTGGATTGTGTACAGCTTAAAACAATACAAAAATTACATAGTGACAAGTATCACTGACATACATGTGAAAATTATGTGGATTAAATATGCCTCGTCATATTCAAAGCCATGACCGTCTGAAGATGGTCATTGCTGACCGAAACCGGTAGTCTGAGGATGTAATGGCACGTAATGAGAGTTGTGCGGAAGGCGGATAGTCGTCTTCGGTTCATTGGTAGAATTTTGGGAAGATGTGGTTCATTGGTAAAGGAGACCACCACTTATAAAACACTAATACCACCTATTCGTGAGTACTGCTCGAGCGTTTGGGATCCCTATCATGTCGGATTGAGGGAGGACATAGAAGCAATTCAGAGGCGGGCTGCTAGATTTGTTACTGGTAGGTTTGATCATCACGCGAGTGTTACGGAAATGCTTCAGGAACTCGGGTGGGAGTCTCTGGAGGAAAGGAGGCGTTCTTTTCATGAATCGCTACTGAGGAAATTTAGAGAACCAGCATTTGAGGCTGACTGCAGTACAATTTAGTTGTCTCCAACTTATATTTCGCATAAAGACCACAAAGATTAGATAAGAGAGATTAGGGCTCGTACAGAGGCAGTAATTTTTCCCTCGTTCTGTTTGGGAGTGGAACAGGGAGAGAAGATGCTAGTTGTGACACGAGGTACCCTCCACCACGCACCGCGGAGTATGTATGTAGATGTAGATGTACAATTTAGATGTGAAATAAAATGAATTTAATCTACAGTTTCGGGTCACTTTTCCACTCGCGACCATGTCGCAGCTTGTGAGAGCGGTACACACATACAGAGATGACCGTAGTATCGCGTACATAAGGTATAAACTGGTAGTGCACTGAGAGAGTTGTCATTTGTACTCAGGTGATTCAGGTAAACGTTCCCTGGTTATTGTAGCCACACGACGGGAATTAACAAACAGTGACTGCGGAATGGTAGTCAGAGCTACAGGCGTGCGACATTCGATTTCTGAAATCGTTAGGCAATCCAATATTCCGAGATCCACAATGTCAAGAGTGTGCAGAGAATACCGAATTCCAAGCATTGCCTCTCACCGCGGACAACACAGTGGCCGACGGCTTTCACATGTGACCGAGAATAGCGCGGTTTGTGTAGTGTTGTCAGTGCTAACAGAGAAACAGTATTACGTGAAATAACAGCGGAAATCAATACTGGTCGTACGACGAACGTATGCATTAGGACAGTTTGGCGATATTTGGAGTTAATGGTCTCTGGCAGCAGACGGACGCGAGTACCTTTGCTAACAGCACATCACCTGCGGCGCCTCTCCTGGGGTCGTGACCGTATCGGTTGAATCCGAAACGACTGGAAACTGGTAGTTTGCGCAGATGAGTCCAGATTTCAGTTGGGCAAAAGCTGATTATAAGGTTCGTGTGTGGCGTAGACCACATGGAGCCAACAAGGCACTGTGCATGTTAGTTGTTGGTCTATGTGGTGTGGGCTGTAATTACATCCTCTGCTCCAACTGAACCGATCGTTGACCATTTACAGCCACTCACGAACTTGACAATCGCAAACAACGATGGCTTTATATGGATGACAACGCACCATGTCACTTGTTCACAACTGTTCGAGAATTATTTGGAGAACATTCTGGACAATTCCAGAAAATAGTCTGGCCACCCAGATCGCCCAACATAAATCCCACTTAACATTTATGGGACATAATCGAGAGGTCATGTTCCGTAAAGTGCTTTTTCGCATATCGACGGCGGTTCTGTAACATAAATTGTCCACCTACGTCGATACTGCTGCAGATCTTCACACGTAACTCCTGACTGCAGCTACTTAAGAGTTCTCAGAAAAGCAGAGATGAAGAAACTGAGATTTGATATACACGTCGGAGGCCGGTATAAGTACAAAAAGCTGAAAATAGTCTTGTGAACTCGAAAGAATAGATCGGAAATGGGTTGCTGTTCAAAGATTCTTTTAATCTTGCATTAGGATTTTTTGTTGCTGTTATGTAAGATCATCATCCTACATGTGGTCAGATCATTAAAGTTCCTGTTCACATTCCTCGTCACACTCAAACAGGCAGAACTTTTCCTATCCAATTCCGAAATCATCTACGAGAGTAACACAGTCAATAAACTGCTATAAAATCTTGCACTCGGCATTCAGTGGTTGTCTTTAAATGAAGTTTTTGCTCGCCATAAATAAACAGCAAAAAAATAAATAAATAAATAAATAAAATAAAATAAAATAAAATAAAAAATTAAAAAAATTATTAGTACCCCCACGCTTTTAGTTCAAAATTAACACACGCGATTTTCTCCAAAACAAAATATCTCTCGACTCTTAAAATTTCACAAATAGTTAATGGTAAACACCAGCTACCTTTATCACTGTACCGAAACGCGGAACTCACAATATCACTTCATTTTACACATAATGCGTTCGGACACTTTCAGCATGACTGGCTCCTTAGAAATCTAGTCCACCACTTCCTTCTTCTCTGTGCCTTCACAAGCCCCTCCATCTCATGCGTTAGGGTGCAAACCGTCTCACTTCTTGTTGGCTGTACAGAATTACGGCCAGTCAGAACTGACTTTCAGAGCACGGCTCGCGCTAAAATCTAGCAAGATCCAACCACTACTCTCAGCTCATTTACGTCATTAAAATAAGCAACTCACACCACTCTTGTTAAACAAATAAAATGAAATAAACTTTAAGCTGTACTTTACGTCTGGAATTTAACTATATAGTCGCGAACGTTCTGGCTGTCTCTTACATATTCCAACATGCTTGGACATCCGTCATCCTCTGGTAGGTGAACCCCTGGTGGATTCGTTCTCACGATGCAAAGCTGGAACACTTGCAAGTTCCTGTAGAGAATTACAAACTGAAAATTTAATATTGGCGAATGTCCCACATACACTCACACAAGTACTCTCTTTCACACTTCACACTCACCATAACACAGAACATAAATATCTACTTGAAATTCTCAAAGTTATTACTACAGCAAAATTACGAAAGGTTTTCTAAAACGAGAGCTTCCCAAATTTGAATCTAAACACTGAAGGTGTTATATCTTTTCAGATAGTCACCGTTGGTGAACTATTAACATATATATATATATACTCCTGGAAATGGAAAAAAGAACACATTGACACCGGTGTGTCAGACCCACCATACTTGCTCCGGACACTGCGAGAGGGCTGTACAAGCAATGATCACACGCACGGCACAGCGGACACACCAGGAACCACGGTGTTGGCCGTCGAATGGCGCTAGCTGCGCAGCATTTGTGCACCGCCGCCGTCAGTGTCAGCCAGTTTGCCGTGGCATACGGAGCTCCATCGAAGTCTTTAACACTGGGAGCATGCCGCGACAGCGTGGACGTGAACCGTATGTGCAGTTGACGGACTTTGAGCGAGGGCGTATAGTGGGCATGCGGGAGGCCGGGTGGACGTACCGCCGAATTGCTCAAAATGTGGGGCGTGAGGTCTCCACAGTACATCGATGTTGTCGCCAGTGGTCGGCGGAAGGTGCACGTGCCCGTAGACCTGGGACCGGACCGCAGCGACGCATGGATGCACGCCAAGACCGTAGGATCCTACGCAGTGCCGTAGGGGACCGCACCGCCACTTCCCAGCAAATTAGGGACACTGTTGCTCCTGGGGTATCGGCGAGGACCATTCGCAACCGTCTCCATGAAGCTGGGCTACGGTCCCACACACCGTTAGGCCGTCTTCCGCTCCCGCCCCAACATCGTGCATCCCGCCTCCAGTGGTGACGCAACAGGAGTGAAAGGAGGGACGAATGGAGACGTGTCGTCTTCAGCGATGAGAGTCGCTTCTGCCTTGGTGCCAATGATGGTCGCATGCGTGTTTGGCGTCGTGCAGGTGAGGGCCACAATCAGGACTGCATACGACCGAGGCACACAGGGCCAACACCCGGCATTATGGTGTGGGGAGCGATCTCCTACACTGGCCGTACACCTCTGGTGATCGTCGAGGGGACACTGAATAGTGCACGGTACTTCCAAACCGTCATCAAACCCATCGTTCTACCATTCCTAGACCGGCAAGGGGAACGTGCTGTTCCAACAGGACAATGCACGTCCGCATGTATCCCGTGCCACCCAACGTGCTCTAGAAGGTGGAAGTTAACTACCCTGGCCAGCAAGATCTCCGGATCTGTCCCCCATTGAGCATGTTTGGGACTGGATGAAGCGTCGTCTCACGCGGTCTGCGCGTCCAGCACGGACGCTGGTCCAACTGAGGCGCCAGGTGGAAATGGCATGGCAAGCCGTTCCACAGGACTACATCCAGCATCTCTACGATCGTCTCCATGGGAGAATAGCAGCCTGCATTGCTGCGAAAGGTGGATATACACTGTACTAGTGTCGACATTGTGCATGCTCTGTTGCCTGTGTGTATGTGCCTGTAGTTCTGGCAGTGTGATCATGTGATGTATCTGACCCCAGGAATGTGTCAATAAAGTTTCCCCTTCCTGGGACAATGAATTCACGGTGTTCTTATTTCAATTTCTAGGAATATATATATATACTTTTTTACTGATTTTTCTTTTTTTGTCGCTTCCAAATTATGACAGTTATTGACTTCAGATTTTGACAGATTGTTCCTTTACACAACAGAAGTTTAAGTACCTAATACGAAGTTCCTCAGGCTATTTCTAGACCAGTTACTCTGTAAGCGTCTCTCCGCTGCTTTGACACGCTGCAGTCACGCCATATGGTCATGACGCACGTCTGCAGGACACAACTCACCCGTTGCAGATCGTATAAGATTCTGACTGCTTACACTGGAGCCCACATACAGTACATCCATACAAGAAAGCTTTAATAGACAAATTGGCGATCGCGGCATAGCTGAGACGCCTCAGTCAGTTGGTGCACAAAATCCGACACCGACAATACCTTAGCAAATGCACGTGGCTGTAGAGACAACACTGCTCGATATTTCTGCAGGGAACTTTGAATGATACCAAGTCACGTCGAGTTGCTGCTCTATTTCCGACAAAAGGAGGTCAGATACGATATTAGGAGGTATGCCATGACTTCTGTCACCTCAGTGTGTATTAAAGCATGGTAAACTGTGTTTTCTGTCATTTATTTTGTGCGTTAACTTACGTTACGGTAATGTTCAAATGTGTGTGAATTCCTAAGAGGCCAAAGTGCTGAGGTCATCGGTCCCTAGACTTACACACTACGGTATCACGGTATAAGCGTATATGTTTATTTTTATAATTATATATTTTATGATTTTGGTTGGGATGGCTATAAATATTGTGGGCTAGCATGAGACTTTTAATTTACCTATACCGCGATAACACTCGTACGGACATCGGCTGCCCCGAAGTACGTACGCTATAATATTTTTTGAACACAGTGCGCGACTCACCGCCTTCTAATAAATAGTTTGCGTGAGCGCTGGTATTTACAAAAGAGCAAATGCGTATTCTTACGCAAATTGTAATTATTAATATGGGTCTCAGGGGCTACTGGTTATTTATGTACCAAATTACACAAAGAATAACTGAGATATTGCGGAATGTAATGCTTTTCAATATATCTTGTTCATTATTTTCAAGGCAAAACTGGAGACAATCTCGTCTGCCCTTAGGCGGCCAAAATGAAACATACTGAAATCATTCAGTGCTGTGAATTTTGGTAACTGAAATTAATTTTAACTTCGAAATTAATGAAAGATCAAAATTGAGAAGTCTCTCGCATTTACATTTAATATTATGAATCTAAATTTTATTAAAAAATACAATCAGATTTATGGCCGACTATTACAATCAGCTTAATGGCCGACTATATCCTGCTAGGGGAGATGAACTCCCCACGAAGTTCTGTAAAAAATTTTGTTAATTATAATTAACTTTTGCAATTATGAGAGGTGACAACTAAGTCAATAATACACACTTTCTAATATCAATTTCTATTATATTTTTCAAAAATACATATAGAACTTACGTTAATTATCAGACAGCACTACAATGGCGGCCTACCGCTAGACGAAACAAAACAGGAGAGCTAGTTCAATCAAAGTATTGTCTCTGATCTTCATGGCCTATGTTACACAGAGATCATACAAAAAAAACTGTGTTTTGTTAATTACATCGATATTTGTGTTTTGATAATAATAACTTACGTTCTCTACTATTTGTTATACATCGCGCACAGTTACACAGTCTTGAAATAAATTATAATTCACAATCTCATAAAAAACTTTTTTCCCCTTTATTCTAATGTCTATTTATGTGATGTACCGTCACATACTTAAACTAAATTATTCTAAGAACAACACACACACACCCTTGCCCGAGGGAGGACTCGAACCTCCGGAGGGAGGGACCTCGCAATCCGTGACATGGCGCCTAAGACCACGCAGCCACAGCGCGAGGCTATTACTTAATATTACAGTCTGTAATGAGGGTGGGCAGAGAAATGAACTTTACCAGTAGCACTGTGCTCTGAGTAGATGGCATTATAAAATAGACACGAGGATATTGATGTATATATCTGAAGACAGTAACACGAGGAGAAGTACGTAGGAGGTCTTTGCCCAGTACTGAAAGTCGGTTTAGTGCGGATGGTCATATGTTAAGGTATATTGTTTACTCAGAATTTTGTTGGTGTTCTCGATGGTAAAAGCTTAATCTAATTCTTGACTGGTGAGAAGATACTAGTAATTTCGTTCGAGTAGTTTCTTTGACTCTACCTCAACACTGCTAGCCGTTTTCATGAATCGGCATTGGTCACAACACGCGATTTCTAACATGTGGTACTCTTTTACTCAGAGCACATGCTCGATTAAACGCTGTGTTTTACAAACGACACTCTGTATCTGTTCCTACGATTTCGTGCCTGTTGCCATTTTTAATATCAACTAAGTAGCCTTGTTCATCGTAACAAATGTCTTGACTCCATAGCCATTGAACACCCCACGATTGATCTAGTCTGTTGTTTTGTACTAAATTTGCCCAGATGCTCCTGTAGTACCAAATTGATACCTATTCTGCTCTCTACTTCAGTTATCTTCCAGCTTCCACATTTCAGTTCCATACAGCACATTACTATAGGCCTATTGTTATGGGAGCTTCTTCATCTGTTTCAACTCAATTTTTTCTTCCGATTAGAGTTCTACCAAGGGAAAAAAAAAGCCGTCGCTACTTGTGGTAATCTGCGCCTTACACCATCCTTGCGTCAACCATCCTGAGTAGCTTTGTATTACAGGTAGGAAAAGTCATTCACTTTTTCCATTTACCAACCTCGTTAATGAAGACACTACTTCCGTTGTTGTTGTTGTTGTGGTCTTCAGTCCTGAGGCTAGTTTGATGCAGCTATCCATGCTACTCTATCCTGTGCAAGCTTCTTCATCTCCCAGTACCTACTGCAACCTGCAACCTTCTGAATCTGCTTAGTGTATTCATCTCTTGGTCTCCCTCTACGATTTTTACCTTCTACGCTACCCTCCAATACTAAATTGGTGATCACTTAATGCCTCAGAAAATGTCCTACCAACCGATTCCTTCTTCTGGTCAAGTTGTGCTACAAACTTCTCTTCTCCCCAATCCTAATCAATACTTCCTCATTAGTTATGTGATCTACCCATCTAATCTTCAGCATTCTTCTGTAGCACCACATTTCGAAAGCTTCTATTCTCTTCTTGTCTAAACTACTTATCGTCCACATTTCACTTCCATACATGGCTACACTCCATACAAATACTCTCAGAAATGACTATACTCGATGTTAACAAATTTCTCCTCTTCAGAAACGCTTTCCTTGCCATTGCTAGTCTACTTTTTATATCTTCTCTACTTCGTCCATCATCAGTTATTTTGCTCCCCAAATAGCAAAACTCCTTTACTACTTTAAGTGTCTCATTTCCTAATCTAATTCCCTCAGCATCATACGACTTAATTCGACTACATTCCATTATCCTTGTTTTGCTTTTGTTGATGTTCATCTTATATCCTCCTTTCAAGACACTGTCCATTCCATTCAACTGCTCTTCCAAGTCCTTTGCTATCTCTGACAGAATTACAATGTCATCGGCGAACCTCAAAGTTTTTATTTCTTCTCCATGGATTTTAATACCTACTCCGAATTTTTCTTTTGTTTCCTTTACTGCTTGCTCAATATACAGATTGAATAACATCGGGGAGAGGCTACAACCCTGTCTTACTCCCTTCCCAACCACTGCTTCCCTTTCATGTCCCTCGACTCTTGTAACTGCCATCTGGTTTCTGTACAAATTGTAAATCGCTTTTCGCTCCCTGTATTTTACCCCTGCCACCTTTAGAATTTGAAAGAGAGTATTCCAGTTAACATTGTCAAAAGCTTTCTCTAAGTCTGCAAATGCTAGAAATGTAGGTTTACCTTTCCTTAATCTTTCTTCTAAGATAAGTCGTAAGGTCAGTATTGCCTCACGTGTTCCAGTATTTCTACGGAATCCAAACTGATCTTCCCTGAGGTCGGCTTCTACTAGTTTTTCCATTCGTCTGTAGAGAATTCGTGTTAGTATTTTGCAGCTATGGCTTATTAAACTGATAGTTCGGTAAGTTTCACACCTGTCAACTCCTGCTTTCTTTGGGATTGGAATTATTATATTCTTCTTGAAGTATTTCGCCTGTCTCATACATCTTGCTCACCAGATGGTAGAGTTTTGTCAGGACTGGCTCTCCCAAGACCGTCAGAAGCTCTAAAGGACTTTTGTCTACTCCCGGGGCCTTGTTTCGCCTCAGGTCTTTCAGTGCGCTGTCAAACTCTTCACGCAGTATCTTATCTCCCATTTCATCTTCATCTACATCCTCTTCCAATTCCATAATATTGTCCTCAAGTACATCTCCCTTGTATAGACCCTCTATATACTCCTTCAACCTTTCTGCTTTCCCTTCTTTCCTTAGAACTGGGTTTCCATATGAGCTCTTGATGTTAATACAAGTGGTTCTCTTATCTCCAAAGGTATTTTTAATTTTCCTGTAGGCAGTATTTACAAATAATTATCCCTCTCTGTTCTTTACTTATCGTTACAATATATTTAGAGGCTATTTACAAAACCCTGGGGCTTTCTTACTGCCGACCAGAAGAATTGAGATACCTGCGAGCCCTACCACTGAGATTCGTATTTTGTTCCCGCTTTGAAATATTCATTCTTTTGTGTACAACTGAAACAGCAGTAGCCGGAAGCCGCAACCCTGCATTACTTTCATGTTAACGCCTACGAACATTATTTCCCGTTCATATTGCAGTAGAATGAAGGAGTACTATTTTACTGCGCATTTAATTAATTGAGAATTATTTAAATGTTAATCGCTTGACATGAAAATTTGAAAAACTTTTTAAATAGTGATAATAACGTAGAAAAAGTTTCTGTCTGCTAGATATTTTCCTCTCGCAGAAACCATTGCTACCTTCTCTTTAGCAAATTGTCATACTTGGACATGTTGCTTCTTCAGTAACCTCTCCTCTTTCCACAGGTAAACTGACCCTTACACAACGGCTTTTACACACAATAAGCTGACGAAATCCGGTATGTATACAAAAACCAACTCTCTATTAAAGCACTGCCTCTATTTTCAACACGTAGACTCTCATTCATTCACACACCTCACAAATATGTTAGTCATTTCAACAATAAAGATCAAAATTAATCCATCGTGAAATTTAACTGTGTGGTGGTACAAGCAGTGGTCCCATGCATATATTAAAACTGTTGTATCCCAAATTAATGTTGTGTGGAGAATGCTGATACCTTTCGAATCTGCTTATTATTCGGATTTACTGAATTAACAATTCTTATTTAGTAGTATGCAGTCTACATGGTAAAGTTAAGCAGTAAAATATTTAATATTTAGTTCCTGTGTCCTGGCGGATGTGTATTGAAGAAACCCGATTTGAAAATTAATTCTCCTTTGCAAAATGAAATTTAATTATGCTTATATGCTGTTGAGTAAAGTTCCACTTGTAAGAGACTTCAGGATCTACAAGGTATCTGGATAATGAAAAACTTAATGGAGTCTCCAATTGCTTCCTCTGCAGAAACCCTCTATAAGCAACCAGTTCATTTTATTTGAATCTTTTGGGGCAAGTATTTTTTTTCTTTTTTTAAAGAAATCAGCAGTAACCTTCAGTATGCTAATTAACTGATCGTTTGCAACTGACGTAACTACGTGCATGTTTTAACGGCATTTTGTCGACATTTCTTTCTCGGGTAGCAATTTGTTTTGTTAACGTCACTTGGCTTCGTTACTGGAAGCTGCGTGATCTCTATTCTCCTTCCGTCTCAGTTGAATGTCGTAGTCTGCAACAGATGGCGGCCCACGACAGTAATTTTGAACAAATTACATCGAAAATTTTGTTACCAAAGAATTGCTACTGTACATAGTCCATTCGCAACCTTGGTGCAAAGCAACATTCTAAAGGATTCCAGGGGATTGCTAGGTAGGATTTGCTGTGTGGTTTCAGAGAAGACACAATGCTACGGTAGGAAGCAGCACACACCACATTGGGTTTATTTGTCTGAGGACACGTACTCTTTTTAGCAATATGATTTCTCGTAAACCACCGTATTATACCATTACACTTGTCAGTAGTTCTAATTTAGTTAGTAAATTTTAGATGTCCGTCATATTCTTTACACTTCCTCCCAACACATTTCATTTATAGGCGGCAGTCGCGCTGGTGAGAGGACTCCATAGGGGCTCCAAGTCGACTGCCTCATAGCGCGGATATAACACATGCACTTACATAACAAATCAACAAATATCAAGCCACACGTGCACACCACAACACAACAAAACAAAATGGTTCAAATGGCTCTTAGCACTATGATCCTAAACTTCTGAGGTCATCAGTCCCCTAGAACTTAGAACTACATAAACCAAACTAACCTAAGGACATCACACACATCCATGCCCGAGGCAGGATTCGAACCTGCGACCGTAGCGGTCGAGCAGCTCCAGATGTAGAGCCTAAAACCGCTCGGCCACTCCGGCCGGCACAACAAACTCGCTGTTGGCAACACTACACTCTGTAAAGCACACGTTCAATACACAGTGAAAAGTGGAAGTGAAATGTTGAAGTAACTGGGATCGGAAAAACACCGAAAACCTGTCATCTGGTGTATGTAGACCGAGTAAATACACCTCAAGGATTAACAAATGAGAAGTCGTAAGTAACAGAAAATGGTAATTTAACCTCACGAAACTTGTGCTGTAAAGTTTTATAACCTGCAACTCAACAGAACAATTGGAGAAAACATAATATAGTAACATATTTGTAACTATTATATAATTTATTTATTATCTACATAATCATAGATTACTGACCCCTGCATGTCATTCATAAATAGAAGAACCGAAACGTGCACGGTAGAAAACAAACTGCCTTTCATTTAGTTGTAAAGATTGAGTATTCCTCTATGCAAAAAATAATGATTTTCTACAAAAGAGCAATTTGTCTACAAAAGATAGTCATTCGTCCAAAATACATATGTGCATCAGAATAACAATTTTAGATTTGTTAAATGAACAAGAACAAATTAGGAAAAAAGGAAAGAAAGATTGCGAGGAAGATAGTAGGAAATAGAACATTTTAATTAAGAACTAACACAAAAGTATAGAATCATGTTGAAAAAAATTACAGACGAAATTAGGAAAAGAAGACTAATAGTTTATGAACATAGTAAAAGAAAGAACAAGTCCTAGCAGAGTGTCAAAATTGTACAGTATTTAGAAAAAATTAAAAGACAAACCAAATTGATTCAGGTACTTTCATAAAGACCTAGAAGAAATTGACGGAAATAAGCAAAATAATTGGTGAAAGAGCAAAATACAAACACAAATGAGAGAGATGGAAAGATGACTAAGACAAAACGGTTCCAAAAAGATGGGGCAGAAAGTGGACAGTAGGAGAGAGGAAGGCAAAAAGTGAACAGATGGAGTATTGGAGAAAGCGTAAAACTAAGTTATTGGCTCTAACGTCAACTTTTAAGTGACCTGTAACGAAACGTAAAGATTAATACATCCATTTTTTCTGTTTTTAAAATATTCCTTCCTTCCGGGCGTGGTATCGTTTCCAAGTCGTAAAAGAAGTTATAGGCCTTTACTTCGCCTTTCAGTTCCGTGCAGTTGTAACGGTACGCAGTGGCGGTTTCACCGGCTGGTGATTCGTACTGCTGCGCAGCGGAGTTGGATCGAAAGGCTGTTCTGCTTCAACACAATGCCGCTGGAAACTAATGAAATAATGAACACATCCAGGGCTTCGATTGTGCATTTACACAATGGAGATTAAATTCCGCTACCAATTAGCCTGATTGACGAACCCCAAAATAACTGATGACATCCGACAGTCTGCCCTAGTGAAACATTTTTGCGTGTTACGTACATGTTGTGCCCCGGATGTTACCGTTGTAATTCAGCTGACACTGTAAAAAGCGATTCCGTTTTATTTAATGTGCTCTTGTTTAATCCATCGTTGCATAAAGCAAAAATTACGTTCACCGTCAAGGAAAAACGATTGTCATATGGCAACGAGAACATTAAAAGAATTTTTCGCTATGTAGTAGATATGTAGGGAAGAACTGAGGGAAACTGCAGATTTTACTTTGTATTTATAGACTATGATAAAGCTTCTGACAGATTGTTGTGGAATAAGTCTTGGGACATCATGGACAGAAGAGGAATCTTATGGAAGTACTGAAAAGCCGAGACAAGACACAAATATTTCTTCAGAAGAGGCCGGAAGAATTCATTTCAGAACACATAATTAACAACTGCCTTATGTCGTCAATGTTTTAAAAAAATAGACTTTGATGACGCTGTTCGAGAAAAGGAAAACTTTAAGAATTAGGTTTTAAGAATGACACACACACACACACACACGTATATATATATATATATATATATATATATATATATATATATATATTTATATATGCAGCACAATTTTGAAAATTCTTTGCGCAAAACAGAACTCTTTGAACTTTGTGCTTCATCTGAAGTCCGCTGCAAGTTGGTTGTTAGTAATAAGTCCATTAAATAGATTAGACAATTTGTTTTTCTTGGTTGCACACTCGTATCTATGTATCTGTGTAAGAACTTGATGTCGGCAGGAAAACAGAAAAATCTGACAGAAAGTAGTAGGCTAAGAAACAAATTAAAGAAAGATACAAAGCTGAAGTTCTACAGCACTGTGGTGGTGCCAGCATGTTTATACAGGACTGAAGAGCGGATCCTCACTAGCATGGAGATCAAAATTCAGTAATGTGAAATGTTCGATTAGCTATGGGGTTCATAAAGATGGACAGAAAGAGAAACGAAGGCATAAGGAACACATAAACCTCTAAAGTTTAAATGACAGAATCTTAGAATAATGTCAAAACTGGAAGTCTTGTGTAGAATGGATGGGTACCTTTCATTTGTGTAACTGTGAAAGCATCCGTTGTTAGTTGACTGGATGTTAAAACGCAAAAAAAGATAACAAACATTAAAGTACAGTTTCGTACTTTGTAATATGATATTGCACTTTGAAAGAAAACTATAACCTGACATCCCCGGGCGGAAGGGGGGGGGGGAGGGGGAAGGAAGGGAGGGGTCCACTGGGTGCCGAACCACACAAAACCCTGGGTTCGACGCGGGTCGGCGGTGAGGTAGGTGGACTGCTGTGACCTGTTGTGGGGGTTTTAACCACTGAGGGCTATGGCGGGAGGAAGCTTCTCTGTAGTTCTAGGTCCCAGGTTCAATACACACAATACGCAATACACAAGCCTACCTGATGAAAGTTCTAGGCAGGTGGGCGACAGTCGAGAATTATTCTAGAGGGAGTGTCTCGTAAGAAAATGTCATGGAACCGTCTGGCACCATTTGCTTTCCCAATTAGCTGTTTTATGTAGTCGTTCGACTCTAAATTGCTCCGGACGTAAAGTCCTAGATATTTCGCATGGTCGTAACTTTGGAAAATGAGCTGATGTTATACGGGCTACAAACATGTAACACAATCAATTAAAAAAAAAAAAAAATGTGCTATGAAGGAATTACCCGAATGGGGCGGATACAGGTATGTGTGATCTACTGGGTGATCAAAAAGTCAGTATAAACTTGAAAACTGAATAAATCACAGAATAATGTAGATAGAGAGATACAAATTGATACACATGCTTTGAATGACATGGGGTTTTATTAGAACCAAAAAACTACAAAAGTTCAAAACATGTCCGACAGATGGCGCTTCATCTCATCAGAATAGCAATAATTTGCATAACAAAATATGGCAAAGCAAAGATGATGTTCTTTACAGGAAATGCTCAATATGATCACCATCATTCCTCAACAATAGCTGTAGTCGAGGAATAATGTTGTGAACAGCACTGTAAAGCATTTCCGGAGTTATGGTGAGGCACTGGCGTCGGATGTTGTCCTTCAGCATCTCTAGAGATGTCGGTCGATGACGATACACTTGCTACTTTAGGTAACCCCAAAGCCAATAATCGCACGGACTGAGGTCTGGGGACCTGGGAGGCCAAGCATGACGAAAGTGGCGGCTGAGCACACGATCACCACCAAACGATTCGCGAAAGAGATCTTTCACGCGTCTAGCAATACTTTTTCTTTTGGGTCTAATAAAACCCCATGTCATTCCAAGCACGTGTGTAAATTTTTACCTCTCTATCTACATTATTCCGTGGTTTATTAAGTTTTCAGATTTACACTGACTATTGATCACCCGGTACATGTACAGAAAAACAATTTCAATTTGAGAAAAATTGGATGATTTGTTCAAGAGAAAGAGCTTCACGAATTGAGCTTGACACATTTTTGAATGTCCTACTATGGGGTATCGTGCCACAGGTTATGAAGGTTTCTTCCCGTTCCACCCACGTATGGAGTGGGAAAGAACGATTGTTTGAGTGCCCCTGTGCCTGCAATAATTATCCTATCTTATCCTCACGGTCTCTACGTTGTAGTATATTCCTAGAATCATTATTTAAAGATGGTTCTTGAAAATTTGTTAGTAGACATTCTCTGGATGGAGTCTTCCAATTCAGTTCCTTCAGATATCTGTAACACTCTTCCAAGGATCAAAGAAAGCTGTGACCATTCGTGATGCCCTGCTCCGTTTACGTTCAATATCCCCTGTTCAGTAACCCCTATTTGGTACTGGTCACACACACTTGAGCAATATTCCAGAATCGCCCACACGAGTGACTTTCTAGACTGACTGCATTTCCCCAGTATGCTACCAATAAATCGAAGTCTACTACCTGCTTTATCCACCACTGAACCTATATGATCATTCCATTTCACATCCCTACATCTACATCTAAATGTACACTCTGCAATTCACACTTAAGTGCCTGGCAGCCTCGCAGAGGGTTCATCGAACCATTTTCATACTACTAATCTACCATTCCACTCTCGAAAGGCACGTGCGAAAAAGGAACACCTAAATCTTTCCGTTCGGGCTCTGATTTCCCTTATTTTATTATGATGATAATTTCTCCCTACGTAGGTGGGTGTCAACAAAATACACTCCTGGAAATGGAAAAAAGAACACATTGACACCGGTGTGTCAGACCCACCATACTTGCTCCGGACACTGCGAGAGGGCTGTACAAGCAATGATCACACGCACGGCACAGCGGACACACCAGGAACCGCGGTGTTGGCCGTCGAATGGCGCTAGCTGCGCAGCATTTGTACACCGCCGCCGTCAGTGTCAGCCAGTTTGCCGTGGCATACGGAGCTCCATCGCAGTCTTTAACACTGGTAGCATGCCGCGACAGCGTGGACGTGAACCGTATGTGCAGTTGACGGACTTTGAGCGAAGGCGTATAGTGGGCATGCGGGAGGCCGGGTGGACGTACCGCCGAATTGCTCACCACGTGGGGCGTGAGGTCTCCACAGTACATCGATGTTGTCGCCAGTGGTCGGCGGAAGGTGCACGTGCCCGTCGACCTGGGACCGGGCCGCAGCGACGCACGGATGCACGCCAAGACCGTAGGATCCTACGCAGTGCAGTAGGGGACCGCACCGCCACTTCCCAGCGAATTAGAGACACTGTTGCTCCTGGGGTATCGGCGAGGACCATTCGCAACCGTCTCCATGAAGCTGGGCTATGGTCCCGCACACCGTTAGGCCGTCTTCCGCTCACGCCCCAACATCGTGCAGCCCGCCTCCAGTGGTGTCGCGACAGGCGTGAATGGAGGGACGAATGGAGACGTGTCGTCTTCAGCGGTGAGAGTCGCTTCTGCCTTGGTGCCAATGATGGTCGTATGCATGTTTGGCGCCGTGCAGGTGAGCGCCACAATCAGGACTGCATCCGAGCAAGGCACACAGGGCCAACACCCGGCATCATGGTGTGGGGAGTGATCTCCTACACTGGCCGTACACCTCTGGTGATCGTCGAGGGGACACTGAATAGTGCACGGAACATCCAAACCGTCATCGAACCCATCGTTCTACCATTCCTAGACCGGCAAGGGAACTTGCTGTTCCAACAGGATAATGCACGTCCGCTTGTATCCCGTGCCACGCAACGTGCTCTAGAAAGTGTGAGTAACTACCCTGGCCAGCTAGATCTCCGGATCTGTCCCCCATTGAGCATGTTTGGGACTGGATGAAGCGTCGTCTCACGCGGTCTGCACGTCCAGCACGAACGCTTGTCCAACTGAGGCGCCAGGTGGAAATGGCATGGCAAGCCGTTCCACAGGACTACATCCAGCATCTCTACGATCGTCTCCATGGGAGAATAGCAGCCTGCATTGCTGCGAAAGGTGGATATACACTGTACTAGTGCCGACATTGTGCATGCTCTGTTGCCTGTGTGTATGTGCCTGTGGTTCTGTCAGTGTGATCATGTGATGTATCTGACCCTAGGAATGTGTCAATAAAGTTTCCCCTTCCTGGGACAATGAATTCACGGTGTTCTTATTTCACTTTCCAGGAGTGTATTTTCGATGTTACTTATAATCCGTCTTGGTTGCAAAATGTTTATTCATATGACCGGTTTCGGTTCATCTACAACCATCTTCAGATCTGATATTTCGGTTACAGGAGTAACCCGTCCAAATACAGCAACTTTCACATGCTGCGTCCCATATTTTCGCATTCGGAAGAGAAATTTGGTGGTTGAAATTTCGTAAATAGATGCCGCCGCAAAGAAAACCGCCTTTGTTTCAGTGACTGCCACCGCAACTCGCATATCATATCAGTGACACTCTCACCCCTATTGTGCCATGACATGAAACGAGCTGCCCTTCTTTGCACTTTCTCAAGGTCCTCCGTCAATCCCACCCGGTAAGGATACCATACCGCACACCAAAATTCCAGCAGAGGACGGACAAGTGTAATGTAAGCTGTCTCGTGAGTGGGTTTGTTGCATCTTCTAAGTGTTCTGCCAACAACGCGCAGTCTTTGTTTCGCCTTCCCCACAATATTATCTCTGTGGTTTTTCCAATTTAAGCTGCTCGTAATTGAAATTCCTAGGTATTTATTCGAATTGACGGCCCTAAGATTTTTGCGATTTGTCGTATACCCTGCTAAGTGCTACACGCAGGTATTTGTCGGAGTTGGTCGATTCCAACAATGAGTCACTGGTATTGTAGTCATAGGACAAGAAGTTTTTTTCGTTTTGTGAAGTGCACGATTCTACATTTCTGAACATTTAAAGAGTGTTGCCTATCACTGCACCACTTTGAAACATTATCAAGATCTGAAATTTATGCAGCTTGTTTCAGACAATACTCTATTGTAGGTGACTGCATCATCTGCAAAGAGTGTGAGGTTACTATTAATATTATCTGAAAGGCCATTATTATACCACAGGAACAGCAAGGGTCCCAACACACTTTCATGGGGCACACGTGAAGTTACTGCTACATCTGACGACGACTCTTCATCCGAGATAACATGCTGATTCCCCGTAACCAAAAAGTCCTCAATCCAGTCACAGATTTCGCTTGATATTCCATATGATCGTAATTTGACGACTGGCGTAGATCTGGTACTGAGTCAAATGCTTTCCAGAAATCAAGAAATACTACACCTACCTGACTGCCGTGATCCAAAGCTTTCAGAATGACGTGAGAGGAAAGTGCGAGCTGGGTTTCGCATGATCGGTGTTTTCGGAACCCATGCTGGTTGGCACTGAGGAGGTCATTCTGTTCATGATATCTCATTATGTTTAAGCTCAGAATATGTTCTAAGATTCTATAACAAAGCGATGTCAAAGGTGTTCGTCGGTAGGTTTGTAGATACTTGTATGAGTCGTCTTGTAGACGGGTGTGACCTGCCTTGTTTTCCAAGAACTAGGCTCGGTTTTTTGTTCAAGGGATCTATGACAGATTGTAGTTAGAAAAGGGTCTAACTCAGCCTCAAATTCAGTGTAGAATCTGACAGGAAATCGATTGTGCCCAGGAGCTTTGTTCAGTTTCAGCGATTTCAGATACTTCTCGCTACCACTGACACTGATACTTATTTCATTCGTCTTTTCAGTGGTACGAGGATTAAACTAGGGCAATAATCCTGGGTTTTCCTTTGCAAAGGAACATCTGAAAATTCAGCGAAACATTTGAGCTTTTGCTTCGCTAAGCTGAAATTCAGTTCCTTTCTCATTCGCCACGCACTGGGCACTAACTTTGGTGCCACTAACAGCCGTTACATACGATTAAAATTTCATTGGGTTCTTGTGAAATATCATTTGACAATACTCTGCAGCGGTAGCCACTGAAGGCATCACGTATTGATCTCTTGACAGCAAAACGCGTTTCATTCAGTATGTGTCTATATCCTACGCTTTGTTTTACAATCTGTTATGCAGTAATCTCTCCTTCTTCGAAGTTTCTTTGCAGTGACTATAGTCAGTCCCCCCCACCCCCACTCACATTATGAACTGGTCGGCTAGATACATATATATCCACTGCATGATCGACTATTCTTTTAAACTTGAACCATAGTTCCTCTACATGCTCCTGCCCTCTGCTGAAAATGTTAGGAGCCCGTTTATATGTTTGTATGTTGGCAGCGCTTTAGACTGCATTAATATCACTGACAGCGCGGTGCGTCTTCTGTAAGAGACTCTGTGGCTGGTCGGACTCGCCGTTGAGTGTTAATAGTTAGCAGTGATGGAGGTTAGAAGCAGTGTTACCGCGAACGGACGGTCTGGACGTGTGTCCGTCATGGAGATTTAATATTGGTTGGACATGGATTGTAAATGTGGTAATGGAATTATTGACGATTACATAATGTTTGGAACTGGATGTCACGGACGATTATATAATTTTTG
Source organism: Schistocerca gregaria (assembly GCF_023897955.1). NCBI lineage: Eukaryota > Metazoa > Arthropoda > Insecta > Orthoptera > Acrididae > Schistocerca > Schistocerca gregaria. The sequence goes on along the minus strand of NC_064922.1, from coordinate 925,943,609 downwards.
AACTGGATGTCACACGATTAATGTAAAATCTGCTAAATACATAGTTTGCTCTGCAACAAAATCTTTCCTTTGCTAACAACATGCCTATTAGTAATTAGAGCCTACAGTAGTTAGAATCTTTCTATTTAGCTGGCTGTATACCTGCTGTACTTGCTGTAGTTCGTGTCATGAAGATTTTCTGTGAGGTAAGTGACTTATGAAATGTTTGGATTATTGTTAGTGTTTCTTCTAACTCAGGGACATTATTTTGTGTTAATGAATAGTGAGAGTGCGTTGCGTTTGTATATTGTGGGCAATAAATGAATAGAATAAGTTTGAGCTGTATTTGTCAGGGGAAACTCTGTAGGTCAATGTTGAAATGATAAAGACAAGGTAAGTGACAACTGAGTTGTAACCTAGTTTACTGAACATATGTATCTCTCTGCTTGGTTTAGTTGCCTTTGTAGTTTGGTAATCATTGTTGTCACAACCGCGTCATGGTTACTAATACCAGTTTCTGTGCGGACATCCTCAAAAAGCTCAGGTCTATTAGTTGCCTTTAGATCCGATATATATCCATCGTCAGTGGGATTCCTAAACATCTGCCCAAGGCCATCTTCGAGGAATTACAACTCTACTGCATTCAGTGAAGTTCCAGACCGAAAATGTGTCTGGAGACCAGAAGCGATGGTCTGAGGTTTCTTTTCCTAGCAGAACCCCCTTTGGTTGTCATCTGCCGCAGCCTTACTGCACAATATTCATACCACCCGTTATGTTGCCCTTCATGGCAAGCTTTCTGAGAAAGATACATATGGCAAGCACGAAGAGAACTAGCAGAAGCTCTCGTCGTGTTTGGGCAGGCATCATCTTGCTGAAACGACTTGCTTCTCTTGAATAAATCATCCAATTTTTCTGAAAACCAACTCATTTCTTTGTTTATACATGTAGATCACATCTATCGATTTCCGTCCAATTCCGGTAATTTCTTCACGGTGCTTTTTTTTGTCTTAGAGTGTATTACTCTCCACGAGGATTTTTCTATCGCAACTCTATACTTCGCGAGGAAGAAGAATAGGCAGTTTATACCTCCGTCCATCATGTTATCATGAACGTAGAATATTCATTGAAATTAATTTTATAATTCTGGGAACACCCTATGACGAAGCTTCAGTCTTCAAATCATCGTACATTTTCACTTCGTTTCGGCAATTCAAACATTTTCCAAGGCATTAGTTACGGCGGCAGGGTGGATCTCCTCGTAATACCTTTAGCGTCTATACCATCACAATGGCTTTGGTCATAAATACTAGAGTTCTCTCGAGCAATCTCACTGAGTTTATCTAAAGTGACTAGTGGGCGCCGAAAGACACGGTGTACATGTCTTTCAGTACTGGTGTCACTAATATGATGAATTTTGTGGAGGAACTGAAATTTACGTGAAACAGACAAAACATTCCAGTTTTCAGTGCATGATTCCAAACGAACTCTGTTGATGCAACTTATTTTCTCTGGTATTCTAGAGTCCTTCTTGACCTTTAGTTGACTGACCCCTCACATAATTGCAAAATAATACTGACACTCGAAGTACTGCCTGTTGACTATTGACTCGGGATCTTCGGCCGACGTTTGTTTAATCATTCTTCTGACGTTTCGCCAACACGAGTGGCTGCCACAGTGAAACCTGGTGGCGGACTTCAGTGGAACCCGCTGCTGGAAATTATGAATACCTGTCGCGCTGAAGTCAGAAGGTCTGTCCATGGTTATTACTGCTGTGGTTCGCTCCTTGTTACCTGCAACGGTCGTTCGCGGCAGAAAAGAAACTCTGGATCTGTCTACCTTTTGATTTCCTTTTCTTGTTAAAATTAATGCATGTTTGTAAAGTTTAGTGGCTTCCTTGAAGAAACGAGTGTTACCTCTCCCCCACAATGAATTTTATTCTGTGGTCGGTCTCACAAAGCATACTCGTATGCTGCGCCATAGCCGATTTCTGCACATGTTCCAGCCTCAGTTATCATTTATGTTCTATGAGCCTGGTATTGATTAACCTTCTGATCATTCAACGAAAATTTTGGTACTTGTACACGGTATGTGGTATATTCCGACATTGCAAGTGGAACTCTTCTGTCCTTTGCGATCTGAGACATTCTCTGATCTTCTTCGTCGGTATAAGACCAGTTCTGTCCTGGGATAGTGTGACAAAAAGACCGTAACCAGACATTTCTCCTCACGGGGTGTCTATTCACCGAGTGATAGCTTTGGTAGTACTTGATATGCAACTGTACAGTTGCTTATCAGAACGCAATTGAAGTCTTGTTTCTCCAGGCGTTGTATCTCACGTCCGAGGTGCAGCGACTAGCATATTCTGTTGTACACATTACTGTTTTCATCATATCTACCTTCAGACTTTCAATTTGGTTCGAAAGTTTCACAGGAATTGGGCCGTGTGAATCGGAATTTGATACCTGCTGGGCCCAGGTTCTCACAATTTCTCGTAACCGGCACGTTTACAAATGGTAGCTGTTGGTCATTTTCTATCTCCATAGAAACTTCAGTGTCGGCATGAAGACTGTTCAGTTGTCTTAGGAAGTTAGCGAGCTGTCTTAGAAAGTTAGCGAGCTGCTGCTCACCCTGGCTTCACACGACGAATAACTCATCGACATACTTGTACCACATCTTAGATGTACAAGGTTCCACGTCCAGCACCTGTCTTTCGAAATGTTCCATAAAAAAATTAGAAATTTTGAATATTAGTTGTTTTTTGCAGAGCTCCAAGTGACAGCATCTTCACAGAAACCGTAAGTTCTGTTAAACCGTCTTTTAGTGTAACATCTACATGGTTACTCTGCCAGTGCCTGGCAGAGGGCTCATCGAAGTAATTTCATACTTCTTCTCTACGATTCCACTCTCGAATGGAGCGTGAGAAGTAGGACCACCAACATCTTTCCGTTCGACCTCTGATTTCTCTTATTTTATTATGATGATCATTTTTCCCTACGTAGGTTGGTGTCAAAAAAATATTTTGGCATTCGGAAGAGAAAGTTGGTGATTGAAATTTCGTAAATAGATCTCGCCGCAAAGAAAACCGCCTTTGCTTCAGTGACTGTCACCCCAACTCGCGTATCATATCAGTGACTCTCTCATCCCTATTGCGCTATAACACGAAACGAGCTGCTCTTCTTTGCACTTTTTCGATGTCCTCCGTCAATCCTACCTGGTAAGGATCCCACACCGCGCAGCAATATTCCAGCAGAGGATGGACAAGTGTAATGTAGGCTGTCTCTTTAGTGGGTTTGTCGCATCTCCTAAGTGTTCTGCTAATAAAGCGCAGTCTTTGTTTCGCCTTCCCTACAGTATTATCTATGTGGTATTTCCAATTTAAGTTTCTCGTAGTTGTAATTCCTAGGTATTTAGTTGGATTGACAGTCCTTAGATTTGTGCGATTTATCGTATACCCAAAATTTATCGGATTTCTTTTAGTACCCAGTAAACGGTAAACTTTCACTTCATTCTACTATGCTCTTCTGCTATTACCACCTGTCAATATAATAGTGAAGGGCTAAGGTCAGCCTCATTAACGCTTGGATCATCTGACTTAATCTCCACATCTGGCAAGGGATGTACTCTTTCGTTCTCACTCATCTAGACCATAGCAGCCATCTTTATGATACCCTTGTCTGTTCAAGCCTCCTCTATTGTACCTTTCTCCACGACCGAGGCCGTTATTTCGTCCGCCATTCTGGTGGTACTGTTGGTGCCTGTGTCTGAGTTGTTCGTGATCTCATGGCTATTCGGTATGGAGATTGTTATGCCAATAATTAACTGTGTACTGCAGTAGCAGAACTTATTGATTGTGTTTATGCAGCCTATTCTGCTACGGTGTACCTGCAGCATGTTTTTTTAGTTCCAGGAGCGAACTTTGCAATGCCTCAGGTTTGGTCTTTGCATTTTCCTGCCAAAATTACGAGCTTCAAGTGCACTGGAAGCTTATTGAGACAGATGTACATCAATTCCATCGGACTGTATTGATTGTAGAACAACTGGTATTTCTGAATTGTATTCTCCAAAAAGTTTCCCAGGATTGGAAATTCTTACTCGTCATAGGTAGATGATATGACAATACCTTGGTTTGCGTGGTCGAGAGAAAACTGAGAAAACCTGGCAGAAATCACGATAGATGACACATTTGTGAGAAGGTGGTCTTATTCTCATATTAGGCTCTCCCCAAGTAGCCACACATTAATTCGTATCTGTGTCATACTGATAATTACCACTCTAATCGTTCAAGCCTAAATTCTCTTATGTCGTGGACAATTTTAATACTTGCAACTTCTATTCTGTATCAGCGCTACTTATTTTAATCCAAAATTGCGTCTTTCTTCTTTCTCTGCTGCTCCTTTAATGCCTCAAAATCTTGTTGTAACTTAGTGCCAGTGTTTCTTCCCTAAATTCAACCTGCTCAAGTTCCTCAACAGGTGCAATGTCAGCTACTTTTTCACCCATACGCTGTACTCAGCTTTTCCCGAATTGGCGTCGTTGAACTATCTAGATTCTCAATAAGACTGCTCCTAACTTCATTGCTTTTATTACCCAATTTATCTGCTTTGGGTCTGCACTCTGTTGCCTGGGTCTCCTTTATATAAGCTAGTCTTGTAATTTTTCCATCTAATCTCTGCCTCAGTTTTTCCAGTCTCATTTAGCCTTGGAAAAAGGTTACTGAAACATGGCATCACGAAGACAGTAACGACAGTCCCATTAATTGAAACGTCATGCACATTTTTTTGTGCCTCTCCAGCATGTGCATTCATTCCTGACAACACAGGTGCTTCATGTGAACTGTGACTGGGAGTCAAAGGACAAACGTAGGAGAAATTCATTTTCAGACATAGGATGGCACCTGAGAATCAAGAATATCTGGTAATCAATTGATCCTCTTTCTTCCCTGTTCATGTCACCATCTGTGAGAGGCATAATTTCTGATGGTATTCCTCAGCGTCTCACTTATACCACTATGGGACTTTCAGCAGCATCCCCTTTAACTTTCTTGAAGTTCTTTTTGACAGAGTGTAGACAGAAGTCTTCATGACTTAACGAAAGTGCGGGAAAAAATAGGTTAAGAAGCCACAAAACATAATACCCAACAAGAATTGTAGTAATAAAAGAACACAAACTGTACTCGAGGAACACTAACATTACTGAAAATCTAATGATAAGATGAAATAGCCTACCATGATGGTTAAGGAAAAACCACTATACCATCTATCACAGCACGGCATTCAACAGATAGGTCACTCAAAGCTCGAAAATAATTTCAGAAATGCAAACATTAAATATCCCATTTTTCGATTAGAGAACCTCACAAAAAATCACTACTTTCTTTGAATAAGAATAGGAGAGAATGACCAATTTGTACAATTAATTACAGAAAATCATAGATGAAAGTCAGACCCTTACACCACACTGTCAAAAAAATACGTGCCTCTCACATGAGTACAGATGTGACACTAAATCCTCTTCTTTTAGCATACACTTTACCACAGCCCCTAATAAGTGACTTGAAACAAGAGAGGCACAAGAAAAGAAAGAGGAATTGATGGTACAGGTAATTATAGTCGTGTCACAGTGACTGTTTATCACGTGTATATTTAACAAACTGATTAACTCTCATATCAGACAACATATTTAAGAGACATAATCACATAATAAAGTAGAGCATTGCTCGCAGATCTAAGTATTAAGTTAGGATTTCTAACAGAAGATCCAAAGCATTTGTTCATCACAAAATTGCTTCTTTAAACACTTAAGTCTTTACTAACTGGTTCCTACACATAAATCACGACACAAAAGTCTGCAACACAGGAAAAACTTCACTGTCAATAATCTCAGTCACAAAATTTAGCCTTATACAAGAACAATGAAACAGAGTGGTAATGATCTGATCAAAATATTATAGACTTCGGAAGTCCTGGGACAGGGGCACCAACTGAAAATTTATTGTTTGTTGTGAGAATGTGACTAGGACTGCATACCGCTCCACGTGTGGCTGGTGCTGATCATTTAAACGTAACGGATCAACATCGAGCATTCAAGCGCATCCAGGTATGACTAATAATTAATGTTGCGTCCGACTGAAACTGAATACTGTATGTAACTAAGATTGTTTTTTTTAGTGCAACAGAAAAAATTTATCCATCAAAAGGTTGATCAGTAAGACCCACTAAAAATACACGAAAGATGAAATAGTTACACAGTAGAGTTAATTTATTTTTTTTTAACTAAAAGTGTACATCAGGTAACAATTCTGACTGCACAAAGACATTCCATCCTGTCTGTTGTACTGCTCTGTTCCTGACCACATGTGAAACATCCTAGCCGTCCTTTGGTAGTGGGGGGGGGGGGGGGGAATCTGCAATCTAGCCATAGAGTACTTCATACTGGAATAAACAGTTGAAAGAAAATGATAGAGTGCTATGTCTTGTAACAAGCGGTCGTGGAATGGACTAGATTGAGCCTACCCACGTGGTTGTTAAGGTTTTGCATTTCTTAAACGGAATATTCTCTTACTGGTTCTTCTACCAAAGAATGCTTTGAGTTTGAGAGTGAACGTTCATATTAACAAATAGAATCAAAGCTATGGACACAGATTGTGCTGAACAAATGGAAAATATACTGATTTTGATACAGATAAAGTATTCAAGGAATGGGAAGATACGGGTGCATTATTCTCAAGCTTCAGATTTAGACTCGAATTACGTTGAGCTAAATGCACATATGTTCATCGCATCAGCACAAAAGCATTAGGAATCAAGGGAAGTTTCATGCTTGAAAGGTAACCCACGAAGACTGCTTTCGTTTAAGGACTATATTCAGAAATAGGGTGAATAACGTAAGAAATTATATGCCATAGAATATACAGGTAACTCTATAAAATGAGTCTGCAATTGTATTGTCGTTTTATACAGACAAGGGCGACACAAAGGTTTCTCTTTCCCCACAGTTAATCAAATAAAAGCATATTGTGATTGACTCAAACTACCAAATATTGCTACGCAGTATAAAGGACCTTTTTTGTTTTTATTCGTGAAATCTGCACTGACCCATGCCTTATTAAAAGCGCTGAGTTGTCGCTAGGTAACACGTGGTGCACGAAATCTCAAATTTATGAAGGCAAATTGCTCTCCATTACATTACGAGCCTGCCACATATTTAAACACAGCAAGTTTATAACCATTCACGAAATATTTCACCAGGCAAGTTTAGGGATTTCAGAATCACTGTTATATCTGACAAGACCTAATCAGTGATTAAATATTACGATTTGTATGTGTAATATGATAGTAATCATATAGTAGTATATGGCAGTGTATGTGTAGAATTTAGGAAGTTCTCGTCTTATTAACATTCATAAATTTCCTCGTTACGTTCTTGTCGAATGTGAATAGTCATATTTAACAGAAACAAATAACAGCAGTATAGAAGGAATCAATCTTGAGAAGAAACTGGCGCGTCAGGGGAAGAACAAGAAATAAAAAGGTCAGATTAGGATATGAGATGGAAAGAATAAAGCAGAAAGAGAAATGGATATGAAAAGCTGAAAGAGAGAAGCTACGCCGATGGTAAAAGATTAAACGCTAAACACAGGTTAGCTTTGGATAAGATGCTGGTTAGCCGGCCGGAGTGGCCGAGCTGTTCTAGTCGCAACAGTCTGGAACCGCGCGACCTTAGGTTAGTTAGGTTTAAGTAGTCCTAAGTTCTAGGGGACTGATGACCTCAGCAGTTAAGTCCCACAGTGCTCAGAGCCTTTTCTATTTTTTTTTTTTTTTTTGGTATGTTGCTGGTTACAGGATAGTACACGTTGCAACGTGATTTGTTCCATAGTTGCATGGCTTTAATGAAGGAGAGGGAGAAAGAGTTAGTGCTGTCCAAAGGTAGAGCTAAGGTGCTGGGCGTGACCGACCTCTTACTGCAGTTGTGGAAAGATAATAGGTAGCTGATACGCGAGGATCCGTAAGGCGGGCGCAGTAGTGGAATTTAGATTCTCACGAGTAAACTTGGCGAGAAACTCGAACCAACATTTCTGCATGCTAGTTCACGACGCGTTACAAGAACAGGATTAAACTGTAGTAAAACGTAGCAAGGCAAAGCATTTGTGTGATGAATAAGGTAGATAACGTGATAACTACCTGATCAGCTGAGAATCATGTAGGCTTAGAAGCAGATAGTACTTAATAATTTCATCAATCAGTATGTAAAATTTGACTCAAATAGTTGATATCAGAAGCGCTTGGTGATGACATAAATACTGAAAATCTAATTCCCTGTTTCTCGCGTACGGCGGATATCACGCGGTTACAACTGAAAGGCAGCAGTGTGAGTGGCGTAAGGCGGTGTATTATACAAAATGTGTGTCAGCGGCTCCTTTGTCTCCGCTGCCGCTAAGTCCACCACCTGCCGTGACCAAGATAGACAATTTGTCCTTTGGCCACAGATATGGCTCAGTTCGGCCATCATTTATTTTCCTGACACAACTAACGTGACGCCTTTGACCATCACAGTAGCCATACTGTGCACAAGAAATGAAATAACTCTTTATGCGAAACGGAAAGCTACCTCTCTCTACTTGCTATTTACTTCACTACGGTAATGTCCTGGTGTTGAAATTTAAATGATCATGTTTAGTTTGTGAGTCTCATCTAACCACTTTGATGAATGAAGATGATAATGAAATGATTAGCATAACACAACCCGGCCGGGAATCGAACCCGGGACCACATGGCCCAGAGTCAACAACGCTAGCCGCTAGACCATGAGCTGCGGACTGAAATTTAAATGGCCAGCAGTGTATTTCAGTATCTACGCTCTGCTATTTCACACCTTGCTTGTCTCAGAAGTATAAGTGATTATATTTGATACAAGCACTAGTCAGTATTTCCTAAACCTCTGACATTTTCAACCATTTATTTTACCTTGAATAAAATCTAATTATTTAGCTGTTTTTAGTAGTGCTGTTTATTCCTGTTTTAAAAATTAGCGTCGTTTTCGAACAGTTGTATTGAGTGACATTACTTTGTAGTCTAGTGCGTCGTTCGAATACATCATTTGCTTTATGGGTATTTTAACTTGCTTCCAAGTAGACTACTGTTGATTATCTTACGCTAAGCTTTTTACGTAAATTTTAGTACATAACTTTGTGTGCGACAACTTTCTCGGATAACTTCTTGCTGTTAGAATTGCAATATCACGTGACTACGTTTATATCTCTTGTTAGTACACATAGTATAGTTTTAGATCAGTGCTTTAGAGTTTGTGTATTTATTTACGGCAGTAGCTTTTGCTTAAGAAAAGTTTATAGTAAAAGGTAAGAGTTGATACATACATTTTCAGTACAGAAATTTATTCCTGTTGTAAGGGGATTGCGGATCTTGCAATTTTAAACTGTAGTGAGACCTCTGCAGAGCATATTTTAGTGTCTGTTTATGCTCCTTGTTTATTTATTGCGTACGTACCAACCTCAGTAGCGCCACAGTCGTGTAATGTTATCTTTGGCAGCATGTCTGTTTGTACTTCCTCAGTTATTCCTGGCTGCTTTGAAGGTGTTTCTTGAGATTTTATTCAGCTTTTTAGCCTTTTTCCTCACAGTAACGTATGGGGAGGGAGTGTGCTTGTTGTAAGCTGACTCAAGGAAACCTGGTTGCAGTCTGTAAACAGCTGGAAACTGCATTTGGCATGCTCGATAGTCTTCTGGCTTCTGCTTAAAAATGCGGTGACACCGGGGCTCAGGTGCCGAGAACTTCGTCATATTTGGTGCAGTTGGAATTATCTGGTGAACTGGTTGTCACTGCGTCTTCAGATACGCCACTTCCTATCCGTCTGTCTTCACTCGAGAGTGAGTGGCGGGCAGTGATGGATTTGTGTTTCACTGGCATTTGGTGAAATAGGGAACGGGCCTTGCTGCGGCTTCTTATGTTGTAGAAACACGTTGTTGTTGTTGTTGTTGTTGTTGTTGTCTTCAGTCGTGAGACTGGTTTGATGCAGCTCTCCATGCTACTCTATCCTGTGCAAGCTTCTTCATCTCCCAGTACTTACTGCAACCTATATCCTTCTGAATCTACTTGGTGTATTCATCTCTTGGTCTCCCTCTACGATTTTTACCCACCACGCTGCCCTCCAATGCTAAATTTGTGATCCCTTGATGCCTCAGTACATGTTCTACCAACCGACCCCTTCTTCTAGTCAAGTTGTGCCACAAACTCCTCTTCTCCCCAATTCTATTCAATACCTCCTCATTAGTTACAAGATCTACCCATCTAATCTTCAGCATTCTTCTGTAGCACCACAATTCGAAAGCTTCTATTCTCTTCTTGTCCAAACTATTTATCGGCCATGTTTCACTTCCATACATGGCTACACTCCATACAAATACTCTCAGAAATGGCTTCTTGACACTTAAATCTATACCCGATGTTAACAAATTCCTCTTCTTCAGAAACGCTTTCCTTGCCATAGCCATTCTACATTTTATATCCTCTCTACTTCGACCATCATCAGTTATTTTGCTCCCCAAATAGCAAAGCTCATTTACTACTTTAGGTGTCTCATTTCCTACTCTAATTCCCTCAGCATCACCCGACTTAATTCGACTACATTCCATTATCATCGTTTTGCTTTCGTTGATGTTCATCTTACATCCTCCTTTCAAGACTCTGTCCATTCCGTTCAACTACTCTTGCAAGTCCTTTGCTGTCTCGGACAGAATTACAATGTCATCGGCGAACCTCAACATTTTTATTTCTTCTCCATGGATTTTAATATCTAGTTCGCATTTTTCTTTTGTTTCCTTTACTGCTTGCTCAATATACAGATTGAATAACATCGGGGACAGGCTACAACCCTGTCTCACTCCCTTCCAAACCGCTGCTTCCCTTTCATGCCCCTCGACTTCTATAACTGCCATCTCGTTTCTGTACAAATTGTTAATAGCCTATCGCTCCCTGTATTTTACCCTTGTCATCTTTAGAATTTGAAAGAGAGTATTCCTGTCAACATTGTCAAAAACTTTCTCTAAGTCTTCAAATGCTAGAAACATAGGTTTGCCTTTCCTTAATCTACACTCCTGGAAATGGGAAAAAGAACACATTGACACCGGTGTGTCAGACCCACCATACTTGCTTCGGACACTGCGAGAGGGCTGTACAAGCAATGATCACACGCACGGCACAGCGGTCACACCAGGAACCGCGGTGTTGGCCGTCGAATGGCGCTAGCTGCGCAGCATTTGTACACCGCCGCCGTCAGTGTCAGCCAGTTTGCCGTGGCATACGGAGCTCCATCGCAGTCTTTAACACTGGTAGCATGCCGCGACAGCATGGACGTGAACCGTATGTGCAGTTGACGGACTTTGAGCGAGGGTGTATAGTGGGCATGCGGGAGGCCGGGTGGACGTACCGCCAAATTGCTCAACACGTGGGGCGTGAGGTCTCCACAGTACATCGATGTTGTCGCCAGTGGTCGGCAGAAGGTGCACGTGCCCGTCGACCTGGGACCGGACCGCAGCGACGCACGGATGCACGCCAAGACCGTAGGATCCTACGCAGTGCCGTAGGGGACCGCACCGCCACTTCCCAGCAAATTAGGGACACTGTTGCTCCTGGGGTATCGGCGAGGACCATTCGCAACTGTCTCCATGAAGCTGGGGTACGGTCCCACACACCGTTAGGCCGTCTTCCGCTCCCGCCCCAACATCGTGCAGCCCGCCTCCAGTGGCGTCGCAACAGGCGTGAATGGAGGGACGAATGGAGACGTGTCGTCTTCAGCGATGAGAGTCGCTTCTGCCTTGGTGCCAATGATGGTCGCATGCGTGTTTGGCGCCGTGCAGGTGAGGGCCACAATCAGGACTGCATACGACCGAGGCACACAGGGCCAACACCCAGCATCATGGTGTGAGGAGCGATCTCGTACACTGGCCGTACATCTCTGGTGATCGTCGAGGGGACACTGAATAGTGCACGGTACATCCAAACCGTCATCGAACCCATCGTTCTACCATTCCTAGACCGGCATGGGAACTTGCTGTTCCAACAGGACAATGCACGTTCTCATGCATCCTGTGCCACCCAACGTGCTCTAGAAGGTGTAAGTCAACTACCCTGGCCAGCAAGATCTCCGGATGTCCCCCCCCCCCCCCCCCATTGAGCATGTTTGGGACTGGATGAAGCGTCGTCTCACGCGGTCTGCACGTCCAGCACGAACGCTGTCCAACTGAGGCGCCAGGTGGAAATGGCATGGCAAGCCGCTCCACAGGACTACAACCAGCATCTCTACGATCGTCGCCATGGGAGAATAGCAGCCTGCATTGCTGCGAAAGTTGGATATACACTGTACTAGTGCCGACATTGTGCATACTCTGTTGCCTGTGTCTATGTGCCTGTGATTCTGTCAGTGTGATCATGTGATGTATCTGACCCCAGGAATGTGTCAATAAAGTTTCCCCTTCCTGGGACAATGAATTCACGGTGTTCTTATTTCAATTTCGAGGAGTGTATTTTCTAAGATAAGTCGTAGTGTCAGTATTGCCTCACGTGTTCCAACATATCTGCGGAATCCAAACTGATCTTCCCCGAGGTCGGCTTTTACCAGTTTTTCCATTCGTCTGTAAAGAATTCGCGTTAGTTTTTTACAGCAGTGACTTATTAAACTTATAGTTCGGTAATTTTCACATCTGTCAACTCCTGCTTTCTTTGGGACTAGAATGATTATATACTTCTTGAAGTCTGAAGGTATTTCACCTGTGTCATACATCTTGCTCACCAGATGGTAGAGTTTTGTCAGGACTGGCTCTCCCAAGGCCGTCAGTAGTTCCGATGGAATGTTGTCTACTCCCGGGGCTTTGTTTCGACTCAGGTCTTTCAGTGCTCTGTCAAACTCTTCACGCAGTATCGTATCTCCCATTTCATCTTCATCTACATCCCCTTCCATTTCTAATATTGTCCTCAAGTACATCGCCCTTGTATATACCCTCTACATACTACTTCCACCTTTCTGCTTTCCCTTATTTGCTTAGAACTGGGTTTCCATCTGAACACTTGATATTCATAAAAGTGGCTCTCTTTTTCTGCAAAGGTCTCTTTAATTTTCCTGTAGGCTGTATTTATCTTACCCCTAGTGAGATAAGCCTCTACATCCTTACATTTGTCCTCTAGCCATCCCTGCTTAGCCATTTTGCACTTCCTGTCGATCTCATTTTTGAAACGTTAGTATTCTTTTTTGCCTGCTTCATTTACTGCATTTTCATATTTTCTCCTTTCATCAATTAAATTAAATATTTCTTCTGTTACCCAAGGATTTCTACTAGCCCTTGTCTTTTTACCTACTTGATCCTCTGCCGCCTTCACTACTTCATCCCTCAGAGCTACCCATTCTTCTTCTACTGTATTTCTTTCCCCCATTCCTATCAATTGTTGCCTTATGCTCTCCCTGAAGCGCACGAGTTTTGATAATACTTCAAAGCCAACACGGGATGCCTCTACTGTTCGGCCAACGGCGTATTTCCCTACTCAGTCCAATGTGCAGAGCACAGGTACACTCGTCATTGGGAGCTCCCACGTTAAGTGGGTAATGGAGTCCCTCAGTGAACTATCAGAAAGGACGGTGAGAATGCTGTTGTAAGCTCGGTATGATATCCCCTGCTATACCCGCAGGACAGGACAGATAGTTTAATTTGTGGAATGTGGCCAAAATTAGTGGCTGTCAGTTGCTCTCGAACATACTACTTTATTCATTTGACAAACATTACAAGAGTAAAGAATACATTAAAACAGAGCAAGCCAAACATTAATTTTAGAACTTAATTCCCGGCTAAATGTACCATTCAATCTCATGTCTCAAGGGCAAAACAACTTTAATTTAAAACCGGTTGAAGGCCAATCACTTAAGGCTCAAAACCAAGACTTTGAATTTGCAGAAACAGAAGGCCTCATTTTAAAATATTTCTCTAAATTAGGCTGAAGGCCCAAACACTCACACGCCTTAAGGGCAAAACAGTTTCAATGGGCAAAACAACTTTAACTTAAAATCGACTGAAGGCCAATACCTTCAAGCTCAAAAACAGGAATTTGAATTTTAAAAGGCAGAAGGCCTTATCCTAAAATTTCTTTAAATCAGGATGAATGCCCAAACAATCACACGCGTTAAGGGCAAAACAATTTTAATTTAAAATTGGCTTGAAGCCATACATAAACAAACAACAAGGACAAATAATAAAAGGCAGAACATCAAACGGCGCTCAGAAGTTTCCAACGGTAGGCCTGGAGTTCAAACTCTAACGCTTGCTTAGGTGAGACAGGCAGTCGGCCCAAAAATTCTCAATCCGACGGCAACGCAACAGACAGACAGTCAAATGACCAAGGGACAGCATAACGTCCGCTCCACCCGACCAGCACACGACAGGAAGTTCAGTGGAACAACGCAGAAGGTATGGCGCCCACAACGAATTACACATTCAGCTGTCAAACTACACGCCGTGCTGAACAGCGACAACACGACAAGGAAAATACAATGCCGGAATTTACGTTAACGGCCAGGGTGGGTAACCGGAACATTATCGGCCACAAGGCAGAAGATTACGTTGGTGCACTCCAAAAACAATCACGTTTAACGCTACAGGAGGGTGGCTAGAATTCCGCCAACTTGTTGCTCGCGGGATTATCTCAACATCCCACAACGAAATTCAAAAGACACAATGTGAACAGTTCGGGCTGGCTGGTAGAATAAGTAAAGACTCATCTTTCATGTCCGGTGAGGCGCGGTCCTCGTAGCGATGGGAACAGACCCTCACCGCGCGTGGACACCGCCAGCGGCCCCAGCCAGACACGCACCACGGAGACTTCCTCGCTGCTCCACGCCAACCGACCAACTACCTGCATATGACATAGCCGGAAACTATAAGCGAGAGGCCAAAGATAGTACAAGGGTGCGAATATTGATACACGCTGCTGCTGCGACTCGCTGAGAGAGAGGATAACAACATAATCGCGATGGCTGCGGCATACTAATCGCCGAATAGCAACCAAGGTTTAATGGAAAGCATGACACGAGACAGCCACGGCTCACGGTACGTTCACCAGGGAGACTCATCAGAAACGTTGAGGAGGTCCTGCCAGTGGCTATCGAGCATAAGGTTGCAACCCGCTATAAATAGTTGCACATGTAGTTAGAATGAGGCTTGTCACTTGGGTTCTGAGGCCATCCTCAGTTTTACGTAGCTGGCTGAGTTGGTGAAGGCAACTAGCATCGCATGTGGACTGCAGGTTAAGCTCACTATTTTTAGCATCGTAAGCGAGATCGATCGCGATCCTCTGGTTTCGAACAGATTGGAAGGTATAAACTAGAAATGGTAATCGACGCAAATTTCTCGATCTCCTCTATCGAGTGGAGAACTGTAGGTCAGGTGTGGACTACGAATAGGAAGTAGCACATGGGGTTCTTTAGGTCCCCTTGGGACCAGAGACGAATTGCCTGCCAAATGGGTACACAAGCCACAACATTCAAAGAGAATACTCGTCCCCACATATCGGATATAGAAAGCATTAATATTATATTAGTAAATTGGAGGAGCATGCAAGGAAAAGACCCAGGCTTAGGATCGCATACTGAAGGTTAGCATGTCCTAGCAGTGTCAGGTACAGAAAGTTGGTTAAAACTGAAAGTGAATAGCACCAAGTGCTGAGTTCAGATTGGAATATTTATCGCTTATTGAAGGTTATAAGGGCAACGGCTTTGCCGCAATAGTGACACCGGTTCCCGTCAGATAACCGAAGGTAAGTTAAGCGCGGGATGGGCTAGTACTTGGATGGGTGACCACCCTGTCCGCCGAGCGCTGTTGGCAATCGGGGTGCACTCAGCCACTGTGAGGCAAACTGAGGAGCTACTTGATTGAGAAGCAGCGGCTCCTGTGTCGTAAACTGACATACGGCCGGGAGAGCGGCGTGCTGTCCACATGCATCCAGTAACGACTGTGAGCTGAGGACGATACGGTTGCCGATCGGTACCGTTGGGCCTTCATGGCCTCTTCGGCTGGAGTTTCATGGTTCAAATGGCTCTGAGCACTATGGGACTTAACTTCTAAGGTCATCAGTCCCCTAGTACTTAGAACTACTTTAACCTAACTAACCTAAGGACATCACACACATCCATGCCCGAAGCAGGATTCGATCCTGCGACCGCGGCGGTCGCGCTGCTCCAGACTGTAGCGCCTAGAACCTCTCGGCCACAACGGCCGGCCCGGCCGGAGTTTAGTTTTTATTGGAGATTATAAAGCCCAAACAGTATTAGCAACAGAAAGTAGACTGTAGCCTGAAGTGAACAGCAGCGAAATCCTGAATTCGGATTTAAATATTTGTCGTAAGAGTATGTTAGTCGCCAATGATTGCAATAAAGAATTCTGTAATGTCTAGTGACGTTGTCACGGATTAGGAATATTATGTATCCATGCTCGCCAAATATGTGGGGTCTAGGAGAGCTGCGAGCTCGTTTCCTAGACAAACATTTTGAACAAGTCGTATTAATGAGTTTTGTTACAAAAAGAAAAGAGACAATACTTTGCAATTACACATATGTGTCGCAAGCAGAGGACGACATTCGAAATAAATCTTTTTCTGTATTAAACAGTTCCCAAGTCTGTGTTGCATAGAGTGTACAAGCGAAGTAACGAGCAGATATTTTTGTAAACTACATTGAAATAAATTTTTTTTTTAAAATAATCCCGACATTGCAAACAAAATTTTGTATTATAAACGGTACGTAGATGATACTTATATACTTTATAATGGTCCAAAAGATGAAATCGATAGGTTTACTACAAAACTGAACTCTGTACATCCAAAACTACAATTTACAGTTTGACACGAAAATCAAAAACGTAATACCTACCTGGATCTCGTTATATCCAATAACAAAGGCAAACATACCTTTGCCCTATACAGAATACCTACAACTACTGATGATATTATTAATGCTAGAGTATGTCATCCTGACAAATACAAAAAAAGCATTTTTAAGTCAATGATCCACCGGATGCTAAAATTACCCCTTGAAGAAAATGAGATTAAAAAAGAAACAACTATTCTAAAACAGATTGCGAAGACCAATTCTTTTGATACACGTCAAGTTGACATTATGTTTAATAAAATGCAACAATCACAAAGTACACCACTAATAGGAGCTCACAAATACACACAAATGACGTACATGGGGAACATGTCAGATAGGATCAGTAATTTATTTAAGAACTTTGAAATAACAATAGCATTTGAAACTAACAATTTACAAAATAAATTAAGACATACTGTAAATAACGATAACGAGATATTTCTTAGATCAGGGGTTTACAATATCCAATGTTAATATAAGACAGACAGACTGAATCTAACGTAAGTGTATACTTGCAGTCAAGTCACAAGTCACATATCGATATGATGCCACAGTGCAAAGACCTTCACAACATCGTTGACTTGAAACCATTGTGGTAGTACCACCGTAGCTAATAGAAGGCACAGTGAGTATACATCGTCTGTACAGTTATTTTTAAAGCTTGTAAAGAGATATTTTGTACATAACGATTTTTATGTTATTATTGTACTTTTTTTACGTTTTGACGATTATGTGAACCAGTTTTACTCTGATTGGTTGACGTCAGGTAGAGGGAGAAGAGGTAGACGGAGCATCTTCGTATTTAAGCGTCTGCCCGTCACTTGCTCCCACCAGTTGACATCAAGCAGCTGAGAAGAGTGCTCCACCTACCATCTTCGAAAGGTTGCCATAGGTATAACAAGTCTTATTGTATTTTGTCCTTATAAGCAATTTGTCATATTTTACTGTCAATCTAGTAAGATTTCTATTACTTTCTAAATTAAATTACAGGTCTGATGATGGTCATGTGATATGACCAAAACCGGTCAACCATGTTCGTGAAGCATACGTGTTGTGATCAGGACTGAATTTTTGAAAGAAAAATTTTAAAAAATTTTTGATCACTTTTCCTAAAATGTTTATTACAATTGTTCAAAGTAACGAGCGTTGCGCTTTTATCCAAGTCACTAGTCTTGTAGCTGCTATTCAATTGGGGCGTCACCAGTCGGGAACGGTGCTTATGTCCTTTTCACATATGGGCCGCTGCTGTCACGTTGTCGTACTGGAGAGGGGTCGGTCAGCGTGCGACTGGCTGATGTCTTCTCACAGCCATCTCTTCTCTATCGTTCCCGACTGGCGTGCCGGAGCTTGACTTTACGCCGTAAGAAGGAATATGAAGTAGTGTGGGTGAAGCTAAGCATCAACTGTGTGCTAAAGAAGGTAATCAGATGCTTTTGCACCTACGACAGGAGCTGTAGTGATAGAGCGTTTCAGATACAACTTGCAGAATATCATGAACACGTTTCCTGAACATGATGTTGTAATAGGGAGTGACTTCACCTTGCCAGGTGTAGATTGGTAGAGTTATGTTATCGAAAGTGGTGCCAGAGACAGGACATTAGTGTTTCACCTTATTCTGAATGTCTCGTGAGCAGATACTTAGAGAACGAACTGGTGAACGTAAAGTCTGAGAACTCCTAGCAACAACCAGATCTGAACTTACCGAATCAGTCAATGCAGATGTACGTTCCAGCGGTCATAAAGTTGTGGTAGTAACTATGACAACGGGTATTATAAAGAATCCCATGAAAGATGGGAAAATATTTTTGCTTAGCGAGAGTATTTGAGCAGTCAGCATCAAGTATTTGGTGCTGAGGACAAAGAAGTGAAGCAGAAATGGAAAAAATTCAAAAGCATCGTTAAATATACCTTGGGGAAGTATGTTTCGAACAGTATCTTAAGAGACGGGAGAGACTCGTGAGGATTAACAGCCTTGTTAAAAAACTGCTACGTAAACAAAGAGAGCTTCATGACGAACTCAAGAAGAGTCAAAACCGCTCGGCCAAACAAAAGCTGAACGAAGCGAAAATGAGTGTGAGGAGTGCAATTTGAGAGACGTTCAATGACTTTGAAATCAAAATTTTGACAACCGATCCGACCGAAGACCTTAAGAGGGTTTGGTCTTACGTAAAATCAGTGAGCGGTTCGAAATCAACTATTCAATCACTCAGTGACCACAATGACACCGAAACGGAAGATAATAGAGAGAAGACCGAAATACTGAATTCGGTTTTCTGAAAGTGTTTCATCTTAGAAGATGGTAACACGATTCCTCCTTTCAGTTATCGTTCGAACGTCGAAATGGCAGATATTGAGATAGCCGATCGCGGAACAGAAGAGCTACTACGATCGCTTAGTAGCGGAAAGGCATCAGATCCAACCGAGATATCTATTAGATTCTACAGAGATTATACGAAAGAAAATGTTCTCGTCCTAGCAGCAGTTTATCGTAGTTGGCTGTAGCAGCGGAGGTTTTCTAGCGACTGGAAAAAAGAGCAGGCCATTCTCATTTTCAAGAAGGGTCGTAGGAGAGATGCACATAATTACAGGCCTATATCTTTGACGGCAGTCTGTTGTAGAATATGGAACATGTTTTAAACTCAAGAATTATGACTTTTCGGGGAACTAAAATCTCCTCTACTGAAATAAAATGGGTCCAGAAAGAGAGCTCTTGCGAAAGACTCTTCGCTCTGATCATCCGTAGATTCATAGCGCTCTAGGCAAACTCTCAAGTTGACACCGTGTTCCATGACTTCAGGAAGGCATCTGACACCGTCCCACACTGTCGCTTAGCTTTCTTGTAGATGCAACTCAACACGTTGCTCTTGACAGAACAATATCGGCAGATGTACAGCTAATTTCCGGAGTATCAGAAGGAAGTGTGATAGGACCGTTAACGCTTATAGTATTGTATACGAGGGTTGTCCAGAAAATAATGCACCGCAATTTTTTTCTCAGCCGAAAACAATGCTATGATTGCGAAACGTTACGTATGTTTTATCTGAAGTCTCCTCAGTTAGCGGGCCAAGTTTCCGTCACTGCCGACAGATGGAGTAACTGCAAGTTAGTTTCAAAGTGGCGTCTGTAGGTGACGTACGTTTCAAGCAACGCGCCTTCATTGAATTTCTCACTGCAGCGAAAGAAACAGTGGGGAATATTCTTAAACGCCTGTACAAAGTGTATGGAGCATCTTCTGTCGACAGAAATACAGTTAGTCGCTGGACACAGAGGGTGAGATCATCAGAAGGCGGTTTGGCGTAGCTCCACGATTTGCAGCGGTCGGGGAGACCATCTACGGCTGTCACACCTGACATGTTGCAGCGAGCTGATGTCATTCGCGAGGACAGACGCATCACGACTCGGCAGTTGGCGCTGCATCTGTCAATCAGCAAAGGAAGTGTGGGTGCAATTATCAGCACTTTTGGATATTCAAAAGTGTATGCAAGATCGATCCCGCAGTGCCTAATGGTGGATCACAAATCGTACAGAAAAAAAAAAATTGTCTTGATTTGTTGTAACGTTTTGAAGTTGAGTCGGGGCCTTCTTCTCGCGGACAGTGACAGGTGATGAAACCTGCGTTCACCATTTTAAGCCAGAAAAGAAAATATTCAAAGCAACTGCTTCCGCCGATAAGGTCATGATGACTGTGTTCTAGGCTTTGAATGTGTGATTCTCATTGATGTGATGCTAAGAGGCGGTACCATTAATTCAGAAGCATATGTCAGTACTGGGCAACCCTCGTAAATGATTTACTCCAAAGTTCCTGAAGATCTGTAAGACTGTTCACTAATGACACATTAACAGAGCTCAAGACACGTTTCCGGCGACTTCGGCGCCACAGCAACCCAAGAGATGTTTTGCTGCAACACGATAACGCTCGGCCCCACACAAGTCTGAGGACTGCTGAACACATCGCAAAACAGGGTTTGGCAGTGTTACCCCATCCACACTAAAGCCCTGACCTAGCCCCCTCGGACTTCCAGTTGTCTGTCCCATTAAAGGATGCCATTCGTGGAAGACATTTTAAGGACAACCGGCCGAGCGGTTCTAGGCGCTTCAATCTGGAACCACGCGACCGCTACGGTCGCGGGTTCGAATCCTTCCTTGGGCATGGATGTGTGTGATGTCCTTAGGTTAGTTAGGTTTACGTAGTTCAAAGTTCTAGGGGACTGATGACCTGAGATGTTAAGGCCCATAGCGCTCGGAGCCATTTGAACCATTTTGAGGCGATACGTACTGAAGCACTGCCTCTGCCGCCAGGACAACGATTGGTACCGAAAGGGTGTATACACCCCCTTGTTTCACGCTACTGAAGGCCGTGGAAAGGGATGGAGATTATGTGGAAAAATTGGGTGTGTGGATAAAACACCATTTTTTGGTGTGTGTAATTCTCATTATGTTCAATAAAGAATTGTTGAATAAATAAAATGCGTTGCATTACTTTCTGGGAAAGCCTCGTAAATGATTTAGTAGAAAGCGCCTGAAGCTCTTTAAGACTGTTTGCTAATGACGCATTGTCCAGCTCCAGAAGACGGTATCACTTTGCAGAATGACTTGCAAAGGATTGAGGAATGGTGCAGGCTTTGGCAGTTGATGCAGTTCATGGATTGATGAAAAGTGCAGGCTCTGGCAGATGATGCTGTTCATGGATTGATGAATGGTGCAGGTTCTGGCAGTTGACGCAGTTCAGGGATTGATGATGGTGCAGACTCTGGCAGTTGACACGGTTCATGGATTGATGAATGGTGCGGGCTCTGGCAGTTGATGCGGTTCATGGATTGATGAATGGTGCAGGCTCTGGCAGTTTACATATTTCATAAATAAATATATCATATTGCGCATACGTTGGAAACAACTCCGTCACTATAGAACTACACTACTGGTGGTAAGTTGCTGGAAACAGTATGTACTATAAATGTCTGTGAGTAACTATCCACAGTGACCTGAAGTGGAATGACCACATGAAATAAATAGCAGGAAAATCAGATGCCAGACTGGGATTCATAGAATGAATCTAGAGGAAACGTAACTCATCCACAAAATAAGTGGCTTACAGGCGCTTATTGGACCGATCCTTGGGTATTGTTCACCAGTCTGGGACCCTTACCAGGTAGAACTGATAGAAGCGGTAGAGATGATACAACGAAGAGCGGCGCTTTTCATCACGGGGTCTTTTAGTCTGTGCGAGAGCGTTACAGAGATGCTGAACAAAATCCAGTTGCAGACGCAACAAGAGAGGCGTTGTGCATCATGAAGAGATTTCCACTGAAATTTCGAGAGAGTACCTTCCGGGAAGAATCGGACAACATATAACATTCTCTCACATACATCTCCCGAAATGACCACGATGAGAACTTTCGAAAAATTAGAGCTGATACAGAGGCTAACCAAAAACAAATCTTCCCACTCGCCAGGCACGTGTGGTATGTAGAAGGGGGGATTAGTTAGTGGTACTATAGTTCCCTCCACCACCCACCATCAGGTGGCTTGTGAAGTACTGATGCAAATGTAGTTGAAGATGTTGTAGTTCCATGCGCACACGAATTTGAAACAAAATTTCTGCAACTTGACAGTAATATCAAGTCAGAACATCCTAGCCACTAATCAAAACTATTCAATTATAATAAAAAAGAAAAATATGGTAACCTTTCTTGAGACCGTTGTTTGCAATAATATTTATAGCAATATGAAGAAAGTTATGTAAATATACAAAAATTGGTAAGATAAATGTAGGTTCAATTTGGTGAGACCCAAAATCTTCACGCAGTCAAAAATAAAACTATGTGATACCGCAAATATACATTCGCCGACATTTTCAACTTAAAACATATATCGACATAGAAAAGGGACACAAGACAAAGGAAAATAGACGAAAAATCACACAACTCTTCGTTCCCACCAGGTTTAGTAATTAAATTTGATAATACAATGTGAAACAGGAATCTGAAGCTTTGACCACTGAGTCAGCTTGCTCACTGGACTTAACACAATGTTGTTTCTGATTATGTTAATAATATGAACGTTTAATTACAGTATTTTACCCCAATACATTAGAACAAAGAACCTCTCTCAGTAGCAGCCTAAGAAATATACTTTTCGTTATCATTCTTTAAAGGCTAAATTTTTAAGAGTTAAGAGAGAAAAGTAAATCCTGTTACGTGAAATCAAAGTGGAGAAGAGAATCCCGAAAGAATTCGAAAGAATTTCATTAGATAATAAAGTTATGCGCTTCCTTTGAGACGGCTTTTAAAACAAGAAAAAAACTACAACTCTATAAATGATGAATGTCAATTCGGACGGACAATGGAAATCTGTGGAAGATTCCAGTATAACGAAAACACAATCTTGTTTGCAGTGTGACGGCAGTGACTTTACGGAAAGAGTAGCTTTCAGTTTGATTTGAAATAAAGGAATAAGCTCTCCGACTCATTAATCTATTCCTCTACTCCATGATGTACCGGAGCACGAAAAGTTCTGTTACGCAGATCGTGCATTTTCAGAATTACCAGAATACTATTCTTGTAGCGATTAAGCGATTACATGGCAGCCCAATCCATATTTCATGCTATGCTCTTTTGGGGTGCAGGTAAAACGTCACAGGCTAGTTTGTGAGAAGGTGATGGCACATTAACGATAAATGAAGTTGTGTAGTAGTGACGTTCGGGAAATTAATAACCTTTGAATGACGCAATGCGTTTTGTGTAAGGCAGTTTCCATGACCTAACCCCTCTAAGCCTGATGTGAGGGCACTGGAGCAACGTACCAATCGACATTTTCTTCGAATAGCATCGCTAAGTGACGGAAGTATCACAGTCAATGTATAATGTCGAAATTCCTCGATACCGAAGTTGCGCTCTGAATGCCATAAACGACGTCGTAAGTCGTAGGATTACCGTTACTGTTGGTAGCATTGGTAAGGTAAGAGAGAAACTGGGAAACGACAACTTTTATTGGTTTTTGTTCGTGTGCTTGCGTGCTTTGCACATAATTAGAACGACACATGCTTCATTGTTATTACATTGCGTATTTTACACCCTTACAGAATGTACATTGCATTTCATAACTAATAAAAGTTAGTAGCTCATTTAACTTGTGCACTTTTATGACAGTAAAGGAGATACTTTTGATAGCTAGTATAGTTTACATGAAAACACACACACACACTATATATATATATATATATATATATATATATATATATATATATATATATATGCCTCCCCCATGAACCATGGACCTTGCCGTTGGTGGGGAGGCTTGCGTGCCTCAGCGATACAGATAGCCGTACCGTAGGTGCAACCACAACGGAGAGGTAATTGTTGAGAGGCCAGACAAACGTGTGGTTCCTGAAGAGGGGCAGCAGCCTTTTCAGTAGTTGCAGGGGCAACAGTCTGGATGATTGACTGATCTGGCCTAGTAACAATAACCAAAACGGCCTTGCTGTGCTGGTACTGCGAACGGCTGAAAGCTAGGGGAAACTACAGCCGTAATTTTTCCCGAGGCATGCAGCTTTACTGTATGATAAAATGATGATGGCGTCCTCTTGGGTAAAATATTCCGGAGGTGAAATAGTCCCCCATTCGGATCTTCGGGCGGGGACTACTCAAGAGGATGTCATTATCAGGAGAAAGAAAACTGGCGTTCTAGGGATTGGAGCGTGGAATGTCAGATCACTTAATCGGGCAGGTAGGTTAGAAAATTTAAAACGGGAAATGGATAGGTTAAAGTTAGATATAGTGGGAATTAGTGAAGTTCGGTGGCAGGAGGAACAAGACTTTTGGTCAGGTGAATACAGGGTTATAAACGCAAATTCAAATAGGGGTAATGCAGGAGTAGGTTTAATAATGAATAGGAAAATAGGAATGCGGGTAAGCTACTGCAAACAGCATAGTGAACGCATTATTGTGGGCAAGATAGATAACAAGCCCACGCCTACTACAGTAGTACAAGTTTATATGCCAACTAGCTCTGCAGATGACGAAGGAATTGGAGAAATGTATAATCAAATAAAAGAAATTATCCAGATAGTGAAGGGTGACGAAAATTTAATAGTCATGGGTGACTGGAATTCGGTAGTAGGAAAAGGAAGAGAAGGAAACGTAGTAGGTGAATATGGACCGGGGGGAAGTAATGAAAGAGGAAGCCGCCTGGTAGAATTTTGCACAGAGCACAACTTAATCATAGCTAACACTTGGTTCAAGAATCATAAAAGAAGGCTGTATGCATGGAAGAAGCCTGGAGATACTGAAAGGTTTCAGATAGATTATATAATGGTAAGACAGAGATTTAGGAACCAGGTTTTAAATTGTAAGACATTTCCAGGGGCAGATGTTGACTCTGACCACAATCTATTGGTTATAACCTGTAGATCAAAACTGAAGAAACTGCAAAAAGGTGGAAATTAAGGAGATGGGACCTGGATAAACTGAAAGAACCAGAGGTTGTACAGAGTTTCAAGGAGAGCATATGGGAACAATTGACAGGAATGGGGGAAAGAAATACAGTAGAAGAAGAATGGGTAGCTTTGAGGGATGAAGTAGTGAAGGCAGCAGAGGATCAAGTAGGTAAAAAGACGAGGGCTAGTAGAAATCCTTGGGTAAGAGAAGAAATATTGAACTTAATTGATGAAAGGAGAAAATATAAAAATGCAGAAAATGAAGCAGGCAAAAAGTAATATAGACGTCTCAAAAATGAAATATACAGGAAGTGCAAAATGGCTAAGCAGGCATGGCTAGAGGACAAATGTAAGTATGTAGAGGCTTATCTCACTAGGAGTAAGGTAGATACTGCCGACAGGAAAATTAAAGAGACCTTTGGAGATCAGAGAACCACTTGTATCAACATCAAGAGCTCAGATGGAAACCCAGTTCTAAGCAAAGAGGGGAAAGCAGAAAGTTGGAAGGAGTATATAGAAGGTCTATACAATGGCGATGTACTTGAGGACTATATTATGGAAATGGAAGAGGAAGAAGATGAAATGGGAGATACGATGCTGCGTGAAGAGCTTGACAGAGCACTGAAAGACCTGAGTCGAAACAAGGCCCCCGGAGTAGACAACATTCCATTGGAATTACTGACTTCCTTGGGAGTCTACCATCTGGTGAGCAAGTTGAATGAGACAGGCGATATACCCTCAGACTTCAAGAAGAATATAATAATTCCAATCCCAAAGAAAGCAGGAGTTGACAGATGTGAAAATTACTGAACTATCAGTTTAATAAGTCACAGCTGCAAAATACTAAGGCGAATTCTTTACAGACGAATGGATAAACTAGTAGACGCCGATCTCGGGGAAGATCAGTTTGGATTCCGTAGAAATATTGGAACACTTGAGGCAATACTGACCCTACGACTTATCTTAGAAGCTAGATTAAAAAAGGGCAAACCGACGTTTCTAGCATTTGTAGACTTAGAGAAAGCTTTTGACAATGTTGACTGGAATACTCTCTTTCAAATTCTGAAGGTGGCAGGGGAGAGAAAGGCTATTTATAATTTGTACAGAAACCAGATGGCAGTTATAAGAGTTGAGGGACAGGAAAGGGAAGCAGTGGTTGGGAAGGGAGTGAGAAAGGGTTGTAGTCTCTGCCGGATGTTATTCAATCTGTATATTGAGCAAGAAGTGAAGGCAACAAAAGGAAAATTCGGAGTAGGTATTAAAATCTATGGAGAAGAAATAAAAACTTTGAGGTTCGCCGATGACATCGTAATTCTGTCAGAGACAGCAAAGGACTTGGAAGAGCAGTTGAACGGAATGGATAGTGTCGTGAAAGGAGGCTATAAGGTGAACATCAACAAAAGCAAAACGAGGATAATGGAATGTAGTCGAATTACGTCAGGTGGTGCTGAAGGAATTAGATTAGGAAATGAGACACTTAAAGTAGTAAAGGAGTTTTGCTATTTGGGGAGCAAAATAACTGATGATGGTCGAAGTAGAGAGGATATAAAATGTAGACTGGCAATGGCAAGGAAAGCGTTTCTGAAGGAGAGAAATTTGTTAACATCGAGTATAGATTTAAGTGTGAGGAAGTCATTTCTGAATGTATTTGTATGGAAGTGAATCATGGACGAAAAATCATTTGGACAAGAAGAGAATAGAAGCTTTCGAAATGTGTGCCACAGAAGAATGCTGAAGATAAGATGGGTAGATCACATAACTAATGAGGAAGTATTGAATCGGATTGGGGAGAAGTGAATTTTGTGGCACAACTTGACCAGAAGAAGGAATCGGTTGGTAGGACATGTTCTGAGGCATCAAGGGATTACCAGTTTAGTATTGTAGTGTAGCGTGGAGGGTAAAAGTCGTAGAGGGAGACCAAGCAGATTCAGAAGGATGTAGGTTGCTGTAGGTCCTTTGAGATGAAGAAGCTTGCACAGGATAGAGTAGCATGGAGAGCTGCATCAAACCAGTCTCAGGACTGAAGACCACAACAACAACATATATATATATATATATATATATATATATATATATATATATATATATATATATATATATATATATATATATGTTGATGTTTTATAGTAAATAGAACGTTCTTCGCCAAGATCAAAGGGAAAAGTTTGCTGCTATCACTGCTAACTAGCGTTGTATGATAAACCTGTAATGTTCCCTTTACTTTTACTACAACGTCCCTTTGTTTCATGTTACAAATCACAATATTAAAATGAAACCTGAATTAAACATTCATAGCCGACCGGAGTGGCCAAGCGGTTCTCGGCGCTACAGTCTGGAACCTTGAGACCGCTACGGTCGCATGTTCGAATCCTGCCTCGGGGATGGATGTGTGAGATGGCCTTATGTTAGTTAGGTTTAAGTAGTTCTAAGTACTAGGGGACTGATGACCTCAGATGTTAAGTCCCATAGTGCTCAGAGCCATTTAAACCATTTAAACATTCATAATTTCAGTTTTGTTGTAAATAATATGTATTCTTAAGTAACAGACGGGAGCATAACTATGTAGAAGAAAAATGTTTCTTAGGTTACCCAGCCCTTTATATATCCTCACATATTTTCTAGAAAGTTCACCATTTCCAGCGTTTAGGGAAATCTAGTACGACACTAATCATATATGTAAAGAAAGAGATCGCTATGAGGTAACGCCCCATGGATACGCAACACAACTAATTACAGATAACGTGGGTGCAAACTTACCTGACCAAAGCTATTAGGAAAACTACTTAGTGTATGCTTACTTATGATAGTCTGCAGTACTTTTACAACCTTATTCGACACAGATAATTTATTTTATCCTAAAGATGTTAATTAGTATTAATTAATCAAAATAGTACATGTTCAATCTATAACGCACAACATAATTTGCCTAGGAAAAATCCAGGTTTATAATATGGTTAAAATGCATTCTTTTGACGTACAGGGTGAAGAAAAATGCCGCATTTGGAGGTTGGCTTGAGATTCCCCATTCCAATTCAAGACAAAACTGTATATAGCAAAACCTATTCTCACCAATAGGTTTAATAGAAATGCAATTAAAAAAACTAGGTTCCGGCAACGCTATAACTTCATGCAGCATGGCCAGGAACGGGTAGGATGGACTCTGCACTGTGGAAGAGCTGTCTCAGTAGCTTATTGAGACGAGGTAGTGCGTGGGGAATGGATATGCAGACTCGCCCATTTTCGACTTGCATTCATGCCAAACTTTTTTTTAGGTAAACCATCAATTTATTTCTTCAATTTATACTTCTACAATATGGTATCTTGCTTTTCTCTTTTTGTTGCTGTTACTTTGATTTAACATTAAGACACGAGATGAACGTTTTACAGACATAAATGCCACTCTATCGTCCATGACACAAATACAGTCAACAGAAAATAATACTGGTCACAGTAAATCGTTTGTAGCCAGGTACAAAAAACACAATAGGTAGTCTACACTAGATTGCACATTATGCTATATATTGTAATTTCATTTTGTACACCTGACATGCAGGCTTGTCATCACAGAGGCAGTATGTGCAATTACGAGCAAAGTTCACTTTGGAGAAGATATTCAAAGCGACCACCTAGCATTTTCCAAACACTTCACCAATCGCTGAATCATATTTTGCTGGACCCTACGCAACGCACTCTCTTCCACCATTGCTGAAGTGGGATACAAACAACTAGTAGGTTGTGTACATCCACGGGTGGAGTACTATAAACTTATTCCTTCAAGTGTTCCCACAAAGAAGAATCTAGTGGGTTATAGTCTACGGAACAAGGAGACTAAAACACTGTACCTCCACAATCATTCCAGTTCTCTGGAAACGCTACATGAAAGTTGTTATGAACATTCATTCCAAACCGTGGCGGGTTACCATCATACTCAAACCACGGCTGTCGCCAAACACCAAGTGAAATGTTTTCTATTTAGTCAGGCAAAGTATTGCAAAGTAACGCAGGATGCAGATTCGCATTCAAGTTGTCTGGAAATAGGTAAGGGCCCAAAAGCCGTCCTCTCAGGATTCCAGCCCACAGGGTTATGCCAAAGCGTCTCTGAAAGCCATGTTCGCGGGTGGTATCCGCATTGTGTTCCGATCAGAAATGACTGTTGTGGAGATTGAAAATACCTCCACCAGTTCAGCTAAATTCGTCAGCCCATATCACGTTGTTTATAAAATATTCGTTGCCTTCCACTAAGTGCAAAATTCATTCACAAAGCTGTACTCGTCAAATGCGGTCTTCTGGCCACTGGTATTGAGTTGATGTATAATGATATGGATGCAGCTCTTCACTGTGCAACATTTCGACAACCAGTCTTTGAGATATCTGGAACTGCCTTCGAATATCTCTGGTACTTCGCCAAGTTGACTGGCGAACTGTTTCAAAAATCGTGAACACTATATGCGGAGTACGTCTAGCCTTTGGACGGCATCTGTCCACTACTTGTGGGCGAAGATTTTCCCGAAAGCGTTGCTAGAGGCGATGATTTTATTGGGAGGGTGCCCTTGAGGGTACGGTGCAGCATACGCACGAGCAACGGCAGCAGCAGCTTGGTTATTGGCTACACCCAGCACCAAAAGCATATCGACGTATTCATACTTTGTGTAGTCCAAAAGGAAGCCATCCTACACGAACTTGACCATTTGTGGTTGTGCATGCAGTTTAATAGATCCCGCTGTCATACAGTGAGGTACTGTCATGTGACTAAGTTCAAATGTCTCTGAGTACTATGGGACTTAACTTATGAGGTCATCAGTCCCCCAGAACTTAGAACTACTTAAAACTAACTAGCCTAAGGACATCACACACATCCATGCCCGAGGCAGGATTCGAACCTGCGACCATAGCGGTCGCGCGGTTCCAGACTGAAGCGCCTAGAACCGCTCGGCCATATCGGCCGGCCTGTGACTAAGTGATGTCCGCGTATAAACGACGAGAACTTGGGAATGAACGTCTGAGAAATGAACCTAATAAGGATTCGAAGCGTAGCTCAATGGTGGATATGGGTCTGATGTTCCAGCAGTCTAGTGAGTAAGCTACGACGGCTGTTGCAGTAGTGCGTGGTGATATACGTTCCTCTGTACATTCCGACGCGCTGCGTAATGTGACTGTCTTGCCAGCTCCTCGATTCCATACATGTGTCTTCAAAATACACCCTATCTGATTTTGCTAGAAAAAATTTCTATCTTGAGCCTGGATGAGGAATCTCATGACGACCTCCAAGTGCGGCATATTCTCTTCATCCTGTATACAGGGTGTCCCAGAAACGTGGCGACAAACTTCAGGGTTTCTAGAGGGTGTCTTGAGGAACAGATCGAAGACAGAAACCAATGTCCGAAGCGTCTTTCAACGACGCCTCAGAGCGTCGAAGTTATAGGGTCTGGCGCCTGGATTTAGGCCTCTCCATCGGCAGCGAACGTTACTTTGTACACTGACGGACATTAGCGTTTGTTATTCATTGATCGCGACTGGTTCCACGATCGCCAGTATAAAAAATGGTATTGGCTGCTGCGTAGACAGTCTTTGTATCCTATGAATGCGATGCTCTGTCGCCTTGGAGGATGATGGTTCCGGACAAGCAGCTATTTCTATTTTCTCCAGTGGCGATATTGGGAGGCGTTCTCCCTACGGCCCTTCAGCGTACGAAGCCACGTTTGCTACCGATTAACTGATGCCGGACCCTGTTTACTTGGACACACTGTAGCATCGTTGGATAACGTTTCCGAACACGGGTCCCTATCCTCGATCTGTTCCTCGAGACCCCCTCTACAACCCCTTTAATTCTGTTGCAACATTTCTCGGACATCCTGTGCATTAAACAGATTCTGTTTGGTTTTTTCTTTGTCACTCTTGTAGTTGGTCGGTTGGGGGGGGGGGGGGGGGGAGAGGGAGGGAACCACCAAACAGCGAGGTCATCGGTCCCATCGCGGTAGGGAAGGATGGGAAAGGAAGTCGGCTGTGCCCTTTCAAAGGAACCATCCTGGAATTTGCCTGGAGCGCTTTAGTGAAAACACAGAAAACGTAAATCTGGATGGCCGGACGCAGGGTATTAACCGTCGTTCTCCCGAATGCGAGTACAGTGTGCTAACCACTGCGCCCCCTCTCTCGGTCACTCTTGCAAAATTTTATTTGTGTATATGTAGTCCTGCTATCCCCACTTCAGTCCACTACAATCAAAATATTTGAAACGTCCCCTTTGAAAAATTCTACGAGACTGTGCTTAAACTGAAACACAATATTTTTTTTAGATCAACGCAATCTGACTTTCAGTAATCCCTACAAAAGAATGGCCCTGACTACCATTAACCTATACGTTTCACATATCACTTACCTCACAAAAATCTTGGTTACTCGAACTACTGCAATATAGCAAGCACCACTACTGCCAGCTAAATAAAAGATTCAAACTACAGAAGGCACTAACTACTGATAGGCACAAGTTAGCAAATGAAAGATTTTAATACAGAACAAAAATGTATTTACCGTAATAGTCATAATATATATAGCAGTTCATGACATCCAGTCTTACAAATTTCAAAACTCCGCACATCTCTCTCCCCACGGCCACCACTGCTGGCGGCTCACCTCCAACTGCGTAACGCTACGCGCTGTTAACATCCAGCTGCCCAACACTACAATGGCGAGTATTACAACAATGCCAACCAGCCACTGACTGCACACAGCACAGCCAGTGATTTTTCATACAGAGCGCTATGTGGCGTTTCCAATAAAAAAACCTAAACAGCCTACTTACATAGCCCCCATGCTTCCCACAAAAAGTTTTACAGATTGTTTTGGGCAGTGGTCAATAATGATTTGATAAAATTTTTCATCATTACAATAACAAAGATATCAAATGCACACACTTATTGATACAATGTTGGTCAAAAGCTAAAATTTTCTCACAGTCCATAAAGACAGTCCTATCGTTCATCACAGTAAAATTGCAGTGTTTTTCTCAAAGTCTGAGCAATGAAAGAAATTGCACTTGGAAGCAGTGGATTTCTAAGCAGTATTGGAGAAGTAGTGTTGTCCTTCCAATGGAAAGACAGTGCTGAGTCTTGACATGCAGACAGGTAATGGGCCACAACAGATCAAACCCACAGCAGAGTCAGTCGAAGTTGAAGACTATTGGTAGGTAGATAATCACAGAGCAGACCCACTGTAGTCCTAGTAGAGATAATGGTATTGGTGAGTCATCAAAGGTGTAGACCCACTGTAGTCCTTGTAGAGATGGTTAGCAGCCAACTGTGGCGACTGTGCAGCTGCACAATCACCACCGAAGAGTCTTGTGGATAATATAGCAAGTCCATAAACCACCACTTGTGCACTCACAAATTTTTTTGAAATGTCCTTAGAACCAACAATGCTGTTATCCAGTCCCTTGCTGAATTATTAACACACGTGCAAACACTATCAGTCCCTACTTGTCACATATTGTCCATATACTATGACCAACAGAAACGTGTGCAGTGAAATGTAAATTACAAATTACTTAATTTGATCAACTGATGTCAATTACAATTTTATAAAATAAGAATACAATAACAAAGGTAAAAATATATCATTAAATAACATAATAGTACAGATAACATTTGCAGTAGTACATGATTTACAAAAGAATCGGAATAACATGTACATCAGTGTTACAGGGATTATAACATAAGTACATACATAAAAGATCAGAATAACTTTTGAAACATCAACTTCACACATGAGCATTAGAACAAAAGAGAATAAATAAAGTTTAAACATCTTTATGAAGTGAAGAGTATGTCATTAATGCAAATTATATTTGAGGATAACAGTATTTCTCATCATAGTGAATGTAGCTTAGTATTAGAAGAGAAAAAAATTCTATGAAACAGTACACAGAGACAGGAAGAAAACAAATACACAAGGGTACACAAACACATAGTGGGATACACAAAAGGAAAGGACAGGGTTTGTTTTCAGGGTAACATTTGGTACTGCAATCCAACCCAAAACTTCATTCTGTAGATCTTTCGTCGTATCTCAACACTTGTTTCCACCAAAAATATCCTATACAAGCATGCTTTCTGTATTTTGTTCACATCCTTTTTTTCAAAAATAGTTTTTCTCCACTGTACACTACTTTTTTGGCCAAACCATTTTCTTATAGCTTCTCAATGCTTTTCTACCAATTCATCATAGTTAGTTTCTTATATAGTCTACCCCCTCTTAAGCTAACTTAAACCTACTGAGCTCAGATGCTAAACTAAGGGACGAGGCAATGCAGCAGCACAAAACAATTAATACAAACAGCTATGACAAAAAAATGCAAGTAAGCAAAGCAAGCAGCAATAAATGTAATAACTTATATCTAAACATGACAAAGCTGAAGCAGAAAAAATATTACAGTAAAAATGTTTAATCCCTTTCTATGTCACATCTTAACACCAGAGTGATGCATCACGAGAACATACGCTAGCAGTTAAGTTACCAAATCGTAAAAAAATTATTTTTGCAATTCCTGTGAAGGGAAATGTCTATTTGTGCTCTCTGTTCCAAGAAAGTACATCATAAAATGATTCTTTACTGTGTCTGTAGACAGAAAATAGTGATATTAGTACATGTATTAAGTTTTATTTTAACCAATGCTGCAGTGCAGATAGAAACTAGATATTAAACAAAATGAGTAAATAAATACATAAAGCAAGCCCAATGGCATTTCTATCAACTAGCAAGACAATAGCGGTGAAATGTTTCTCATCGTTTCATTAGGCATTTTAGTAAATATCATAAATTAAGAGCACCACAGTATAATCATATGTTTTCAAGTTTGAGCGTGTCGTATTTGCGATGCTTTCTACAAAGGAATGTCAATAGTGAGGATAATCGCCTCCTTTTTTTTCACCTAATGGCTTTCTTTTGTCAGGTGGCTGTCGCGCAGTCCACGACGCATTACGTGCAGGTGGTCACTTAACTGTCTTACTGAAATATTTACGACACAAGTTTCCGCTACAGTGGCAGTCTCATATAAAAATATTTTCAAAGGTTGAGAATTTGCGTACAAATGTGTAGAAAATAAAATCCTATAAATATAACAGTGTCCAAAAATTATTTGCCGGCATTGTTATACATTCACGCATTTACATACATTTCATGACTCTTAAAGTACGATTCTTGGTTTCCAACCACCTTTTTCACAAACCAGAGTCCCTAACCACTACTCATTATTCCTTACCTTATTCGTCGACACTTCTTCAATATTTCATCACAACAGATATGTAGCATAATCAAATAACTCATATAGCATCAGCTTATTGATCACAAACATATCGCAACAGCGTAATACACATCGTCATCATAACATCATAAAACCTCAGCCAAATCTAAAAATCGTCGTAGCTTCTTCCAATAATTTCAAAACCTAAAAAAATTCTCTGCTCATGTCAAAAGTGTCATCTACCTCAAACGTACTTTAAAAATCATGAGCCCATACCAAATACATCATTCAAAGCTCTCATAGTATCACAATGGTTCTGAAAAAAAAATGAACAGTTCACAAAGTACAGACAAAATACAATTTCGTAAGTGTGAAGTAATCCTACTGTGTAATTGCGTAAACAATGTGTCACTGATGTAGAAAAAAAATTTGTTTCTTAGTTAAATAATCAGATAGCTGTGTAATTCTGTGTTAGAGAAATATGGTACCGATGTGTAAAGTTGTATAAGCAAATATCATATTAGCTAGGGCTCCTTGTGCTTGCCAAACACATGGTACACAAAGTAAGCGTGTACAGCCCTGAGGATTAATGTAATTATATCCTCAGGTGTTGCAGATTACAGCAATGGAATGAAATGTATCACAGAAAACCTTTGTATCAATGTACTTGAAATATCTTTAAAAATAAATGTTTTAAGTACAAAATTAATCATTCAAATACGTGTACTGTAGCGTTAAACTGTGCGTTTTGTTGTAAGATAATCTCTGTGGAAGTGTCGTAGGTCTCGTCCTCCGATAGCTAAGTTCTGCAGAAGTCAATGTACTTACCTCATGATAAAAGTGAAATGCTTTACGTATAGATATCGTACTTACTACGCTTATTGCCGTGATGAAGTAAGTACTGTACTGTAACGTATTGTTGTGCTACAGAAAAGGCTGTCTCATTGTAGCTATACCACAAAATTACTACTAAAACAAGTTTTACTTTCCAGAAGAATTCAGAAAAACTGTGCAGATATAAAACAGACACAACGCAAAAGCACAATGTAAATTGTGTCATACATTAGTAGCGTCGTGATATAATCGTGTAGCTATCAAAGAAACCAAATGCTAAGTCATCTTTAAGCTCACAGAAAGTACTTTAAATCCAGAATGTATTTTCAACTAAACCAAAATGTTGCATTAAAATCTCATTAACAGTATATGTTCCAAGTGTGTGAGCCTTATAGTCGTTACGTAATCGTGCAACTAACAAGCAAGAATGTACAAATAACAATACTGTGTCGTCTGTTCACTATAACAATGCATTCGTAATTTCTGCTTAAAAATGTTCCCTAGGTTCTAGACTGGATAGTGAACTTCAAAACATTGTTGCATGTTAAGAATTTCTTAAGTCTGACAAAGCATACTAGTAACGTGAAGTGAAAAATTTTATGGCAGAGACTAAGTTATAAAGCAGAATATCTTTCAATAAACGGTTTTACATGTGAAATGTGGTGCAATCTTTTACCCTTTATAGTACTCAGTTTCAACTTGAACGCAATTATCATGCGGTATACGTCGGTAAAGAATACTGGAACTTTTCTCAAGGCTAGCGCCTATGTTATTTTTCACTGCGCCAGCCGGCGCACGCGTCTGCCTGCGGTGCGAGTCATTGTCTGCCTCTTTGTTGGCGCGCGCCATTATTGGGATTAGGAGACCTAACTTCTACAAATTCACCTTGGCGAGAAGGCCCTGCCCTGTTTGAATCCCGACAGTTCTGATGCAATTCAGGTCTGTCGTTACGATCATATCGTCTGTGTTCATGTCGGTAATTTCTGTAATTAATTTCTTGTCGGTCGCGTGGTGGAGAATTTCTCCCTGAATTATCGCTGCACGGTGGACCGTTGCCTCTGAAATTATTCTCCCGTGATAATAATTGTTTTGGTTCCCATATGGTCTGTTTCTATGGTTATCTCTGTCATATTCATTACTATGGAAATGCGATCTGTCTCTGTAACTCAGTGGTTGTCAAACGGGTGGTGTCTGTTTTGGTCACGATTTGTGTTGTGAGAATATTCTTGTCGTCACCAGTTATTATTTCTTTCACCACGGTATTGCAACGGATGTGACCTGTAATTGTTGTGTTTCTGTTTTCGCGTTCCGCGATTGTCAATGTCAATTTCTAGTTCTTGTAACAGTCCCTGAAAAGCTTCTATGTCGTCTTTGCATCGTCCTGCTAAAACAATCTGTCGTAAATGTTCAGGTAATTTGATTAAGCAAATGCGGATGAGTTCTGAGGGGCTGTATGGGTTTGAAAGGTACTGATTCTTATGTAACATGTCTTCAAAATATTTGACAAGACTGGAAAATTCAGATTATTCGAAATATTTCATCATTATGATTCTATGTTTTACTCGGTCTTGTGTAGCTTGAGACCAATATGCTGAGAGGAAGGCATGATAAAATTCTCCTTCACTATGACAATCGTGAATGACCGATCTCATTCTTACAGCTGGTTCATTCTCCAAGTAGCCACACATAAATTCTAATCTGTGCTCTAATGACCAGTTGGGAGGAAAACAATGAGAGAATTGATGGAGCCACGCTTGTGGATGAATGTCGTTGCCAGAATTCTTAAATGTTTTGAATTTACGTGCAGTAATGAACAGCTTGTAGTCAAAATCATCGAGTCGGCGGGTAGCATATCGGGCATTGTTACGTCGTGTCGGCGGTTCCATCTCAAAATTCGGTGCACCTTGCCAATTTCTTTCATGATTTCCGAAATGCCCAGTGTTATTATTTTGTGGCTTTTCCGTGTTTCTAAGTTCCTCTTCCTGTGTTGGAGCGCGAGTGTCCTCTGAAATATGTATTTCTTGTATTACCTGTGTCAGCTGATCTTGCACTTCCCGGATTTCTCTTTGGTGTTGTGTATTAATTTGATTCTGAATTTGTTTGAATTTCCTAATTTGTTCCGCACTCTTCTGTATCATTCAGATCATCATCTACCTTTGTAGATAAGTTAATGAACTGATCTGAAAGTTCGGCTACTTTCTCCGATAGTGAACACATTTCCTCAGTGTGTTTTTCTGAACCAAGTTTCAGAGTGTCCATTTGTGTTGAAATCGAATCTACTGTGTCCTTTAAGTTTTCCTGAGTTCTTGCAAGTTGCGCAACCGAATCGGTGGATGCAACTGAGTCCATTTTAGCTTGCAAGGTGTCGTGATTTTCACGAACAATAGTTTGTAGTTCTTTTATGGCTGCTTCATGATTCTGTAATGCATTTTCATGCCGGGAAAAAATAGGTTGAAAATGCTCACAAATTTGTGTTTTTACCTCATTACAGATTTTTTTGCATTTCGATTCAATGTTATGTAACTCAGTAATAAAATCTTCACGTGTTTGTTCAAGTGTGGTGTCTAACTTTTGAAGCTTTTGCTGTGTTTGTCTCTGATTTTGTTCCATTGTGTCTGACTTTTGAAGCTTTTGTCCCATTTGTTGCAGTAATTCTAATAACAATGCACTGATGTCTGAAACATGTTCCTTAGTGCTATTCGGCAATGCACTTGAGCCGGCAATATTCGCAGTTTGAAAAACAGAAAATGTGTCTTGACTTAATTGAGAAAACGGTGAGGACGTAAAACCTGAATCTACAGTATTTGCAAGATTGTGTCCTGTCATTTCGGATTCCTGACGCGAGCTGTTGCCGACCGATCGATCGATAATGCTTCCCTGTTCACTAATTGTTTCACTGCCTACACCATTATTTGCAACCCGCTCCATTTCCCTATGCACTATTACCAAATTACTACTTTGAACATTAGTTAATTTATTACATGGTGGCGCTAACACACTGGTTTCGTCTTCACTGTCATTTCTCAGTTTACTTTGGAGCCTAGTATTACGTTTTTCACACGCCATTATTGTCACAATATTTCACACGACAACACAGAAAAAAACAATTTGAAGAGCAAAAATAAGAGAACACATTAACATAGCAAATAATATCTAGTTAATTGCAAGCGCAGCTGCGAAATACTTGGTGCAAACTTACATGAATGCCACAACTGTTTTACTGTACAACAATGAAAAACTACAACTACAAAAGCTATTCTTACTATAATTACGCGCTAGCAATAAACAAAAGCTACTCTAACTACACAAACTACAAGAAAAAAAATCTGAAGATTCCAGTGAGGTAACCTCAGCTAAGGGTCGACATATGAAACGTCCCCTTTGAAAAATTCTACGAGACTGTGCTTAAACTGAAACACAATATTTTTTTAGCGCAACGCAATCTGACTTTCAGTAATCCCTACAAAAGAATGGCCCTGACTAACATTAACCTATACGTTTCACAAATCACTTACCTCACAAAAATCTTAGTTACTCGAACTACTGCAATACAGCGAGGGCCACTACTGGCAGCTAAATAAAAGATTCAAACTACGGAAGGCACTAACTGCTGATAGGCATAGTTAGCGAATGAAAGATTTTAATACAGAACAAAAATGTATTTACCGTAATAGTCATAATATATATAGCAGTTCATGACATCCAGTCTTACAAATTTCAAAACTCCGCCGTCTCTCTCCCCACGTCCACCACTGCTGGCGGCTCACCTCCAACTGCGCAACGCTACGCGCTGTTAACATCCAGCTGCCCAACACTACAATGGCGAGTATTACAACAATGCCAACCAGCCACTGACTGCACACAGCACAGCCAGTGATTTTTCATGCAGAGCGCTATGTGGCGTTACCAATAAAAAAAACCTAAACAGCCTACTTACATATTATGGAACTGACTTGCATGCAAACACAACCGGCGATCCGTGGCAGTTTCCGAATTTCTATTTCGATCTACTGAAGCCTAAAGATTGTCACTGACAATGATACAAAGTTTTGACGTATGACTTTGCTGACCCCGTAAGAATGTCGTACAATAAAATAAACGAACCACCTCAGCTGACGGTGGGCTGTAATGGACAGTGCTGAATAATTTTCAGACTTTTAGGCCCCTTAGTAGTTTCAGGTGGTTCGACTCTAATAAATAGTATAGTGGCAACACTGCTGTACCATGGTGAAGTGAAGCAGTACGTCTTTGTTTTGTGTGGAAAAACAATGAACAAACGTTGCAGAAATTTTTGTTTTGTTGTTATTGTTGTGTGTGTGTGTGGGTGGGTGTGTCCTATTCTGTGGGTATGGGGGCACTAGAGAACAAAAAAAAATTATGAAATTTAATTTTATCCGCACTTTGCACCTTCAAACGTGACTTTACTCAATATACTCGAGGTAGGGCCATTTGTTTCGTAAACTGAACCATTTCATAACGATCGAGGTATGAATTAAAAAACGCCTTCAGTCACAATTTTTCGTGTTTTATTCAGTACACAATGCATTTCGGACCCTCTGTGGCCATCTTCAGGTGTAATTCGTCTTAATAACAGAAGAACTTCGTAAGCCAGACGCGGAAAATATGTGCGAAATACTGGAAAAGATGAATAACGTAAACTTACCAAATACTATTCATCTTTTCCACTATTCATCTTTTCCACTATTTCGTACATATTTTCCGCGTCTGACTTACGAAATTCGTAACCCAACATCAAACCTTTTCGTGACAGGAATATACATTTCATGTCATTCAAAAGAACAAATAAATCATGTATCAAGACAAATTACACCTGAAGATGGACCCACAGTGTCAGAAATGCAGGAAAAATTCTGACTAAAGGCGTTTTTTTAATTTATACGTCGAGTGTTATGAAATGATTCAGTTGGCGAAGCAAATGGCCAGTCAGGTGGATGGATCCTGCCCGTAGCAATTTTTCGGAGTTCTGGGGTAGATATTTTGCTAATTTGTGACATTTCGCTGCTGGGCTTAGTAAGCGACACTTTGTTGCTTCAACTCACGTAACGCCGTTCGATATCCAGAGACATCGCACCAGACTCTGCCTGTGTGTGTGTGTGTGTGTGTGTGTGTGTGTGTGTGTATGTGTGTGTAAGTTGCTGTTTTATGCACACTTAAGAAACCTGCATCAGTTCTAACAAATTATGTAACGCTACTGAGATATGGTTGTCGGTAAAACTTGCCAATAGTTATTACTGGATAAGTGCAAACTTCACTGAACTCTTTTTGAGCACCGACATCTGTCACAATATATGAGTAGCAATTACTTGGTGTCAGAGTCCTAACGTGGTTAATTTAAATTTTCAAGGAATACTAAGGCCTTTCACGGAGCGATAAGTCGGTGAGCCAGCGGCGTCCGTTGAAGACCGATGGGAACCTGTGGTGCACTGCCGCTCGTTGTAGTAGCTTTCAAGATGACAGTCGAGGAAGTAGACCAACTGAGTGGAGTCCAGTTTGACTTTTCACTTGTCTCTGCTGTCATTGGACCGTGCACCCTTCTAAATAACCGGCGGGCGGAAGGATACCGAGTGATGCTCTAACTCCGTCCACAGGACAACCGTTGCCAAACAGAGCGGCAAAAGCGGCAACCTCTGCACGCATGAGTGAGCTAAGCAGATAGCCTCGCTGCTCACCGCCTGCTGCCCCGGCAACCCCTCTGACTCCAGTGTACCGCGTGGAGCCTCTGCGGCCCCTGCATACGGGCTGTTTGTGTGAGATGCACCTGGCAGCCGCCTCATATAGCCCGGTCCAGTCGCTTCAACACTTGGCTGTCACTGCGGTAAAAGGCTCCCTTCACTGCAGTACTGTATGAGAATCGCCACGGAGCTCCACGATGGCCACCTGATAGTGATATGCACTGATAAACGCCAGTAAGAACGCACCTGCCAGTGTTACGTTTGCCCTGGAGTAATAACTAAAACCTACGGAGAAACACCCTGAGATTTTCAGTAATATTACGGAAATATCATGGTTTCCTTATATTAATCATAGTGATAGTACGGTGTTACCTGCTTCGTAATTGGGTTTGTGAAAAGGGTCAATGAAATCAGCTAGCATTATACAAAATATAAGATTTTGGGAAAATAAAACTATTGTAAACTACGCAACTTACATTTCTGCAACCTCTGAATCATTATTGACTAAAAATTCCATACATAAGTGCCATTGCTTAATAATTAATAAATGTATTCAGTTAGTCAGAGGATGCTGTCATCATTAAGCCATACTGTAGACCTGTATGTCTTTCAGTAGTTCCCAGTACCAACACAGCAAGACCATGTTCATTTATCCGCACAGCGTTTGGTTTAATCTTTTCCGTCGGGTGTCTGAGAAGAAGTGTGATGCAGCTAGGTGTTCCTGGGTGGTTCTGACAAGTAATTTACGTTCAGAGTGCGAGTTCGTTTATCGTCTTAGCACCTCCTTTTCGTTTACGAGTTGTATCAAAGCTTGTGCATCAAATAGACTACGGCCCTGTTGTAAAACAATGGGTAACGCTGTAAAATAATCTAAACAAATAACTATTGAATAAGTGAATTTTCACTATGTTTTATGACGCAGAAAAGAATGCAAGGAAGTTCGGTTGGTTGTGCCGTGAGGTATAGTAAAACAGTTGATAATAAGCAAAATACATTTTTATAAGGTGCATCTACATGTTTTCGCCACGTAAAGACTGTTCCATAAAATATCGAGCGTGCAGCCGCATAAATTCAGTTTGTTTTTCCAATATTTCGGCTGGAGCGTTAGTCACCTCGGGTTACTCTGAAGATGGCTGGACGGTATTCAGCCGAAGTAGAAGAAGAAACTGAATGTATGCGCCTGCACGCCCGGTATTTTATGGAACATTTTTATAAGTTGCAGTGCATGGAACACTAAAGAAATTTTCCTGCTACGATTATCCTAATACATTCACACTTACTCATATGCTACTCTTCTAATTAAATATTGGTACTAGCAGAAATATCCTACGACTAATGCACATACTAACATATTGCTAATCATGCACTTCTACTACTGCACTTCGATGGAACCTGTTAGACAGCCATTACTGTGCAGCCTCTGGGACATGTCCGCCGTCTATCAAGATGCAGCTAAGAACGAGATCCTGTGACAATTTCTTCAGAAGGCTTCTGTACCGCGCCCAACTGCTTGACTTCGGACTGAGCAAAAAGGGGGTCTCCAAATCCTTCACTGCATGCCAGGCACCTTGTCCTTATTGTAAAACTCCACTATGTCATTAATTTTAACTCCAGGCTTACGTATTCTTAACAACAAGTCATTATCTTTCATTTTTTTATTTACTCAACTATTTTGCTCACTGTGCTAATTACGAGACCGTGCTGAAAATTAATGCCTCCGAAATTTCTTATGTGAAATCTGTTTAAGCATTTTACATTTAATAAATTCTATTGACATTCTACATCGTTATTCCCCATATCTACATATTTGGTGCCCTCTGCCGCTAGAGGACTCAGAATTGTACCGTGTAACATGGCAGTGCGTAATGTAACTATGTCTATGGGTGAGAAACAGTGTGCTGTGTCGCGTTTCGAATTCGAAGAGTTGGTCCACACATGGAGCACCCTCTCCTCCAGCATAAAAATACGCTTTCAGTGCTTAAAAAACACCTTTGAGGAATTCATTTTGATGGTGATGAAGTGGTGCAAGCATAGGTGAATTTGTGGCTTCGTCTACAAAGTGAAACATTGTGCAGTGAATGCATCAACAAACGGGTGTCTTGTTGGGAGAAAATGGGCGGGCAAGTTGAGAAATAAGTATGTGGATATGAAGAATAAAGATGTGGAATGCTATTTTACCTAAAAAGCTCTAAGAGTATTCACATAAAAAATTCGGAGGCATTACTTTTAAGAACCCCCCCCCCCTTACTAGTAGTTCTACGACTTTTGATTTCGCACCATAGTCCGGCCCCATAGAAACGCCGTCCATTTGAAGTTCTCCCTCTGCTCGGGAGATAAAAGCGCTGACTTCAAGAAAACCCCTCTGTAAGACGCTGCTCTGCTGTCACCGGACACTGCTCCCCGCAGAATGGCTCCATAGCTACGTATACCCCAATCGCATCCTGCAATTTCGTTACATTACAGTATGAATATCTTTCATTTTTTATTTACTCAACTATTTTGCTCACTGTGCTAATTACGAGGCCGTGCTGAAAATTAATGCCTCCGAATTCTTTTACGTGCAATCTGTTAAAGCATTTTACATTGAACAAATTCTATTACCTGTGTTGGCTAGTGCATATCAACTTTGAGTTTCCTTATTTCAGAGCATTTAAAATTGCGTGATCTCACTTTGAAGCATACTCATACACAGATGGAAGGTTGCAGCAGTACTTCAACCGCATCTAGCGAGTGTTTTGTTTAGTCTGATATTTAATGTCCTGTTGGGGAACATAGATTAAGGGGAAATTGCTCGTGAAATTCGTTGAAATTTGATATTTTCTGTTTTCTACTCCATAATGTACTTTGGACTTTCCTGAACATTTAAATTAAAATCAGAC
Organism: Schistocerca gregaria; assembly: GCF_023897955.1. Lineage (NCBI taxonomy): Eukaryota > Metazoa > Arthropoda > Insecta > Orthoptera > Acrididae > Schistocerca > Schistocerca gregaria. The sequence goes on along the minus strand of NC_064922.1, from coordinate 925,899,632 downwards.
ACTTGTGAGACCTTCAAATAATATTTTGAATGTTGACGTGTGACTCAAATTTCGTGGCTACACATATACTGTCAGAGTTGAACAGTCATCTTGGGAACTACACAGTCTAGAAGGTTGTGAACTGCTTTTTTGTGTGCCTACTGCTATGTCTCAGAAGTTGGCCTTACGAATAAACAAATCAATCCTTTGTTTCCAATACTAGTTTTCGTTGTAAGTGATGTGATTATCAGCTATTTTTGTAGTAAAGTACCATCTATTGCATTTTATACGTAAATAAAATGACTAAGGGTAAAAGTAACTTCAAGAAACGCAAATTTTCGAGTAAGAGATATGTCAGACCTGAAATTTCTTCTGAAGTACTTAAAAACACGTGTGCTAGCAGTGAAGGAAACCACTATAATGTTTCTGAAGTGACCACGCCCTCTAGTGCATCGAAAAGGAAAGTAACTTTAGAAACAGATGACATTCTCTTCCGTTGGCAGTAATGGAGGCAATCAAACCTATTGACAGAGATTTGGCAAATCCTGCGCTACTAAAGAAGTGTTTACATGGGAAGACCCAGAATGTGAATGAGTCCTTCAATAACGTTGTATTTGTTGACCTTATGACTCTAAAGTTAGCAGTGTCTGTTGCTGTAATAATTTTTAATGGTGTGAAATATGAAAGACTTAAGGTTCTGGAGAATTTAGGGGTAAGATTTGGACAGAACACAGCTAATTGACTGTGGGAAATGGATGAGCTTCGTGTACATGAAGCAGAGCTAGCTGCTCATAAAATGACAAAAGAAGCAAGAAAGAAAGGGAGGAGGCAAGCACTGCACTGTTGTGACACTGAAGAAGACATAGACTATGGGCCAGGGGAACTCTAGCGCATAAAAGACGCAGAAATGTGGGTCTTTACAAGAATTTGTAATAAAAAAGTTTTAAACCTCAATATCTCTGGACTACAGTATTTGCAATAAATGACCCGTTGTATAAAAAAAATACTGATGGTAGAGACATGAAATTTTCACAGCATGCTAAGTGTGAGATTCAACAACTAGATTAATTAAAATATACTGAATTGTTTTGTTTTTATGTTCATTTATTTACAAAATTCTGTCAAAAATTGAGTGTTAGAAAAAAAAAAAGATAACATTCCTTCAATACGATTTTAGTAATAATTCTAGTTCGGTGTATCTAGAAAGGCGCGTTCAATAATTATGGAAGATTGTAAGTTGGTGTCTTAAAAAGTTTAGAAGATGATTGGATCACAAAATTTGGTAATTTAACATTGGCGGCCTAGGACATACAATGTCCCCTTAAAGATGGATAGAGACTGTGCATGTTATTTACAAATATAGGGGGAATTGTCCCTAGTCTAGAAACAGTTGGATGTGTATGGATGGATAGAAATGTTTGTATGGGCGCACGACAACAAGGTCTTTACCGCCAGCGCGAAAATAGATTGAGAGGAGTGTCAGTAGAATACACAAAACAGGAAGATAAAACAGCACGTAAAACACAGGTAACCAAGATTGGAAAACAAATGGCGTACCTGCACAGAAGCACGGAACGAAGTGTTGCATCTCTAGCAAAACATTTACGACACAGGAAGAAAGTGGTATAAGAAGATAAAACAATATAGCAGATGGATCTGGCTGGCCTACCACGAGGTAAAATAAGGAGGCAGCCACTCTGCAACACATTAAAATGGTTCAAATGGCTCTGAGCACTAAGGGAGTTAACATCTATGGTCATCAGTCCCCTAGAACTTAGAACTACTTAAACCTAACTAACCTAAGGACATCACACAACACCCAGTCATCACGAGGCAGGGAAAATCCCTGACCCCGCCAGGAATCGACCCCGGGAACACGGTCGCGGGAAGCGAGAACGCTACCATACGACCACGAGCTGCGGACACCACATTAAAACTTTCAGCTTGAAAGTGTAGGCTACAACACAACACAAAACTTTAAAAACTTAGTTACACTCCTCTCATCATCAGCTAAAATAGAGGGATTATGCCTTTGCATCGCGGTGTAAAATGCAGTCCGTTAAAATATGGAGGATAGAGATGGGCATCCCACAAGCATCATGAAACGGTGGATCCTTTCGGCATAGTAAAAAGCTGTGTGTGAGAGGTCAGTGCCCAATTCTAAGACGCGTCAGGGTCACTTCATCCCGCCTGAGCAACTGGCAGGAGGATTTTCATGGCCGAGTTGTTGACTTCACGAACTGCAGCTTATTGGCTGTCATATTCCTCATCCCACAACTGCATGCACGTCCTGTGTAGTTGCAAAAACGACAGACTGCAAGGGAATAGGACACTGTGCCATATCCTGTCTGCTGACCTCCTTGGCAGCTCGATCGGCGTGTCCATTGTCTCATATCCCTACATGACCTGGCACACAGCAGAATGACACCTGCTTACCCCGCCGGTGGAAAATGGCTCTAAGCACTATGGGACTTAACATCTGAGGTCATCAGTCCCCTAGAACTTATAACTGCTTAAACCTAACTAACCTAAGGACATCACACACATCCATGCCCGTGGCAGGATTCGAACCTCCGACCGTAACAGCAGAGCGGTTCCGGACTGAAGCGCCTCGAACCGCTTGACCACAGCGGCCGGCCCACCGGAGGAGCAAATAAAGTTGGTCATATATCAGCCGAAATAACTCCTCAGCTGGGTGCAGGTTCTGTAACGACTGTAGGGCACTAAGGAAATCGGAGCAGATAAGAAACCGTTTGCACTGAATACGACGCATCTACTGCAGTGCCTTCAGGATCGCGTGGAGCTGCGGGGTACTCATGAGGAAGGCGAATCCTGGTGGCATGGTTAGGCAACGCTACAGAGCAGCCAAGTGAATTCCCTTTTTTTGAGTCAGCAGTGTAAACTACTGCGAACAGTGATGCACATCTAAAAAGTTAAACAGATTGGAATGTAAAATCTGGCGTACTATCTTTCTTAAAACTAGTCATATCTAAAATAAGCCTGCGTCTCTGGAGGCGCCGAAGCGAAAATCTGCTCCAACCTCGACGTAAAACAGTAAGACGAGATGCACCCATCTTTAAAAGGCAATACTGTGCACGAATCCCATAGGGCCTCGTTGCTCATTGGCGGTTATGGAAAATCTGTACCGGTGGCACCAAGCAAAGGTATTGCATGCAGGTGTGTATGGCGTGGACAGTATTTTACATATCTGGCGCACGGTGAAAAGCCGCCGCCTGACGTAAGTGGTGGTGCATCAGCCTAGCTGCGTTGGACACATTCGACTGGGCTAAAGTTGCTGCCCTGGGCTGTGGCGGCGTTGGGGAACTGAAACGAAAGCTTTGGCCTCTGTGGCACCGGTAGCGTCGCTCGATGTACGTGATATCGCAGCACTGTCCGATACGCTCGACGTTGCAGGTCTGCATTCACCGGAGTGTGAATGGCGGGCAGTGGCGGGATCGCGAATCTGTAGGTGAAACGAGGCAAGGCTGTCCCTTTAAATACACTCGAAAGTTTCCTGGAACCTGCTGCTGGAGAGCCATCATTTAGAAGTATGAGATAAAGATTGATATGCGCACAGTCAATTTCCCAGAATCTCCTGGTTTTCTTGCTGTGTCCTGAGACTCATAAGGCTTTGAAGACAGGTTTTCTGTAGTCTACATCGAACATATGTACACTGCCGGAAAAAAAATTGGTACACGCTTTTAGACGTTTCCAGTTCACTCAAATTTTTTTGTTGCAGGAGTGTATACAGAGTACGTGAAATGAATATATGTATCAATAGCACAAGCGATTCGATCTGTATCGTCTCTTGCTGAAACACCCATATTGCTAGGTAGCATACCCTCTACGGGCGGCAATGCAGGTGTTGACTCTGGCTCCAGCCAATCCAACAGATGACGAATACTGCTCTGGTTCAAAAATGGCTCTGAGCACTATGGGACTTAACTTCTGAGGTCATCAGTCCCCTAGAACTTAGAACTACTTAAACCTAACTAACCTAAGGACATCACACACATCCGTGCCCGAGGCAGGATTCGAACCTGCGAATGTTCCAGACTGTAGCACCTAGAACCGCTCGGCCACTCGGGCCGGCTTACGGGAAGACACATATGGCACTTTGATAAGTATTTTACTACGGTATTTGTTGGCGGACGACGTTGCAACCATTATCAGCACATTAACTGTCCCTCAGGTGGTACATGCCGTAGTCGGATCACAATAGACGTCGTTTTGTCCAGATCATCTTTTTTCCAGCAGCGTATTTACGGTAAATGGACGTCACGTGAGATTCCAACGTAACTTGTCATTTCAGGTTTCGACGTAACTCGTTCACGTGACCTGTACTTATAAAGAACGGGATTCCCCTTCTTTGGACGGGGCTCCATAGTCACGGCGTGTTGACGGTAATGCGCTTGACGATAACCCTGGTCACTCGAGTGACACAACATAGTCTTCTCAGACGTTCCGCGATTCCGTGTACGGCATCGCGATGGACGTATCTGTGTATAAAGGCGCCGAGAAGACAAAGTCCCCAGACTGCATTCGTCTTCATCATATGGGCTCACCACCTGCCATAATTGTGTGGGCTGCAATTTTGTACGCAGCACGCTCAACTCCACTCGCCGCACTGTGTAATCTGGACAGCAAAATTGCTGCCCTATCTTAGAGATGTCCGTGACGGTATCTTTCAACAGGATAAAGCAAATAACTCATGATTTCTGTTTTTTTTAAGGTTACTCGATATGGAGGGTGTGCAACTGTAGCTGTGGCAAATAGAATGATGTACACTCCTGGAAATTGAAATAAGAACACCGTGAATTCATTGTCCCAGGAAGGGGAAACTTTATTGACACATTCCTGGGGTCAGATACATCACATGATCACACTGACAGAACCACAGGCACATAGACACAGGCAACAGAGCATGCACAATGTCGGCACTAGTACAGTGTATATCCACCTTTCGCAGCAATGCAGGCTGCTATTCTCCCATGGAGACGATCGTAGAGATGCTGGATGTAGTCCTGTGGAACGGCTTGCCATGCCATTTCCACCTGGCGCCTCAGTTGGACCAGCGTTCGTGCTGGACGTGCAGACCGCGTGAGACGACGCTTCATCCACTCCCAAACATGCTCAATGGGGGACAGATCCGGAGATCTTGCTGGCCAGGGTAGTTGACTTACACCTTCTAGAGCATGTTGGGTGGCACGGGATACATGCGGACGTGCATTGTCCTGTTGGAACAGCAAGTTCCCTTGCCGGTCTAGGAATGGTAGAACGATGGGTTCGATGACGGTTTGGATGTACCGTGCACTATTCAGTGTCCCCTCGACGATCACCAGAGGTGTACGGCCAGTGTAGGAGATCGCTCCCCACACCATGTTGCCAGGTGTTGGCCCTGTGTGCCTCGGTCGTATGCAGTCCTGATTGTGGCGCTCACCTGCACGGCGCCAAACACGCATACGACCATCATTGGCAGCAAGGCAGAAGCGACTCTCATCGCTGAAGACGACACGTCTCCATTCGTCCCTCCATTCACGCCTGTCGCGACACCACTGGAGGCGGGCTGCACGATGTTGGGGCGTGAGCGGAAGACGGCTTAACGGTGTGAGGGACCGTAGCCCAGCTTCATGGAGACGGTTGCGAATGGTCCTCGCCGATACCCCAGGAGCAACAGTGTCCCTAATTTGCTGGGAAGTGGCGGTGCGGTCCCCTACGGTACTGCATAGGATCCTACGGTCTTGGCGTGCATCCGTGCGTCGCTGCCGTCCGGTCCCAGGTCGACGGGCACGTGCACCTTCCGCCGACCACTGGCGACAACATCGATGTACTGTGGAGAACTCACGCCCTACGTGTTGAGCAATTCGGCAGTACGTCCACCCGGCCTCCCGCATGCCCACTATACGCCCTCACTCAAAGTCCGTCAAGTGCACATACGGTTCACGTCCACGCTGTCGCGGCATGCTACCAGTGTTAAAGACTGCGATGGAGCTCCGTATGCCACGGCAAACTGGCTGACACTGACGGCGGCGGTGCACAAATGCTGCGCAGCTAGCGCCATTCGACGGCCAACACCGCGGTTCCTGGTGTGTCCGCTGTGCCGTGCGTGTGATCATTGCTTGTACAGCCCTCTCGCAGTGTCCGGAGCAAGTATGGTGGGTCTGACACACCGGTGTCAATGTGTTCTTTTTTCCATTTCCAGGAGTGTATATGTGTCTGTCAGCCATGGTCAGGTCAGCTAGATGCTCAGATGGATTAGAGGCATGGTTACGGCCTGAAGGTGTACCTGTGTGTCGAAATTCCCACACAAGTGAAATTTTGTTATATGCTATCATTTCTGTTGCTGAAAATTGAATCGCCAGCAGCGCAGTACAGAATGCTTTCCTCGGGATATTCAACGTTCAAAAATACAGAATGTTTCACCACACACGGCGAGTTTTCATACAATCAACATGGAAATAATTTTAAATTTCACGTGAAATGTCAGAATCTAGATTTTTGAATGAATTTGTCTAACAAAAATAATCTCGCATCCACATACTAAGTACTGGAAGACGGCTTATATACATATAATAGAAAGGAACATTCTACATGGGATAGATGTATATAAACAGAGCTGTGACTTATCAAAGGAGAAAGCGCTGGTAGATAGACTCAATAAGAAACACACAAACACACCCACAATTTTCAAGCTTTCGCAACTCAAGGTTGCTTCATCAGGAAAGAGGGAAGGAGAGGGAAAGACGGAAGGATGTGGGTTTTAAGGGAGAGGGTAAGGAGTCATTCCAATCCTGAGAGCGGAAAGAGTCACCTTAGGGGGGAAAAAAGGACAGGTATACACTTGCGCACACACACACACACACACACACACACACACACACACACACACACATACACACACATCCATCTGCACATACATGTCTGTGTGTGTGTGTGTGTGTGTGTGTGTGTGTGTGTGTGTGTGTGAGCGAGTGCACACCCGTCCCCCCTGCCCCCAAGGCAAGTCCTTCCGCTCCCAGGACCAGAACGACCTCCCACTTCGCCTAAAAATGGATGGACGCAGGGGGAGACACACTGACACATACACAAGTTTCTGGCTTGCTCCGTGAGGGGGGAGGGGGGGACGAGGGAATGTGGGTTTCGGGGGAGGGGGGTCGTTCCAGTCGCGGTAGCAGAAGGACTTGTCTTGTGGGGAGGGGGGATGGGTGTGCAGTCGTGCACACACAGACAGGTATGTGCGGATGGATATGTGTGTGTGTGTGTGTGTGTGTGTGTGTGTGTGTGTGTGTGTGTGTGTGTGCGCGCGCTAGTGTATACCTGTCCTTTTTTCCCCCTAAGGTAAGTCTTTCCGCTCCCAGGATTGGAATGACTCCTTACCCTCTCCCTTAAAACCCACATCCTTTCATCTTTTCCTCTTTCCTGATGAAGCAACCTCGGGTTGCGAAAGCTTGAAATTTGTGTGTGTGTTTGTGTGTTTTTTATTGTGTCTATCTACCAGGGCTTCCCTGTTTGGGATGTGTGATGTGGCTAAATAGATTTCCTATAAGCAGGTAACTACAGAAAGTCATGTGATACCATGGAGGGCAAAGTATCTCACAATGTGCACAAGAAAAGTGCAGGCAGTGATTTCCTTCGCGAATAACTTGTGAAAATATACAGAAGTGAGGTACGAAACGAAATGGAACCACTGGTTGGCACGGTTTGTGTTGTTATTGCAGTCACGTCAGTCAAGTCAAATTGAGAATGGATATTGACGTTTGAGATCCCTTATTAGCTTGATGCTTCAGCCCCTCTGCACAGGATGCATGCACTCATTCGGTTGGTGAGCAGGTCCACAACTGTTGTAACTGTTTTTTGACATTCTGGGTACTGGCAGCGCCACAGTGCTTACGTCCGAACTGGTCCCACGCATGTTAAATTGGGGACAGATCTCGATTTCTTGTTGGACAAAGACGTACCTCAACATCACGCAGACAGTTCATAGAGACATGCGCAGTTCGTATACGATCATTGTCCCGTTGAAAAATGGCACCATGATTCTCTCGAAGGTGAGACAGCATATGAGGTTACGGGATGGCCATGATATGCTGTTGTGCTGTCACAGTTCCCTCAATCAACATCAGCTGTGACCTAAAGTCATATCCAATGGCTTCCACGTCATTACGCTAAGACTGACACTGATCTACCTCTCCAAATCATTCAAATAACAGGACCTTTCCCCAGGTCCACGCCATACTCATCAACGATGGTAGTCCGACTCGTGTGTAACCGCGATGCCAGGCTGAACACAATACAGCGCCATTTAGTGACAGTTTATGCTTCCTGGTCGCAGTAGCATTCCGAACAAGGTTGTTTGTGCGGTGGTGTTAACGGCAGCCCAAGCACGAAGCGGTAATTCGCTAGTCCGTCTGCTGACAGTTTCTGACCAATGTTGCGAGATGACACGGAGTTTTGCTGCAAGGGGTCCAGTAACTGTTTTCTGTTGCCAGGTGCAGATGTGAATGTGTTGCAATGTACACAATACGGTGATTATGCGTTTTAGTGGTCAGACGGAAGTCTTGACCGCGAATATGCCTACTCCTCATTCTCAGTGTCACATCTGAATGACCCACACAGTACAGATCCATAACGAAGCTCCTATGAGTCTCTGTCAGGTGTTGATGAAGCTGTCTCCCATGAGTGCTTGGCATGTCAGTTTCCTTTTACAATGATCACTCAACGTCTGCCGCTGTTCATGCTCCTTATATACCCTATCAGGCCTTGCAATAATAAACACGAATAACACTAGTACACTCTTGTGGCCACCGTCCCTTTCACATAGATTTTCAACTCTGATCATATACATGGCGACCGATAGTGTGTACGTGTAGAAGTTAAACTAACATCCGACCATGTAATATTTTTATCAGGCAACATATTAAGCTTTTTGGGAATGTGTTCCATATTTGAGAAAGCACAAGACAACAAAAATCTCATTTGAGTAATTTGGAGCACTGTTCAGTGTCTTGAAATTTTTAGCTAGTTTGATTGGCAGAACATAGAAAGAATGATTAATGTACAGCCGATGCGTACATCAGTATCCTAAAAATGTCGTCTCAATAAAGTGGAAACGTACAAGATGGCATCAAGCACAACAACTGCAACTTCTAAAATTGCCAAACCATATTCTGTTGAGATTGACTGAAGAACATAGAATTGTATGTAAATGTATCATCAATCATTCACACACACACACACACACACACGCTCTGCATATCTGTTTGTGCCCAGGATCTTCTCTCAAACCCCTGGATCTATGCCAACCACATCAGGGGTATCAGAAATGTGGGATTTATAGACTGCTAGCTCAAACAGGAGCATCTTCATAATATCTACATCTACATGGATACTCTGCAAATCACACTTAAGTGCCTAGCAGAGGGTTCATCAAACCATCTTCACAGTAATTCTCTTATTGTTCCACTCCCGAACAGTGAACGGAAAAAATGAACACTTACATCTTTCTGTGAAAGATCTGATTTCCCTTTTTCCATTATGACTTCCATTTCTCGATATGACAACAAAAGATTTTGGCATCCTGAGGAGAAATTTGGTGATTGAAATCTTGTGACGAGACCCCGCCCCAACGAAAAGCTCTTTTGTTTTAATGGTATCCATCCCAAATCCTGAATCGTGTCTGTGACACTCTCTTCTCTAATTACATCAATAATACAAAAAAGGCTGCTCTTCTTTGAACTCTCTCGATATACTACCAGATCGCGCAACAGTACTCCAAAAGAGGATGCACAAGTGTAGTGTAGGCAGTCTCTTTAGTAGATCCCTTACATTTTCTAAGTGTCTTGCCAGTAAAACGCAGTCTCAGGTTTGCCTTTCCGACAACATTTTCTTTGTTTTCTTTCATATTTCAATTGTTCACAATTGTAATCCCTAGGTATTTAGTTGAATATTGGGCATTAGATTAGACTGATTTATCGTGTAACCAAAGTTTAAAAATTTCCTTTTAACACTCATGTGGATGATCTCTCACTTTTCATTGCTGCGTGTTGTTTGAACCTGTTGGTAACAAATAAAGTAGCCCACTGCGGCGGCGCGGTTCTTTCCGTCCCTTTACGACGAACCTGCACCTACCTGTGAACATTGTCTCAGCAGATCATCAGTAGGGAAACCGAGTGAAACCTACTGTACTTCGACGCGAACCAGGCTGCAATTAAAGTCACTAATCTACGTTTCGGGAGAAAGTTTTCACACAAATGAAAGGTTGCAAATTTTGCCCTCAATTAATAAATTCCGAAACTTAGGTGAACAAGTATCACTACTCAGCCAGTGCTAGTCTTAACACAGTCACTCACAATCCCTTTCCCTCACGTTAGCGAGTTTATGGTGTTGCATTTCCCGAAAACGTAAAAGCTACAGAAATACTGATTGTTTTCGATTGATAATGCTCGCCAAATATTATGGCTGTCGGTACCAAATGCAGTCACAGTTTTTAGCCACAGACCTGCTCAATAGGCCACGCGGAATATATGTCTATTCTCGTCACAAAATTCACTTAAAATTTCCGAAACTTCTACACACACATCGGAATAATTATGCCGCCACTTTCCAACACTTTTAATGTGCGAAACACTGCTAGATCTGGCAACTTATCATTTCCGTCGGAACTACTACTACACACGTCCGACCTGTTTCATGGCTAGGCTTCGACTTTTCTCTAGAATACTCGAAGTTTTCTGTACCAGCAGAGAAAAGCGTGCGAAGAATATTTCTTTACATTTGGTCAGTTCACTCAACAGCCAAAAGCAAAACAGCATTGTCCCGCGTCAATCCGCGCTTTTCATCAATAACCAATCGCAAAATAGTAAACCTAACGACTGCACTTTTTACCGACGTAGTTATCTAATATGCTGAAGTTTTCCTTATGCATAAAATTATTTACTATTTTTATTTATACCTAACTTTCTCTTTACCATAAACTTACTTTACAAATCTATTCTACAAAAATCCCCTTTGTCCATGTCCATACTTCTTCGAAATGTTCCCACACTAAATCCTACTACATAAATCGTTAAAGAATTATCTTCATATTCACCTTAAACCACACTCACGCATCATTCACACTGCTGAACACATTTATAACATTTTACCTACACAAAAAGACATAACACTTTATGAAGATACTAGAACAGTTTATGAAAAACATCCTATTACTTTAGTGCACTCAAGTGCGCACAATCGAAACTAAATCAGTCCCCTATCCAATACTGTCCTCTATCGGCTGACACATAAACCACGTGCGCGCCCAGTTTCGCATCACCATCTGTCACTATCCAGCTCTGAGACACATCTCCCACTTAACCGCCTCCAAGGCAGGATGGTTATACGGCGCTACGCCTCACCACCTCTAAATTGCTCCAGTGCGTTCTCTTAGTTCACCTGTTGTGGATCCCAAACACTCAAACAGTCCTTTGGTGTATAGACTGCCCTGCACAACAGATATGTATGGGAACAGTATCGGCTTGCCAAATAAATCTGCTATGCAGGGGAGCGTAAAAGTCAGGGGCCAGAATTGGTTTTCCAGGCCTCAGCTTGTAGTCTGCCCTGCAAGTTGCGTGTGATGTTTTGTAGTAGATTGATCTGCTTATTGAACTGTATTGCAGGGTACGTGTGACATTGAGTATGCTTGGGGAATGGTTGAGATGGAGAGAAGAGGGGATGGACAGAGGAAGGGGAAGCGGAAATGGACAGAGGGGAAGAGTGGTGGAAGAATGAGGCAGGTGGAAGATGTAGAGGGGTAGTGGGAAGATCGAAAAGGCAGAGATGGAAAGAGAGAAGGGTAGGAGGATATGAACGGAGTGCGTGTCGAGGAAGATATGGGTAGGGAGGAGATAGACAGATTGAGGAGGGGGGTGTGGGTGGGCAGACATGAAGATGTGGACACAGAGTAGGGAGGAGGTAGTGAGTTCAATATATGTGATGAATTCATACGTAGGGAAACCTGCAAGAATAAGACTGGAGGCTGAGGTGTAGTCGCCAGCAGCTGTGTCCGAGAGGTTCTAGGCGCTTCAGTCCGGAATCGCGAAGCTGCTACTATCGCTGGTTCGAATCCTGCCTCGGGCATGGATGTGTGTGATGTCCTTAGGTTAGTTAGGTTTAAGTAGGTCTAAGTCTAGGGGAATGATGACCACAGCAGTTAAGTCCCATAGTGCTCAGAGCCATTTGAACCCAACCACAACGGCCGGTAACTGCATTATGAGACAGTAACAAAAATAGCGGTTCATGTCTGCAGTCCTGGTACACGCTGGAAATCCCGCGCCACTATGCCGTCACGCGGCTATAGAGCGAAACCAAAACTCGCAGCCGATGGACGAAGTACATATGGTGCGAGGATTTCAATATATATGAGGACACGTAAGCACAATCTAACATACACAGTCACTACACTCCTGCTCATTTTTGTTATATACTGCGATAGATAGTAGCTCAGCAAACGTCCAGAAAGCTACACTTTTGAATACTACGTCGGATGAGTGGGAATAGTATCGTGTGTATTGATTTGTAATACAGTTTTTACAATAGGAGCATATCTATTGCCATGAAGATCAGCACTGATTAAAAAATAACACCGTATTTGTATTTCTTTACGTTCGTAAGGACTGCAGGAGATGTGAAACAGTACATTACAAGATAATCTATTGACGATTCTCATGTAACCTAGAGAGATTTGCCGAAGAATATCCTTTTCTGTGAAAAACAAGGAGTTCCTAGTAAATGGCAGATCACCTGACCTTTCCCAGGAAGGGACATATATCTTCCCAACAACGTGAAGTTTGCTTCCCTACACTTACAGTCATATCAGTGAATGTGAAACGTAGCAAACTTGGATATACTGCAATACCGATAGTTAGATAGGTGTAACCGAAGTGAAAACAACGCAGACACGGGAGACTAATTCCACAATATTATTGCTACTTCTGAGTCACAAACGGCAAGACTCTTCGACAAATTCACTTTTCAAGCAGAAAGAAACACATTTACAAAAATATTTGTGCATTAGAAAAAAGTCGGATGAAGTTTAAGAATTTAAGAATAATTTGAATCTATATAAAATGTTGCATGATAAGGAAAGTGCCTGTCATAATAAGAACTGATAACAACTGCGGATTAATCTGGAATCATGCGCAATTGTTTATGAATAAGCAGTTTTTGTTGGTGTTGTTGTTGTTATTGTGGTCTTTAGTCCTGGGACTCTTTTGATGCAGCTCTCCATGCTACTCTATCCTGTGTAGACTTCATCTCCCAGTACTTACTGCAACCTACATCCTTCTGAATCTGCTTAGTGTATTCATCTCTTCGCCTAGCAAGTGATCTCTTCTTCTAGTCAAGTTGTGCCACAAACTCCTCTTCTCCCCAATTCTATTCAATACCTCCTCATTAGTTACGTGATCTACCCATATAATCTTCAGCGTTCTTCTGTAGCACCACAATTCGAAAGCTTCTATTCTCTTCCCGTCCAAACTATTTATCGTCCGTGTTTCACTTCCATACAAATACTTTCAGAAACGACATCCTGACACTTAAATCTATACTTGATGTTAACAAATTCTCTTTCCTTGCCATTGCCTGTCTACATTTTATATCCTATCTACTTCGACCATAATCAGTTATTTTGCTCCCCAAATAGCAAAACTCCTTTACTACTTTAAGTGCCTCATTTCCTAATCTAATTCTCTCAGCATCACCCGATTTATTTCGACTACATTCCATTATCCTCGTTTTGCTTTTGTTGATGTTCATCTTATATCCTCCTTTCTAGACACTGTCAATTCCGTTCAACTGCTCTTCCAAGTCCTTTGCTGTCTCTGACAGAATTACAATGTCATCGGTGAACCTCAAAGTTTTTGTGTCGTCTCCATGTATTTTAATACCTACTCTGAATTTTTCTTTCATTTCCTTTACTGCTTGCTGAATATACAGATTGAGTAACTTCGGGGAGAGGCTACAACCCTGTCTCACTCCCTTCCGAACCACTGCTTCCCTTTCATGTCCATCGACTCTTATAACTGCCATCTGGTTTCTGTACAAATTGTAAATAGCTTTTCGCTCCCTGTGTTTTACCCCTGCCACCTTCAGAATTTGAAAGAGAGTATTCCAGTCAACACTGTCAAAAGCTTTCTTAAGTCTACAAATGCTAGAAACGTAGGTTTGCCTTTCCTTAATCTAGCTTCTAAGATAAGTCGTAGGGTCAGTATTACCTCACATGTTCCAACATTTCTACGCAATGCAAACTGATCTTTCCCTAGGTCGGCTTCTACCAGTTTTTCCATTCTCCTGTAAAGTATTCACGTTAGCATTTTGCAGCTGTGACTTATTAAACTGATAGTCCGGTAACTTTCACATCTGTCAACACCTGTTTTCAATGGGATTGGAATAAACTGTAACCCATTCAATGAATTAGTAAGATTCGGCTGTTTTTAGATTTATTTCACAATCACTGATCTCTCCTCATAATATACAAATGCTTGGAATGCAAATCTATATCTATTTCGTTAACTAAATGAAAAAATTATTAATAAGTAACATTAACTTACAGGTTGCTTTTTGTATACTAGAGGGGGGGGGGGGGGGGTTGGTGTCTTTCCAACTGTTAGACGGTAATAACTTTCTCGCCAGAGGGTGTCGCGGATGTATATGTTACACTGTGAGCTAACTTTGAATCTTTGACGCGATAATTAGAACTTCATGACTACTACTCGTATTTGGAAGAGCAGAAGTCACCGTGAGACAATGTGTGAATACGTCCTTCACGAAGATACCTTCTACATTTGCCATTACCTCATCCACAGGGATCACTGCGAATAGCGATGCTACTATGTACTGGTTTCGCTTCGTTGATGACATTTTCTTTCGTGTGAACACAAGTACTCCTGTGTTATGTCTGCACTATAGCAGAACAAATATTCCGCGATGACCAAAGTTATTTGACCTTCTATCACCCAAAACAAAACTTAAGTTCGACCACACAACACTTCGCTGGCTGTGGCGCTAAGGAGAAATCAGGGTCACTAGTAGAGAACACAAGTCCAAACCACTGCCAACCAGTCGCTACCGACACGTCGCAAGTTTCCAGCCAGGGAGGCCACAGTACGGTTCGGTCGTCGTGAATCCATCAGCCGGGTAGTAACACAGTCATCGGCGAAGATTGAACTGGTTAAACGGGCTCAGGGAGCTCGCTTAAATCCGCAGGTCCGGCCAATCATAGTGTTGGTAGATGGCGCCCTTTATACGGTTGCTCACTCTGGTGGCAGGGCAGCGCCGTGAGGGTAATCCGTATCGATAGTAGTGTGTACGCTGCTGCTAACCCCGCGACGACGCGTTCACTTGCGCCAGGTGTTGGCATCGTGTGCGGCGCCAGCGGTACTCGCTGTATGCCACGCGTGTTGTAGCCGAGTTGACAGCAGCCGATACGACATCCTGTAGAGAAACATCGCTTTGTCTCGCGCCTTGGTGTACTGTCAAATGCTGAAGACGTCAGTCTCACAAATATATTGCGAATCGTAGGTGGTGACCATGTTACGTGGCTCTGGCTGTACGGCAGCTGCAGGTACGTTTCCCACAGACGTATACGCGAATCTCGGTGAGGGCAGGGCCCCGTCCGCCTGCAGCAGGCAGCTGCTGGAATTTTATTTCCACCGGCCCGCTTGCAGGGCAGCGCCGGCGCTTTTGTGGGTCCCCACATATATCTGCGGCAGGCGCGGACGGGGTTATCGCCGAGCTGCAGCCGCTTCCCTCCAGTGGCCATCCTGAGGGCCCAGAGAGCAGAAGGGGCAGAGCAGGGCACAGCCTTTCCACAGCGGCAGGGCGGCAGGGGAGGGGTGGGGTGTTGTGTGGGACAAGCTGCGGGCTGGCACCCTCGACGAGAGTGGAGATCCACTTGCCGGCTCTAAACCATTTCTTTGTTCTTTTCTCTTATTCTGGAAGCGTTCGCACGAAGTTTATCAGCTTATACGACAGTACAAGACTTTTATGGCATTTCTATATGTAGAGGCTTATCTCTACCTAGAAAAGGCGTTCGACAAAGTAAAATAGTGCAAGGTGTTCGAAATTCTGAGAAAAGCAAAAAGACAGGTAATACACCACTGGCCATTAAAATCGCTACACCACCAAGATGACGTGCTACAGACGCGAAATTTAACCAACAGGAAGAAGATACTGTGATATGCAAATGATTAGCTTTTCAGAGCATTTGCGCAAGGTTGGCGCCGGTGGTGACACCTACAACGTGTTGACATGAGGAAAGTTTCCAACCGATTTCTCGTACACAAACAGCAGTTGACCGGCGTTGCCTGGTGAAACGTTGTTGTGATGCCTCGTGCAATGAGGAGAAATGCGTACCACCACGTCTCCGACTTTGATAAAGGTCGGATTGTGGCCTATCGCGATTGCGGTTTATCGTATCGCGACATTGCTGCTCGCGTTGGTCGAGATCCAATGACTGTTAGCAGAATATGGAATCGGTGGGTTCAGGAGGGTAATACGGAACTGCCCTGCTGGATCCCAATAGCCTCGTATCACTAGCAGTCGAGATGACAGGTATCTTATCCGCATGGCTGTAACGGATCGTGCAGCCACGTCTCGATCCCCGAGTCAACAGATTGGGACGTTTGGAAGACAACAACCATCCGCACTAACAGTTCGACGACGTTTGGAGCAGCATGGACTATCAGATAGGAGATCGTAACTGCGGTTACCCTTGACGCTGCATCACAGACAGCAGCGCCTGCGGTGGTGTACTCAAGGACGAACCTGGGTGCACGAAAGGCAAAATGTCATTTTTTCGGATGAAACCAGCTTCTGTTTACAGCATCATGATGGTCGTATCCATGTGTGGCGACATCGCGGTGAATGCAAATTGGAAGCGTGTATTCGTCATCGCCATACTGACGTATCACCCGGCATGATGGTATGGGGTGTCATTGGTTACACGTCTCGGTCAGCTCTTGTTCGCATTGACGGCACGTTGAACAGTCGACGTTACATTTCAGATGTACCCTTCATTCGATCCCTGCGAAACCCTACATTTCAGCACGATAATGCACGACCGCATGTTGCAGGTCCTGTACGGGCCTTTCTAGATACAGAAAATGTTCGACTGCTGCCCTGGCCAGCACATTCTCCAGCACCAATTGAAAACGCCTGGTCTATCGTGGCCGAGCAACTGGCTCGTCACAATACGCCAGTCACTGCTCTTCATGAACTGTGGTATCGTGTTGTAGCTGCATCGGCAGCTGTGCCTGTGCACGCCATCCAAGCTCTGTTTGTCTCAATGCCCAGGCGTATCAAGGCCGTTATTACGGCCAGAGGTGGTTCTTCTGGGTACTTATTTCTCAGGATATATGCACCCAAATCACGTGCAAATGTAATCACATGTTATTTCTAGTACATTTTTGCCCAGTGAATACCCGTTTATCAACTGCATTTTTTCTTCTTGGTGTAGCGATTTTAATGGCCAATAGTGTATTTAAATATGTACAAGATGCAAGATGAAACAATTAGACTCGAAGACCAAGAACGAAGTGCTCTTATTAAATAGGATGTAAGACAGGAATGCTGTCTTTCGCCCTTGCTGTTAAATCTGTAGATCGAAGAAGAAATATCGGAACTAAAACAAAGGTTCAAGAGTGAGATTAAAATTCATCGTGAAAAGGTGTCAGTGACAAGATTCGCTCATGACATTGCTACCCCTAGTGGAAGTGGGGAAGAATTACAGCATGTGTTGAATGGAATGAACAGTCTGTTGAATACAGAGTATGGAAATATAGTAAGCCAGAAAAAAACAAAGATAATTAGAAGTAGCAGAAATGACAATAACGAGAAACGGAACATCAAAATTGGTCACGAAGTAGACAAGGCCAAGAAAATCATCTACCGTGAGGGCCGGCCGCGGTGGTCTCGCGGTTAAGGCGCTCAGTCTGGAACCGCTCGACTGCTACGGTCGCAGGTTCGAATCCTGCCTCGGGCATGGATGTGTGTGATGTCCTTAGGTTGGTTAGGTTTAAGTAGTAGACAGATGTTAAGTCCCATAGTGCTCAGAGCCATTTGAACCATTTTTTTGCTACCTTGAAAGCAAAATAATGTAGATGCAGCAAGGAGGGCGGGAAACCAGATTAGCACAAGCAAAGAGGGTATTCCTGAAGAAGAGAAGGCTGTTGGTATCAAACCCAGGCCTTAATTTGAAGAAAAAGTTTCTGATAACGTTCGTCTCGAGCAAAGTATCGTATGGTAGTTAGGCATGGACTGGGGGAAAACCGAAATACAAATCGAAGCGTTTGACATATGTTTGAGGAGAAGAATTTTGAAAATAAGGTGAACTATAAGACAAAGAATGACGAGGTTCACTGTAGAGTCGGCGATGAACTGAACAGCGGTAAGACACTGATAAGAAGAATGGACAGATTAATAGGACATGTGTGAAGGCATCACCAGGAACCTCCATGGTAGTAGAGGGAGAACTGTAGGGGGAGAAAGAGAGTGGAAAACACCCAGCAAATATTGCGGACGCAAATTTCAGCTGATTCTCTGAGATGAAAACGTTGGCGCAAGAGACGAATTCGTGGCGGATCGCATTATACTAGTCAGGATATGTTAGGTGACCTAACATTACCGCTGGATATATTTCGTAAACCACTTCAAATGCTGACGAATCGATTCCACAGACTGAACGTGAGGACAGGGGATAGTTTAATTGGTTAATACAAACCATAAAAATATGCACGGAAGTATATTTTTTAACACAAACCTACGTTTTTTAAAATGGAACCCCGTTAGTTTTGTTAGCACATCTGAACACATAAAGAAATACGTAATCAGTGCCGTTTGCTGCATTGTAAAATGTTAATTACATCCGGAGATATTGTAACCTAAAGTTGACGCTTGAGTACCACTCCTCCACTGTTCGATCGTGTGTATCGGAGAGCATCGAATTACGTAGGGATCCAAAGGGAACGGTGATGTTCAAAATGGTGGCCATCATTTGCTGCACACAGTTGCAATCTCTGGCGTAATGAATGTCGTACACGCCGCAGTACATCTGGTGTAATGTCGGCGCTGTCTGCCACAATACGTTGTTTCATATCCTCTGGTGTCGTAGGCACATAACGGTACACACGGTACATGATGGCCACCACATTGAACATTTATTCGCCTGACATGTCGGGAGACACTTTATTACACTCTGAAATTGAAAACGGAAACCACGTATGTACGTGTACCTCACCCCTCACGGTAATGTATATGTGCGTCAGTGAAAAAGACCAATAAAAAATGTTAGCATGTGAACGTAATGTGCTGTTCCAGTCTCTTCTGTACCTAAGATCCATCACCGGTCCCTTTGCATCCCTACGTAATTCGGTGCTCTCCGATACACACGATCGAACAGTGGAGGAGTGGTACTCAAGCGTCAACTGTAGGTTACAATATCTCCGGATGTAATTAACATTTTACATTGCAACAAAAGGCACTGATTACGTATTTGTTTATATGTTCAGATGTGCTAACAAAACTAACGGGTTTCCATTTTAAAAAACGTAGGTTTGTGTTAAAAACATACTTCCGTGCATTTTTGTATGGTTTGTATTAAACAGTTACACTAGCCCCTCTCCTCATGTTCGGTCTGTGGAACCGGTTCTTCGGTATTTGATGTGGTTTACGAAATATATCCAGCTGTAACGTTAGGTGACTCACCCTGTATATATATAGTGTGGAACTTTTGACAATGTTTGCTGTAATACACTCTTTGAAATTCTCTAAATATCACAGATATATTACAAGGAGTGGAGGAATATCTACAACCAGACTGCAGTTATAAAATTTGAAGGGCATCAAAGGGAAGCAGTCGTACAAAAGGGCATGAGACTGTAGCCTGTTGCCATTGAACAAAATCTGTTGCAAATTAAGCAGCAGTACAGGAAACTATGGAAAAATTGGGAAATGGAATAGAAGTTCAAAGCGAAAATTCTGAAGCTTGCCGGTGGTATTGTAATTCTGCCAGGGATATAAAAGGAATTGGAAAAGCAGTTGAAATGATTAGATAGTGTCTTAAAACGAGATTATACGTTGAATAGGAATGAAACTATGTTGTTGTTGCTGTGGTCTTCAGTCCTGAGACTGGTTTGATGCAGCTCTCCATGCTAATCTATCCTGTGCAAGCTCCTTCATCTCCCAGTGCCTACTATAACCTACATCCTTCTGAATCTGGTTAGTTTATTCATCTCTTGGTCTCCCTCTACGATTTTTACTTCCACGCTGCCCTCCAATGCTAAGTTTGTCATCCCTTGATGCCTCAGGACATGTCCTACCAACTGATCCCTTCTTCTGGTCAAGTTGTGCCACAAACTTCTCTTCTCTCCAATCCTATTCAATACCTCCACATTAGTTACGTGATCTACCCACCTAATCTTCAACATTCTTCTGTAGTATCACATTTCGAAAGCTTCTATTCTCTTCTTGTCCAAATTATTTATTGTCCATGTTTCACTTCCATACATGGCTACACTCTATACAAATACTTTCAGAAACAACTTCTTGACGCTTAAATCTATACTCGATGTTAACAAATTTCTCTTCTTCAGAAACGCTTTCCCTGCCATTGGCAGTCTACATTTTATATCCTCTCTACTTCGACCATCATCAGTTATTTTGCTCCCCAAATAGCAAAACACGTTAACTACTCAGTCTCTTTTCTAATCTAATTCCCTCAGCATCACCCGATTTATTTCGACTACATTCCATTATCCTCGTTTTGCTTTTGTTGATGTTCATCTTATATCCTCCTTTCAAGACACTGACCATTCCATTCAACTGCTCTTCCAAGTCCTTTGCTATCTCTGACAGAATTACAATGTCATCGGCGAACCTCAAAGTTTTTATTTCTTCTCCACGGATTTTAATACCTACTCCGAAGCTTTCTTTTGTTTCCTTTACTGCTTGCTCAATATACAGATTGAATAACATCGGAGAGAGGCTACAACCCTGTCTCACTCTCTTCCCAACCATTGCTTCCCTTTCATGCCCCTCGACTCTTATAACTGCCATCTGGTTTCTGTACAAATTGTAAATAGCCTTTCGCTCCCTGTATTTCTGTATTTTACCCCTGCCACCTTTAGAATTCGAAAGAGAGTATTCCAGTCGACATTGTCAAAAGCTGTCTCTAAGGCTACGAATGCTAGAAATGTACAGGGTGTTTCAAAAATGACCGGTATATTTGAAACGGCAATAAAAACTAAACGAGCAGCGATAGAAATACACCGTTTGTTGCAATATGATTGGGACAACAATACATTTTCAGGCGGACAAACTTTCGAAATTACAGTAGTTACAATTTTCAACAACAGATGGCGCTGCAAGTGATGTGAAAGATATAGACGACAACGCAGTCTGTGGGTGCGCCATTCTGTACGTCGTCTTTCTGCAGTAAGCGTGAGCTGTTCACAACGTGCAAGTGTGCTGTGGACAACATGGTTTATTCCTTAGAACAGAGGATTTTTCTGGTGTTGGAATTCCACCACCTAGAACACAGTGTTGTTGCAATAAGACGAAGTTTTGAACGGAGGTTTAATGTAACCAAAGGACTGAAAAGCGATACAATAAAGGATCTGTTTGAAAAATTTCAACGGACTGGGAACGTGACGGATGAACGTGCTGGAAAGGTAGGGCGACCGCGTACAGCAACCACAGAGGGCAACGTGCAGCTAGTGCAGCAGGTGATCCAACAGCGGCCTCGGGTTCCCGTTCGCCGTGTTGCAGCTGCGGTCCAAATGACGCCAACGTCCACGTATCGTCTCATGCGCCAGAGTTTACACCTCTATCCATACAAAATTCAAACGCGGCAACCCCTCAGCGCCGCTACCATTGCTGCACGAGAGAAATTCGTTAACGATATAGTGCACAGGATTGATGACGGCGATATGCATGTGGGCAGCATTTGGTTTACTGACGAAGCTTATTTTTACCTGGACGGCATCGTCAATAAACAGAACTGGCGCATATGGGGAACCGAAAGGCCCCATGTTGCAGTCCCATCGTCCCTGCATCCTCAAAAAGTGCTGGTCTGGGCCGCCATTTCTTCCAAAGGAATCATTGGCCCATTTTTCAGTTTCGAAACGATTACTGCATCACGCTATCTGGACATTCTTCTTGAATTTGTGGCGGTACAAACTGCCTTAGACGATAATGCGAACATCTTGTGTTTTATGCAAGATGGTGCCCGGCTACATCGCCGACGTCTTTAAATTCCTGAATGAATATTTCGATGATCGTGTGATTGCTTTGGGCTATACGAAACATACAGGAGACGGCGTGGATTGGCCTCCCTATTCGTCAGATATGAACCCCAGTGACTTCTTTCTGTGGGGACACTTGAAAGACCAGGTGTACCGCCAGAATCCAGAAACAATTGAACAGCTGAAGTAGTACATCTCATCTGCATGTGAAGCCATTCCGCCAGACACGTTGTCAAAGGTTTCGGGTAATTTCATTCAGAGACTACGCCATATTATTGCTACGCATGGTGGATGTGTGGAAAATACCGTACTATAGAGTTTCCCAGACCGCAGCGCCATCTGTAGTTGACAATTGTAACTACTGTAATTTCGAAAGTTTGTCTGCTTGAAAATGTACTGTTGTCCCAAGCATATTGCAACAAACGGTGTATTTCTATCGCTGCTCGTTTAGTTTGTATTGACGTTTCAAATATACCGGTCATTTTTTAAACACGCTGTAGGTTTGCCTTTCCTTAATCTTTCTTCTAAGATGCGTCGTAAGGTCAGTATTGCCCCATCGTGTTCCAACATTTATACGGAATCCGAACTGATCTTCCCCGAGGTCGGCTTCTACCAGTTTTTCCATTCGTCTGTAAATAATTCGTGTTAGTATTTTGCAGCTGTGACTTATTAAACTGATAGTTCGGTAATTTTCACATCTGTCAACTCCTGCTTTCTTTGGGATTGGAATGATTATATTCTTCTTGAAGTCTGATGGTATTTCTCCTGTCTCGTACATCTTGCTCACCAGATGGTAGAGTTTTGTCAGGACTGGCTCTCCCAAGGCCGTCAGTAGTTCTAAAGGAATGTTGTCTACTCCTGGGGCCTTGTTTCGACTCAGGTCTTTCAGTGCTCTGCCAAACTCTTCATTCAGTATTATATCTCCCATTTCATCTTCATCTAAATCCTCTTCCATTTCCATAATATTGTCCTCAAGTACATCGCCCTTGTATATACCCTCTATATACTCCTTCCACCTTTCTGCTTTCCTCTCTTTGCTTAGAACTGGGTTTCCATCTGAGCTCTTGATATTCACACAAGTGGCTCTCTTTTCTCCAAAGATCTGTTTAATTTTCCTGTAGGCAGTATCTATCTTACCCCTACTGAGATAAGCCTCCACATACTTACATTTGTCCTCTAGCCATGCCTGCTTAGCCATTTTGCACTTCCTGTCGATCTCATTTTTGAGATGTTTGTATTCCTTTTTGCCTGCTTCATTTACTGCATTTTTATATTTTCTCCTTTAATCAATTAACTTCAATTTGAAACTATAGTAGGTGGAATTGAATGTAGCACAATTTGATTAGGCGATGCTGAGGGAATTAGATTCGGAAATGTGACAGCAAAAGTAGTAGGGAGAGTTTTCTTATTTGACAACAATAACTGACATAGCCGAAATAAAGAAGATATAAAACGCAGACTGGCATAGCCATTGTAACATTTCTGAAAAAGAAAAGTTTGTTAACATTCGAGTGCAAATTTAGATGTTAGAAAGTCTCTTCTCTATGTATAATAGGCGATCAAAACGTGTCGTTCGAAGGCTGTACAATCCATTACGCCAATCAGCCAGAATCACTGAGGCAATCATTCCACCGGCACACTAGCTTGAAGATACCTGTTTGGCTAAGCATCGTGTCCTGCCAGCTGCACATCCTTGTCCGAAAGGAATCGTCGTCCTTTCAAGGCCTTTTTTAAAAGAACCGAAGGCGTGATAATCGCACGAAATGTGATCAGGACTATAAGGTGTGCGCTGTGTGTCTCCCTCTTGAGTTGGCATAACTTTTGCATTACGGCATTTGCGATATGAGGACGTAAGTTAACACGAAGCAGGAGCACTCTTGTCTAAGTTTTCATTCCACAACAGTGGTTTTCGACCCACGTGCTACCCCATACACATTCTTCTGTCTCTGACGGATGTCTGCCGATGTACTCGTATGTTATTCGGCAACCGAGAAAAGAACACCAGCACGTTGGTCCTGTTTGGACGCATTTCGTAATAACGTCACCAAAGTTCACGTTTCCGCATTCACCGTAAGCATGTAAGAGTCGCACTACGTTCATATATGCTGCGGCAACGTCCTCAAATGAAAATTCCTTGATCGCTCCTTTTGTTTGTCTGGTGGGTAGCCTTGTACAGAGTGAAATGTGGACGATAAAGAGTTCAGACAAGATGCGAATAGAAGCCTTTGAAATGTGGTGCTGGAGAAGAATGCTGAAGATTGGATGGATTGCTTGAGTAACTAAGGAATAGTTATAGAATCGAAATGGGGTAAAAGAAATTTGTGGGAAACTTGTCTAAAAGAAGAGATCGGTTAATAGCATATATCGTGAAGCATCAAGGGATTGTCAGCTTGGAGAGAGAGAGAGAGAGCGAGAGAGCGAGAGAGAGAGAGAGAGAGAGAGATAGAGAGAGAGAGAGTTATGGTGATAAAACTGGTAGTGGAGACTTCGCTAAAGTAAAAGATCCAAAATAACACAGGTTACTGTACTTGCGCAGAGCTGAAGAGATTTGCACGGTATAGAATAGCATGGTGAGCTGCACCAAACCATTCGTCGGACTGAAAAGCACAGCAACAAAGACAGTGAAAGAGATAAGAGAAAGACAAATAAAACAGTAAGAAGCAGTAGGAATACGTCAAGTGAATAAAGTGAAGGACTGTCTGAAAAGTTTTCGACATGATGGTGAAAATGAGAAATTAGTCTGCAGAAACATTTCATTTTTCAACGCAATCTCATTTAACAATGTTACACTTCATCAAAAGGTTTTCCAGTAACATTATTCCATGTCTAGAGTTCCTCTGAAAATTCTGGAAATACTCGTCTACAATTTGCAGTCACCGAGCTAGGTGGCGCAGTGGTTAGCACACTGGACTCGAATTCGGGAGGACGACGGTTCATTCCCGCGTCCGGCCATCCTGATTTAGGTTTTCCGTGATTTCCCTAAATCGCTCCAAGCAAATACAGGAATTGGTCCTTTGAAAGGGCACGGCCGGCTTCCTTCCCCGTCCTTCCCTAATCCGATGAGACCGATGACGTCGCAGTTTGGTGTCTTCCCCCAAACAACCCAACCCAAAGTTGCAGTCGTTTCTTGATTAAACGCGAAATGCTGATTAGCAAAGGAGACTTTAAGTTTTGGGAAGAACAGGAACTGTGAGTGTGCCAAAACTGGGGAATCCAAAGGATATTCCAACGCTTCAGAGCGCATATGTGTCAATTTTTCCCGTTGCTAGACCCCTTCGGCTTCGTGTCTTGTCTTAATGACTTTTCTTCCATCAGCAAACATTGTCCCTTGTCTCCATTTTTTCCGCCCAGATCCATTAAGATGTTAGAATATTAATCCCCAGATATTATTTCATCGTTTTGAAGATAATTAATTAATAGAATACTTTTTACACCCGAAACATCATCGTCATTACCTTTCCCGCTGTTGACATCGTTTTCACTGGCTTCTTAGCTGAAGGACTTGCGTCTGTTCACTGTTTCGATTGTTTTCTTTCTGGTGTGTAGTGCTGAATCCTTGTTTTATTCATCCTTACGTCATAGTGACGGCACGCTCTTTTGGGATCCCTACTATATTATCAATTTCACGCACCTTCGTACATCTATCTTCCATGGTCAGATTACACACTTTTTTGACTATTAGTGACTGCAGTTTTCGGAAGTCCTTCGCATTGATCACCTTGGGTACTTTCGTGGGCATTCTTAAATTCGACAGCGTGTTTCTTCACGTCGGAACTGAAAGACGAGAGGCACCAAACACATTTAAAGGCTTCCGGGCGAAGTCAAACCTTCTTTTACACTAACTTCACCACCGTACAATCTTTCATTTTGGAAATTTCCAAGAATCGACGAACCGCATCTGTCTCAGAGAACTGCTTACAGCCAAGCGTTTGCCCCCTCTGGTAATCTGTGTCAGAGACTCCTCATTTATTACAGAATACTCACGCTTTTCTGGAAATGACAGTCGATGATGTTACTAAACCGTAGATATAGCAATGCCGAGTCAACGGGAAATATCGTTTCTTTATCGACCTCTAAGCAACTTTGGTTTGTTTGTTTGTCAGGATGTTCACAGTAAATTAGAGCTTTTACTTCGCGCGGTTACGCTTTCGACTTTGTTTTTCAGTGATGTCGGATGCGGCATTTCAGACAACTTCAGCAAAATCTAGTCCTCAAACTTTCAAAGCAGGACAACATACAGACATCACGTTACTAATAGCTTAGTCCTTTCGACAGAGTATGGAAATGAGAGGACACGTATTTTATTGGTTCAGTCCTACGTTCTTAAAATGGCCGCTCTACCTGTCAGCTGAAGGGCTTTTGTAAGATGTCTCAGATTCATCTCGTCGAGTACTGATCCAGGGTTACATATTACAGAAACAACTCAAAAAACTTAGCCTTCAAAATGCTACTTGTTGAAATTCCCTTAGGACAATATGAGAAACAGAACTAATTAAAATGATGAAATGAAGCCATTAGAATGAGGAGGTGTAAACATTTGTTACCGAAAAATGGCATTAAAGTTGAATAAGCTTTAGTTTTATAGGTTTATTTCCTGTTTCTCCAAGTAGGGGAGTATCGAACACCGGCATTTTTTGCTGGTTATTGAGTGGTCCGTCTCCTATCGACGTTGTTTTTGGACAGAATTGTAATCTTTGACTATGAGCCACGCGGGCAGAGCTAGAGGGCGTGCTCGGAGGGAGGTGGTTAGTGAGTATCCGAGAAGCCGAACGGAGTAGTTCAAGCATATGGCTTGTTGTTTGGATCATTAATTTCAGAAGCATTATCGGCAGAAAAGTGGAGGCAATGGATTTTTACCACTATTGAAATAAGCCCTTCATATTATTAGTGATTAAGTTGGTTTTTTGTGCAATGAGACGGTGCAGTTTTTATGTGATTACCGGGGTCTGACTCAAGATTAGATTCATGGCAAAACCTGCAGTGGTCTATTGTAGGAAAAGCTATGATTTAATTGTGACAGATTCCGCTCGTGTCTGCGTCCTGGCGGAAACTGTCAGTTTTGTTGAATGCAACACAAGGCACATGCGCAGTAACCTTTGAGTGTTTGGTATTTCATAATTAATCTATGAATGTCAATCCAGGCCAAACCGTTGAGCCAACGTCCTTATTGTTTATATTCAGGTTTTATTGTGCTTAAAATATTCTCATGTACCAATGTGGAAAGCAAACGGCTTTCGAGTTGATTACTTTAGTCTTACGTATTATGTAGCTCCTCATACTAGACAAATTATTTATAGCTTTTGTTAGTCAAAAACGTGTGCGTGTTTCCTAAGCTGCAATGCTGCTGTGCAGTCTGAATCACGTTGTGTAGTCGTAACAGCCCCTTGTACTGGGGGATAAACACCTTTCTTACTAAGCAGTTTAATTCACAACCGGCCCTTGTCACTCAAGGGCTGTTATGTTTTTCTTTTAATGTCATTGGCGGTAACCATGTAAATGTAAATTTAATTGCACAACTGGCCGTGGTCGCCGTGATTTTTTAAAAATGATCTTAAGCAACTATTTGCTCTTCAGTTAACCGTTTTTAACTATTTGTAATACATTTCCTATGATAAGTGCTGTTGAAACATGAGGTCTCCTAGAAGCGTATTGGAATTTTTTAAAGACAATGGATGTTTCAAGGGTTAATTTACTGACGACTGTTTATGCTCGCCAAATTCAGCATCTAAATTTTTTAGTATGTACGTCATATTTCTACCTTGTCGTGATTAAAGATTTTAAGTTGTTTAAGGGGTTTCTTTTAAAGTAGAAATATTATTGAGGCTCTGTCAATATGTGAAACGTAATTCTAAATTTTAGATAGTTGTAGTGACTGTAACTGTCTATATGTCAGAGCCTGTGAGGTCTGTGATGTGATCCTGTTATGGTGACTCGGTCCGCCGGTTGCTCTCTTCGCCGAAGGCGCCTACCTAAATATTCTATTTCAAAATCTTAGTCGTTGCGTGTTATTTGGATGCATTACAGTACTTTTCGTAAATTCATAGTAATGTATATCTAAGATTGTTGTCGAAAGATATTATGATTTTTAGTTTTCGTTTATTTCGTGTCTTATGCTACCTGGAGATTGCGATCTGGGTATATATATGTGGTGTTTACATTCTCGTGTTTTACGTCCGCCTGCCGCCTTAGTTGAACAACTCATTGGAAGACAAATTTTCATTAATTCTTACATTATTAAAGTTTGAATGTGTGTTAATGTTTTTTTAGTGTACTACAAAAGTAGCATCAGGTATGACAAAAGTGGATGTTATCGTACGTTAGTTAAGATGGGAGAAACTTGTCAAGATTGTGCGTTGAACAGGGAAGAGGTAGTGGGAACTGGAAAGAGGCTACAAATCATAAGCAAATGGAGAAAATCACAGAGATCACATTTGAAATTCTAGTTTCCAATGAGTTTGACTCGTTACCTCAAGTAAGTTAAGAACCTCAATCAGGTTTTGAACAAAGCAGAGTGCAGCAGACTCGTAGGAACAGACTTAACGCTAGGTTAAAAGAAAAGTCAGGTATAAAGTAAAGGTGTCCTACAACAGTAATAGGAGGGTTGCAGACCAGCTGCTGTAGGGAAAACTGGGTCTACAATATCAGGTCCCAAGCATCGTGATACCTAGTGCCAAAATTAGCCACGTGACAGAAAATATAAAGGCTTGGTGCAGAGCCTGATACTCATAGTAGGAGGAATGGGAAAGGCCTGGTTGGCAACTTAAGAGTATAGTATAAAAGATGACCTGAAGGAAGAAGGCGCAGCAACAGCTCATACTCGTGTGGTGTTTTTCGATGTTTTGCAGTGCCGTGACGCGCCCTCGATTAACACAATTCTCAGCTGTGTAAACGAGGAGCTAAGTGCATTGCTTTTGACCGAAACAAAGTCTCATGTCACCGCTGTACCTGTTATTGCAATTGGAAGATGCAAATTATGCTTTGCACCTCAATAGGAGGGGGAAGACAGGTTAGCTGAGCAGCTAGCAGAAAGTGAAAGGGGACCATAAGCAAACAAAACAAAATACTTGTGATTACAGGAGTCAGAAACGGACATTTTTCAAGTAATAGATCAGAGACAGACAGTCTTGAAAGCGCGTAGAACAGAACACAATCAGTGCCCAGAAAATTAAATTAATTGCTTTTACAGAAAATTAGAGGGCTGAAAAACAAGATGGCTAAGCTTCTTATACGCCAAGAAGGTACGCAAAGTTCGGAGATGAAACATTTTCTGTGGCTTTCTGAACACCATGTAGCCACAGAAATGGAGTACTTAAATATCTGGGATTATATATTAGCGTCATTTTCATGTAGATTTAACATGGAGAAACGAGGAGTTGCAACATATGTAAAACTTGTACACAAAGTCAAAATTATTGAAAAAAATATTTTTCTATAGATCAGAATTGGAAGTATGTGCTTGTGAGTTGTTAGTGCAGAATACTTCTCTTGTGATTGTAACAGTCTACAAATCCCCTCCAGGAAGCTTTCAGCTATTTATGAGAAATCTAGATGCATTTTTGAACTGCCTGTCAGACAAGAAGAAACAGTTAGTAGTTTGTGGAGATTTGAATGCAGACCTCTTAAAAGATTCAGACAGGAAAAATGAACTGGAATCATTATATGGCAACCTAATTTCAGTAGTTAATTTTCCAACTTGTGTGCAGCAGGATGTCAGGATACTTACTGATAATGTATTTATAGACAGTGCTCAGGTTGAAACGTTGGTGTCTATACAGTTGTTAATGGACTATATATTCACGATGAACAATTAACGGAAATAAACAGTGGGGCACCTTACAATTCTGAGGCTTATTAAAGAGAAAGGGATACAACTTTTATGAATAAGTTGGAGATGCTGTGTTATGAGGTATTCAGGGTGATTTGGCTGCCCCTACTGCTGGCTTTTATGCAACTTGCAATGCCTTCAAAAGCCATATGTTAGGTTACTATTGGCAAACCATTAGTTCTACAGAAAAAAATGAGCAATGGGATATGTTTTCGCTGGAGGTCACAGGTTTCGAACTATTCAAGAAAAACGCATTTGAAGGTCACTGTTGTGGGTTTTCTTGAATAATTCGAAAACTACGGCCTCTAACGAAAACGTATCCCAGTACAAAATTTAACTACACTCCTGGAAATGGAAAAAAGAACACATTGACACCGGTGTGTCAGACCCACCATACTTGCTCCGGACACTGTGAGAGGGCTGTACAAGCAATGATCACACGCACGGCACAGCGGACACACCAGGAACCGCGGTGTTGGCCGTCGAATGGCGCTAGCTGCGCAGCACTTGTGCACCGCCGCCGTCAGTGTCAGTCAGTTTGCCGTGGCATACGGAGCTCCATCGCAGTCTTTAACACTGGTAGCATGCCGCGACAGCGTGGACGTGAACCGTATGTGCAGTTGACGGACTTTGAGTGAGGGCGTATAGTGGGCATGCGGGAGGCCGGGTGGACGTACCGCCGAATTGCTCAACACGTGGGGCGTGAGGTCTCCACAGTACATCGATGTTGTCGCCAGTGGTCAGCGGAAGGTGCACGTGCCCGTCGACCTGGGACCGGACCGCAGCGACGCACGGATGCACGCCAAGACCGTAGGATCCTAAGAAGTGTCGTAGGGGACCGCACCGCCACTTCCCAGCAAATTAGGGACACTGTTGCTCCTGGGGTATCGGCGAGGACCATTCGCAACCGTCTCCATGAAGCTGGGCTACGGTCCCGCACACCGTTAGGCCGTCTTCCGCTCACGCCCCAACATCGTGCAGCCCGCCTCCAGTGGTGTCGCGACAGGCGTGAATGGAGGGACGAATGGAGACGTGTCGTCTTCAGCGATGAGAGTCGCTTCTGCCTTGGTGCCAATGATGGTCGTATGCGTGTTTGGCGCTGTGCAGATGTGCGCCACAATCAGGACTGCATACGACCGAGGCACACAGGGCCAACACCCGGCATCATGGTGTGGGGAGCGATCTCCTACACTGGCCGTACACCTCTGGTGATCGTCGAGGGGACACTCAATAGTGCACGGTACATCCAAATCGTCATCGAACCCATCGTTCTACCACTCCTAGACCGGCAAGGGAACTTGCTGTTCCAACAGGACAATGCACGTCAGCATGTATCCCGTGCCACCCAACGTGCTCTAGAAGGTGTAAGTCAACTACCCTGGCCAGCAAGATCTCCGGATCTGTCCCGCATTGAGCGTGTTTGGGACTGGATGAAGCGTCGTCTCACGCGGTCTGCACGTCCAGCACGAACGCTGGTCCAACTGAGGCGCCAGGTGGAAATGGCATGGCAAGCCGTTCCACAGGACTACATCCAGCATCTCTACGATCGTCTCCATGGGAGAATAGCAGCCTGCATTGCTGCGAAAGGTGGATATACACTGTACTAGTGCCGACATTGTGCATGCTCTGTTGCCTGTGTCTATGTGCCTGTGGTTCTGTCAGTGTGATCATGTGATGTATCTGACCCCAGGAATGTGTGAATAAAGTTTCCCCTTCCTGAGACAATGAATTCACGGTGTTCTTATTTCAATTTCCAGGAGTGTACATTGAATTTCCTACAAAAGGATCCTGTACATTTTTTCTGTCGGACTAGCAGTTTGCATGTAGTGAGAATATGAAAATCTTGAGTGTGGTATTTGAATGTCCTGTGGGCTGCATAAAGCCCAGCAATATGGGCATATGAATCGCTCTGTGTACAGAAGGAGATTCCAATGCAAATTCAATTTTTTCCTTAGTCAATTTGTATCAGTGTCTGAAAGTAGCTTTCCTAAAACCTTACAAACAGTTGAGCCATGGATGCCTACAGTAGTTAAACTCTCATATAAGACCAAGAGGGAAATTTATATAAAAGCCAGAATAAGAGAAGATCCAACGTTATTTGCATATAAAAAAATACTTTAGTGTTTCTAGGAATGTGACTAATGTGTCTGGAAGAATGTACATCCTGACAGAGATTAATAAAGCATTTTATAAGATTAAAACTAGATGGGAAATTGGCAAATGGGAGACAGGACAGCTTGTCAGTGTAAAAGAGATTGTAACACTTGAACTACATGAAAATGTTGTGACTGATAATTTTCAACTTGGAAATACTTTTAACAATCACTTTCTAAATGTAGTAACAAAATAGGATTAAATAGTTCAGCTGAAGAAGGAAGAGAATATATTAAAATATCATTCTAGAAATTTTTAAGAAACTAGATGCACTTCTAACATCCTTTGCTGAATGCAACAGAATTATAAAAATTCCAAGAAACAAATGCTCATAAGATGTTGGAGAGATTTCAAACAGAATTTTGAAAATTGTTCTAACTTAAGAAGTAATGTCCTCAGATATATACATAATGCATCACCAACAAACTGAATTTTTGCAGACAAATTAAAACATTAAGTTGTTGTACCTATTTAGAAGATAATTGACAGGAAAGATTTAAATAATTATCCACCAGTTTTCTTACTGACTTTTTTCCAAAAATGCCGAAAAAATAGTGAATTCATCAGCAGACTGACATTTATGTAGAAACAGGTTACCTAGCATATCACAGTTTACACTCTAAAATTGTTTCTCAGCTGAGAATGTTATTTATATATTCACTCATCAAGTCTTAATCGATAACATTTCGGCAACTGGTAATTTTACTAATCTTTCCAAGGTTTTTGATTGTGTAGATCATGTTACACTCTTATAAAAACTTAGTTTTATGGAATTTTTGGCTTTACACACAACTGGTTTGGATTGCACTAAAGAAGCACATTGCAGAAGCGATGCTGAGCAATTCAAATAATGCTGGAGACGTAGAAAATTTTAGTACTGGGGAGACATCACGTAATTCCACAGGCTTCAGTTTTGGGTCCATATGTATTCCTTATATACGTGAATAACCTACCTCTTAACATTTAACATGTAGAACTGGTTATTTTTCCAGAGGATACTAGTGTTATAACAAAATACCAATAGAGAT
Source organism: Schistocerca gregaria (assembly GCF_023897955.1). Taxonomy (NCBI): domain Eukaryota; kingdom Metazoa; phylum Arthropoda; class Insecta; order Orthoptera; family Acrididae; genus Schistocerca; species Schistocerca gregaria. Next base: position 925,866,369 of record NC_064922.1, on the reverse strand, counting down.
AAAACAATAGATTGGTTTATTAATGCCTTTTTAAAGTAAATGTTAAGTTGTTCTCTAAAAATGAACTCTCCATTAATTTTGAGATAACACACTATATTCATTTCCATACAACGAATAGAGTCATACCACCAACCGACGTAGCACATAACAGGAATTGTTAAATAGGGAAGAATGGTCTAGATTTCCGGGTGTACATATTGATGATAACTTGAACCGGAAGATACTTAGTAGTTAGCTTCTCAAACAATTTAGTGCTGCTGCTTTTGCGCTTTGTGTAGTTTCTGGACTTGGAAATAAACGAATCATCCTCCTGTGATAATCTGCATGTTACCACTCAATAATGCCTTATAGAATTGTTTTCTTAGGTAGGTCATTACTTAGGAAGAAATTATTGATTGCAAAAAAGCGAGCAGCATGAGTAATACACAGTGTTCACTCACAGTCGTCATATAGGTGCCTCTTCAACGAGTTAGCCATTTTAAGTGCACTGTCAAAATACGTATATTCGCTAATGAAATTCGTCATAAACAATGCATCACAATTTCAGGAACACAGTGATGTCCATACCTACAACAGTGGCGGGAAAAATGACTTTTATAACCCATTGTTGAAGATGTCAGTGGGTCAGAAAGGAGTTCAATATGCAGCAACAGAAAACCTTTGATCATTTGCCCAGTGACATAAAATATCTCACAGTACTAATAATCTAACGGAAAATCATACATTCTGGACAACACATTCTATTTCATGGACGAATTTGTATTTAAAATCTGGTATTTGGTAAAAAAAAATCCTAGTTTTTAAGTGTATTTTTAGTTGCATGAGTACGATTAAAAAGTAATACGTTCAATAACGTTAACATTAGTCATGTATACATGTCCTGTAATCTGGCTCGTTTTATTCATTTGGATACAAGAATCGTTCAAACCATCTATTATGCATGTCAATAACTACAACACTACACTTTACAAAAGGCAAAAGTAAAGTTTAGAAGTACATAACTGACTTCACTGACAGACGCAAAGTAAAATTTGGTGGCCCATGTAGCAGAAATTCCTTGGAATGTATGTCTGAAACACAGCATTGTATGAGAGAGAATCATGGACTGTGGGGAAAAGAGTAGATAAAGAGTGAATCGAAGTGTCGTGAGTTCTGAGACTAATACCAATCCTGGCGCGCAAGAGACGTCAGTGCAGTAACTACGCTGGTAGTTTGTACGGGCGACTGTAAACAATAGGTGTGAAGTCGACCAGTTAGTTACGAGCAGGCAATGTTACGTGTTGTGCATGTGTCCATAATGAGCCAACACTGTTGCCTCAGATATTGCAGTGGAACAATATTTCTAAATCAAGTGTTCAAGAAATTCACCATAATATTTTGAAAAGCATAAAAGTGTACGCAGATTTTGGCCTGCATACCTCGACTCCTGTACAAAAACAATCACACTCGGACACCAGCCGCGACTTGACTGAAATGCAAAATGCGGACAGTTCTTTTTTGGAAAAAATCATCACAAGCGAGAAGACTTGGCGTTATCAAGACTAACCTACCACAACACGAACATTTGTTGAAATTCACATGAAGGGTCAGCATTCTAATGGCATAAAATTGTAAGAGCTGCACTACATCAGAAGAAATATATTTTTTAAATAGTTGCAAGAAGATTCTGTGCATTGTCTCTTCGTTTTTTTTATTATTAATCCGATCTCGAAGCTTTTTGGTCAAGTTAATGACGACATTGGGTGTAGGGGCTACTCTGAGAACAAGACACTGGCACAGAAGAGGAAATCATTGCCAGACACATGGAACCAATCAGAAAATAGATGACAAAAAAAGAATGAGGTACCTAGGTGTTCTCACTAAGCTATTAGCGACAGAAAACCTAAATTTATTTTATGTGTATCCTGATGTCAATACCATATCATGAACACAGCTTCCCAAACCAGTCGATTGTGATTGTGATACTCATTCAAAAGAATGAGAATGGAAGTGACGGAGTTTTGCGTAGTTACCTTTTCCACTCCACGTAAGATCTAAATAAATGTAAATAAATTTCTATATGCATTAAATTCCATATGGAGAACTGATTGTTAACGATTTGTTATTCAAATTGAACTTATGAAGCAAGTTGACATGAAAGAAGACATCAAGTTCTATGATAATAAAATTGAAATTTCCTTCCACTAAGTAAACTGGCTTTCATAAATCAGAGAATAACATGAAAAAGTTCATAAAAAGAACATGAAAGAGACCTCGAAGATATCCAAAAACTACTAAAAGAATTCATGTACAGCTGGCTCAGAGAGAGTGTGTAGTCTGGTGGTGAAAAAGAGGAAGCTGAAATGGGCAACAGGGAACTTCTCTCGGAAGATTTGCAGCGCGCTTCAGCGGCAAGATTGAGCGCATGGCGTAGACAGGACGACATTGCGAGATCGCGGAGAGCTCGTTCTTTGTCGTGTGTGAGCTGAGCCAGAAATTTCAATAACGTAGAAGGCTTCACAGGTGTGGAGACGGTCGAGATATTCGTGGGAGTGAACACGAAACACGTAATGTGACAACACCTTGCTGCAAATATTACTACAACTCAGGTGTAGGCTTTACCGTAAACAAAACAATTAAGAGCAATGCCACAGATTTTTGTGGAATGTCAGACAGAACGGAAGACTTTTTTAAAAGAAAAAATTTAAAAAATCGTTTCCACTGGAATTATTTAAGCCTGTGGGTCTACGTGCTCCAATTCTGACGAACAGTTACGATTTCTTACAGAAGCTGATAAATGACCACAAATTCCACTAATACGAAAGCAGCACGAAAACTAAGGAAAAGTGGGAAATTTCAAAGATGATACGAAAAGTGAAACAGGTGATACATTAATATAACAATATTTCACCCTTAGCTCATTCCTTGAGAGGAAATAGGAAGAAAATGCTGATGACAACATCCAGATGGAACCGCACAACTATTTTTAATATGGAAATAATCATAGATGAAGTGTAGGACATGTAGATTTTCTGAATTTACGCGAGAGTCAAAGAAGTTTACAAGGTTAAATTACGTAATAAGTTCAGCATCGCAGAAAAAAAGGTAGTACAGACACAGACGGAAATCAAAACAGTTTAACAATAATATTTACGGAAACACTAAAAGATGTTGTGGGCTCGACGGAAGCAAAAGAAAAGAAAATATCCAACAGATGTAGGCAGCAGTAGAGGAGAAGGCGTTATTTTCAAGCAAACGTCTGTAGAGAAATGTTAGAATACGCTGATTTAAAGGTATTCGTAAATGTCATAGACATATGAGGTGACACCATATGTCACCACAGAAAATGCCACATAACACAGAAACAACAGAAAAAGTGTAGAAAAATTCCCACATTTCTGCAAATGTTTCAATAGTGCAGCATACGAACCAGAAACATCGATAGTGAATAATGAAAAAAGTGACCTTCCACAAAAAGCGCGTCGTGAGATGCATAAGGCCATTCGTAAAATGAAGAAAAGAAAGGCGTGAGAAAATAATGCAGACAGACTACACATAAAAATACTAGACCTATAAGCTTCCTCTCCGCCCAATAAATTTAATAAAACATTAGATTTTAATCAGGCAAAGTAAGAAGCTGGTTTCATAAGTGAAAAACTTAAACAGCAAAGAGAGTTATGTAATAAGATAAGGGTGTAAGTAGACCAGAAAATCATTTATAATAAGACTAAAATAAAGTATAACTAGCACATTAAAGAGAAAATTGTACGAATTAACAATGAAGTCGTAGAACAAGTTGATGCATTATTTTATTTATTTATGTATCATGTTTCGTGGGACCATGCGTGTAGCTTACAGTACTGACTTTGTTTTTGAGTCATTAGTCTTCTGACTCGTTTGATAGAGCCCGCCACGAATTCCTCTCCAGTGGAAACCTCTTCATCTCGTGGTAGCACTTGCAAGTTGCCTCCTCAGTTGCTTATTGTATGTATTATAATCTCTATCTTTTTATACATTTTTGCCCTCTGCAGCTCCCTCTGTGGAAGTTATTCCCTGGTGCCTTGGCACATGTAATATCACCCTGTCCCTTCTTTTTGTCGGTCTCTTCCGTATGCCCCTTCGTCGAATCTGCACAGAAGCTCATCATTTCTTCCCATCTTAGTTCACGTAATTTTCAGCATTTTTCTGTTGCACCACATCTCAAATGCTTCGCTTCTCTTCTGTTCCAGTTTTTGCTCAGTCCACGATTAACTGCCATTCAATGCTCTGCTCCAAACCTGCATTCCCAGTAGATTTCTCTTGGCCAAAAATGTCCTCTTTACCTGTGCTAGTCTTTTTTTTATGTCCTCCCTGGTTCGTCATTTCTCTTCCAAGGTAGTAGAATTTCTTAACTTCGTCTACTTCGTAATCATCAACTTTGACGATAAGCTTCTTGGTATTCTAATTTGTGCTAATTCTCATTGATTTAGTCTTTTTCTGGTGTACTGTCAATCTATAATCTATACGCATTAGACTGTTCGGATCGTGCAGCCACGTCTCGATTCCTGAGTCAACGGATGGGGACGTTTGCAAGAGAAAAACCATCTGCACGAACAGTTCGACGACGTTTGCAGCAGCATGGACTACCAGCTCGGAGACCATGGCTGCGGCTACACTTGACGCTGCATCACAGACAGGAGCGCCTGCGATAGTGTACTCATCGACGAACCTGGGTGCACGAATGGCAAAACATCATTTTCGGATGAATCCAGGTTCTGTTTACAGCATCATGATGGTCGCATCCGTGTTTGGCGACATCGTGGTGAACGCACATTGGAAGCGTGTATTCGTCATCGCCATACTGGCGTATCACCCGGCGTGATGGTATGGGGTGCCATTGGTTACAGGTCTCGGTCACCTCTTGTTCGCATTGTCGGCTCTTCGAACAGTGGACGTTACATTTCAGATGTTTTACGACCAGTGTTGTATGGTAGTAAAACATGACTGTGGGAAAACCGGAAGAGAATCGAAGCATTTCAAACGTGGTCGTACAGAAGAATTAGACCAACTGATAGGGTAAGGAATGAGAACGTTGTCCGCAGAATCGACAAGGAAAGGAATATACGGAAAACACTGACAAGAAGAAGGGACAGGAGGAGAGGATTTCTCTTAGGACATCATATTTCCACGGCGCCAGAGAGAGCTGTACGTGGTGAGAACTGTAGAGGTACAGGTACACAACTTTTCGTTTTTTTTTTTTTTTTTAGAAAAAATCTTCATTCAACCAATAATATTGAAACTTCCCCGGAGAAAAATTAATGAATTACTGTACTAATGAACCTCTTACATTATTTGATTTTCAAACAGGTGAGTAGACCTGAACGTACTCAGACATTTTGCTCATTACCTATTCTGATCAACACTAAACGGACAGCCAATATTTTTAGCGCAACGCAATCTGACTTTCAAAAATCTCTACAAAAAATGGCCCTGACTAACATTAACCTATATCTTTCACAAATCACTTACCTCACAAAAATCTTCGTTACTCGAACTACTGCAATACAGCGAGCGCCTCTACTGCCAGCAAAATAAAAGATTCAAGCTACTGAAGGCACTAACTACTGATAGGCATAGTTAGGAAATGAAAGATTTTGATAGAGAACAAACAATGTATTTACCTTAATAATGTTGAAAAGTCATAATATATATATCAGTTCATGACATCCAGTCTTACAAATTTACTGTCTCTGATGGACACACGCCCAGACCGTCCGCTCTCAAAATTCCGCGATCTCTCTCCCCACATCCACCACTGCTGGCGGCTCACCTCCTACTGTGCAACGCTACGCGCTGTTAACAGCCAGCTGCCTAACACTACAATAGTATATACTCCAACAATGCAAACCAACCACAGCCTTCACACAGCACAGTCTGTGATTTTCATATAGAGCGCTACGTGGCGTTACCAACATAAAAACCTAAACAGCCTACTTACAATATCATACATGATAACACATCACCTCATACATTAGTGGGTCTTAAGATCTACAATACATTCAATGACATTTAGCAGCATTTACTAATTCTAGTTTTAACCTTCTTACATGCTACGGGATGTGAGATGTTAGTTATTCAGTGGGTAAGAACTATAATCTCTTTACTCTAATCTAACTATTCTAGAAGCTAACTCCTGCAGCGTTACAGGAGTGCCAGTAAATTTATAAACCTACTTTTTTGGCCACGCCCACCGAGCTAATCCCAGTGGGCGAGCCCCTGTCACCGGGCTGGCCTTTACAGAAAATCGCTGCAGGTGCTGTTTAAGGGTACCCTAATCTACTTTCTACTTGAAAATTGCCTACTTACTAAGTCGTTATCGGTGTGCAGTTGTTAAGTCCGAGATATATCTGCACCTTTCCCCTGTTCCAAGATGTGGCAGATTACTGACGTTACGACAATTGGCCAGGCGGAATGGAATAGGTCGCAGTGTGTCATATAGTGATCAATAGTTCACATATTTTCCCTACGATATTCCCGCAGGACGCTTGTTTTACTATTCATATTGAGATATATTCTTTTGCGACAGTATTAAAAGAATTATTTAGAGCAGAATTTCGGCTCGTACGTTGCTGAGCTACTTGATTGACGCATCTCTTTGCTTCGCTGCTTTGGCAACATCATATTCAATGTTTTCGTCGACTGATCTATGTTTTGACAAGTATTTGCTGTCCGTTGTGACACAAATTGTTTGTGCACTGCGCCTCGTTGACAATATATTTTAGTTTCTATTTTTTATTACGTCCACAATTGAGTTTTGTGTACTTCGTCAACTTTGTTTTAATCAGAACGTTTTAGAAAAAAGCGAAATGACTCTGGTATAAATAAAACTTGTATTACAGTCGCGAAAGACGGAATATTTCTCAATATTACATACGACAACAATCTGGTACTTAAATTAAATGAGATATTATAATACAGTAAATTTTACATGAAATTTAGGTATCTTGTCCACATTTCATTCTCAACATTGTGGCAACTAAAACCGACCATACACAAAGTATACGCTATGGACATTTACCTCTGCAAACTCTTCAAAATTTCGTGCAGTGGTTTACTACATTTAATGCTGCACAATAACTGCGTTGAACATAGAAACAAAATTACGTCATTTATGGGGGGAATGTATCACTCAAGAAGATGTGTAAAAATCAAATTTTTGGGGCCAAATAGTTTTTGTGAAATCGAATGATAAGTGTGTCAAAGCAGTCTGAACACCATGTGTCTGCACAGGCGAGCAGTGCAGTGGTGACAAAATCGCACACAGCGCGGAATTCGGGGAGCACGTCTGTGTAGCAGCGAAAGGGTTGATGCGGCCGTGGTGGCTTTACTTCACAAACTGCGCGCTCCCCCCTAACCGTAAGTTTGAGAACTATACTATACTATGGCGAGTGCTGTCGTTTGCAACTGGCAACGCAGCCGCATGCGCGGCAGGGCATGTGCGAGCCGCCAAGGTAAAAGAATTGAACTGTAGTAATGTAGCCACTGTACATGACTGCTTGCAGCTGTGGTCACGATAATGTACGCTCGCAAGAAGACCGGGCTCGAGCCCCGTTGCACTAGCGAGGGCGAAGACCATTCTGCTCGGCGTATGGCTCTTGGCGCATCGTGCAACATCTGCAGCAACAAGCTTAGCAGCAGACGAACTGTTACAAACCGGTTACCTCCAGAACAGTACCGAGCCAGACTGCCTATAGAGTGCAATCCACTGCCCCACACCACCTCCATCAGCGACCTTAGTGGTGTCAAGCGAGAGCTCATTCGAGGGCAGGGTGGAGAACTTCCGCCTCAGTGCTAGCGACGGCTGTGTGTTGTTAGAAAGGAGACCAGTTGAGGGTTCATAACAAACCTGTCTGCGTTCTAGACACACTGGGAATATACAGGGTGTTTCAAAAATGACCGGTATATTTGAAACGGCAATACAAACTAAACGAGCAGCGATAGAAATACACCGTTTGTTGCAGTATGCTTGGGACAACAGTACATTTTCAGGCAGACAAACTTTCGAAATTACAGTAGTTACAATTGTCAACAACAGATGGCGCTGAGGTCTGGGAATCTCTATAGTACGATATTTACCACATATCCACCATGCTTAGCAATAATATGGCGTAATCTCTGAATGAAATTACCCGAAACCTTTGACAACGTGTCTGGCGGAATGGCTTCACTTGCAGATGAGATGTACTGCTTCAGCTGATCAATTGGTTCTGGATTCTGGCGGTACACCTGGTCTTTCAAGTGTCCCCACAGAAAGAAGTCACAGGGGTTCATGTCTGGCGAATAGGGAGGCCAATCCACGCCGCTTCCTGTATGTTTCGGATAGCCCAAAGCAATCACACGATCATCGAAATATTCATTCAGGAAATTAAAGACGTCTGCCGTGCGATATGGCCGGGCACCATCTTGCATAAACCACGAGGTGTTCGCAGTGTCGTCTAAGGCAGTTTGTACCGCCACAAATCCACGAAGAATGTCCAGATAGCGTGATGCAGTAATCGTTTCGGATCTGAAAAATGGGCCAATGATTCCTTTGGAAGAAATGGCGGCCCAGACCAGTACTTTTTGAGGATGCAGGGAGGATGGGACTGCAACATGGGGCTTTTCGGTTCCCCATATGCGCCAGTTCTGTTTATTGACGAAGCCGTCCAGGTAAAAATAAGCTTCGTCAGTAAACCAAATGCTGTCCACATGCATATCGCCGTCATCAATCCTGTGCACTATATCGTTAGCGAATGTCTCTCGTGCAGCAATGGTAGCGGCGCTGAGGGGTTGCCGCATTTGAATTTTGTATGGATAGAGGTGTAAACTCTGGTGCATGAGACGATACGTGGACGTTGGCGTCATTTGGACCGCAGCTGCAACACGGCGAACGGAAACCCGAGGCCGGTGTTGGATTACCTGCTGCACTAGCTGCGCGTTGCCCTCTGTGGTTGCCGTACGCAGTCGCCCTACCTTTCCAGCACGTTCATCCGTCACGTTCCCAGTCTGTTGAAATTTTTCAAACATATCCTTTATTGTATCGCTTTTCGGTCCTTTGGTTGTTGCAACAACACTGTGTTCTAGGCAGTGGAATTCCAACACCAGAAAAATCCTCTTTTCTAAGGAATAAACCATGTTGTCCACAGCACACTTGCACGTTGTGAACAGCACACGCTTACAGCAGAAAGACGACGTACAGAATGGCGCACCCACAGACTGCGTTGTCTTCTACATCTTTCACATCACTTGCAGCGCCATCTATTGATGAAAATTGTAACTACTGTAATTTCGAAAGTTTGTCCGCCTGAAAATGTACTGTTGTCCCAAGCATATTGCAACAAACGGTGTTTTTCTATCGCTGCTCGTTTAGTTTCTATTGCCGTTTCAAATATATCGGTCTTTTTGAAACACCCTGTATTTGTAGTTGTGCTCTGGGGTGCGATTGCTATAGGAGCACTATCGTAGATATCTCTCGCACCCTGAATGCAAATTCGTATATCTGTCTGATGATTCGACCTGTGGCGCTGCCATTCACTAACAGCATTCCAAGGAGTGTTTTCCAACAGAATAACGCTCACCCGCATGCTGCTGTTTTAAGGCAATATGCTGTAAAGAGTGTCGTTATGCTGGCTTGGCCTGCTGCATTACCGGATCTGTCTCAATTGGAGCACATATGGGACATCATCCGACGACAATTCCAGCGCCATATACAACGAACACTAACCGTTCCTGTATGAACCGACCAAGTGCAATAGTCATAGAAGTCCGTTCCACAAACTGTCGTCCGGTACCTGTCCAACACAACGCATGCTTGCAGTCAACATTTTCGCAGTTACACCGGTTATTAATTTACTAGCATTTCACATTTGCAATGCCTTATATCGAGCTTACATTAAACTGTGATCTTGAAATGTTAACCACTTAAATATGTTAGCTAGGCACACATGTTGTTGTTGTTGTTGTCTTCAGTCCTGAGACTGGTTTGATGCAGCTCTCCATGATACTCTATCCTGTGCAAGCTGCTTCATCTCCCAATACCTACTGCAACCTACATCCTTCTGAATCTGCTTAGTGTACTCATCTCTCGGTCTCCCTCTGCGTTTTTTACCCTCCACGCTGCCCTCCAATGCTAAATTTGTGATCCCTTGATGCCTCAAAACATGTCCTACCAACCGATCCCTTCTTCTAGTCAAGTTGTGCCACAAACTTCTCTTCTCTCCAATCCTATTCAATACCTCCTCATTAGTTATGTGATCTACCCATCTAAGCTTCAGCATTCTTCTGTAGCACCACATTTCAAAAGCTTCTATTCTCTTCTTGTCCAAACTAGTTATCGTCCATGTTTCACTTCCATACATGGCTACACTCCAAACAAAAACTTTCAGAAACGACTTCCTGATACATAAATCTATATTCGATGTTAACAAATTTCTCTTCTTCAGAAACGCTTTCCTTGCCATTGCCAGTCTACATTTTATATCCTCTCTACTTCGACCATCATCAGTTATTTTACTTCCTAAATAGCAAAACTCCTTTACTACTTTAAGTGTCTCATTTCCTAATCTAATTCCCTCAGCATCACCCGATTTAATTTGACTACATTCCATTATCCTAGTTTTGCTTTTGTTGATGTTCATCTTATATCCTCTTTTCAAGACACTGTCCATTCCGTTCAACTGCTCTTCCAAATCCTTTGCCGTCTCTGACAGAATTACAATGTCATCGGCGAACCTCAAAGTTTTTACTTCTTCTCCATGAATTTTAATACCTCCTCCAAATTTTTCTTTTGTTTCCTTTACTGCTTGATCAACATATATTCCTGAAACTTAATTACTATGTCCGCCCCCGGTAGCTGAGTGATGCCGGCATGGTAGCTCAGCATGTTCGGTCAGAGGGTTGCGTGAGCTCTGTAATAAAAAAACTGAGTCAAGGAACCAACGATGACTTTGAACGGATCTCTTGTGACGTCCGCCCCGACCAAACGCAACGAACTGTATCGAACAAAATGAGTTTAAAAAAAGTGGTCAGCGTGACAGAATGTCATTCCTGAGGGCCCGCGTTCGATTCCCAGCTCGGTCGGAGATTTTCTCCGCCCAGGGACTGGGTGTTGTGTTATCCTAATCATCATCATTTCATACCCATCGACGCGCAAGTCGCCGACGTGGCGTTAAATGGAAAGACTTGCACCAGGCGAACGGTCTACCCGACGGGAGGCCCTAGTCACACGAGTTTCATTCATTCATTCATTACTATACGTTAACTGTTTTTTGGTGTACGTTTTATTTCGTCAATATATTTGTAGAACTAGATCCTTTGAGAGACATTATTTTCTAAAACTAAATTAGTTCCACTTGATTTACTAAATCATTAATTTTATTACATTAATGCAACCCGTCCAGATAACTGAGCACTTAAAATTGCCTGCTTCTGAGACACAGAGAAGCCTGCCGGCCAGAGATCAAGTGTACTTCGTGGATTAACGACGGGCGCCGATATGGCGACGAGCCAATATATAGTTTTTACGCGGTTTTCCACATACACTTATTTTAGTCCCAGCCCGGTAACTTGGTTGCGCATCAGTTACATGATATGCATATACTTCGAAAACGATATCATATTTGGTCATGCGATGCACACTAGTAGCAGACAGACGTGATTTACAGACTCCTCCCCAAGGTTTGGGGGGGGGGGGGGGGGCGGCAGCTGGCAGCAGCTTTAAAGTCGTCGGGAGTGGAACAATTGGAGAGTTACCGTGCCCGGGTATAGAGCAGCGGAATGGTTGCTTGGACCTCAATGTACTCCTAAAAAGTGCTGACTAGAGCATCACAAAATTCTCCAATAATAGTTGAAAGAGCTTACTTTGACATTTGGGATATCAGTGGGAAGTACTAGTCTGCTGTAAACAGAAATCAGGGGGTAACAGGCGAACGTTCATGAGATGGAATAGTTTCTTCTGAACGAAATACTGAAATACTGACCTTGTCGATTGGTGCTACGTTTAAATTGAGAACATTCTCAAGGCCACTGTTCGTAATTTTAGAAAAAATTTATGAAAATATTTTAAATTTGCAAGTTTCTGCTAGATTAAAACTGCGTGCCGGACCAGGACTCGAATGTGAAAACTTTGCCTTTCACCGGTAAGTTCACTACAGAGTTCTATTTCTATTTTTATCTAATTGTTCGTCAATTTCAGTCAGATCTCACATGATATCTCCAGAACTGAACAGACGGAGACTTCACTCAGCTTTATATTATGGAGGGTGTGACCAGTCCTCTGACTGACGTGAGTACCTCGCCCGCTCGACTGAGCTATTCATGGAATACTCAGATCCGCCCCCATGGCTTTAGTCCTACGAATACCTCATCTCCTACCTTCCAGACTTAATTATTTTGAAAATACCGCTGACGTTTTAAGGTTCTTTTTATTTTAAATTACCGCACGGACTGAGGCCTGGGGACCTGGTGGTGGTGGTGGTGGATATGGTGTTATGGGCGCTCAACAGTGTAGTCTTCAGCGTGGGGACCTGGGAGGGCAAGCATGAGGAAAGTGGCGGCTGAGCACACGATCATCACCAAATTACGCGCGCATGAGGTATTTCACGTGTCTAGCAATATGGGGTGGAGTGCAATCCTGCATAAACATCGTTCGTTCCAGCACGTGTTTATGAGCCAGGCTGGGGATGATGGGATCTATAACATTGTAATACATTGCCGTACCTCTTACCCGTCACGGTAGCAGTTTTGCTGTCCAGCGCCATCTGTCAGGCGTTTTGTGACCTTTATTTTTTTTTTGTTCTAATAAAACCCCACGTCATTCCAAGCATGTGTGTCAATTTTTACCTCTCTATCTACATTATTCCGTGGTTTATTAAATTTTCAAATTTATACTGACTTTTTGGTTCAAAAAATGGTGGCTCTGAGCACTATGGTACTTAACATCTGTGGTCATCAGTCCCCTAGAACTTAGAACTACTTAAACCTATTAACCTAAGGACATCACACACACCCATGCCCGAGGGACTTTTTGGTCACCTGGTATATATATATATATATATATATATATATATATATATATATATATATATATATATATATATATATACTCCTGGAAATGGAAAAAAGAACACATTGACACCGGTGTGTCAGACCCACCATACTTGCTCCGGACACTGCGAGAGGGCTGTACAAGCAATGATCACACGCACGGCACAGCGGACACACCAGGAACCGCGGTGTTGGCCGTCGAATGGCGCTAGCTGCGCAGCATTTGTGCACCGCCGCCGTCAGTGTCAGCCACGTTGCCGTGACATACGGAGCTCCATCGCAGTCTTTAACACTGGTAGCATGCCGCGACACCGTGGATGTGAACCGTATGTGCAGCTGACGGACTTTGAGCGAGGGCGTATAGTGGGCATGCGGGAGGCCGGGTGGACGTACCGCCGAATTGCTCAACACGTGGGGCGTGAGGTCTCCACAGTACATCGATGTTGTCGCCAGTGCCCGTGCCCGTCGACCTGGGACCGGACCGCAGCGACGCACGGATGCACGCCAAGACCGTAGGATCCTAAGCAGTGCCGTAGGGGACCGCACCGCCACTTCCCAGCAAATTAGGGACACTGTTGCTCCTGGGGTATCGGGGAGGACCATTCGCAACCGTCTCCATGAAGCTGGGCTACGGTCCCGCACACCGTTAGGCCGTCTTCCGCTCACGCCGCAACATCGTGCAGCCCGCCTCCAGTGGTGTTGCGACAGGTGTGAATGGAGGGACGAATGGAGACGTGTCGTCTTCAGCGATGAGAGTCGCTTCTGCCTTGGTGCCAATGATGGTCGTATGCGTGTTTGGCGCCGTGCAGGTGAGCGCCACAATCAGGACTGCATACGACCGACGCACACAGGGCCAACACCTGGCATCATGGTGTGGGAAGCGATCTCCTACAGTGGCCGTACACCTGTGGTGATCGTCGAGGGGACACTGAATAGTGCACGGTACATCCAAACCGTCATCGAACCCATCGTTCTACCATTCCTAGACCGGCAAGGGAACTTGCTGTTCCAACAGGACAATGCACGTCCGCTTGTATCCCGTGCCACCCAACGTGCTCTAGAAGGTGTAAGTCAACTACCCTGGCCAGCAAGCTCTCCGGATCTGTCCCCCATTGAGCATGTTTGGGACTGGATGAAGCGTCGTCTCACGCGGTCTGCACGTCCAGCACGAACGCTGGTCCAAGGGAGGCGCCAGGTGGAAATGGCATGGCAAGCCGTCCCACAGGACTACATACAGCATCTCTACGATTTTCTCGATGGGAGAATAGCAGCCTGCATTGCTGCGAAAGGTGGATATACACTGTACTAGTGCCGGCATTGTGCATGCTCTGTTGCCTGTGTCTATGTGCCTGTGGTTCTGTCAGTGTGATCATGTGATGTATCTGACCCCAGGAATGTGTGAATAAAGTTTGCCCTTCCTGGGACAATTAATTCACGGTGTTCGTATTTCAATTTCCAGGAGTATATATATATATATATATATATATATATATATATATATATTGTGAAACAATTACAGTATATAAAGACACAGAAGTGTCATATCTTCAGATAACAAAATAAGGAAAACATTTATAGTACAATAGATGGAAGTAGGAGATGTGCATTTCCGGCGTTACAGTAGTAGTAGTATGCGTTGAAGGCATCCATAGTGTGGTCGTGTTGCTGAGTGCTGGCTTTGCCTGTCAGTTTCCCTTCGTGCCCTTGTTACGTGGCAGTGGAAAGCAGCACAGTAGGTGACGGTTCGTGTGTTCGCTGGTCACGAAACACAAACTTCGAGGGAGAACGACTGATTCGAAACGGATTCGGTGGTCGTAGCGATCTGCAGGGGGCAGGGGGCGGTCAGGTGGGCGCCGGTGACGGGAAGCGTCGCGTGGCGCCGCGGCGCTGCACGGCGTCGGCGCCGGCGCCGGAGGCGGTGGGAGGGGCGCGGCCAGCTGCGCGCCGAGGCGAGGCGCGGCCACCTGCAGCGCCAGTGTCGGAGGCGGAGGCGGCGCCGCAGAGCAGTCGCGCGTCGTGCAGGGACCGGCATGGGGCTGGCGGCGAGCGCCGGCGGCGAGGCGGCGGTGGCGGGCCCGAGCGCGGGGCTGGCGGCCGCCTTCCGGCGCGGCGAGCGCGCGCGCAGGGCGACGCACCCGCCGGCCGCGCAGCACCACAGCCCGCAGCCGCAGCAGCGGCAGCACCACCAGCAGCGCGCGCAGCAGCACGCCTCGCTCGCAGACCGCATCGCGCGCCGCCTGCACCGCGTGCGCCTGCGGCTCAACACGAAGAGAGGTGAGTCGGCCGCCGGGCCGCCCACCACGCCACTTTTGTCTATCGGCCGCGAGTGAGGCTAAACCGAACACTGCGGACAGCAGCTATTTTAATTTACAAAACTGTCTGACTCTATGCATCGTACTAAAACTTTTGTACATGGTTGCACGTTCAGAGACCGTCAATAGTTACAATTAAAAGCAAACAGCCCTCGCTCACTAGGTTTTCACGAATTAACCGGGTTTCAGCAATGCTAGGAGTGTTCTCCTCAGAACTTAAAACTAAAGAGTGGCCGATAACATGGTCACAGTTTTATGACTAAAAACGTACGGAATTATCGTGAAACACTGTGGAATCATTTGAAAAGTTCGACAGTGGTTCACTGCATATCAGGAATGTAGCGAACAGAAGGTTTTCCTTCAGTCTCATCAAACGGTTTGACTGGCGTCGTCTAAAGAGAGGGGCCCACAGGGGTCAGTTTCAGTTCCGTTGCTTTTCTTGATGTACATTTATGATTTGTCAGTAAAAATGACCATTATCTGCGACGTTTCACATTCTCTGTAGTTTCTTAAGTACAAGGTTCTACTGTCTGTGCAGGGTGAGTGGTTCCTCGGTTATTTTCCTATTAACCGACGAGTCTGATTGTTTTAGAAGTTGCATAGTTTTAGTCTTTTTTCACTTACTACTGACTGAATTTGTTGCTATAGGTACACTTTTCTTCCTAACTACGGGAGATTCTTCCATGACTTTTCAACAGCATACAAACCATAGTTACAGGAGTATGAAACTCTAGAAGTTGTTTAATTTATGAAAAATGAATGACCTGTAACATTTTAAACTTCATGTTTAGAAAAAATTCAAGTTTTATAGTTAATTATCTCAATTTTTTCCACAGTTTTTTAATAGATTTGGAAAATTCTAGACTTTCATAACCTGTAACTACTGTTTCTATGCTATGAAAAATTTATTGAAGGATCACTCTCACTTAGGAAGAAAAGTGTACCTATATGAACAAATGCAGCCAGTAATAAGTGAAAAACATGATTAAATTTAACATGTAAAGAAAGGTATTTTTCTACATTTTTGAACTTCCACTGCGATGAGTGTGAGTCCTCAATCCTTCCTGGTCGTGGTGACAAAATTTTATCAATGCATTTGTAAAAGTATAGATAGTAGATATTAAAATGTCCTGTGGTGCCTCTCCTGCTCCAAGTCGGCCCGTTTGACGTCCTATCCCTCTTAATTTACAAAGCTGACTGTATGCGCTGTACTGTATTTCTCCATAATGTAGAATACTGTAGAATCAGGGGAAAACCTCTCAGTGATTGACTGCATATCTCGAAAATAGGGACAGAAGGTTTTCATCCAGTCTCACCAAACAGTGTAAATGGCGTCATGAAAAGAGAGGGGTGCCACAGGGGTCAGTTTTGGGTCTGTTGCTTTTCTTGATGTATATCAATGATATGTCAGTAAGAATGGCCATTCTCTGCGACGTTTGACTTTCTCTATAATTTCTTAAGTACAAGGTTCTACTGTCTGTCCACGGTGAGTGGTTTGTCGGTTATTTTCCTATTAACCGACGAGTCTCAGTTCTGTGTGACATTGTTTTAGAAGTTACATAGTCTGTGTACTGGCGTTGTGTAAAGAGAGGGGTACTACAGGGGTCAGTTTTGAGTACGTTCCTTTCTTGATGGGTGCGTTATCAGTAAAAACGACCATTCTCTGCAACGTTTGACTTTCTGTGTAGTTTCTTAAGTACAAGGTTCTACTGTGTGTCCAGGGTGAGGAGTACATCGGTTATTTTCCTATTAACCGACGAGTCTCGATTCCATGTTACAATGTTTTAGCAGTTACAAAGTTTTAATCTGGGTATGGGAATTGTGTAAAGAGTGAGGTGCCACAGGGGTCAGTTTTGGATCCGTTGCTTTTAGTGATGTACATCAATGAATTATAATTAAGAATGACAATTCTCTGTAACGTTTGACTTTCAGTATGGTTTCTTAAGTACAAGGTTCTACTGTGTGTAAAGGGCGAGTGGTTCATTGATTATTTTCCTATTAATCTACCAGTCACAGTTCTGTGTTGCAATGTTTTAGCAGCTGTGTAGTTTTAGTCTGTGTATTTTAACATTAAAACGATTTGAGGAATACATATGTTGATCTTCTGTGTGAAAGTGCTAACGACGGTTTATGTTTTTTCTTTTGGTGTATTTAAAAGAAAATTAACAATATTCGCCTCAATTTAATAGAGTAAGCGCGCCGATCAGGTCGCTGCTGAGTGCCCTATACATAATATCCATCTACCAACAATGACAAATGATTCAAAAATTGTTAACTTTCGAGTTACACAAGTGTCATTGTAAAAGACTTGCAACGTACTGTTAGTTATGGTACCATCAGCATATGGCTTTCGGAGAAAAGATTAACGTATAACTCCACTGAAACGCAATATACACCTCGTAAAAAAGAAATTTTATCGCCCCAAAAAGGTGAGAGAAGTACGTGGATGGATGAAACGCTTTCTTGGAAGTTTTACTTTCAAAATCTTGTGATGTTCTGCTTAACATTAAGTTGGCCACTGGTGGTCCCATGACAATAATTTTAAATAGGACACGTTTCTCAATGTATTGTAAAATGATATGTATTTGCACACGATCGACATTCGGCGTCTTACGCTTTCGTCAGGCGACCTGAAGACGATCCAGGAAACCAAAAACCGCTTTCTGACGAAATAAATATAATTTTGCAGATCATTAGGAAGTGTTTCCTGTTTGATATCAATGCTGCTTCTTCAGTACAAGATTAATCTCCACTGTCTCTCTCAATAAAGCGCGAGCGCTTGTTTACTTTGCTTGCTTTTGCTTTATCGTCTCTTGTGGTGTAATATTTTGGAGCAACTCGTTGTGTTCACCAACAATCTTCTTACCCCAGGCACATCTGCACTGTCACATGGCGGACTTTGTGTAGGGCGTCATTCAGCTCACTCTGATTGCTAACTCTGTCAGGCTTGTATATAAACTACATCGTGGGATTTTTTTTGACAATATTGACTCATTCAGAATAAACTGCAACGTTCATTCAGACTGCACCATAAAACATTTACTTATGCACTATATAGAAAGCTGTGCGCTGTTCAGCGGTTTAATTTTCAGCAAGCTTTCATCAGAAATGAAAAAATAAAAAAATAATAAACAGCAAGTGATGAAATCTAAATGAAAAGGTTTATCGTGGTACACTACTTTTATGCTTTACAGGAATTGGTCGCACTGGTTGAGAAGTTTCCTCTGCAATGAGATATTTATTCACAGATCATCACACTGCGTTTTTCGTTTTTTATTAATATTTTTCTTTTGTTCATAAATTTTGTAATCGCCTTGCTGTAAACTTAGTGCCGACTTGTTCCATGGCCAAGTAGATTTGGCGTGCATAGTCCCAGCACACTTGATAAATAAATAAATAAAAATAAGCCTTCAGTTGTAGCTCAGATGTCTTCTTCTTTCGGAACAGCCTTCGCAATACTTCTGTCCTTACCGTTTGTTAGTGATAATTAATTTTCGCAACCAACATTATGACGCTGCTAAAGCAATATAACATAACAAGCCACTAAAATTTCATATTTACTAGATGTGTGTTCAAAATAAATTGATACTTATATTCATCAGCGCTTGTATCCTTTAATATACTCCCATCCGTTCCCATCGGAGTTTCCGTTTCGCCATACACTCATGGGAAATTTCTTCGACAATGTTCTTCAGTGTTCGTGGGGAATTCTGCTTAATGTCATACATGGTGGGGAAGTATCGTGCTTTCAGCACAGATTTAAATATTGGAATCACAAGTAATCTCGGTGGGCGAGGTGGATGTAGTTAGCTGGGGAAAAAAATATACAAATTGAGAAAAATGACTGGACAGTCACGTTCTCCTGGCGAAGAATCGTGAATTTCTTGGCACTATTGTAGTCTTTTTCTGTGAGCATTCTCACGCAACATTTTCGTTGCTGTTACATGACGATGAGGCAATTTGAATTTGGGGAAGACATTCTGAATATACAGTTCCAACAATAGCGAAAAAACTACTACGAACATCGTTTTCATATTTAATAGAGATTTTTTTTCCCTTGGAGATCTTTTGTCATCCCACTGCGATGAATGGACTTTTGGTTCTTCAATAGCGGGTGCCTGGTAGCATGCTGATATCTGTCTGTGAATGTGGGGTGCCGATAAATACTATGGCTGAGACATCCATTTTCTTTCCGGAGGACGAGAGTGTCTAGGAAAGGCAAGGCATTATCTCTCTGTACTTCCATCGTAAATCTGATGTAACTGAAAAATTACCCCAGTTTTTCACGTCCAACGAATGTGTCGTCGACTTAACGATGAAAGCAACTAGGAGAAGAAGAGGTTGCCTTTAGGTGGAGATAATGCGCTCCCCATCGCGACGCTGTCCGTCTGGTAAAAATAATCTCCATCATACAAAAAACACGAAGACTTCAGCATGTGCTAAAATAAATCCACACAGTGTCGACAAATAACTGAGAGAACAAATCTAAAGAGTCTTTGATGGGAACCCGCATGAACAACGTCACCACATCAAAGCTAGCCATCATACACTACTGGCCATTAAAATTGCTACACGAAGAAGAAATGCAGATGATAAACGGGTATTCATTGCACAAATGTATTACACTAGAACTGACGTGTGATTACATTTGCACGCAATTTGGGTCCATAGATCCTGAGAAATCAGTACCCAGAACAACCACCTGTGACCCTAATAACGGCCTTGATACGCCTGGCCATTGAGTCAAGCAGAGCTCGGACGGCGTGTACAGGTACAGCTGCTCATGCAGCTTCAACACGATACCACAGTCCATCAAGAGTAGTGACTGGGGTATTGTGACGAGCCAGTTGCTCGGCCACCATTGACCAGACGTTTTGAATTGGTGTGCGGGTAAAATGCCTGTCATCTCAACTGCTAGTGATACGAGGCCGTTTGGATCCAGCACGGCGTTCCGTATTACCCTCCTGAACCCACCGATTCCATATTCTGCTAACAGTCGTTGGATCTCGACCAACGCGAGCAGCAATGTCGCGAAACGATAAACCGCAATCGCGATAGGCTACACTCCAACATTTATGAAAGTCGGAAACGTAATGGTACGCATTTCTTCTCCTTACACGAGGAATCATGTTTCACCACTCAACGCCGGTCAACTGCTGTTTGTGTATGAGAAATCGGTTGGAAACATTCGTCGTGTCAGCATGTTGTAGGTGACACCACCGTCGCCAACCTTGTGTGGATGCTCTGGATAGCTAATCATTTGCATAACTTCGTCTTGTCGGTTAAATTTCTAGTCTGTAGCACGTCATCTTCGTGGTGTAGCAATTTTAATGGCCACTAGTGCATCAACTTCTCCGAGATGCAAGCATTTCATTCGCCTGATGAAGTCGGTCGTATTCTTGATGTAGTGCTCACAATGACCTACGCGCGGAGAAAGGACGCTGCCCAGATGTTTAGGTAGTCTTACACTGGTGATCCAATCGTGCTTATGCTGTGGCGTAGAGAAGTGTGCTCCTTATGAACCTTGGGAAGGCCATACAAAGTAGGTGGACGAGGTGTCTGAGGGACGAGATTCTTGACGATAACCTCTTCCAATGACGTCTACTGTAGAAGCTCCAGACGTCTTCCTCATTATTCTGGATATTGAGTACCTTGAAAGTTTTTGATACGTCTCCTCCTCCAGCGTCAACCGGATCCCTTCGTCAGAGATTGTTCCATAATGACGGCTTCATTTTCTTGTCCGCTGGTAAACCTACGGTGAGAGGATCGTTGCGGAGCTCTGAAGTCCATTACGCTCAGCTCTTGCCAGGTTGGTGGCTTTAGTTTTGAAAGAATGCGGCTCGTTTCGTGATGGACTTCTTCTGCAGTTTCACTGGGAACTTTACCAACAGCTTGCTCCACATCACTAATGATGTCAATGAAAGGCATGGTTCTTGGAGATGGTGCGAAGTTAAGTCCCTTCCTGAGAGCCGACATGGCACCCGCATCGATCAGTTATCAGTATATATCGCCCCGAAACTACGCATTTGTATGTTACAACCGTCAGTTCGATGTTTCTTCTGTTCTTCGAAAGCAAAACGATGAGAAAACATTGCAATATATTTGACACATAAGCACTCTGTCTTCAGGCTGCAAGTGGCACATCTGCACCATCCGGAAGCCGTGTCATCCTCAGTTGAGGACGCGGATAGGAGGGTCAGCACACCGCTCTCCCGGTCGTTATGATGGTTTTCTTTGACCGGAGCCGCTACTATTCGGCCGAATAGCTCGTCAATTGGCATCACGAGGCTGAGTGCACCCCAAAAATGGCAACAGCGCATGGCGGCCCGTCAAAGTTCCGGCCACGCCCGACAGCGCTCAACTTTGGTGATCTGACGGGAACCGGTGTACCCAGTGCGGCATGGACGTTGCCACATGTTCGCTTAAAAATTTTCTGACACCTGCCAACTGGTTGACATTCACTTAATCCTTGATTTTTTTTTTATGTGACTGCCATTCACTGAAGTCTAAGTCTACATCTACAACTGCATATGTACTCCACAAAGCACTGTATGGTGCGTGGCGGAGGGTACTCTTCCTTTCTTGTTTCTCTCGCAAGTAGTGCGAGGGAAAAAGACGTGTGTCATATGCCTCCGTATGAGCTCTAATTTCTCGTATCTTTCCTCCGGGGTCCTTACGTTCAATGTGTGTTAGCTGTAGCAGAATCGTCTTGCAATCATCTTCAAATGCCGGTTACTAAATTTTCTCAATGGTGTTTCTCTAAAAGAACGTCGCTATCTCTCAAGGAATTCAAGTTTGAGTTCCAGAGGCGTCTCCGTAACGCTCACGTGTCGTTCAAATCTGTCGGTAACAAACCTAGCAACTCGCCTCTGAACTGCTTAAATGTTTTCCTCCAACACTACATCATACGTATCCCTAACAGTCGAGCAGTACTGAAGAATACATCGCACTAGCCACATTTTCCTAGAATTGTCCCAGTAACCCGAAGTCCACCAGTCGCCTTTCCTACCAAAATCCTCACATGCTCGTTCCATTGCATATGACTTTGCAACGTTACGCCCAGATATTTAAACGACTTTACTGCGTCAAGTAGGACACAAGTAATACTGTGTCCGAACACTACAGGTTTGTTCTTCTTACTCATCCGCATTCATCACGCCGCCTGGAAATTATGTCTAAGTTGTCTCGTATCTTCCTACAGTCACTCAGTTTGGTCACCTTACCGTACACCACAGCATCATCGGCAAACGACTGCAGATTGCTGCCCACCCTGTCCGCCAATTCATTTATAAATATAGAAAATAACAGCAGTCCTGTCACACTTCCCTGGGGCACTCCTGACGATACCCTTGTGTCTGATGACAATTCAATTTTCCAACTTAATTTTCATTATTACTTGTTCTATTTTGATTTCTATGAAAAAAAAAGGATCTCTAAAGTAAAACAACAACCTAACATATATAAAAATGATGCAAAATACGACAGTTAGAACTTAAATAGTGGTAAATATTTATTGAGAACCAATCAAAAGAGTTACACGTTTGCACCTGTTGTAGTCACCAGCTTTGTGTAGAACCCGTTGCCAGCGATGTGGAAGGCGTAGTATACCGTTAGCATAGCCCGTTCTGTTGATGGTGCGAATGGAGCGGTCTACTGCCTGTCGAATCTCTGGAAGAGTTCTGAAGCGAATGCCACGAAGTGGTTCCTTCATCTTCAGAATCAAATAAAAGTCACAAGGATTCCCAGTCTCATCGACCGAACAGAGCAGCCACAGCTTGCGCTGTATGCGCCCGCGCATTGTCGTGCAAAATGATGGGTGGGTTGCGCAGAAAGTGTCGCTGCTTCTATCGCAAAGCTGCTCGCAGATGATGCTCCAGAAACGAACAGTAATACGACAGCCGGCCGGAGTGGCCGACGGTTCTAGGCGCAGCAGTCTGGAACCGCGTGACCGCTACGGTCGCCGGTTCGAATCCTACCTCGGGCATGGATGTGTGTGATGTCTTTAGGTTCGTTGGGCTTAAGTAGTTCTAAGTTCTAGGGGACTGATGACCACGGCAGTTAAGTCCCATAGTGCTCAGAGCCATTTGAACCAAGTAATACGACTTATGTCCTTGTGACTTTGATTTGATTCCGAAGATGCAGAAACGACTTCGTGGCATTCGGTTCATAACTGTTCCAGAGATTCGACATGCAGTAGACCGCTCCACTCGCACCATCAACAGAAAAGGCTCCGCTAACGGTATTGCTTCCACACAACGCTGGTGACTACTTTCAAGGACAGTGACAGGTGCAAGCACGTAACTCTTTTCTATCGGTTGTGAATACGTAGTTGCCACTATTTATGTTCCAACCCTCACACAATATAGAAGCAGATATTTACATAATAGACGAAGACAAATCTGATTTCTCTAGTCATCATTTTGCCTTGACGCCAGCGACAACATACCATAGCACTGACTGTGGTGGAAGAATGAGGGAACCATATTGTTCACTATTTATGGATTCAAATGTTGACCTTTCTGGTCGTACGTTTTCTACTGTTGGAGGACCACTTTTGAATCGGGACAAATATTCGACAACAGTGCGTTCGACAACCCAATATTTCACCTTGTAGCATAGCAGAAACCGCCATTAACGTTGTACCATCTTTCGCTCAAATAACAGTAGCTCTGAAACGAAACGAAAAACCACAACAGTGATGTGTCACAATGGGGTTGTTCGGGGGGGGGGGGGGGGTTGATAAATACAGATCAAATTTAGAAAGCTTAATTGCCACGTAAAAAGTACCTCATATTAGTCACGAAACGTTTCAGTATCTCCGCTCCTAATTTGGGTATTAGCCCGCCAGCATGGCTTTCAGAATACATGCTGGCCAATTATTCTGCGTTACTTTACCCAAAACGCGTCCTGACTATATTGTATTAGATTTTAGTGGCTGATTACTGTTTATTGCGTTGCCGTTTTTAAATGAAGTTTTGGGCACAGCACGCACCAATATCATTGTGAAAACATGTTTTAGGCCCTTTCCAGCTATGTATAAAAGCTCTTCCAGTAAGGAAGCCAAATTGTCGGCTCAATGCTACTGATAATTACGACCCAAAAAGTTTCTAAAGACGTGGGCCCCTCTGTCTATGACTGAGCAGTTACAGCTGCTTAAGATCAAACCACAAAGTACCCATGACTAACAGTTGCCACTTTGCCATCTAAATCATAAAACACTGCAGATTCAAACCTTGTATTTACAAATCGACGATGCACTGTCGCGCAAAAGAAACTGCATCTGAAGCTTACTGCCGAACCATTCTACTTCCACCAACGTACATTTCGCGTAAGGACCGAGGAGATAAGATGCGAGAAATTTGAGCCCCTACCTAGTATTGTAGACAGACTTTCTTGTTTGCGAGTGGAACGGGAACGGAAATGACTGGAAGTGGTACGAGGTAGTTTCCGCCACGAACTCCTCTCCTGTGCCAACTGCTTCATCTCAGAGAAGCACCAGCATCCTGTGTCATCAGTTCTGTGATGAGTGTTTCCCCTCCACTGCTCCATTTCGTGCCATGTAAAGTATTCCATGTCTTAACACTTGTCCTCTGTCCATTCTTCTGCTCAATATTTTCCTCATGTTCCTTCTTTCGCCGATTCTGAGGAGGATATCCTCATTTCTTTCCTTATCAGTTACCCTAATTTTCATCATCCATCTACAGCACCACTTGTAAAAAAAATTTAAAAAAATAATAAAAAAAGATAATAATAAATAAAGCGCACTGCGAAGGACTTATTCGATCGGTATATATGATGTACAGTCAATTAGATGATTGTTGTTGTTGTGGTCTTCAGTCCTGAGACTGGTTTGATGCAGCTCTCCATGCTACTCTATCCTGTGCAAGCTTCTTCATCTCCCAGTACTTACTGCAACCTACATCGTTCTGAATCTGCTTATGTATTCATCTCTTGGTCTCTCTCTACGAGTTTTACCATCCACGCTGCCCTCCAATGCTAGATTTGTGATCCCTTGTTGCCTCAGGACATGTCCTACCAACCGATCCCTTCTTCTAGTCAAGTTGTGCCACAAACTTCTCCCCAATCCTATTCAATACCTCCTCATTAGTTACGTGATCTACCCATCTAATCTTCAGCATTCTTCTGTAGCACCACATTTCGAAAGCTTCTATTCTCTTCTTGTCCAAACTATTTATTGTCCATGTTTCACTTCCATACATGACTACACTCCATACAAATGCTTTAAGAAATGACATCCTGATACTTAAATGTATACTCGATGTTAACAAATTTATCTTCTTCAGAAACGCTTTCCTTGCCATTGCCAGTCTACATTTTATGTCCTCTCTACTTCGACCATCATCAGTTATTTTGCTCCCCAAATAGCAAAACTCCTTTACTACTTTAAGTGTCTCATTTCCTAATCTAATTCCCTCAGCATCACCCGACTTAATTCGAC
Organism: Schistocerca gregaria; assembly: GCF_023897955.1. Lineage (NCBI taxonomy): Eukaryota > Metazoa > Arthropoda > Insecta > Orthoptera > Acrididae > Schistocerca > Schistocerca gregaria. Next base: position 925,840,557 of record NC_064922.1, on the reverse strand, counting down.
TACATTCCATTATCCTCGTTTTGCTTTTGTTGATGTTCATCTTATATCCTCCTTTCAAGACACTGTCCATTCCGTTCAACTGCTCTTCCAAGTCCATTGCTGTCTCTGACAGAATTACAATGTCATCGGCGAGCCTCAAAGTTTTTATTTCTTCTCCATGGATTTTAATACCTACTCCGAATTTTTCTTTTGTTTCCTTTACTGCTTGCTCAATATACAGATTGAATAACATCGGGGAGAGGCTACAACCCTGTCTCACTCCCTTCCCAACCACTGCTTCCCTTTCATGCCCATCGACTCTTACAACTGCCAACTGGATTCTGTACAAATTATAAATAGCTTTTCGCTCCCTGTGTTTTACCCCTGTCGCCCTTAGAATTTGAAAGAGAGTATTCCAGTCAACATTGTCAAAAGCTTTCTCTAAGTCTACAAATCCTAGAAACGTAGGTTTGCCTTTCCGTAATCTTTCTTCTAAGATAAGTCGTAAGGTCAGTATTGCCTCACGTGTTCCAACATTTCTACGGAATCGAAATTGATCTTCCCCGAGGTCGGCTTCTACCAGATTTTTCCATTCGTCTGTAAATAATTCGCGTTGGTATTTTGCAGCTGTGACTTATTAAACTGATAGTTCGGTAATTTTCACATCTGTCAACACCTGCTTTCTTTGGGATTGGAATTACTATATTCTTCTTGAAGTCTGAGGATATTTCGCCTGTCTCGTACATCTTGCTCACCAGATGGTAGAGTCTTGTCAGGACTGACTCTCACAATGCCGTCAGTAGTTCTAATGGAATGTTGTCTACTGCAGGAGCCTTGTTTCGACTCAGGTCTTTCAGTGCTCTATCAAATTCTTCACGCAGTATCGTATCTCCCATTTCATATTTATCTACATCCTCTTCCATTTCCATAATATTGTCCTCAAGTACATCTCCCTTGTATACACCCTCTGTATACTCCTTCCACCTATCTGCTCTCCCCTCTTTGCTTAGAACTGGGTTTCCATCTGAGCTCTTGATATTCATAGAAGTGGCTCTCTTTTCTCCATAGGTCTGTTTAATTTTCCTGTAGGTAGTATCTGTCTTACCCCTAGTGAGATAAGCCTCTACATCCTTACATTTGTCCTCTAGCCATGCCTGCTTAGCCATTTTGCACTTCCTGTCGATCCCATTTTTGAGACGTTTGTATTCCTTTTTGCCTGCTTCATTTACTGCATGTTTATATTTTCTCCTTTCATCAATTGAATTCAATATTTCTTCTGTTACCCAAGGATTTCTACTAGCCCTCGTCTTTTTACCTACTTGATCCTCTGTTGCCTTCACTACTTCATCCCTCAGAGCTGCCCATTCTTTTTCTACTGTTATTGTTTCCCCCAATCCTGTCAATTGTTCCGTTATGCTCTCCCTGAAACTCTGTACAACCTCTGGTTTAGTCAGTTTATCCAGGTCCCATCTCCTTAAATTCCCACCTTTTTGCAGGTTCTTCAGTTTTAATCTACAGTTCATTACCAATAGATTGTGGTCAGAGTCCACATCTGCCCCTGGAAATGTCCTACAATTTAAAACCTGGTTCCTAAATCTCTGTCTTACCATTATATAATCTATCTGATACCTTTTAGTATCTCCAGGATTCTTCCATGTATACAACCTTCTTTTACGATTCTTGAACCAAGTGTTAGCTATGATTGAGTTGTGCTCTGTGCAAAATTCTACCAGGCGGATACCTATTTCATTTCTTAGCCCCAATCCATATTCACCTACTATGTTTCCCTCTCTCCCTTTTACTACTGTCGAATTCCAGTCACCCATCACTATTAAATTTTCGTCTCCCTTCACTACCTGAATAATTTCTTTTATCTCATCATACATTTCTTCAATTTCTTCGTCATCTGCAGAGCTAGTGGGCATATAAACTTGTACTACTGTAGTAGGCGTGGGCTGCGTGTCTATCTTGGCCACAATAATGCGTTCACTATGCTGTTTGTAGTAGCTTAGCCGCACTCCTATTTTTTTATTCTTTATTAAACCTAGTCCTGCATTAGCCCTATTTGATTTTGTATTTATAACACTGTATTCACCTAACCAGAAGTCTTGTTCCTCCTGCCACCGAACTTCACTAATTCCCACTATATCTAACTCTAACCTATCCATTTCCCTTTTTAAATTTTCTAACCTACCTGCCCGATTAAGGGATCTGACATTCCACGCTCAGATTCGTAGAACGCCAGTTTTCTTTCTGCTGATAACGACGTCCTCCTGAGTAGTCCCCGCCCGGAGATCCGAACGGAATATTTTACCCAAGAGGACGCCATCATCATTTAACCATACAATAAAGCTGCATGCCCTCGGGAAAAGTTAGGACTGTAGTTTCCCCTTGCTTTCAGCCGTTCGCAGTACCATAACAGCAATGCCGTTGCCCCTGAACTACTGAAATGGCTGCTGCCCCTCTTCAGGAACCACACGTTTGTCTGGCCTCTCAACTGATACCCCTCCGTTGTAGTTGCACCTACGGTACGGCTATCTGATCGTTCAGGCACGCAATCCTCCCCACCAACGGCAAGGTCCATGGTTCATGGGGGGAGGATTAGATGATTACAATTTCAGAAAAAATTGATGTTTTATTCAAGGTTAAGGAGCTTCACAAACTGCAAAAGTCAATAGCGCGTTGGTCCAATTATGGCCCTTATGCAGTTATAGGCTTGGTATTGATTGATAGATTTGTTGGATATCCTCCTGAGGGATACGGTGGTAAATTCTGTATAATTGGCACGTCAGATCGTCAAAATCCCTAAATGATTTGAGAGCCCTGCCCATAATGCTCCAAACGTTCTGAATTGGGAAGAGATTTAATGACCTTCCTGGCCAAGGTAGGGTTTGGGAAGCACGAAGGCCAGCAATAGAAACTCTCGCCGTGTGATAGGCCTGAAATGCAGGTTCAGGATGGCTTGCCATAAAGAGCAGAAAAACGGGACGTAGAATATCGTTGATGTACTGTTTTGTTGTAAGGGTGCCTCGAATGGCAACCAAAGGGGTCCTGCTATGCAATATCTGATTTAAACAAGCAGCACCACAAGGTGAAATTTTGGGTTATGGCAAATGTAAGAAACTTCACTTGTTGGCGTAAAATCGATAGCAGGATGTAGATCACGTTCGCCTGTCACGAGAGAGACTAGAGACACACCGAGAAGCAACGAGCACCCAAAGCCCTCTCGACAGAATGTATTCCGCCCACCGCCCGCTGACCAGAGTGCCTCACTGACTAACTCATTGAGTTTTGCGTCTGTCAGTACCTTCACAGAGCCGACCAGAGTGTCCGTGCGGTTCTATGGGCTACAGTCTGGAACCGAGCGACCGCTACGGTCGCAGGTTCGAATCCTGCCTCGGACATGGATGTGTGTGATGTCCTTAGGGTAGTTAGGTTTAATTAGTTCTAAGTTATAGGCGACTGATGACCTCAGAAGTCCCGTAGTGCTCAGAGCCATTTTTTTAACCTTCACAGAATGAGCTCAGTTCACGTCACAGGCTACGACAGTACAGTAGTGACCACATTAGCGAGTAAAGGGACTGGCAGGGAAGTGTTCAATAGCAAGATTACCTAGTACTGATTGAGCCGCACGTGGCTCGTGTTCCCTCCATCATGTATTTTACAGCCTGTTTTTAATGTACTTCCACCTCACTACGTTAATCTAAATTACTACTGTCACTGAGTTGCTGCTTTGCCTGACCGTGACCGGCGCTAGCAGCGCATATCGATATACCCCTCCCGTAGTATCTTTGCTCGACTGCTATTACTTCCCAGTCGTTGTCTGTCATAAAGGAGTTCGGCTCGCGAGTTCGGGCTGCAGTCAGTTGGAACGCGTCTGGAGTGCAGTACGGAGGTGCCAGTCGGGGAATTGCAATGCGGCACTAGTGCAGTCGGGTTGGAGCAGCAGTGAGGTCTGCGTCGACATGGCTCGCCCGACCATTGTCGCCACGCACGCATCACTTGAGCCGGGCCACTGTCTTGGTGGATCGTCGGTCAGTCGGTGCCTCTCCAATCGTTCATGAGTCGGCTGTGTGTGTGTGTGTGTGTGTGTGTGTGTGTGTGTGTGTAAATCGACCCCCGATTTGTCTTCGTGCACACTTAGTTGCTGTTGGGAATCGGCCAGGTCTATGTGCAAGTGATTGTCAGGTTGTGTGTGCAGTTGGCGTTATTACCACTCACGACTATTTTAGATGTCGTCAGCATTCTGAGGGGAGTCGCTCGGTTGCTGCGGACCAGGGGAGTTATCTCCACGTGGTGTAGTCGACTGGGTCCGCTGGCGGTCACTGCACAGTGTCGGAGGGTGTGTGGAGCTGTCCGATCGCTACGAGCTTCATGGTTCACAGACCCAGGACGTCAAAGTTGAGTAGTGATCTCAACTACGCAAGCCACATCCATTCATGTTGTGTGGTTCGTTTCGGCGGTTCTCTGTTGGGGAAGCTGTCCTGTCACCAACGCCGAGTGTTTCTATTAACTATATTGGTGGACTACAATTCAAGTGCACCAACGGAATTTTCTGCCTTGTGGCCGTTAGTGTTCCGGTTACCTGCCCTGGCCACTAACGTAATTTCAGGGAGCGTCCTTTCCTCACCTGTTGTCGCTGTCCAACATGGCGTATAATTTTGACAGGTAATACATACTTCATTGTGGATTATCACGTTCGTAACCTTTTATGTTTGAGTTCTCATGTACGATTGGTGGCAAGCAAGTCGTGTCGGTCGGTCCGTGGCTGTCCCTTGGTTGGGTTCCGACGGATCAAGTGTAGTTGGGATCACCACATGTCTCACCTAAGTGAACGAGGGCAGACCGACCTCTCTGGAGGCATCTGAGTGCAGTTGTCTTTATTGTCTTTCCCACCGGTGTTTAATTATCTGTTTTCATCTACTTAAAATTTAAGGGTTATGGTTATATTTTTTTTTTTAATTTTGCGAAGTTAATTGTGGGATTTCAGCAGTACAACTTTATTCTTAAAATATTTTTCAATCTTAAACATTGCGCCCATCTGCCTTTAAAAGATTATAGTAATATATTTTAAAATTTTGAAACTTAATTGTGGCCTTCAGCCATTTGTATTGCACCTTGCATATGTTTGTTCTATCTACTCTGCCTTGAGGCTTTCCTCCTAGCTGGGATATATATTTTTTATTATTTTATTTGCTATTTTAATTGAATTTTTATCATGTTGATTTCTAAGATTTCTTGTTTCGAGGCCTTCTGCCATGAAAGAGTTGCATTTGGTAAAGGTTCGTCTATGTGCCGCTTTGGTTGTAAATGTGTTATTAAATTGCAATAAATTACAATTACACTCCTGGAAATGGAAAAAATAACACATTGACACTTGCTCCGGACACTGCGAGAGGGCTGTACAAGCAATTATCACACGCACGGCGCAGCGGACACACCAGGAACCGCGGTGTTGGCCGTCGAATGACGCTAGCTGCGCAGCATTTGTGCACCGCCGCCGTCAGTGTCAGCCAGTTTGGCGTGGCATACGGAGCTCCATCGCAGTCTTTAACACTGGTAGAATGCCGCGACAGCGTGGACGTGAACCGTATGTGCAGTTGACGGACTTTGAGAGAGGGCGTATAGTGGGCATGCGGGAGGCCGGGTGGACGTACCGCCGAATTGCTCAACACGTGGGGCGTGAGGTCTCCACAGTACATCGATGTTGTCGCCAGTGGTCGGCGGAAGGTGCACGTGCCCGTCGACCTGGGACCGGACCGCAGCGACGCTCGGATGCACGCCAAGACCGTAGGATCCTACGCAGTGCCGTAGGGGACCGCACCGCCACTTACCAGCAAATTAGGGACACTGTTGCTCCTGGGGTATCGGCGAGGACCATTCGCAACCGTCTCCATGAAGCTGGGCTACGGTCCCGCACACCGTTAGGCCGTCTTCCGCTCACGCCCCAACATCGTGCAGCCCGCCTCCAGTGGTGTCACGACAGGCGTGAATGGAGGGACGAATGGCCTTCTGCCATGAAAGAGTTGCATTTGGTAAAGGTTCGTCTATGTGCCGCTTTGGTTGTAAATGTGTTATTAAATTGCAATAAATTACAATTACACTCCTGGAAATGGAAAAAATAACACATTGACACTTGCTCCGGACACTGCGAGAGGGCTGTACAAGCAATTATCACACGCACGGCGCAGCGGACACACCAGGAACCGCGGTGTTGGCCGTCGAATGACGCTAGCTGCGCAGCATTTGTGCACCGCCGCCGTCAGTGTCAGCCAGTTTGGCGTGGCATACGGAGCTCCATCGCAGTCTTTAACACTGGTAGAATGCCGCGACAGCGTGGACGTGAACCGTATGTGCAGTTGACGGACTTTGAGAGAGGGCGTATAGTGGGCATGCGGGAGGCCGGGTGGACGTACCGCCGAATTACTCAACACGTGGGGCGTGAGGTCTCCACAGTACATCGATGTTGTCGCCAGTGGTCGGCGGAAGGTGCACGTGCCCCTCGACCTGGGACCGGACCGCAGCGACGCTCGGATGCACGCCAAGACCGTAGGATCCTACGCAATGCCGTAGGGGACCGCACCGCCACTTCCCAGCAAAATAGGGACACTGTTGCTCCTGGGGTATCGGCGAGGACCATTCGCAACCGTCTCCATGAAGCTGGGCTACGCTCCCGCACACCTTTAGGCCGTCTTCCGCTCACGCCCCAACATCGTGCAGCCCGCCTCCAGTGGTGTCACGACAGGCGTGAAAGGAGGGACGAATGGAGACGTGTCGTCTTCAGCGATGAGAGTCGCTTCTGCCTTGGTGCCAATGATGGTCGTATGCGTGTTTGGCGCCGTGCAGGTGAGCGCCACAATCAGGACTGCATACGACCGAGGCACACAGGGCCAACACCCGGCATCATGGTGTGGGGAGCGATCTCCTACACTGGCCGTACACCTGTGGTGATCGTCAAGGGGACACTGAATAGTGCACGGTACATCCAAACCGTCATCGAACCCATCGTTCTACCATTCCTAGACCGGCAAGGGAACTTGCTGTTCCAACAGGACAATGCACGTCCGCATGTATCCCGTGCCACCCAACGTGCTCTAGAAGGTGTAAGTCAACTACCCTGGCCAGCAAGATCTCCGTATCTGTCCCCCATTGAGGATGTTTGGGACTGGATGAAGCGTCGTCTCACGCGGTCTGCACGTCCAGCACGAGATCTCCGTATCTGTCCCCCATTGAGGATATTTGGGACTGGATGAAGCGTCGTCTCACGCGGTCTGCACGTCCAGCACGAACGCTGGTCCAACTGAGGCGCCAGGTGGAAATGGCATGGCAAGCCGTTCCACAGGACTACATCCAGCATCTCTACGGTCGTCTCCATGGGAGAATAGCAGCCTGCATTGCTGCGAAAGGTGGATATACACTGTACTAGTGCTGACATTGTGCATGCCTGTGTCTATGTGCCTGTGGTTCTGTCAGTGTGATCATGTGATGTATCTGACCCCAGGAATGTGTCAATAAAGTTTCCCCTTCCTGGGACAATGAATTCAAGGTGTTCTTATTTCAATTTCCAGGAGTGTAGAAGGTGAAACTGATCCCAACCTTTATTGGCCCTTACCACAATCCTAATTACCTGTTCTGCCCAGCGAGTTTAGCGGGCGTCTCACTGATGGGCTTGTACCACAACACATGGACTCTATTAATGTTAACTATCCAGTTCATGTAAATAAAAAACCGTATTACTCCACGTGTCATTTTTGTTGTAGAAAGGGGATATCGGCCACCCATAACAACATCCTCTACGTTGCTTCTATGCGGTATAAGACGCTACAGTGGTGATGACAATACTACACTTGGTATCAGACTTACAGATTTCATACTGTACGTGGAACGCACTGATGCCGATTGGGCATCTCTAGACACATCTTCGGCCTGGGTTTGCGTTAACTGTAATGGAGTTCTCTTCAGTGATGATTCCTGCTCCGATATGGGATTCGACGACCAGCAAAAACTTGTCTGGAGAAGCTCCAGACAACAGTGGTTTCCATCCTGACTGTCGTCTTTCACACGGCGCTACAACCGGGATTCAGTGTCTGGGGTGCCAATTATTTCCGTAGTAGGACCCCTCTGGTTGTCGTCAGCTTCACCCCTACGTTGACGATATTCTACAATGCCTTCGTGGTAAGCCATCCTGGGCTTGCGTCCCCACCCGCACAATGCGAGAGTTTCTACTGCTTATCCGCGTGTTCGCCAAATCCTACCTTGTCCAGGAAGGTGGCCGGATCTCTCCACAGCTGAGAAGGTTCGGAGTATTATGAGGACGGCCCTCCAACCAGCTAGGAATTTTGATTACCTAAGGCGGGAATTGGCAGAATTAAGCACGATATCCCTAAGCAGGGCACCCAACAACTCTATCAATCAATGCTTGCGTAATGGCCAGATGTCGACGAATGCGTTATTGACTTGCTCAATTTGTGAAGATCCTTCTCTTTAATACACACATCAAAAAAAGTTTTGCATCGTCCTTGTTCCGAGAACTCCTGAAGACAGACGTTTACTGTGGATATTGTATCACAGACACAATCCCTTTGACTGTTCAGAGATGTCTTTAAACCCTCTCAAAGATGTAAACAACCGTGCATGAGGAGCACATATTAGACGGTGGGGGTCCAACAGCCGATCAGTTCCAGTCATTCCACGAGGAAGGAGGTACACGGTAGTTCAACAATGCCTACACCTCAGTACCGCGGCTCGATCGCGTCCGCATTGTTACTTTGTGCCATGAAGGCTCTCAACAACAGGAGGGTCCAGGCGTCTCGAAGTAAACCAAAGAGACGTTGTTCGGACATGAACGACGTACAGATAGGCAGGAACTATCGATGACATACCTCGCTCAAGCCACCCAAGGCCTACTACTGCAATGGATGTCGGCTGCCTAAGGATTATTGCTCCGTGGAACCCTGACAGCAACGCCACAGTGTTGAATAATGCTTTTCGTGCAGCCATAGTACATGGATTTACGACTCAAACTATGCGCAGTAGCCTAGTGATGCGCAACTTTACTCCCGACGTCCATGACGAGGTCCATCTTTGCAACCAAGACACCATGCAGTGCCGTAAAGATGAGCCGAACAACATGGCGAGTGGACCGCTCTGCATTAGCATCATGTTCTCTTCACCGATGAATGTCGCATATGCCTTCTACCAATCGTCGGAGACATGTCTGGAGGCAACCTTGTCAGGCTGAACACCTTAGACACACTGTCTAGCGAGTGCAGCAACGTGAAGGTTCCCTGCTGTTTTGGGGTGCCATTATGTGGGGCTGACGTACACCGCTGGTGATCATGGAAGGTGCTGTAATGGCTGTACGTTACGAGAATGCCATCCTCCGACCGATAGTGCAACCATAGCAGCAGCATATTGGCGAATCATTCGTCTACATGGACGAGAATTCGCGCCCCCATTGTGCACATTTTGTGAATGACTTCCTTCAGGATAACGACATCGCTCGACTAGAGTGGCCAGCATGTTCTCCAGACATGAACCCTATCGAACATGCCTGGGATAAACTGAAAAAGGCTGTTTATAGACGGCGTGATCCAGCAATCAGTCTGAGGGATCTACGCCGAATCGCCATTGAGGAGCTTGAACTTGTGGATAGTATGCCATGACGATTACAATGCAAGAGGACGTGTTACTGGGTGTTAGAGGTACCGGTGTGTACAACAATCTCGACCACCACCTCTGAAGGTCTTGATGTGTGGTGGTACAACTTGCAATCTATGGTTTTCATGAGCAATGGAAAGGGCGGAAATGATGTTTATGTTGATGTCTGTTCCAATTTTCTGTACAGGTTCCAGGACTCTCGGAACCGAGGTGATGCAAAACTTATTTTGATGTGTGTAAATCATCACATTTGTCTGAAATTGTAGTCATTTGTTAGTCTGTACACGTACACCACATCTACCGATTTCCGTCCCATTCGTATAATTGCTTCGTGATTCGTCGTATTTTTCTCTTAGAGTGTACGTTTTCAAACATTTATTACTAATTTAAGTCCAATGTTTGATACCAATAGACTTCTCTTTGCCAGGAATGCCCTCTTTGCCTGTTATATTTTATGTTCGCTTTGCTCCACGGTAGCAGAATTCCTTCACTTCGTCTACTTCGTGGTTCCCAATTTAATTTTATCACTAATCTTATTCCTACCTCTCATCATTACTTTAACCTTTCTACAGTTTATTCTGCTCTCCGCTGTCTGTTCATTCCATTCAGTATATCTTGTAATAAGTCCTCAGTCTCACCAAGGATAGAAATGTCATGAAGATGGAAATGTCATCAGTGAATCTCATCATTGGTATTCTGGATTTTAATCCCTCGATCTCTTTTCTGAATCTATATTTTACTTCTTATATGTGCAGGTTTAATGGTATGTGAGAAAGACTGCAGACTTGCCGTATATCCTTTCTTGGTCTTGCATTCTAACTGTTCATTTTCGGTTCTAATACATATTGTGTACCACCCGTCTTTCCCTAAGCTGACTGCTATTTTTCTGAGAATTTCAATTTTGTTTTCCATTCTTCTTTATATTATTATCTTCAGGAACTTGTTCGGTTATTCTCGAACATAACTGATATTACTATCTTCGGAATCTAAAGTCTGATGTTATGTCTCCAGTGCCATAGATTCTGTAAGCTAAGTTGAAGAGTTTTGTGATTGCCATATTCTCCAGTGATTCTAGAAATTCTGCCATATTTGTTCGCAAGTCTTCCACGGCTCTGTCAAACTCTAACATTAATAACGGTTCCCCGGCGCCTTCCAAATTGACTTCCATTTCTTCTTCTGTAGGGTTAGCGGACATTTATTCCATCGGTAGAGGCCTTCAGTGTACTTTTCTCACGTATACGCTCTTTCCTCTATGTTTAACAGCGGAATTCCCTCTGCATTATCGACACATTTGTTTTCACATCTGCGAAGGTAGTATTGACTTTTATGTATGCTTAATCCATCCTTCCAACGATCATTTATTTTTTGTTCCTCACACTGTTCCTGACGTGATATGGCCTTAGCTTCCTTACCGTATTACAAGTATCTAAAAAATCTATCCATCTGCTGTGATATTTTTTTACGGATTCTGCGATGTCAGTGTTCTTGCTATCCGTCCTTAACACGCTCCGTATTTATTTATCTTGAGTTTTGGCCTGAAGGCCATACAGCCGTACACCCCTCAAGTCAGGTAAAATTATTTTGCCATTGTAAATTATGAAAATGCTCACTGAGGGAATACATTACAAGAGCTACAGCGGGAATGAAATTACTTGAAATATTTTTAAAATAGGATTCAGTTATATGAAATTTCCCAAAGTAGCTGATTCTGCGCGTTTACTGTTTATTACGGCATTGTGTTGAGGAAACAGGCGCAGAATTCCCTGTTGGTTGATGTGCGCCGGCCGCTGTGACAGAGCGGTTATAGGCACTTCAGTCCGGAACCGCGCGGCTGCTACGGTCGCAAGTTCGAATCCTGCCTCGGGCATGGATGTGTGTGATGTCCTTAGGTTAGTTAGGTTTAAGTAGTTCTAAGTCTAGGGGATTGATGGCCTCAGATGTTAAGTCCCTAAGTGTTTAGAGCCTTTTGAACCATTTTGATAATGTGAAACCCTGTGAAATTGCAGTGAAATTCGATGAAATATGTCGCAGTGCACAGCAATACAACTCGACTTCGAAGTTAAGGCAAATAACATTGCAGGCTCTAAAATAAATGATGTAATTAATCATGTAATAGCCATCGAAAGGAAGATGAGTCTGTAGCACTTGCACACTTGTTGTTTGTCTAAAAAAACAAAAAAAGGAAAAAAGACGAATGAAATTATGGCAAAGTTACACAACTGATACTCTCACGATAAAAATGATGAAGATATGTTGTAGGTACCAAAGACAGAGGTGTTGAGTTGCAACACCAATACACATTGAGATATTCACATTAGATATTCGTCTAATGCGGTAAAGCTGTTAATTTTTCTCTTGTTTTTACTACTGTGTACGGGATGATTTCAATTTTTCGCTTTATTTGCATCCATACGCTCAAGAATCTAACGATGCTGAAACCCAGATCAACGAACATAACCGGCGCGGACGGCTCATTAGTCAGGGAATGATAGATTTGGCTGATGTTTTGTCTGATAGAGGGATGCAAGGGAATTCATTTGCTTAAAGAACATCTACAGTCTTATACTTAGTTCCAAGCTATTTTTCAGCAAATCATTGTATGACTTCTCCACCCCGATAGCTGAATGGTCAGCGTGACGGACTGTCGTCCTCAGGGGACCGGCTTCGGTTCTCGGCTGCGTCGAGGATTTTCTCCGCTCAGGATCTAGGTGTTGTGTTGTCTTCATCATCATTTCATCCTCATAAAATGTTTTACTTCATAATGCATTACAGAAAGCGCAGAGTTCCATGCCTTGTCCACTTGAATGCCGCCGTCACAATTAACAAGATCCTCTGCCAAACGTGTTTCCACCGATTTCTTAATAACTGAATCGTAGAAGGATCTCGTCGAGGCCAAGATATCCGTGACAGAATGAAATATCCTGTGGAGGTACAGATTTCGGCTACGGTTGAATTACCAGGCTGCGAAAGGTGAGTGTTGCGATCATATTGAACGCATCTTTCACGCACTGTGAGCGTTGTCTAACCAATGTAGGGTTTGTCGCTCTGGCAAGGTATTCCGTACATCCCAGCCCTCCGCAATCCCAGATCGTCCTTTGCAGAACCTAGAAGAGTTCAAGTCTTTGCTTTTCCTTAAGATTCTACCTAATTTCGAGGAAATATTACCAACATACGGGAGGAACGCCCTGGGCGTGAACAGCTCCTTCTATTCTTGACCTTGTGGATCGTCGTGTTTCTTCTTCCTTAAAGCTGTACCGCTCTGATGTGGAGAATATCCATTATCTTTGAACACAGACTGTAAGTGTTCGCGCTTCTTTGCAAAGTTGTCTCCGTCGGACACGATACCGGAACACCAAAGTTGGAAGGCCGCCCATAGTTTATCATGTGTCTGGCAGATAGGCGCCTGTAAATACAGATTCACTTTTTTACTGATCCAGAAGGCCAGAAATGGCACGTAGCCTTTTCTATATCGATGATAAATTCGATATCGTCGTGAGCAGTATTCAGTTGCTTCAAAAAGCATGACAGTTCTTCTTTTCTGTGGTGCCACACTACAAAAGTATCAGCTACTTATCGCAGAAGACTTTTTAAGTTCTGCAGAATCAAGTGCCCTCTCCTCGAAGTCTTCCGTAAAAAAATTGCTTCCGGAGGGGAGAGAGGACTACTCATGCAAGCACCGTCAATCTGCTAGAGTGCTGAATAAAAAGTAGGTTGATGCTCAATGATATACAATTGTCTTGATTCTGAGGCCGACTACGGCAGCGAGGAAGGAATGGCGTGCAGCACGCTACGAATGCGCTGGCTTGCAACTTCGAACTCTGGCGGTGGAATCAGGGGTATCAGTGCCCAAGGACGTCACACAGCCACTGGCGATGCTGTGCAGGCAGCACCATTCTTGCTGGCCATGGCGGCTATCTGCTCCAGAAATCATGGCAAACCTGACCACTGCATGCAGAATGCTACCACAAACTCTGCACGATGTACGTGTAGACATGCAGAGTCACGCTCTGGACAGGAGTGGGCAGCATCAAAATCTGCTCACAGAAGAAGGCGGTCAGTGGCAGCTGCACACACCCAACATCTACATCTACATCTACATGACTACTCTGCAATTCACATTTAAGTGCTTGGCAGAGGGTTCATCGAACCGCAATCATACTATCTCTCTACTATTCCACTCCCGAACAGCGAGCGGGAAAAACGAACACCTAAACCTTTCTGTTCGAGCTCTGATTTCTCTTATTTTATTTTGATGATCATTCCTACCTATGTAGGTTGGGCTCAACAAAATATTTTCGCATTCGGAAGAGAAAGTTGGTGACTGAAATTTCGTAAAAAGGTCTCGCCGCGACGAAAAACGTCTATGCTTTAATGACTTCCATCCCAACTCGTGTATCATATCTGCCACATTCTCTCCCCTATAACGTGATAATTCAAAACGAGCTGCCCTTTTTTGCACCCTTTCGATGTCCTCCGTCAATCCCACCTGGTAAGGATCCCACACCGCGCCGCAATATTCTAACAGAGGACGAACGAGTGTAGTGTAAGCTGTCTCTTTAGTGGACTTGTTGCATCTTCTAAGTGTCCTGCCAATGAAACGCAACCTTTGGCTCGCCTTCCCGACAATATTATCTATGTGGACCTTCCAACTGAAGTTGTTCGTAATTTTAACACCCAGGTACTTAGTTGAATTGACAGCCTTGAGAATTATACTATTTATCGAGTAATCGAATTCCAACGGATTTCTTTTGGAACTCATGTGGATCATCTCTCACTTTTCGTTATTTAGCGTCAACTGCCACCTGACACACCATACAGCAATCTTTTCTAAATCGCTTTGCAACTGATACTGGTCTTCGGATGACCTTACTAGACGGTAAATTACAGCATCATCTGCGAACAGTCTAAGAGAACTGCTCAGATTGTCACCCAGGTCATTTATATAGATCAGGAACAGTAGAGGTCCCAGGACGATTCCCTGGGGAACACCTGATATCACTTCAGTTTTACTCGATGATTTGCCGTCTATTACTACGAACTGCGACCTTCCTGACAGGAAATCACGAATCCAGTCGCACAACTGAGACGATACCCCATAGCTCCGCAGCTTGATTAGAAGTCGCTTGTGAGGAACGGTGTCAAAAGCTTTCCGGAAATCTAGAAATACGGAATCAACTTGAGATCCCCTGTCGATAGCAGCCATTACTTCGTGCGAATAAAGAGCTAGCTGCGTTGCACAAGAGCGATGTTTTCTGAAGCCATGCTGATTACGTGTCAATAGATCGTTCCCTTCGAGGTGATTCATAATGTTTGAATACAGTATATGTTCCAAAACCCTACTGCAAACCGACGTCAATGATATAGGTCTGTAGTTAAATGGATTACTCCTACTACCCTTCTTGAACACTGGTGCGACCTGCGCAATTTTCCAATATGTAGGTACAGATCTATCGGTGAGCGAGCGGTTGTATATGAGTGCTAAGTAGGGAGCTATAGTATCAGCGTAATCTGAAAGGAACCTAATCGGTATACAATCTGGACCTGAAGACTTACCCGTATCAAGCGATTTGAGTTGCTTCGCAAGCCCTAAGGTATCTACTTCTAAGAAACTCATGCTAGCAGATGTTCGTGTTTCAAATTCTGGAATATTCCTTTCGTCTCCCCTGGTGAAGGAATTTCAGAAAACTGCGTTCAATAACTCCGCTTTAGCGGCACAGTCGTCGATAACAGTACCATCGCCACTGCGCAGCGAAGGTATTGACTGCGTCTTGCCGCTTGTGTTCTTTACATACGACCAGAATTTCTTCGGATTTTCTACCAAATTTCGAGACAATGTTTCGTTGAGGAACCTATTAAAGGCATCTCGCATCGAAGTACGTGCCAAATTTCGCGCGTCTGTAAATTTTAGCCCATCTTCGGGATTTCGCGTTCTTCTGAACATCGCATGCTTTTTCCATTGCCTCTGCAACAGCGTTCGGACCTTTTTTGTGTACCACGGGGGATCCGTTCCATCTCTTACCAATTTATGAGGTATGAATATCTCAATTGCTGTTGCTATTATATCTTTGAATTTGAGCCACATCTCGTCTACATTCGCATAGTCAGTTCGGAAGGAATGGAAATTGTCTTTTAGGAAGGCTTCTAGTGGCACTTTATCCGCTTTTTTAAATAAAATTATTTTGCGTTTGTTTCTGATGGATTTGGAAGAAATGGTATTGAGCCTAGCTACAATGACCTTGTGATCACTAATCCCTGTATCAGTCATGATGCTCTCTATCAGCTCTGGATTGTTTGTGGCTAAGAGGTCAAGTGCGTTTTCGCAACCATTTACAATTCGCGTGGGTTCGTGGACTAACTGCTCGAAATAATTTTCGGAGAAAGCATTTAGGACAATCTCGGAAGACGTTTTCTGCCTACCACCGGTTTTGAACAAGTATTTTTGCCAACATACCGAGGGTAGGTTGAAGTCCCCACCAACTATAACCGTATGAGTGGGGTATTTATTTGTTACGAGACTCAAACTTTCTCTGAACTGTTCCGCAACTGTATCATCGGAGTCTGGGGGTCGGTAGAAGGAGCCAATTATTAACTTAATTCGGCTGTTAAGTATAACCTCCACCCACACCAATTCGCACGGAGTATCTACTTCGACTTCACTACAAGATAAACCACTACTGACAGACACCAACACTCCACCACCAATTCTGCCTAATCTATTTTTCCTGAACACCGTCTGAGACTTCGTAAAAATTTCTGCAGAACTTATTTCAGGCTTGAGCCAGCTTTCTGTACCTATAACGATATCAGCTTCTGTGCTTTCTATTAGCGCTTGAAGCTCAGGGACTTTTCCAGCGCAACTACAACAGTTTACAACTATAATTCCGACTGTTCCTTGATCCAAGCACGTCCTGTAATTGCCAAGCACCCTTTGACATTGCAGCCCATCCCGCACTTTCCCGAGGCCTTCTAACCTAAAAAACCGCCCAGTCCACGCCACACAGCCTCCGCTACCCGTGTAGCCGCCAGCTAAGAGTAGTGAACTCCTGACCTATTCAGCGGAACCCGAAACCCCACCACCGTATGGCGCAAGTCAAGGAATCTGCAGCCAATACGGTCGCAAAACCGTCTGAGCCTCTGATTCAGACCCTCCACCCGGCTCTTCACCAAAGGTCCGCAGTCGGTTCTGTCAACGATGCTGCAGATGGTGAGCTCTGCCTTCATCTCGTAAGCAAGACCGGCAGCCTTCACCAAATCAGATAGCCGCTGGAATCCAGAGAGAATTTCCTCAGATCCAAAGCGACACACGTCGTTAGTGCCGACATGTGCCACCACCTGCAGCTGGCTGCACCCTGTGCTCTTCATGGCATCCGGAAGGACCCTTTCCACATCAGGAATGACTCCTCCCGGAATGCACACGGAGTGCACACTGGATTTCTTCCCCTCCTTAGCCGCCGTATCCCTAAGGGGCCCCATTACGCGCCTAACATTGGAGCTCCCAACCACCAGTAAGCCCACCCTCTGCGATTGCCCGGACCTTGAAGGCTGAGAATGATCCTCTGAAACAGGGCAGGCAGCTGCATCTGGCTCAGCCAGAGACAGTGCCTGAAACCAGTTTGTCAGACGCACCGGGGAGCCTTTCTGATCAGCCTCCGGGGACGCCTTTCGTTGCCTGCCACGCCTTGGAACGACCTCCCAATCAACCACAGGCGAGGGCTCAGCCCCACTGCGGGCAGCAACCGGGGCAACCACAGCGGCAGACCGATCTGGGGACAGACGGGACGAGGTTGACATCCCCGTGATACCCAAGTCCGGCTCCCCACAGTGGTGCCCATTGGCAACAGCCTCAAGCTGCGTGACCGAAGTCAGCGCCGATTGCAGCTGTGAGCGAAGGGATGCCAAGTCAGCCCTCATCCGAACACAGCAAACGCAGTCCCTGTCCATTCTAATCGATGTTTAACAACAGTTACCGAAACACGAGTCCGTGCCTAGATAACGCAAGCGAAACACGCAAAGATTGTATCAAATAACCTGTACAAATGCCTAACGACTGCGCTACAATCTGCTGAATCTACGATTACAGTAACTAAAACTCGAAATTGCACCTCCTATACGAAACTCACACGCAATTTAAATAAGAATCTACGAAGTAAACACTAAAGCGCGATGCTACATTGACACCGGTGTGTCAGACCCACCATACTTGCTCCGGACACTGCGAGAGGGCTGTACAAGCAATGATCACACGCACGGCACAGCGGACACACCAGGAACCGCGGTGTTGGCCGTTGAATGGCGCTAGCTGCGCACCATTTGTGCACCGCCGCCGTCAGTGTCAGCCAGTTTGCCGTGGCATACGGAGCTCCATCGCAGTCTTTAACACTGGTAGCATGCCGCGACAGCGTGGACGTGAACCGTCTGTGCAGTTGACGGACTTTGAGCGAGGGCGTATAGTGAGCATGCAGGAGGCCGGGTGGACGTACCGCCGAATTGCTCAACACGTGGGGCGTGAGGTCTCCACAGTACATCGATGTTGTCGCCAGTGGTCGGCGGAAGGTGCACGTGCCCGTTGACCTGGGACCGGACCGCAGCGACGCACGGATGCACGCCAAGACCGTAGGATCCTACGCAGTGCCGTAGGGGACCGCACCGTCACTTCCCAGCAAATTAGGGACACTGTTGCTCCTGGGGTATCGGCGAGGACCATTCGCAACCGTCTCCATGAATCTGGGCTACGGTCCCGCACACCGTTAGGCCGTCTTCCGCTCACGCCCCAACATCGTGCAGCCCGCCTCCAGTGGTGTCGCGACAGGCGTGAATGGAGGGACGAATGGAGACGTGTCGTCTTCAGCGATGAGAGTCGCTTCTGCCTTGGTGCCAATGATGGTCTATGCGTGTTTGGCACCGTGCAGGTGAGCGCCACAATCAGGACTGCATACGACCGAGGCACACAGTGCCAACACCCGGCATCATGGTGTGGGGAGCGATCTCCTACACTGGCCGTACACCTCTGGTGATCGTCGAGGGGACACTGAATAATGCACGGTACATCCAAACCGTCATCGAACCCATCGTTCTACCATTAGACTTAGAACTAGTTAAACCTAACTAACCTAAGGACATCACACTCATCCATGCCCGAGGCAGGATTCGAACCTGCGAGCGTAGCAGTCGCGCGGTTCCGGACTGCGCGCCTAGAACCGCGAGACCACCGCGGCCGGCAAGTGTCCGGATACTTTTGATCACACAGTGTAAGGGCTGTGTGTCGCAGCACAGCCTTATGAGTCAAAACTGATGAGGAGTTGTGGGGCCCATCATCCGGTTGGTCTTCTGGCTGCCTAACGAGTGGTTCCAGGGAACAGATCATCGTCCGTCATTTTGCTCCCTGCCGCCGTTGGATAAGCAGCTGCAGCAGCAAGTCGTATAACCCTAGCTTACTTATTTGTTAGATAGTTTAATTAATTTCTTTGCTTGTTTTTGGGTACTTGCATTGTTTAATTCATATATTTCGGGTGTATTATAGTATTTGAGGGTTGTAGCATCGCGCCTTAGTACCTGAATAGTGTAAATTCGCGTAGTCGTCTACTTCTGTTTTTGTTTTGAACAGCCAGTGTCGGTTGGTCACAGTCATTGTGCTCCCTGCCGCCGTTGGATAAGCAGCTGCAGCAGCAAGTCGCATAACCTTAGCTTACTTATTTGTTAGATAGTTTAATTAATTTCTTTGCGTGTTTTTGGGTACTTGCATTGTTTAATTCATATACACTCCTGGAAATTGAAATAAGAACACCGTGAATTCATTGTCCCAGGAAGGGGAAACTTTATTGACACATTCCTGGGGTCAGATACATCACATGATCACACTGACAGAACCACAGGCACATAGACACAGGCAACAGAGCATGCACAATGTCGGCACTAGTACAGTGTATATCCACCTTTCGCAGCAATGCAGGCTGCTATTCTCCCATGGAGACGATCGTAGAGATGCTGGATGTAGTCCTGTGGAACGGCTTGCCATGCCATTTCCACCTGGCGCCTCAGTTGGACCAGCGTTCGTGCTGGACGTGCAGACCGCGTGAGACGACGCTTCATCCAGTCCCAAACATGCTCAATGGGGGACACATCCGGAGATCTTGCTGGCCAGGGTAGTTGACTTACACCTTCTAGAGCACATTGGGTGGCACGGGATACATGCGGACGTGCATTGTCCTGTTGGAACAGCAAGTTCCCTTGCCGGTCTAGGAATGGTAGAACGATGGGTTCGATGACGGTTTGGATGTACCGTGCACTATTCAGTGTCCCCTCGACGATCACCAGAGGTGTACGGCCAGTGTAGGAGATCGCTCCCCACACCATGATACCTGTGTGCCTCGGTCATATGCAGTCCTGATTATGGCGCTCACCTGCACGGCGCCAAATACGCATACGACCATCATTGGCATCAAGGCAGAAGCGACTCTCATCGCTGAAGACGACACGTCTCCATTCGTCCCTCCATTCACGCCTGTCGCGACACCACTGGAAGCGGGCTGCACGATGTTGGGGCGTGAGCGGAAGACGGCCTAACGGTGTGCGGGACCGTAGCCCAGCTTCATGGAGACGTTTGCGAATGGTCCTCGCCGATACCCCAGGAGCAACAGTGTCCCTAATTTGCTGGGAAGTGGCGGTGCGGTCCCCTACGGCACTGCGTAGGATCCTACGGTCTTGGCGTGCATCCGTGCGTCGCTGCGGTCCGGTCCCAGGTCGACAGGCACGTGCACCTTCCGCCGACCACTGGCGACAACATCGATGTACTGTGGAGACCTCACGCCCCACGTGTTGAGCAATTCGGAGGTACGTCCACCTGGCCTCCCGCATGCCCACTATACGCCCTCGCTCAAAGTCCGTCAACTGCACATAGGGTTCACGTCCACGCTGTCGCGGCATGCTACCAGTGTTAAAGACTGCGATGGAGCTCCGTATGTCACGGCAAACTGGCTGACACTGACGGCGGGCGTGCTCAAATGCTGCGCAGCTAGCGTCATTCGACGGCCAACACCGCGGTTCCTGGTGTGTCCGCTGTGCCGTGCGTGTGATCATTGCTTGTACAGCCCTCTCGCAGTGTCCGGAGCAAGTATGGTGGGTCTGACACACCGGTGTCAATGTGTTCTTTTTTCCATTTCCAGGAGTGTATATTCATCTCTTCCCTTCGGTATCGACTGTTTACAATAATGGAGACAAAATTACACTAGCATAGTTCCCAGGAAGCTGTACATGTTATCGTTCCTGCCATTCGCTATTCGTGAGCGGAACATTAAGAATCATTATTTGACACATTAAAAACCAGCCTTTGTCATACACTTTCTAGTGATTCACATCGTACACATGTAGCTAGGGAAGTACTCGTCCTTCATTAAAAACAGATTAATTATTGCACCCACAGACACCACCAACAAACTGCTAATAAATATTGTTTTGCTACAGCTGATCACGACTATTTCGTCATCACCCGACACACATTAAAGCTGGAAACTGCACGCAGCACACGCCATTTGATGCACGTAAATAGGAAAAACAATCCTGTAATGTTTGGGTACAATACTGGTGATGTGCTGCTCGATGCAGTCACGTCGATTAATTATGTAGCTGTAACGTTGAAAAGCTGTATGAAACGGAACTAGCCGTAAGATCAATTGTAATGAAGGAGAATTAGCTACTTAGGTTTTTTAGAATGCTAGGAAAAGGGTAGTTCAGCTATAACAGAGACCGCGTACAGAACACTTCTGTGATCCCTTCTTGAATACTGGTTGAGTGTTAGGGATCCCCACAAGACCGAATTACAGGAATAAATCGAAGCAATACAACGTGGGTCTGCTACATTTGTCGCCAGCAGGTTCGATCAACACGTGAGTATTATGGAGATGCTCCGAGAACTCAAATAGGAAGATGACATTCTTTCCGGAAAACACTATTAAGAAAAGCTGAATGACATACTGAATAAAATAATTTTAGGTATTATGCCACGTCATTACAAAACCATAGCAACTAAATTGCCGACATTAAGACAGACTACAGCGGTCCGCTTCGGAATGGTTCAGTACCAACGAAGAAACGGTGTTTGCGGCTGTCGTAAGTACTGAGAAGACAAGATAAATTAGGGTTCGTAGGGAATAATACGGGGTGTTGGGCCGGCGGGAGTGGCCGAACGGTTCTAGGCGCTACAGTCTGGTACAGCGCGACCGCTACGGTCGCAGGTTCGAATCCTGCCTCGGGCATGGATGTATCTGATGTCCTTAGGTTAGTTGGGTTTAAGTAGTTCGAAGTTCTAGGGGACTGATGACCTCAGAAGTTAAGTCTCATAGTACTTGGAGCCATTTGATTTTTGAACGGGATGTTGAAAAAGTATCTCCGCCGTGCCGTATGATTGTTCGCCTGCCTGGGTTACTCCCCTTCAAGTGGACTCTCCCAACATTCCACTGTTTCGTTTACCTCAGCCAGCGTCAGTGGTATCGTTGGTGTATGTCGTTACGTGTTGACGTGAACGTTTGTTTCGTTTCTCTCACTGTTTCATTTTTGTCACTGTTAAAATGCCAACCACTGAAGAACGTGTGTTTTTAGTCGAACAAGTGTTCAAAGCTGGCGGTAAATGCACATTTGAGTTCGTCAAACATTTAATTCAGTTTTCCCGGAGACAACACTCCTACATCGCAATACTTGCAATTTCTAGACGTCGAGTTGTGAGTCCCATATTTTTCAACGAAACAATAAACGCACAACGCTACTGCAGTGATATTATGTACCGTTTCATAGGATAACTTGTGTTAAGTGAAATACATAACGGTTATTTTCATCAAGATGTTGCAACCGCGCATGCAGCTCGCGTTTCAATGTCACTGCTTGCTGATGTTTTTGGTGATCGCATAATTTTGCAGGGACTTTGGCCACCACGATCGCCTGACCTAACACCACCTGACTGTTTCTTCTGGGATGCAACGAAACCAGCTGTCTATAAAAACCATCCAAAATCCATCGATGAATTGAAAACTGCAATGTCCTCTTTCACTGCTTCTGTTACAGAAGAAATGTTACAGCTTGTGTTTGGATAAATGATTAGACGAATTGAATTGTGTATTCAGCAACAGGGGAGGGGACACTGTCAACATTTAATGTTAAAATGTGTAAGTAAAAATGGATATTCAATAAAGTAATAACTTGTATTTCACTGAGTGTCATGGTGATATATTCACTGCGGCATACGGCACGCATGGCTAACAGTCATACGGCACTGAGGAGAGACTTTGTGAACACCCCGTTTAAACAGTCGTTTTTACCTCTCTCCATTTTTGAATGGAACAGGAAATACAATTGCTGGCAATAGTTCAACGTATCTCTCGCTATGTGCTGCATCGTGGCTTATGGAATATGTACATAGATGTAGATGTAGTAATTATATGCTTGTCCCCAAAAACACTATGGTTTCATTTGAGTGATATTTTACACTTTTCGATGAAAACACGATCGACATTTTTGAGAGATTGTTTCTCCACTTAGTAGTACTGTCATAATTGTAAGAAGCAACGCAACGTTGGAAATCGCAGTTGCAAATAACAATTTAAAGTAAGACATAAGTAACGAAAGGAAGCCAAAGCCGGAAAATTAGAATATAAAAAAAAGAAATAAGTAGCTACAGTGTTGAGACTTTCCATCTTCCACACAAATCAGAAAACTGTTGCTTGACAGAACAAAACACACACGCTTTGCGCTGAAACATGTTAAACGAAAATGTACGTGTGATGGTTGCCTACAAGTAAGACGATAGTTGAAAACCATTGAGTACTGCATCGTCTACGTTGCAACAAAGCGAACACAACAAATTCTGTTCACATTCTGCGACAGACAAGAGCGTCAAAATTACGGCTTGTCTACTCAAAATTGGTAATTCTAGAAACAAAAACAAAACAAAGTTAAGCTTACAGATGTAAAAAAGTAATCTGAAAACTTAACTTGCAGTATTATTACGCTGGAGGAAACAAATCACCGTCAAATGTTTCACAGATTGTTCTTCCTTACATGGCACGATGAGAATTAGGTAGAGGCATGAAATAAATTATTCGCTCCCCGTCCAGTGATGGAATTGGAGGAACGCAAATGAGATAAGATCGGATACCATCCAATCCATACTGATTAGTCGCCCGTGGAACGTGAATTCTGACGCGCATCTCAATCGACAAACTACTTGGGGTTGCACGCTAATTGGTTCAACATAATGATAGGAAGGACCATAGGTATTCCGTATATTATTACGGAATAATTTCGCGGTAACGCTGCATTCATGTGCCTTCGAGCGTGATAGATCTGTGCTGATTGGATTCAGGCAAACGTTAATCAACAGCTCATCTCCGTTGTATGTACTCTAACACTATGATTGATACAGCAGAACAAAACAATAGATACTGTGATATCGAGATTGATAGTACTACAACCTATTTACTCACCAAATACAACAATATTGTAGGGTCCTTTTCTCCTTATCAGATCACAAGATGAGCCTTGTTTACAGAGGCAAAACATATAGCAGATGTTTTCAGAGACTGTGAAATCCCCGTAACACATCTATTGTTTCTACTCTTTGTCGTGATCTTGTGAACATTGTTTTATACTTAACAAACTAAACTCTTGTGAACTACCTATACGGATTTTTGATGGACTTGTTTTTTATTTTCGATATTTGTTTCACACGATAGTATTCAGTATATGAGAACTTGAGTGACAAAACGCGCTCTATCACCATAAGTATTGTACGTCAAACATTATAGAGCTAGATTCTTCTTTCAATTTCCTTGCAGTTTGCTGAGACAGGCTATCAATAACTACTATAATTCGCTTTTAAACAGATAATAGGTAAGCAAGTATTAAATATTTGGCAGTAGATTTGTTTGAAAGTTGGGTAAAACATTTTTAGTTTCAGACCATAACTGTCAAGTCGGATGCCATATAACATACCGTCCTCTATCGACATTAAAGTAATTCTGCGCAACATACCATGAGTTTCTAATCTCATCTCTGAACGATGTGAGCACCTGATTATAAAGTTAATTTTCTTCACTGGGATGAACAAGAAGAATTTGGACAAAATCATCCGACTCTACCAGCCAGATGGACGATATGTTGCAGTCACGTACAAAATAGGAAGTTCAAAGATTTCTGGGTATATATAACGTTTTAAAGGTAATGGTAAATAATCCATGAGGCTGCTGCAAAAACGAATTTTAGTTTAAATGTTCGTGGAACATCCTCTCGTTCAATGAGGGTGGCGTAACAGCTGACTAAAACCGATGTCTTAGGTTCGAATGACTAGAGGTCATGACTCTGACATCAAACTGTAGTAGTACATACACTTTAAACAATACATGTTATCTTCTTTGCTTTTTGGCCTCTTTTTTCGCAGTTACGATGGTGCAAGTTATATAGCTTAAGTACCATCTTTTGCGACTGTAATAAAGTACAATTAAAACCAAACGCTTTTCGTTTTATTCTAAAGTGTGTTCGTTGGCCACTAACAATATAATTTTTGTTACAATTGTGGTTTGCTGGAATGATGAAGAGTCTTCATGGATTAACGTATAAATGTAATCAGTATTAATTATTATTGTTACTCCAATTTTTTTTATTTCTCACTCTTTCTTCGCGTGAAATTGCAGTTTGCTGAAATCTACCACATATGTGTAGAAGAACGTGAAGACTGGCGTAAGACACAAAAGACGGGGAGTAACTATAACAATTCATATTGTTTACAGTAATAATTTAAAGCATGAGAACGGTTCATGATAGTGACCACTGAAGACACTTAAGAATATATCCTAACGTGTTTGGTCTTAATTAGACTTTATTACACTCGCAGATGACGATATTAACCCTGTATAACATTTATTTAAAACAAAGTTGCAAGTCTTTACATATACGATACTGAATGTGCTGGTACGACATTTCTTTCTGGGATTTGTCAACCATACCTAACTTCTTACGAAAAACGCTGTAGATGGTTCCCTAATTCCAGAGTGATGTAGTCGTAAGTGTTTGCAACATACTTTTCAGACTTGCCCTGTTCTCAGTACAAACATTGTTATCTGGTCGCATAATTGAACAGAATGTGGACGAAGTAGAAATCATTCCTCGCTCTGTCCCTGAGATACCCACACAATCACGTGACCATTTTGAACACGAAGCTGGGTTCATCATTCAAAAATGTAAGGATTTTTCGCTCAACATTACTTGTTTTCTTTCTCTATCAGCAGGAGTAACACCTTCAACGTAGGCCGGGGAATATTGCAGTAGTAATTTCTTTGATGCGTTATGGACATTCTCCGTTTAGTTCAAATAACAGCTCTCGCCCTTGAAATTACCCAGCGATCTCATCAACAACACTCCCTTCTCACACTCGCGATGCGGACGTAATCGACAGACCGTTGCATACGCATCTTTTCACCGCAAGTATAATAGGTGGTCCACAATTGATTTCTTTAGGGAATCGTCTGGCACCTGTCATTTCATGGAAAATGGAAATGAGCGTTTGGCGTCATTGGCCGGGAGGCCCGTTACGTAGCAGGTCCGGCCGCCCTAGGTGCAGCTCTTATTACATTCGACAGCACATTGGGCGATCTGCGCGCCGGATGAGGATGAAATGATGATGAAGACACTTCCAACAACACCCGATTTTCCGATAGAGAGCGCGCATATACACTTCTGGAAATTGAAATAAGAACACCGTGCATTCATTGTCCCAGGAAGGGGAAACTTTATTGACACATTCCTGGGGTCAGATACATCACATGATCACACTGACAGAACCACAGGCACATAGACACAGGCAACAGAGCATGCACAATGTCGGCACTAGTACAGTGTATATCCACCTTTCGCAGCAATGCAGGCTGCTATTCTCCCATGGAGACGACCGTAGAGATGCTGGATGTAGTCCTGTGGAACGGCTTGCCATGCCATTTCCACCTGGCGCCTCAGTTGGACCAGCGTTCGTGCTGGACGTGCAGACCGCGTGAGACGATGCTTCATCCAGTCCCAAACATGCTCAATGGGGGACACATCCGGAGATCTTGCTGGCCAGGGTAGTTGACTTACACCTTCTAGAGCACGTTGGGTGGCACGGGATACATGCGGACGTGCATTGTCCTGTTGGAACAGCAAGTTCCCTTGCCGGTCTAGGAATGGTAGAACGATGGGTTCGATGACGGTTTGGATGTACCGTGCACTATTCAGTGTCCCCTCGACGATCACCAGAGGTGTACGGCCAGTGTAGGAGATCGCTCCCCACACCATGATGCCTGGTGTTGGCCCTGTGTGCCTCGGTCGTATGCAGTCCTGATTGTGGCGCTCACCTGCACGGCGCCAAACACGCATACGACCATCATTGGCACCAAGGCAGAAGCGACTCTCATCGCTGAAGATGACACGTCTCCATTCGTCCCTCCATTCACGCCTGTCGCGACACCACTGGAGGCGGGCTGCACGATGTTGGGGCGTGAGCGGAAGACGGCCTAACGGTGTACGGGACCGTAGCCCAGCTTCATGGAGACGGTTGCGAATGGTCCTCGCCGATACCCCAGGAGCAACAGTGTCTTGGCGTGCATCCGTGCGTCGCTGCGGTCCGGTCCCAGGTCGACGGGCACGTGCACCTTCCGCCGACCACTGGCGACAACATCGATGTACTGTGGAGACCTCACGCCCCACGTGTTGAGCAATTCGGCGGTACGTCCACCCGACCTCCCGCATGCCCACTATATGCCCTCGCTCTAAGTCCGTCAACTGCACATACGGTTCACGTCCACGCCGTCGTGGCATGCTACCAGTGTTAAAGACTGCGATGGAGCTCCGTATGCCACGGCAAACTGGCTGACACTGACGGCGGCGGTGCACAAATGGTGCGCAGCTAGCGCCATTCGACGGCCAACACCGCGGTTCCTGGTGTGTCCGCTGTGCCGTGCGTGTGATCATTGCTTGTACAGCCCTCTCGCAGTGTCCGGAGCAAGTATGGTGGGTCTGACACACCGGTGTCAATGTGTTCTTTTTTCCATTTCCAGGAGTGTAATATCAATATTACGCATGCGTCTGCGCTTGGTAGTTGGAGCAATATTTGAAGACGGCACTAAACGTGACATAGGCATCTCATGTAGGGGCTGCCTTTGCACATTCTTCTCCACACCAATTTTTAGTACAAATTTAGCAATGGAAACTAGAAGTCTCCAGCACATAACACTCACCTGAAGATGGCGGAACGGTTGTCATCCGAAATATCCTGGCAAGAAGTCGACGTTATCTGGCTGCAGTTCCAGATCATATACTGGAGTTAAGGTCTACTTCGTTACTAACGTTTCACTAGCGTGCTTGGTCGTCCAGCAGGCCGTCATGCACGGAGTCACTGCTCACGCACTTCCATGGGTGGTGGTCCTCATAGATCCTGACCTCGACGACCCACCACCACTACCCAAGGTAGCATCACGGTCTGTACTAGAAAACAGACGAAGCTACAGTCAACATCACATTTAGTCAATTCGGTCTCCTCTCTTTCTCATTTGGGCTTCACGGCTATAAATGGATCACTGCAAAGCAAAACGTTCTACATTCATGCCACTACGCTACATTAACTTAAGCTCTTAACAGAATGCTTTGACCATCAATGCTAAAAAGTGACTCTCGACATCTTGGATGAGACCAAGCCCAACATATTCATGAAGAATAAATTTCGAACAGTTTTTCTTTCACACTTTTACGAGTTTCACACGAGATTTTACTTAAGATCAGAATTTTTTCGGGTTCTCTGCCAGACCTTTTGCTAAGGTGTGACGGTGGTAGCTGTTGTATGCTTCGCACGTAGATCTTTTCGCAGATGCACGAATCTCTACTAACCTTCGTTTGTTGTTTGCGTCCCCTTTTGAACCTAGAGTGCAACTCCCCTTGCTTCCTCAGCATTCGCCGAATTTTGTTATTAAACCATGGTGTGTCTTTTCCATCCTTTGTCCACTTACTAGGCACATAACTCTCCAGAACACGATTTACAATCTCCTAATACTTTGCCCATAATTCCTCTACATCCAACTTACTAGAACTAAGTGATGCCAATTCACGGTCTAAGCGAGTTGTTAGTAACTGATTATCTGCTCTATCCAGCAGAAACACTGTCCTAGCCTTTTTGATATATGAACTTTCGTAATATGTTTGCTACAATATCATCATCGGTCATCTCCGTTTCTATACTGACATTGTCGATAAGGTCCGGCCTATTCGTAGCTGCAGTGTCTAAGATATTTCCACTGCGTGTGCGATGAACTAACTGCTCAATACAATTATCAGAAAACTTGGTCAAGATTATTTCGCATAATTGCCTGTCTGTAACACCCCCCCATTCTCCCCCCTTCCGAAATGAATCCGTAGGTATCCCAGTCTGTGCTCGTCAGGTTAAAGTCACCTCTAACTTGTACTACATGATCTGGGTATTTGCGCGCTATTGACCGTAGACTTTCTTTGAATGACTCTAGAACTGCCACAGCGGAACCAGTAAAAAAGTCCAACATTTAACTTAGTTTCACTTACACCTGTTAAACGCGACCAGATAACTTCACTGTCACAGTCAACTTCGATCTCAAAAGTGGTTCAAATGTCCCTGAGAACTATGCGACTTGTTTCAGTCGCCTAGAGCTTAGTACTAATTAAACCTACCTAACCTAAGGACATCACACACATCCATGCCCAAGGCAGGATTCGAACCTGCGACCGTAGCGGTCACGCGGTTCCAGACTGAAGCTCCTAGAACCGCACGGTTCACACCGGTTGGCCTTCTATCTCAGTATAGACAATATTTTTGTCAACTGCAACGAACACCACCCCACCTATGACCTCTAATCTATCTTCCCTGCTCCTTCTAACACTTACACATTTTTTAACAGAATGCCGACATAATTCGAACGAACTTTTAAGAAATTTACTAATAAATAACACATATATAGGTCTTCTGGAGAAATGGATGATTTCAGTTGGATACTACGATCTTCATATTTCATATTTGCAAGGTTTAGAACATTACTGGATTACACTTTACTGTGAACTCTGAGCCTCCACAGCGACAGATGGCAACAGAAACCATATACGACCATAAAGAAAATTAATTCAGTTTCATCTCTATTGTTAGCATTTACGGATACCGCAAAAGGAACTGTTAATTACTATGGATATTAAATGAGTTCTGAATTCTACTAAATAGTGTCAGTGAACACTTGTGACAAGCTGTCAACGAAAACTGAAATTAGCTTTGCAAATTACGACCGCGTCATGCCGTTACCTTTTCAACGAATCCCTGTTGCTCATGGGGTTTCTACTACAGCTGTGGTGGGGGTTCAAAGATCTACAGCTGCCTGACGAACTACGAATTTTGCAAGTTTCAACGTTAAAAAAAGATACTTTCAGTGTGTCTTAGCAGCTGACATTGCGTTTCTTTCCATGTATTCTCGCTGTATAAAAGAAATTCAGGGCAGTTGTCGACATGTCGAATTGGACCATTCCCTTTTTAGGGAGAGAATTAGTCACAGGTTCAAGTATCTTTTATGAATGATGTATTCTCGATTAATGTGGTATCTCATGTAAAAGAAATACTGAACCATCGCTGCAGCGTTAAGACCACTTAGTAAAAATGTCCTTCCAGCTACTCTTTGAAGCTTTAAGGGTTGATGTACAAGACGGTGGCAGTCGTTTTCTTCATTAGGTGCTACAAATGGGAGGCCTCTTTACTTTCCAGACTTTTGTTGTCCTTGTAGTCTATGAGTTAGAGTTTGTAACACTTATATCGACTGGAAGTAGGTTTATATTATGTAACTGTGTATCTGCTATTGTGGAGTGTGTATTCTTTGTTACTTAAAGTCATTTTGTAATATTTATATGAAAAAAGCAAAATGATCTATTAAAATAATGAAATTTTATAATATGTGTATGTTTATACGAAAGACAATGTTTATTGGAAGCTGGTTGATGCTTAGGGCATTTGTATTGTAAAATGTAAAAGTTGTAGTTAAGTCCCCCCCCCCCCCGCAACGGAAGTGGCATCGGGCGATGTAAAAGATGGTTTTGGCTGTCGATCTTGGCGGCTTCTTGGTGGGAACAGTACGCAGTAAGTGGCTAACCGTAGAACGGTACACTTCGACAGGTGCTCAGAGAGGCAATTGGAAGCTGCTTTTCAAGGAATTTTGCCTCGGATGTGGGTCTGGTTATTGTTCAGCATTATCGGCAAAAAGGAACGGCTCTAATATGGTGAAAATCCGACGCCAAGAAGAGATTTTATAGAGCATTCGAACATCAAGAGCTGAGAGTACATTTAACCGCCATCTCGCTTGTTACCAAAACTTCGCCACTTGCTTCGCTAACTTCATACATCCAGATATGTATGTGGGAATGGGCCATTTAATTTGTGTGTGTGGTTTTAATAATAATCCAAACACTATAAATCTGTGTTCAGAACAGTATTTTCTATCCTGATCACGAATCTATGCAGGGTCGCCTCCTAAATGCTACTAAAACCGAGTATCCTGTTTTAAATGAACAATTATGGCTTTCATAGTAAAGTGGTTTCTTTTTGTTTGTCAAATGTGAAAGGAGTAGCAAAAGTTAAAGCTAATATCACAAAAGTGAAGTCAGATAGGATTTTGTTAAAGTTCTCTCAGTTTATTGCAAAGTATAGTTTCGCAGGAATACAGTGCCAGATTGTGTAAATATTACTGTCGAAAATACCTGCTTCACAATTGGTAAAAAGGAGACAAATAAGTTACGCTTGTTTTAAAATTAGTGGTGTTTTGATGACTATCATGAATGATTCCTGTTTTGAAGTTAATTGAGCCCAGTGTTGAGTATTTTGCCTTCCGAGGTAAAATATAAACTATTCCATGTGAAGTTAAGGTTTAGCTTTGTTTGAATTAGTCTTTTCTACCCTTAAAGAGCGCAGTTGGACTAAAGTACATGGCCAGTTCCTTTTGCTGCCCAAACTTCCCTCATTCGCTCACTGTGTTTCTGTTTCCGGTCCTCTATCCATGCTCCTTGTCGGCTTTGTGTCTTCGGCTTCATCTTGATTGCCTTTTTTGTTGCCTATATTTCTTTCATCTTCCGGCTGTGATCTTGCTTGCGTTCTTCGGCCCATTTCACGCCTGTTGGAGAGAGAGAAGTATAAACAGTGTAATGATGATATTATTTTTCTTTATTTGTGTTTCTTTTTTACATGCCAGTTAAGTTAGAAGCCACTGATGTCCAATTTTTGTTTTGCACTCAATGCAGTAACATTTCAGTATTGGTTTAAGAAATGATCTTGAGTGTAGCCGTTATTAGTACGAGTTAAGTACAAAATCCCCCCCCCCCCCCCCATGAACCATGGACCTTGCGTTGGTGGGGAGGCTTGTATGCCTCAGCGATACAGATGGCCGTACCGTAGGTGCAACCACAACGGAGGGGTATCTGTTAAGAGGCCAGAAAAACGTGTGGTTCCTGAAGAGGGGCAGCAGCCTTTTCAGTAGTTGTAGGCGCAACAGTCTGGATGATTGATTGATCTGGTCTTGTAACATTAACCAAAACGGCCTTGCTGTGCTGGTACTGCGAACGGCTGAAAGCAAGGGGAAACTACAGTCGTAATTTTTCCCGAGGGCATACAGCTTTACTGTATGATTAAATGATGATGGCGTCCTCTTGGGTAAAATATTCCGGAGGTAAAATAGTCCCCCATTCGGATCTCCGGGCGGGGACTACTCAAGAGGACGTCGTAATCAGGAGAAAGAAAACTGGCGTTCTACGGATCGGAGCGTGGAATGTCAGATCCCTTAATCGGGCAGGTAGGTTAGAAAATTTAGAAAGGGAAATGGATAGGTTAAAGTTAGATATAGTGGGAATTAGTGAAGTTAGGTGGCAGGAGGAACAAGACTTTCGGTCAGGTGAATACAGGGTTATAAATACAAAATCAAATAGGGGTAATGCAGGAGTAGGTTTTATAATGAATAAAAAAAATAGGAATGCGGGTAAGCTACTACAAACAGCATAGTGAACGCATTATTGTGGCCAAGATAGACACAAAGCCCATGCCTACTACAGTAGTACAAGTTTATATGCCAACTAGCTCTGCAGATGATGAAGAAATTGATGAAATGTATGATGAGATAAAAGAAATTATTCAGGTAGTGAAGGGAGACGAAAATTTAATAGTCATGGGTGACTGGAATTTGGTAGTAGGAAAAGGGAGAGAAGGAAACGTAGTAGGTGAATATGGAGTGGGGCAAAGAAATGAAAGAGGAAGCCGCCTGGTAGAATTTTGCACAGAGCACAACTTAATCATAGGTAACACTTGGTTCAAGAATCATAAAAGAAGGCTGTATACATGGAAGAAGCCTGGAGATACTGACAGGTTTCAGATAGATTATATAATGGTACTACAGAGATTTAGGAACCAGGTTTTAAATTGTAAGACATTTCCAGGGGCAGATGTGGACTCTGACCACAATCTGGTGGTTATGACCTGTAGATTAAAACTGAAGAAACTGCAAAAAGGTGGGAATTTAAGGAGATGGGACCTGGATAAACTAAAAGAACCAGAGGTTGTACGGAGTTTCAAGAAGAGCATAAGGGAGCAATTGACAGGAATGGGGGAAAGAAATACAATAGAAGAAGAATGGGTAGCTTTGAGGGATGAAGTAGTGAAGTCAGCAGAGGATCAAGTAGGTAAAAAGACGAGGGCTAGTAGAAATCCTTGGGTAACAGAAGAAATATTGAATTTAATTGATGAAAGGAGAAAATATAAAAATGCAGTAAAAGAAGCAGACAAAAAGGAATACAAACGTCTCAAAAATGATATTGACAGGAAGTGCAAAATGGCTAAGCAGGGATGGCTAGAGGACAAATGTAAGGATGTAGAGGCTTATCTCACTAGGGGTAAGATAGATACTGCCTACAGGAAAATTAAAGAGACCTTTGGAGAAAAGAGAGCCACTTGTATGAATATCAAGAGCTCAGATGGAAACCCAGTTCTAAGCAAAGAAGGGAAGGCGGAAAGGTGAAAGGAGTATATAGAGGGTTTATACAAGGCCAATGTACTTGAGTACAATATTATGGAAATGGAAGAGGATGTAGATGAAGATGAAATGGGAGATACGATACTGCGTGAAGAGTTTGACAGAGCACTGAAAGACCTGAGTCGAAACGTGGCCCCGGGAGTAGACAACATTCCATTACAGCTACTGACGGCCTTGGGAGAGCCAGTCCTGACAAGACTCTACCATCTGGTGAGCAAGATGTATGAGACAGGCGAAATACCCTCAGACTTCAAGAAGAATTTTAATTCCAATCCCAAAGAAAGCAGGTGTTGACAGATGTGAAAATTACCGAACTATCAGTTTAATGAGTCACAGCTGCAAAATACTAACGCGATTTCTTTACAGACGAATGGAAAAACTGGTGGAAGCGGACCTCCGGGAAGATCAGTTTGGATTCCGCAGAAATGTTGGAATACGTGAGGCAATACTGACCCTACGACTTATCTTAGAAGCTAGATTAAGGAAAGGCAAACCTACGTTTTTAGCATTTGTAGACTTAGAGAAAGCTTTTGACAATGTTGACTGGAATACTCTCTTTCAAATTCTGAAGGTGGCAGGGTTAAAATACAGGGGGCGTAACCTATTTACAATTTGTACAGAAACCAGTTGGCAGTTATAAGAGTCGAGGGGCATGAAAGGGAAGCAGTGGTTGGGAAGGGAGTGAGACAGGGTTGTAGCCTCTCCCCGATGTTATTCAATCTGTATATTGAACAAGCAGTAAAGGAAACAATGAAAAATTCGGAGTAGGTATTAAAATTCATGGAGAAGAAATAAAAACGTTGAGGTTTGCCGATGACATCGTAATTCTGTCAGAGACAGCAAAGGACTTGGAAGAGCTGTTGAACGGAATGGACAGTGTCTTGAAAGGAGGATATACGATGAACATCAACAAAAGCAAAACGAGGATAATGGAATTTAGTCAAGTTAAATCGGGTGATGCTGAGGGAATTAGATTAGGAAATGAGACACTTAAAGTAGTAAAGGAGATTTGCTATTTAGGGAGTAAAATAACTGATGATGGTCGAAGTAGAGAGGACATAAAATGTAGACTGGCAATGACAAGGAAAGCGTTTCTGAAGAAGAGAAATTTGTTAACATTGAGTATACATTTAAGTGTCAGGAAGTCGTTTCTGAAAGTATTTGTATGGAGTGTAGCCATGTATGGAAGTGAAACATGGATGATAAATAGTTTGGACAAGAAGAGAATAGAAGCTTTCGAAATGTGGTGCTACAGAAGAATGCTGAAGATTAGATGGGTAGATCACATAACTAATGAGGAGGCATTGAATAGGATTGGAGAGAAGAGAAGTTTGTGGCACACCTTGAGAAAAAAGAAGGGACCGGTTGGTAGGACATGTTTTGAGGCATGAAGGGATCACAAATTTAGCATTGGAGGGCAGCGTGGAGGGTAAAAATGGTAGAGGGAGAACAAGAGATGAATACACTAAGCAGACTCAGAAGGATGT
Organism: Schistocerca gregaria; assembly: GCF_023897955.1. Classification (NCBI taxonomy): domain Eukaryota; kingdom Metazoa; phylum Arthropoda; class Insecta; order Orthoptera; family Acrididae; genus Schistocerca; species Schistocerca gregaria. Next base: position 925,805,351 of record NC_064922.1, on the reverse strand, counting down.
AGGTTGCAGTAAGTACTGGGAGATGAAGAAGCTTGCTCAGGATAGTGTAGCATGGAGAGCTGCATCAAACCAGTCTCAGGACTGAAGACCGCAACAACAACAACAAAGTGCAAATTTCTTTCCATAATATCTAGTGTGTGTGCGTCATTGATAACTGCTGCTACACACAGATCAGAGTGCCCTATGTCAGTTTGTATACTCTGCGCTATTCAAATGGAAATATTAATGAAAGTAACTTAAACAACTAATATTCAAATTTGTTAAAAATATATTTCCAAATTAATGTGCCCAGTTGGGGTACCGATCGTTGATTTTTTCATTCACATCTGAAGTTTACTACTTTCGTTAACTCCCAAGGTTATAGTTTGTTTAGTTTTTCTGTTAATTTCACCATATTAAAAATTACCCATCAGACACACACTCGGTCGAAAACTCAAAATCCTCTCAGAGGGTAACGTTAGCTTGTTCGATGCCAGGCTAGTGTTATAAACCGAATCAGCCCGTAAACCAGGGCGGTGTCTCCAAGTCGGTGGTGGATGCGTAGTCTGCGATGGCAGCGTCAAGTAGAACCAGGAGCCACGTCGCTCCTTCGCCAGTCCGTTGAAGAGCCTCTGCTCGCTGCAGCTATTGCCATCCCGTATCTCACCCACGCACGGTGTGATTCATAGTTGCAAGGACACGTTGCTAGTCTTTGACATGACTGACTGTCAGTCGTGTTGTCAAAGGCTAAGACTTTTTTGCGTTTCAGGAAATCTACAACTTGACGTTACACTACACTAAGAAGTTGAAATTTTGCTGGGATATTAACGCTATTACTAAAATCTTAGCGGACGAAACATGCATAACTGCCTCGTGTGTGAACTCTCTGAGGCTGTAACTAATTATACGTGCAAAGTCATTAATGTATACCGTGGGTGCTAATGCTTCTGTTATACTTATTTGGGTACACAGGAATTACTTCATTGTCTGTCGGTGAAGATCCATCCAGGTTAAAGTGATGAATTGTGCCAGTCGATAAATGTTCGAGCCTCTCGCAAACATACACTCATGGAAATTGAAATAAGAACACCGTGAATTCATTGTCCCAGGAAGGGGAAACTTTATTGACACATTCCTGGGGTCAGATACATCACATGATCACCCTGACAGAACCACAGGCACATAGACACAGGCAACAGAGCATAAACAATGTCGGCACTAGTACAATGTATATCCATCTTTCGCAGCAATGCTGGCTGCTATTCTCCCATGGAGACGATCGTAGAGATGCTGGATGTAGTCCTGTGGAACGGCTTGCCATGCCATTTCCACCTGGCGCCTCAGTTGGACCAGCGTTCGTGCTGGACGTGCAGACCGCGTGAGACGACGCTTCATCCAGTCTCAAACATGCTCAATGGGGGACAGATCCGGAGATCTTGCTGGCCAAAGTAGTTGACTTACACCTTCTAAAGCACGTTGGGTGGCACGGGATACATGCGGACGTGCATTGTCCTGTTGGAACAGCAAGTTCCCTTGCCGGTCTAGGAATTGGAGAACGATGGGTTCGATGACGGTTTGGATGTACCGTGCACTATTCAGTGTCCCCTCGACGATCACCAGTGGTGTACGGCCAGTGTAGGAGATCGCTCCCAACACCATGATGCCGGGTGTTGGCCCTGTGTGCTGGGTCGTATGCAGTCCTGATTGTGGCGCTCACCTGCACGGCGCCATACACGCATACGACCATCATTGGCACCAAGGCAGAAGCGACTCTCCATTCGTCCCTCCATTCACGCCTGTCGCGACACCACTGGAGGCGGGCTGCACGATGTTGGGGCGTGAGCGGAAGACGGCCTAACGGTGTGCGGGACCGTAGCCCAGCTTCATGGAGACGGTTGAGAATGGTCCTCGCCGATACCCCAGGAGCAACAGTGTCCCTAATTTGCTGGGAAGTGGCGGTGCGGTCTCCTACGGCACTGCATAGTATCCTACGGTCTTGGCGTGCATCCGTGCGTCGCTGCGGTCCGGTCCCAGTTCGACGGGCACGTGCACCTTCCGCCGACCACTGACGACAACATCGATGTACTGTGGAGACCTCACGCCCCACGTGTTGAGCAATTCGGCGGTACGTCCACCCGGCCTCCCGCATGCCCACTATACGCCCTCGCTCAAAGTCCGTCAACTGCACATACGGTTCACGTCCACGCTGTCGCGGCATGCTACCAGTGTTAAAGACTGCTATGGAGCTCCGTATGCCACGGCAAACTGGCTGACACTGACGGCGGCGGTGCACAAATGGTGCGCAGCTAGCGCCATTCGACGGCCAACACCGCGGTTCCTGGTGTGTCCGCTGTGCCGTGCGTGTGTCCGGAGCAAGTATGGAGGGTCTGACACACCGGTGTCAATGTGTTCTTTTTTCCATTTCCAGGAGTGTAGTTAGATGCTTCACGTATTTTCCTCAAAAGGCATCTGTGTCGCAACGGAATCAAAAGGTTTTTGGAAATCTAGAATACTGAATCAGGATCGTTTCCTCTACCCGTGGCAATGGGGTATCGCATCTGAGGACAGCGATTTGAGTTTTATGATCGATATTTTCGTAATCCATGCTGATTTCCATGTAGAAGGTTGTTTTTTCCGGGAAGATCTTTATTTACTTCTCAAGGTGCTCATTAAAAGTACTTACGTTAGCGCCGAGCGGTCAAAGGCGCTGCAGTCATGGTCTGTGCGGCTGGTCCCGGCGGAGGTTCGAATCCTCCCTCGGGCATGGGTGTGTGTTTGTCATGTTAATTTCGTGGACAACAATCTGAAATTGTGCAGGCGAAGTACTCTTACCAGTGGCTCCACGTAGAAATTATGAATGCACTGGATGCAGTGTTGCTTTCGTGCGAGTGTGTTGTAAACCAAGTAATTGTGGTCCTTTCGCTGATTTAAGGAAAATGTTTGTCTTTCTTATTAAAATGATGTTATGGAGTCGAAGTAATTGCAGTCCCATTTACGTAAACAATGTTCAGATTAATACGAAATTAAATGAAAAGTGTATAGTGAAATTATTCTATGTTCTTTGATGAAGATTTGCTTGTAATTCCTTCCTATGAATCCAGTGTAAGAAGTTCTTGAATACAGAGAGATAATCGTGGTAAATGAATGAGCCAGGTGCATTGAATGATGTTCAAGACACTGAATATTCTCGCGCTGGTTATAAAATTTCTATTCAACGTTCAGCTTACTCTTTCGGACTCATAAATTTCATTGTGCCGTGAGCCAGCTATATCTATGTCTCTGGAACTTACACTACTGGCCATTAAAATTGCAACACCAAAAAGAAATGCAGATGATAAACGGGTATTCATTGGACACATATATTATACTAGAACTGACTTCTGATTACATTTTCACGCAATTTGAGTGCATAGATCCTGAGAAATCAGTACCCAGAACAACCACCTCTGGCCGTAATAACGGCCTTGATACGCGTGGGCATTGAGTCAAACAGAGCTTGGATGGCGTGTACAGGTACAGCTGCCCATACAGCTTCAACACGATACCACAGTTCATCAATAGTAGTGACTGCCACCATTGGCTAGACGTTTTCAATTGGTGGTAGATCTGGAGAATGTGCTGGCCAGGGCAGCAGTCGGATATTTTCTATATCCAGAAAGGCCCTTACAGGATCTGTAACATGCGGTCGTGCATTATCCTGCTGAAATGTAGGGTTTCGCAGGGATCGAATGAAGGCTAGAGCCACGTGTCGTAACACACCTGAACTGTAACGTCCGCTGTTCAAAGTGTCGTCAAAGCGATCAAGAGGTGACCGAGACGTGTAACCAATGGCACCCCATACCATCACGCTGTGTGATACGCCAGTATGGCGAGGACGAATACACGCTTCCAATGTGCGTTCACCGCGATGTCGCCAAACACGGATGCGACCATCATGATGCTGTAAACAGAACTCGGATTCATCCGAAAAAATGACGTTTTGCCATTCGTGCACCCAGGTTCGTCGTTGAGTACACCATCGCAAGCCCTCCTGCCTGTGATGCAGCGTCAAGGGTAACCCCAACCGTGGTCTCCGAGCTGATAGTCCATGCTGCCGCAAACGTCGTCGAACTGTTCGTGCAGATGGTTGTTGTCTTGCAAACGTCGCCATCTGTTGACTCAGGGATCGAGACGTGGCTGCACAATCCGTTACAGACATGCGGATCAGATACCTGTCATCTCGACTGTTAGTGATACGAAGCCGTTGGGATGCAGCACTGCGTTCCGTATTACCCTCCTGAACCCACAGATTCCATATTCTGCTAACAGTCATTGCATCTCGACCAACGCGAGCAGATACGATACGATAAACCGCAATCGCGATAGGCTACAATCCGACCTTTATCAAAGTCGGCAACGTGTTGGTACGAATTTCTCCTCCTCACACGAGGTATCACAACAATGTTTCACCAGGCAACGCAGGTCAACTGCTGTTTGTGTATAAGAAAACGGTTGGAAACTTTCCTCATGTCTGAACGTTGTAGGTGTCGCCATCGGCGCCAACCTTGTGTGAATGCTCTGAGAAGCTAATCATTTGCATATCACAGCAGATTCTTCCTGTCGGTTAAATTTCGCGTCTGTAGCACGTCATCTTCTTGGTGTAGTAATTTTAATGGCCAGTAGTGTAGTATCGATACAACGGCAGGCTGAAATATCTGCACTGTATGGTCGACCGCCAGAGGTCACTGAAGTCTCTACTTGTATCGAGATCTACGAAGATTAGAAACTACAGGACTGTAGTACAACTTGTGGTCCTGTACGAAACAGAGACTTGGTCTCTGGCCACAAAGAGAAAAAGGAAACTTCTGACATTTGAGTTTTCTATTTTGAGATAGGTTTTTGGACAAGGGAAGGATGGAGACTACAGGAGAAAAGGGAAAAACCTTAACTTCGGGACTCTCACAAATCGCTGGACATTGTGGCAGTGATTAAAGAGGAAACTGAAGTGTATGGGCATAATACAGTACTTGCTATGAGCAGGCAGGTGCTAGAAGAATAAAAGAAGATATCAAAGACACAAGACCGAGGAGAAGATAACGGGTGAGATGGACTGATAGGATCAGAGACGAGTAGATGGGACTAGATGGAGAAGAATATATGGACTGAAGAATATTGAGCAAGCCAACTGGCGAGGCCAAAGGCCGATTGCAGTGTATGTGGCTAACCTTTAAGTAAGTAAGTAATGTGTTGGGTGATGTGTCAAGAGCGCATCCATTGGATCTGGGCTATGAAGGGGAATGGGGGCGAAGGTTCTGAGATTTCACGAAAAGCGGATTGTGGGGCGGCGAAGAAGTTGTCGAATGAGTTGTTTGAATGTTCATTTCACGTAACAGACTATTGCCGATGCAACATATGTGGGACGGCGAAGAAGTCGTTGTTTAATGTTGAATGAAAGTTGAACATTGCCACCTTAAATCACGCGAGCCTGGCAACTAATTTGGTGGCCAGTCAGAAAGCGAAGGGAAACTTACTGACCTTAGTTCCCAGTCTGCACGGCCACATTCCTGTACAGCCCAGCTAAACGAAAAATATCCATAGTTCTTCACGGGATTAGGGCTGCTTCAATAAAATTTAAAGTTCCAAACAAGATTTTATTATCTTAAAGGCTCACACAAATTACTCGAAACTTCTGAAAATGCTAAAGACATTAAATATTGTTAATTCAGCCAATCGTTTAATAGTTCAGAGGCGACTTCTACAGCAAGTTCCTCCCGAATAGTTCATTACTCTAACTAACGGTGCTCTATTAATAGTTCGCAATAATGTTAAAAAAAAAAGATTAATGCTCGCCTTAAAAGTGGAGTTAGTCACCACTTGCCACGCGGAATTATACTTCACACGGACGGCACAATAACAGTTTGTTACCGAAGTCTAAACGATCCAGGACGGTGTACAGTCCTCGCGATTTTCAATGTCCGTTTACATTGCTAAGTACGCGCATGTCACAGCCCGCTATGACGTCACCCGAGGCGAGGCGCGATCGGACGTTAAGCTCGCGTGGACTAGGCGTTGGTCTAATGCGGAGTGAGCTTACTACTGCCTCTGCCGCTCTTTTTATATAGCTCCGGCGCGTACCGCCAAGAGAGCATCTGTTCTTTCCGTTCCTATGCAGATGCCTGCAGCCTCCAAATGATCGCTATCTCAGGCACATAATCTTAAATATCACATTTAATAATAGCTTTACAAACTTCTCAATTTTTGTATACATACATCTGAGCAGTACAGAAGCACGTAGAAAATCTCAGCCCGCTAAAATTAAAACTTTACTCTCTAGAATTTTTACAATGGAACTAACGGTAGATTGTTACCTCTGAACCATAGCTTTATCAAGACTTGTATCAGCTGTTAATTATGCTACAAGACTAAAACTTGGTGTAGCTTTGTTAATTGTCCTATCTGATCATTGGTCTTAAAGAATTTGTTTTATCATTAAAATTTAAAGTACTTAATCTATAATGCTTATGTACATTTTACTCACAAAAGTAGTTTTTACTAAATTACTAAAAAAGTAGAAGAGGTAACTGATTGTGGTATTTCCATTATTATTATTAGGGTGAACTGAAGCATCCTACCAATTTTCAATATTGTAGCTCTATTATTTCGCGCCTCTGATTTCTCCGAAAAACGCGGATTCTGGAGTCAATTTTAGTTTTATGGTTTTGGAAACCAGCACCACTCATTAATGACTTCTTACTGCACCTTCTCACCAAATTTTGGCTTCCTAGCGTCATTATTTAGCGCCTCCTATTTTTCTTTCAAAACGTGAATTTTATGTAAACTACTAATTTTATAACATTAAGATTTGTTACCTGAAACATTATTACATAGAACTATACTTTAACAAAGTTTTACACACAAATCTTAATTTTTACTTTTATGTTAAATGTGGTGCAATACTATATGCAGGCGCGTTACGATGACGTGACGCTACTAGCAGTGAACTAGGGTAAGTCCCGTGCACTCGCTCGCCTCTGTATCTTATACACGATACAGCGCTTGCTTTGCTTCATCACCCCCTTTTTAATTTTCGTGAAAATCTATTTTTGAACAAAATTAAATTTCTAAAAGAACAAACAAGGGATGGATTACTTTAGTATACCTCTTTCAACTTAAGTTGCTTCTTCTTAGGAAATTCCTTATTACTACATACACAAAATAACCATACTCATATACACATAGAAAACCTAGTACAGAAGACATTCACAAATTATTTACATACATTTACATAGAAATATAAATGTTCCAATGGTTACAAAATAGTTATTTTTTTTCTTTAAAATCAGTCTCTTCCTGAAAAAGAAAATACACAGGACTTTTATCACTGCAACGCACTCACATTTTTCTTTTACTATAATACTCGGCACTGTGGTGGGTGTCCTATTGTAACACTCATTTAATTTCACTGATTGACAAAATTGTGGGAGGAAATTGTATTCACTGTGGTTTGCGCCTCTACTTCCAATCTCCCTACCGCTTGTTGCCAGTCATTCATGCAGCCTGCATGTCCCTGAGAAACAGACAATACAGTCTAAGTTTCTGTTTTCAACTTATATCTAAGGTAGGACAAAGTACATTTTATAGTTTATATTCTGGCACTATTTTACTAATTGTGAAGTTGTCAGAAAGACATTTAGCACTAAGTCGTATCTGATACAATAGCTCCTACTTTCTTCTTTCATAAATAATCTTTTAGGTTCCTAAATAGTGAAAATTCTTTTAGCAAATTAATATATTAAGATCTTGCTTCAACTTAGAAAATTGAGTAACCTTTTAGTTTTAATGTACTCTGGCTTAATTATCGTATGGATTAGTTCATCAAAGAAGTCATTTGCTGACCAGCACTTTGCTTTATTGTATGAATTACTAAAGAAATTAGTTATTTTCAGTATACCGATTCCAAATTTCTGCATTTTCCAATATTTGTGTGTTTCTGTTGTCTGTTTAACTATTTATTTGCCTCAAGCAAGATTTAGCGTTTTTCACCATTTCACGAGACGTGAGGGAATTATTCTTTAATCCTACATCATTTACTTCAATTTACTTACTTCACTTCTTCACCTTATTCATTTTCTCCCTTTTCTTCCAGATTCAAAATACTTCATTTCTCCACTTCTTTCTCCCTTTTCCTTTTGTCAGCCTATTGACGTCCTGTTTCTATATATTTGGTGCGATCCTCACACCACTTCCACACATCTCCATTTATTTAATTCTAAAACGCCATTGCTTGCCTCTATGAGCATTACCTTCTTACGCTGTTTTCCTTCAGACAACCTTATTTCTAGCAACATACTACCTTCTGCATAATCTCATGGATTATTCATATTCATACCGTACTTCGTATACTGCAAAGTGTCTCTCTTAGTTGTAGTTTCTAACCCTTTACAATTACATGAAATATTTTAATTTATTTATTTTAGCCATGTTTGCCTCTTATTGGTACTCAGACTTTTGTTTTGCCATTCACTAGGTAGATCCTTACTAAGAATACTTAAAACCTAATAGCATATATACAACATGAAGACATATGTGATTCTTACCTGTTATGATAGACCAGAAGAAGGGAATGAAACTTGAAAAGGAAATAAAGTTTCACCCAGCTGGGACTGCACGGTACGCCAAACCGTGTATCCGCCAAAGAGTGGCAGACTCCCTACAGTAATTAATTACTGTTAATTTTAAATTCCTTTAGATCCACAATATTTCTTAGACCTAGTTCTCTCTTACTCTTTGGATATTCCAAACGATAGGCATTTGCATGAGGTTTACTTACTATTCTAAATGGTCCATGATATACATGCATAAACTTTTTAGTTTCTGCAGAAATTTTCTTTGATTTTTCTTTTGTTTTGACCAGCACTAGCTCACCAATTTTAAAACTAGTGGGGGAAGCCCTTGCATCATGTATTGGATAAGGCTTCTTAAAAAATACCTTCCCAGGCTTGATATTCAAATGGCATTCATAACCTTTAACTTCACCAGGTGCGTTTGAGAATACATTACTATGCTTAGTTAACACACTCTTTAACTCTGATCTTTGTTCGTCAGCAATTTGCTTTGTTGATTGTACCTTTTCCTCTATTTCCTTTAGGATGTGTCTCTCTTCAACCTTAGCACTTTCCTCATTCTCACTGAAAACCAAATTTTCCTGCAAGTATCCTTTATTCTTTATTACTCTAATAGGCAGTTCCCAAGTTTCATTACTACCGCCTATATGACTTCCTATAAAAGACTCTCTTATCACTTTAGAGTCAGGTAAAGTTAAAATTAAGTTGTTCTGATCAAAATTGATCTTTCCCTGGTACTTTGATAAGAAATCAGTACCAATCAACATATCAACACTTAAGCCTAGCACAATCAAACAAGGATGATCTATTACTACGTCATTTATACCAATGGGTATCAAAGCTTCGTGTTGAACTGGTCTAGAGACTTTTCCAGTAGCACCTATAATCTTTAAGCCACTTACTTTCATAACTGTTAACTTCTCTTTATTGGGTATGGTGTCAAAAAATGTTTGTGATAAAGCACTTGCTTCACTGCCACTGTCAAGCAGACAACGCACAGTGACTCCTGATATGTTTACTTTGATAACAGGGTGAGTTATTTTACATTGAACAGGTTGCTCACACACCTCGTCTAATAAATCTCGTTCTATGTTCTTCCAGCTAAAGTAATTCTGATCAGTTGCAATTACATTTACATTTACATCCTGGGGCTCATCATGCTCTATAATCTTAGCTGCTTTCTCTAATCTGTCCACTAACTTTAAATCGAAGCATCTGACGACTTTTTCTACTTTTGTTTGCTGCACATCAGCCAAACTATCCTCTACCTCTGAGCAACTGCGTCCCTGCGCAATATTGCTGTTCATAAGAATGTCGTCACCTTCAACCATTTGTGGCACGTTTACACAGCTACTAGATTCTTTCACCTCGTTACTATTTCTACCCCCTTCATTCATCATTTCCTCCTCTCTAAAGTTTTGCAGTACTGATTCTACTTCTGCTACTTCTACTTCAGCTTTTAGATTGCCATTTTCATCGAAGATGTAAGCTTTTACTTCATCATTATTCCCATCAGACTCAAACCCATTATCTATTTCTTCCCCATTATCTACCTTGAGTTCCTGTTCTTCCTTGACCCATTTTTCTAGTGTATCCAAAATACTATCCACTATTTTGTGAGAGTGGCTTAACACATCACTGGTATTATCTGTATTTATTTCGTCATCCATGTTGTCTGTCTGTGTATGTTTCCTGATTGTCTGTGTTTCCGTTACTGGCTGTGTTACTGTTACCGCCTGGTGAGCGCCAGTTTCCTCATAGACGGGATTTAGTTTCCCACACGCGGCCTGTTGTGTTCATCTGTGACACCACTAGATATAGTAGCATCATGACTCCCTTCTTGTCTTAATGGCATAGTATTTACTTCTCCACTTTCGTCATAGTAGTTGTTACGAAAGCGTGGTGAGTATCTACCCCCTCTTCCTCTGCCACGGCTTTGGTTTCGATAGTTTGTTTTGGTGTGCCTAACTTCCATATTTCTAACGTTCAAGTTTCCATTATTTTGTACGTGATTGTTAGAAGATTTGTTATTCTGCTGCACCTGCTCCTCAGCAGCAGCTACTCTTTCCACTCTTTCCAGATATTCAATAAATTTGTCTATATTATCTCTAGGGGCGGAAATGATCCTCTTCTGCCAGTACCACGGCAGCTTACCTTCTAAACCCATAATGATCATATCTGGCTTCATCTTTTCTGTCAAATGTGACAGTCTTGAAACCCACTTCCTAGCGAAATCCTTTACTGATTCACGCCCTGGGAAAAACTTCTTACCACTCCAGAATTCCCTTAACACATCATTTTGTTTGTTATGTGACCAGTATTCGTTGAGAAATGCAGACTTAAATTCAGATAAAGTTTTACATTTGATCATTACATCCGCTGACCATCGCAAGGCATCACCTGACAAATGACTTCTTATAAATGAAATTTTTTCTCTTTCTGACCAAGTGTTGGGGAGAACATCCTCAAAGTCATTCCAAAATTCAAGAGGGTGAATGTACTTATCAGGATCAAAGCGCAAAAACTGTCGACACCCTATAAAAGCGGCGTCAACTGAAGTCACATGCTGTACAGTAGAATGACTAGAATTAACAGAGGTTACTCTATTTTCTAGGTTAGCAATGTTAGTATTTAATTCCTCTACTTGTGACTCTACTGCTTCTATCCTGGCAGAACATCTTTGTTCCACTGCACCACGAATTTCGGTACAGGTTTCTTTTACTTTCTCAATGTTTTTCTGACAAGTATCTACTTTAATTTGTACCTCTTTAACTTTGTCAGAGCAAAGTTTGGACTCGTTGCTCAATCTTTCGGACAACCTCACTTCCAAAAGTTCATCTGCCTCTTGATAATTTTTTTGAATTTGATCTATTTCACATTTGAAAGTACTATGCATTTTAGTTAACTGTTGCCCTACTTTTACTTGAATGTCATGATGAATAGCATCTATCTTATAATTCAAACTATTCCATTTTGATTGCAGTTCTTCTTTTAGTTCTTTATTACTATTTTCAATTTTAGCCTCAATTTTATTTTGGTTTGATTCGAGTTTGGCAAACAGTATTTGCATCCAATCCGGAGCTTCTACCTTGATACTTTGTATCTCTTGACTTGACTGAGCTGGAGATATATTGAGCTCAGTTTCACTACCTGACAAAGTTAGCAACTCTACTGGCTCCCTTTTGACTTCTATTTCACTTATTGATTGCATCCCTGCACTCTCATTTAAATTAAAGTCATAATTTACTGGTGACAAATTACGTTCTAGTTCAATATTTGAGGGATTAATGGAACCATCCTCATTAAACTCAATTCCTGATCCTGAGGATTCTTGGTCAGAGACCGGTTCCCTTCTGAAATGTACACTACTTTCCATATCTTTTAGTTTGTTAGCAGCAGTTAATAAATATTTTAAAAGTCTTTGACTTAACTTAAATGCTTGATTTCGACGAATGATGTCGTCGCGGTGTACCAGCAATCGTGATGCGACGCGTCGCGACGTATTGAAGGCAGCAGCAGCAGCTGTAGCGTCGAGTACCGCCACAGGAATCGCCTACTGCAATAGCTCCAGGGGGGGGCAGCAAGGCACCGTTGACCGCTCGGCGCAGCCGGCAGCTGTCTCGCAGATAAGCGCAGCTCCGCGATGACGCACCGTCTTCCTTTAGTCTCAGCGCCGTCGGCAGCCGCGATCCAGCATCGTCGCCTTCCTCACCATCGTCACTAACCAACGTACAGCGGTAGACACTTATTGTTTATACACTACACCCGCCTTTACTGGTAACACTGTTCCCACACTAGTTCAATTCAGTGTCCTGTTATTGCCTACCGAGTTCGTTAATTTATACCAATCGCTTTCACACATCGAGCACTTTTATTTGCTTTTAATTCAGTTTTCCCGGCCGATAAGCACCATATGTGGGGCGGCGAAGAAGTTGTCGAATGAGTTGTTTGAATGTTCATTTCACGTAACAGACTATTGCCGATGCAACATATGTGGGACGGCGAAGAAGTCGTTGTTTAATGTTGAATGAAAGTTGAACATTGCCACCTTAAATCACGCGAGCCTGGCAACTAATTTGGTGGCCAGTCAGAAAGCGAAGGGAAACTTACTGACCTTAGTTCCCAGTCTGCACGGCCACATTCCTGTACAGCCCAGCTAAACGAAAAATATCCATAGTTCTTCACGGGATTAGGGCTGCTTCAATAAAATTTAAAGTTCCAAACAAGATTTTATTATCTTAAAGGCTCACACAAATTACTCGAAACTTCTGAAAATGCTAAAGACATTAAATATTGTTAATTCAGCCAATCGTTTAATAGTTCAGAGGCGACTTCTACAGCAAGTTCCTCCCGAATAGTTCATTACTCTAACTAACGGTGCTCTATTAATAGTTCGCAATAATGTTAAAAAAAAAAGATTAATGCTCGCCTTAAAAGTGGAGTTAGTCACCACTTGCCACGCGGAATTATACTTCACACGGACGGCACAATAACAGTTTGTTACCGAAGTCTAAACGATCCAGGACGGTGTACAGTCCTCGCGATTTTCAATGTCCGTTTACATTGCTAAGTACGCGCATGTCACAGCCCGCTATGACGTCACCCGAGGCGAGGCGCGATCGGACGTTAAGCTCGCGTGGACTAGGCGTTGGTCTAATGCGGAGTGAGCTTACTACTGCCTCTGCCGCTCTTTTTATATAGCTCCGGCGCGTACCGCCAAGAGAGCATCTGTTCTTTCCGTTCCTATGCAGATGCCTGCAGCCTCCAAATGATCGCTATCTCAGGCACATAATCTTAAATATCACATTTAATAATAGCTTTACAAACTTCTCAATTTTTGTATACATACATCTGAGCAGTACAGAAGCACGTAGAAAATCTCAGCCCGCTAAAATTAAAACTTTACTCTCTAGAATTTTTACAATGGAACTAACGGTAGATTGTTACCTCTGAACCATAGCTTTATCAAGACTTGTATCAGCTGTTAATTATGCTACAAGACTAAAACTTGGTGTAGCTTTGTTAATTGTCCTATCTGATCATTGGTCTTAAAGAATTTGTTTTATCATTAAAATTTAAAGTACTTAATCTATAATGCTTATGTACATTTTACTCACAAAAGTAGTTTTTACTAAATTACTAAAAAAGTAGAAGAGGTAACTGATTGTGGTATTTCCATTATTATTATTAGGGTGAACTGAAGCATCCTACCAATTTTCAATATTGTAGCTCTATTATTTCGCGCCTCTGATTTCTCCGAAAAACGCGGATTCTGGAGTCAATTTTAGTTTTATGGTTTTGGAAACCAGCACCACTCATTAATGACTTCTTACTGCACCTTCTCACCAAATTTTGGCTTCCTAGCGTCATTATTTAGCGCCTCCTATTTTTCTTTCAAAACGTGAATTTTACGTAAACTACTAATTTTATAACATTAAGATTTGTTACCTGAAACATTATTACATAGAACTATACTTTAACAAAGTTTTACACACAAATCTTAATTTTTACTTTTATGTTAAATGTGGTGCAATACTATATGCAGGCGCGTTACGATGACGTGACGCTACTAGCAGTGAACTAGGGTAAGTCCCGTGCACTCGCTCGCCTCTGTATCTTATACATGATACAGCGCTTGCTTTGCTTCAGGATCTATGGACATTTAATACTAGACAGTACCTGAATTTATGCGTTTGTGTCTTTGTTGGGGTGGCATGCAAGATCGGTAGCTCTCGCTGGCAATATCCTTTTGGTTAGCGGGATTTGTAGCGTAAAGATGGAGGAAAATAGGCTTCGCACTGTCGTTAAACATCATTGAAGTGTTCGACAGCAGTTTAAGTCAGAAAGGAGTTAGATAAGTTAATGTGGATTGAACGTCATTATTTATAATTATTTTCCTGATTTAATGAGTTGAAACGTAGTCGCAAAAGTGCAGGAGTTGAAGCGTATTGTGTCAAGTGACGCCATCACGACGGTTATTATTGTTAAAAGACGTAACGCATTGTTGAATGGGAGTCTCCTAAGCAGAAGTACAGCAGTGTAATTGGAAAGACTTTTCTTTCGTTGTGCCAGTTTTCACCTTTCTCTTGTGAATGGTGTGTTCTCATTGTATGTGTTGAGTGTTATTTATTGTGACGTGAGCATGTAAAGTTTTAGTGTCGTCTTTGTGTTCCTGATGACGATAAGACTGAAGGGAGGGAGTGAAATCCGGTGCCGTCAATTAGTGCTCTAAAATCTCAAAGCGGGCCGGTGAGTTTAACGACGCCCTCACTTCACGACTCATAGCAAAGAGTTTCCGAATTTGGTCCTGGACTTCGCCATTAGGTCTGGTGATCATAACGTGTACGACACCTTCTTTGTTCCCCCCGCCAGCCAATTACTGGCGATGAAAATTTGTTCACCACTTGGATCTGAAACGGCTACCTTGTAGTCGAGCCCCAACACACACGCGTGCGATAACGATTTCGGCAGAGTCGTTCTGAGCTTCTCTCTCACATTGCTTACTTTGGATTGGATTGGATAGTTTGGGGGAGAGAACAAACAGCACGCTCGTCGGTCTCATCGGATTAGGGAAGGACGGGGATGGAAGTCAGCCGTGCCCTTTTCAAAGGAATCGTCCCGGCATTTGCCTGGGGTGATGTAGGGAAATCACGGAAAACCTAAATCAGGATGGCCGGTCGCGGGATTGAACCGTCGTCCTCCCACTGCGCCACCTCTCTCGGTTTGCTTACTTTCTTAGAACTTACGTCCTAGGACATAATGGTGACCCACAATCAAATGAGATTATCTGATTCGTTCAAAATAGTAAAACTTATTCCTACTATGTTCATTTGTTCTACGTGTTTTGCGTTATACACTGAAGAGCCAGAGGAACTGCTACACCTGCCTAATATCGTGTAGGGCGCCCGCGAGCACGCAGAAGTGCCGCAACACGACGTGGCATGGCATCAACTAACGGCTGAAGTAGTGCTGGAGGGAATTGACAGCCGGCCGCGGTGGCCGAGCGGCTCTAGTCGCTTCAGTCCTGAACCGCGCTACGGTCGCAGGTTCGAATCCTGCCTCGGGTCCTTAGTTCTAGGGACTGATAACCTCAGATGTTAAGTCTCACAGTGCTCAGAGCCATTTGAACCATTTGGAGGGAACTGACGCTGTGAATCCTGCAGGGCCGTCCATAAATCCCGAAGTGTACGAGGTGCAGTGATCTCTTATGAACAGCATGTTGCGTGGTATCCCAGATATGCTCAATAATGTTCATCTATTGGTGGGTGTTCCTGGATTCCTGGAGGCACTCTGTAGTAATTCTAGACGTGCGTTGCATTGTGCTGCTGGAACTGCCCAAGACTGTCGGAATGCACAATGGACATGATTGGATGTAGGTGATCAGGCGAGATGCTTACGTACGTGTCACTTGTTAGAGTCGTATCTACGCTCCTGGAAATGGAAAAAAGAACACATTGACACCGGTGTGTCAGACCCTCCATACTTGCTCCGGATACTGCGAGAGGGCTGTACAAGCAATGATCACACGCACGGCACAGCGGACACACCAGGAACCGCGGTGTTGGCCGTCGAATGGCGCTAGCTGCGCACCATTTGAGCACCGCCGCCGTCAGTGTCAGCCAGTTTGCCGTGGCATACGGAGCTCCATCGCAGTCTTTAACACTGGTAGCATGCCGCGACAGCGTGGACGTGAACCGTATGTGCAGTTGACGGACTTTGAGCGAGGGCGTATAGTGGGCATGCGGGAGGCCGGGTGGACGTACCGCCGAATTGCTCAACACGTGGGGCGTGAGGTCTCCACAGTACATCGATGTTGTCGCCAGTGGTCGGCGGAAGGTGCACGTGCCCGTCGACCTGGGACCGGACCGCAGCGACGCACGGATGCACGCCAAGACCGTAGGATCCTATGCAGTGCCGTAGGGGACCGCACCGCCACTTCCCAGCAAATTAGGGACACTGTTGCTCCTGGGGTATCGGCGAGGACCATCCGCAACCGTCTCCATGAATCTGGGCTACGGTCCCGCACACCGTTAGGCCGTCTTCCGCTCACGCCCCAACATCGTGCAGCCCGCCTCCAGTGATGTCGCGACAGGCGTGAATGGAGGGACGAATGGAGACGTGTCGTCTTCAGCGATGAGAGTCGCTTCTGCCTTGGTGCCAATGATGGTCGTATGCGTGTTTGGCGCCGTGCAGGTGAGCGCCACAATCAGGACTGCATACGACCGAGGCACACAGGGCCAACACCCGGCATCATGGTGTGGGGAGCGATCTCCTACACTGGCCGTACACCTCTGGTGATCGTCGAGGGGACACTGAATAGTGCACGGTACATCCAAACCGTCATCGAACCCATCGTTCTACCATTCCTAGACCGGCAAGGGAACTTGCTGTTCCAACAGGACAATGCACGTCCGCATGTATCCCGTGCCACCCAACGTGCTCTAGAAGGTGTAAGTCAACTACCCTGGCCAGCAAGATCTCTGGATCTGTCCTCCATTGAGCATGTTTGGGACTGGATGAAGCGTCGTCTCACGCGGTCTGCACGTCCAGCACGAACGCTGGTCCAACTGAGGCGCCAGGTGGAAATGGCATGGCAAGCCGTTCCACAGGACTACATCCAGCATCTCTACGATCGTCTCCATGGGAGAATAGCAGCCTGCATTTCTGCGAAAGGTGGATATACACTGTACTAGCGCCGACATTGTGCATGCTCTGTTGCCTGTGTCTATGTGCCTGTGGTTCTGTCAGTGTGATCATGTGATGTATCTGACCCCAGGAATGTGTCAATAAAGTTTCCCCTTCCTGGGACAATGAATTCACGGTGTTCTTATTTCAATTTCCAGGAGTGTAGATGTATCAGGGGCCCCATATCGCTCCAAATGCATACGTCCCACAGCATTATAGAGCCTCCACCAGCTTGAACAGTCCCTGGCCAACATGCAGTGTCCATGGATTCGTGATTTTGACTCCACAGTCGTACACGTCCATCCTCTCGATATAATTTGAAACGAGACTCATCCTACTACGCATATGTTTCCAGTCATCAACAGACCAATGTCGGTTTTGGCGGGCATAGGCCAGGCGTAAAGCTTTGTGTCGCTCAGTCATCAAGGATACGCGAGTGGGCTTTGGGCTCCGAACGCCCATATCAATGCTGTTTCTTTGAAAGATTCGCCAGCTGACACTTGTTGATGGCCCAGCATTGAAATCTGACGCATTTCGCAGAAGAATTGCACTTCTGTCACGTTGAACGATTCTTTTCAGTCGTCATTGGTCCTGTTGTTGGAGGATCCTTTTCCAGCCTCGGCGATGTCGGAGCTTCGGTGTTTTACCGGATTCCTGATATTTACGATACTCTCTTGATACTCTAGTACGTGAAAATCCACACTTTATCAAATATGTTATTATAGGATATTTTCCACACTATAAAAAACGTAAGGTACGGTAATGTCGCTGGAAGTGTTTATTTTAGTTCGTCAGTAGATAATCACCTTCTTGTTGTGTAAATAGCTGTGAGTTCACAGAAATACAACTATCACTTTGTTTATGTAAGCTTCTATACTCATAAATACGCGCTTGCTATTGGCTCCCACCACTAGTTTTAACACTACAGGAAATAACTTTTTACGATTCATATAAGTGTTTCCAGATTCATTGTGGGATTTTAGACCTATCTGTTTCCCATCGACACATCGAATGCAGTTGGGAAATTTCTGTTATTACAACGTTTGACAGAACTGGAGCCTATTTCTTTCCTCGTAAAGTTCCTCTAGGACTTTTGCAAGGAATTCTCCGTCGCGTATAATGTAACTATTAACACCTGTCTCCTTCGCTCTATTGCTCTTTGAAATTAATCTTTCCTTGGCAGATCTTTGTAGTACTTCTTCGTAGTTGGTTTTATCTGCTATATTTTTAACAGGTGCCTGCAACACCACACTTAAAATGCTTCAAGAAATTTAAGTTACTTAGTAGTAACTAAGTGGCAGGAATCATTTGACGAGGCTCATTTCTATCAAATGATGTGAACGAGACATTTCACATTGACATTGCCCACTCATATGTAAATATGGCTACAAGTGACCATTAACAGTTTCTTTCCTTTCTTCTAGAAAACAAAAATTTTCCAGTGTGTTCTCAAATGTAACTTTGGAATCTGTGTGTCATTTTTTTCTGGTATTGTATTTATGTACAGCATTGTTCGTTTCAAACTGCAGAGTGTTATTTACAAGAGAGGTCACGAGGAATTAAATTTTCTGTGAAGCAGTAGTGAAAATACCTAATGCATTAGAAAAAGAGTCTAAGATATCATTGTGGATGAGCACTAGATACTATTCTCACAGCACGTTTTTGAGAAATTAATTTTTTTTCTTATAGATGAGTTACTCCTGAACATTATTCTATGCGACATTATTGAACTAAGATATGTTAACTTAGTGATTCGTCTGTCCCCAAGAGTTGCAATGATGCGCAGTGAAAAGTGATTGAACTGAGTTATTTAACTAATTCCGAAATGAGTTTCTTCCATATTAAATTCTCATCAGCCCGTTTCATTTTTCGCTATTGTCCATCTTTCGCAGGAAATATCACGCTGCAGTTGCAGCTCGTAACCACCATTTCCCTCACTTCAATATTTATGTTGTTTGAACGAAGCATTTTTCTTTTAATCGAGAACACAGCGCTTTGCTTCCCTTATATTTTGCTTTATGTCTTCTCTGCTTCTTCCGTGTGCAGTTATCTTACTTTGTAAATATTTTTACGATCTCGTTTGTTTTAGTTTATCGTATAATTTTAATATTTACTTCCTCTGATTCCTTGGAGCACACGAGAGTTCCTGTATTTTTTGCAGTTAATTTCGATCATCCCCTAGCACTGTGCACTTAACTTTTAAGATTCTTTGGAGATTTATTTCATCTCGAGCTATCACAACTTTATACTTTTTCCATTTATTCTGATAGCTGTATCTCTTTGCATTCATTTAGTGCTTGTGCTATGTACATGTTACATAGGAATGGGAATAGATTGTATCCTTGTCTAAAGTCTTTATGAATACTAGCTTCTTGTGTATTCATCATCAGGCTTTGAGCACTATGGGACTTGACATCTGTGGTCATGAGTCCCCTACAACTTAGAACTACTTAAACCTAACTAATCTAAGGACATCACACACATTCATGCCCGAGGCAGGATTCGAACCTGCGACCGTAGCGGTCACGCGGTTCCAAACTGTAGCGCCTAGAACTGCACGGCCACATCGGCCAGCCTTCTTGTCTATTTTTTATCTTTATCATCGCTGTTTGTTCTCTATAAGCTCCTACATCAGACAGCAAAAAACAGTGACCCATCGCCTTCAAAGACGGGTCCGTTGCCAAATACCTCAACTCGTTAAGGTCTTCAACAGTAGTCCTAGTTTCTATGTCTCTTCGGCTTGTTAACAACACAAATGTGCGTGGCACTTACCCCTGGCAGTGATTCACCGGTGCCTTCCATCAGATGTGTCTATGGAGACGCACAGAAAATATGCCATGGCACTCGAAGACAGCAAGATAACCACGTGTGACATAGATGATGCTGTTGTTGTCTGAGTTAAACATGTACATTACGTACTTCTCGGAAACTGGCATCGAAAAAGAGCTGCAGCACGATTTAAATCCAGTCTATAATCATTTGGGTGCAATCCGTACAACATGACTTTGGACGAAACTAGCATCCGCCATCATACTTCTGAGTTCATGATTCAATGAAAAGCAATATGGGTTTCACAACAGCGAGGAACGTTTTGTCAAATGGAACAGACTGTGTTCAATGCCTTTGCAATTCCCAAAAGTAATCGTGACAGGTTTCATACTGTGTGGCAGCTTTAACATATAGTTTTCTGTGGCACTGGACACCACTTCGGCGGCGTCTCTGATTTATCCCAGTTATCCATCTGGGCAGAGGGAGCTTACAGATTAACGTGGAATCCGAAGCACATTTTGCTGCTGGCGACTCCTCATTGGGAGGTGGAGGTTAAGGTAGGCAGAAAACTTCCATAACCTGACTAGGATTCGATCACGCTACCTCTCGGTATGGAGGCACGTGCTTTACAACTACACCACCCGGCCCGACACAGGAGTTGGTTATTGAGACCGATGTTGACATACAAGAAAGTATTCTTTTACCGGAACAACGCTTCAGCTTTCAGAGCCGAAACACAATCTCTAAAATGAGAGTCAGTTTTATAAGACTTGAGTGTGGATTGTAATGAAATGAGCCGTAGGATCTGACTAGGTGCATTCTGCTAGCTCACGTTAGGACGATTTGAAATGTTTGTGCCACCCGCAGCGCAAATGGTCATCACTAATGTGGGAAATTATAATAGACCTTATTGATCTGCAGTGTACAGTGTTATGAATAATAACAGATCGCTCGCAACATAGACGGGCTTCATAAATAATAATCTCTGTATGCAGATAGAAATAAAAGAGTGCCGACTTGACAAATGGGTTCTAGATAGCGCGCGCGCGCAGCGTCAGCTAACCATTTAGCGAACTCGGGAACAGTAAAAACAGGAAAACAAAGTGGCTTGTTTTTGGCACGTGTCCACTAAATCAGCCTCAGCAATTTCATTTCCACAAAGGCTGCTTACGTGCTGGTGTCATTACCTAATTTCGTTGAAATAAAAATCCGCGGGGATTAAAATAATTGCATCAGAATTCGAATGAGAGAAATGCCTGTCGTTTATCCTAACGATTAACGACGTTAGTGCATTATCGATGGAAGGGAATTTATGAATGTATCTTTAGTGCTAGGTAATTAAACAGGCAAACGAAGAACGTAAAAGTAGCCTTCATTTTCATCGACTTCGCGCTCTTCTTCGGAACTGCGTCCTTAATTAAGTTCATCGTTCCTCATTTCATATTTGTATACCTTATGGCGCCATGTTATTAGCATAACTGCTAATCATTGACCATAAATAATCTCCGCATTCTGCTATTGCAGGTTTACATTGCTTATGATTCTTTGACGTTAGTTTTTTTAATATATTTATTTTTGTTTATTTATTCGTACAGTGTATCCACAACCTAATGATGGAATTTCTACAGGAGGTGTGGTACTGATCACCAGTATTTGCACACAGTTAACGGTGATCCGCCCGTCGGATAGGGACGTTAAGCTCGTTGGCCCCCGTGGTTCTCTTCGAGAGATGTAGGCTGCGTGACGGCACAGGTTTTCAATCGCTCCCGCCTCTCGTCATCTCCAACACGAACACGACGCTACACTAAAAACCTACTACAGTCACGAACGCTTAACAGATACATTTAGGCATACAGGTCTCACACTTCGCGAAGGGAAGGTGCCTGCGACCGCGGATATAGGTAAAGCCTTTGAATTAGGTTGCTGATTCTGCCATTCGGGGTATCCCAGCCGATCATGCCATACGACCCTAAGTATCTGATATTTCAAAATAATGGGCCAGTGCATATTGAGAACATGATATCTGATGACAGATCACGGTAGTTCATTGCGATAACGCCAAGAAATATTGCCCTAAGATTACTAAGGGAAAAAGGAAGAAATACACTTGTTCTGAAGTTATATTGCTGGTTATTCTGCGATACGAGTCTCCTCTTCCAGTGGATTCTGTTTCTTTCTTTGTGCTGTCACCCTCTATGTCGATTTGCAGCAGGTTGGCATGGATTCCATCTCTCTACTTTTACTTTGGTCTACCTAGTGGTCTTCGTCAGTGAGGAGCAAAAAGAAGGTATGGTTTTTAAAGGCAATATACAACTATACTCGCTGGTTATCTCTCTTTAGAAGTCATGATGGTTCTGAAAGTCAATGCACTTTCTGATGCAAGCTTGGCTCAGATACTAATGATAATTTCGTGTTTTAATTTTCGTAGTACATTGGCTTTCATGAACAATGGGAATTGCTGAGGTGAGTGTCTCGCGGGCTTCAACGAGACAGATTGCCATATTGTAGGTGCAACCACATTTGGGGGGTGGGGGGGAATGTGGGATATCTCTGTAGGTGCCCTGCTAACCTGAGCTTCATGAAGAGGAGCCGCAGCCTTTTCAGTAGCTCTAAGGGCAGTAGTATGGATCATTCATATGCCCTTGTAACATAAGCCAGTATGGCTTTACTGTTGTGGTACTGGAAACGACAGAAAGCAAAGAGAAATTGTACCAATTATTTTTCCCGAGGGCGTGCCTTTCTGTTCTGTAGTGAAGTGATGGTTGCGTCATACTTGATTAAGATATTCCGTAAGTGTAAACAGTCCCCTATTCGGATCTCGAAGCGTGAACTACTCATAAAAATACCTGGCATTCTATGGGTTCGTTGAATGAAATAGGTCCCTTCATTGCGTAGATAGCGTACTTAAAAATGGAAATGTGTAGTTTGAAGCTAGATACAGTAAGAATTAGTGAAATTCGACGGCAGTAACATCAGAACTTCTGGTCAAGTCAGTACAGGGTTATCGACACAAAACAAATAGGTATAATGGAGTAGGTCTAATAATGAATGAGAAAATAGGAATACGGGTAAGGTACTATGAACAGCATTGAGAACTCTTTATTGTAGCCGAGGTAAACACAAGACCAGCACACACTATAGCAGTACAAATTTATAAGCCAACTAGTTCCGTAGATCGTGAAAAGATTGAAGGAATGTATGATGAGTTAAAAGAAGTAGTCTGGATATTCAAAGCAGACGAAAATTTAGTTGTACTAGAATTCGATATTAGGAAACAGAGGAGATGGAAAAATGGTAAGAGGACATGGATTGGGGCAAGCGAATGAAAGAGGAAGCCGTCTGGCCAAATTCTGCACAGAGAATAATTTAATGATCGCTAACAACTGGTTCAAGAATCATGTAAGAAGATTATATACTTCGAAGAGACACTGGAAGGTTACAGTGGATTATATAATGGTGAGACAGAGATTTACAAATGAGATTTTAAACCGTAATAAATCTCCAGGACCGGCCAGTGTGGCTGAGCGGTTCTAGGCGCTTCAGTCTGGAACCGCGCGACTGCTACGGTCGCGGGTCCAAATCTTGCCTCGATCATGGATGTGTGTGATTTCCTTAGGTTAGTTAGGTTTAAGTATTTCTATGTATTGGTGACTGATGACCTCAGATGTTGAGTCCCTTAGTGCTCAGAGCCATTTGACCCATCTGAATAATTAGCGTGTTTGTTCAATATTAAGTTAAGTATTGTCAAATTATATCAGACTTTAAGATATATCCAAATGTGTGTCGGACGCATATGGAGCATGTCAATAGCTTTTTTACTGTTGTTATACACAATTTTAACCACAAATGTTAGTAAATTTGTTAATATTTGTTGCATAAATGCAGCAGTACTGTTATTGAATTCGCTGTCATCAGCTTTTCTGTAGCGTTTCTGGTAGTGATTATACTCTTAGTGGATATTGTAAGATTTAAGTTCCAGCATAGCAAGACCTTAGTCATATCGTTGGCCGTTGACAAGCATGTGGCCGCAAGTTTATTCTAACCGTTAAAGATGGAATATTAAGTCGTTGGGAGTCAGATAAACTGGAAGGACTAGAGGTTTTGGGAGTTTCAGAGGGGGCATCAGGCAATTATCGTCTGGAACAGGGAAAGGAATAAGAAAAATCGAATCCGTAGCTTCGAGAGATGAAATAGTGGATTCAGCAGAAGATCAAACAGGGAAAAAGATAAGATCTAGTAGGATTCCTTAGATAACACTAGAGATAATGAATTTAATTCACGGATGGGGGGAATATAAAAATTCGGCAAATGAAGCAAATGAGATTGGCAGAAATTGAAATATGTTAAAGCAGGAATGGCTAGAAGAAGGATACAAGGCAGAAGAAGAACGCATAATTAAGGGAAAGATAAATGACGCCTACAGGGAAAGTAAAGAGAGCTTTGGAGAAATGAAAAGTAGTCATGTGAGTATTAAGAGCTCAGTTGACAATTGATTAATAAGCAAAGAAGGGAAGACTGAAAGCTGGGAGAATAAACACAAGTGCTATACCTGGGTAATGAAGTAGTACTAAAAATATATAGTGCATGGATAAATGGCGCTATTCAAAACCTAGATTGAGGCAATTGTGGCTTACCACGGGCCATAGATGACAGCGGTGAACGACGAATATATATGCAGCTGCTGAGCATCCGACCGCCCAGATGTACAAAGGAGTTACAACAAAGTCTCCCAAACGGCCGGTCAGCTAACGTTATGAAATATGGGCCCTACGCAGAAAGTGTCTTGTTAATAGCAGTTACGCTGATTACTGATCATCGACGACGAAGGCTGGAATTTTCACTCCAGCACCTCAACTGGAATCCACTGAGTGGCGGATGAGCCACGTATTTTGATTCATCGGATTGGAACATCTGCAAGCAGACATCCTGGATATGCTGCCCAGATCTATGCCTAATCGGGTGTCTGTGGGACCACCTCCATCATGCTATTCGAATCGTGGATCCTCAACCGAGAAATGTGATGCAGCTGGCCACGGCAGCGGAGACGGCATGGCTCCACATCCCCGTCGGCTCCTTCCAGCCCCTGCAGTAGATGACATTCCTTCAGAATTATTGAGATACTTGGGACTGTCAGCCATGGCAAAACTGTTCCACATAGTGTGCAAAATACTTGTATATGAGACAGACGAAGTAGCGTCAAGTTCAAGAGCAACTTAATCATTCCATTTCCAACGTAAGCAGGCGAGCACAGTTGTATCACCGAACTATCACTTTAACAAGTCATCATTCCCCCCACGGCTCGTGTAATCGCCATTTGATTTCTGTACAAATTGTAAATTGCCTTTCGCTCCCTGTATTTTACCCCTGCCACCTTCAGAATTTGAAAGAGAGTATTCCAGTCAACATTGTCAAAAGCTTTCTCTAAGTCTCCAAATGCTAGAAACGTAGGTTTGCCCTTTCCTTAATCTAGCTTCTAAGATAAGTCGTAGGGTCAGTATTGCCTCCCGTGTTCCACCATTTCTGCGGAATCCAAACTGATCTTCCCCGAGGTCAGCTTGTACCAGTTTTTCCATTCGTCTGTAAAGAATTCGTGTTAATATTTTGCAGCCGTGGCTTGTTAAACTGATAGTTCGGTAATTTTCACATCTGTCAACACCTGCTTTTTTGGGGTTGGAATTATTATATTCTTCTTGAAGTTACAAGGTATTACAAGTTACTGTCACGAATTATTTCCAGAAAGTTGGATAACTGGTATAATCCGACCTCGGGAAAGATCACCTTGGGTTCCAAAAAGACAGACAAGGCAGTGTTGATCCTATAACGTGTCTTATAAGACAGGTTTGGGAAAGATAAACTTAATATACGTAGTATTTGGGGATTTAGGGAAAGCTTTTGAAAATGTAAAATCAAAAATTGTCTGAGAAAAATTTGATTGTAACAGTGATTAAGTACAAGGACCGAAAAGCTTTTTTTCTGCCTGTACAGAAACCAGACTGCAATTATAACAATCGAAGGACATGAAAGGGGATGACACAGGGTCGTAGCTTGTGCCATATCTTATTTAATCTGTACACCGAGGAAGCTCTGAAAAAAACCAAAGAGAACTTTGGAAAGGGAGAAAGCAAATAACGTCAAGATTTGCCGATGACATAGCAAGTCTGTCAGAGACAGCAGAGGGTCTGGAAGAGCAGTTGAAGGAAATGGGTAGTGTCTGGAAAAGATATTACAACATGAACATTAAAAAAGAAAGATAAGGGTAATAAAAGGTGGACGAATTAAATCATACGATGGGGAGGGAATTAAACTGGTTAGCGAGACACTAAAAGTAGTACACGAGTCTTGATATTTCGGCACCAAATTAAAGACGGTGGCCGAAGTAGAGAGGGTTAAAATATGTCTGTAACACAAATAATATTTATGACAAACAGGAATATATTAACTTCTGAGATAAAATGAAGTGTTAGGAAGGCCTCTCTCAAGGTATTTTTGCAGAGTGTAGCCTTGTACGGAAGTTAAACGTGGACGGTAAGAAGCTCAGTTAAGAAGAGAATAGAAACCTTTCAAATGTAGTGCTACAGAATGCTGAAAATTTGATCGTTCGGAGGTACTGAATCGAATAGGTAAAAAAGAAATTTGTGACAGAGCTTTACTATAAGAATGGATCTTTTGATGTGATACTTTCTGAAGGAATAAGAAATAATCGATTTAGTAAGAGAGAGAGGTGGGTGCTGGGGAGAAAGAATTGTAGAGGGAGACAAAAGGCATGAATACAGCAAGCAGGTTCAAATGAATGTAGTTCCCAGCAAGTGGCAACAGGCAACATGTGTGTGTGTGTGTGTGTGCGTGTGTGTGTGTGTGTGAGTGTATGTGTATGTGTATGTGTATGTATATGTGTATGTGTGTCTGTGTGTGTGCAAATTTTTACTGAGAATCATCATCTATTATTGAAAGTAATTTTATTTTGTTAACAAAGATTGCACTTTCAACAGATGCATCTTTCATATCTGTCTTTTTCCACCATTGTGTTTGACCATGTTTCATCTTTCTCTTGCTCCACTACCGACTTTCCAAAAGTTGTGTGTTTACATCTTGTATTCGGAACATTACGAAGTTATATTTAGCCAGCCGAAGTGGCCATGCGGTTCTAGGCGCTGCAGTCTGGAACCGCGAGACCGCTACGTTCGCAGGTTCGAATCCTGCCTCGGGCATGGATGTGTGTGATGTCCTTAGGTTAGTTAGGTTTAACTAGTTCTAGTTCTAGGGGACTAATGACCTCAGAAGTTGAGTCCCATAGTGCTCAGAGCCATTTGAACCATTTTGAAGTTATATTTGCATATTATTGAAATAAGAAGTTTTTAAGTGTTGCATCACATTGAATATCTCCTGAAAACAGCTACTTCGTTCCTTCCTAAAATGGTGTTTGGTTGTTTTGCTTGTCATTTGGGTATGTTGATGCGTGTGCATTTTTACATTGCGTATTTTATTAGATTTTTTGCTAGTATTTGGTTACTGATTGTGGAAAATAAGGTCTTTAACCGTTTTAGAGAGATTTGACACTACAATTCTCGGTAAGTACTACAGCCTTCTTCGCAAAGTGCTGTTGACCATAACCTTGAGTAGATCTGAATCATTTGTAAAAAAAAGTAATAAGTGTCAATTAATATAATCGATTATACTATTACAGTGTAGTAGATCTTCCCACATGAACTGATGATTGCTATCACGAAACATTACAGCAAAACTTGTAAAGTGGTCAGGCTATATGAGTTCATTCTGTGAACATAGTCTTAGAATGAGACGACAACGCCTTTTGTGTATTTTAGACGTAAAATGTTAACACTTGACAAGAATAGCAGAACGATTTACATGCGAAAGTAACTAATTTGAAAGTTCCATTGCGTCTTAGATCAAGTGTGAGCCTAAGAAATTGGAATCAGTCACTTTCTTTCAGTAGTTGTCGGGGTAATTCAGACTGCCTATTTGTTTGTTTGATTGGCTGCTTAGCATAGTACTTTAGCCAACATGTATTTTTTACGGTTGTAGTCTTGGTCAGATTAGTTTTACCACATCGGCTCATTTAAGCCTAACTTTAAATGTAAACTGCTTTTATAGCACACTATTTGTTAGCAACAGGTGTTTAGGCATGAAAATAGCGTTGGAATAATTAATTGTAGAGTTCATAATCTTGGTTTAGGTACTCGTTTGATGGATGTGTTTGAGTGTGTGTGCGCGCGAGCGTGTGTGTAATAGTATTGTGAAACTTGAAAGAAACGTTGCATTATTTTGTGTTGCTAACGCATTTTTGACATTGATTTAACCTTGTGACAGGCGAAAAGCATCACAGAACGATTTAGACGTGGAAAAATAATTAATTTGAGGGTCTACTGTACCTTACGGCAAGTGTAGTGTAATAATCGAGCTATGCATTTTTACAAGTGCTACCACCAGTTGACATAAGCGAGCATTAGTTTTTAACTGTATATGGAGAGTATGTTTTACACTCGTTCCCCTATTCCATAACCAATACTATATGGTTTTGAATGAAATTTACAGTTCTGAGATAAAATTTACTGGTGAGATAGTACAGTATTTAACATAAACAGCTATTTAGTCAAGTGGTAAAACAGAGATGGTGACTTACATAAATACTTTTTGAACATTGTGCCATTTGATGCTGTTAAGGCGAAGGTTACAAATTTGTTAAGGTGTGTGTGTGTTGCTGACGTATTTTAGATTTGGGAATGCTGAAAGTTACACCCTTTTCAAAATTTTTAGAATACACAATGCAGATCTTTCAGATACCTTCGAGCATGTGGCACAATCAGACACCTTTGATCTCATGGCAGACTATGCGTTTTGAGTTGCCTGATCCGTTTTAGATAATAAGAATTACTGCTCTATCGTTGGACATTTCATTTTAATGCATGCTAAAAATATATTTCTTAAATTTCCCTGCCAGTGCCATTTACATTTTTTAAGTGTTGTGGTGGGTTGTTTCCTTTTAATGGATGCTAAAGTTTTTCATAATTACATTTCCCACATGCACCATATTTGTTTTATTTTAATGTCTAATAAGAGTAGTGTACTCAGACTGACTGTTTCACTTTAATGCACGTAAAAAAAAAAGAAAAAATTAAATTTAACGCCAGTTCAAGCTGGCATTTTTATATTTCTGTCAAGTTGATTTCATCTGTTCAAGTTCATTGATCATGTTATCGTCCCTGGCATTTAGGCAATCCGAACTAACGCTTACACTTTTCACTGCGAAGTGACCAACGTTTGGCGTTTAAGAGTGAAGTGCGCCAGATCTCCCGTAGAAATACTACTACTATGAGTAATTTTTTTCCGCCGAAATTTTGTATAGGTTGCAAAGAAAGGTACGTTGCATAAATTAATCAGACCATCACTTAGGATTGGAAAAATTTGGTTATGGAAATTGGCTTTGTCCTGATCAAATGTTTGATCTTACTATTTAGAAACTGTGCGAAAAACTTTAACCTCAGTGACTGAAACGCCACTCCTCCAGAATGCGAGTCGACTGTACAAACCACTGCGGCACTTCACTCGGTTAAAATTACTAGGATAATGAGAAATTTCCATGTCGTAAGAAGATTGAAGTTTCGCCCTCGGTGATTTTTGTTTGTTGGGCGCTAGGCCATGGTCGACGCTACATATTTATTCGTAACGTTTTGTGTCCTGCTGCTGGAGACATCATAAAAGCTGTAATACACAGTTTAAAACTTAAAAAGCCGAACTGTTTATACATATCCAGACAACGGTCGGGTCGCGACGTCATCAGACCGCTGCCTAAATGGAATTTACACGGGCCATATTTTACAGCAATATGTGGCCACAATAGCGTTGACGTCAACTGTTCTGCAATGTGGTTACCATGGCAATATTGTGATATGGTCGGCAGTATTACTGATGAAGCAGGGTGTTGCGCGTGTTTGCCGGCGTCTTGCTGAGGTCTTGCCGGTGTTCTCTACCAGGGGTGGAGAATATTTCTTATAATCGGACCATATCCATCCCTGTCGCTGACTCTAAATAAAGCCCTCTCACTCTCGGCTGTTCTTCCTTCTCTCATTCCACCAAATCTACAGTGCCAAGTCAGATAATCTGGCAAGGGGACCGTGCGAAATTCCTCATGCCGATTTTATTCGTATTATGCAAATTGAAGGTGGAAGGCAGAAAAAGGAAAGGAAATGAAAGGAACTGATGATAGCTGCATCGGAACTTCATGCTGAATCAGTGACGACTTGTGAAAATCTGTGTGAGAGCGGGAGCCGAACTGGGATATCCTGCTTACAAGGCAGCTGCGTTAACCAACGCTCCAACCGGACGCAGTGTTAGAAATAAGTGGACAATCTCAACACGCTCGTGGCCGACCTACGTTACCACCTGGCGCCACCACTTATCCACAATGTCCATCCACGCCGTCCATGCTTTCTAATTTTAGATTCCCGCCGGCGGTCGAATGTAAATGTCCGTCCCTGCACTGTTGGGTGTGGATGCAAAGCCGCCGGCCGTGGTGGTCTAGCGGTTCTAGGCGCTCAGTCCGGAACCGCGCGGCTGCTACGGTGGAAGGTTCGAATCCTGCCTCGGGCATGGCTGTGTGTGATGTCCTTAGGTTAGTTAGGTTTAAGTAGTTCTAAATTCTAGGGGACTGATGACCACAGATGTTAAGTCCCATAGTGCTCAGAGCCATTTGAACCACCTTTTTTTTTTTTAAATTCAAAGTCCATCAGTTACAGATATATGTCATGTCCGTTCTTTTGGACACGTCGGACGGAAGAGACAGCACGCATTCATATAATTGATTGATACATACAGCGTGTGAAGTGTACGACAAGTGATCAGGAAGACGCAATAAAAACTGTTAAGTCTTTCGTGGCCACTTGTTGACAAACTGCCTATTGGCTTCTGTCTCGGGTTCTTCGGCCGACGTTCGTCTAACAATTTTACTACCGTTTCGCCAGTACGAGTGGCTGGCATTGTCAAAGCTTCACCCTCGATTGCCGGTGGTGAACTGGAGCCGAGCTCGCGGCCGCAGACTACATGTACCTGGTGCGCCAACGTCCGAGGGTTTCTCCGCGGTCATTTCCGGTGCGATTCTCCTCTAGCTACCTGCGACGGTCGTTCGCTGCAGTACGGGAAGCCAGGATCTGTTAACCTTAGGGCTTTCCTCGTTCTTGTTGAAGCTATTCCCGTGTTTTTGTATTTCTACAGCTTCTCTGAACAATCGGGTATAATAGTGCTTCTCTATAGCCAGAATTTCCGTATCGGCGAATTTTATTACGTGGTCGGTCTCACAATCAATCAACACCAGGATCAAAGAACATAAGTGACATTGCAGGGTGAGGCAGGTGGAGAAATGGACCGTGGCAGAGCACGCACTGAGTGACACCGACCACATAAAATAACTCGCCGGTACGGAAATTCTGGCTGTAGAGAAGCAGGTCCTTTAGAATGCAGTCCACTATTTATCTCTTTGCCTGAATAGATGGTTATTCTAAACGTAATTCTTAAAGTACTGAACCCTTCTTTCTCATAGCAGCGGGCTGATGAAGTCACGTCCGACCCTTGCTTGAATACGTAAAAACAATTCTGCTTGCGGAGCTTGTTTGAATTTAAAACTGCTGTCTGATTGTTTACAGCCTCTGATGATGACGCCGGCGTTACGAGACGAAACGTTATGCTCAGAAATGTGCTTACCATTATTGCCTAATGCCCATTCTCCAAGGACGCAAATTGCGGCCGTGAAAGCCTACTTTAGTTATAAAGTTACTTTTACTAAAAAAAGAGACGATTAGACGCCCATTAATAGAATAGCTAAGTCACCATGTCAGTTAAGGAAGCTAAAACTCTGTAACAGGGCTCATAATTGCTTTCCCCCTATTCTGTTCCCACGTTATCAGCAGACGTG
Organism: Schistocerca gregaria; assembly: GCF_023897955.1. Lineage (NCBI taxonomy): Eukaryota > Metazoa > Arthropoda > Insecta > Orthoptera > Acrididae > Schistocerca > Schistocerca gregaria. The sequence continues at coordinate 925,773,389 of NC_064922.1, read as the reverse complement.
CAGATCGGGAACTGAACTTTGCCAATTTCAAAGTTCGCTGTGGAATCTATGGGGCCACGACGCGTCTGATACCAGACATTATTACGCGCCTCGACCTGATATCTTCTGAAGACACACTGCTTCACCCGCCGAAAGAGTTTTCCGAAATAACGACTCGGGACTTGTTCTATCTATCGCAGATACCGAAGAAATAAAATTTCTGAATTGTTTACTCTTGATATTTCAAAAATATGTTGAGAAGAAGTATTCTCTGAATTATTCCACCTCTCACAGAGAACAAAGCACTGAGGAAGTCAGAACATTTTTCTAGTGATTAGATGGGAAACTACAAACTCTATCCATAAGATTTATTTAACATATATAGTGGGTTGGTGCATAAGTTCGAAGCATTTTTTCATAAGACCAATAAATACAACAGACACACGTAACAGAGACTTTAGTCATCAGTGATACATTCTCCTTCACTATTTACAAGACTTTGGGAACGCTGATGTAACGTCCCGATTCCGTGACCGTAGAAATCATGTGGTTTTGATGCGAAGAACTCTTCGAGCTATTTCAGAGCGCATTTTCATCCGGGAAGGATGTTGCTTGAAGGCTGTTCGATAGAGTGTAAAAGTTGAAAATCTGAGGGCATGAGATCTACATCTACATACATACTCCGCAATCCACCATACGGTACGTGGCGGAGGGTACCTCGTACCGCAACTAGCATCTTCTCTCCCTGTTCCACTCCCAAACAGAACGAGGAAAAAATGACTGCCTATATGTCTCCGTACGAGCCCTAATCTCTCTTATCTTTGTGGTCTTTCCGCGAAATGTAAGTTGGCGGCAGTAAAATTGCACTGCAGTCAGCCTCAAATGCTGGTTCTCTATATTTACTCAGTAACGATTCACGAAACGAACGCTTCCTTTCCTCTAGAGACTCCCACCCGAGTTCCTGAAGCAGTTCCGTAACACTCGCGTGATGATCAAACCTACCAGTAAGATATCTAGCAGCCCGCCTCTGAATTGCTTCTATGTCCTCCCTCAATCCGACATGATAGGGATCCCAAACGCTCGAGCAGTACTCAAGAATAGGTCGTATTAGTGTTTAATAAGCGCTCTCCTTTACATATGAACCACATCTTCCCAAAATTCTACCAATGAACTCAAGACGACTATCCGCCTTCCGCACAACTGCCATTACATGCTTGTCCCACATCATATCGTTCTGCAATGTTACGCTCAAATATTTAATCGACGTGACTGTGTCAAGCGCTACACTACTAATGGAGTATTCAAACATTACTGGTTTCTTTTTCCTATTCATTTGCATTAATTTACTTTTATCTACATTTATAGTTAGCTGTCATTCTTTACACCAATCACAAATCCTATCAAACTCATCTTGTATCCTCCTACAGTCACTCAACGACGACACCTTCCCGTATACCACAGCATCATTAGCAAGCATCCGCACATTTCTATCCATCCTATCCCTTATGTAGATAGAAAACAACAGCGGACCTACCACACTTTCCTGCGGCACTCCAGATGATACCCTCACCTCCGATGAACACTCACCATCGAGGACAACGTACTGGGTAATAAGGTGAGTGTGGAATGACTTCCCAATCCAACTCTTGTGTAGCATTTTTGGCCAGTCTTGCAGAATATGGCGGGCGTTATCGTGGAATAACATCACTTCATGCAGTCTATCTGGTCGTTGTTCTTGCACTGCGTCTGCGGGGCATCTCAGTTGTTGTCAGTTGATGTCATGAGGCTATACATCGGGGAAGTAGTTCGTAGTTAACCACACCGTCCGCTATGCCATCAAATGAATCACACTATCTTTGTGGACGGGCGCATGTGTTTATACTGGAGTGCTGCTTTGTTGGGGCTCAATCATTCCTTCCTTTTCCGTATGTTACCATGAACACGCCATTTCCCGTCACCATTTACGATACAGGACAGGAGTGGTCGGTGTTGTTCACGGGTCAATTGATGACGAGCAAGCAGGGATGGACATCTGGTCTCCTCCTGACATTTGTGATTTTGAAGTACAGCACGTAGTACCCACACACCCGATTTCTGAACTTTCCCGTTACATGCAAATGTCGCACGATGGTGGCATTAACATAGTTCAACATATATGTCTGTTCTACAATGACGTGAATGAGTGTGGATTAATATTTTTAAAAGAAGTAATTTCTGGCATTCCAAAGATAGTGTTGTAGGCCCTTTGCAGTTCCTTATCTATATAAACGACTTGGGAGACAATCTGAGCAGCTGTCTTGGGTTGTTTGCACATGAATCTGTCGTTTATCGACCGATAAAGGCATCAGAAGATCAAAACAAATTGCAAAACGATTTAGAAAAGATATCTGAACGGTACGAAAATTGGCAGTTGACCCTAAACAACGAGAAGTGTGAGCTCATCCACATGAGTGCTAAAAGGAATTCGTAACTTCGGTTACACGATAAATCAGTCTCATCTAAAAGCCGTAAATTCAACTACATACCGAGGTATTACAATTACAAACAACTTAATTTGGAAGGAATACTTAGAAAATGTTGTGGGGATGGCGTTTTATTGGCAGGACACTTGGAAAAATGTAACAGATCTACTAAAGAGACTGCCTACACTACGCTTGTCCGTTCTCTTTTAGAATACTGCTGCGCAATGTGGGACACTTACCAGATAGGACTGACGGAGTACATCGAAAAAGTTCAAAGAAGGGCAGCACGTTTTGTATTATCGCGAAATACGGGAGAGAGTGTCACAAAAATGATACAGCATTTGGGCTGGACATCATTAAGAGAAAGGCGTTTTTCGTTACGAAGGAATCTTCTCACGAAATTCCAGTCACCAAATTTCTCATTCGATTGCGAAAATATATTGTTGACACCAACCTACACAGGGAGAAACGATCACAGTAATAAAATGAGGGAAATCAGAGCTCGTACCGAAAGATATTGGTGTTCTTTCTTTCCGCGCACTATACGAGATTGGAATAATAGAGAATTGTGAAGGTGGTTCGATGAACCCTGTGCCAGGCACTTAAATGTGATTTGCAGAGTATCCATTTAGATGTAGATGAAGAGGTAAATGATCTTCATCTAATCCTGAAGGTTTTCCTGAACGTGTAGAATCGCTAATGTCAAATCGTTCGTCCTTAAAACGAGAAAACCATTTTCTTTCTGTGCTCTGTCCAATGGGATTATCCCCATACACTGTGCAAATGTTTCTGGCCGTCTCCGCTGCTGCCATCCCTCTATAGAACTCATACAGAAGAATATGTCGGAAATGTTTGCAGAGATGTTTCAGGTTGAAACCTTTACCGTGACAAACGATTTCTCACCATTTCCTCGGGGCAACTGTGTTGCCTTCTCCTAACTTTAATAAGTGGCTCTGAGCACTATGGGACTTAACATCTATGGTCATCAGTCCCCTAGAACTTAGAACTACTTAAACCTAACTAACCTAAGGACATCACACAACACCCAGGCATCACGAGGCAGAGAAAATCCCTGACCCCGCCGGGAATCGAACCCGGGAACCCGGGCGTGAGAAGAGAGAACGCTACCGCACGACCACGAGATGCGGGCTAACTTTAATAACTCCTCACAAGTCGTTCACGTTCTCCGCCTCATATATGCCTATGTATTCCATCTACCGTTCTCTACCAGCTAATCAAGTTCCCATCCTTCCTTAAATTCGTAGACTATTTCGGAAACACTGAATTTTTCATAACATGGTACAAGACCGTTTAAGGGGGGTAGGACGTCAAACGGGCTGACTTGGAGCAGGAGAGGCACCAGAGGACATTTTAATTTCCACTGTCTATGCTTTTACGAATAAATTCGTAAAACTTTATCAGAATGAATAGAAAGGATTCAGGATTTACACTCATAGCAGTGGAAGTTCAAAAATATAAGAAAATAATATATTTTTTACACTTGAAATTTGACCTTTTTTCACTTAACATTGACCGCATCTGTTGCTATAGGTACATTTTTCTTCATAAGTAAGGTTGATTCTTCGATGAATTTTGCGCAGCATACAAACCACCTTTACAGGTGTATGAAATTCTAGAATTTTCAAAGTCTATTGAAAACTGTGGTAAGAAGTGAGATAATTAACTAGAAAATTTGAGTTTTTTTCTAAAAATGAAGTTTAAAATGTAACATTACCTTCATTTTTTCATAAATTAAATAATTTCTAGAGTTTCATACACCTGTAAGTATGGTTTGTATGCTGTGCAAAATTCATCGAAGAATCACCCTTACTTATGAAGAAAAATGTACCTATAGCAGCAAATGCGGTCAAAGGTAAGTGAAAAAAGGTCAAATTTCAAATGTAAAAAATAAGTTATTTTCTCATATTTTTGAACTTCCATTGCTTTGAGTGTAAATTCTGAATCCTGTCTGTCCATTTTGACAAAGTTTTATGAATTTATTCGTAAATGTATAGACGTTGGAAATTGAAATGTCTTGTGCCGTCTCTCTTGCTCCAAGACGGCCCGTTTGACGTCCTACCCCCCTAAAGCACTTCTGTCACTAGAATCCAGGGCTGTAATGGAATTCAGTACTCAGTGTGACATATCCGAAGCACAGGATCCGTTTAAGTCTCTTCAGAATGACGCTGAACAACACAATTACAGCTCACGCAAAATAACGTGTCCCCAGTGTGAAACATAGCCTCGTGTTTACAGCTGAGAGAGTCCATTACACTGTTGTCAAGAGATGACGGCAAGTCCCGTATCACCTGTTACCTGTGCGCTTCGCTATTAGTGAGTTGTCAACCGTTTGTTGGCTGGCAATCCGCGTACTTCGAGCCCTCTGCTTACTGTCTCTCTTCTACTCAGCTTGGGTTCGCTGTCAACAATATCCTAGATGCTGGAAACGTGCTAGTCAGGCACGGGAGACCGTGTGTAATGTCATAAAATTAATGTATGCAGAGCATATGAGGGAACAAAAATCCATTAAAAAGTGTGTCAAAAATAGTTCAAATTGCTCTAAGCACTATGGGACTTAACATCTGAGGTCATCAGTCGCCTCGACGTAGAACTACTTAAACCTAACTAACCTAAGGACATGACATACATCCATGCCCGAGGCAGGATTTGAACCTGCGACTGCAGCAGCAGCGCGGTTCCGGACTGAAGCGCCTAGAACCGCTCGGCCACAAAGGCCGGCTAAGTGTTTCTAAAATGGTGGCGTCAGCCAATGGATTTTCACATCTCACAGACAAAAGAAAACAGTTACGGCGTAAAGTCAAACGCCAGCACGCCAGTCGGGAACAACAAAAAGGCCAATCCCACGTTGACCGAACCTCCATCCAGGACGACAACGCGACAACAGCAGCACCTGTGTGAAGGGCCGGCCGCGGTGATCTAGCGGCTCTAGGCGCGCAGTCCGGAACCGCGTGACTGCTACGGTCGCAGGTTCGAATCCTGCCTCGGGCATGGATGTGTGTGATGTCCTTAGGTTAGTTAGGTTTAAGTAGTTCTAAGTTCTAGGGGACTGTTGAGCTCAGATGTTAAGTCCCTTATTGCTCAGAGCCAATTGAACCAACCCAGTGTGAAGAGAACATAAGCACCGCGACCGACTGGTGTGCTATGAGTAAATTCACGCTTCTTGTTGGTTGATCATGTGGTCGCTCATTCAGGACTGTGTGGTGTAATGTTTCCTTGCACGAAATTAGCTCTAATCCTGTCAGCAAGGTAAGACAGCTTATTACAAGTTTTCGCTGGCTAAAGGTCGGTGCAGTGACCAACCTGAGAGTGGCAATTGTGTTTACGGGCGTATTTAAATTGGTCAGTATTCTGCCTAGCCTGAGCATCCCTGAGTGGGTGATTTGTGGCCGCTTTACACGTGTTGTCATATCTGTTATGTTCTAATGATATTACAGGACACTTTTGTTTACAATCGTTTTTAAATTCCTCCATTCCTTTATTGCCATTAATCGTGTGTTTTCTGAGACCTTTGATTTATTTAAATGGCGATGTTGGTAGCTCCACTACCTCATCGTGCTTTATTAACAAAGTTCTGTATTTATTTTAGTAGCGTGTCTACTAATGTTCTTTAATTTTTTTCAAAACTCTTGTATTGCTATAAATTACTTGATTGGCGTTAGCGGCTTGTTTTGAAAGGCTGTTATTGCCGTATTGTTTGCTTCTGTGTTTTTTTAAATATATTTTTTTTAGATTGTGGTATTGCTATAAATTACTTGATTGCCATTAGCGGCGTGTTTTGAATGGCTGTTATTGCCGTACTGTTAGCTTCTGTGGTTTTTTTACATTTTAAACTTGTGTATTGCTATAAATGACTTGATTGCCGTTTTTAAAAGAAATTGTTAAACTGTTGCATTGCTGTAAATTACTTGGTTGCCGTTGGCGGCGTGTTTAAAAGGCTGTTTATTGCCGTTTAAAATCTCAGTTCGACGGTAAACTACCAGAAATGTGGCCCCGTTTCCCAACTTGAGGTGTGGCTTGTAGTAACCGCAACCACTGTGTGTGTCAATAACAGTTGTTAGCATCATACTTAGTAAATGGGCATTACTTAGTTCTGTAATGGTGGGCGTAGAGAAACTGTGGACAAAGTTCAAACGCAAAAGAAATCGTGCCGAATACGTGAATTAAGATTGGAAAAGGCGCAAAGTGGCGGTTAAAACACCGAAACCAATGAGAAAGCAGAGAATGTGGCACTCTCGGATCAAACGAGGGCGTGGAAATGTTGACCAGGAAAAGTTAGTAGAAAATACATGAGTGCGTGAAGTACGCACCAACTACCACCGTCATACCTTAGCGAGAATCTCGCCAAGACCCTGAGAAAAGTCTGTTCCTACGTTAATTCAGTAAGCGGGTAGGAGGCTAGTGTCACACCCGTCTGGTGTGGCAGTAGAAGACATCCAAACTAAAGCTAAAGTCTTACATTTTACGTTTAAAAATTCGTTCACAGTGCGGAATAGCACAGACGTACAATCGTGCGACTGTCACATGGTCTCCTGTGCATGGAGCTCACAGGCATAGGTATGCTAACGTTAAGCAAGAACTGAAAGCGTCGAAAGCTAATAATTCGCAAGGTCCGGAGGAAATCCGAATTCGGTTTCGCAGAGAGCACGCTGGGGTGCTAGTGCGTTGGAGTTCCTCTAATACTTCGCCCACCACAAAGTTACAGGCTGCTGTGTCGTCCGGACAAGACACAGCCAGGGCAAAATCACTACAGGCGCAAAGATGCGAGCTGGTACCAGTGCCATACAGACTCGTCACTTGCGCGAGTTCCACCAGCGCCATAGGCGGCGCTGAGAATGAAGATACCGACTTCGTAACGGCCAGCTGCCGGCCGAGTACAATCGACTCATGACCGGACGACAACGGATAGAAGCCTACTCGGAACATACGCTACTGGCCATTAAAATTGCTACACCAAAAAGAAATGCAGATGATAAACTGGTATTCATTGGACAGATGTATTATACTAGAACTGACATGTGGTTACATTTTCACGCAATTTGGGTTTATAGATCCTGAGAAATCAGTACTCAGAACACCCACCTCTGGCCGTAATAACGGCCTTGATACGCCTGGGTATTGAGTCAAACAGAGCTTGGATGGCGTGACAGGTACAGCTGCCCATGGAGCTTCAACGCGATGCCACAGTTCGTCAAGAGTAGTGACTGGCGTATTGTGACGAGCCAGTTGCTCGGTCACCATTTACCACACCTTTTCAGTTGGCGAGAGATCTGGAGAATGTGCTGGCCAGGGCAGCAGTCGAACATTTTCTGTATCCAGAAAGGCCAGCACAGCACCTGCAACATGCGGTCATTCATTATCTTGCTGAAATGTAGGGTTTCGCAGGGATCGAATGAAGTGTAGAGCCACGGATCGTAACACATCTGAAATGTAACATTCAATGTTCAAAGTGTCGTCAATGCGAACAAGAGGTGACCGAGACGTGTAACCAATGGCACCCCATACAATCACGCTGGGTGATACGCCAGTATGGCGATGACGAATACACGCTTCCAATGTGCGTTCACCACGATGTCGTCAAACACGGATGCGACCATCATGATGCTGTAAACAAAATCTGGATTCATCCGAAAAAATGACGTTTTGTCATTCGTGCACCCAGGTTCGTCGTTGAGGGCGTTGGGATCCAGCACGGCGTTGCGTATTACCCTCCTGAACCTACCGATTCCATATTCTGCTAACAGTCATTGGATCTCGACCAACGCGAGCAGCAATGTCGCGATACGATAAACTGCAATCGCGATAGGGTACAATCCGAGCTTCATAAAAGTCGTAAACGTGATGGTACGCATTTCTCCTCCTTGCACGAGGCACCACAACAACGTTTCACCAGGCAACGCCTGTCAACTGCCGTTTGTGTATGAGAAATCGGTTGGAAACTTTCCTCATGTCAGCACGTTGTAGGTGTCGCTACCGGCACCAACTTTGTGTGAATGCTCTGGAAAGCTAATCATTTGCATATCACAGTATCTTCTTACTGCCGGTTAAATTTTGCGTCTGTAGCACGTCATCTTCATTTTGTAGCAATTTTAATTTGCCAGTAGTGTAGAAGAGCGGCTGTCGCCCACTTGCTTACAGATCATTGTAGAGGGCTGACATAGACAGGGAACGTCGTTTAGTGAACTTTTAGAAGTGAATAGACAGTTGTTGTAAATCGCATTTGCTGTGTGCTGTGAAGTCTACCTACAATTCTTTGCACTTAGCCATTGAGGGTCTGTTTTGTGTTATATTACATGCAGTGTTGCAGACTTAATCTTCAACGAGTCAGAATATGTAAACATTTTAACTCATTTGTGTGATTCAGTTACAAATTTGTTGGAGTGCTGTAAAACCGGCGTTCTCCTATCCTGTTACCGATCCTGGAGCATAGGTGTGTAATGGTGGCAGGGAGAAATTGTCTTAGCGGTGTACTGTACCAGAAGTCGTCTGAGGAACCCACAAGCTCGGCCTACCGTAACAGCAATAGCAACTCGGCCCCCACATAAGTAGCGACGAGGCTCTACAAAACAGGCTACTGGAAAGAATCACAGGTGAATCCGGTGCGCGAGAGCGGTATTATTAGAGACTAATATCCCCAACACTGTTTTTCTAAAGAATTCTTGAACATATATGTTAGCCTGAATTTGAAGATTTCCTTGAAGCAGAAAAGCTCCTGTCCACAACTCAGCACGGATTTAGAGAGCATCGCTCGTGTGCAACTCTACTTGCCCTTCTCTGTCAGGATATCCTACGATCCAGGACGAAGGGCAACGGGCAGCTTCCATTTTACTAGATTTCCTGAAAGCGTTTTACATTGCAGACTGTTGATGCAGACATTTAATTGTGAAGTGGGGATTTGCCGAAGATCACAGATATGACTCTTGTAATATCACCCCTTTTCTCTCACTTTTTCCCTTTTAGCGCAAATGTTTATGTGTAACTGCTTAAGTGACCCGTATGGATTAACTGCCTAAGTGAATTGTATGGATCAAAGGATCATTACGATAGCGGAAGAGAGAGAGAGAGAGAGAGAGACTGATAGATAGATAGATAGATAGAAAGACAGAGAGAGAAAGAGAGAGAGAGAGAGATTCTCTGAATCGTCATATGAAAACTGTGTGGGTTTAATGTGGAACATTACGTGCACTATGAACTTAGTTACTTTTGATTTAGCAACTGTGGAGAGTATGATCGCAGTGGAAATGTAATTAGCAGCATTGCTGGAAGCGAACATTTTGAATACAAAATGTGATTTGATGAACTATTATAACATTTCAATTAATACAAGAGGATGATGTATGCTGAAGTGTACCAATGAAGATCACTAATGGAAAAATATAATTTCATGAATGGAAAAAGGTACGTTTAATTCTTTGGTTGTTTTATCTTCGCCCTTGTCTGTGGCTCGGAACGTTATTTGGTGCGTCATAACTCGTAGGGAACGTTATAACCTGTGAAATCAGTAAAGCCTGTACCAAGGTCGTTTATGCTCTATTTTGTGAGACTAATTTCGGTACTTATACTGAAATTAATACACAACTTCAACAATGATTCCCATGGCACAGAGTGAGTACGTCATAGCACCCAAGACGGCTTCCACGCGGTGTAAGATTGTGCCTTTGACTATTTTAAGAATTTTCAGAGTAGACGATCGCCAGAATTCTGCAGAGCCACAGAAGTTTTATTCCAGGTGCTGACTCTGACATCGACCGCCTAATCATTTTGTTTTATAGACTTGAGAATTCAAATAGGAATTAAATTTATACCTGGGAGTGTGGGAGAGATTTGTATTAAAAGATATTGGGGAAGCGACGTCTCTGGCCCAAAAGTTCAGTCATAATAATTCAACTTCCGCTAAATGCAGAGAGAAGTTAAACTGTTGAATGGAGCACACCATGAGCCATGTTTTAAGTTGTGATATATTCGGGCTACCTGGCGGACGACTTAACGACAACCACATACTTAACGACATCGGCAAAGATTGAATACAAAACTCCATATTTATATTGTAATCTTCCCCGACCTAGGGGAAGACCAGTTTGGATTCTGCAGAAGTATTGGAACACATGAGGCAGTACTGATCATACGACTTATGGATAGATTAAGGAAAGGCAAACCTACGCGTCTAGCATTTGTAGACTCAGAGAAAGCTTTTAACAATGTTGATTGGAATACTCTCTTTCAAATTCTGAAGGTGGCAGCGGTAAAATACAGGGAGCGAAAGGCTATTTACAATTTGCAGAGATACCAGATGGCAGTTGTAAGAGTCGAGGGGCATGAAAGGGAAGCAGTGGTTGGAAAGGGAGTGAGACAGGGTTGTAGCCTATCCCCGATGTTATTCAATCTGTATATTGAGCAAGCTGTAAAGGAAACAAAATAAAAATTCGGAGTAGGTATTAAAATACACGGAGAAGGAAATAATAAGTTTGAGGTTCGCCGATGACATTGTCATTCTGTCAATGACAATAAAGGACGTGGAAGAGCAGTTGAACATGAACGAATGCAAAACGAGGATAAAGGAATGTAGTCGAATTCAATCGGGTGATGCTGAGGGAATTAGATTAGGAATTGAGGAACTTAAAGTAGTAAATTAGTTTTGCAATTTTGGGAGAAAAATAACTGATGATGGTCGAAGTAGACAGGATATAAAATGTAGACTGGCAATGGCAAGGAAAGCGGTTCTGAAGAAGAGAAATTTATTAACATCGCGTATAGATTTAAGTTTCGGGAAGTCGTTTCTGAAAGTATTTGTATGGAGTGTAGCCATGTATGGAAGTGAAACATGGACGATAAACAATTTGGACAAGAAGAGAATGGAAGCTTTCAAAATGTGGTGCTACAGAAGAGTGCTGAAGATTAGATGGGTGGACCACATAACAAATGAGGAGGTATTGAACAGAATTGGAGAGAAGAGAAATTTGTGGCACAACTTGACTAGAAGAAGGGATCGGTTGGTAGGACATATTCTGAGGTATCAAGGGATCACCAATTTAGTATCTGAAGGAAGCATGGAGGGTAAAAATCGTAGAGGGTAACCAAGAGATGAATACACTACACACATTCAGAAGGATGTAGGTTGCAGTAGGTACTGAGAGATGAAGAAGCTTGCACAGGATAGAGTAGCATGGAGAGCAGCATCAAACCAGTCTCTGGACTGAAGAGCACAACAACAAGATATTGTATAATGTACACTCCTGGAAATTGAAATAAGAACACCGTGAATTCATTGTCCCAAGAAGGGGAAACTTTATTGACACATTCCTGGGCTCAGATACATCACATAATCACACTGACAGAACCACAGGCACATAGACACAGGCAACAGAGCATGCACAATGTCGGCACTAGTACAGTGTATATCCACCTTTCGCAGCAATGCAGGCTGCTATTCGCCCATGGAGACGATCGTAGAGATGCTGGATGTAGTCCTGTGGAACGGCTTGCGATGCCATTTCCACCTGGCGCCTCAGTTGGACCAGCGTTCGTGCTGGACGGGCAGACCGCGTGAGACGACGCTTCATCCAGTCCCAAACATGCTCAATGGGGGACAGATCCGGAGATCTTGCTGGCCAGGGTAGTTGACTTACACCTTCTAGAGCACGTTGGGTGGCACGGGATACATGCGGACGTGCATTGTCCTGTTGGAACAGCAAGTTCCCTTGCCGGTCTAGGAATGGTATAACGATGGGTTCGATGACGGTTTGGATGTACCGTGCACTATTTAGTGTCCCCTCGACGATCACCAGAGGTGTACGGCCAGTGTAGGAGATCGCTCCTCACACCATGATGCCGGGTGTTGGCCCTGTTTGCCTCGGTCGTATGCAGTCCTGATTGTGGCGGGATGGCCCCACCTGAGCACCGCAACGCCCGCCTCAACACCAATTGGGCGCACTTCCAACAGCACCTAGCAGAGACGGTCACCGCCACACCCGATCCGGACGTGGAGGGGGTGGACGCCGCGCTAGCTGCGTTCACCCACTACACACTCGCGGCGGCAGATGCGGCGGCGCCACAGCGACCAAGGAAGCCGATGGATAAATCCAAGCAGCTTCCGCCGGATATCTTGATGTCCATCCGTGAGAAGAACCGGGTCTTCCGTGAGTGGCAGATCACGAGAAGCCCCGCCACCAAACGCCTGCTAAATCGCCTGCGCCGCGAGATATCGGCGGCCGTCAACCACCACCGAAATCGGGACTGGGCTGGCAAAATAGCCACGCTCAGAATCGATGACGGAAGCGCCTGGGCCGTAACTAAGAGCTTCCTGAGGAAGGGCCAACGCATCCCGCCGCTGCAAGTTGGCAGAGACGTCGTCGCGGAACCAGATGCCAAGGCGAGCGTCCTTGCGGACGCCTTCGCGGAAAACTTTACACCGGTGGACGACGTCGTCGATGACGACATGATCCGCGAGGTGGACGAGCGCCTCCCACTGTACCTGACCCAGCAGGAAGAGGACGACATCCTCACAGAGACAACAGAAGAAGAGGTCCAACATCACCTCAACTTCCTGCAGCCCAGGAAGGCAGGGGGATGTGACAAGATGGATAACGCACTGCTGAAGAAGCTGCCGCCGGAAGCAGTGCGTGTCGTCACAGCGATATTCAACGCCATCCTTCGCACTGGCGTCTACCCTGCTGCGTGGAAACACGCAGAGGTGGTCGCCATCCCGAAGGCTGGCAAAGATCCTAGGCTGGCGCAAAGCTATCGCCCAATAAGCCTCCTGCCTTCCCTCTCGAAAACCTTCGAGAGGATTTACTCGATCCGACTGCAGCGCCACGTCAGTGAAGAAGGCCTGCTTCCTGACGAGCAGTTCGGATTCCGCCGCGGTCATGCTACGCAGCATCAGCTACTACGACTGGTGGAGCAGGCAATGGGGGCCCTGGAACATCGCGAGTACCTCGGGGCGGTTTTCCTTGATGTTTCTAGGGCCTTCGATAGCATGTGGCACGACGGCCTCCTGTACAAGCTGCTGGTACAGGGGGTTCCTGTGTCGCACGTCCGCCTTCTCCAGTCGTACCTGCGCGGGCGCACCTTCCATGTGCGCGCTGACGGTGGCGTGTCAACGGCGCGCCACATCCGAGCAGGAGTACCGCAGGGGTCCGTGCTTGGCCCACTGCTGTACTCTCTGTACACCGCCGACGTGCCAAAGACGACGCCGAGAGTGCACCTGGCGCTCTACGCGGACGACACCGCCATCTACACTCGCAGCAAGGACGCGCAGCTAATGCGCCGCCGGCTGCAGCTCTCCTGCAACGAGATTGGAGCCTGGGCCACCAAATGGCGGCTCAAGTTCAACGCCGGGAAAAGCCAGGCGGTGATATTCACGCGCCGCCGCATTCCCGACGCGCTGCTGCAAGTGCGGATCATGGGAGGCCCCATCCCGTGGTCGCGCACAGGAAAATACCTCGGCGTCACCCTCGATCGACGCCTGACGTGGGGTCCACACATCCGGGAGCTGAGGGGCCGAGTGCTCGGCAGGTTGCGCCTGCTGTACCCGCTCCTCAACCCAACGACGACACTGCCCCCCCACTGCGGCCTCTCGCTGTACCTAGCACTCATCAGGCCAGTGCTAGAGTACGCGGCCGTGGTGTGGGGAAACGCGGCAGAAATGCACATCCAGACGCTGCAGCGTGTGCAGAATAAAGCCCTTCGGCTGGCTCTACACCTGCCGAGGGACTACGGCACACGCAGGCTGCACGACGCCGCTGGAGTCCAGATGTTGGAGCGCCGCTTCCGCGCGCTCGCTACACCATTTTATGAGTTGACGAGGACCTCCGAAAACCCGCTGGTCAGGGGGCTGGGAAACCAACCCCACTGGCGCCCAGCGACCAGATGGCCAGACCTGCTGCTGGAGTAATCCAAGCAGCAAGAGAAGAAAAATTACGAAGCGTGAAGACGTGAAGACGAACAAAACGTGAGGACCACAACGACAAACTGCGATCTCTGACGCAGGAACAGCAGGCCCTGCTTAACCTGCCCAAAACGTGCAGTGAATGCACGAGATGTCACGCACGACGACGACGACGATTGTGGCGCTCACCTGCACGGCGCCAAACACGCATACGACCATCATTGGCACCAAGGCAGAAGCGACTCTCCATTCGTCCCTCCATTCATGCCTGTCGCGACACCACTGGAGGCGGGCTGCACGATGTTGGGGCGTGAGCGGAAGACGGCCTAACGGTGTGCGGGACAGTAGCCCAGCTTCATGGAGACGGTTGCGAATGGTCCTCGCCGATACCCCAGGAGCAACAGTGTCCCTAATTTGCTGGGAAGTGGCGGTGCGGTCCCCTACGGCATTGCGTAGGATCCTACGGTCTTGGCGTGCATCCGTGCGTCGCTGCGGTCCGGTCCCAGGTCGAGGGGCACGTGCACCTTCCGCCGACCACTGGCGACAACATCGATGTACTGTGGAGACCTCACGCCCCACGTGTTGAGCAATTCGGCGGTACGTCCACCCGGCCTCCCGCATGCCCACTATATGCCCTCGCTCAAAGTCCGTCAACTGCACATACGGTTCACGTCCACGCTGTTGCGGCATGCTACCAGTGTTAAAGACTGCGATGGAGCTCCGTATGCCACGGCAAACTGGCTGACACTGACGGCGGGGGTGCACAAATGCTGCGCAGCTAGCGCCATTCGACGGCCAACACCGCGGTTCCTGGTGTGTCCGCTGTGCCGTACGTGTGATCATTGCTTGTACAGCCATCTCGCAGTGTCCGGAGCAAGTATGGTGGGTCTGACACACCGGTGTCAATGTGTTCTTTTTTCCATTTCCAGGAGTGTATATTTGTGTGCCTTGTTGCTTTTTGTGTCGTTTGAAACTTATTTTCTGTAATCTGGGTGTCGAACCCAAAATAAATACAAAGTTCCCAACATACCGAATAAATTCTCAGATATTGGAGTGGTCTGAAGACTTCTTAAGCAACAGAGACATCGGAGACAAGGGCATCGTCAGAAGTGCTTCAGGGACGTGTGACGCGACCGCTCTTGTTGTCTGTAAACGTAAACTATCTGAGGGGTAGAGTGAGCAGCAATCTGAGAGTGTTTTATAATGGTGCATGGCTTAATAGTAGACGGGGAAGTATCATCGTTGAGTAATTTTAGAAGGATACAGGACGAGTTGGACAGAATTTATGCTTGGTGTGATAAGTGGCAGATAGCTCTACATGTAGCGAAAGATAATTAAGATGTTAGATTACCGTATTAGTGGTGTTCTGCTTACAAAATCACGTGCTTAAATATCTTTGTGTAGCTCTGCAAAACAATATGAAGTCGAACACCGCCTAAGGATGGTAGTAGGGAAGATGAATGGCTTCGGTTTACTGGGAGAGTTTTAGGAAAGTATAGCTCTTATATACGGTAAACCGCTTATAGAATCATTGGTGCGATCTATTCTTGGGTACCCTGCGTGGGTGTTCGGGATCCACACTAGGTCGGATTAGAGGAAGACATCGAAGCAATTCAGAGGTGTGCTGTTAGCTGTATGTTGGATCAACACGTTTCTGTAGAGGGGAGACTACGTTCTTCTCACGAAACGCTACTGAGAAAATTTAGGGAACAACCAGTTGCAGCTGACTGCTGAACGGATCTACTGCCGCCATCGTATATTTTTTCAAGGTCAGCGACAAAGGTAAGAGAAATAAGGACTCGAAAGGTGGCATATAGACAGTTGGTTTCCCCTCACTCTATTTGCTAATGAAATAGAAAAGAAAATGACTAATAGTGGTTCTTGGTACACTCCGCCATGCGCCATATGGTGGCTTGCGGAGTATGTACACTATGTAATCAAAAGTATCCGGACCCATGGCTGAAAATGACTTACAAGTTCGTGGCGCCCTCCATCGGTAATGCTGGAATTCAATATGGTGTTGGCTCACCCTTAGCCTTGATGACAGCTTCCACTTTCGCAGGCCTTATGTTTAATCAGGTGTTGGAAAGTTTCTTCGGGAATGGCAGCCCATTCTACACGGAGTGCTGCACTGATGAGATGTTTCGATGTCGGTCGGTGAGGCCTGACAAGAAGTCGGCGTTCCATAACATCCCAGAAGTGTTCTATAGGATTCGGGCCAGGACTCTGTGCAGGCCAGTCCATTACAGGGATGTTATTGTCGTGTAACCACTCCGCCAAAGGCCGTGCGTTATGAACAGGTGCTCGATCGTGTTGAAAGATGCAATCGCGATCTCCGAATTGCCCTTCAACAGTGGGAAGCAAGAAGGTGCTTAAAACATCAGTGTAGGTCTGAGCTGTGACAGAGGCTCGCAAACCAAGAAAGTTTCGAAGCGCCCTCCGTGAAAAACACGAGCACACCATAACACCACCGTCTCCGAATTTTACTGTTGGCACTACACACACCGGCAGATGACCTTCACCGGCCATTCGCCATACCCACACCCTGCCATCGGATCACCGCATAGTGTATCGTGATTCGTCACTCCACACAACGTTTTTCCAACTGTTCAATCGTCCAATGCTTACCCTCCTTTGTGGCACAGCTTGTTCAAAATGTGTGTGAAATCTTATGGGACTTAACTGCTAAGGTCATCAGTCCCTAAGCTTACACACTACTTAACCTAAATTATCCTAAGGACAGAGACACACACACACACATACCCGAGCGAGGACTCGAACCTCTGCTGGGACCAGCCGCACAATCCATGGCTGCAGCGCCTGAGACCGCTCGGCTAATCCCGCGCGGCCGGCACAGCTTGACTAGAAGAAGGGATCGGTTGATAGGACATATTCTGAGGCATCAAGGCATCACCAATTTAGCATTGGAGGGCATCTTGGAGGGTAAAAGTCGTAGAGGGAGACCAAGAGATGAATACACAAAGCAGATTCAGAAAGAATTAGGTTGCAGTAGGTACTGGGAGATGAAGAAGCTTGCACAGGATAGAGTAGCATGGAGAGCTGCACCAGACCAGTCTGTGGACTGAAGACCACAATAACAACAACGCAGAGCGAGACGTCGTTGGGCATTTACAGGCGTGAAGTATGGCTTTTGAGCAGCCGCTCGACCATGATATACAAGTATTCTCACCTCCCGCCTAACTGTCATAGTACTTGCAGTGGATCCTGATGCGGTTCGGAAATCCTGTGTGATGACCTGGATAGATGTCTGCCTATTACACATTACGACCCTCTGCAACTGTCGACGGTGTCTGTCAGTCAACAGACGATGCCGGCCTGTACGCTATTGTGCTGTACGTGTCCCTTCACGATTCCACTTTACTGTCATATCGGAAACACAGGACCTAGGGATCTTTAGGAATGTGTAAATCTCGCGTACAGATGTATGACACAAGTGACACCCAATCACC
The DNA here is from genome assembly GCF_023897955.1 of Schistocerca gregaria. NCBI lineage: Eukaryota > Metazoa > Arthropoda > Insecta > Orthoptera > Acrididae > Schistocerca > Schistocerca gregaria. The sequence continues at coordinate 925,755,573 of NC_064922.1, read as the reverse complement.
TGCGCACGTTCGAAGTCCGTGAGTTCCACCGTGCGCCCCATTCCGCTCGCTCTCTCTGTCTCTCTATGTATAATGACTACTGAGCTACTGAGTTCACTGATGTGGAGTACCTGGCAGAAGATGGTAGCACAATGCACCTTACAACGTCCCCCTTCCCTTCTATCGGCAATGTTAGAAATATAAGACCGTGTAAGCATGTGTATAAACAATTGGAATAAAATTTTGAAAAGGCTGTCCTTCCGAAAATTCAATATCAAGTCGATAAATGAGGGGGAGGTTAACAACAAGATGCCTTCTAGGACAATTTATTCCACCTACTTAATTACTGTAAAATTTACTGCGGTTGTTCGAAAAGTTTGTGCTATGATTCACGTACCACGTGGATCGAAACAGACTAATAAGAGTTATTGAAACAATTGTAGGTAAAAAAAATACGGTGGCCAGCCCAATTGGGCATAATTTCTGTGGTGAATTAATGAGCCGAACAGTCAATGTCAAGAATTGCTCTAACACGCGGCAACAGAGGGCTGCACGCATGTTACCAAAAACAATTGAAACGTTTACGTAATAAAGCGAGAAAGAAAATAGTTTGCACTCGAAATATCGTTAACTAATACAACTGAAATATTGAAAACATACAAGATAACACTTAGATTAATGGTTACTTACTGTTGTAAGCGACAATGGCGCTACCTCACAATAACGTCTACTATTGTATTATGAATTTTGGAAAATGGCAAAAAATAATTAAAAGAAACTCTATTGACTTCTGAACAGGGAAGTAGAAATTGAGAATTACTGTATCAAAAGGTAATTATTATACTTTAGCACGACTGCAAGTCAAAATGTGAACCAGAACTTTACTAACAACAAATTACAATAATGACTGATATTTGCACTCACTCATTAATTATAGTTAGAGATTTTATTCATAGAGCCAGGAATCATTTTAATTTGATTAGTTGATTTACTATCTGCAACAATTGGCTACCCTCAGACTAAAGTTCAAATTTAAAGTTGAAACGTCCCCTTAGAAAAATTATACAAGACTGTGCTTAAACTGACACACAATATCTTTAGCGCAACGCAATCTGACTTCCAAAAATCCCTACGAAAGAATGGCCCTGACTAGCATTAACCTATACGTTTCACAAATCACTTACCTCACCAAAATCTTCGTTACTCAAGCTACTGCAATACAGCGAGCGCCAATACTGCCAGCTCAATAAAAGATTCAAACTACTGAAGGCACTAACTACTGATAGGCATAGTTAGCAAACGAAAGATTTTAATAGAGAACTAACAATGTATTTACCTCACTAGTCATAATATATATATAGCAGTTCATGACACCAATTCTTACAAATTTCAAAACTCCGCCATCTCTCTCCCCACGTCCACCACTGCTGGCGGCTCACCTCCAACTGCACAACGCTACGCGCTGTTAGCATCCAGCTTCCGCTGTCCAACACTACAATGGCAGACAACAATGCAAACCAGCCACAGACTGCACGCGGCACAGCCAGTGATTTTCATACAGAGCGCTACGTGGCGGCGGCGTTACCAATAAAAAAACCTAAACAGCCTACTTACAAAGTAAGTGAGACTGAAATTACTGAATGCTTCAAGTTCAAATCTTTAATTTAACTGAATCATTTAGTTCATAAGCAAAATTAACTGGCACTGCAATTTTCATTTTTCATAAACGGTACTCGTATTATTGTAACAATAGGACAGGACAGGAACCTACTTGGTGAATGATTTTGGAAGAATCACTGGTAAACAGTTTTGATTAAACTATGGTAATTATTAACTCGCAAAACACCACATAGCTGAGTAACGCCGTTACAAAACTAGTTGACAATAAGCTGTGATGCAGCAATCTTACTTCAGGCTCTTCTCACCGTGACGAAGTTGCTAACGACGATACTGCTGCTGGCTCCTTTCCACGATAATTAGCGAGCACGGGAGTTATTGGCAATGATATTGGCGTGGCGGGTTCTTGATGTTGCAGCAGCCAATATTTCCACCGCCCACGCTCATCACTTGCCACGTGCTGCTAAACAATCACTGCTCCAGTACAGTGCACGCCATCAGTGCGTCCCCACTTCACCAAGTTCCACACCAGAGTTATCTCTCTGTGTAGCGCGCGCTCTGACGTTAACACCCTCCCGCGTCCAGGGACCCCGGTACTCCAACGATACTTATTCGTTGAAAAAACCTAACGTTTCCCTAACATTAACTCAGCGATTACTCAGCGACATTTACATAACATACATAATTGATTATACATCAAAATAAACAAATTAATTCATACCTCGTGTACATATAAATTTACATAAAGATAAAAGCAAGTTGTTGTTGTTGTGGTCTTCAGTTCTGAAACTGGTTTGATGCAGCTCTCCATGCTACTCTATCCTGTGCAAGCTTCTTCATCTGCCAGTACCTACTGCAACTTACATCCTTCTGAATCTGTTTAGTGTATTCGTCTCTTGGTCGCCCTCTACGATTTTTACCCTCCACGCTGCCCTCCAATACTAAATTGGTGATCCCCTGATGCCTCAGGACATGTCCTACCAACAGATCCCTTCTTCTAGTCAATTTGTGCCACAAACTTCTCTTCTCCCCAATCCTACTCAATATCTCCTCATTAGTTACGTGATCTACCCACCTAGTCTTCAACATTCTTCTGTAGCACCACATTTCGAAAGATTCTATTCTCTTCTTGTCCCAACTATTTATTGTCCGTGTTTCCCTTCCATACATGGCAACACTCCATACAAATACATTCAGAAACGACTTCCTGACACTTAAATCTATACTCGATGTTAAGAAATTTCTCTTCTTCAGAAACGCTTTCCTTGCCATTGCCAGTCTACATTTTACATCCTGTCTACTTCGACCATCATCAGTTATTTTGCTCCCCAAATAGCTAAACTCCTTTACTACTTAAAGTGTCTAATTTCCTAATCTAATTCCTTCAGCATCACTCGACTTAATTCTACTACATTCCATTATCCTAGTTTTGCTTTTGTTGATGTTCATCTTACATCCTCCTTTCAACACACTATCCATTCCGTTCAAGTGCTCTTAAAAGTCCTTTTCTGTCTCTGACAGAACTACGATATCATCGGCGAACCTCAAAGTTTTTATTTCTTCTCCATGGATTTTAATACCTACTGCGAATTTTTCTTTTGTTTCCTTCACTGCTTGCTCAATATACAGATTGAATAACATTGGGGAGAGGCTACAACCCTGTCTCACTCCCTTCCCAACCACTGCTTCCCTTTGATGTCCCTCGACTCTTACAACTGCCATCTGGTTTCTGTACAAATTGTAAATAGCCTTTCGCTCCCTGTACTTTACCCCCGCCACCTTTAGAATTTGAAAGAGAGTATTCCGTCAACATTGACAAAAGCTTTCTCTAAGTCTATAAATGCTAGAAATGTAGGTTAGCCTTTTCTTAATCTGGCTTCTATGATAAGACGTAGGGTCAGTATTGCCTCACGTGTTCCGTTATTTGTACGGAATCCAAACTGATCTTCCCCGAGGTCGGCTTCTACTAGTTTTTCCATTCGTCTGCAAAGAATTCGCGTTAGTATTTTGCAGCTGTGACTTATTAAACTGATAGTAATTTTCACATCTGTCAACATCTGCTTTCTTTGGGATTGGAATTATTATATTCTTAAAAGCAAGTGTATATATGCAATAATAAGTGGTCAAAGAGGACATCGGCATGAAAGTGTTAAACCTTATATAAAATCGTATGTTTTTGGGGTTGTCCGGATACTTTTGATGGTACAGTGTATGTAGATGAAAACGTAGAACTCCCACCACTACCGTTGAGACCTGTACGGATGGATTCCAAGCTATTTTGTGCGCACTCTAGTAGGAATACCAGTAGTTATGCTGCAGTAATCGTTCCCTTAAAATATTAGTCGCTGTTAGGAAGTTGCCGCGCTAGCGCCGCTGGCTAATCCCCGGCCGCTACGTGCAGCGGTCGCGCCGCGCGCTTCAGAGAGGTGCACAGATGCCGGCGCGAGCTTTGGTTTACTCGCGGCTCTCCCGGCTGGCGGCCGGCGCAGTCTTTTGTCCGCGGGCTTCCGAACGGAGAAAGCCTCGCCAGAGAGCGAACGTGCCTTCTGCAGCGGCCGCTGGCGCAGGGAAACTTTTCCGTGCTCAGCCAGCACTTTCCTAGATTGATCCCACAGCTACCTAGCATTTTGAATAACACGGTTAATTGGCGAGACAGCTTTGTTCTGGGAAATATACGAACGTCTAAAGAATGGAAAGAAAAAATAATGAAAAAAGATATTGCCACCCTTCCTGTGCTGCTCTTGAACGGACCTCGAGAGGTATTCGCAGTGGATTCAGCGGTATTGTCTGGAAACTGCCAGAATTGCTAATAATAAACACCTGTTTTTCAACTGCTGATAGACGCTTGTTAATGCCAAAGTACATTACTCTGTAAAACTTAAGGACGAGATAGATAAAGTAACATAACAAACTGAGTACTCACAAGGGAATCTCTCCATCGCACCCCTCTCAGATTTAATTATAAGTTGGCATAGTGGATAGGCCTTGAAAAACTGAACACAGATAAAGCGAGAAAACAGGAAGAAGTTCTGTGGAACTATGAAAAAAATAAGCAAAATACACAAACTGAGTAGTCCATGTGCAAGATAAGCAACATCAAGGACGATGTAAACTCAGGAGCGCCGTGGTCCCGTGGTTAGCGTGAGCAGCTGCGGAACGAGAGGTCCTTGGTTCGAGTCTTCCCTCGAGTGAAAAGTCCATTTTTTTATTTTCAGACAATTATTATCTGACAAACTCTTATGTTTTCATCCACAAGAAAACCTAAATCGGGCACAGTAGAAGAATCTTATTACCCTTCGCCAAGTGTACAAGTAAGGTGGGTCGACAACATATTCCTGTCATGTGACGTACATGCCGTCACCAGTGTCGTGTAGAATATATCAGATGTGTTTTCCTGTGGAGGAATCGGTTGGCCTATGACCTTGCGATCAAATGTTTTCGGTTCCCATTCGAGAGGCACGTCCTTTCGTGTACTAATCGCACGGTTTTGTGGTGTGGTCGCTAAACACGGGCACATAACTTATTACAGTGAACAGAGACGTCAATGAACGAACGGACACATCATAACTTGTGAAAATAAAAAAAAAGTAAACTTTTCACTCGAGAGAAGACTTGAACCTCTTGTTCCGCAGCTGCTCACGCTAACAACGTGATCACGACGCTCTTGAGCTCACACTACCCTTAATGTTGCCTATCTTGCGCATGGACTACTCAGTTTGTTTATTTTGCTTATTTTTTTCATAGTTTCACACAACTTCTTCCTGTTTTCTCGTTTGATCTGTGTTCATTTTTTCAAGGCCTATCGACTGTGCCAACTTATAACAAAATCTGAGAGGGGTGCGATGGGGAGGTTCCCTTGTCTGTACAAATGAATGAAAGTGGGTGAGCATGTTGCAAGACGTCTTTCAGTAGTGCACTGGACGTCACGTGATGTGAGGTCAGAGCGACTGTAGCGCCAAATGGGGCTGGCCAAGAAACACGAGGCAGTTGAAGGAACGGCAAAAGTCAGTGTATGTCGATCAGCGAGCAGCCTCGGTGCATTGTGCTGGTCTTCTCCGTCACAACATGGCCCGGTGACAGCATTTGGATGCCTTCACGCTGGGAAGAATCGCCGGGAAACTGGAAGAAGTATAAAATGAAATGATGTGTGGCGAGGGCCTCCCGTAGGGTAGACGGAGTCGCCTGGTGGAACTCTTTATATGTGACGCCGCTACGGCGACTTGGGCGTCGATGGGTATGAAATCATAATAAAGACAACACAACAGCCACTCACCGAGCATAGAAAATCTCCAACCGAGCCGGGGATCGAACGCGGGCCTCTCGCATGGCAGTCTGCAGCGCTGAATACTTTTTTTTTTGGCGGACGAGTAATTTCCGATTTTTTTCCACATTACCAATTTTTAATACATTATTATTATTATTATTATTATTATTATTTTTATTATTATTATTATTATTATTTTAAGGGATAGTGGATCAGTGTGGGCTCAGGGGGCAAAAACTTTCTGGCAGATTAAAACTGTATGCCGGATCGAGACTCGAACTCGGGACTTTTGTGTTTTCGCGGGCAAGTGCTCTGTGGTAGAGCACTTGCCCGCGAAAGGCAAAGGTCCCGAGTTCGAGTCTCGGTCCGGCACACAGTTTTAATCTGCCAGGAAGTTTCAGAGGTGGAAATCGTTATTGTCGTTTATTTATTTGCATTTTGTTTATGTAATGTTCACTACTATTATGAAATTACGTGGTATCTATGTCAGCCACAGAGGAAAAAATATAAATGCTGGTGCCGCAAAACTCGACTAATGTCTAAGGTAGTGCTCGAGGGAACCGACACCATGAATCCTTCAGGGCTCTCGATAAATCAAAGAGTACGACGGGTAGGAGATCTCTTCTGAACAGCACGTTCCAAAGCATCCCAGATGAAATCCCTGAGATAGCAGGACAGAGCGGATGAGGTTATATATGTGAAAAGGGGCCGAAAGAAGTCACTGACAGTTGCACCCAACATATACAAACTTCATTTGTTAAAACACACAATCACCCAAGCAAGAATCAAAAACTCTCAAGTTGTTAACGAAGGACATCCTTTGCTTTAATTTAGATCGGCTGATGGCCACATCGAAAATCTAAAGCACATGGCCTAAGCAAGGAACTGAGGTACATGAGTTCTTCCGGAGGTTTCACTTCTTTAGAAAAAATTTTAATGTGCAATATAAATAGGCTGAAAGCCTTAGCTTGAATTTTTTCTATAGAACTCGGCTGAAGGCCTCACATTAATCAAGAACACTGTTGTGTCTTAAGGCCGAGATAAAGATTTTCAAAGTTTAAGCTAAGTAGGCTGAAAACTCGGCTGAAGGCTGCATATCAACAAAACATTTTAACGGCTTACGGCCTACGAAGAAGAGCAACTGAAATCACTCAACAGAGGAAAGTCCACTGGACCTGACGGAATACCAATTCGATTCTACACAGAGTACGCGAAAGAACTTGCCCCCCTTCTAACAGCCCTGTACCGCAAGTCTCTAGAGGAACGGAAGGTTCCAAATGATTGGAAAAGAGCACATGTAGTCCCAGTCTTCAAAAAGGGTCGTCGAGCAGATGCGCAAAACTATAGACCTATATCTCTGACGTCGATCTGTTGTAGAATTTTAGAACATGTTTTTTGCTCGAGTATCATGTCGTTTTTGGAAAGCCAGAAGCTACTCTGTAGGAATCAACATGGATTCCGGAAACAGCGATGGTGTGAGACCCAACTCGCTTTATTTGTTCATGAGACCCAGAAATTATTAGATACAGGCTACCAGGTAGATGCTATTTTCCTAGACTTCCGGAAGGCGTTCGATACAGTTCCGCACTGTCGCCTGATAAACAAAGTAAGAGCCTACGGAATATCAGACCAGCTGTGTGGCTGGATTGAAGAGTTTTTAGCAAACAGAGCACAGCATGTTGTTATCAATGGAGAGACGTCTACAGACATTAAAGTAACCTCTGGCGTGCCACAGGGAAGTGTTATGGGACCATTGCTTTTCACAATATATATAAATGACCTAGTAGATAGTGTCGGAAGTTCCATGCGGCTTTTCGCGGATACCCTTAACATAGACAAATGTTGCGAATACATAGAAAGAAGGATCCTTTATTGTATGATTATATGATAGCGGAACAAACACTGGTAGCAGTTACTTCAATTAAATATCTAGGAGTATGCGTGCGGAACGATTTGAAATGGAAAGATCATATAAAATTAGTTGTTGGTAAGGCGGGTACCAGGTTGAGATTCATTGGGCGAGTTCTTACTAAATGTAGCCCATCAACAAAGGAGGTGGCTTACAAAACACTCGTTCGACCTGCACTTGTTGAAAATTGCTCATCAGTGTGGGATCCGTACCACATCGGGTTGACGGAGGAGATAGAGAAGATCCAAAGAAGAGCGGCTCGTTTCGTCACAGGGTTATTTGGTAACCGTGATAGCTTAACGGAGATGTTTAGCAAACTCAAGTGGCAGACTCTGCAAGTGAGGCGCTCTGCATCGCGGTATTGCTTGCTCGCCAGGTTTCGAGAGGGTGCATTTCTGGATGAGGTATCGAATATACTGCCTCCCCCTACTTATACCTCCCGTGGAGATCACGAATGTAAAATCAGAGAGATTCGAGCGCGCACGGAGGCTTTCAGTCGTTCTTCCCGCGAACCATAGGCGACTGTAACAGAAAAGGGAGGTAATGACAGTGGCACGTAAAGTGCCCTCCGCCACACACCGTTGGGTGGCTTGCGGAGTATGAATGTAGATGTAGATGTAGATGTAGCTTTCAATTTGAAAAGGCTGCAGTCCTTATCTTAAAATATTTCGTGTAAAACTCGGCTGAAGGCCTCATACTAAAGAATAACAATCTTATGACTTAAGGGCAAGACACGGATTTAGAATTTTTAATCTAAGAGAGATTAAAACTCGGCTGAAGGCCACCTGCGAAACCCAAACAGTCTCACGATATAAAGCCCAGAGAAAGAAATTTCCAGTTTTTAATGTAAGCTGGAAAACTCGGCTGAAGGCCACATAAAAATTAGAAAATATTTCTCACGGCCTCAGGCCTAGACAAAATTTTTCAACTTTTGTTTCGAAAAGGCTGAAAACTCGGCTGAAGGCCACATACCAATGTGACGCCAATTTACGGCTTAAGACCTAGGAAGGACGACTTTTCAATTTTAATTCTGAAAGGCTGAAACTCGGCTGAATGCCACATACCAAACAAGAAATTTTTTTACGGCTTGAGGTCTAAGAAGGAAAGCCTTGCAATTTTAATAAGCTAAAACTCGGCTGAAGGCCACACAGAGTACTTAAGACTAAAAAGGAAATCATCATGTAAAACAAAAGTAGCGGCGCTCAGAAGGTTCCAACGATAGGCCAGGGAAAGTACCACTAACGCACGTTTGGGTGAGATAGGCAGCCAGACCGACAACCTCTTATTGGAAGGCAACCCAACTGAAAGCCAGCCGACGAACCAACCAACAAGATCAGTTCTGCTCCACCCGACAAGTAAAACGACAACAAGTAGTCAATAGCACAACATTCTTGATACTGGTGCCGAATGCAGCCAAGTCAGAATAAACGCCCAAAACTACGAACAACATTTCAGCTGTCTAACTACACGCCGTGCTGTACAGCATCAACACGACGCGGAAAATACTCTGACGAAAACTACGTCAACGACGAGGGCAGGTCACCGGAGCGTCAACGGCGACAAGGCAGAAGATACCACTGGTACCTTTCTTTAATGATGGAAGGAATTATATTAAGTTAAACACGAGAGAGGAAGATAGCTCCAATTCTAGTCAACGTCAATGCACTCACGTTGTTGCTTGCAGGAATCTCGCAGAAAGCAGCAACTAGGATCAAACGCCAGACATCTTGGTAAGAGACGCATATCAGACGGTGGTCATGAGCTGCTGGCAAAGGAGACAAAGAGGGGAATTTGAAAGTCAATGTTGGACAGTATCTGTTCCGTGGCAAATGTCCTGTTGACTATGTGATACCACAGTGCCTAACCATATGGAGGAAGGGCTGGTGGATGGTAGTCCACAGTAGGGGTCACTGGATGGAGGGATGTTTGGTCTCCATTACATTCCAGGGAACATGGCGCAATAGTAGGGTGTAAAAATCCTTAGTCCTGGGTGGGCGCCAATCTGGGAAACTGGTATGTGTGTAACTGTAGTCGACGAAAAAGATCGAAATGTGAGACAAATGAGGCACGATCTGGCCGACAGACACCAGTGGTGAGGTATAAGCAGGCAGAAAGACCTCAAGCAAGCTGCGTGTTATAGATGTGCCCCGTCTGGTCCACTGTCTTCTCATGGTACTCATATATAAGGCCGCAGCTCGCATACGGACATTGACGATCCCGAGGCCGCCATCCAGTGGGGCAGTGTAAATTTCTGGTAACGGACTTTAAACATGGAACCCGCGGTGAGTAGCCAAAAGCCGCCTGAAGGTTGTGCCCAATCGCCGTCGGCAGGGGGAGAACTTGCGTGATGTGGACCTATTTTGATGCCACATAACGATTAAGAAACTCAACGCGTTGAAGTGTATCCTGGCGGCGCAGGCGGTTCTGGCGGACGTCTTTGCGGATGACTGTGGGGGTAGAGGTAATGCTCAAATACCGGCAAGTCGGCACAAGTGGCAGGGGTTCCACTTCACCTTCCTGGAGGCTTCGTCCAATGAGCATTGCAGAAGATTTGGCGACATTCGTGGCACTGCCAGCGGCAGCCCCCTAACGTGTCATCAATTCGAGGACTGCTCGAATGTCAGAGCCGGAGCGAACAAGGAGGAGGTCATCAGCATATGCCTGACAGCGAAAAGTGTGTTGGCAAATGGTGAGGCCAATTAGGGGCTCAAGGGAAATGGCATACAGGATGGTAGGGAGGGTGCACCCTTTCCGGCCCTGCTAAACGTCCATTGACTTGGACACGTGATCTGGCACTGTTGTAAAGACGCTGAAGGACGTCGAGGAACGGTGGGGGGGGATGCCCATTCGGGTCGCCATCGAAAACAGGAAACGATGACGCACTTTATCGAAGGCGCTGTCGAAGTCAATAGCGATGACCGCTGCATGCAGTCTGCAGGCCGCCGCCATCGCAATTAAGTCGCGGCATTCCCCTGTGGCATTCTCTGCCTGTCCCCCAGGCGTCGTTTGCTCTGGGGAGAGTATATGAGGGAGTATGGTTCGGAGGCGCATTGCCGGTAAGCGAGCGAAAATCTTGTCATCGCCACTGAGCAGGTCCAACAGAACAAGTTAGTCCTGTCACGGAAAAGCCACGTATAACACTACCGTCTGCTACTGCTATACCATAACCTTAAAGTGGTAAGCAGATCGTAAAATGGGACTTTTTTGTTAAAGTAATTATGGTATATATCAACAGAGCAGTGTTACCCTCTGTGAGAAGTTTTGTTTGTTGACTGTGTTGTACCTAACACAGGTGGCTTATCGGAAGTGAAAGATTTATGTAAATATTTAAACAGTAATAAACAATATTTTACATATCTACACAGTTCAAAGAATAAAGAAAATGGTCGCCAGCCTAATTAGACATAAGAATGAGTAACATTCTTACTCAAGAAAACAGGTATGAGTAACTTTAACGGACAAACACTACCTATACTTTGCCACACGCGAGTGCAATGAACTGTGGCACCTGAATACAGTATGTTCAGGTTAAGGTTGGAGTTAACACACCAGAACCAACTACTTTTACCAATTGCGGAAAAGGTCGATATCGTGTTGATGTGTGGCTATTGTGATCAAAACGCCCAACCGGCGTGTGCTATGTATGCGGCTCGGTATCCTGGACGACATCATCCAAGTGTCCGGACCGTTCGCCGGATAGTTACGTTATTTAAGGAAAGAGGAAGTGTTCAGCCACATGTGAAACGTCAGCCTGCAACAAATGATGATGCCCAAGTAGGTGTTTTAGCTGCGGCTAATCCGCGCATCAGTACCAGAGAAATTGCGTGGGAATCGGAAATCTAAAAAACGTCGGTGTTGAGAATGCTACATCAACATCGATTGGACCCGTACCATATTTCTATGCACCAGGAATTGCATAGCGACGACTCTGAAAATCGTGTACAGTTCTGCCACTGGGCAAAAGAGAAATTACGGGACGGTGACAGATTTTTTGCACGCGTTCTGTTTAACGACTAAGCGTCGTCCACCAACAGCGATAACGTAAACCGGCATAATATGCACTATTGGGTAACCGAAGGTCCACGATGGCTGCGACAAGTTGAACATCAGCGTCCTTGGCGAGTTAATGTATGGTGCGGCATTATGGAAGGAAGGATAACTGGCCCCCATTTTATCGAAGGCAATCTAAATGTTGCAATATATGTTGGTTTCTTACGTAATGTTCTACCGATGTTACTACAAGATGTTTCACTGCATGACAGAATGGCGATGTACTTCCAACATGATGGAGGTCCGGCACATAGCTCGCGTGCGGTTGAAGCGGTATTGAATAGCATAGTTCATGACAGGTGGATTGGTCGTCGAAGCACCATACCATGGACCGCACGGTCACCTGATATGACGTCCCCGGATTTCTTTCTGTGGCGCAAGTTGAAGGATATTTGCTATCGTGATCCACCGACAACGCCTGACAACATGCGTCAGCGCATTGTCAAATCATGTGCGAACATTACAGAAGGCGGACTACTCGCTGTTGAGAGGAATGTTGTTTCATGTATTGCCAAATGCATTGAGGTCGATGGACATCATTTTGAGCATTTATTGCATTAATGTGGTATTTACAGATAATCACGCTGTAACAGCATGCGTTCTCAGAAATTATAAGATCACAAAGGTACATTTATCACATTGGAACAACCGAAATAAAATCTTCAGCGCTCTGTATTTTAATTTAAAAAACCTACCTGTTACCAACTGTTCGTCTAAAATTGTGAGCCACGTGTTTGTGACTATTACAGCGCCATCTATGATGAAGCGAGAAAAGTGGTCCAACTAAAACATTCATATTTCTTTACGTATTACAGGAATATGTAATAAAAAATGGGGGTTTCTATTTTAAAAAACGCAGTTGACATCCGTTTGACCTATGGCAGCGCCATCTAGCGGGCCAACCATAGCGCTATCTGGTTTCCCCCTTCAAGCTAGACAAGTTTCGTTCTTTGTAGTTTTTTAGTTTGACGCTTATTTCGTGAGATATTTTGCCCAGTCGCGATCCATGGACCCCTCTATATAATAATTGCACGGCATCGCCGGCCAGAGTGGCCGAGCGGTTCTAGGCGCTACGGTCTGAAACCGCGCGATCGCTACGGTCGCAGGTTCGAATCCTGCTTCGGGCATGGATGTGTGTGATGTCCTTAGGTTAGTTAGGTTTAAGTAGTTCTATGCTCTAGGGGACTGATGACCTCAGAAGTTAAGTCCCATAGTGCTCAGAGCCATTTGAACCACATTCGCCGATGTGCAAGTAGGACGGAACGTGGCTTCGGAGATCAATGGCAACCTTTCGGACGCCGTTTAGGTTATGCCCAAAACTGTGTCCACTTCTCCGAGTATGGGCATGGACTGTGCCCGCGACGACTCCCTCTGCCGGAAGTTGGAATGGCAATTCGAAAATGCCTATCGTACGCATACCTAAGTCCGCGTAGTCGACGGTTACCGCCTCCACATTGCCATCGCCTGTTTGGACTCACGTAGGATGCGTTCGCACGCCGCGTCGTTAATGATTTTAACAAAGACCGTGCTGCTCACGATCGACAAACGTATGCCGATCCGTCGTTAGGACTTCATTTCCTCTCCCAGAATACGCTCCACCTCGAGTGCTTTGGGTTGGGCATAATCGTTGCAGAAAGGAAATCGGAGTGTAGATTTACGGTAACGGTTCGCCATGTGTCATACACAGTAAGCCGGCTCATCAGGGGAGGTTTACTATCTTTGGCCCGAAAAAAGCATGTTCTTTGAGAATTTTTTTCTCGGGACGTGTTACAGATATCAAAATGTTTATTGATATTTCCTCTACAAATTTGATTTTTTTTTCTACCGCAAATGTCGCAGAGCAAAGGTGGAAGTGCCGCCGGAACGAAACCAAATTTCGATATAGACCTCCACGCGTGGTATGTCACAGGTCAGCCGGCTCGTCTGAAATCAAAACTGAGTTGATGTTAACGAAGTATATAATATTCTTTAGGAATTGTACCTCGCTTAAGTTGTTTGGACCATAGGAAACAAAATGGCGCCCATTTGAAAGAAAAGAGGTTTTTTTTCATCGGTTTTTCGACTTTGTCGGTCAAGTAAAAATATTTATAGTTGATGGATCGGAATAAAAGTGGTACAACTCCTACACAATTTAGTTAGCTTCGTCGGAAACAAAGAATTATGCCAATCGGTTGAGTAGATTTGAAGTTACCATACCGCGCGATAATTCAATTCGAGAAAAACGTGTTTTAAGTTTTGACTACATATAAAGGCAATATTATGCAACTTACGTTCAATCTGCTATTCCGAGTCCATAAACTAGTCCTTCCTCTTCCTCATAGAGGGCGTTCTGCTCGATCTGGTCCATCCTGCGCTGCTCCAGAGCCGCTCGTACCGCTGGTGATGAGTGGTTTTTGGCCACTTGAATCCGGTGGTCGTCCGAATGCCTGGCGAACTGCGTCGAATGGAATCCCAGGGTGACGTGCATCGTTATCATGGCCTTGAGAACTGCCGAATACCCTTCGTTGAAGCTGCTCACTGCCAGGAAAGTCACAAGCTCCACAGTCGTCGCACAATAATGCAAATGCTTCGTGGCTAACTTCCAAACAAACGTGTTCAAATTTTCATTTGAATTTTGTGTGTGTTTCCTCCCAAGCACCGGTACAATAACTCGTCCTCCGGAAGGGCATCGTAGATCGTATGAATCACTTTTTGAACCTCTTTGGAGAGCGGCTGTTCGTGTTGATATTCGTCCACGTGTCTGGTAGCCTCTGCAATGCGCCACTTGTATCAACTGGTTTCCCGAGCCGGACAATTTTGGTGTTGTGGGTAATATTCCGACGAACACTTGTGGAAATAGCTTGCCCACATTGCCTTCTTCATCTGTTCCACCGAATTGGAATGCCGTAGGATTTTTTGTTAATCCGCGAATGACATTTCCGTTCCGTATTCGGAAAAACCGTTTCAGGGGTGGATTCTAAACACTTTTATGGATCCAAAAATGCAGTTTAAAAAAATCGTTTTTAGAACCCAAATTATAGTAAACTTGCCCTTAAGCAATGGCCTCGCAATGTAAACAAGGTGAGCTCGCCCTCCGCACACGGTAAACATGGACGTGTCCGCTTTGTTGCCCTGCCGAAGGCAGACTACTGCCCGCTCAGCTATGGGGGCGGACGGAAGAAGGGTGAAGTGTGACGAGTGTGGCCTAAGCAGTTTGATATTGCGGAGAGCACTGTTTCACGTCATGGGGAGGGCTCCGAAACACAGACACCTCTGCCCGAAGCAGAAGAGGCGCCCGACCAGGGTCAACTACAGCAGCAGCTGACCGCTACGTTGCGGAATAAGCAGGACCCAGTCTCACACTTCACAATGGCACGGCGACTGCATATGGTGTGGCCTTTGTGACCGACGATCAGCACATTGTTTCTCCATTGACATTAGCCTATCGGCGCCATCGTTTGTGATGGTGTAGAGAGCGCAGGGAATGTATCAACGAGGAGTTGGGTGGCGTGCTCTTTTGGGGTGAGAGCGGATTCAGTCAGAGTAGTGATTCATATGGGGAGGGATAAGAACAAGCAACGCATCCAGGAACATTTTCGAACACGATCGGTTTGGTGGTCCAGGCGTTATGATGTTGGGAGACACAGTGTTTCATTGGCGTACTGACCACGTATTCTTTGAACTCGGTACACTGCCCTGTCAACGATATCGTGGCACGGTATTCCTTCCTCACGTGCGTATTTTCAGGAGGGCATTAAGCCCTGACTTCACTTCTATGACATCGATTTGTTGTAGAGTCATGGAATATATTTTGTGTTCAGACATAATGACATTTCTAGACTCTGAGAAGCTCATCTGCCGAAACCAGCACGGTTTTAGGAAACAGCGGTCATGCGAGACACAGCTGGCCCTCTTTGTGCATAATATGCAATAGGCTCTAGATACCGGCTCCCAGGTTGATGCTATATTTATCGACTTTCGAAAGGCGTTCGACTCAGTTCCGCACTGTCGTTTGCTCCAAAAAGTGCGCGCTTACGGTCTATCCGATGACATGTGCGGATGGATAGAAAGTTTTCTAACAGACAGGGAGCAATATGTCGTTCTGAACGGGGGTAACGTCAACAGAAACAAGAGTAACTTCAGATGCGCCCCAGGGCAGCGTAATAGGTCCTCTGCTTTTTACGATTTACGTAAACGATCTGGTTGATGGTACTGACAGCGGCATTAGAATGTTTGCCGATGATGCTGTACTCTACAGGAAAGTAGTATCACACGAAAGTTGTGAACAAATCAATGAGGACTTGCAGAAAATGAATGCGTGGTGTAATGACTGGCAGTTATCTATCAATATTAGTAAGTGTAACCTACTGCGTATAACAAGGTGAAAATCCCCATTAATGTATGAGTACAGAATAAATGATCAGTCTTTGGAAGCGGTAACATCAGTCAAGTATCTGGGTGTGACTATTCGAAATGATCTCAAATCGAATGATCAGATTACACAAGTAACGGGCAAGGCAAACTCTAGATCGCGGTTTATTGGTAGAATCCTGAAGCGATGTAGTCCTTCAACAAAGGAAATAGCTTAGAATACTTTAGTTCGTCCAGTATTAGAGCATTTTTCGTCTGTATGGCACCCTTACTAGTTGGGTTTGATTCAAGAGATTGAGATGCTCTAAAGAAGAGCGGCAAGATTCGTGACTGGTACATTTAGCCATCGCGAGAGCGTTACAAATCTCATAGAAAGTTTGAAGTGGGGCACACTTGCAGACAGACGACGCGCCTAAACAGAAGGGGATGCTCACTAAATTCTGAAATCCAATCTGAGGATGTAGAGCATATACACTCCTGGAAATTGAAATAAGAACACCGTGAATTCATTGTCCCAGGAAGGGGAAACTTTATTGACACATTCCTGGGGTCAGATACATCACATGATCACACTGACAGAACCATAGGCACATAGACACAGGCAACAGAGCATGCACAATGTCGGCACTAGTACAGTGTATATCCACCTTTCGCAGCAATGCAGGCTGCTATTCTCCCATGGAGACGATCGTACAGATGATGGATGTAGTCCTGTGGAACGGCTTGCCATGCCATTTCGACCTGGCTCCTCAGTTGGACCAGCGTTCGTGCTGGACGTGCAGACCGCGTGAGACGACGCTTCATCCAGTCCCAAACATGCTCAATGGGGGACAGATCCGGAGATCTTGCTGGCCAGGGTAGTGGACTTACACCTTCTAGAGCACGTTGGGTGGCACGGGATACATGCGGATGTGCATTGTCCTGTTGGAACAGCAAGTTCCCTTGCCGGTCTAGGAATGGTAGAACGATGGGTTCGATGACGGTTTGGATGTACCGTGCACTATTCAGTGTCCCCTCGACGATCACCAGAGGTGTACGGCCAGTGTAGGAGATCGCTCCCCACACCATGATGCCGGGTGTTGGCCCTGTGTGCCTTGGTCGTATGCAGTCCTGATTGTGGCGGTCACCTGCACGGCGCCAAACACGCATACGACCATCATTGGAACCAAGGCAGTAGCGACTATCATCGCTGAAGACGACACGCCTCCATTCGTCCCTCCATTCACGCCTGTCGCGACACCACTGGAGGCGGGCTGCACGATGTTGGGGCGTGAGCGGAAGACGGCCTAACGGTGTGCGGAACCGTAGCCCAGCTTCATGGAGACGGTTGCGAATGGTCCTCGCCGATACCCCAGGAGCAACAGTGTCCCTAATTTGCTGGGAAGTGGCGGTGCGGTCCCCTACGGCACTGCGTAGGATCCTACGGTCTTGGCGTGCATCCGTGCGTCGCTGCGGTCCGGTCCCAGGTCGACGGGCACGTGCACCTTCCGCCGACCACTGGCGACAACATCGATGTACTGTGGAGACCTCACGCCCCACGTGTTGAGCAATTCGGCGGTACGTCCACCCGGCCTCCCGCATGCCCACTATACGCCCTCGCTCAAAGTCCGTCAACTGCACATACGGTTCACGTCCACGCTGTCGCGGCGTGCTACCAGTGTTAAAGACTGCGATGGAGCTCCGTATGCCACGGCAAACTGGCTGACACTGACGGCGGCGGTGCACAAATGCTGCGCAGCTAGCGCCATTCGACGGCCAACACCGCGGTTCCTGGTGTGTCCGCTGTGCCGTGCGTGTGATCATTGCTTGTACAGCCCTCTCGCAGTGTCCGGAGCAAGTATGGTGGATCTGACACACCGGTGTCAATGTGTTCTTTTTTCCATTTACAGGAGTGTATTTTCACCACCAACTTTCAGATCGCGTAATGATCATCATTCAAAGATAAGGGAAATTGGAGCTAGTACTGAGGCGTTCAGACAGTCGGTTTTCTCTCGCGCGATCCGCGATTGGAACAGACGGTGGGGGGGAATATGACTTTGGCGCGAATTGTGCCCTCCGCCACACACCGCTTGGTGGCTAGCGGAGTATGTCGGTAGATGTAGATATGAATGATAATGCGCAATATCATCGAACAGCGCAGGTGGAGGAGATCTCGGAACGAGAGAATATTCGACGAATGAACTGGCCCGCTCGTTTCCGAGACTTGAATCCCACCAAGCTCGTTTTGGAGGCGTTAGGGAGACGTATGGCAGCACGGCCACATGCACGAAAGACCACCCTGCGGTTGTCACCCGCTGGTGAAGGGATGGAACGCCCTACCACAAGAATTCCTTATCAAAATTATGGCTAGCTTGGGAGCAACCCGCAGATCATGCTCTGTCGCCCGAGGTCACAACACACCCTGCTAAGAATTACGTCTCGCTTTTTGTAATGTTCAGGGGACCATCATGATCACGGTGCTCCAGTGTAAATACACTATTGCCCATTAAAATTGCTACACCAAGAAGAAATGAAGATGATAAACGGGTATTCATTGGACAAATATATTATACTAGAACTGACATGTGATTACATTTTCACGCACTATGGGTGCAGAAATCAGTTTCCATAACAACCACCTCTGGCCGTAATAACGGCCTTGATGCGCCTGGGCATTGAGTCAAACAGAGCTTGGACGGCGTGTACAGGTACAGCTGCCCATGCAGCTTCAACACGATACCACAGTTCATCAAGAGTAGTGACTGGCGTATTGTGACGAGCCAGTTGCGCCGCCACAATTGAGCAGACGTTTTCAATTGGTGAGAGATCTGGAGAATGTGCTGGCCACTGCAGCAGTCGAACATATTTGTGTCCAGAAAGGTCCGTACATGACCTGCAACATGCGGTCGTGCATTATCCTCCTGAAATGTAGGTTTTCGCAGGGATCGAATGAAGGGTAGAGCCACAGATCGTAACACATGTGAAATGTCACGTCCACTGTGAAGGTACCGTCAATGCAAACAAAAGGTGACCGAGACGTGTAACCAGTGGCACCCCATACCATCACGCCGGCTGATATGCCAGTATGGCGATGACGAATACACGCTTCCAATGTGCGTTCACCGCGGTGTCGCCAAACACGGATGCGACCATCATGATGCTGTAAACAGAACATGGATTCCTCCGAAAAAATGACGTTTTGCCATTCGTGCACCCAGGTTCGTCGTTGAGTACACCATCGCAGACGCTCCTGTCTGTGATGCAGCGTCAAGGGTAACCGCAGCAACGATATCCGAGCTGATAGTCCATGCTGCTGCAAACGTCGTCCAACTGTTCGTGCAGATGGTTGTTGTCTTACGAACGTCCCCATCTGTTGACTCAGGGATTGAGACGTGGGTGCACGATCCGTTACAACCATACGGATAAGATGTGTGATCTCGACCACTAGTGATATGAGACCGTTGGGAGGCAGCACGGTGTTTCGTATTACCCTCCTAAACCCACCGATTCCATATTCTGCTAACAGTCATTGGATCTCGACCAACGCGAGCAGCTATGTCGCTATGCGATAAACCACAATCGCGATAGGCTACAATCCGATCTATAACAAAGTCGGAAACGTGATGGTACGCATTTGTCCTCCTTACACGAGGCATCACAACAACGTTTCACCAGGCAACGCCGGCCAACGGCTGTCTGTGTATGAGGAATCGGTTGGAAACTTTCCTCACGTCAACATGTTGCAGATGTCGCCACCGGCGCCAACCATATGTGAATGGTCTGAAAAGCTAATCATTTGCATATCACAGCATCTTCTTCCTGTCGGTTAAATTTCGAGTCTGTATCACGTTATCTTCGTGGTGTAGCAATTTTAATGGCGAGTAGTGCATTCTTATTTTGAGTAGTGTGTATACAGTGTGAGTACCCAAGTGTATAGGAATGATGTTCAGACTGTGCACTGCAGAATTGATTTTGTTAGTAATGTTAGTGTCATGGCTTGCTGTTATGCGCTGGTACAAGTGCATTACAGTTGCAAATGGTCAACATTGTTCTGGACAAGGTGAGTAGCTCTTCATTCGTATAGCTGTTTTCGTCCGCAGTTCGTGGTCGTGCGGTGGCGTTCTCGCTTCCCGCACCCGGATTCCCGGGTTCGATTCCCGGCGGGGTCAGGGATTTTCTCTACCTCATGATGACTGGGTGTTGTGTGATGTCCTTAGGTTAGTCCTAAGTTATGTAGATGCATGGTGTTATGGCGTTAAGTCAGCGCCGGCACGCCAGTGGGGAACAACAGAGAAGAGAAGGCTTTGAGAAGAGGTCAGCCAATCGCACGGTCTCCAATCTCACTCCAGGACGACAACGCGGCAGCCTCGGCCCATAGGGTAAGGCGACATAAGCGCTATGCCCGACTGTTGGTGGCCCACTTCGATAGCAGCTTCAATGTTAGCCACTTTATTAGCCGACTTATCGTAGCCTCGCCATTAGCTATTTCTACGTAGCTGGGTTAGAGATCAGCAGTCACTGCAGTTCAGTTGACAGTCTGTTGTTAGTAGCGGTCGCTGGGACCGGAAATGTTACTTGTGTTTGCCTATTCTGAAGAGGACTGATTATTTTCTATATCGCCCTTTGCTTGTGACACATCTGTGTAATTTCACTTTTGGATGATCATGTATAAAGGACTACAAGAATGCTGAGATCACAGCTAAGTACCTATAATTGTCTTGTTGGAATAAAACTCATTAATACGAGTTGTCTGATTGTCTAGCGAACCAAGTATGCAGGATTCCTGGACACAACACATGGCAAAAGATTTGCTGTTATGGGGCGTTCCCTCTTGGGAAATGCATCATCTTTTTGTCACATTTTTTCTCTTCTTCTTCTCTCTCTGGCTCCTCTTGCTTTCAATTTTGTGAACGTATACGTCCTTTCCGAGAATAGGACAAGTAGTGCATTGAAAGAAAATATATCAGTGTATTGTTGTGAGCTAATAAAGAATCCCTGATTCGGTAGTTTATGGTATATTAGCATACTACACCATAGTCTAAACGCTTTCCAGTTCCAAATAACTAAAAGAACCAGACATTGTCTTTATTTTTCGAAGCCATGCTGGCACAGTTTTCTTCAATGGCATGCTGAAAATTACTGCTAGCGTGCAGCAATGAAAACAAGTAATACGCAGAAAGCACATGGCGTAAAGTCCAGGCTACAACCTGGCACAGATTGTTTAGTTAATTGCCTGAGCTATAAAGAAAAAACTGCCATAAAGGACAGTATAATGGCAAGGAGACACATGGAAAAATTAAGTAAACCGTTTATTATTTCAAAGTACTATCTACAAATTTTAATACATTTATCCGACTACGTGTTAAGATGGTAAGTGCCTTGATGGCAAAGTGTTTGCAGTTGTCTACATAACGATAATTGTACCCAGGTGTAAACCAATTCGTCCGAAGGAAATAGACGGCCACGAATCTCTTTGGGCAGAGATCGGCACTAAATGAAGGACGTGCAAGGCCTTACCAGTAAAACTTCTGCAGAGTTCTCGAAACAATCTTGGCAACATGTCTGAGAGGATTTATATTTCCAGCACTTATCTTAGAGTGAACGGAAACCCCTTAAAAACCTTGATAGGATTCGGGGGATTTGAACTAATTTAATAGGCAATTCATGACACACATAAAACTGAACGCCTAAAAGTGTGTTGGAGTAGCTGATTACCTGTGTAACAGGATGAAGTTGATGATTTGCTCAACGTATGAAGTGTCCCTACTGACTGGAAGCTTCTTAAGAAGTTTTGGTGAGATATAAAACACTATTTTTTTTAAGTGCCTGTCAGTTAAGTTATCCAGAGTTACTGTTTCACTCTTTCGTGAGCCAAACAACGTGTTACACTTGAAACGTCCCCTTACAAAAATTACACATAACTGTGCTTGAACTGACACACAATATTTTTAGCGCAACACAATCTAACTTCCAAAAATCTCTACGAAAGAATGGCCCTGACTAACATTAACCTATATGTTTCACAAATCACTTACCTCACAACAATCTTCGTTACTCAAGCTACTGCAATACAGCAAGCGCCACTACTGCCAGCTAAATAAAGGATTAAAACTACGGAAGTCACTAACTACTGATAGGCACAGTTAGCAAATGAAAGATTTTAATAGAAAACAATGTATTTACCATAATAGTCATAATATATATATCAGTTCATGACATAAATTCTTACAAATTTCAAAACTCCGGCATCTCTCTCTCACACATCCACCAATGCTGGCGGCTCACCTCCAACTGCGCAACGCTACGCGCTGTTAGCATCCAGCTGCTGCTGCCCAACACTACAATGGCAGACAACAATGCAAAACAGCCGCAGACTGCTCACGGCACAGCCAGTGATTTTCATACAGAGCGCTACGTGGCGGCGGCATTACCAATAAAAAAACCTAAACATCCTACTTACATAGCCTCCATACTCTCCACAAACAAATTTACAAATTTTTTTTGGGCAGTGGCCAATACAGATTTGAAATTTTTTTTCGTAATTACAATAACAAAGAAATGAAATGCACACACTTATCGATACAATGTTGGTCAGAAGCTAAAATTTTCTCACAGTCCATAAAGACAGTCCTGATCATTCATCAAAGTAAAATGACAGTGTTTTTTTTTTTACGCAAAGTTTGAGCAGTAAAAGTAAATGCACACGGAAGTAGTGGATTTCGATGCAGTCTTGAAGAAGTAGTGTTGTCCTTCCAAGAGAAAGGCAGTGCTGACTCTTGACATGCTGACACGTAATGGGCCACAACAGAGCATCCCACAGCAGAGTCAGTCGTTGTTTTGAAGAATATTGGTAGGTTGGTCATCACAGAACAGACCCACTGTAGTCCTGGTAGAGATTATGTTATTGGTGGGCCACCAGAGGTGGCGACCCACTGCAGTCCTTGTAGAAATAGTGGTATTGGTGGGCCATCGAAGGTGCAGACCCACTTCAGTCCTTGTAGAGATGGCCAGCAGCCATCTGTTGCGACTGTGCAGGTGCACAATCACCATCGAAGAGTCTTGTGGAGAATATAGCAAGTCCATCAACCACCACTTGTGCATGCACAAAGTTTTTGGATTTGTCCTTTGAACCAGCAATGCTGTTGTCCAGTCCCTTGCTGAATTATTAACACACGTGCAAACACTATCAGTCCCTACTTCTCACATATTGTCCATATACTATGACCAACAGAGACGTGTGCAGTGAAATGTAATTTACAAGTTACTTAATTTGATGAACTGGTGTCAATTACAATTTTATAACATAAGAATACAATAACAAAGGTACAAAATATATCATTAAAGAACATAATAGTACAGATAACATTTGCAGTAATACAGGCTTTAAAAAAGAATAGAAATTAACAAATACATCAGTGTTACAGGAATTATGACATAAGTAAATACATAAACGACCTGAATAACTTTTGAAACATCAACTTCACACATGAGCATTAGAACAAAACAGAATAAATAATGTGTAAACACCTTTACGAAGTAAATAACATGTTATTAATGCAAATTATATTTGAGGATAACAGTATTCCTCATCATAGTGAATGTAGCCTAGTATTAGAAGAGAAAAAATTCTGTGAA
This sequence comes from Schistocerca gregaria, assembly GCF_023897955.1. Lineage (NCBI taxonomy): Eukaryota > Metazoa > Arthropoda > Insecta > Orthoptera > Acrididae > Schistocerca > Schistocerca gregaria. Next base: position 925,731,790 of record NC_064922.1, on the reverse strand, counting down.
ACAGTACACAGAGACAGGAAGAAAATAAATACACAAGTGTACACAAACACATAGTGGAATAACACAAAAGGACAGGACATGGTTTGTTTTCAGGGTAACATTTGGTACTGCAGTCCAACCCAAAACTTCATTCTATAGATCATCCCTTTTATTTCAACATTTGCTCCAGCCAAAAAAAATCCTATCCAAGCATGCTTTCTGTATTTATATGTTCACATATTTCTTACCTCATTATATATTTTCCATCATCTTACCTCATCATTTATTTCCAAGAAAATCCTACCTAAACCTGTTGTCCCTAAACCCTAATTTTTGTTCATATCCTCTGTCAAAATCCTTTTTTGGCCAAACCATTTTCTTATAGCTTCTCAATGCATTTCTTCCAATTCAATGCAACTCATTCTCTTTTATAGCCAACCCCATTTAAGCTAACTTAAAGCTACAGAGCTCCAATGCTAAATTAAGAGATGAGGGAATGCAGCAGCACAAAACAATTAATACAAACAACAATGAAAAAATGGAAGTTGTCAATGCAAGCAGCAATATTAAAACTAATATAAGGCAATGCGCAGCAAACAAGAAAAATAAATCCGTAGTAAAACTGGCTTAACAGAGTAATACAAAGTCAAATTCAGTAACATTATGCCTGGCACACAGCAGCAGCAAATGCAATAGCTTATAACTAAACATGACAAAGCTCAAGCAAAAAAAATATTACAGTAAAGACAACAATGCAGATAAGGGAAATGTATATTCACATCTTAATGTCTATATAAATAAATTGGTGCACCACAAAAAAACTAATTTTACAAAAGATATTACCAAGTCGTTGAAAAGAAAATTAAGTATGTATTAACAGTTATTAATCCCTTCTTATTGTTCTTTCCTTTCCAAGTGCTCATTTTCCGAAGAATGTGGATCATAAAATGATTATTTAATAGATCTGTTGACAGAAAGTTTTCACATTAGCAAATGCATTTAATTTTATTTTATAAAACCAATGCTGTAACACAGCTGGAAAACAGATATCAAATGAAATAAGCAATTATGCAAAGTAAAGAATAAAAACATCATTCAATAGCTATGTGGCATTTCATAAGTCAGTAGAAGTTCTCTCAACTCTCGCAGAAAGACACTTGTCATAATCAGGTGTGCAGATGTAAGAATGTTTCCAAGTAATGAGCCTGTCGTATTTGCGGTGCTTTCTACAAAGGAATGTCAATAGCGAGGATAATGGCCTCTTTTTTTTCCTCCTCCTGTGCCTCTGAAAGGCACACACTAATAGCTTGTTTCCAGGTGGCTGTCGCCCAGCTGGGTGCCCATGACGCATTACAAGCAAGTGGTCACTTAACTTTCTTACCGAAATATTTACGTCACCAGTTCCCGCTACAGTGGCAGTCTCATATAAAAATTTCACAGGTCAAGAATTTGCGTTATTCATCTGTAGAAACAAAATCCTATTGATATAACAGTGTCCAAAAAATTTTCGTCGGCATTGTAGTACATTCACGCATTTACATACATTTCATAACTCTTAAAGTACGATTCTAGGTTTACAACAACCTTTTTCACAAACCAGAGTTTCTAACCACTACTCATTATTCCTTGCTTTATTACACATATACACATTCGTAGACACTTCTTCAATATTTCATCATAATAAATATGTAGCATAATCAAATTCCTCATATAGCATCAGCTTATTGATCATAAACATACCGCAACAGCGTAATACATATCGTCATCATAACATCATAAAACCTCAGCCAAATCTCAAAATCGTCGTAGCTTCCTCCAATAATTTCAAAACCTAAAAATAAATTCTCTGCTCATGTCAAAAGTGTCATCTGCCTCAAACGTACATTAAAAATCATGATCCCATACCAAATATGTCATTCAATGCTCTCATAGTATCACAATGGTTCAGAAAAAGTATGAAGAGTTCACAAAGTACAGACAAAATACAATTTCATAAGTGTGAAGTAATCCAACCGTGTAATTACGTAAACATCTGTCACTGATGTAGTAAAAATGTTTGTCTCTATCAGTTAAATGATCAGATAGCTGTGTAATTTATGTGTTAGAGAAATATGGTACCGATGTGTAAAGTTGTATAAGCAAATACCATATTCGCTAGGGCTCCTTGTGCTTGCCACACATGGTACACAAAGTAAGTGTGTACCCCCCTGAGGATTAATGTAATTATACCCTCAGGTGTTACAGATTACAGCGATGGAATGAAATGTATCACAAAAAACTTTCTTTGTAATTCAACAATCTTGATAAATAAATTGTTTAAGTACCAAATCAATCACTCAAATGCTTGCACTGTAGTGCTAAATGTGCGTTTTGCTGTAAGATAATTCTGTGGAACTGTCATAGTTATCGTCCTATGTAAGCAAAGCTCTGCTGAAGTCAATGTACTTACCTCATCATAAACGAAAGTGAAATGCTTTCCGTATAGATATCGTAGTTATTACGTACCTTACCATGATCAAGAAAGTACGATAATGTAACGTATTGTTGTGCTACGATAAAGGCTGTCTCATTGTAGCTATACCACAAAAGGTACTACTAAAACATGTTGACTTTCCAGAATAATACAGAAAAACTGTGCATATATAAAACAGATACACCGCAAAAGCAACAATGTAAATCATGTCACATATTAGTAGCGTCGTGATATAATCGTGTAGCTATCAGAGAAACCAAATGCTAAGTCATCTTTAATCTCACCAAATGTACTTCAAGTAAAGAATGTATTTTCAAGTAAACCAAAATGTTGCATTAAAATCTCATTAGCAGTACTGGTAAATGTTCTAAGTATGTAAGCCTTATAGTCGATACGTAATCGTGCAACTAACAAGCAAGAATGTACACAGACAATAACACTGTGATGTCTGTTCACTATAACAATGCACTCGTAAATACTGTATAAATAAGTTCTCTAAGTTCTAGACTGTATAGTTAACTTCAAAACATTGTTGCATGTTAACAGATTCTAAGTCTGACAAAGTATACTAGTAACGTGAAGTGAACAGCTTTACGGCAAAGACAAAGTTAAAAAGCAGATTATCTTTCAATAAACGGTTTTACATGTGAAATGTGGTGTAAACCTTTACTCTTCCTAGTACGCAGAGTTTCAACTTCAACGCAATTATCATGTGATATACGTTGGATTCTGTAAGATCCATTCTAAACTAGAAAGAATTTGTGACTCAAGTGTTTCTTCTTATGTGACAATGAATGAGCTTTAATGAGAACTTTCTGACCAATATATAATTTCTTTGCATTTGCTTTACCGCGAAATTTTCTCCTTTTGTCTGCAGCAGAATTTATATTTTTAATAGCCAAATCAATTATGTCTTTGTGTCGAAGTTTACGTGTATTCGGAAAAGGTACAAGCTCTCTGATTCTGTTCGGTGGTTTTTTATTCTTCAGTACAAGAACAGGTGGTAAAGCAGTGGAGTCACGAGGCATTTAATTCAGCACGTTTTGAAATAAGTGTAAATATCTATCCCAATGCTGATGCTTTCTGTGACAATAAAGTCTGCAAAGCTTATTGATTTCTTTCATAATCCGTTCAGACGGGTTACAATGTGGTGAGTACAATGAAATAAAAACAGATTTGATTTTATGGTTACGAAGCATGCGTGACCAAACAGCAGATCTGAATTGCGGTCCGTTATCTGAAATGACTTTACTAACGTGTCCAACTTCACGTAAGAAATTTTTAACAAAGGCGTTGGATACAGACCGTCCAGTGGCTTTACGTAACGGAGTGAAAGAAATAAATTTTGAAGTAAGTTCAACAGCGACTAGAACGTACGAAAATCCATTAGATGTTCTGACAAGCGGTCCCAAGAGATCAACAGCAGCAAATTCTTTTAATTTAGAAGGAATGATAGGAAACAATGGAGCACGATGCGAGACAGTAGATTGTTTCGCCTTCTGACAAAGTTTACAAATAGACAAGACTCTTCGAATTCTCTTTTCCATATTGTTAAAATAACAAGTCGTTCGAAGAATATGATAATATTTTCGTGGACCAAAATGTGCATAGCTGAAATTAATGTACCAAATGAGCTTATTAACGAAAGTGTCTGGAATGCAAAGTACCCATAGCTTGTCATCAACAGTGCATCGTTTGAACAGTATGTTGTTTCTAACCCGATAATAATGCCGAATCTGTGTGTGTGTCTTTTCATGCCATTTACTTTTGATGTCTTTCCAAATCGGATCTTTATCTTGTTCATGAGCAATGTCCTTTAAAGATGTGGTGATGAAGTTTTCAAAGGCGACTTTCTGAATGTAAAGAATACTGAAATTTTTCTCGAGGTTGCTTTCTGTGTTACTTTTCTCAAGCCCAGCCGATGCGCGTGACAGTGCGTCCACAACAACGTTCTCCTTGCCGGGAATATAGACTATTGTGAAGTGGAATTCTTGCAGAAACAGTGCCCAACGTTTTAACCTGTCATGATTTAATTTTGAAGACATAAGAAATTGTAATGCACGATTATCACTGTATACTTTTACGTGCTTACCATAAAGAAAGAAATAGAATTTGTTGAATGCCCAAACGATAGCTAAAGCTTCTAATTCAGTAACGGAATATTTTTTTCAGATTTTGTTAGCACTCGGCTAGCAAAAGCAATGGTTTTCTGAACGGTAGTGTCATTTTCTATGGCTTCTTGAAATAAATGGGCACCAAGACCGACTTTAGAAGAATCCATGCTAAGGCAGAAATCTTGTGATAGATCTGGATGAGCTAGTATTGACGCATTAAGTAGCGATTCTTTCAAAGAATTGAATTCCAACTGTGCTTGTTCGTCCCAGTTCCAAATAGTATTTTTCTAGTGAGAGAACATTTTGGTGTAACTAGAATTTGCATATTCAGAAAACGACGGTAAAAGTTTACGAGACCTAGAAAACTGCGGACTTGTTTTTTTGTAGATGGAACTGGAATGGCTCTGATTGCTTCTAACTTTTCAGGATCCGGCTGAATGCCTTCAGAAGAAATAATATGTCCCAAAAACGTCTCCTTTGTCCTACCGAATTCAGACTTTTCCAAGTTAACTGTAATTCCAGATTCTGCAAAAATACGTAACACGCTGTTGAGGATGCGATTATGTTGTTCCCATGAGGCTTCTGCTATCAGAATATCGTCCACATATAAGGTGATGTGACGTTTTAAGAACTCAGGTAATATGGAATTTAGCCCGCGAATGAATGCTGCCGAAGAAATGTTCAAGCGAAAAGTAAGTTTCCGAAACTGATAACAAACGCCGAAACAAAGGAAAGCTGTGTATTTTCTACATTCTGGATGAAGTTCGATCTGATAAGAGCTGGATCCAAGATCAATGGAAGACAACATTTTTACACCATTAAAATTTTGAAGAAGTTCTTCCAAAGTTTGCGGCCTGTCTGTTTCAGGAATAATGATAGTATTGATTTGTCTCGAATCTAAGACAAGCCTGATCGACCCATTTTTCTTCTCAACAATATGTAATGGATTGTTGTATGAGCTTACTGCAGGCTCAATAATGCCCTCGTCAAGCATAGATTGTATTTCTGTTCTGACACGGTCCCTATAATGTGCTGGAATTACGTTTGGTCTAACACAAAATTTAGTATGCTCACGAACACGAAATTGGTATTGAAATCCCTTGATTGTTCCTGTTTTGTGAGTAAAAACTGTGGAATGTGCTTGTAAAATCTCAAAAAGGTCCTGCCTATCAGTGTCATTACAATTTTCAATTTTTTGAAATTTATTCTGAATTAACTCATTAGTTTCAAATATGCCGTCGATATCATCCCTGTCAGTACTTGCAGAGCGACTGTTAGTGTCTAGTTCCGTAGAAAATTCCGAACTGTTGTCTAACAGAAGGTAAAGCCGATTAATTTCCTCGTCATGGTTTGAGAGCCAATCTTCAAATTTCAAAGCTATTGACTTACCTTCTTTCTCTAAACTTATTTCAGCATCGTGAAAGTTTAAGATTGCTTTGTTTTCATTCAAAAAGTCTACTCCCAGTATAATTTCCGTCGACAATAATGGAAGAATAAGAAAGTTCATCGAGAAGCTGTGGCTTTGACAAAAGAATTCTAAGTTGGTTTGTTGGCGTACACCTACACTTTTTCCAATGACTGCACCTTGTAATTTAATCTTGCGTAACGGAAGTGTGGGGCAATCCTTCGTCTTGCTGCATTTGCTAAAAGCTGTTTCACTAATTACTGAAATGGGACTGCCTGAGTCAAGCACTGCCGTAAATTTTACGTCATTTACAGTAATGTGAATCACAGGATATGCAATGTTGTTATGTTTTACGTCGTGTGTCCTGGAGTAAGATGTCCCTAACGTCTTCCATTTTTACGTAATTACTAGCTTCGGCAGCTGCGTCGTCAGTTTCATGCGTACGTTTTGTGGCTGCCAGCGGTATGAGTCATTGCCTATTGTGTCTTTGTTGGCGCGCGTCGTTAATGGGATTTGGAAACCTAACTTCTACAAATTCACCTTGTCGACAGGGCCCTGCTCTGTTTGAATCCCGCCAGTTCTGCTGCAGTTCAGGTCTGTCGTTACGGTCATATCGTGTGTCGTCATGTCGGTAGATTCCATAGTTTCTTTCTTGTCGGTCACGTGGTGGAGAATTTCTCCCTGAATAGTTGGGTCTTACGTTATTCTGTCTCTCTTGATAATAATTATTTTGGTTTCCATATTGTCTGTTTCTCTGATAGTCTCTGTGATAGTCATTCCCGCGAAGAGGTGATCTTTCCCTGTAATAATTCCTACTATGCCAACGGTTGTCATACGGGTGGTGTCTGTTTTGGTCACGAATAGCCTTGTCGTGTATTATTTCTGTCATCGCGAAATTGTGACAGGTGTGACCTGTAATTGTTGTGCTCCTGTTTTCGCGTTCCGCGATTGTCAGTGTCAATTTCCAGTTCTTGTAACAGTCCCTGAAAAGCTTCAATGTCGTCTTTGCATCGTCCTGCTAAAATAATCTGTCGTAAATGTTCACGTAATTTGATTAAGCAAATGCAGATGAGTTCTGAGGGGCTGTATGGGTTTGAAAGATACTGATTCTTATGTAACATGTCTACAAAATATTTGACAAGACTGGAAAATTCAGATTGTTCGAAATGTTTCATCATTATGATGCTATGTTTTACTCGGTCTTGCGTAGCTTGAGACCAATGTGCTGAGAGGAATGCATGATAAAATTCTCCTTCACTATGACAATCGTGAATGACCGATCGCATTCTTACAGCTGGTTCATCCTCCAAGTAGCCACACATAAATTCTAATCTGTGCTCTAATGACCATTTGGGAGGAAAACAATGAGAGAATTGATGGAGCCACGCTTGTGGATGAATGTCGTTGCCAGAATTATTAAATGTTTGGAATTTACGTGCAGTAATGACAGCTTATAGCCATATCATCGTGTCGGCGGGTAGCATATCGGTCATTGTTACGTCGTGTCGGCGGTTCCATCTCAAAATTCGGTGCACCTTGCCAATTTCTTTCATAATTTCCGAAATGCCCTGTGTTATTATTTTGTGGCTTTTCCGTATTTCTAAGTCCCTCTTCATGTGTTGGAGCGCCAGTGTCCTCTGAAATACGTAATTCTTGTATTACATGTGTCAGCTGATCTTGCACTTCCCGGATTTCTCTTTGGTGATGTGTATTAATTTGATTCTGATTTTGTTTGAATTTCCTAATTTGTACGCACTCTTCTGTATCATTCAGATCATCATCTACCTTTGTAGGTAAGTTAGTGAACTGATCTAAAAGTTCGGCTACTTTCTCCGATAGTGAACACATTTCTTCAGTGTGTTTTTCTGAACCAAGTTTCAGAGTGTCCATTTGTGTTGAAATCGAATCAACTCTGTCCTTTAAGTTTTCCTGAGTTCTTGCAAATTGCGCAACCGAAGCGGTGGATGCAACTGAGTCCACTTTAGCTTGCAAAGTGTCGTGATTTTCACGAACAATAATTTTCAGTTCTTTTATGGCTGCTTCATGATTCTCTAATGCATTTTCATGTCGCGAAAAAATAGGTTGAAAATGCTCACAAATTTGTGTTTTTACCTCATTACAGATTTTTTTGCATTTCGATTCAATGTTATGTAACTCAGTAATTAAATCTTCACGTGTTTGTTCAAGTATGGTGTCTAACTTTTGAAGCTTTTGCTGTGTTTGTCTCTGATTTTGTTCCACTGTGTCTAACTGTTGCTGTGTTTGTCTCTGGTGTTGTTCCATTGTGTCCAACTTTTGAAGATTTTGTTACATTGTGTCTAACTTTTGAAGCTTTTGTTGTGTTTGTCTCTGATTTTGTTCCATTGTGTCTAACTTTTGAAGCTTTTGCTGTGTTTGTCTCTGATTTTGTTCTATTGTGTCTAACTTTTGAAGATTTTGTCCCATTTGTTTCTGATTTTGTTCAAACGTTGTGTCTAACTTTTGTAGCCTTTGTCCCATTTGTTGCATTAACTGTAATAACAGTGCACTGGTGTCTCAAACATATTTCTCAGTGCTTTACGGCAGTGCATATGAACCGGCAACATTCGCATTTTGAAAAGCAGAAAATGTTTATTGATTTATTTGAGAAAACGGTGAGGACGCAACATCTGAATCTACAGTATTTGCAAGATTGTGTCCTGTTATTTCGGAATCCTGAGGCGAGCTGTTGCCGACCGATCGATCGATAATGCTTCCCTGTTCACTAATTGTTTCAATGCCTACACCATTATTTGCAGCCCGCTCCATTTCCCTATGCACTATTACCAAATTACTACTTTTAACATTAGTGAATTCATTACATGGTGGCGTTAACACACTGCTTTCGTCTTCACTGTCATTTCTCAGTTTACTTTGGAGCCTAGTATTACGTTTTTCACACGCCATTATTGTCACAATATTTCACATGACAACACAGAAAAATATAATTTGAAGAACAAAAATAAGAGAACACATTAACATAGCACTGAAAATAATATCTAGTTAATTGCAAGCACAGCTGCGAAATACTTGGTGCATACCTACATGCATGCCACAACTGTTTTACTGTACAACAATGAAAAACTACAACTACAGAGGAAATTCTCTGTACAATTACGTGCTAGCAATAAACAAAGGTTACACTAACTTCACAAACTACAAGAAAACATCAGAAGATTCCAGTGAGGTATCTGGCAGGGTCGGCATATGAAACGTCCCCTTAGAAAAATTATACATAACTGTGCTTAAACTGACACACAATATTTTTAGCGCAACACAATCTGACTTCCAAAAATCCCTATGAAAGAATGGCCCTGACTAACATTAACTTATATGTTTCACAAATCACTTACCTCACCAAAATGTTCGTTACTCAAGCTACTGCAATACCGCGAACGCCACTACTGCCAGCTAAATAAAAGATTCAGACTACTGAAGGCATTAACTACTGATAGGCATAGTTAGCAAATGAACAAACAATGAATTTACTTTAATAGTCATAATATATATATAGCACTTCATGACATCCAGTCTTACAAATTTCAAAACTCCTCCATCTCTCTCCCCACGTCCACCACTGCTGGCGGTTCACTTCCAACTGAGCAACGCTACGCGCTGTTAGCATCCAGCTGCCGCTGCCCAACACTACAATGGCAGACAACAATGCAAACCAGCCACAAACTGCACACGGCACAGACAGTGATTTTCATACAGAGCGCTACGTGGCGGCGGCGTTACCAATAAAAAAACCTAAACAGCCTATTTACACACTCTGCTCTGGTCGTCTTGGTACATCTACATCTACTTGATTACTCTGCTATTCACAATAAAGTGCCTGAAAGCGGGTTCAATGAACCGCACTCAAGCTTTCTGTCTATCGTTCCACTCTCGAACGGCGCTCGGGAAAAACGAGCGCTTAAATTTTTCTGTGCAAGCCCTGATTTCTCTTATTTTATCATGATGATCATTTCTCCCTATGTAGGTGGGTGCCAATAGAATGTTTTCGCAATCGGAGGAGAAAACTAGTGATTGAAATTTCATGAGAAGATCCCGTCGCAGCCGGCTTTTGTGGCCGAGCTGTTCTAGGTGCTTCAGTCCGGAACCGCGCTGCTGCTACGGTCGCAGGTGCGAATCGTGCCTCGGTCATCGCTCTGTGTGATGTCCTTAGGTTTGTTAGGTTTAAGTAGTTGTAAGTCTAGGGGAATGATGAGCTCAGATGTTAAGTCTCATAGTACTTAGAGCCATTTGAACTATTTGAGATCACGTCGCAACGAAAAACGCCTTTGTTTTAAAGATTGCCACTCTACTTCACATATCATGTCTGTGGCACTATCTCCCCTATTTAGCGGTATTACGCGTTCGATGATCTCTGTTTGTCTTATGTGGTATATAAATCCTACTCACTGGAGCAGTGCTCCATATGGGTAGGATAGGTATGTTTTAAGCAAAAATTTTAGTAGAAGAGAAGCTGCTTCTTCCCGTTATCCTAATAGTGAATAACTGCCTACCATTTGATTTTCTGTAACTGAACCCATAAGATCAATCAGTCACAGCCCTGCAGCTTACAACTCTCAGGTGTTTATATGATATGAAAAACTCCACATGAGGTAGTCAGTGGCGACTAGATATTGGTGTCTCGTGGTTTACACTACTGTATGTTTCTGTACACATATAGTTGATTGCTAGTCTTAGCACCACATAGACATATTTTCTCAAGAATTTACTATAAAATTACAGCCGGCCGATGTGACCGAGCGGTTCTAGGCGCTTCAGTCTGTAACCGCGCACCCGCTACGGTCGCAGGTTCGAATCCTGCCTCGGGCATTGATGTGTGTGATGTCCTTAGGTTAGTTAGATTTAAGTAGATCTAAGTTCTAGGGGACTTATGACCTCAGCAGTTGAGTCCCATAGTGCTCAGAGCCATTTGAGCCATATAAAATTACATTATACATAACTGCATCCTCTTTGAAACAACTGAGGGTACAACTGATGCCCTGTGTCAGTTTAAGGCCCTGACTATACAAGTGGCAGCTTGCGACGCAAGAGGCGCCCAGGTGAGAAATTTGTATTTCGGGTGTTAATTGATGCAGGTGAAATCACACGTAAATAGGAGAAAAAGCATTTCAGTAAACAGAAGTTCGCAAACGTTCCGCGATAATTTCGAACGTGTGATACCCGCTATTACCGCATTAAGTATCAAATATTTTTCTAGTTGGTATAAATGTGTTTGAAATGGAAGCTTTTCGGTTAAATCCTTGTTTTAATTTCACCTGAGACATACTCCATACTTCAACCAAAGATACAATGCTACTTGGGCACATTGTATGAATCAGTGTACCACACACTTGTCCCTGTTAAAGGAGAAATAAGCCCCACCCCCCCCCCCCCCCCCCCGCAACGAACCTGTGACGTCACACTAGTCGGCTTGTCCGGTATCCATCGCGAAAATTAGACTGAGTGCAGGGCTAGGAAATCAGTATCCCAGAGAAAAGGCATTCAATTAAGTTCTTAACATTGTCATATGTTATCTAGAGCGTGAGTATATTTAAACGCTCAACTACGAAGTAAGAAAGTTGTGCCAAATAGTAACGTACTTCATGCTGGAGACGGTCCGACAGCTCGTGAGATTTATTGTGACGTACGAGCCGCAGCTTGTCTTTCTCGAAGGCCGCGGGCCGTACTACGTGATGCATTTGGATACAATACTAAACTCGTCTCAATCATCTCACGTATTCTGAATGGCTCTGAGCACTATGGGACTTAACTTCTGAGGTCATCATTCCCATAGAACTTAGAACTACTTGAACCTAACCAACCTAAGGACAGCACACACATCCATGCCCGAGGCAGGATTCGAACCTGCGACCGCAGCGGTCGCGCGGTTACATACTGAAGCGCCTAGAACCATTCGGCCACACCGGCCTGCATCACGTATTCTGCGATTACTGTACAATTCGCTGCGTCAGTTCTTCCACCGTACCACCGGGAATGAGGTTCACTTCACTTCTGAGATGACCCCAGTCAGAAAAGTCATAGAACTGAGGTCAGATGACTTTGGAGGCCAAGGCCGTGCTCTCCATATGCATCTTGGCCCATTCTGGCATACTGAACGTCTTTCTAATTAGCAACAAAACGTGCCTATGACCCGTTATAAACGTACTACATTCTTCAACGATGAGCGAGGGCAGCGATGCTATGGCTAAATTTGAGCCTATTTAGTTTATGTGTCTAATATTTTTGCACTAAGAAGGACACTGGGTATAAAAGGTTTTTGGGTGTAGTACCGCGTCCTAATGTAAAAACTACTGCTGCTGGAGAAAAACCAACGTTTCGCTTACGGTTTGAGCGGTCTTCTTCTGGATCTATAAACGTTGTTTTTGCTCCAGCAGCAATAGTTTTTTTACATTATGACGTGGTACCATATCCAGTAAACGTTTATTCTTCGTTGATCCATTATGGACCGTGGGACACCGGCTGGCATGTATTTCTTGGTGCAGTAGTTTACCAACTTTTACGTCGACAGACTCTGGCCGCAGAAGCCTACGCAATTATAAAATACGGACACTGTTCCATGAAGAAGTCATTGGCGATTATCTATTAAACGGCCGCTGGCGGACCCACGTTAACTGGAACGGTTTTGCTTCTACAATTGTGCACTTTCACATGTCTCAGATGTTGCTATCAATTGTGATCAAACCTACATACATAACAACGAAAATGTTATTATAATGCTTATAGAAAATGAAATAAAAATTCTTGTGTGGCTCACAACTTGCAGAGATTTTTTGTAATTTTTTTTATTTGTGGATGGTGTGTCAGTTTGAATTGGGGTTCTGTCACTAGTAATCGAACACAGATCCACCGTTCATTTTCTTGATAGTATCACACGCAAGTTCGTGTAGCACTTTTCAGTTCTATAGCAAAAAATTTTGATCGTGTTTATTAATTTTCAACTAATTCCATGCCATGTTTTCTAAAATATACATACTTACAGTTAACTTTCTTCACATGTAACTTACAAATTCCGCCGTTAATCAGTGTCCTTTGTTTAACACGTCGCTATAAAATTAAGTAGTATTTTTTTATTTCTTGCCCACTTTTTACGATAGAAATTGAAATAATTCGTAAATTGTAGAATTACAAATTTCCGTTATTAAACTACAATAATGACAGAAATTTTATATTTTCGTTCTTTCTTCTCATGGCACATTGTCCTGAAGCTAAAACAATACAACAGGGTTAGATTATTCTGCTTCAGTAAAGGATTTTAAAGTTCTCAAGGAATTACCTTAAATCGAAATGAATTGTTTCCTCTTTTTGCTTCTTGCACCTTGGGTGCAAAACGGCCCCTAAATGCGGAAGAATCTGCGATGATCAATGGCATGAAGATGCAGAAGGCACTGGAAACTGCTGCATTAAAAACACATAACGTGTATCCACAGAAGATGTGGCCTGTAACCGAAAAAAGTGTCATGATGGTCTCTCCATTGGCAAAAGACTCCAGAATAATCCCCAGTTGGGATCTCCGGGAAGGGACTGCCCCCCAGACGGAGGTAACCATGAGAAAAGAGTTGAGAAACCAACGAAAGGGTATCGTTCTTAGTGTCGGAGCATGAAATGTCAGAAACGTGAACATGGTAGGAAAGCTAGAAAGTCTATAAAGGGAAATTACAAGGCTTGATCCAAATATAGTGGAGGTGAGTGAAGTGAAATCGAAAGAAGACCAGTATTTCTTGTAAGATGAGTATTGATTAGTCTCAACAGCAGCAAAAATGGTATAACGGGAGTAGGATTCCTTATGAATAGGAAGGTAGGGCAGAGAGTTAGTTGCTGTGGGCACTTCAATGATAGGCTTGTTATCATCAGAATCGACAACAAACCATCACCGACAATGACTGTTCAGGTATACATGCCAACATCGCAAGCTGAAGATAGAAGACAGAGAGGGTATATGAGGATATTGAACTAGTAATTCAGTTAGTAAAGGAAGATGAAAATCTAATAGTCGTGAGGGACTGGAAAGCGGTTGTAAGGGAAGGAGTAGAAGAAAGCGTTATGGGAGAGTATGGTCTTGATTCTAGAAATGGGAGAAGAGGCAGACTGCGGTGTGTAATAAATTTCAGTTAGTAACAGTGATTACTCTGTTCAAGAATCACAAGAGGAGTTGGCAAAGGCCGGGAGATACGGGAAGACTTCAGTTAGATTACATCATGGTCAAACAGAGATTCCGAATTCAGATACCCAGCTGTTCCCTGGAGCAGGTCTGGACTCACAACTTACTAATGATGAAGAGTAGCGGAAGTTTAAGAACTTAGTAAGGAAGAATCAATAGCCAAAGAAGTATTAAGGAATGAACAGATACGCTTGAAGTTATCTAAGGCTATGGACGCAGCGATAAGGAATAGTTCACTAGGCAGTGCATTTGAAGAGGAATGGAAATCTCTAAAGAAGGCAGTCACAGAAACTGGATAGAAAAACATAGGTATAAAGAAGGAAGCTGCGAATAAACCTGGAGTAACAGAAGATATACTTCAGCTGATCAATGAAAGAAGGAAGCACAAAAATGTTCAGCGAAATTCAGGAATACAGGAATACAAGTTGCTGAAGGACGAAATAAATAGGAAGTGCCGAGAAGCTAAGACGAAATGGCTGCATGAAAAACGTGAAGAAACCGAAAAATAAATGATTGTCGGAAGGACTGATTCAGCATATAGAAAACTCAAAACAGCTTTAGGTCAAATTAAAATAAAATGTGACAACATTAATGGCGGAACTGGAATTCCAATATTAAATGCAAAGGAAAGAGCGGATAGAGCCAATAGGTGAGTATACTGAAGGCCTCCATGAGGGGGAAGTTTGCCTGATGTGAGAGAAGAAGAGACAGGAGTATGTGTGGAGGAGATTGGGGATCCAGTATTAGAATCAGAATTCAATATAGATTAGGAAGACTTCAGATCAAACAAGCCAGAAGGGACAGATAAAATTCCGTCAGAATTTCCAAAATCATTGGGGGAGGTGGTAACAAAAAGACTACTCACGTTGATGCGTAGAATGTATGAGCCTGGCGACATACCATCTGCCTTTCACAGAAATGTCATGCACGCAATTCCGAAGACTGTAAGAGCTGACAATAAGCTTAACAGTTCATGAATCGAAGTTTCTGACAAGAATAACTTATAGAAGAACGGAAAAGAAAACTGAGGATATGTTAGATTGGTTTTAGGAAAGATAAAAGCAACAGAGGGGTAATTATGACGTTGCGGGTGATAATGGACGCAAGACTAAAGAAAAATCAAGACACGTTCTTAGGATTTGTCGACCTGGAAAAAGCGTTAGACAATTTCAAATGGTGTAACCTGTTCGAAATACTTAGAAAAATACTTATAAGCTAAAGGGAAAGATGGCTAATATACAATATGAAGTAATATACAATTTGAAGTACAAACAAGGAACAATAAGAGTGGAAGGCCAAGAATGAGGAGCATGGACTGAAAAGAATGTACGACGGGGATCTAGTATCTCGCCCGTGCTGTTGAATTTATACGTCGAAGAAGCAATGATGGAAATAAAGTAAAGGTTCAAGAGTGGAAAGATATCAATGATAAGATTCGCTGACGACATTGCTGCCCTCAGTGAAAGTGAAGAAGAATTACAGGAGCTTCTGAATAGAATGAAAGGTCTAATGTGTACGGAATATGGGTTGAGAGTAAATCGAAGAAAGACGAAATCACTGAGAAGCAGCAGAAATGAGAACAGCGAGAAACTTAACATCAGCATTGGTGATCACGAAGTAAGTGAAGTTAAGGAATTCTCCATCCTAGGTAGCAAAATAGCCCATGATGGATGAAAGAAGGAGAACCTAAAAAGGAGACTACCAAATTTTGTCAATATTCGTTTAAATTATTACTCTTCTACTGTTAGTCATTATTTTTTAACTGGTTGTACTACCAAGTAACAAAGTTCACTTCTGTTAAATAACCGTTTGGGATAGATCTTTATCTTAGGTAACGAAATTAAATAAGTTATCACTTTCAGTATTTTATTATTCATTCACTGTTCGTGTTCACGCAGTCAATAATAGTGATAGAGTAGGACCCTTTTAGGTAAATGATTGAGGTAAAGTTCATTTGCACTATAAGAGTTGCTGTATTATATACTCTGTTATACATTTAAGGAAAACTACTGCGATGGCTAGCCGTGTGCAATCTAAAGATGAAACTCGTCGGCTCTTACTTTGATGAGTTGATGTTGTTGATGTTGGTGTTATGTAAGGGATTATTCGTCGAGGATGTACGCCGAGAGGCTGTTCTTTATCGACGATCCAAATAACAAGTTTGGGCCCAGAGTACTTTTTTTGGATATCATTTCCACTTGATGGCAATTTACTGTGCCCATTGACAACCATACAATATGCGTGGCTATATATTAAAACTCTTACAGTTTATTCGTTACATTCCAGCGCACAGCGACCGCGCTTGACCGCTTGTAGCTAGCCACTCTCTCCGCCGATGCCTCTGTCCGACGTCGCGTTTACGCACCTAGTGACAATGCTCCTAGCTTCAAACGCCTTCTTTGGCTGCATACAGTAGCAGATTCCCCTGAATAGGCCAGCGCTTTTACTACATCATAATTACAATATTCCTTTTTAGTTAGCTCGTTTGAATTAATTCTTTTACATGTAATTATATGGCAATATTAATAAAATAACAAAAGGTACGTATGACAGAAATTACATCACAGCCACATTACGGTTACAGAAAGAATAATGCGAAGCAGTTATTATACACTGTGTTGTATTAAAACAGGGGGGGGGGGGGGAGGGTGCAAATGATATGTTTTTATGTCTTCAATCGCCTAGTAGTCGACTGGATGTCAAACTGTAATCTTCCTACCTTCGCTCACTGGACAACTTTATGTTGCTTGTCCAACTGTTGGAACTGTGCGACTTTTTAGTTTTTCTCCTGGAGGTGAAACTACAAATATTTATAGCGGAGTTTACTTTTATATAATTGTATAATGAATTTACTGTTTGTATAGTACACATGTATTTTTAGAAATCATGTAGACTAGATACTTTCATTATAAAGTAGGGATAGAGTTTGTTCTTCTTCTTGTCATGAGGAAGGTTAGCTGGACAATGACAGATGCATAACTATTTTCCACCCTTCACAGTCACATTACGGTTACAGAAGTAATTATGCAAAACATTTATTGTACACTGTGTTGTATTACAACAGGGGGGAGGGTGCAAATGATATGTTTCTATGTGTTCAATCACCCAGTCATCGACGGGACGTCGAACTGTAATCTTCCTACCTTCACTCACGGACAACTTTATGTTGCCTGTCAAAGGGTTGGAACCGTACGACTTTTTAGTTTTTCTCCTGGAGGTAAAACTGCAAATATTTATAGTGGAATTTACTTTTATATAATAGTATAGTGACTACGGAAAAAAATTTACTGTTTGTATAGTACACATGTATTTTTAGAAATCATATAAACTAAATTCTTTCACTGTAAGGTAATAAGGTACGGATGGAGTTTGCTCCTCTTCTTGCCATGAGGAAGGTTAGCTGGGCTATGACAGATGCATAGCTATTTTCCCTCCTTCACAAAGGTTACAGAAGTAATTATGCGAAAAATTTATTGTACATTGTGTTGTATTACAATAGGGGAGAGGGTGCAAATGATATATTTCTGTGTCTTCAATCGCCTAGTCATCGCCTGCCGGAGTGGCCGAGCGGTTCTAGGCTCTACAGTCTGGAACCGCGCGACCGCTACGGTCGCAGGTTCGAATCCTGCCTCAGGCATGAATGTGTGTGATGTCCTTAGGTTAGTTAGGTTTAAGTAGTTCTAAGTTCTAGGGGACTGATGACCTCAGATGTTGAGTCCCACAGTGCTCAGAGCCATTTGTACCATTTGAACCTAGTCATCGACGGGACGTCAAACTGTAATCTTCCTACCTTCGCTCATGGACAACTTTATGTTGCCTGTCGAAGAGTTGGAACCATAAGACTTTTTACTATTTCTGTTGGAGGTGAACCTACAAATATTTATAATGGACTTTACTTTTATATAATTGTATAGTGAATTTGGAAAAAAAAAGACTTTACTGTTTGTATAGTACACATGTATTTTTAGAAATCATTAAGCAGAATGCTTTCATTATAAGGTATAGATGGAGTTTCTTCCTCTTCCTGTCATGAGGAAGATTAGCTGGGCAGCTACAGATGCCTAGCTATTTTCCCCCCTTTTATTGAATAATTTTTGGGTTACGCAGTAATAATAAATGGGGATTATCTTGAAACGAAAACTTGTTACGAGACACTCATTTACGTTGGCAGGGAATTAAAATTGAGGAGCCACGTTTGCCTTTCCCCAATTTACGCAGAGCGTGTAAAGTTTCCCAATAAGGCGTGTCGTTTCGCAGTGCAGATACAAGAAACGGTGTACTTTGCAAGCCGGAAATATTGCAGCTAAAGCAATATTGAGGTGAGCGAGAAACTAAGACTTCCGCATGACGGAGTATGCACGTTCCGGCGAACACAAATGCCGTCGGAAGCGAGCCAAAGGTTGAAAGCCCTGGTTATGTTTTGTCCCCGGAGCAAGGGTGCACGCCGGCGAAAATGGCGACACGTACACGATTTAGGGCAGTTGCACGAATGAAACGCTCGGTCCCTAATTGGGCCTTTCCGCGGCCGCCATTTAAATTACGGCGCGGTGTTGGGTGGCGGAGGGTGGGAGCGACAGGGGTGTGTGTGGGGGGGGGGGGGGGGGGGGCTTCGGCACGGCTGCAGCTGGCCGCGTCTCATTAGGGCGGGCGCTTTAATACTGTGCGACGCGCGCATGCGCAGACGCCGCCGCTGCCCCTGACCTTTGGGTCGCCGCAACCCGCGGCGCGCCGCAGGTGCCGCCGCCCGCGCCGGAAATTTGGCCGTCCGAGGCTCGGCGGGGGCCGACGTTCCCCCCAGCCTCGCACCTCGCAGCGGAGCTAATTGGAAATACCTGGAGAGCGTCCTGTCTGCACTACGCTCGCCATTCACTTGATAATCTCTAATGAATCAGACGGAGCATCTTCACAGACTCGCGAGGAACTCGGCGATTCTGATTATAGCGGAACAGTGGTAAGGGGGCAGGACGTCAAACGGACCGATTTCGGGAAAGAGAGGCACCACAGGACATTTTAATTTGAACTGACTATACTTTTACAAATAAATTCATAAAACTTTTATGAAACGTCCCCTTAGAAAAATTAGTGAGTTACTGTGCTGGTAAACCTCTTACATTATTTGATTTTCAAACAGCTGAGCAAAACTTAACGTACTCAGACATTCTCTAAAGTGACACACAATATTTTTAGCGCAACGCAATCTGACTTTCAAAAATCCCTACAAAAGAATGGCCCTGGCTAACATTAACCTATACGTTTCACAAATCACTTACCTCAAAAAAATCTTCTTTAACTCGAATTACTGCTATACAGAGAGCGCCAATACTGTCAGCTAAATAAAAGATTCAAACTGCTGAAGGCAGTAACTACTGATAGGCACAGTTAGCAAAAGAAAGATTTTGATAGAGAACAAACAATGTATTTACCTTAATAGTGTTCAAAAGTCATAATATATATATCAGTTTATGATGTACAGTCTTACAAATTTACTGCCTCTGTCCAGATCATCCGCTCTCAAAACTCCGCCATCTCACTCCCCACATCCAACTGCGCAACGCTACGTGCTGTTCACATCCATCTGCCCAACACTATAATGGCAGACAACAATGCAAACTAGCCACAGACTGCACACAGCACAGCCAGTGATTTTCATACAGAGCGCTACGTGGCGTTACCAATAAGAAAACCTAAACAGCCTACTTACACTTTGTCAGCAAGACCAGGAAGGATTCAGGATTCGCACTCAAAGCAGTGGAAGTTCAAAAACACGAAAAAGTAATATTTTTTAAATGAGAAATTTCATGATTTTTTTCACTTACTGTTGGCTGCATTTGTTGCTATAGGTACACTTTTCTTCATAAGTAAGAGAGACTCTTCAATGAACTTTGCACAGCTTACAAACCATACTTACAGGTGTATTTAATCTATGGAAAAATGAATAGGCAGTTACGTTTCAAACTTCGTCTTCAGAGAAAACTCGATTTTTATAGTTAATCATCTCAATTTTTACCACAATTGTTAACAGATTTGCGAAATTCCAGAGTTTCATACACCTGTAAGTATGGTTTGTATGCTGTTTAAATTCATCGAAGAATCTCTCTCACTTATGAAGAAAAGTGTACCTACAGCAACAAATGCAGCCAATACCAAGTGAAAAAATGATGAAATATCGCATCTAAAAGTTTGTTTTGTTTTGTTTTTGAGCTTCCTTTGCTATGAGTGTGAATCCTGAATCTTTCCTGGTCATGCTGACAAAATTTTATGAATTTATTTGTAAGAGTATAGACTGTGTAAATTAAAATGTTCTGTGGTGCCTCTCCTGCTCCAAGTCGGCCCGTTTCACGTCCTATCCCACTTAATACCAATGAACGTAGTGTGTTATCGAGATCTAACGCGTTTATTTGGCAATTTTTGAAGAAGTTTAATCCGAATTTTAAATGTTCGATTAAACTAGTGTTCTAGAATATGAAACAAATCATTTGTATGTAGTCGGACCTCCTCCTTAACTTCGTATTAATTATTATTACTGAAAGTATAATTCACTCTAATATACAAAAATACTAACAGGAATTCTTTACAGACGAATGGTAGAAGCTGACCTATGGGAAGATCAGTTTGGATTCCGTAGAAATGTTGGAACACGCGAGGCAATTATGACCCTACGACTAATGTTAGAAAGCAGATTAAGGAAAGCCAAACCTACGTTTCTAGCATTTGTAGACTTAGAGAAAGCTTTTGACAATGTTGACTGGAAAACTCTCTTTCAAATTCTGAAGGTGGCAGGGGTAAATTACAGGGGCGAAAGGCTATTTACAGTTTCTACAGAAACCAGATGGCAGTTATGAGTCGAGGGACATGAAAGGGAAGCAGTGGTTGGGAAGGGAGTGAGACAGGGTTGTAGTCTATACCTGATGTTATTCAATCTGTATATTGAGCAAGCAGTAAAGAAAACAAAAGAAAAATTCGGAGTAGGAACTAAAATCGATGGAGAAGAAACAAAAACTTTAAGGTTCGTCGATGACATTGTAATTTTGTCAGAGACAGCAAAGGACCTTGAAGAGCAAGCAGCTGAACGGAATGGACAGTGTCTTGAAAGGAGGATATAAGATGAACATCAACAAAGCCAAATGAGTCCAATTGAATCGGGTGATGCTGCGGTAATTAGACTAGGAAATGAGACGCTTAAAGTAATAAATGAGTTATTGTATGTGGGGAGATAAATAACTGATGATGGTGGAAGTAGAGATGATATAAAATGTAGACTGGAAATGGCAAGGAAAGCGTTTCTGAAAAAGAGTAATTTGTCAACATCGTATATAGATTTAAGTTTCAGGAAGATGTTTCTGAAAATATTTGTTTGGAGTGTCGCCATGTATGGAAGTGAAACGTGGAAGATAAATAGTTTGGACAAGAAGAGAATAGAAGCTTTCGGAATGTGGTGCTACAGAAGAATGCTGAAGATTAGATGGGTAGATCACATAACTAATGAGGAGGTATTGAACAGAATTGGGGAGAAGAGGAGTTTGTGGCACAACTTGACAAGAATAAAGGACCAGTTGGTAGGACATGCTATGAGGCATCAAGGGATCACAAATGTAGCATTGGAGGGCAGTTTAGAGGGTAAAAATCGTAGAGGGAGACCAAGAGATGAATACACTAAACAGATTCAGAAGGACGTAGGTTACAGTAGGTGCTGGAAGATGAACAAGCTTGCACAGGATAGAGTAGGTTGGAGAGCTGGATCAAACCAGGCTCTGGACTGAAGACCACAACAACAACATACAAAAAGGTACGCATCAGGAAGGAATTATCCAAATGGGACGGAAATCGGTTGAGGAGATGTACATGTACAGCAAATTAACTAAGGGTTCCGCAAAATTAGATGATTCATGCGAGAGGAACGGCTCCACAAACTGAACAGCTCAATATTGTTTTGGTCCACCTCTGCCCTTATGCAAACAGTTATTGTATTGTACTGACTGATGGAGTTGTCGGATGTCCTCCCAAGGGTTATCGCGCCACATTGTGTCCAACTGGCGCGTTAGATCGTGAAAATCCCGAGTTGGTTGAAGGATCCTTCCCATAATGCTCCAGACCCTTACAGGAAGGGGGAGCTCTTACCGGACGAGGTATGGCTTAGCAATGACGAAGGCATGCAGTAGAAATTCTTGCTGTGAGTGTACGCGGGTATTAACTTCCTTAAATGTCCAAGGTGGTCTAACAATACCACCACTTTCAAAGTAGGCTAGAAATCAGAGTAATAATGTTGCTCAAGCAGCATATGTTCGCTTTATCGGGCAACAACAAAGTTATTGACTGTGGATGGTATCGTCAGAATGGAAACAATGAAGTCACTGTAAAAAAAAAGTCACTAATTTTGGCACTTATCTTGAATGGATTCCCACGTAGATTTCGTCGAAGTTATTATGGCTTATCTTGTTGATTCTAGGGTGATTCCACTTTGACTGCTAGCATTTCAGCAATATTTGAAGACCTAACAAATGCGTTTGTCAGGAAATTCGAATTGATCAAACAATCCCAGATCAGAACAATGGTACGGTAGAAATAATTTTTGACTTGGTGTTCACGATCCACGTTTTTATTCAACGTCTTGTTAATTCACATATACTTCTCCTTAATTGTCACACCATCAAGAAAACAGTTTCATATCAAACTTCATATATTTAATTTACAATTTAACCAAACACAAGACCTGACTGTTATTTTACAAAGCGAAATAACAACTTAAATTCTGCAAAGTGAAACAATCACTGCTCTGTGCGCATTCGCGCCAAAACGGTTACAAGTAAGTCAAAGATTATGACAGTATCACAGAAATGAATACACACAAGAACCTTATCACTGTAAGATATCGATACATCGGAGTAGCTATACATTAATAAAACCAAATGTGAATATTGTAACAAAAATATGTGTGTCGCTTCGCAGGAAAGTAGTACGATATTACTGGTATCGAGAACTGTGGTTGGAGTGCCGTAAAGCTCACGTAAATAAAGAACCATTACAGTGGCTTGGTATGAAGGGCAACGAAACGGGTTGTATAATATCGTCGAAGTACAGGTGTACTGTAAGGGTCGCTGAGATGAAAAGAAGTGGCGCCCGAAACCATCACTCCTGGTTCTCAGGCAGTATACCAGGCGGCAGTCATGTTGGTATCCCACCGATGCCTGGGGCGTCTCCAGTGGCCTCTTTGGATCTTACTCTCATTGGACCTGGTGGTCAGTTCGAAGCGGGGTCCATCACTAAAGACTATTACACTCCATCCAATGAGAGTCCAGGCCGAAGATGCCTCTGGAGACTCCCTGGGCAGAGGTGGGTTACCAATCTGACCGCCGCTCGCCACACGGCCCTTTTGGTTGTGATCCGCTACACCATTACACCACAGTTGCACGTACACGATATTCTACGCCTTGTTCTATTGCCCTTTATGGCGAGCCATTTTGGGCTTACATTTAACCAAGGTAGTGCTCCCTCGGACTCAGCAGTTTCTCCTGCTTGGATTCGTGCTTGCCAAACTCTCACGTGGTCAGCGAGGTCAAGGGATCTCTAGAGGATTCAGAACGTTTGGAGCGTAATGGGTAGCCCCCCCCCCCCCCCCCCCCCCAACGCTCTCGGGATTTTGACGATACGACATCTTGGGATTTTGATGATACAGCATCTCGGTATTTTGACGATACAACATCTCGCTATTTTGACGATACAACATCTCGGGATTTTGGCGATACAGCATCTCGGGATTTTGACGATACAACATCTCGGTATTTTTACGATACCACATCTCGGGATTTTGACGATACAGCGCGCCAATTTGACAGAAATGCCTCCGGTAACTGTACTGATCAAAGACAAGTTCAATAACTGCTTGCATAAGGGCCATAGGTGAACCAACGCGTTATGGCCATTCTCAGTTTGTGGAGCTCTTTCTCTTGAGTAAATCATCCGTCTTTTTCTGAAATTGTAATAATTATTTTTTCTGTACATGAGCCATGCTGCGGCACGTGTTGGTGCTGTTGGTAGGTTTCTGCACTCTGTTGCACTCGAGACGTATCATTTAGTTGGCACTGTTCTGGGTGTTTTTGGCTTCTTCTCGTGTTCACTGGCCCCACGCGGTTTCGCAAGCGTTGCCTACACGCTAGGGGCAGTAGTGATGGTTACCGATGTGTAGTAATTTTTGCCCTATCTTTGGGACGACTTCTTTTTCCAGGTCGTGTGAGTGGGCCAGTTCGGCTGGGTAGCCGGCCGCTGTGGCTGATGAGCTCAGATGTTAAGTTCCATAGGGCTTAGAGCCATTTGAACCATTTTCGGTTGGGTACTCAGGGGGAGCCAGGTCTGCACAGTGCGACAACACGCCGGGACCTCTGGCGGTACGCTTGGACTGCCGGATGGAAGGGCTGTGGTCACGAACGTGCACGACCTCGTTGTAAACCGGAGCCAGCAGGCATTTCGATCCAAGCAGAGAAACCTCCACCACTGTGATATCTCGCGATTCTCCAGTGACTTGGGTTCGTGTTGCTGCTGATAGTGTCGCCGAGGCGAAGGGCAGCGAGTGGAGTGCTTGGGGAAGGCGGATCTGATTAGCTTTCCTCGACTTCTTATTACTGTTTACTGCGTTAAACTTGTTATAATTTGTAAAGTTCAACCAGCGGTAATTTTTCTTGCTAGGTGACCGCTAACGCCCCAGTTACCTGCCCTGGGGGTTAGTGTATGTAACGGCAGTGCACGTTTCCTCACCTTGCCGCTGCTGTCCGGTAAGGCGTGTAGCTTTGGCAGCTTTCTTGATTGTACGCCGGTTGGTGGTTCTTCTACTCTGGTGGTAGTGGTTCTTTTCTCGTTCCGTGCGCTCTAAACACAGTACTCTGGGGTCGTGGTGCAGACTGCTGGCTCCGGATTTGGTGTGTTGTTCCATTGTTGCATTTGGTTTATCGGACGTCAGGTAGCTTCAACAAGATTATCATCAGTCATTCGTTAGACTGCCACTAGTCTGAGTAACCACGTTGTGAAGTGAATGCCACTCTAGGCTGCCTATCTCATCACTCGCCAAAGTGTTTATTGCCAGACCTTCTCAGAGGTCGATTCCTGGAGCACCGTCTGGATCAGTTGTTTGTTTTCTTAATTAACTTTTGCTGCTGTATTTGCTGTTATACAGCAGGTTTCAAATTTTTTTTATATTATTGGCGTTCCTGGCGTGTAAGGCCTTCACTCATAATTGTGGTCATTTGCCTTAAAAATCAAATTTCGTATTTGTATTTCAGCAGTAAGCCTTAAAATCTTATTTACTGTCGTTCCTGGCATCTGACGCCAATCTGCTGTGTTTGTGGCGACTTACCGTAAAATTTCAATATCTGTTAATTAAATTGCAGTGAGTTCTTAAACAATTCTTAATTATTGCCATTCTTGGCGTGTAAGGCCTTCAGCCCTGGTTTGGTCGCTTGCCTTAAAATTCTTGTATTTGTATTTACGTAGTAAGCTTGTAAAACGTTATTTATTGTCATTCCTGGCGTCTGATGCCGTCTGGTGTGTTTGTGGCGAGTAGCCTTTAATATTTCAATACCTGTAATTTGTAAGTTGTAGAGAGTTTTAAACAACTATTAATTTATTGCTATTCCTTGGCTTGTAAGATCTTCAGCCGTGATCACAGTGGCTTTTTTTTAAAACATTACCTATATCTGTACTTTATAGTGATTGCTAAATTGTAACGCACTGAAAACACTATTACTTACACTGTTGTTTATTCCTTCATTAATGCCGCGTGGCTTTTTTAAATTTATTGTTGACTCTGGAAGTATTGTTTTAAAAATAAATATGTGTAACTGTAAATGGCAACCAATAGTAACTGATTACGGCCCCGTCCACAATTGTAACCGAATCCTGCCTTCCATTGATTATCAGGCTTAAGAAAACGTATATCGTATCTACCGATTTGCGATCCATTCGGATAACTCCCTCGTAGCGTGTTTTTTTTTGTCTTACAGTGTGTCATGCATGAAAAAGAGGTAAGCCATTAGGACTGAGGGAAGCCAAGCCTTTGCCCTGGACGTATCCGTTTACGAGGTAGAAAGAGAAGGAGGCAGACCAACAGAAAGTTATGATAGGGGTAACAGTTGGCATTTTTACTTTACATTTTGTTGACACATTTTACGTTGAAACAAGTTTACCGTAGACAGACTGAGCAGCGAGGAGTATCCATGCAGTAATGTTCAAAAGTGTGTGAAACCTTATGGGACTTAACTGCTAAGGTCATAAGTCCCTAAGCTTACACGCTACTTAACCTAAATTATCCTAAGGACAAACACACACACCCATGCCCGAGGGAGGATTCGAAGCTTCTCCAGGACCAGCCGCACAGTACATGACTGCACTGAGTGCTACCATAGGTACGTATTGTTGGAAGACTACGTTTCTGAATGTAACCGCATTAAGAAGTCGTCTCTTGTATCAGCCATGATTGCAAGACCTACCATGCTATATTATGGTCTTGTTCGATTCTTACAACGTAACTTTAAATTACGATCCAGTGGTCATGTTTTTTAATCAGAGACGCGAAGAATGCGCAGAAGCGTTTTTGGCACCATATCCTCAACTGCACTGCTACCAACAAGGGACGGCGGGAGTGGCCGTGCGGTTCTAGGCGCTACAGTCTAGAACCGGGCGACCGCTACGGTCTCAGGTTCGTATCCTGCCTTGGGCATGGATGTGTGTGATGTCCTTAGGTTAGTTAGGTTTAATTAGTTCTAAGTTCTAGGCGACTGATGACCTCAGAAGTTAAGTCGCATAGCGCTCAGAGCCATTTTTGAACCTAACAAGACAAGCTACAAACTATTTATTTTTTGTTTTTGTAAGAGGAGAGCCGGTCTCAATTCATCACCTACTGTGAAGAACTTTGTTTTTGGTCAATACAGATATATTTAATTTCTACAGTTTGTGAGTGTTTAATTTCAGTTTTCTTTATCATATATCTAAATTTATCAATGATGAATGTGACAGCAAATACAGTAATTTCTATGCTATAATGAATTCACTGAGACAGTGTGTTACACATCTGTGAAGAGTTGGTTTGTTGCAGTACTTAAAAGTGGTTTGCACCAAATCAGTTTCTCAAAGATTCAAGAGTATGTTAACGTCATTCCAACGAGAAATAGAAACGTTAATTTTTTTAGAAGATTGAAAGTAAAGAAAAGAAGTCGATAAATATCTTTCAGACGTGCTGTTATTGCTTCACATCTTGTCTTGGCGGTACTGCCGTCTCATTTCTTTTCGAATTACTGGCGTCACTAAGTTGCTGGCCTGCCTGCCCGTGAGTGGCAGCAGCAGCGCTATCGATAAGAGCACTGTCGTACTATCTTTGGAGCGACCAATAGTATTTCCAGGTCGTGGTGTGCGGGGAGTTCAGTCGGGATGGAACTCCAGTGAGGTTTGGACAGCCAGTACTCGCCGACCGCTTGCGACACACATGCACTGCCCGACGGAAGGAGACTGGAGGGGGAACGAGCGCTGGTTGGTCGTTCGGTCGGTCGTCTCATCGGTTGACGTCTATTTTCTCTTCTGACCACTTCTGTGCCCGTTTTCACGACTATAACCTGATCCGCTCTGTCCTGCGAAACCATATTTCAATCCTGTTGGTCTCATTATGATTTGAATGAACAGTTTTAACACTGAAAATACATTCTGTCAGACATGGTGACTGTAACCATCAAACAGTAAATTTCAGGAGAAATTACTCGAGGTTAATTTATTTACGGATCCTGTTCAAGTGATGTGTGAATTCACTATGTTTAGTAGAAAACATAAACAATGAAAACGATATTTTAAGGTAATCAGTAAAGTACGAAGAATACACTACTGCCCATTAAAACTACTACACCAAGAAGAAATGCAGATGATAAAGGGGTATTCATGGGACAAATATATTATACTAGAAATGACATGTGATTACATTTTCACGCAATTTGAGTGCATAGATCCTGAGAAATCAGTAGTCAGAACAACCACCTCTGGCCGTAATAACGGCCTTGATACGCCTGGGCATTGAGTCAAACAGAACTTGGATGGCGTGTACAGGTACAGCTACCCATGCAGCTTCAACACAATACCACAGTTCATCAAGAGTAGTGACTGGCTTATTGTGACGAGCCAGTTGCTCGGCCACCATTGACAGACGTTTTCAGTTGGTGAGAGATCAGGAGAATGTGCTGGCCAGAGCAGCAGTCGAACATTTTCTGTATCCAGAAAGACCCGTACAGGACTTGCAACATGCGGCCGTGGATTATCCTGCTGAAATGTAGGGTTTTTGGAGGGTTCAAATGAAGGGTAGAGGAACGGGTCGTAACACATCTTAAATGCAACGTCCACTGCTCAAAGTGCCGTCAATGCGAACAAGGGGTAACCGAGACGTATAGCCAATGGCACCCCATACCATCACGCCGCCTGATACGCCAGTATGGCGATGACGAATACACGCTTCCAATGTGCGTTCACCGCGATGATGCCAAACACGGATGCGACCATCATGATGCTGCAGTCAGTACTTGGATTCAACCGAAAAAATGACGTTTTGCCATTCGTGCCTCAGGTTCGTCGTTGAGTACACCATCGTAGGCGTTCCTGTCTGTGATGCAGCGTCAAGGGTAACCGCAGCCATGGTCTCCGAGCTGATAGTCCTTGCTGCTGCAAACGTCGTCGAACTGTTTAGGCAGATGGTTGTTGTCTTGCAAACGTCCCCATCTGTTGACTCAGGGATCGAGACATGAGTGCACGATCCGATACAGCCCTGCAGATAAGATGCCTGTCATCTCGACTGCTAGTGATACGTGGCCGTTGGGATCCAGAACGGCGTTTCGTATTACCCTCCTGAACCCACCGATTCCATATTCTGCTAACAGACATTGGATCTCGACCAACGCGAGCAGCAACGTCGCGATACGATAAACCACAATCGCGATAGGCTACAATCCGACCTTTATCGAACTCGGAAACGTGATGGTGCGCATTCCTCCTCCTTACACGAGGCATCACAACAACGTTTCACTAGGAAAACCGGTCAACTGCTGTTTGTGTATGAGAAAGCGTTTGGAAACTTTTCTCACGTCAGCACGTTGTAGGTGTCGCCACCGGCGCCAACCTTGTTTGAATGCTCTGAAAAGCTAATCATTTGCAAATCTCAGCATCTTCTTCCTGTATGTTAAATCTCGCGTCCGTAGCACGACATCTTCTTGGTGTAGCAATTTTAATGGCCAGGATTGTACTTCGTTACTAAATACAACTATCCATTGCTTTGTACGTTAAACGCTTCGGAAGAAATTCGATAGCCAAATTAAAATTAATTCAAGTAAAAACGGGATCAAGATCAGTTTAAGAGTATATTATCGTCTGAAATAGTGTTCAATATTGTATAGTGTTGCTTAGGTTCGCGAGTCCGAATTTGGTCTCTATGGAAGACATACAGTGTGTAGCAAGGTCGGGATGCTTCACAGACACGAGCAGATGCTCCTGTAAACACTATGCCAGAGAACTAGGTAAAGGGAAATAGGGTCGATATACCAGGGCTTGGTGAAAAGTAAAGCCTTCGAATTTTTTATGTGAAAATTCTTAAACTAAATATAAGGGGTAATCAAAACGTTTGTGATGAAGGTATACATACGAGAGTCGATATGCCAATCAGGCAAACTCGCATTGAGGCAATCATGCTTCCGGCCCGTTTGATAAAACGCTGTATCCTGCTGGTGAAGAAGTCTGAAAATGCTTGCTGCGCATCCTCTCCCAATAGCAATCGTTGACGCTGCAAGTCTTTTTTAAAGGGATCGAAGCCGTGAGAAACGTGCGGGAAGAGACCAGGACTTTAGGCTGGGTGCTCGAGTCTCTCCCCCTTGGGATAGAGCTAACTTCTGAGTTACGATATTTGCTTTGTGGGGGAGTCTTATATCAAACCGCGAGCAGCGCAGAACTTGGAGCACCATTTCACAGAGGTGGACTTCGGCAGATGTGCTACTCGAGACACGTTTTTCGTTCTTCGCTAGATGTCTACTGGTTCGTCCTTCGCAGTCAAGTACAGACGAGTCGCCATAGATTTCGTTTCCACATTTACGCACGCACGTCGCAAAGATACGAATGCCACCCTAATCCCTTACCTATATGTCGGAGATTATATGCTCTCATCGGAGTTCGGAGTTGTGCTACATTGCATATACATTGCAGTAACACTGTCAGACGAAAACTTTTCGATCACCCCCTTTGAGCCGTGGCTGGCTCATGATATGCGCTGGATGAAACCTTCATTGCGATTCTGTGTTTAGTCTCCTGAAGTTATTGCGATTATGCTGTTATCCTCTCCTTCCAAGGGTGGCAGCAGCGGTGTGTATCGATATTCGCACCTTGGACTATCTTTGACCTGGCGCTTATAGTTTCTGGGTGGGTGGTGTTCGACCAGTCGATCAGTAGGCGTGGAGCAGCGAGGAATTCTCGGCAGGGCGTGGTTTGGGCCTGACCGCTGGTGGTCTCTACGCGGTGTCGAAGAGTGTGGCGCTGTTTCCATTGCTACGAGGTCCGTGGTTCACCGACCCTGAACACGAAAGTTGAGTTTTGATTTAACCTACCAGAAAGTTAAGACTGTTCACATTGTGTCGTTTGCAATTCGTTGCCGGCTGTTGGGATATTCCCGCGAGCAACAACGTGGATTTCAAGTTGGAAAATTCTAGCCTCCCTCCAGTGGAGTTTCACTGTATTCAGTTATTTGAATTGAAGTCCACCAGCGGAATTTTCTGCCTTGTGGCTGTTAACGTTACGGTTACCTGCCCTGGCCGTTGATGTAATTTCAGGCAGTATAGTTTCGTCATCGTGTTGTTGCCGTCCAGCAGGGTGTGTAGTTTGACAGCTCCAAGTATGATTCGTGGTGGGCCTCAATATCTTCTACTTTGATCGGCTGAACTTCCTGTTGTGGCCTGGTCGGGTGAAGTGGAAGTTATCTTGTAGATGGGTCCATTGACTGTCGGTCAGTTGGGTTGTCGTCGGATCGTGGATGTTTAGCCCGACTGCCTCTCTCACCTATGCTACCGTTAATGTTTGAATTATAGGGCGACCCTCCAACATCTGTGGGCCATTTTGTGGACTGCCTCTGTTGTGGTTGGCAGGAGAGCCAACACCGTTTTATTAAACGAGGCCGAAATGCACGCGTTTAGCTCACGCAGGCTGTCGTGAGGTCTGGAACATGACAAGGGAGTTAGAATTGAGAAAAACGGTCGTAGCTGGTGGAATACGTAACTTTAATCCATTAATGACGAACGTCGCTCTTGACGGTACATGATTTACAATATCAATAGAAACTGATCATGGCGCCTTGCTAGGTTGTAGCAAATAACGTAGCTGAAGGCTATGCTAACTATCGTCTCAGCAAATGAGAGTGTAGAAGTCAGTGAACCATCGCTAGCAAAGTCGGCTGTACAACTGGGGCGAGCGCTAGGAAGTCTCTCTAGACCTGCCGTGTGGCGGCGCTCGGTCTGCAATCACTGATAGTGGCGACACGCGGGTCCGACGTATACTAACGGACCGCGGCCGATTTAAAGGCTACCACCTAGCAAGTGTGGTGTCTGGCGGTGACACCACAGCCACATTAAAAAAATAAATAAATAAAATTCATGTTGTTGGTACTTGTATGGCTTCTAGCCGGTTTTGTGTTTTAAATTAGAGTTGTTTTACTCTTAAGGTCTTCAGCCTAATTTAAAGTACTGTTTCATGTAAGCTCTTTGGCATTTTAAATTTTTTTTCAATTTTTTAGTCTTCAACCTGTTGAAGTTAACTTGTTCACTTCTACCTATTGAATTTTTAAGTCTTTGGCCTTCAGCCGGTTTGAGTTTCAGTTGTTTGTTCTTAAGGCCTCCAGCCTAAATCAAAAAAGTGTTTCACATAAGGACTTCGGTATTAAAAAAATAATGTTTTGAAGTTTGAAGTGTTCGGCCTTCAGCCTTTTTGAATTTAACTTGTCTACTTGAGCCTACCTAAAGAACTGTTTTAACATAAGGCTTGCCTTTTAAATTTCTGATTATTCTTGCGTTTTAAGTTATTGGCCTTCAGTTATTCTTGAATTAAAGTGGCCTTCAGCTGGTAATTAAGTCCAAAGTTTAAAGCTGTGTGTTTAAGAAAAAAATTTTTGGTCTCTTCCAATGTTTGATAAAATAATAAAGTTGTATGTTCGAGTGTAACTGACGGCCCCTTATTTTCGTCCCATTCCACAGTTTATACTACCTGTCCTGTCTTGCGGCTTTAGCAGGGCGTTTCACTCTTATAAAGCAAAAGTTATTAATATTCTACATCTTCACTATTCGTGTCTACAAATTTGCAGTCCTCTGCCTCTAGAGGCCTCCAAACTAAAGAATGTAACGTGGCACTGTGTAATGTAGCTATGTCTGTCCGTGAGAAACAGCGTGTTGCAATCGAGTTTCGAATCTGAAGGCTCCATTCATACATGGAGCACCCTCTCTTCAGCACGACAATCCCAGACCACACTCGAGAGCTGTGACATCTGCAACAATCCGACGCCTTGAGTTCACCGCCATTTTAATTTGTTTCCAAAACTTAACTTCGAGGACTTCATTTTGATAACGATGAAGCGCTGAGACCAGATGTGAGGCTGTGGCTCCGTCAACAAAGTCAGTCTTCCTACAGTTGCGTTATCAACACACTGGCCTGCCTTGGGAGAAATTTATTCGTCGCCAGAGTGCAGATGTTGAGAAATAAATACGTAGACAGGTAGAATGTTAATAAAGTTTCCTTTGTTTAAAAAGTTTTCCGAGTTTTCACATAAACTTCGAGGCATTACTTATTAGCACGCCCTCGTATGCTGCCGCTACTGTGTACCTGGGGCAGACATCACTACGCAACAATCCCACTCATCATTACTGCCGAAAACTTGAAGATGTGGACTGGATCTAAGAGCGATGAATTTCATACGTGTGTTGGAGTTAGACATGTACACGTTCCGCACAAATCGCGAGTGTTCTTTACATCCACCTTATATCTCCTACTGTTGCGTCCCTAACACAGACAATATCGCATGGTGGTAGGTTCATTGATACCAGACATTAATAACCATCTGCTAAATTTTCCATAACCTGTTTGGGTGTTGGAAAAGTATTTTTAAATAATTTCTTTGGGATGCCATGGTTGTTATCGTTGTTGTGATCTTCAGTCCAGACACTGGTTTGATGGAGCTCTCCAACCTAACTATCCTGTGCAATCTTCTTCATCTCCCAGTACTTACTGCAACCTACGTCCTTCTGAATCTGTTCAGTGGATTTATCTCTTGGTCTCCCTTTACGTTTTTACTCTACACGCTGTCTTCCAATACAAAATTGGTGATCCCTTCATGCCTCAGAACATTTCCTACCAACCAATCTCGCCTTCTAGTCAAGATGTGCCACAAATCCCACTTCTCCCCAATTTATACAGTACCTCGTCATTAGTTGCGTGATATACTCATCGACCATCATCAGTTATTTTGCTACCATAATAGCAAAAGTCATTTACTACTTTAAGTGTCTCATTTCGTAATCTAATTCCCTCAGAATCATCGATTTCATTCGACTACATACCATTATCCTCGTTTCGCTTTTGTTGATGTTCATCTTATATCCTCCTTTCAAGACACTGCCCATTTCATTCAACTGCTCTTCTAGGTCCTTTGCTGTGTCCGACAGCATTACAATGTCATCGCCAAACCTCAAAGTTTTTATTTCTTCTTCATGGATTTTAATTCATACTCCTAATTTTTTTTCCTATACTCTCTCTTTCCAAGCATTGATCCCGACTTGAGGGGTCTGCCAATAGGGTTAACCAGATGTGGTGTGTTATTTTTATGGGGTATCCAGATGCCCTTCCTGTTGGCACCCCTTACCCTCCCCCTCACCCCCCAAGGATGGAGTGTGTGTACCCCAACTGCCTGCCTGTAGTGTGATTCACGGAATAGTGAAAATGTGTTTTGAAATGTCTGCTAATAAAGTAACTGAGGCGGAATATGGGGACCAACCCAGTATTCACCTATTGGGATGTGGAAAACCGCCTAAAACCACATCCAGGCTGGCTGGCACACCGGCTCTCGTCGTTAGTCCACCAGACGGTTTCGACCCGGGTCGGCGCGCCTACCCTCGTCCAGGAAACAGTGGGTTAGCACTCTCGGATAGCTTGGTGGGTGTTTGTTTCCTTTACTGTCTCATCACTATTTAGATTGAATAACATCGGGGATAGGCTACAACCGTGGCTCACTCCCTTCCCAACCACTGCTTCCGTTTCATGCCCCTCCACTCTTGTAACTGCCATCTGGTTTCTGTACAAATTGTAAATAGCCTTTCGCTCCCTGTATTTGGCCCATGCCACCTTCACAATTTGCAAGAGAGTATTTCAGCCAAGGTTGTCAAAAGTTTCACTTAGTTTACAAATGGTATAAACGTAGGCTTGCCTTTCCTTAATCTATCTTCTAAGATAAGGCGTAGGGTCAGTATTGCATCACGTGTTCCAACATTACTACAGAATCCAAACTGATCTTCCCCGAGGTCGGTACCTACCAGTTTTGCCATGGAATGCCATGGTACACATCAATTATAGATAGAACTATCTTTGTGAAATGTGCGCTTGTAACCACAGACACTTAGCTGAAATAGAATAAAATACACTTTTGTAGTATGTACGTCTTCCACCGTGAGACTAGCCCGTCAGGGGACAGAAAAGACAACACTTCCCTAGTAGTGTACGCTCTGGAGCCCCAGTGGGAGTAGGGGAAGCGTATTTGTCGGTCTTTTCAAGTGATCGATCGTACGGTGTCTGTCTCGTGATTCCGAGACCTGTTGCGCCTTTCAAATATGCATGAGGACGTCTTTGGTTCGATGCGGCTCATCTACCTTACGTAGTACAGATCAACGTTTTTATGTACCACAGTTTTATTCATTCTTTCTTCTAGAGCAGAAGACAGTACCGTATCGATTAACAAAGAATATAGTGGGTTCGTCATCTTGTCTACAAAATTATATACACAGGTTACACAAATATATGGAAACAACGCCAGAAATGCATGCCTGAACATAAATGCTAATGCTAGTGAAACCCACAGGTTGCGCTGTTGTACGTCACCACGAACGGCACCAGTGCAAGCTTCGTTCGTGGTCGGAACAGTGTTCTGAGTAGTTGTGAGTGAATTATGTCGCAGCCCAGTGAATTCAAACGTGATCAAATTGTTGGTACTCATGTGGTGGCTCCCTCCGTAACAGAGGCAGGCGGAGTTATAACACTGCAACAGCATTTACGTAGCTTACGAATTCAAATACCAAATTTGATTTATTGCGTACTGTGCCCCAAACTGGTACCCGTGGTCTAGGGGTAGCGTCTTCGATTCATAATCAAAACGTCTTCGGTCCCGGATTCGATCCCCGCCCCTGCCTAAATTTTGATAAATAGCCAGCATTGGCGGCCGAAGACTTCCGGCATAAGAAGTCAGCATCAGTCTCTTGCCCTAGGGGCGGGAAATTGCCCCTAAAGGCGGAAGAATCAGCAATGATCAACGACATGAGGATGCAGAAGGCAATGAAAACCACTGCATTAAAGACACGCAACGGGTATCCACAGGACATGTGGCCTGTAATTGAAGAAGTATCATGATGATCTCTCCATTGGCAAAATATTCCGGATTAGTCCCCCATTCGGATCTCCGGGAGGGGACTGCCAAGTGGGAGGTTACCATGAGAAAAAGATTGAATAATCAACGAAAGGATAATGTTCTACGAGTCGGGGCGTGGAATGTCAGATGCTTGAACGTGGTAGGGAAACTAGAAAATCTGAAAAGGGAAATGCAAAGGCTCAATCTATATATAGTAGGGGTCAGTGAAGTGGAAGGAAGACAAGGATTTCTGGTCAGCTGAGTATCGGGTAATATCAACTGCAGCAGAAAATGGTATAACAGGTGTAGGATTCGTTATGAATAGGAAGGTAGGGTAGCGGGTGTGTTACTGTGAACAGTTCAGTGACCGGGTTATTCTAATCAGTATCGACAGCAGACCGACACCGACAACGATAGTTCAGGTATACATGCCGACGTCGCAAGCTGAAGATGAACAGATAGAGAAAGTGTATGAGGATATTGAAAGGGTAATGCAGTATGTAAAGGGGGACGAAAATCTAATAGTCATGGGTGACTGGAATGCAGTTGTAGGGGAAGGAGTAGAAGAAAAGATTACAGGAGAATATGGGCTTGGGACAAGGAATGAAACAGGAGAAAGACTAATTGAGTTCTGCAACACGTTTCAGCAAGTAATAGCGAATACATTGATCAAGAATCACAAGAAGAGGAGGTATACTTGGAAAAGGCCGGGAGATACGGGAAGATTTCAATTAGATTACATCATGGTCAGACAGAGATTCAGAAATCAGATGCTGGATTGTAAGGCGTACCCAGGAGCAGATATAGACTCAGATCACAATATAGTAGTGATGAAGAGTAGGCTGAAGTTCAAGACATTAGTCAGCTAAAGAGGAACGGACTTCTCTAAAAGGGCCATCACAGATGTTGGGAAGGAAAACATAGGTACAAAGAATGTAGCTGCCGAGAAATCATGGGTAACAGAAGAAATACTTCAGTTGATTGATGAAAGGAGGAAGTACAAACATGTTCCGGGAAAACCAGGAATACAGAAATACAAGTCGCTGAGGAATGAAATAAATAGGAAGTGCAGGGAAGCTAAGATGAAATGGCTGCAGGAAAAATGTGAAGACATCGAAAAATATATGA
Source organism: Schistocerca gregaria (assembly GCF_023897955.1). NCBI lineage: Eukaryota > Metazoa > Arthropoda > Insecta > Orthoptera > Acrididae > Schistocerca > Schistocerca gregaria. The sequence continues at coordinate 925,694,848 of NC_064922.1, read as the reverse complement.
TTGTCGGAAGGACAGACTCAGCACACAGGAAAGTCAAAACAACCTTTGGTGACATTAAAAGCAACGGTGGTAACATTAAGAGTGCAACGGGGATTCCACTGTTAAATGCAGAGGAGAGAGCAGATAGGTGGAAAGAATACATTGACAGCCTCTATGAGGGTGAAGATTTGTCTGACGTGATAGAAGAAGAAACAGGAATCGATTTAGAAGAGATAGGGGATCCAGTATTAGAAACGGAATTTCAAAGAGCTTTGGAGAACTTACGGTCAAATAAGGCAGAAGGGATAAATAACATTCCATCAGAATTTCTAAAATCAATAGGGGAAGTGGCAACAAAACGACTATTCACGTTGGTGTGTAGAATATATGAGTCTGGCGACATACCATCTCACTTTCGGAAAAGCATCATCCACACAATTCCGAAGACGGCAACAGCTGACAAGTGCGAAAATTATCGCACAATCAGCTTAAAAGCTCATGCATCGAAGCTACTTACAAGAATAATATACAGAAGAATGGAAAAGAAAATTGAGAATGCGCTAGGTGACGATCAGTTTGGCTTTAGGAAAGGTAAAGGCACGAGAGAGGCAATTCTGACGTTACGGCTAATAATGGAAGCAAGGGTCAAGAAAAATCAAGACACGTTCATAGGGTTTGTCGACCTGGAAAAAGCGTTCGACAATATAAATTGGTGCAAGCTGTTCGAGATTCTGAGAGAAATAGGGGTAAGCTATAGGGAGAGACGGGTCATATACAATATGTACAACAACCAAGAGGGAATAATAAGAGTGGACGATCAAGAACGAAATGCTCGTATTAAGAAGAGCGTAAGACAAGGCTGTAGCCTTTCGCCCCTACTCTTCAATCTCTACATCGAGGAAGCAATGATGGAAATAAAAGAAAGGTTCAGGAGTGGAATTAAAATACAAGACGAAAGGATATCAATGATACGATTCGCTGATGACATTACTATCCTGAGTGAAAGTGAAGAACAATTAAATGATCTGATGAACGGAATGAACAGTCTAATGAGTATACAGTATGGTTTGAGAGTAAATCGGAGAAAGACGAAGGTAATGAGAAGTAGTAGAAATGAGAACAGCGAGAAACTTAACATCAGGATTGATGGTCACGAAGTCAATGAAGTTAAGGAATTCTGCTACCTAGGCAGTAAAATAACCAATGACGGACGGAGCAAAGAGGACATCAAAAGCAGACTCGCTTTGGCAAAAAAGGCATTTCTGGCCAAGAGAAGTCTACTAATATCAAATACCGGCCTTAATTTGAGGAAGAAATTTCTGAGGATGTACGTCTGGAGTACAGCATTGTATGGTAGTGAAACATGGACTCTGGGAAAACCGGAACAGAAGAGAATCGAAGCATTTGAGATGTGGTGCTATAGACGAATGTTGCAATTAGGTGGACTGATAAGGAATGAGGAGGTTCTACGCAGAATCGGAGAGGAAAGGAATATGTGGAGAACACTGATAAGGAGAAGGGACAGGATGATAGGACATCTGCTAAGACGTGAGGGAATGACTTCCATGGTACTAGAGGGAGCTGTAGAGGGGAAAAACTGTAGAGGAAGGCAGAGATTGGAATACGTCAAGCTAATAATTGAGGACATAGGTTGCAAGTGCTACTATGAGATGAAGAGGTTAGCACGGGAAAGGAATTCGTGGCGGGCCGCATAAAGCAACAGAGCAATGTTACCCTCTGGGAGGAATTTTGTTATGTTGACCGTGTTGTACCTAACGGAAGTGGCTTATCAGAAATGAAAGTCAGAATTATGTTTATATTTGAACAGTAACATACAAAATTTTGCCTATCTGCAGTTTTTAATGGATAAAGAAAACTGTCGCCAACCTAACTAGTCAAGAGAATGATTAACATTCTCGTTCTAGAAAATAGTTATTAGTAACTTTAATGGATAAACACAACCTATACTTTGTCACACGCGAGTGCAGTGAACTCTGACACATACATATGTTTACGGTAAGATTGTAACTAACGGGTAGATCAGCACAAACTATTTGCAAAATTACAACAGATACCGAAACACACTATTACTTTCAGGGCTTACACAAACTGAATGGTCTTTATAACGTTATTATTACTATTCACTCAGAATCATTAATTGGATATAGGTTAAGTCTCTCTCAGTTAAATACTTTACTATTTAAAATGAAAGTTAATTGTAATCCACTAACTGGTTGCTTCTCTCTATCATTTGAATAAAGAACTTATGGTTTTCATAATTAATGGTCCTTCCGTTACTTGTTATCGAGCATTAACACAATAGACAAACTGTAGATACTGTTATACTATTAATATGCACTTCTAATACACAAGAGAGACAAACACTTAGCAAACATGAGTATATAACGATTCACAACTGCAGTTTTCCACTTTTACTACAGTGAGAGACAAAATTAACATATATGTAAGATACTGACTCACCTTCTGCGATTTACAACAGGCTGTAATGTGATCATTTACTAAGAAAAACTTTATAAGCCTCAGTCTTAAGAACTTTTAATTTTGAAGTTGGCAGCAACACTTTAATAAGCAGTTTTAATAGGAAAATTATTTTCAGTAAGTATCATTTACTTTAACTCACTGTCTTGACACATTAACTTTCTTTTTACTATGTCCAAGAGGCATTAATTAGCAAAACACTTGTCTTTAATGTTCTTTCAGTAGGGACACTCGGTGATCACTTTAGTTCAAACGGAGAGGAACCTGAGAGGTGTTATGATAAGAAAAAAACCAGGGTAGGTACATGAATTCAGTTATAAGTTACATTATATTTGTGCCTACTAAAACATCCAGTGACCTGGTCCTTCAGTGTACATTGCTATAGTGCTCCATTACAGTGGTTGCACAAAGTGGTGGCGATTGCATGTTGGTAGGTGGATTTGCAGGTAGAATTGCTGGACTGTGTCATTTCTTGGTGGCGATGATAGATACCAATTTCAGAATAGTTCCAGCTCTTTATCCATCCATCCGAGGCATTGGGACGCGTCAGGAAAAGCCTCTCTCGGAACCAGCACAATATACAACTTTAACATGGGCAGTTCACAGTTTAGTAGCTCATCCCCGACTGACTCTTGGTTCCACCTTTTCTACCTAGGCCAACCACAATTTGGGCGCGCTACACAGTTCCGTTCCCGAGGGGAACCACAACAACTTTTACACACAGAATAACTAAGGATCCTAAGTGAAGGTCAGCGGTTTACATAACAGCAAACAAATACAATAAATAAAACAGAACATTTGCACATATTGACATTTCTACCAAACATTATTCACGCAAAATTACAATTATATACAGTAAATTTTGTTCCCTCCAAATGGGACAAAGAATTTAAGTGACAGATGTATTACATTGCATAGAATCAAATCATGACATCAAAGTTTGTACAACGAAAGGAGTATACAATTTTGTATTATCTATTCAATCTAACAACATGTACAGAAGCTTAACGATGTAATAGTAAAAAAAAACAAAAGGCAAAATAAATCAGAAGAGTATTAGAGCTATGGTGTTACAAAGTGTTTGGTTTTCCAAGACGATAGCCGCAAAACTCACTGCAGAACTGATTGTCGCACTTGCGAACTCTGTCAGCATTAAAACAACACGAAGGGAGCACCATAAGCAGGGACGGCTGGAATTCCAAAACCATTCGTCAGTAATGAAATTGCCTGTAACTCGAAAACATGACGCCGAAGGTATAAAAACTGGAATTTATCTACATCTACATCTACATCTACATCCATACTCTGCAAGCCACCTGACGGTGTGTGGCGGAGGGTACCCTGAGTACCTCTATCGGTTCTCCCTTCTATTCCAGTCTCGTATTGTACGTGGAAAGAAGGATTGTCGGTATGCTTCTGTGTGGGCTCTAATCTCTCTGATTTTATCCTCATGGTCTCTTCGCGAGATATACGTAGGAGGGAGTAATATACTGCTTGACTCTTCGGTGAAGGTATGTTCTCGAAACTTTAACAAAAGCCCGTACCGAGCTACTGAGCGTCTCTCCTGCAGAGTCTTCCACTGGAGTTTATCTATCATCTCCGTAACGCTTTCGCAATTACTAAATGATCCTGTAACGAAGCGCGCTGCTCTCCGTTGGATCTTCTCTATCTCTTCTATCAACCCTACCTGGTGCGGATCCCACACTGCTGAGCAGTATTCAAGCATTGGGCGAACAAGCGTACTGTAACCTACTTCCTTTGTTGTCGGATTGCATTTCCTTAAGATTCTTCCAATGAATCTCAGTCTGGCATCTGCTTTACCGACGATCAACTTTATATGATCATTCCATTTTAAATCACTCCTAATGAGTACTCCCAGATAATTTATGGAATTAACTACTTCCAGTTGCTGACCTGCTATTTTGTAGCTAAATGATAAGGGACCTATCTTTCTATGTATTCGCATCACATTACACTTGTCTACATTGAGATTCAATTGCTATTCCGTGCACCATGCGTCAATTCGCTGCAGATCCTCCTGCATTTCAGTACAATTTTCCATTGTTGCAACCTCTCGATACACCACAGCATCATCTGCAAAAAGCCTCAGTGAACTTCCGATGTCATCCACCAGGTCATTTATGTATATTGTGAATAGCAACGGTCCTATGACACTCCCCTGCGGCACACCTGAAATCACTCTTACTTCGGAAGACTTCTCTCCATTGAGAATGACATGCTGCGTTCTGTTATCTAGGAACTCCTCAATCCAATCACACAATTGATCTGATAGTCCGTATGCTCTTTGTTCATTAAACGACTGTGGGGAACTGTGTCAAACGCCTTGCGGAAGTCAAGAAACACGGCATCTACCTGTGAACCCGTGTCTAAGGCCCTCTGAGTCTCGTGGACGAATAGCGAGAGCTGGGTTTCACACGACCGTCTTTTTCGAAACCCATGCTGATTCCTATAGAGTAGATTTCTAGTCTCCAGAAAAGACATTATACTCGAACATAATACGTGTTCCAAAATTCTACAACTGATCGACGTTAGAGATATAGGTCTATAGTTCTGCACATCTGTTTGACGTCCCTTCTTGAAAACGGGGATGACCTGTGCCCTTTTCCAATCCTTTGGAACGCTTCGCTCTTCTAGAGACCTACGGTACACCGCTGCAAGAAGGGGGGCAAGTTCCTTCGCGTACTCTGTGTAAAATCGAACTGGTATTCCATCAGGACCAGCGGCCTTTCCTCTTTTGAGCGATTTTAATTGTTTCTCCATCCCTCTGTCGTCTACTTCGATATCTACCATTTTGTCAACTGTGCGACAATCTAGAGAAGGAACTACAGTGCAGTCTTCCTCTGTGAAACAGCTTTGGAAGAAGACATTTAGTAATTCGGCCTTTAGTCTGTCATCCTCTGTTTCAGTACCATTTTGGTCACAGAGTGTCTGGAGATTTTGTTTTGATCCACCTACCGCTTTGACATAGGACCAAAATTTCTTAGGATTTTCTGCCAAGTCAGTACATAGAACTTTACTTTCGAATTCATTGAAAGCCTCTCGCATAGCCCTCCTCACACTGCATTTCGCTTCGCGTAATTTTTGTTTGTCTGCAAGGCTTTGGCTATGTTTATGTTTGCTGTGAAGTTCCCTTTGCTTCCGCAGCAGTTTTCTAACTCGGTTGTTGTACCACGGTGGCTCTTTCCCATCTCTTACGATCCTGCTTGGCACATACTCATCTAACGCATATTGTACCATGGTTTTGAACTTTGTCCACTGATCCTCAACACTGTCTGTACTTGAGACAAAACTTTTGTGTTCAGCCACCAAGTACTCTGAAATCTGCTTTTTGTCACTTTTGCTAAACAGAAAAATCTTCCTACCTTTTTTAATATTTCTATTTACGGCTGAAATCATCGATGCAGTAACCGATTTATGATCGCTGATTCCCTGTTTTGCATTAACTGATTCAAATAGTTCGGGTCTGTTTGTCACCAGAAGGTCTAATACGTTATCGCCACTAGTCGGTTTTCTGGTTAACTGCTCAAGGTAGTTTTCAGATAAAGCACTTAAAAATATTTCACTAGATTCTTTGTCCCTGCCACGCGTTATGAACGTCTGAGTCTCCCAGTCTATATCCGGCAAATTAAAATCTCCACCCAGAACTATAACATGGTGGGGAAATCTACTCGAAATATTTTCCAAATTATTCTTCAGGTGCTGAGCCACAACAGCTGCTGAGCCCGGGGGCCTATAGAGACATCCAATTACCATGTCTGAGCCTGCTTTAACCGTGACCTTCACCCAAATCATTTCACAATTCGAATCTCCGTCAATTTCCTTCGATACTATTGCACTTCTCATCGCTATAAACACGCCTCCCCCTTCACTGTCCAGCCTATCTCTGCGGTATACATTCCAAGGTAAGAAACTTATTTAGTCGGATGAACCTTGTTGCACACTATATCCAGCTTCTGGCTATCACGGTATAAGTGTATATGTGTGTGGGTGTGGGTCCCTTATCACGGGATAATTATTTATTTTTATTTTTATAATTATACATTTTATGATTTTGAATGGGATGGCTTGAAATATTATGGGCTAGCTAGGGAATTTTAATTAACGTATACCGCGATAAAACTCGTACGGACATCGGCTGCCCCAAAGTACGTACAATATAATATTTTGTAAACTAAACGCGTGACTGACCGCCTTCTAATAAATAGTCTGCGTGAACGCTGCTATTTAAAAAAGAAAATATGCATATTCTTACGGAAACTGTAATTACTAATATGGGTCTCAGGGGCTACTAGTTATTTATGTACCAAACTCCGTAGAGAAACCTCTCACATTTTCATTTAATATTATGACATGAAACTTTAATTAAATGATACAGTCTGCGTAATGGCCGACTAAATCCTATTAGGGGAGATGAGCTCCCTGCACTACGAAGTTCTGTAAAAATGTTGTTAATTATAATTAATGGTTGCTATTATGAGAGTGACAACGAAGTCAATGATACACACATTCTAATAACAATTATAAGTATATTTTACTTACATTAAATATTATCCAGCTCTACAATGGCGGCCTACCTCTAGACGAAAGAGAAAAAGGAGAGTTGGTTCAATCAAAGCATTGTTTCTGACTTTCATGGCCTATGTTACACAGGGATTATACCAAAAAACTGTGATTTGATAATTACATCGAGATTTGTGTTTTTATAATAATAACTTACGTTCTTTACTATTTGTTATATGTACATCGAGCAGACGTACTTAGTATTTAGATAATTTATGTTATCAGGAGAAAGAAAACTGGCGTTCTACGGATCGGAGCGTGGAATGTCAGATCCCTTAATCGGGCAGGTAGGTTAGAAAATTTAAAAAGGGAAATGGATAGGTTAAAGTTAGATATAGTGGGAATTAGTGAAATTCGGTGGCAGAAGGAGCAAGACTTCTGGTCAGGTGACTACATGGTTATAAACACAAAATCAAATAGGGGTAATGCAGGAGTAGGTTTAATAATGAATAGGAAAATAGGAATACGGGTAAGCTACTACAAACAGCATAGTGAACGCATCATTGTGGCCAAGATAGATACGAAGCCCAGACCTACTACAGTAGTACAAGTTTATATGCTAACTAGCTCTGCAGATGACGAAGAAATTGAAGAAATGTATAATCAAACAAAAGAAATTATTCAGATAGTGAAGGGAGATGAAAATTTGTCATGGGTGACTGGAATTCGGTAGTCGGAAAAGGGAGAGAAGGAAACGTAGTAGGTGAACATGGACTGGGGCAAAGAAATGAAAGAGGAAGCCACCTGGTAGAATTCTGCACAGAGCACAACTTAATCATAGGTAACACTTGGTTCAAGAATCAAAACAGATGACTGTATACATGGAAGAACCCTGGAGATACTGACAGGTTTCAGATAGATTATATAACGGTAAGACAGAGATTTAGGAACCAAGTTTTAAATTGTAAGACATTTCCAGGGGAAGATGTGGACCCTGACCACAGTACCACCTGTAGATTAAAACTGAAGAAACTTCAAAAAGGTGGGAATTTAAGGAGATGGGATATGGATAAACTAAAAGAACCAGAGGTTGTACAGAATGTCAGGGAGAGCATAAGGGAACAATTGACAGGAATAGGGGAAAGAAATACAGTAGAAGAAGAATAGGTAGCTTTGAGGTATGAAGTAGTGAAGGCAGCAAATGATCAAGTAGGGAAAAAGATGAGGGCTAGTAGAAATCCTTGGGTAACAGAAGAAATATTGAATTTAATTGATGAAAGGAGAAAATATAAGAATGCAGTAAATGAAGCAGGCAAAAAGGAATACAGACGTCTCAAAAATGAGATCGACAGGAAGCGCAAAATCGCTAAGCAGGGATGGCTAGAGGACAAATGTAAGGATGTAGATGCTTATCTCACTAGGGGTAAGGTAGATACTGCCTACAGGAAAATTAAAGAGACCTTTGGAGATAAGAGAACCACTTGTATGAACATCAAGTGCTCAGATGGAAACCCAGTTCTAAGCAAAGAAGCAGAAAGTTGGATGGGGTATATAGAGGGTCTATAAAAGGGCGATGTACTTGAGAACAATATTATAGAAATGGAAGAGGATGCAGATGAAGATGAAATGGGAGATACGATACTGCGTGAAGACTTTACCAGAGCACTGAAAGACCTGAGTCGAAACAAGGCCCCCGGAGTAGACAACATTCCATTGGAACTACTGGCGGCCTTGGGAGAGCCAGTCATGACACAACTCTACCATCTAGTGACCAAGATGTATGAGACAGCCGAAATACCCTCAGACTTCAAGAAGAATATAATAGTTCCAATCCCAAAGAAAGCAGGTGTTGACAGATGTGAAAATTACCGAACTATCAGTTTAATAAGTCACAGCTACAAAATACTAACGCGATTTCTTTACAGACGAATGGAAAAACTAGTAGACGCCGACCTCGGGGAAGATCAGTTTGGAGTCCGTAGAAATGTTGGTACACCTGAGGCAATACTGACCCTACGACTTGTCTTAGAAGCTAGAATAAGGAAGGGCAAACCTACGTTTATAGCATTTGTAGACTTTGAGAAAGCTTATGACAATGTTTACTGGAATACTCTCTTTCATATTCTGAAGGTGGCAGGGGTAAAATACAGAGAGCGAAAGGCAATTTGCAATTTGTACAGAAACCAGATGGCAGTTATAAGAGTCGAGGTACACGAATGGGAACCAGTGGTTGGGAAGGGAGTGAGACAGGGTTGTAGCCTCTCTCCGATGTTATTCAATCTGTATATTGAGCAAGCAGCAAAGGAAACAAAATTCGGAGTAGGTATCTATGGAGAAGAAATAAAAACTTTGAGGTTTGCCGATGACATCGTAATTCTGTCAGAGACAGCAAAGGACCTGGAAGAGCAGTTGAACGGAATGGATAGTGTCTTGAAAGGAGGATATAAGATGAACATCAACAAAAGAAAAACGAGGATAATGGAATGTAGTCGAATTAAGTCGGGTGATGCTGAGGGTAGTAGATTAGGAAATGAGACACTTAAAGTAGTAAAGGAGTTTTGCTATTTGGGGAGCAAAATAACTGATGATGGTCGAAGTAGAGAGGATATAAAATGTAGACTGGCAATGGCAAGAAAAGCGTTTCTGAATAGGAGAAATTTGTTAAAATCGAGTATAGATTAAAGTGTCAGAAAGACATTTCTGAAGGTATTTGTATGGAGTGTAGCCATGTATGGAAGTGAAACATGGACGATAAATAGTTTGGACAAAAAGAGAATAGAAGCTTTCGAAATGTGGTGCTACAGAAGAATGCTGAAGATTAGATGGGTAAATCACATAACTAATGATGAAGTATTGAATAGGATTGGGGAGAAGAGAAGTTTGTGGCACAACTTGACCAGAAGAATGGATAGGTTGGTAGGACATGTTCTGAGGCATCAAGGGTTCACCAATTTAGTATTGGAGGGCAGGGTGGAAGGTAAAAATCGTAGAGGGAGACCAAGAGATGATTACACTAAGCAGATTTAGAAGAATGTAAATTGCAGTTGGTACTTACTGGGAGATGAAGAAGCTTGCATAGGATAGAGTAGCATGGAGAGCTGCATCAAACCAGTCTCAGAACTGAAGACCACAACAACAACAATTTATGTTTCACACGTCTCATAACAAAAACTTCTTTTCCCTTCCTCAAATGTTCATTTATTTGACGTACCGTCACATGGCCGAGGCTACGTACCAAGCGTGAAAAATGGCCGGGTTTCGGCGATGAACTGGGCAGCCATATCGTGTGGTATTCCATGGGCCCCAAGTTCCTCAGCAAGGTAGTATTACTGTTAAGGATTATGAGACCTTTTTTCTGATCAGGTCCATCTCATATTCCAATGTTTGTTCTCCAGTGGTGAAGCTGTGATCCGCGACAGGAACACTTCCCCCACAGGTAGCCCGTCCAGGACTAGTTTAGTGAGGACTGTGATGAATTGTCGCATCTCCCCTGGTCACCAAAGCCACCAGATCTCAGTGTTATTGAGTCATTGTAGCGAATGTCGGAGAAATGAGTGTGGTAGGGCAGTGAGCCTCCATAATCGTTACCTGTACTTTCTACTGTTCTGCTCGAAGAGTGGTATACGATTCCCTTGAAAACCTTACAGGCTCTGAAACTACCTCGCGGATTAAAAGTGGGTGCCGTACCGAGACTCGAAATCGGGACCTTTGCCTTTCGCGGGCAAGTGCTCTACCATCTGAGCTACCCAACCACGAATCCTCGCAGCTTGACTTCCGCCAGTACCTTGTCTCCTACTTTCGGTCCGGCACACAGTTTTAATCTGCCAGGAAGTTTATCAGCGCACATTCCGCGTCAGTGTGAAAATCTCATTCTACAAACATCCCCCCAGGCTGTGGCTAAGCCATGTCTCCGCGGCATCCTTTCTTCCAGGAGTGCTAGTTCTGCATGTTTTGCAGGAGAGCTACTGTGAAGTTTGGAAAGTAGGAGACGAGGTACTGGCGGTAGTAAAGCTGCGAGGACGGGGCGTGAGTCGTGCTTGGGTAGCTCAGATGGTAGAGCACTTGCCCGCGTAGGCAAAAGTCCCGAGTTCGAGTCTCGGCCCGGCACACAGTTTTAATCTGCCAGGAAGTTTCATCAGCGCACACTCCGCTGAAGAGTGGAAACCTCATTCTGCATACAGGACCTGTACTTATCCATTCCGAAATGACTGGAAGCTGTTTTTTAATGCCGATGGGCTTTCTTCTCCGTTTTAGTCTTGGAGGCGAGTGGTCTTTTTAGTGTTTCCATATTTCTGAGCTGTGGTCTTCTTATGAAAACCTTTTATTGACTCGCCGAGATCGCTACGTTACCACATTACTTGTTTACTAATTTCGGCAATATAAAGCGCTATTTTCATATCCATAAAACCAGACAGTTATGGTTACGTCATACAGTGACTGAAACCACTGTGCCACTAGAGGGACATACAATAGGTACCAGAAATGTGCGTTACAACAACTTGCTAGATCTGCGACTATAGTTGTCGTAATCCACTAATGTGTTAACATAGCGATCTTGGCACTGCGGAGGCTTTCATAAGAAGAATGTAGTACAAATGTATAGATCGCCTCCTGCATCGACTTATCATATCAATTAGCTCCATATTTATGTCCACCGCCTGTACATATTGCTACGTATAACTTTATTTTTACTTAAACTACTCACCAAACTGTCTAAAGTAAAACAGTTTACTTTCACTGAATGAATTTTCACCCTCCAGTGGGGTGTGGGCTGATTTGAAACTCCCTGAGAGACTAAAAGCCTTTATCAGATCAGATCTCAAACCTGGGACCTTTCCCTTGCGCTGAGAAGTATTGTGACACCTGAGTTAAGCAAACATGACTAACGATCAATCCTCGCAACTTTACTCCCGTCAGTACTCCATCTTCTACCTTCCAGTCTTTGCAGAAGATCTACTATGAAATTTGCGGGACGGACACTCCTCTGAGAAAGGTATTGAGGACCCATAGTTTAATCACAGCCTTGGGAACTGTCTCCAGCCGGCCGCTGCGACAGAGCGGTTCAAGGTTCTCCAGTCCGGAACCGCGCTGCTGCTACGCTCGCAGGTTCGAATCCTGCCTCGGGCATGGATGTGTGTGATGTCCTTATGTTAGTTATGTTTACGTAGTTCTATGTCTAGGGGCTGATGGCTTCAGTTGTTAAGTCCTATAGTGCTTAGAGCCATTTGAACAATTTTTGAACTGTTTCCAGAACGAGTTCTCACTGTGCCATAGAGAGTGAACATACGGTTCACTGCTTTAATCTCGTAAAAAATTTCAATACTTTCACTACTCATGCAGGCCGTAATACGACTATACTGCGTCCTACTTCCGATACCTCTGGAGACCATCTTCCCACTCCCTCAAGACTGATGCCGCTATAGCTTTGAACTGACCTTCGAGAATCTTCGTGAACTTTCACGGTTGGTCCGTTGTATCGCACGATTTTTCGCATTTTATTTCTATATCGTGTTTATTAGAGATTTACATATCACTATGGTATCTTTGTATGATTGCTGAGACTTCCTAGCTTTCTAAATTTTTATCGTTTTCTAATGATTATATTCATGTCGTCATCCGCTCGTCTGCTAAGGGTATTGCATAAGGTAACATGTGAGCCATCAGTTATTCCAGTCACTGCTGCCTACCGCTACACCGAAAACAGTACCTCGTCCTGTGTTCGACTGTTGAATGACTCGTTTGCCTGCGGAGAAGGCGACTTGACTCAGTGTAATAACCGTCAATAAATTTTCTAGGGAAAGAATGTGTCGTTCCTGATGAAAACGCCACTGTCAAGAATACCTAGGTCGAGAATTTTTTATGTAATCCTCTTAGCTGATGGATTAGACTTCCTTTTTATTTCTCAAATTGTTTCCCATTTGACATCGAACTTATTCGGAATTAAAGTTACATGGTCATTACAACACAAATCAGTTGATATGGCTGCTTCGAAATATTTGACACTGGGTCTCACTGGCTGGTGCGTGTGTAATAGAATTGTACATAGATCTAGCGCTTATGTATGTGTAAGACCTTTGATTTCTTCGTGTTGAGGATTGGATGACGGCTTCCGAGCCAGACAATCAGCGTCTGCAGCTGCTCCTACGATGTCCGAAGTATGCAGCTGCCCTTTGTACCAGCGAAACGTCCGTGAACAGTCTTGGGGACTTGCTGGCGCGAAGGAATGCTAAATTTAATTTCAAAGGCAAGCAGGCGCAAAAACCATTACCGTGCTAACCGAAATAGGACAGGTATTGAAAGCCTTGCAAAAGGAAACCTAATTGGATCTTGAGTAAACCGCAAGTTTTGTAATCTGCGGCAGTCGGGTGACATTGTGAAAGAAGCTGCTCTGGAAAGGTCAGCGTACTGAAATCTGCGGCGCAAGCAGCAGACGGCCTCTGAATCTGATCACGGCGCCCAGCAGAAAGTTACAGGAGGGGAAAATTTCAAGCCGAACCTTATAAAGGAGACCCCTCATTTCATCCGGAGCTCCTTCCTTCTCATTCTGCGTCCCAGGATCCAACAAACTAAAATTTCTGAAACACTTGGAAGGCCAACAGTCCACGTCGCGGAACACAATACTATTCAGAGCTCAAATATGCTTAACAACAGTGAAAGTAACGAATTCCCAGGCGTTTTAGCATATTTAAAGACACGTCATTTATATGTGGTCTAGTTATTAGTAGCTTAGGGTGAAATGCGCACATCATTTTGTGAACAAACGTATGCAAGAGCATGAATCTAGATCTACACTACTGTCCATTAAAATTGCTACACAACGAAGAATTGCAGATTCGTTGGACAAATATATTGTACTAGAACTGACATGTGATTATATTTTCACGCAATTTGGGTGCAAATATCCGCAAAAATCAGCACCTAGAACAACCACCTCTGCCTGTAATAACGGCCTTGATACGCCTGGACATTGTGTCAAACAGAGCTTGAATGGCGTGTACAGATACAGCTGCCCATGCAGCTTCAACACGATACCACAGTTCATCAAGAGTAGTGACTGGCGTATTGTGACGAACCATTGCTCGGCCACCATTGACCAGACGTTTTCAGTCGGTTAGAGATCTGGAGAATGTGCTGGCCAGGGCAGCAGTCGAACATTTTCTGTATCCAGAAAGGCCCGTACAAGACCTGCAACATGCGGAAGTGCATTATCCTGCTGAAATGTAGGGTTTCGCAGGGACTGAATGAAGGGTAGAGCCATGGGTCGTAAAATATCTGACATGTAACGTCCACTGTTTAATGTGCCGTCACTGCGAACAAGAGGGGACCGAGACGTGTAACCAATGGCACCCCATACCACCACGCCGGGTGATACGCCAGTATGGCCACGACGAATACGCGCTTCCAATGTGCGTTCACCGCGATGATGCCAAAGACGGATGCGACCATCATGATGCTGTAAACGGAACCTGTATTCATCCGAAAAAATGACTTTTTAGCATTCGTGCACCCAGGTTCGTCGATGAGTACAGCATCGCAGACTCACCTGTCTGTGATGCAGTATCAAGGGCAACCGCAGCCATGGTCTCCGAGCTGATAGTCCATGTTACTGTCATGCCTGTCATCTCGACTGCTAGTGATACGAGGCCGTTGGGATCCAGCACAGCGTTCCATATTACCCACTTGAATCCACCGATTCGATATTCTGCTAACAGTCATTGGATTTCGACCAACGCGAGCAGCAATGTCGCGATACCATAAACCGCAATCGCGATAGGCTACAATCCGACCTCTATCAAAGTCGGAAACTTGATGTTACGCATTTCTCCTCCTTACTCGAGGCATCACAACAATGTTTCACTAGGCAATGCCGGTCAATTGCTGTCTGTGTATGAGAAATCGGTTGGGAACTTTCCTGATGTCAGCACGTTATAGGTGTCGCCACCGGCGCCAACCTTGTGTGAATGCTCTGAAAAGCATCATTTGCATATCACAGAATCTTCTCCCTGTCGGTTAAATTTCGCGTCTGTAGCACGTCATCTTCGTGATGTAGCAATTTTAATGGCCAGTAGTATACATCTGCAGCTACACATATGCTCCGCCAACCAGATTACGGTGTGCGGTGGAGGATACCTTTCGTATCACTATAGCGTGTGAGGTCAAATTTCTACGATTTTCTAGTCTTCGGCGCTTAGTAAGACGTACAGGGTATAAAGTAAGATGTGCCTGACTCTTCTTCGAATGTACGCTCTCGGAGTTTGAACGGCAAAAGTCTTGTCGCGTTGGCCGTGATCATAATCCTTGTCTCAACAGTGTATAAATTGTATAAATATGTTGATGATGGAATTAGAATGCCTACTGGATGTAGCCTAAAAGGTAACTGTGGATGGACACGACATATTATTCTCGCTATTAACTTTCGTGCAATCAATAGTTCTTGCCTGTCAATATTTCTTCGTTACTGCAGAAAATCTTGCCATTATCCATTAATGAGTGGAAATATGGCAAACAGGTTATGATGGGATTTGTTTG
Organism: Schistocerca gregaria; assembly: GCF_023897955.1. NCBI lineage: Eukaryota > Metazoa > Arthropoda > Insecta > Orthoptera > Acrididae > Schistocerca > Schistocerca gregaria. The sequence goes on along the minus strand of NC_064922.1, from coordinate 925,679,320 downwards.
TTTCCAAAACTAGCAGTTACTAAATTTACCAAAACTATCAGTTACTAAATATACTGTCAATAAAACTATTCTTCTTATTCATCTTCATTCATGAATGTGGCGAGATTGGGCTGAGCAAAGTTTGCGAATTTGCATGGGCGCTGGTAACCGAGCAGTTGTGCGACCCACAAACCAAACATCATCATCATCATCATCATCATCATCGTCTTCTTGTACTGTGATTGCATTGTCAATATGCCAAATTCTCCAGCGTTTCGGCCAGTGTTGCAAACGGGCGACTTGAGGGCGTTGTGCTGACTGCTAAATAAGAAAAAAATTAAGTTCTTGTATTTTAGAGTAAGGAGTTTTTTTCTTAATGTGACAGGGTACTGAGGATGGCGAGTGGTGGTTTTAGATATACTTTACTGGTATTTGCATTAATACGTGTCAATGGTGGAAATAGACGTCCCTATTGGTGTTTGCTTTATTTCAGGTTACGAAAACAGTTTCTCCTTCTAATATACACCGAAACACCAAAGAAACTGGTATAGGAATGGATATCCAAATGCAGAGGAAGTAAAAAGGAAACAGGCAGAATACGCGCTGCGCTCGTCAAAGTCCTATGTAACCACAACAAGTGTCTGGCGCAGTTGTTACCGCTGTTACAATGGCAGGTTATCAAGATTTAGATTATCAAAATATCCACGGGTGTACTGCCGGTCTATAGTGTCCAACGGGCAGGGGGAGCAGCCATCGCGTACGGATCTCCGTGCCGGCACGTTCACAGGAGCTCACTCCGTCAGTTCACCTGATGATGGCGACATGTTTGATCGCCGAAATATTGTGCCCGTTGGACACTATAGACCGGCAGTACACCCGTGGATATTTTGATTATCACAAGATTTAGATTAGTTTGAACGTGGTATTATAGGCGGCTCACGATCGGTGGGACACAGCATCAAAATGGCACAAATGGCTCTGAGCACTATGGGTCTTAGCACCTGAGGTCATCAGTCCCCTTAAACCTAACTAACCGTAGCAGCAGCGCCGTTCCGGACTGAAGCGCCCAGAACCGCTCGGCAACAGAGGCCGGCTTTCACAGCATCTCAGATGTAGCGATAAAGTGATGATTTTCTAGTACGACCATTTCACGAGCGTACCGTGGACATCAGGAATCTGGTAAAACATTCGACATCACTGCGACCGGAAAAAGATCCTGCAAGAGAATCGTTGATCGCGACAGAAGTGCAACCTTTCCGCAGATTGGTGAAGATTTCAATGCTGGGCCATCAACAAGTGTCGTATTGCGAACCATTCAACGAAACATCATCGATATGGGCTTCATGACTCCACGACAGAAAGCTTTACGCCTCGGTTGACCCCGTCAACACCGACATTGGACTGTTGATTGCTGGAAACATGTTGTCTGACAGACAAGTCTCCTATAGAATTTCATCAAGCGGTTTGACGTGTACGGGTATGGGAAATATGGAAATGAGCGTTTGGCGTCATTGACTGGGAGACCCCTTACGGGGCAGTTCTGGCTCCCTTGGTGCAGCTCGTATTAAATTCGACGTCACATTGGGCGACTTGCGATCCGGATGGGGATGGAATGATGAGGAAGACAACACAACAGCCAGTTCCTGAGCCGAGAAAATCCGCGACCCAGTCGGTAATCGAACCTAGGCCTAGGCCCCTGTCAAGCTGACCACGGGGTGGCCACGGGTATGAAGATAACAACATGAATCCGTGGACCCTGCATGTCAGCAGGGGAGTGTTTAAGGTGGTGGAGGCTCTGTAATGGTCTGAGACGTGTGCAGTTGGAATGATGTGAGTCCCCTGATACGCCTAGGTACGACTCTGAGATGTGACACGTACGTCTGATCACCTGCATCCATTGAAGTCGGTTGTCGTGGAAAATACCAGCTGGATAATACGATACTTCACACATCCAGAATGGCTACAGAGTGGCTCCAGGAACACTCTTCTGAGTTTAAACGCATCCGCTGTCCACCAGACGGCCCAGACATGAATATTATTGAGCGTATCTGGGATGCCTTGCAACGTGCTGTTCAGAAGAGATCTTCACTCCCTCGTAATCTTACGGATTTATGGACAGCCCTGAAGGATTAATGGTGTCAGTTCCCACCAGTACTACCTTAAACGTTAGTCAAGTTTCGCGGCACTTCTGCGTGCTCGCGGGGGCCCTATACGATATTGGGCAGGTGAACCAGTTTCTTTGGCTCTTCAGAGTATAAGAATTGAAGTTTCTCATCCATGTGTCAGCATAACCCCTGAGGAACGCTATGTAAAACGATAACGCTGGAGTCGCATATCCAGAAGGATTTTATTGACAGTGACAATGGCCGCGGAAGCCTACGCTCACAGTTACTAAGTTTAGTTGTTTCAGACTTTCAGGAACATGTTTATTCCACTTTTTTCAGACGCTATTCTGTTGCCGATCCGTAGTTCAAAATATGTCCAAAAATAGCTCTTAGACGGTTGCATTACAATTCTATATTTATTTGGACAGAATCAGTTTCAAGGGAGAAGCCCTATTATAGAGCACTAACGCTCGTTGAAGCTAGACACACACTTCAATCATGTTACCATACACAGACATTAGATCATGGGTAACGTTTGTCTCTTGACAAGTGAATGACAAGACATGTCACTAATGGTAATCGACAGAGAATACGGTATTTTCCTGGCCGTTGCCTAGTGAAAAGACACTTGTTAGGTATTAGCTGCGTGTACCCGGTAGTGCGACGACAACATGTGTCTAGATTCAACGGGTATGAGTACCTGATAGTAGAGCTTCAACCGTGAAACTAGTTGTTACCGAGTACGCAGCCTAACAAAAAAAAAAAAAAAAAAAAAAAAAAAAAAAAAAAAAAAAACCTAAAAAGGGGAGGAGGAGACGAAATGTAAGTTCGTCAGTTGAGTGGGCATGTGATGACATTACAAAATCGAGTCACGTTAACAAAGAACCTTGCCGCGTGAAGCCACTTCTCAGTATGACGTGCACCATCTCAGTGCACTGGATGCATCCACTGGCTCGGTTAGGAAGGGTGTCCTTGATATCCTGGACAGTGGTACGGAGACGGAGTTAATGTTCGAGCTGGGCCACATACAGCAGATGCCACACATGAAGCTCGGACGTGTGGACGAGCATGGTTCTGTTGAGAAATGGCTCCGCGACACTGTCACACGAGAAGCATCACCTAAGGATACAGAATTTCCGTGACCTTTCACTGTACTGTCACAGTTTGTCACTAACTACAATGACCAGACATACCCAATGGGTCCCCCCTCCATGACACCAGGAGTAACATTCCTGTGTCTCCCCAAAACATTGGAAGAATGGGACATCTCGCCAGGTTGTCGCTACATTTGCCGACGGTGTTCACCTGGGGGTAGTGCAGACCCACGAATCATAACTGAACCGAATGAGATGCCAAACATCAGCAGTCCACATTTCGCTTCATGGCACCATCTCAAGTACAGCTGTTTGTGTTGTAGCGTTGCTGGCAGCCTGCGCATGGGTGCACAATTTGCAGCCAGGCACGGCCCTGCTAACAGTTAGGTGTGCTACCAGAGGTTGTGAAGTAGAATGGAGGCCACAGGGCCATACACGCGCTGAAAAGAGTAAATACAGCGTTTGCATGGTGCAAGTTACTGGCAGAAGCGGCCCACTGGGCTAACTAGGTGTTATGAGTACGTGACTCGTAGCAATTCTCTAGCAAAATAGGTGCCAGTTTTCTAACAAGGCATTCAAGGGTGGCAGCTCTCCTGGATGGCGGGGTGTGTCACACCACTGGCTACTCACAGCAGCAGATGGGGCGTCAGTCTTCCAAACCCCAGCGTGTCATTGGTTCGACCCTTTGAGGCTGATGCAGGGACCATAGCCAGCCAGCAACAGGGCACTCCACGGCTCGCTACCACAGGCAGTTGTCTTGGCTCCCAACATGCACCGGAGACATCCAGGGTGAGGGCACCAGATTCGGATGCTGGATCACAGGTGCTCGTTGTCTCTGCAATCTTAGGCACGCCAGCGAGGGAACCCGCTGCGGGTTTCCTTGTAGTGGGTGCTGAGATGGCAGAGGCAAAGGCGGTTGAGTCAGCAGCCAGAACGTCCTGATGATGCTGCAACTCCACTGCCGTACAAGGCTGACACACAGCAGTGCATTCATAGGTCGCTGAGGAAACCATTCCGTGCCAAGCCGTTTTGCAGACAGTGCAGTGGTGTCCTGAGCATTGCACGAACTGGTGACGCAGACTGAGAGGAATGGTGGCACTGTATCTGGAAACAATAAATCATTTGGAAAGCTCGGGCGAGTCTTAATACAGTGCCTTTTACCTCTTCCCGCTACATTTGGTGTTGCTGTTACATACAGTGGCAGACGTTGCCCTATAGTTGTAAAACATTTAGCCACAGTCACTTTTGTATGCCACACAATTTTGGGAATATTGCACAGTTTTGAAATATTGCACAGTAATACAGTGTCACAGTGCATTGAAAAAGGCAGATATCATACTACTACCATGTAACACTGCCTCTCGCCTTGATAAAGGCAGACATCACGCTGATACGTCGTAACACTGCCTCTGCCCTCGATAATGACCTAAATTCAGTGAGAAAGAGAGTACAGACGTTTATTCATATACACTCCTGGAAATGGAAAAAAGAACACATTGACACCGGTGTGTCAGACCCACCATACTTGCTCCGGACACTGCGAGAGGGCTGTAAAAGCAATGATCGCACGCACGGCACAGCGGACACACCAGGAACCGCGGTGTTGGCCGTCGAATGGCGCTAGCTGCGCAGCATTTGTGCACCGCCGCCGTCAGTGTCAGCCAGTTTGCCGTGGCATACGGAGCTCCATCGCAGTCTTTAACACTGGTGGCATGCCGCGACAGCGTGCACGTGAACGGTATGTGCAGTTGACGGACTTTGAGCGAGGGCGTATAGTGGGTATGCGGGAGGCCGGGTGGACGTACCGCCGAATTGCTCAACACGTGGGGCGTGAGGTCTCCACAGTACATCGATGTTGTCGCCAGTGGTCGGCGGAAGGTGCACGTGCCCGTCGACCTGGGACCGGACCGCAGCGACGCACGGATGCACGCCAAGACCGTAGAATCCTACGCAGTGCCGTAGGGGACCGCACCGCCACTTCCCAGCAAATTAGGGACACTGTTGCTCCTGGGGTATCGGCGAGGACCATTCGCAACCGTCTCCATGAAGCTGGGCTATGGTCCCGCACACCGTTAGGCCGTCTTCCGCTCACGCCTCAACATCGTGCAGCCCGCCTCCAGTGGTGTCAAAAAATGGTTCAAATGGCTCTGAGCACTATGGGACTCAACTGCTGTGGTCATTAGTCCCCTAGAACTTAGAACTACTTAAACCTAACTAACCTAAGGACATCACACACATCCACGCCCGAGGCAGGATTCGAACCTGCGACCGTAGCAGTCTCACGGTTCCGGACTGCGCGCCTAGAACCACGAGACCACCGGGCCGGCCTCCAGTGGTGTCGCGACAGGCGTGAATGGAGGGACGAATGGAGACGTGTCGTCTTCAGCGATGAGAGTGGCTTCTGCCTTGGTGCCAATGATGGTCGTATGCGTGTTTCGCGCCGTGCAGGTGAGCGCCACAATCAGGACTGCATACGACCAAGGCACACAGGGCCAACACCCGGCATCATGGTGTGGGGAGCGATCTCCTACACTGGCCGTACACCTCTGGTGATCGTCGAGGGGACACTGAATAGTGCACGGTACATCCAAACCGTCATCGAACCCATCGTTCTACCATTCCTAGACCGGCAAGGGAACTTGCTGTTCCAACAGGACAATGCACGTCCGCATGTATCCCGTGCCACCCAACGTGCTCTAGAAGGTGTAAGTCAACTACCCTGGGCAGCAAGATCTCCGGATCTGTCCCCCATTGAGCATGTTTGGGACTGGATGAAGCGTCGTCTCACGCGGTCTGCACGTCCAGCACGAACGCTGGTCCAACTGAGGCGCCAGGTGGAAATGGCATGGCAAGCCGTTCCACAGGACTACATCCAGCATCTCTACGATCGTCTCCATTGGAGAATAGCAGCCTGCATTGCTGCGAACGGTGGATATACACTGTACTAGTGCCGACATTGTGCATGCTCTGTTGCCTGTGCCTATGTGCCTGTGGTTCTGTCAGTGTGATCATGTGATGTATCTGACCCCAGGAATGTGTCAATAAAGTTTCCCCTTCCTGGGACAATGAATTAACGGTGTTCTTATTTCAATTTCCAGGAGTGTATGAGTATGCCACAACCAGCTGAAGCCACCCGCAGATGATCAGATCCTTTAGAGGTACAGTGTTGTGGGAATGTTAAGCTCTACGTTTCACCTCCTGTTCCAAGTAATCTTAAGCATTTGCTACAGGATTAAGGTCAGGTGATTTAGCGGGTCAGTCGAGCTGCGAACCGGGTGCCTGTTCGTTTGTCAAACCGGAAAGTGTGTGTGCAGCGCTGTGAACACAGCTGCTGTCAGCCAGAAAGACAAGAGAATCCACAGTATATTCTTGATGAAGATGTAGAAGAATGGTCAACACTGTGTCGCTGAGAATGTTGTATTATCCTGGTTCTGGTTTGTTTGACACAGTGCCACATTGCAGACTGATGACAAAGGTTCGAGTCTACAGAACAGGATCCTAAATATATGAGTGCCTCGAAGACTATAAGAAATAAATGTGATTACATTGTCCTCGATGGCAAATGTTCATCAGAGACATGTGTATATTCAGGAGTACCCCAAAGATGATGTGGCACCACCTGTTTTCTATCTACGTGTCAATGATCTTGAGGACAGAATGAGATTTTCACTCTGCAGCGGAGTGTGCGCTGATATGAAACTTCCTGGCAGATTAAAACTGTGTGCCCGATCGAGACTCGAACTCGGGACCTTTGCCTTTCGCGGGCAAGTGCTCTACCAACTGAGCTACCGAAGCACGACTCACGCCCGGTACTCACAGCTTTACTTCATATCAGCGCACACTCCGCTGCAGAGTGAAAAATCTCATTCTGGAAACATCCCCCAGGCTGTGGCTAAGCCATGTCTCCGCAATATCCTTTCTTTCGGGAGTGCTAGTTATGCATGTCTCGCAGGAGAGCTTCTGTAAAGTTTGGAAGGTAGGAGACGAGGTACTGGCAGAAGTAAAGCTGTGAGTACCGGCCGTGAGTCGTGCTTCGGTAGCTCAGTTGGTAGAGCACTTGCCCGCGAAAGGCAGAGGTCCCGAGTTCGAGTCTTGGTCGGGCACACAGTTTTAATCTGCCAGGAAGTTTCATATCAGCGCACACTCCGCTGCAGAGTGAAAATCTCATTCTGGAAACATCCCCCAGGCTGTGGCTAAGCCATGTCTCCGCAATATCCTTTCTTTCGGGAGTGCTAGTTCTGCATGTCTCGCAGGAGAGCATCTGTAAAGTTTGGAAGGTAGGAGACGAGGTAGTGGCAGAAGTAAAGCTGTGAGTACCGGGCGTGAGTCGTGCTTCGGTAGCTCAGTTGGTAGAGCACTTGCCCGCGAAAGGCAAAGGTCCCGAGTTCGAGTCTCGGTCGGGCACACATTTTTAATCTGCCAGGAAGTTTCATCTTGAGGACAGGTTGGACAGCAAATTACGGCTGTTTGCTGATGACACTATGGTGTGCAGTTAAGTGTCATCCTTGAGTGACTGTAAAGGGATACAAGATGACAGGCAGAATTTCTAGTTGGTGTGGTGAATCACAGCTTGCTCTAAATGATCAAAAACATAAGTTAATGCAGGTGAGTAGTAAAACAGTCTTGTAACGTTCAAATACAGCACTAGGTAAGTGCTACTTGACACATCAAGTCTATTAAATATTTAGGCATAACGTTGCAAAGCGATAGGGAATGGAATGAGCTGCCGGCCGCGGTGGTCTCGCGGTTCTAGGCGCGCAGTCCGGATCCGTGTGACAGCTACAGTCCCAGGTTCGAATCCTGCCTCGGGCATGGATGCGTGTGATGTCCTTAGGTTAGTTAGGTTTAAGTAGTTCTAAGTTCTAGGGGACTAATGACCTTAGCAGTTGAGTCCCATAGTGCTCAGAGCCATTTGAACCATTTTTTTTTTTTTTTTTTTTTTTTTTGGAATGAGCACATCAGATTTATAGTCGGGAAGGTGTTTCTCGACTTCGTTTTGTGGGGAGAATTTTGGGAAAGAGTAGCTAATCTGTAAAGGAGACGGCACACAGAAGGCTAGTGCGACCCATACCTGAGTACTGCTCGAGTTTTTGGGATCTCCACCAATTCGGCTTAAAGGAAGACATCGAAGCAATTCAATGGCATGCTGCTAGACTTGTTAGTGGTAAGTCCGATCAGCATGCAAGTACTACAGAAAATCTATGTGAACTCAGCTGGGCCGGACGCTGTGGTCTCGCGGTTCTAGGCACTTCAACGCAGAACCGCGCTGCTCCTACGGTCGCAGGTTCGAATCCTGCCTTGGGCATGGCTGTGTGTGATGTCCTCAGGTTAGTTATGTTTAAGTAGGTCTAAGTCTAGGGGACTCATGATCTCAGATGTTAAGTCCCATAGGGCTTATAGCCATTTTTTTGAACTCAACTGGGCATGCCTCCTGGGAAAAAATGGTTCAAATGGCTCTGAGCACTATGGGACTTAACTGCTGTGGTCATTAGTCCCCAAGAACTTAGAACTACTTAAACCTAACTAACCTAAGGACATCACACACATCCATGCCCGAGGCAGGATTCGAACCAGCGACCGTAGCAGTCGCACGGTTCCGGACTGCGCTCCTAGAACCGCGAGACCACCGCGGCCGGCAGTTGGAGTGATGTGGGTCCCCTGATACGTCTTGATACGACCGCGGTCGGCCGTGCTGGGAAGACGGATATTTGGAGAACAGGCTTTTGAAGTCGACTGCAGATCGATTCCATTGCTATGATAGTACATTTCATTAGGGCTCATATGGTGGCTTATAGTCAGTCGTTTTTCCCTCACACTGCTTGAGAAAAGAACAGGAAAGCAAATAGGTAGTAGTGATACTTAGTACCTCCCGCTATGCAACGCATAGGGGCTTGTTGAGTATGGATGGAGGTGAATGTAAAGATTCACGGTGTGCCATGTCAAGTTGCATGTTTGTCTTGCCTGCAGCAAGACGCTCGTGCTTGGTGGCAAGTTTCATTGACAATGAGAGAGTGTGGGTGGCACACATGCTTTGTACTACGTGACACTGATGGTAAAAGAGGGTGGGGTGAATGCATGCTTGGTGGGATGTCACATGAATGGTAAGGGGTGAGGTTGCATGTGTACTTGGTGGCATATCACGCTGAAGGTAAGGAGGGCATGCCGTACACATGCTTGGTGGCATATCATGCTGACAGTAAGAGAGGGCAGTTCATATGTATCCTTGATGGCATTTCATGCTGACAGTAAGAGAAAGTGGGCTGCATGCATGCTCGGTGGCATGTCATGCTGAAAAAAGAGAGAGGGTGGGTGACACACATGCTTGGTGGCATGTCACAGTGATACTGAGAGAGGGTGGGCGGCATGTGTGCTTATTGGCATGTCATGGTGATGGAAAGAGAGCGTGGACTGCATGTCAGCTTGGCGGCAAGTCACGTTGACAGTAAGAGAAGGCAGGCGCAGGCACAAGTGACTGGCGCGAAGACGGTTGGGGCTGTGGTGGAGCAGGACAGAGAAGAGGAAGTCAGTGGGTTCACGGCCAAGGAGGGGAATTATTCTCCAAGCTGGTATATCAAGGAGCTGTCTAAGGGACATCTTTAACAGTCAGCATGTGGCTTGGCAGACATGTAGACACAAACAACTTGATCGAGCAGTTTCTGGCCTTTATAGGCGCAGAGGACGTAAATTTTAGTGGAGGCAGGGAAGGATGCTTCTGCACTTAACATGAGCGCTACGTACCTGCTTCAGTAACCAGCGGCTACATATTGGATGTTAAATAATCTAATATAGCTTACAGTGCAGAATAAAAGAAGTGCATTGAGTGTTCTGGTTGACGAGCAATATTATGCACAGAAAGTTTGTGGTTACCGTGTGACGTTTTAGGGTTGGTGTGTGATAGCACTCTGGTCGTGCGATGGTGTTTTCTAATATACCGCTAAAGGGGATGGCAGGACCTAGTTGAGTTGTTGAGTTGTTCTCGCCCTTGTTAAAATTATTTTTAATTCAATTAAACAAGTCCTCTATATTTATTTGCTGATTTGTACAGAACAGTTCTAAGCGTACTTTAAGGCAGTTTCATCTTGCAGAAGAAGAACTTTTGGTAGCATCTAGTAACGAGTCGGATCAGTAGCAGGCGAATAGAAAAAAATTACAAAAACAACAAGATGCCCAAGAAATAGTGTAAAAAGCACTTACATTGCAAAATACCGGACATGAAACACCAGTGCAGCTTCGCAATTAAAATAATTTAAAACTGACTGTAATGTAAAGAATTAATTCATTTCACCCAGTAGCTCATTAACTTGCTCACAAATTGTCAGTAATTTTTATCAGACACTAGAACCATTATGTGAATTGGCAAATTGCACTTCAAATTTTACAAGGAAATACACTCTAAGTAAGGAGCAATTGTTTAACAAAACATAAATGAAATTCAGATGACGTCATATTGAAAGTGGCCAATCAAATCAGTATCTGACAACTTTAAACAATATATATAAAGAATACAAAGAGGCCAACAAATGTCATTCAGAGAGTACTGGTAATACAATGTGTGTTGATCAGCCTGATTACACACAGTACATGCCGCAGCCCACATTAGCTAATAACATTTGCAGATATCCAACCAGCGGAGAACTGCCCCGTGCAATACACTCTCACAGGACAACTCGCTGTCTCCAGGTACTGCTTCAGAAACGACCAGCCAGACAACCGTGAAGCAAACTGCGTCCATCCTCACCGTATCTCACGTATCCAGCTCAATTCAGTCCCAACATTCCCTCTAGCAGTACATTGGAGAACATCCTAGCGCCACTGCCCTAACACGGCGTGCAGTCAAACCCAACGGCAGTTTCCTGTTTCAGTTTCTGCCCACCATCTGTTGCCCGCTCGCTCGCTCTCCAAGAGCGCAAGACTCCATTTCCACTTTCTGTTCCTTGCGGTGGCGCCTGTGTTGCGATGGACGTGGTGCAGCGTCGTTTTTATTATGCTGTGAGTGTACCTGATTTGAATCATGCCATTTGTAAAAAGTACGTTATCTTGTTATATTTGAAAGTGATTAATTTATATATTTTATTCTACGGAATTATCTACTGCAATTTGTGCATAGCTTGTCGTGCTGACTAGGTGGTGATGGCAGCATGTCATTCTCAAAGGAGAGAAGTCTTCCGAAGTAAGAGTGATTTCAGGTGTGCCGCAGCTGAGTGTCGTAGGACCGTTTCTATGTACAATATATATAAATGACCCTGTGGATAACATCGGAAGTTCACTGAGGCTTTTTGCGGATGATGCTGTAGTATATCGAGAGGTTGTAACAATGGAAAATTGTACTGAAATGCAGGAGGATCTGCAACGAATTGACTCATGGTGCAGGCAATGGCAATTGAATCTCAATGTGGACAAGTGTAATGTACTGCGAATACATACAAGATCCTTTATCATTTAGCTACAATACAACAGGTCAGCAACTGGAAGCAGTTAATTCCATTCTGGGAGTAGGCATTAGGACTGATCTAGAATGGACTGGCCATATAAAATAAATCGTCGGTAAAGCAGGTGCCAGACTGAGGTTCATTGGAAGAATCCTTAGGAAATGCAGTCCGAAAACAAAGGAAGTAGGTTACAGTTCATTTGTTCGCCCACTGTTTGAATACTGATCTCCGGTGTGGGATCTGTACGAGATAGTGTTGATTGAAGAGATACAGAATATCCAAAGGAGAGCAGAGCGTTTCGTTACAGGATCATTTAGCAATCGCGTAACCGTTACGGAGATGATGGATAAGCTCCAGTGGAAGACTCTGCATGAGAGACGCTCAGTAGCTCAGTACGGGCTTTTATTGAAGTTTCGAGAAAATACCTTCACCGAGGAGTCAAGGAGTATATTGCTCCCTCCTACCTACATGTCGTGAAGAGACCATGAGGATAAAATCAGAGAGATTAGAGCCCACACAGAGGTATAGCGACAATTTTGCTTTCGAGAGTGTAATAGAAAGAAGAACCGATAAAGGTACTCAAGGTACCCTCTTCCACACACCGTCAGGTGGCTTGCGGAGTATGGATGTGGATGTAGATGTAGATGTAGTATCCGTAGACCAATGTTTACTTTGTGCTGTGTGGATGATCTAAATTCAGTCAGAGAGTTGTCTGAGTGTCCTATGGTTGATTGCAGAGGCTATATTAATTGTCTTTCCTTTTCTATGGTCAATGCCCATATATTTTAATTATTGCTGCTATTGCCCAATTCTGTATGCTGGAGCGAAGTTGATTTCAATTCTGTTTCTCTGAATTTTGTTTTATTCCATTTCACACGTGCAAATACCCCAACCCGACCCTGCTCGACCCGAAATCTACGGTATATCGGAAGCCTGAATGAGCAGGCCAGAGTAATGATACGAAAAACACCCCGAAAACATCACAGAACCCACGACACACTGCAGAATAACCTCCTCACTAGAGTTTCGGTGCACCCAACACTATATCATTTTACAAACTAAGCAAAATCGTGACTCGTTGGATCATTCTACACATCCTTAGTAACTAGTGTGCAATTCCTTTGATTTCCGGCCCGGTGAATACGTGTAGGTTCATGTGCTGCTGTGAGCAATGGCCTTCACTGACAGAAACAGTTCCTGTCGGTCTTGAAACCGATTGTAATTGATAAGGCGTGATACTCACTCATCTTCGGTTGCTGTTGGTTACGAACTATTTCTACACTTATATACCATCTACAGCGCCACAAGACTATAGTTGTGCTTTAAAAGGTGTGACTACATTTTGCACAATGGATTTGATGCGACGATGTAGCACAATAAGTGCTAACAAAAGACACGTGGTGTCTACGTTCACACTTCATATTATTTCGTACTTAATGTAAGAAAAATCAGCTGTAGCTCATCATATTTACTGAACGGGTGACACAGAATTGCAAGAAATGACTTTCAAGTACTGCGCATAGAAGAAAAAGGGAACTACTCGATTTGCTATATGGTATAGTTTATCTCACTTGGAGTAAGATAGAAACTGCCTAAAGGAAAATTAAAGAGACCTTTGGAGAAAAGAGAACCAATTGTATGAATATCAAGAGCTCAGATGGAAACCCAGTTCTAAGCAAAGAAAGTAAAGCAGAAAGGTGGAAGGGGTATATACAGGGTCTACACAAGATCAATATACTTGAGGACAATATTATGGAAATGGAGGAGGATGCAGATGAAGATAAAATGGGAGATACGATACTGCGTGAAGAGTATGACAGAGCACGGAAATACCTCAGTCGAAACAAGGCCCCGGGAGTAGACATCATTCCATTAGAACTACTGATGACCTTGGGAGAGCCAATCCTGACAAAACGCTACCATCTGGTAAGCAAGATGTGTGAGACCGTCAAAAAACCCTCAGACTTCAAGAAGAATATAATAATTCCAATCCCAAAGAAAGCAGGTGTTGACAGATGTGAAAATTACCGAACTATCAGTTTAATAAGTCACAGCTGCAAAATACTAACATGAATTCTTTATAGACGAATGGGAAAGTTGGTAGAAGCTGACCTCGGGGAAGATAAGTTTGGATTCCGTAGAAATGTTGGAACACGTGAGGCAATACTGACCTTACGACTTGTCTTAGAGGAAAGATTAAGGAAAGGCAAACATACGTTTCTAGAATTTGTAGACTTAGAGAAAGCTTTTGACAATGTTGACTGGAATAGTCTCTTTCATATTCTGAAGGTGGCAGGGGTAAAATACAGGGAGCGAAAGGCAATTTACAATTTGTACAGAAACCAGATGGCAGTTATAAGAGTCGAGGGGCATGAAAGGGAACCAGTGGTTGGGAAGGGAGTGAAACAGGGTTCTAGTCTCTCTCCGATGTTATTCAATCTGTATATTGAGCAAGCAGTAAAGGAAACAAAAGAAAAATTTGGAGTAGGTATGAAAATCCATGGAGAAGAAATAAAAACTTTGAGGTTCGCCGATGACATTGTAATTCTGTCAGAGACAGCAAAGGACTTGGAAGAGCAGTTGAACGGAATGGACAGTGTCTTGAAAGGAGGGTATAAGATGAACAATAACAAAAGCAAAACGAGGATAATGGAATGTAGTCGAATTAAGTCGGGTGATGCTGAGGGTAGTAGATTAGGAAATGAGACACTTAAAGAAGTAAAGGAGTTTTGCTATTTGGGGAGCAAAATAACTGATGATGGTCGAAGTAGAGAGGATATAAAATGTAGACTGGGAATGGCAAAGAAATCGTTTCTGAAGAGGAGAAATTTGTTAGCATCAAGGTTAGATTTAAGTGTCAGGAAGTCGTTTCTGAAAGTATTTGTATGGAGTGTAGCCATGTATGGATGTGAAACATGCACGATAAATAGTTCGGACAACAAGAGAATTGAAGCTTTCTAAATGTGGCGCTACAGAAGAATGCTGAAGATTAGATGTGTAGATCAGATAACTAATGAGGAAGTATTGAATAGAATTGGGGAGAAGAGCAGTTTGTGGCACAACTTGACTAGAAGAAGGGATCGGTTGGTAGGACATGTTCTGAGGCCTCAACGGATCACAAATTTAGCATTGGAGGGCAGTGTGGAGGGTAAAAATCGTAGAGGGAGTATTAACAGCTAAATCCGCTAAATATTTCGGTGCGAGCTCTTATTTATCTGATTGCATTACAATGGTCATTTCTCCTCTGTTGGTAGGCGCTGCAGTCATGGACTGTGCGGCCGGTCCTGGCGGAGGTTCGAGTTCTCCCTCGGGCATGAGTGTGTGTTTGTCCTTAGGATAATTTAGGTTAAGTAGTGTGTAAGCTGAGGGACTGATGTCCTTAGCAGTTAAGTCCCATAAGATTTCACACACATTTTCCTGTACTTTGCACGTTCATTTTGGGGGTTGGCGAGTGAACTTCCTGTCTTACCCTCATAACCAACCCGCACCTCCCCCCCCCTTCCCGGGCCAGTAGTATGTGTAATGTCTGTATGTAGTGTTATTCACGTGAAAGGAAGCAAAAGTTTCCTAAATGTTTTCGAATCGCGTACCTGCGGTTGGACTTGGGTAGCAAGTGGAGATCCACTGTGATAATGGTCAGCGGAAGCTCTCAGACATCGCGACAAGTATATATTATGATCTCTGGCTGCAGGCTCGATTTCTGAGCGCCACGAACAATGGAGGGTGAACCGGTGACAACGCCAGCCACTCGTGCTGGCGAAATGTGAGAGACATTGTTAAACGGACGTCGGCCAGAGATCTCGAGATAAAGCTCGAGAATCAATACGTTGATGAAGAATCGTTTTATGTATTTATGAGCGTTACACGACATTTATTTATACGTTATTTCAGTGCCTGTGTTATTCTGATTAAGATATAAAGCAAGCATGCAAGCGCAAAGGAAAAGGCACTGCGGCGAGCACAGCCGTTACGAAATACGAGGGCTGTCCAAAAAGTAAGTTACGATCAGTCGCGAAATGGAAACGAGTTTGAAAATCCGATAAAGCTTCGCAAAGAAGTGTTGGGCAGTGGATCTAGTATGACTCTGGGTAGAATTATGTCGCTCTTTTCATTCCTCAGCTCTTAGTGAGCGCGTAAAGATGTTATAGAAAACAGTGTCTCCCGCCAAGTACGAGGGCATGGTGAGAATTTTCCCCTGAAGCTATGCAACCAACATTACATAACTATCATGCGGTTTCTTCTTCAAGACAATTCTCAGCCTCATTCTGCAGGGGCAATGAAGATATTCCTGCGTCGTTTCAATTGGAAATGTTTGGTTACCCACAATGCAGCCCGTAATTGTCTCCCACTGAGTTTCATCTCTGCTCAAACGAACCGCTGGCTATGAAGACAATATTTTGGCAAAGACAACGAGCTTTAGGCCAGCGTAGAGAATTGGCGGAAAGCACTGGCGGCTGCCTTCTATGATGACAGTATTGGAAAGTTGGCACAACGCTACGACGAATGTCTGAGTCAGAACGGCGACTACATAGAGAAGTACTTGAAAGGTGTAGCTAACTGTTACAAATGAAACATTTCTGATTTTCACTGTGATTTTCATTTTGCAATCAATCGTAACTTACTTTCTGGACAGCCCTCGTACATAAAATTAATTACCAATTGTGAATAAGGACTACCATCAGCTCTAGAATGGAATTACAACAATGAAAATTTGTGCCGGATGCATCCATGTCCAAAGGACCTTTGCATGGTAATCTGAATAACACAGGCACTGCAATATCTTATTCATCTGCCTATATCGGCGTAGTTACTTTCAAGTACAACGTCTGACCTGTACGGGAATATACATAATAAATGTACGAGTACAGCTCGTGGACGCATTGTTGACGACATATAGAAGCTTGAGTGTGGCTGTGAGTCGTGCACGGATAGCAGGAAATCCGGGTTCGAGTTCCGGTTTGGCACAAATTTTCACTGACCTCATTCTATTCTACAGCCGATGGCATGCATTTGACATTTGTTTTTGCTTATTCTGATGCCAACCTTTGTACCACACACATATTAGTTTCGTAGCAAGTATATTGATAATTTTTACTTATGGACCGTCTGACAGCAATTGAATAAAACACAATTTTAGTGCCATACGCGTTTCGCCTTTATTTTCTGCAAGGCATCATCAGTGGCCTGGAATATGTACATATGTTACCTATTTAATTTACATTTTTGTCACTGTGCCTATAGGTTATAAACAGTCCTTGTTGTATTTCCTATTAAGTAGTAATATTTTGAACTGTACTTACAGGTTGCATGGACAATTTCTTACATATTACGCTCCTGTTGCATTTTTGGTGTTGTTCTTCTTCTTATGAATGCCAGTTTGCGTTTTTTTCCACAAACCACAGCACTATGAACGGAACGCTTGTTTCAGTGCAATGTCTTGGTTTCTGTTGCCGACTGTCAAATGTTTTTGCCAAAGATCGAATGTTATTTCCAAACTTTCGAGAGAAATTATTGAAGAATCTGTGATCTGTTCGTGTATGCGTTTGTGTGTGTGTTTTATGTTGTCATTTCCTTTATTAAGTGTAGTAGGGAGCCTGTGCTGATGTCTGTTTGTTCATTTATCACATGTTTGTTTTCTGCTACGGATTTCTGGATGTGGAAGCTTTCTTGCATTTGTATAAGATGTTTGACAGGGTTGCTTGTTCTCTTTATTTTCATTTCTTGTTCCATGTTTCTAGGATGATGGTTATGGTGTTTTAAATGCTCTGAAAATGTGGAATGGTTTGTTTCATACTTCCATCATCTGATATGTTCTTTGTATC
This sequence comes from Schistocerca gregaria, assembly GCF_023897955.1. NCBI lineage: Eukaryota > Metazoa > Arthropoda > Insecta > Orthoptera > Acrididae > Schistocerca > Schistocerca gregaria. The sequence continues at coordinate 925,661,891 of NC_064922.1, read as the reverse complement.
TTGTTTAAAACTTCCTGCATGTCATGTCTATGTATACTGCATCACAACTTCGACATTCAAGTTTATATATTCCTGATTGCTGGAATTTGTCCCTCTTGGTAGCTGGCAGACGGTCCATAAGTAAAAATTATCAATATACCGTGATATTAGACGCAACTGAGGAAGAGAAGACTACAAAAGTTGACGATGTTCGTAGTGCGTTTCTAACCGTATCACATCCCTGCACATAACTGCGACGTTTGCGAACACTCATAGAGTTACGGACACACGGAAAGAGAATAAGCTAACTTTGAAATTTGATCTGGTGTCTGTAGGTATGCGGTAGGTTTTTTAAGCACTTGACCGTGAAAGACTATAGTACTAAAGAAGATTTTATTACTGTCAAGCAATCTGTAGCTATGTTTCTCTGTGTGGATAATTCTGATTAATTGTTGTCTCGTGAGGTTGGACCTGCGGTTCGCCCATTATCAGCGCTATGATGTGAGTTTTGGTCGCAGCATTAAACAAGAATCGCCTCTGGTATGAGAAGCATTCACCCACAGGATCGAAACACGCATGCGCTAAGCTACAAAATAATGAATGGCGATCGATTACGTTGCGTCATCAAGAGGCACAACAGTCGATTAACGCTCATCACACTTAGATGTAACACAACCTGTCATTATGGAGTAATCGAAAATTCCCGCTCTCGGAATGAACCACGCTGCTCTTTGTCATGTTAATGCGAAATAGTGAGCATAGAAAAATTTCGTGCTGCATGTGTATTCCATGGTAAATGACTTAAAACGCAGTAAAAGTGTCATGATGACGCGCTAACAACTAGGTTCATTGTTCGATTTTTGTGTACTAAATAGTGATATCAACGAGTATGACAAAGGATCAGTGAAGAAAGGAAAGAAACACGAATAAAAGGAAAAGAAGTTTTGAATATTAAGGTTCGCAGAGGAATAAACACCCAGTATTGAGTAGAGAATACACGTTAATCATAGCCAATACGTTTATGAATAGACCTAGATGAAACGGAACTAATAATTTAATAAACATGTATAGGCTTTGCTTAGCAGCTGATGATATAACAGATGCTTTCTAACCATGGCAAAACCAAGAAGATTTCTAATTGGATCTTAATGCCTGTGAAGAGTATGCGGTGATGTCATGTTGCTGCCTGAATAAAATCTTGATGAAACGGATCTCGAACCCTGAAACTTTTCCGGGGGAATGGGCTTATTCTTTGCCACCTGAAGTATCATAGCTTCAATTTCAGCAGTACGCCTCTTGCTTTGAAAACTTCAGATAAACGTGAAAGCTAATTGTAGTTTTCAGACTCGAACTTAAATATTGAAAGCAATGTTGTGAAATATATAACCGATTTCTAGACTTTGTTCAGGCAAGCCATTGTGATAACGCAATATCAAAATACTCGGTGACAACGATTAAACTTTCACAAGCGCAACGTAAATTTCGTTTCAAAAGCAATAAAATAGTTAAAATTAGCAAAAGAATTCCGAAAAACTAATAGATTCTTAGTGTAAAGAGGTTCGGCTCACAAACACTCGTGCAAAGCGTATATATACGCCGTATGTATGATCTGAACAAGCTGTCTGGAAGGCATCAGTCAATCCACCTGAACTGTTAGGGAAATAGGATCTGGGAGTAGTAACGTAGTGAGCGAAAATAAAATAATATCCGAAAGAAAATTACTTATTTATTTACCGTAGCGTCCGATTCTTAATTTTAAAAAGCTAGTAATAGTTGTTAGTACCTGATTTTTATCAAAAATTTCCCAGCAGAACATCTTCTGAAATACACATCAGCAGATAGCTGTGAAAACAGAACAGGCTGTAGCATCAATAAACACCAACGCACATAGGTGAAAGAATTAAATTTGAAAAGATGGCTGTGAAGCAGCCACGAGGAATGTTATCCCATTATTATGTACAATAGAAAATTTAAAGGCTATTTATTTCTTTTAACAACAGTTTTTGTAATGTGCACAAACAGGTGCCAGAACATGAAATAATATGCACGCCTGTGATGCAGATAGAGCAGACTGAACGCGTACATAGAATTACTAGTAAAAATTAAAGAATAAATACGTGCAAGGGTATAAAGCTACCAAAGGAATTCTTGTCTCACAATTTTGTAGAATCATGGGAAATTTTGGAAATTTGTGATTAGTTGCTATGAGACCAAACTGCGGAGGTCATCACTCCCTAGGCTTACACACTACTTACGCTAAGGACAACACACACACACCCACACACCAGTGCTCGAGGGAGGAATCGAACCTCCCACGGGGGATGCCGCGTGAACCGTATCGAGGTGGCTGAGACCGCTTGGCTAGCCGTGCGGCTTAGGATAATGTAAAGTAGAAAATTAGAAATGTTCACATATGTGAAGCAGAGTTTTCAACCAACAAATATCAGTCACATAGGTGAGAGAATTAGTTTAAAAAAACTTATACAAGATGATAAGTACTTCACTAAAGTGAATATTCGGAGAAAACAGAAAATTTAAAATAATATACACGTCTTTGAAGCCGACATAGGACGTTGTGTACAACTTGTGTACAACTTTTACGAGCAACAAAATCCCAGGAAACAGGAAGGGCTAGGGCATATGAGTTAAACAATTAGAGCAAAGGCTCAATTTCGGTCGACCTCCCACACATTTTTAAACATACGCACAGAGTATAAATTAAATTTACGCAGTAAGTGAATGGCTGGCAGTGGGGGAACCCCGAAGCACAACAGAAGAATGATAGTATGCAACTGAGTCCATTTGGCCCCTGCTACCAAGAATCAGAAAATAAATACGAAAGACACAGAAACTTTAATTTATAATATCCATGTGCCTTGTGTACCTTATACCCTCTTACAACCAGATAATTATTACAGCGTGGTGCGCGGGGGGGGGGGGGGGGGGGGGGAGATTTGACTCGAGAATCATGATACAAACACTCTATCGGACCAGAACGCATCATGGGCGATGTACATGGGCAGGTCTACCAACCAAGGCGGCTGGAACATGCCTTAAGTCCAAATCCAGAGTTTGATTCGACACAGCATAGGCATGAAAAAGCTGCAACTTCCCAACAATCGGACGATCAGCCCACGATGTTGACATCTACCATACAGACACGATGAGTGACCATAGCATTATAGCATTTATCAGATACAAGCCCCAATACCACAAGCGCCTCCACGAAACTGGCCAAACACCAACAGGTCACATGTCAGCTGCACATGTCCTTAAACCATTACCGAACTACCAAGCTGCCACCACTGAATGTAATGGTAGCCCAGCAAACCCAGAGTTTCTGGAAACACGGAAATTGGTGTAACTCCATGCACACCTCACCACGATTCACATAATCACGTAGTTTTATCAAGTTTTACAGAGTGTCTATTGTCTGTGTGTATTTTTTCATATTTTTTTCCGCGCCATGTAGGGAGATCACGCTGGAAACCGAAAGAGAATGTGTTTTATTTTCATTCTCATTGCATCTGTTCTTCAGCACATCATATACCTGTAGCCGCCTGCCTTTGAATGGATGATAGCCGGACTGAATTGCTGCTGGTGTAACTGCAAACGCATGCAACTTTATAAACTCAGATGGACTTTCTTGGTTCTGCCTTACAGCAGAGGCCTGAGAATGGCAGTTCTACATCTACGTGATTGCCACCTTCAAGCTGTCTCTCTACCGTTCCACCCTCGAACGGCACGCGGGAAAAACGAGCACTGAAATTTTTCTGTGCGAGCCCTGATTTCTGTTATTTTATCGTGATGATCATTTCTCCCAATGTAAGTGGGTGCCTACAGAATGTTTTCGCAATCGGAGGAGAAAACTGGTGATTGAAATATCATGAGAAGATCACGTCGCAACGGAAAACGCCTTTGTTTTAATGATTGCCACTCCAATTCACGTATCATGGCTGTGATACTGTCTCCCTTATTTCGCTATAATACAAAACGAGCTGCTCTTCTTTGTACTTATTGGATGTCATCCGTCAGTCCCACCTGATGCAGATCCCACACCGCACAGCAATACTCCAGAATAGGGCGGACAAGCGTGGTGTATGCAGTGTCTTTAGTAGACCTGTTGCACCTTCTAAGTGTTCTGGCAATGAATCGCAGTCTTTGGTTTGCTCTACCCACAATATTATCTATATGATCGTACCGACTTAGGTTATTTGTAATTGTAATCCCTAAGTATTTAGTTGAATTTACAGCCTTCCGATATGTGTGACTTCTAGCGTAATTGAAATTTAGCTGATTTTTTTTAGTACTCATGTGAATAACTTCACACTTTTCCTTATTCAGGGTCAATTGCCACTATTCGCGCTATACAGATATATTACCTAAATCATTTTGCAAGTCGTTTTGATCTACTGATGACTTTACAAGACAGTAAATGATAGCGTCAACTGCGAACACTTTAATACGGCTACTCATATTGTCTCCTGTGCCGTTAATATAGATCAGGAACAATAGAGGGCCTATAACACTTCCTTGAGGAACGCCGGCTATTACTTCTGTTTTACTCGATGACTTTCCGTCTATTACTACGAACCGTGACCCTTCTGACAGGAAATCACGAATCCAGTTGCACAACTGAGGCGATACTCCGTATAGGCATGCAGTTTGGTTAGAAGACGCTTGTGACGAACGGTGTCGAAAGCTTTCTGGAAATCTAAAAGTACGGAATCAATTTGACATCCCCTGTCGATAGCACTTATTACTTCATGAGTATAAAGAGCTAGGTGTGTTTCACAAGAACGATATTTTCTGAAACTGTTCTATGTGTCAATAAATCGTTTTCTTCGAGGTACTTCATAATGTTCGAATACAGTATATGTTCCAAACCCCTACTGCAAATCGACGTTAGTGATATAGGCCTATAATTAGGCGGATTGCTCCTACTTCCCTTTTTGGGTATTGGTGTGACTTGAGCAATTTTCCAGTCTTCAGGTACGGATCATTCTGTGAGAGAGTGGTAGTATGTAATTGCCAAATATGGAGCTATTTTATCAGAATACTCTGACAGGAACCTGACTTGTATACAATCTGCACCGGAGGCATTGTTTTTATTAAGGGATTTAAGCTGCTTCGTTGCTCCGAGGATATCTACTTCTATGTTTCTCATCTTGGCAGTTGTTCGTGACTGGAATTCAGGAATATTTACTTCGTCTTCTTTGGTGAAGGAGTTTCGGAAAACCGTGTTTAACTGTCAAAGCCAGCTACACGTATCACCCAAACTGGACGTTATCTGCATGTATTAGCTTGACATGCGTCCTCACAATGCTCTCCTTCAAACCCATGGATGAAGGACTCGTTTGTTCAGATTTTAGAAGTTGAACCGACGGAAAAGTTTGAGGACTAGGAAACAGGTGTCGTCTTTTGATTGGAGACGGCGTCTGACACCACTGAAACATTCATCTTGTTCATTGGTCAGTTGAAACGTCCCCTTAGAAAAAATTATACAAGACTCTGCTTAAACTGACACCCCTTAGAAAAATTGTACAAGACTGTGCTTAAATTGACACACAATATTTTTAGCGCAACGCAATCTGACTTTCAAAAATCCCTACAAAAGAATGGCCTTGACTAACATTAACCTATACGTTTCACATATCACTTACCTCACAAAAATCTTGGTTTCTCGAACTACTGCAATACAGCGAGCACGACTACTGCCAGCTAAATAAAAGATTCAAACTACGGAAGGCACTAACTACAGATAGGTATAGTTAGCAAATGAAAGATTTTAATAGAGAACAAACAATGTATTTACCACAATAGTCTTAATATATATAGCAGTTCATGACATCCATTCTTACAAATTTCAAAACTCCGTCATCTCTCTCCCCACATCCACCACTGCTTGCGGCTCACCTCCAACTGCGCAACGCTACGCGCTTTTCACATCCATCTGCCCAACGCTACAATGGCGAGTATTACAACAATGCCAACCAGCCACAGATCACACACAGCACAGCCAGTGTTCTTCACACAGTGCGCTACGTGGCGTTACCAATAAGAAAACCTAAACAGCCTACTTACCTAGCCCCCATGCACCCCACAAAAATTTTTACAAATTGTTTTGGGCAGTGGCCAATAAAGATGTGAAATTTTTTTTCATAATTACAATAATAAAGATATCAAATGCACACACTTATTGATACAATGTTGGTCAAAAGGTAAAATTTTCTCTCAGTCCCATAAAGACAGTCCTGATCATTCATCACAGTAAAATTACAGTGGCTTTTTTTTTCGCAATGTTTGAGCAGTAAAAGAAAATGCACACAGAAGTTGTGTATTTACATGCAGTCTTGAAGAAGTAGTGTTGTCCTTCAAACGGAAAGACAGTGCTGAATCTTGACATGCTGACAGGTAATGGGCCACAACAGAGCAAACCCACAGCAGAGTCAGTCGACGTTTTGAAGAATATTGGTAGGTTGGTCATCACAGACCAGACCCACTGTAGTCCTGGTAGAGATTATGTTATTGGTGGGCCACCAGATGTGCAGACCCACTGCAGTCCTTGTAGAAATAGTGGTATTGGTGGGCCATCGAAGGTGCAGACCCACTTCAGTCCTTGTAGAGATGGCCAGCAGCCATCTGTTGCGACTGTGCAGGTGCACAATCACCATCGAAGAGTCTTGCGGAGAAAATAACAAGTCCATAAACCACCACTTGTGCACTCACAAAGTTTTGGAATTATCCTTAGAACCAGCAATGTTGTTAATCAATTCCTTGCTGAATTGTCAGCACACGTGCAAACACTATCAGTCCCTACTTCTCACATATTTTCCATATACTATGACCAACAGAAATGTATGCAGCGAAACGAAACTTAATTTGAAGAACTGGTGTCTATACGGTTTTATAACATGAGAATACAATAACAAAGGTACAAAATATATCATTAAAGAACATAATAGTACAGATAACATTTGTAGTAATACAGGCTTTAAAAAAGAATAGAAATAAACATGCACATCAGTGTTACAAAAATTATGACATAAGTACATACATAAAAATCAGAATAACTTTTGAAACATAAACTTCACACATGTGCATTAAAACAGAACAGAATTAATAATGTCTAACATCTTTACAAAGTAAATAGCATATTATTAATGTAAATTATATTTGAGGATAACAGTATTCCTAATCATAGTTCACGTAGCTGAGTATGAGAAAAATTCTACTACATAAGTCTTATCAGACAAACATATAAAGACAGGAAGAACATAAATACACAAGGGTACACAAACACATAGTGGGATAACACAAGGAAAGGACAGGGTTTGTTTTCAATGTAACGTTTGGTACTGCAGTTCAACCCAAAAGATCATTCCATAGATCTTTCGTCTTATTTCAACATTTGTTTCCACCAAAAAATCCTATCCAAGCATGCTTTTTGTATTTATATGTTCACATATTTCTTACCTCATTATTTATTTTCCACTATCCTACCTCATCATTTATTTCCAAGAAAATCCTACCTACACCTGTTGTCCCTAAACACTCCTTTTTTGTTCCTATCCACTTTCAAAATACTTTTTTGGCCAAACCATTTTCTTATAGCTTCTCAATGCATTCCTTCCAATTCATCGCCACTCATTCTCTTACATAGTGTACCCCTCTCAAGCTAACTTAAATCTACTGAGCTCAGATGCTTAACAAAGGGACGAGGTAATGCAGCAGCACAAAACAATTAATACAAACAGCACTGACAAAAAAATGCAAGTAAGTAAAGCAAGCAGCAATAATTGTAATAACTTATACCTAAGCATGACAAACCCACAATCAGAAAAAACTGTACACTAAAGACAACGCAGATAAGGGAAATGTATATTCACATCTTAATGTCTATATAATTAAAGTGGTGCACCACAAAAACTTATTCTATGAAATAAATTACCAAGTACTTGAAGAGAAAATTATGTATGCAGTCTTTTTGTGCTCCCTCAGTTTTTTGCAAGTATATCACATTATTATTATATACTGGATCTATAGATAGAAACTGTTTATATTAGTACATCTATAAAATATTATTTTAACCAACGCTGCAGTGCAGCTAGAAACTAGATACTAAACAAAATAGACAAAGCAAGGCGTGAAACGTCATTCACTAGCCATTTGGCGTTTCAAAGTTCAGTAAACAATCTTTCAACTAGCAAGACAATGGCCGTGAAATGTTTCTCTTCGTTTCATTAGGCATTTTAGTAAATATCATAAATTAAGAGCTCCACAGTATAATCATATGTTTTCAAGTTCGAGTGTGTCGTATTTAAGATGCTTTCTACAAAGGAACGTCAACAGCGAGGATAATGGCCTCTTTTTTTTCTCCACCTATGCCTCTGACAGGCACACACTAATGGCTTGTTTCAAGGCGTCTGTCACGCAGCTGGGTGGCCACGACGCATTACGTGCAGGTGGTTACTTAACTGTCTTACCGAAATATTTACGACAGCAGTTTCCGCTACAGTGACAGTCTCATATAAAAATATTTCACAGGTCAAGAACTTGCGTTACAAATCTGTAGAAACAAAATCCTTTAAATATAATAGTGTCCAAAAAATTTTCGCCAGCATAGTGATACATTCACACACATACACACATTTCATAACTCTTAAAGTACGATTCTCGGTTTACAACATCCTTTTTCACAAACCAGAGTCCCTAACCACTACTCATTATTCCTTACATTATTCGTCGACACTTCTTCAATATTTCATCATAACAGATACATAGCATAATCAAATAACTCATATAGCATCAGCTTATTGATCATAAACATACAGCAACAGCATAATACATATCGTCATCCTAACATCATAAAACCTCAGACAAATCTCAAAATCATCGTAGCTTTCTGCAATAACTTCAAAACCTAAAAAATATTCTCTGCTTATTTCAATAGCGTCATCTAACTCAAACGTACTTTAAAAATCATGATCCCATACCAAATACATCATTCAAAGCTCTCCTAGTATCACAATGGTTCCGAAAAAATATGAAAATTTCACAAAGGACAGACAAAATACAATTTCATAAGTGTGAAGTTATCCACCGTGTAATTACGTAAACATCTGTCACTGACGTAGTAAAATAAATATTTGTCTCTCTCAGTTAAATGATCAGATAGCTGTGTAATTCTGTGTTAGAGAAATATGGTACCGATGTGTAAAGTTGTATAAGCAAATACCATATTAGCTAGGGATCCTTGTGCTTGCCGTACACATGGTACACAAAGTAAGCGTGTACCCCCCTGAGGATTAATGTAATTATATCCTCAGGTGTTGCAGATTACAGCAATGGAATGAAATGTATCACGGAAAACCTTTGTATCATTGTACTTCAAATATCTTTAAAAATAAATGTTTTAAGTACAAAATTAATCAATCAACTACGTGTGCTGTAACGCTAAACTGTGCGTCATGTTGTAAGATAATCTCTGTGGAAGTGTCGTAGTTATCGTCCTCCGAAAGCAAAGTTCTGCAGAAGTCAATGTACTTACCTCATGATAAACAAAAGTGAAATGCTTTGCGTATAGATATCGTAGTTACTACGCTTATTGCCTTGATGAAGTAAGTACTGTACTGTAACGTATATTTGTGCCATACAAAAAGGCTGTCTCATTGTAGCTATACCACAAAGTTACTACTAAAACATGTTTTCCTTTCCAGAAGAATTCAGAAGAACTGTGCAGATATGAAACAGATACACCGCAAAAGCACAATGTAAATTGTGGCACACGTTAGTAGCGTCGTGATATAATCGTGTAGCTATCAAAGAAACCAAATGCTAAGTCATCTTTAAATTCACAGAAAGTACTTCAAATAAAGAATGTCTTTTCAACTAAACCAAAATGTTGCATTAAAATCTCATTAACAGTATATGTTCTAAGTATGTAAGTCTCATAGTCGTTACGTAATCGTGCAACTAACAAGCAAGAATGTACACACACAATAACACTGTGTCGTCTGTTCACTATAACAATGCGTTCGTAATATCTGTTTAAAAATGTTCCCTTGGTTCTAGACTGGATAGTTAACTTCAAAACATTGTTGCATGTTAACAATTTCTTAAGTCTGACAAAGCATACTAGTAATGTAAAGTGAAAAGTTATATGGCAAAGACAAAGTTAAAAAGCAGATTATCTTTCAATAAACGGTTTTACATATGAAATGTAGTACAATCCTTTACTCTTCCTAGTGCTCAGAGTTAACTTGAACGCAGTTATCATGTGGTATACGTCGGTAAAGAATGCCAAAATTTTTCTCAAGGTTAGCGTCTATGTTATTTTTCTCTGAGGCAGCCGGCGCAAGTGGCTGCCTGCGGTGCAAGTCATTGTCTGCCTCTTTGTTGGCGCGCGTCGTTATTGGGATTTGGAGGTCTAACTTCTACAAATTCACCTTGTCGAGAGATCCCTGCTCTGTTTGCATCCCGCCAGTTCTGATGCAATTCAGGTCTGTCGTTACTATCATATCGTCCGTCGTCATGTCGGTAGATTCCATAGTTTCTTGTTTGTCTGTCATGTGGTGGAGAATTTCTCCCTGAATCGTAACTGCGTGGTGGACCGTTGCGTCTGAAGTTATTCTGTCTCCCTTGATAATAATTATGATGGTTCCCATATTGTCTGTTTCTCTGATTGTCTCTGTGATAGTCATTACTACGGAAATGCGATCTTTCTCTGTAACTATTATTAGCCTGCCAGTGGTTGTCATATGGGTGGTGTCTGTTTTGGTCACGATTTGCGTTGTAAGAATAGACTTGTCGTGTCCAGTTATTGTTTCTTTCATCGCGGAATTGCGACGGATGTGACCTGTAATTGTTGTGTTCCTGTTTTCGCGTTCCGCGATTGTCAGTGTCAATTTATAATTCTTGTAACAGTCCCTGAAAAGCTTCAATGTCCTCTTTGCAACGTCCTGCTAAAATAATATGTCGTAAATGTTCAGACAGTTTGATTAAGGAAATGTGGATGAGTTCTGAGGGGCTGTATGGGTTTGAAAGATACTGATTCTTAAGCAACATGTCTTCAAAATATTTCATAAGACTGGAAAATTCAGATTGTTCGAAACGTTTCATCATTATGATGCTATGTTTTACTCAGTCTTGTTTAGCTTGAGACCAATACGCTGAGAGAAATGCATGATAAAATTCTCCTTCACTGTGACAATAGTGAATGAGCGATCGCATTCTTACAGCTGGTTCATTCTCCAAGTAGCCACACATAAATTCTAACCTGTGCTCCAATGACCAGTTGGGAGGAAAACAATGAGGGACTTGATGAAGCCATGCTTGTGGATGAATGTCGTTGCCAGAATTCTTAAATGTTTTGAATTTACGCGCAGTAATGAACAGATTATAGTCAAAATCATCGTGTCGGCGGGTAGCATATCGGTCATTGTTACGTCGTGTCGGCGGTTCCATCTCAAAATTCGGTACAACTTGCCAATTTCTTTCATAATTTCCGAAATGCCCTGTGTTTTTATTTTGTGGCTTTTACGTATTTCTAAGTCCCTCTTCCCGTGTTGGAACGCGAGTGTCCTCTGAAATACGTAATTCTTGCATTACCTGTGTCAGCTGATCTTGTACTTCCCAGATTTCTCTTTGGTGTTGCGTATTAATTTGATTCTGATTTTGCTTGAATTTCGTAATTTTTTCTCACTCTTCTGTATCATTCAGATCATCATCTAGCTTTGTAGATAAGTTAGTGAACTGATCCGAAAGTTCGGCTACTTTCTCCGATAGTGAACACATTTCCTGAGTGTGTTTTTCTGAACCAAGTTTCAGAGTGTCCATTTGTGTTGAAATCGAATCTACTGTGTCCTTTAAGTTTTCCTGAGTTATTGCAAGTTGCGTAACCGAATCGGTGGATGCAACTGAGTCCATTTTAGGTTGCAAGGTGTCGTGATTTTCACGAACAATAGTTTGCAGTTCTTTTATGGCTGCTTCATGATTCTGTAATGCATTTTCATGCCGATAAAAAATAGGTTGAAAATTCTCACAAATTTGTGTTTTACGTCATTACAGATTTTTTGACATTTCGATTCAATGTTATGTAACTCAGTAGTTAAATCTTCACGTGTTTGTTCAAGTGTTGTGTATAACTTTGAAGCTTTTGCTGTGTTTGTCTCTGATTTTGTTCCATTGTGTCTAACTGTTGCTGTGTTTGTCTCTTTTGTTGTTCCATTGCGTCTAACTTTTGAAGATTTTGTTCCATTGTGTCTAACTTTTGAAGCTTTTGTTGTGTATGTCTCTGATTTTATTCCATTGTGTCTAACTGTTGCTGTGTTTATCTCTGATTTTGTTTCATTTGTTGCATTAATTGCAATAATAATGTATTAGTGTCTGGAATCTGTTCCTTTATGCTTTTAGGCAGTGCATTTGCACCGGAAACATTCACATTTTGACAAGTAGAAAACGTGTCTTCACTTATTTGAGATAACGGCGAGGACGCAAAACCTGAATGTACAGTATTTCCTAGATTGTGTCCTGTCATTTCGGATTCCTGACGCGAGCTGTTGCCGACCGATCGATCGATAATGCTTCCCTGTTCACTAATTGTTTCACTGCCAACACCATTATTTGCAGCCCGCTCCATTTCCCTATGCACTATTGACAAATTACTACTTTGAACATTAGTTAATTCATTACATGGTGGCGCTAACACACTGCTTTCGTCTTCTCTGACATGTCTCAGTTTACTTTGGAGCCTAGTATTACGTTTTTCACACGCCAATATTGTCACAATATTTCACACGAGAGCACAGAAAAGCACAATTGGAAGAGTAAAATAAGAAAACACATTAACATAGCACTTAAAATAATATCTAGTTAGTTGCAAGCGCAGCTGAAAAATACTAGGTGCAAATCTACATGCATGCCACAAGTGTTTTACTGTACAACAATGAAAAACTACAACTACAAAGAAGCTTCTCTCTACAATTACGCACTAGCAATAAACAATAGCTACAATAATTACACAAACTACAAGAAAAAATCAGAAGATTCCAGTGAGGTATCCTCGGCTAAGGGTCGACCTATCAAACGTCCCCTTAGAAAAATTATACATGACTGTGCTTAAACTGACACCCCTTAGAACAATTGTACAATACTCTGCTTAAACTGACACACAATATTTTTAGCGCAACGCAATCTGACTTTCAAAAATCCCTACAAAAGAATGGTCCTGACTAACATTAACCTAAACGTTTCACATATCACTTACCTCACAAAAATCTTCGTTACTCGAACTACTGCAATTCAGCGAGCACCACTACTGCCAGCTAAATAAAAGGTTCAAACTACGGAAGGCATTAACTACTGATAGGTATAGCTAGTAAATGAAATATTTTAATAGAGGACAAACAATGTATTTACCATAATAGTCTTAATATATGTAGCAGTTCATGACATCCATTCTTACAAATTTCGAAACTCCGCCATCTCTCTCCCCACATCCACCACTGCTGGCGGCTCACCTCCAACTGCGCAACGCTACGCGCTGTTCACATCCATCTGCCCAATGCTACAATGGCGAGTATTACAGAAATGCCAACCAGCCACAGATTGCACACAGCACAGCAAGTGATCTTCATACAGAGCGCTGCGTGGCGTTACCAATAAAAAATCTAAACAGGCTACTTACACAGTTAACTCCAAGTTCTTTTCGGTCTATATGCAATTTAACTCTCCAAATTTTTCCCGGTCTCTGTGGAAGGAGACGAGGCAGGTTGGATTTGTACAGGGTTATGTAGTGGTAGAAGAGTCCCTGAACTGGTGTGTGATGAGTATGATATGCCACTTCTGTTTGGACTTAGTGATTTGAATTAACTCAGATTTATCTAGTTGGAACTTTCTGTAATTATAAAATCTTCTGTAACGAGCATTAACAGTCATAATTGTGCTCTCTGTACGGCAGGCGCCGATGACACCGCGCGCAGCGTGTAAGTTGTGCGGGTTGCAGCTAGCTCAGCCCCTACAGACTTCCAAAACCCGGACCTAAGTGGCCAGGCCAGAGGAGTGCATCAACAGCGCTCTGACCAGGCCACCAGATGGCGTACAAGCCGGCGACAGAGGTTGTTGACAAACCGCACCTCTTCATGCATTTGGCGAACACAGGCCCGCAAGTATCCATCCGCGAGGCAGCTATTTAGGCCGGCGCACTAGCTTCGGAGAGCAGCTCCGTCGCAGCCAGCAACCTGATAATCTCAGCTGTGCCACGGCAAGATCTGGGCCATTGACTTCTGGACAGCATGCTACCTCGTCAGGTGGGGCTCTAAGGATTAGCGACGTGCTCGTTGATACTGAGTACGATTTTACTGTAGTTCTTATAGCTGACTAGATAGTGTCAGACTGGAAGATTCTATCCTTGTGGGATTTTGATACTTCATTGCTGTTGGGTCTCAATACTTCTTCAGAGAAGTAAACAACAACAGTTGTTACGTGTTTATTTTCTTTACTGAAGCTTGGATTGGACTTCGGTTTTGAACATAGATTTAGAAAGTTATTTTTCCGTTTTAGCCTAAGTTATTAGGACTTCAAGACTCTGTTCATTAAAGGGCATTTCACTAGCAAAACGTAATTAACCATTTTTAATGTCAAGCTCTTAAGATTTTTAGATTATGTTCAATAAAGTGTATGTAACTCTTTCAGGTGCCACGGAACTTATTTATTTGCTTTGTGATTCTGGAAGTCCTAGTGGCTCCATTGTTTCCAAACAATAATTTATTTTGGAATGTTCGAGTCTCGCTCCGGCACACAGTTTTAATATTCCAGGAAGTTCCAATCAATTATTTTGCTTCTTTTTGGAAAATATTTTTGTGGAAATTGTGTTCAGTAAACGTTTGTTTGTTTTATGACCCCTGCGCTATTTACTTATGCCCAACATCAGCGGACACATCAGCTTTTACTTCGAGGTACAACGTCAATTTTGACGATAAATTCTGTTACAAAATGATGAACATTACTTCTGGTCATTCTGTGAATGTTTGGATCGTTGCGTGTGAGCACATCAGCGTCCATGTTGCGTCCCTCAGCCAACCTAGCCCTCGCTCAATAACAATGATTAATCTAGTTCAGCCTTACGCCACCACAGTGTTAGAATTTCATGTGTGTTCCGTGTTTAACGGAGTACAGGAATGCACTCCACTTTGTGAATAAATGCTCTTTAAGCATCAATGTAGTTCGTTTAGCTTTTCCAGCACGCCATCACTAACCTTATGCACCATGTAATAGAAAGATACTAAGAAGCGTTTAGTAAAGTTCAGTTTCCGAATCACTACTTGGCGTGAGCGGCAACGGATGTCTTTATATTTTCCGTCTGGAGGCGGGAATGATGGGCTAGTAACTCGCCTAACCTGAGGAGTGGTATTTCGCCGCCGTGGGTGCAGAGAAGAGGAGGGCTCCGGTGACAGAGCGCGTGGCTGCGTGACTGTACCCAGTTGGGTACGCTAGCGACATGTACACGGTCGGGTGTGATGAACCTTTGCATCGGTTCACCTGCTGTTTCTCCGATAAACTGCATGTTAAGTTGGTTAAAAGTTCAGATGTTAATTGAAGAATTTTGGTTTGTACAACCAGCGTCTTTTCTGCCTTGTGGCCTCCTGCGTTCGGATTTCCTGTCCTGTCGCCGGTGTAATTATAGACAGTAATCTTTTGGCTTCTTATTAGTACTGCCTGGGAGGGAGTGTATTTTTGGCAGGCATTATGGTTCCTGATTTCATTCCTTCTCCTGCCGTGGCCTCGCATGAGGTCGATGTGATGGCTGAATGTGAGGCGTTGTAGGTCTGTTAGTCCGCTTCTAGCCCGAGCATCCTTCGAGAGGCAATTGTGGACGCTCGTACACCCGGTTGGTTAATTATTTCTATCCCAGGACATTTTGGTGGCAGGACATGGTATTAAAGTTGTTAGTTATTGTAAAATGTTAACTGGTTGTATTTTACTATTATTGTTTTTGGCCACTGTTTAAAAAGGTTAAGTTTGTCTTTCATTGGTGGGTTTTTAAAATTACGTGGCTTTAAAATTGTTAGTTATTGTAAAAGGTGAATGACTGTATCTTTACTTTGATTGTTTTAATCTACTTGGCATCCTTTGAAAATGCTAGTTCTGCCTCCCTGTTAGTGAGCCCTGGTAATTTAATATCTTGTTTTGCCAAAGTTCAAAAGAAGTTGGCACCCTACATGTTCGGTAGCGAAATTGTATGCAAATTGGTGTTTTTTTTAGTTTCATTACTTGGAAATTTTTAATTTTGTTATTTAATGCTTTATCAAAGTTTGTTTCAAGTAAAATGGCTTGGCTATTAACGGTAAAGTAAAGTTTTAATTACATTACTTGGAAAATTTTGATTTGTTATCAAATGTTCTATCAAAGTCAGTTTCAAGTAAAATTGCTTGGCCGTTAACTGTAAAGTAAATTGTTTTGAAAAGGCACTCATGCCTACTAGATTTTGTATCTGTTGCTGGTCAAATGATAAAGAAATGACTTTTCATGGTTGAAGTAATCAGAGAAGGAATTGTAAATTGCAAATCGACAGTAACCAACTAATTTCTTACCCGTTTCCCAACTGGGGGTTTTCCTTGATTAATCATAACACGTGTCTCAGGTCTGTCTGGGAAGCGTGAGGATAGCTGACGCGTTGAAGGCGACTGTTCTTATAAAACAGGAACTCTTGGTTCGAGACTCGGTCCGGCACAAATTTTCATTGGCACTAACAGATTGGGCGGCTGGAGTTTGACCATAGTCGCAAATGCATCAGAGCAATCACAGGCACATAGTATCTATAAAATATTCCGAGAGGCACTTATAAAATCGCCCGGGCAAGAAACTACAAAATTTCAACTGGTAGTTTATTGGGACCTGGCGACTTTCCACTAATACGCGTGATTGTATCAATAGTCCTACTGGGTGAAAAATAATAAATTTGTACATCATTAATAATATCCAGTTGTTTCCTATCATTTTCCTGCTCTGGAGAGTCGCTCTCCGGCACCCAAGGTGCTCAATACCAATTGATTACCCACAAAAAATTTCTGTGCCAACTTCCCCGTCTCACCTCTGTTATTTCCTGTTTTTACTGTTCTAGACGCGCGTATGTATTCAATCTGTACTGACGAATTACCACATCAAATCTAGGTTGATTCCTTTTCCTAGCTTTACGCACAGATTGATGGAGGGCGGTAACTTCGTGTGTTCGTGGCGCCGGGCGGACGTAGACGGTTTTCGTATTCCTAGCTACTGCTGAAGATTTTGCTTTTTATGATTTCCACTATCGCAGTGGCAGCAGTATCAACATCAACTACATCAGTATGCGGCTCCGTAGGAGTGCACCCTCTTGTGTGCAAATCAATCCACTCGGCTTTTGTTGCGATACGTTGTATGCTTCTGCGGCGCAGCGACTTGTTGCGACACTAACATATGTTCAACAACATTGTGGCCACTATAAGTACTTTGTGGTATTCCTGGTTCTGGCCGCCAGTGTGTTATCTTGCTGGAAGCTCCCCTTGATGCAGCGTGATACATGTGAAGTAGCACACGGTACAGAAGTGGAGTGAGGTACAATCAGCAGATGGTACACTGCTTACCACTCCCGTGGGAGAGTCCGCCAATTGTACTGAACTTGCTTCTGATTGGTAGGTAAATTTCCGTGTTAGGCCTAAGTTCTCTTACTAATTATTTGTATACTTTTCATTGTATTTAACACAGTTTTCAGTATGACAGTCTCTCATGGTTACCCTACGAGTCTATTGATTTTGTTTATTAAATTTCACTAGTTTTGAGAAACACAAGAGTAATGATATTAAAACCGAAGTGCTTCGGACACCTTCGGGTCACTTTGGCGCTTAGGGGAGACGAAGTACATCGGCTACGCTAGTCAGACTGTTTCGGGCGTTCCTCAGAGCCAGACTTGCATTTCCGTTACCTACGAACATGTCGTACTCTGTATCGGAAGTTGTCAGAAAAGTTATCGTACTATTAAGAAAGCTGTGTCGAGTGTTGTAGAAGGCAGTGTAAAAAGTTATATTTGAAAATATAAACAAACTGGATATACACTCCTGGAAATTGAAATAAGAACACCGTGACTTCATTGTCCCAGGAAGAGGAAACTTTATTCACACATTCCTGGGGTCAGATACATCACATGATCACACTGATAGAACCACAGGCACATAGACACAGGGAACAGAGCATGCACAATGTCGGCACTAGTACAGTGTACATCCACCTTTCGCAGCAATGCAGGCTGCTATTCTCCCATGGAGACGATCTTAGAGATGCTGGATGTAGTCCTGTGGAACGGCTTGCCATGCCATTTCCACCTGGCGCCTCAGTTGGACCAGCGTCCGTGCTGGACGTGCAGACCGCGTGAGACGACGCTTCATCCAGTCCCAAACATGCTCAATGGGGGACAGATCCGGAGATCTTGCTGGCCAGGGTAGTTGACTTACACCTTCTAGAGCACGTTGGGTGGCACGGGATACATGCGGACGTGCATTGTCCTGTTGGAACAGCAAGTTCCCTTGCCGGTCTAGGAATGGTAGAACGATGGGTTTGATGACGGTTTGCATGTACCGTGCACTATTCAGTATCCCCTCGACGATCACCACAGGTGTACGGCCAGTGTAGGAGATCGCTCCCCACACCATGATGCCGGGTGTTGGCCCTGTGTGCCTCGGTCGTATGCAGTCCTGATTGTGGCGCTCACCTGCACGGCGCCAAACACGCATACGACCATCATTGGCACCAAGGCAGAAGCGACTCTCATCGCTGAAGACGACACGTCTCCATTCGTCCCTCCATTCACGCCTGTCGCGACACCACTGGAGGCGGGCTGCACGATGTTGGGGCGTGAGCGGAAGACGGCCTAACGGTGTGCGGGACCGTAGCCCAGCTTCATGGAGACGGTTGCGAATGGTCCTCGCCGATACCCCAGGAGCAACAGTGTCCCTAATTTGCTGGGAAGTGGCGGTGTGGTCCCCTACGGCACTGTGTAGGATCCTACGGTCTTGGCGTGCATCCGTGCGTCGCTGCGGTCCGGTCCCAGGTCGACGGGCACGTGCACCTTCCGCCGACCACTGGCGACAACATCGATGTACTGTGGAGACCTCACGCCCCACGTGTTGAGCAATTCGGCGGTACGTCCACCCGGCCTCCCGCATGCACACTATACGCCCTCGCTCAAAGTCCGTCAACTGCACATACGGTTCACGTCCACACTGTGGCGGCATGCTACCAGTGTTAAAGACTGCGATGGAGCTCCGTATGCCACGGCAAACTGGCTGACACTGACGGCGGCGGTGCACAAATACTGCACAGCTAGCGCCATTCGACGGCCAACACCGCGGTTCTTGGTGGGTCCGCTGTGCCGTGCGTGTGATCATTGCTTGTACAGCCCTCTCGCAGTGTCCGGAGCAAGTATGGTGGGTCTGACACACCGGTGTCAATGTGTTCTTTTCTCCATTTCCAGGAGTGTATTAATGAGAGGTGCTACCTACCATTATTGTCAGTATTACAGATCGTGCACTCTGTAAATACAGAGACTAACCTGGGTAAGTGGAATCCCACGAAAAAAGCACAAACACAGGTTCAAGTTCGAGATGAGAGCATAGCAACCTCCGCCAAAGAAAATCCCACGACCGACGAGCTGTGTGCTGCGCTGGGGACACAACGACAGGTTGACGGAAAGAACGGTTTGGGGCTCTTATTCAATCTCTACAGATCTCTCCAGCTTCCACATCTGACTTCCAACACGACGACGTATAATTTATAACCTCTATCTTCTATAATGAAGTTAACAATACTGTTGGTAGCATTGTTGCTAGCCAAGATAACATCTTTTTGCACCTGCCCCCTTGGTGTCGACCGGGATTAACACATGTTGATTTATTACGTTCTTTAGCGCACGATCTTTTACTTCTTGAACTTTCCTGTGTCATATAAAAGACCTGGCATTGGCATCTGTGGCGAATACAATGTTTTTGAGTAATTATCTGTAGATGCATTTAATCTTCTCCATGAATACTCAACCGGGTCACGATATTGATATTAGTTAATGCTATGATCCACTTTATTTCAGATACAATTCATTCTACTAAAACAAGGTGCTCTTTAGTATACGTAGACAGTATAGTTGTGTTAATATGAAGATTAAACACGACTGTAACAGGCGTGGATTATCTCTTTTAATCACTACTTGCAGAGTAACCGACTAGCCAGGAATTTTGTCCCTTCAAGAGTACCTTTCGGTAGCGCAAATGCAACGATGTTATGATCTTAGGTGTATTTCGTAATTCCTGCACAGCATGAACGATCTTCGTATTATTTATTTGTGCTACGTATACATGCGCTTATTTATGAACGATTAGTGTGAATGTAACAGTCTGGCCAGAACTTGGGGCAACTGAAGTCATTACGTCCTGGGCTCGTAGCTATCTACTTACATATTCTATCTGTATAAGAAGTCTTACGTCTGCGACCACACGAATCTTGCAAATCTGAAGTGTTTTGTTAAAACATCCTCCGAAGCTGGATATGATACTTTTATCTTATTTGAGTGTCCACCGTTACGAATTGTCTCAGGGCAGTGGTTAGCGTTATATGTCGTTCTAACATGGGCAATTTGATTATGTCAACACGCTAGGAGGTACACAAATATATGAAACATGGGCAGAAATGCTTATCTTGACCACCGTATATAACTATTTGTCCAGATACAAATTACAAAATGTTTCAAGCAATTGTTCTTTAGCCTAAGGGGGACATCAATCAGCACGACGGCCTTCGTTGTAGCTTCGTTTTTTTACACAGATATTAACAGCGGCATGACATTTTTTAAACTGCACCCTGTATTTTTTTATTCGGTAATTCATTTCTTCGCTTAAAGACCCTCTCAAAAATTAATCACAGTGTACCATTCACTGAAATACAAAGTTATTAATTACATAACACATCATTGACTCTGAGCTCGGGATCACAAACTCGTCCACTTGTTGGATTTGTCAGAAAACAAATGAAAACCAAATAAAAATATAACCCGAAACTGACTTTGCCTCTCCTGTGCCATTGCCCTGTCTCCCCTGTACCATTGCCCAGGAGTAGAACATTCAAAGGTGCTCAAAGTGGTGACCCTGGACACCGATACACTGGTGCACTCGTTGAATGACAGAATTATTTACTGCTTACAGTCTTGCCTGCTGAAGAGAATTACAAGCATGCACGATACGTTCCTGCATGTGCTCTAGAGTTGTTGAAATATCGTGATAGACAACTTCTTTAATGAATCCCCAAAGATAAAAGTGCAGAGGATTCAAATCAGGAGACCTGGTAGGCCAAGTAACTATTCCTCCTCGACCAATCCACCTGGCAGGATACCTTCGGTTCAGAACACGACGCGCACGCAAGGAATTATATGCTGGACATCCATCGTGTCGATACCACATAAGCATTCTGGTTCTTAGCGGTACTTCATCCAGAAGAGGAGGAAGAATTCGTCGGAGGAAGTTGGCATACGCTGTGCCGTGTAGACTACCATTGATGAAATAAGGGCCAATAATTATATTACCAAGCATCCCACACTAGACGTTAACTCTACACTGATGCTGATGTTCCACCTGTCTAAGCCATCGTGAGTTGTCGCTGGATCAATAATGCATGTTCCTTGTATGAACCTGTCCTTAGTTTGAGAAGGAACTTTCACCGGTAAATAGAACACTGGAGAAGGAGTTCGTGTTGGCGAGGATTAGCTGCTGTGCCCACTGACAGAGCTGTACACGATTCTGGAAATCATTCCCGTGCAATTCCTGATGTAATGTACATGGTAAGGATGGAACCGGTGACGTGTAAGAATACGATATACACTGGTTTTTGGAACGCCAATCTCGTGATGAAGCTGTCTTATGCTCACATGTGGATTCATAGTAACGGAAGCGAGAACAGTAACTTCGGCAGCTTCGTCTGTCCGAGTGCTACGATTATTGCATTGCCGTGGGTTGAAACTTCCATTTCTTGAAACGTCGCAGCAAGACGAGAAAACATCCGTCGGGAAGGTGGGTTCTTGTCAGGACATCGCTCTCTGTACATTTCCGCTGCTTGGTTAGCATTTCACCTACTTTCAACAATAAAAGAAACGTTATGTCGATGCAGATTGTGGGGAAGGACACCCTTTACTGTATGCCTACTCTACACAACAGTTTTTAAAAGGAACAAACTATTGTATTAGATGTACCCGCACGTAAGAAAACCGTACTGCAATTACTGTTCTGCTAACTTACATTCCATATAGATGAGTAGCATTTCTACCTTCTTTTCGTTGGTGTACATTCTACTCAGACAACTCTCAAACTGACGATGGGTTAGGAATGAGGGGTGTGCATTCTCCTTATGTTTACATTTGTCCTCTGTCAACGTCAGCACGTGGATGTGTTCCATTATCCCGAGTACCTGCACTAAGCGCTGGGAGCGTCAACGTCAGTGTTGTTTTATGTAATTAATAACGTTGTGTTTCGGTAAATGATACAATGAGATACATTTTTGAATACGAGAGGAAATTAATTACCGAATAAATTATACCGGGTGCCATTTACAAAAGTCACACCGCTGTTCATATCTTTATAAGAAACAAACCTACAACGAAGGAAATCATTGTGACTGATGTACCCCTGACGGCTAAAGAACATTTGCTTGAAACATTTTGTAATTCGCATCTGAATAAACAGTTATTTAGGGTGGTCATGATAAATGGGACACCCTATAGATATATCTTTACAACTATTCTCGACGGTTTGCGCTGCCAGGTCGTTCAATCGCATGGAAGTGGGCGGAACAGACTATGGAGCAGGAGGTGGAGAACGGCGATCACCTGTGCAGACTGGAGTGTCGCCCGAGATGGAACGTTCCACACTGCCGTCTGCTGACAGAGCCATAATTCTCAACCAGTTAATTACGTCTCTGAGCTTTTTTCTCGATGATTGTTGCTGAGGCCTTTTATTAACTGGTGTACTACTCGCCGTAACCGGTACGTGTCACAGCAACTGATAGTTTAGCACTCGGTACATGCTGGTCTCTAATTCTTTCTCCCGGTTTTCAGGAAGGATATACACACTGGCAGATTAATTTTATCTGGACACTCTTTACGTGCATAATCTTTGTGACCACAATGTACTCGCATTGCAGTTTTCCAATTACAATGCTTATTGACAAGCCCAACATCAAAACATTGATAACATGATAACATCTACACATTCCACAATAATCTTTTGTGGACGCTGAGTAGTATCCAATGTATAACCAACCTGACTGCAAAGCGTTTTTGCAAATCCTCGGAGAGACTTCAATTACCTGATGGCAGTAATCAATCTTTTTACGTCGGAGCTGAAACTTTCATTTAAAATTTCGAGAAAATTCCTGTCGGCTGTAACTATCACATAAATTCTGGTTATATGCACAATTCGCAAATGACTACATATATCGTAAATCCTCATCTACGATTGCCTCTTTTGAGGAAGGTCACACCATCACACGTAATTCTGTTCTGTTTTTCACAATCATAGCCGCGGGGCGGGGTCGGTCGTCCACGTTTTCTTGTTAACGCTTTCGTTCAGTTCACCTACCTCGATAGGATTCTTCTACATCTACATACATACTCCGCAATCCACCATATGGTGCGTGGCGGAGGGTACCTCGTACCACAACTAGCATGTTCTCTCCCTGTGCCACTCCCAAACAGATCGAGGGAAAAATGACTGCCTATATGCCTCTGTTCGAGCCCTAATCTCTCTTATCTGATCTTTGTGGTCTTTCCGCGACATGTAAGTTGCCGGCAGTGAAAGTGTACTGCAGTCAGCTTCAAATGCTGGTTACGTAAATTTCACCAGTAGTGATTCACTAAAAGAACGCCTCCTTTCCTTTAAAGACTCCCACCCGAGTTCCCGAAGCATTTCTGTAACACTCGCGTGATGATCAAACCTACTAGTAACAAATCTAGCACCCCGCCCCTGAATTGCTTCTATGTCCTCCCTCAATCCGACCTGATAGGGATCCCAAAAGCTCAAGCAGTACTCAAGAATAGGTTGTATTAGTGTTCTATAAGCGGTCTCCTTTACAGATGAACCACATCTTCCCAAAATTCTACCAATGAACCGAAGACGACTATCCGCCTTCCCCTCAACTGCCATTACATGCTTGTCCCACTTCCTATCCCTCTGCGATGTTACGCCCAAATATTTAATCGGCGTGACTGTGTCAAGCGCTACACTACTAATGGAGTATTCAAACATTACAGGATTCTTTTTCTTATTCACCTGTATTAATTTACATTTATCTATATTTAGAGTTAGCTGCCATTCTTTACACCAATCACAAATCCTGTCCAAGTCTTCTTGTATCCTCCTACAGTCACTCAACGACGACACCTTCCCGTACACCACAGCATCATCAGCAAACAGCCCCACATTGTTATCCACTCTATCCAAAAGATCATTTATGTAGATAGAAAACAACAGCGGACCTACCACACTTGCCTGGGGCACTCCAGATGATACCCTCACCTAAGATGAAGACTCACCATCGAGGACAACGTACTGGGTGCTATTACTTAAGAAGTATTCGAGCCACTCATATACTTGGGAACCAATCCCATATGCTCGTACCTTAGTTAGGAGTCTGCAGTGGGGCACCGAGTCAAACGCTTTCCGGAAGTCAAGGAATATGGCATCCGTCTGATACCCTTCATCCATGGTTTGCAAGATATCTTGAAGGTGTCCCTTCACTCTGTGGTAGCTGATACGAGTTAGGCAGTGTAAAGCAGGGTTGATGAAACCAGCACCTAATACCTACCACACAGAGGCCGCGTAACTCTAATTGAAAGTCATGATAAAAAAAATCGGGCGTTCGGGATCTTCAATCTACTTTGCAGAAAGGCGTTCATAATTAGATTAATTCTGCCTTTTATTCATATTGAAGCACAAGAAATGCCTATCAAGTCCGTATTTAATATGGTAAAACGTTATCCTTAGAGCTCTGTGACTGTATAACAAATATTCACTAGAAAAACAGCCAGAAGTTTAGTACGTCCGACCCGACTAATTTTCACTTTCTTCCAGTCACAGACCAACAACTATATGCGAGTCAAACAATCAGTCGTTTCAGTGGTCCTCTCCGTAAAAACTGCTCGCCAAAGTATCCCACACAGAGCACGAAACACACCACGCGGAGTTGTTCCTACGACCAGAAAGTTCACACTCTCGTATCTTTCAAACTATTTTAGAAACTTTCATTAAAATGTTCGTAACTCCAGTCGCTTGAGTCACGATATGTTCGAACCGAAATTAGCTCATTATTTCCTCATACACAACGTAGGTACTTTTGAACATTTTATTTCGGTTGTTCGAATGTGATTCATGTACCTTTGTGAACTTATCATTTCTGACAACGCATGCTGTTACATCGTGATTACCTCTAAATACCACATTAATGCAATAAATGCTCGAAATAATGTTAGTCAACCTCAATGCATTTGGCAATACGTGTAACGACATTCCTCTCAACAGAAAGTAGTTTGCCTTCCGTAATGTTCGCACATGCATTGACAATGCGCTGAGGCATTTTGTCAGGCGTTGTCGGTGGATCACGATAGCAATAATCCTTCAACTATCGCCACAGAAAGAAATCCGGGGACGTCAGGTCCGGTGAACGTGTGGGCCATGGGACGGTGCTTCGACGACCAATCCACCTGTCATGAAATATGCTATTCAATACCGCTTCAAGTACATCGTCATTCTGTCATTCAGTGAAACATCTTGTAAAAACATCGGTAGAACATTACGTAGGAAATCAGCAGACACCGCACCATTTAGACTACCATCGATAAAATGGGACCAATTATGCTTCCTCCAATAATGACGCACCATACATTAACCCGCCAAGGTCGCTGATGTTCCACTTTTTGCAGCCATCGTGGATTTTCCGTTGCCCAATAGAACGTATTATGCCGCTTTACGTTACCGCTATTGGTGAATGACGCTTCGTCGCTGAATAGAACGCGTGTAAAAGATCTGTCATCGTCCGGTAATTTCTCTTGTACCCAGTGGCAGAACTGTACACGACGTTCAAAGTCGTTGCCATACAATCCTTGGTGCATAGGAATATGGTACGGGTGCAGTCGATGTTGATGTAGGATTCTCAACGCCGATGCTTTTGAGATTCCCGATCCTCACGCAATTTGTCTGCTACTGATGTGCGGATTAGCCGCGACAGCAGCTGAAACACCTACTTGAGCATCATCATTTGTTGCGGGTCGTGGTTGACGTTTCACATGTGACTGAACACTTCCTGTTTCCTTAAATAACGTAACTATCCGGTGAACGGTCCGGACACTTGGATGATGTCGTCCAGGATACCGAGCAGCATACATAGCACACGCCCGTTGGGCATTTTGATCACAATAGCCATACATCAACACGATATCGACCTTGTCCGTAATTGATAAACGGTCCATTGTAACACGGGTAATGTATCAGGAAGCAAATACCGTCCGCACTGGCGGAATGTTACGTGATACCACGTACTTGTACGTTTGTGGCTATTACAGCACCATCTATCACAAAGCGAAAAAAGTGATCCAGCTAAAACATTAATATTTCTTTACGTACTGCACGAATATGTAAGAAAAATGGGGGGTTCCTATTAAAAAAAAAACGCTGTTGATATCCGTTTGACCTATGGTAGTGCCATCTGGGGGGCCAACTATAACGCCATCTGGTTTCCCCCTTCAAGCTAGACATATTTTTTCGTTTGACGCTTATTTCGTGAGACATTTGGCCCGGCCACTATCAATGAACCTCCCTGTACATAAATCAGAACCGAATTATTTTGGCCACTGTTGTCCAAAGTGCGTAGACAGTTCAGCGTGGCACTATTTTCTATAGGACTTCCACCTACCTTCAAGAAGCAAGCGATAAATACGGCCCATATTCGTTTAGGATTGTGGCTACCGGCTTATGGTGCGGACTGACAACAGATAATTACCTTGTCGCGGTCGCGAGCCAGAAATAAGCCCGCGAGCTGTTTTCCGCGTTGTTCAGCGCCGCCACGCGTCGGATGCTGTAAGCAGTAATTACGGCGTGGCCTCATTCTGTCAGGCGGACAGCCCCCTGCAGACCTGGTGTGGCATCGGCGGGCGGTTCACTGCAGGCCGGCTGTGGAACCCTCCCTCCCTCCCTCCCTCCCTCCCGCCCACGCTGCCCCCCGCCACAGGAATGCTACGGCGTACCGAGTGCCGCCACACGCGATGCTCGGACTGGCCGCAAACTGGCAATTGAGAGCACGCGATCCGACCATTACACCACAAGTGGGGAGCACCCTTACGTGAATGCGTCCGCTCCGGCACGGATCGCACAGACACACATTTGCGTGTGGGAACGTGTCATCGAGCAAACGTGTACATTTCACAGAGAGTGGTCGCGTTAATACACATTACCCTTAGATGCGACCGCAAGCTGTCCACAAATGTTCCATAACTAGTGAAGTTTCAGATTCCTAAGCTGCGAAGGAATGTTTCATAATAGAGCATATTTCAACCTCTATCGTTTCGTTAATCTGCTGTTGATCTGCTTTCCTCTAGACCAGATAAACATTTCATTGAAGTCTTTTGTACGGCGAGTACCAAAGTGCCTACAGATCCTATATAATAAGGCAAAAAGGTACGAGGGCTGTTCACCAAGTTCACTGTTGCCCATTAAAATTGCTACACCACGAAGACGTCGTGCTACAGACGGCAGAAGATGCTGTGATGTGCAAATGATTAGCTCTTCAGAGCATTCACACAAGGTTGGGCTGGCCGGAGTGGCCGAGCGGTTCTAGGCGCTACAGTCTGGCACCGCGCGACTGCTCCGGTCGCAGGCTCGAATCCTTCCTCGGGCATGGATGTGTGTGATGTCCTTACGTTATTTGGGTTTAAGTAGTTCTGAGCTCTAGGGGAATGACTACCTCAGAAGTTAAGTCCCATAGTGCTCAGAGCCATTTGGACCATTTGAAAACAAGGTTGGCGCCGGTGGCGACACCTACAACTTGCTGACACGAGGAAACCGATTTCTCATACACAAACAGCAGTTGACCGGCGTTGCCTGGTGAAACGTTGTTGTGATGCCTCGTGTAAGGAGGAGAAATGCGTACCATCACGTTTCCGACTTTGATAAAGGTCGGTTTGTAGCCTATCGCGATTGCGGTTTATCGTATCGCGACATTGCTGCTCGCGTTGGTCGAGATACAATGGCTGTTAGCAGAATATGGAATCGGTGGGTTCAGGAGGGTAATACGAAACGCCGTGCTGGATCGCAACGGCCTCGTATCATTAGCAGTCGAGATGACAGGCTTCTTATCCGCATGGCTGTAACGGATCGTGTAGCCACGCCTCGATCCCTGAGTCAACAGATGAGGACGTTTGCAAGACAACAACAATCTGCACGAGCAGTTCGACGACGCTTGCAGCACCATGGACTATCAGCTCGGAGACCATGGCTGTGGTTACCGTTGACGCTGCATCACAGACAGGAGCGCCTGCGTTGGTGTATTCAACGACGAACCTGGGTGCACGAATGGCAAAACGTCATTTTTTCGGATGAATCCAGGTTCTGTTTACAGCATCATGATGGTGCATCCGTGTTTGGCGACATCGCGGTGAACGCACTTTGGAATCGTGTATTCGTCATCGCCATACTGGCGTAACAACATGCGTGATGGTATGGGGGCCATTGGTTATACGTCTCGGTCACCTCTTGTTCGCATTGACGTCACATTGAACAGTGGACGTTACATCTCAGATCTGTTAGGACCCGTGGCTCTACCCTCATTCGACTCCTGCGAAGCCCTACATTTCAGCAGGATAATGCACGACCGCATGTTGCAGGTCCTGTACGGGCATTTCCGGATACAGAAAATGGTCGACTGCTGCCCTGGCCAGCACATTCTCCACATCTCTCAACAACTGAAAACGTCTGGTCAATGGTGGCCGAGCAACTGGCTCGTCACAATACGCCAGTCACTACTCTTGATGAACTGTGGTATCGAGTTGAGGCTGCATGGGCGACTGTACCTGTACACGCCATCCAACCTCTGTCTGACTCAATGCCAGAGGTGGTTGTTCTGGGCACTGATCTCTCAGGATGTATGCACCCAAATAGCGTGAAAAAATAACATGTTAGTTGTAGTACAATATGTTTGTCCAAGGAATACCCGTTTATCATCCGCATTTCTTCTAGGTGCAGCAATTTTAATGGTCAGTAGTGTAAAATATTAGAATCTGGGATTCGAAACGGGAGTATCTTCCATATGCGGCCTCACCGAATCCACGCTACGCTTTGCTCCTGGCACATGAACTCAGTCAGAATCCGAACAGTAGAATCATCCGTCTAAGTGACTTTTCCACTCCTCCATATCCTACGTTTTATGGCTTCGGTACCATGTTTTCCTATGACAGACGTTTGTATCACTAATGAGTGGTTTTAGAATTACAACTCTCACTGCAGTACCCTTCTGTTGTGTTGGTGCCGACAGTGCGGCATTCATTTCTGCGGTGACATTTGCAGCTGTCGTTTCCTTCTTTTTCGTCACAATCCTCTTCAATGGCAGTCTGTCACAATTTGTAATGAAACACTTTCCTTCGCCTTGGTACTTGGCGGATGATGTTTTTTGGCCTCTCCTGGCTTCTCTGTATCCTCGATACTCGTTGGTTGTGATAGCACCTATCATACGAGTACCAGCATTTTGCCCAAACTGGAATTCAATTAGCTCCGACATTGCGCACTTACTACTGCACATGATGCTGTTTTCGCCACGAGTGACATTTGCAACGTATGAGGCCGCTGCAAAGGTGCTATTCGTGGTCAGACATAACATTGCAACCAAGAGCAG
Organism: Schistocerca gregaria; assembly: GCF_023897955.1. NCBI lineage: Eukaryota > Metazoa > Arthropoda > Insecta > Orthoptera > Acrididae > Schistocerca > Schistocerca gregaria. The sequence continues at coordinate 925,631,969 of NC_064922.1, read as the reverse complement.
CATCTACATTTATGTTCAAATTTGCATTTTTTGGTCACCAGTCCTCTTCCTGTTTTGACGCCCGCAACGAATTCCTCTCCCGTGCCAACGTTTCCATCTCAGAGCACCTGCAAGGGACATCCTCTGTTATTTGCTGAGTTCCAAGTCGATACTCCAGGCGAGTGTAAAATGAATGTGCGCAGCGGAGAATAATAAACTCTTAAATGAAGATTTGGTCCTGTCTGACTACCCTCTGAAGTAGATCTTAGGATCTCGTAATTCTATAAATTACAATCTAAACCTAAATGAATGATGAAGGCAAATAATACTGCTAAATCTACATCTACATTCATACTCCGCAAGCCACCCAACGGTGTGTGGCGGAGGGCACTTTACGTGCCACTTTCATACCTCCCTTTTCTGTTCCAGTCGCGTATGGTTCGCGGGAAGAACGACTGTCTGAAAGCCTCCGTGTGCGCTCGAATCTCTCTGATTTTACATTCGTGATCTCCACGGGAGGTATAAGTAGGGGGAAGCAGTATATTCAATAACCTCACCCAGAAACGCACCCTCTCGAAATCTGGCGAGCAAGCTACACCGCGATGCAGAGCGCCTCTCTTGCAGAGTCTGCAATTTCAGTTTGCTAAACATCTCCGTAACGCTATCACGGTTACCAAATAACCATGAGATGAAACGCGCCGCTCTTCTTTGGATCTTCTCTATCTCCACCGTCAACCCGATCTTGTACGAATCCCACACTGATGAGCAATACTCAAGTATAGGTCGAACGAATGTTTTGTAAGTTACCTCCTTTGTTGATGGACTACATTTTCTAAGGACTCTCCCAATGGTACCCACCTTACCAACAATTAATTTTATATGATCATTCCATTTCAAATCGTTCCGCACGCATTCTCCCAGATATTTCACAGAAGTAACTGCTACCAGTGTTTGTTCCGCTATCATATAATCATACAATAAAGGATCATTCTTTCTATGTATTCGCAATACATTACATTTGTCTATGTTAAGGGTCAGTTGCCACTCCCTACACCAAGTCCCTATACGCTGCAGATCTTCCTGCATTTCGCTACAATTTTCTAATGCTGCAACTTCTCTGTATACTACAGCATCATCCGCGAAAAGCCGCATGGAAATTCCGACACTATCTGAATGATAAACGTTATTTCTGCTTATATATTTATTGTAGATTAAAAAAATCCTTTATATTACAAAGTATACATTTACTAAGTAAAATTACTAATCAGTTGCCGAACTCCGCCCCTTATTATGATTGCGCGGTCTAATATCAATAACACGAAATGACTGACATCATCTACGTAACGAACACTAGAAGACACTACTTTCAGAGATGATCTACGGTGGTGTGGAACTTCAGTGGGAATAAACTAAAGTGATCACAGCTCTTTAGCCTTTATAGCCATAAGAAGCCGAAGCAATTTGCGATATCACCGTATGTACCGCGTCCGGTGCGTCGAAGTGTTGGTTCTCTTACTCGTCTGCGACGATGGAAGAACTCCAGCCACCAATAAACTCTTTCAAAGACTAGGACGGCAGAATGCGGTTCTCTGACTAATATACTCTAACACTGTCTTCTTCTCTCTGTGTCCTACAGACGAGAAACGCGAACTCCTAGCCACAAGGACGGAGTTCAGATAACGACTCAACGTAAGTATAGGCAAAGGAAGTGTTCTCAATTACTGAACGCCCCGTAGTCAACGACGCTTTCTAACCCGGAGGTGAAGTCCAGAATGGCATTGGTTTGCAACAGTACAGTGTCTAACTGATATAGCTATAAAAGCTCGTGAGAGCAAAGACAGCAAGTCCGTCTGTACCAACAAAGCTGATATCGAGCGACCCGTACACACGGGCGATCACAACAGAAGACCACGTGTCTCCACCGCTGACCTTGTTGTGTGACTTCATCTGATTTTAGCAGGGTCATTTGCCAGCGCATTTTGTCGCTGTGGCATGCCGATTGGTCTACACTTACTGCAAACAAGCTTCGGGCCTTGAAGCTTCTCCCCACGGCTTGGACGACCTCTTCACGCCCTTCTCGGTGGGAGGACGTCGTTTTGGCCCGGTTACGGATTGGACACTGCCGGTTCAGCCATCGCCATCTGCTGACCGCTGCGCCGGCGCCGTTCTCCCCATGTGGGCAGTTGCTGACGGTACGCCACGTTCTAACGTCCTGTCCGAATTTTAATACACTGCCCATTGATCTTGGCCTGCCATGTACTCTGGATGACACTTTAGCGGATGACCCAGGAACAGCTGCTCGTGTTCTTCGTTTTATCCACTTGACAAACCTGTCTAAGGACATTTGGTTATGCTGTTTTCTTTTAATCCCTTGCCGGTTAATGTGCTTTTTATAGTGTTGTCATTTTTAGTTGCTGTTTTAACATTGTGCCTCTCAGTGCATTCATAACTTAGTCTGGGCGCTAATGACCACCGTAGTTGTACGCCCTAAAGCCACAAAAAAAAGAGAAAAGAAAACCCGCTGGCCTCCCAGCAAGGCTCAGTTCCCCGCCATCATAATTCCGAAAACGAATCATATTCCCGAAGCTACAGAATATTCTATCTCTCTACACATTCTTCAGAACGCCAACCAACCGTATTTCAGTCTTTTGTCGCCCAGCGCGGAAAGTTTGCGAGGGAAAACCTATACTCGTACAATGGTACGCTTCTGAGTAAAAATCCTTGGAAACAACCCAGCCTGCGTGGTTTCCGGGGTGCCACTTCTTCGTTCCTCGCACCTGCGTCCAAAATTTGCAGAGTTCGTTAGTATTATCCGGTTATCATTCCTGCCCTACTACAATAGCAGCCGATAGCAGTCGGTCGTCCTTGTATTGTGTCTTCGTTCTCAGGTGTCACCACGTCCGTCTAGGTACTTCCTGTGTTTAAGCAGGACCAACACACCTGTGTGAGCCTTCCATCTAGGGCTTGAGTTCCGCCTGCCGTTTCATCTCCACTGGCGTTCCGTCCTCTACTAGTATAGACAATCATTCATTACGTCATTCTGATAACAAAGACACTCCGTCACCTTTCATGCAATAAGCGTTAATAATTATTTACAAGACGTATGTATTAATATAAACGATGTACAACCTATCAAATGATACCTAATTGTGTTTGTAGGTCATGGCGAAGTATGTGGATGGGTGCTTGTAAGGTGGGAAATTTTAGCCATTTTACAGAGTGTAAGCTCCCAACAGCAAAATTCCAAAACCTCCCAACAGTAAAAAATATAATTATTTATGTCATTCACATTCAGTGTAAGCTTCCCGTAACCTACTAATAATACAATGTGACTAATTTCTCAATAAATTTGTCGCTCACTTATAACCTTTCAGTAATGACTGTGAATTTAAACTGGTGAATTTTGGACGTCAGCAGCGCTGCGTCATGGCCCTGAAAGATCATTCTGAATAAATTGAAAATTCTTACCTCAATAAGGTCGTCGGATAACGCGTATATATCTGCTCCTATAAGAAATTTTTCTGGCACAGCCATTTGCAATGCTGGCCGATAGATTTGTCATGTATAAAAAGAAACAACTGATTTTTCTTTACAATAATCGGGTGACCATGGATTGGAGAAATTAGTAAGTTCTTTAAATTGAGATGATTGATTATCAAAAGTTAATTTTTATAAGGAAGATTACTAGTAAGAGATTTTTTAAAACATTTACATGGGGCTTGACAAAACAATAGTACATAGGCGCGAGGCTGGTTTTACCTTATATTATATCGCTCAGGCTCCGCCATCGCTCCCCATGACTGGTGCAGCCAACTCCACACAACTTACTCCTACTGCTACACAGTTCCTACTGCAGTCAACACTGCTCTTTGGTCTCAGATTCTCTTATAGCTTACATATCGCAGGCAGCGCGTGGGCAATCCATTGAAATTACATCTGCTCAAGTGCGCTAGCAACAAATTCCTTAATCATGGTCCTCTTACAAGAGTGTATTCTGATTTATTGTTTTAGTCTACAGTTTTCGCCCTCTACAGCTCCCACTAGTAACATGTAAGTCAGTCCCTAATTTATTAACACACGTCCTATCACCCTGTGCCTTCTTCGTGTCATCGTTTCCCACATATTCATTTCCTGACCGATACTGAGGAGAACCTCCTCATTCCTCTCTTTATCAGGCCACCTAATTTTCAACATACGTCTGTAGCACTGCATCTCAGATGCATCGATTCTCTCCTGTTTGGTTTTTCTCCAGTCCTTGTTTCACTACCGTTTAACGCTGTGCTGCAGAAGTTCATTCTCGTAAATTTATTCCTCAAATTAAGACCTATGTTTGATACTGGTAGAGTTCTCTAGGAATTTCCCTTTAGCCATTGCTAGTCTGCTTTTTATATCCTCCTTTCTCCGTCTTCACGGGCTATTTTGCTGCACAGATAGCAGAATTCCTTAACTTCGTGTACTTCGTGATCCCCAATCCTGATGTTAAGTTTCTCGCTGTTCTCATTTCTGTTGCTTCTCATTACTTTCGTCTTTCTTCGATTTACTCTCAGTCCTTATTCTACACTATGAAAACTATAATACGAGTAAATGTAGATGTGCAAAAGACGCTTTTACCCTACAGCCAGTTTCAGGTGGTTCCTGACGATGCTCATATGGCTCAATTTAGCTATTTGTGTAATAAATATTTAAGAAGATAATTACCCTCATGAAATTTTATGCTGTGGGGGACGGGTGGAATACGTTCTCTTTTAGAGTAATTAATTAATATATATGTTGAAAGTAGATTTCTAAATCAGCAATATTATACAATACGCCTGAAGCTAGGCGTACCTCAGAATCAGATCGTTGTATGCTTTATTTAGCAAACAGTTGTGTCTTATCAACTGCTGATTAAGAAGAAATATCTGAAGTGTGTAGTTGGAGCACAGTAGCGTATGTTAGTAAAATATAGGAAGGTGTAAACCAAAGGAATCCAATACGTTTGGTATATTTTAGCGAGAAGGATATTAAAATAAGTAGTCATATAAAGTACAAAACGAAGAGATATCAGAAAGATTTGTTACGCAAACATATCAATGAAAAATTTATACCAGATGAAGAAAACTGCAAATGGATAGTAGATTTGAGACTGGAAGGCGCAGCAAAATAGAAACATCATATGAACAGAAAAATGTTAGAACATGTAAATCAGGTTATCAATAAAACTTGTTGTATAGTGAGGAAAAGACACACTAGTTCTACGTCGCCAGACCTGCCTAAAAAACAAAGTTCTCGACTTACAAGCTAGTCCCAGAAGCACTCATCTAAATATACTCTGTAATTTATTTCCGTGTCACTCAAAATTTAAACTGATTTCTGTGAGCAGCTGGCAGCCAAGTAAAAACATATAAAGTGAACAGACAGCTAATCAGATGAGAAGCCCCACGAGAAATAACGTGAACTGTTATTTTATATCTCTTTCCATGTTGATTTCCGACAGTCTGGGTGATTGACTGACCTGGCCTTGCAACATTAACCAAAACGGCCTTGCTGTGCTGGTACTGCGAACGGCTGAAATCAAGGGGAAACACGGCTGTAATTTTTCCCGAGGGCATGCAGCTTTACTTTATGGAGAAAGACTGGCAATGGCAAGGAAAGAGTTCCGAAGAAGAGAAATTTGTTAACATCGAGTATAGATTTATGTATCAGGAAGTCGTTTCTGAAAGTATTTGTATGGAGTGCAGCCATGTATGAAAGTCAAACATGGACGATAAATAGTTTGGATAAGAAGAGAATAGAAGCTTTCGAAATGTGGTACTACAGAAGAGTGCTGAAGATTAGATGGGTAGATCACATAACTAAATGGGGACAAAATCTTTCTGATTCTGCAGTTTCAGCTCACAGGGAGACCACATCAGTTTTACGCTCACTGACCAGTCAGAAAAGTACTACTGTGTGACGTTACGTTGATCTACAGTGACTGACTATAGGCTCCACACACATAAGAAACCAAGAGGACATAAGTTAGCATAACTTACGCTTTGCACTATATGTAGCCCACCTGCTTTCTTTACGTTCAGCCTTTTTTCTACTTGCCCACCAAAATCCATGAGAAATCTATGCCTTATAAATCGCCATGTTTATTTACGCGGGTGGTTCACAACCTGACCCAAACCTTCATAGTTGACAGCGTCGCGATTTCGAATCAGGTAGACCTAACTGTTTCGTGTAGTTTGCTGTGGTGTGAACGTGGGAAATACACTGAAGAGCCAACGAACTGGCGCATCTGCATAATATCGTGTCGAATCCCGGCGAGCACGCAGAAGTGGCGCAACACGACATGGTAAGGACTCGAGTAATGTCTGAAGTAGTGCTGGATGGAATTGATACCATTAATCCTGCAGGGCTGTCCATAAATCCGTAAGAGTACAAGGAAGTGGAGATCTCTTCTGAATAGCACGTTGCAAGGCATCCCAGATGTGCTCAGTAACGTTAGTTTCTGAGGTGTTTGGTGGCCAGCGGAAGTGTGTAAACTCAGAAGAGTGTTCCTGGAGCCACGCTGTATCAGTTCTGGAAGTGTAGGGTGTCGCATTGTCCTGCTGGAATTGCCCAAGTCGTCGGAATGCACAATAGACATGAATAGATACAGGTTACCAGGCAGGTTTCTTACGTACGTGTCACCTGTCAGAGTCCTATCAAGACGTATCACGGGTCTCATATCACTCCAACTGCACACGCCCCACACTATTACAGAGCCTCCAACAGCTTGAGCGATTCCCTGCTGACATGCAGGGTCGATCGATTCATGATAATGTCTCTATACCGGTACACGTCCATCCGTTCGATACAATTTGAAACGAGACTCGTCCGACCAGGCAACATGTTTCCAGTCGTCAACACTCCAAGTCGGTATTGATGGGCCTGGGCGAGGAGTAAATATTTGTGTCGTACAGTTATCAAAGGTACAAGAGGGGGCTTTCGGCTCCGAAAACTCGTATCGATGATGTTTCATTGAATGGTTCGCACGCTGACACTTGTTGATGGCCCAACATTGAAATCTGCAACAATTTGGGGAAGAGTTGCAGTTCTGTAACGTTGAACGATTCTCTTCAGTCGTCGTTGATCCAGTTCTTGCAGGCTCTTTTGCCGGTCTCAGCGATGTCTGAGATTTGATGTTTAACGGTATTCCTGACATTCAGTGCTACCTTGTAGGTGCTGTGTCTCATCTCTCGTTCGTTCGTTGTGTTATCACAACATTCTAACTCACTTATCTTGATAACCTGCCATTGTAGGAGCAGTAACCGATCTAACAACTGCGCCAGACACTTGTTGTCTTATATGTGCGTTCCCGACTGCTGCGCCATATCTTGCCTGATTAGATATCTCCGTATTTGAATACCCATGCCTATACCACTTTCTGTCTGCAGTTTGTGGCCCAGTGGCTAGTATTGCTGCCTCTGGATCACGGGGTCCATGGTTTGATTCCCGGCCGGGTTGGGGATATCCTCTACCCAGGGATCGATTGTTTGTGTTGGCCTCATCATTTCATCATTCGTGACAGTGGCTGGATTGGACTGGGTAAAAAAAATTGTAGTGTGTAAAAATTAGGACTTGGTACGGGCGCTGATGACCGCGCAGTTGAGCGCTCCACAAACCAACTATCATCCTGTTAAACACTTTCTTTGGCTCATCAGTGTAGAACAGTGTAATGGTAGTGTACAGTTTAAAGTTTCTGGGGGGACAGATTTCGAATCAGGTATGTCTAACTATTTGACCATGCTGTGAGCATAGGAAATTGGGTGGTGCAATGTTTGTGTTGTTGTTGAGAGAAGGAAGAAAATGAAATATGGCATCAGCATATAAGCTGCTTCTGCCGCATTGCAGTACGTGAGCCGCTGAGCTTAATGTCATTATCCCATGGACAAATCAACTTTGACAGTGTTAGATGCCAACTCATCACTGCAGACAGGCTTGTAATTTTATTCAGGACTTTGGCGCAAAACCTGATTATCAGGAGTTTGACGCCATCAGCAGTCCTACCGTTACCTGTAAAATACTGGCGATGAAAATGGTAAATGTTAGAGGAGGCACACACTGTGTACGGAAACACACTTTCCAAAGTTATATAAAAAATGAATGTGCACACTACCAGTACATACGTAACTGAGAAGTAAAAGGAAATAAAAGAAATAGGATGGATATCCGTAAATACTTTCCATACGTACTGCCACAGAAAATGGTGATGCTTATCAAAAATCATATTTTATTACCGTAAGCTGTTATGCAAAATATTTATTATGGATACCACATCCTACTTCACAAACTAGTGTCAGACGCTGGTATTTCTGTAATCAGAGGGTTTATATGAATACCTGCATGACGCTCTGATCCACTCTACACGACGTAATAAATCGCCAACTAAACTTGAGCACTTAATACAGGAAGTTTAAATACCGTTACGTGTTAGTTTTGGAAGCACATACTTGTCCGTGTATTCAAATTCCTTACGCCTAGAGAAAGTCCTAAAGTATGAACTCTGAGATTTCAATTGATCTGTGGAATTAGTTTTATAGTTCTTAAGAATACAAGTAGGAAAGGAACAAGACTGGAATTTTAGCTGAATCTGTTCTTGTAAACTGAAATGAAAACTTCACGTTCTGAAAAACAAAACGGAAAAATAAAGAATGATAAAGAGATCAAGCAGTAGTTGGGTATCTTCAGTTTAGTGTAAGCGTAGAATACTACACTGTCAGTCACATTAACGTGACCACCTGTCAAAAGACTGAATACCGTATTTTGCGGACTGTAAGGCGCTTAGGAGTGTAAGAGGCATTTTATTTTTTAAGAAATTAAAAAAATAATATTCATGTCATTTTTACTACGAGGGTTGGAACTTTAATAGTGGCAACTATTTATTTACAGCTCGTACAAAAGATACGCGTTTCAAAGTATCAAAATAACAAACAAATCAGTAACAGCTTGCACTGTACGTGCTTGAGCACTGTCCTGCAAAATGATAGTCAGGTCCTACAGAGCGTGTCATCACTTCTGTCTCTCTGCTGTTCATTTTTGGAACACAATCTTCAACCAGCATAGAAGAGATGATCCTTTCTGCAGGACCTGACCATCACTTTGCAGGACAATGCTCAAACTCGTACAGTGCAAGCTCTTATTTGTTTGACTGATGGGGCTGCTAGGTGCTATACCACCTACTGCACTCCCCTAACTTGAGCCCTCCTGAGTTCACCTCGATTGCTAAACTGAAGGAAACACGTCACGGCATTCGCCTCAGAACTGCTACAAAATCATTGGGCAATAGACCGCATTGCTCGAACTGTCAACACAACTGACTCTTCTAGGGGTATCCTACGACTTCCACATACCTGCAACGGGTTATACACAGTGCTGGTGACTACTTCGAAGATCAGTAAACCTTTGAAACACATGTACGAGCTGTAAATAAATCGTTGCCACTATTAAAGTTCAAACCCTTGTATTAGACTGAAAAGGCAGACTAAAAAGGATTCTTAGTTTATAAAACCGGACTGATCTTTAAAACCCTTAAAATCGTAATCTATACTTCCTGATTCTTCCTCTTCTTCCTCATCGTTGTCCTCTTCATATACGAGACGGTCTCCACGGCCATCGAGAGCGTTATTTATCGCGCGCTTCTTGAAAGATTTGACAATAATGTCTTCCCTCACTCTAGATCATGACTGTTCTATCCACTAATACACTTACGTGATTATAGAGCATTTTAAAGCTTCCTTCTGCATGAATTCATGTTGGGTTTCATCCATTTGTTCAATTCCTCTCATATGTACTTCAAATGGTTTATTTATCAAGACATCAAGAGGCTGCAATTGAGAAACAGTCTTACCGGGATAATAGCAATCTCTTTATCTCCCTGTCTCAGTTTCTCTTTCACACAATTTTCCAAATGATCTAGCACAAGAAGAGAACTATTTCTCAATAAAGCACCTTACCTTTTCTCCCACACTCTGTTAACCTGTAATTTCATACCAGCCTCCTCCGTCCAACGCTTGTCATGTACGTGACCAACACCTGGCGGTATTTCAGAAGGTTTTGGCATTGTTCCACGCTTGAAAATGATCATTGGATTCAGTTTAGTACCGTCACCACAATATGAAAGGACAACAGTGTCGTGAACTTTTTTCATGTTCACAGTTTTAGCATATTTCGTGGCAATAGACGGCCGTTGTTGGCGAGTGGTTCTAGGCGCTTCAGTCCGGAACCGCGCTGCTGCTACGGTCGCAGATTCGAATCCTGCCTCGTCATGAATGTGTCTGATGTCCTCAGGTTAGTTACGTTTAAGTTGTTCTAAGTCTAGGGTACTAATGCCCTCAGGTGTTAAGTCCCATAGTGCATAGAGCCGTTTAAACCATTTCATGGCAATAGTTCTGTTACTCGGCAGATCAAATGTCAGAGGAGTTCTGTCCATATTCGCTATTTGGCTTAGTCCCACATTGACTTCGGCATTGAATAATAAAGCGGTAGAATGATAATATTCTCTCATTACATCTTGTGCCATTTTCTGAGATATTTTGGTTTTGGTTCGCATGCGAAGTCCATGACGGTTCATAGAACGGTAGCGCCAACCAACTGCACCCTTAAACTCAGTTCCACTGTAGAGCTAGTTTACGAGCGTGTATTTCCATCATTTTTATATTGTTTCAGGTGCCACTTTGACGGTATCCTTGAATTCATTTCAATATGTTATGTTCTAGTTTTGGTCATTTTGCATCAGCCCTCTTTGTGTGCATTTAGCCTTCCTCACTTTTTTCAGCTCTTCTTTACTAATCCGCCACTCGCGAATAGTTTTTTCTGTTGGTGGAGGTCCGAAATGCCGCTCGCCTGCTCTGTTTCCATGTTCTTTTGCATTTGCTGCTACTTTCAGTTTATAGCTCGCATCATATAAATACCTTTAATTTTTTTTTCATTTATGAAAATAGCTACTAACAAAAGTGCTGTACTGTTACCGATGTCACAAATTCCTTTTAGTTAAAGTTCACAGGCACCCTAAACTGCAGTGGCGCATGATAGGTTAGACAGTAATCTGGGTTTGTGATGGCTGAGCGGGAGGCAGAAAGTGTTGTGGATCGTCGAACTCATGTTCTGCCAGTTGAATCCAATGTTGGCAGAGATAGGTTTCCCGCAGTCATTTTTAAGACTGTGAGGTACTTTAAATTAAACACATGTTGGTTATCAGTGTTTCAAAAACGAGAATTTTAGAGACAATTTTTTGGAGGAAGAAGTGCGTGTTATAGCCTGTATTAATTCGAACCACCTGCGACGCGTAGGCCGCTGCGGAAAGTGCAGGGAGAGTGTCAGGGATACTGTAAGGACGTCGGGCAAGGCCTATTTCTTGGCCGACTCTATCTGTGCTAGGTTTCTCGATTGAGGATTGTAATGTTACTTGAATTACGTAACCATTATGGTACCTCACCTGAACCTCTCGATACCAGTAACATTCTACCGTATTTCTGTTAACTACTTAACATAGTTTTGCGAGAACATTCAGATTTGACTTCACTTTTGATACATCGAATGTTTATATTTCAATGATATTATTCTTATGTGTATTCTTTCTTTTGTCACTATGATCTTTGACGTACTTGTAAGTCTGATTTTTGGTCGCGTAAGCGATAGTTAGTTAGTTGTTAGAGAGTCGGACCTTGAGAAAGTCAAGTCTTGGACGTCATGTTGGAAAGACACATAACGTAGTCAGCTTATAAAATGTGAACTTTAACAGTGACTGTGAGGAAGATGTTTTCATGTATGTTTTGTATTGTGAAGTGACGTTTTGTGTTTACGTGATATTGCAATAAAAGCAATTAAAAGGAAGTGTAACTTAGTTTCGGAGTGCTGATTATTTTTTTACATCACCATTGTCCAGAAAAAGTGTAATCTTCAAGGATGGTTTGTGAAGCGCATCTACAAAACTTTTGAATATAGCAGAATAAAACCTAGGCCTCTTTTCATCCGAGCTTCGGATCATATCCACCTAGATTTTCAACGATTGAGCCATGATTTTACGACGGGACCAGCGTGGGAAACACAAAAAGATGAGTGCCTAGTTTTTTTATTATTACATGAAATGACTTCATTAACTGTGCGCTAATGACACTTGCCACATAATGACTGTTGTTGACCGAAAATGCAGTATTTAGCAGCGTGAGAAACACCACAATCGTTATTAAATTCTGACCTTTGTTGTGGTAGGGTTGTTAGAGCATCCACGGCGTGTACAGCCCGACTGAGGTGGTCTCTGAGATTCTCGACTGGCTATGAATGCAGGGAGGTTTGTGGCCAGAGGAGCTGTTAGAACCTTTCAGGCACACTGCGAGCTGTGTGACAGGCTGCACGCCGAGAAGAAACAGACTGCATGTAGGGGTGGATACGGTCCTCAGAGGCAGATGCCAACTTCTGTTGGTCCACTGAGCCTTTCTGAATGACAAGATCAGCCAGCGAATGCCACGAAAACATTCCCCAGACCAAAACGCTCCATCTTCTGAGCCGGAACCTTTCCTTTCAGTCGTTTCATGCAGTACAGGCCAACGGCTATCTGTCCTGTAGAGCGTAAAACGTGATTCATCTCAAAAGGCAACCTGTCACCATTGAATGGACGTCCAGCTGTCGTAGTGGCGTGAAAATTCCAGCCTCTGTCCCCTGAACAGCAATCAGCACGGGTGCAAGAACCACGCACCCGCTACAGAAACCTATACGCAGCAACTTTCTCTGAACGGTCGTTGAAGAGACACTGTTAGGAAGCCTCTTGGTTCAGCTCGGTGGTCACCTGCTCAACACTTGCACTTCTATTCACCCTTATATATCTCCGCAGCCATACACGGTATATTATAGCCACGGTGGTTTGCGAACAGTTGACAACCTCAGCCGTTTCGAAAACGCTACCACCATTGGTTCGAGAGCCAATGTTCATGCCCTTTTGGACGTCAATCGTTCCGTTTCCGCCTTCCTACAAAGACAGCACTGTTTTCCGCGCCCTCTTTACGCTTGTATGCACTTCTTTGCTAGTGCAGTCACCAGCCGTCTCAATGGTCATTTCACTATGAGACGGCGGTCATATTAATGTAACTGTGCTGGGTCTTAAACTTCCAGGTTGAATGACCTTTCTAATCAATACCACGCGGACACCTGGCTAGAGGATGTTCACAATTCCGATAACAAGATAATCTTTGCTATGGAACTGGCTGAAATGCTCTCCAATTCGAAGAAGGAAAAAAAAGGAGAGACACCGTATCGGTTTGCATTTGATATTTCCTTACTGTATACATGTAAAGCGTCGCTGAATGAGACGTTGCAGTGGCTGTTCCACTAGATATGCTATCAGGCTGAGTTGAGCTTAAATTCTCGGATCGCTTTTCTGATTTAGCTTCCCATTTTCCATAAACCCATTTCAGACATATGGTGGGATGGTTCCTGCAATAGAGTGCTGTTGGTATCGTCCTACATCCGTTTGTATTATTAGCTAGAGCCTCGTCTCTTGGGAAGCGAGAACGCTACCGCCAGGAGCTGCGGACCCGAGCACGGGGTCCCGGGTTCGAATCCCGGCGGGGTCAGGGATTATTACCTGCCTCGAGATGACTGGGTGTTTTTGTGTCGTATTCATCATTCATCCATATTACGGTCGGAGGAAGGCAGTGGCAAACCACCATCATCGTCTCTGTGGATCAGAACGCCGACACTATGTTACTTCCTAAATGTCCTCCGTTCTGTGACCTCTTAGGCTTTCCCGGCGTAATATGTCTTTAAAGTCTCCTCGGGCTTGCTTCTGGATCCTGAAATCGGCTTCATACAATATTTCGGCTATCTACCTATTCGCCATCTCCAGGAGAACGCTACTGTTACCAAGGCTGCAAATCGTCGTCCTATAAAGGTCTCCGGACCGTACACGGCAAATGCCGAAGCCGGCAGTTAAACCCAAGAACTTGCACGTTTGATGCTTGTTTTTGAGGGAAATGGATACTCAGAAAAGCAGATTCGTCGCTTTGCGAAAGATGATTTGGGGTTTAGGAAGCCTGGAAGATATAAAATTCCGTGTCAATGTGGGAAGGCTTACATCGGCCGTCCGATGCACACGGTTTAGAAGAATTTCGTGGAAGATCATACCAGGTTACAATAGACGGAAAAACTGGTGCAAGCAGAAAATTGGCTCTTAGCACTATGGGACTTAACATCTGAGTTCATCAGTCCCCTAGAACTTAGAACTACTTAAACCTAACTAACCTAAGGACATCACACACATCCATGCCCGAGGCAGGATTCGTACCTGCGAGCGTACCGGTCTCGCGGTTCCAGACAGTAGCGCCTAGAACCTTTCGGCCTCCCCGGCCGGCAAACAGAACACTGCTTAAAAGACGGATACAGGACGAAATTTGATGAGACTGTGACAGTTGCCAACACTTCGGGTTTTTGGAACAGTGTTCATAAAGAGGCAATTGAAGTTAGATTGACATACAATTTGATTAATAGAGAAATGGAACCATGTACTATCCCGCATCAAAACAGTGAGTTATTCGCCGCAGCCAGCCCGAGTGTTTGAAAATAGTATTTGAGTGCGATGCACCGTTACCGCCGGTGTTCTTCTAAGGGCGGCGCCCCCAGCCCAGCCTTGGACGCCAACGAGGGTGATGGCCGCCCATGCACCGAGTGCGGTACGGAGACATGTCCAGCCGGGACGAAGGTTTGCAGCCTTTGCAACACAAGTTCAGCGGGCCTCAGCAGCAGAAGCAGCAGCAGCATTCTCCTGAAGATGGAGGACTGTTTGATCGCCGGAACGTTGAATCAAGTTGATTTTAGTATCCGGCAGCAAAACCGAGGATAATTTCATGTCCTTCGTTTTATTTGTTAAAGGCAAATCGTCTATCCTACTTAGCTGAATGATCTACCCAGTACCAACAACTCAGCGCCTTGACCATTGAAAGAATTCCCATTATCCTTTTTAGTGATCGTAGATATGTTTCCAGAGTGAATAATTCGCATTGGAGTGGAGAGACAGTGTTGAAACTGTGCCGGACAGGGGGCACGAATCCTCACAGATTTGATTCTGTCGTATCTTCCTTCTTCACTGCGAGGGCTAGTTATGAGTCGTTCCATAATTGCTCAGCCGGTAAGAACATTGCCCGTGAAATGCAAGGTTCGAGTCCTGCTGCCGGCCGCGGTGGTCTCGCGGTTCTAGGCGCGCAGTCCGGAACCGTGCGACTGCTACGGTCGCAGGTTCGAATCCTGCCTCGGGCATGGATGTCTGTGATGTCCCTAGTTATGTTTAAGTAGTTCTAAGTTCTAGGGGACTAATGGCTCTGAGCACTATGGGGCTTAACATCTGAGGTCATTAGTCCCCTAGTACTTAGAACTACTTAAACCTAACCAACCTAAGGATAACACACAACACACAACAGCCAGCCATCACGAGGCAGAGAAAATCCCTGACGCCGCCGGGAAGGGAACCCGGGAACTCGGGCGCGGGAAGCGAGAACGCTACCGCACTACCACGAGATGTGGACTCTTCGTTACTGCTCAGGGTTCAAGCTACCTCAGTATCAAATTTCATCAAAATAGGTTCAATGGTTTAGTACGGGAAAGGTGACAAACGCACTTCAGCATTTGTAATGTTAGTGTGTACTGTGGGCGAGAAAAGTAAGAAATCGTATAGCGTAGATGGTCTGCACACGATGATTTCATGTTCTCGTTCTGTCTGTACGTTTTGCTTTCTCAAGGTCGCTTTAAGGGGTAAAATATATCTCGTCTGTTCATACTTCCATGACTGTCCCGGGCAACCTGTGCTGAAAAATGTAGGGTGCTGTGTCACCTAACTGATGAATCAAAATTCGTGAAAGAAAATTTCAGAACGGAGGTTAAATAAAAGACTAACAAACATCAAAATTATTGTAAGGTAACACCTTGCCATTATTTATGAATGAAGTAGACAAAATCTGTATTACAGAATGGCAATCAATTGCAAATGAATCAAAGGTGAAGGTGACAAGCAATGTTAGCAACGAAGACATCGGTTTACTAAACATTGAAACAGTGAAGACACTGTAGAAGATGTGGGTGAATCTGATAAATAGGGAGCTACTCAAACACAAACTGTTGAAGAAGACTTCACAAATATGATTTACATTACTTATACACTCCTGGAAATTGAAATAAGAACACCGTGAATTCATTGTCCCAGGAAGGGGAAGCTTTATTGACACATTCCTGGGGTCAGATACATCACATGATCACACTGACAGAACCACAGGCACACAGACACAGGCAACAGAGCATGCACAATGTCGGCACTAGTATAGTGTATATCCACTTTTCGCAGCAACGCAGGCTGCTATTCTCCCATGGAGACGATCGTAGAGATGCTGGATGTAGTCCTGTGGAACGGCTTGCCATGCCATTTCCACCTGGCGCCTCAGTTGGACCAGCGTTCGTGCTGGACGTGCAGACCGCGTGAGACGACGCTTCATCCAGTCCCAAACATGCTCAATGGGGGACAGATCCGGAGATCTTGCTGGCCAGGGTAGTTAAATTACAACTTCTAGAGCACGTTGGGTGGCACGGGATACATGCGGACGTGCATTGTACTGTTGGAACACCAAGTTCCCTTGCTGGTCTAGGAATGGTAGAACGATGGGTTCGATGACGGTTTGGATGTACCGTGCACTATTCAGTGTCCCCTCGACGATCACCAGAGGTGTACGGCCAGTGTAGGAGATCGCTCCCCACACCATGATGCCGGGTGTAGGCCCTGTGTGCCTCGGTCGTATGCAGTCCTGATTGTGGCGCTCGCCTGCACGGCGCCAAACACGCATACGACCATCATTGGCACCAAGGCAGAAGCGACTCTCATCGCTGAAGACAACACGTCTCCATTCGTCCCTCCATTCATGCCTGTCGCGACACCACTGGAGGCGGGCTGCACGATGTTGGGGCGTGAGCGGAAGACGGCCTAACTGGGTGCGGGACCGTAGCCCAGCTTCATGGAGACGGTTGCGAATGGTCCTCGCCGATACCCCAGGAGCAACAGTGTCCCTAATTTGCTGGGAAGTGGCGGTGCGGTCCCCTACGGCACTGCGTAGGATCCTACGGTCTTGGCGTGCATCCGTGCGTCGCTGCGGTCCGGTCCCAGGTCGACGGGCACGTGCACCTTCCGCCGACCACTGGCGACAACATCGATGTACTGTGGAGACCTCACGCCCCACGTGTTGAGCAATTCGGCGGTACGTCCACCCGGCCTCCCGCAAGCCCACTATACGCCCTCGCTCAAAGTCCGTCAACTGCACATACGGTTCACGTCCACGCTGTCGCGGCATGCTACCAGTGTTAAAGACTGCGATGGAGCTCCGTATGCCACGGCAAACTGGGTGACACTGACGGCGGCGGTGCACAAATGCTGCGCAGCTAGCGCCATTCGACGGCCAACACCGCGGTTCCTAGTGTGTCCGCTGTGCCGTGCGTGTGATCATTGCTTGTACAGCCCTCTCGCAGTGTCCGGAGCAAGTATAGTGGGTCTGACACACCGGTGTCAATGTGTTCTTTTTTCCATTTCCAGGAGTGTAATATGTTTGATACCTCAGGGGAATGTCCTGTGAGTTCGTTAATGGTTAAAGCCCGTTTAATTATGTTAGAAAGTGCAGGGGAATTTGGAAATAATTACTTCAGGCGATAGGCTAGCAGTGGATTGTATCAAAATTCTCTATTCACGGAAGCAGTGTCATTTCGAGTGATTCTACAGCGAGGGCGGTAAGGTGCAGCAGGCATGTAGCAGGAAAAATGAACGCTGACATTCCTTCCATAAGATGTAACATTTATTATCTTACAAGCTCACTTTTCTCAACTCGGTCAGCTCGCATCGGTATACAAGATGAAATTATTTTTATGGTTCCTTAAGAAGCGAGGGTGGGGGGGGGGGGGGGGGGGGCGGGGGAGTTCAAAATGGTTCAAATGGCTCTGAGCACTATGGGACTTAACATCTATGGTCATCAGTCCCCTAGAACTACTTAAACCTAACTAACCTAAGGACATGACACAACACCCAGCCATCACGAGGCAGAGAAAATCCCTGACCCCGCCGGGAATCGAACCCGGGCGTGGGAAGCGAGAACGCTACCGCACGACCACGAGATGAGGGAGGGGGGGGGGGTGGCGGTTCTGTTTCAACAGCTATAAGCGTTGGTAAAGAACGGTAAGGTGCATGTACTGAGAACGATATAAGCTCCAAATATTTTCAGTATCCTCACTTTTACATCAAAACTAAAAGAGAGGGAAGCACAGATAATGGATAATAGCATCGTAGGTGAAGAATACACGGCCCAGATGCTAATTGCACCAGACTGAAGATCACGACTAGTTCTCAAAACTATTAGTCTTCGTTTGATTGCCTGCGTTCATGACTTTCAAAGACAGAGGTTTTGGGGAGGCACGGCGGTGTTATTTCTTGCATCACGGCGTGGAGGAGCGATCTCGTATGATGTCGGTTCACAACTGTTAGTGACTGACTAGAAGGCACGACAGTACGTCATGGCCATCCCGCGTCGACATCCATTGCCTGTTATACATGTCCGCAGCTCGTGGTCTTGCGGTAGCGTTCTCGCTTCCTACGCACGGGGTCCCGGTTTCGATTCCCGGCGGGGCCAGGGATTTTCTCTGCCTCGTGATGACTGGGTGTTCTGTGTCTTTCATCGTCATTTCATCCCCGTCGACACGCAAGTCGCCGAAGTGGCGTCAACTCGAAAGACTTGCACCAGGCGAACGGTCTACCCGACGGGAGGCCCTAGCCACACGTCATTACAACTGTGTGATGGTGCAATGTTCCAATGGGGACACTTTACTTCCACACAGGGGACGTGTCTGTATGAACTACCTACGTGATGCTGAGGCACTCCCGTGGTGTGACTAGCAGTATCCCCAGTTCTGTCCCCGACCACCTCGGATGTCGACTCTGTCCCAGTGCGAGTGTCCAGTATGTCGTGGACCATTTACAACAGGTATGGTCCATCTTGCCTCAGCTTTGACACCCTTACCAACCGAATCACTGTGTGTGTATCCGTGTCTTAGCGGGCTGCAGCGTCATACTGATAAGCGGGCTCGTGCTGCTAAGTTCTTTGTAAATGCCGGCCATTGAGGCCGAGCGGTTCTAGGCGCTTCAGTCCGGAACCGCGCGACTGCTGTGGTCGCCGGTTCGAATCCTGCCTCGGACATGAATGTGTGTGATGCCCTTAGATTGGTTACGTATGAGTAGTTCTTAGTTCTAAGTTCTAGGGGCTGATGACCTCAGATGTTAAGCCCCATAGTACTCAGAGCCATTTGAACCATTTATTTGTAAATTTGACTCGATTTTGTAATCACAACAGTAAGACCACGTACCCTCTCAACATATGAACTTTCTTTTCATTTCCATCTCTCCTTCTGAGTGCTTAACTTTTTCTATTATGCGTTATGTGTATAGCCTGGGGCCACAAGAGAACCACATGCGAAGTGATTACGAATTTTCAGTGGGTGTGTTTACGAGCTACCATGGCTTCATTACATTATATTATCCTGGCTAGTACAAATGTATTTGAAGCGCATACATATGCTTGACCTTAACCTCACCCATGCCCACTGCGTAGATTTTGGCAATATGATAAATGCATGGTTGGATATTTGTCCTTTTTTTCTCACCAGTCTTCTGACTGATTTTATGCGGCGTGATACGACTTCCCCATCTGTACTAACTTCATCTCAGAATAGCACTTGCAACCTATGTACTCGTTTATTTGCTGGATGTATTCCAAACTCTCTTCTTCTACTGCTTTTACCTTCTACAGCTCCCTACAGTAGCATGGAAGACAACCCATGGTGTCTTCACAGATGTCCTACCATCCTGCCCCTCCTTCTTGCCAGCGTTTTCGATATACTCCTTTCTGACTACACGGAACTTCCCCATTGCATACTTCATTATTCCACCTAATTTTCAGCATTCTTCTGCAGCACTGCATCTCAGATACTTCAATTCCCTTCTGTTCTGGCTTTCCCAAAGTCCATGTTTCACTACCATACAATGCTCCTCTCCAAACGTACATTCTCAGAAATTTCTTCCTCAAATTACGACCTACGTTTGTTGTGAGTAGACCTTTATTGGCCAGGAACGCTTTTTTTGCCAGTGCTAGTCTGCTTTTTATGTCCGCCTTGGTTCGTCCGTCGTTACTTTACTTTCAAGGCTGCCGAATTCCTTAACTTTGTATACTTTTTGACCACCAGTTTTGATAAGTTTCCCTCTAATTCCCCCCAATTATGTCTACGGAATATTTATGCCTTCTGCTTTATTTGATCTCATGTCCTCCACAGCTCTATTGAATTCCGACTCTAATACTGGAACCGCTACTTCTTCATTACCGACTACAGTTTCTGCTTGTAACACATCACAGAAATCCCCCCCCCCTCCCCCCTCATAAAGGTCCTCAATGGACTCTTTCTAGCTATCTTCTCTCTCTTTTGCGTTCAACTCCGGAATTCCAGCTGTATTCTTAATGTTGCTGCACTCGCGTTTAATTTAACCGAAGCTGCTTTTGCATTTCCTGAGTGCTGAGTCAGTCCCTTCTACAATCTGACTGTCGAACATCTGTGATTGCTCTTTCCAGAGACGTCCATCATCTTCAACTGTAATGCATACTCTGGTGTCCCTTATCGCAGCATGCACGTCATTAACGAACTTCAAACGCCTCCCCTCATTCTTCAGTATTCAAATATCCAACTTGCATGGAAAGACTGATTCTTACGGACGATTCTCTTAAACTTCAGTTTACTGTACTATTCACCATTACTAAATTGTGAGCTGAGTCTTTGTGTTACTGATTCAACCTGTTTCTCCTATGATGTAATCCAGTTGAAATCTTCCCGTGTCTTTTGGTATTTACCAAGCCCATCTCCTCCGCTTGCGATTTTTGAAATTTATTGAAGAATTCAATTACTTTTTCTCCTTTCCGATTCCTACTGGCTTGCCCGTATTCTCCCATAACGCTTTCTTCTTCTTCTTCTTCTTCTTCTTCTTCTTCTTCTTTCCCTCCAACCGCGTTCTAATACCCCTTGATCATTATATTTTCATTTTATATTACATACTGAATTAGGCATTCAATAACCTCATATACTTTGTCTATTCTTCAGTTTCTGCTTCCGTCTTCGGCATGCATACCTGAGCAACCGTTGTCGGCGTTCGTTTGTTCTCGAAGCTGATGAAAACAACTTCGTTATAGAGCTGTACACAGTATTGTCTCTGTCGTAATTTACTTTTGGTAACGAACCCTACTGCAGATATACCATTTTCTGCTGCTGTTAATATTACCCTTTATTCGTCTTATGGTTGCACGTATTTTGCTGTGTGCATGACGTGTGATGTGCCAATACGGTCCAAGATCGATAATCCGAAATGGGTCTGTTCCTTGGTCTCCTGACCTCAGTGCTCTGGGGTTGTACAGTCTCGTGAAGTTTTACCAAATGATCTCGTGTTGTTTGAAAGAATTCGTAAGTCGCTGCACGGACGACTGCAATATTACATCCAAATACCAGAATACTAAATTAAACAACATGTACCGTGCAGAAGCAGTAGAGAGTTTTTGTTGCGACAGATCGTGGGGGAGCGTTGAGGCCAATTATATGGGGAAATTTACATTTCAGATGCATTTGTGGTAACTAGGACAACGCTGGCGGGATCTGCTGTATGTGCAGAGTGATGCAGCGGTTGGCGTCACTGACTACTTTGTTGTAGGTGAACAGTTCAAAACTCGCCATTGGCCATGTGTTGTTTAGAACTTACCATTGCTGGTATGTTCTCGAAATTTCTTACCTTAGCAGTGTCTGTATATTATAGAATATTCGATGCTTTTATAAATAGTAGCACAGCCCATCCAGGAATTCAGATTTGTTTTGGTTGTACATTGGTGTTCGTAGTAAACGTACTTTAAGTGCTAAGTGTTTTACTTTATTGATGACCCTGTTTCCAGATTTGGACTTGAGTGTGGTTACGACGTGACAACGTCATTTCATAGTGAAGTCCATAGTGGCTCATAGGCACATACTAACTCACAAACGGCTATTTCACGGTCCTGGGTTTACTGGAATTCCCTTGATTTTTATAACAATAATAGCTCCCACTGCATTGTCGACATTTTCATTTTGCCAGTTTCCTGTTATAAACGATAACAAAAAATGAAATATACTTGTGTAAGTAGGCTATTTGGGTTTTTATATTGCTAATGCCACGTAGCGCTCTGTGTAAAAATCACTGGCTGTGCTGTGTGCAGTCAGTGGCTGGTTGGCATTGTTGTAATACTCGCCATTGTAGTGTTGGGCAGCTGGACGTTAACAGCGCGTAGCGTTGCGCAGTTGGAGGTGAGCAGCCAGCAGTGGTGGATGTGGGGAGAGAGATGGCGGAGTTTTGAAATTTGTAACAATGGATGTCATGAACTGGTATATATATTATGACTATTAAGGTAAATACATTGTTTGTTCTCTATCAAAATCTCATTTGCTAACTATGCCTATCAGTAGTTAGTGTCTTCAGTAGTTTGAATCTTTTATTTAGTTGGCAGTAGTGGCGCTTGCTGTATTGCAATAGTTCGAGTAACGAAGATTTTTGGCGAGGTAACTGATTTGTGAAAGGTATAGGTTAATGTTAGTCAGGGCCATTCTTTTGTAGGCATTTTTGAAAGTCAGATTGCGTTGCGCTAAAAATATTGTGTGTCAGTTTATGCACATTCGTGTATAATTGTTCAAAGAGGACGTTTCACTTGTAGTGAGCTATCCATGTGTTCATGAAGACACCTTTGAAATTACGGAACAGTAGCACAAAAAAGATGCAAATGTAGAAATGTATAAGTAGAGTATGCGAATAAAAAAAAAAACAAAAAAACAATCCCGGACAGTTCCTGTGAGCTGGATGCAGCTGTTTCGTGTGTCTGCAATGTGATTCTGTAAACGTCTCTATGGCAACGTCTCTTCATAGTTCAGTAGAGGGCTACTGTTTTCTCCTGCAGCCGTTTGCGCTTCACAGTTGAAAGCTGTCAGAAGTGGTGCCAGGTGTCAGGGATCTCCTTAATTTGATTCGTCTCTGCGAGTGTCTTAGTAGCGAAGAGTAAATGTATTAAACGTCATGCATCGCGTGGCAATTTTTTCACGCATTCCACTGTTTTTCTCATAATGTCTCCTAATCCATGTGTGGTACCCTGATACATTTTTGTAGGTTTATTTAGCAGCATATTAAATTTATTGCAAATTCAGTTAGTAGCAGATAAGTAATACATTAACACGTTATGTATGATACGACAGTTTTTAACGCATCTTACTGTTATGTCTGCTGAACTATGTTAGGCAGGTGTTTCTTAACCCACAGCGATTGTAGCAAGTACAGTAAAGGATATGTGTATCAATGTTGGTTGACATCGATACAGCGGTTTATGATGACATATGGAAAACACACACACACACACACACACACACACACACACACACACACACACACACACACACACACACACACACACACACACACTTTTACCCATGTCAGTTCTATCTATTAGTTATGAAATTCTGTGTGTTTTTCTACAATGGTATATGTACTTGACGGCATTTTACTGTAATGCTAGACACAAAAGTATATGATACTGTAGCTGTTTCTATATTTGCGATAGCACTCAGTCACATTCCACCCACTTGTCACCTGATGTTTGTTGAAAGCAGTAAGTAGTGCAAATTAGAGCATTTTTAACAGTAACTGAGTCGGTGATTCACATACGCTTTTGAAGATGAGGAGCTATAACGGCTCAATGCGGACATACGTAAGACTGGTTGTCTTCATTGCCCTACGATCCCAAGAGGATAGATTCAAAAATGAAAAGAATTTTTAAGTAGATGTATCACACTCTTGTTAATATTTTCCTTACATTTTAGTCATTTCCGATGCAGTCCGATTATTCCCCATTAAGTTATTCATCTGCGCAGTGTCAATCAAGATACCCACACTGTCGTTACTGCTTGCACCCACCGTTCGCTCCCAGCTCTCTATGTCCCAATCAGCGAGCAGTGAAGTAGAAAATTAGAGTCTCAAGTGCTGAATCGAGTTAGTCCTTCCCAGAGGAGGGACTTAAAAGTTATATCTCTTCTGAAATTCTTGAAAGAAACGGGTAATTCCTGTGGTGAGCATATCTAAATTAGATATGATAGTGACAATATTCAGCTTGAAGGTAACAGTACTGTTAATATTTTACTAGCTTAACAAAGAAATGTGTGATGTTCAAAGTATGACTTCGATTTATTTCGTGTAAATTGGTTTCCAGTGCTGTTGCGGATGCAATGTCATTGTTAGCAATTTGAGCCATTCATAATGGTTTATTCGAAGCAACATTTAATCACATTTGTATTGTTACTTCTGTTGACTAACGTTCACACTTACGCAATTGTTTCAGCAGCCCGTTTGTGGGTACGTGCTGTAGACATATTTAAAGCTGTAAGCTATATCCTGTCACGCTAGAAAGTTGATACCTGTCAAGGGTAGACTGTGACGTACATATCACTACTGTTCATTGTCATTGTTTTACTTTTTAGTGTCAGTATTTTGGGTTGGCTGCACTTTCTACCAAAGGTTAATCGGTTGGTGATTGAATAACTTTTACACACTATGGAAACCACATTACTCCCACCTGTTTCAATATTTCAGAACACAGTTGGTTACTAATCGTTGCTAACATTCTTTTAACATATATGCTCAGTAAGATAGCACCACAAGGGTTCAGTGGTACATGTCAATTCGTTCTCACAGATGAGGAAGAGAGCTTCTTTAGTTTGTTGACATTAAATTTTTTTTCTCAAAAGTGAAGTTAAACGTGAATTGAACATTAACAGCAGATTTCTCTAATAAATCAAGGATATTATTAAATAATAATTCATTATGACCATGAAGTCACCAACTAAAACACCAGTACCTGCACAATGATACTATCAAATTAAGTCACTGATTTCCAGTTAACATTAATATTCCTTCACTAACATTTATATTCCTACCTACTCTTCTCTATAATGGTTCAAAGCCTATCACTTTCGCGCTCCCGGAAAATATGAGGACTCCAGCTGAGTCAGCTTTGGCATGAAACGTTCTTCCGTATTTTAAAATAGCTAAATGGAGTATAGGTCAAATATCTCCGTGCAGTACCTGCGTATTTCTTACTACTGGAAAATAGAGAAATTCCGTTGACAGGAGGTTCACTGGCAGTATGAAGAAATCTAAAGGAGGCTAAAAATTTGAAAATCTCTCTAGCGTTTTAAATCTTAAATAAAATCTCCTGCACCAGACTTACGCACACATCGTATGCGTCTCTGTCAGTAATGACAAACAATTTGCAACCTATTCATTGGAACGCGAAGTACCATTATCTGCACGGAAGGATAATTTACAGCTTGACAGTATGTACCTGCCGGTTGACTGGGCAGTGCCGATAAGAAACTAGAAAACCGAAATGTCGTTCACAAAAGGTATACAGAGCCAGCTACGAAAGATAGTGAAGAAACAAAGCAGGTTGTGCTATTTTCTGACGAACCACTAAGTACAACTAACTATTTTGCCTACCCAAAGATGTGTTCGTGTTTTCTTTGGAAGATTACTCGATAAGCAGTGAAGCACTAGAATCGTCTCATCTAACAAGTTTTTAATCATGCCATATAGCAAGAGTGTTCAATCTTTGCAGACGTCCAGTATGATACAGACCCTGAGTAAAAGTATTCTGGATATTTTGCAATGAATGGAAAAAAAAGAAAACCTCATCTGATCAACAGAAACAACTTATATGGTTAAGAGGTCACGTAGGAATAAGATTTTCTGAGAATGTGGAAGGATGAGCAAAGGAGTAAAGGAACATACCATGGACAAATGATATCAGTAATCGAAGTTTAAAACACAAAAAAGAGACATTCTAGAGTGACAAAGAAGTCGGAATAAATCTACA
This sequence comes from Schistocerca gregaria, assembly GCF_023897955.1. NCBI lineage: Eukaryota > Metazoa > Arthropoda > Insecta > Orthoptera > Acrididae > Schistocerca > Schistocerca gregaria. The sequence goes on along the minus strand of NC_064922.1, from coordinate 925,606,002 downwards.
ATTGAGAGACACGAACGTTACACGAAAGAAGTCAGATGAAGAGACTGATTTGCTTCCTATCAAGGTTGTTGAGTCTACGTGTTGTGAATGTGATAGAACATAGAACGGAGACTGGAGCAATGTGTTTTCTTTTTGCAACCAGCAGAAAAAAAACTCTTGACTTTCATAGTAAAATGTGTACAGCAGCTACGAACGACTGTCGACTATTCGTTATTCACAAATGATTTGAGAGCTGCAAGTGGGCACATGCCAGCATGTCCAAAAGAACAATGTAGCGAAATATACACACACTGCAGTGACGTATTCCCTGCCAAACCGAGGCAACCTGACGAGAAAGATAAATGAGTCCTGTGCGGAAATCAGATAATTGTGTGAGTGCTGTGGGAATCAGACACTGAGATATATATCGAAATATGTTGGCCCTGGAGGCGTGCTGGGATAGTCGAAGTGATTAAGGCGGCCAGCTAGTGTGGCCGCTCGGTTCTAGGCGCTTCAGTCGGGAAACCGCGCTGCTGCTACGGTCGCAGGTTCGAATCCTGCCTCGGGCATGGATGTGTGTAGTGTCCTTCGGTTAGTTAGGTTTATGTAGTTCTAATTCAAAGTTACTGATGACCTCAGATGTTAAGTCCCATAGTCCTCAGAGCCATTTGAACTTTTTTTTTATTATTAAGGCTACCACACACAGTAAGCGGGAAATCCGTTAGAGTCGGGCAGAAACTTCCACACCGGGTGTTCGGAAATTCCCGATACAAAGTTTTTGGACTTGTAGAGGGGACTTGGTATAGAACGTTTTGAATAGGAACATATCCCTGGAAACGTACCATTTAGGTGCTACAGCCTTTAGGAAACATGTTAGCAAGGCGACCGCTTTTACATGTAATTTATTAGATGTGGCCGAGTACATCACTTGTTGTATACGTCCACTCGTTACTAACAAAAGACATAAAAAAGAAACTTAACAGTTTTCACAAACACTGTTGTTTACAATTAAACTTAAACAGTTTTTCTATTTCTCAAATGAAGATTGGCACTCTGATCCCCTATAAATAAGGTTCAACACGGCAACCACCAACTTCGGTGCACACATTGTACCTATGATTTCTCTGGAGTTCACATACTATTGTTTTATAAGAAGGAATAGCTATTTATGAACAGCGGGAAACATGAGCACTCAAACTTTGCGTGCAAGATCCGATTTCTTTTATTTCAGCACGATGGACATTTCTCCTTACGTACGTGGGAGTCAACAAAGTGTTTTTTGGTATTTGGAGGAGGTAGTCGGTTATTGAAATGTGGTGAAAAGATATCACAGCAATGAACCCCCCCCCCCCCCCCATTTTAACGAGTGCTGCATGATAGGACGGACGAGCGCAGTGCCGGAATTCCCTTCGGCATATTTGTTGCACCTTCATTATTCTGCCGATGAAACGTAGTCTTTGATCAGCCGTCCCTGTGACATTTTCAATATGATGGGTTCAGTTCGTAATTGTAATCCCTAGGTATTTAGTTGAAACGACAGTCTTTAAATTCGTGTAATAGAAAGTTTTTTAGTACTCATGTAGCAGACTTCTCACCTTTTATTGGTTAGCGTCAACTGCCACCTTTTGCACCATGCGGACAACTTGTCTCAATCATTTTGTAGTTGGTTTTGAACTTCTGTTGAATTTACTAGAAGGTAATCGACAGCTTAGTTTACAAACAGATAGGGTTCTCCAGCTTATATCCAAACTCGTCCGTGTAGATAATGATCGAAGCAGAAGAAATGAATAAAAATTCTTACTGCGGCCGGAAATTGAACGCGTGTTTTCTAGCTTGGTAATCAGAAATGATAACCATTACACCATCACAGCACTATGGACAACAGAGCTGCACGAACCAGTCAAGCTGTTTACCTTCCCCAATACAAACTTCAGTTCATATCTCCAGCTTATTTTCCAGTGCATTGCCACTATTCAAATGGTTTACATGGCTCTGAGCACTATGGGACCTAACATCTACGGTCATCAGTCCCCTAGAACGTAGAACTACTTAAACCTAACTAACCTAAGGACATCACACACATCCATGCCAGAGGCAGGATTCGAACCTGCGACCGTAGCGGTCGCACAGATTGCCACTATTGTCAGGGCTCTCCGGCTTTGGAATAGCACCCCAGGGTTGGACGTAATGCGAAAGTCCTGTATCATTGGTCATCTTGTCGATCTTATAATTATGTTTTTCCTTGAGACAGTTAGGTCTCTTCTTTATCTAAATGATGGAAGCAGAAGAAATGAATTAAAATTTGTGCTGCGGCCGGGACTCAAACCGGCAATATTGACAATGTAAGGGAAAAGAAGCAGTAGATACGAATTGAAGTTTGTGTTGGGGAGGATGGGTAGTTAGTGGAGCAATGTAGTCCATAGTGTTCTCGTGGTGTAATATTGCCGGCACAGTGGCTCAGCATGTTCGGTCAGAGGGCTAACTGCCCTCTGTAAAAAAAAAAAAAAAAAAAAAAAAAAAAAAAAAAAAAAAAAAAGACCTGAGTTAACCGATCAACAACGAACTTAAACTGATGTCTTACGACGGCCGCTCGGAGCAGATGCAACGACCAAAATATAACAAAGACAGAAGTGGTTAACATTTGTGCCTATCAAGCATATAAGACTCGGTTTCGAGTCCCGGCCACAGCACAAATTTTAATTCATTTCTTCTGTATCATAATCTTACATAAAGAAAGTCTTAAATGTGTCATGGAAAACTATAATTATAATATCGTGCCAATAGATGAAGAACTCAGTGTGTCTTGGGAATTCCCGGGTACAACTTAGATTTCATCAGATGCAGAAGCAGTAGAATCGCGCTCACTTCCACTGTTTGGTTTTGGTCCGTTCTGCGATAATACTTATGCCCGCGGAAAAGCTTCTGACCGTGCGGCAACAATGGCCGCTGTTGTTGCTGAACACGTAGCTGCAATTCACGTGACCGGCACCGTTGTCGGGAATCTCTGTCAAGCCGTATTGCGATAAAAGCGCAATGTCTTTCGTACTTGAAAGGTACGGAGGTCTCCTGAGGAGAGGCAGAAGTGGAGCTAGAAGCCGCTAGCTGTGACAGGCGTGGATATTGCGCAGGGCGGGTGTCAGATGCATCAGATGACGCTCAACAGGTGGCCCCACGGCCGTGTACAAGAGGAAGCGTGACTCGGCACGGCCCACAGGCAAAGTGGTGCGCCTGTGCCCTCTTGGTTGGTGCTACTCATCCGAGTCCGACTGCTGGAAATGAAGCAACGTTGCAGCGTGACATCTGGCGGAGATATCGGGCACACATTATCCTCTGGAAACTATTGGGTTGATTGGTGATTTCGTAGCATTTTTCCATCAGTTTCATAAACAGAACAATACACTATAGTCACCAATAATATTCGTATATTCTCCTTCACTATTTACAGCCAACGCTAGGATAACACCACCATTCTGCGAAATTACATCATTTTGTGGTGAAGAACTCGTCGAACCATGTTCGGAGTGCATTTTCATCCGGAAAGGAAGTTCCTTGAATGTTATACGACTGAGAGTAGAAAAGGCGAAAATCTAAGGGCGCAAGATCAGGTCAGTAAGGTGTGTGCGGAATGACTGCCCAACGCATCTCCTGTTTAGCGTTTATTTTTTTATTTTTTTTTTGTGTCAGTGTAGCAGTTTTCCTGTTCACTGTTCTTGGATTGCAACTGCCAGACCTTTAAATTGTTCACAATAAATGATAGCAGTGATGATTGCACCTCAGACATGCAATTCTGAGTACACCATACCGTCGCCATTAGGCTAGATGCACTACATTATCTTTGGTGGATGTGCGCAGTTCTTTGCTGCTTTGTTTGGGCTCAACCGTACCTAATTTTTCTCGACGTTAATATAAAGACACAATTTCTCGCCACCAAAAACAATGCAGCATAGGAATGGTCGGTGCCGTTCGTGAGCTAGTCAAATGGTTCAAATGGCTCTGAGCACTATGCGACTTAACTTCTGAGGTCATCAGTCGCCTAGAACTTAGAACTTCTTAAACCTAACTAACCTAAGGACCCCCCCCCCCCCCCCCATGAACCATGGACCTTGCCGTTGGTGGGGAGGCTTGCGTGCCTCAGCGATACAGATGGCCGTACCGTAGGTGCAACCACAACGGAGGGGTATCTGTTGAGAGGCCAGACAAACGTGTGGTTCCTGAAGAGGGGCAGCAGCCTTTTCAGTAGTTGCAGGGGCAACAGTCTGGATGATTGACTGATCTGGCCTTGCAACATTAACCAAAACGGCGTTGCTGTGCTGGTACTGCGAACGGCTGAAAGCAAGGGGAAACTACAGCCGTAATTTTTCCCGAGGACATGCAGATTTACTGTATGATTAAATGATGATGGCATCCTCTTGGGTAAAATATTCCGGAGGTAAAATAGTCCCCCATTCGGATCTCCGGGCGGGGACTACTCAGGAGGATGTCGTTATCAGGAGAAAGAAAACTGCCGTTCTACGGATCGGAGCGTGGAATGTCAGATCCCTTAATCGGGCAGGTAGGTTAGAAAATTTAAAAAGGGAAATGGATAGGTTAAAGTTAGATATAGTGGGAATTAGTGAAGTTCGGTGGCAGGAGGAACAAGACTTCTGGTCAGGTGATTACAGGGTTATAAACACAAAATCAAATAGGGGTAATGCAGGAGTAGGTTTAATAATGAATAGGAAAATAGGAATGCGGGTAAGCTACTACAAACAGCATAGTGAACGCATTATTGTGGCCAAGATAGATACGAAGCCCACACCTACTACAGTAGTACAAGTTTATATGCCAACTAGCTCTGCAGATGGTGAAGAAATTGAAGAAATGTACGATGAAATATTAGAAATTATTCAGATAGTGAAGGGAGACGAAAATTTAATAGTGATGGGTGACTGGAATTCGAGTGTAGGAAAAGGGAGAGAAGGAAACATAGTAGGTGAATATTGATTGGGGCTAAGAAATGAAAGAGGAAGCCGCCTAGTAGAATTTTGTACAGAGCACAACTTAGTCATAGGTAACACTTGGTTTAAGAATCATGAAAGAAGGTTGTATACGTGGAAGAACCCTGGAGATACTAAAAGGTATCAGATAGATTATATAATGGTAAGACAGAGATTTAGGAACCAGGTTTTAAGTTGTAAGACATTTCCAGGGGCAGATGTGGACTCTGACCACAATCTATTGGTTATGACCTGTAGATTAAAACTGAAGAAACTGCAAAAATGTGGGAAATTAAGGAGATGGGACCTGGATAAACTGAAAGAACCAGAGGTTGTACAGAGTTTCAGGGAGAGCATAAGGGAACAATTGACAGGAATAGGGGAAAGAAATACAGTAGAAGAAGAATGGGTAGCTCTGAGGGATGAAGTAGTGAAGGCAGCAGAGGATAAAGTAGGTAAAAAGACGAGGGCTGCTAGAAATCCTTGGGTAACAGAAGAAATATTGAATTTAATTGATGAAAGGAGAAAATATAAAAATGCAGTAAATGAAGCAGGCAAAAAGGAATACAAACGTCTCAAAAATGAGATTGAGAGGAAGTGCAAAATGGCTAAACAGGGATGGCTAGAGGATAAATGTAAGGATGTAGAGGCTTATCTCACTAGGGGTAAGATAGATACTGCCTACAGGAAAATTAAAGAGACCTTTGGAGAGAAGCGAACCACGTGTATGAATATCAAGATCTCAGATGGCAACCCAGTTCTAAGCAAAGAAGGGAAGGCAGAAAGGTGGAAGGAGTATATAGAAGGTTTATACAAGGGTGATGTACTTGAGGACAATATTATGGAAATGGAGGAGGATGTAGATGAAGACGAAATGGGTGATACGATATTGCATGAAGAGTTTGACAGAGCACTGAAAGACCTGAGTCGGAACAAGGCCCCCGGAGTAGACAACATTCCATTAGAACTACTGACGGCCTTGGGAGAGCCAGTCATGACAAAACTCTACCAGCTGGTGAGCAAGATGTATGAGACAGGCCAAATACCCTCAGACTTCAAGAAGAATATAATACTTCCAATCCCAAAGAAAGCAGGTGCTGACAGATGTGAAAATTACCGAACTGTCAGTTTAATAAGTCACAGCTGCAAAATACTAACGCGAATTCTTTACAGACGAATGGAAAAACTGATAGATGCGGACCTCGGGGAGGATCAGTTTGGATTCCGTCGAAATGTTGGAACACGTGAGGCAATACTGACCTTACGACTTATCTTAGAAGAAAGATTAAGAAAAGGCAAACCTACGTTTCTAGCATTTGTAGACTTAGAGAAAGCTTTTGACAATGTTGACTGGAATACTCTTTTTCAAATTCTAAAGGTGGCAGGGGTAAAATACAGGGAGCGAAAGGCTATTTACAATTTGTACAGAAACCAGATGGCAGTCATAAGAGTCGAGGGGCATGAAAGGGAAGCAGTGGTTGGGAAAGGAGTGAGACAGGGTTGTAGCCTCTGCCCGATGTTATTCAATCTGTATATTGAGCAAGCAGTAAAGGAAACAAAAGAAAAGTTCGAAATAGGTATTAAAATTCATGGAGACGAAGTAAAAACTCTGAGGTTCGCCGATGACATTGTAATTCTGTCACAGACAGCAAAGGACTTGGAAGAACAGTTGAACGGAATGGACAGTGTCTTGAAAGGAGGATATAAGATGAACATCAACAAAAGCAAAACGAGGATAATGGAATGCAGTCCAATTAAATCGGGTGATGCTGAGGGAATTAGATTAGGAAATGAGACACTTAAAGTAGTAAAGGAGTTTTGCTATTTAGGAAGTAAAATAACTGATGATGGTCGAAGCAGAGAGGATATAAAATGTAGCCTGGCAATGGCAAGGAAAGCGTTTCTGAAGAAGAGAAATTTGTTAACATCGAATATGGATTTAAGTGTCAGGAAGTCATTTCTGAAAATATTTGTTTGGAGTGTAGCCATGTATGGAAGTGAAACATGGACGATAACTAGTTTGGACAAGAAGAGAATAGAAGCTTTCGAAATGTGGTGCTACAGAAGAATACTGAAGATAAGGTGGATAGATCACGTAACTAATGAGGAGGTATTGAATAGGATTGGGGAGAAGAGAAGTTTGTGGCACAACTTGACTAGAAGAAGGGATCGGTTGGTAGGACATGTTTTGAGGCATCAAGGGATCACAAATTTAGCATTGGAGGGCAGTGTGGAGGGTAAAAATCGTAGAGGGAGACCGAGAGATGAGTACACTAAGCAGATTCAGAAGGATGTAGGTTGCAGTAGGTACTGGGAGATGAAGAAGCTTGCACAGGATAGAGTAGCATGGAGAGCTGCATCAAACCAGTCTCAGGACTGAAGACCACAACAACAACAACAACCTAAGGACATCACACACATCCATGCCCGAGGCAGGATTCGAACCTGCGACCGTAGCGGTCACGCGGTTCCAGACTGAAGCGCCTTTAACCGCACGGCCACACCGGCCGGCCCGTGAGCTAGTCAATGATGAGCAAGCAGAGATGCACATACAAATGGCCACTCGCATATTTTCGTCATTTTGGCTAAGAGCATGCGGTAGCCATATGCTCGATTTTAGAACCTCCCCCATTGCACGAAAATGTCTTACTGTGATGGAACGATTACAGTTCGTAACATTTGTCAGTTCTCGAGTACAGTGACGTGAATCATTGCGGATTAATGCGATTAAACGCTCTTCCGTCAAACTCCAAAGGTCTTCCTGAACGCGGAGAGTCACTAATATCAAAACGAAAGGGAAAAGAAGGAAATTTGTGTTTAACGTCTCATAAGCATCGAGGTCATTAGAAACGGCACAAGATCGGATGGTCTCAAGGATGGGGAAGGAAATCGGCCGTACTCTTCTGGAAAGGAACCATCTCGGCATTTGCCTGTAGCGAGTTAGGAAAATCACGGACAACCTAAATCTGGATGGCCGGGCGCGGGTTTGAACCGTCGTGCTCCCGAGTGGGAGTCCGGTGCTAACCACTGCGTCACGTCACTCGGTATGTCAAAACGATCTTATTCCTTGCGAGAAAACCATGTTCTTGTCTCACTGTATCCACTGCCATTATCGCCATATAAGGCGCAAGTGGTTGTGGCTGCTTCCACAGCTGTCACCCCTCTATTGATCTCAAGCAGAAGAATATGTCGGAAATGTTCCGATTTTTCCACTTTTCTAGCGTCCACAGCTCCGCACATTATCTCTAAATGACAACACGTAAATTCAAATAGCACCATTCAAGAACAAATAAACCCACAGCGACCCGAGTGCAAAACAAAAACGCTACGAACTTAAGCACGAAACTAATACAACCCTAGACTGTCGTTTAAACAATGATACTATAAGTTATTAACGTTACACATTACAAGTCATGCAGGACTGTGGGAAAGATAGATGCAGCGAATAGGAAACTTAAGACTTGGAGGCTAGCAGAAGGAATGTATATATATATAGAACGGATATATAAGGAAAGTGAACCTACCGACATTGTTAAAGAAAAGGAAGAGAAAACAAACGAATGTGAACACTTAAGATAAGATACTGCGGAAGGGATCTGAAAGAGCAATGAAAGAGCTAAATCCAGAAACGTACCCTAGAGTAGACGATATTGTCTCAGAATTATTGAGAGAATCAGACAAAATTATTCCAGTTGGTGTGCAAGACACGAGACTTGCGAAATAACCTCAAACTTCCAGTAGAATGGTATAATACCAATATCAACGAAAGCAGGTGCCCATTGTGGATATTACCCAATTACCAGTTTAATTAGTCAAGGCTGCATAATACTGACACGAAGTATTTACGGAGCAATGAATAAACTGGTGAAAGCCGAGTTCGTTGAAGGCTAGGTACAGATTCAAAGAAATACAGGAACACGAAAGGCAATGCTGGTCCCACGACCTTTCTTAGGCAAACCTACCCTTGCACCATTTTGTAGACGCAGATAAAGCTTTTGACAGTCTTTACGGGACTACTCCCCTTGTAGTTTTAAGTGTATCGGGGACAAAATGAAGAGAGCAATGCTGAAGTCCCTTTCGGACTGTAATAGATTTCGAAGATCAGTTCAACGGAATGGGTAGTGTACAGTAAAGAGATTATAAGATGAACTACAAAAAAGGAATAGCATATAGTCGAATTAAATAAGGTGATGCTGAAGGAATTAGGCAATGAGACACTAGAAGTATGAGAGTAATTTTTTTTCTGCAAAACAACGGATAATAGCCGAAGTAGAGTTGATATCCAATGCAGACTGGCAACAGAATGAATTTTGCGAGAGTCAGGAATTTGTTAATACAGAATATACTGAGACGCCCTGCGAAACCCGCAAGACAGGACAGGTAGTTTAAATTGTGGAAAGGGGCCAAAATAAGGGGCTGTCAGTTACATTCGAACATACAACTTAATTATTTGCTCAAACATTACAAGAGCCAAAAAAAAGGTTTTTCAAAACACACAGCTTTAATCTTTGGGACTTAAATACCACTCTAATTTGAAAACGGATGAAGGCCAAAAACTTAAAGCGAGAACAAAATCCGAAATTTAAAAGGCAAGCCTTATATTACAACAGATTTTTATTTAGGCTGAAGGCCCAAAGCATCTGAGATTTTCAGAGCAAACAATTTGAATTCAAAATCGCCTGAAAGCCCAACACTTAAGGCTAAAAAACATAAAATAAAAAAACAAAGGCCTTATGTAAAACAGTTCTTAATTCGGCAAAACTCAACCTAAACAGAAATTTAAAAGGCAAAGCCTTATCTTAACAGTTCTTTAGTTACGCTGAAGCCCCAAAGAGTCAGACATTTCAACAGCAAACAAGTTGAATTTAAATCGGCTGAAGACCTAAGACTTAAAATTGAAAAACATTAAAAATTGTAATATGTCAAAGGTCTTACGTGAGACAGTTCTTTAAATTAGGATGAAGGCCTAAGGAATCTTAAGGGAAAAACAAACTTAATTTTAAAAAGTCGGCTAGAAGCCATAGAAGTACAAACAACAAGAACAAATAAAACAAAACTGGCAGTACTCTGTAGGGCGCGCAGATGTTCGAGGGTCTGCCTGGAATTCAAACACAAACGCTCATTTTCGCGAGACAGGCAGTCAGGCCAACCGTTCGCGATCCGACGGCAACCCAAACAACCGACAGTCAACGGACCCACCGACAACATAACTTCCACTTCACCCGACCAGGGTACAACAGGGAGTTCAACAGAACAACGTAGAAATACAGGCGCCCACAATCAATCATACATTCAGCTGTCACAAACTACACACCGTGCTGGACAGGACAACTCGATGAGGAAAGGACACTGCCTGAAATTTACGTCAACGCCCAGGGCATGTAACTGAGACGTTAACGGCCACAAGGCAGAAGATTCCGCTGGTCCACTTCAATACAAATAACCAAATACAGTCAGACTCCACTGGACGGTGGCTAAACCTTCGCCAACTCGAACACACACGTTGTTGCTCACGGGGACATCCCAACAGCTAACAATGGACTCTAAATGACAATGTGAACAGTCTTGACTTGTTGGTAAATTAAATGAAACTCAAGTTTCATGTCCAGGATCGGTGAGCCTCGAACCTCGGAGCAATCGGAACAGCACCACACTCTCTGACACCGCATAGAGGCCGTCAACACGCCTGGCCAAACTGCGCGCCACGGAGACTTCCTCGCTGCTCCACGCCAACCGACCAACTCCAGGCCCGGAGGCGGTGAAAGGACCAAATATACGTCGGCCGATGAGACGACCAACCGAACTACAAACCAACGGTCTCTTGTTCCAATCTCCCTCCAATCTCCTTATGTCAGTGTAGTTTGTGTGTAGTTGACCACATTATTGATCTAAACCGTTATTACCTGGGATAGGTTGCAGCCGCCAAGATTACTGTTTACATGACAGAGTGTCATAAACCTGAAACATAATTTATGAGAATTATGTCAAATTTTGCTTCACTGGATAATCGAAAAGCACGAGGGTGAGCTGCAAAGTAATGCCTCTGAATTTCTTATGTGGAAACCCTTAAGGCTTTTTAAATAAGACAAACACTATTAGCATTCTACATATTTATGCTTGGTGTCTATATGTTTATTTCTCGAAATAGTCACTTCGGTCACGAATAAATAACTCGCACCGGCAGACTTCGTTGCTGACACCTCCACTGTAGAACATTTGACTTTTTCACGGAGCCACAACCTCTTCTCTGCTTGCACTGCTTCATCACTATCAGAGTGAAGTCCTCGAAAATGTTCTTGAGTTTTGGAAACCGATGAACATCGTATGGTGCCAAATAGGGACTGTATCGACGACAGTCGATGACAGACAAAGCCAAGGCGTCGGATAGCTGCACATGTTGCTGTGCTCGTGAGTGGTCTGGTATCATCAAGCTCTAGAAGGGAGGGTGCTCCATGTGTGGATGAACTCCTAGATTCCGAAACTCGATTACAGCCCTCTGTTTCTCACGTACCAACATTTTTACGTTACACACTGCCATGTTACACGCTACTAATCTGAGCTGTCTAGCAGCAGAGGGCTGCAAATCGATATGTAGACTATTAGTAACTTTATTTAAAAAGGTTTACGAAATCCCACTTAAAAATTCGGAGGCTTTACCTTTTAGCACTCCCTCGTAGATCTAAATTAACTTAGCGACAGTTTGCAGTTTGCGTAATTCGAGGTAGCACGTCATCGGGCTCTTCTTATTTTATTAAAAAATAATTGTACTATTTAATTTGAACTCTGGCGCCAAACAAATATTGAAAGAAATTTGATTTTTCTCCATATTTTGTTGTGTGTTGACAGGTTTGTGTGAATATTTTGCAACATTGAAAGAGTGGCTGATTTTTCATAGTGAACTGAAGTCGTTTGAAAGCTTTATTTTTCTGCTCTGATTAATTCACCTAAAAATAAATTTGTGACAAGTGTTAATCTCCCGCGATATCTATATATAGTCGTGTTCAACGTAATTTCGGTGTTACAGTAATCGCACTGCGTTTTGTTTCACTGAGAGTCTTCTGACAACATTAATCAGCTGACAGATCATGAACTCCAAATTCAGAAATCACACAGAAAATATGCGTCAGCAGATAAGATACAAAATTACCTAATCTATTTCTGCAGTACGTCTACACTGAAGCACCAAAGAAACTGGTATAGGCATGCGTATTCAGATACAGAAATAAGTGAACAGACAGAATATAGCCCTGCGATCGGAAACGCCTAAATAAGACAACAAGAATCTGGCACAGATGTTAGTTCGGTTAGTGCTGTTACAATGGCTGGTTATCAAGATTTAAGTATAAAAGTGGTGTTACAGACGGCGCACGAGCGATGGGACACACCATCTCCGAGGTAGCGATGAAGTGGGGATTCTCCCTTCCGACCATTTAACGAGTGTATATCTCCGACATCGCTGCGGCCTCAAAACCATCGTGCAAGAACGGGACCATCTACGACTGACGAGAATGGTTCAACGTGACAGAAGTGCAACCCTTCCGCAAACTGCTGCAGATTTCAGTGCTGGACCATCAACAAGTGTCAGTGTGCGAACCATTCAACGAAACATAATTGATATGGGATTTCGGAGCCGAAGGCCGAATCACGTAACTTTGATGACTGCACGACACAAAGCTTTATGTCTCGCCTGAGCCCTACATCGACACTGCGTTGTTGATGACTGGAAACATGTTTCATGGTTGGACGAGTCAAAAATTGTATCGATCGGATGGATGTGTGCGGGCGTAGAGGCAACCTCATCAATGCGTGGACCCTGCATGTCAGCAGGGGACTGTTTAAGTTGGTGGAGGCTCTATAATGGTGTTGGGCGTGTGCAGTTGGAATATGGGACCACTGATACGTCTAGATACGACCCTGACATGTAACACGTACGTAAGTATCCTGTCTGATCACCTTCATCCATTCATGTCAATTGTGCACTCCGACGGACTTGGACAATTCCAACAGGACAGTGCGACACCCCACTCGTCCAGAATTTCTGTAGAGTGGCTCCAGGAACACTCTTCTAAGTTTAAACATTATTGAGCATATCTTGGATGCCTTTCAACGTGCTGTTCAGAAGAGATCTCCACCTCTCGTACTCTTTCGGATTTATAGACAGCCCTGCAGGATTCATGGTGGCACTTCCTTCTAGTAGTAGTTGACACATTAGTAGAGTCTATGCTCCGTAGTACTGCGGCACTTCTGCGTGGTCGTAGGGAGGGGGGGGGGCTACATGATACTGGGCAGATGTACCAGTTTCAATGGCTCTTCAGTGTAGATTACGTACGCCACTGCTGTAATCAAGTGTATTTCCTTGAAGTTCATCGAATCGGATTGACGACTGTTTTATTTCAGAATTATCAAAGTTTATTTCAGTGTAATTATTTATTTCCAAGAAGGATCAGTACCAATTATAATCCTTTTGTTCCTTAATAATTCCATATAAAAACATTGTCTCAGTTTAGTGAGTTGTCACTGCCGTGCTCGTATATACCTAAGTGAGGGGATCTATCAGTACAATAAGCTCTTTCTTCGAAGAATTTTCGAATACCGACTGAGCTATCTTCACAAATCACGAAGCTGAATTTAAGAAATATACATCGTTGGCCCACTGAGAATCCATCCGCGCCGGCCAAAGCAGGCAGAAATCGGGTAGTGGAATTGCTAATGTTTGTTTCTGGTTTATTTAGAGACTGTGTCATTGGTCTTTGCTTCGCTGAGGAGACACTAAAGGGCAAAATAGGCGTAATTCCTTACCGAAGTGCTACCTCTTGTCCTAGATGAAGTATCACCTGAAATATGTAGGTGTATCTTGCGCCATCACGATGGTTGTTAAACTTGCCAAACTTACTACTAGCTTGTGGCTAGGAAATAAGTCACGCACCTCTTTTCTTGTCGTTGGATAGGGCGTGAAGGCGGTATGAGTTAGCCTGCACTTTCGCCCTGAAATGACGCCCCCTACGAATTTTTCTCCGGCGTAAACTCGAAGTTGAAATTTTTGCGTAAGTTCCGAGGGTCCAACAGGATTTAAAACATCGAACTGTTGCAGCTTGTGGAATGACATCGAAGGAATCTCTTCACTCTTTTCTCAAGTCCTAGCAACACTTGACGACATGAACCAAAATTTTCACGATCTGTTTACGAAGACATTCTCTTTTGATTTCGTTTTTTTGCTGACGTAATTTTGCAATATAAATGTTTATGTGTTTAATTCATGGCGCAAAGCTATTATCTAACAATCTCTATACCTCAATCACTTGATTTTCAAGTACACTCTCTTTTATGACATGCATTTTTCATTCAATTCTGTGGCAGACGCAACAACTGTTACCACAGTCAATTGGTGAATTATGCACAAAAATCACGTCTTTGTCTTCCAATTGATATGTAGGTCCAACCTAAGTAACAATGTGTGTGAGATCAATATTAAGTTAAACTTTTCTCAACTCTCCCGATGAAACAATCCCTTTTTTAAAAAATACGTAGCGCTCACTATGTACTACGCAGTTATGCAGTGTAAAGAAAATATAATGGCAGTGATTTGTTTTTTGCGCTCTACGATGCTGCTTTCAAGTCTGTACAATTTTTATTTTAAACAAGGAAATGTTGCTATTCTTCTTTTGTCGCTGAATTCTCTGGCTTCATCGTGACTGGAAGCATATTGTAATTGCTGCTCATTGTAATACAATACTGTGTTACGGAAACAACTGTGTCAGCTACTGTACTGTGTGTAGGAACCAAAGACATTACTGCTTGCATAAGAAAAGCGAACATTATCATTGCATTATCTCTGATTTTCGTTCTGTGGCCGAGCGGTTCTAGGCGCTTCAGTCCGGAACCGCGCAACAGCTACGGTCGCAAGTTCGAAACCTGCCTCGGACATGGATGTGTGGTATGTCTTTAGGTTAGTCTAGGGAACTGATGACCTCAGTGCTTAGGTATACTGCTTAGAGCCATTTGAACCATATGTTTTTGAATGTAATGTTAACGACTACGATTTTGTTCTTGCTCTGATAAAGACGAAGGGAGCTTAAATTCTGAATAGTATGCATTACAACTCGATAGCAGGAGTAAAAGTTGTATTCAAGGAAGAAATAAGCGGGTGCTCATCTCTCATACATAATTAGGCGAGACTCGAACGCAAAAATTACTCTCTCTAGTTATTCTAATTAGTATAGAAAGTTCCAGCTACATTAGTTGGACGTGGAGTTGGAGAGACCCGAGGAGATTGTTGTTCGAACCTGCGACGCCGGCCAGTGTGGTTGAGCGGTTCTAGGCGCGTCAGTCTGGAACCGCGAGACCGCTACGGTCGCAGGTTCCAAACCTGCCTCGGGCATGGATGTGTGTGATGTCCTTAGGTTAGTTAGGTTTACGTAGTTCTGAGTTCTAGGGGAATGATGACCTAAGATGTTAAGTCCCATAGTGCTCAGAGCCATTTGAACCATTTATTTGAACCTCAAATAAACACGGTTACTTTCAACGTACTCAAGAGCACGCAACACGAAATCTGTCTCAACTCTTTACCAATATGTTACAATACCACAAAACGCAAAGGTTAGTTTCAATGAACGTTCCAATACACCATTTAAAAACCAAGAATACATGCTCATCCTGTCTTTAAAACCATAAAATACAATAAAAATAACTATATCATATTAACTATTCTCCAATACTTAAAGAGTCTTTTTGAATAAAAATGTTTTAGGAGGCCTACCTGCCTAGGCAAACACGGAGTGGGCAAGATGAATGAAAATGGTCCACGGTTGCTTGAATTCTGTGCAAAGCAACAGTTGTGTGTCACCGATACATACGAGGTTTCCTGGATGCAGCCCCCCTCAAACATTGGCACCACTTACATTCTTATTCCAACTAAAAGGAAGGATCTGCGATACCTTTTTCATACACGTCCTTTCCTTTGTGCAGACTGTGACACCGATCGTGCACTAGTAGCGACAAAAGTGCGCTTCGTGACCAAAAGGTTTCACTCAGCCAGAGCACCTTGCAAAACAAAAATTAATCTCAACCAAACAAGAAACACTGCTGCTGGAGAAGTATTTAGTGACGAGATACGAAAAGAGGTGGATCCCTGGGAACCAGCCGCTGCTATTCCTTAAGACTGGCAGAAGTTAAAATTTCTTCTTACCGTTACAGCTGGAAGTGTGTTCGGTAATCTGGAAGCAAAATCCCAGGTGTGGTTCATCGACAACATAGATGTCCTGAAACCTCTCCTTGAGGCTAAGCGTCAGGCCACTGGAATAAAAGTCCATACAATTCTAAACGCATGGAGCTAAGCAAAGCAAACGAAGCTGTTCAACGCACTGAACTGCACCAATTCCTGTTGGGAGCAACTTTTAACTGGCACACAGGAGTGTTTCAATGCTGGCGACATTGGTGTTGTGTAGTCGGGCATCAAACGGACCATTGGACTCATTCCAAAGAAGAGCGTACCACTCAAGGAAGTACACTCCTGGAAATGGAAAAAAGAACACATTGACACCGGTGTGTCAGACCCACCATACTTGCTCCGGACACTGCGAGAGGGCTGTACAAGCAATGATCACACGCACAGCACAGCGGACACACCAGGAACCGCGGTGTTGGCCGTCGAATGGCGCTAGCTGCGCAGCATTTGTGCACCGCCGCCGTCAGTGTCAGCCAGTTTGCCGTGGCATACGGAGCTCCATCACAGTCTTTAACACTGGTAGCATGCCGCGACAGCGTGGACGTGAACCGTATGTGCAGTTGACGGACTTTGAGCGAGGGCGTATAGTGGGCATGCGGGAAGCCGGGAGGACGTACCGCCGAATTGCTCAACACGTGGGGCGTGAGGTCTCCACAGTACATCGATGTTGTCGCCAGTGGACGGCGGAAGGTGCACGTGCCCGTCGACCTGGGACCGGACCGCAGCGACGCACGGATGCACGCCAAGACCGTAGGATCCTACGCAGTGCCGTAGGGGACCGCACCGCCACTTCCTAGCAAATTAGGGACACTGTTACTCCTGGGGTATCGGCGAGGACCATTCGAAACCGTCTCCATGAAGCTGGGCTACGGTCCCGCACACCGTTAGGCCGTCTTCCGCTCACGCCCCAACATCGTGCAGCCCGCCTCCAGTGGTGTCGCGACAGGCGTGAATGGAAGGACGAATGGAGACGTGTCGTCTTCAGCGATGAGAGTCGCTTCTGCCTTGGTGCCAATGATGGTCGTATGCGTGTTTGGCGCCGTGCAGGTGAGCGCCACAATCAGGACTGCATACGACCGAGGCACACAGGGCGAACACCCGGCATCATGGTGTGGGGAGCGATCTCCTACACTGGCCGTACACCTCTGGTGATCGTCGATGGGACACTGAATAGTGCACGGTACATCCAAACCGTCATCGAACCCATCGTTCTACCATTCCTAGACTGGCAAGGGAACTTGCTGTTCCAACAGGACAATGCACGTCCGCATGTATCCCGTGCCACCCAACGTGCTCTAGAAGGTGTAAGTCAACTACCCTGGCCAGCAAGATCTCTGTATCTGTCCCCCATTGAGCATGTTTGGGAGTGGATGAAGCGTCGTCTCACGCGGTCTGCACGTCCAGCACGAACGCTGGTCCAACTGAGGCGCCAGGTGGAAATGGCATGGCAAGCCGTTCCACAGGACTACATCCAGCATCTCTACGATCGTCTCCATGGGAGAATAGCAGCCTGCATTGCTGCGAAAGGTGGATATACACTGTACTAGTGCCGACATTGTGCATGCTATGTTGCCTGTGTCTATGTGCCTGTGGTTCTGTCAGTGTGATCATGTGATGTATCTGACCCCAGGAATGTGTAAATAAAGTTTCCCCTTCCTGGGACAATGAATTCACGGTGTTCTTATTTCAATTTCCAGGAGTGTAGATGGAAAAGTCACCACAGATAGAAATCGTCAATTGCACCTCTGGGTAGAACATTACTCCAGCCTCTACTCACATCCCATCAACATTAGTCCAAATGAAATGGATCAAATTCCTCAGCTGACACCTTACCATGACTTGAATGTCACGCCTACTATGGAGGAGCTTAAAAGAGCAATTGCACATCTCCTAAATTTCAACCGCTTACTGAAATGTTGGGCTGAGGGTACTGTGCCGCAAGACATGCGCGATGTCAATATTGTTACTTTATACGATGGTAAAGGTGATCGCGGCGATTGCAATTCCAACTGTAACCGTAGAATCTCACTTCTGAGTGTACCTGTAAAAACATTTGCCCGTGTAGTGTTGGGCAGATTTCAGAAGCTCGCTGAGCGCATATACCTAGAGGAACAATGTGGATTTCCTCGCCAACGATCTACAGCTGACACGATCTTCACACTTCGGCAAAGTCAGGAAAAGTGCCACGATCAAAAAAACCCTCTGGTCATTGCCTTTATCGACCTAAACAAGACTTTTCACAGTCAGCAGAGAAGGACTGTATGCAGTACTTTTCAAGATAAGGGGTGTCATCCAAAGCTGTTAAAGATGATCAAGGCTTTTCACGAAGATATGGAAGGTGCTGTGTCTTCGACGGAATCACATCTAACGCGACTGCTGTGAAAACAAGGGTTCGTGAAGGCTGCATATTGGCTCCCACTCTGTTCAATATTTTTTTCTCTGCACTTCTCAAAGTTGCTTTTGGTGAAACTAACCTGGGCATTCATCTGTATACCATCTGATGGGAAGCTCTACAACATTTCTCTACTCAGATAAAAGTGCTTCCGAGAAGCCTTGCTGGTAAATAGCCTTTTATTTGATGACGATTCTACATTTGTAGAGCATACTGAAGACGATCTGCAAGAGGTTGCGGATAAATTCTCTACTGCATATAAGCTCTTCTCCATGTCTATATATGTAAAGAAGACGGTGGTTATTACATAAGGATACACAGATCCTCCTGTCATCAAACTGGACGGCTCCTTGATGAAGGAAGTCGATAAATTCTGCTATCTTGGTTCAATAATGACTGACGATCTCTCCCTAGATGACGAGATAAATGCACGAATAACACTTTCGGAAATTTCCGCACACGAGCATGGAACAACTAACGTCTTACATTGTCGACAAAAGTACTTGTGTATCAATCATGTATGCTGAATAGTTTCCTGTATGGAGCTGAGACTTGGACGTTGTATCTCAGACAGGAACGAAAGCTCAACGCCTTTCACCTGTGGTGCTTACGGGGCATCTTGGGAACGTCATGGAAGGATATTGTGACAAATGATATGGTTCTGAAAACTGCAAAACAACTGAGTATCACTGCCATGCTCAAGCAACGTAGCGTCTGGTGGTTAGGACATCTACGTCCTATGGGCCACTCCCGTCTGTCCCGGCGCACATTACTCAGTGAAATAGCAGGATCAAAGAGACCTCGTGGAAGACCTTCACTACGCTTTAGGAATTGCGCCAAGCGTGATGTGTGCGCATTTCATATTGACAGTGACAAGTGGGAGCAACTTGCTGACGATCGCAGCAAATGGAGGAAACTGACTGCAGATGGCAGGAAGATGGACGACCAAGTAAGCTCAACAAGTTAGCCTGAAAACGATCACGCAGACATGAGCTTATGACTAACCCTCCTGCTTGTGCGACTCGTACTTCCCTCTAGTGTTGGCGCCAACTCGGCTCTCGTATCGGACTTCTGAGCCACCAGCGAAAATGTCTCTAGAATGCCAATTGTATCTTCCGACAGGAAGCACCATGACATTGTATAGGAAGCCGTGTTCAGTAGGGCTGCAACAACGTTGTTCAATGAGGAAACGATTTGAGCTTCGTGTTGGCTTTTTTCGTTAATCATTCTCGCATTGAGAAAGGACCTATCTTCGTATGAGACGAAATCGGGTCATATTAACACACACACACACACACACTCCCTCCCCCCCCCCCCCCTCTCTCTCTCTCTCTCTCTCTCTCTGTTCGCTGTAACGGTGTAAGAATTTCGTGTAAATTTCATGGTGAAAAGGTCATTGAACAATTTCACAAGTCACCCGTCTTGCATTGGTCTAACATACAGCAAAGGGAAAAAAAGTAAATGCAGTTGCGTAAGATCCAAATTACTGAATTTTTCAGCAGCAACTACCCAGATGATGGAAAACAAACTATCACTTTTGGAATGTGCTTTCCTGACGCGGCAGAATATGTATGCGAAGCTTTTGTATCACTCGCGTTTTTAAATGTCGCGGAGCGCGACGATTTTTCCTTTGATGAAATTATTTCTAACTTAAAGAAATGTTTCACCGATTTCGGAAGTAGTCTCTCTCTTAACTCTGTCAAACTGGAACGCCCCTTCCGCTTCATGTGACACTTCCGTTTAATAATACGAACGTCTGTATAATACAGCATCCTGAGTTCTAAATATTGTAATTTCTGCGGTCCTGGCAATCAGAATTTGAAGAGGAGAACGCTGTTGAATTCTTTTTTATAACTATGATAATTTATTCCTGTTTCTTTTCCCTAGCATTTATCCCGTTCAATGTAGGATCCTAGTTTATTTTCAAAATGTGTCTAATTTTATTTTTATCATTTAACTCCATGGCGGGATGCTATTCGCGACGCCACAGTCGTCAGGATAAACTAAAGGAGGGATGTCTTTCGTACCATCGAAACTGTATTACTCGAGTCTCAGATAATAAGAAACACAGAACGCTGTTATAAAACTAGCACAACGACGCAACCATGTAAGTAAACAAAGTAACATATCACAACTGAATAGCAACAATTAATTAAGCCGAAGAAAATATTTAAATATTGCTAAATAAAATTATGTTTTCGATGAGAGCTAGCTTGAAATGAACATGTTTCCTACATGGTCCAAATGCAGGATCCTGGTAAAGGTATAGCGATTCTAGTTAAATGATGCATCATAGAAATCTTGACACACACACACACGCACACACACACACACACACACACACACACACACATATATATATATATATATATATATATATATATATATATATATATATATATATAGGATCCTGCAACTGGTCCGTGTAGGAAACATGGTGCATCATTTAACTAGAATTGCTATCCCTTTACCAGGATGCTGCATATCGTCCACGTAGGAAACTTGTTGATTTCAAGTTAGCTCTCATTAAAAGAACTTCGAAAACATAATTTTATTTAGCAATATTTAGATATTTTCTTCGGTTTAATTAATTGTTGCTATTCAGTTGTGATATGTTAGTTTGTTTACTAACATGGTTGAAAAAATTGATATTGAAGTAATCCATTGAATTACAGATCCATGTCATTACCTTCTATTTACAGTAGGATTTTGGAACATATGCTGTGTTCCGACCTTACGAAATACCTCAGAGATAAGTCTATTAATACGTAACCAGCACGGATTAGAAAATATCGTTGTGAAATATAACAGGCTATTTATTCACACGAAGTAACGGGTACTATCAACAGGGGATCTCCTGATTCAATATTTCAGATTTGAAGTACTCTTTGTCATGGTTTCTTAGGGGAGTTTCTAATCAGATTGCCTTTTTAAGGAGTGTTATTTCGTTTGTGGGACTGGATTCATGATTTTCCGTTCGAAAAGTCACCGTTCGAAGAATGGACGGGAAGTCATCCAGTAAAACAAAAGAGACATCTGAGGTTGCGAAGGAACTGTCCCTAATCTGTAGGAATGAATTAAGAGACGATCTGAGGAATCCTCTTAGATTGTGTGCGGATTATACTATCATTAATCGTCTAATCAAGTCAAAAAAGCATTTGCCAGATAACACATCGCTTTGGCACGAGAAGTGGCAGTGGTTCCTAAGGAAGAGTGTGACGTCATCCACAAGAGTAATAAACAAAAGCCAGATAATTTTGATTGCACCATAAATCTCATGCATTTGATGGTAGTCGATTTAGAAAATTTCCACTGGCTCAGAATCACAAACAAATTAAGTTGAAGCCTTCACATAAAAGATGTTGTGGAGAAGACGAACCAAACACTACTTTAATTTTTAATTTAATTGTATTTTTTCGACTGGTCTTTTAGAAGAAGCGTATTGTCTACAAAAGAGACTGACTGCACTAAATTTGTTTGTCCCCTTTTGTAGATATGGGATAACTACCATTTGGGATTTAGTTAAGACAACGAACGAATTGAAAAGAAGGGCATCTCGCTTTGTACTAACGCCATGGATGGAGTGTCACGGGTAATATAAGAGGCTTCGGGTTGCAATAACTGAAACATAAACATGTTCATTGAGGCGAAATCTATTCACGAAACTTCTTTTGTCAAATTTCGCAAGCGAACGCGAAAATATTTTGTTTACTCACACCTATATAAGGACAATGGATTATCGGAGTAAAGGACGAGAAATCTGAGTTCCGTTGTGGTCATTTCTCGAGATGTGTGGACGATATTAGTATATTATTATTCCTGGAACGTATTGTCTCGGAATTTCAATAGCACACTTCCCCGCAGTGCACGACCTGTTTATTCTAACATCTGCCACTGGTGTTGAATATCGCCTTAATTCTCTCGTGCAGACCAAACATACCTGTCCAGAAATGGATTTTTGTCCATCTTTTCCGTCTCTTAATTCAATCTAGTCATGGTCCCAAACAGATGAACAATACTCGAGAATCGGTCGAGCAAGTACTCTAATCGACTGTTTTCGGGGTGAATTACATTCGCCGGCCGGAGTGGCTGGGCGGTTCTGGGCGCTACAGTCTGGAACCGCACGACGGCTACGGTCGCGGGTTCGAATCCTGCCTCGGGCTTGGATGTGTGTGATGTCCTTAGGTTAGTTAGGTTTAAGTAGTTCTAAGTTCTAGGGGAGTGATGACCTCAGATGTTAAGTCCCATAGTGCTCAGAGCCATTTGAACCATTTTTGAATTACAGTCCTTCGAGGTTATTTCTGTGAATTGTAGTATGGCATCGGCTTTTCCTACTATTTGTTTTACGTGATCATTCCATTTAAGGTTGCTCCGGATGGTTATTGCTGGACATTTTACGCTAGTTACCGTTCTCAGCAATTAATGAAGTTACACAGTGGTAGATTTCTACTAGTAGGTATCGCGCAATATGTTGTCTCTGTTTAGGTTAAAGGTAAACAGCCAATTTCTGATCCAGTTATCAGTCTCTGTATGTCTTCCCGTAGTTCTCTACAGTGCTCTGATGTTGGTACGTTCTCAGGACCATTGCATCACCCGCAAATAGCCTCATGGAATTTCCAGTGTTAGCCACAAGATCATTTATGTACACCGACGGAAAAAAAATCGCAACACGAAAAATCAATTAATGCAGAGTAATGAAATTTAGAGGCTACGTTTATCTAGGTAACATATTTAAGTGATTAACATTGCAAGATCACAGGTTAATGTAGGAGTGGGATACGCTATTGCAAATGTGAAATGCTGGCTCATTAATAACCGCTGTAACCGCCAGAATGATGAATTGAAACTTGTAAACATGCGTGCATTGAGTTGTACACTCGCCCGATTTCAGTTTGTGGGATGGAGTTTCGTGCCTGTTGTACTTGGTGACTCAACACAGGGACAATTAATGCTGCCTGTGGATGACGCCAGAGCTGTCGTTCTCTGATGTCCCATAAGTGTTCGATTGGATCTGGCGATCAAACAGCTGAAGGCAGCATATCGACTCTCTGTGGAGCATGTGGGATCAGAACAGCGGTATGTGAGCGAGCGTTATCATGTTGGAAAACACCCCCTGGTATGCTGTTGATGGATAGCATCACATCAGGTGGAATCACCAGACTAAGGTGCATGGGATAACCACGAGAGAGCCGCCTCCTGCCATATGATGTCGCACCCCAAACCATAGCTCCAGATGTAGATACAGAGTCTGTATCATGCAGGCAGTTTGACTGCAGGCCGCCAACTGGTCTCCTAAACAACACGCACCCATCACTGTAACCGAGGCAGAACCTGCTTTCATTCTAAAACACAACAGACTTCCACTCTGCCCTCCATGAGCTTTCGCTTGACACTACTGAAGTCGCAAATGGCGGTGATTTGGGGCCAGTCGAATGGACACAAGAGAATATATGGTTCGGAGCTGTAATCGATTCGTAACAGTTCGTCGACTCACTGTGGTGCCATTTGCTGTTCAAATTGCTACTGCAGATGCAGTACGACGCGCTAGAGCCATATATTGAACACAATGATCTTGCCTCTCGGTAGTGTCTGCGGGCGTTCACAGCCCGGTCTTCATGTGACTGGACATTCTCGTCACAACTACTGCCAGCGATTGTGTACAGTGACTAAGTTCTTGCCAAGTCTTTATGCAATATCGCGGAAGCGACTGAGCCGTGCTTCGGCTCCCGTTGGTGCTGTTCGTAGGTATCCGCCCTCTGTTGGAGGCCAGAACGTATGGTAGTCGTCATGGTTGCTTCTTGTGTTAACTGGCGCAACTCTGTTTCCCAAGCGTTGCCTGTCGGCTAGTGGCAACAGCGGCGCTTACCGATATGTAGTAACGCCCTATCTTTGGGGCGACGTCGTTAATCTTCCGGGTCGTGTAACACGCCGGGTCCACTGGCAACATGAGTGGACTGCCGAATGGAAGGGCTGTGGTCACGAGGGTCGGCGACCTCGTCGTAAACCGGATCCAGCAAGCTTTGAGATGAGTGCATTTCAATCGCAGTAGAGTGGACTCAGTCACCCGTGTGCGCTTTTCGCGGATGATGCTGTAGTATACAGAGAAGTTGCAGCATTAGAAAACTGCGGCGAAATGCAGGAACATCTGCAGCGGATAGGCAATTGGTGCAGGGAGTGGCAACTGAACCTTAACATAGACAAATGTAATGTATTGCGAATACATAGAAAGAAGGATCCTTTATTGTATGATTATATGATAGCGGAACAAACGCTGGTAGCAGTTACTTGTGTAAAATATCTGGGAGTATGCGTGCGGAACGGTTTGAAGTGGAATGATCATATGAAATTAATTGTTGGTAAGGGGGGTACCAGGTTGAGATTCATTGGGAGAGTCCTTAGAAAATGTAGTCCATCAACAAAAGAGATGGATTACAAAACACTCGTTCGACCTATACTTGAGTATTGCTCATCAGTGTGGAATCCGTACCAGATCGGGTTGACGGAGCAGATAGAGAAGATCCAAAGAAGAGGGGCGCGTTTCGTCACAGGGTCATTTGATAAGCGTGAGACGGTTACAAACTCAAGTGTCAGACTCTGCACGAAAGGCGCTGTGCATCGCGGTGTAGTTTGCTGTCCAGGTTTCGAAAGGGTGTGTTTCTGGATGAGGTACCGAATATATTGCTTCCCCTCCCGAGGAGATCACGAATGTAAAATTAGAGAGATTCGAGCGCCCACGGAGGCTTTCCGGCAGAGTCGTTCTTCCCGCGAACCATACGCGACTAGAACAGGAAAGGAAGGAAATGACAGTGGCACGTAAAGTGCCCTCCGCCACACGCGGTTGGGTGGCTTGCGGAGTATAAATGTAGATGTAGATATAGATGTGGGCCCGGTAGTACGTACGTGATGCTGTGACAGATTATCATCCCGCCGTCATGTGCAGTTTGGCGGATCTCCGTACCGCTTAGTATTTGAAGACCCTACGGGGTTAAGAGCACTTGGCTATGTAATTAGAAGGGTATGGCTACTCAACTATGAATTAATAAAGCAGTGAAGAGATTTGTTTCATTCTGCCAACTGCTGTCAGAGTTGTCACAGTGAGTTCAGTGTGCGTTTGTGTGCCTAATTTACTGTTAGTTGCGTGGTGTTCTGTACCGTGACTTACCTGTTCAGATTTTCGGGTTTGTAGAATCGGACGGAAATCTCGTAGTGGTTCCAATCTCGTTGCAGGAGCTCTAAACACAGTATTCTGGGGATGTAGTACAGACGGCTGGTTCCTGCTTTGGCTTATTGTTGCATCGTTGCATTTGATCTCCCTTATTAGAGAATCTTTTTAGAGTTATAATTCTCAGGTCTCTGTCGGACGTTAGGTAGCTTCAGCAAATTATCGTTAGTCATTCGTTATAGTGCCACTAGTCTGAGTAACCATCTTGCGAAGTGAATGAAACTCTTGGCTGCCTATCTCATCGTTAGCGAAATTATTTGTTATCAAATGTCGATTCCTGGAGCACCGTCTGTGACTGGTCCTTGTGTTTTATTATTGTATTATTTATTATAACATCTTATAATGCGTATATTAAAGGCAATGTATACCTAGTTAATAGTTGTTGTCGCCTTTTTGAATAAATCTAGCAGTATAATATTATGTAACATGGTTTACCATCATTTTCTTTCACCCGTTTGGTGATCAGTAGCTTGTTCCTTTTTTTTAAATTTAACCTCTGCTATTGCATTTGCTGTTTTACCGCAGGTTTCTAAATTTTTTATATAATAGCCGTACCTGGCGTGTAAGGCCTTCAGCCGTAATTGTGGTTATTTGCCTTAAAATTCTGATCTGGTATTGGTGTTTTTAGCGGTAAACCTTATTTACTGCCATGTCTGGCGTCTGATGCCTTCTGCTGTGTTTGTGGCTACTTACCTGTAATATTTTAATACATGTAAGTTGTAAATTACAACGAGTTCTTAGACATTCTTAATTTATTGCCATTCTTGGCGTATAAGGCCTTCAGCCGTGATCACAGTGGCTTGTTTTAAAAACATTATCTGTTGTACCTGAATGTCATGGTGACTTGCCTTACTGTAGCGCACTGAAAACACTATTATTTTCTATTATTTTACACAGTTGTTCATTTCTTCATTAATAAGGTATGGTTTTCTATTTATTGTCGACTCTGGAATTATTGGTTTAAAATAAATGTGTATAACTGTAAAAGGCAACCGATAGTAACTGACCACGGCCCCGTCCACAGTCGTAACCCAATCCAGCCTTCTCCTGACTACGAGGTCTCGGGAACCTTCAGCTTCTCGTTGCCGTATTACACGACGAAGTCCAAACACAGTGAGGTGTTGCTAATGCGGTCTATATGGTCTCAAAGGCATTCTTGACTATCATCAACCCACCACGGCAATCTGAAATGTGACAAAGACTCATTCGTATGCGGATGGCACGAAATTTGAACCGACATAACATTTCAAATGCTGAAACACACCTACGAACTTCCGTTATTGTCGCACAGCCTCTCCTTTGCGTTGCGATGTTTTTCCGCCAGTGTATTGCATTGTCAATAATAAAATGAGTCGAATGTAAAAATTATGTAAACGTACGCTGCGCCAAGTTAGACTTGCATGTGAAGCAGTTATCGCCTGCATTCAATATAATTGTCACCTAGGTCTAAGGGAAGCACATTAGCCGTATAAGTCATGAAATTAACAGGGTGACTTTAAATGTCCTCTCTCAGACGGAAGAAATAATCTCAGCCTACCTTTCTTACGCTGTATATGGCGACCGTGACAGGTTTCCTTTTGCGTTATGACAGTCACGCCTTATGCCTACGCTGTGCTCTTGTAATTGCCCCACTAAGAATATACCAGTGGAGTGAGGTGAAATAACAGTGTCTCCATCCCTCTGGCGACAGTGGGCCGGGACTGCAGTGTGCCGTCGCGAGCGCGCTAACTGCAGCTGTCTGCGCACATTAGGCGGCCTTTGTCTCGGGCGGGCGGCGGCGACGGCGGTGGCAGATGAGTAATGAGGAGGAAGGCGGAGGAGGAGGCGCGGCCTCCTAGGAGAGCCCGGGGTTGAGGGTTGAGGGCTGAGGGCCGGAGCTGCCGCTGCAGCCGTGGGCAGACGTCGCGGCTCAAGGACCACCAATCTCCCGGGCCGCGCCGTAATTACCAGGGGATCAGTCGGCAGACAGCCGGTTGTTTCACACCACACATGAGGGCTCTCCGTCTGACCTACGGGGGCCACCAAATGTCCGCCAAAGATGTAACGGCTTCTCTCCAGTGGGACCACCCAATCAGAACGTACGCTCTCCTCGAATGATTCCCAACGTAATTACCAGGGGATCAGTCGGCAGACAGCCGGTTGTTTCACACCACACATGAGGGCTCTCCGTCTGACCTACGGGGGCCACCAAATGTCCGCCCAGGATGTAACGGCTTCTCTCCAGTGGGACAACCCAATCAGAACGTACGCTCTCCTCGAATGATTCCCACTGCATTATATTCAGGACTGCAAACACCTTTTCCCAATCTACATATTCAGCAATGCTTTTCAAAAATTTCTTTGATTTGTATAGTTGCATTATGTCCTTCAGTTTCTGGAACAATATCTCTGGGCTGAACTTGCCTCGTGATGACTGGGTATTGTGTGATGTCCTTAGGTTAGTTAGGTTTAAGTAGTTCTAAGTTCTAGGGGACTGATGCCCATAGATGTTAAGTCCCATAGTGCTCAGAGCCATTTGAACCAAAAAAATCTGAGATAGTTTGCGGTATTACAATTAACCGAGAGGGCTCCGATCTCATACCCCATGTGTTCTTGCCTTTTTCCTACAAAATACACTATTGGCCATTAAAATTACTACACCACGAAGATGACGTGCTACAGGCGCGAAATTTTACCGACAGGAAGAAGATGCTGTAATTTAAATGATTAGTTTCTCAGAGCATTCACACAAGGTTGGCGCCGGTAGCCGGAGCTGACATGAGGAAAGTTTCCAACCGATTTCTCATACACAAACAGCACTTGACCGGCGCTGTCCGCTGAAACGGTGTTGTGATGCCTCGTGTAAGGAGGGGCTATGGGTACCAGACCTTGATAAAGGTAGGATTGTAGCCTATCGCGATTGCGGTTTATCGTATCGCGACATTGCTGCTCGCGTTGGTCGAGACTGTTAGCAGGATATGGAATCGGTGGGTTCAGGACGGTAATACGGAACGCCGTGCTGGATACCAACGACCTTGCAGCACAAGCAGTCGAGATGACAGGCATCCTATTCGTATGGCTGTAACGAATCGTGCAGCCACGTCTCGATCCGTCAGTCAACAGATGGGGACGTTTGCAGGACAACAATCATCTGCACGAGCACTTCGACGACGTTTGCAGCAGCATGGACTATCAGCTTGGAGATCATGGCTGCGGTTACCCTTGACGCTGCATCACAGACAGGAGCACCTGCGATTGTGTACTCAACGACGAACCTGGGTGCACGAATGGCAAAAGGCCATTTTTTCGTATGAATCCAGGTTCTGTTTGCAGGATCATGATGGTCGCATCCATGTTTGGCGACATCGCGGTGATCGCACATTGGAAGCGTGTATTCGTCATCGCCATACTAGCGTATCACCCAGCGTGATGTTATGGGGTACCGTTTGTTACACGTCTCGGTCACCTCTTGTTCGCATTGCGGCACTTTGATCAGTGGACGCTACATTTCAGATGTGTTACGACCCGTGGCTCTACGTTTCATTCGATTCCTGCGAAACCCTACATTTCAGCAGGATAATGCACGACTGCATGGGCAGCTGTACCTGTACACGCCATCCAAGGTCACTTTGACTCAATGCCAAGGCGTATTAAGCCCGTTATTACGGCCAGAGGTGATTGCTCTGGGTACTGATTTCTCAGGATCTATGCACCCAAATTGCGTGAAAATGTAATCACATGTCAGTTCTAGTAAAATATATTTGTCCAATGAATACCAGTTTATCATCTGCATTTCTTCTTGGTGTAGCAGTTTTAATGGCCAGTAGTGTAATGTAAGTCCTTTCCTCGTCCCACGACTGTAACCGCACGCCGTTATCGTTGTCAGTTCTACCGAGTCATTTTGTGCAACTAACTTCATACAGAAACGAGTGCTACGCCAACAGACGTCTGTCACAAACATGGCTTATGTGGCAACACTGCGCTTGCTGGACACAGCTGCCGCATAAACAGCTCGCATACTGTCCAACAAAGGAGTAGTTTAATGTTATGCAGTTCTGAGGGTGTCAGGTAAAGGCCGTTGTATTTTAACGGTAATAACTGGTAGCATTCAATGCTTTTGTGTCCTACACACAGCTCAGCAATGGATTTCGAGAGACAGTACTTTCATCATCAGCTTGTAAAACTTAGTTCATGAAGCTGAAACAGTAAAAAGTTTAACAAACACTTTGGAATGATAATAAAATGAAATCGAATAACAACAACAAATCGTCGTTCCATCTCACGAGCTACTAGACTACGTCCTGCTGATTTGCTCTGGGCTCCATAGTGTCAAACGGACACTTCTCCAGAGGTCCGGGGGTTTTTATGAACAAACATGTGCGCGGTATTACTGTATAAACAACGCTATTGTCTGAGACATAGTGCTGTTGTATTGGTCTCCTACTTTCCCTCGTTTCCAAAGATGATACTTGTGCGTTGTCACCGGCCTCTTTGGCCGAGCGGTTCTGGACGCTTCAGTACGGAACTGGGCTGCTGTTACCGTCACAGGTCCAAATCCTGCCACGGACGTGGATGTTGTGATGTCCTTACGTTAGTTAGGTTTAAGTAGTTCTAAGTCTAGGGGACTGATGACCTCAGGTGTGAAGTCCCATAGTGCTTAGGGCCATTTGAACCATTTGAACCATTTTGTTCGTTGTCTAAGGTAGTCAGCTGCTAGTTATTTCCTCAAAGAGGTGTTGCAGATTTATATGTGTGTGTCTGATTCATCTAAAATCTAAGAAGCCGTTAAGAAATCTCTTACCAGTGTCTTTCAATTGCGCATTAAGAACATAGTCATGTTTCTTTTCATGGATGCCGAGCTCCAGTTCTTCCAGCATGTCATTTTCTTTTTTTGTATGCAGGATTTCTAAGGCATCTCGTGTCCCCCAAGTAGGAATATCGTGCTTCAGCTATATATTACTACCTTTTTTGTCTGGAACGCTGTTTTGACACCGTGAGTTTTAAAAAGTATTCGCGATCTTTTGCGGGACTGGTCCATTGTACGGCGTGGCGAGCACTTTCACTTTTTCTTCTGGTATTTTATTCTTCCTTTTCCTATTAGTTTTGCACTGCAGTTTATTAATACCTACATTGAAACAGTTGTTGCTCGCTATCTTCTTAACATTGTTCAGGTTTGTCTGTTTAGTCTTCCTGCTCATTTTCACACTGACTTCCTTGTGCACTAAGCTACGAAATGCACCTTCTTTAAAAGCCTGTGGATGACTATTTCCCGTAAACGGTAGATGCGTACTTATTACTGTGAATTTTAATGTACAAATAAAGAAATTGCAAATTGCTGTCTGTTTCGTGCTCCTTGTTGAACTCAATGTTTCTTTCGGCCTCGTTGAACTCTTTTTACTATTTCTTCTGTATCTTTTTCGGAAAAGTTAACAAACAACAAAGCATCGTCCGCGTTACGTTTCTGATGAAACAATTTTAACCGTAATGGCTTTTTATCCTAGGTCATCGATAGAAACGTTAGCGATTGTCCCTGAAATGCTGCTTGCATTCAATGGCTAAAACATATTTTTAAATAGAGAACTTATAACCGAACGCGAAATAATTAAAATCTGTAATCGAACATAAAATTTCTATGAATCGGATAGTATTTTGTCCTGAAATTAAATAAATTCCTCCCTAATGATACAGATGGTTTCCTTAAGCAGGATATTACTGTTAACTTCGTAACATCCAGTGAAATCAAGCGACAAGAGTCAGAGAATGGTTTCTAGTTTTTCGTTAACCAGACACACACTACTATGCAACGAATAGTTGTTCTCAATATCGTAAGTTTATTTACTAATAATTTAATGAAAGTTGTCACCTTGGCGAATTTCGAAACAGTCTAGCAAACGACTGCGAATACTTTAAAACCTCACAGTGTCAAAATAGCATTCGAGGCATATAATCTAGTAAGATGTAACCTGATGCGTGATGTTTCTAAAAATATAACTAAGTTACAAAAGCAGGGAGTTCGTAAAATACACTGTGCGAGTTGTGATGAAAGGTATTTTGGACAGACATCATCAAAATTTTTGATCAGATACGAGGAACATAAGGATACAGATTAAGTAACTAGGGCAAGTCAGCTGTTGGGGCCATGGGTACGAAACAGGCAATACCTTTACGAAAAGAAACAAAACAAGACTTAGAAATTCTGCCCACGGAAAACAAAGGACGAAAAACTGGACTTGCTGGAAGAGTTGGAGATCGCTATGCAGGAAAAGGCTATGACTACTTTCTCAACGCGCAGTTGAGAAGACAACGAAACGAGAATACGTAACATCTTAGATCTATTTTAAAGCATATATATCATTATAAATTTACAGTACCTCTGTGATGAATACATCTACGAGGGTTAGGACTTTAATAGCGCCAACTATTTATTTACAACTCGTACAAAACAGATACTTCGCTTCAGAGCTGCTAAAAATTCGTCTGGCAATAAATCGCGCCGCTCGAAATGTCAACACAACTGGCACTGCTAAGAGTATCCTACGACTTCCACATCGCTGGCAACTGGTTACACACAATGCTGGTGACTGCTTTGAAGGTCAGTAAAACTTTGAACTTACAGCTCGTGCAAAATGGATACGTGTTTCATAGTTGCCACTATTAAAGTTCCAACCCTCATACATAATTACTCCGTAATTCACAATTAAGTGCCTGCCAGGTGTTTATCGCTCCACTTGCGAAACTGGTCTTATTTTATTAGATGATCATTTATCCCTATGTAGGTAGGAGCCAACAAAATATTTTCGCATTCGAATGAGAAAGCTGATCACGTTAATTTCCTGGAAAAGATCTCACCATAGCCAAAAAGCCTTTTATTTAATGACTGCCACCCTATCGCGCATATCATATCCGCAGCACTCTTTCCCCCTTTTCACGGCAGTACAAAACTAGCTGCCATTTTTCGAACTTTTTCGATACACTCCGTCATTCCTGCTTGGTATGTACAAACATACTGCAAAAGCAACCTATCGTGCGTGGCAGGGGATAAATTGTTCCGCTACTACTCATTTCCTTTCGTGTTCCACACGGACAGAGAGCGAGTGAAAAACGACTACCTATATGTCTCCCGTAAGAACCATGATCTCTCTTACACTATCTTTGTGTTCCCTAAGCGGAATGTACGCCGGCGCCAGTAGATCATTTTTCAGTCAGCTGCAAATGCCGGTTGTCAAAATTTTATCAATAGTATTCGTCGAAAATAACATCACCTTTCTTCCAGTGACTCACATTTGAGTTCCCGAAGCATCTCCGTAATAATTCGTGTTGTTCGAAGACACTGCAAACACATTTAGCAGCCTACCCCAGAATTGTTTCGATGTCTTCTTTTAATCCTACCTGGTGGGTATTCCAAACACTCTATCAAGAGTCAAGAATGGGTAGCACAAGGGTTCTGTACGTGGTCTCCTTTACAGGTGACCCACACATTCCTGCAATTCTCCCCATACACCGAAATCGACAACTCGCCTTCCTCAATTTCATATCGCTTTTATTTGACGTGATTGTGTCAAGCAGTACGTTACTAATCCTCTACTCGAACGCTACGGTATTGTTCTTCTACTAATCTATATTAAGGGGAGATTGCATGTCCTATGCCACCAATGTTAAATTATCAAATTTTGTGACCCATTATCTTTGAAACTTTTGACGACACCAACCTACAATTTTTCATAATTATTGAATGCACCTTTCCAGATACACTGAACTAGAATTATTACTCAAACTGCATTGTGGGGCATTTTATCTTTTTCTTTTTTCAAACAATTTTTGACAGAAGTTTGTAAATAAATGAACAGAAAAAGAAAACAACTCAGGATATTTTAATTATTCTAGTTCGACATGTATTGCATCTCACACTTGGCATGCTGTGAAAATTTCACCTCTCTACTATCAGTAATGTTTTAGAAAACGGGTCATTTATTGTAGAAAATTTAGTTAAGAGATATTCAGGGTTAAAACATTTTTATTACAAATTCTTCTACAGAGTTACATTTCTGCGTCTTTTATGCACTGGAATTTTCCTGGCCCATAGTCTGTGTCTTCTTCAGTGTCACAACAGCCCAGGGCTTGCCTTCTTTCCTTTCTTGCTTCTTTTGTCATTTGCTGAGCAGCTAACTCTGCATCATGTATACGAAGGTCATCTAGTTCTCGCAGTTCTTTAGCTGTGTTCTGTCCAAATATTACATCTAACTTCTCCAGAACCCTACGTGTTTCATAGTTCCCACCATTAATAGCTATCACAGCGTCAGACACTGGTAACGTGAGAGTCATAAGGCCGACAAATACATTTTCAGGCACGTGGCACCACACAACAATACTGAAGGACTCACATTCCGGGTCTTCCCATGCAAACACTTCTTTAATAGCTCACGATTTGACAAATCTCGGTGAATAGGTTTGCTAGCCTCCATTACTGCCTAAGGAAGAGAATGTTTATGTGTGAATTCATGCAGGGTGACAGAAAATTCAGCTTGCCTATATTTACACCAAGTGTTTGTTAGAGGTGGACACAAAGGTGACATGGCTTTCCGTCGGTATTTTCAAGTACTTCAGAAGAAAATGCATGTCTCACATATCTCTTAGTCGCACATTTGCGTTTCTTGAAGTTGCTTTTACGCTTAGTCATTTTATTATGTATAAAAAGCAATAGAAGTTAACTTACTACAAAAGTAGCCGATGGTCACACTACTTTCAACGAAAACTAGTATAAGAAGTAAGGACTCATTTGTTTATTCGTAATGCCAACTTGGTGAGACGCAACAGGAGGCACAAATCGAAGCAATTCACAGCCTTCTAGACTGTGTAGTTCTCAAGATATGAATGCTCAACTGTGGTAATATATGCGTAGTCGCGAAATTTGTATTTGAAGGTCTCACAATTGTCTGATTGTAATGTATTATATACCAAATTTTTAGGAAAGTTCGAAGTACACTATGGAGCATAAAACAGAAAATGTCAAATTTCAACGAATTTCATGTACAATGTCCCCTTAACCTTGTCTTTGAAGGTTGCAGTGGGTTTAACACTTCTTATTGTTTTTTATCCTTATAAGCATTTTGTCTTATTTTATTGTAAATCTAGTAAGGTTTCTATTACTGTCTAAATTAAATTACAGGTCTGATGATGGTCATGTGATATGAACAAAACCGGTCACCTGTGTTGTTGTAACATATGTGGTGTGATTAAGACTGAATATTAAAAACTAAATATTTTAATCACTGTTCCAAAATTGTTCATCAAAATTGTTTAAGGTAAACAGTTTTCCTGTAGCATACGAAATTCGTTTGAATGTATATTAATGCGGTAGCAAACATATTTGAAGCCATTATTTTAGCCTCAAAACCTGACTGCCATATTAGAAAAATAAAGTTCCGTCATTTTTACGAAAGTAAAGGGTTTTATCTTAAAAAAAAGTACTCTGCGATTGCCAAGGCACTATTAAATTTTGCAAGTCAGTAAAATTTCCGAAGTTATGGAGAATTTGATATTGTGATGTATACTTTAGTAATATTAATGTAGCTGATGTGTGTGGATTGCAGTTCTACGGGTAAAATATTATCTCATGTCATCCTGCATTTACAGAATAAATGTTGTATTTCAAAAGAAACTTTTAGTTACATTTGAATGTTAAGCAACAGTTCTCTTTCTTCATATGCGATACAGTATTTGAATTAGCCACATTATTTGGTAATTCATGAAACCTAATTGGCCTTACGTTGCTGCATGGCCTCAGTGTCTAGTAGCAAAATATGGGATACCTTATTAAAATTGTTTCAATGTACGAAATGTGGTTTTCTTACAGGAATCCTAAAATACAATTCCGAAAGGGTTGTATGGTATGACTGGAATTAACTATCAAACAGAAATGTTGCTCTATTGTCATAAATATACCTCATGTTTTAGGAAAAAACGGGATTTACTTGACATAAATTTTACTTGGGTTCAAAGAGTTTGTTGTTTGGTGTGGCGATCGATTTTGTTTCGATAATCTACTACGAAATCATATTACTCAGTGGATGGAACAACCATCGAGGAGCATATTTATAAATTAAAACTGCTTCTCGATGCGCTAGCGAAAAGGAGCCCCACGTGTACGGAAAAATCAACTGTGTTAAACACAGTCGCCTTTCGTAAAGCTGGAACTTTTACCGACGGCCGCTGCGCCGTAGGTCTCTACTCTTTCAGATTTTTACCCGTACTGGCTGTGTGAGGAGTGTAATAATCTCACTTACTCTGATTGCAAGCGGCTGCACTCAAAGACAAGCCCGAAAGGGCAGATTGGCTTCTAAGCGAGATGAGGATCAATAAGACAAAGTCGACCGATTTCCGCCTAGGAGGAAACTCAAAGGGAAGCAATCCCGCTGAAAGGCGAAGCGGAAAGCAGTGGAACAAAGGCAACCGCCAGCTGTCTATGAGGTGCTCGGTTGCTCGGAGCAGACATGCGGCCCGCTACGGACGTTAAGTCTCTATCCTGTCGTGACCATCACACTGAACACGACTGAACACTGGGCAGATTGTCACCAGCGAGGCAGCCAAAATTTGAAATTCTGGAAGTACACTTACAGAGTACAACGACGTATCATTCGTTCAACCTGTTTTTTCTTTATCGACACATGTCTTACAACTGAAAATTTAACTGATTGACGTTTAGTGAATAAACATTGTATCTCATGTAATGACTCTTTCTGCTATACGTTATGTGAGAATTCTATTAATATATGACAATATATGACATTCTTCTATTGGTTAATAATTCTCCAGAAGGAATAGAGCAAATTTTCTCAACGTTTAACAGTCTACATGAAAAAATAAAATTCACACAAGAATTGGAATCAGCTGACAGATCACTAAATTATCTTGATTTAACGTTGATTATTAAAGATGCTAAAATAGAGTTCAACATATTCCGGAGGGCAACTTACTCAGACATCATCCCGGTCGATTCAACCCACCCGCAAGCGCATAAAATGGCGTTTTTCTATTCTAGTATCCATCGGGCGATTTCTATTCCGTTGTCAGATGTCAACCTCGAAAAAGAATTACAAATTCTCGAGAACAATGGCTATCATCCGAAGATAGTGAGGCAGTCATATCATGAGAAAACGCGAAAAAGGGCAACGACTTTAGTAAACACAAATACTCAAACCCAAGATCAGACAAAGAAATGGTTGTCGGTTTCTTATAAATGTAATGTCTCCTACAAGATAGGGCACCTGTTGAAAAAGTCAGGTTTTAAAATTTCCTATTCGACGAGTAAGAGTTTAAAGCAAAATTTGGTTCATTCTCTTGAGAAAGACGGTAACAAGTCAGCGAAATCAAATGATTGCCCATGTTATTACATAGGTCAAACCGGCAGAGCTATAGCAGTAAGGTTTACAGAACATGTTCCAATAAAGGGCGTAGGAAATCGGGGGTCAGCCTTTGCGGAACATCTGGTGCAAATGGCTCACACACCTAAACCTTTACGTGACATAGAGCTACTACATCATGAAGTTAAGGGATATAGACTCGACACGCTTGAAGAACTACAAATTGATGCACACCTAATTACAGATAGAGGCAATTTGCTGAACGATTAACTGTATCTAAAAAATAGGGCATACTTCGAAGGCTTCCAACCTATACTACGTTTGCAATAATTCATAATGCATGTGACCTCACAGTTTCTGTAATAATAGATCGTTTCGTACAGATGTTCATACGAGATTTGTTGGTCAGTTTAGAAAGCTGTGTAGTAGAAAGTAAGACGTTGTCCTGCTGGATACTGTAATTAACTTACAATAGTAAAGTATAAAATTAATTCATAGGAAAAGGTTATCTGACGCATGCGTAATAAGAGTTTGACCCTATACGTCTCGCGCATGCGCGCCTCCCTCTGTGAGGCAGACCGCGAAGCCCTCGCGGTCCACACGACGAGGTCCATACAACGGGCTTAAAGTGAGTTTGCTGCAGCTTGTTTAATAGAAGTGACAAAACCGTATGGATATGCATCAACTTTTATGAAGTTGACTTAGGACATGGCCTGTTTTAGGCAAACATTTAAATAGTAATTTATATAAGAACTATACGTTGCATCCTGTAGGATGACCATATCTAATATAATTTACTAGCGCATTATAATATTAACCTGTTGCAGGTTCTGAAGGAGACGTTATTACTAACTTTGAAACCTAGGTAAACGATAAAGATAACCTGCGACTGTAGGCTGTATATTCTTATATAAACAATATCAGTTGCTGTCGCTGCATAAAAATGTTAAAAATTATAAAGAATACTATTACGTTCGTGCACTTAAATTTCGTAAAGCTATCTTTCATGAAACCCCGTAAGAAACAATTTCAAATAAGCAATATATTTGCAGGTTGCCAAATTAAACTTTAAATTCTGAGTGAAAACGAGCGCCAGGCTTCCCACAAATAATATCAGATGCGTTAGCGGACTAAAATTTATGCAAAGAGGCACCTGACCTATAATAAATTGTATCACTGAAAATAGTCACTTTGTGGTAAAATAAATCCTGTGATTTGGTGCTAATTACTTTTGATAGTGTTTTTAAATAAGTTCTTCTGCTCTGGCTTCGTCGTATTTCCTGTGGAAATAAAACGTTTAAATATGCCGCGTATTGGCGGCCAACTTTCTCAATCAAAGATGATCGCAGCTAGTTTCTTAGCAGATGCAAAAAATGTTACACAAACTCCTGCATTATAACAAACGTGGCGTGGGTTTCTTAAATGATTACTCCTCACTCCAGATTACCTTACTATATTTTTGTAACTCTTTTACACATCAATTGTGTTCTAGTAATTAAACGAGAGCAAGACAAAAGCTATCGCAAAACAATCGTACCTTCTCCACTCGAACAATAGCTAAGACAAGAAAATATCAGAAGACGACTAAGTTCATTGTTTTTCAGTCCTTTTTAATATAACAAAGATCACAGTGTTCAGTTCTTTAGTTTATACATGTGATCTTGTATTACGGAGAATAATGTCTTTTTCGATTATCAGAATCGATAAATTGTCTTTAAAGTTATTTCGTCACTTTGTCCGCATCAGAATTGGGTCTTAAAGTTCACACAACATAACGCATGCGTAGTTCTTTTGTCGTTATTTATACTGTTCATGTCAAATATATGCAAAGGGAAACTATACTCAATGATTATCTAAGTGAGAAGAAACTTATTTACTATTACTTAAATAACATCACACCCAACACTAAAACTATGCCTTCTGCTCTATTAGTCTGTATCTAACTAGATTTTAAGCGTCCTATCAGCAGTGTTGTTATAGTGAACAATTGGCACTTACACTATGTGATCAAATGTATTCGGACACCTCCAAAAACACCCTGCCACCTGCTGCCAGGTACTCTATCTCATTGACATCAGAAGCCATTAGACTTCGTAAAAGAGCAGAATGGGGCGCTCTGCGGAACTCACGGACTTCGAACGTGGTAAGGTGACTGGGTGTCACTTGTGTCATACGTCTGTACGCGAGATTTCCACACTCCTAAACATCTCTAGGTCCACTGTTTCCGATGTGATAGTGAAGTAGAAACGTGAAGGTACACGTGCAGCACAAAAGCGTACAGGCCGACCTCGTCTGTTGACTGTTGAAGAGGGTCGTAATGTGTGATAGGCAGACATCTGTCCAGACCATTACACAGTAATTACAAACTGCATCACGATCCATGCAAGAATTGTGACTTGGATTTCATGGTCGACCGGCTGCTCATAAGCCACACATCATGCCGGTAAAATCCAAATGATGCCTCGCTTGGTACAACGAGCTTAAACATTGGACGATTGAACAGTAGAAAAACGTTGTGTGGAGTGACGAATCGCGGTACACAATGTGGCGATCCGATGGCAGGGTGTGGATACAGCGAATGCCCGGTGATCGTCATCTGCCAGCGTGTGTAGTGCCAACAGTAAACTTCAGAGGCGGTGGTGTTATGGTGTGGTCATGTTTTTCATGGAAGGGGCTTGCACCCTTTTTTTTGCGTGGCACTATCATAGAACAGGCCTACATTGATGTTTTAAGCACCTTCTTGATTCCAACTGTTGAAGAGCAATTCGGGGGTGGTGATTGCAACTTTCAACTTGATCGAGTTCACGTTCATTATGTACGGCCTGTGGTGGAGTGGCACACGACAATAACATATCTGTAAAGGACTGGCCTGCACAGAGTCCTTATCTGAATCGTATAGAACGCCTTTGGTATGTTTTGGAAAGCCGACATCGTGTCAGGCCTTACCGACCGACATTGATACATCTCATCAGTGCAGCACTCCGTGAATAATGGGCTGTTATTTACCAAGAAACCTGCCAGCACCTGACTGAACGTTTGCTAGCGAGAGTGGAAGCTGTTACCAAGGCTAAGTGTGGACCAACACCATATTGAATTCCAGCAGTACCGATGCAGGGCGCCACGAACTTGTAATTCATTTTCAGCCAGGTGACCGGATTCGTTTGATCACATAGTGTAGCTATAATCTTGTTTGCAGCCTACTTCACACTGGAAGGTGAAGATGGAACAAAATAAATGCTGTACTACGTCTTTTAGACAGTAACGATGCAATGGAACGAGCTTGGTAGTGGTCTAGTGGCTAGTAAACCTTCCCATTTTTAATTTGAGTATTTCACTAATTCTGCTGCTGAAATATATGTTTCATTGACAGAATGATAATTTTAATGAAAAGGAATACAAGACGGAGACGTAGACGCCATGTGATGAACAAACGCTAAAATGCTCTTTAGTACATATTGTGTGACATAAGAAGAAGAAAATACAATGCATTATTCAACAAATTTGTACTTCAATTACTTTTTAACACATGCATACATCTTCATCACATCTCACACTTAGTTAGTTCCTGGACAAAGCATTCGGGAGCAGTAGACATCTCATTCTTGAAACCAACTCTCAAACTCAGTCTTTATATTTGGCCGATTATATGTCAAATCAT
This sequence comes from Schistocerca gregaria, assembly GCF_023897955.1. Lineage (NCBI taxonomy): Eukaryota > Metazoa > Arthropoda > Insecta > Orthoptera > Acrididae > Schistocerca > Schistocerca gregaria. The sequence continues at coordinate 925,565,212 of NC_064922.1, read as the reverse complement.
ACAGGTCATAAGTGAATGTGTCACATCAATATGTCAAAGTGCGCCGAAAAAATGTATGCCGATGATATCTATAAGAAAAATTTAAATAAATAATTAACATGTTTTCGTTTTATGTTGATCTAAATGACAGTATTGGCGAAAATTTCTTAGCGAAAGGGAAAATAAAAATTGAAATTAAAAAAGTAAGAGATAGATATCTGAAATTATTTTTAATTAATGCCTTTTTCACATTACTTCCATACATGATTAACATATACACATTTCTGAGCAATCTTTTCACCTTTAATATTTTCTTGTCTTCTTTTCGCACATTAGATTTTTTTTTTTTTTTTTTTTTTGCAAAATTCAGAATTGTGTTTCGAAATATGAGTAAGCATAGGATGTTAACTGTCTTGAGAAATAACTTGCACAGACTATCAGTAATGACATTAATGGATTAGCGTCCTGAACTAGCCAGTATTGCTTCACAAAAATGAGAGAATCTGAAATATTTTGACTCTTTACAAATTATTGTCTGTAAACCTCCGATCGTGAATGTTTTAAAAATTGCATGATATTATTGGTCATTGTTCTGATGGAAGGTACAGACAGAAAGTGCAATATTTCTTTGTGAAAAACTTGAGAAATTATCAAGTAGCACCTGTTTACACCTGAAGTCAAAAAAACCGACTTAAATATTTAAAATATTTGCTGTCCTGGAGCAAAATGGAGTAAATGTAGCGGAAAATCGTTATTTCTCATTCAAAGTGGGTGAATGGGTTAACAAGTGTTGATTTTGTTCATTCATTTTATAACAAAATGAGATACAGAAAATGCATGTTAGTTTCCATGCATTTTTCTGTGTTTGTTATTTTTCAAAATTATTACTCTCTTCTGTATTGATTTTACTTTTTTAACTACGTTCCATGAACTAGAATCGCCTACATTGGTCCAGGGTATGAAATGTAAAAGGCGAGTCTCTTTACTTTACTAGACAATTAATTTTCCAGGGTTTTTTTTCCTGAATGTGCATTTCAACCACTCTGTAGTAAGTCTGATGAAAGAGACTCGAACGGTGACAGTCAACACCGCACTGCTGCAGAGCGTTCGTTTGTTTTTTCACCTGTTCCTTTTGTAGCGTGGCCGAATACGGGAAATACGAACTGCTCACTGATCAGCTGATGACTGCTATTTGAAAGCATGTGTTTAATCACGAGGTGTTGAAGCTCTTACAGCTCATGAGAGGCAGTAGTTATCTGTCACACCAATTACTGATTGCCGTACACAAGAGTATAGCAGTTCCTGCACAGTGTATGTGATGATACCACAATTACCTGAGGACCAAAGTATTTCTGCAGTAACTCAGCTAGATTTCCACCAATTAATGTGAAGAATTTTCCACTTTTTTTAAACAAAACTTTCTTATCTGTTTTTATAGACCACACATCTCGCCCTTAATCTAAACCATTCCCTCTGTTACACTGTGTGTAATAAAATATTCAAGACACACACACACACACACACACACACACACACACACATACTCTAAGCAGAAAAATTCATATTCACGTTCAGGCGTGTTAATAGGAAACAGAAGACAACTAGAAAACAGTGTTGACAACATGCCTAGATTACACTATAAATACTAAATAAGCAGCATGCTGAAAAATTTCTAACACTTTACATACAAAAAATTTGCCCACTCTGATTACACCAACTACAAACATAATAATCTTACAATATGATGTGAAATACTCATAAATTTTGTGATGGCGGTTTTCGGGTAAATAATTTGTAAAACTCATTAAAATATGACTTCAAGAAATCTTTAATCACCCCAAGGACCATGGACATTGACGTTGGTGGGGAGGCTTGCGTGCCTCAGCGATACAGATAGCCGTACCGCAGGTGCAACCACAACGGAGGGGTATCTGTTGAGTGGCCAGACAAACGTGTGGTTCCTTTTCAGTAGTTGCAGGGGCAACAGTCTGGATGATTGACTGATCTGGACTTGTAACAGTAACCAAAACAGCCTTGCTGTGCTGGTACTGCGAACGGCTGAAAGCAAGGGGAATCTACGGCCGTAATCTTTCCCGAGGGCATGCAGCTTTACTGTATGATTAAATGATAGTGGTGTCTTCTTGGGTAAAATATTCCGGAGGTAAAATAGTCCCCCATTCTGATCTCCGGGCGGGGACTACTCAAGAGGACGTCGTTATCAGGAGAGAGAAAACTAGCGTTCTACGGATCGGAGCGTGGAATGACAGATCCCTTAATCGGGCAGGTAGGTTAGAAAATTTAGAAAGGGAAGTGGATAGGTTAAAGTTTGATATAGTGGGAATTAGTGAAGTTCGGTGGCAGCAGGAACAAGGCTTCTGGTCAGGTGAATACAGGGTTAGAAATACAAAATCTAACAGGGGTAATTCAGGAGTCGGTTTAATATTGATTAAAAAAATAGGAGTGCGGGTAAGCTACTACAAACAGCATAGTGAACGCATTATTGAGGCCAAGATAGACACGAAGCCCACGCCTACTACAGTAGTACAAGTTTATATGCCAACTAGCTCTGCAGATGACGAGGAAATTGAAGAAATGTATGATGAAATAAAAGAAATTATTCAGATAGTGAAGGGAGACGAAAATGTAATAGTCATGGGTGACTGGAATTCGGTAGTAGGAAAAGGGAGAGAAGGAAAAGTAGTAGGTGAATATGGATTGGCGCTAAGAAATGAAAGAGGAAGCCGCCTGATAGAATTTTGCGCAGAGCACAACTTAATCATAGCTAACACTTGGTTTAAGAATCATGAAAGAAGGTTGTATACATGGGAAGAAGCCTGGAGATACTGACAGGTTTCAGACACGTTACGTAATGGTAAGACATATTTAGGAACCAGGTTTTAAATTGTATGACATTTCCAGGGGCAGATGTGGACTCTTATCACACTCTATTGGTTATGAACTGTAGATTAAAGCTGAGGAAACTGCAAAAAAGGTGGGAATTTAAGGAGATGGGACCTGGATAAACTGAAAGAACGAGAGGTTGTACAGAGTTTCAGGGAGAGCATAAGGGATCAATTGACAGGAATGGGGGAAGAAATACAGTAGAAGATGAATGGGTAGCTTTGAGAGATGAAGTAGTGAAGGCAGCAGAGGATCAAATAGGTAAAAAGACGAGGGCTAGTAGAAATCCTTGGGTAACAGAAGAAATACTGAACTTAATTGATGAAAGGATAAAATATATAAAAATGCAGTAAATGAAGCAGGCAAAAACGAATACAAACGTCTCAAAAACGAGATCGACAAGAAATGCAAATGGCTAAGCAGCGATGGTTAGGAGACAAATGTAAGGATGTAGAGGGTTATCTCACTAGGGGTAAGATAGATACTGCCTACAGGAAAATTAAAGAGACCTTTGGAGAAAGAGAACCACTTGTATAAATATTAAGAGCGCAGTTGGAAACCCAGTTCTAAGCAAAGAAGGGAAAGCAGAAAGGTCGAGGGAGTATATAGAGGGCCTACACAAGGGCAGTGTACTTGAGGACAATATTATGGAAATGGAAGAGGATGTAGATGAAGATGAAATGGGAGATACGATACTGCGTGTAGAGTTCGACAGAGCACTGAAAGACCTGAGTCGAAACAAGGCCCCCGGAGTAGACAACATTCCATGGGAACTGCTGACGGCCTTGAAAGAGCCAGTCCTGACAAAACTCTAACAAGTGGTGAGCAAGATTTATGAGACAGGCGAAATACCCTCAGGCTTTAAGAAGAATATAATAATTCCAATCTCAAAGAAAGCAGGTGTTGACAGATGTGAAAATTACCGAACTATCAGTTTAATAAGTCACAGCTGCAAAATACTAACGCGAATTCTTTACAGACGAATGGAAAAACTGGTAGAAGCAGACCTCGGGGAAGATCAGTTTGGATTCTGTAGAAATATTGGAACACGTGAGGCAATACTGACCCTACGACTTATCTTAGAAGCTAGATTAAGGAAAGGCAAACCTAAGTTTCTAGCATTTGTAGACTTAGAGAAAGCTTTGGACAATGTTGACTGGAACACTCTCTTTCGAATAGTGAAGGTGGCAGGAGTAAAATACAGGGGGCGAAAGGCAATTTACAATTTGTACAGAAACCAGATGGCAGTTATAAGAGTCGAGGGGCACAAAAGGGAAGCAGTGGTTAGGAAGGGAGGGAGACAGGGTTGTAGCCTATCGCCGATGTTATTCAATCTGTATATTGAGCAAGCAGTAAAGGAAACAAAAGAAAAGTTCGAAATAGGTATTAAAATCCATGGAGAAGGAATAATAACTTCCAGTTTCTCCGATGACATTGTAATTCTGTCGGAGACAGCAAAGGACATGGAAGAGCAGTTGAATGGAATTGACAGTGTCATGAAAGGAGGGTATAAGATGAACATCAACAAAAGCAAAACGAGGATAATGGAATGTATTCGAATTAAGTCGGGTGATGCTGAGGGAATTAGATTAGGAAATGAGTCACTTAAAATAGTAAAGGAGTTTTGCTATTTGGGGAGCAAAATGACTGATGATGGTCGAAGTAGAGAGGATATCAAATGTTGACTGGCAATGGCAAGGAAAGAGTTTCTGAAGAAGAGAATTTTGTTAACATCGAGTATTGATTTAAGTTTCAGGAAGTCGTTTCTGAAAGTATTTGTACGTAGCGTAGCCATGTATGGAAGAGTTTGAACAAGAAGAGAATAGAAGCTTTCGAAATGTGGTGCTACAGAAGAATGCTTAAGATTAGATGGGTATATCATATAACTAATGATGAGGTATTGAATAGGACTGGGGAGAAGAGAAGTTTGTGGCACAACTTAATTAGAAGAAGGGATCGGTTGGTAGGACATGTTCTGAGGCATCAAGGGATCACCAATTTAGCATTGGAGGGCAGCGTGAAGGGTAAAAATCGGAGAGGGCGACCAAGAGATGAATAGACCAAACAGATTCAGAAGGATGTAGGTTGCAGAAGGTACTGGGAGAAGAAGAAGCTTGCACAGGATAGAGTGGCATGGAGAACTGTATCAAACCAGTGTCACGACTCAAAACAACAACAACAACAAAATCTTTATTAATAAATTTTTAAGACATGCGAATAGCTGAAGCAGAAAAAACATTGTTGATAGTTAAACAATTAGTAGATGGTTATGCAACAGGAAAATTAATTTAGGTTTGTTTTCTTAAGTTCGTAAGTTAAAAGAAATCCTCTAAGTACATGTATCAACTAAGTTTCAATATACTAAGAGGGAGCTTTAAAGTAAAAAATCTGCCAGGCTTCCAGTACTTTTGGTTTATATTTTTGTTAGTTCTGTATTAGGAGTTATTTACAAAATAACAATCCCAGTAAGATTTTCACTCTGTAGCGGAGTGGGGCTGATACGAAACTTCCTGGCAGATTAAAACTGTATGCCGGACCGATACTCGAACTCGGAACCTTAGCCTTTCGCGAGCAAGTGCACTAGGTCCCGAGTTCGAGTCTCGGTCAGGCACACAGTTTCAGTCTGCCAGGACTCTACCATTTTTAAAAACCAAGAGAAAATTAAATTATTTTATTTCTTAACCTATATGGTGTAGAAGTTTAATATAGGTTTTTTGAAATGGACATATTCATGATGCTAAACTGACATGAGATGAAATCGCCAACATGTATTATAATTGAAAGTTACTGGAAGTATAATACATAGGCAGATCTATAAATCGGGATTCCAGATTATCTGTTGTATTCTACATCCATACTCGTCAGAATAGCTACGACTTCCAATAATCAACTAAATAACTTCATCTCGAAACTGACTCACATAACTATAAATTTCCACGCGTGTTAGAGGGAGCGTCCTTATTTCATAAAAAGATGCTCTTCGTTAATTACTACCAGGGAAGACGAAGGACTTGCGCTCACTAACCACTATGTGGCTCGCAAAATCAGGAATTTATCAAGAACTTCATCTCCAGGAAGTTACGAGCGCACCGCGTGCTTCAGAGTAACCCGTTATTGAACACATACGCAGCCGAGGGGCGACCATAGCAGTAGCATATGAAATCGCACGAAGCAATACGGCAAGAAACACCATAGTACTACCACGCTAGTTTATGAAACGTATATAGGCTACGGTACAATCATAAGACACTGAGAGGTAAAGCATTTATGTAATAAATAAACAAGGTAAGGTAATAAATAGTTGGCTTGTGGCCACGTGGATTTGGAAGATTTTAATTATCAACTCGGCGAATCAATGTACAGCATACTGTTCGGATACCTGAACTGAGAGAAGGTTAGTAAAGACAGAAATACTGCAAAACTATCTCTCGCTCTCTAGCACAAGCTCAGTGCGGCAAAAGCGCATACCAACAAGGAATTCAAATAGCGGCAACGATGTCTATCACAGGTAGTGTCTCGTACACAAATGTGTCAGTCACAGAGATACATTACTATAGTGGCAATACCACGGAGATTAAAAAAGAAGAGAGTAGTAACTTCGTCATAAACATGAAACCGACGTCCGCCATCGTGTATAGCCCAAAATATTAGGTTCTTCCTACTTACATCTCCATGGTTCGCCGTGGTGGTACTTCCCCGTGATGCCGACTCTTCGAACGTTGAGAATATATATCAACGTTTGAGGTCGTATCCCAAATAGCATGTGATACTTTGATTACATCGAGATGTTTCATCAAAAATGCCAGCCTGCGTTGGTGAAGGGTGTAATAACCTAAGATATCGTACTCTAAAGTGTAAGGAATCACATTCTCTTCGTAAGTGGAGCCGTTCAAGCGATACTCGCAATCTCTGGGCTCCTTAATCCAACAGCGAGGTCACAGTTAGGTTTGTCGAGATGAGCTCTGCTGTTATCCCTAAGGGACATTAATATTAATACGATAGCTTACGGATTAAGATAAAAAAAACATAAATCAAGGATTTAATTACGAAGAGTTTATTTGTTCTTCATGTCACCCTAACAAAATATTAGTATTACATCTACATCTACATACATACTCCGCAAGCCACCTGACGGTATGTGGCGGAGGGTACCCTCAGTACCTCTATCGGTTCTCCCTTCTGTTCCAGTCTCGTATTATTAATGGAAAGAAGGATTGCCGGTATGCTTCTGTATGGTCTCTAATCTCTCTGATTTTATCGTCGCGGTCTCTTCGCGAGATATACGTAGGAGGGAGCAATATACTGCTTGTTTCCTCGGTGAAAGTATGTTCTCGAAACTTCAACAAAAGCCCGTACCGAGCTACTGAACTTCTCTCCTGCAGAGTCTTCCACTGGAGCGTGCCTATCATATCCATAACGCTTTCGCGATTACTAAATGATCCTGTAACAAAGCGCGCTGCTCTTCGTTGGATCTTCTCTATCTGCTCTATCAACCCCACCTGGTACGGATCCCACACAGGTGAGTAATATTCACGCAGTGGGCGAACAAGTGTGCTGTAACCTACTTCCTTTGTTTTCGGATTGCATTTCCTTAGGATTCCTCCAATGAATCTTAGTCTGGCATCTGCTTTACCAACGATTAACTTTATATGATCATTCCATTTCAAATCACTCCTAATGCGTACTCCCAGATAATTTATGGAATTAACTGCTTCCTGTTGGTAACCTCCTATATTGTAGCTAAATGATAAGGGAACTTTTTCCCTATGTATTCACAGAACATTACACTTGAAATTCAATTGCCATTCCCTGACCCATGCGTCAACTCGGTGCAGATTCTCCTGCACTTCAGTACAATTTTCCATTGTTACAACCTCTCGATATACCACTTCATCATCCGCTAAAAGCCTCAGTGAACTTCCGATGTTACCCACAAAGCCATTTATATAAATTGTGAATAGCAACGGTTCTACGACGCTCCCCTGCGGCATACCTGAAATCACTCTTACTTCGGAAGACTTCTCTCCATTGAGAATGACATGCTGCGTTCTGTTATCTAGGAACTCGTCAATCCAACCTCACAATTGGTCTGATAGTCCATATGCTCTTACTTTGTTCATTAAACGACTGTGGGGAACTGTGTCGAACGCCTTGCGGAAGTCAAGAAACACGGCATCTACCTGGAAACCCGTGTCTATGGCCCTCTGAGTCTCGTGGACGAATAGAGCGAGCTGGGTTTCACACGATCGTCTTTTTCGAAACCCATGCTGATTCCTACAGAGTAGATTTCTAGTCTCCAGAAAAGTAATTATACTCGAGCGTAATATGTGTTCCAAAGTTCTGCACACCTGTTCGACGTCCCTTCTTAAAAATGTTGATGACCTGTGCCCTTTTCCAATCCTTTGGAACGCTACGCTCTTCTAGAGACCTACGGTACACCGCTGCAAGAAGTGGGGCAAGCTACTTGTTATGTAAACATTAAATATAGAAAGACCAACCAAATACTATGTAGAAGCTATATAAAAGTAAAATCTATACATGTTCTATGGTTGCAATTTTTACTTTTATTCTTCCCTGTGTTGTTCAATCTGTTCCAAACCACAGACGTTGGGGCGGCCGAATCACACGGTGTCCACGGTCTCGTCAATCGCACTCCTCGCCTCTCAACAAACTGCTACGTGACCGCTCTGATTGTTCGTGTAACATTTTATTCACACGCTAAATTCCTCCCACCGATAACTATTCATTGTTCACATTTCCTCCCTGTAGGAGGATTCTGGCTAGAACAGCCGGAGACAGCCATCTCATAGATATACATTTCGTGTGTGTGTTTTGGGTTTATGATTGAATGAATGTGTGTTTGTGCTCCGCTTTCTTTCTGAAGAAGGCTTTGGCCTAAAACGTATGTGAACACTCATTTCGTTGGCGTGTAACGACCTATCAACTTCACAGTATAGTTATTCCATTATGAAGTTTGTTGTAAATATTTCACTGCACTTCAAATGAAACAATGTTGTACATAATTGCAATACTAGAAGAAAAAAGTTACATTCATTACTCTACAATGGTTGTCGGTATCACTAACATGGTACACAATGCTGCTACCATAAATTTTGATCACTTACGCAGTGATACAAATTGCCTGAATCTAAATTGAAAACGTTTCTCTCTGACAACTCCTCTTATTCTGCAGAAGATAATGTATTGTTGCAATACTTAAATGGTGATGGGTAGGGTTTCTATCTGTCTGTCTTTAGGAAAAAGCAAAAAATTAATAAATGATCAACATGGAGGCATAGTATTAAAAGAAGGTATTAGTTTACAGTGACTCATTCCACATAGGTACAATTTATCTTGGAAATGATGTATGAAACGTAACCCTAACTAACTATTGCCTTATCACAAAGTATGGTATAGACTTATGCATTTTGAAAACCTCAAAATGAAATTTAATGGTAAAATGAAGCCAATAATGAAAGTAGACGTATATTCTCATCGTGATATGTTTGGTTATTTCTGAAAAATAATCAAATAGTCTACTATGGTAAATGTTGTTCTATATGTTGGAAATGTAGTCTTACATGTTCACAGGTTTTTTATCGTTACTAAAAATGAGTTGTACACATGTTACAGCAAAATATTTATTTTACGGTGTCCAAGCGTACGAGACCATTCGATTAATTTCATTTACAGTATTGTTCATTGCTGGAACACGTTTATATATATATATATTTTATTATGTAAATTGCTATTATAGTCAGAAACGGAATGACGCATCGTAGATAAGATTTCAAAGTGAGAACTTGTGTAAACTACAGTGAAACCTGTGCACTGACAATCTAATAAAACGAGAACGCTGTTTTGTATGGAGGTGTACCTATATGCACATCTCTTTCTTTGACAGTTCAATAATCGTTTACGTTATTGACATGCATAAGACAGAATTATGATAGCATGCCTTGCCTCTTTCCCCACTGCACACGTTTACGTGCTAGCAACGAACACGTAGGTTAGTGTTTTGCAAACGTGAACATTAAAAATATTGTGCATACGAGTTGAAAGCTGAAAATGTAATGAACGACAAACAGTAACAGTAAGCAAACAAGCATTGGTTCGGAGATCCAGATTCGTTTCTTATCACTATAAATATTGTGAAAGTGGAATTGAATGAACTACGAAAGTATTCTTTTTACGTCACTTCCTTCTCTTCTTGGTTATTCGAAATGTATCAACACACTAGAAATTACTTTAACAGGGCCAAATGTCTCGTATTAGCCCTGCGGGATTAGCCGAGCGGGGTCTAAGGTGCTGCAGTCATGGTCTGTGCGGCTGGTCCCGGCGGAGGTTCGAGTCCTCCCTCGGGCATGGGTGTGTCTGCTCATCGTTAGGATAATTTAGGTTAAGTAGTGTGTAAGCTTAGGGACTGATGACCTTAGAAGTTAAGTCCCATAAGATTTCACACAGATTTGAACATTTTTGTCTCGTATTACTAGAGCAAATATGCAATTGAAGAGCAAAAAGTCGTTCGAAATTGCCTTCGTGACGCAGTTATTCATGAAAGCACTTTAGGTTATAGTATTGTTCCGTGCACACGACAGAAACAATGAACAAAAAGCAGTCATAAAAAGTAGTCTGCTAATGTTTTGGGCCATTTAAGATGGCCGCCGGCCCCGACCATTTTGGCTTCAAAACAACGTACAGCGTACGTCTATAGTGCCATCTTCCTTTTTTTAGCCCCTTGGGGATACCATATACAGTATGAATGTTGTCACTAAAGCCAGCACTTTACAATCGCAATGCCTCGGCAAGAGCAAAGGACGTGTAAACAGCTATTCGTTTACTGAGAAACAGTTGTAAGAAATGGGAATATTTAGAGTTTCGACATAATGGTCAACAAATGTGTCACGTTTGGCTGTAGTTTTTCGTACAGAAGACGGACGACACAATGAAAAAACTCTTCTCATTGCAAGTATAACTAGAAAAATCTTCAGTATTTTTGCTTTTGTGCAGTATGTAAGCCCAAATAATTACGTTAAAGTTTGTCTTATCTGAAAAACCGGCAGTATTTAAGTAGTTCACGTATACATTAAGGGGATTAATCAATGTTCTCGTGGTATTAATAGATGTAGCCCAAAGACGTACTTTTAAGCAGTTTTGACCGACTTCGGCTTTTCTTCGAGTTGTGTATTCGTTACGAAAGTGCTCTTACAATTAGTACGTGCTATTTGTGATCGATAACAAGACTCTTTATTCATTTGAGCGTTACTACGAAAACTAAAGTCTGCTTTAAATGTGTGGACATGTAACCTGATGTTCTTCTCACAACACCGTTCTGCAAGGTATCTCTTAAACTCAACTAGTACGCAAATATTTGTTCAACTGAAGAAGTTGTTTACATCATCTCGTAAAGTGCACGAAATCATTTCATTTCAGGAAATCGTAGTAGTGCCATTCACAAACATTCTGACGCGGCCATTGCACCTCACCAAACGTCAGGCTTCAGTGAAAGATGCATCTTTGCCAGTCTAGTACGTCTGTGGTGGCAGCCAGCAGTCCGTTTTTCCTCTGTTTCCGCTCTCATATGAGTACCCAAGATAAACCACTTTCCTTGCGTCAGAGATCCAGCTCAGTTCAATAGTCACTTGTCTTACTGAACCGCAGAGAATGTGACATCTTCGACCAGAACGAAAGACAGAGAACATGCGAGAGATAAACTGTTTACGACAGACGGAGAGTGCCCTTCCTGCTCGCGCATGCCAGATACGAGGGTTGTCCAGAAAGTAAGTTCCAGTCGGTCGCTAAATGGAAACCACAGTGAAAACCAGAAACGTTTTATTTGTAACAGTTAGCTGCACCTTCCACCTACTTCTCTAAATAGTCGCCGCTCCAACTTCGAGTTTTGTCGTAGTGTTTTATCAACTTTTCAATATCCTCGTCAAAGAAAGCAGCCGCCTGTGCTTTCGGGCAGTTATCTGCACTGGTCTGCAGCTAGTTGTCTGTGGAAAAATTTTGTCTTGATAGCCAGCGGTTCTTCTGAGCAGAGATGAGACTGAGGGGGAGCCACTTACAGACTGTACTGTGGGTGATCAAAAACTTCTCATAGGAAACGCTGCACGAGCTTCTTCATTGCTCCTGCAGTGTGCAGCCGAGAATTGGCATGAAGAAGGAACTGCTCGTCGGTTGTGTTATGTGGGCTGCATGACACAGGCGAATTCTCTAACCAGGCCCTCATACTTGAGTTGCTATACCCTACGCATCTTTACGTGCTCACTGTTCACTCAAAACTGAAAAGAGCGATGCGTCACGATCGACGGGCATACTAGAACACTTAGCAATACATCTGTGCACAGCTTTACCGGATTTTGCCTATGGTTTCCATTTCGTGAGTGATCGAAACTTACTTTCTGGACAACCGTCGTATATATGATACTTTATTAAAATAGACTTGGACACTAAAATATCAGATAAATATCTAAATATAAAGTGCTACTGAGTCAGTCTTGCGTAGCAGGAAGTTCTCACTATCTGTTATTGAATTGCTAACAATAAATTAATTAAAAATCATTAGCGACATAAAAATCTAGGAAGATGAACCACTTAGGAGCTAACCGTAGCAGTAATGTCGTTCCTCGTTCAATTATTGCGAATTGCGCACAGTTTTACATCATTTCTCTTAAAATACCGATTAAAGGAATTGTATGACTGAACTGGTGTCTAGCACTGAATCAAAGACGATCGAAACACGCTCATTAATTAAAACGCATACAATTTACAGCTCTGTAACATCGCATCAAGATAGACGACACGCAGACAGTAGTTTCACTATGGCAGTTAACGTACCACTACATGGAGAGAGGAGAGCTAATGAGCTTTCAATCCTCCCCTTCCCCCCCCCCCCTCCCCGCCTCTCTCTCTCTCTCTCTCTCTCTCTCTCTCGTATACACACACACACACACACATAGAGAGAGGGAGAGATTATTCCTATAACGGACGAAATCTCACCCAGTGTGCTTTATTATTTTAGGGCGAGGGCGTTAAAATGGAAGAAACATTGCTACAGGGACGACCTTAGAAAACACGTAGATATTCGTATGGAACATATTTCTTCAATATAAGGGGCAATTTGGATTAAATTTCTTGGCTGTAGCCTTGCGTTTGTTCTGAACATATGCGCCGTAACGCGAAAGCAACCTCAGTACTCAGGCGACATCGATGCGTTCCATCGATCCTGGTAGCGTGACCTCATGACCAACATATTAACATGAAAACTTTCGCCTCGTTCGCCGGTTAAACTTATGGAGATGATGACGTTAATCGAAGAAATGAATTATGAGTGGACTGTTGCAATCTACCTGACGTGAATGCATATCTACACAACACTCACATAGTCAACAAGCAGGTATTTCCCCACCACTATCTAAGTCTTAGAAGTGCCTTTCAGCTGTGACTTATGAGTGGACTAATGAACACAATTACCACAACTAACACCTGAATGAGTTGCTGAACCTTGCTGCCTAGATGCGGGAAAGCATTTGCATCTTTGCTACTGTACTTTTACGTAGAGTCACAGCTTTATATAAAACGGTGACACGATTGCTTTGACGCCTTCAGCCAAACACACACACACACACACACACTTTTTCTTATATGTATTCGCTTTCTGATCGAACTTTTGTGCTTACGTAGTGCTCTACGTACGCCGTACAACAGCAGTGCCTGGTTTACCCCAACTGAATTTGCATGAGTATAGTGACTGATTTCAAACAACCACATACTCACTAGGTGTGCTCATGATAGCTTTCACTCTCTCATCTGTCTTTTAGGAGGGCAGAGTACCGAAGCAGAGTACTCTGTACAATAACGCTGGCTCCAAACTTGCCCTCTAACATCTGCACATCTGCAGGTCAGGGCCTGGACATCAGGTTCCTTAAGCAGCATTACGGAGGAAGTTAAAAAAAAAGCCTTGGTGTAATCACCTTCGAAGATTACAACATTTTCGACGGCAGATACGTAACAAACCTTTCAAACATTCAACAAAATGGCCGACGAGTGAATCGTTAGCGCAAGACTCTAATAATCACGAAGTCGCAGTTTCGTTTTCACTAGTAGCAACATTTTTTAAAATTCTATTTAAATTTTCCTATATATATATCATAAATGTTAATTAACAAATAATCAAAATTTTTAATAAAAACAACAAATTTTTATTTTTAATTACTAATCACCTTAATATGCAAGTTTATATAATAAATTAAAAAAATTGATAACAGAATGCGAAATATCAATTTTTTTTATTTCTAGAACACTTAACAGTATTATTTAAGTACATCAAAGCATTTCGTATTGCTTTAAAATATTTTAATTCTTTTCATTTGCTTAGCAGTTAAAAATAAAACGAAGTTATTTGTATCAAAAATGTGGTTCAATATTTGTTAAATAACATTTCCGTTTCGTAATAAATAGAGATTTAAAGAAAACAGAAACAAGTTACCATTAATGACAATCGAGTCAATGACACTGATTACTCGACTTTTTCGCTACCCACTCACCAATATACATTTTCTTTATATGCTCTAGTTTTTTGGACTTGAACACAGTCGGAAATCATCTAAAGTTTGAAAGAATGTTTTTTTTGGAAGGGGGGGGGGAAATTATGTCGTGTTGCTTTAGGAAATTTGAAGTGACCTGAAAATCCGACTCCTTTTCTTGAATTAAGCTGAGTACATAACTGGTGCAACTTCAATCAAAATTTCCTCCACCTATTTCCCTTTTTATACAAAATTTTCACCCATTAATGAATATTAACGCTATCTGATTGTAGTTCAACGAGTAACAGTAGGAAAACTTGAACATCTATTTAAGTGAATGCAGCATCATAACCAACGTTATCTAATGACCTCATACTAAACCAGCACCCTCCCTTATAGAAAGGGTATGTCCAACGACAATGTAAAACCTCTCTCTTTATGGTTTAATACATGTTGACAATCACTCCGACATATTCAGAATCGGCAGGAATTCGTGAATTTCTCAACAACATAAACTTACCTTACACTTCCTGAAAAGGCATGCAAATAATTGAAAACATTTCTACTGATGGCACCCTGTCCGGTAAAAGATTCCGCCGATGGCAGAATGCGTCTAGTCAATAGTGCTTACGTCGGCTACCGATTTAATTAAGAAAAAGTGGGTAGTGTGAAAAACTCAGGAAAACTTAATTTCAGAAATGACAGCGGGATGTAACGGATCTTCAAAGCCTCCCTAATGCAGCAAGTAAATTTACAATTCTTATTTGTTACGCCAAACAGGAAATGTAATACTTGAAGAAATCTGCATGAGGGAAAGTAGAAAAATTATATAAAGAGTAATAAGAGTAATGTTACTTAAAAACAAAGAATACTGTGTGTAACATTTGCAACTTCTCTAGTCTGTCGTCCGGAGTTGCGTGTAACATTACGGAACGTTGAAAATATACTTTTGCGCGATAGCCGATAGTACATTACGACACACAAACATAAATTAACACACAAAGTGGCTGACATATTAAACAAACAGGGCTTCCAAATAGCATATAAAACTGTGCAAGCCCTCCAATCAAATTTATGTCAATCAACAATCAAGGGAGAAAAATTCCAGGTATGAAGTATATACGAACTTGAATTTCAAAGTTGTGATAGAATGTACATAGGCATTGCATGAAGGAATTTTAAAACACGGTACAAAGAATACATGAGGTGTTGGAAGTAAGAAACAAACCAATCATCATTTGAAGAGGACTTTAAACGCCATAATCACCACCCTACAAACATGGAACAAGACATGAAAATAATCAGAATAAACAACCGTGACAAATACCTTTTGCAAATGCAAGAAAACTTTCATACCCAGAAAGTCATTGCTCAAAACAAATATGTGATAAATCATCAAACACACATCCGTACAGTTTCTCTACTGGACTGAATTAAAGAAATGATAAGATAAAAAACTTTCCCTGTTCACATGCAGCCACATTAACTACAGAAACCAGACACATTTCGTCTCGCCCCCCCCCCCTCCCCCCCTCGCTCTCTCTCTGACCACACACACAAAATTATAACAAATAAATGGAAAATAGTCATACCAAATGCAAGTACCACTTCACACACACACACACACACACACAAACACACACACACACACAAATTACACTCAACAGTTGACAATAACTTTCTACAATACCAAACAAAACATAGCATCAAATCAACTGTTCAGTTCCTAGTGCTGTGACGTCTGGAGAACTAAACTTCAAATAGGAATTATAAGAGGAAAAACAGCGCCCAAAATAGAACAAGAAAACATATAGAACTACATCTACGGAACCTGTAAGTACAATTTTAAATTATTAGTACGTCATAGAAAAGTCAAACCCCAGAAATATATGTATATGTCTCGGGTCAAAAGTAAAAATTATCAACATATGATAACACTGTATGTTTTTAAGCAAGCTCTATCCTGGTAGGATATAGACCATAACATAGAAGATTCATGTGCTTGCTCTAGTTCGTACGTGCTCGCTAGATTCAGTTAACGTACGATTCATGTAAGTGTGGGTTTTTTTGAAGCGCACAAAATAAAAAGGATTTAGAATTATTCTTTCATAAAAATTAGTCATCTACATGTGGCGCTGAGATATTCATTTTTTCGTGCTTAATGCTGACTAGCCTTGTCGTTGCATATGCAAATGGAGGCTGCGATTACTACGACATTCGGAGTGAGAAAGGTAATTAACGTTTTATGAAGTAAAAAATGACAGTATTTCAAACTATAAATACCAGTGATACTGTGGAAACCCTTGTACTAAAGTACAAAAAATAGTTAACAGAGTATTTATTATTCCATCATAGACCTCTATTCTCGCAGCCAAGACAACAAGAGTATGTACTCTTGGTGTGGCTCGCGGAAAATTTGAATGTTATTTTAAAAATTTTAATTTGTTTAGCTGTGAGTCAGTGGTAACTAAACATTTGCATAATTAAATATTGCGGTCCCTTTCATAAGAAAGTCAGTAACAAATTAACAAAAAAGAATTAAACATGGGCGTCATGCTTTACCAGGTTCCTCCATACGTGTCACTATACTGCAATACAAAAAAGTTTTACGCAACCACCCAGGCCCCGTCGTAACAGCACTGAATAAATTCCAACATCCCGAGGTAACCTCATAAGAATCAAAACAAGTAAAGAGGCGTTCAGAACAACTTCTTAGTATTATTCAATGAATAGGTACGAAATTTCCGTAGTAAAGATAAATTTGGTCTGCTGCGAAAAACATAATGTACATTTACGCAAAACATTAGAATCAGAACAAAAATGAATGTCATATAATCTCATATTCCCATAGTAATACTAAACAACCGATATAGTAATGTATGCCATGACTTACATTCACGAATAAATAAATAAAACACCGACATTGGTGCTTGATATGGACAAGAGCCTTTCTTTGCACAATGGAATTAACTTTGTGCACTTCAAAGATACATCTATAAAGCTGCAAACTCTGTGAATGAAATAATACGTCAATGAGTGCTTGCAAGCCACACTCTCAACACATATTCTTCTTTGTTGCAGAATAGAAATGGCAACTGAAATGAAACACCAGGGTAGTCATAGAATTAGAGGGAGCAGCAGTTTCATGACGCATCTAATCTCAGTGATCCCGGAAACAGAATACTTTGCCTTCTGTCTCCACTTCAACGCTGCTCAAAACTCTACCACATTGACAACTGGCCAGAGACGTATACATATACCTTCTCTATGTAGCCAAAGACAGTGGCATTCCCAGAAGACGAAATCCGTGCGTAGAGTGTGTTTGCACCTCGCCAGTGATTAATGGCTATAGTAAAGGTAAATGATCTGAAAGACGTTTTCTAAGGGACAGCTTTCAAAGTATGAAGAAAACTCCAAAGGGTCAGTCTCTAAGATATGCATGTCAGATGAATTGACAAACTGTGGATTCATAGCCATAGTTCAATTATGTTTCACCCCGAGAATTGAGCTCTGACACCTGTCGACGGCAACTGTATTCGAAAATAATTGGATGCACTAGAAGTCGTATGTAAAGAACAGTTTTACTGGTTTTCCAGCCAAGGCACCAGAAAAAAATCACAAAGTTGCGTGAGAAACAATCAGGAATGATGAGAACATTCCAGCAAATAGTGTTCTGTGGAATGTAAATGCTTGTCATTAACTTGTATACTTGGTGTCACGCAATGAAACTGTTTTGACATTTGAAGTAAGCACGAAAAGTTTTAAGTAAAGTCATGTCAGCTATCTACATCTTGTTGAGATCTGTACTCAGAAATCCCGTTCTTTACTTTGTCTTTGCAGATCTCTACGCTCTGTAAATTGTATTATAAGTAAATGATCTTTTCCGCTGTTTCCCTTTACGCTACACGACTCTCATGCAGAGTGCTCAAGCAACTTGTCCTTTCTTCTGACAATGGCTTACAATTATTTTCCTCGGTTCTGGAGTTTATCTTCATACGCCCTCGTGATTAATCTAAAGTACGTTTATAGAATCGTATTACAAATGTTATCGTGCCCGTTTCCCGCAGTCCACGTTCCATTTCCATATAATGCTGTGATGCAGATTGGTACTTTTAATGACGTACGTACTTGTGGCAATGTTAAGTGCAGGTGTTGCGATCAGTTTACTTTGTAATGTTTAAATGTCAAAACTTGATATTTGTCACAGGAGATTGTCAGCGAACCTTAATTATGAAAATAGGCTTATTTTCTCTCTGTCGGTCACTATTTTTTTGATTTCAAAATGCCCGGTTGCGGACTGTCACACGCCTTCACATATCATCTCGAAGTTAGGGAGTAGTCTGTCCTAATGGAACTACTCTCTCACAGTCATATGAATATATCATAGTGGACTGATAGCTCCATCAGGACAGATTACTCTGCAACTACAAGTTTTGGAATCGTAGACTTAGCTCGAAACCGGTCATTTTGAAATAGAGAAATGTAACAAACAGACAGAAAATAATCCTACTTTGTGTTTAATATTAATTTATCATGGATATTTGTCAAACTTCAATGAAAGATAGGGGCATTTTAGAATGATTTCTCATTATGTCGTTTTAACAGCTCTGTTATTTCTTTGTTTCAGGTAGGTGGTGTGGATACTAGGATAAGTTTATTGCTGCACTGCAACTAGCAGTAAGTAAAACCGCAAGTTATTTTAGCCTTCCTGTGTCTAGTTGAAACCCGTGCCCTTTAAGAGTTGTTGATGAATAAAGAAACGCTGTACAAGTGTGTATACAAATCTTTATTTAAATGTCATTGTGAGTTTCGGGCTTTAGCGTTCATCTTTAGATGGCAGACTCTTTAATTACATTTATTAGTTAGCAACGTGCCTTTCGCTCCAACACTGTATAAAAATATTAGAGATATGTGGATAGCAAAAATATGGCGATGTGCCAGAATTTGGTCAGATACAAGCTGAAAGAGTTATGAGCTTACGTTTGTTCTGGAACACAGCATTTCATCTTTAGGGTCTTGCCCCTTTTCAGGATGAGGTAAATATATTTAAGTGTAAAAGAAAAAATAGGAAACGAAGAGAAGACCACGTACTAAACAGAACAGTGTGATATTCCTTTTCACACCTAGTCGAGCTTGTACATACTGACTAAATGTAAAGTTCCCTACGATCATATTCAGAGATGTTTGCATATTGAACAGGCTGTGGGGCGGCGAAGAAGTTGTCGAATGTGTTGTTTGAATGTTCTTTTCACGTAACAGACTATTGCCGATGCAACATATGTGGGACGGCGAAGAAGTCGTTGTTTAATGTTGAATGAAAGTTGAACATTGCCACCTTAAATCACGCGAGCCTGGCAACTAATTTGGTGGCCAGTCAGAAAGCGAAGGGAAACTTACTGACCTTAGTTCCCAGTCTGCACGGCCACATTCCTGTACAGCCCAGCTAAACGAAAAATATCCATAGTTCTTCACGGGATTAGGGCTGCTTCAATAAAATTTAAAGTTCCAAACAAGATTTTATTATCTTAAAGGCTCACACAAATTACTCGAAACTTCTGAAAATGCTAAAGACATTAAATATTGTTAATTCAGCCAATCGTTTAATAGTTCAGAGGCGACTTCTACAGCAAGTTCCTCCCGAATAGTTCATTACTCTAACTAACGGTGCTCTATTAATAGTTCGCAATAATGTTAAAAAAAAAGATTAATGCTCGCCTTAAAAGTGGAGTTAGTCACCACTTGCCACGCGGAATTATACTTCACACGGACGGCACAATAACAGTTTGTTACCGAAGTCTAAACGATCCAGGACGGTGTACAGTCCTCGCGATTTTCAATGTCCGTTTACATTGCTAAGTACGCGCATGTCACAGCCCGCTATGACGTCACCCGAGGCGAGGCGCGATCGGACGTTAAGCTCGCGTGGACTAGGCGTTGGTCTAATGCGGAGTGAGCTTACTACTGCCTCTGCCGCTCTTTTTATATAGCTCCGGCGCGTACCTCCAAGAGAGCATCTGTTCTTTCCGTTCATATGCAGATGCCTGCGGCCTCCAAATGACCACTATCTCAGGCACATAATCTTAAATATCACATTTAATAATAGCTTTACAAACTTCTCAATTTTTGTATACATACATCTGAGCAGTACAGAAGCACGTAGAAAATCTCAGCCCGCTAAAATTAAAACTTTACTCTCTAGAATTTTTACAATGGAACTAACGGTAGATTGTTACCTCTGAACCATAGCTTTATCAAGACTTGTATCAGCTGTTAATTATGCTACAAGACTAAAACTTGGTGTAGCTTTGTTAATTGTCCTATCTGATCATTGGTCTTAAAGAATTTGTTTTATCATTAAAATTTAAAGTACTTAATCTATAATGCTTATGTACATTTTACTCACAAAAGTAGTTTTTACTAAATTACTAAAAAACTAGAAGAGGTAACTGATTGTGGTATTTCCATTATTATTATTAGGGTGAACTGAAGCATCCTACCAATTTTCAATATTGTAGCTCTATTATTTCGCGCCTCTGATTTTTCCGAAAAACGCGGATTCTGGAGTCAATTTTAGTTTTATGGTTTTGGAAACCAGCACCACTCATTAATGACTTCTTACTGCACCTTCTCACCAAATTTTGGCTTCCTAGCGTCATTATTTAGCGCCTCCTATTTTTCTTTCAAAACGTGAATTTTACGTAAACTACTAATTTTATAACATTAAGATTTGTTACCTGAAACATTATTACATAGAACTATACTTTAACAAAGTTTTACACACAAATCTTAATTTTTACTTTTATGTTAAATGTGGTGCAATACTATATGCAGGCGCGTTACGATGACGTGACGCTACTAGCAGTGAACTAGGGTAAGTCCCGTGCACTCGCTCGCCTCTATCTTATACATGATACAGCGCTTGCTTTGCTTCATCACCCCCTTTTTAATTTTCGTGAAAATCTATTTTTGAACAAAATTAAATTTCTAAAAGAACAAACAAGCGATGGATTACTTTAGTATACCTCTTTCAACTTAAGTTGCTTCTTCTTAGGAAATTCCTTATTACTACATACACAAAATAACCATACTCATATACACATAGAAAACCTAGTACAGAAGACATCCACAAATTATTTACATACATTTACATGGAAATATAAATTTTTCAATGGTTACAAAATAGTTATTTTTTTTTCTTTAAAATCAGTCTCTTCCTGAAAAAGAAAAAAAACACACGACTTTTATCACTGCAACGCACTCACATTTTTCTTTTACTATAATACTCGGCACTGTGGTGGGTGTCCTATTGTAACACTCATTTAATTTCACTGATTGACAAAATTGTGGGAGGAAATTGTATTCACTGTGGTTTGCGTCTCTACTTCCAATCTCCCTACCGCTTGTTGTCAGTCATTCATGCAGCCTGCATGTCCCTGAGAAACAGACAATACAGTCTAAGTTTCTGTTTTCAACTTATATCTAAGGTAGGACAAAGTACATTTTATAGTTTATATTCTGGCACTATTTTACTAATTGTGAAGTTGTCAGAAAGACATTTAACACTAAGTCATATCTGATACAATAGCTCCTACTTTCTTCTTTCATAAATAATCTTTTAGGTTCCTAAATAGTGAAAATTCTTTTAGCAAATTAATATATTAAGATCTTGCTTCAACTTAGAAAATTGAGTAACCTTTTAGTTTTAATGTACTCTGGCTTAATTATCGTATGGATTAGTTCATCAAAGAAGTCATTTGCTGACCAGCACTTTGCTTTATTGTATGAATTACTAAAGAAATTAGTTATTTTCAGTATACCGATTCCAAATTTCTGCATTTTCCAATATTTGTGTGTTTCTGTTGTCTGTTTAACTATTTATTTGCCTCAAGCAAGATTTAGCGTTTTTCACCATTTCACGAGACGTGAGGGAATTATTCTTTAATCCTACATCATTTACTTCAATTTACTTACTTCACTTCTTCACCTTATTCATTTTCTCCCTTTTCTTCCAGATTCAAAATACTTCATTTCTCCACTTCTTTCTCCCTTTTCCTTTTGTCAGCCTATTGACGTCCTGTTTCTACATATTTGGTGCGATCCTCACACCACTTCCACACATCTCCATTTATTTAATTCTAAAACGCCATTGCTTGCCTCTATGAGCATTACCTTCTTACGCTGTTTTCCTTCAGACAACCTTATTTCTAGCAACATACTACCTTCTGCATAATCTCATGGATTATTCATATTCATACCGTACTTCGTATACTGCAAAGTGTCTCTCTTAGTTGTAGTTTCTAACCCTTTACAATTACATGAAATATTTTAATTTATTTATTTTCGCCATGTTTGCCTCTTATTGGTACTCAGACTTTTGTTTTGCCATTCACTAGGTAGATCCTTACTAAGAATACTTAAAACCTAATAGCATATATACAACATGAAGATATATGTGATTCTTACCTGTTATGATAGACCAGAAGAAGGGAATGAAACTTGAAAAGGAAATAAAGTTTCACCCAGCTGGGACTGCACGGTACGCCAAACCGTGTATCCGCCAAAGAGTGGCAGACTCCCTACAGTAATTAATTACTGTTAATTTTAAATTCCTTTAGATCCACAATATTTCTTAGACCTAGTTCTCTCTTACTCTTTGGATATTCCACATTCTCACTGAAAACCAAATTTTCCTGCAAGTATCCTTTATTCTTTATTACTCTAATAGGCAGTTCCCAAGTTTCATTACTACCGCCTATATGACTTCCTATAAAAGACTCTCTTATCACTTTAGAGTCAGGTAAAGTTAAAATTAAGTTGTTCTGATCAAAATTGATCTTTCCCTGGTACTTTGATAAGAAATCAGTACCAATCAACATATCAACACTTAAGCCTAGCACAATCAAACAAGGATGATCTATTACTACGTCATTTATACCAATGGGTATCAAAGCTTCGTGCTGAACTGGTCTAGAGACTTTTCCAGTAGCACCTATAATCTTTAAGCCACTTACTTTCATAACTGTTAACTTCTCTTTATTGGGTATGGTGTCAAAAAATGTTTGTGATAAAGCACTTGCTTCACTGCCACTGTCAAGCAGACAACGCACAGTGACTCCTGATATGTTTACTTTGATAACAGGGTGAGTTATTTTACATTGAACAGGTTGCTCACACACCTCGTCTAATAAATCTCGTTCTATGTTCTTCCAGCTAAAGTAATTCTGATCAGTTGCAATTACATTTACATTTACATCCTGGGGCTCATCATGCTCTATAATCTTAGCTGCTTTCTCTAATCTGTCCACTAACTTTAAATCGAAGCATCTGACGACTTTTTCTACTTTTGTTTGCTGCACATCAGCCAAACTATCCTCTACCTCTGAGCAACTGCGTCCCTGCGCAATATTGCTGTTCATAAGAATGTCGTCACCTTCAACCATTTGTGGCACGTTTACACAGCTACTAGATTCTTTCACCTCGTTACTATTTCTACCCCCTTCATTCATCATTTCCTCCTCTCTAAAGTTTTGCAGTACTGATTCTACTTCTGCTACTTCTACTTCAGCTTTTAGATTGCCATTTTCATCGAAGATGTAAGCTTTTACTTCATCATTATTCCCATCAGACTCAAACCCATTATCTATTTCTTCCCCATTATCTACCTTGAGTTCCTGTTCTTCCTTGACCCATTTTTCTAGTGTATCCAAAATACTATCCACTATTTTGTGAGAGTGGCTTAACACATCACTGGTATTATCTGTATTTATTTCGTCATCCATGTTGTCTGTCTGTGTATGTTGGCTGATTGGCTGTGTTTCCGTTACTGGCTGTGTTACTGTTACCGCCTGGTGAGCGCCAGTGTCCTCATAGACGGGATTTAGTTTCCCACACGCGGCCTGTTGTGTTCATCTGTGACACCACTAGATATAGTAACATCATGACTCCCTTCTTGTCTTAATGGCATAGTATTTACTTCTCCACTTTCGTCATAGTAGTTGTTACGAAAGCGTGGTGAGTATCTACCCCCTCTTCCTCTGCCACGGCTTTGGTTTCGATAGTTTGTTTTGGTGTGCCTAACTTCCATATTTCTAACGTTCACGTTTCCATTATTTTGTACGTGATTGTTAGAAGATTTGTTATTCTGCTGCACCTGCTCCTCAGCAGCAGCTACTCTTTCCACTCTTTCCAGATATTCAATAAATTTGTCTATATTATCTCTAGGGGCGGAAATGATCCTCTTCTGCCAGTACCACGGCAGCTTACCTTCTAAACCCATAATGATCAAATCTGGCTTCATCTTTTCTGTCAAATGTGACAGTCTTGAAACCCACTTCCTAGCGAAATCCTTTACTGATTCACGCCCTGGGAAAAACTTCTTACCACTCCAGAATTCCCTTAACACATCATTTTGTTTGTTATGTGACCAGTATTCGTTGAGAAATGCAGACTTAAATTCAGATAAAGTTTTACATTTGATCATTACATCCGCTGACCATCGCAAAGCATCACCTGACAAATGACTTCTTATAAATGAAATTTTTTCTCTTTCTGACCACGTGTTGGGGAGAACATCCTCAAAGTCATTCCAAAATTCAAGAGGGTGAATGTACTTATCAGGATCAAAGCGCAAAAACTGTCGACACCCTATAAAAGCGGCGTCAACTGAAGTCACATGCTGTACAGTAGAATGACTAGAATTAACAGAGGTTACTCTATTTTCTAGGTTAGCAATGTTAGTATTTAATTCCTCTACTTGTGACTCTACTGCTTCTATCCTGGCAGAACATCTTTGTTCCACTGCACCACGAATTTCGGTACAGGTTTCTTTTACTTTCTCAATGTTTTTCTGACAAGTATCTACTTTAATTTGTACCTCTTTAACTTTGTCAGAGCAAAGTTTGGACTCGTTGCTCAATCTTTCGGACAACCTCACTTCCAAAAGTTCATCTGCCTCTTGATAATTTTTTTGAATTTGATCTATTTCACATTTGAAAGTACTATGCATTTTAGTTAACTGTTGCCCTACTTTTACTTGAATGTCATGATGAATAGCATCTATCTTATAATTCAAACTATTCCATTTTGATTGCAGTTCTTCTTTTAGTTCTTTATTACTATCCTCAATTTTATTTTCCAACCCTTTATTACTAACCTCAATTTTATTCTCCAATTTTTTATTACTATTTTCAATTTTAGCCTCAATTTTATTTTGGTTTGATTCGAGTTTGGCAAACAGTATTTGCATCCAATCCGGAGCTTCTACCTTGATACTTTGTATCTCTTGACTTGACTGAGCTGGAGATATATTGAGCTCAGTTTCACTACCTGACAAAGTTAGCAACTCTACTGGCTCCCTTTTGACTTCTATTTCACTTATTGATTGCATCCCTGCACTCTCATTTAAATTAAAGTCATAATTTACTGGTGACAAATTACGTTCTAGTTCAATATTTGAGGGATTAATGGAACCATCCTCATTAAACTCAATTCCTGATCGTGAGGATTCTTGGTCAGAGACCGGTTCCCTTCTGAAATGTACACTACTTTCCATATCTTTTAGTTTGTTAGCAGCAGTTAATAAATATTTTAAAAGTCTTTGACTTAACTTAAATGCTTGATTTCGACGAATGATGTCGTCGCGGTGTACCAGCAATCGTGATGCGACGCGTCGCGACGTATTGAAGGCAGCAGCAGCAGCCGTAGCGTCGAGTACCGCCACAGGAATCGCCTACTGCAATAGCTCCAGGGGGGGGGGGGGGGGGGCAGCAAGGCACCGTTGACCGCTCGGCGCAGCCGGCAGCTGTCTCGCAGATCAGCGCAGCTCCGCGATGACGCACCATCTTCCTTTAGTCTCAGCGCCGTCGGCAGCCGCGATCCAGCATCGTCGCCTTCCTCACCATCGTCACTAACCAACGTACAGCGGTAGACACTTATTGTTTATACACTACACCTGCCTTTACTGGTAACACTGTTCCCACACTAGTTCAATTCAGTGTCCTGTTATTGCCTACCGAGTTCGTTAATTTATACCAATCGCTTTCACACATCGAGCACTTTTATTTGCTTTTAATTCAGTTTTCCCGGCCGATAAGCACCATATGTGGGGCGGCGAAGAAGTTGTCGAATGTGTTGTTTGAATGTTCTTTTCACGTAACAGACTATTGCCGATGCAACATATGTGGGACGGCGAAGAAGTCGTTGTTTAATGTTGAATGAAAGTTGAACATTGCCACCTTAAATCACGCGAGCCTGGCAACTAATTTGGTGGCCAGTCAGAAAGCGAAGGGAAACTTACTGACCTTAGTTCCCAGTCTGCACGGCCACATTCCTGTACAGCCCAGCTAAACGAAAAATATCCATAGTTCTTCACGGGATTAGGGCTGCTTCAATAAAATTTAAAGTTCCAAACAAGATTTTATTATCTTAAAGGCTCACACAAATTACTCGAAACTTCTGAAAATGCTAAAGACATTAAATATTGTTAATTCAGCCAATCGTTTAATAGTTCAGAGGCGACTTCTACAGCAAGTTCCTCCCGAATAGTTCATTACTCTAACTAACGGTGCTCTATTAATAGTTCGCAATAATGTTAAAAAAAAGATTAATGCTCGCCTTAAAAGTGGAGTTAGTCACCACTTGCCACGCGGAATTATACTTCACACGGACGGCACAATAACAGTTTGTTACCGAAGTCTAAACGATCCAGGACGGTGTACAGTCCTCGCGATTTTCAATGTCCGTTTACATTGCTAAGTACGCACATGTCACAGCCCGCTATGACGTCACCCGAGGCGAGGCGCGATCGGACGTTAAGCTCGCGTGGACTAGGCGTTGGTCTAATGCGGAGTGAGCTTACTACTGCCTCTGCCGCTCTTTTTATATAGCTCCGGCGCGTACCTCCAAGAGAGCATCTGTTCTTTCCGTTCATATGCAGATGCCTGCGGCCTCCAAATGACCGCTATCTCAGGCACATAATCTTAAATATCACATTTAATAATAGCTTTACAAACTTCTCAATTTTTGTATACATACATCTGAGCAGTACAGAAGCACGTAGAAAATCTCAGCCCGCTAAAATTAAAACTTTACTCTCTAGAATTTTTACAATGGAACTAACGGTAGATTGTTACCTCTGAACCATAGCTTTATCAAGACTTGTATCAGCTGTTAATTATGCTACAAGACTAAAACTTGGTGTAGCTTTGTTAATTGTCCTATCTGATCATTGGTCTTAAAGAATTTGTTTTATCATTAAAATTTAAAGTACTTAATCTATAATGCTTATGTACATTTTACTCACAAAAGTAGTTTTTACTAAATTACTAAAAAACTAGAAGAGGTAACTGATTGTGGTATTTCCATTATTATTATTAGGGTGAACTGAAGCATCCTACCAATTTTCAATATTGTAGCTCTATTATTTCGCGCCTCTGATTTTTCCGAAAAACGCGGATTCTGGAGTCAATTTTAGTTTTATGGTTTTGGAAACCAGCACCACTCATTAATGACTTCTTACTGCACCTTCTCACCAAATTTTGGCTTCCTAGCGTCATTATTTAGCGCCTCCTATTTTTCTTTCAAAACGTGAATTTTACGTAAACTACTAATTTTATAACATTAAGATTTGTTACCTGAAACATTATTACATAGAACTATACTTTAACAAAGTTTTACACACAAATCTTAATTTTTACTTTTATGTTAAATGTGGTGCAATACTATATGCAGGCGCGTTACGATGACGTGACGCTACTAGCAGTGAACTAGGGTAAGTCCCGTGCACTCGCTCGCCTCTATCTTATACATGATACAGCGCTTGCTTTGCTTCAAGGCCAAGGGCATGTTCGAAATCTGGCTGTTCCTAAACCTTTTAAACTAAGATATTTGTGCAATGTTATAGTTTATTAAGCACAAACTGCAGACACTGAAACACGTCAGGTTCTCTACTCTGGTGTGGCTCCCTGAAGCGTTTGAGGGAGCGAGTCTCGAGTTAGACAGACGTTTGTGTGTTAAAATTCCTCAGTATGTCGTGACTTTGTACAGGAACTTGCACGATTAATGTATGCAGCATACAAGGCACTGCTCAATGTACTGTGTACTTCAGAATATTTGTGATGTGAAAGTCCTACAGTGTTGACCTTTTGCTCATTGCCATGCGAGGTAAGACCAGAATAAGCGGACGAGTTACAGATGCGTGAATGGTTTTGAAAACAGTTAACATAGAAATGATTGGCGAGATATTGACGCTAGACAAGCAGTGGCTGCAGAAAAATTCGAGAATAGTACAAATATACTTGTTTAATTAACTGCAGTCAGCTGCTACAGCGATTTGACAAAAATAAATGCAGATGTTAGTCACGCCTGCCGGTGCCCTCTTGTATATGACCACAAACGGCACCTGTCCAATGTCCTAAATACACTGAAAGTGTCAGTCTTGGTCAGAATAGCTTTCTGTGAAGTTGTAAATGCATTATAACGGAGCTAACTGAATTCAGGCAACGGCCTTGGCGCAGTGGATACACTGGTTCCTGTCAGATCACCGAAGTTAAGCGCTGTCGGGCGTGGCCGCCATTTGGGTGAACATCCCGGCCGCCATGTTCTGTTGCCATTTTTCGGGGTGCACTCAGCCTCGTGATCCCTATTGAGGAGCTACTGGACCGAACAGTAGCGGCTCCCATCACAGAAAACCATCATACCGACCGGGAGAGCGGTGTGCTGACCACACGCCCCTCCTATCCGCATCCTCATCTGAGGATGACTCAGCGGTCGGATGGTCCCCAGACAGTTTTTTTTTTTTAATTGAATTCAGACGTGGACAAATTGTTGTCTCTCGTATGATGGGTGCTCCCGTAGGTTCAAGGTAGACGCAATGGTTGGTGTGTCAAGAGGCACCGTGTCGCATATTTAAACCACATACAAGGGAAGCGAGCCGCGCGGAGTGGCTGCGCGGTTTGAGGCGTCATGTGAAGGATTGCGCGGCCCCTCCCGCCGGAGGTTCGAGTCCTCCCTCGGTCATGGGTGTTTGTGTGTTGTGCTTAGCATAAGTTAGTTTAATTTAGTTTAAGTAGTGAGTATGCCTAGGGACCGATCACCACAGCAGGTTGGTCCCTTAGGATTTCACACACATTGGAACATTTGAACAAGGAAAGGGGAAAAACATCATTAGCTAAATCACAATGCGGACGACTCTGTGAGTTCAGTTTCCGTGATAGACGGTCGTTGAAGAGGACTGTGATGAACAATAGGGGGACGGCAGATGGTAAAGTCACTGCGGAACTGAGTATCGCACTCGCGTACCTCGTCAGCACCAAAAAAATGAAATGGGAGCTCCATAAGCAAGAAATTGCACAGCGACCTGGAATTCCAAAACCACTCAGTCAGTGATCCAGGTATAAGTAAATGGTGAACGTGATGGCGAAGCCATAAAACGTGTACTATGGGGCAATGCAAGGAACTCATAAGGTATGACGACTCTTGTTTCAGACTGTTTCCAACTTCCACCCGAGTTTACATCCAAATAGTAAAATATAGCAGGGGGTCAGTGACGATTTTGGCAGCATTACCGTGGTATTCCTTGGCGTCCATGGTTACTTTGCAAGGTGGAATACCGCCAAGGATTATGTGATCATTTTGGCTGATCAGGTCAATCCCATGGTATATTGTCTGTTTCCCTATGGCTGTGCTGTGCTGTGCTCCAGGACTATAGAGATCTTGTACACACAACAGTGCAGGACCGTTCTTGAGCACGAGGATGGATTTTCGTGTCTCTACTGAGCACCCCAGACACCAGATGTCGATATTATTAATCTTTCGTGAAGGGTACGTTACCGCTTTCCACCTCCATCGTCGTTACCCCAACTGGCCACTATCCTCCAGGAAGAATGGCGTAAGATTCCATTGAAAACGATACAGGATCTGTATGGATCCATTCCAGGACGACTGGAAGCTGTTCTGGATGCCAAACGTTTTCCTACACAACTTGTTGCATTTTGAGTGGTCCCGTGTTTTTATGCACCCCCTGCATTTGTATAGCTGAAAATCTTGCCTAATATGTTTGTCATTAGTGCCAAAGTCAGTGTGGCAATCCTTTTACTAATAGTAGCCAGTTTAGTGTTTTAAGCCATTGTTTGCGATTACGTACGTTACATAAAATGTGTGAAGTGTCTGTAATAGCGCAAAAATGTCTAAGATAACGTAAAATTTTCCACCTGCCGGGTACTTTCACTTCGACTACCATTTGCTAATAATGGAACTTCAATACATCTCACAACGAATTGTCAAACCAAATACTGCAAAATTAAATATTAAAATGCATATAATATTGTGGGATGTACTCACCCGTTCTTTTTTGTCGATCTGCTGTTGCAACAGTCACTGAGTTACTGTATGTCCATTGTAACTTGGTGTTTTATGACAAGAATGACTAAATCTAACATTATGTTTCAGTACCTTTTATTATATGACCAAGGTTTTAACCTTTTTATGTACACTGATGTAATGATAGATCACTCTTGTTACATATTCCATACAATTTGCCAAGTCTGACATGCTTACTGTACTAAAGGACTCACATAAGCAATTTCATTCTTGTTGCACAAACTCTCCTAAGACACTGACGTACACCTTACTCCTTCGAATGATCATAAAGTACTGACCTTTAGTGCCAACATGGCTGCCCCTTGTATATACAATTCCGAACAATCCTCGGTATTATTAAAAAGGTTTTTTAATGAAATTTCAATTAAAATTGTTACCTCAAATTTAATGACTCACTAGCTCTTATACAGCAAAAACGAAGAAACTATTATGTAGTATTCATTATCGTGTCGAGTTTGTTTATCATGTAATGGTTAAAAAATGATGATTCGTGACTGATTTCTCTCCCTCTCTCCCACCCCCTCCCTCTGCCCTCTCCCTCCCTCCTCCCTCTCACCCCTCTCTCCCTCCCCCCTCTCTCCCCCTCTCTCCCACCCTCTCTCCCTGCCCCCTCTCTCTCCCCCTGTCTCCCACCCCCTCTCCATCCCCCCTCCCCTCTCCCTCACCCTCCATCTCCCAGCTCTCTCCCACCCCCTCTCCCCCTCTCCCACCCCCTCTCTCCCACCCCCTCCCTCTCCCACCCCCTCACCCCCTCTCCCACCTGAACCTCCCCCTCTCTCCCACCCCTCTCCCATCTCCCCCTCTCTCCCACCCCCTCTCCCATCTCCCCCTCTCTCCCACACCCTCTCCCACACCCTCTCACACCCCCTCTCCCCCTCTCCCCCTCTCCTTGACACTTCGTCGTGATACATGTAAATTATTGTTTTGTAAGTGCGAGCTGCTTTATTTAAGTACTATCACCATTCTTTGACTCAAGTAATCTGATCACCCCGACTTACATTTCAAAGTGGAGTCACTCTTAAGCATTAGTTTTGGCCTTAGTAACTGTGGTAGCTGAAGCTTTGTGTGGGAGTGTTGACGATCGGTCGCAATCCTCGACCAATCGTAATTTCAGTATCTGCATATAAGAGCCTGCTTTATTTGTTAGTAGCTTTCGAAGTGCGATGTTTGTACAGGCGAAATTTATAAAATTGTATACACATTACGAGGCAGCATTAACGCAGCTGCACAGAACAGATACTACTCAGTAACTTTGGCTTGGATCAAAATCAAACAAATAGCAGAAGATAATACACTCAGAATGTCAGTTCTCAGAATGTGTCCTATAAAAAAAGATTTATTTAAAAGACAGAGTTGTATTTTTGCTTCACTAACCTAACAAGGAAAAGATCCTATTAAATAACAATATCAATTTTTTAAGTTGAAAGCCGGCCGGTGTGGCCGTGCGGTTCTAAGCGCTTCAGTTTGGAACCGCTACGGTCGCAGGTTCGAATCCTGCCTCTGGCATGGATGTGTGTGATGTCCTTAGGTTAGTTAGGTTTAAGTAGTTCTAAGTTCTAGGGGACTGATGACCTCAGTAGTTAGTCACATAGTGCTCAGATCCATTATATGTTAAGTTGAAAAAATATAACTTCCCTTCCCGTAGAACGATGCGAAAGAAATTTTAGCTTATAACGGTATATTGATAATTTTTACTTTATGGACCGTCTGATTTCAACTGAATGAGACAATTTTCGTGCCATACGCGTTTCGCCGTTATTTTCTGCAAGACATTTTCAGTGGCGAGTTGCGTGGACGATTTTCTACATATTACGCTCCTGTTGAATTTTTGGTGTTGTTCGTCTTCTTATAAATGCTAACTTGCGGTTTTTCCCCTCATTTCACAGCACTAGAACTGAACCCTTGTTGTGATGCAATGTTTTGGTTTTACGAGGTTTTGCATTTCACTCATGTAAGCTACATATTTTATAAAGCACTCCGTCTTCAGGCCACGAGTGGCCTACCGGGACCATCTGACCGCCGTGTCATCCTCAGGGAAGGATGCTGATAGGAGGGGCGTGGGGTCAACACACCGCTCTCCCGGTAGGTAAGATGGTATTCTTGTCCAAAGCCGCTGCTACTCGGCCGAGTAGCTTCTCAATTGGCATCACGAGGCTGAGTGCACCCCGAAAAATGGCAACAGCGCATGGCGGCCTGGATGGTCACCCATCCAAGTGCCCACCACGCCCGTCAGCGCTTACCATCGGTGATCTCACGGGAACCGGTGTAGCCACTGCGGCAAGGGCATTGCCTACGTATTATATAGGTGTAATTTCTAGTAGGCTACTTCATCATAGCTTTAAATACAATTAAAATGAACGGGACAAATTTCGAAAACGTTGCCCTTGACTGAACAAGTGAAAGATTCATTAAAGGAAAAGCAGGGAGGAGGATAGTGAATTCGTAAATACTCAACTGTACTCAGACGTACTATAACGACCAGAAGTCATGTGCAGGATAGAGATATTGTGTGAGTACAGTTCATGGACTACGTACTATTATATTCCCGCCAGTTCAAACAGACAAAATGAAACCACAGCACATTATTATTCTTTCCTGAGACGTTCTTATGAGTGGAAAAGCATTCAGATAAGTCACTTGAAACTTTGGACGAATAAATCAGAAGTGAATATCGATACCGAAATGTTCTGAAAAAGTTACAGAGTGATGTGTCTATGACTCTTGTGTGCTCGGTTCGCTAGACAAACAACCATACAAATCGTATGGATAAGTTTTATTTCAACGAGACAAGTACAAATACTTAACTTTGATAGATGTGTCGCATCCAAGGGCGACATACAAAATTTAACGTTGAAGTTGCTGTCAAATGGGTTCCCACCAGTTGGGCGCGGCGCATATGTGGTCTACACATAGGGGAAGATGCTGTCGCATTGTTTTCCTGGAGGGACGTCGGTCAGCGTGTGATTGGCTGACCTCTTCTCACAGCCGTCTCTTCTCTGTCGTTCCCGACTGGCGTGCCGGCGCTGACTTTACGTCATAACACAAAGCCTGAACGAAGACATTCCTCACGTCAAATACGACTACAAAATGTTTCTAGGGCAGAAATTTAATTCACCACGATATAAAAGATCATAAGCATTCACGTCACATCAGTACATCAAGGATATGGAAGCTAGTTTTTATGCCAATTAGCTGCCCAGATGACGAGGAGATTGATGAAATGTATGAGATAAAATAAATTATTCAGATAGTGAAGGGAGACGAAGAAGTCATGGGTGACTAGAATTCGATAGTAGGAAAAAGGAAGAGAAGGAAACG
Organism: Schistocerca gregaria; assembly: GCF_023897955.1. Taxonomy (NCBI): domain Eukaryota; kingdom Metazoa; phylum Arthropoda; class Insecta; order Orthoptera; family Acrididae; genus Schistocerca; species Schistocerca gregaria. The sequence continues at coordinate 925,531,109 of NC_064922.1, read as the reverse complement.
TAGTAGGTGAATATGGAATGAGGGAAGGGATGAAAGAGGAAGCCGTATGGTAGAATTTTGCACAGAGAATTACTTAATCATAGCTAACATGTGGTTCAAGAATGATGAAAGAAGATTGAATACATAGAAGAGGCCTGGAGATACTCGAAGGTTTCACACGACCACGAGATGCAGGCAGAGATTTAGGAACCACGTTTTAAATTGTAAGACATTTCCAGGGGCAGGTGTGAACTCTCACGACAATCTATTGATTATGAGCTATAGATAAAACTGAAGAAACCGCGAAAAGGTGGGAAATTGAGGAGATGGGACTTAGATAAATTGATAGAACCAGCGGTTGTAGTGAGTTTCAGGGATTGCATTACGGAACAATTGATGAAATAGTGAAGGCAGCAGAGGATCGAGTACGTAAAAAGCGAGGGCTAGTAGAAATCCTTTGGTAACAGAAGAAATATTGAATTTAATTGATGAAAGGAGAAAATATAAAAATTCAGTAAATGAAGGAGGCAAAGAGGAACACAAACGTCTGAAAAATGAGATCGACAGGAAGTGCAAAAGGGCAAAGTAGAGATGGTTAGAGCACAAATGTAAGGATGTTGAGGCGTATATCACCAAGGGTAAGTTAGATAGTTCTTACAGGAAAATTAAAGAGACCTTTGCAGAAAAGAGAATGTGAAGAACTCAGATGGAAACCCAGTTCTAAGCAAAGAAGGGAAGGCAAAAAGGTGGAAGGAGTATACAGAGGGTCTATAGAAGTCTATTGTACTTGAGGACAATATTATGGAAATGGAAATGTAGATGAAGATGAAATTGGAGATATGATACTGCGTGAAGAGTTTGGCAGAGCACTGAATGATCTAAGTCGAAACAAGGCCTCGGGAGTAGACAACATTCCATTAGAACTACTGATAGCTTAGCGAGGGCCAGCCGTGACAAAACTCTACCATTTCGTGAGCAAGATGTATGGAGACAGGCGAAATACCCTCAGACTTCAAGAAAAATATAATAATTCAAATCCCAAAGAAAACAGGTGATGTCACATGTGAAAATCATCGAACTATCAGCTTAATAAGTCACGGCTGCAAAATACTAAGATGAATTCTTTACACTTGAGTAGAAAAACTGGTAAAACCGACCTCGGGGATAATCAGTTTGGATTCCGTAGAAATGTTGGGACACGTGAGGCAATACTGTCCCTACGACGTATCTTAGAAAATAGATTAAGGAAAGGCAAAAAGAGCTTTTGATAATGTTGCCTGGAATATTCTCTTTCAGATTATGAAGGTGGCAGGGGTCCAATACCGGGAGCGAAAGGCTATTGACAATTTGTACAGAAAGCAGATGGCAGTTAGAAGAGTCGAGGGACATGAAAGGGAAGCAGTGGTTGGGAACGGAGTGAGACAGGGTTGTATCCTATCCCTGATGTTATTCAATCTGGATATTTAGCAAGCAGTAAAGGAACCAAAAGATAACTTCGGAGTACGAATTAAAGTCCGTGGAGCAGAAATAAAAACTTTGACAGAATTACAATGTCATCGGATAACCTCAGAGAGAGCAAGGACTTGGAAGAGCAGTTGTAGTTGACAGTGTCTTGAAAGGAGGACATAAAATGAACATCAACAGAAGTAAAACAAGGATAATGGAATGTAGTAGAATTAAGTCGGGTGGTGTTGAGGGAATTAGTTTAGGAAATGAGACACTTAAAGTAGTAAATGAGTTTTACTATTTGGGGAGCAAAATAACTCATGGTGGTCGAAGTAGAGAGGATATAAAATGTAGTTTGGCAATGGTAAGTAAAGCGTTTCTGAAGAAGAGAAATTTGGTAACATCGAGTATAGATTTAAGTGTAAGGAAATCGTTTCTGAACGTATTTGTATGGAATGTGGCCATGCATGGAAGTGGAACGTGGACGATAAATAGTTTACACGAGAATCGAATAGAGGCATTAAGTATTGGAGGGCAGCGTGGAGGGTAAAAATGGTAGAGGGGGACGAAGAGATGCATACCCTAAGCAGATTCAGAAGGATGTTGGTTGCAGTAGGTACTGGGGGGTGAAGAAGCCTGCACAGGATAGTGTGGCATGGAGAACTGCATCAAACCAGTCTCTGGACTGAAGGCTACAACAACAATATGGAACAATCTCACCATAATCGAGAATGAAGTGGCCTGAATGTGCCGCGTTTCACTATTAAAAGACAGAGTGTGTACTAAGGGGAAATTCTGAAGTCCAGTCGTCCCAGCAACAGGAAAGGAAGCAGAGTACCTTTGTGTGCAGGCCATGAAGCATCACGAACGAATACTGCTGCGTAGGATTTCTATTCGCGGGCTTCAGTCAAAGCCGGGGCGGTCCGTCATGTCATACCTTGTAGTTTCTACTCAGACATGTACTGCACTAGCACACAAATAGATGACTATGAATGTTCGAAGCTGACAAGTGAATATTGTATCGCGCACCAATACGCGTCGTAAAAGATGTAGCACAGAGCCCTGATAATGGTCTTAATTCAGCGATGGAGAGAATTCGTTGGAAGTCGGCTATTGCTTCACAAGTGGGGTCGGATGGCAGCGGAGGCGGAATGCGCGAGGCGGCACGTACGTACCGGGGACAATGGCCGTTGTCTGCGGCGGTGGACAGGCGGTGCAAAGCCAGAACGAGCTCTGTTCCGCGGTCGCTGCCGCCGTGTTCAGCCCTCGGCACATTGTCACCGCAGAGCATGGGGGCGAGCAATCCTCTTTATTCTCAGTCTGTTACCTAGATACTAACGGAGAGTCAATGTGTTGAATACGAAACTGCGGGTGTAGCATACCGGGGAGAGTCATTCCGGATGTGGATAGGGTGCTTCCGGATGCGATGAAGTGTACAGTGTGCACCCAACTGCAGGTCGTGGCTCATGTCGGTACCAACGACGTGTGTCGCTTTGGATCGGAGGAGATTCTCTCTGGTTTCCGGCGACCAGCGGAAATGGTAAAGACTGCCACTCATCTAGAATGAAATGTTCACTCTACAGCGGAGTATGCGCTGATATGAAACTTCCTGACAGATTATAACTGTGTGCCGGACCGTGACTCTAGCTCGGGACCTTTGCCTTTCGCGGGCAAGTGCTCTACCAACTGAGCTATCCAAGCACGACTCACGCCCCGTCCTCACAACTCCAATTCCGCCAGTACCTCGTCTCCTACCTTCCAAACTTTACAGAAACTCTCCTGCGAACCTTGCAGAAGTAGCACTCCTGAAGGAAAGGATATTGCGGAGACATGGCTTAGCCACAGCCTGGGGGTTGTTTCTAGAATGAAATTTTCACTCTACGCGAGAGTGTGCACTGATATGAAACTTCCTGGCAGATTAAAACTGTGTGCCGGACCGAGACTCGAACTCGGGACCTTTGCCTTTTGCGGGCAAGTCCTCTTTATTTTCAGTCTGTTACCTAGATTCTAACGCAGAGTCAATGTGTTGAATACGAAACTGCAGGTGTAGCATAGCGGGGGGAGTCATTCCGGATGTGGATAGGGAGCTTCCGGATGCGATGAAGTGTACAGTGTGCAGCCAACTGCAGGTCGTGGCTCATATCGGTACCAACGACGTGTGTCGCTTTGGATCGGAGGAGATTCTCTCTGGTTTCCGGCGACCAGCGGAAATGGTAAAGACTGCCACTCATCTAGAATGAAATGTTCACTCTACAGCGGAGTATGCGCTGATATGAAACTTCCTGACAGATTATAACTGTGTGCCGGACCGTGACTCTAGCTCGGGACCTATGCCTCTCGCGGGCAAGTGCTCTACCAACTGAGCTATCCAAGCACGACTCACGCCCCGTCCTCACAACTCCAATTCCGCCAGTACCTCGTCTCCTACCTTCCAAACTTTACAGAAACTCTCCTGCGAACCAAGCAGAAGTAGCACTCCTGAAGGAAAGGATATTGCGGAGACATGGCTTAGGCACAGCCTGGGGGTTGTTTCTAGAATGAAATTTTCACTCTACGCGAGAGTGTGCACTGATATGAAACTTCCTGGCAGATTAAAACTGTGTGCCGGACCGAGACTCGAACTCGGCACCTTTGCCTTTCGCGGGCAAGTGCTCTACCATCTGAGCTACTCAAGCAGGAGAGCTTCTGTAAAGTTTGGAAGGTAGGAGACGAGGTACTGGCAGAAGTAAAGCTGTGAGGACGGGGCGTGAGTCGTGCTTGGATTGCTCAGTTCATAGAGCACTTTCCCGCGAAAGGCATAGGTCCCGAGTTCGAGTCTCGGTCCGGCACACAGTTTTAATTTGCCAGTAAGTTTCACTGCCAGTCTTGCTTGCGAGATTAAGGCGGAGTTCACCATCTTCAGCATCGTCGATGGAACCGACTGTGGTCTTTTGGTGCAGAGCCGAGTGGAGGGTCTGAATCAGTATCTCAGGCAGTTCTGTGAACGTGCAGCTGCAGATTTCTTGACTTGCGGCATCGGGTGGTGAGTTTCCGAGTTCCGCTTAATAGGAGTCCACTACAGACAGGAAGTGGCTACAGGAGTAGTGGGGGCTGTGTGGAAGCGACTGGGCAGTTTTTTTGGTTAGACTGTGTCAGGGAACCACAGAAACGGCGTCCGTGTAAAAGGGGGCAGGTAAAACACAGTAAGTTAGTAGTAGAAACGATCGGTAGTGTAGTTGTAAATTTTCGTGGCTGTGTTTGGAAAGAACCATAGCTGCAAGCTCTAATAGGAAGTACTGAAAATCAAATAGTTATAGATACAGAAAGCAGGAAGTAAGTTCAGCAGAACTTTTTTCAAACTATCTAACACTGTTCAGAAAGGATACACTAAATACGGTTGGTGGTGGAGTACTTATTGCTGTCAGAAGTAGTTTGCCTTGTAGTGAAATTGAAGTAGATAGTTCCTGCGAAATACTATTGGTAGATGTTATACTTGACAATCGGACTGAAGTATTAACTGGATCGTTTCACCGGACCCTCTAACTCAGAAGATATAGTTGCTGAACACTTCGAAGAAGACTTGAGTCTCATCTCAAATAGATACCTTACTTGAACAATTATAGTCGGTGGCGACTTCAGTCTACCCTCGATATGCTAGAAAAATTACTCATTTAAAGCCGGTGGCAGGCATAAAACCACACCCCATTATACTAAACGCTTTCACAGAAAATTATTTTGAACAATTAGTTCATGAGCCCACTCGAAGCGTAAATGGTTGCGAAAGCATACTTGACTTTTTAGCAACAAATAATCGTGGACAAATAGTGAGTATCGTGACGAATACAGGGATTAGCGATCACAAGGCAGTTGCAGCTAGGCTGAATTGCGTAACACCAACCATCAAAAAGAAACGCAAAGTATATCTATTTAAAAAAGCTGATAAGAGTGCTCTAAATTCCGTTTGAAGAGACACTCTTCAGTCTTTCCGAACTGATCATGTAAGTTTTGATAAGTTGTGGAATGATTGCAAAGAGACAATATCGACTGCAATTGAGAGCTATATTCCACATAAATTAATACTGACCCCCCACGGTACACAACGGGTCAGATCGATGTTTTAGAAGCAGCGAAATAAGCTTGCCAGATTTAAAAGAACGCAAAATCTCCAAGAGTGGCAAAGTTTTGCAGAAGTTCGAAATATAGGGCGTACTTTAACGCGAGATGCTTTTAATCATTTCCACAACGAAACTGTCTCGAAATCTGACAAACTCCAAAGAGATTCTAGTCATACATGGACACCAGTGGCAAAACGGAATCACCATTTTCACTGCACGATGACAACGGTGAAGTCACTGACGACAGTGCCACTTAAGCAGAGTTATTTAACACTGTTTTACGAAACTCCTTCACCAAAGAAGACTAAGTGAATGTTCTTGAATTCCAATCAAGAACAGCTGCCCAGGTGAGAAACATAGAAGTAGATATCGTCGGAGTAACGAAGCTGCTTAAACCACTTAATAAAGGCAAGGCCTCCGGTCAAGATTGTATACCAGTCAGGTACGTCACAGAGTATGCTGACACGACAGCTCCATATTTAGCAATTATATACAACCTCTCGCTCACAGGAAGATCTGTACCTAAAGCGTGGAAAATCGCTCAAGTCACACCACTACCCTAAAAGGGAACTTGGAGTAATCCGTTGAATTACAGGTCCATATCAATAACGTCGATTTGAAGTAGGGTTTGGAACATATTACGAGCTAACATCCCAAAGATATTCGGGCTCAAACGCGGTTGCTCTTCGTCCAAATGTCTTGGCTCAAACTCGTCTAGGGGTTGAACCGCGCGTGTCGCATTACATGCCCTAAATAAGGCGGTTGTGGCCCTTTGGTTAAATTGTCTGGCTGACGAAAAGTTTGCGAAATTCTATAAAACATACGAAGTTAGTATGACATATAATAATAGTAATGGGAACTAAATTAACGACCCATAAATTATGTAGGACATACAGTTGCGGTTTGGTTAGAATAATGTTTATTCAGAAAGCTAACTATTAGCGAAAGTGGTCGTATATAGAGTTAATGTTACATTCGAGTGCATATCCATTTGACACAGTTCGATCACTCACAATTTCATCGCGAAATACAATATTCCACCTCGTTATCTACGCAGAGTTCACCCCAGGCGCGTGGCTGCTCGCCGCTCAGAGACTAAGTCCCGCGATGCCACACAACGCAAAATTTTCCAAGTCGTTTCACTTCCTAGCTACCTAAAAGACGACCGTCCGCTTTCACGCCTCCACCAGTACTGTCCCTCTGCGCGGCTCCGGCCGCGTTTCCCGCGTGCCGAACATCCTCGCTCAAGTGACTAGTGCAGTTCCCTTTCCTGAAGCCGTCCATCTGAGAGGCTACAGTTGATTCTACATTATTTTACATGTTATCTTCTGTAAATAATCAAAGCTTAACCACCTTCACGTTCTAAACAAAGTAACAATAATATGCGATACATAATAAATTTTAAATTCTTTTACATAAAACCACTACAATTTCCTTCTTAACTTTGAATGACACGGCTAAGAGCCTTGAACCAATGTGCTTTCTGATAAATAAAGATAAAAAGTAGCTATTATGCACTAAACTTTACAACAAATATTCTATTACCTAATGACTCAATAAGGTGTCATGCTGTCATCGTACAGTGTGTTTTATGTAGAGGAAATGATGATCCGATGCTTTACTGAAAACACTGATAATTTAAATTTACTATATCTTTTAAGCAAATAAAGCTACATAGTTGATATTTACGACATTTGTGATTTCAATGATGCGCTTCTATATGAAATGCCGATCGTTAAGATGGACCAAAGCGATCAGATTTCAGCATTAAGGTATTTGTTAAGAAACTTGTTACTTCCACTTTAACAGTAAATCCTGAACTATTATAGATATGATCAATATTCAAATATTACTGGGATCACTATGAAAATTTAAGAAAGATGGTAGATTAAATGTCTCAGGTTTCATTCCCTGAACAGTTTTCATAAATGTTTCCCTTTATGGTCGATCCTAGGTCCGCCATATTTAACACTACTTTATCTCCCTGGTCACAAACAGCTTCTACGAGGTTTCCCTATCACGTAGGTTCTCTGTCTCACTCTCACACTATAGCGCTTAGGCCTGACCAGCCTCGTCTCATTCAGCACAACAGACGCCTGTGAATTTCGCCATTTTGTGGCGAATCTGCGCCCTTTCTGGTACACGATCGTGGACGGACAGTATTCGTATCACAATTCCTGGAAGGCTGTCTCTTTCGGCCATACACTTAAATGAGAGCGAAGTGCTCGTTAACTCACAATATACTGTATTCGAACATTGTGAAGTACCTTGTGAAGTACCTTGATGCATAACATGAATTAAAAAATATCGTCCTGTGGAACACAAATAGCTCTTTATACTCATGAAGTAATGAGTGCTATCGACAGGGGATGTCAGACTGATTCCATATTTTTAGATTTCTACAAGGCTTTCGACACCGTTCCTCACAAGCGTCCTCTAACCAAACTACGTGCCTATGAAATATCGCCTCAGTTGTGCAACAGGATTCGTGATTTCCTGTCGGAAATGTCACAGTTCGTAGTAATACACGGAAAGTGATCCAGTAAAACAGAAGTAATATCCGGCGTTCCCAGAGGAAGTGTTATAGGCCTTCTATTGCTCCTGATCTATATTACCGACATAGGAGAAGATCACAGTAGCCGTCTTATATTATTTGTAGATTATGCTGTCATTTACCGTCTTGTCATCAGATGGGCAAAACGAATTGCAAGATGATTTATATAAGATATCTGTGAGGGTCCCAAAAGTGGCAATTGACCATGAACAAAGAAAAGTATGAAGTTATTCACATGAGTATTAAAGAAATTCGCTGAATTTCGATTGCGCAATAGGTCACACAAATATGAAGGCTGTAAATCCACTAAATACTTAGCGATTACAATCACAAATAACATAAATTGAAACGATCACCTGTGCGGCTGGTCCCGGCGGAGGTTCGAGTCCTCCCTCGGGCATGGGTGTGTGTGTGTTTGTCCTTAGAATAATTTAGGTTAAGTAGTGTGCAAGCTTAGGGACTGATGACCTTAGTAGTTAAGTCCCATACGATTTCATACACATTTGAACTTTTTTTTTGAAACGATCACATAGATCGTGTTGTGAGTGGAGCAAACCAAAGCCTGCGATCATTGGCAGAACTCTTAGAAGGTGCAACAGCCATGCTAAAGAGACTGCTTACACCACGCTTGCCCGCCCTATTCTGCTGTCTGGTGTGGGATCCACATCATGTGGGATTGAGGGATGACATCTAAAAAGTACACAGAATGGCAGCTCGTTTTGTATGATCGCAAATTAGAGGAGATAGTGCCACAGACATGATACGTGAATCGGAGTGACAATCATTAAAACAATGGTGTTTCTCGTTGCGACGGGATCTTCTCATGAAATTTCAATCACCAGTTTTCTCCTCCAATTGCGAAAACATTTGGTTAGCACCCACCTACATAGGGAGAAATGACCATAACGATAAAATAAGAGAAATCAGTGCTTGCACAGAAAAATTTAAGTGCTCGTTTTTCCCGTGCGCCGTTCGAGAGTGAACGGTAGAGAGATAGCATTAGGGTGGTTCATTGAACGCTCTGCCAGGCACTTTATCATGCATAGCAGAGTAAACACGTTGATGTAGATGTAAATGTAGATGTAAATGTAGAACGTGTTTGCTTACGTCTACATGTATACCCTGCTAGTCACCTTAGGCGTATCGCGGAGAGCACTTCGCCCTGTCCCGTTTTCCTGTTGCATTCACGAATGACGGTTGCGAAAAATAGTTGTTCGGAATGAGCTGGAATTTCTCCGACTTCTGTGTTTTGTTTTTGTGGCTTCTGTTACTGGAGGTCGATGATCATCTTCGTAACAGTCTCGTGCTTACAATACGATCCCGTGAGAAATCATTCCCCTCTTCGTTGGTTATTGCTCATCTCTTTTAGTAACCCCACTTTGTATGGATTTCAGACATATGTAATACTCAGGACTCGCTCCGACAAGTGTTTCGTCAGCCACTTGTTTCGTGGATGAATTACATTTCCCTATGAATCCTCCAGTGAATCTCAGCGAGACATCTGCTTTTCATTGTATTAGTTTTTAACACGTTATATATTTACATATTAGTATAGGTCACGCGTAAAGTCGCTTTACCAACAACGAAACGAAATGTAAATTGATTGCAAAAATGATGAACGGAGGGACAGGCAGTGTCAGAGAAAGAGTACTCATTTTTTAAGGAATGAACCGTCTAATTACTTTCCTTTGGTAATCACTTTTGAGGGAACAGCCACTGTGGTACAATTCATTTTTTTAAATGACCAGTTTTGGCACATATACACTCCTGGAAATGGAAAAAAGAACACACTGACACCGGTGTGTCAGACCCACCATACTTGCTCCGGACACTGCAAGAGAGCTGTACAAGCAATGATCACACGCACGGCACAGCGGACACACCAGGAACCGCGGTGTTGGCCGTCGAATGGCGCTAGCTGCGCAGCATTTGTGCACCGCCGCCGTCAGTGTCAGCCAGTTTGCCGTGGCATACGGAGCTCCATCGCAGTCTTTAACACTGGTAGCATGCCGCGACAGCGTGGACGTGAACCGTATGTGCAGTTGACGGACTTTGAGCGAGGGCGTATAGTAGGCATGCGGGAGGCCTGTTGGACGTACCGCCGAATTGCTCAACACGTGGGGCGTGAGGTCTCCACAGTACATCGATGTTGTGGCCGGTGGTCGGCGGAAGGTGCACGTGCCCGTCGACCTGGGACCGGACCGCAGCGACGCACGGATGCACGCCAAGACCGTAGGATCCTACGCAGTGCCGTAGGGGACCGCACCGCCACTTCCCATCAAATTAGGGTCACTGTTGCTCCTGGAGTATCGGCGAGGACCATTCGCAACCGTCTTCATGAAGCTGGGCTACGGTCCCGCACACCGTTAGGCCGTCTTCCGCTCACGCCCCAACATCGTGCAGCCCGCCTCCAGTGGTGTCGCGACAGGCGTGAATGGAGGGACGAATGGAGACGTGTCGTCTTCAGCGATGAGAGTCGCTTCTGCCTTGGTGCCAATGATGGTCGTATGCGTGTTTGGCGCCGTGCAGGTGAGCGCCACAATCAGGACTGCATACGACCGAGGCACACCGGGCCAACACCCGGCATCATGGTGTGGGGAGCGATCTCCTGCACTGGCCGTACACCTCTGGTGATCGTCGAGGGGACACTGAATAATGCACGGTACATCCAAACCGTCATCGAACCCATCGTTCTACCATTCCTAGACCGGCAAGGGAACTTGCTGTTCCAACAGGACAATGCACATCCGCATGTATCCCGTGCCACCCAACGTGCTCTAGAAGGTGTAAGTCAACTACCCTGGACAGCAAGATCTCCGGTTGAAGCGTCGTCTCATGCGGTCTGCACGTCCAGCAAGAACGTTGGTCCAACTGAGGCACCAGGTGGAAATGGCATGGCAAGCCGTTCCACAGGACTACATCCAGCATCTCTACGATCGTCTCCATGGGAGAATAGCAGCCTGCATTGCTGCGAAAGGTGGATATACACTGTACTAGTGCCGACATTGTGCATGCTCTGTTGCCTGTGTCTATGTGCCTGTGGTTCTGTCAGTGTGATTATGTGATGTATCTGACCCCAGGAATGTGTCAATAAAGTTTCCCCTTCCTGGGACAATGAATTCACGGTGTTCTTATTTCAATTTCCAGGAGTGTAGTAGACCATCTTCAGAATGATTGCACCGTTTGCTGGAGCTGACACCATTTTGAGTAGCTTCGTGATGTCAAGACGGTAATTGCTCAAAAGCAGCTGATTGGCCCCGACCAGATCCAGCAAATGGTACAATCGTTCTGAAGATGGTCTACTGTATGCACCGTAACCGGTCATTTTGAAGAAATGATATTTTACGATAGTGACTTTTTCTCCGTAAGAAATTATCACAAGTAAGATCGCTGACACTGCCAAACATGTTGGTTAAAGTCACTTTCCTTTGGACCAGTAGGATGTGGAAAAATGCACTTCCATGATACGAAAAGCACAAAGTAATAAGTCGGAGGATCAAAAGACTTGGGAGGGTTGTCTCAGTAGAAGATGCGGAGAGTATTATGCCCGAATGTCGTAGCGAATGACTCGACTGTAAATTCGATATCTGAGCAGTCTGTTACAGACAGGCGTGTAGTGGACATGAAATAACTTCAATGATTAACCGACTTCGGACATTGTTCGATGTGCGTTAAGAGACGCTTGGGTTATGGAATATCTCATATCACACGAGAACTCTGGTTTTCGGAGTAAACAGTGCCTCAGGTGGATCTTCATTACACCTACACCTACATGGTTCTACATCTTCGTGACTGTCCTGCAGTACACACTTTAGTGCCTGGCAGAGAGTTCTTTGAACCACCTTCAAGCAGTTTTTCTAACATTCCACTCTCTAACTGAGTGTGGAAACAATCAACTGTTAGGTCTTTCTGTACGAGCCATGACTCCTCTTATTTTATTATCAGGATCACAGAATGGTTCAAATGGCTCTGAGCACTATGGGACTTAACATCTGAAGTCACCAGTCCCCTAGAACTTAGAACTACTTAAACCTAACTAACCTAACATCACACACATCCATGCCCGAGGTAGAATTCGAATCTGCGACCGTAGCAGTCGCGCGGTTCCGGACTGAAGCGCCTAGAACCGCTCAGCCACCGCTGACGGCATCATGACCACACTGTGTAGGATGGAGACAGTAAAATATTTTTGGATAATGATGGTGCTTGAAATTTTGATAAAAGAGCTCGCCACGACGGTCTGTCATGCAACTAACTTAACAGGTGCCACGTCCACGATACCGGTCAGAATAATGTTCAGAAGAATGTAAGAGAAAACTGAGAATCTGTTCGATGACTTCACGCAAGCTAAAGGCACCACGGACACACATTTGATGTTGGGCTTAATAATAAAGGCAAAACTTAACTAAAATCAAGTAACGTTCGTAGGATTTGTCGACCTAGAAAAAGCGTTCGAAAATGTAAAATGGTGCTAGATGGTCGAAATTCCGAGAAAACTATAAGTAAGCAGTAGGGGAAGACGGGTAACAGAGAGATGTTCAAGAACTAAAAAGGAGCAATAAGAATGGAAGACCAAGTACGAAGCGCTCCGATTAAAAAGTGGATACAGTCTTTCACCTCTATCAATCAGTACATCGAAGAAGTAATGACGGAAATAAAAGAAATAGTTTTAGGGGTGGAATTAAAACTCAGGAACACAGGATATCAGGATTCGCTGATGACGTTCCTACACTCAGGTAAAGTCAAGAAGAACTACGAGTCCTGTTCAGTGGAATGAATAGTTTGATTAGCACAGAATTCGGAGTGAAGGGAAACCAAAGGAAGACGACAACAACGAGATACAGTAGAAATGAGATTAGTGATAAATTTTCAAGTTAAGCAATTGTGCTACGTTTGGACGCAACATAACAGGTGGCGGCTGAAGCAAGAAGGGCATGAAGACCAGACTAGCACAGAGAAAGAAGGCTCTCCTGACCAAAAGCAATCTAATGGTATCAAACGTAGGATGACTGAGGAAGAAATTTCTGAGATAATGTAGTTTTGGAGCGAAGCTTCTCGTGGGAAAGCTAGAAAAGAAGAAGATGGAGATGTGATGCGCTATAAGTATTTTTAAGTTAGGTGGATTTATAAGGAATCGAGGAGCTTCTCCGCAGAACAGAAGAAGAAACGAATTCATGGGAAACACTGACAGGAAGAAGGGACAGAATGACACAACATCAGCGGATAACTTCCATACTACTAGAAGGCGTCCTGCAGGGCTATAACTGTAGCGGAATCCAGGGAGTGGACTGCACCCAACAAATGAGTGGAAGTTGAATGTAGCGATTACTACGCGATAAAGAGTTTCGCATATGAGAGCAAGTCGCTGTAGGTGTCATCAAACCAAGGTTGATGACTATCCTATGAAAGGAAGAACTAGTAATTTTTCCGTCTAGCCATCGGCCGCTGTGGCCGAGTGGTTCTTGGCCCTTCAGTCCGAAACCGCACTGCTGCTACGATCGCAGGTTCGAATCCTGTCTCGGCCATGGATGTGTGTGGTGTCCTTAAGTTAGGTTTAAGTAGTTGTAAGTCAAGGGGACTGATGACCTCAGATGTTAAGTCCCATAGTGCTTAGAGCCATTTGAACCCTTTTGAAGCCGTCTAGCCATGTTCCTAGCCATAGTCACAGAAAAACTCCTTCATTTCAATCTTCGATGTAGCTCTTGTGCCCAACATTTGTTTCAATTCTCCATACTCTCCCTTGGAGTTAATATAGTGCGTCTCCCTTCCTGCCCATCTAATGACTATATACGTACCAGAAGCGTTCAGTAAGTAACGCAACACATTTTTGCTCTCGGCAAATTTCGATTGAAAACATGCGGAATTTGTTGGGTGACATCGTGGAATATTCCCGTTTCAGTTCCTATACTTTCGTGAAGTTCCGGTTATAAGTAGCTTTCAAAATGGAGTCTGTAACTGAGGTGAGTTCCAAGCAGAGTGCTCATTTTCTCTTGGCAAAAAACTAGAGCATGGCAGATAATCACGAGCGCTTGCAGAATGTGTACAGACACCTGGCAGTGAACAAAAGGGCAGTGAGTCGTTGGGAGAAGCGTTTCGCATCACCGCAGCAAGGTCGCTGAAACCTGTCCGATGTCCCGCGTGTCTGCCAGCCGCACTCAGCCACTCTTCAGGAAATTGAAGAAACGACTTGGGTGTGTTGGTCGCCTCAAAAACGCAAACAAACTTCTCCTTCTCCATGACAATGCAAGGCCTCGCCCGGGTCTGCCCACGCTAGCGAAGCTCACGAAACTTCACTGGACTGTTCTCCCACATCCACCTTATAGCACGGGTTCTTGAGCCTTCAAACCTCTATCTGTTTAGTCCAATGAAGGATGCATTCCACGGAAGCAGTAGTCGGGTGAAGCAGAGGTTGCTGATGCAGCAAGAAGCTGGCTGTGACATCGGCCAGTCGAGAGGTTCCTTGCAGGCATGCAGGCCCTCGCGGTAAGGTAGTTTAAAGCTGTCGTAGTGAAAGGAGATTATCTTAGAAACAGGTTTTGTAACCAGAAGAGAGTGGTATTATATGGTGTATTGGAATCCTGAATGAAACCAACCCCCTTCCAGAAAACAAATGTTGCGTTACATATTGAACGCCTCTCTCGATATCACTACAGTGTCTCAGTCGGTAGCTCCATACCGACGCATCGAACAAGGGAATTGGCTTCGTAGTTAACGCTTAGGAGTCACATTCAGGAGCAGAAAAGCTAAAATATCCATTTGGCTATCTTTGTTAAGGGGAGGTCTGGGGTAGTTTCTTCGTTAAGGACATTGTAGATGATGCTGCCTCAATTGCTCTGTTGATCGCCAAAAGCAGTCGAAATCGGTGAACAGTAACAAAATGTCATTTCATTATGTCAATGAAAATATTAAATGCTGAAGTAACAGAGGAAGTCACCATCTCGTGACTAAATTTCGTTTTTTCCGTCATTGTTCAATGGAGTAAATTTCGTGACTGCTCTATTCCTGGAAAGTTCTATAGCTTTCTCTCTTAGACTTTTGGTTTGTATCCAAATGACCACCTCTCTTAGATCTCCACTTGAGATTCTGACGTACTATGCGAACACGTGTTACGTACTACTCTGATGGCACTGTCAGTTGAGCATATTTTCAATTATGAGTTTTCTTTGGAAGTAAGATTGTTGGTATTTTTTAATATGGGGCGCCGATGTATCGATACTTAAGAAAACATAATTACATGGCATCGATATATCAGAAAAGCAATCGATTTCTCATTACACCGAGTGGTCCTTTGATCGTGACCGGGCCAAATATCTCACGAAATAAGCGTCAAACGAAAAAACTACAAAGAACGAAACTTGTCTAGCTTGAAGGGGGAAACCAGATGGCGCAGTGGCTGGCCCGCTAGATGGCGCTGCCATAGGTCAAAAGGACATCAACTGCGTTTGTTCATATATGAAGCACCATTTTTTATTACATATTCGTGCAGTACGTAAATAAATATGAATGTTTTAGTTGGACCACTTTTTTCGCTTTGTGATGGATGGCGCTGTTAACAGTCACAAACATATGGCTCACAATTTTAAACGAACAGTTGGTAACAGGTAGGTTTTTTAAATTAAAATACAGAACGTAGGTACGTTTGAACATTTTATTCGGTTGTTCCAATGTGATACATGTACGTATGTGAAATTATCATTTCTCACATCGCATGCTGTTACAGCGTGATTACCTGTAAATACCGCATTAATGCAATAAATGTTCAAAAAGATGTCCGTCAACCTCAATGCATTTAGCAATACGTGTAACAACATTCCTCTCAACAGCGAGTAGTTCGCGTTCCATAATGTTCGCACATGCATTGACAATGCGCTGACGCATGTTGGCAGGCGTTGTCGATGGGTCAAGATAGCAAATATCCTTCAATTATCGCCACAGAAAGAAATCCGGGGACGTCATATCCGGTGAACGTGCGGATTATGGTATGGTGCTTCGACAACCAATCCACCTGTCATGAAATATGGTATTCAATACCGCTGCAACCGCACGCAAGCTATGTGCCGGACCTCCTTTATGTTGGAAGTACATCGCCATTCTGTCATGCAGTGTAACAACTTGTAGAACATTACATAGGAAATGGGGGCCAATTATCCTTCCTCCCATAATGCTGCACCATGCATTAACCCGCCAAGGTTGCTGATGTTCCACTTGTTGCAGCCATCGTGGATTTTCCGTTGCCCAATTGAGCGTATTATGCTGGTTAACGTTACCGCTGTTCGTGAACGACGCTTCGTCGCTAAATAGAACGCGTGCAAAAAATTTGCCACCGTCCCGTAATTTCTCTTGGGCCCAGTGGCAGAACTGTACACGACGTTGAAAGTCGTCGCCATGCAATTCCTAGTGCATAGAAATATGGTACGGTTGCAATCGATATTGATGTAGCATTCTCAACACTGACGTTTTTGAGATTCCCGATTCTCGCGCAATTTTGTCTGCTACTGAAGTGCGGATTATCCGCGACAGCAGCTAAAACACCTACTTGGGCATCAGCATTTCTTGCAGGTCGTGGTTGACGTTTGACGTTTGGCTGATCACTTCCTGTTTCCTTAAATAACGTAACTATGACACTTTGATGATGTCGTCAATGATAGCTAGCAGACTCCCATGGGGCATTTTGATCACAATAGCCATACATCAACACGGTATCGACCTTTTCCGCACTTGGTAAACGGTCCATTTTAACACGGGTGATGTATCACGAAGCAAATGTCGTCCGCACTGGCGAAATGTTAGGTGATACCACGTACTTATACGTTTGTGAGCGTTACAGCGCCATCTATCACAAAGCGAAAAAAGTGGCCCAACTAAAACATTCATATTTCTTTTCGTTTGAGCTATGGCAGCGCCATCTAGCGGGCCAACCATAGCGCCATCTGGTTTCCCCATTCAAGCTAGACGAGTTTCGTTCTTTGTAGTTTTTTCGTTTGATGCTTATTTCGTGAGATATTTGGCCCGGTCACTATCAAAGGACCACCCTGAATACACCAAAGATACATCGACGTACCGGACTATAAATATACTGGCTGCACAGTGTAAATATACTGCCGGTTTTAGACATTCTGTACATCGACAAGCTAGCAACATGCTTATCCGCCTTAGAGCAAGAATTGAAAGTAAAAAGATGCACGTTAAGGGCTGGCGATAATCACCTTGCTATCAATCGTAACTGCATGTAAGGGGCACAGTAAAACGTGTCCGATGGTTCCGCCGCTCGGTTTCGTCAAATATCGGATATGTCCGAAACATTTCATGTCGGCTTCCCTGATTTTTCGATTTCTGAAAACGCAAACGACCTAGCAGTTGTAAACTGCGTGGTTAAGTTAAACGTTGCAGTTTGTTAGGAGCGCCCTGCACCGATTACGTCAGCATTTCCCCTCAGACGTCTCCGCCCGCCTGCAAAGACCAGTCATGCAACTTAGATTTTTGGTCATCATTTTCAGCAGCCTGTTTCTGAAGCATGACGATGTGAAGAAATAGCACACTAGCTGCGTTAATTTTTGTTTAACTCAACTGTTGTACTGTTTCTTTGCATCGAAAATCTTGTTATCCTTCAGCACAATCATCCCCCAGTACAATGCGACTTCGTCTTTGTGCCACCTATAATTGCTACACACAGTCAAGGAGAAAGAGTGGACGTGATGAAAGCTCAAAAAGTAGTAAGACTCCTTCACAGAGTGAAAGTAAAATTTTGTTCTACTACAAAATCAAAAAAATAATTTCGCAATTTACCAAAAATTGCGAAAAAATATAAAACAAAGACACGGCCACTCGATATTGCTATTTCGACGATACATTGATATATCGGTGAAAGTAATATCGCCGATGTTTTTCGGTTTTTTGTTAATATCCATACATGCAAATATCGATATTTTATTAACAGCTCTATTTGGAATACTGATATTCGTAAGTCATAAAATGGTTCAAATGGCTCTGAGCACTATGGGACTTAACATCTGAGGTCATCAGTCCCCTAGAACTTAGAACTACTTAAACCTAACTAACCTAAGGACATCAAACATCCATGCCAGAGGTAGGATTAGAACGTACGACCATAGTAGTCGTGTGGTTCCAGACTGAAGCGCCTAGAACCGCTCGGCCACCGGGACATAAGTATGACTATATCTCTGTGCTAGCATTACGTCAAGACGGTTCATTAACGATGTACGATCTCTTACAATGTTTCAGCTGCAATAAATTTCCCACTAAGTCCGATGTAATCGAATCAGTTGATCGCAGGGAGTGTGGTATATTTGTAAAAGGAATCAGGAACTCTTCCAAGACGTATAGTCGAGTTGGCCTAAGCATGAAGAGTCTGTATGACTCAGTTTGAGCGCACTGACCGTAGTTGTTAAATACGTGAAACGTTATCTGCAATAACTGAATTTGAAATTAATTCCTGAATTCCTTTTACTTTGACATTCACCGCTGGTTGTTATTTACTTTTATTGTTTATACTTAATTGTTACCTTAAATGCCAGAACTCTTTTTAGTGGCACCCTGTTATTTGTTACTGTTCTACTATTTACCAATGTAATTCTTAATCCTTATAGCTCCGTATATATTAAATGCAATATTTATTGAATGATGACAAACGTCTACGTATTTCGTGTTCGACAGAGCTTCGAGGAATGTCCATAAGGAAGTTAAAAGCAATCTGAAACTTTATCCTGCTAGTTAAACAGATTTAGAGAAAGAAATATGTACATTCGTTTGATCAATCCCATGTTTGTAATAGCATTTTTGGAAACATTTAGCAAGTTTAATTTATTTCTGTAAGTTACATACGATCAGTGGTAATAACATGTAGGTAAAATATACAGCGAAACACAAGAATGAATTTAAATTCGTCGCCTTTGGCACGATTCCTGAAACGAATTACAAAGGAAAAATAAATATTAAATTGCAGAGTGCTTAGTTAAATATGAGACATTCAGGTGGAAATAACTGTGACAAAATGCAATTAGTTTGTTTTACCGATTCATTTTAATTGTGAATTAATTTCGGATGCAAAATGTGAGTGCCTGAAGCGAAGTATAATTACCGATTGACAGAGATGAAAGTGGGACTGCAGCCAAGTTGAACGATTGTTTCCTAAAACGATGGAAAACACACAAAAATAACAGCTTGGGCCACGTGAAACCATACAGGCACTGAGAACGTCGTCGATAGAACCGCGCAATATTACCACCTGCAATCGCAGTGCGTCACTTACATCAGCTTTTACACGACACTCAGCAAGCCACCTTTGAGTGTGTGGCGGAATGTACTTCTCGTACGCCGGCCGAATTGGCCGAGCGGTGCTAGGTTCTTCAGTCTATGTTAACAAACCTCTAAGGCAACATAGAAGTTGCCAATCAAGCAACGGTGGCCCATTACAAACAGTATTGTAAGGTGCTTAAAATGTTATTAGCAAGGCAAAAAGTATGTGGTATGCAAATAGAATAGCTAATTCACAGGATAAAATTAAAAGCCATATGATCAGTTGTGAAGGAAGTGTCTGGTCAGCAGCACAAGGTTGATATAAAGTCAGTTCGCACTAATAATATTTCTGTTACTGATAAATCAGATATATGTACATTATTTAACAACCATTTTCTGAGCATTGCTGGTGAATTAAATAAAAATTTAGTTTCTACAGGAAATCATATAAATTTTTTAGCAAATGCCTTTCCGAGATTGACGTCTGAAATACTTCTCTGTGATACAGACAAGAGAGAGACTGAGACAATAATCAAATCACTAAAGACTAAGGACTCATGGTTATAATGGAGTGTCTAGTAGAATATTAAAGTACTGTGCTGCACAAGTTAGCCCTGTATTTAGCCATAATTGTAATTTTTTCTTTAGGAATGGTCAGTTTCCTGAGAGATTAAAGTACTCAGTAGTAAAGCCGCTTTATAAAAAGGGAGAAAGGGATAATGTAGATAATTTTAGACCTATTTCTATGCCATCAGTGTTTGCAAAAGCTATCGAAAAGGCTGTGTATGTAAGGTTAATTGATCATTTTATATCACACGATTTGCTATCAAATGTACAGTTCGCCTTTAGAAGTCGTTTGACAACTGAAAATGCTATATTCTCTTTTCTCTGTGAGGTACTGGATGGGCTAAACAAAACGTTTCGAACGCTTGGCGTATTTTTTGATTTAACAAAGGCATTTGACTGTTATCTCACAATATTGCTCCAGAAGTTGGATCATTACGGAATAAGGGGAGTAGCTCACAATTGGTTCACCTTTTACTTAGCAACATGCAGCAAAAGGTCATTATTCACAATGTTGATAACGGCTGTGATGTGGGATCTGAGTGGGGTACTGTCAAGTGGGGGGGGGGGGGGGGGGGGAGTGCCCCAGGGATCAGTGTTGGGGCCGCTCCTGTTCCTTATTTATATAAATGATATGCCCTCTAGTATTATGGGTAACTAAAATATTTCTGTTTGCTGATGACACTAGCTTGGTAGTAAAGGATGTTGTGTGCAACATTGGCTCGGTTTCAAGTAGTGCAGTACATGACCTCAGTTCATGGCTTGTAGAAAATGAACATTACATCACAGTAAGACTCAGTTTTTACAGTTTCTAACACACAATTCAACAAAACCCAACGTTTTAATCTCACAGAACGGGCATATGATTAGTGAATTCCTAGGTGTTCAGGTAGATAGTAAGTTGTCGTGGAAAGCCCACGTTCAGGATCTTGTTCAAAGACTTAATACTGCCATTTTCACTATTCGAACGCTATCGAAAGTGAGTCATACTTCGACACCTAAATTAGTCTGCTTTGCATATTTTCATTCACTTATGTCTTATGATATTATGTTTTGGGGTAACTCCTCCCGTTCTAGAAGGATAAACTCCAGTGGAAGACTGTGCAGGAGAGACGCTCAGTAGCTAGGTACGGGCTTTTGTTAAAGTTTCGAGAACATACCTTCACCGAAGAGTCAAGCAGTATATTGCTCCCTCCTACGTATATCTCGCGAAGAGACCATGAGGATAAAATCAGAGAGATTAGAGCCCACACAGAAGCATACCGACAATCCTTCTTTCCATGTACAATACGAGACTGGAATAGAGGGGAGAACCGATAGAGGTACTCAGGGTACCCTCCGCCACACACCGTCAGGTGGCTTGCGGAGTATGGATGTAGATGTACATGTAGATGTAGATATTTTTGGCACAGAAACGGGCTGTTCGGGCAATAATTGGTGTGAGTTCACGAACCTCTTGTCGACCTCTGTTCACGAGTCTGGGTATTTTGACATTTGCCTCTAAATATGTATATTCCTTATTGTCGTTTCTTGTTACCAATATTAGTTTTTTCCAACAATAAGCAGCTTTCACTCGGTTAATACTCGGCAGAAATCAAACCTCCATTTGGATCGGACTTCCTTAACTCTTGTGCAAAAAGGTGTGCAGTATACTGATGCATCCATTTTCAATAAGCTGCCACTCTAATTCAAAAATCTTAGCAGTAATCCACGCGCTTTCAAATCAAAACTGAAGAGTTTCCTCATGGGTCACTCCTACTCTGTCGAGGAGTTCCTTGAAAAATTAAGCTGATTCTCACTGTAATGCTGATAGCGTTTGCTGAAACTTATGGACTGATTTTCTTTCAGGTTCATGAACATTTATTTTTATCTGTTATTACTTTAATGTTGTAAATTCATGTACTGACACTTTCGATGACCTTGGAGATTTTCTCCTCAATTTGGTCCTACGGAACTTGACATGTAAATAAATAAATAAATCCAACTGACAAGCCGAAACCAATGTGACCTCTTGTCAGCTCCGTGACAGGACTAACCCCAAACTACTTTCCGTGAAGTTCACTTAGAATAAATACAGCGCAAATAGTATGGCGGACATACATACCCAGGGATTAACAGAACCCTGGACTGAACTAGAATTAACCTTAATAACAGAGCACTAGATCTTGAGAGATAAGGAACTAACTCCCCACCCGAAACTCTGCAACCACAGGGCCGGAGGATGAACTACCAAAACCTAGAAGAGGAAACGTACACAAATAACTACCAAAATATACCACTACACCCGTTAGCAACGGTGGAGGAATCTGCACTGTCAGAATTGCACCTGTGAACAGAAGAGAGGATTGCCACGGCGGTGGCCACAAGACGGGAAAAAAGACTGGATGAACTCAATCCCAAAGGACGATCAACTTGAAACATTCACACTTAACTTCTTTTCTCCTTTACCTCGGCGCACTTCGTCGTTTGTCCGGGACTGCTGTGCACAATTCTGAGCCGTCCCCAGTCGTCCCGGCAGACACCGACCCAGCCGAACTGCTCCCGGACTCAAACCCTCGCCGAACGGCGGCTCCACCGCCCCATGATGGTTACTGTTTGTTTGCCTTCGTCGACGCAGGCCATGATTAGACTGCTATCTGCCTCCCGCGGACAACAAGTGAAGAGCGGACAGAGGGGCCTCAACGGGGCCGACGTTCCTCCACGGGTAGAAGTGTAGGTTCGATAACAACACCCGTATGCGGAAGGCAGGATGTTGACGTCACCAGAGCAGAGATGAAGGCCACTGCGCAACAAACTCCTACAGAGTGACCGCGGTCGCCTATGAATAGTACGGGCCAAAGAGTATGATGCAGTAAACACGTGAGTCTGTTGTGTTACCAACCTACGGTTTCTAAGTACACCAAAGACAGAACTCGCAATCTATAGTGTGTACACAACGGGCGGGAGTTCAAACGAAAGAGTTTCATAAAAGACCAACCCTGAACAACAGCGGAAAAACGAAATACACTTCTGGAAATGGAAAAAAGAACACATTGACACCGGTGTGTCAGACCCACAATACTTGCTCCGGACACTGCGAGAGGGCTGTACAAGCAATGATCACACGCACGGCACAGCGGACACACCAGGAACCGTGGTGTTGGCCGTCGAATGGCGCTAGCTGCGCAGCATTTGTGCACCGCCGCAGTCAGTGTCAGCCAGTTTGCCGTGGCATACGGAGCTCCATCGCAGTCTTTAACACTGGTAGCATGCCGCGACAGCGTGGACGTGAACCGTATGTGCAGCTGACTGACTTTGAGCGAGGGCGTATAGTGGGCATGCGGGAGGCCGGGTGGACGTACCGCCGAATTGCTCAACACGTGGGGCGTGAGGTTTCCACAGTACATCGATGTTGTCGCCAGTGGTCGGCGGAAGGTGCACGTGCCCGTCG
The DNA here is from genome assembly GCF_023897955.1 of Schistocerca gregaria. Lineage (NCBI taxonomy): Eukaryota > Metazoa > Arthropoda > Insecta > Orthoptera > Acrididae > Schistocerca > Schistocerca gregaria. The sequence continues at coordinate 925,507,786 of NC_064922.1, read as the reverse complement.
ACCTGGGGCCGGACTGCAGCGACGCACGGATGCACGCCAAGACCGTAGGATCCTACGCAGTGCCGTAGGGGACCGCACCGCCACTTGCCAGCAAATTAGGGACACTGTTGCTCCTGGGGTATCGGCGAGGACCATTCGCAACCGTCTCCATGAAGCTGGGCTACGGTCCCGCACACCGTTAGTCCGTCTTCCGCTCAAGCCCCAACATCGTGCAGCCCGCCTCCAGTGGTGTCGCGACAGGCGTGAATGGAGGGACGAATGGAGACGTGTCGTCTTCAGCGATGAGAGTCGCTTCTGCCTTGGTGCCAGTGATGGTCGTATGCGTGTTTGGCGCCGTGCAGGTGAGCGCCACAATCAGGACTGCATACGACCGAAGCACACAGGGCCAACACCCGGTATCATGGTGAGGCGAGCGATCTCCTACACTGGCCGTACACCTCTGGTGATCGTCGAGGGGACACTGAATAGTGCACGGTACATCCAAACCGTCATCGAACCCATCGTTCTACCATTCCTAGACCGGCAAGGGAACTTTCTGTTCCAACAGGACAATGCACGTCCGCATGTATCCAGTGCCACCCAACGTGCTCTAGAAGGTGTAAGTCAACTACCCTGGCCAGCAAGATCTCCGGATCTGTCCCCCATTGAGCATGTTTGGGACTGGATGAAGCGTCGTCTCACGCGGTCTACACGTCCAGCACGAACGCTGGTCCAACTGAGGCGCCAGGTGGAAATGGCATGGCAAGCTGTTCCACAGGACTACATCCAGCATCTCTACGATCGTCTCCATGGGAGAATAGCAGCCTGCATTGCTGCGAAAGGTGGATATACACTGTACTAGTGCCGACATTGTGCATGCTCTGTTGCCTGTGTCTATGTGCCTGTGGTTCTGTCAGTGTGATCATGTGATGTATCTGACCCCAGGAATGTGTCATTAAAGTTTCCCCTTCCTGGGACAATGAATTCACGGTGTTCTTATTTCAATTTCCAGGAGTGTAGAAGCGAAGCAATTAAAGACAGCAACGAGATGCTAGAGCCCGATGACGCCCAAATACTGTCGATTACCGGAAATATTGGTTCCACACGACGCTCAGGAAACGAGCCGTGGAAAGATGGAAGTACACACGGCTTAGCGAGCTTCATTACAAAGCCCCAGACGAAGACACACAAAGGTCAAAAGAAGAGCAGAAAATAGAATACGTACACAGATTAAGTAGCTTTGGAGGAATTTACTATCGAATTAGCTTTTCAAACGTAGTCCACGGTTTTCTTGTGATGGTGAAGGAGTAGGAAAAAAACGCCAGCCACGACACTGCGGATATAGTTTCTCCTGAGTAGTGCTTTTACTGTGTGCTGATAATGGTATTTCGTCTGAGAAAAACCCTAAAGTCAGAAACGCCGTCGGTAAATAATGGGCGCAGTTTGGGGCGGTGCGCTAACCGCCCCTGGGGCCAGTCTGTGACCCTGCAGGCGGCGCAGAAGTCGGGAGGAGCGGCTGAAGCATTAATGAGCCGCCGGCGGTATTGACTCAAAGGGCCATGCAGCCACGTCAAGTGTTAGCTCAGCCCGCGGCACACCAAGTGACTAGCGGCCTGCGCAGAGCGCAGAGTTGTGCCGCCCGCCGTGTATCGTTACCCCTCCTAACAGCTGCTTACGATACCGCAGAGGGATTCCGACGCCTTCTGGGACAGACATTCAAGGTTTTTCCCCTTCTCCGTGTCGGAAAAGACAATGGTCTCAACTGCTGTCATGGTATAGACCGTCTAGTTTGGTTCATGTGCAAATGCATGGTATGAGAGAGGAGAGGTATCTCCAGACTTAAGAAAAATGTAGTAATTCCTATTCCAAAGAAGGCAGGTACTAACAAGTGTAAATATTACTGACCTAATATCTTAGTAAGTAAGGTAGCTGGAGTTATGGAAAGGGGCCAAAATGAGCGGCTGTCAGTTACACTCGAAACACATATACAATACTGACCATTAAAATTGCTACACCAAGAAGAAATGCAGATGATAAACGAGTATTCATTGGACAAATATGTTATACTAGAACTGACATGTAAATACATTTTCACGCAACTTGGGTGCAAAGATCCTGAGTAATCAGTGCCCAGAACAACCACTTCTGGCCGTAATAATGGCCTTGATACGCCTGGGCATTGAGTCAAACAGAGCTTGGATGGCGTGTACAGGTACAGCTGTCCATGCAGCTTCAACACGATACCACAGTTCATCAACAGTAGTGAATGGAGTATTGTGATAGTCCATGCTGCTGCAAACGTCGTCTAACTGTTGGTGCAGATGGTTGTTGTCTTGCAAACGTTGCCATCGGTTGACTCAGGGATCGGGACGTGGCTATACGATCCGTTACAGCCATGTGGATACGATACCTGCCATCTCGACTGCTAGTGATACGAGGCCATTGGGATCCAGCACGGCGTTCCGTATTACTCTCCTGAACCCACCGATTCCATATTCTGCTAACAGTCATTGGATCTCGACCAACGAGAGCAGGAATGTCGCGATACGATAAACCGCAATCTTGTAGGGCTACAATCCGACGTTTATCAAAGTCGGAAACGTGATGGTAGGCATTTCTCCTCCTTACACGAGGCATCACAACAACGTTTCACCAGGCAACGCCGGTCAACTGTTGTTTGTGTATGAGAAATCGGTTGGAAACTTTCCTCGTGTCAGCACGTTGTTGGTGTTGCTATCTCCGCCAACCTTGTGTGTATGCTATGAGAAGCTAGTCATTTGCCTATCATAGCATCTTCTTCCTGTCGGCTAAATTTCGCCTCTGTAGCACGTCATCTTCGTGGTATAGCAATTTTAATGGCCAGTAGTGTAGCTTTATTTATTTGACCAAACATTACAGTACAAACAGTACAAATTCTTGAACTTAATTATCGGCTGAATACGCTACACTATCTTATGCCTTAAGGGTGCAACCACTTTAATTTTAAAAAAACGGCTAAAAGCCATAAACTCAAAATTGAGACAGTAATAAGAATATTTAGAAGGCAGGAGGCCTCACGTTAAGTAAGTTCTATAATTTGGCTGAAGGCCCAAACAAGCAAGGAATTTTAATTTTACAGCGGCTGAAGGCCCATGACTTAAAACACCACTAAAACATTTCAACTTTAATTCAAAGCCATCGGCTATGAGCCATACAAATACACAAAACAGAAAATAAGAAAAGGCAGTGCAGCCAACGGCGCTTAGAAGTTTCGGGGGTCGGCCAGCATTTGAAATACTAACGATCACTTAGGTGAGACAGGCAGTATGCCCATCCATTCTCGATCCGACAAAAACCCAACTAAGAGACAGCCTACGGACCCACCGACAAGGTACCTTGTGCTTCACTCGACCAGCACACAATCGGGAGTTCAATGCAAAAGGTAAAATGCATGGACGCCCACAACCAAGCATACATTAAGCTGTCAAACTACACACCGTGCTGGACAGCGCCAACACGGTGAGGAAAGGACACTGTCTGAATTTACGTCAAAGGCCAGCAAGCAACCGTAACGTTAACGGCCACAAGGCAGAAAATTCCGCTGGTGCACATGTAAGTAGGCTGATCAGGTTTTTATGTTGGAAACGCCACGTAGGGCCCCGTATGAAAATCACTGACTGTGCAGTGTGCAGTCTGTGGCTGGTTGGCATTGTTGGATTATTCGGTAGTGTAGTGTTGGGCAGTTGCATGTGAACAACGCGTAGTGTTGGGCTGTTGGAGGTGAGCCGCCAGCAGTGGTGGATGTGGAGAGAGAGATGGCGGAGTTTTGAGTGGACGATCTGGACGTGTGTCCTTGAGAAAATGGAAATTTATTTAATTGGATATTTAGGTAAAAACATTGTTCTCTATCAAAATCTTTGATTTTCTAACTATGCCTATCAGCAGTTAGTGCCTTCAGTAGCTAGTGCCTTCAGTAGTTAGAATCTTTTATTTATCTTGCAGTATTGGCGGTCGCTGTATTGCAGTAGTTAGATTAACGAAGATTTTTGTGAGGTAAGTGATTCGTGAAAGGTATAGGTTATTGTTAGTGAGGGGAATTCCGTTGTAGGGATTATTGGAAGTCAGATTGCGTTGCACTAAAAATATTGTGTGTCAGTTTAGTGATGATAAAGAGAAAACTGTTCGAGTACGTTGAGTTTTGCTCAGCTGCTTGAAAATCAAATAACGTAAGGGTTTTCCACAACTGTCATTCTTAATTTTCAAAGGGGACGTTTCACACTTCAATTGCAAATAATCAAATACAGTTAGACTCCACCGGACGGTGGCTAAACCTTCGCCAACTGGAGCACACATGTTGTTGCTCGCGGGAATGTCCCAACAGCCAGCAACAAGAACCAGACAACACAATGTGAACAGTTTTCACTTGCCGATAAATTAAATCCAAACTCAACAGGGGTCGCTGAGCCATGGACCTCGTAACAATGGGAACAGCTCCACACACTCCGACACTGTGTAGAGACCGCCAGCTGGCACGGCCAAACTACACCCCACAGAGATTTCCTCGCTGCTCCATGCCAACCGACTGACTTCTCACGCAACGGCACGGAAACAGCACTAAAATAACTGAGCAGTCGACATCACAAGCTACACACAGTTTCACGAACACTAGGATAAAGAACGCAAACAATGGTACAAGAGGTGACCGATTAATGTCACGAACAAACCACGAGTTGAAACACACACCAGCGAGCAAATACACTTCCTCCGATAAGACGAGCAACCGACCATCAACCAAGACCGTCCTCATTTCAAGTCATGTGTGCTGCAAAGGTCGGGCGAACCATGGCTATCCAAGCCGCACTACTGCTCCAAGCCGACCGAATTCCGCTGCGTCCCAAATCTACAACTACCAGGTCCAAACTGCACAACAGGCGCGTTCCCACCTTCTGGCAGATCCGAAGTCCCTGCCAGTACAAGACAACAGGGAAGTAAGCAGTCAGCAAAGATAATACGCGAGGGCCTATAGCGATAAGCGCAGCTGCTGAAACTCACGGGCAAGGAAGGTGGCAACTCAGTGACACCAGTAATTGAAATTAATACACTCCTGGAAATGGAAGAAAGAACACATTGACATCGGTGTGTCAGACCCACCATACTTGCTCCGGACACTGCGAGAGGGCTGTACAAGCAATGATCTCACGCACGGCACAGCGGACACACCAGGAACCGCGGTGTTGGCCGTCGAATTGCGCTAGCTGCGCAGCATTTGTGCACCGCCGCCGTCAGTGTCAGCCAGTTTGCCGTGGCATACGGAGCTCCATCGCAGTCTTTAACACTGGTAGCATGCCGCGACAGCGTGGACGTGAACCATATGTGCAGTTGACGGACTTTGAGCGAGGGCATATAGTGGGCATGCGGGAGGCCGGCCGGACGTACCGCCGAATTGCTCAACACGTGAGGCGTAAGGTCTCCACAGTACATCGATGTTGTCGCCAGTGGTCGGCGGAAGGTGCACGTGCCCATCGACCTGGGACCGGACCGCAGCGACGCACGGATGCACGCCAAGACCGTAGGATCCTACGCAGTGCCGTAGGGGACCGCACCGCCACTTCCCAGTAAAGTAGGGACACTGTTGCTCCTGGGGTATCGGCGAGGGCCATTCGCAACCGTCTCCATGAAGCTGGGCTACGGTCCCGCACACCGTTAGGCCGTCTTCCGCTCACGCCCCGTGCAGCCCGCCTCCAGTGGTGTCGCGACAGGCGTGAATGGAGGGACGAATGGAGACGTGTCGTCTTCAGCGATGAGAGTCGCTTCTGCCTTGGTGCCAATGATGGTCGTATGCGTGTTTGGCGCCGTGCAGGTGAGCGCCACAATCAGGACTGCATACGACCGAGGCACACAGGGCCAACACCCGGCATCATGGTGTGGGGAGCGATTTCCTACACTGGCCGTACACCTCTGGTGATCGTCGAGGGGACACTGACTAGTGCACGGTACATCCAAACCGTCATCGAACCCATCGTTCTACCATTCCTAGACCGGGAAGGGAAGTTGCTGTTCCAACAGGACAATGCACATCCGCATGTATCCTGTGCCACCCAATGTGCTCTAGAAGGTGTAAGTCAACTACCCTGGTCAGCTAGATCTCCGGATCTGTCCCCCATTGAGCATGTTTGGAACTGGATGAAGCGTCGTCTCACGCGGTCTGCACGTCCAGCACGAACGCTGGTCCAACTGAGGCGCCAGGTGGAAATGGCATGGCAAGCCGTTCCACAGGACTACATCCAGCATCTCTACGACCGTCTCCATGGGAGAATAGCAGCCTGCATTGCTGCGAAAGGTGGATATACACTGTACTAGTGCCGACATTGTGCATGCTCTGTTGCCTGTGTCTATGTGCCTGTGGTTCTGTCAGTGTGATCATGTGATGTATCTGACCCCAGGAATGTGTCAATAAAGTTTCCCCTTCCTGGGACAATGAATGCACAGTGTTCTTATTTCAATTTCCAGGAGTGTATAACGAGGTGGTAGTACAGTAAAAAGAGGATGTCAAATGAGATTTGGCACAAACACGAGCCATGCACGGCTCATTGGGGGTGCAAAATAATGACAGGAATTATTTACTGAAGAATGCCAAAACTGGTAAAAACCTAGCTCGGAGGAGATCAGTTTGGGGATGCGGAGAACCGCAGGAAAATGTGAAGCGGTATACCCCAAAAATGGCTCTGAGCACTATGGGACTTAACATCTATGGTCATCAGTCCCTTAGAACTTAGAACTACTTAAACCTAACTAACCTAAGGAGAGCACACAACACCCAGTCATCACGAGGCAGAGAAAATCCCTGTCCCTGCCGGGAATCGAACCCGGGAACCCGGGCGTGGGAAGCGAGAACGCTACTGCACAACCACGAGATGCGGACCGGTATACCCCCTGCGACTTATTTTAGAAGCTAAACTGCAGAATGGCAAAGCAACGCTTATAGGATTTGTAGATTTCGAGAAACCTTTTGACGAGATTGATTCGACTGCATTCTTCCAAATTTTGAAGGTATCAATGGCAAAATATTACACAAACCAAACTGCTGTTACAATAACGAAGGACATAAAAGGCGAGTCATAGTTACGGGAGTGAACAAGCTTATAGCCTGTCCTCAATGGTTTGCGACCTCTACACTGAATATGCAGTTGCTGAAGGTATGGTTCAAAAATGGTTCAAATTGCTCTGAGCGCTATGGGACTTAACGTCTGAGGTCATCAGTCCCCTGGAACTTTAGAACTACTTAAACCTAACTAACCTAAGGACATCACACACATCCATGCCCGAGGCAGGATTCGATCCTGCGACCGTAGCAGTCGCGCGGTTCCGGACTGAAGCTCTCTGAACGTATGGACATAATTGGAAAGTGAATTACGGTTCAGAGAGAAGAAATTAAACCTTTTATGTAATTTTTTCAGTGATAGAAAATGACATGGAGGTTCAGTGCCTTAGAAAATAAAAGAAAAAGAACCAAGGCTATGAGATGAACGTCCACAAGAATAAAACAACAAATTCAGAAGGACAAAAAAACAACTTGAACAGAAAAGGAGGAGGATTGAAATCAGATAATCTTGCGCCTTAGAGCTCGGTGAAGAAAACGGGGCCAATGCTTCCACTCTGCAACTCGTTGCCGCGATTCCGTGACCTTATGCAGCGGTCGAGGCCCACGAGAAAGCCGGGCCGCCGAGCGTACGTCACGACGGTAGGTCTGAACTCGCTCGCTCGCTCAGCTCAACAGACAAAATGCGTTCATGAACCTGTTAACTCGCACCTGGGTGTGCACACACTAACGAGAATTCCATCTTGTACTGGAATCTGCTATTACGTAGTCTGACCAACAATACTACAACAAAATTCAATTTAAGGCCATAAGGACATAACGGCTTGTTAATAGCACTTGGTCTCTCCTGCTTAATAGTTCTCATTTCATACAAGAAGTGCTGCCTCATGCAACTGATAACCATTTTGGCTCAATTTTAATTTTACTGCACCCCAGTAGAGCCGTAACAAATTATTAGCGGTCCTGCGGACTTCCGATCATCGTAGGATTAATAAGACACCATAATAGCGGATTCCAATAGAAAGTGAAATTCTAGTTTGTACGTACACACATAGTTACGAGTCAATAGGTGTAGAAACGCAGTTTGTTGATCTTAGCGACCGAGCGAGCGAGTTCAGGCCTAATTTTGTGACGTACGAGCCGCCGTCTGTCTTTCTCGTAGACCTCGGCAGTGGTCCGATGAAGTCATGAACCGACTGTTGCCTGGATACGTATAAAGAGCACGGCTTGCTGAGCCTAGTTAAGGTTGAAATCGCTGTCTGCGTCTTCATATCCTCTGTTGATGTCTCCAGCATTTGAAGACAAAACATTAAACAGAGAAATACGCCTTGGATCACCTCATAAAACAAATTAATCAAAAACGCATGTAACGGCCAAGAAGCGTGGACTGTATAATGATTCTCGAAAAGCTAAACATGGAACGAAGCAGAAAATTACAAGTTACATTTAGATTTCGTTGGGGCTACACGTTTTGTGCACTTGCAACTCAGCGGAAAAATTACGGAATTTAGGTTTGAGCCAAGAACGCTCCAGTATGAAAGAACTATCTGGCGCAGATCACTTTCTGTAATCTTCTTTTATCTTACTGCGTTTACGAGAGCTTCCCAAGCACAATTTTCTTAAAACTATTTGCCATTTCCACTTTTAGTTGATCATGTAAACACCTCAATATCGATACTGGATACTCAGTTCTTGCTGCTGAATTTTAACTTCCACAATCGATTTTCGCTCCACGTAAATTCTGTAACGCATTTCAGTCGTGACTACGTCGCCATATTGCTAGGTGCGTTTTAAAGACGTTGGTTGATGTGGGTGTTACGATTTTACACGATATTAAATGTTATGGTTGTACATGATATGAAATATCTTTACTGTGCTACCTGTGAGTTGAGATTATTACGCACGGTATTTATGTGACGGTGTCTTCCTGTATAAAGAATTCGTGGCGGGTCTGTTCCATGGCCCATCTTCGTAAGTGTGTCACACTGACGAAAATATTCAAGAATCGGCGGAACGACAGCTTTGTTAGTGATTACATTGATTAAGTCAATTCCAAAGCCTTAGTGTTATCTCACTGAATGTGTCTGGCGTCTGCATTTTCCGTAACTAAATTCATTTCAGTGATTGGTCGTTAATAGCTTTACATATATGACAGTTATATATTGATTTTCTTGCGACACAAGATAAGCCAACAAAAATAAAACTTTTTCTGTGTAGTTCTGGTACAAGGTAAATTTATTATTAGACACCAGAATTTATTGAGAGGGGCTCTATCAATATGACGATAACAGGAAAGAGCGAATGCGATTATATTTGTGGAAAGGGGCCAAAATAAGTTATTGCCAGTTGCACTCAACATATACATTTTATTTCTTAAAACACACAATCACACAATCTAGAATAAAAAGTCTCAAGGTTTTAACGAAAGACCTCCATTGAATTAATTTAGGTCGGTTGAAGGCCACATCGAAAATCGAAGGCAGAAGGCCTAAGAAAGGAATTGAGGTACAGGAGTTCCTCTGGAGGTTTCATTCTTTAGAAAAAAATTGTTTTATCTTCAATTTAAATAGGCTGAAAGCCTTAGCTTAAATTTTTCCCATGGAACCCGGCTGAAGGCCTTACATGTAATCAAGAAGAGTGTTACGGCTTAAGGCCGAGACACAGATTTTCAAAGTTTATTCTAAATAGGCTGAAAACTCGTCTGAAGGCCGCATATATAAAAAAAAAACTTTTGACAGCTTAAGGCCTAGGAAGAAGAGCTTTCAATTTGGAAAGGCTGAAGGCCATTTCTTAAAATATTTCGTATAAAACTCGGCTGAAGGCGTCACACTAGAGAATAACAGACTTAAGATCAAGGCAAGGATTTTTAATTTTTAATTTAAGAGAGATTAAAACTTGGCTGTAAGCCACACACCATGCAGAAAACAATTTTATGGCTTATGGCCTAAAGGGAAGACCTTCCAAATTTCAACTAAAATCGGCTGAAGGATTTATCCTAAGACGCTTCACATAACTCTCGGCTGAAGGCCACATACTAAACCCAAACAATCTCACGGCTTAAAGCCCAACCAAAGAAATTTCCAATTTTTAATTTAAGTTGAAAACATAAAAACTAGAAAATATTTCTTACGGCTTAAGGCTTAGACAAAATTTTTCAACTTTTGATTTGAAAAGGCTGAAAACTCGGCTGAAGGCCACATACCAACTTGAAACCAATTTACAGCTTAAGGCCTAGGCACAAGGATTTTTCAGACTCGGCTGAAGGCCACAAAGCAAACAAGAAACAATTTTTTTTACGGCTTAATGACTAAAAAGAAAAGACTTGCAATTGTTATCAGCTAAAACTTGGCTGAAGGCCACACAGAGTACTTAAGACTAAAAAGGAAATCACTATGTAAAACACAAGGAGCGGCGCTCAGAAGGTTCCAACGATAGGCCAGGGAAAGTACCACTAACGCACGTTTAGGTGAGACAGGCAGTCAGACCGACAACCTCTTAATCGGGAGGTAACCCAACCAAAAGCCAGCCGACGAAGCAACCAACAAGATCAGTTCTGCTCCACCTGACCAGCAAAACTACAACAAGATGTCAATAGCACAACGTTCTGGAAACTGGTTCCCAATCCAGCCAAGTCAGAATAAACACCCAAAACTACCAACACACCTCAGCTGTCGAACTACACGCCGTACTGCATAGCATTAACACCACGAGAAAATACACTGCTGAAAACTATATCAACGACCAGGGCAGACCACTCGAACATCAATGGCCACAAGGCAGAAGATACCGCTGGTACACTTCCTTAATGAAGGAAAGAATTAAGTTAAACACGGCACAGCAAGGCGGCAGCAATTCTAGCCGACTTCAATGCACACACGTTGTTGCTTGCAGGAATCTCCAAGAAAACAGCAACCAGGATCGAACGAAGAGATGTGACAGCAGTTGAGGCTTGATAGTAGGTTAACTGAGCACTCAACCATAGTGTCCAAAACCGGTGGGCGACGAACTTCGTAACCGTCACAAGGAGCGCGTGCACGCCGCCAGCGGCTCCGGCCTGAATACGCGCCACGGAGACATTCTCGCTGCTCTCCCCCAACCGACCGAGTGCCACACACAGCACACCCGGAAAGTATATCCGCCACCCCAAAGATAGTACAGCAGTACTAGTACCGATACACGCTGCTACTGCCACTCACGGAGAGAAGACAGCAGCGTTACGGCGATAACCAAAGAAGAAATAAGAAACCGCTGGACTGCAACCAAATATTAAAAAACAATGCTTGACTGGAGCTAGCCACGGCTCAAGCAGTAATACACTACTGGCCATTAAAATTGCTACACCACGAAGATGACGTGCTCCCGACGCCAAATTTAACCGACAGGAAGAAGATGCTGTGATATGCAAATAATTAGCTTTTCAGAGCATTTACACAAGGTTGGCGCCGGTGGCGACACCTACAACGCGCTGACGTGAGGAAAGTTTACAACCGATTTCCCATACACAAACAGCAGTTGAGCGGCGTTGCCTGGTGAAACGTTGTTGAGATACCTCGTGTAAGGAGGAGAAATGCGTACCATCACGTTTCCGACTTTGATAAAGGTCGTATTGTAGCCTATCGCGATTGCGGTTTATAGTATGGCGACATTGCTGCTCGCGTTAGTCGAGATCCAATGACTGTTAGCAGAATATGGAATCGGTGGCTTCAGGAGGTTAATACGGAACGCCGTGCTGGATCCGCACGGCCTCGTATCACTAGCAGGCGAGATGACAGGCATCTTATCTGCATGGCTGTAACGGATCGTGCAGCCACGTCTCGATCCCTGTCAATAGATGGGGACAACAACCATCTGCACCAACAGTTCGACGACGTTTGCAGCAGCATGGACTACCAGCTCGGAGACCATGGCTGCGGCTACACTTGACGCTGCATCACAGAAAGGAGCGCCTGTGATGGTGTACTCAGCGACGAACCTGGGTGCACGAATGGCAGATCGTCATTTTTTCGGATCCAGCATCATCATGGTCGCATCCGTGTTTGGTGACACCGCGGTGAGCGCACATTGGAAGCGTGTATTCGGCATCGCCATACTGGCGTATCACCTGGCGTGATGGTATGGGGTGCCATTGGTTACACGTCTCGGTCACCTCTTGTTCGCATTGACGCCACTTTGAACAGTGGACATTACATTTCAGATGTGTTACGGGTCGTGGCTCTACCCTTTATTCCATCCCTGAAAAACCCTACATTTCAGCAGGATAATGCACGACGGCATGTTGCAGGTCTTGTACGGGCCTTACTGGATATAGAAAATGTTACACTGCTGCCCTGGCCAGCACATTCTGCTGATCTGTCAGAAACTGAAAACATTTGGTCAATGGTGGCCGAGCAACTGGCTCATCACAATACGCCAGTCCCTACTCTTGATGAACTGTGGTATCGTGTTGAAGCTGCATGGGCATCTGTACCTGTACACGCCATCGAAGCTCTGTTTCATTCAATGCCCAGGCGTATTAAGTCTGTTATTACGGCCAGAGGTGATTGCTCTGGGTACCGATTTCTCCGGATCTATGCACCCAAACTGCGTGTAAATGTAATCACATGTCAGGTCTGGTATGATATATTTGTCCACTGAATACCCGTTTATCATCTGCATTTCTTCTTGGTGTAGCAATTTTAATGGCCAATATTGTACTTAGGTTCTCGATTATCTGCCGGTCTTCAACATACGTCTGGCTATTTCGGTGGATACAACTTCTCCGCATTGCAGACGAACTGTGAAAGGTGTGAAGCCGGATGTGGAAAAATGTGCTCGAGCTGAAATCATTTCTTGACGAGTACCTCTCCTTTCCGGGCGATATTTACGAGCCCGCACCTCGAATATATTCACGCCAGCCGTTTTACGAGGTCGGGGCGACGTGCGAGGAAGAACGAGCCATTCGGGTTTACGGCGTCACAATCCGTTCCGACGGCTGTACCGGAAGGTGTGTCAGGTGGGGGGACGCAATATGCGAGCGTCACCAGCGCCTGCACAGCCGTCGGGGCGGGCCTATTGTGCGTCTGTACACAGCGGGCTCGCTCCTGAGGGGCGGCGACGGCGAATTAAATCTGCATGTGTGGCAGCCGCCTGCAGCTACGACACAGCCCCCTGCCACTGGGGGCAGCACCTGCGCTCGATACAAGTACCACCTTGCATTACATCGGCATCGATAATGGAAGCCACCTTACGGTGTTTGGCGGAATGTACTTCGTGTCACATTGCTACAATCCCCCCCACCCCCACCGCTGTTACGTCACAAGAACGATTTTTGTGAGCCTCGGTGTCAGCTTCATTCTGATTTTACCTTGAAACGCGTCAGCCTGCGGCCAGCCTCGAGTTTCACTTTTCTTTACCTAGCATGCTTAATTCCTCTGTGTGTCAGGTCTAATTGGTCTATAGTTTCCACTGTATAAGCAAAGAAGCGGTATTACCTGTGGCAGTGTGTGATGATTTACATCTACATCCATACTCCGCAAGCCACCTGTCGGTGTGTGGCGGAGAGTACCTTGAGTACCTCTATCGGTTCTCACTTCTACTCCAGTCTCCTATTGTTCGTGGGAAGAAGGATTGTCGGTATGCCTCTGTGTGGACTCTAATCTCTCTGATTTTATCCTCATGGTCTCTTCGCGAGATATACGTAGGAGGGAAGAATATACTGCTTGACTCCTCGGTGAAGGTATGCCCTCGAAACTTCAAGAAAAGCCCATACGGAGCTACTGAGAGTCTCTCTCGCAGAGTCTTCCACTTTCGCGATTACTAAATGATCCTGTAACGAAGCGTGCTGCTCTCCGTTGGATCTTCTCTATCTCTTCTATCGACCCTGTCTGGTACGGATCCCACACTGTTGAGCAGTATTCAAGCAGTGGGCGAACAAGCGCACAGTAACCTACTTCCTTTGTTTTCGGATTGCATTTCCTTAGGATTCTTCTAATGAATCTCAGTCTGGGCCGGCCAGTGTGGCCGTTCGGTTCTAGGCGCTTCAGTCTGGAACCACGTGACCGCTACGGTCGCAGGTTCGAATCCTGCCTTGGGCATGGATGTGTGTGGTGTCGTTAGGTTAGTTAGGTTTAAGTAGTTCTAAGTTCTAGGGGACTGATGACCACAGATGCTAAGTCCCATAGTGCTCAGAGCCATTTGAACCATTTGAACCATCTCAGTCTGGCATCTGCTTTACCGACGATCAGCTTTATATGATCATTCCTATTTAAATCACTCTTAATGCCTACTCACAGATAATTTATGGAATTAACTGCTTCCACTTGCTGACCTGCTATACTGTAGCTAAATGGTAAAGGATCTTTCTATCCATGTATTCGCAGCACTGCGGATGCCAGACTGAGATTCATTGGAAGAATCCTAAGGAAATGCAGTCCAAAAACAAAGGAAGTAGGTTACGGTACACTTGTTCGTCCACTACTTGAATATTGCTCACCTGTGTGGGATCCGTACCAGGTGGGGTTGATAGAGGAGATAGAGAAGATCCAACGGAGAGCAGGGCGCTTCGTTACAGGATCATTTAGTAATTCGCCATGGTACCACGGAACTATAGGTTTTAATTTTTAATGTTGACTGTGCCTCACTGTGGCATGTTATAGTAATTTCATGCTTCAGAAGTAGGCTAGATTATTCTACCCGAAACCTGGGTAAAGACCAGAAAATTTTAGCAACTGAGACAGATTTTCAATACATTACAAAAATAAACGTTTTTTTGCTGTCTAGACAGTTTATGTTCATTTTAAAACCTCTGTAGTCCTTGAGAAATGTTGTCAAAAATTAAACATTCTAATTTACATCTTAGAATTGTACAATCTGTCTCTACATACATAGTCTGCAAACAACCATACGTTTCATGGCGGAGCGTCAGTTACACCACAGTTAGTCATACCGTTTCCTGTTCCGATGAAGAATGGAGGCAGGGAAACACAACTGCCTATATGCTGCCCTTTTAGGCCTGGTTTCCCCTGTCTTCACTGTTCGTACGCTAGATGCGAGCCGGTGGCAGCAAGATTGTTCTGCGGTCTGTCGCGAATGCCGGTTCTCTATTCTCAGCAGCATTTCGCGAAAAGAACGCCTTTTCCCTTCCAGGGACTCCTGTTTGAGTACATGGAGAAATTCTGTCCCTTAGATCGAGGCATTAGGTAACCAATCTGACAGCAATGCTCCTTTGAATTGCTTCGATGTTTTCTTTTAGACTGGCCTGGGGGCGATCCGAAATGAGCAGTACAAATAATCTGTACGCGGTACCTTTACACATGACCTACACTTCCGTAGAATTCTCTCAGTAAACCGAAACTGACCATTCACCTTTCCAGAAGATACCTGATGTGCTCGTTCCATTCGATGTCGTTTCAGCTCTACGCCGCGATATTTTATGGGCGCCACGGAGTGAAACTAAAGCAGCACATCGCTAATATTGTATCGCAACATTACTGCATTGTTTTCCTACTCATTTGCGTTCACGTACATTTACCCACATTTAGCGCAGTGACAATTGCCCCAGCGAAAAGAGAATGTTGCGCAAATCACCTCACTAACAACGTAGCCGATACTTCGCTAAATAGTTCAGTTGCAGACATTTAAATCACAATAGTTGTACAAAACACGTGGAATCACTGTCGACCTTTCCCTGACATGAGAAACACACTTACAACCAACTGAACAACAACTGAAGACCAGAAATCGCATGTAAAGAAATTGGCAGGAACAGCCTGAGGAGAGATAGCGCATAATCTATGCACATTCCCCAAGCTAATTAACTAAATAGCATTTTGCTACACTATGGTACAGGTGTTGGCACGACAGCAAAATATATATCCGTCTGAATTGGTCAAAGCGCGTTATAACTCTAAAGCTGAAACTCACCCCTATACTTTGGCTCCATACAATTGCAGATACTACTGTTATTAAACTTTGAGAAGACCTACTATACTCAGTTCAGAACCTGTAAGAGACATCCTTCCAGCATGTGTACAACATATGAAGGCAAGCAGATCGAAGATGTTGACACTGTTAAATTTCTGGGATTGCAACTCAATAGTAAATTCGGTTGGAAAGGCATACCACAGAATTGCGTAAGCTGCTAAACAAGTTTGTATTTCCAGTAAGAATGATGACAGATGTAGGAGATATAAATATAAAAAATACTTCGACACTTTGCTTACTTTCATTCTATGCCATATGGGCTAATATTCTGGGGCAACTCATCAAACCGATCAAACGTTTTTAAGGTGCAAAAGCGTGTAATAAGAACCATTTGTGGTGGAAATTCAAGAACATAATGTAGAAAACTGTTCAAGGAACTTTGTATTCTAACCACTGCTTCTCAGTATATTTACTCCTTAATGAAATTTGTTGCAGGTAATATATCTATTTTCAGCCAATAGCTCAATACATAGTATCAATGCTAGGAATAGGAACAATCAACATAAAGACCTAAAATCACTCACCTTGGTCCAAAAAGGGGTTCAATACTCAGAAACACACATTTTCAATAAATGGCCAGCAACCATCAAACTCTTGGTTTCAAATAAAGCACAGTTGAAACAGAGTTTGAAAGACTTTTTGATAGGCAACTCCTTCTACTCTATATACGAATATCTTAACAGAGACTGTTAAGCCAGCTTAAGTAAAAATTCTGTTAGATTTCACTTTTGACAACACTTGGTCTCAACAGTCAAGATTAGTTATTTTGTGTATGATGAATTTGTTAATAGTGCATAACAATGTTTAATTCTGACAGCGTCTTAATTCTCTAAATATTATCTGTATTTCGACAAACTCCTGACAAATAATCAGGGTAGTAAGTATTATATTCAAATGTTTTATGTTTTTAAGTTATACTTTCTGACATGTACCACACCCACGAAAATCATCTTTTTTTTTTGGTCCATGGAACGAAAACTGAATCTAATCTAATCGAATCTATCGCTACGCCAGATCAGAGGCAACAGGCCACGATTCGACAATGAAACAAGCTTCATGTTCCGATACTGTCAATGTACATACTGGAAAACGTTCTCCTCTGAAGTTATGCAGAACTTAGTCTTAAAATTATGCCCTGTTGCAGCATCAATCGTTCGTCCTGGAGGGAGCATGGATTGGTAGGAGTCAAAAATAGGTATCCCTCATTACGGCTATGAAAACGTCCCATACCAGCGCCAGGGACCGATTTGCCCAGGAAGATTTGGCGTCGCCCAGACAGAAACCGAACGGGGCACTCCAAATCTAGGGCTGCCCTACACGGATGGAGCAACGTCGAAGACCTGAAGCGCAGGCCAGGAAAACGGACTGTGATGCACATTACCTAACGGAGATGTACTGGGAAATAATGCCCTAGAACCTGCACCTGAAGCTGTTCATTGTGTATCACACGTTACATGCTCACTGTATTTTCCCAGTGTCGTGTATGTATAGACAGGGTGTTTCAAAAATGACCGGTATATTTGAAACGACAATACAAACTAAACGAGCAGCGATAGAAATACACCGTTTGTTGCAATATGCTTGGGACAACAGTACATTTTTAGGCAGACAAACTTTCGAAATTACAGTAGTTACAATTGTCAACAACAGATGGCGCTGCGGTCTGGGAAACTCTATTGTACGATATTTTCCACATATCCACCATGCGTAGCAATAATATGGCGTAGTCTCTGAATGAAATTACCCGAAACCTTTGACAACGTGTCTGGCGGAATGGCTTCACATGCAGATGAGGTGTACTGCTTCAGCTGTTCAATTGTTTCTGGATTCTGGCGGTACACCTGGTCTTTCAAGTTTCCCCACAGAAAGAAGTCACAGGGGTTCATGTCTGGCGAATAGGGAGGCCAATCCACGCCGCCTCCTGTATGTTTCGGATAGCCCAAAGCAATCACACGATCATCGAAACATTCATTCAAGAAATTAAAGACGTCGGCCGTGCGATGTGGCCGGGCACCATCTTCCATAAACCACGAGGTGTTCGCAGTGTCGTCTAAGGCAGTTTGTACCGCCACAAATTCAGGAAGAATGTCCAGATAGCGTGATGCAGTAATCGTTTCGGATCTGAAAAATGGGCCAATGATTCCTTTGGAAGAAATGGCGGCACAGACCAGTACTTTTTGAGGATGCAGGGACGATGGGACTGCAACATGGAGCTTCTCGGTTCCCCATATGCGCCAGTTCTGTTTATTGACGAAGCCGTCCAGGTAAAAATAAGCTTCGTCAGTAAACCAAATGCTGCCCACATGCATATCGCCGTCATCAATCCTGTGCACTATATCGTTAGCGAATGTCTCTCGTGCAGCAATGGTAGCGGCGCGGAGGGGTTGCCGCGTTTGAATTTTGTATGGATAGATGTGTAAACTCTGGCGCATGAGACGATACGTGGACGTTGGCGTCATTTGGACCGCAGCTGCAACACGGCGAACGGAAACCCGAGGCCGCTGTTGGATCACCTGCTGCACCAGCTGCGCGTTGCCCTCTGTGGTTGCCGTACGCGGTCGCCCTACCTTTCCAGCACGTTCATCCGTCACGTTCCCAGTCCGTTGAAATTTTTCAAACAGATCCTTTATTGTATCGCTTTTCGGTCCTTTGGTTACATTAAACCTCCGTTGAAAACTTCGTCTTGTTGCAAGAACACTGTGTTCTAGGCGGTGGAATTCCAACACCAGAAAAGGAATAAACCATGTTGTCCACAGCACACTTGCACGTTGTGAACAGCACACGCTTACACCAGAAAGACGACGTACAGAATGGCGCACCCACAGACTGCGTTGTCTTCTCTCTCTTTCACATCACTTGCAGCGCCATCTGTTGTTGAAAATTGTAACTACTGTAATTTCGAAAGTTTGTCCGCCTGAAAATGTACTGTTGTCCCAAGAATATTGCAGCAAACGGTGTATTTCTATCGCTGCTCGTTTAGTTTTTATTTCCGTTTCAAATATACCGGTCATTTTTGAAACACCCTGCATAATCATTTGATTTTATATCCATGAATCTTGTTACACCAAGGTATTTGGATGAGTTGACTAATTCTAATTGTGACTCATTGGTACTGTAGCCACATGGTACACAGCTAATTTGCGTTTTATGAAATCGATGTTTTTGAATGTTTAACGCAAACTGCCGATCTTCGCCGCTCTTAGAAATCTTATCTACCTTTTACTGAATATTTGTCGAGTTTTTCCTTTCAGACAGTAATTCAAGACAGATAAGTGCATCAGTTCCAAAGAGCATGTGGTTGCTGTTAATGTTGTCAGTAAGATCGTTAACATGGAATATGAACTATACAGGTTGAGTCACCTAACATTACCGCTGGATATATTTCGTAAACCACATCAAATACTGACGAATCGATTCCACAGATCGAACGTGAGGAGAGGAGCTAGTGTAATTGGTTAATACAAACCATAAAAAATTCACGGAAGTATGTTTTTTAACAAAAACCTACGTTTTTTTAAATGGAACCCTGTTAGTTTTGTTAGCACATCTGAACATATAAACAAATACGTAATCAGCGCCGTTTGGTGCATTGTAAAATGTTAATTATATCCGGAGGTATTGTAATCTAAAGTTGACGCTTGAGTACCACTCCTCCGCTGTTCGATCGTGTGTATCGGAGAGCACTGAATTACGGAGGGATCCAAAGGGAACGGTGTTGGACGTTAGGTAGAGAAGAGACTGGAACAGCACATTACGTCCACATGCTAACACCTATTTATTGGTCTTTTTCACTGACGCACATGTACATTACCATGAGGGGTGAGGAACACGTACACACGTGGTTTCCGTTTTCAATTACGGAGTGGAATAGAGTGTGTCCCGACATGTCAGGCCAATAGATGTCCAATGTGATGGCCATTGTTGCACACAATTGCAATCTCTGGCGCAATGAATGTCGTACACGCCGCAGTACATCTGGTGTAATGTCTCCGCAGGCTGTCACAATACGTTGTTTCATATCCTCTGTGGTTGTAGGCATATGACGGTACACATTCTCCTTTAACGTACCCCACATAAGGAAATCCAGAGGCGTAAGATCAGGAGAACGGGCTGGCCAATTTATGCGTCCTCCACGTCCTATGAAACACCCGTCGAACATCCTCTCAAGGGTCAGCCTAGTGTTAATTGCGGAATGTGCAGGTGCACCATCATGCTGATACCACATACGTCGACGCGTTTCCAGTGGGACATTTTCGAGCAACGTTGGCAGATCATTCTGTAGAAACGCGATGTATGTTGCAGCTATTTGGGCCCCTGCAATGAAGTGGGGACCAATGAGGTGGTCGCCAATGATTCCGCACCATACAGTTACAGTCCACGGTCGCTGTCGCTCTACCTGTCTGAGCCAGCGAGGGTTGTTCACGGACCAGTAATGCATGTTCCGTAGATTCACTGCCCCGTGGTTTGTGAAACCCGCTTCATTGGTAAAAAGGTAGAACTGCAACGCATTCTCTGTTAATGCCCATTGACAGAATTGCACTTGATGATTAAAGTCATCACCATGTAATTGCTGATGTAGCGACACATGAAACGGGTGGAAGCGGTGACGATGCAGTCTGCGCATGACACTACTTTGACTCAATCCACCGGCTCTCGCAAAGTCCCGTGTCCTCGTGAGTGGGTTCATTTAAACAGCAGCTAACACACCAACTGCACCCGCTTCTCCTGTGACGGGCCTGTTACGGACCCGTTTGCGTGCTACGACCATACCTGTTGCATACAGTTGGCGGTAGATGTTTTGCAATGTGCGGCACGTTGGATGCTCTCTGTAAGGGTACCGTTCTGCATACACCCTGCAGGCTTCAGTTGCATTTCGCCGACACTCGCCATAGATGAGTATGTTTTGGAATACACCATGGTCACAGTTCCTACAACACTACACTATCACAGACGTCTGGTAACACGGTGTTCTACAGTTGGTTTGCGTGCGGAGACGAATGCAGAATAACAATAGCAGCAAGCGCTACAATCGGACAGCTGGACCAAACCACGACAGTGCACTACAGCCACACTCGTAAACACGGTCGTCATCGTAAACATGTCCCTGCAGATGCCGACCGTGGCCCCTGTTTGTTACAACACGCAATTGAACGTCGGAGGTTTCAAGCGCAAACTTTAGGTTACAATATCTCCGGATGTAATTAACATTTTACAATGCAACAAATGGCACTGATTACGTATTTCTTTATATGTTCAGATGTGATAACAAAACTAACGTGGTTCCATTTAAAAAACGTAGGATTGTGTTAAAAAACAAACTTCCGTACATTTTTGTATGGTTTGTATTAAACAATTACACTAGCCCCTCTCCTCGGTCTGTGAAATCGGTTCGTCAGTATTTGATGTGGTTTACGAAATATATCCAGCGGTAACATTAGGTGACTCACCCTGTATATGTATAACCATCCGAACAGATCTTGATGGCCCAAAGATACCTACCGGCCGCCGTGTCTTCCTCATCTCGTAGACATCACCTGGTGTGGATACGGAGGGGCATGTGGTCCGCACACCGCTCTCCTGGCTGTTGTCACGGTTAGTGAACGGTGCCGATACTTCCCAGTGAGCTAGCTCCTCAATTGTGCTCACGAGGGCTGATGCAGCCCAGGCGCCAACAACACTCGGCGGACGCAGACGCTGACCCATCCACATGTGAGCCAAACCCGACTGTGCTTAACTTTAGTTATCTGATGGAAACCAGTGCTACCAAGTGCAAGGTCGTTGGAACTATACTGGGTGGTCCATTGAACGTGACCGGGCAAATGTATATCACGAAATAAGCGTCAAATGAAAAAACTACAAACAGCGAAACTTGTCTAGATTGAAGGGGGAAATCAGATGGCGCTATGGTTGGCCCTCTAGATGGCGCTGCAATAGCTCAAACGGATATCAACTGCGTTTTTTAAAAATAGGAACCACCTTTTTTATTACATATTCGTGTAGTACGTAAACAAATATGAATGTTTTAGTTGGACCACTTTTTTCGCTTTGTGATAGATTGCACTGTAATAGTCACAAACATATGGCTCACAATTTTAGACAAACAGTAGGTAACAGGTAGGTTTTTTAAATTAAAATACAGAACGTAGGTACGTTTCAACATTTTGTTTCGGTTGTTCCAATGTGATACATGTACCTTTCTGAACTTATCATTTCTGAGAACACATGCTGTTACAGCGTGATTACCTGTAAATACCACATTAATCCAATAAATGCTCAAAATGATGTCCGTCAACCTCAATGCATTTGGCAATAAGTGTAACGACATTCCTCTAAACCGCGAGTAGTTCGCCTTCCGTAATGTTCGCACATGCATTGACATTGCGCTGACGCATGTTGTCAGGCGTTGTCGGTGGATCACGATAGCAAGTATCCTTCAACTTTTGCCACAGAAAGAAATCCGGGGACGTCAGGTCCGGTGAACGTGCGGGGCATGGTACGGTGCTTCGACGACCATCTCCACTTGCCATCAAATCTGCTATTCAATTCCACACACGAGCTATGTGCCGGACATCCATCATGTTGGAAGTACATCACCATTCTGCCATGCAGTGAAACATCTTGTAGTAACATCGGTAGAACATTACGTAGGAAATCAGCATACATTGCACCATTTACATTGCCATCGATAAAATGGGGGCCAATTATCCTTCCTCCCATGATACTACACCATACATTAACCCACCAGGGTCTCTGCTGTTCCACTTGTCGCAGCCATTGTAAATTTTCCGTTGCCCAATAGTGCATGTTATGCCCGTTTACGTTACCGCTGTTGGTAATTTCCGTAATTTCTCTTGTGCCCAGTGGCAGAACTGTACACGACGTTGAAAGTCGTCGCCATGCCGTTCTTGGTGCATAGAAATATAGTACGGGTGCAATCGATGTTGATGTAGCAGTCTCAGCACCGACGTTTTTGAGATTCGAGATTCTCGCGCAGTTTGTCGGCTACTGATGTCTAGATTAGCCACGACAGCAACTTAAACACCTACTTGGGCATTATCATTGGTTGCAGGGCGTGGTTGACGTTTCACATGTGGCTGACCACTTCCTGCTTCCTTAAATAACGTAACTGTCCGGCGAACGGTCCGGACACTTGGATGATGCCGTCCAGGATACCGAGCAGCATACATAGCTCACGCCCGTTGGGCATTTTGATCATAATAGCCATACATCAACACGATATCGACCTTTTGCGCAATTGGTAAATGGTCCATTATAACACGGGTAATGTATCGCGAAGCAAATACCGTCCGAACTAGCGGAATGTTACGTGATACCACGTAGTTATACGTTTGTGACTATTACAGCACCATCTATCAAAAAGCATGGCAACGGCCTTGCCACAGTGGATACACCGGTTCCCGTGAGATCACCGAAGTTAAGCGCTGTCGGGCGGGGCCGGCACTTGGATGGGTGACCATCCAGCAGACATGCACTGTTGCCGTTTTTCGGGGTGCACTCAGCCTCGTGAGGCCAATTGAGGAGGAGCTATTCGACCGAATAGGAGCGACTCCGGTCAAAGGTAACCATCATAACGGCCAGGAGTGCAGTGTGCTGATGACACGTCCCTCTTACCCGCATCTTCAGATGAGGATGACAGGGCGTTTGGATGGTTCCGATGGGCCATTTGTGGCCTGATGACGGAGTGCTATGAAAAAGCTAAAAAAGTGGTCCAAGTAAAACATTCATATTTCTTTACTTACTACACGAATATGTACTAAAAATGGGGGTTCCTACTTTAGAAAAACGCAGTTGATACCTGTTTGACCTATGGCAGCGCCATCTAGCTGGTCAACCATAGCGCCGTCTGGTTTCCCCTTCAAGCTAGACGAGTTTCGTTCTTTGTATTTTTTTCGTTTGGTGCTTATTTTGTGAGATATTTGGCCCGTGAGATATTTGGCTCGGTCACTATCAATAGGCCACACTGTGTATAAGAGCATATAAGAGCGTGTGCGTGGGTGTGTGTCTGTGTGTGTGTGTGTGGGGGGGGGCGGTTATGGTTTCTATTGTGCTCCCCATCAAAGGCTTTCAGTTCTTTAACAACCCCGTTGCGGATTTACTTAAGCATACTATAACGTCACAATATTTTTTGAGTGGTGGATAATATATTAACGAAACCGACGGCGTCACGATGGAAAGCCTGTCAGTTGCAGTCATAGGTACTTTGATGACGTTGTTGTGGACAGGGTCGTCGTAAAGCATGATTTACTTTTAGCTTTACAAAGACGATACATTCGTTGTCTGCCTTCGTGGACGTGAAAATCTGGGATTTTTTTTGGCTACATGAAGAACATCCATTACCACCAGATAAAAGAAGAAACGATCGGTGCCTCGCGATAATTTTACGTCCTTCTCATACGACAGGTAAATCATCCACAGTGGTAATCGAAAGCCTACGTACAAGGTCCGGTACCAGCACGCTACTAGCTACCATCAGGAAGCGCAGAAACGTCCTATTCTTAGGCCGTTGGTGCATCGAGCGGAAGCCATTTCAGACCCTGAAAACTTGTTGAAAGAACTAAGGCGTCTACAGAATGTGCTCAAAGGAAACTGAGACAAAAACTGGCAAATTTCGTAAGCCATTTCTCCGAAGACTCGTAACCAGAGGGACCCAGAGAAGGACACCAAGCAGCATAAGTTTTTGCCTTTCCGTGGCTAACATGAAAGCTAAGCCGATTCCGAAATAGGCGTAAAATTCGACAACTTATGGGGCTTGCGGAAGTTGATGCAGGCCTCGGAATGCTAGGATGTACAAAACACCATGTGAGTATGGACAGTTTAACGAGGAGAGCCTGCGCCCACTATTCAACAGCGCCGTACAGAACATAAAATGTGTTTCTACCTACGGCCTCCTGAGAAATTGGTGGTAGCAGAAGATTCGACCACAGTCTGTTACTAAACGGAGAAATATTGTTTCTGGGATAGCACTACAAAAAAACAATCGAGACTAATATTCCTCAATAAGGATGGCAGGTACAGCTAAGCACATGCTAGATCCCGGACATCTGAAGGCCGAAGCCAGCGCTACGGTCTTGTAACCAGAAGAATATTTGGCTCTGGACTGGGGACCTGTGACGTCACAGGGATAGCACGTCTATATAACAACGACAGCAACGACTACACGACACTCGCCGCTTGACAGTGACCGAGGACCATTCAGCCGAATACTTGTGCATTTTTAAAACACTTGACGCGGCTGGAAGCTCTAGCATATTTTATCGAAAAGGGCAAAATGTATCAACTTAACATCGGAAATACCGATCCAGAAATAGCTACGTTAACGGTTGTAAGCCAAGTTCTATCAGGGCGTACTGACGGTGATAAAATTCCAGAAACACATATTTTTATAATAATTTGTATGCGTAGTTTGCACAAGGTGCTCAACGAACAACAGTTGTTCGAAGAAACATACTTCAGCTTCTATGCAGAAATGACGGAGCTGCTCTACGTTCTGTCGTTCCAGACAGTCACCGTCACAGTCAGCGAGATTCTTGCCAGGAGGTTATCTTCACCCACGATAGGCTTTTATACGAGAGTATACACACGAAG
Organism: Schistocerca gregaria; assembly: GCF_023897955.1. Lineage (NCBI taxonomy): Eukaryota > Metazoa > Arthropoda > Insecta > Orthoptera > Acrididae > Schistocerca > Schistocerca gregaria. Next base: position 925,482,162 of record NC_064922.1, on the reverse strand, counting down.
ATATCGAGCGAGGCCAGATCAAGTGACCGAACCATCCACGAAACGGGACCCTCTCTTCATACCATCTTCTCGAGGAACGTTTAGCTAACATGTTAACGAGCAAGTTGTACAAAGTGCGCTGGGAATAATACATATCGAAATCCCATATAGCCACAGAGATCAACTGGAGATACGTCACACTGGGTCACGTGTACAGTAATGCACCTTGTCGCGTCCCAAGCGTGGGTTTTGCGAGGGATTGAACGACACGGTTCGTAAACGGGAATTAGCCGGTTGACCTAATTGAGAGGGAGACTTTTGATCTGGCTAAGATGTTAAATTCCCTGGTGTGAAGGTACAAGGCTAGGATGTTGGTAGAAGTAAACTCGTATGGACGTTATAAAAGTTCTAATTTATTCATAAAGAATACAGATCACCCTAACTGCGTAGTGATTGTACCTACAGAATAGCCAAGCCCATTGCAGAGACGGTGACTGACTTCCACCGTTCTGGCTGCCTGATAGAACTTTCCAGCACTTTGCTGCCCACACTAGCACCCTACGTCAGAGTCCCGCGGTCGCTGCCTAAACGCTCATCGGCGACTATCTCCAACTGTCTGCCTGCAGCCCGCCCTCAGCCCAAGTCGGCTGCTACTCACTCTGACTACCGTCGCTGCCTAAACCCGAGAGAGCGAGATCTCCCCGAAAACCTCATGGGATCTACGATATTTCACAAAGTCATGTATGGAATTGTCGTATAACATTCCCTTCGGCTATGGTCTAAACTACATTTACATCTGAGGATTTCTGTCATTTGAGAATCAGATGGTGTGTTCCGTTTGCTAGAAACTCTTCAATCCGGTTACAAAACTGGGCTAATCTTCCGTACCCTCGTGTTTTGCTCTTTATGTGCCACTGCGGTAAAGTGTCGAACACTTTCCGGAAGTCAAGAACACGACATCAACCCAGGGTCCTTTTCTGCTGCTTTCTACGTCTCGTGAACGAACGTAACAAGCTACTTTTCATACTGTCGTTGCTTTCAGTGTTCATACAGAGGAGCTTTTCAGCGTCCAGAAATGTCAGAATACACGAGCATAAAGCATATTCCAAGGTTCTACAACAGACCGGCGCCAACGATATAGGCGTTTTTTGTCTCTGTTGTTGAGAAGAAATATCTTCCTATGCACCTAATACTATAACATAAACAACAAATCTGCACGAAATATTCCCCAAATTTTCCCTCAAATGTTTCGCTGCCTCAGGAACATCCGATGATCATGTTCGATCCACCATTAACACTTACCTTCAGCCAAATTATTTCGCTTTCAAAATCTGTACTAACCTCAATAGATTTTAGCATATTTTATGTTGTTGTTGTCTTCAGTCCTGAGACTGGTTTGATGCAGCTCTCCATGCTACTCTATCCTGTGCAAGCTGCTTCATCTCCCAGTACCTACTGCAACCTACATCCTTCTGAATCTGCTTAGTGTACTCATCTCTCGGTCTCCCTCTACGATTTTTACCCTCCACGCTGCCCTCCAATGCTAAATTTGTGATCCCTTGATGCCTCAAAACATGTCCTACCAACCGATCCCTTCTTCTAGTCAAGTTGTGCCACAAACTTCTCTTCTCCCCAATCCTATTCAATACCTCCTCATTAGTTACGTGATCTATCCACCTTATCTTCAGTATTCTTCTGTAGCACCACATTTCGAAAGCTTCTATTCTCTTCTTGTCCAAACTAGTTATCGTCCATGTTTCACTTCCATACATGGCTACACTCCAAACAAATACTTTCAGAAACGACTTCCTGATACATAAATCTATATTCGATGTTAACAAATTTCTCTTCTTCAGAAACGCTTTCCTTGCCATTGCCAGTCTACATTTTATATCCTCTCTACTTCGACCATCATCAGTTATTTTACTTCCTAAATAGCAAAACTCCTTTACTACTTTAAGTGTCTCATTTCCTAATCTAATTCCCTCAGCATCACCCGATTTAATTTGACTACATTCCATTATCCTCGTTTTGCTTTTGTTAATGTTCATCTTATATCCTCCTTTCAAGACACTGTCCATTCCGTTCAACTGCTCTTCCAAGTCCTTTGCCGTCTCTGACAGAATTACAATGTCATCGGCGAACCTCAAAGTTTTTACTTCGTCTCCATGAATTTTAATACCTACTCCAAATTTTTCTTTTGTTTCCTTTACTGCTACAAAAAGTACGGTAACATTTAGTGAGGTTAGTGTAGATTCCGAACGTGAAACAGTTCGGGTGAAGAAACGTGTTAAAGGACATTCGAACATGGTCATCTGATGCTTTTACTGAATCCCTGCCTCAGGAGAAATACCAACAGGACGTTCTGTGTTTTCTCTTAGTAGAATGGTGCACACGAAGTTTCCATTTAGTATGGGGAGAGGTCGATATAAGATTACGCAGACAGAGATGGCGTGAATAAAATTACACCTGCCAACCTGCAGTGCGCTTATCGGCAAAGTGAAAAAGTTTCCAAACGTTTACTCTGTTCATTGTGAGATGGCCTACATCAGCTCTCACAATAACCGCCACTCCAATACTTCCAACCGAAAGGCTTGTTTCCTGGGCCTGGCAACTGCTAACAGAAAGCATCGAGTGCGTACTTGTGGTGCCATGGGATCCTCTTCAAGTCGGCGAAAAATCGTCTTCTAAATCTCTCAAATTTCTGTATAATACCAGAAATTTTACCATCGACAGGAGCCTCTTCTAGAAATATAAGTAAAATTAAAATGAGAAACACGACTTGGTCCTTTAAAGTCATTGACGTAGCTGTGTGAACAATATGTCAAGAAGCGTCGAGGTGTGCTTGCAAGAGGAGTTTATAGATTAACCCTCTTCTGTTTTCTTCATACTTGTAGCAATTGAAACTCAGTTCCCGAACAGCTCCTTCCTAATGCAGTATGACGAAATTATCAAACAAACTCGAAAAAAATTACCTTCGAAGATATGAACCTTTCCAGCCTGTTAATGTAGAACATTCGTAACATTCGTAAGCTATCAACTATGTCATCGATTTCTGAGTGCTTAATATTGAAGTCTGGTTGTCATGAAGATGTTGGTTCGAATCCCGCAATATCATCAACTTTTTACTTTCGTTTGACTTCAATTTTTACTAACAAATCCATATGTTAATTATCAAACAATAGTCATAATTTTTAATCAAAATAACATTTTGTTTTTACTAACTGCGATATAATCGCGTACACAAACAGTGACCCAATACAATCAAATGTTTTTTATTCCAGTCTCTGATCACAATATCAATTCCTTAGACGATGACCGATTTCAGTCCGTAATGACTATCCTCAGATCTTTTTGACTATGTCATTACGGCCTTATCATTTTAGGACATGGTGTAAAAAATATCTGAGGATTGTCATTACGGACTGAAACCGGTCATTGTCTAAAGAATTGATATTGTGATCAGAGACCGGAATAAAAAACATTTTGTTTTCAATTACTAATTGAATTCGTTTTCGTTGGATTGACGAAAGACTGTGATTCGGTCGACCTGGAAGCGTTGGTCGACATTTTGATAGAATTTGGAGAGGACCCAAGAACCGTGGAAATTGTCGACAAACTAAAAAGTAAAATTCATTGGCAAGCTTTGCAAAGAGTTAATTGCAACTGGAGTCCGACAGGGTGGTGGACTGTCCTCTTCACCTGCTTGTTACGGAAAGTTATCCGAGACTGCGAAAGGCAATTAGCCGTAAAGGGGCTTCTGAACAAAGTTCACATCGGAGGATAAGAGAGAGATGTTAAACTGCCTAGGATTCTCCAACGACCTGGTGACCCTGTCAGGAAATACGGAGGTATCTGTGGAACAGATAAAATTGCTGAAGTAACAAGCAGAACAAGGTGGCATCCAAATATCTATCGAGAATACATAACCAGCATCCAAACGGTCTATCATAAACTGTAAAACAGGAAAGTGGACAGTTCGGATACCTTCGTAAGATAGTGCAGATGAAATCTGGAGGAAAAAAAAAGCCAACGACAGAATGTCCAATAGAAGAAAAAAGGAATATCAAGAAAAGTTAAGCTCAGGCATTGTAAAACATCGATCAAAAAATCTGTACGCAAGTGAATTCCTCAAAATGAAAACATGAAGCCGAGAAGTTCGAGCACAAGATACCAAGGGAATTAATGGGTCCTAGGGCAATATAATAGCATAGACTCGGAAGAAGAGAAAAGTTATATAGGAATAAGGATCAGCTGAAATTCTATAGACAGCTGTTCAGGATGTATGCAGCTCAACTATCGAAGCAGATTCTTATTGCATTGGGTGACAGAATTAAGTCACTGATAAATGGCTTTCCTCGGATAGGTCAATTATGGACCACGTGCCAATTTCAGTTTCTTATTCCTTGTCCTTTTGTTTTCTTCCGACAATCTTTCACCTGTATTAAATGCATGTTTGGCCATCAGCTGCTTTCATTTTAAACCCAAATATCAACCGGTTTCAGTTATGGTCCATCTTCGTGGATAAGAGTTGAAATGATTTAAGCCACCACATTACGTTTGTCATTACTTAAATAATGTGTAGAGCATATCATGAATATCTATATACGACACGGGACTTTTAGAAGCAAACATACTGGTACTGAGTGTACAAAAAGCAGTACTGAAGAGAAGATCAGAACTACAAGTTTTACATTCCACAAAATATTGAGGATTTGATAAAAGTTTTTTGAGCTCAATATTTTGTACAATAGGGCATGTTTCGGAGATTTAACTGAACGTGACTGGGAAATATGGCTTCATCACTAAACAAGATATGAGATACATTTGGAGAATTCTGCCTTAATGCCCATGTACGGAAGTTAACACGATTTTCATAATGTTTTCCATGCAGCTCTTGATGGAAAGAGATGTGATAGGGATGAAAGTTGTCGATGGAAGATGCTTAGGACAAACGCGACTTCCTCCTTTGAAGACACTGTCCATTCCGTTCAGCTGCTCTTCCAGGTCCTTTGCGGTCTCTGACAGAATTACAATGTCATCGGCGAACCTCAGAGTTTTTATTTCTTCTCCATGTATTTTAGTTCGTACTCCAAATTTTTCTTTTGTTTCCTTTAGTGCTTGCTCAGTATACAGATTGAATAACATCGGGGATTGGCTACAACCGTGCCTCACTCCCTTCCCAACCATTGCTTCACTTTCATGCCCCTCGACTCTTACAACTGCAATTTGGTTTCTGTACAAATTGCAAATAGCCTTTCGCTCCCTATATTTTACCCCTACCACCTTCAGAATTTGAAAGAGAATATGGCAGTAAACATTGTCAAAAGCTTTCTCCAAGTCAAAAAAAAACTATAAACATAGGTTTGCCTTGCCTTAATCTATCTTCTAAGATAAGTCGTAGGATCACTATGGCCTCACGGTTTCCAACATCTCTACGGAACCCAAACTGATCTTTCCCGAGATCGGCTTCTACCAGATTTTCCATTCTTCTATAGAGAATTAGCGTTAGTATTTTGCTGCCGTGACTTATTAAACTGGTAGTCCGGTAATTTTCAACATCTGTGAGCACCTGCTTTCTTTGGGATTGAAATTATTATATTCTCCTTGAAGTCTGAGGGTATTTCGCCTGTTTCATACATCTTGCTCACAGGTGGTAGAGTTTTGTCAGGACTGGATCTCCCAAGGCTGTCACTAGTTCTAATAGAATGTTGTCTACTCCCGTGGCTTTGTTTCGACTCAGGTCTTTCAGTGCTCTGTCAAACTCTTCACGCAGTATTATATCTCCCATTTCATCTTCGTCTACATCCTCTTCCATTTCAATAATATTGTCCTCAAGTACATCGCCCCTGTATAGACCCTCTATACATTCCTTCCACCTTTCTGCTTTCCCTTCTTTGCTTAGAACTGGGTTTCCTCTGCATCCTTAAATTTGTCTTCTAGCCATCCCTGCTTAGCCATTTTGTACTTCCTGTTGATCTCATTTTTGAGACGTTTGTATTTCTTTTTGCCTGCTGCATTTACTGCATTCTTATATGTTCTCCTTTCATCAATTAAATTCAAGATATCTTCTGTTACCCAAAGATTTCTACTAGCCCTCGTATTTTTACCTACTTGATCCTCTACCACCTTCACTATTTCATCCCTCAAAGCTACCCATTCTTCTTCTACTGTCTTTCTTTCCCCCATTCTTGTCAACTGTTCCCTACTGTTCTCCCTGAAACTCTGTACAACGTCTGGTTCTGTCAGTTGATCCAGGTCCCATCTCCTGAAATTCCGACCTTTTTCTGTTTCTTCAGTCCACATCTACTCCTGGAAATTTCTTAGCATTAAAACCTGCTTCCTAAATCTGTCTTACCATTATATAATCTATCTGAAACCTCTCCCACGTATACAACTTTCTTTCATGATTCTTGAACCAAGTGTTGGCTATGATTGAGTTATGCTCCGTGCAAAATTCTACCAGGTGTCTTCCTCTTTCATTTCTTACCCCCATTCCATATTCAGCTACTACGTTTCTTTCTCTTCTTTTTCCTTCTATCGAATTCCAGTCACCCACGACTAATAAATTTTCGTCTCCCTTCACTGTCTGAATAATTTCTTTTATCTCATCATACATGTCTTCAATTTCTTCATCGTCTTCAGAGCTAGTTGGCATATAAACTTGTACTACTGTGGTAGGCGTGGGCATCGTGTCTATTTTGGCCACAATAATGCGTTCACTATGCTGTTTGTAGTAGTTTACCCGCACTCCTAATTTTTATTCGTTATTAAACCTACTCCTGCATTACCCCTATTTGATTCTTTATTTATAACCCGGTATTCACCTGACCAGAAGCCTTGTTCCTCCTGCCACCGAACTTCACTAATTCCCACTATATCTAACTTTAACCTATCCATTTCCCTTTTTAAATTTTCTAACCATCTGTCCGATTAAGGGATCTGACATTCCACGCTCAGATCCGTAGAACGCCATTTTTCATTCTCCTGATAGCGACGTCCTCTTGTGTAGTCCCCGCCCGGAGATCCGAATAATGGGGGACTATTTTACCTCCGGAATAGTTTACTCAAGAGGACGCCGTCATCATTTAGTCATACAGTAAAGATGCATGCTCTCGGGAAAAATTACTGCTGTAGTTTCCCCTTGCTTTCAGCCGTTCGCAGTACCAGCGCAACAAGGCCGTTTTGGTTAGTGTTACAAGGCCAGATCACTCAGACTGTTGCCCCTGCAACTACTGAAAAGGCCTCTCAACAGATACCCCTCCGTTGTGGTTGCACCTACGGTACGGCTATCTGTATCGCTGAGGCACTCAAGCCTCCCCACCAACGGCAAGGTCCATGGTTCTTGGGGGGACTGAATGGTACGAACAAGTGTAGTCACGGAAATTTTTCAAATACCGTATCTCGTAATGACTCGTACTAGAATCCTGCAACAAATATCACTGACATTATAATTTAGCGAACTTCTAGTTTTTTGAAGTCAATAGCCATCGTTCGGTTTAAAAAGTATATGTTTGTACCAAAAATACACTTTGTAATTAATATTACACTCTGTTTATTGGCTAACAGTACGAGCCCCTGAGTACCAATCCGTTCTCAGCACATTAATAGCGCTTTCCAATCCAACAATATTTACGGAGCAAGTTTTAGATAATAAATTGCATGGATCCCTGTGTGCGCGAATCCTACTTGCACCTGGACAATTTTTTCCTCAACTCAACTACCGACGAATATGTTTGTAATTAATTAAATAAACAGTGCTCAGAAATGTTCTGCTTTTCAAAGAGAATTTTTTCGGACTGATTACAGCGTCGTACTGCTTTATAAAAGTAATATCTGAGTAAAGACCTTCGAACTATGTAAGCAGGCCTATGAAGAAAATAGCAGAGCCCCCTGTTTACACAAACCTACACGAATAAGGATTTATTTGTTGTAATTCACGTATCTGCTCGAATAGCTTAATCCACAGAGCGCTTTCCTGTGTGGCAACGAAGTAAGTCAGAATCGGACCAAATGCCGGACCCTTTGCCTGGTCCACTGGCCAGCCTGATTGTGGATTTTTGGCGGTTTCGCACACTCTTTTAGGCAAATACTGGTCTCGTACAAAACTGCCCTCAGGGAGTAGGATACTGGGTTAAAAGCCGATAACCCACAGAACTTAGCCATTTTGAAGACTGTCTGATGCTCCGCCATTTCTTGAAGCATCGCTTGTACAAACACCACACATGTAACAGCCGCCCAAATTCGCAGCTTTGGGATCTGGACACTAGCTCCTTGGCTCTGCACTTGCGGTTGCCTTGGGCGGTCGATCGTCGTACTCTCCCCACGGACTCGTGTCCAGCCAGGCAAACAGTTTCAGCTCTCCTCAACACCAGCCCTAGGTGGACGAATAACTCGCCTACATACTCGTAACGTGACAACACGCACAACCGATAGTAATTTCATGTAGACGCTGCATCAGAATCTTTCTGCAGATGGGTGGAACGGTAATAGGATTGGTGTTCTGTTATGTGATGCACTGTAACTGGGTAATGTGTCACTTACCGGGAAGTAAAATGTATGAACAAGCTGTGGATATACTGTATGTTCCTAAATGTCTCAACTTAAAAGTAAAATCCTTCTACATTTTATTTTAAGTAAATCTGGAATGTAGAAATAAAATGAGATAGCTCATTTTCGAGAAAAGAGCAGTGTGTAGATGAGCTCTTTTTCTAAGCGTCATGGCTGCGTTTTAATCCAGCCTTCACGTCTCAACGAAGTTACGAGTTGCCAGAAACAACACGTGGTTCAGATTCCACGTGAAACTATAGGTCTTCTTCACCAGGTATCTGTCTCTTTCTGTCTGTCTCTCTCTCTCGTGTGTTGTGTGTGTGGTTGAGAGAGAGAGGGAGAGAAAGAGAGAGAGAGAGAGAGAGAGAGAGAGAGAGAGAGAGAGAGAGAGAGAGAGAGAGGGAGGGAGAAAGAGTTTCATTGGTGTGGATTTGGAAGGTATGGGGTGACAAGAGGTGAAGTTCTATCTTATTTTGATTGTGACTGAAAGTGCTCTGTAAATTGTAGGAATGCTTTCCAATGTTCTGAAGATGTCATGAGCTTTCAGAAATGTTCTGGATTATTCTATTATTCTAGAAATGCTAGTCTCTTACACTCCGAAGGTGAAAGTGTCTCAATTACACGTTTCTCGCAGTGACCATTTTCGCAGCAGCTGTGTATAAACTGCAATTGTTTCAAACAAAATGCCTTTTTTGCATGCTGTACATCAAAAGTTCTATGTTTATTTATGCACCCAGACGCCTTTCGATTTTTTTGCAAGGCATCTTCAGTGGGTGTCAGGTAACTTCTAATTCATTTCATCTAAGCAAATTGCTTTCTCTCATCTGGCAACCAGGTGGACATCTTACAGTTCACATTCAGTTCACTATTCACGTTACACATCACTGTAAATGCCCCGGGTGCATAAACAAAAATAAAAATTTCGATGTGCAACATGCAAAAAAGGCATTTTCTTTGTAACAGCTGCAATTTGGCTCAATTACACTGATAATAAATGAGAAACTGAAATTAATATTTGAATTTCAGTGATTATTATAAACGTGACATTTAGTGCAGTAATTGTTTCTTGTGTGCGATATCTAAACGTAAGAAAATGTTTACATAATTTCCAGCAAAAGCAAAAAATGATTGTCCATCACGAAGATATTAACTAGACGACGGAGAAAGAAGACTTTCTTCAGCACTCGAATGTTTATCATTGAATGAGATCGACATAAAGAGAAATTGAGAGTTATAAAATTCATTGACATATGTATGTTTAACTTGTGACAGTTTGCCAGTAATTTTTTTTTTAAATCCATGGGGCACAAACAAATGTGTGTGCGCACAAAATGTTTGACTTCCCGGAAGGCTCCCTTTGCCCACTTCTTGTCTGGTGCAAAAACCGAGAAGGGATATTCAATAAAAAGGAGAGCGCTACTAAAATATTTGTAGTGGCTACATATCTGTTTCTCCCTCTTACAATTGGATGTAATATAAAGCTCTATAGATCCAAAACAGATTTAATTTTAAGTGAGAAAAGTGAAGTCGTTGAAAATTCTGTAGTACTTAGTAGCTATATTTCAGAAAATAAGCGTTACAATTTGACAAGGAGAAAAAAAGTCAGCATTTCATTAACTCTCTGAAAACAAATTTCTCTCTCACTTGCACGAGCCACGCAAGGTACTGTCCAGCGAACGACGCTTTTGACTGCTGGGTTTAGTGAGAGCCGAGGCCTGAGCTAACGCGATACCATTGTCCATAGGGAGCGTTTGGCGCCGTTGTCCACTGTAATATAGGCGAGCGTTGATGCCTTTGCCGCGACAACTGCAGGGGATGAGCCACACGTGGGAATAATCCAGTGTAATTAAAACTCGGGCAGCCAGCAATGTCCTATCACTTTTCCCTGGAATTAGCAGCAACCAAGCCTCCGGGGAGGTGGACAGCTAGATTTTTTCTTCTGTTTTTCCTCCGTATGCCTTGTAAGTAGGCAGTTTAGGTTTTTTTAATGGTAACGCCGCCGCCACGTAGCGCTCTGTATGAAAATCACTGGCTGTGCCGTGTGCAGTCTGTGGCTGGTTTGCATTGTTGTCTGCCATTGTAGTGTTGGGCAGCGGCAGCTGGATGTTAACAGCGCGTAGCGTTGCGCAGTTGGAGGTGAGCCGCCAGCAGTGGTGGACGTGGGGAGAGAGATGGCGGAGTTTTGTAATTTCTAAGACTGGATGTCATGAACTGCTATATATATTATGACTATTAAGGTAAATACATTGTTTGTTCTCTATCAAAATCTTTCATTTGCTAACTATTCCTGTCAGTAGTTAGTGCCTTCAGTAGTTTGAATCTTTTATTTAGCTGGCAGTAGTGGCCCTCGCTGTATTGCAGTAGTTCGAGTAACGAAGATTTTTGGTGAGATAAGTGAATTGTGAAAGGTATACGTTAATGTTAGTCAGGGCCATTCTTTGTCGGGATTTTTGAAAGTCAGATTGCGTTGCGCTAAAAATATTGTGTGTCAGTTTAAGCACAGTCATGTACAATTTTTCTAAGTCGACGTTTCAGCCTATTCTTTTTCCTTAGAGGTGTCGTTTTACGTATTACGCACTTGTCATGAAGAAAAGATACTTTTGATGTACTATCAATTGCACAGCTTGAGTTGTAAAATCATCAGCCTCTTCTTAAACCACTATCTGTCGTAGAGCTCTCGGACAAAAAACCGTTCCCAGATGTTGGAAGAAAGCACAGGCCACGTTCGTCTACAAGGAGGATGGTGGAATTGGAAACTATTGTCCAGTGTCCTGGAAATCCATTTGCTGCAAAATTTTTGAAGGTCATGTGAGCTCGAACATAGTGAGATACCTCCAGCAAAATGACCACCTCTCTGCCAATCAGCTTGGATTCTGAAAACATAGATCATGTGTAAAACAGCTCGCCCGCTTTCCACCTGGCACCCTGAAAACCATCAAATGTTCAAATGTTACAAATGTGTGTGAAATCTTACGAGATTTAACTGCTGAGGTCATCAGTTCCTAAGCTTACACACTGCGTAATCTAAATTATCCTAAGGACAAACACATATACCCATGCCCGAGAGAGGACTCGAACCTCCGCCGGGACGAGCTGAAAACCATCGATCAAGGCAGTCAAGTGGATAAAGTATTTCTTAAATAGGTACAAAACCTATGCTTATTACGAGAAGTACAAGCATGTGAGGTATGAAGAGAAACTTTTGGCTGGCACAATGCGAGGTGCCCAGCTCAACCTGTAGGACAGGACAGATAGAATAAATTGTGGAAAGGGGCCAAAGTAGGGGGTTGTCAGTTTTCCTCGAACCTACAACTTTATTATTCGATCAAACATTACAAGAGTCCAAAAAAATGTTTTAAACACGCAGCTTTGATCTTTGGGACTCAATTACCGGCTGAAAGCCAGTTTAATTTAAAAAAGGCTGAAGACCATGCGGCCGCGCGGTTCCTTCCGTCCCTTTACGACGAAGCTGCACTTACCTGTGAACATTGTCTCAGCAGATCATCAGTAGGGAAGCCGAGCGAAACCTACTGTACTTCGACGTGAACCAGGCTGCAACTGAAGTCACTAATCTACGTTTCGGGAGAAAGTTTTCGCACGAAATGAAAGGTTTGAAATTTTGTCCTCCATTAATATATTCTGAAACTTAGGTGAAGAAGTATCAGTGCCAAGCCCGTGTTACTCTTAACACAGTCACTCACAATCCCTTTCACTCACGTTAGCAAGTTTATGGTGTTGCATTTCCCGAAAACGTAATAGCTACTAAAATACTGATTGTTTTTGATTGATAATGCTCGCCAAATATTAAGTCTGTCGGTACCTAATGCAGTGACAGTTTTTAGACACCGACGTGCTCAATACGCCATGCGATATTTATTTTCTCGTCACAAAATTCACTTCAAAATTCCGAAATTTCTACACACTCATTGGAATAATTATGCCGTCACTTTACCACACTTTTGATGTATGAAACACTGTTAGATGCGGCAACTTATCGTTTCCGTCGGAGCTGCTACTACACACGTTCGAAGTGTTTCATGGCTAGGCTCCGACTCTTCTCTAGAATACCCTAACTCTTCTCTAGCAGCAGAGAAAGGCGCGTGAAGAATAATGCTATACCAGTGGTCAGTTTACTCAACAGCCAATAGCAAAACAACATTCTCCCGCGTCATTCCGCACTTTTCATCAATAACCAATCGCAAAATAGTAAACCTAACGACTGCACTTTTTACCAACGTAATTATCTAATATGCTGAAGCTTTGTTTATGCATAAAGTTATTTACTATTGTTATTTATACCTGAATTTACTTTCCCTTTACCATAAACTTACTTTGAAAATCTATTCTACAAAAATCTCCTTCTGTCCACATCAATACTTCTTCGAAATGTTCACACACTAAATCCTTCTACATAACTCGTTAAACAATTATCTTCATATTAACCTTAAACCACACTCACGCATCATTCATACTGCTAAAACACATTTATAACATTGTATATAAACAAAAAGACATAACAACACTTTATGAAAATACTAGAACACTTAATGAAAAACATTCTATTACTTTAGTGCACTCTAGTGGGCACAATCGAAACTAAAATCACAGTCCCCCTATCCAGTGCTGTACTCTATCGGCTGATACATAAACTACGTGCGCGTCCAGTCTCGCGTCACCATCTGTCACTCTCCAGCTCTGAGACACTTCTCACACTTAACAAACTCCAAGGCAGGATTGTTATACGGCGCTACGCCTCAAAAATGGCTCTGAGCACTATTGGACTCAACTGCTTTAGTCATCAGTCCCCTAGAACTTAGAACTACTTAAACCTAACCAACCTAAGGACATCACACACATCCATGCCCGAGGCAGGATTCGAACCCGCGACCGTAGCAGTCGCACGGTTCCGGACTGCGCGCCTAGAACCGCGAGACCACCGCGGCCGGGCGCTACGCCTCAACCAATAACTTAAAACGCAAGCATAATTAGAAATTTAAAAGGCAAGCCTTATCTTAAAGCAGTTCCTTAGTTAGGCTGAAGTGAACGAGTTAAATTCAAATCGGCTGAAGGCCGAAGACTTTTCAATCTTTTTTCTCACAATGCCAAAGCGCTTACGTGAAACAGTACCTTAAACTAGGATGAAGGCTTTAAGAGTAAAACAACTAATTTAAAACACAAAACGGGCTAGAAGCCATACAGGTACCAACAACAAGAACAAATTAAAAATATATATAAGGCAGTATGCTCAAGGGAGCCCAGATGTTCGACGGCCGGCCCGTAATTCAAACATTGTATATGTCGTGTGACCAGGGTCTCACGTCAGGTAGACCGTTCGCCGGGTGCAAGTCTTTCGATTCGAACCCACTTCGGCGACTTGAGCTTCGATGGGGATGAAATGATAATGATCAGGACAACACAACACCTAGTCCCCGAGCGGAGAAAATCTCCGACCCAGCCGGGATTCGAACCCGAGGCCTTAGAATTGATATTCTGTTGCGCTGACCAGCTACCGGGGGTGCATATTCAAACCTTAACGCTCGCTTAGTTGAGACGGGCAGTCGGGCTAATCATTCACCATCCGACGACAACCCAACCCAACCGACAGACAGTCAGCGGACCCACCGACAAGATACCTTCCACTTCACTTTATCAGGGCACAACAGGGAGTTCAACGGAAAAACGTAGAAGATATAGGCGCCCACAACCAATCACACACGGAGCTGTCAAACTACACGCGGCGCTGGACAGCAACAACACGACGAGAAAACTACACTGCCTGAAATTTGCGTCAACGACCAGGGCAGGTAACCGGAACGTTAACGCCTACAAGGCAGAAGATTCCGCTGGTGCACTTCAATTGAAATAACCAAATACAGTCAGACTCCACTGGAGGGCGGCTAGAATTTTACAACTTGAAAACCACGTTGTTACTCGAGGGAATACTCCAACAGCAGACAACGAACTCCAAACGACACAAAGTGAACAGTCTTGACTTGCTGGCAGGTTAAACCAAAACTCAACTTCCGTGTCCAGGGTCGGTGAGCCACGGACCTCGTAGCAATGGGAACAGCGCCACACTCTCCGACACCGCGTAGGGACCAGCAGCGGGCCCCGGCCAAACTACGTCCCGCGTAGAATTCCTCGCTGCTCCACGCCAACCGACCGACTTCTCACAGCCAGTACGCCGACAACATTTAAATTAACTTGTCAGTCAAATCATACTAACTACAAACAGTTTCACGAACACTTGCACGAAGAACTAGACAATGCTAACAGCAGAGACTGTACAATAAAAGGAACGAATCACGAGCCGGCATACACAGCCAACCCATCAGCGATCGCCGGCCAAATACACGACGTCCGACAAGACGACCGACCGACGACCAAACAAAGTAGTCCCAACTCCAATTATGTTTTTCGGCAACCGTCGGGCGAGTCATGGCGGTCCGGACCTCACTGCTGCAGCGCCTCGGCTGAAATTGCGCCGCGTGCCAACTCAAACACTGTCAGGTCCGAAGTGACGTTCCAACTGACTTGTCGACACATGACGACCGGGAAGTAACAGCAGTCCAGCAAAGATAATACTGCAGGACTTATATCGATAAGCGCTGCTGCTGCCGCTCACAGGCAGGCGAAGCAGCAACTAAGTGACACAAGTAGTTGAAACTAACGTAGCGAGCTGGCAGTACGGCAAAAACAGGATGTTAAATAAGAGATGACACAAGACGGTCCACGCATGGCTCACAATAGTATTCAGAGGCTCTCCTAAAACATCTTCCATTGTTGAAGTAAAATGTTTTTATATGACCTCTAAACAAGTCTATGAGAAAAGGAAACGGCAGTCATAAGTATATTTACGTGAATACATTTTTTTATGAAATTGAGTTAGCAAAACAGCCAACAAACTACACTACTGGACATTAAAATTGCTACACACAAACAAACAAAAAAAAAAAAAAATGCAGATCATAAACGGGTATTCATTGGACAAATATATTATACTAGAACTGACATGTGATTACATTTTCACGCAATTTGTGTGCATAGATCCTGAGAAATCAGTGCCCTGAACAACCACCTCTGGCCGTATTAACGGCCTTGATACGCCTGGGCATTGAGTCAAACAGAGATTGGATGGCGTGTAGAGGTACAGCGTTCCATGCACCTTCAACACCATACCACAGTTCACCAAGAGTAGTGACTGGCATATTGTGACGAGCCAGTTGCTCTGCTACTATTGACCAGACGTTTTCAATTGGTGAGAGATCTGGGGAATGTGCTGTCCAGGACAGCAGCCGAGCTATTTCTGCATCCAGAAGGTCCGTACAAGACATGCGACATGCTGTCGTGCATTATCCTGCTGAAATGTAGGGTTTCGCAGGTATGGGATGAAGGGTAGAGCCACGGGTCGTAGAAACATCTGAAATGTAACGTCCACTGTTCAAAGTGCCGTCAATGCGAACAAGAGGTAACCGAGACGTGTAACCAATGGCACCCCATATCATCACGCCGGGTGATACGCCAGTATGACGATGACGAATACACGCTTCCAATGTGTGTTCACCACGAATGCGACCATCATGATGCTGTGAACAGAACTTGGATTCATCCGAAAAAATAACGTTTTGCCATTCGTGCACCCAGGTTCGTCGTTGAGAACACCATCGCAAGCGCTCCTGTCTGTGATGCAGCGTCAAGGGTAACCGCAGCCATGGTCTCAGAGCTGATAGTCCATGCTGCTGCAAACGTCGTCGAACTGTTCGTGCAGATGGTTGTTGTCTTACAAACGTCCCCATCTGTTGACTCAGTGATCGATACGAGGCCGTTGGGATCCAGCTCGGCGTTCCGTATTGCCCTCCTGTACCCACCGATTCCATGTTCTGCTAACAGCCATTGGATCTCGACCAACGCGAGCAGCAATGTCGCGATACCATAAACCGCAATCGCGATAGGCTACAATCCGACCTTTATCAAGGTCGTAAACGTGATGGTACGCATTCCTCCTCCTTACACGAGTCATCACAACAGCGTTTCACCAGGCAACGCCTGTCAAGTGCTGTTTGTGTATGAGAAATCAGTTGAAAACTTTCCTCATGCCAGCACGTTGTAGGTGTCGCCACCGTCGCCAACCGTGTGTGAATGCTCTGAAAAGCTAATTATTTGCATATCACAGCGTCTTCTTCCTGTAGGTTAAATTTCGCGTCTGTAGCATGTTATCTTCGTGGTGTAGCAATTTTAATGGGCAGTAGTGTATCTTACGAAAATTTCTCTTTGTAACCAAAGTAAATGAGTGTCAAAGAAGCATCTTCTGTAATTACGTAGAACGTTTGCTTTATATTGCAAATAAAAAATGAACAGATTTATCTTCAGTTGTAGCTTTCGCCTTTCTCAGATTGTAAAATCGCACTAGTACTATTTGCTGGAAGTAATTAAGCTATCAGTTACATATAGAAATATTTAATTACTTCAAATCGAATTACATATCTTATTTTCTTGTCATGAATACAACTGTTATTTTTTATGTTTTACAGTTAACGAAAGCGAAAATTTGGAAGCGGATCGATCGATGATGAAATGGTAGAACATCATTCGTGTTCTCTCGTTAATTCTTCGTTAACTGCAGGCAGAACCCGATGAAATTGATTATACGAGCTTTCGTGTCTTTTGTGTACTTTGACTGCGTAAAGGTTGTTCTAGTTTGAACGGTCACGCATCATCGAACAATGACACTACCCAAAGTACTCCCTAGCCTGACACGGTTCCACATTGTTGCATTGATGATGGCGTCTCAAATACTATATGAATTCCAGTTTCCTGATTATAAATCTACTTTCACCACACGGTGCGTCTGTAGAAGGAATTATTTATCGTCGTCATTGGAATGTGCATTCTTATCGCGAAAATTAATTAATCGAAGTCTCATATTATTCGTGCTGCTCTGAAATATCTCAGTATACCAGAAAGGTACATTTCACAGTATACAAGAAAGGTACATTTCCGGGTCCAGAATCTGGCTCCAGTGCTCCCCTAAGCCGCTGTGTGGCGCTTTTCGCCTCGTCCACTGAAAAACATTACAACTTACTAGTTGATAGTTAGACGTAGCAAATGCCTGTATGAAATGCGCTGTTCAGCGTATTCGAGATGCTCCATTTAGCTTGATTACCCGAAATAACTTTTTGTCCATCTGAAAATAAAGATGATTGATTTAATGAGTGGTATGAATTTTCGTTGTGTTTACAGTTGTTTACTGTCAACTCCAGCAAGTGGGATAGTTACCCTGGGTTCCTGCACTGGGTACTAATACGGCTGAACCAGAAACAATTTTGTGTCAAGTTTCCAGTAACATTATGTTTAAGTCAATGGTGCACTGTGGTACGTTTTTTAGCAGGTCTTGAGGAAATTTTGGCTACTGAATAAAAAATATAGGGTGCTTTTCGTGAAAAAAATACTGTTGTTTGTTCATTCGTAACGAACGAAGTTACATGCAAGACAATCATGCTAGTTAATGCTCCACTGTTGACTAAACAACATTTGATTGGTACATTTGTCTTATTTGCTTCAGGGCAAAAAGTTGTTTGGTGTGTTCAAAATAAATGGGTCACTTTGCGTATCATTGCTTTGTAGTGGCTCGTGGGATGGATTTTTACAGTGAAAGCGCTTTGACGTTATGCCCTGTGTCCAAAGAATCCAGCACACGATGGCTGTAGATCAGAATGGTTTGAGCACTGATCCAGTAACGGAGAAATAATCCATAGTTTAAATGTCCCCGATAAATGAAGACAAACAAAAATGCACCGATTTTACTCATAGAATCTATAGCATCAACGGTAGTCTTAGAAGTAAGATAAATGGAAGCGGCTTATAGTAGGTAGATAGCAGTTTTCTCTTTTGTTTATTTCTTATAGGATTAAGTATATTAGTAGTACTAGCATTGTTTCGTAATGTTCCAGGTATAAATAATAAGTATATCCACTTTTTATAATCGACAAAAATGTGTGTTATATGGCCTATATCACCTTTCCCAATAATAGGCTGTAATTGTGAAGAATAAGTAGATAAATAATCATATCTATAAAGTCCAAAAAGTAGAGTCGACAAATCAAAAGAAGTTGAGGACGGGAAGACTGAAGGGGAAAGGCCCTCCTCTAAAAGATTGAAACGATTGAAACAAAAAACTCTCACCCGATTTACACCTTTGCATAACCATAGTACGCAGAACTTGGTTCATTCCTGGTGTTAAATGAAACGTTGACGGTATTCCGTACAAGTAACAAAGTTGTCAAAGTTGTTTGTTGCTGTTTATAGTCTTAAATCGGTTACATGACACAGGTGTTTCCAGAAATTTGATGTTTGCTTGTCTAAAGACCGCAACGACCTCGGCGCAGTGGATACACCGGTTCCGTCCGGTCACCGAATTTAAGCGCTGTCGGTCGTGGCCGGCACTTGAATTGGTGACCATCCAGGCCACCATAGGCTGTTGCCATTTTTCTGGGTGCACTCAGCTTCGTGATGCCAATTGAGGAGCTACTCGTTCGAATGGTAGCGGCTCCGGTCACAGAAAACCATCATAACAACCAGGAGAGCGGTGTGCTGACCACACGCCCCTCCTATCTGCATCCTCTTCTGAGGATGATACGGCGGTCGGATGGTCCCGATGGGCCACTTGTTGCCTGAAGACGGAATACTTCTACCTGTCTAATGATACATTTCTCTGAACTGCAATTTTTTGGAAATTGTTCTAATGCAATGTACAAAGTGCTGACGTAAACACATCATTACTATCATTATTACTATTATTACCATTATCATTGCACTGAGGTGACAAGTTATGGGACAGTGGTATGTATAGAGATGGTGATAGTATCACGAACACAAGGTATAACAGGCGAGTTCAGCGGCGGATCTGTCGTTTGTACTCAGATGATTGATGCGAAAAGGTTTCCGACATGATTACGGCAGCATGACGGGATTTAAAAGATCTTCAAAGCGGAATTGTGGTTATAGCTCGACCCATGCGACGTTCCATTTCTAAAATCTTCAGAGAATTCAATATTCCTAGACCTATAGTGTCAAGAGTGTGCCAAGAATACCAAAGTTCAGACATTACCTCTCACTGCGAACAAAGTAGTGGCCTTCTCTTAATGACCTAGAGCAGCAGCGTTTGTGTAGAGTTGTCACTGCGTGAAATAAACGGAGAAATCTATATAGGACGTCCACCTCGAGAGCTGAGTGGTCCTCGCGACGGAATGCCATGCCGAGTGGCCCGGGTTCGATTCTCGGCTGGGTCGGACATTTTCCCCCCTCACGGACTGGCTGTTGTGATGTCTTCATCATCTCATCCCCAACGACGCGCAAGTCACCGAAGTGGTGACAACTAAAGAGACTTACACCAGGCAACTGGTATACCCGAATGGAGGCCCTAACCACACGACATTTCAATGTAGGACGTACGGCGAACGTATCCGTTGGGACATTTCGGCGAAATTTGGCTATAATGGCTTTGACAGCAGATGGCATGCGCCAGTAGCTTTGGAAACAGCGCGACATCGACTGCAGCTGCTCTCCTGGGCTCGTGACCACATCAGTTGGACCCTATACGGCTAGAAATCCGTGGTCATGTCAGATGAGCTCCGATTTCAGTTGGTTAGAGCTGACGGTAGGGTTCAAGTGTAGAGCAGATCCCACGAGGCCGTGGACCTAAGTTGTCAACAAGACACAGTGTAAATTGGTGGTGACTCAAAAATGGTGTGGGCTGTGTTTACATGGACTAGACTGGATCGTATGGTCCGCCTGAGGCGATCATTGGTTGGAAATGGTTATATACGGCTACTTGAAGACTATTTGCAGCCACTCATGGACTTCATGTTCCCAAACAACGACGCTAGGACACCCTGCCAAACCTGCAGGACAGAACAGGTAGTTCGTGGAACGGAACCAAAATAAGCGGCTGTCAGTTACACTCGAACATACAACCTTTTATTTAATCCAACATTGTAAGAGCCAAGAAATTAAAAAAAAAATATTTTTAGGTTCGGAACTTAATTAGCGGCTGAATGATCCGTACAATCTGATGCCTTAAGGGCAAGACCACTTTAATTTAAAATCGGCTGAAAGCCAATAAATTAAAGCTCAACCAAAATCAGAAATTTAAAATCTTAAAACAGTTCCTTAATTAGGCTGAAGGCCCAAAGAATCTCACACTTTAAGAGCAAACAACTTAAATTCAAAATCATCTGAAGGCCCAACACTTGATTCTAAAAATTCCAAAGGCTTTTGCGTAAAACAGTTCTTAAATTAGGCTGAAGGCCCAAACCATCTGACGGCTTAACGGCAAAACAACCTTAATCTAAAATTCAGCTAGACGCCATACAAGTACAAACAACAAGAACAAACAAGAAAAGGCAGTACACCCAAGGGCGGTCAGAAGTTGCGAGGGTCGGCCTGGAATTCAGACACTAACGATCGCTCAGGTGAGACATGCAGTTGACCCAACCATTGTCGATCCGATGACAACCCAACCGACAGACAGTCAACAGACCCACCGACAACATAACCTCCGCCTCACCTGACCAGCACACAACAGGGAGTCCAATGGAACGACATAGAAGGTATTGCCACCCACAACCAATTTCATTGAGCTGTCAAACTACACACCATGCTGGACAGCGACAACGTGATGAGGAAAATACACTGCCACGAAACAAAAGATGCACTTCAATTCAAATACCCCGGCACAGTTAAACTCTATGGGAGGGCGGCTAAAATTTGCCTACTTGAAATCACACGTTGTTGCTTGCGGAATATCCAAACAGCTGACAACGAACTGCAAACGACGCAATGTGAACAGTCGTGACTTGCTGGTAGATTAAGTCAAAACTCAACTTTCATGTCGAGGATCGGTGAGCCATGAACCTCGTAGCAATGGGAACAGCGCTACACACTTCGACACTGCATAGAGGCCGCCAGCGGGCCCAGCCAAACTATGCGCCACGGAGATGTCTATGCTGCTCCATGCCAACTGACCAACTGCCCAGGCCCGGAAACGGTGAAGGGACCAAGTATACGCCAACTGATGAGATGACCAACCGAACGACCAACCAACGGTCATCCCGCTCCAATCTATCCTCCGTCGGACAGTTCATGTGTGTCGCCAGCGGTCGGCGAGCACTGGCTGTCAGCGCCTCGCCGGTGCTCCGTCCCCGACTCCACTTCTGCTGCGTCCCGGACTGACTGCCAGATACACGACGACCGGAGTATACTATCGGCCTCTCCAGAGATGGTACGACAGTGCACTTATCAATACACGCTGCTGATGCCGCTCATGGGCTAGTAAGTCAGGAACTTAGTGACACCAGTCAATAGTGTAAAAAAAAAAAGGAAGATAACAAACAATAAATGGAATGAACGCGTGATTGGTCTCCATGACACTCTGTGCAATTTGAGCGAGTGATTTGGCGGCTCATATCGCCTGACATTAATCCCATAGAAACCTTTATGTGACATAATGATGGGTCAGTTCGTGCAGAAAATCAGAATGGGTGGCTATAGAGACAGCATGCCTCTATATTTTTGCTGCGGGCTTCCAGGGACTTGCTGACTCCATGCCACGTCGATTTACTGCACTACGTTGGCCACGATGAGGTCCGACGGAATATTAGGAGGTATCCCATGACTTTTGTTACCTCGTAGGAGTATGTGGCTCATTAAAAATTTAGGTGATGGCCCTCACACCATGAAATGGTCTACATATGTCTATCTTTGTGAGAATTTCACTTGTTACCTTCATTGATTGGCTACGTACATGAATTGTAAAAGAGAATCTTGTTTACAAATGATTGTTACATTCTCTTTGCAGTGAAATGCGGCTAACGTTCCGCTTTGATGCGCTACTGACTAGTGTCCACTATCTATCCAACAGTAGCGTTTGAGCGAACGATTTGGATGGGATTTGGTTAATGAAAAGGGGACATACAATTCAAGCTTTATTTCCCTAAAACAATCAATTGTAATAAATTACACTGTGGCTTACAGATTACAGTAACACAAATAAATCAAGGTGCTTACAATATGAGGTAATGAACATGATATATACCACAGTGAAACAGAGAAACTTCAAAACTGTTTACAATTTGATACAATAACAAACAATCGTTGTGCATTAAACTACATACTATCACCTAATACAGTTCAATTTTTAAATATGAAGCATAAATGTATAATTTACAATTAAATTTTCAGTTGACGTTACTCATTCCTATACCTTCTTTAAAAGAGTGATAAAAGTTGCAACAGGTATCTCAGTTAAAAATGCCCTAAAACCTTTAACTCAACAACACGTACATGACTAAATATAAGTAAGGTAAGGCCCAACATCAACAGCGCAAAACACATTCAAACTTTCGACAACATGGGCCGCTTGCCCGTCAAAACATGTTACGATTACAGCAGCGGGCACACTTACATAGGTAATAACGCAGGCCACCTAGCAATCTTGCCAAAATCAGTTTACACGAAGGAGTAAGGCGGGCAGGGGGGTAAACACAATAAATACCACACGCACGTGCCCTTGCCAAACCTACTGCCGGCCGCGGTGGTCTCGCGGTTCTAGGTGCGCAGTCCGGAACCGCGCGACTGCTACGGTCGCAGGTTCAAATCCTGCGTCGGGCATGGATGGGTGTGATGTCCTTAGGTTAGTTACGTTTAAGTAGTTCTAAGTTCTAGGGGGCTGATGACCTCAGATATTAAATTCCATAGTGCTCAGAACCATTTTGAAAAAAAAGAACCTACTACTAAAAATGCAGTATAAGAAAGGCTCTCAATTAATGACGAATCCGGGATGGACCCGGCAATATTGCACCTGAACGCTAGTAGCCAAAATAAGGTTGACAGGTACCAAGGTCTCACATCTTAGGGCTAAATCGCACAACAAATAAATAAGAATAACAGAACAAGCAAATGCCATTGCCCAAGAATTTAGATAGGATTAAGAGTGCAACGGGAATTCCACTGTTAAATGCAGAGGAGAGAGCAGATAGGTTGAAAGAATACATTGAAAGCCTCTATGAGGGTGAAGATTTGTCTGATGTGATAGAAGAAGAAACAGGAGTCGATTTAGAAGAGATAGGGGATCCAGTATTAGAATCGGAATTTAAAAGAGCTTTGGAGGACTTACGGTCAAATAAGGCAGAAGGGATAGATAACATTCCATCAGAATTTCTAAAATCATTAGGGGAAGTGGCAACAAAACGACTATTCACGTTGGTGTGTGGAATATATGAGTCTGGCGACATACCATCTGACTTTCGGAAAAGCATCATCCACACAATTCCGAAGACGGCAAGAGCTGACAAGTGCGAGAATTATCGCACAATTAGCTTAACAGCTCATGGATAGAAGCTGCTTACAAGAATAATATACAGAAGAATGGAAAAGAAAATTGAAAATGCGCTAGATGACGATCAGTTTGGCTTTAGGGAAAGTAAAGGCACGAGAGAGGCAATTCTGACGTTACGGCTAATAATGGAAGCAAGGCTAAAGAAAAATCAAGACACGTTCATAGGATTTGTCGACCTGGAAAAAGCGTTCGACGATGTAAAATGGTGCAAGCTGTTCGAGATTCTGAACAAAGTAGGGGTAAGCTATAGGGAGAGACGGGTCATATACAATATGTACAACAACCAAGAGGGAATAATAAGAGTGGACGATCAAGAACGAAGTGCTCGTATTAAGAAGGGAGTAAGACAAGGCTGTAGCCTTTCGCCCCTACTCTTCAATCCGTACATCGAGCAAGCAATGACGGAAATAAAAGAAAGGTTCAGGAGTGGAATTAAAATACAAGGTGAAAGGATATCAATGATACGATTCGCTGATGACATTGCTATCCTGAGTGAAAGTGAAGAAGAATTAAATGATCTGCTGCACGGAATGAACAGTCTAATGAGTACACAGTATGGTTTGAGTGTAAATCGGAGAAAGACGAAGGTAATGAGACGTAGTAGAAATGAGAACAGCGAGAAACTTAACATCAGGATTGATGGTCACAAAGTCAATGAAGTTAAGGAATTCTGCTACCTACGCAGTAAAATAATGACGGACGCAGCAAGGAGGACCTCAAAGCAGACTTGCTATAGCAAAAAAGGCATTTCTGACCAAGAGAAGTCTACTAATATCAAATACCGGCCTTAATTTGAGGAAGAAATTTCTGAGAATGTACGTCTAGAGTACAGCATTGTATGGTAGTGAAAATGGACTGTGGGAAAACCGGAACAGAAGACAATCGAAGCATTTGAGATGTGGTGCTATAGACGAATGTTGAAAATTAGGTGGACTGATAAGGTAAGGAATGAGGAGATTCTACGCAGAATCGGAAAGGAAAGGAATATGTGGAAAACACTGATAAGGGGAAGGGACAGGATGATAGGACATCTGCTAAGACATGAGGGAATGACTTCCATGGTACTAGAGGGAGCTGTAGAGGGCAAAAACTGTAGAGGAAGACAGAGATTGGAATACGTCAAGCAAATAATTGGGGACGTTGGTTGCAAGTGCTACTTTGAGATGAAGAGGATAGCACAGGAAAGGAATTCGTGGCAGGCCGCATCAAACCAGTCAGTAGACTGATGACAAAAAAAAAAAGTACACACGAGGCTAAAATCAGTTGCTAGCACCTTGGACATCGTCTTAGGCTTAATTAACACTACAAATAAATAAAGTTAAAAAAAAACAGACAAATGATAATGCCTAGCAATTTAAATAAAATAAATAAGAACAACGCTAAAAGCAATTGCTAGCAACTTAACAAGCACACATAAAAATATCAGACTGCTCGCACATCACAAACGGAACAGGCGCGCGCGCAGTCCCCATCAAGCCAGAAAGCCAACAACACACGCTCCAGCAACCGAGCCAGCCTGAGCACAGTAATTTCAACTCTGAATCAAGGCGCGTGAGGACACCGGGTCCACGCAAAACACACACTGCCAAATAATTCCCACCAACAGATACGGCCGCCCCCCGGTGGGAGGGGGGGTGGGGGGAGAACAGGGGCGACGACCGGGTACACACAAGCAGAAAACTCGACGCCCAGACTCCGACTAAAACGGAATCACGCAGAAAATATAAACAATAGTTAATGTAAGGTGAAACAAACCCCGCCACGCTGACCGGACAGAGCAAACACACAGAAAACCTGCCCTGCAGTCCTTACAACTTCTGGGCGCGGAAACCCAAGCGAAATGTAATCGTGGCACCCTTCAGAGCGATCTCGCGCGGGAATCCATCAGACGTCCACTACACCACATCAACACGCCTCACTGCCCAACGGCCAAATCAACTTGGCCCGCCAACAACGAGACCACACTTCCGTGCCCGGGGCGGGAGGCAAAATACCGCCAGATCGGTGCGAATCCAACTGCCGAGCCGAGAGCGCGCGGCCCCCGCTCCAGAGGGCAGCAGCCGCCTCAGCGCCTGCGCACGCCGAACCAGACGGAAACAGAAGTACAAGTTGCTGTCGATAGTGCCGGATACGCAACGCGCCAGAGAAATGGCACAACGTTAACGTCTTATTTTTCTTTGAATGGTCAGACACAGTCTTCTGTTACTTTAGAAGCCATCCAGAAGAGCACAACAGTCCGTACTTTTCTATCTGCACACACACAAGATCCAGTTAGAAAAAGACACACTGCGTGAGGAAGCAGAAGTTAAAGCTTGAACTCCTCCGTTTTTTAAAAGGTAACTGGCTCCGAAAGCCACGAGAGGGAGACGCACAGAGGAAGTCCATAATGAACACAGCCTCGCGTTTGTTTTTCAGGTAGCGGAAGAGAGGGCAAAGGAAATTAATCCTGAGCGTATTACAAGCCCCAGGTCAAAGAGCAGCGCATCTGCGTGTCGCTCGTCGTAATTTGTAGCGACCGCGACAAAGAATCGAAAAACAGGGGGGTGTATGCGGGCGCAAAAGAACAGACGGAGGCACTCGGCAAATAAAACGGACGCCCGCGTTGCGTTAGTCGCGCGTATTTACGGTGCCGGGCGGAGGCAGGGAGCTCATTTATGCGAGGCGCCGACCGGGTAACTACGCTTTTAATTACCCGTGCGCTGCCGCGCCTGGCAGCCAATTGGCGTAAGAGGCGCGCATTCTGGCGTGCCTCGGCCGCTGCGCCCGCCGGCGTATCGACTGCCGCCTCCACCCCGCGACCGACCACCCCGTCCCCGGCTTCCTTACCCCCCCCCCCCCCCCGGACGATGCGTTATTGCTTGTCTTGTCTCGTCTTGGAGCACGCCGGCGAGTTCCGTCGTGCCGCATACACAGCCTGCGACAAGTGTTTCCATCTGGCACGGTCGCTACCGCAATAGTGTGTGCGGAGGTGACTCCAGTCAGTGCTGTACACTGGAGACCAAAAGTCGTGGGATAACTCATACTCTACTGGCCATTAAAACTGCTACACCAAGAACAAGTCCAGATGATAAACGGGTATTCACTGGACAAAGATATTATACTAGAACTGACATGTCATTACTTTTCCACGCAATTTGAGTGCGTAGATCCTGAGAAATCAGTACCCAGAAGAACCACCTCTGGCCGTAATAACGGCCTTGATACGCCTGGCGATGGAGTGAAAGAGAGCTTGGATGGCGTGTACAGATACAGCTGCCTACCCAGCTTCAACACGATACCACAGTTCACCAAGAGTAGTGACTGGCGTATTGTGACGAGCCAGTTGCTCGGCCGCCATTGACCAGACGTTTTCAGTTGTTGAGAGATCTGGAGAATGTGCTGGCCAGGGCAGCAGTCGAACGTTTTCTGTATCCAGAAAGACCCGTAGAGGACCTGCAACAAGCGGTCGTGCATTATCCTGCTGAAATATAGGGTTTAGCAGGGATCGAATGAAGGATAGAGCCACGGATCGTAACACATCTGAAATGTAACGTCCACTGTTCAAAGTGCCGTCAATGCAAACAATAAGTGACTGAGATGTGTAACCAATGGCACCCCATACCATCGCGCTGGGTGATACGCCAGTATGTTGATGACGAATACACGCTTCCAATGTGCGTACACCGCGATGTCGCCAAACATGGATCCGACCATTATGATGCCGATAACAGAACCTGGATTCATCCGAAAAAAATGACGTTTTGCCATTCCCGCACTCAGGTTCGTCGTTGAGTACATTGCAGGCGCTCCTGTCTGTGATGCAGCGTCAAGGGTAACTGCAGCCGTGGTCTCCGAGCTAATAGTCAGTGCTGCTGCAAACGTCGTCGAACTGTTCGTGTAGATCGTTGTTGTTTTTCAAACGTCCCCATCTGCTGACTCTGGGATCGAGACGTGGCTGCAGGATCCGTTACAACAATGCGGATAAGATGCCTGTCATCTCGACTGCTAGTGATACGAGGCCGTTGGGATCCAGCACGGCGTTCCGTATTACCCTCCTGAACCCAACGATTCCAAATTCTGCTAACAGTAATTGGATCACGACCAACGCGAACAGCAATGTCGCGATACGATAAACGGCAATCGCGATAGGCTACAACCAGACCTTTAATCATAGTCGGGAACGTGATGCTACGCGTTTCTCCTCCTTACACGAGGCATCACAACAACGTTTCACCAGGCAACGCCGGTCAACAGCAGTATGTCTATGAGAAATCGGTTGCAAACGTTCCTCGTGTGAGCATGTCGTAGGTGTCGCTACCGGCGCCAATCTTGTGTGAATTCTCTGAAAAGCTAATCATTTGAATAACACAGCATCTTCTGCCTGTCGGTTAAATTTCATCGTCGTGGTGTAGCAATTTTAATGGCCAGTAGTGTAATATCGTGTAGGACCTTTCCTTGCTTGGTGTAGTATAGCAACTCGGGCATGGGCATGGGCAAGTCCATCGCAGAAATGTTGAGCCGTGCTGCCTCTATAGCCGACCATAGCTGCGAAAGTGTTCCCGGTGCAAGATTTTATTCATTTGTGTCCCTGTAATGTTTGATTGGATTCGTATCTGGTAATCTGGGTAACCAAATCCTTGTTTTGAGTTTTCCGGAATGTACTTTAAACCAAACGCGAAGAATTGTGCGCCATTGACATGGCGCAATGTCACCCATAACAATTCGGTCGTTGTTTGGGAACTTTAAGTCCATGAATGACCGCGGATGGTCGCCATGAAGACGAACATAGCAATTTCCAGTCAATGAAGGTTCTAGCTCCATGTGAACAAGGCCTAAACCATTAGGGAGCCACCACCAGTCTCAACAGTTCGTTATTCACAACCTGGGTCCATTGCTTCGTGAAGCCTGTGCCACATTCGAACCCTACAGTCAGGTATTACAAACTGAAATCAGGTGTCGTATGATCAGATCACGCTTTCCGAGTCGTGTAGTGTCCAACCGATATGGCCACTAGCCTAAGATAGCCGCTGGAGGCGATGTTGTGGTGTCAGCCACGTCAGTAGCAACCCCTTTTTTTTCTTTATTAGACAACATAGTTGTTGGAGTTAAACAGCGATTAATTTACTTATAATCAGTTATTCAAAATGACAGTCACAATCATATTAATTCTTAACATTCATGGTGGTGTCTGTTTGTTCTATATCGTGTCTCACTACCACTTTCGCGCAACAACGCTCTGAGCGTGTTTTCTAGGGAATTGACTAGTCTGAACCTGGGACCTGCTGCTGGTAAGGAGACGCCAGACCACACATGACATGTAGAATTCAGAAGAGTTCCGTGAGAATAGCGATGATATAATCGAATACTTAATGATTTCAGCGTCAGCTCCACTGCACTCCCTGTAAAAGAATCTTAATACTAACTAAATTTAGTGGAAGGGGTTCAAGGCTTTCCGATTTTTAGTTAGCTGGTAAAATAACGTCGAAAAAGCAGTTAAGTTTACCATTGGAAATTTTATTCTACTCACAAAACATTGTTTATAAATTGCACTATTGATAAAGGGAAGTGTTTTAATACTGAATGGTAAAAACCAACTGCGTTCAACAAAAATGAGAACGAATATTCCCTGAATGGGTTTCCAAGTTCTACAATCGATCGAAGGATGACCTATGCCATATCACATCTATAATCTAGGTTTAAATGAAGTCTCACAAAAGAGAAAACTATCAAAATGGTCTACAGTGACCCTCAATTATCTTTAATTACTTACCTAACTTGCCGTAAATTACAGTGGCTGATGTGGCTTCTCAATATCTATATAAAAGAAAAATCATCGCGTTTCAGATCTCTTCTTCAAGTGGCAAATGTGAACACCGTGAGTTTTAATTAACGATCCACACTAGTATTACGCAAAAAAGGGGGTGTAACAGATGAGACTTCTGCAGTTCTGAGTAAAGCCTTATGCGCTCAAAAATGCGGCATGGCGTGCGTTCATTACCTTGTCGGTGTTTAGGCAGCGTTATTGCAGCGGCGGGCAGCACAGCTCCGCTCACCTCGCCATCTCGAAAGCAACTCCTTTCTCCTTACTACAATTTACCGAGGTTGGTTTAACAAAAACTATCTAGCTGTGTTTTCATCTGACCAGTCAGGGTCTCAATGTTAACCTTAAGCTCCGCCTACAAAAATTCTGTCTGTCCAATGAGAAACGTTATACTTTTCATGGTGGGGCAATGTTTTTAAAGTTTGCAACGTAACAGAGACGCGAAAAAGTCTCACGCTAAAACCTGCAGCTGGTGTGGTCCTTTTAGCGTTATCGTGAGATCTATACTGTTCTTCTAGAGGGCTCTATCTTTTAACATGGGCTAGGGGGTGGTCCTAATGTAACAGACACGCGAAAAAGTCTCACGCTAAAACTTGCGGGTGATAGTGGCCCTTTTTGTGTTATCGCAAGATCTATACTGTTTTTCTGGAGGGCTCCAGCTTTTAACATGGTCTGGGGGTGGTATTTGACTAACACAGACGCGAAAAAGTCTCACGCTAAAACGTGCGGGTGTTAGCCTTAGAGCTAGCTGGCGACGTGGGTGTCCAGTCCGTCCCTTATCGTAGGGCCTTCTAGCTTAACACGGTTCTGCTCTCGGCTTCTCTTCTCGTTTTTCCTATCGGAACTGCGTCGGTCTCACAGTGCGAAGGTACGACATGCATTTAGGCATTCTTGTGTTAGTCTGTGGTATTCCATTTGCTCACTCGTTGCTCTTATTACTTTGGTTAATTTAATGTCACGATTTATTCGGAGCTATGTGACATACTACTGGATTTGCTTATCATGTCAGGGTTTTCATGGAAGGTGTTGGATTTGCCTGACACCTTACATAATTATTTTTGCCGTCAGCCCGTTTCAACCCTCGATGGGGTCATCTTCAGGGAAGATCACACCATTTCGTCGCTCGGTGGAGTCGTCACCATGCCTGTGCACGATCGGTAACTACCTGAAGATGACCCTATCGCGGGTTGAAACCGGTTGGGGGCAAAATGAATAATCCGATTGTGACTGTCATTTTGAATAATTGATTACAGTATACCGACTGTCGTCAGCTCACATAGCCCTTTAAACAAAATTTCACAGCAATGTTCTAATGGTTACGTTCGTCGTGCGTCCCACATTGATTTCTGCAGTTACTTCATGTAGTGATGCTTGTCTGTTCGCACTGACAGTTCTACGCAAACGCCATTGATGTCGGTCGCTAAGTGTTGGAAGTCGTTTACTGCGTTGTCCGTGGTGAGAAGTAATGCCTGAATACTGGGATTCTCGGCACACTCTTAACACTGTAGATCTCGGAATATTTAATTTCTTGTCGATTTTCGAAATGAAATGTACTAAGCGTTCAGCTCCAACTATCATTCCGCTTTCAAAGTCTGCCGGCCGCGGTGGTCTCGCGGTTCTAGGCGCGCAGTCCGGAACCGTGCGACTGCTACGGTCGCAGGTTCGAATCCTGCCTCGGGCATGGATGTGTGTGATGTCCTTAGGTTAGTTAGGTTTAAGTAGTTCTAAGTTCTAGGGGACTAATGACCACAGCAGTTGAGTCCCATAGTGCTCAGAGCCATTTGAACCAACACATTTAAATTAAGAAGTTTTAAAAAACAAAAAACTCTGTTAATACCTGTCGTGCGGTGATTATCACTTTGGACACATTTTCACGTGAATCAGCTGAGCACTAATGACAGCACAGCCAATGCACTGCCCTTCCATACCTTGTGTTAGGGATACGATCACCATGCATATAGGTGCACATCAGTATTCCACGAGTTTTTTCGCCTCATTGTAAACAACCGGCGATAGTCCCAGAGAGAATATCTGATTTATAACTGCTTAATTTTGTCTCCAGCTTACACGGTTATGTTTCATTTTTCATAAAATTGTCAAATTGTGCGAATGTGTCGTGCTGAAGCATGTTATTTCTCCCAGTCTGAGTAGAATGACGATTTTGAGACTGTCAGTTTTCATCATCTCGCCAGACGAGGAACTAGCCAAGCGAACATATTTAATTTGAGAACAATACTTGAAGCTGAGTAGAACTTAACGTACTGAGCCTACTTTCTCTTTACTTTTTCTTATCATGTCAACACTGGCCCACAATATTCTAGCGCTACGCAATCTGACTGCTAAAAAAATTACAATCGGATTTCAAATAATTAATACAAAAGAATGGCCCTGAATAAGAAGCAATCCTGACAATAACCTATACATTTCATTAAGCACTTACCTCACAAAAATTGTCATTGCGCGAACTACTGCAATACAGCGAGCGTCAATACTGGCAGCTAAATCAAATATTCTAACTACTAAAGCCACTAACTACTAATTGGTGCCGGCCGTGGTGGCCGAGCGGTAATAGGCGCTACAGTTAGCCATCTAGCGCGCCAACCATAGCGCCATCTGGTTTCCCCCTTCTAGCTAGACAAGTTTCGTTCTTTGTAGTTTTTTCGTTTGACGCTTATTTCGTGAGATATTTGGCCCGGTCACGATCAATGGACCACCCTGTATACGCTACACTTGTGAAATGGTCGTTCGGGAAAATCGCCACTTCATCGCTATCTCGGAGATTCTGGTTCCCATCGCTCGTGCGTCTACTATAACACCACCTTCAAACTCACTTAAATCTTGATAACCTGCCATTGTACCAGTTGTAACTGATCTAGCAACTGCGCCAGACACTTGTCTTATGTAGGCGTTATCAACCGCAGCTCCATATTGTGGCTGTTAGCGTATCTCTCTATTTGAATGCACATACCTATACCAGTTTCTTTGGCGCTTCAGTGTAGAATGGGTGCAATGTTTTGTTAGTGGCCGGCGTGATAAGACATCCTATGAAACTTTACTAAATGGCTTCTCTGAAAGCTA
The DNA here is from genome assembly GCF_023897955.1 of Schistocerca gregaria. Classification (NCBI taxonomy): domain Eukaryota; kingdom Metazoa; phylum Arthropoda; class Insecta; order Orthoptera; family Acrididae; genus Schistocerca; species Schistocerca gregaria. The sequence goes on along the minus strand of NC_064922.1, from coordinate 925,449,361 downwards.
CCTAGAACAGGTATTTAGGAAGCGCACTGATGATGGAAATATATTGGTTCTAATGGCAACAAACGGTCCTGACCTCTTTGAGAACGTCCACATCGAAACTTGTATCAGTGACCATGACGCGGTTGTGGAGGTGTATATGTTCAGCAGACTAGATAAATAATCAATAGTGTCACATTTCGATGAGGAACTTGAAACTTTTAGCACAGGGCAAGAGCATGTAGAGGATACTGGCTCAAGTTAGATGTGTACCCACTAGGAAAGTTCGTAATGGGAGGGAACGTCCATGGTATATCGTCACTGTAGAGACACCTGCTAAGAAATAGAGATTACTGCATAATAGGTGTAAAACAAAGCGTAGGGCCATAGATAGAGAAGTAGAATGAAACGCGTTTAGCCGGCCGCTGTGCCCGAGCGGTTCTAGGCTCTTCAGTCCAGAAGTGCGTGACCGCTACGGTCGCAGGTTCGAATCCTCCCTCGGGCATGGATGCTTTTTGATGTCCTTAGGTTAGTTGGGCTTACGTAGGTCTAAGTTCTAGGAGACTGATGACCTCAGAAGTTAAGTCCCATAGTGCTCAGAGGCATTAGCAAAGGAAAGATTTTGTTGGAAACCAAGTAACGTATTTTTTACCTTAACGTATTTTTTACCTTAATAATGTGACGTCCAGTTCAAACACGAATATAAATCGTCATTGACATCCAGTACAAAGATATATAATCATGAATAATCTCCAAGTCGGATACTTCCAGATCGTTAGCCTACGCTAACATTTCAGACCTCTACTCCATCAATGCTAACTTCTCACATTTAACATCCATCACTGCTGGCTGTTCACCTCCAACTGCCCAACAGTACTTCAATCACTACTGGTGACTAACTTCCAGCTGCCCAACACTAGTGCCGATTAACTTCCAACAACGAGTCCAACCAGCCACAGAGTCTCTTACAAAGAAAACGCAGTCAGAGATCCACTGCAAACCGCTACACACCGCTGACAACACGGAAGCAGCCCACATAGACTCTACCTTATCCTGAGATACACCACCAATCGGTTCTTGAGTCTAATTTCCACATACCTTGTGAACAGCCAGCAAGATAAATTCGAAGCATTGGGCGGAGCCGCCCATGTTGATTTCCTCCACACTCAAGCCAAACATAAATTCAGATTACAAGTGGAAACGAAGCAGGAGGTTCTGCTGGATACCGTTTAGATATATGCGGAGTAAATAAACTTCACGTTGCATCTCAGAAATGAAGCTATGTAATCTTAAAAGGCAGACTATGTCACAGCAGAAATCATGTAACCAGAATTACGCGTCCATACTAAGAGTTCTCACTTGTATTTTGGAGTGCCCCTCGACGAGAAATTCAATTTTCATTTCCACATTAATGCTGGTTGCCGAAAAGGTTTCGATATTATGAACATAATGGTTAACATTGCACAACTCAGTTCTGGTGAACCACTAAAAATTTCATCTCTACCCCTAGGAAGTACTGTTCCAGGTTCGAATCCTGCCTCTTGCATGGATGTGTCTGATGTCCTTAGGTTAGTTAGGTTTAATTAGTCCTAAGTTCTAGGCAACTGATGACCTCAGAAGGTAAGTCACATAGTGTTCAGAGCCGTTTGAACCATTTTTGAATATTATACACACCGTCTCCCCTGTAAAGTATGCCACTACCTCTGAAGTTGGATGAGTTCCTTCCTGAAGCATTTTGTAATGAAACACATTTCTACTTAACATTACTCCTACCAGAAATGGTAATGTTCATGTTAACAAAAATAATAACCAGAAATAGATTTTTCATACTGGAAAAAAATATTTGCTGTGTTCACATTTGTTAGTTTTGCCTACTGGCTACCGATATGGGTAACAAGTACCAACAACAGGTCAACCCTTTATTTGAAACTAAACAAATATCTTCTCAGAGATACGGACAACTAAACAAATCAAACAATTTCTCAACTCCCTAATTAACGACATGAATGTTAGGTGAAAAATACACTAAACAAAATGTGGGTGTCAGGAAAGATTCGCATAATCCGTACATAAATTCAACGTGCTGAAAATCCTGTAAATATCCTTCTATACATCACAAAAACTTCTAAAATCGTATATTCTTAGCAGTGCAGTATACCCCAGGATAAATTCACATAGAACACCAAAGGGTCTACATCATATTCATTCAATACCGTAAACATTGAAACACCCACAATTAATCATAAAAACGTGCCACTGAAATAGAATAAAAAATCTGGAATTATTATTTAGGCAAAATTCATCTACATGGCAGTAAAACGTCGTTAACCATATTTCTATTTAATAAAGGAATGAAATTAGTTAAGACTCTCTCTGTATATGGTAAGTCTATCACTTACACTACATCTCAGACATATATAAGAAACTCCACTGTTGTCATCTGACGTTCTTTATTACCATGACACCAGAAACATAAAACATTTGAATATACTGCATCTTGCTTCGCAGTATCAACGAATGTGGAACTGTGTACGCCATTTGTGTGACTGCATTTGGCTTCCTCCTTTTCTCTCTACCTTCTCCCACTTTGTAAGTAGTGGTGGCCTCACCAGTGATAACGAATATGGTGTACCTCTAAAAGGCTACATATGCCCTATACATTTGTACATGCAGTTTGACATTCACTAGTGATGTCATCTTAGTGACCTGACATGAACCCTACTACCATGTGACATTTTTTTGTTTTACCCTTGTACTGAATTGTCAGCATCAGGCAATGAACAGCATAACATGCTGATTACTAAGCATTGTATTATCCAAATCTTTCCTGACGCTCTAAGACTTTGCGAAATTTCGTGTGGGTTCACCATGCATCCGTATCCTTTCTTTTTTTACCCAAAATGACAAATATATATTTCGACTATAGAGCACCTCATACAGGGACACGCCTTCGCTCTCACGGGTTTTTGAACTTTAAGGTGCCACCACATATGGCAAGGAAGCGCCTCAAAAATCATGATTGGTTTTCATGTAATAGCTTAGCATCTTACGTATCATCTGAAGTACGTGGTCTGTTCTTCTGTTAGCCTATGGAAGTGATGTTCTTGTTATTATTTGTGAAAATATAAGAAGTGACATAGCTGCTTCATCAATTCTCACATAAAGATGGTGCCCTGATCCGTGATTATTGTGCACAGAACACAGAACTTCAGCAATTAATTATTTACAACTGTGTGTGCTATCATGTCAGCCTGTTGGTTCTGAAAAGCAATCATCGAAACATTATGAGAGAAATGATCTCTAACAGCCACAATGAAGTGGTATCCTGCTGGTGTCCGGCTAGCAGATTCCAAAATATCCATTCCAATCATGTTGAAAGGTTTAATAGAATGTCAAAATCTGTAGCATCACACGGTGATAACATAACTCTGTGCATTGTGCACACGGCACACAGTTTTCTACAAGCTGTTCTATGTCTTTTTTACAATACCCCACTAATGCTACTCTTCTGTGTGTGGTTTTATGTCCTACAATATGAGACAATAGATGATCATGCGTTTGCTTCAATAATTGTTCCTACAGTGTGGTAGGGACAACAACACAAGGGCTAAGTCTTATTGTACTATACAACACTCCATTTTGAATGGCGAACTGTGGCTACACTGTGCATGAGCAGCCTATGTTCTCTGGCACTCTACAAGGCTACGACCTAGTCCCCACAACACTACACTACACTACACTAAGTCCACCTGTGAACTGTGTTTCTTACTGTGTGTGTGAATTGCTTCTCACTCAGTTTTAATGCCCATTGTGTGAGCCTACTTGATGGATCTTTCAGTCCCAGTGATGCATATCTCTTCGCACATTGAATTTCTCCCCATTCAAATAGGAGTGGAAGTATGTCACCCCACATGTTAAATGTAACAATTCTCTTTCAGTAAGAGAATAGCTCCTTTATGCTTTGTTCAGTTCCCATGATGAGTAAGTAATTGGACGTTTCATAGTCTGCACTATGTAACTTAAAACAGAACCTACCGTATAGGTCCTAGTGACAGATGATAAAAATAACGCTTTATCACAATCCAGAAAGATTATTATGGGACTAGCTTTTCCAAACAAGGTTTAATGCTCTGGTGACCATTGCAACTTTATACAATTCTGTAACAACTGTGTGTGCGTGAGCATCTATATCTGCAAATCTCACTACAAATTTACAATAGTAATTTTCATGATCCCAGAACTACTGGAATTCCTTGCTCGTTTGAAGTATCAGAGAGTATTCACTAGTCTTAGAGCTGTTCTTACTCTATCCTGGATAGCTACATATACGAAACAATTCGTTTCCTTTAGTGCAAAATGACGCTTCTGTATGTTAAGATTTAGAGGAGGAGGAGGAGGAGATTTAGTGTTTAACGTCCCGTCGACATCGAGATCATTAGAGACGGAGCGCAAGCTCGGGTGAGGGAAGGATGGGGAAGGAAATCGGCAGTGCCCTTTTACAGGAACCATCCCGGCATTTGCCTCAAGCGGTTTAGGGAAATCACCGAAAACCTAAATCAGGATGGCCGGAGACGGGATTGAACCGTCGTCCTCCCGAAAGCGAGTCCAGTGTGCTAACCGTTAAGATTAAGATGCGCTGAAGGGAATCTTTCAAAAATTTATCTTGACTCTTGTAAACATTCCTTCATATCCTTTGAAAACACAGTAATATTGTCAAGATACACCAGACACCGCTCCAGCGTTAACCTCACACAACTCCATCGAGTAATTATTGAAACATGGCTGGTGCATTTGTCAAGTGAACCGATATTCATCAGTACAGGTTTATCCCAAGGAAACGCAAAAACAGTCACTGTCCGGTGTTCTGGTACTTTTTCCAGTCGATGATACGCTCTTCTTAGGTCTGTTGTTGATAAATACATACACTGTATGAACTTATACAGGGCTTACGTGGCCAGATGTCACGGTATCGGATATGCATTGAGATACCCACAATCACAGCGGAATCCATATTTGTCTATTCAGTCTGATGATTTTCTGGCACTAGAATTTTACTCAATTATGCCGTCAATTAATTTCTGATTAGCGAATTCTTCCACTTCGGTATCGGTTGTACACGATGGGACATTCTATGTGGCTCTTGGTACACAAGGGTCTGATTCCCAGTTGCAATCCTATGCTGTATCATTGGGCTATTGGAACTGGCGATGAGAGTCTAGCAGTTTCAGCAGAAATTCCTCCACTGATACTTTTTCTGCCTGTTGTAAATGTTTCACTTTTGCACTTAGTGACGTTGTGTTGGCAGTTTACTCATGTCTAGCTTCTGCACCTGTTGTCTCTACATCATCCTCATCTAGATCTCAACTGGTGAACAATAAACCCTTAGCGAACTACTCCTATGTTCTTGGCGCCAGAAATGTCCGCACTGACGGGCGCTATTAATTCACCATCTATTTTTCGCACACGAACAATACCCCTGTGCACAAAACATCCACTTTATCCGAATCCTCGTTTTCTTTCAGTGGTTCCACCACAAATAACATAATTACTGGTAGCTCCTTCAATGCAATCACCAAAACTAATGTTACTGTAGGTTGCTGTACTTTATGACATTAATTGAGCCTTAGTGACTTTGCACGCAGCTTAATTGCTTTGTTTTTCATTGTACACGAACCTAGCAGCAGTACAACATTTCCCTGAGTTGCACCATGTGCTGTTCAAGGTCAACTTTAGCATGATGCTTATAAAGAAAATCTAAACATAGAATCGCAAGCCACGTGAGGTAGCCGTGCGCTCTTCGGGCGCCTAGCCACGGTTTGCGCGGCCACCACCGTCAGAGGTTTGAGTCCTCCCTCGGGCATGGGTGTGTGTGTTGTCCTTAGCGTAAGTTAGTTTCAGTTAGATTAAGTAGTGTGTAAGCCTAGGGACCGATGACTTTAGCAGTTTGGTCCCACAGGAACTAACCACCACATCCTACATCCTAGAACCGCACAGCATCCTTAAGGGGAGAACTTTCATGCTTTCCTGGAATTGCTTTGTTCTAAACTGCAAACCTACTATCACTAAACATAGCGATCGTACATCATTATCCTGCAATCCACGTTGGCTCTCATTCAAGAGATCCAACTCGCCACACACATATGAGAATCCAGATCTAATAATACTTGTTTACTATCACCTGCTACGCCAGTGGAGCAACATTCAGCCTCTGAAAATATTTTTATAGCGTGAAAAGTTACTGGGGGTGCCATTCTTCGTAGTTGGGAACCCCATTGCGATGTAATGATAACTTTATTTTCACTGCATACTTGCGCACTTTGCCTCTTACTTCTGCAATCTCCCTCCCTGTGTGACCTTTTCCCACATTATTTACACCGTGGTTGGTGACACTCCCCGCGCATGTGACCCCAGTGTCCACATCGACAGCACTTCCGGACTTTGTCACCATATCTATTTCCTTGGCTTTGTTAATAGTGACACCCAAGTTCCTTGGAACACCTTTCTCGATACATTAGATAATAGTCCCCTGAAGATTGCGTCTAATACCCAATTACTACAGAGCAAGTCTGCTTCCTTCCATTGTGGTTGCACACGAGTTTGTGACACTTGCACAGAGTGACATTTGTATGATGAGGAAATGTGTTGACATTTGCACAGGGCCAACGACACTGTAGGTAGTGGACAGGGTGTTACAGAAATAGGATACACCAGCCTGTCCGCAGATCACTGGGACGTATTCTGTGGAAGGTCAAAGCCCATTTCCTGCACAAAATTCCCTGTCCCCGCTCCATTTCGTTGTGTGCGTGGCTTTCTTCCAGAGTTCAGTACTGCAACTGATCTAGACTGGCAAGTACTGTTCCGTGTATTGGTACTGAGGTAGTGGCATTTATTGATTTACAACGGGCATCGGTACGTAGTGGGTTGTACAAACAAACAAGAAGTGACTCACTGGCGTTGCGTAAACTTCCAAACTAAAAATACACAAAAAATAACACAGTTTTAGGGACGGTAGTCATGTTTGTATTCCAAATGGAATTGCTAATGAAGTGCGAAAACATTTTGTCAGTGCAAAAAATCGGAGAGAAAAAGAGACGCTATAATATCATCACTTTACGTTGAAAAAGTAAAGTAGCTCTTAAATCGAGGCTACGACTTTGTAACGTCATTAACAACATCACACAGAAGTGCGGAATAATCGTTACATCGAATTAGGCAAAAATATATGAGGACTACACAAGATGTCACCTATTCTGGAGGAATATTCTTCCGAGAAAATAATTTACTGATGAATTATGGTAGAAATGTTTTACTTGGGGATGATAACAGGGGACAGAATAACAGAATACCAGAGTTTGCCAGCGAAAAGTGAAAAGCGTGTATGTCACACTGCGAAACATTCTTTGTGAATGGAAAGTTCAAGAATTGGACAGTTGTTAATACTTCACGCCGACCTAAGTAGTTCTTGGGAGGAAACAGAAATCATTCCAGTTGCTTACGCTTTGCTGCCAAATAAAAAGTGAGAAACATAGGAACGATTCTTTAAAACGCTTTTAAAACTAACGTGACCGGATGGAACCTAGCATTTCACGAGGCAATGGGCACAGAGCAGGCAGTAATTGTATGTGTAAAATAGCGTGGGACCCAGAACAGCAGTAACTGTATGCGCAAGAGATTATCCTGTAATTGTCGCTGGATTAGCGGCTAAGTATTTACTCAGCACACAGACGCTAGTTGTAGCGGTTGTGTATTAAAGCCATCAGTAAAGTAGTGGAGTGCCAAACCAAATAATTATTTGAAAGGCCGACACTGTCAAAGACACAAACACTTTTCTCAAATGATTGTGGTGCATTTTTAACTGTAGTGCGAATGATGTTGCTGTTTAACTTTTCACGGAGAACTTAGCAAACTTCAAATTAATCTGCCGTGTTCTGGTAGTAATTATAGATTTGTTTCCTTCGCTATGCGGCCTAGACGGAAGGCAGTGATGTTTTATTAGAAAGCGACAATGTAGAAAAGCAATATCTTGTTTTATGGATAGCTTCGTAATTAGGAATCATTCAGATTGTAAAAAGATATTTCTGTGTTTTTCCGGGTGAACGAGAGTCAGAATATATCGCATTGCGTTGTAAACGTGCCGAAATAGTTTTGAATCATCTTTGTTAATTATCATCCCAATTTTAGGAAACATAATACTTTCTGCACGACGGATGACCATTAGAGACCATTACAGTCTTGCTTGGATAGCCCACGAGGTATTCTGGCCGTTGGACAAAGCAGGGGATGACAGCCTGATTGCTCCTATTGCTCATTCGGGGCTCGCATTGACTGAAATTTGGTTATTGTTGTGATGTCTTTTTCATTTGTCTAGTATTGTAGAGGCAACTACATTCGTTTCTTATTTTCTTGCTGAACCCCAGGTTATTTATCGCACTCGGCAGCTCTCGCTCACTCCAGTCAATTCGAAATATTACGAAACTAATCTTCGCAGCCAGTACAGTTGGTCGAATTACAGTTAGGTTCAGATTTTGTCTCGAGGGCCTATGCTCTCAATATGGCAGCTGTTGTTGTTGTTGTTGTTGTTGTGGTCTTCAGTCTTGAGACTGGTTTGATGCAGCTCTCCATGCTACTCTATCGTGTACAAGCTTCTTCATCTCCCAGTACCTACTGCAGCCTACATCCTTCTGAATCTGCTTAGTGTATTCATCTCTTGGTCTCCCTCTGTGATTTTTACCCTCCACACTGCCCTCCAGTACTAAATTAGTGATCCCTTGATGCCTCAGAACATGTCCTACCAACCGATCCCTTCTTCTAGTCAAGTTGTGCCACAAACTCCTCTTCTCCCCAATTCTATTCAGTACCTCCTCATTAGTTATGTGATCTACCCATCTAATCTTCAGCATTCTTCTGTAGCACCACATTTCGAAAGCTTCTATTCTCTTCTTGTCTAAACTATTTATCGTCCATGTTTCACTTCCATACATGGCTACACTCCACACAAATACTTTCAGAAACGACTTCCTGGCTGCTAAGAGGAAGCGAATCTCTGAGTTTAGATATCACCGTGGACAGTATACTCGTGTCGTGGTTAAATATACGATAAAGTAGGTCTTGTAAAATAATTTATTTGGCAGAATGCTATTCTACTACACATCATCAACAGAAACTGATATGAACGAATGTATGAACATCGAGGCCGAGAGCGTAAAAATATTTTGTAGGCTGCAAAGTAGAAAGATAAGATTACTTACATACAGTTTATGTCTACATGAAGCAAGGTGTCCTTCAAGTATAAAATCTTTATGACGGTTAAAAATGATGTGGATCTAGAAACCATAGATCCCAGTGAATATTCGCAATCGATTTAAAGCTATTTCCTGAAGGGTTGAGACTCTAAAACGGTTTTGAGAATGAAGAAATGGTCCAAGTACACTGTATTCTTTTTATTACCGTGCTAAAAATATGTGCTTGAAAATAATCCACATTTGAAATTGGCCAGTTGCACGGGTAATAAAAAGAATACTTGGACCATGTTATCTCTATCAATTTAGGATCCGTTTATAATCCTATACATAATCATGTCTACAAGACCACTGTAGTAACACTATTTGTACATATTGTAACTGTGGAAGTTTAACAGCCACACCTTCTGGTCATGCTGGACGCTATTGCCACAGCAAAAAAATCATGGAACTGGTGGTTGTGGAAAAGAGTCGTGTAGTGTAGGTCTGTTGTTAACTCTGAAACGATGACTGGATAGGTTATGGCATGCGCTCAATACTGAATGCCGCTGTTGAGCAAATAGTATACGAAGGTAGAATACAAGAAGAGACAGGTCATTGCAGCCAACGATGATGAACAACACATTAGAAAAATGTGATAAAAATATAATAAAATATTTGTGTACTTTACAGGGTGTTTTAAACTTGCTGTTACACACTTATAGAGATTGTAGAGAGGACTCGGTAGACCAAGGAGCACGTGTCTGGAAACGTCATCCAACGATCCTACATTGCATCAGTATGATAGCGCCTGTAATTGAATGCGTACAGGTTGAAAATTAATAATACTGCAGGGACTGATTCCTGATTGGAAATAGAGGAAAGAAAGTCCTGTGAGCATGTGTCCGGAGACGGACGTTATGCATGGTCTGCTGCGGAGCTTCATGTTCGACAATCTACGATGAACGGTGTGCTCCGAAACACTTGTGCGTGCACCAGCATTGTGCTGTTTGGGCAGAGATTCTACAGATCGCCATCTATTCTATGTTACAGAGCAGACGAGCCTCCGAACCCCACACGTTCGTGAAGTGTCGTGGACGTCCATCCATTTAGTACCTAGTGGTAGTTCCACTGTCCTTCGCTTTCCGTAGATGTTCACGACAGTAGCACGTGAGCATTCGACGAGCTTCGCTGTTTTCAAGACACACGTGCACAGGCTCTCGATAATAAGAACCTGCGTTTGTCGAAGTCTCTTGGAGCTCAATGGATTTCCTCATTTGCCCAATAAAAACAATATCAGTCGCCGTTGTGTTGGTTTATTTCTAGCCAACCACTTTCGACGTTACTCTACGTCACCTTCAAACCAAAACTACTGCAATCCGGTAACCTTCGTGTTACAAATACAGGGTAGTCCATTTATCGTGATCGGGGCAAATATCTCACGAAATAAGCGTCAAACGAAAACACTACAAAGAACGATAATTGTCTAGCTTGAAGCTAGATGGCGCTATGGTTGGCCCGCTAGATGGCGGTGCCGTAGGTGAAACGGATATCAACTGCGTTTTTTTTAATAATAGGAAACCCGATTTTTATTACAAATTCGTGTAGTACCTAAAAAAATATGAATGTTTTAGTTGGACCACTTTTTTCGCTCTCTGATAGATGGCGCTGTAATGTTAAGAATGATATGGCTCACAATTTTAGACGAAGAGTTGGTAACAGGTAGGTATTTTAAATTAAAAAAGAGAACGTAGGTACTTTTGAACATTTAGGTTGTTCCATGTACCTTTGGAACTTATTTCTGAGAACGCATGCTGTTACAGCGTGATTACCTGCAAATACCACATTAATGCAATAAATGCTCAAAATGATGTCCGTCAACGTCAATGCATTTGGCAATACGTGTAACGACATTCCTCTCAACAACGAGTAGTTCGCCTTCCGTAATGTTCGCACATGCATTGACAATGCGCTGACGCCCGTTGTCAGGCGTTGTCGGTGGATCACGATGGCAAATATCCTTCAAGTTTCCCCACAGAAAGAAATCCGAGGACGTCATATCCGGTGTACGTGCGGGCCATGGTAAGGCGCTTCGACGACCAGTCCACCTGTCATAAAAATGATATTCAATACTGCTTCAAGCGCACCCGAGCTATGTGCCGGACATCCATCATGTTGGAAGTACACCGCCATTCTGTCAAGCAGTGAAACATAGTAACATCGGTAGAACATTATGTAGGAAATCGGTATACAATGCACCATTTAGATTTCCATCGATAAAATGGGGCCATTTCTCCATCCTCCCATAATGCCGCACCATACACTAACCAGCCTAGGTCGCTAATATTCCACTTGTCGCAGCCATCGTGGATTTTCCGTTGCCGAATACTGCATATTATGCCGGTTTACGTTACCGTTGTTGGTGAATGACGCTTCTTCGCTAAATAGAACGCGTGCAAAAAATCTGTCATCGTCCTGTAATTTCTCTTGTGCCTAGTGGCAGAACTGTACGCGACATTGAAAGTCGTCGCCATGCAATTCCTAGTGCATGGAAAAATGTTACGGTTGAATTCGATATTGATGTAGCATTCTCAACACCGACGTTTTAGTGATTCCCTATTCTCGCGCAATTTGTCTGCTACTAATGTGCGGATTAGCCGCGACAGCACCCAAAACACCATCATTTGTTGCAGGTCGTGGTTAACGTTTCACTTGTGGCTGAACACTTCCTGTTTCCTTAAATAACGTACTAGCCGCGAACGGTCCGGACACTTGGATGATGTCGTTGGGGATGCCGAGCAGCAGACATAGCACACGCCCGTTGGGCAGTTTGATCACAACAGCCATACATCAACACGATATCGATCTTTCCCGCAATTGGTAAACGGTCCCTTTAAACACGGGTAATGTATCATGAGGCAAATACCGTGCGCACTGGCGGAATGTTCCGTGATACCAAGTACTTATACGTTTGTGACTATCACAGCGCCATCTGTCACGAAGCGAAAAAAGTGATCCAACTAAAACATTCATATTTCCTTACGTACTAAATGATTATGTAATAAAAATGGGGTTCTTATGTAAAAAAAAAAGGCTGTAGATATCCGTTTCACCTATGGCAGCGGCATCTAGCGGGCCAACCATAGTGCCATCTGGTTTCCCCCATCAAGCTAAACGAGTTTCGTTCTTTGTAGTTTTTTCGTTTGATGCTTATTTCGTGAGCTATTTGACCCCGTCACTGTCAATGAACCACCCTGTGTAGCAGTGCCTTTAATTGGTCTCGTAATAGCTATTACGGACATACGTGCTCGCTGGATAGCAGTCAGCAGTTTCTGGATTGGAGTCGTTTAGGCCTGAATGTGTAGTGTAATGTCGAAACTGGTTGCCTACAAACAAAACCTAGACAACGACGATCGGTATTGTTTTTATTGAACACTGGGCAGCCGTAGTCCCATGCTCCACCAGAAGATGGAGTTACATTCTTAATTTGCAGCCCATGTCTTAGCTAGGGTTATCCATCGCCCGTGTCTGCTCCACTTACATCTACATCTACATCCACACGCCTCAAGCGACCTGACGGTGTGTGGCGGAGGGTACCTTGAGTACCTCTATCGGTTCTCCTTTCTATTCGAGTCTCGTATTGTTAGTGGAAAGAAAGATTGTCGTTATGCCTCTGTGTGCGCTCTAATCTATCTGATTTTATCCTCATGGTCTCTTCGCCAGATATAGGTAGGAGGGAGCAATATACTGCTTGACTCCTCGGTGAAGGTATGTTCTCGAAACTTCAACTAAAGCCCGTACCGAGCTACTGAGCGTCTCTCCTGCACAGTCTCCGAAACGCTTTCGTGATTACTGAATGATCCTGTAACGAAGGCGCTGCTCTCCGTTGAATCTTTTCTATCTCTTCTATCAACCCTATCTGGTACGGATCCCACACTGCTGAGCAGTATTCAAGCAGTGGGCGAACAAGCGTACTGTAGCCTACTTCCTTTGCTTTCGGACTGCATTTCCTTAGGATTCTTCCAATGAATCTCAGTCTGGCATCTGCTTTACCGACGATCAACTTTATAAGATGATTCCATTTTAAATCACTCCTAATGCGTACTACCAGATAATTTATGGAATTAACTGCTTCCAGTTGCTGACCTGCTGTATTGTAGCTAAAAAATATGGGATCTTTCTTTCTATGTATTCGCAGCACATTACACTTGTCTACATTGAGATTCAATTGCCATTCCCTGCACCATGTGTCAATTTGCTGCAGATCCTCCTTCATTTCAGTACAATTTTCCATTGTTACAACCTCTCGATATACCACAGCATCATCCGCAAAAAGCCTCAGTGAACTTCCGATTTCATCCACAAGGTCATTCATGTATATTGTGAATAGCAACGGTCCTACGACACTCCCCTTCGGAAGACTTCTCTCCATTGACAATGACATACTTCTGCTACCAGGTCGTGTACAGGCAACGCTTCCAGGCTACGTCAGAGTATACACCTGCGTGATATGAGGCAAACATGTGAAGCTCAGCTTCAAGAGGACGAGTTCTTTTGTCGATAACTACTGCAGAATACGAATCCCATTATTTGCCAATAATGTACGACGCGGCTAAATATTTCGCTAACCTTCAGGTTTCGTAGGTTTAATTTGTATAATTCCACAGATGGTACGCGCCAATTTTCTGATTCGTCTCGAGGAAAAGCCGCCGTTGAATGGGTAACGAGGGAGCACCATTTCCCTCCCAGGTGAGCTTCTTTAGAAGACCAGTCTGTGCAACCCTGTGAAAAACGTCGCCCCGTCTTATCGGAAAGAGATCCAGAGACGAGGGCGCAGTACGTGATGTGAATCACCTAGAAGAGAGGATCGAAAGACACACACACACACACACACACACACACACACACACACACACACACACACACACTTACTTGTCCCCAGTCGAGAATAAGCTGACCAGGCAAAATATTATCTCAGTCCTCAAAATAATTTAATTTTTCTTCAGAAAAAGATACCATTATTGGCATCGAATCAGAGGTACACTAAGAAAAAAGAATTACGTTGCGACTGAAGACTGAATTTCTTGTTGGCTGAACAATTCGCGGTTGCTGAGGCGCTGCAGTATGTTAAATATTTGTACACTACTGGCCATTAAAATTGCTACACCAAGAAGAAATTCAGATGATAACGGGTATTCATAGGACAAATATATATTATACTAGAACTGACAGGTGATTACATTTTCACCCTATTTGGATGTATAGGTTCTGAGAAATCAGTGCCCAGAAAAACCACCTCCGGCCGTAATAACGGCCTTGATACGCCTGGGCGTTGAGTCAAACATAGCATGGATGGCGTGTACAGGTACAGCTGCCAACCCAGCTGCCCCCATACCACCACGCTGGGTGATACGACAGTATGGCGATGACGAATACGCGCTTCCAGTGTGCGTTCACCGTGATATCGTCATACACGGATGCGACCATCATGATACTGTAAACAGAACTTGCATCCATCTGAGAAAATGACGTTTTGCCATTCGTGCACCCAGGTTCGTCGTTGAGTACACCATCGCAGGCGCTCCTGTCTGTGATGCAGCGTCAATGGTAACCGCAGCCGGGGTCTCCGAGCTGATAGTCCATCCTGCTGCAAACGTCGTCGAACTGTTCGTGCAGATGGTTGCTGTCTTGCAAACGCCCCCATCTGTTAACTAAGGGATCGAGACGTGGCTGCACGATCCGTTACAGCCATGCGGATAAGATGCCTGTCATCCCGAATGCTTGTGATACGAGGCCGTTGGGATCCAGCACGGCGTTTCGTATTAACCTCCTGAACCCACCGATTTCATATTCTGCTAACAGTCATTGGATCTCGACCAACGCTAGCAGCAATGTCGCGATACGATAAACTGCAATCGCGATAGGCTAGAATCCGAGCTTTATCAAAGTCGGAAATGTGATGGTACGCATTTCTCCTCCTTACACGAGGCATCACAACAACGTTTCACCAAGCAACGCCGGTCAACAGCTGTTTCCGTATGAGAAATCGGTTGGAAACTTTCCTGTTGTCAGCACGTTGTAGGTGTCACCATCGGCGCCATCCTTGTGTGAATGCTCTGAAAAGCTTATGATTTGCACATCACAGCATCTTCTTCCAGTCGGTTAAATTTCGCGTCTGTAGCACGTCATCGTCGTGATGTAGCAATTTTAATGGCTAGTAGTGTATATCTCGTACAAAGTGTGTACTGATTGGTTTTGGAGAGATGTAGACGATGCAAAATTAACACCAGACGTTCATACGGCACTCCATCGTTGACGAAAGGCACGGCAGTAAAATGTCATGTATATGCCTGTCAATTGTACTTAATTAGCGCAGTAAGATGAATCGACGTGGAGACACAACAGCATGGTAGAATGCTGATATCAAATTAGGTGGTTGGAATTACGGCGCAGTTACTCACAGGGGTGCAATGGGGCTCTAATTATCGTACGAGAGCGAAACTTGATAGATATGCTAATGCGTTAATGCGCAACCGATTAACCCTGAAAAGAATTAGCTCCAGGTTTGGCCATCATATACAATTCTGCGGCTGTACATCATCTCGTCGACGTCTTCATTGCTCATATACAACAAATTTTGTTGTGTTGCATAAGTGCAGCGTGGTAAAATTTGAAATTAATATTTTCTTCTATCGTAGCGGCAGCCACACCCAGAAATTTTACGTACTAAAATTGTATTTGCATTTATTTTAAAAAATAGCGGGCTACAATCTGTATAAATGGAAACAATAGAACATTCATATTTACTTACTCTGTATTACATAAACCAGTCCATTATATTTCACAGTTGCAAGTCGTATTTCTCTCTTTGCAACTAAAAACAATCTTATTTCAATTACATCTATTTTTAACACCCACATTTTTTTCAAGAATCGTTTCCGTTTCCCTAGACATTGGATATACAGCAAATATTTCACTATTATTCCAGAAAAGAACTGGCCAGTTCATTCTCCATAAAAATCACAGAACATTCATAATACTAACTATAGTTACGTTGCAACATCAAAGATTAAGTATTATTTTTGTAATTACACCTGTGCTACCCATTTTAAAAACCCGCCGATGCTGTATAGATTTTCTCACTCACTAAGAGATGTCACTCTCATCGACATTTAATGCTCTCTCCATCGATTAGTCCTCACTCCCAACCGACGGCAATACTCTCGTCTGTAACGGGACATGTCTTTGTCCACACATTACCAACGCTGAAAATGGAAAAAATTTAATGCCTTTGTTAATTAAAAAATATATTACTTTTTTTGGTGCTGAACAGAAATTATCTGCTTATCTTTGGACAAGAAACCATGCTTCTTTCAAACGGGAATCACGTTAAAAATATACGCTAAAATGTGTTCCCTTACAGTAGATGGCAATAATGTAGAGAAAATACGTGTAGCAGTTATGAACATTTTAAAGTATCTGAAAGATTATAAAAATCTGATATTGCTTGATGACCGAAATGCTATATTAGAGAGGAACATAGAGCTAATGAAGAATACAGACCGGGGAAAGAAATGAGAGGTGAGAAATGCTCCTGAAATTTAATGTGTAGTGCCGATTGAAATGGCTGAAGATACAATTGGAAAGTACCAGATAGCATGTAAAGATATAAACTACACTAATTTTGGGTTAGCAAAGATTTTGAAACTAAATTATCGCAAAGGATGCTGTGAAGATACGTGGTTTGATTGTTGAATATATTAGCGATCAAAGGGTAGGCTGAATTTTAAGCAAATAAAGAAAAAAAAGGTCTACCCACTTGAGGATTAATTTCCGTTCTAGGGACAAGGTTGTACATTAAAGGGCAGGTAATTGGTTTCGAGTCCCAGATGAAACTACATTTTAACTAGTAACACTTAACTACAGCAGAAGGAGGTGAAACAATTTTCTTCTTTTAAGGGCTTCTACTCGTTTCAAATACTGATAGTTTGTGCATGTGTATGTCTAGAGAATAGCATTGTGTGACAGCGCAATGTCGAAAATGGTGAGTCTGAAGACGAAATCGGAGGATTTAGAAACTGAGGGATAAACAAAAAACATTTAAAAACTTACGCGGACAGATAGGTTACGAAATTCAGGTGTCCGTGGAAAATCCTGATGAAAAGGAAGGTCAGGTGAAACATCTGTTCAGTTATTCGGTGGCCATTTACTTATTACTGGCAAGGCAAGAGGCGAAGAGTGAGGGGGGAGGGGAGGGGGGAGACGATCGAATCTTAGGGTAGGACATTGATGATGGGTGTTGCAAATGTATAGCGAAGAAATGGCTAATACACGACAAGAGGAAGGCAATTAATCAGTCTACAGATTTTGGACATGCAGTGGGGAAACATTTGGCTGTCCAGAGACAGAAATGGCCTTCTAGATTCTCTGACAGTGTTACCTCTTTCAAATGAGCCAGGAGTACAGCATTATCGGAGGTTAGAGCCATAAATAAACTGAACGGGCATACTGTTGTCAAACGCCAGTCTTAATATCAAAATAAAGACAGTTTTCTTGCTTTACATATAGCGTTAAGTTAATGAAAGTATGGTTGCAAATAGAGAAGAAATGAAACAGGCGTTGCCTTACTCCCTGTTCAAAAATGAAGTCAGAATCTGCGTCATTGTATAATTAATAACTTCGAAATTATAGTCACAATAGATTGTTGTTTTGTTTTGGGATAGCCTGTATTTCAATATTCCTCCTTGTTTCCTGTTAAAACTGGAGATTTTTCACGTTTTCTGTGTTAATATACAGCAGAAATTCTTCCAGAAAGGGCTTGATGTTATCACTATCATCTAAAGACGGCCACAATGTGTGTGCGTTTGTGTGTTTGTGTGTGTGTGTGTGTGTGTGTGTGTGTGTGTGTGTGTGTGTGTGTGTGTGTATGAGAGAGAGAGAGAGAGAGAGAGAGAGAGAGAGAGAGAGAAAGGAAACTAAGAAAAGGAGCTAGAGTTAGATGGAGAACCCCTGGAAGTCGTGTGGAAGGTGTGGGTGGAGAAAATTGCTCAGAACCCTCCTCTTGTCGTCGTTACGTATGAGGGTTCCACTTAGCTCTTTCCGTCGTTTCCGCACGGCATTACGTGCACCCTAGACTGGAACTGCTAGTTCTGTGTTTGTCTTGCTGCAGCACGTTTGAAGTCCTGTAAATTATGGCACAACGTTCGTACCACGCGTTTCTAGGTTGACCTCTGCGGTAATTTCTCAAGCGAAACGCGTCTGGGCGCAGATAGACGGCTTTTGAATTTCCAGACCACTCGGTACGTACCCTGAAAAGTAGATTTCTACTACAAATACGTCTCTGCAAACACGACCTGTCTTTTACGGGTAATAGGATGAATTTACTTCATATGACATTTTATTTCAAAATACAATCATCAGGCTTCCTTTGATACTTGACAGATGTAATCATCCTTGTCCTATTTTTCTCTTGGAGTAAGTGGATTTGTGGATGGCCGGCTAACGCCGCGCTTACCAAACTGGCAAACTTATTTTAAGAAATGAAGGCGATTTACGGACGAAAGAGATTTTCTAGTGGTTTGCGACTAACAGAACGCGGCAGTGTCTGTGATAACCCATCCGCTGATCCTGACGTGAGTGAAAGACTCTAACTATACATGTATCACTACGTAGAAGTAGTGAAATTAGTAAACGTATATTAGATGTAACGGACAGCCGTGAGAAAGAAATTCGTAAACAATTATTCGTAAATAATTACTCGTAAATTAGTAAATAATTATTAAGAGCTATATTCTGTGGATGGACTCGCCCGAACGTTTGAAAAAGCGGGCCATCACTAAGACTACTTGACAATCTGCTTAACTTCAGATACGAAATATGATACATTTTATATTTTCGAATAGAAACAGATAGTTATAAGTGCGTAGGCTTCCGCAGGCAGAGTCAGTTGGTGTAAAGGTTTTCTGAGTGTGGTACAGAGTAAAAAAAAATGTGGCCTTCTTCTGGGTCTACTGGTCAAGAAGGCCGTGACTCTGGCCGAAACGTTGGTTTTCCCAGTAACACCTTTTTTTTATATATATAATTGCGCTGTATCATACTCAGAAAATCTTTCCGTCACCTGCAAATTCTTTATCACCGGAAATCGACCAGAATATCAAGACTCTTTATAATTACTTATTTTATTTGTGGTAATATCGTAAGAGCATTTAACTGGACTGTAATTTCGTAAACATATTATAACAGATTGAAACATAAGGCATACCGAACTAGAAATCAGTCCAGGACACATCACGCTAAAGCCGTGTAGCGCTGTCTCTAGTCTTGAAAATGTCCTCTGTTTAGCGAGGAAAGAAATATCCAATCTTGATGAGGTAGGGCTGAAGTTTAATAGACTAGTCAGGAAGAATCAATACACAAAGAAATGGGATACGGAAGTTCTAAGGAATGGCGAGACACGTATGAAGTTCTCGAAGGCTGTAGATACAGTAATAAGGAATAGCTCAGCAGGCAGTACAGTCGAAGAGGAATGGACATCTCTAAGAGAGGCCATCACAGAAGCTGGGAGCGAAAACGTAGATACAAAGAAGGTAACTGCAAAGAAACCATGGGTAACAGAAGAAATACTTCAATTGATAGATGAAAGGAGGAAGTACAATAATATTCCGCAAAACTCAGGAATAGAGAAATACAGGTCGCTGAGGAATGAAATAAATAGGAAGTGCACGGAAGCTAAGACGAAATGGCTGCAGCAAAAATGTGAAGACATCGAAAAAGAAATGATTGTCGGAAGGACAGACTCAGCATACAGGAAAGTCAAAAAACCTTCGATGACAATAAAAGCAAGGGTAATAACATTAAGAGTGCAACGTTAATTTCACAGTTGAATGCAGAGGAGAGAGCTATACATGTAAAGAATATATTAAAAGCCTCCATTAGCTGTTTAGTCCCCCTTAAACATCCCAACAACCACCACCACCACCACCACCTCCATGAGCTGGAAGATTTGTCTGATGTGATAGAAGAAGAAACAGGAGTCGATTTAGAAGAGATAGGGGATCCAGTATTATAATCAGAATTTATAAGAGCTTTGGAGGACTTAAGATCAAATAAGGCGAAGAGACAGATAACACTCCACCAGAATTTCTAAAATCATTGAGGTAAGCGGCAACAAAACGACTATTCACGTTGGTGTGTAGAATGTATGAGTCTGGCGACATACCACGTGACTTTGCGAAAAATATTATCCACACATTTCCGAAGACTGCAATATCTGAGAAATGCGAGAATTGTCGCACAATCAGCTGAACAGCTCATTCAACCAAGTTTCTGACAAGAATAATATACAGAGGAATGGAAAAGCAAATGCAGAGTATGTTAGATGACAATTAGTTTGCCTTTAGGAAAGGTAAAGGCACGAGAGAGGCAATTCTGACTTTGCTTTTGATAATGGAAGCAAGACTAAAGGAAAAATCAAGACACTTTCAAGGGATTTGTAGACATGGAGAAAACGTTCGAAAATGTAAAGTGGCGAAAGATGTTCGAAATTATGAGAAAACAGGGGAAAGCTATAGGGAGAGATGTGTAATATACAAAGCCAAGAGTTAATAATAAGAGTGGACGACTAAGAACGAGGTGCTCGGATTCAAAAGGGTGGAAGACAGGGATGTAGTCTCCCCCTCCTACTGTTCAATCTGAAAATGGAATGATACATAGAATTAAAATAGCATGATTTAGCGCGCTAGCTCAGAAGCGGTAGAGTGCCTGATTGTTGGTCAAACCAAAGTATGCGTATGGTCACGGCAGAAGGACGGGAGCGTCCACAGCATATCGGTCACGAAGATGGACAAGAAAGGGCAACACGTGGCCACCGAGAATGGTGACATCTACATCCTCGATAGTATTCTCGTAATCTGACTCAGTGAGCCCAAATCACTGCACGATAAACACCCTAAATATGACTAACTTGCAGCCTGAACCACGCCTTCGTGTCACTGCAGAGTAGCTGCCTCACTGAGCCTTCGGTGCACTCGACGATTATTTGAAGAAAAGTAACCTCCAATCAGATACTTTCCAGTCTCTGTTGTGTTTAATCTGTGGAAGACGTTCAGCTGTATGTGCCTGGCAGAGCAAAGGCGTTATGTGAGGTACCCAACTTTTAACGTCTGTGCATGGAGTTGACTTCGCAAAGTTTGCTTGGAAGCTGGTTGAATCCGATGTACATTCGGTGAAATCGACTGTTACTGCAAGGTGTGACTTTCGTCTCCGGTTCCTGCTGTTAGGACATTTTTACAACCACTGTTCTTCAGTCATGTTGCGTGGTTGTGAGACTTGTGAACACGGTGGTCAGTCTACAGTTAACTGGTAAGAAGTTTTGTGGCTTATGCGACCCGATACTGCCTTTCAGCCTCTCTGTCATATATCCACGCCGACTCTCCTTGGTGTGCTGATTCAACACAACCGAACAGCACGTGGAAGCCACTTCAGTACCATGAATTACGTTAGCAGTGAAACATTAAATGAACACGTGGTGACAGTTCTTTAGCTTCTATAGCACTGAAACTCAACCACTGTCTTCGTTTAAGGAAATTTCTAATACACTCACTAATCACATTAATATGACCAAATGTCAAAAGACTGAGTAGCCACCTTTTCCAGAGCGGACCGCTTCATGGCGGGCAGGAAGAGAAGTGTCAGTGTAGTTCTGAATGGTAGTCGCAGGTCTGTGGAGCCATGCCGATTCCAGTGGAGTGACCAGATGCGCTAGTTTTCTCAGTTGAGGATCGATGGTGCGAACAGCCAGAACCAATCTGTGCCGCACATTCTAGATCCGGTTTAAAGCCGGGAGGTTTGGTGGCCAGAGGGGTACGGTAAGGCCACCCTGGTGTTCTTCGAACCACACACTGCGAGCTCGGTGACACGTTCCATTCTCCTTCTGCAGATGCCATCGTTCCGAGGAAAATCAAACTGCACCTCGTGGTGGACAGGGTCCCCAAGATTACACAGCTACGCGGAGAGCCTCGCAGTCTGAGGAGCGTTGCCACGGTTCGCGACGCACCTCTCGTTGGAGGTTAGGTCCTCTATGGCTCCTGATCTACGTTAACAACATAGGAGACAATCTGAGTCGCCCAATCAGATTGTTTCCAGATGATAATGTCATTTACCTTCTTGGCAATGAAATCAGATGAGCAAAACAAATTGCAAAATGATTTAGATACGATGTCTCTATGGTGCGAAATGTGGCAATTGACCCCGAATCAAGAAAAGTGTGAAGTTATTCACATAAGTACTAAAAGAAACCCGCTTAATTTCGATTACGCGACAAGTCACACGAATCTGTATGGTGTAAATTCAACTAAATACTTGAGCATTATGATTAAAAATACCCTAAATTTGGAAGATCACATAAGTAATATTGTGAGTGGAGCAAACCAAAGACTGCGATTCATTGGCAGAACTCTTAGAAGGTGTAACATGTCTACTACAGAGACTGCTTACACCACGCTTGTCCGCCCTATTGTGGAGTTTTGCTGTGCGGTATGGGATCCGCATCAGATGGGACTGACGGATGACACCGGAAAAGTACAAAGAAGGGAAGCTCGTTTTGTACTATCGCGAAATTAGGGAGATAGTGTCAGAGACATGATACGTGAACTGGAGTGGCAATCATTAAAACAAAGGCGTTTTTGGTTGAGACAGGATCTTCTTTCAATCGTCAGTTTTCTCCTCTGATTGCCAAAATATTCTTGTTGACACCCACCTACATAGGGAGAAATCAGTGGTCACACTGAAAAATTGAAGTGCTTGTTTTTCCCCCGCGCCGTTCGACAGTGGAACGGTAGAGACAGATCGAAGTTGGTTCATTGAACCCTCCGCCAGGCACTTTATTGTGAACAGTAGAGTAATCACGTAGATGTCGATTCAGACGAGGTTCGGGTCCTCCGTCGGGCATGGGTGTGTGTGTTGTCCTTAGCGTAAGTTAGTTTAAGTTAAATCAAGTAGTGTGTAAGCCTAGGGACCGATGACCTCAGCAGTTTGGTCCCATAGGAACTTACCACTACCAAGCGTACATACATACTTCTGTTGATTCACTGTGCCTTCCAGAATGTCGAGGCCACCCACGGAATGTCACGAAAATATTCCCTACACAATAACGCATGGAGGGTGTTTGATTTGAGACGTTTCATCCTTTACAAGACAACTGTCATCTGTCCGATGGAGCATAAAACGTTATTCATCTGAAAAGGCTACCTGTCGCCACTCAATAGGGCCCAGTTGCGGTATAGTTGCACAAATTTTAGCCTCCATCACCAATGCACAACGGATCAGGGTGGGCTGGGCGCTGTGGCCGAGCGGTTCTAGGCGCTTCCGTCTGGAAGCATGCGACCGCTACGGTCGCAGGTTAGAGACTGCCTCGGGCATGGATGTGTGTGATGTCCTTAGGTTAGTTAGGTTTAAGTAGTTCTAAGTCTAGGGGACTGATAACCTCAGATGTTAAGTCCCATAGTGCTTAGAGCCATTTGGATCAGCTTAGTTGTATTATCCAGACGCCTGCTACAGAGTCCAAAAGGCAGCAACGTGCGATGTAGGTTTTTGACGAGCAGCTGTTGGTAACCCCTCGGTTCATCGGGGCGATCAGTTTCTCAACAGTTACATGTCTATTCGTCCGTACACATCTCCACAGTGCCAGTTACCTCGGCGCCTGTTTGGAATGGCGCCTCTTTGCCAAACACGATGTACTTTAACCACGGCGGCACTCGAACAGTTCACAAACATACCCGTTTCAAAAAAGCTTCCACCCGGAGGCCCGAAAGTCAATGATATTCACTTTTGCACGTCAGGCTGGCTCCGAGCACCCACCTCAACTCCAACTCCTCCAAGTAGTGGTCAGCCTTCCACCGCCTTACTGGTAGCCATCCCACCCCTTATTACCCCATCCTCCATGACGATCGACCCTTTCCTGACAACCTCAATAAAGCTAACCATTTTGCTTCCTACCTATCTGAGGTCTTCTCCATTTCTGACGATCCCCATTTTGATTATTCCCTCTTCCCCACCGTTCTTACCGTCCTTGACTGCACTGACACCTCTGTCCCCCCACTCGCCCCTAGCTTCCAGTACTTGGATCGGTTACCCCCTCAGACATCAACACTCCTGTCACCGCATAAGACATCACATTCGTCCTCCGCTCCAAACGCAACACCGCCCCTGGTCGTGATGGCGTCACCTACCGCCATCTCAAGGAATTCCCCCCCCCCCCCCCCCCATCCTTGCTGTCTGTCCTTGCTACCCTCTACAATGTCCTCCTCTCCACTGGATTTCACCCCAACCTGTGGAAGGCTTCCCATGTCCTGCTGTCCACTAAACCTAACAAACCCCCCTGGTACCTCTTCCTATCATCCTATCTGCCTCACCTTCGTGTTCACTAAGGTTTTTGAGGCCATCCTCTCTCGCCGTATTCACCGCCACCTTAACCAGCACCACCTCCTTCCCCTTACCCAATGTGGCTTCCGGCCTTCCTTCTCCACAGACGACCAGCTCCTTAACCTTACCAATCTTCTTTCCCTCCAACTTAACTCTAATCGCTCCTTTATCTTTGTTTCCCTTGATCTCCAGAACACCAATGACCGTGTCTGGCATGCCAGGCTCCTCTTCAAACTCCAGTCCTATGCTCTCCCCATCAACTTCGTCTGTCTCGTTGCTTCCTTCCTCTCTCATCGTCCCTCCTATGTACTATCCGCAATTCCAACTCCTGTACTTCCTATCCCTCTGCCGGCGTGCCCCAAGGTTCTGTCCTTACCCCTCTTCTCTATCTCCTGTACACTGCTGATATGCCCAAACCTCTCACACCTGTACATTTCCACCAATTTGCTGATGACACCGCCTTCCTAGCCCTTTATCCTACCCTTCAACAGTCCCAACATACCTTCCAAACCCACCTTGAGCAATTCACTGCTTGGTGCAACCAGTGGTTCCTCTGTATCAATCCTCCAAGATCATGCAATCATCATTGGCTGCACCACCTGCTCCTTCCGTCTCCATGATTTCTACCTCACTCTTTATGGCCGTCCTATCCACCTCACTCCTACCCTCAAATACCTTGGCCTCACACACGACAACCACCTTACCTGGACTCCCCATCTCCAAAACAAAGCTCACAACAGCCTCCGCCTCCTGAAACTCCTGTCCGGCCGGATGTGTGGTCTGCATCCTTCCACCATCCTTCACACCTACAAATCCTTGATCCACCCCATCCTCCGTTATGCCAGCGTTGCTTGGATTTCCGCCCCTCCCCGGTTCTATAAAGCCCTCCAAAGCCCTCGAACGCCATGCACGTCACCTCGCCTTCCACATCAGCCTTCTGTCGTCCATGTGCATCCTCCATGACCTCATCCCCTACCCCCACCTTCTCCTTTTCCTTGAACACATCCGCACACTATATATTGTCTGCAGCCTTGATCCCCCTCAACCCATGGTGTCTCCCTTCCTCTCCACCCCCAACCAGTTTCTGCGCCTTTACCGTTGTGTCCCATCCTCTCTCCATCTCCACACCCTCCATATCCTTTCCCAACGCAACTTCCACCATCTCTCCCTCCCAGATAATGAGCTTTGCCCTGACATCTACCCTTCCTACCAACTCTAACCCCATCTTCCTCCTGCCTCCTTCTCAGGGCTCCCTCTGCTCCCCCTCCCTTTTCCTGAGCTGCTTTCCCCTTCATACCCCCCCTGCCTCTTTTTGCTCCCTTTCAGTGTCTCTGCACTTTCTCCTGCCTCGTCATCCCTCTTCATCTCCTGCCCCACGTGTCTCCTGCCTCTTAGTGTACCTGCTGACACTCCTACTCTTTTCATCCTGCCGCTTCCCCTGTTGCCCCTTGCTCTCCCCTCCTTTTCCATCCTCTCTGCCCTTTCCCTCGGCGGTTCCCCCTTGGCAGTTCTATTCTTCATCGTGTGTGCTCTAAGTGAGTTTTAAGTGTGTTGTTCTGGAGTGTTTTCAATACTGTGGCCGACTTTTAACCTGTGCATATGCATCCAGTGTCTTCTCTGTGTTTTGAGAATCGCCAACTGTGTTTTTTATCTTTCTGGTGACTCTTTCACGTGAGTAGTCCTATTAAGAGAACATAGGTGTATTACAAGTGGTGTACTGTTTTGTAATGCATCCACTTTTTACAAAACACGCGAAAAAGAGATTACATATTGCTACCAGTCATTCTCCCATAGTTTCTAGTTACAGTGTGTGTAATTACACTGAAGCGCCGAAGACACGTTATCCCAATACAGAGTTATGTAAACAGGCGCTGCGGTCGGCAACGCCTATGTAAGAACCAAGTGTCTGGCGCAGCTGTTAGATCGGTTACTGCAGCTACAATGTTAGGTCATCAAGATTTAAGTAAGTCTGAACGTGGTGTTACAGTCGGCGCACGAGCGATGGGACACAGCATCTCCACTGTAGCGACGGAGTGGGGATTTTCATGTACGACTATTTAACTAGTCTACTGTAACCATCAAATCTCCGACATCACAGCGGCTGGGAAAAGATCCTGCAAGAACGGAACCAACGACGACTGAACGGAATTGTTCAGCCTCACAGAAGTGACCCTTCCGCAAAGTGCTGCAGATTTCAATAACGGGCCATCAACAAGTGTCATCGTGGGAACCATTCAGCGAAACATCATAGATACGGGCTTTCAGAGCCAAAGGCTCACTCGTGAACCCATGATGACTGCATGTCACAAAGCTGGCTCCGTCAACACCGACATTGGACTTATGACTGGAAATGTGTTGCCTGGTCGGACCAGTCACGTTTCAAATTGTATCGAGTGGATATACGTATACGGGTATGGAGACAACCTGATGAATCCATGGAACCTGCGTGTTTTCACGGGACTGTTCAAGCTGTTGGAGGCTTTGTAATGGTGTTGAGCATGTGCAGTCGGAGTGATATGGGACCACTGATACGTCTAGATACGACTCTGACAGGTGACACGTACGTAAGCATCCTGTCTGATCACCTGCATTCATTCACGTCCGTTGTGCATTGCGACGGACTTGGGCAATTCCAGCAGGACAATGCGACACCACACACATCCAGAATTGTTAGATATTGGTTCCAGGAAGACCCTTTTGAGTTTAAACACTTCCGCTGGTCACCAAAATCCCCAGATATTATTGAGCATATCTGGGATGGTTTGCAACGTGGTGCTCAGAAGAGATCTCCATCCTCTCGCACTTTTGTGGATTTATTGACAGCGCTGCGGGACTGACTCGTGGTGTCAATTCCCTCCAACACTAATTTAGACGATAGTCGAGTCCATTCCATGTCGACGTGTGGCACTTTTGCGTGTTCGCGCGGGCTCTACACCATATATTGCATGCATGAAATACCTCAAGATGTGTGTCACGTATGTACAAAATTAAACAGATCAAAGAGTATCAAAACGCAGAGACATTATTTATAGGGTTTTGTTCGTCAGTCGGTGAAAACGGAACCGTTATAGCAGCACTTTGTCAATCATCTGCTAACGCTCCTTTTCTCCGGAGCAGGTAGAAGTGTTGTAGTTGTGCTCTTCAGTCCTGAGACTGGTTTGATGCAGCTCTCCATGCTACTCTATTCTGTGCAAGCTTCTTCATCTCCCAGTACCTAATGCAACCTACATCCTTCTGAATCCGCTTAGTGGAGTCATCGCTTGGTCTCCCTATACGATTTTTAACATCCACGCTGCCCTCCATTACTAAATTGGTGATCCCTTGATGCCTCAGAACATGTCCTGCCAACCGATCCCTTCTTCTGGTCACGTTGCGCCACAAACTTCTCTTCTCCCCAATCCTATTCAATACTTCCTCATTAGTTATGTGATCTACCCATTTAATCTTCAGCATTTTTCTGTAGCACCACATTTCCAAAGCTTCTATTCTTTTCTTGTCCAAACTATTTATCGTCCATGTTTCACTTCCATACATGGCTACACTCCATACAAATACTTTGAAAAATGACTTCCTGACACTTAAATCTATACTCGATGTTAAGAAATTTCTCTTCTTCAGAAACGCTTTCCTTGCCATTGCTAGTCTACATTTTATATCCTCTCTGCTTCGACCATCATCAGTTATTTTGCTACCCAAATAGCAAAACTCCTTTACTACTTTAAGTGTCTCATTTCCTAATCTAATTCTCTCAGCATCACCCGACTTAATTCGACTACATTTCATTATCCTCGTTTTGCTTTTGTTGATGTTCATCTTATATCCTCCTTTCAAGGCACTATCCATTCCATTCAACTGTTCTTCCGAGTCCTTTGCTGTCTCTGACAGAATTACGATGTCATCGGCGACCCTCAAAGTTTTTATTTCTTCTCCATGGATTTTAATATCTACTCCGAATTTTTCTTTTGTTTCCTTCACTGCTTGCTCAATATACAGATTGAATAACATCGGGGAGAGACTACAACCACTGCTTCCCTTTCATGCCCCTCGACTCTTATAACTGCCATCTGGTTTCTGTACAAATTGTAAATAGCCTTTCGCTCCCTGTATTTTACCCCTGCCACCTTCAGAAGTATCATGTAGAAATATTTTTCAAATACTAAGGTCTATGTTGCCCTGGCGTTGTAAAAAGATTCCATGTCAATGGTATCAAGAAGTACAGCTATTTATATCACATATCTTGTTACTAGCAAACTTAATCGTCAAAGTTTATAGATGGTTTATACAGAATCCTCAGAGCGCAAGTCCAGCTCGCACTTCTCTGGTTTTTATTTAACTGTACACTGTTCTTATTTGCAAAACTAACTTTTGTGGAGACCATATGGGAGTGGATGTTATAAACCGCATGTAACTCTTGAATTACGGTTTCTTTATGAAAAAAGCTTTTGAAATTGCTGAGGAAACTGGAAGAGTTAAACTCTGTTTGTTTGTTTAATATGTTTCCAGAAAAGTTTTGTCTGCGTCACAGTATTTACAGATGTAATAGATAAAGTTTTCTTCCATTATCCCCTGTGTGCAGTACAGTTAGTCCGTTGTGGTTGTCTGTTCGTTTTTAAATAAATACCTATTGTGGGTTAGTGCAGCCATGGTGTCAACACCGAAAATTAATGGACTGAGATGCCTTTGTGTGGATAATGCAACCTGGTTTGTCCTTCGGCTATGTCATGACAGACTAATGTTCAGGTGTCCCCCTGAGTGGACATTTCTCTCTCTCTGTCTCTCTCTGTCTCTCTCTCTCTCTCTCTCTCATACACTCTCTCTGTGTATGTGTATGTGCGTGTGTGTGTGTGTGTGTGTGTCTGTGTGTGTGTGTGTGTGTGTGTGCAGTGATAAGCATCACGACTGAACGCTCAACTGTAACCTACCATCCTTTTAAAACAGTCTCTTCCTCATCCCCTATTCTGACACCTGATACCGTGACGGCTGCTTTATTCCATAATACATTAAAAGGCATAGTTAACAGAGTCGCGTTTACGTGACAGCGCTGTCACATCGTAGAGACGGATGCGCCCGGAGCTGACACGGTGTGCCGATCTCCCGCCTCCCTTCCCCGCTGCCGGCGGCTGTATTAGCAGCATGGGGCGTGCTGCCTGCAGCTACTGCGTTAATTGCGTGAATCAAGTAACAGCCGTCGGCGGCGTCACGAACGACCGGCCTGGGACGAGCAGAGAGCGCATCGCGGGCTGCCGACTTTCAGGGGCGTGCACCGCGGTTTGTCGCGCAAAGGGAATACCAGAGAAGCGCGCTGGGTCAGCGATTCTCCAGTACATGCACCGCCTGGCTAGCTACTCGTTTCGTCTACCCTAGTCGTTGATTTTCCCGCTGTGGGACGTTTTAAGTACAGTGTGGGAAGCAAGTCAAGGAATTTCACAACATGCCTCAAGTGCTCTGTGATAACTTTTAATGTAGCACTTCCTGGCCTTGCCGAAGGCCAGTGATGGCCGCTATTGTGAATACTAGCGCATGCTCTCCGGTTAATGAGCAACGAGGTCTATTCTGTAGCATGGGTAAAATAAACCTTCACTTAACCCACCTAAAGGGAGGTGGCTCGTCCAGATCCTGATGTTTTCAGTCTGGCACTCTCTACTATGATTTGTGTTCTTTAATCTTTTCGTGCCAAGACTCGGGGTGGCCGAGCGGTTCTAGGCGCTTTAGTCTGGAACCACGCGACCGCTACGGTCGCAGGTTCGAGTCCTACTTCGGGCATGGAAGTGTGTGATGTCCTTAGGTTAGTTAGGTTTAAGCAGTTCTAAGTTCTAGGAGACTGACAACATCATTAGTTATGTCCCACAGTGCTCAGAGTCATTTGAACCATTTTCGTGCCCAGACTATGGAAAACTTAAATGTTTAATTTTTGGGGTGCCCATACCAAATCCTGCCTCAGGCATGGAAGTGTGTGATGTCCTTAGGTTAGTTAGGTTTAAGCAATTCTAAGTTCTAGGGGACTGACAACCTCATCAGTTATGTCCCATAGTGCTCAGAGTAATTTGAACCATTTTCGTGCCCAGACTATGGAAAACTTAAATGTTTAATTTTTGGGGTGACTATTACCAAATCAAGAGAAAAAGAGGGCAGTGTTATGTGATACGTAAATTTATTCTAATTTATGCAGGAGTTCGGAATCCCAGAAGAACATGTTCACCATATCTGTTCGGTTTATTTACTTTGTGCATAATTAATCAGCTGACATTAACTGACACAATACGAAAGGAAATTATAATGTCGTTTCACTTTACAAAGTTCTGAAGTTTCTTATGAGAAAACAGTGGTAAGACAACCTGTTGTTACTTTCTGCCCTCTGTCGGCGGAGATATTGGACTACCACAGCCAAAGAGATTCCTGTGCTGCCGAAGAGGCACACCAAGTCCAGAAAGGATTTCAATGCATGAATCCAACTCAGTTTTCTTTTATGTGTCTAGAAAGTGGCGGAATTTGCATGCACTGTCGGGCAGGAAAGGGTTAACACATTTTGAAAAAGATGCTTCTCAGCGGTTTGGTAGCAAGCTGCACACTTCCCAGGAAATGGCCAATTGCAGTGCCCATACTCTGGCTTTGGGACTGATTGGCCGAAATGCCTCCACAATAAAATTACTTCGTGTAGTGGTTTTGGTAGCGCGCTTAATCGAGAAGTCTGTCGGCTGTTCTCGCAAGTGTAGGACCGATGTCGTGGACCCTGTGGGAAGGATCTGTTGTTTTAAAATGTTGGGAGTATGAAATCGGAAGTGAGTGATGCTCAGTGGTCACTATACACTGGTGTGCAGAACTTAAGGACAAAACTAACTTCCGCATGCAGTATGACTGTCACATAGCCCGATGAAACTTGCACCATGTTTAGAAAGAACGGCGGCATTACAACAGAGAAAAAACTAAAGGAAATACGCAGTGAAACGAACAGAAATGATACTTTCTTTCAAAGGCAGTCTTACACCGAAATGTCCGCGAATTACGATACTCTCGTAGACATTACAAAAGGCGCAACATGGTTCTTAACAGCGTGTGTACCGTGCTCCCATGCTGTCCATGAGGCTGGATTGTTGTGGTAGGTCGCTCCATTCCTCTGCCAGCGCGGTTGACAATTGCTGGACGATCGTTGGTTCACGTGGACGTGTTACAACACGTTTTCGCAACGCATCCTATACGTCCTCGATAGAATTTAAGTCGAAGAAACACGCAGGCTATTTAATCCGCCGAATATCCTCTCCTCCCTATGAGTTCCTCCATATGCTCTGTTCGATGTGGTCGCGCATTGTCATTCACAAAAATGAAGAGAGGGCCAAATTCAACTCTCAAAAGCTTCACGTGGCAAAGGCGTATAGTGTCATACTATCTAAGAATTGCGAGTGTACCGGTGTGTATGCGAGATTATGTTCTCCATTCCATAACATCTGGACTACAAAAACGATCATGTTCAATAATGCTGGATGTACCCTCAAATGACGATGAGGGGGAACATGTAATGGACCTGGGAAAGTTGTGAATCGTATGTGCAATTAATACAATTAAAGGGCTGCAGGAATGTAAATACAGTATCCAACAGTTACTGTTTTTCCGTATGAATTATATATTTTCGACTAAGACTGCAGTGATGGCAGCCAACGAAAAATCTTTTAACAGCCAGTCGGAAGTGGTTAAACAGAAACAACTAAAGTATTGAAACTTCCAGACAGATTAAAACTGTGTGCCGAACGGTGACTCGAACTCGGGACCTTTTCTTATCGCAGGTAGTGGTCTACCATCTGAGTTCTCCAAGCATCCGTTCTCACAGCTCTAATTCCACCAGTACCTTGTCTCCTATCTTCCAAACTGTACAGAAGCTCTCCTCCAGACCTTAGAGAACTAGCACTCTTGGAAGAAAGGATATTGCGGAGATGCGGGTTAGTCACAGCCCGAGAGATGTTTCCAGAATGAAATTCTCACTCTGCAGTGGATTGTGCGCCTATGTGAAACATCCTGTGAAACTGACCGAGACTCTAACTCGAATTCGAGTCTCGGTCCGACACTCAGTTTTAATCTGCCAGGAAGCTTCTCATCAGCGCAGACTCCGCTACAGAGTGAAAATCTCATTCTGGGACTAATGTATTTCTATCACAAACTAAAATTAAGAAAAAATATGCCCGTTTTACTATTGATAATCAGAATATCCTCCCAGGTAAGAGTTAAAAATAACGGATTTGTGAAGTATATTTAGTTACACTGTTCGAGAAAAAAAGGAAACACCCAGAAGGAGAGAAGGATACACAATGAAACATCAAAGGTTGAGAGGGTTTGTGTTGTTATTTTAGTGATTATAAGATCAAGTCAAATTTGTAAGGAAATTTGCAGTATGAACCCGCTTATCAGTATGACGTGTCACCCCTTTTGGCTTGGATGCAGCTACTGACTCGATTGGGAAAGGTGTCATAAAGCTGTTGTATTCTGTCTTGAGGCACGCTGGCACACAACTGTTGTAACCGAACCTTAAGCCCGCATCTCGTGGTCGTGCGGTAGCGTTCTCGCTTCCCACGCCCGGGTTCCCGGGTTCGATTCCTGGCGGGGTCAGGGATTTTCTCTGCCTCGTGATGGCTGGGTGTTGTGTGATGTCCTTAGGTTAGTTAGGTTTAAGTAGTTCTAAGTTCCAGGGGACTGATGACCATAGCTGTTAAGGCCCATAGTGCTCAGAGCCATTTGAACCATTTGAACCGGATATTCTGGATACTATCACTGAGCTGGAATTCATGTCCGAACTGAAGACACAAATGTCATATCGGGGACGGAATAAGGGATCTTGCTGGCTACAAGAGTATCTCATTAAGCAGACAGTGAAAATGTTGACGTGCATTGACCTTTTAAGAGATGGCGTCACTCCATTGTCACATTAGAGGTAACACAGGACGATGCAAGACGTCCGACAGTTTTCGATGTGGAGTTAGAGTTCCCTCGATCGCTACCAGCCGTTATCTGAAAGTCATATACCATGGCTCTTCAGACAATGATTCCAAAAGTAACACCGTTGTGCATCACCACAACACTGGAAGAATAGGACCTCTGCCCAGGTTGCCATCACACACATCCAGGGTATAGTAGATCCACGACTCATCGCTGGACACATGCGACGCCATGCGTCAGCATGCCAAGCTAACTGGTCACGACACCAATTCCAACTCAACCATTTGGGTCGTGGTATTAACGGTAGCTTATGAATGGGTCGATAATTGCCTAATCCGGCTGCTATTGGCAGGCGCAGATATGAAGGCGTTACTATGTGCTCCTTGCATCCTTGTGATGATCGACTCGAACCTTGAGAACGGGACTGACTCTCCTCGCGTTTCAGTGCAGTCCAAAGTAGGACCACCGTCACATCCGAATAATCCACAAATCTGGAATGACTGCAGACGTTCAGTGCACCCTTGTGGCCGTTGCACGTGCCATTGAGAATTACACTTCTAATCATTTACGTACTGCCATTATCCGCGTTTTGCTTTTGTTAATGTTCATCTTATATCCTCCTTTCAAGACACTGTCCATTCCGTTCAACTGCTCTTCCAAGTCCTTTGCCGTCTCTGACAGAATTACAATGTCATCGGCGAACCTCAAGGTTTTTACTTCGTCTCCATGAATTTTAATACCTACTCCAAATTTTTCTTTTGTTTCCTTTACTGCTTGCTCAATGTTGTTGTTGTTGTCTTCAGTCCTGAGACTGGTTTGATGCAGCTCTCCATGCTACTCTATCCTGTGCAAGCTGCTTCATCTCCCAGTACCTACTGCAACCTACATCCTTCTGAATCTGCTTAGTGTACTCATCTCTCGGTCTCCCTCTACGATTTTTACCCTCCACGCTGCCCTCCAATGCTAAATTTGTGATCCCTTGATGCCTCAAAACATGTCCTACCAACCGATCCCTTCTTCTAGTCAAGTTGTGCCACAAACTTCTCTTCTCCCCAATCCTATTCAATACCTCCTCATTAGTTACGTGATCTATCCACCTTAACTTCAGTATTCTTCTGTAGCACCACATTTCGAAAGCTTCTATTCTCTTCTACATACCATTGGGAATGTAGTCAAATTAAATCGGGTGATGCTGAGGGAATTAGATTAGGAAATGAGACACTTAAAGTAGTAAAGGAGTTTTGCTATTTAGGAAGTAAAATAACTGATGATGGTCGAAGTAGAGAGGATATAAAATGTAGACTGGCAATGGCAAGGAAAGCGTTTCTGAAGAAGAGAAATTTGTTAACATCGAATATAGATTTATGTATCAGGAAGTCGTTTCTGAAAGTATTTGTTTGGAGTGTAGCCATGTATGGAAGTGAAACATGGACGATAACTAGTTTGGACAAGAAGAGAATAGAAGCTTTCGAAATGTGGTGCTACAGAAGAATACTGAAGATAAGGTGGATAGATCACGTAACTAATGAGGAGGTATTGAATAGGATTGGGGAGAAGAGAAGTTTGTGGCACAGCTTGACTAGAAGAAGGGATCGGTTGGTAGGACATGTTTTGAGGCATCAAGGGATCACAAATTTAGCATTGGAGGGCAGCGTGGAGGGTAAAAATCGTAGAGGGAGACCGAGAGATGAGTACACTAAGCAGATTCAGAAGGATGTAGGTTGCAGTAGGTACTGGGGGATGAAGCAGCTTGCACAGGATAGAGTAGCATGGAGAGCTGCATCAAACCAGTCTCAGGACTGAAGACAACAACAACAACAATGGTATATAGTTACATTGACATCCTGCTATGTCTTCTGAGTGCTTCACTTTTCTGTCTGGCAGTGAACATGTCATTAGCAGGCTGTGTATGGGGGTTGTTTGAATTAAGTCATCGTTTCAATTTGCCCAGTTGAGGTGAAAACATATACAGATTTATGGCGCACCTTGTAGGTAACTGCCAACGGCCTTGCCGCAGTGGTAATACCGGTTCCCGTCAGATCACCGAAGTTAAGCGCTGTCAGGCTGTGCCAGCACTTGGGTGGGTGACCATCCGGTCTGCCGAGCGCTCATGGCAAGCGGGGTGCACTCAGCCCTTGCGAGGCAAACTGAGTAGCTACTTGAGCCAGAGGTACCAGCTCCGGTCTTGTAAACTGACGTACGGTCTGGAGTGTGCTGTCCACATGTCCCTCCATATCCGCATCCAGTGACGCCTGTGGGTTGAGGATGACGTGGCGGCCGATCAGTACCGTTGGGCCTTCAAAGGCCTATTCGGACGGCGTCTTGTAGGTGACTGCATCTCTGCTAAACTGTCCAATATTTTAATTATGTGATTTCATCTCTTCAACTCAAAACGTAAGTCTTGGTTGGTCTTCCAGTAGAATGTGTATTGTATCACATCAAGCGTAACAGCAATGTTTACTACAGTAGGAGTATATCTAGTGTGTTGATTTCCTTAGCATTACGAAAAATTCATTGTCGGTTTACGCCAATTATATCAGCTAGTTCGGGTTTAGAGTTGTGATGTAGATGGCGAAGTGTGGCACCCTGAAAATATTCTAAGTTCAGAGTTGGCGGCCACCACTTGGACCGCTCGGTAAGCCGTGGCTCATTAGCAACCACTTGATGCCGCGCAACAGCCGGACCACTTGGTTCAGCCGCGTGGCTGGGAATGTGGCATGCTGATGCTGTAACGATGAAGGAGACATGCAGGGAGTGCCAACGATGGCGAACTTTGTGAAACATTAATGGCAGACATTTCACAGTTCATATAGAAATTAATAGTAAACAAAGGAATCATGATACCTCAAAAGGAAACACTTACATTACCATTATTTGCACATTGATTCTGATGGTGTAATCAGATTTTCAATATCTTTATTAATTTAAAGTAAATTATACAAATAACACCCAGCAACGAATTTCTAAAATCTAAACGGTTCATCCGAGTTTGTCGATCGACGTGTTGTTAAAAAGCTATTAGTGTAAACCTAAATTGGTATGAATTACATATATCTGAATTGAATAGTACATGAATTATTGGAGGTCAAAGTGACCGATCTCTATCAATCACGTCAGGCTATAAGTACTCCAAATGGTTCAAATGGCTCTAAGCACTATGGGACTCAACATCTGAGATCATCAGGCCGCTAGACTTAGAACTACTTATACCTAACATAAGAACACCACACACATCTATGCCCGAGGCTGGATTCGAACCTACGATCGTAGCAGCTGAGCGGTTCCGGACGGAAGAGCCTAGAACCGAATGGTCACAGCGGCTAGCAATGTGAGTACTCCACAGTGACACGAAAAAACGGTATCAGCATGCTTATTAATATATTTAATATAATTAATGTTTTCCTGTCTCATCTTTTCTGTTTTCTTGTATGTCATATCTAACGCTTTTTACGTTACAAAATGTATCTCTATTTAAAGCAGATAAATATGTAACTGCATCCTGTTATTATTAATGCTTACGTTATGCCTGAATCAGCTGCAGCACAATTCCATGTGTCTAATTTTGAATGTACAGTAGCCTAGTTGTTTCTGCGGCTACTAGATGGCGCTCGTAGCAACACCATGTTTACTTGCCCACACTTTCTAAAGTGGGCACCTCAGTCTCGTTGCAACCTTTATTCACAGTATGAGCAGCCCTTAGCGGCTCTGCATCTCACAAGTGTTCATGAGGACGCCTTTCCGGCTTAGATCTTTTTTAATATGTGACATGTAAGAAATGCATCTTTTGGAGTCAGTACAAATTTTAATTTTATTAATGTACTATATACCTAATGTTTTAGTACAGTTAGTCTAATTCTGAAGCTGACGCTCATAGTAGCGTCGAAACCACGTCAATTTTGACTTAATATTTGTGACCGAGAGCTTATTTGTTACTATATATTCGTCTATGTCTTTGTTTATATCCGATATATACTATTCATGAAGAAATTGGTCAAATATTTACTGGCTTACTTCTGTCTATTCCTTTGATATATGTTTATTTAATGTGTTATGTATTTAATAATGTGTCTTAAAGAGCGTGTTTACGATCCAGCTGTAGGAATATTTATTTAATTTCAAGTTATTTAAATGTAAATCTAGTATTTCGAATGTGTTCCATTATGCCTGTGAATGTGTGCAATTGCTTGAAGACAGGGCAGGAGCTCTCTAGGCAACCACATCGATCGTTCCAAAAAGTAGACATGGAGAGATTGCACGGAAATGGTGGAAGAGCATCGTTTCGAGAGAGGACAGGGAAGTTCTGGACAGTATGGGAGAGAACACGAGAGATTTTCGGACAGTACACCGCGACGGACGCACTGTCTCAGGAGAGACTTGGAGAGCGTGGTCACGGGAGATAGAAATATTTCGTAGTGCCGATTAGTGTACTTATGAGAATTCTGTGGCTTCTGCAGTGAAGACGTAGTACGCATTTGGAAGTGAATATCTCGCGAGCTTTGTTCCTGTTCATAACTAATTACGGGAAGTAGGAATCCATTGTATCTCTGTTATTCATATATTTCATTTAATTGTTGGACCATCGACAACGATAAGTGTTTTTCAGTAATATAGGTCATTCTTGTAGGTACGTCTGCTATTGTATTCATCATTTAAAGTTGTTAAAATAGTACGTGTAGAATTTACTTAATTGCAGTCTTTCATTTATAAATGTCTTTGTTACGTTGAAAATTCGCAGCTGCCAAGTGATAGGAACCTTCGACCATTCGATTCATGTGTGTATTCATGTTATGTACTGTAGACTCATCAGTATTTGGCTTGTAATGCGGCAACTGCGCATCGCAGCCCCTAGACAACAAAACCAGTCAAAACTTTTAATATTTCAACTCTGAGTCTGAGGGCACGTAGTTGAGGGCCACCACCACACTCATCACATTTTTTTTAATTTGAATGCCCGCTGAGTATTGATAGTTGCGCTATAAGATAGTTACTTTTGTTTTTACTCTTTTAATAACGCCCTCCTTTCTCAATCCAAGGAATCTACACACTCAACAAAAGGTTTTAACTTCAAATTCACTGGACATTCGCGCAGATTTTACTAGTATCTCCTTTCACTACCTGAAGAGCTCTGTGTTCTAGTAGCGTCGCAATAAATGTGGCTTGAAGTCCAATACGATGTAATTATAAATTTTAAAGCTGCTATTACGTCGCTGGAGAGAAAGGGTTTAGTCACTTGATGTTCAGTAAATCGCTTCGAGCAAAGTTACCTGCAGCATTTCAAAGTAAGGTGCTTCATGCCCCCAGCATCGAGTCATGTGTGAGCCACCAGTTTCGTATTACAACTGACATGTTGACTCTCACATGAACGTATACCGGGTTTATTAGGAATCTTACCTCCTTTGTTGAACAGTAACTGTGTCTAATATATATATATAATGACAGCTACTGAAAAAACCTAAATTAATTACAAAGTACGGCGTGCACACACTTTATTCATCATGTAAAAGTCGCTACAGATATTCGAATTTAGGTCATGACGTGTTCGATATGCCTGCCATCATTGGCGATGAGGTGGCGCAGACGAATAGCGAAATTCTGCATGACCCGTTAAAGTGTCGGAACAATTGTGTTTTCGATGTCCTGAATGGCTGTTTTCAGGTCAGCAGTGGTTTTGGGGTTATTGCTGCACACCTTGTCTTTTATTCAGCCCCACGAAAAGAAGTGGCATGTTTTCAGATCCGGAGAATATGGCGGCCAATAGAGGCTCGTGCCAGTGGCCTATGGGTACCCCAAAGCCAGAATGTGGCCCAGAAAGTGGCCCTCCAGTACAACAAACACCCTCCTGCTCCGATGGGGTCGACATCCGACTTGCATGAACCACAGCTTGTCGAAATCAGTCACTTTGGATAACGGGGATGAAGTCACCATCCAACACCTCCACTTAGCGTGTGGTAGTCACCGTACCATCAAGGAATATCGCACGGATTATTACGCGACTGGACATTACACAACACAGTCACCCGTTGAGTGCGAAGAGACTTCTCGATCGCGCAGTGCCCCAAATGAGATAATTTTGGTTATTGACTAATCCTTTTAAATGAAAGTGGGCTTCGTTCCTAAATCAAACCATGTGCATGTGCATATTAATTACCATCATTCCCCGCTGCCAACTGGGCAGCAAACCGTTCAGAAGTTACATCGATTTTATTTCAATAATTTTCGCCTTGTATATACATGATGTCAAGTCGACAGCCTGCTTAGCTGTAGGTACAAAGATGGTCGACGAGTGGTTTACAACATTGCTAACATTTACCAGTGCAAGTGTCTGCCTGCTGATCTGTCACTCTATATTGCTGTAAAGAGATTCCACCATGAGCATCTGTGCTGAGTTCATTTAGTGCCAGTCAGTGCAAGAATACAAAATTAGTAGAAAAATGTACTAAACGTCAAATAATTGACTTACATTTCCAATTGAATATTAACCTATGACATTCTACTTAGTTTTAAGATGCTTGAAACTAAAATTGTACGGTGTTTAAAGTTTTGAATATGATAAAGTAGGAGAGAAAAATTACATAACTTCAAGTCACAGTAATAGAACACTACTGCACATAAATTACAGGAGACACACACGCAGAATGACGACAC
This sequence comes from Schistocerca gregaria, assembly GCF_023897955.1. Classification (NCBI taxonomy): domain Eukaryota; kingdom Metazoa; phylum Arthropoda; class Insecta; order Orthoptera; family Acrididae; genus Schistocerca; species Schistocerca gregaria. The sequence continues at coordinate 925,409,180 of NC_064922.1, read as the reverse complement.
ATATCAGCGGAGAGAGTATATCTCCAAATTTCGATACGTATTAGTGTCACGGCGAAGCTGCAGAAGGCACCGCTAGAGGCAGGTATGTCAAATCATGTAGGGAAATCATCTGCTCCGTACACTGACGCATCGGATTAGTTCGCTCCTGCAGATACGCAACCAAATGAACACAGTATCCAGTCAGTGTCATTGCGCCGTGTAGAGTGGCAGCGAATTGTGCGTATGTGCACATCCACCCGTATTGACGTTTGCCGCGTCACAAACGGTGCCCATTTGACGACCCATAATTGACTTTTTAAAATTTTGGGAGATGCTGCATCCAGTGATATTTGTCTTCTTTTCGGGTGTCTCGTAGCCTTCGAACTGTCATCTTCTGAAACACGGAGGTGCTTACGAATAACCCTGGACAATCATACGCATGTTTAAAGTGTACCACAAATGATATGTGATAAAGACCGACTGATATAGACTCGAAGGGGGAATTATAAATTTAGCTCGAAAATGTTTTAATGTAACGACAAATTTTCTTAAAATTGTTTGTCCCCTGTTGCGCTTCCTCAGGGGTTGAATTTCCAGAACCACTGAAACCCGTGATTTTTATATTTCTAACCGAGAAGTCAAATATCAACTGTCATAGGTGTAGTCTGAAGAATTCTTTAGTAGTTCTTTAGAAGTTATTTGTTTTTGTAAAGAACTCGCACCCATTATTTTACTCACATAGTGGTTAATTGACAAAAATGCTGAAACACATGTTTCTTTGTCTCTGACCGAAAAGCCAAACACAAATCTTCAAAGATTTAGCTTCAAAAATGCTTTCGCAGTGAAATACTTTCATAAGACGTTTCAACCCGTGTTTCACCCCTTAGGTGTTGAATTTTCAAAAACAATGACGAGCATATGTTTTGTTTCTAGCAGAGGAGGTAAATTCAAATGTTCATAAACTTCAAAATTGCTTACAAAATGAAATATTTCCATAACAATTTTTATCCCCTGTTTCACCTCCATAGGGGTTGAATTTCTAAATCCCGTGAAACACCTCTTTATTTCTAAGAAGTCAAGTTTAAATTATCATAGATGAAGCTATAAAAATTATTCCACAGTCAAATAAGTTCATAAAATATCTGATCTCCTATTTCACCCCATTTGGGGCTCAGTTTCCTAAAACGGAAGACGTATTTTTTTTATTTGCAGCCTAGATGTAAAATACCAAAGTTCATAGATGTAGCTTTAAAAATACGTTGGTAGTTCTTTAATAAGAATATATTTTTAAAAAACTACCCTCTACGTCACCTGCACAGTGTTTGCGAGGGGGCACAAAAGTTTTTCGGTCATGGATTTCGTTTGACTTCAGCATACTAACTTAGCGGTTGGCAAGTATTAAATACGTGATAAATGGTTATAAATGTATGTATGCTCTGTAACCAAAGTCTCTATATTGTAGTACGCACTACAGGGTTAGTGGGGCAACACTTGTGTTCTTGTGTACCCTTGAGATTAATCCTAGGACGCCCAAGCCTTTTATCCTAACTTGGATACTTGGATGCCTAAGGGGGGGGGGGGGGTGTTCGGCGAGTCCACAGGTATTAAATAAGTTTACTAACGAAAAATGACCACTTTCAAAATGGTTTATGTATTTTAACTGAGGCATCGGTTTATAAATGTTGTTGTTTGTTATAAATATTGGATTGAGTGAATAAAAAATTGACATATTACAATACAAAATACGGATGTGTTCATATACAATAGACTACTCAGAGTCCTCAACTTCAAGGCAAGAGACACACTTCCCAATTTTTTCTGAATGTGTGTTACACACATGTTTATGACACTGTCCACAACACTGTTTTGGTTTACTTAGGTTGTTGTACTTCTGCTTCTTTGTTTTAGCTTCTCTTACACAAATACGGCACCGACCTTTCCCTGCAGGAGGCTGAAATGCTTCTGTTGTCACTTCTTTGATTTTCTTTTGTAGAATAGTCTCCATTGATTGAACAATTTGGTTAGATAATCCTCTTGTGTTGGCACTCCTTTCTTCTACCTGCAATTCCACTAGTTCCATCCCAGCTTGCAGAAGGTAAAGTTTCCGTTTGTTCTGTTTCTTTTCATTCCATCTTGTATGTTGCTGGATGAATATGGTAGTTGCATTGATAGCACAAATGTCAACGAGAGAGTAAAATACTGATAGAGGCCATCTCTTTGTTCCCCTCTTGCATACGCGCCATTTGATCAATGGTATCAGTTCCACCTTTAGTGGAATTACAATATGCATTATCTCTGTTTTATTCTTCTCTCCTCCAACAGTGCTTTTATCTTGGTGCATTGTTGTCAACATCAGTAATTTTTTACTTGGTTTCGTTTTTGCTGTGTAGGACACCAAAGTTACTGGTTTGACTGGAGAGTTCCCACTGTACTAACTTTGTAGTCTTGCTATAACTCTTCCGCCAAATCCACCGATGTGTAGTATCGGTCTGTAGTAATATTTCGACCATTATTTTTCACAGGTGCTACCAGACGTTTGACAACAGCTACTGAACCCTGTTCTACTTTCGACAAATTTTGAACATTACCTGCATAGGGTTCCATCTTCAAGACATATCTGTCAACTGCATCCGACATCATGCATGTAAGGATGTCATACTTGCCCGATTTATCTTTCATAAGTACTTTGAAGGGTCAGCTCTAAACAAGCTGAATATTTCATCAATGGTTAGGTGGACCCCTGGTTTATACAGTAGTGGAAACCTATCATTCATTTTGTTGAGAACATCACGGATTGCTGTGAACTTGTCTGCTTCCCTTCCTAGCTGGCGGATACTTTTGTCATCAAACCTTATGATTGCAATAAGTTCCTTGAAACGTTCTCTTGCCATAATACCCTTGTAAACTGGACGACCCATCAGGTCTGACCAAAGATCGTGTACACTGACAGAAATGTCCTTATTTGCCCCCATTAGTATCAGGATTCCTATAAAGGCATAGAATTCTTTCTCATTAGTCAAAGTAACGTTTTACTATAACATCCTTGATGTCAGGCGTAAGAAGTAACTTCAAGGCTTCTCCAGGTGAATGGCAAACATCAGCTGGAGTTACTCCTGCCTGCTCTCGTACTATATTAGCAACAGATCTCCGAGGAATTCTAGGCTGTGTAGAAACGTACCTTCTTCCAGACTTGGCCACAATAACATCCTGATGGTCACTGCGTGAAGCTGTGCTATCTTCATCTTCTCTAACAACCACATCACTTTCCCGATCTGAATCATACTCCATAACACCATCCTCATATTCAGATTTACTCCTCGAGTCAGACTCTTCATCTATAATTTCATTCAGAAGCTTTCTGTACACGGGTCACGTATTCTTTCAGTCATTTCTAAGTCTGTGTGAACAGTATGGAACTTCACTAACTCACTGCAAGTTTACAAGATACATAACAGTTGACTGACGTCAACAATCAATTCCTCTGAAAGTAAACCGATTGTTGTGAATATCAAGAATACCAACCAACAAGAAACAAACTTGCATTGCTGTAGAGATGAGAAATACGAAAACCTACTAAGGAAAATTTCCTATAGCATGGAAGCCTAAAAGGGGGGGGGGGGTTGTTGGACCCATAATAAGTTTATTAATTTTTTCTTTCAAAGCAGGAATTTTCCATAAAATATATTGACACTTTTTCTTATAAAAAATAATAAATTTCCGGGTTCTTTTCGGAACAGTAGATTGCCTCTCATGGATAGGAATGCTTTTATTTTACAAAGTATGGAAAGGCTCTTTTCTACTGTTTCTTTAAGGATGTTATTTACTCGGCACAATGGCTGAGAGCTGCACCTACACAACTTGAATAACTTTTCTATATAGAGTCAAGGCTGTCGCATGAGAAATGTAATGGAGTGTAGTGTTGTGGAGGACAGATGGGACTCACATACGCTGTAGCGCACAATACCGTGAGCTGCAACAACTGCTGCCTGCGTCGCTCGCTGCTGACAAATAACACAACTATCTCTTTTTATCTGGATTGACCTTCGCCAATCAAACTCTCCCTACGCTGTGATGAAGTCAATCTCCTATCCGCCCCTTGTCTAACTATTGGCATGGTACACCTGTCAGATAACCAGTCCACCGCGATGCCACTCACATTCACTTGCAGGTGTTTAACTAGTACTCTGTCCGTGTTCACACCGCAGAATAAGTGTGGCAGCCAACACAGTGAACAACGCTTAATCGCGAGCGACTCAATATAGAGTATCACTCTGATTTGCTAACGACACAGGTGCTCTCCCAGGGAAGTATTGAGGAGAGACTTTGTTCCTCACTCTTTGCGTACATGATGTACGAGCGCACCTGCTCTTGTTATATCTTCCTGCTCCAAGAGCGACCACGGAACAGCCCCTTTTTCTGTAAAAGTTGCAAAGGTATATCATTCTCTGTCTTCCCTCACTCCTCTGGCTCTTTGCTTCAGAAATATTCCCCCAATCAGTGTTGCTCTTTTAAAAGGGAGACTGACGTTTCGTTTGAGTTGACCAATGCGGAAATATGTAGCATCTCCCTTAGGCATATACTGTCCTCCTGTAAGGACTCCACAATTACTCTGTCATTCCGACAAAAAAAAATGCGTCTTCTGGGCGCTCTCACACAATGAAGCGGAATTTGCCTTTAAGTCGAACATGGTGGTCGTTATCCCTTTGCTCTGGCAAAAGCTGTTCTCTCTCTGGGCGATCGTTCCATCCGAAGTAGGTGTGTGCCAACCCACCCTCTGAAGGGACGGGCCTCCCAGCAGGCTGGCCGCCTCCCTAGAACGAAAATTCCTATAGTCATCGTGTTGCGTACGTTAGCCTCGACTTTTTCAACCTCAGTGCAAACTTGTGATTTACTTATTAGGTTTGCCTATCGCTTACATGAATTCATACAAAACTGACTCTACCTTATCTAGTTTGGATTCGAATGAAACGTCTTTATGTGTAGAATACGATTGTGAGGACGGAATATGTAAGAAATGAAGGTCAGGGGACCACACCACAGTGGCACATAGGATTTTTGTTTGTGTTGTTTCTTTGTCTTTTCTATGTAGATATGTGTGGGGTTTAGATTTTTTGAATGTCACTCGCTCACATGAAACTTGTACCTGAGATATTAATTTGATTCAAATAAAGAAAAGCTAAACTGAATTCTGAGTTCGGAGTCTAATTCGACAGTGTAAAGAATAGAATCCCCACTGAAAGATACACAAATGGCGTAAATAATAAAGAACAATATTGTTGAAAAGTGGTTACAAGTCAGTCTTGCAGAGATAAGCCAGTTATTCCAGGTCAAAGAACTGGACTCAAAGAATCAATGTCATATTGGGATTTTATTACTATTTAAAAAATCAGTATTTAGGGAGGAATGATTTAATTAGAGTTCATTAAAGAAAAGGCAAGGGTGTTAACATCTTTATTCACTTAATGGCTTTTTTTAAGTGATAAAGAGTAAACAATAAGGAAAAGAGAACAAGAAATAAGGTTTACAGATCGTACGAGAGTTCCTGAAGTGTAAGCCCTGCATGGCTTGCCATGAAGTGCAATTAAACGCTATATCGCCGGTTTGCAATGAAATTATAACTGGTTACTACGTTTGCAAGTATCACAATACGAAACGGTTTATTAAATTTAACTGAACAAGGATGTAGGAGAATAAGACTTACAGTAAGTGTGTGAAACGTTGGTCACGGTAAATATTTATTATACGTTTTTAAGCGATTTTTTTTAAATAGTGGATCTTCGCGTAGTAAACTATACCGATCGTAAGCATGAATAACCAGCGATAGTTATAGTTATTTCGGGCTGTAGAGTTGATTGATGTCGGTCAGAGGTTTTAATCATTTAAATAATTACTAATAACGCCAGAACCTGCGCAAGTTTTGAGTCATAACGTACGCAATTTACTGAGAACTGTTGAATTGTTGTTGTCAATACCAACCTACGTTACGACTCATTTAAAGAGCGAATAAAGGTTTCAGATAAGGCGCATTGTGCACAAGATTTAATTAAATCGTAATTACTATGACGATAGGTACTGATATTAAGTATGTTGACCCTTTACTAGTTTAACGTACTGCAACACTATTGACGAGTGTAGCATTGACAATGTGTGTACGATGTAATGGGGGAACGTAACCTGTGTACTTCTGTTTTAGTCGGATGCGTAGTTTGCTCGCAGTTCCTATTGCGTTCGCTCAATAAACATCCTGGACTACAATTTAACGATTTGTAACAGTACTGGGACAAAGTGTGTCTAGTCTTGAAGGCAAGGCTATTGTCAGTATAGAAATTAGTCACTTCTCGACACGCGATACTGAATATACAAAATGGCGTAGCACAGTACAAGTTAAATTCCGAAAAATGCTGAAACACGTATTTCTTTATATCTGACTGAGAAATCAAATGTCAGTTTTCGTAGGTCTAGCTTCAAAATTACCTTAATAGCCACATCTTGTAAATAAGATCTTCATCCACTATTTCACCCTCTTAGAGACGGAATTTCCAAAAAACCTTAAACGGAACCTGCAGTATAAAATCCACACTTTCACCAAATTTCAAGTTTCTTTACTTAACGGTTTGTGCTAGGCGATGTTGAATCAGTCAGTGAGGACATTGCCTTTTATATAAAGGGATAGTTTAATATTTTAGGTTTTTTCCCAGAACGGTTTTTTTGTATCTGTCGTTATTTTGTTCTTCTTACCACTGCGAACAGACTATCTGGATACATCTCTCGTAATTAGCATCATTTTTCTGGCGTGTAACCGACTTCATGAACGTAATTCATTGCTTTTTTCTGTGAGTAGTTTACCACAGTTTACTTTTAAATCCTATAATCATTTGAGGCATGTGTGATCCTTTAAATACTGCTATTGGAGCGAGCGCTTACCCTGAAAGTCGATGGACGTAAGAGAGGCTACTAAAATATTAGATAGGAAAAATCTGGTAAATGATGGCTCACAACTTAATTTCACCGTGACGGGGAAATAGCCTGATTGTTCGGAACGACCTTCTCCTGTAGGGTACATATGTGCCAAAATCTCTATGCCGTGAATTTTATCTGGTCGTGCAGCGGGGGGTATGGCATGACACATGCGCTGAATCACTCAGTGTCAGCGGGCAGCCAATTATTATGAAAAATGGGGCTTCAGCGTTACGTTATTCATTACGGTTTGGAGAACGTAAGAGCAGCGGACTGCACTGTATCTTCAATAAAAGTAACTTTTCAGATTTATCCTTCGAGGCAAGGCTTAATTTCTGCCGGAACGGCTTTCCAGCACTACCGGAGGATTTTCTTTTAAGTCACTGGAACATGTCGGCACATGTCGGTACGCAATCAGCATACGTGTATTAAATCGAATCGTAGCTATAATTTGCTACTGCGGCGAAACCAGTGAACATGACAATGAGTGCCCAACATGATGCGATAAGAAAGGGCGTGGGTCGAGGTTCTGTGTGTGTGTGTGTGTGTGTGTGTGTGTGTGTGTGTGTGGAGGTGGTTGGGTGATATGGTTGATGGCATGTACAATTTCTGAAATTAAGCACTGCTTATTTACTGGCCTTGAAGTCAGTGAATGCATTTTTAACTGCTAACCATCCAGCACTATTAGTGCGACAGGATAGTTCCGTCCGAGAACATTCTTGGCCATTTGGACTTTATGTAGAGTCGCAATTTCTGCAAAGTGTCTTCATAACATTGCACACGTGATTGTAGTTCCACGCTGTCGGGCAAAATCATCCTGTTGCACGATAACGCCCACTTCCACATTGTCAATTGGTTGAATGCTTTGCTTCAGCAGTTTGGTTGGGAAAAACTGCAACATTTTCCGTACAATTCTGGTCTTTCACCATGGGATTTTCCCAACTTTGGAGACTGAATGCGAGAATGACTGCGGTTGTGAATCCGCAGCGACCGACCGCATTCTACGCAACATAAGCTGATCACCCAATCTGCTTGTAGGATAAATGTCTTAGCGCTTGAGGTGATTACTTTTGAATGGAATCATTCCATGGTCCCTTTGAGGCCGGCGTTCGGTTTTCATTTGACATAGAAACTTTTATGAGATCTGTGCAAATTGGTTTCCTGTAAATGCAGAATCTATATCTACCATCTTTAGCAACAGTTACGTCAGTGAAATTAATTACCCCTTTACAATTACATTCGACAGTAAGTTTACTTTAGAATGGAATGTACTTAGCTTCACATCTACTTCACCGATCTCATTTACATTCCCTTTGAACAATAAACTGGAATTGTTAACGAAGCAGCAATGCCGTATTATTTTCTTTGCTAACTACGGTTTGTCATCAAAAAATTATTGCTTAGTATAGTTATAGAGTATTTCAGTTACAGTACCGGCGTTAGCGTTAACCATTGCTGGCAAATTTTACTGTTAAAAGTAATATTAGCTAAAGTGAATTCTAACGACACTATTAATTTCATAGTTTCTCCCAGGTGTACGTTTTTATGCGTCAGTAAAGTGTTTTAAATAAATTCTGGTTTCGATGATTGTCACATTTGTGTGCAAGTTCACTGAGTCAGGGGACCCAAGGAATATTCCTCCTGGTATCCCGACATGTTTGACACTACCAGAAAAATCAGAGATGTTTTTAATATTACATTGTTGAATATTGTGTGTGGCTAACAGCAACTCAGACTGTTACAATTAATAACTCACTAATTAACACAATTGGTACCAAAAGAAACGATTAGCACGCTATCACGTAAACAAAAAGTTTACGTAGACTGGCGTGAGCAGTAGATAATGACAGAATTACACACATGTAAACTGTTGGTGGGATGCACAGTCGCCGATTAGAACAGTGCAAGAAACAATTTATCGACAGAAGAAAAGTCGACGTTCAAGTATCGCCACATAATAGAGCAATGTAGCGGACAGAATGCAAAAAGAAACAAGCAGAGTTGCAACTAAAATTGATGTTTTTTAGTTGGTGACCTTTCTCGCGCAACACCCATTCTCAAACCAACCAATATTTTCCAAGTAATACGTCAGTCCAAAATAACAGTAAATAAAGTGGATACATTCGTCAATGATCCCAACTAACGTTCGTTAACTTACCTTCCTGTATCAATCTCTTTTTCGTGCGCCTCCTACCACAAAGGGTAGTAAACCTATAAAGTGAGTACATTCCAGTTTTTGTGCTTCTGGTATTAATAAAATAATCTTTGTAGAAATGATATTTTTATTTAATATTACGGTGATTCATTGTCCTAGGACTGATTCTCAAATACTTTTGCAGTTTTTGTGAAGTTGTGTAACGTGTTAAGCTGGATTAGGCTAATACGGTGATGCCATTACTGCAGCCTTAAATTCATGTCAGAATGAGATTTTCACTCTGCAGAAGTGTGTGAGCTGATATGAAACTTCCTGTCAGATTAAAACTGTGTGCCGGACCGAGACTCGAATTTGGGACCTTTACCTTTCGCTTGCAAGTGCTTGGGTAGCGCAGATGGTGCCGGCACGGTAGCTCAGCGTGTTCGGTCAGAGGGCCGATTGTCCTCTGTAATAAAAAAAACTGAGTGAAGGAATCAACGATCAACCTGAACAGATGTCATGTGACGTCCGCCCAGACCAGAGGTAACGAAAAATGAAAAAGCTGGCAAGGTAGCTCAGCGTGTTCGGTCAGAGGGTTAGCTACGCCCTGTAATAAAAACACTGAGTTAATCGATCAACAACCAACTTAAACGGATGTATTAGGACATCCGCCACGAGCAGTTGCAACGAACGAAAGTGAACAAAATGAGATTTTAAAAAAAATAGATGATAGAGCACTTGCACGCGAAACCAAAAGGTCCCGAGTTCGAATCTCTGTCCGGCAAACAGTTTTAATCTACCAGGAAGTTTATGAGCGCACACTCCGCTGCAGAGTGAAAATCTCATTCTGGAAACAATCCCCAGGCTGTGCCTAAGCCATGTCTCCGCTATATCCTTTCTCCCAGGAGTGCTAGTTCTGCAAGGTTCGCAGGAGAGCTTCTGTGAAGTTTGGAAAGTGGGAGACGAGGTACTGGCGGAAGTAAAGCTGTGAGGACGGGGCCTGAGTCATGTTTGGGTAGCTCAAACGATAGAGCACCTTGCCGCGAAATGCAAAGGTACCGAGTTCGAGTCTCGGTCTGGCACACAGTTTTAATCTTCCAGTAAGTTTTAAATTCATCTCGCTTGTTTAGTCATACAACATGTGTTTATCCTAACTTTGTTACACTAACTCCGGTACGTTATAAAGAATCATCGCATTGCGAAGTCCATACAGGCATTAATATACCGACACAGCGTCATGCATCGTCCTGCTAGCAACGAACCAGTGGTCACTAATTAGACCAATTTCTTCACTATCTCACGACATTATGGCTATTCCACTGTCTCTGTTTACTAATGATCAAATAAACAACCTTTAATGTTTTGTATGAAGTGAAAGGGCAATTATAGCCTCTAAAATAAAGCTCAGGAAGTGTGTATCGTACAAGGAGAAAGGGAGATGTGGGCTCAAAGTCAAGGTGTGAATATTAGTCAGGGACTGTGAAACACGTAGTCTCTAAAAGCATTTGAAACTCGTCATTCGAAATGTCTCTCCAACAAAAGAGTGCAGAAACTGAAATGGGTAGTGTTAGAATTGAAAAACAATTCAAACTGGTTAATAGTTGTATTTTTAGAGAAGACGGTTAGGATGAATGTTTGGTAACTATCATAGAGTAATTAACGTGGACACTTGGGTGGTAATAATAGTATTTTCGGTAGTACTGTAAAATTATAATGGTAAATAGAGGTTGGAATATTAGAAATATATTATCTAGCGCGTAAAATGTGGTAAGTATAAGGTAACGGCAAACTATCATAGAATTAAAATAAATGAACTTGTGTAGCAAACGACAGGAGCGAAAGAAACCAGCGAATGTTGAAAAGTCAGATGTAATACAAACTGAATTATCACGCGATCTATGTTTCATTAATTGCGGGATCTGCCAAGAATGTTGTATATTTGACCATCAGATTCGCCACATTATAATTATACTGAAAATAAAGAAATGGCCAATGTTAGTCCTAAGAAGGAAGGTACTTGCATGTTTCTAGACAAAAAGGAGAGCTCATAACTTTGCAACGTCGTCATCATATTAAAATAAGCTTCTTGTAAGACAGATTTCCTCCGCTTCTGCACTTCAGACTGTACGGGAAAAGTGAAGCAAAATTTTTATCCTGGGTTATTTAGTGGAAGCATTGAAACAGATTTAAAATGAACAGGATGGAGCTATACTCTATCCTGTTACACGGTTGTACAACGAAGATCGAGAATCATCACTGTTCTCATTACACGTTCTCATAAGCAGAAGCAGGGAGTGGAGAGCTCACTGTGGGTACAGTATGGCTAGCCATATGAACTTTTTTGGGAGCACAGCGAAATGAGTCCACGGTTTCATTCCCGAGCGGTGCTCGAAAGCTCATGTAAATAAGAACCTCGACGATTCACTGCGTAGTACAAAGCCCTGAAAAAGTCGGTTAAACGGGTGCATCAGAAGAGCTAGCGGAACCAGTATCTCTCCGCCGAAAGGGACAGCGGGCGGCAAACACCATCTCATTCTATCAAAACCTATGCTAACAAGCATGAAACTGTTCTTTTGCTAGCGTCATAAAAACACATTCATTGGGATGAGCTTGTAAGGTGGCTATAATTTCGCACCTTACAAGCACTCATCCACACACTTTGCCGTGAACTACAACCACAATTGGATATCATTTGATAGGTTGTAAATCGCATTTATAAAAATTTAAAGGAGACTGACATTTCACGTATACCTTGTACACAATTGTTAACGCTTATTGCATGAAGGATGACGGAGTGTCTTTATTATAAAAACGGTCTAATGAATAATTGCCTATAGCGGTAGACGTTGAACCGCCAGCGGAGATGAAACGGCAGGCATAACTCAAGCTCTGGATGGAAGGCCCGCACAGGTGTTGGTCCTGCTTGATCACAGGAAGTAGCCAGACGGACATTGTGGCACCTGAGCTCTGTAGCACAATAGGGTGATGGACGGCCGCTATTGTAACAGAACCGGAAGGATAATAGGAGAATACTTCCGAACTCTGCAAATTTTGGACGGAGGTGACAGGAACGATGAAGCGGCACGTCGGAAACTACGCAGGCTGTGTTATTTCCAAGGAATTTTACTCAGAAGCGTACCATGGTGCGAGTACAGGCTTTTCCTCGCAAACTTTCAGTGCTGGACGACGAAGGACTAAAATATCGTTGGTTGGCGTTCAGAAGAATCTGTAGAGAGGGAGAATATTCCGTGGTTTCGGGAATATGATTCGTTTTCGGAATTACGATGGTGGGGAACTGGGCCTTGCTGGGAAGCCAGCGGTGGAAAGAAGAGGTCTTCCTTTGTGAACGCCCGTGTGTGACGGTCGCTCGATACCACCTTTGTTGGTACAGACGAACTTGCTGTCTTTGCTCTCAGGAGAGTTTGTACTTAGAAAAGTTAGGCACTGTACTGTTGCGAACCTTACGATTCTGGACTTCACCTCCGCGTCGGAAGTCGTCGTTGAGTAGGCATCGTTCAGTAATTGAGAGCACTTCCTCTCCCTATATTTACGTTGGGACGTTATCTGAATTCCGTCCTTGTGGCTGGGAGTTTGCGTTTCTCGTCTGTAGAACACAGAGAGGAAAAGACAGTATTAGAGTATATGAGTCAGAGTATCGCCTTCTGCCGTCCTAGTGTTTGAAAGAGTTTATTTGTGGATGGAGTTCTTCCATCGTCGCAGACGAGTACGAGAAACATCACTTCGACGCACCGGACGCAGTACATACGATGATATCGCAAATTGCTTCTTTATTAGGGCTATAAAAGCTAAACAGCTGTGATCACGTTTGTTTATTTCTACTGAGGTTTCACACCAGCATAGATCATCTTTGAAAATAGCGTCTTCTAGTTTTTGGTACGTGGATGATGTCAGTCATTTCGAGTTATTGATATTAGATCACACAGTCATAATAAGGGCCAGAGTTTGGCAACTGATTAGTAATTTTACGTAGGAAATATAAACTATGTAACATAAAGCTTTTTTAATCTACAATAGATATATAAGCAGGAACAACGTTTATCACTTAGTAGTATTGTTGCCTTAATCATTCATTTATGTTTAGGTTGTAATCTATATGTTAAAATCCATTAAGAGATCCTAAGATCAACTTCCTTTTACCATTTATTATTTTCCGTTGCGCACATTTAATTTTGCACCCGCCTCGAGTAGCTTCTTGGAAGCTATTTGTTATCAGAAGCTTGCTTTTGAGCGAGTATAGTACATTCATACGATTTCGAATAGGAAGCAATCGTGTGATGCTCAACTGATATGCTGAAAGCCACGGAGCAAGGCAGGCAGGTAGATTCCGTAGGATTTGACTCACTACCACACGTACGCTTGTTATCGAAAGTACGACCGGAAGGGATATCAAACGAAATTTGTGACCAGATTGAAGATTTATAGGTAGAGAGGACACCCACTGGTGTCTTGTATGGAGAGTCGTATCCAGATATAGAAGTAACTTCAGGTACACGCAATTTCGTCAGATAAAGGCATGATTGGTTATCGTGGCTGTTAGGTGGTTTGTATCGTTGATGGTGGACAGCAGGAAGCGGCCGCAAATTAGTTTTAGTATTCTTTATTCAAGAAGTATCATTACTTGTTTCGAACTGTTACAATTCCTCACCAAACAGCTTTTATGACTTCGTCAAAGCAAACGTTATGTTTGTTTTAGGTGTCGTACTGTGAAATGTCCGCCTGGAACATTTGTTTCCAGTTTTTCTCCCACGAAACATGTTCATACAGTTTTTTACATTTTCACATTCACAGTCGTTAGTTTTCATTATTAAGCAAATCGGCTGCGCTGAAAAACAAATTACCAGTCCCCACCGCGTGTTTTGACTCACTTACAGCATGAGAACTAATTGTCAATGCACACCTCGTGTTTTGACTCAATCTGAGCGGGTCAAAACACATGGTGTCGATTGGTAATTTGTCTTGTGGCGCAAAAAGGTGCTGGTGATGAAAACCAGTGAATGTGAGTGAGAAAATACCAGAAGCTCTATGAGCAAGTATCGCCGGAGGAAAATAGTGAAAACAAATGTTCTTGGCGGACGTTTCTCACTAACACAACTGTAAACCAACATAACAAGTGTTTTGACGAAAGCATGAAACCTGTCTGTTGATGAAATACAACAGTTCTAAACAGGTAACGATACTTTCTGAATGAAGTTTGTGGTTGGTTTCTGCTGTACACCATTAACAATCCGCTGTTAATGTCGTATATTGAAGAGGTAGTAGGCAACATTAATAGTAAACTCAAAATTGTAGCAGATAATTTAGTTATCCTTGAAGAAGTACCTTACATCCGTGGTCTAGGGATGCCGGCACGGTAGCTCAGCGTGTTTGGTCAGAGAGGCGGTGGCCCTGTGTAAAAATAAAAAAGAAATGAGTAAAGGAATCAACGATCAACTTGAACAATTGTCATGTAACGTCCGCCCTGACGGAACGCAACGATCAACATCGAACAAAATAAAGAAGAAAAGAAAAAGGAAAAGCATGTTCGGTCAAAGGGTTAGCCGCTCGCTATAATAAAAATAACTAAGGTAATAGAACAACAACGACGATGAACTTGAAGAAGCATCATTCGGCGTCCGCCCCGAACAAATAGAATGAATAATCACGAGCAAAATGAGATAAAAAAAGGGAGTAGCGTCATCGAATGGTAATCAAATTGTTCCCGGTCCCGAGTTCGAAACCCACCACTGCTTAAATTTTGATTAATAATCGGTGCCGACGGCCGAGGACTTCGGGGATAAGAAGTCACCGTCATGCTGCCAACGTTCTTGTGAGAGAGGGTGGAGGAGCTAACAGAGGTTCAGAGTACCCTCTTGTACTAGGGGTGGGAAGCTGCCCCTAAAGGCGGAAGAATCAGCAATGATCAACGGCAGGAGGACACAGAAGGCAACGGAAACCACTGCATTAAAGACACATAACGTGTATCCACAGGAAATGTTGCTTGTAATTGAAAAAGTGTCATAATGATCTCTCCATTGGAAAAATATCCCTGAATAGTCCCCCCTTCGGATCTCTGGGAGGGGACTGCCAAGGGGTAGGTGACCACGAGAAAAAGATTGAATTATCAAGGAAAGGATAACGTTCTACGGGTCGGGGCGTGGAATGTCGGAAGCTTGAACGTAGTAGGGGAACTAGAACATCTGAAAAGGGAGATGCAACGGCTCCGTCTAGATGTGAAGTGAAATGGAAAGAAGACTAGGATTTCTGGTCAGATTAGTGTAGGGTAATATCAACAGCAGCAGAAAATGCTATAACGGGAAGAGGATTCGTTGTGAATAGGAAGGTAGGGAAAAGACTATGCTACTGTGAACAGTTCAGTGATAGGGTTGTTCTTGTCAGAGTCGACAGGGAACCAACACCAACAACGATAGTTCAGCTATACTTGCCAACGTCGCAAGCTGAAGATGAAGAGAGAGAGAAAGCACATAAGGATATTGAAAGGGTAATACAGTACGTAAAGGGAGATGAAATCTAATAATCATGGGGGACTGGAATGCAGTTGCGGAGGAAGGAGTAGAAAAAAAATGTTACAGGGGATATGTTCTTGGGACAAGTAATGAGAGAGGAGAAACACTAATTGACAAGCTGCGACATCGCCGCGAATTGAACAGTGATCCGAAAATAGAACACATTTGCTTTACTTCACGTCTGTGGTCATAAATTTTTAATATTCAGATTATCGATTTCGGTCTGTAATGACCATCTTCAGATCTGTTTTATAAAAACATGTCCTAATATACTGGAGCCATAGTGGCATCGTCAAAGGCGAAACACAAAAGCATTTGATGATGCCACTATGGATGCAGTACATTAGAATATGTTTTTATAAAACAAGTCCGAAGGTGGGAATTATAGATCGAAACCGGTAGTCTGATGAAATGAAAAATTTGCGGCCATGGACGTGAAGTAAAAGAGATTTAAGACTAACTGTGGTCTGTCATACATTTCAGCTAGTAATACCGAATACTTTGTTCAATAATGACAAGAGGTGGACGTATACTTGGAGAATGCTGGGGATACGGTAAGATTTCAGTTAGATTACATCATGGTCAGACAGAAATTCCGAAATGCTGGATTGTTAGGCGTATCCCGAGCAGATGCAGACTCAAATCACAATGCACTAGTGATGAAGAGTATGCAGAAGTTTAACACATTAGTCCGGAAGAATCAATACGTAAAGAAGTGGGATACGGCTGTACTAAAGAATGACGACATACACTTGAAGTTTTCTAAGCCTTTCGATACAGTAATAAGGAATAGCTCAGTAGGTGGTACAGATGGAATGGGCGTATCTAAAATGGGCCATCACTGAAGTTGGAAAGAAAAACATAGGTATAAAGAAGCTACTTGCGAAGAAACCATGGATAACGGAGGAAATACTTCGGTTTAGCGAAGAAATAAGTAGAAAAATAGTCAGGGAAACTCGGGATTTCAGAAATACAAGTCACTGAAGAATGAAATAAATAGGAAGTGCAGGGAAGCTAAGAGGAAATGGCTGCATGAAAAATGCAAAGAAATCAAAAAAGAAAAGATTGTCGGAAGGATACGCTCAGCACACAGGAAAGTTAAAGTAACCTTCTATGATATTAAAAGCGAGAAGTAGTAACATTAAGAGTACAACGCGAATTCCTCTGTTAGAAGCGGAGGATAGAGCGGATAGGTGGAAAGAATACATTGAAACCCCCTATGAGGGGAAAGATTTGTCTGATGTTATAGAAGACGAAACAGGAGTAGATTTAGAAGAGGTAGGGAGATCCAGTTTAGAATCAGAATTTAAAAGAGCTTTGGAGGACTTAAGATCAAACAAGGCAGAAGATTTCAGAATTTCTGAAATCGTTGGGGGCAGGGGCAACAAAACGGCTATTCACGTTGGTGTGTAAAATGTATGAGTCTGGCAGCAAACTATCTGACCTACGGAATAATATCATTCTCACAATTCCGAAGACTGCAAGAGCTGACAAGTGCGAGAATTATCACACAATTAGCTTAACAGCTCATGTACCCAAATTGCTGACAAGAATAAAACACAGAAGAACGTAAAAGAAAATTGAGGAAGTCCTAGTTGCGGATCAGTTTGCCTCAGAAAATGGTAAAGGCACAAGAGAAGACTTTGGGGTTGATAATGGAAGCAAGATTAAAGAAAAGTCAAGATACGCTCACAGGATTTGTCTACCTGGAAAAAGCGTTTGACGATGAAAAATGGTGCAAGATGTTCGAAATTCTGAAAAAATACGGGTAATCTGTAGGGAGAGAGGGGTAATATACAAGATGTACAAGAGCCAAGAGGGAATAATAAGAGTGGACGACTAAGAAGAAATTGCTCGGATTAAAAAGTGTGTAAGGCAGGGGAGTAGCCTTTCATCCCTATTGTCCAATCTGTGCATCGCAGATGCAATGAGGGAAATAAACGAAGGTCCATGAATTGGATTAAAATTCATGGTGAGAGGTTATCAATGATAATATTGACTGATGACGTTGCTATCCTCAGTGATAGTGCAGAAGAAAGTGTTGAATGGAATGAAATGTCTAATGAGCACAGAATATGAACTGAGAGCAAATTGAAGAAATACGAAATTAATGAGTAATATCAGAAATGAGAACTGCGAGAAACCTATCAAGAGAGGTGAACAGGAAGTAGACAAAGTTAATAAATTAAGCTGAAAAACAACCCATGACGAACGGATGGAGCAAGGTGGACATAAAAAGCACATTAACGGTGGCAAATAGGGCATTCCTCTCCAAGAGAAACCTCTTAGTGTCAAACATAGATCTTAATTTGATGGAGAAATTTCTGAGAATATTAGTTTGGTGACCAACATTGTATGATAGTGAGACATGGACTGTGCGAAAACCAGAACAGAAGAGAATCGAAGCATTTGAAGTGTCGTGCTGCAGAGAAATATTGAAAACTAGATTGACTGACAAAGTAAGGAATGAGGAGGTTCCCCGCACAATCGGCGAGGAAATGAATATGTGGGAAGCATTGACAAGAAGTTACAGGATGATAGAACATCTGTTAAGACATCAGGAAATAACTTCGATGGTACCGGAGGGACTTGTAATGGGGTGAAAGCTCTAGAGGAAGGCAGGGTCGTGAGAGGCTGTTAAAGGAATGCTAAAGAAACTGAACTGGGAGACACAGAGAAAGGAAGCTTACCCCGAGAAAGCCCGCTTAGGAAGTAGCTTCTAAGAATAAATGCCGTCATCAACGTATTGCTTCCGTAAGGATATTGAAGACAAGATTAGATTAATTACGGCGCGCCCAAAGGCATTTAAACATTCTTCCTGCGTTTAAATACGGGAGAGGTACGGGACGAAGCCCTAATAACTGGTACAATAGGAAGTACGCTCTGCCATGCACTTCACAGTAGTTTGGAGAATATGAGGGGGGGGGGGGGGGGATGTAGGTGAACTGTATAAGAATTGTGTACCTATCTAATGCTGACATGTGGGGTCCATGGATTAACGAGGTTGTCTCCATACCAGTGAACGTCCATCCGGTCGATACAATTTGAAACGAGACTCGTCCGACCAGGCAACGTGTTTCCAGTCGTCAAAAGTCCAATGTTGATGTTGATGGGGCGAGGCAAGGCGTAATGTTTTGTGTCGTGCAGTCATCAAAGGGTACACGAGTAGGCGTTTTGCTCCGAAAGCCCATATCGGTGATGCTTCGTTGAGTGGTTTGCAAGCTGACACTTGTTGATGACCCAAAATCAAAACCCGCAGTAATATGAGGGTTGCACTTATGTAACGTTGAAAGGTTGTCTTCAGTCGTCGTTAGTCCCGTTCTTGCAGGATCTTTTTCTCGTCGCAGCAATGTCGGAGATGTGATGTTTTAGCGGATTCCTGATATTCACGGTACACTCATGAAATGGTCGTACGGGGAAATCGCCGCTTCATCGCTACCTCAGAGACGCTGTGCCCCATCGTTCGTGCACCGACATTCAAGCTCAATTAAATCTTGATAACATGCCATTGTGGCAGCAATAACCGCTCTAACAACTGCGCCAGATACTTGTCCTATATAGGCGTTGCCGACGGCAGCGCCATATTCTGCCTGTTTACAACTCTCTGTATTTGAATATGCACGGCTATAAATGTTTCTTTGGCGCTTCAGTATATGACTTCCATAAGAAATGTCATACATTTATTTTGTGTCTGTGTGTGTGTGTGTGTGTGTGTGTGTGTGTGTGTGTGTGTGTGTACACGGTATTTTCAGCGGTTCCAATCTTTTTAAATTCTCATCTTCTTACATTTCATTTTTAGTTCAGTTTGCAATTGCTATATTTTATTCTTATATTCTTTCTTCATCCCTAGGATTGTAGCAACATTCGAAAGATAAAAATTCCAAACACCACCAGAATGGCGTTCTCTGTATGAATCTCACTAACTAAAGAAGCGTCGTTAAGATCGTTGAAGATATCACGCGTTGGCAATAATTTCACGCAAACTACGCATAACGGAAACATGGCGCTTTCAATTTTTTATGAATCAAGATACGCTACGGAAATTTCACCAATAACAGTTTAAAATAATTAAACCACTCATTTATTAGAATGAAACTTTCACTCTACAGTGGAGTGTGCGCTGATATGAAACTTCCTTGCCGATTAAAACTGTGTGCTGCACCGAGACTCGAAATCGGGACCTTTGCTTTTCGCGGGCAAGTGCTCTACCAACTGAGCTACGCAAGCACGACTCAGGCGCCGTCCTCACAGCTTTGCTTCTGGCAGTACCTCGTCTCCTACCTTCCACACTTTACAGAAGCTGTCCTGCGAACCTAGAGTGTAGAGTGTAGACTGAAAATTTCATTGTAGAAACATCCCCCAGGCTGTGGCTAAGCCATGTCTCCGCAGTATCCTTTCTTTCAGGAGCGCTAGGTTCGCAGGAGAGCTTCTGTAAAGTTTGGAAGGTAGGAGACGAGGTACTGGCAGAAGTTAAGCTCTGTGGACGGGGCTTGAGTCGTGCTTGGGTAGCTCAGTTGGTGACAGCACGGTAGCTCAGCGTGTTCGGTCAGAGGGTTAAGCTACCCTCTGTAATAAAAAACTGAGTGAATGGATCAACGAACAACCAGAACGAGTGTAATCGGACGTCCGCCATGAACAAAGTCAACGATCAATAAAGAACATAATGAGATTCACAAAAAAAAAAAAAAAATAGTTGGTAGAGCACTTGCCTGCGGAAGGCAAAGGTCCCGAGTTCGAGTCTCAGTCCGGCATACAGTTTTACTCTGCAAGGAAGTTTCACTCATTTATTGGTTTTTAAAATTCATTCACGAGACTCATAGGTAGTAGACAAATAAGAACAACGTTCAATATACACTGAAAACCATTCACGTAGTAATTTTCCTCATGCATGGGTACGTCAATGAAATCCAAAAATAAATATAGTAATCGCAAAAATGCTAACCTGCGTCACCAGCCATTGCGCCACCGCTTCTACTGAATTGTTTATTCACTGAAAGCCACATAATATACCCCGCAAAACTTCGACAGTCGTTTTCTTAGAAACAGTCAAATATGCATGGATAAGCCGAGATAATCCGAGATTTTGGCTCCTCCTCCACTGAGCGAAGTTTCTGGGAAATCGTATTATGCCACTTGCTATGTTCTATTCGTTAGCATTAATACTGGGGACCACAAAGCAGACAAAGTGAACAAGTTCTGCCATAATGAAAGCAAACTAACGCATGACGGTCCAACCATTGAAGACATAAAAAGCAGACTTGTACAGACAAAGAGTGGATACATGGCCCAGAGAAGGTTATTGGTACTAAGATGTACGTTGAATCGAGGAGCAAATTTCTGAGAATGACGTTCGGAGCACAGCGTTTATATAGCAGTGATTCACGGACCATGAGGAGATCGGAAAAGGAGAAAATCGGATCGTCTAACATGTGGTGCTTCAGAAAAGTGTTCAAAATTCGTTGAAGTAATAAGGTACGGAATAAGGAGCTTCTCCGCAGAATCAGCGAAGAAAGGAACATATGGAAAACAGAAACAAGAAGAAGGGACTGGCTAGAGAGTGAAAACTGTAGGGCAAGACAGAGACTTGAAGCGCTGAAAGAAAAAAAAAGAGATGGAAAGTTTGAACATTTTTATCACATGCGAAGGAAGACTTCGCATATGTAGTCAGTTTGATTGATACCGTCCGCAGGTGGGAGAATGAGCAGAACTTCCTTCCCCTCTCCCGCTAAAATCTGAAATTTGAAGAGCTGAGGTTTATTCATTACATAATTCTCAAACATCATGGATAACTGCCATATCTTTGTGTGAGCTGGAAATTTTCATTTCTTGCAGCATGAAACGTCTCGAAACTAACTCACTGAAATTAAAAATGAAAATTTTAGAGTCTTGCGTCTCCCCACTGATAAATTAACAAATTTCTAAGGTGCGCATGATTGAGCCAGTAATAAAGAAGCAAGACAATGATTATAGAAATACAATATATTCTAAAAACAGAATGGCAGAAGCACTACTTTTTTGGAATGTTTTAAAGTTTTATGCATTCTTCACCACAAAAAAAAAAGTGCGGCAAGGAACCACAATACTGATAGGTAAGCACACTGATGTTGATCTTGATCGAAGCTGGGCTACTAGATGTACACTCCTGGAAATTGAAATAAGAACACCGTGAATTCATTGTCCCAGGAAGGGGAAACTTTATTGACACATTCCTGGGGTCAGATACATCACATGATCACACTGACAGAACCACAGGCACATAGACACAGGCAACAGAGCAGGCACAATGTTGGCACTAGTACAGTGTATATCCACCTTTCGCAGCAATGCAGGCTGCTATTCTCCCATGGAGACGATCGTAGAGATGCTGGATGTAGTCCTGTGGAACGGCTTGCCATGCCATTTCCAACTGGCGCCTCAGTTGGACCAGCGTGCGTGCTGGACGTGCAGACCGCGTGAGATGCCGGGTGTTGGCCCTGTGTGCCTCGGTCGTATGCAGTCCTGATTGTGGCGCTCACCTGCACGGTGCCAAACACGCATACGACCATCATTGGCACCAAGGCAAAAGCGACTCTCATCGCTGAAGACGACACGTCTCCACTCGTCCCTCCATTCACGCCTGTCGCGACACCACTGGAGGCGGGCTGCACGATGTTGGGGCGTGAGCGGAAGACGGCCTAACGGTGTGCGGGACCGTAGCCCAGCTTCATGGAGACGGTTGCGAATGGTCCTCGCCGATACCCCAGGAGCAACAGTGTCCCTAATTTGCTGGGAAGTGGCGGTGCGGTCCCCTGCGGCACTGCGTAGGATCCTACGGTCTTGGCGTGCATCCGTGCGTCGCTGCGGTCCGGTCCCAGGTCGACGGGCACGTGCACCTTCCGCCGACCACTGGCGGCAACATCGATGTTCTGTGGAGACCTCACGCCCCACGTGTTGAGCAATTCGGCGGTACGTCCACCCGGCCTCCCGCATGCCCACTATACGCCCTCGCTCAAAGTCCGTCAACTGCACATACGGTTCACGTCCACGCTGTCGCGGCATGCTACCAGTGTTAAAGACTGCGATGGAGCTCCGTATGCCACGGCAAACTGGCTGACACTGAAGGCGGCGGTGCACAAATGCTGCGCAGCTAGCGCCATTCGACAGCCAACACCGCGGTTCCTGGTGTGTCCGCTGTGCCGTGCGTGTGATCATTGCTTGTACAGCCCTCTCGCAGTGTCCGGAGCAAGTATGGTGGGTCTGACACACCGGTGTCAATGTGTTCTTTTTTCCATTTCCAGGAGTGTATTTAGCGGGCCATAGGTTCAGAATTTTACTCGACAGGATTATTCTCAGGAGAGCGGTCATTGTCATGTTTCTTTTTTATTGTTGTGTGGTAATCATTATATTTTGCATTTGATAATTCCTGTACTGATCTATTAAGTTTACTAGTTTTTAATAATTCCACTTCAAATTCATTTTGAGACAGACTATAAATTAATGTACAGTACTTCCTAGTTCTGGCTCGGCAGCGAAAATTCCCGTCCAAACAGAGAGCACACGAACGAACCGTTTCAGTTGATGTACGACCCTGTGCGGAACTTTTTCGTTGTTGTTCGAAAACGCGCAGCGGGGCACAGTCTGCTGTTCACACCGCAAGCACCGCGCTGCGCCAGTCTCTCCTTTCGGTTGTGCGCAGAGACGCGACTTACGGATATTTTAACATTGCGTAGCACTGTAACGGCAGCATGCTGCATTATTTAGACTGCGCAAAACAGAGACTCTCAAGCTTGCTTCCACGTCTATTAGACGTGTGCGTGCCTCTTTAGTCGTATAATTTGATCAGATTACATAAAAAACAATGTATCAAAGATGTTACAGCCGTTGTGGTTTCCAGTCCGAAAACTGTTTTAATGTCGCTGTCTACCCTTGTCTATTCCGTGCAAGCTTCTTCATCTCTGAATAGCTACTGAAATCTACGTCCATTTGAACCTACTTGCTATGTTCTTTCGTTCACCTCCCTTAACAATCTTTACTTTCCAGAACTTCCCTCCAATACAGATCGATGGTTCCTTCATGCCACAGCATATGTTCTATGAACCTATACACTATCATGGTTGTATCATACAATTCTCTTTCCCCAATTCGATCAGTGTCTCCTCTTTTAGTCATTTGATCTACTCATGTAATCCTCAGCATTCTACTGCAGTACCAAAATTCAGAAACCTGTTATTTTCTTCTTGTCTGAACCGCCTATCACTACAGCCCAGACAAATACCTTTACCTTCACAAAAAACGTCCTAACACTTCAAGTTACATTAGATATAACAAATTTCTCGTTTTAAGACATTGTTTTCTTGCTTATATCAGTCTGCATTTTATGCTCTCTCGACTTCGACAGTCAATTGTTTTATTACCCAAATAGAACGTTCCGTGTACTATATTTTGTGACTCATTTCCTAATCCAGTTTCTGTAGCATTCCAGATTTTCTTTTTGAGTCATCAGTCTTCTTACTGGTTTGATGTGGTCGCCCGCTAATTTCTCTCCTGTGCCAACCTATTCATATCACAGAAGCATTTGCAACCTACGTTCTCAATTATCTGCTGGAGACTGCTACGGTCGCAGGTTCGAATCCTGCCTCGGGCATGGATGTGTGTGATGTCCTTAGGTTAGTTAGGTTTAAGTAGTTCTAAGTTCTAGGGGATTGATGACCACAGATGTTAAGTCCCACAGTGCTCAGAGCCATTTGAACCATATCTGCTGGACGTAATCCAACCTGTGTCGTAATCTACAGTTTGAGTCCTCTACAGCTTCCTCTAGTACCATGGAAGTCATTCATCGTGTCTTAACAGATGTCCTATCGTCCTGTCCCTTCTCCTATTCAGTATTTTTGAGGTATTGCTTTCCTCTCCAATTCTGCGCAAAATCTTCTCATTAGTTACCTTATCAGTTCACCAAATTTTTAACATTCGTTTGTGGCATCACGTCTCAATTGCTTCGATTCTCTTCTGTTCCGTTATTCCACAGTCCATGTTTCACTACCATGCAATGCTGTACTTCAGACGTACATTCTCGCTAATTTCTTCCTCAAATTAAGGGATATGTTTGATACTAGTAGACTTTCCTTGGCTAGGGTTGCCCTTTTTCCCATTACTTGTCTGCTTTTGATGTCCACCTAGCTCCATCCATCACTGGTTATTTTACTGCCTAGGTAGCAGAATTCCTTAACTTCATCTACTTCCTAAACGTCAGTCTTGACGTTAAGTTTCTCGCTGTTCTTGTTTCTGCTGCTTCTCATTACTTTCTTTACTTTCAACCCATATTCTGTACTCATTAGATTGTTCATTCCATACAGCAGATCATGTAATTCTTCTTCACTTTCACTCAGGATAGAAATGTCATCAGCGAATCGTATCATTAATATCCTCTCACCTTGAATTCTAATTCCATTCTTCAACCTTACTTTTCTTTCCATCACTGCTTCTTCCATGTGCAGATGGGACAGTAAGGGCGAAAGACTAAATCCCTGTCTTAAGCCCTTTTTTAATTCGAGCACTTCATTCTTTGTCGTCCACTCTTGTTATTCCCTCTTGGCTCTTGTATATATTGTATACTACTCATCTCTCCCTATAGCTAACCCCTATTTGTGTGAGATTTTCGAACATCTTGCATCATTTTACATTATCGAACGCTTTTTCCTTGTCTACAAATCCTATGAACGTCTCTTGATTTTTCTTTTGCCTTGCTTCCATTCTCAATCCAACGTCCCCTCTGGTGCCTTTACCTTTTCTAAAGTTGCGCTAATCGTCATCTAGCTCATCCCCAATTTTCTTTTAGATTCTTCTGTATATTCTTGTGAAAAACTTCGATCAATGAGCTGTTAAGCTGATAGTGTGATAATTCCCGTACTTTTGAGCTCTTGCAGTCTTTGGAATTGTGTGGATGATATGTTTTAGAACTAGACACCAACGTGAATAGTAGTTTTTTGGGACTTCCCTCAGTGATTTCAGAAACTTTGATGGAATGTTATCTATCCCTTCTGTCTTATTTCATCGTAAGTCCCCCAAAGCTCTCTAAAATTCTGATTCTAATACTGGATCCCCTAGCTGTGTTAAATCTACTCGTGTTTCTTTTTGTATCACATAAGACAAATTTTCCCCCTCATAGCGGATTTTAATATATATTTTTTCCTCTATCCGTTCTCTCCTCTGCGTTTAACAATGGAATTCCCACTACATCATTAATGTTACCACTCTTGCTATTAATGTTAGTGATGGGTCTTTTAATTTTCCTGTGTGCTGAGCCTGTCTTTCTGACAATCATTTCTTTTTCTATTGCTGCACAGTTTCACGGAGCCATATCGTATTAGCTTCCTTGCGCTTCCTATTTATTTTATTCCTCAGCGACTTGTATTCCTGAGTTTCCCGGAACATTTTTGTACTTCCTCCTTTCATGGATCAACTGAAGTATTTCTTCTGTTACCCATGGTTTCTTCGCAGTTACCTTCTTTGTCCAAATTCTGTGATGGCTCTCTTTAGGGATGTCTGTTCCTCTTCAACAGAACTGCATGCTTAACTATTCGTTATTTCTATATCTAGAGCCATAGAGAACTTCAAGCGTATCAAGTCATTTCTTAGTACAGCCGTATCGTCCTTCTTTGTGTATTGATTCTTTTTGACTAATCTCTTAAACTTTAAGCCTACTCTTCATCACTACTTCATTGTGATGTGAGGCTATATCTGCTCCTGTGTACGCCTTACAATCCAGCATCTGTTTTCGGAACCTCTGTCTGGCCATGACGTAATCTAACTGAAATCTTCCCGTATCTCCCGGCCTCTTCCAAGTATACATCCACCTCTTGTGATTCTTGAACAAAGTATTCGCTGTTACCAGCTGAAATTTATTACAGACCTCTCTAATTCCTTGTCCCAAGCCAATATTCTCCTGTAACCTTTTCTTCTGCTCCTTCCCCTAAAACAGCATTCCAATGCCCATGACTATTAGATTTTCATCTTCCTTTGCATACTGTATTACCGTTTCAGTATCCTCATATATTTTCTCTCTCTCTCTCTCTTGATCTTCAGGTTGCAACTATCGTTGTTGGTGTTGGTTTGCTGCCGATTGTGATAAGAACAACCCTGTCACTGAAATGTTCACAGTAACACACTATCTGCCCTACCTTCCTGTTCATAACGAATCCTACTCCCGTTATACCATATTCTGCTGCTATTGATATTACCCTATATTCCTCTGACTAGAAATCCTTGTCTTCTTTCCGTTTTACTTCACTGACGCCTGATACATCTAGATTGAGATTTTGCTTTTGCATTTTCAAATTTTCTATTTTCTAGTTTCCCTACCACATTCAAGCTTCTGACATTCCGCTCCCCGACTATTAGAACGTTATCCTTTAGTTGGTTATACAGTCTTTTTCTCATAGTAACCTCCTTCTTCTCAGTCCCCTCCTTGAGACACGAATGGGGGACTATTCCGGAATCTCTTGCCAATGGAGAGATCATCATGACACTTCTTCAGTTACAGCCCATATGCCATGTGGATACACGTTAGATGTCTTTAATGCATTGATTTCCATTGTGTCCTGCGTCCTCATGCCGTTGATCAATATTGCTGATTCTTCCGGCTTTAAGGCAGCAGTTTCCCACCACTACGACAAGAGA
Organism: Schistocerca gregaria; assembly: GCF_023897955.1. NCBI lineage: Eukaryota > Metazoa > Arthropoda > Insecta > Orthoptera > Acrididae > Schistocerca > Schistocerca gregaria. The sequence goes on along the minus strand of NC_064922.1, from coordinate 925,381,931 downwards.
GTGCCCTGATCCTCTGTTCCCTCCTCCGCCTTCTTTGACATGGCCATTAACAGAATTGGGGTGATTTCTTATGCCGGAAGTCTCCGGCCGCCAATGCTGATTATTAATCAAAACTTAAGCCCTGGCGGGATTAGAACCCGGCACCGAGGACCTTTTGCTTACTAGTCAAAGACTCTCTCCCTAGACCAAAGTTTTTAGATGTTGTTACTGATTATAAACTTACGGCAATGTTGAACGTTTTTCGAAGTACAGGTTTCCATCAAGCATAATTTTAAAGTATTTTTCGATATCTGTTGTATCACAGGAGCCCGTTGCTGTAGTGCCCATAGAGTTCTTTAATAGCCACGAAGGTGTTCAAATGGAAGTGTTCTAACTGTGTGGTGTTCTTGTTGGTGTGGAGTTTCCAGTTGCGGAAAACTTTTCCCAGGATGTAGGAGGCCTCTATTAGTGTTTACTCCGTTGATCTGATTTTGGTTGCTGTTGCCCAATTATCAGTAAACCAACGTTTTTCGATCTTGTGGAAATGTCAGCAATATAACGGCAGAGGAAGAATGGAGCTGAAACTGAGCCTTGAGAAACCCTTTAATGAGTTTCTTCGAGTCGCTTAATGAATTACCCATGACAATACACATGATGTAGATGTCGTCATCTTTGTTGCTGTATTCCCGCTTTGGAACTGATTTCATGCCGTCCTCATATTGTGGTGGGGTGCCGAAATATAACCAATCAACTAACTCTCCTTATGATCATTTTTTAGCTTTATTATAATTCCAGTCTTGTATCACAATGTTTATTTATAATCAGGTTATTACTTTCGGTCTGTGATGACCATCTTCAGTCCAGAGTAAATACGTGTTGCGTGACACATGTGAAGCCATCTCTTGGTTTGCAGTATGTACGCTCCAGCGATGGTCTTTACATTCCATGATTCTATTTGTTTGAGGAAGCCGAAATGGTTAATGATTTTGACTGCACCATCTTCTGTAATGACGTTACATCAACACAACACGTTTTTACTCAGGTCTGAAAGATGGTCATTATTGACAGAAATTAATAATCTGATTGCAAATAAACATTGTGATCTGATGCTGGAATTATAAAAAAAAGCAAACATTTTCCTCGATCGCTAGGAATTTTTTCGTGACAATGCCGCAACTTGCATTTTTTAACATAGCCGTTTGCCGGTTGCTGTGTACGAGCCGTTCTAGGTGCTTCAGTCCGTAACCGCGCTGATTTTACGGTCGAAGGTTCGAATCCTGCCTTGGGCATGGATGTGTATGATGTCCTTAGGTTAGTTAGGTTTAAGTACTAAGTCTATGGGACTGATGATCTGCGATGTTAAGTCCCATAGTGCTTAGAGCCATTTGAACCATTTGAACATACTTGTTTCTTAGTAAACCAGCTTAATACCTGTATAATGGCCTAAGTGAGTCTGGCAAGGCACTAAGTGCATTATAGGACATGAGGGGATGGCCCCGAAGGTATATACAGCATACCAAAATACGCTACAAATTTTGAGACCTAGTTCCTCATACCAAAATAAGGAAGAAATGTCGGTATGATGTCGTCGTTGAAAATGCTTCGTTTAGAATTTTCATGTGTTGAGGTTAAGTCAAGAATTTAGGATCGTAATAAATAGTTATTATTAATTTTGTCCGATAAAATACTGATACTGTTTATACAAGACAAAGTAGGGATTCAGCTGTCTAGCTTCAGTAGCATATGCATACATATGAGTTTAAGTACATTTCCCTAGTATAGTTGCAGGCAATTCCTGAGGCATGTCCCATTCAAATATGGCACGACACTGCCTGAGTGCATGAGAAGTACGGGCCTCGCAACGAACTTATGACGTCACACTAGTTGCCTTACCCGACACACATCGCGAACGCTTGGTTATGTCCGTGACCAGATGGGAAATCAGTATATGAATGAAAATGTGGCCACTTAAGTCCTTAACTTCTTCATGTGTTACCGAGAGCTTAACTGTATTGAAAAGCACAGCTAAGAACTTTTAAATTTATGTGAAATGGTCAATCTCCTTCCGCTAGAGACGGATGCAGTAACTCGTAAGACTGGTACAGTGAAATGCTGTGATATACCTCGCTGGCCCCGCCTCCAATGGCAATGGACACTAATCTGCATAGTTACATCTTTGCCTGACAGAAAGTTTCCAAATTACTGGACCTTTGCTGCTGTTCGTGATGACAAAACGTCATAGCATCTCTAAGCGTTCATTGGCATATTTTTGAAAACATTACTGGAGATGAACATTACGCACTACTTAAGCTAACTTACGCTAAGGACAACATACACATCGATGCCCAAGGGAGCACTGGAACCTCCGACGGGGCGAGCCGCGAAGACCGTGACAAGACGCCTCAGACTTGTAATGACTACCTTCCATTAAATGTACCTTGTGATTTATAGTGTTTCAATTATTTTCTAACACTTACATACTCATTAAAGTTTACTACTAGGTGTCACGAGAGAGATCTGTATACCAGGAGGAGGGGACTATTGCATTGTCAGTATAGAAGCAGTAACAATAGGATGGGTTCTTTCAGGAGAGATCAGTGATTTCGACTCTTGAGGCGTCACTGGATGTCATCTGAGTAACTGATCCATGAGGACCATTTCAATCCCTGTAAAGCGGTCCAAGTCAACTGCTGGTGATCTGATTATGAAGGGGATGAGCGGAGGATGGACAACAGTTAAGGCAAGAAAAGGGAGATGTCATGTACCGACAGAAAATGAGCGTTAGGCATCGGGGAGGGTGATTGTAAAAATCGCATGAAATCACCGGAAGAAACCACTCGTGAATTACAAAATACTATCGTCGGTCCATTTTGCTTTCGCAGCCCGTCTGCACAGTCACCGTTCAGAGAGTTAAAAAGTCCCTTATTAATCAGTCTGGCGTAGTAGTTGAAAACAGGAAAACGAAAGCCGGAGTTTTAAATTTCACGTTCGTGAAATCGTTCACTAAGGAGAATCGTACAACCATGCCGTTTGTTTACCATCGGACAGACTCCCTTATGGACGACATAGTAATAAACACTCTTGGAGTAGAGAAACAACTGAAAGATTTGAAAGAAATAAATCACTAGGTCCTTTTGGAATCCTTAAAAAGAACACTCTACGGCACTGACCCCTTACCTTGCTAGCATTTGTCGTGAATCTACAACCCAGCACACATTGCCAAGAAACTGGAAAAAAGGGCAAATGATTTAACTACATAAGAAGGGTAAAGGAACGGATCAGCAAAATTACAGATGGATATTCCTAACTTCGATTTGCAGCAGAACCCTTCTACATATTCTCAGTTCGAATATGATAGAATTAATTGAGACTGAGAAGCTTATGTCTATGAATCAGCACCGTTTTGGAAAGCATCACCCGTACGGAATTAGCTTACTCTTTTCTCACATGATATACTTTGACTATGAATGAAGGGCAACAGACAGATACCACTTTTCTAGATTTCTGCAAAGTATGTGATGCGATTCCCCCATTCCAGGCTGTTAACGAAGGTACGAGCATGTGGAATAAGTTCTCAGATATGTGAGTGGCTTGAAGGTTTCTTAAATAATTGCTCCCTCCCACGTATATCTCGCGAAGAGACCATGAGGATAAAATCAGAGAGATTAGAGCCCACACAGAAGCATACCGACAATCCTTCTTTCCACTAACAATACGAGACTGGAATAGAAGGGAGAACCGATAGAGGTACCCAGGGTACACTCCGCCACACACCGTCAGGTGGCTTGCGGAGTATGGATGTAGATGTAGATGTAGAAATGTTCAGGCACATGTGAAACGTCAACCACGACCTGCAACAAATGATAATGCCCAAGTATGTGTTTTAGTTGCTGTCGCGGCTAATCCTCACATCAGTAGCAGACAAACTGAGCGAGAATCGGGAGTCTCAAAAACGTCGGCGTTGAGAATGCTACATCAACATCGATTGCACCCGTACCATATTTCTATGCACTAGGAATTACATGACGATGACTTTGAACGTTGTGTACAGTTCTGCCACTGGGCGCACGAGAAATTACGGGACGGTGACAGATTTTTTGCACGCCTTCTGTTTAGCGATGTAGCGTCATTCACCAACAGCGGTAACGTGAACCGCCATAGTCCACAGCTCGTCGTCGTGCGGTAGCGTTCTCGCTTCCCACACCCCGGTTCCCGGGTTCGATTCACGGCGGGGTCAGGGATTTTCTCTGCCTCGTGATGACTGGGTGATGTGTGATGTCCTTAGGTTAGTTAGGTTTAAGTAGTTCTAAGTTCTAGGGGACTGATATTAAGTCCCATAGTGCTCAGAGCCATTTGAACCATTTTTGAAGCGGCATAATATGCAGTATTGGGCAACGGAAAATCCACGATGGTGGCGAAAAGTGAAACATCAGCAGTCTTGGCGGGTTAATGTATGGTGCAGCATTATGGGAAGAAGGATAATTGGCCCCCATTTTATCGATGACAATCTAAATGGTGCAATGTATGCTGATTTCCTACGTAATGCTCTACCGATGATATTACAAGATGTTTCACTGCATGAAAGAATGGCGATGTACTTCCAACATGATGGATGTCCGGCACATAGCTCGAGTGCGGTTGAAGCGGTACTGAATAGCATATTTCATGATAGGTAGATTGGTCGTTGAAGCGTCAGCGCATTGTCAATGCATGTGCGAACGTTACGGAAGGCGAACTACTCGCTGTTGAGAGGAATGTCGTTACACGTTTTGCCAAATGCATTGAGGTTGAAAGACATCATTTTGAGCATTTATGTGGTATTTACAGGTAATCACAAAGGTACACGTATCGCATTGGAAGAACCGAAATAAAATGTTAAAACGTACCTACGTTCTGTATTTTAATTTAAAAACCTACGTGTTACCAACTGTTCGTGTAAAATTGTGAGCCATATGTTTGTGACTATTACAGCGCCATCGATCACAAAGCGAAAAAAGTGGTCCAACTAAAACATTCATACTTCTTTACGTACTACACGAATATGAAATAAAAATGGGGGTTCCCATTTTAAAAAAAAAACATAATTGATATCCGTTTGACCTATGGCAGAGCCATCTAGCGGGCCAACCATAACTCCATCTGGTTTCCCCTTCAAGCTAGACAAGTTTCGTTCTTTGTAGTTTTTCGTTTGACGCTTATTTCGTCAGATATTTGGACCACCCTGTATATGTACGGCTGTGGAATATAAAGAAAGGAAAAGAAAGGCCCCGAAATGGACTCGCCTGCTCATATTTACGACTTTAATCCAATGGATCACGTTTGGGACGGAAAGTCGACTTCGCTCCCGATGCGAGCGTCCAACATCACCAACTTCTCTCGTTTCGGTTCTTGAGGAAGAATGGGCTGCCGTTCGTGCACAGACGTTCAGGAACCATCTTGCAAGTGTCCCAGTAGAGTTGAAGCTGTCATAATGCTGAAAGGTAGACACACCCGATATTAATGTCCACTAATAGGTACCCCAATACTTCTGATCAGACTGTAGATCTAGCTACTGCGACCCCTGTCAGGTAATTCATCTCACCTCTCCTGTGCTGGAATTCATCAGTGGACACTTCCCACAATGTGCTGACAAGCAGCGCTAGTTGCATAGCAATAGCTGTCGTTTATGCAGATTTCTAATTGCGTTTTAATGGGATCCCTCTCATCAGCTCCCGGCCCAGCAATAACAGCTTGCATGGGTAACAAGGGCGTACACACCGCAGTGGACCACGGTTACATGCTGCTATATTCGGACACCAACAAAAATTACGTCCAGCAAAGTGCATGTAAAGTTAGCAACGACATGCATTGTTACTCATCGCAGGAGTGGCGGCCAGGAGTAAATAAATGAGCTGAATGGTCAAGTAGATCACCGACCCAACAGAACAATGAAATATTATCATTTTTTTCATAGCTAAGAAACTACATTTCATTGTATATCTTCTGATATTAACAGGAAGACTCTGAATTTGAGCGTTCTACTCCCTCTAAATTAAGTGACAAAATTAACGTTATTTGACTTTTATTTTCGTATTTTTCGTACAGAACTACTTGGACTTGTTCCAAAATCCGCACTGAGGCGTAATAGTAGCATTAGTAAACTAGTGTTTAAAAATAAGCACCGAGTGGTAACTAGAAAATCGTAGACTGAAAACTATAAGGACGAAATAGGAATCTAAATCAGCATCATGTTTACAGTTCCTCAACACCCAGAAAGAATTCATTACAAAAGATCGTATTCGAAGATGATAAAGATGTTGGCGCCTGAATCTTCCCTTGCCGTCCTTTTAGGAAAATGTCTGACGTAACGTTCTCTCACTTTCGAAATGCGTGGACAAAGCAAGTTTACAGCTAAACGTCCCGACAACCACGAAATCATCACTGACATAGCACTAGCTCGTAGCCTCGAAGGATGGGGAAGGAAATCGGACGTGTTTTTTTTTTTTCAATGGAACCATTCCTGTATTCGTCTCCTTTGGTTGAGGGGAATCGACGAAAATATCAATTCTAGATTATCACTCGGGAATTTCAACAACCATCCCTCGACTGCGAGTGCAGACATCCACTACCAACACCGTTCGATATATAATATGGTAAAATTAATTACAAAGCACGATCCTGGAGAATAAGGCGACTCTCTGAAATTAGCCGACTCTCTGAAAACTATGTGTAAATCCTGACCCACGTTAGGCCTTTAGGCAACATGTACTAACCATTTAGGCAAGTGCTCTGGCATTAATAGCCATGCAACAATTTTTTAAGCATTTTCTTATAGACTTATTCGCTTACCTACTCCAGACGTAATGGGTCCATTAGACCCTATCCTACATCGGACAAGATATCTTATAGTTTACAGTTTACATACATATATTTCTACATGACTATTAAAAGGAAGATGTCGTTATGAAGGAAGTAGCCCCTTTGGGAAACTTTAATGGGAGAATGGATACAGAGATGGGAAATGAAACAGTAAGAAGGTATGGAGAGCATGTCGTAGATGAAAGACTAGCATGTAAGTGCACTGCATCGGATTTGAAAATTTTAAATGGTTTCATCCCTCATTAGTGGATACACAGATACAAATGCGGGAAGAATCATTCAAGAGGTTTCGAGAACAATCATAGGTTAAATCACGCAAAAGAAAAATTCTGGACTTATGGTGAATGACGTAAGGTTATACAGAACCCAGAATGTGGCTCCAACCACTTCCTGCTTGGAGCAAAGATTGGAGAAAAGCCTACCTCAGGAAGATAGTACTCCTATTAAAATTTTGGATGGTGTTAAATATAATGTAAATAGTCGCAGAGATGAAAGCGTTAAATTTCCTTATAAGCCAAGACTAGCTAGAGAGCAGTAGAGGTTTGATGAAGTTGGAAACACTAAACAAAAATATCAACAAAATAGGTGGATCATGAGAAATAAAAACACTGACTCAATAAAGTGAACAAAGAAAACAAATCCTAATGTGGTGGTCAGGAAACACTGGAGACAGTATAAAAGTGAAGAAGATAATGTGTAACTGGTGGCTGAGGACGAGAGATCCATAGGATGGACAAAGTATCTAGAAATTAACAGGAAAGGTAAAAAAGAAATTATTGGTAGTGAAAATGAGGTGTAGGGACAGTGAGGGGAGAAACATGTATCGGAGCAACAAGGGTAGCAGAAACCTGGCAAACAGTGAGTTACTTATGAAGAGAAGTGAAAGAAGGGACAAATTTAAGAGATAATGGCATAAGAGGACAAATGTAAGGATGTAGAAGCTTATCTCACTAGGGGAAAGATAGATACTGCCTACAGGAAAATTAAAGAGACCTTTGGAGATAAGAGAACCACGTGTATGAATATCAAGAGCTCAGATGGCAACCCAGTTCTAAGCAAAGAAGGGAAGGCAGAAAGGTGGAAGGAGTATATAGAAGTTTGGACGGTAGGAGACGGATACTGGCAGAAGTAAAGCTGTGAGTACCGGGCGTGAGTCGTGCTTCGGTAGCTCAGTTGGTAGAGCACTTGCCCGCGAAAGGCAAAGGTCCCGAGTTCGAGTCTCGGTCGGACACAAAGTTTTAATCTGCAAGGAAGTTTCAGTATATAGAAGGTTTATACAAGTGCGATGTACTTGAGGACAATATTATGGAAATGGAAGAGGATGTAGATGAAGACGAAATGGGAGATATGATACTGCGTGAAGAGTTTGACAGAGCACTGAAAGACCTGAGTCGAGACAACGCCCCAGGAGTAGACAACATTCCATTAGAACTACTGATGGCCTTGGGAGAGCCAGTCATGACAAAAGTCTACCATCTGGTGAGCAAGATGTATGAGACAGGCGAAATAGCCTCAGACTTCAAGAAGAATATAATAAATCCAATCCCAAAGAAAGCAGATGCTGACAGATGTGAAAATTACCGAACTATCAGTTTAATAAGTCACAGCTGCAAAATACTAACGCGAATTCTTTACAGACGAATGGAAAAACTAGTAGATGCGGACCTCGGGGAGGATCAGTTTGGATTCCGTCGAAATGTTGGAACACGTGAGGCAATACTGACCTTACGACTTATCTTAGAAGAAAGATTAAGAAAAGGCAAACCTACATTTCTAGCATTTGTAGACTTAGAGAAAGCTTTTGACAATGTTGACTGTAATACTCTTTTTCGAATTCTAAAGGTGGCAGGGGTAAAATACAGGGAGCGAAAGGCTATTTACAATTTGTACAGAAACCAGATGGCAGTCATAATAGTCGAGGGTCATGAAAGGGAAGCAGTGGTTGGGAAAGGAGGGAGACAGGGTTGTAGCCTCTCCCCAATGTTATTCAATCTGTATATTGAGCAAGCAGTAAAGGAAACAAAAGAAAAATTTGGAGTAGGTATTAAAATTCATGGAGACGAAGTAGAATCTTTGAGGTTCGCCGATGACATTGTAATTATGTCAGAGACGGCAAAGGACTTGGAAGAGCAGTTGAACGGAATGGACAGTGTCTTGAAAGGACGATATAAGATGAAGATCAACAAAAGCAAAACGAGGATAATGGAATGTAGTCAAATTAAATCGGGTGATGCTGAGGGAATTAGATTAGGAAATGAGACACTTAAATTAGTAAAGGAGTTTTGCTATTTAGGAAGTAAAATAACTGATGATGGTCGAAGTAGATAGGATATAAAATGTAGACTGGCAATGGCAAGGAAAGCGTTTCTGAAGAAGAGAAATTTGTTAACATCGAATATAGATATATGTATCAGGAAGTCGTTTCTGAAAGTATTTGGAGTGTAGCCATGTATGGAAGTGAAACATGGACGATAACTAGTTTGGACAAGAAGAGAATAGAAGCTTTCGAAATGTGGTGCTACAGAAGAAAACTAAAGATAAGGTGGATAGATCACGTAACTAATGAGGAGGTATTGAATAGGATTGGGGAGAAGAGAAGTTTGTGGCACAACTTGACTAGAAGAAGGGATCGGTTGGTAGGACATGTTTTGAGGCATCAAGGGATCACAAATTTAGCATTGGAGGGCAGCGTGGAGGGTAAAAATCGTAGAGGGAGACCGAGAGATGAGTACACTAAGCAGATTCAGAAGGATGTAGGTTTCAGTAGGTATTGGGAGATGAAGCAGCTTGCACAGGATAGAGTAGCATGGAGAGCTGCATCAAACCAGTCTCAGGACTGAAGATAACAACAACAACATGGCATAAGAGAATGGGAAAGTCGTTTCAGGACATTGCCTACACAAGAGAGAACCAGGTATAAGGACAAAGAACTAGACTTCGAGAACATATTACCTGTTGGAAAATGAAGACCCCAAAACTACACCAGAAGTAGCAAGATATGTGAAAGAAACGGAAAATATCCAGGTCCAGGAAATATACCTATAGAATTAGACAAGTTGTGCCGAGTGTGTTATGATAATATCTGAGTAAGTTGTTTAATGCATACATTGCATACGGTATGGTCGCATAAATTTGAAACCGTTTCTTATTGTTGCGTGTCGATGTCAGTTACAAAGTGACGTAATCAGTGCTACATGCTTGCATGTTATGGGGAGAAGAGGCGCTCATGGAATGAAATTTGGCTCATCAAAGGTAGTAGGACGGCATGTGGGAAATTGTCGTGCAGGCAGTGTTAAAAACTCTTCTGGTAGGTTTCATGGTCGGGTCCTAAAAGACAGTATACAGTTGTTGTCGATGGACGTTGAACAGCGAAGTGGATTCCGAAAGAGAAGGTCCCGGTAAAGACAACATTTGCGCTTTAAGACAACTAATGGCGAAGATAATGGAAAGGAATCTGAGTAGCCATTTAGTGTTCATCGATCTCGAGAAGGACTGTGGTACAGTGTCGGTGAGGTAGAGTCGCCTTAAAAAGAAATTTGTTTAAATATATTTGACCCATGCAAGCTTGTCTCCTACTCGTTCAAAACATTCATTGAGACTGTCTTGGTCTTGTAGAGTAAGAAGTGTGGTGGAAGGAGTAGTCAGATAGCGAAAGTCAATGTACGTACGCCTTGTTCTTCGCACATGATCAGATACTGGTGGCTAGACTAGAAAAATATGATAATTGTGCATTGAAAGTAAATTTTAAAAAGAGTGAATACTATGTAGAGCAGAAATACAGGAAACGTAGCAGTCTCTGCCAACATATCAAGGCAAGGTATGTTTTTCTTCTTCCTGTTGTAATCATCATTCTGACACAGCTGATGCAGCCCTGACGAACTCGTCTTCCATGCCAAACTTTTCATCTCAGAGTAGCACTCGCAAACTCCATCCTCAGTTACATGTAGGATGCAGTCCAGTTTCTGTCTTCCTCTAATACCGTGGAAGTTATTCTCCGATATCGCAACAGATGCCCAATCATCCTGTCTCTTCTTCTTATAAATGTTTTCCTTATGTTCATTTCCTTGCCGACTCTGCAGAGAACCTCGTCGTTCCTTACGTTATCAGTCCACCTAATTTTAAACAGTCCTTTGTAGCACCACACCTAAAATGCTTCGATTTTCTTCTGTTCCGGTTTTTCCACAGTACATGACTCACTGTATTACAATGCTGTGCTAAAAGCGTACGTTTCTCGAAAGTTTCTTCCTCAAATTAAGACCTATGTCTGATACGAGTAGGAATGCCCTTTTTGCCAGAGCTGTTCTGCATTTTATGTCCCCATTGCTCTCTGCATCGTGGACTATTTTGCTGTCTACATACAAGAACTCCATAAACTCGAATAAGTGGTGATATCTAGTTTCGATGTTAAGCTTCTAGCTGTTCTCGTTTCTGCTAATTCTCGTTATGTTCCTCTTTTTTCGATTTATTCTCAGTTCATATTAGATAGCTCATTTCATTCAAACAGTTCTGTAATTCTTCATCATTTTCGGCGAGGACAGCAACATTATCAGTGAAACTTATCATCGGTACCCTTCTACTCAGAATTTTAATTTCACGTTTGCACTTGGTTATTGGTCTTTCAGTCTGATTGTGCCCTTATGATTCTTGTACACATTTGCGTATACTTTACCCATTTTTTCTCAGAATTACCCTATTTCATTCTCCCATTTTTTCTCAGAATTTCGAACATCTTGCACTCTTTTCTAGTGTCGAACGCTTTTTCAGCGCGACAACTCCTATGAACGTGTCTTGATTTTTCTTTAGACTTGTTTCCATGAACAACTCCAACGTTAGAACAGCCTCTCTGGTTCATCACCTTTCCTAAAACCAAACTGATCGTCATCTAACAGATCCACAATTTCCTTTCCCATTCTTCTGTTATGTTATCCGTGTCACTAGTTTGGATGCATGAGTTGTTAAGCAGCTTGTCGGATCTTGCCATCTTCGGAATTGTGTGGATAATATTTTTCCGAAAGTGTGATGGTATATCGCTAGTCTCAAACATTACACCTCCACTTCCCAAAATTATAGTCTTTTTTGGCATTTCTGCCTGTAATTTAGAAATTATGATGGAATGTTATCTACACCTTCTGCCATATTTGATCTTAAGTTGTCCAAAGCCATTTTAAATGAAGCTTTTAATACTGGGTCCCTTATCTCCTCCCTATCAACATCTGGCATGTAAAGTATTTAAATACTTCGATAGAATCCTATTAGTAGACGGATCAGTTTCTTGGGAAATATAGCACGAGTAGTCATGAGAAAAACAGCAATACAGATCCTAAACCCTCTGTTCTGAATTTTCAAGATTTGTTAAGAGTAAAGTACTGTAAAGCAATGTGAATGCTAGGAGCTTAATGGAAAATGAAAAAGCAAATCCCAGAGGGTCGTGTGTAATATATCGGCGAGATCACGTAATAGGTACAGTGAGTAGAGAAATGATCCAGACTCATAAAAGCAACACTATTAGAATGGAAGAATGCGTCATTAGTGGTATGGACATGCAAAGTGAAAGATTACAGAATGCCATCAGAAAGGAAGAAGGGGAAGAAGAAGACCGAAGTGAGCCGTGCTGCGCATCGGTAAGTCGCGACACGCTCTCAAGTGTGTTCATCTTTGGCCAGAGGACGTGGCTGGCCGCCCGATGTGCAGCTCTTGAAGGGTTTTCACTCTCTGGACTTTCGGCAGTGGGACATCGAAGTTGGTCAGAAGCAGGGCCGGGAATAGGGTATAGTTTCAGTCGGAGTTAGCACGAGTGTCCTCATATTGTGGGTCGGGGTTCGTCGGCGGAAATCTTGCTGGTGCATGGACTGGAGGCTGGCCAGGCTTTGCTTTATCTACAGCGTCGGTGTGAACCTGGGCACTAGTGACCATAATGTCAATATAGAAAGTTAATAAATCAGTCAAAAAGGCTAGGAGACTATTTATGGTATACGAGATAACTACTTCTTAGAATGTCACTTAGACGATGAAGTGACTTCATTTAGCTCCAGTATGATGGACCCAGAGGACTTATGAGCAATGTTTAAACAGACTGTAAATCGTGGTCTGGATAAATATGTGCGTATTAATTGGATTAAGGACGGAAAAGACCCAACCATGGTTTAACGACGAAAAATGCTAAGAAAGCAAAAGCCTTACTGTTTCAGTTCAAAAGACAATGACCAAATGACGACAAGAAAACTTTAGTAGAGTGTCGTCCATCTATAAAAAGATCTATTCGCAAAGTATATAACTACTAACACTGTCACACGTCAGCAAAAGATCTGGTCAAGAACCCCAGAAAATTGTTGTTGGTCCTATGTAAAATCGCCAAGTGGATCTAAGGCTTCCATCCAGTCATTCGTTGACCCGTGTGGTGCGGTAGTTTAAGATAGCAAAGTGAAAGCTGAAGTTTTAAATTTCACGTTTATGAAATTGTTCACGCAGGACATACAGTTCCCCACAGTCGTTTAATGAACAAAGAGCATATGGACTATCAGACCAATTGTGTGATTGGATTGAAGAGTTCCTAGATAACAGAACGCAGCATGTCATTCTCAATGGAGAGACGTTATCTGAAGTAAGAGTGATTTCAGGTGTGCCGCAGAGGAGTGTCATAGGACCGTTGTTATTCACAATATACATAAATGACCTTGTGGATGACATTGGAACTTCACTGAGGCTTTTTGCAGATGATGCTGTGGTGTATCGAGAGGTTGTAACAATGGAAAATTGTACTGAAATGCAAGAGGATCTGCAGCGAATTGAAGCATGGTGCAGGGATTGGCAATTCAATCTCAATGTAGACAAGTGTAATGTGCTGCGAATACACAAAAAGATAGATACCTTACCATTTAGCTACAAAATAGCAGGTCAGCAACTGGATGCAGTTAATTCCATAAATTATCTGGGAGTACGCATTAGGAGTGATTTAAAATGGAATGATCATATAAAGTTGATCGTCGGTAAACTAGATGCAAGACTGAGATTCATTGGAAGAATCCTAAGGAAATGCAATCCGAAAACAAAGGAAGTAGGTTAAAGTACGCTTGTTCGCCCACTGCTTGAATACTGCTCAGCAGTGTGGAATCCGTACCAGATAGGGTTGATAGAAGAGATAGAGAAGATCCAACGGAGAGCAGCGTGCTTCGTTACAGGATCATTTAGTAATCGAGAAAGCGTTACGGAGATGATGGATAAACTCCAGTGGACGACTCTGCAGGAGAGGCACTCAGTAGCTCGGTACGGGCTTTTGTTAAAGTTTCGAGAACATACCTTCAACGAAGAGTGAAGCAGTGTATTGCTCCCTCCTACGTTTATCTCGCGAAGAGACCAATAGGATAAAATCATAGAGATTAGAGCCCACACAGAAGCATACCAACAATACTTCTTTCCACGAACAATACGAGACTGGAATAGAAGGGAGAACCGATACAGGTACTCAAGGTACCTTCCGCCACACACCGTCAGATGGCTTGCGGAGTATGGATGTAGATGTACATGTAGATGTAGAATTGTACAATCAATCCGCACTAGACCTGATTATAGGAAGACATAGACACAATTCAGAGGCGGGCTGCCGAATGTGTTTCTGTTATGTTCAAACACCACGGAAGTATTACGGAGATGCTTCAAGAACTCAAATGGGGATCTGTAGAGGGAAGGTGATAGTGTTTTTGAGGAACAATACATAGAAAATTTAGATGACCGGCATTTGACACTGACAGCAGAACGATTCTACAACCGCCGACATAAATTTTGCTTAACGACCTTGAATACAGAAGGGTCTCAACAAATCTATCCACTGTTTAAAAGCCCATAAGTTGCAAACGAATTGACAGAGTTGTCTCATTTTTGGTGAAAGTATAGCTTAAAGTCCAACTGAAAGATATAACTGTAGGCGTTCAAAATGGTACCATTTAACATCCATACACAAACGATGCCGCCGAACTGCAGCACGAACTACTGACTACAACGTGTTCAGTTGGATATTTGCACATGAGTGTACGATGTATTCTCGAAGTTCATCTAATGTGTGTGGCTTTAGTGTTCCACACAGGTAAAATTCAGAGGAGTTAGGTCTGGGGAACGTGGTGGATACTCCACAGCACCTCTACAGCCTATCCATCTTCCTGGTAGATTTTCGTCGAGATACGGCCTACCACGATTTTGATAGTGGGCTGCGGGACCACCTTGATGAAAGTAAACTCTTCCGTATCCATATAAGGCTCGGATGTCAGGTAAAATGAATGTCTGAAACTTCTGAAGGTACACCTCACCGGTAACTGTGCCGTCAATCAAGCCCGGAAATTTGTCTGGAATGCGACGAATCGTTAAACGTGTCGGTGGCTCTGTTTGATACTCATATCGCCATTGCCGTTGAACCTCATTAATGTTTTCGTACATAAAATACCATTTCAAAACTGACTTCCTTTCATCGAATGTAAGTCTTGGGCCAGCCATGTTTACTCGCGTAACTAGGTGCAGCTAAGAACAAAACAATGACTATCTGGCGACTGTCATCTGACAACACAAAACAACCTAATACAACGCTTGTGTGGCGATTCCCGGAACTACAAACTATTACACTACCAAAGATGAGACAACTCCATCAATTAGTTTGCCGGTTATGGACTTTTAAACAGTGGATACATTTTTTGGACCCCTCTGTATAAGATACGAGAGCTTACGGCTCATACAGAGGCATGTAGATAGTGATTTTCCCCCTCGCCTTGTTTGCAAGTGGAACAGAAAAGGGAATGTCTAGTGGCGGTACAGGGTACCTTCTGTAACGGACCATACTGTAGTTGGTGCACTATTTACATGAACGTAGATGAACATTTACTGGAGAGGATGATATAAGTGGGAGGGAGTGCTGGAATACACGATCGTAGGAAAAGGGGGGAGGGCGAGTTAAAGAGTAAGCCACCTGGTAGAATTCTACACAGAGCATAATTGTACCATCGCTAACACTTGGCTTAAGAATCACGAAAGAAGTTCTTTGCATGGAAGAGATCTGGAGGTGGTGGAAGGTTCAGATTCATTATGTAATTGGAATACAAAGATATCAGGACCATGTTTTAAACTGTACATTTCCATGAGCAGATGTAGCTGCCATGATTTATTGGTTATGAAATGCGGTTTAAAATTGGAGTAATTACATAAAGGAAAAGGAAGGAAATTAAGAAGATTGTACCTGCTAATCTGAAGCAGGCAGACGTGGTTCGGAGGGAACGTTATTCAACGTTTGAGTGGAACAAGAGGAATTGATATAAAAGACGACGAGTCTTTAGCTTTGAGAGATGAAATAATGAATACAGCAGAGGACCAAATAAGTAAAAACACACCGCCTGGTAGAAATCCATGGAAGACAATGCAGATATTGAATTTAATTGATGGAAGAAGAATACATAAAGATGTAGCAAATGAAGCAGGTGTAAATGAATACAGACGTCTGAAACATAAAATGCAAAAAGTGCTATCAGGTACGGCTAGAATGTAGATGAAAGACTGTAGAAACATACATGAAAAGGACAAAAATAGATGCCGGCTGTAGGAAAATTAGAGAGACCATTGGAAAAAGGAAAAAGAGCCGTATTAAAGTCACGAGCTTAGATAATAAGCTGGTACTAAGCCTTGTTGTTGTTATTGTGGTCGTCAGACTGGTTGGATGCAGCTCTCCAGGCTACTCTACCTTGTGCAAGCTTCTTCATCTCCCAGTACCTACAGCAGCCTACATTCTTCTGAATCTGCTTAGTGTATTCATCTCTTGGCCTCCCTCTACGATTTTTGCCCTCCACGCTGCCCTCCAATACTAAATTGGTGATCCCTTGATGCCTCAGAACACGTCTTACCAACCGATCCCTTCTTCTAGTCAAGTTATGCCACAAACTTTTCTTCTCCCAAATCTTATTCAGTACTTCCTCATTATTTACGTGATCTATCCATCTAATCTTAAGCATTCTTCTGTAGCACCACATTTCGAAAGCTTCTATTCTCTTCTTGTCCAAACTATTTATCGTCCATGTATCACTTCCATACATGGCTACAATCCATACAAATACTTTCAGAAACCACTACCTGACACTTAAATCTGCTTTAAGTGTCTCACTTCCTAATCTAATTCCCTCAGCATCACTCGACTGAATTCGACTACATTCCATTATCCTCGTTTTGCTTTTGTTGATTTTCATCTTATATCCTTCTTTCAAGACACTGTCCATTCCGTTCAACTGCTCTTCCAAGTCCTTTGCTGTCTCTGACAGAATTACAATGTCATCGGCGAACATCAAAGTTTTTATTTCATCTCCATGGATTTTAATACCTACTCCGAATTTTTCTTTTGTTTCCTTCACTGCTTGTTCAATGTAGAGATTGAATAACATCGGGGCGAGGCTACAACCCTGTCTCACTCTCTTCCCAACCCCTGCTTCCCTTTCATGTCCATCGACTCTTATAACTGCCATCTGGTTTCTGTAAAAATTGTAAATAGCCTTTCTCTCCCTGTGTTTGACCATTGCCCAGCTTGAGAATTTGAAACAAAGTATTCCCTCAACATTGTCAAAAGCTTTCTCTAAGTCTACTTATGCTAGTAACGCACGTTTGCCTTTCCTTAATCTAGCTTCTATGATAAGTCGTAGGAAATTAAGACGATTATACCTGGACAAACTGAAGCAGGCAGAGCTGGTTCGGAGGAAACTTTATTCATCGTTTGAGTGGAACAGGGGGAACTAATAGAAAAGATGACGAGTGTTTAGCTTTGAGAGATGAAATAATGCAGGTAGTAGAGGACCAAATATGTAAAAACACACCCCCTAGTAGAAATGCATAGACGACACAGGAGAAACATAAAATGCAAAATGTGCTATTAGGTACGGCTGAAATGTGGATGAAAGACTATAGAATCGTGAAAAGAACAAAAATAGTTTCCGGCTGTGGGAAAATTAGAGAGACCATTGGAAAAAGGAAAAACAGGTGTATTAAAGTCAAGAGCTTAGATGAGAAGCTGGTACTAAGTAAAGAATGGAAAGCTCAAAAACGGTAAATATACATTTAAAGCTATGAGAAGAAAATGAAATAGTAGACAATATTATAGAAAGAGAAGATGAATTAAGTAAATATGAGATAGCAGGTATGATATAGCGAGAGGAATATGACAGAGCAGTGAAAGACCTAAGTCGTAACAAAGTCCGTAGAGCCGACGACATCCCCCCAGAAATAGAGAGTTCCTTAGGAGAGCCAGGCTTGTGAAAACTAATCCATCTGGTCTGTTCATTATAAGAGACGGGAGAAATACCGTCAGAATTATATGATTCCTCTTCCAAAGAAGACTGGTGCTGACAAGTGTGAATCCTACCGAACCACCAGTTTAATAAGGCAAGGTTGCAAAATACCCTAAGTATTTACAGAAGAATGAAAAAACCCGTAGGAACCAGTTTCAGGCTAGATCAGTTTAAGTTCGAGGTAAATGTAAGAAAGCACGAGGGAATGCTAACACTGCGACTTATGTTAGAAGACAAGTTGACGAAAGGTAGGCCTTTGTTTATAACATTCGAAGATTTGGAAAAGGTTTCGATAATGTTGACTGACCTATACTGTATGAAATCGTGAAGGCAGCAGAAATAAGATAGAGGGAAAGGGTATTTACAACAGAATCAAATGGGAAATATAAGAATCGGAGGATATAAAAGGGAAGCCGTAGTTGAGGTGGGAATGCGACAGGACTGTAGCCTAACCCCAGTATTATTCAATATATACACTGAGCAAACAGTTGAACGAAATGGACAGTGTTGTGAAAACAGGCTATGAAAGAGCATCAACAACAGTAAAACAAGCATCGCATAATGTGGTGGAATTAAATCAGACGATGCCGAGGGAGTTGGATCGGGAAATGAGACATTAGAAGTAATAGATGAGATATTAGCAAACTAACGGAAAGCCGAGGAAGCGAGGAAATAAAATGCAGACAAACAATAGCAAGAAAACTATTTCTGATGAAAGGGGGATATGTTAGCATCTAATATTAACATCCAATATCAGTTTAACTGTTAGAAAGTCTTTTCGAACTTCGTCTGGAGTGCAGTCTTTTGAGGAAGTGTCCACAATTAGTACCATAGTTGTTAGTGTCGCTGCTTTTTGGATCATGGGGTCCATGTTATATTCCCGGCCTTGTAGGAGATTTCCTTCGCTCGGGGGCGGGGTACTTCTCCTAATCATTTCCCCCCTATCTTCATCTACGCGTAAGTCGATGAAGTGGTGTCGAACAGACAGGGCATGCACCAGGAGACCGAAAATCCCAGACAGCGTCTCAGATAGTTTGTTTCATGTTCCATGGATCTTTTTGCATGATACGTAGTAATGAGGTGGAACGAGTGATTTTGAATTGACATCGCAAATTAATTTGTAAATATCGCTAAATGCTGAGCTGTTAAGCTTTATTTTTTTTCCTTTTGTTTTTCTTTGACATACAGATGTCAGTAATTCTTATCCATCACCTTTTACAAATTAAATAAGAGATATTCTTCTACCGAATAGAGGGAGTTATCGAGGAGAAACGTTTCCAATTTGTTTTAGAGTTTTACTTGCTGTCTGTCAGATACTGTATATCACTGGGTAAGTTATCAGAAGTTCTTGTTCCTGCACTGTGCGTCCCATTTTGTTCTAAAGACAGTATTAATGCGGAGTAGTGAACCATATTTTCCTTTTTGGTATTGTAATTATGTACATAATTGTTGCTTTTGAACTGCAGTTATCATCTACAACAATTTCATGAGGTAATAAATGTATTGTGAACCAATGGTCAAAATTCCCAATTCCTGAAATAGATGGCTACATGATGATCATGGGTGAGCACTACATGTTGTTATTCTTGCAGCACGAACTTTCTTTCTTAAAGATGAGTTACCCAAAACATTGTTCTATAGGACATTATTGAATGAAAATATTCAAAATATGTCAACTCAATGATTTGTCTCTGAACATCGTTTGCGTTGATTCTAAGTGCAAATGTGACTGAAATAAGCTCCCAGATAGTAATGCCATACCATTTTATTGTACAGAAACGAAACGTGGACGATAGGCAACTCAGACAACAAGAGAGCAAAAGAATGATGAAGATCAGATTGGTAGATCGAATAACTACTGAATCGAATTGGGAAAGAAAAAGAAAAGGAATGACTTGACTTGAAGAAAGGA
The DNA here is from genome assembly GCF_023897955.1 of Schistocerca gregaria. Lineage (NCBI taxonomy): Eukaryota > Metazoa > Arthropoda > Insecta > Orthoptera > Acrididae > Schistocerca > Schistocerca gregaria. The sequence continues at coordinate 925,361,879 of NC_064922.1, read as the reverse complement.
ACAAAGAATCGTTAATTTGATACTGGAGGAATGTGAGTTGATTAGGGCTGGTGGGGTGGGGGGGGGGGGGGGGAGAGGAGGAGGGGCGTGAACCGTTAAGGGAGATTCAGCCATGAATACAGTAAGTGGGTTCATGTGGATGTAGATTGAAGTAGTCATTCAGTTATTCAGAGATAAAGAGACGTGACATGATAATCTAATGTGAAGATCTGCATCAAACTTGTTTCCAGATTGAATACCACAACAACATTAAACTTTGTTCGTTTGAGTCTATTAACTGTTGGAATTGTTATAATTGCGTTAGATATTTATCTAGCTGACATTATGTTGGTGTTCGTCAAAAATAGAGCCACTTACATTTTTGTAAAATAAGAAGTAATGTTCATGCCTTCTAGCAAACAAATTACTTTCACTCCATTTAACTACTCGTACTGTGTCGCACTAAGGTCGCACTAAGGTCGCACTAAGGTCTCCAGTTGAAGAACTGAAACGGTGCACTATGTATCTTTGATCGACATGTGGCAGAAGCGTCAAACGATGTGAAAGAGAGAGTCCCCTGTTGCACTATTAGTATTGCCTGCAATCTTGTAGAGTCCAGTTTCAGTACTACTTAGGCTCGGTCATAAATAGCCTAAAAAATTTAATTAAGTTGCCCGTTGAGAGAGTATTAAAGGTCATCTTCATACAAATGGTAGTTACAGAGTGAGATTATGAAAAATATTTTATTAAGATATAAGGAAAATAATACGGGACCTAGCTAGATCCTTGAAGGTTATCTGCTATTACGGTTCTAAATTGCTATAATTTTGGGAATTCATCTGTTTAAAGTCCGTGAATTCCGGAACCTGATGAAGGAGAGAAGCTTTTTCATAAGTCAATCTATAAAGTATTTCATGCTGGCAGTCACTCTGGTAAACTATACTTTACATTTCAAATTATAATAATTGTCAGTGTAATTGTACTGTGTTTATAATCATTTGTAAACTTAGAGCACCTGTCTATGAGATGAAGAGTTTGTTAAGGAAATGTGTACAAAAAATGAATTTCTGGCAACTTAAAGGCAAATGTGGTAACTGTTGTATTTCTCATATTCCAAAGGAAAAATATGAAAAAACCATTCGCTTAAATGTTGCTGCCTTTAATGGAAATATATGTAGGTTCCATTAGTGACGCGTGCAGGTGTGTCTTTGTTGCTTTAACAAACATATATATTTTCGTATATAGCTTTCACAGTTACAGGTATGTGAAAAATAAAATATTGCTACTACTTCCCGGAATAGTAAAAGATTGTAAGACTGAAAAAAGTATATACAGCGTTTGATCGCAGGGAGAAAAACGGTGTTACGACATCAGTAGAGTCTACATTTTTTACTAGCTTCGCTGTACGCCATCAAGCGCAGCCAATACAGACGTGACCTACGTAGTCACCTCTCTTTGATATTCGTTTGTTTTGACATGTTTGATAGCTATATTTGCTGACATCTAAAGGCTCTGCAATCACAGTATCGCTTTGTTTCTGTTGCAGGTACCGTTTGTAATACTGCTGCGGCACGTGTATCACCTGATTGTAGCAACTCTAATCTGTTGCAGTCCACTGCCTATAATCAGGTAGGCTGCATGACATCAACTCATCGCCTACCTACAGCAATTGAATGTGCAACCACTAATATAACTAATGGGTAGCTATAAATTACAACAAAACAATCTGTAAAGTTTCTTGGATGGAACAGTTGTAAAACGAAGTTTTATGCCACAGGCTGATCAAATAATTCATGAACATTTTAAATTTTTAGGAAGGATGATGGACTGTCGATTTAAGGAGCTGTACACATACTGAACGCTGATATTTTCATTAATGGAATAAACTATCAGCAAAGCTTGTTCTGATTACTTTTATACTGTTATCTCTTACAATATACTTTGGGCAGTTCTGGACACTTACAACATTTATTCTTAGCATAGTTATTGGCGGTTAGACTGATGTGCCAATGTCTGTCTAGTATTTTGATAGTCTTTTTCACGCGTCTCACATTAGAACTCTAGCGCTCTTGTACATGCAGCATCTTTGGGGTATAAGTGGAGATGATGCGATTATCGGCGCCTTTACATGTAACCACTCCAGTGCATTAGCTGTTTATTTTCTCCACATATCACCGTCTTCTCACAAACACATCATACAATGTTGCCTGCATGGTCGCAGCTGCACCATAAAGTGAACTATACCTGTCAGTATATATTAACCATTGTTTGTCCATGTGTCCACACTTCAGCACCAGACCTACTGTCCAGGGGAAAGCAAACATTAATGTCTTGTTGTTGCCACATGTTCTTGGAGTTCTTAACCGACCTAAAAACATACTACTCATAACAGCTGTGATTGTTTGTCTGGAAATTAAGTAAATACAGATGTAATGTTTTACAATATACGGTCCTCAATCAAAAAAGTATCTACACTTATACCGCTCACGCCGAAAACAATTCCTCATGGGTCTCGACAGCATTCGAACACACGTATTGCTTGCAACCTAAAACATTTCCCCTCATTATATTTGCACTCTTTTGCACTTGTACTAAGAGAGTAATATTACTTTCACTCAATCTTTGCTAATCATCGACTGCTCAAACATTAAAGAATCAAGGGGCTAAAATTATCGACAGAAGTGAAACACAAACTAAATTAACACAATAAGAGCACTGGATATCTGAACCTTTCTCGAAATAATCCCTTAGGCTGTAACTAAGTTATTCGTTCGCAGTACCCTTTCTTACATGATTACTAGCTCCGAAAGACATGCAACGTAACTTCTACGTTTACATCTAACTCACTTCTCTGCAGTTAGCACGTAAGTGCTTGGCAGAGAGTTTATGAACCGCTTTCAAATTATTTCTCAACCATTTTACTAGGAATAGCACGTGGGAAAAGTGAACTCCTAGAGCTTTCGATGTGAGCTAAGATGACTCTTACTTTATTACGAAGCTCATTTCTCCGTATTTAGAGTACACAAAATGTTATCGCATTCGGAGGAGAAAGTCGGTGATTGAAATTAAGGGAAAAGGTCTCGCCTCACGAAAAACACCTCTGCTTTAAAGATTGCCACCTCAAATCATGTATCGCATCCGTGACACAATTTCTACTACTTCGTGATAATACAAAACTAGGTACCATTGCTCCTACTTTTCCGATGCCTCTGTTAGTCCTACCTGGTAGTACTGCAGAAGAGGACGAATACCCGTAGTGAAAGAAGTCTTTCAATGGACGCGTTGTGTCCTCTTAGTGTTACGGCAGTACAACACTTTTGACACTTTACCACACAAGCGGCTTATAGTGAAATTGCGTGCTTATAGAATATCGTCTCATTTATGTGACTGGATTCGTGATTTCCTGTCAGAGGGGTCACAGTTTGTAGTAACTGACGGAAAGTCATCGCGTAAAGCAGAAGTGATTTCTGGCGTTCCCCAAGGTAGTGTTATAGGCCCTTTGCTGTTCCTTGTCTATATCAACGATTTGGGAGACAATCTGAGCAGCCGTCGTCGGTAGTTTGCAGATGACGCTGTCGTTTATTGACTACTGAAGCTATCAGAAGATCAAAACAAACTGCAAAACTATTTAGAAAAGATATCTGAACGGTGTGAAAATTGGCAGTTGACACTAAATAACGAAAAGTGTGAGCTCATCCACATGAGTGCTAAAAGGAAATCGTTAAACTTCGGTTACACGATAAATTAGTCGAATCTGAAAGCCGGAAATTCAGCTAAATGCCTAAGTATTACAATTACGAACATTTTAAATTGGAAGGAACACACAGAAAATGTTGTGGGGAAGGCTAATAAAAAACTGAGTCTTATTGGCAGGACTCTTAGAAAATGTAACAGATCTACTAAGGAGACTGCCTACACTAAACTTGGCCGTCCTCTTTTAGAATACCGCTGCGCAGTGTGGGATCCTTACCAGATAGGTCTGGGGTACATCGAAAAAGTTCAAAGAAAGGCAGCACGTCTTGTAATATCGCGAAATATGGGAGATAGTGTGACAGAAATGATACAGGATTTGGGCTGGAGATCATGAAAAGAAAGGAGTTTCTCGTTGCAACGGAATCTTCTCACGCAATTCCAATCACCAACTTACTCCTCCGAATGCGAAAATATTTTGTTGTCAGCGACCTAGATAGGGAGAAACGATCATGATAAAATAAGGGAAATCGGAGCTCGTACGGAAAGGAATAGGTGTTCATTCTTTTTGCGTGCTATGCGAGATTGGAATAATAGAGAATTCTGAAGGTGGTTTGCTGAACCCTCTGCCAGGCACTTCAGTGTGATTTGCAGAGTCTCCATGTAGATGTAGAACTAAGTCTGGTATTGCCTTCCCCGCAATATTCTCTATGTGATGGTTCCAATTTTCGTTTGTAATTGTAATTATTAGTTATTTATCTCAGTGAACGACATTCTCTAAACATTGATGGTGGTGTCTGTTTGTTCTATATCGTGTCTCCCTACCACATTCGCGCAACGACGCTCTGAGTGTGTTTTTTAGGGAATTGACTAGTTTGAACCTGGGACCTGTTGCTGGTAAGGAGACGCCAGACCACACATGACATGTAGAATTCAGAAGAGTTCAGTGAGACTAGCGATGATATAACCAAATACTTAATGATCTCAGTGTCAGCTCCACTGTACTCCCTGTTAAAGAATCTTAATACTAACTAAATATAGTGGAAAGGATTCAAGGCTTTCCTATTTTTAGTTAGCTGGTAAAATAACGTCGAAAAAGCAGTTAAGTTTACCATTGGAAATTTTATTCTACTCACAAAACATCGTCTATAAATTGTACTATTGATAAAAGGAAATGGTTTAATACAGGATGGTAAAAACCAACTGCGTTCAACAAAAATGTGAACGAATATTCCCTGAATGGGTTTACAAGTTCTACAATCGATCGAAGGATGACCTATGCCATATCACATCTTTAATCTAGGTTTAATTTAAGTTTCACAAAAGAGAAAACTATCAAAATGGTCTACAGTGACCCTCAATTATCTTTAATTACTTATTTAACTTGTCGTAAATTACAGTGGCTGATGTGGCTTCTCAATAAGCATATAAAAGAAAAATCATCGCGTTTCAGATCTTTTCTTCAAGTGGCAAATGTGAACACCATGAGTTTTAATTAACGATCGACACTAGTATTACGCAAAAAGGGGGTGTAATAGATGAGACTGCAGTTCTGAGTGAAGCCTTATGCGCTCAAAAATGCAGCATCGCGTGCGTTCATTACCTTGTCGGTGTTTAGGCAGCGTCAGGGCAGCGGCTCCACTCACCTCGCCATCTCGGAACTAACTCTCCTAACTTCTCGTTACTACAATTTACCGAAGTTGGTTAAAAAAAAATCAGGCTGTGTTTCCATCTGACCAATCAGGGTCTCAATGTTAACCTTAAGTTCTACCTACAAAAATTCTGTCTATCCAATGAGAAACGTTATAGTTTTCGTGGTGGGGCAATGTTTTTAAAGTTTGCAACGTAACAGAGACGCTAAAAAGTCTCACGCTAAAACCTGCTGCTGGTGTGGTCCTTTTAGCGTTATCGTAAGATCTATACTGTTCTTCTGGAGGGCTCTATCTTTTAACATGGGCTGGGGGGTGGTCCTTGACGTACCTGAGACGCGAAAAACCCTCACGCTAAAACTTGCGGGTGTTAGTGGCCCTTTTTGTGTTATCATGAGATCTATACTGTTTTCCTGGAGGGCTCTAGCTTTTAACATGGGCTGGGGGGTGGTCCTTGACGTAACAGAGACGCGAAAATGTCTCACGCTAAAACGTGCGGGAGGTAGTCTTAGCAGTGGGCCGCCGACGTGGGTGTCCAGTCCGTCCCTTATCGTAGGGCCTTCTAGCTTAACACGGTTCTGCTCTCGGCTTCTGTCCTCGTTTCTCCCCTCAGAACTGTGTGTGCCTCACGGTGGGAAGGTACGACATGCATTTAGGCATTCTTGTGTTAGTCTGTGGTATTCCATTTGCTCACTCGTTACACGTATTACTTTGGTTAATTTAATGTCACGATTTATTCGGAGCCATGTGACATACTACTGGATTTGCTTATCATGTCAGGGTTTTCATGGAAGGTGTTGGATTTGCCTGACACCTTACAATTCAGATTTATTGATTTATCGTCTAACAGAAATTTAATGGACGTTTTTTTTAGTACTCACATTTATTGATTAAGGTCAATTGCCACTTTTCACACCAAGCATACGGGTTGATTATAACAGAACCTTCGACACTTGAGCCAGTGGAGGCGGAAATCTATTAACCATATGGGTATCCAACTGCACAGGACTGATGTAACGATTGTGAACTGGAGGAGTTGTGTTGTTAGTAGTGCTAGTGTCACGACGTCGCGTTAGGCACGGGTACTAGCATGGTGACGTAGAGTTAAAACACGAGCATCGGTCTAAATTACAGTGGCAAACAGTGAAGTCGCATCTAGACAAGGTGAGCAGGGCTTTATCCAGAAATCAGTTTTATCAAAACAGCAGAAGTACCGCTGATGCTCGTCGCGAATATGGACACATTAAAGGAATATAGAGAGGTCCACTTTCAACACCATGGTTAAAGAGAATGATACGCAAGTTCGAATTAAATGGCGATTTGGGAATTGCTGCTGGGAGAGGCCGACAGCCAATTGCGCCCAACATTGTTGAATGAATTACACTTGCCATGGCCAAGAATAGTGCGGTCTTCAACCAGTGACTGAGCTGTGTCAAGAGAGCTGAATATTTCGTGGTCAACCGTTGGAAAATTGCTGCCAGCAATTGTGAAATGATATCTGCAGTGCGGTTCCAGTCTGTCGTTGAAGCAGACATTCGTCCTAATGGAACGTCAACATATTAAAATGGGCTTCTTTCAATGGTTTATTCATTATTTCTCTTCCACACATCCTTACAAATGTTTGCAGAAATTTTCATTGTCCTATCATCAAACGTTCTGCATGGGGGGGGGGGGGGGGGGCTTTCAAGTCGCGAAATTTTAATATTATAATCACCCCGTATTACGTTATCGACGTTGTCTTCGTCGACTGCATCCAGCGCTAGTCTCACATTTACATGAGAGACAGCATGTTTAAATCTCTCGCCAGCGTTCTGCCACGCGAGTTCCCTTTACTATCGCTCTCAGTTTCCTATTAGGGCCACCAAGCACACGGAGAGGATGTGGAATTCACATGCCCTCCAGTTTCCAATTCTGTTTGCCCGGTGCGGCTTTTAAAGCAAGAGTAATGAAGAGCTTCGCCTTCCCAGCCCCCTCCCTCGAATCATTGCATCTATAGAGTTATCAGAATTAATGCAAAAGATTTCAGTGAGGGAAATACATCAACATAGCACAACGTTAATAGGCTTTACGAATATATACAGAATTATACGCCGAGGTGCCAAAAATCATAGGATAGCAATATGCACATATACACATGACGGAAGTTGAAAACTGGTTTTGAAGGGCAGTGAGGATCAAGTTGGGAAAGGGGCCCAAATCGGTTGCTGTTAGTTGCACGAACATACAAACGCTTAATCACACATGCACATAAAAGAATTCAGAAACAATGCAGCTGAAGGCCAGATCACAAGTTATTAAAATTGCCTTAAGGAATACACATGACTGAAGGTCTAAGCTAGAAAATAGAAGAACTGAGGGCTTGTTGTTGTTTCTGTCTTCGGTCCTGAGACTGGTTTGATGCAGCTCTCCATGCTGCTCTATCCTGTGCAAGCTTCTTAATCTCCCAGTACCTACTGCAACCTACATCCTTCTGAATCTGCTTAGTGTATTCATCTCTTGGTCTCCCTCTACGATTTTTACCCTCCACGCTGCACTCCAATACTAAATTGGTGATCCCTTGATGCCTCAGAACATGTCCCACCAGCCGATCCCTTCTTCGGGTCAAGTTGGGCCACAAACTTCTCTTCTCCCCAATCCTATTCAATACTTCCTCATTAGTTATGTGATCTACCCATCTAATCTTCAGCTTTCTTCTGTAGCACCACATTTCGAAAGCTTCTATTCTCTTCCTGTCCAAACTATTTATCGTCCATGTTTCACTTCCATACATGGCTACACTCCATACAAATACTTTCAGAAATGACTTCCTGACACTTAAATCTATACTCGATGTTAACAAATTTCTCTTCTTCAGAAACGCTTTCCTTGCCATTGCCAGTCTACATTTTATATCTTCTCTACTTCGACCATCGTCAGTTATTTTGCTCCCCAAATAGCAAAACTCCTTTACTACTTTAAGTGTCTCATTTCCTAATGTAATTCCCTCAGCATCACCCGACTTAATTCGACTACATTCCATTATTCTCGTTTTGCTTTTGTTGACGTTCATCTTATATCCTCCTTTCAAGACACTGTCCATTCCGTTCAACTGCTCTTCCAAGTCCTTTGCTGTCTCTGACAGAATTACAATGTCATCGGCGAACCTCAAAGTTTTTATTTCTTCTCCATGGATTTTAATACCTACTCCGAATTTTTCTTTTGTTTCCTTTACTGCTTGCTCAATATACAGATTGAATAACATCGGGGAGAGGCTGCAACCCTGTCTTACTCCCTTCCCAGCCACTGCTTCCCTTCCATGTCCCTCGACTCTTATAACTGCCATGTGGTTTCTGTACAAATTGTAAATAGCCTTTCGCTCCCTGTATTTTACCCCTGCCACCTTTAGAATTTGAAAGAGAGTATTCCAGTCAACATTGCCAAAAGCTTTCTCTAAATCTACAAATGCTAGAAACGTAGGCTTGCCTTTCCTTAATCTTTCTCCTGAGATAAGTCGTAAGGTCAGTATTGGCTCACGTGTTCCAGTATTTCTACGGAATCCAAACTCATCTTCCCCGAGGTCGGCCTCTACTAGTTTTTCCATTCGTCTGTAAAGAATTCGAGTTAGTATTTTGCAGCTGTGGCTTATTAAACTGATAGTTCGGTAATTTTCACATCTGTCAACACCTGCTTTCTTTGGGACTGGAATTATTACTGAGGGCTTAAGGCCTGGATAACAAGAATTTCAGTAAGAGAATTTTAAAAGGTTTTAAACAAATGACCTTTCACATATTAATTTAAGACGGCTGAAGGCCTTATTTTAAAATATTTCACATAAAGTTAAGCTGAAGGCCATATAATGAACAGAGAACAACTCAACACTTAAGGCCTGGATAGCAGTATTAAGACAGAGAGGAAAATTTTCAAATATTCATATTGTTTTTCAAATTTTAATTTAAGATGGCTGAAACCTTTATCTTAAAATTTTTCACATAAGATTCGGCTGAAGGCCACATACTGAACATTAAAACACACTAAATTAATACACGGCTGAAGGCCTTGCACAGTACTTGAGACTAACAGAAAATCGCTCTCCAAAACAAAAGATGAGTGGTGCTCAGTAGTGTTTTAAGTGTCGGCCTGGGAGGAAACTCTAACATAAATTTAGGGGAACAAGTAGCCAAGCGTAATACTAAATAATTCGATGGAACACTGCTTAGGAACGGCTGAAGAACCAACCAACACCCTACTCAGTTCCTCTCCGCCTGACCAATGGCACGACAACCGAAAATCTCAGCGAGGACGAAGATACCAGGAGCACTATGTCTTCATATATTGGCGTCTAAATACAGCCAAGGCACAATAACCGCTCAAAATAGAACTGAATAACACCAAGGCAGTGGGACCAGAGAGTATCAGTATGGCAAGGAAAACACACTGCCGGAAAACTAAACTAATGACCAGGGCAGGTAACTGGAACGTTACCGGCCACAAGGCAGACGATACCGCTGATGCACTTCACTAATAAGTTACAATCAATTCAATAGTTGAATACCATACAGGGAGATGGCTGCAAAATTTTGACCACTCCAACACACCATTCGTTGCTGCTGGCAGGAACAGCCCAGGAAGCAACAACCGGCAATGAACGAAGAGATGTCACAGCAGTTGAGGCTTCATAAGAGGTTAACTGATAACTCAACTCCAGTATCCAGGTTCGGTGGGCGACGAACTTCGCAGCTCTCACAACTAGTGCCTCATAAATCTGACCGTGCGTGCACACTGCCAGCGGCCCCGGCCTGAACTCGTGCCACCGAGACTTTCTCGCTGCTCTGTTGTAACCAACTGACTGCCTCACACATATCAGCACACGAAAATATAGCGGTCACTCCAAAGATGGTACAACAGTATTAGTATCGGTAGGGGGTGCAGCTGCCACTGACAGAGGCAAGTCAGCAACTCATTATGGTAGTAACTCAGGGAGCAATAAGACGCCACTCGATTGTGAGAAAACGCCGAAGAAGAAACGGCATCAACGCGAGCCGGCCACGGCTGTATTTCAGTGTGGTGGTGTGTGTGAGGTACTCGGTCGGTTGCAACAGAGCAGCGAGGAAGTCTCCACAGCGCAAGGTCAGGCTGGAGCCGCTGGCAGCGTGCTCAGGTGGTTGGATTTGTGTGGCACTAGCTGCGAGAGCTGCAAAGTTCGTCGCCCACCGAACCTGGATACTGGAGTTGAGTAATCAGTTAACGTGTTATGAAACCTCAGCTGCTGTGACACCTCTTCATGCATTGCCGGCTGTAGCTTCCTGGGCCATTCCCGCAAGTATGGTGTGCTGGAGGCGGCAAACTTTGCAGCCGTCTTCTTGTATGGTGTTTTACTAATGGATTAACTGTAACTTGTTAGTGAAGTGTACCAGCAGTATCTTCTGCCTTGTGGCTGTTAACGTTTCCCAGCAGTGTGTTTTCCTTGCCATATTGGTGCTGTCTGGCACGGCGTGTAGTCCAACTGCCTTGATTTTATTCAGTTTTATTTTCAGTGGTTTTTCTGCCTTGACGATATTTAGACGCCAACTGTGAAGACGTAGTGCTACTGGTATCTTCGTCCTCGCTGATATTTTCTGATGTGGTGCCATTTGTCAGGTGGAAGGGAATTAATTAGGTTGTTAGTTGGTTCTTCACTCGTCCCTAGGTCGTGTTCCATCCAATTATTTACTATTATACTTGGATACTTGTTCCCCTAAACTTATTTTAGAGTTTTGTCCCCAGGCCGCCACTTGGAACACCTCTGAGCACCACTGTTCTGTGTTATGGATTGTGATTTTCTTTTAGTCTTAAGTACTGTGCAAGGCTTTCAGTCGTGTATTAATTTAGTTTGTTTTAATGTTCAGTATATGGCCTTACAATACACTCCTGGAAATTGAAATAAGAACACCGTGAATTCATTGTCCCAGGAAGGGGAAACTTTATTGACACATTCCTGGGGTCAGATACATCACATGATCACACTGACAGAACCACAGGCACATAGACACAGGCAACAGAGCATGCACAATGTCGGCACTAGTACAGTGTATATCCACCTTTCGCAGCAATGCAGGCTGCTATTCTCCCATGGAGACGATCGTAGAGATGCTGGATATAGTTCTGTGGAACGGCTTGCCATGCCATTTCCACCTGGCGCCTCAGTTGGACCAGCGTTCGTGCTGGACGTGCAGACCGCGTGAGACGACGCTTCATCCAGTCCCAAACATGCTCAATGGGGGACAGATCCGGAGATCTTGCTGGCCAGGGTAGTTGACTTACACCTTCTAGAGCACGTTGGGTGGCACGGGATACATGCGGATGTGCATTGTCCTGTTGGAACAGCAAGTTCCCTTGCCGGTCTAGGAATGGTAGAACGATGGGTTTGATGACGGTTTGGATGTACCGTGCACTATTCCGTGTCCCCTCGACGATCACCAGAGGTGTACGGCCAGTGTAGGAGATCGCTCCCCACACCATGATGTCGGGTGTTGGCCCTGTGTGCCTCGGTCTTATGCAGTCCTGATTGTGGCGCTCACCTGCACGCCGCCAAACACGCATACGGCCATCATTGGCACCAAGGCAGAAGCGACTCTCATCGCTGAAGACGACACGTCTCCATTCGTCCCTCCATTCACGCCTGTCGCGACACCACTGGAGGCGGGCTGCACGATGTTGGGGCGTGAGCGGAAGATGGCCTAACGGTGTGCGGGACCGTAGCCCAGCTTCACGGAGACGGTTGCGAATGGTCCTCGCCGATACCCCAGGAGCAACAGTGTTCCTAATTTGCTGGGAAGTGGCGGTGCGGTCCCCTACGGCACTGCGTAGGATCCTACGGTCTTGGCGTGCATCCGTGCATCGCTGCGGTCGGGTCCCAGGTCGACGGGCACGTGCACCTTCCGCCGACCACTGGCGACAACATCGATGTACTGTGGAGACCTCACGCCCCACGTGTTGAGCAATTCGGCGGTACGTCCACCCGGCCTCCCGCATGCCCACTATACGCCCTCGCTCAATGTCCGTCAACTGCACATACGGTTCACGTCCACGCTGTCGCAGCATGCTACCAGTGTTAAAGACTGCGATGAAGCTCCGTATGCCGCGGCAAACTGGCTGACACTGACGGCGGCGGTGCACAAATGCTGCGCAGCTAGCGCCATTCGACGTCCAACGTCGCGGTTCCTGGTGTGTCCGCTGTGCCGTGCGTGTGATCATTGCTTGTACAGCCCTCTCGCAGTGTCCGGAGCAAGTATGGTGGGTCTGACACACCGGTGTCAATGTGTTCTTTTTTCCATTTCCAGGAGTGTATTTTAAGATAAGGCCTTCAGCTGTCTTAAACTAAAATTTGAAAAATAATTTGAAAATATCCTTTCTGTCTTAATGTTCCTATCCAGGCCTTAAGCCTGAAGTTGTTCTATGTTCAGTGTATGGCCTTAAGCGGAAATTTATGCGAAATATTTTAAGATAAGACTTTCAACCACCTTAAATTAAAATTTGAAAGGACATTTGTTTAAAACCTTTCAAAATTTTCTTACTGAAATTCTTGTTATCCACGCCTTAAGCCCTCATTTCTTCTGTATTGTAACGAAGGCCTTCAGTCGTTTGTATCCCCCAAGGCTACTCTAATAACGTGTGTTCTGGCCTCCAGCCGTTTTGTTTCTGAATTCTTTTACGTGCATGTGTGCTTAAGTGTTTTAGCAAGATAAAGTTTGTATGTTTGTGCAACTAACAGTATCTGATTTGGGCCACTTTCCACAACCTCACCCGCTCTGTCCTGCGCAGTCAGATTTCAACTGGAAGCAGAGCGACAATCAGGCATTGAGCTGGGTGTTAGCCAGGCCACGTAAAACTGACCTTATTGCCAGGTGGGTAGTGCGGTTTTTTGCATTTCAATTTGAGGTTAAACATGTGAAAGGCACTGCAAATGTCCTTGCAGATGTCCTCAGCCGGATGTTCACTGAGCCTACACCGAGTGTGTACATCCCGCAGAGAAAGGGAGCCAGTCTTACTTGTAGACAATCATGGTCCACTTGTATGCGAGCTATAAATTCTAAAACAAAAGCCTCTCTTACTGGAAGCTCAACAGGTAGCAACTCGTGCACATCGGTCATTTTGAATGGGTAGCAAAGAAGGATGTTCCGTAGGATTTCACGCATCGTCCTCACCGGTACGTCCGATGCTCGAGCAATTCTCCATGCACTATACGTTTGCACACGTCTCCTCCGGCATTGCTGTGGCCACTGCTTCCACTGAGGTCGAATCAGTTCGTTTCCTCCCTCTACCAGGTTGCACACGAAAAGAACCCGTCGTTTCGAATTTACCAATCATTTTCTCCAGATCCACGGCTGTTATCGGACCAAAGTTTATCTTCAAACCCTTCAGTGTCCGGAACCTTTGCAGAGCAACGTGTGCACAGTCATCATTCTTGTAAAAAAGCCTTACAAGCAGAGCGCGATCCTGCATTGAGACAGTCAGGGCAAACGTCGCAGACGCGAAAGGAGGGAAAGCCGTGTACCCGCAGTGTTTATACCAACTTCAATGCGTCGTGCGCATGGCAGGTGTTTTCAAATGGTTCAAATTGCTCTGAGCACTATGGGACTTAACTTCTGAGGTCATCAGTCGCCTAGAAATTAGAACTACTAAAACCTAACTAACCTAAGGATATCACACACACCCAGGCCCGAGGCAGGATTCGAATCTGCGACCGTAGCGCTCGCGCGATTCTACACTGTAGCGCCTAGATATTGGGATGAACCTATTTCACACAGATATGTGTTACTAATATTTAAAGTCAAGTTGCCTCTGGACGCAAGAGAAACGTTAGGCCACGTTCCAGAGACAAACTTAGAGCACTTTATGCCCATACTGAATTCTGTTGATTGAACACGTGTGGATTTGAAGGTTATGCTCAAGAATTATGACGTTCTTGGGAAATGAAGAGCCCCTCTATAAAAATCAACATGGATTCCGCAAACAAAAATCCTGCCAATCTCAGCTCGCTGTTCCTCCATGAGATCCACAGCGCAGTGGACAATGACGCTCAGGTTGATGCCGTGCTCAGTGATTTCAGTATGACATTTGGCATTGTCCAGTATTGTCGCTTAGTGAAGAAAATGCGAGCTTCAGGAGCTAGTAGAAAGCGTCGGATGCTATTTCAGGCTATTCGCAGATGATGCAGTTGCTTATACCAAAGTAGAAAAGCGAGGAGAAGATAGTAAGAATTTGAAGAACGACCTGCAGAGAATTGATGAATGGTGCAGTTGACCTTGAACGTAAATAAATGTAACATATTGTGAGTTCATAGGAAAATAAATCCACTACTGTACAGCTACACTATTGACGACAAACCGCTTGAGACAGCGTCTGGCGTAAAATATCCAGGAGTAACTATCCAGAGCTACCGTAAATTATTGCACTGTATGATAAACATGCTCCTCTACGCACTGTCAAGGTAAAGAGAGCTCCTGCTCCGTGGCTCACCACTGCATTACGCCAGTTAAATGAATAAACGTGATGCTGCACACAGGGCCTTCAAGCGTAACCCAACTCCCGAGGCGTACGAAGCTTATAGGAAACTCCGAAACAGAACGAAACAAAGCGTGAGGAATGCCAAAATCAGACATGCTCGCTCCGTCGTATGCGGCATATCAAAACCTGCTGCACTGTGGAAAAAGCTGCGCAGTTTCGGTATAGGGAAGCGAAGATATGACGCTGTTTATCAAGCATCTGCAGAAGAATTAAACGATTTCTTCTCAACAGCTGTAATCTGCTACGCAGCGACAAATTACCAGCCCCAAGATATCAATCTCTCGAGAGACAAGTTTTTCCTAAAACATGTCACTACCGGCACAGGACACAAGGCAATTATGAGAATCTCTTCCGAGGCAGTAGGAAATGATGGAGTGAACATTGGCATGATTAAAAACGTCGTAGACACTATTATTCCAGTTATCACAGACATCTTCAACCTGTCTCTTGTCAGTAGTATATATCCTACTGAGTGGAAGCAAAGTTTAATCCAGCCTATACCCAAGACTGACAACCCTAAGTCGCCATGTGACTACAGGCCGATCAGCATACTACCTGCAATATCTAAAGCCCTAGAATACATCGTCCATGAACAGCTGACGGATTACCTCAAAACTCATAACATCCATGACGAATATCAGTCAGGCTTTCGAAAGCACCATAGTACAGCAACTGCATTAATCAAAGTAACTGATGACATTAAACATGCTATGGACAGACGTGAAGCTACTATCCTAACACTGCTTGACTTTAGCAAGGCTTTTCACACAGTTGACTTCGATATATTACTAATTAAAATGAAACAGCTGAATTTCTCAATCAGCGCAATACACTGGTTCGACAGCTACCTCAAAAACAGAAGTCAACAAGTCGTTTGTGGGTCGGAAAAGTCATCATGGAAAAGCGTGCACTCTGGAGTTCCCCAAGGCTCCGTCCTTGGTCCACTACTCTTCTCACTGTACATTAATGATATTTCTTCAGTGATTCACTCCTGCAGCTACCATCTATATGCTGACGACATCCAACTGTACATAAGTGCAAGCCCCAAAAACATTGCTAGCGCAGTAGCGAGTATGAACGCAGATCTTTGCTCTGTTTCTCGATGGGCACAGAACCTAGGTCTGAAACTAAACCCCAAGAAATCCCAGGTCACACTTATATCTCATCCAAAGTTAATCAGCCGGTACTTTCGCGAAACGGTCCCTAAAATACTCCTCAATGGTACCGAACTACCATACCAAAAAACAGTAAAAGACCTTGGAATAATCTTGGATGAACACCTAAACTGGGAAGAACAAACAGTCACAGCTTGCCGGAAATCGCTCTCTTCCCTACATGCAATTCAAAAATTTAGATTAATATTTCCAACTCATGTTAAACAAAAATTAGTCCAAACACTAGTCTTGCCTAATCTTTACTACTGCGATGTAGTTCAACACGGTACAAATAGTGAAAATTCTAGATGCCTCGAGCTAGTGATGAATGCTTGCGTTAGATACGTGTGCAATATTCGCTTGTATGATCAAATCAGTCCTTCATACTCCCAGCTAGGTTGGATACGCCCACATAAGGCACGCGATCTCCACACGATGTGCTTACTTCATCGATTTCTTAGCCACTGGTGCCCCAAATACTTATCTTCTCACATTAAACACCTATCATCATTCCACAATCGCAATACCAGATCGGATACGTCTATCATCTTGGCTGTACCTTTACATAACACAAAATCTTTCTCCGTGTCATTCTACATCTCAGCCATACGACTATGGAACGCACTCCCCTGTGATCTGCGTCTTATCCAGAACTACTCAACATTCAAGAGGGAACTCAAAACTTACATATTAGGGACGGTATAGCCACCATTGTAGTGCCCCTCCCATCTCTTTCTTTCTCCTCTCCATCACAGATTCGAATTTTACCATTCTTTTTCTCTTCCTCTAACCTATATACCTCTTATATATCTCTTTCACCCCATTCTATCGTCTTATGTCTCTGCTCGATGAGAATAACTCACAAGCTGCAGAATATAACGAGAAAATTCCCAACTAACAATGGGACTGACATTCACAAAAGAAAAGTATGTTTACCTCCATATACATAGTGACTATCATTATTATTATTATTATTATTATCATTATTATTATCATTATTATTCTTGATTGTTATAATTATTTTTATTGTTATCATTGTACTACTGTTATAATCTCAATTTTTTTGTTTAACATCAATACTGCATAATACGTTAAATGTCCTTAATGTTATTTAGAACTGTAACTCGTTCAATCTGAGTATGCCTGGTTAGGTGTAAGAGAGGGCCTGAAGGCCCTAATCTTGCCAGGTAAAACAAATGCATAAATAAATAAATAAATAAATAGTGGGAAATACAGACACCAGACTCAGATTCATCGGAAGCATCTTAAGAAAACTTAACTCATCCCACGAAAGAAGTGGTTTATAAGGCGCTTGTTCGCCCTATTCTTGAGTATTGTTTATCTATCCGGGATCCCTATCAGGTACGACTGATACAGAAGATACAGAAGATCCAAAGAAGAGCGGCGCGTTTTGTCAAAGGATCGTTTAGCTGGGCAGAGAGTGTTGCGGAGATGCTAAACAAACTCCACTGGCAGACGTTACAAGAGAGGCGTTGTGCATGACGGTGAGATTTACTACCGAAACTTCGGGAAAGCACTTTTGAGGAGGAGTCAGACAACATATCACTTCCCCTCCTCCCCCTCTCCCCCTCTCACACATACATCTCGAGTATTGATCACGAGGAGTAAATTCTAGAAATGAGCGCCAATACAGAGGCTTACCGACAATCATTCTTCCAACATACTATTTGCGAGTGGAACAGGTCTGGAGGGAACAGTGTTACCAAAAGTACTATCGGCCGCACATCATTAGGTGGCTTGCGGAGTGTGATGCAGCTGTAGATGTCAATAATAACTGTGGCCTGGTCAGCACATCAGTGTACTCCTGTGTACACACACAAACATCAACATTTGTGGCAGATCGAAAGACTGTTGTGTTAACTTTGTGATGCAGTCGGCAGTGCGTCTCTTGCATAGTAGTCAGCGTGTTAACCAACGTTCGCCAAATTTTAACAATAGAAGAAAATCAAATAGCACTGCTACTCCTGACGTTGCTGTAACGGAGTAGCTCAGTGGCATCAAGCCAATAATATTCAGCGGAATTCCAACACATGATACCACAGTCATTAAATGTAAGCAGTACTAACCAGTATTCACACAAGCTAGCGAACACAAAATCCAAAAGTAAATGTTACTCATGTGACAGAAGAATCCCGCCCAAACATAACTTCTTCAGCAAACTCGAACTGTCCACGTTATGCCATCCGGTGATGGAGTGGGGGCAGAAAACAGGTACTGACCACTACAAGTCCGTGATCAGCGTAAAAGTATAGTCCAGGCTCCTATTAATGCTGTTGGCCGAAAAATTTCATCTACAATTGTTACTGACACAGGCCTACCGTAAATGTGAGACATCGAGTTTATTTAAAAAGATTACTGACTTTTTGAAGGTATCTACGTACCCAGTAGAAAACCGCAAATTTACTGGAGCAGTTAGTGTCAGGTCAAGACATATCAAAGTGCATGTGCATGTGCTGGTTGAGGTAATTATGGGAAATGGAGCCATAGTCTTCCCATTCTTAGCTGCAATTGGATTAGTAGTTGAATGCATTTTCGCACGGAATTTCTGTGGGAGCAAAAATAGAGTTCTGCTGGGGCAAGTCCTACCTGAGCATGTATGGTGAATATTTTGTTGTAGATTTCATAAGGACAAAAGCAAAACAGGATAAATACTATCAGGACATAAGAGTCAAGTTTATAAAGACAAAAGCTTCACGTATTAGTAGCCAACCTTCTTACTGTAGTTCGGTGACGAATGCCGAAAATCACATGGATTACAAAGTAGTAGAATCTTCAACTCCTAACTCACAACAGCAAGCCAAACTATAAGAAACATTTTTGAAGTGTTCTTACATTGGTAATAATAGGCCAGATATCGTAAGTACTTATCAATAACGTGTACAGGGCTGGGCAAATAAAAGTGGCTCGGGTGATCTTATACGATTGCATTGTATGGAACTGGGGACCTAGAAACGACGGAGAGGCTTCGTCCCCGCTGTAGCCGTCAGTGGTTCACAACCCCACAACAGGCTAGAGCACTCCACACTCACATCACTGCCGCCCTACACCGAACCAGGGTTATTGTCCGGTTCGGCCCCCCAATGGACCCCGAGTGTAACCCCAATGTTTGCGTGGTAGAGTAATTATGGTGTACGTATGCATGGAGAAAGTGTTTGCGCAGCAATCGCCGACATAGTGTTACTGAGGCGGAATAAGGGGAACCAGCCCGCACTCACCGAGTCAGATGGAAAACCGCCTTACAAACCACCCACAGAACGGGGCGCCTTCCCGCCCGGAAAGCTAAATGGGCGCGGGCTATGACCGGATATCAATTTGTGGCAGCACAAACGGAAAAGACCTACAGTTACTTCTAAGAGGATGGCGCAACTGTCAATACAGCCGGCCAAACCTTGGAGCTGATTTGCAAAATCTTCAAGACTGGCAGAGTTGGTAGCGTAGGTCAGTCTGGTCACGGCCCACCTGATCTGTCAGAGTGCGATTACTTTGTGTGGGGAGCCCTCACGTCTAAGGTGTATCGCAACAACCACCAGTCTTCAAGAACTTCATTCACTCTGTGGATAATTTATTCTCTGTGTTTTGATAATATTAAATATTCAGATCTAGTAAATATTTATTTGTTCATCTTCTTTACGAGTAGTACCTTCGAACTAAATAAAATCAGAGCTTGATACACGAGGGAGATGCATTACCGGTAATTTTTACATATGTAATATAACTTGTTACTTTCATGTGAGCTTGTCACGGTCCGCGATTCTCCGCCCTCGGACGTGGGTGGGTGTGTTGTCCATAGCCTAAGATAGTTTGAGTTAGATTAAGTAGTCTGTTAGCTTAGGGACCGATGACCTAAGTAGTTTGGTCCCATAAGATCTTACCACAAATTTACAAATTTCTGTAGTGCGAGGATGGAAGTCTTAATTTGTATTAATGGCTTTCAAATTATTATATTATTAAATGAATGTGGGCTTTATATGAGTACATTCCGATTTGACACATTACATTCCGACTTCGAATTTCGTGACTACCACGTATGTATTTTTCTCTGCACTCTGTTCTTTCAGTGATCTGGCACAATTTGAATAGATTTGACTTTAATATAAAACATGCAGAGTCGTACACCAACAACAGAACTGTATTGCATTTGCCTGAATCGAGATGAGCAAATTGTTTTCACCCCTTTCGTGCTGTGTGGAAAATCAGAATCCTCTGCGAATGTGATGACATAGTTATATCTGCAATAGCACTCGCTAAGTAACTGTAGAGAACTTGTAACGGCAAAATGGTTCAAATCGCTCTGAACACTATGGGCCTTAACAGCTATGGTCATCAGTCCCCTAGAACTTAGAAATACTTAAACCTAACTAACCTAAGGACGTCACACAACACCCCGCCATCGCGAGGCAGAGAAAATCCTTGACCCCGCCGGGAACCGAACCTGGGCGTGGGAAGCGAGAACGCTCCCGCACTACCACGAGATGCGGGCTTGTAACGGCAACTGTGCTTCGCCATGAATTAACCAACAATCCCTTCTACCTACAGGGGAACGTAATTGGTCGAAGTGAAGTAATGTGCACGTTGTCGTTGTTGAACTGCACAGTAAATATAGATGGAAATTAACCCAAGGGCCGTATAGCATAACATTTTATTTCAAGCAGGAAGTAAAGTTCATTTTTGGACACAACCTACTACCAGCATAGAGACAGAAGTGATGACACTTTCTGCAGGACCTGACTATCACTTTGCAGGACAATGCTCAAGCACGCACAGTGCAACCTCTTACTGATTTGTTTCACTGATGGGGCTGCTAAGTGCTACACCACCTACTGCACTCCCCTGACTTACGCGCCCGTGAGCTCAACTCGATTTCACGCCACTCGCTTCAGAACTGCTATAAATTCTCAGGGCAACAGACCGCGCCGCTCGAACTTTCAACACAACTGGCACTGCTAAGAGTATCCTACGACTTCCACACCGCTGTCAACGGGTTGTAGACAACGCTGGTGACTACTCTGTGGCCAGTAACATTTTGAAACACGTATCTATTGTGTACGAGCTGTAAATAAATACACTCCTGGAAATGGAAAAAAGAACACATTGACACCGGTGTGTCAGACCCACCATAATTGCTCCGGACACTGCGAGAGGGCTGTACAAGCAATGATCACACGCACGGCACAGCGGACACACCAGGAACCGCGGTGTTGGCCGTCGAATGGCGCTAGCTGCGCAGCATTTGTGCACCGCCGCCGTCAGTGTCAGCCAGTTTGCCGTGGCATACGCAGCTCCATCGCAGTCTTTAACACTGGTAGCATGCCGCAACAGCGTGGACGTGAACCGTATGTGCAGTTGACGGACTTTGAGCGAGGGCGTATAGTGGGCATGCGGGAGGCCGGGTGGACGTACCGCCGAATTGCTCAACACGTGGGGCCTGAGGTCTCCACAGTACATCGATGTTGTCGCCAGTGGTCGGCGGAAGGTGCACGTGCCCGTCGACCTGGGACCGGACCGCAGCGACGCACACATGCACGCCAATACCGTAGGATCCTACGCAGTGCCGTAGGGGACCGCACCGCCACTTCCCAGCAAATTAGGGACACTGTTGCTCTTGGGGTATAGGCGAGGACCATTCGCAACCGTCTGCATGAAGCTGGGCTATGGTCCCGCACGCCGTTAGGCCGTCTTCCGCTCACGCCCCAACATCGTGCAGCCCGCCTCCAGTGGTGTCGCGACAGGCGTGAATGGAGGGACGAATGGAGACGTGTCGTCTTCAGCGATGAGAGTCGCTTCTGCCTTGGTGCCAATGATGGTCGTATGCGTGTTTGGCGCCGTGCAGGTGAGCGCCACAATCAGGACTGCATACGACCGAGGCACACAGAGCCAACACCCAGCATCATGGTGTGGGGAGCGATCTCCTACACTGGCCGTACACCTCTGGTGATCGTCGAGGGGACACTGAATAGTGCACGGTACATCCAAACCGTCATCGAACCCATCGTTCTACCATTCCTAGACCGGCAAGGGAACTTGCTGTTCCAACATGACAATGCACGTACGCATGTATCCCGTGCCACCCAACGTGCTCTAGAAGGTGTAAGTCAACTACCCTGGCCAGCAAGATCTCCGGATCTGTCCCCCATTGAGCATGTTTGGGACTGGATGAAGCGTCGTCTCACGCGGTCTGCATGTCCAGCACGAACGCTGGTCCAACTGAGGCGCCAGGTGGAAATGGCATGGCAAGCCGTTCCACAGGACTACATGCAGCATCTCTACGATCGTCTCCATGGGAGAATAGCAGGCTGCATTGCTGCGAAAGGTGGATATACACTGTACTAGTGCCGACATTGTGCATGCTCTGTTGCCTGTGTCCATGTGCCTGTGGTTCTGTCAGTGTGATCATGTGATGTATCTGACCCCAGGAATGTGTCAATAAAGTTTCCCCTTCCTGGGACAATGAATTCACGGTGTTCTTATTTCAATTACCAGGAGTGTATATTCGCTTATGAAATTCATCGTAAACAGTCCGTTATAATCTGAGAAGAATACTGACATGAAAGGCTACAACATTATAAGAAAAAGCGATATTTATTACCCATTATTAAAGATCTCAGTGGCGCATAAAGGAGTCGAAGATGCATCAGCATAAATTTCTGATCATATCCCCAGTAACATAAAATGATGGGTAGCAAGTAAGTTTTAAATGTAACCTAAAATTATTTCTCCTGGACGACTCCTTCTATTCCGTAGACGATCTTCTATTTGGGTCGGAGATATCCTCCGCTCAGGGACTGGGTGTTTTGTTGTCCTAACCATCATCATTTTATTCCCATCGACACGCAAGTCGCCGAAATGGCGTCAGATCGAAAGACTTGCACCAGGTGAACGGTCTACCCGACGGGAGGCCCTAGTCACACGACATTTACATGTATTTTAGTGGTTTCCTTGCGCTACATTTACTTACACGTATTACCGAATCCAAAAACATACAACTTTTAATAGCTTCAGTTATTAGTTCACAGATGGCTTAAATACTGATGTAATGTTGTAGAGTACACCGCCTCAGTCTCCACCAGAAATATCTGCACTTCTTGTTGTTACACGCCATATACCTGTACACTGGCATTCCACATCGTTTGAGTACAAAAATTGTTCAAATTATCTGTTGTTGTTGTTGTTGTCTTCAGTCCTGAGACTGGTTTGATGCAGCTCTCCATGCTACTCTGTGGAATCTATAACTCCCCAGCGTACCATTTGTTACTGGATGAGGAGAGAGTGGAAGGGTGCATGGGGGCTTAATTAAGTAAAAGGCAAATAATTTTATTTTTAGTCGCTGTATGTCCGGTTTCGCAGTCTCGTAACCGGTTGGCCCTGACAACTATTAGACCGCAACCTGACTGCATAGAATAACAACAAAGAATGAAAGAAAATTTCCGTTAACACAATTAATTAAGTCCCCAGCATTTATAAAAGCTACGAAACAACAAAGCACAAGTGTAACTGTTCTGTGTGTGGAAGTGTGATTCAACGTACACATCTGGCACGGTTCCTCCTCAATAAGACAAGATATTTTAAACACCATTTACACTGAAGTAATTAAAAAAACAGAAATACTATAATTGCATATAGAAACCAGAATTACAGTCTAATACAAGAACACGAGCCAGATGCTTTGTTGACTGAACCTGTGACCAAGTGGCATTGTTATTTAGGACATTTGAAATAAAAAACTATCTTTACCTTCCTATATATTGACGAAAAATACACTTTGAGCATTACAACGTCCCCAATCGAACAACATATGGTGTCTTGCCCAACAGAACAATTGCACACGACATGCTCACAACTAGTACTCTATTGACATCGTCTCAACAAGCACTGATCACGCCTTTCTCAGAACTACAACTGCTCGCGGCAACTTCTCGTAACTGCCAGTGGAGGCGGCTGAATAATACCCTTTGGCGCAATCTCTGGCGCTGTGACTCAGTGTAGACACCTTTCAAGGGGCTATTTTAGGTACAACGTCTTTCACTCACGTCACACATAGTAAGGTACGCTTGCTTCAACTCTAAATATAGGCAACTACGTCATTGGACACACGAACGACGACAATGCGAAATCTGCGAAATCCGTACCTACGCACGAAACCGTTTAAGAGTTAACAGAGGGTTTCGCCAGGCCGTAGTCGATGAGCGTAATATCTCTTAGCGGAGTTTGCAGTTAGAAATGGCTTCAGTGGCCCAACTTTAGAAGTCTGCTTGCGAGGAGTTCGCCTCTGCTCCGCTAAGAATATCTCGGTGGAGCACGAAGGCTTTGAGCGTCGGCGTCGGCGGCGGCGGCCATAGCAACGCGCTTAAGCGCTCGGTCTGTGGGGAGGGAGCGTGCGCCTTGTATCGGAAACTTGGTGGACCGTACCTAAACGCAGACGGCTTGTTCCGCTTTGTCGGAAACGGTCCGGCATTGCTGGCACACGGGCCTTTGATCTTCTGGTCGCCAACGTTACAAGCTCTGAAAGGAACTTGCACCATTCGCGCTCATTGCCCTAAATCAATAAATATTGCTATGTAGCTGCAGAGCTTGAGATCCTACGAGTAAGTCCTTTCGCTCTTGATGGTAGGCTAAATAGCCGAAACAACAGTTTTTCGATAGGACAGTGTCTCTGCGAAGGGAGGAAACGCAGCCTCATTTTTTTAACTGTACTTGACTCCTATATAGCAGAGGTCGGACCAGCGAAACCATTTCACATTGCTTGCAGAACCACGCTTTTGTTATTATGCGCAGAGTAAAACTGCCAGTAAACATCGAATGTTTACACCCTGTGAGCCAGTGTAAACCAAGTGTAGCTACGTACTGAGTTTATTTGTGTAAATAGAGTGATAATGCGCGTTATAAGAAGCAGTCTGATACGAATACCACAAGGCAGTGCATTCAACACCAGGACTGCATCTAGCTACAGAGGATGCTGCTGTAAATCTCCATCTGAAGATGAGTCTGCAGTGGCTCCAAAACGTGTTCACGGTTGAATAAATCGTAAAAAAAAGCCACTGGCTGCATATTTATTACCAGATAAACGCCAGTTTAAATAACAGTCACAGCTCGTCATCCACAGTGGATATACCGAAAATGCTAGAGATTTTGTGTGTTTTATTGCGATAGAAGAAATTTCGAAACAACCAGTTGTTAGGCGTACCATTACCGACTGTGGTATGATATAGTCATTCATACCATTTACTCGTGACTGGTTCTCTGGAGCATTCGCTGCTGATCGCACCTTTCCGGCGGTAGGTGTTGTCCTGCGTTTTGTCCAACACTGCCCTTCCGCTGCCGTTCACGTGTAATCAAGCGAGGACAATTGTTCAGCTTTCGCTTGTGACGGTCTTATACAGCCGCGCGCACGAAAAATATATGAACTATCTGCAGATATTGCTAAACTGGAGTTTAGAGGCTTTCTTCAAATAGCAGGGCAACAGTGAGTTGTTAGATGGTTTATTCGTGGAGGGTGTGCGTAATTACACACGAAATCAGTAGACAAATCGGTTGGATGGTTGGTTCATTTGGCTCCAAGCACTATCGGACTTAACATTTGAGGTCATCAGTCCCCTAGACTTAGAACTAGGCTCTTTAAGAAGACGTACGTGGTGGTAAGCCCACTCGTCCTTAAGAACACAAAAATACGTTAAACTGAATATCACAGTGATTATTAGCATCCCTTAATACAGAATACCCTAAAAACACAGTTAACACCCACTGAGGCAATTACTGACAATGTAGAAATACGTAATTACTGTATACGTGTGTTAACAGCTTAACCAAATCCTTCAGTGTATCCTTACTGCCCATCCCCACGGAGTATGTCTAACATTTATAACTTACATTATCGGCTCTGAGTAGTTTCTTAGATGCGCAATATTAAATTCCGTGCAGGTTTTTGAACCGCTCTATTTTACGTTGCGTAGAGATTCAATATCTGTCTGCTCTTCCACGCTAACATATCCCTTGACTCCACTACGTTGATATTTATTAAGTCTGTTCTGGCCGCTTCGTTTTTTATTTGAACCGAGGAGAATATTACAGGGGATCTTCGGTTGGCGTCTCTAAAAGCTTAGAACAACCTCTTGTTATTCTGGGACGAACTGAACGTTGCGTGAAAAGTATATAATCATGGCGCAAATGGTCTGGTAGCTAGACATTAGTCGTTGGCCGCTGTAGCCGGGCGGTTCTAGACGCTTCAGTCAGGAACCGCGCTGCTGCTACGGTCGCATGTTCGAATCTTGCCTCGGGCATGCAAAGACCCAGTTAAACCATTCAGGCTGCCAATCAGGCACGGCTGCTGCCATTGTTTAATTATCAGACAGCTTCTCTCTAGCTTGCCTTATTATCTCGTGCCTTTGTTTCTAGTTATTTGTATTCTTACATTGACCGAGCCACAGCTGATGCGTTTATTCTAAGTTGACGTTTGACAACATTCATCAGACAGTGAGATACCTTCTGTCCGTAGTTGAATATTCCAACAAATCTGTTTATCCAGCTGTGAACACGACTGTCATTTGAACAATGTTTTAAGTTTACCACATGTTGTTTGTTTCTAATAACGGCATTCACCCTGTTAATTGTGATGACGCGAAAGTCGGGCGTTGATGACGGCTGTCAGCAGGAAATCAAACCCGATGGCTAGTCCACGGTCAGAACAGGTTCCTAGCACAGCATCACGTGACAAGACAGTGGAGGGAATACTGGCGTCAATCCAAAACAGCGTCTGAAGATTTCTTTACCACTTGTGTTCTGAGATCTAAAACCCTGTAGGTACTGCGTCTAATACACATTGATTCAGGCATGTATTCAGCTTTTTGTCAAATACTACCTCATGTGAACCCTTGTGAACCTGCCGGTGATAACTGTCTGTTGCACGATCTTGTTTCTTCAGCGACTTCTGTTTCTATAGTCTTTAGATATGAGGTTGACTCAAATATAAGCTGGAAGTTTATGCTTCAGAAAATTCATACACACCAAGTTACTCTTCTCTATAGTCCGCTGAACGGGAAGCACATTTTCCCCAGTCAACAGTTAGTTTCTTGATCCATTTTTCGTGAAATGAACGTGGATGTGACAGCAGCCAGTTGCAGACGAACACTGTGACGGCTCCATCGTCGTCAAATCTGTGTCATCCAACTGCTTCCATTAGTGGCCCAACAAATGAAAATCGAAGTGCGAACTGTAGGGATGATTTTCTTGTGTGGTACAGAACAATTTATATATTTTCTGTTGATTTTGGGTTGTTGTGTGGGATCGAGTTTTGTCGTGAAGCACGATCACATACACGATTGGAAACGTACGTCTTTTCTGACGGTCCGCACTTTTTATTTGGTCAAGTAGTTGGCAATAGTGCGCGGAGAAAATCGATGAGAAGAACTTTTTTAAAATAAAATAAAAAATGTTGTAAGAAACCTTCCCATCGCAGAGACTGGTTTTTGGCTTTGACGGGTGCAGATTCGTCCTTTCTGCGCCATTCCAAACTGCTTTCTTCTTGGATTCCGGTGTGTTTAGAGCCACAAATAATCTCCAATTTTCACACTTTCATAAAAACAAAACAGTGAACTATTTTCACAATTACTAGCAAATTGTTCTGTTACATGTCCGCATAGCCACAAATTGCTAATAAAGTCTTAACTGACATCGAATGAGGAGAAAAACATGTCTGTCCTTCATGGCTGCCGAACCAGCTCCGACCTTACAGCCGAACCATTTCGTTCGCCATCCAAGTTAGGCACGATCCGAAGATTACCGAATTGCCTCGTCTTCCTTTTCGTTTTAGCGGTTGTTTATTAATATGCTGGTTATTAATACTTGTGAAATAATGAAATGATAGCACGCTATTGAGAGATGCTCTAATATGAAATGCAAGTAAATACGCTGTTTATTTTGTCTAATATTAGTAACACAAGATCAACATTTTTGCGCGCCGCTTTCAAACGCAGCAGCCAATCGCAGAGAAGGATCACAACTTAGGCTGTCTTCTCACCACACCTGTCCCGAATAAACCGTCTGTCACCTTTACGTCACACCCCATTTTTCATCTTGCCACTGTTGCCTTCTCAACTGCTCTGAGAAGAGCTTCTTGTACCTGAAAATGATGGCTCCAAAGTCAGAAATGTTATTGTGAACACACACGCCATTAACAACCGACGATTAGCTTACAGTATCAGAAGACTGTAATCCGTTGCGGAAGCGTCGTTGGCTAGAATCCCTGGGCGACAGTGGCAAGTCGCACACAGATCGCAATTCTGCAGCGCTGACTGTGACGAAAGTGTAGTTACACAACTGTTTCATCCACTGGAACCAAGCCTCAGCAGAACACAGTTTGCCCTTCCATGGATCACCGAGTTCAAATATACTCGCAAGACAGTGTCCTGAAAAGGTTCCTCAAGAATCGCAGTTTAATAAATCAGCTGTGTATCAGAGACGTAGAGGAGCGTTGTCGCTGCCGCTAGTCTACCCGGAATATATCAATACGAACGTATCACTATAAAGCCTCAAATTGGCCTACAAAAACAGCATAGGCTACAGCGCAAGCTTGCTACAGGACGTTTTTGGATAAAACCATCCTTAGATATGGAAAACCTCTAGCTCTTTACTTTAAAATACTGTTTTTTTAACTGCATAAAATTAAGGGTTAAATCTTTTTGTCTTGTCTTTTACTGCAATACTGCCGAACTTGTAAGGGTTAACATTAGATTAAATTGTAAAAATAGTGATTTTGCACAACGTTTACAAAAGTTTATTTCTTTAACTATCCGGGAGAATTGCAATTAAAAATGTTCACCGAGTAGTCTACTAAGCTTTTGGCATAAGACCACAAGAGGATATTGAAAAACCTCTCGCAGTGAGAATTTACTGCAACTAAAGTAGTTTTTGTAGGCCAATTTGAAGCTTAACGCCTGCTTGATAAGTCTCACGTGTCCTGTACCAAATTGTTCGTCTAGACTTCCTGTAATTCCCATAAACCACTGTGCTACGTTGCAAGCGCATGTACACAATTACAAAATGACACGAGTATATACACTCCTGGAGATTGAAATAAGAACACCGTGAATTCATTGTCCCAGGAAGGGGAAACTTTATTGACACATTCCTGGGCTCAGATACATCACATGATCACACTGAAAACCACAGGCACATAGACACAGACAACAGAGCATGCACAATGTCGGCACTAGTACAGTGTATATCCACCTTTCGCAGCAATGCAGGCTGCTATTCTCCCATGGAGACGATCGTAGAGATGTTGGATGTAGTCCTGTGGAACGGCTTGACATGCCATTTCCACCTGGCGCCTCAGATGGACCAGCGTTCGTGTTGCACGTGCAGACCTCGTGAGACGACGCTTCATCCAGTCCCAAACATGCTCAATGGGGGACAGATCCGGAGATCTTGCTGGCCAGGGTAGTTGACTTACACCTTCTAGAGCACGTTGGCTGGCACGGGATACATGCGGACGTGCATTGTCGTGTTGGAACAGCAAGTTCCCTTGCCGGTCTAGGAATGGTAGAACGATGGGTTCGATGACGGTTTGGATGTACCGTGCACTATTCAGTGTCCCCTCGACGATCACCAGAGGTGTACGGCCAGTGTAGGAGATCGCTCCCCACACCATGATGCCGGGTGTTGGCCCTGTGTGCCTCGGTCGTATGCAGTCCTGATTGTGGCGCTCACCTGCACGGCGCCAAACACGCATACGACCATCATTGGCACCAAGTCAGAAGCGACTCTCATCGCTGAAGACGACACGTCTCCATTCGTCCCTCCATTCACGCCTGTCGCGACACCACTGGAGGCGGGCTGCACGATGCTGGGGCGTGAGCGGAAGACGGCCTAACGGTGTGCGGGACCGTAGCCCAGCTTCATGGAGACGGTTGCTAATGGTCCTCGCCGATACCCCAGGAGCAACAGTGTCCCTAATTTGCTGGGAAGTGGCGGTGCGGTCCCTTACGGCACTGCGTAGGATCCTACGGTCTTGGCGTGCATCCGTGCGTCGCTGCGGTCCGGTCCCAGGTCGACGGGCACGTGCACCTTCCGTCGACCACTGGCGACAACATCGATGTACTGTGGAGACCTCACGCCCCACGTGTTGAGCAATTCGGCGGTACGTCCACCCGGCCTCCCGCATGCCCACTATACGCCCTCGCTCAAAGTCCGTCAACTGCACATACGGTTCACGTCCACGCTGTCGCGGCATGCTACCAGTGTTAAAGACTGCGATGGAGCTCCGTATGCCACGGCAAACTGGCTGACACTGACGGCGGCGGTGCACAAATGCTGCGCAGCTAGCGCCATTCGACGGCCAACACCGCGGTTCCTGGTGTGTCCTCTGTGCCGTGCGTGTGATCATTGCTTGTACAGCCCTCTCGCAGTGTCCGGAGCAAGTATGGTGGGTCTGACACACCGGTGTCAATGTGTTCTTTTTTCCATTTCCAGGAGTGTATATAGGTTGTCCTTACTGCTTACAGTGCACCTCGGATTTTGACGATATCCTTTGTGAATGAGATAAAGAAAATTCGCAGTTTCACGAACAATTTATTTGCATTCGTCTATATGAAGGTGTTTGTTTTAAATTGAGACAACTAAATATCTCAAAAACGACGCATGATATGAAAAGATCGTTCTATGTGAAAAGTTAATGTTAATAAAGGGGACATCTGACTGCGTTACAACTGGCCACCCCCTAACCTATCCTCCTGCTTGGGCGGGGTCAACTTTGTAGTTGAGAATGAAAAGACTCGCTATTTATTGCGTATGCGGATTCTGCTCCAAGAAAGAGATACGGTTTACTCAAACCATTGTTTCCCATTCGTGATAAATGGTGCTGTTACATTAAATTCAGTTTTCGTCCCATAGACCCCAAAAAAAGATGAGTCTCGTCTGTCCATTATGGACTGTGGGACAATAGCAGTTCTAGGCTCTTCAGCCCGGAACTGCGCTGCTGCTACGGTCGCAGGTTCGAATCCTGCTAAAAATGGCTTACCTCGAAATAAGAAAAGCAACTGAAATCACTCCACAGAGGAAAATCCACTGGACCTGACGGGATACCAATTCGATATGTGTGATGTCCTTAGGTTAGTTAGGTTTAAGTAGTCCTAAGTCTAGGGGGCTGATGACCTGACGGGATACCAATTCGATTCTAACAGCCATGTACTCCAAGTCTCTAGAGGAGCGGAAGGTTCCAAATGATTGGAAAAGAGCACAGGTAGTTTCCGTTTTCAAGAAGGGTCGTCGAGCAGATGCGCGAAACTATAGGCCTATACAGGGTGTTACAAAAAGGTACGGCCAAACTTTCAGGAAACATTCCTCACACACAAATAAAGAAAATATGTTATGTGGACATGTGCCCGGAAACGCTTTATTTCCATGTTAGAGCTCATTTCAGTTTCGTCAGTATGTACTGTACTTTCTCGATTCACCGACAGTTGAAGGAAGGTAATGTTGACTTCGGTGCTTGTGTTGACATGCGACTCATTGCTCTACAGTACTAGCATCAAGCACATCAGTACGTAGCATCAACAGGTTAGTGTTCATCACGAACGTGGTTTTGCAGTCAGTGTAATGTTTACAAATGCGAGTTTGGCAGATGCCCATTTGATGTATGGATTAGCACGGGGCAATAGCCGTGGCGCGGTACGTTTGTATCTAGACAGATTTCCAGAACGAAGGAGTCCCGACAGGAAGACGTTCAAAGCAATTGATCGGCGCCTTAGGGAGCACGGAACATTCCAGCCTATGACTCTCGACTGGGGAAGACCTAGAACGACGAGGACACCTGCAATGGACGAGGCAATTTTTTGTGCAGTTGACGATAACCCTAATGTCAGCGTCAGAGAAGTTGCTGCTGTACAAGGTAACGTTGACCACGTCACTGTATGGAGAGTGCTACGGGAGAACCAGTTGTTTCCGTACCATGTACAGCGTGTGCAGGCACTATCAGCAGCTGATTGGCCTCCACGGGTACACTTATGCGAATGGTTCATCCAACAATGTGTCAATCCTCATTTCAGTGCAAATGTTCTCTTTACGGATGAGGCTTCATTCCAACGTGATCAAATTGTAAATTTTCACATTCAACATGTGTGGGCTGACGAGAATCCACACGCAACTGTGCAATCACGTCATCAACAAGGATGTTCTGTGAACGTTTGGGCATTCATTGTTGGTGATGTCTTGATTGGGCCCCATGTTCTTCCACCTCCCCTCAGTGGAGCACGTTATCATGATTTCATACGGGATACTCTACCTGTGCTGCTAGAACACGTGCCTTTACAAGTACGACACATGTGGTTCATGCACGATGGAGCTCCTGCACATTTCAGTCGAAGTGTTCGTACGCTTCTCAACAACAGATTCGGTGACCGATGGATTGGTAGAGGTGGACCAATTCCATGGCCTCCACACTCTCCTGGTCTCAACCCTCTTGACTTTTATTTATGGGGGCATTTGAAAGCTCTTGTCTTCGCAACCCCGGTACCAAATGTAGAGACTCTTCGTCTTTGTATTGTGGACGGCTGTGATACAATACGCCATTCACCAGGCCTGCATCAGCGCATCAGGGATTCCATGCGACGGAGGGTGGATGCATGTATCCTCGCTAACGGAGGATATTTTGAACATTTCCTGTAACAAAATGTTTGAAGTCACGCTGGTACGTTCTGTTGCTGTGTGTTTACATTCCATGATTAATGTAATTTGAAGAGAAGTAAGAAAATGAGCTCTAACATGGAAAGTAAACGTTTGCGGACGCATGTCCACATAACATATTTTCTTTATTTGTGTGTGAGGAATGTTTCCTGAAAGTTTGGTCGTACCTTTTTGTAACACCCTGTATATCTGACATCGATCTGTTGTAGAATTTTAGAACATGTTGTTTGCTCGCGTATCATGTGTTTTCTGGAAACCCAGAATGTACTCTGGAGGAATCAACTTGGATTCCGGAAACAGCTATCGTGTGAGACCCAACTCGCTTTATTTGTTCATGAGATCCAGAAAATAGTAGATACAGGCTCCCAGGTAGATGCCTTCCGGAAGGCGTTCGATGCAGCTCCGCACTGTCGCCTGATAAACAATGTAAGAGCCTACGGAATATCAGACCAGCTGTGTGGCTGGGTTGAAGAGCTTTTAGCAAACAGAACACAGCATGCTGTTCTCGATGGAGAGACGTCTACAGACGTTAAAGTAATCTGTGGCGTGCCACAGGGGAGTGTAATGGGACCGTTGGTTTTCACAATATATATATAAATGATTTAGTAGATAGCGTCGGAAGTTGCATGCGGCTTTTATTGGATGATGCTGTAGTATACAGAGGAGTTGCAGTATTAGAAAATTGCAGCGAAATGCAGGAAGATCTGCAGCGGATAGACTCTTGGTGCAGGGAGTGGCAACTGAACCTTAACATAGACAAATGTAATGTATTGCGAATAGATAGAAAGAAGGATCCGTCATTATATGATTATTTGATAGCGGAACAAACACTGGTAGCAGTTACTTCTATAAAATATCTGGGAGTATGGTTACAGAATGATTTGAAGTGGAACGATCATATATAACTAATTGTTGGTAAGGCGGGTGCCAGGTTGAGATTCGTTGGCAGAGCCCTAAGAAAATGTAGTCCATCAACAAAGTAGGTGACTTACGAAACACTCGTTCGACCTATACCTGAGTATTGCTCACCGATGTGGGATCCGTACCAGGTCCAAAGAAGAGCTGCGCGTTCCGTCACAAGGTTTTTTGGTAAGCGTGATAGCGTTAAGGAATGTTTAGCAAACTAAGGTGGCAGAATGTGCAAGAGAGACGCTCTGCATCACGGTGTAGCTTGCTGTCCAGGTTTCGAGAGGGTTCGTTTCTGGATGAGGTATCGAATATATTGCTTCCCCCTACTTATACCTCCCGAGGAGATCACGAATGTAAAATCAGAGAGATTCGAGTGCGCACGGAGGCTTTCCGGCAGTCGTTCTCCTCGCGAACCATATGCGACTGTGACAGGAAAGGGAGGTGATGACAGTGGCACATAAAGTGCACTCCGCCACACCGCTGGGTGGCTTGCGGAGTATAAATGTAGATGTAGACATTTACACCAAGCGGTGAACTGTTAGAGGTGGATTTGGAGGGTGCATGGGGACTGTCGAAGGGTAGGCTAGAGAGCCAGGAAGGCGGTGTTATCAGCATATTGGAGAAGGTGGACAGGTGGGGTGGCTTGGGCATATCAGCCATACAGAAATAAATGAGAGGGAGACGACAGAGCCCTTTATTATTATTAAGGTTCCATTTATTTGACTATCTCGGATTTCCTAACAACAGTCCCTAGTATGAAATTTGCTGCTAAAAATATGTGCTCCGCCACTGTGACGCCGCCTTTTAGTGCTGTTCCAGCTCGGCGTTACGGCTGATCAGAGTGCAGCCGACAGTAGCATCGAGAGAGCAGTGTTTGACGTGCCGGTGTTGGGAGTGAAGGGAGCGCGGCGCTGTCAGAGACAATATTTGGCCACGCCGCGACCTTGCTGAAGGCTTACGGCGGCTGGCACCAGAGCGCGCGCCGGTCGCTGAAAGCCGCGGCGGCGGGTCCTATTAGCAGAGATCACAAAGCGCGCTTGCTGATCACGGGCGCAGCAGGCGAGCTGCGCAAGCGCCACACACCCCTGACACCTGGCAGCCCATTCCATAGGCCGCGAATACCAGCACTCACTTCCCATCATGTGACGCTCGTACGCATGGCTTCCGTGTCATACCGTGACGTCTTTTATAGTGTACTCCGATTATTGCTGCGTCATGATTTTGATACCTCATTGCCATATTAATACTGAAGTTCTGTCCGTTATTCTGTTGTTAGCTCAAGTTGTAGTATACAGGGTGTTACAAAAAGGTACGGCCAAACTTTCAGGAAACATTCCTCACACACAAATAAAGAAAAGATGTTATGTGGACAAGTGTCCCGAAACGCTTAATTTCCATGTTAGTGCTCATTTTAGTTTCGTCGGTATATACTGTACTTCCTCGATTCACCGCCAGTTGGCCCAATTGAAGGAAGGTAATGCGGGCTTTGGTGCTTGTCTGACATGCGACTCATTGCTCTACAGTACTAGCATCAAGGACATCAGTACGTAGCATCAACAGGTTAGTGTTCATCACCAACGTGGTTTTGCAGTCAGTGCAATGTTTACAAATGCGGAGTTGGCAGATGCCCATTTGATGTATGGATTAGCACGGGGCAATAGCCGTGGCGCGGTACGTTTGCATCGAGACAGATTTCCAAAACGAGGGTGTCCCAACAGGAAGACGTTCGAAGGAATTGATCGGCGTCTTAGGGAGCACGGAACATTCCAGGCTATGACTCGCGACTGGGGAAGACCTAGAACGACGAGGACACTTGCAATGGACGAGGCAATTCTTGGTCCGGTTGACGATAACCCTAATGTCAGCGTCAGAGAAGTTGCTGCTGTACAAGGTAACGTTGACCACGTCACTGAATGGAGAGTGCTACGGGAGAACCAGTTGTTTCCGTACCATGTACAGCGTGTGCAGGCACTATCAGTAGCTGTCTGGCCTCCACGGGTACACCTCTGCGAATGGTTCATCCAACAATGTGTCAATCCTCATTTCAGTGCAAATGTTCTATTTACGTATGAGGCTTCATTCCAACGTGATCAAAATGTGTAGGCTGACGAGAATCTGCACGCAATTGTGCAATCACGTCACCAACACAGATATTCTGTGAACGTTTGGGCAGGCATTGTTGGTGATGTCTTGATTGGGCCCCATTTTCTTCCACCTATGTTCAATGGAGCACGTTATCATGATTTCATACGGGATACTCTACCTGTGCTGCTAGAACATGTGCCTTTACAAGTACGACACGACATGTGGTTTATGCACAATGGAGTTCCTGCACATTTCAGTCGAAGTGTTCGTACGCTTCTCAACACCAGATTCGGTGACCGATGGATTGATAGAGGCGGACCAATTCCATGGCCTCCACACTCTCCTGATCTCAACCCTCATGACTTTTATTTATGGGGCATTTGAAAACTCTTGTCTTCGCAACCCCGGTACCAAATGTAGAGACTCTTCGTGCTCGTATTGTGGACGGCTGTGATACAATACGCCATTCTCCAGGCCTGCATCAGCGCATCAGGGATTCCACGCGACGGAGGGTGGATGCATGTATCCTCGCTATCGGAGGATATTTTGAACATTTCCTGTAACAAAATGTTTGAAGTCACGCTGGTACGTTCTGTTGCTGTGTGTTTCCATTCCATGATTAATGTAATTTGAAGAGAAGAAATAAAATGAGATCTAACATGGAAAGTAAGCGTTTCCGGACACTTGTCCACATAACATATTTTCTTTATTTGTGTGTGAGGAATGTTTCCTGAAAGTTTGGTCGTACCTTTTTGTAACACCATGTATATGGAGACTTAAGCGACAAATGAAAATTTGTACCACGGTCGGGATTCGAACCCGGGATACCTGCTCACTAGTCGGGTACAATAACCTCTACGGCATCCTGGCACAGTGAGTTAACACAACTGCACCGACTCAATCGAAATTCCCTTTCTCGTCTCAGCTTACTCGATCATGCTGCAAACACTATATTGAAAAAGCACTTCACCATGGGAATTTGAATGGAGCAGAGATGCATGGTGGGGCAGCCCATACAATTGTGAAAACCAGTGCCTGTGTGACATAGTAGTTACTGCTTCTACCTAGTGAATAGGAGACCCAGGTTCGAATCCAAATCCTGTTATAAATTTTGATTCGTCGTTTCACTCTACATATGTACATGACAAATGTTTGAGAATTGGAATCCCAGTCCTGATATAAATTTTCATTCGTCGTTTCACTCTGCATATGTACCTCATAAATGTTTGAGAATTGGAAAGATCTCATGCAAAATACAGTTCTATTTGCTTAAAGAACCTCTGCCTGTGTTTCGGACAGGGCTCGCCGTTTCATTTGTGGGAATTTGGAGGCATGCTCGGGTAGTCGATGCAGTCGTGCAAAGCCACTGCACGAGCGTAGCGCAGTGGTTAGCGCATCTGCGTAATTAGCAAGAGACGTGGGTTCGAATGCCAGACATAGTACAAATTTTCATTCCTCACTTCTCTCTGCATATATACATCATCCACGTTTGCGGCTTGAAAATGTTCTGGAACCAAGTACTCCCTATTTATTTAAAGTTGTATCAGTGAAGAAATAAGATTTTAAGAGGTACTTTACACACAAGCTGACAAAAATTGTGAAGCACCCACAAGAGGAAGAGGTATGAAACGAAATTGCACTGATTGAGCGGGCGTGTCACGTTAGTTGAGTGGTCAAAAACTGTGTGAAATTGATTAATAACTTGGCAGTACCAGCCCACTTCTCAGGATGTCATTGTATCCTGTCTGACCTGCATGCAGGTACTGATTCTGTGGTGAATAGTGTCACAAGGCCTTTGTATCCTTTCCCAGAGCAAGCTAGCCAACAGCTCTTGCAGCTGGTCCTTTAATATGCTGGTTACTGGCATTGGGACAGAGTTGACGTCGGAGATGGTCCCATACATTTTGTATCAGAGTTATCGTTGACTATTGGAATACGTCAGCATCACGTAGTCAGTTCATAGAGTCATGTGACATGGGTGTAAGAGCACTGTCCTGCTAAAATGTGGCACAGCGATGCTGTCGCATGAGACATAACGTTTGAGGATGCAGAATCTCCGTGAGGTACCATTGTGCCATCAGAAATCCTTCTGTCTAGTGACAGCTACTGACCGGAAGTCATTCTCGGTGGCTCCCATACAACGACGGCAGGAGTAAAGCCGCTGAACCTCTTCAAAACATTGGTATCTCTCTCCTACACGGTGCCGCCATAATGGCCAAGCAGGTTACTGCTGATCCGATATGCATCGCATGCTTCATGGTCACCGCACCGCTCCAAACGCAGCCGCATCTGATGTGGTGCTAATAGCAGCCTATGCACGGGACTTTAATTCCCCCGTGCGGCCGCTGCTGGTTTCTGGCCAATGGTACGGTATGAGACAAAATAACGGAGAGAGTTCGTCACTGTTATCCGATGTGAAGGGATCACGGGAGCTTCATGCACAATGGGGCGATCTTACCTTGTGATGGTCAGACGTGGCCGACCGGAAGCTTGACAACAAAATTTGTCTGTCTTCAGGTTCCCTTGCCGTCCAACTTGGGATCACTGTTACATCCGAATACCCCACAAATGTGGGTACTGTACCATTCGACCAGCTGGACTCATGGTGACCCACAATTAGAAACTTCAAACTCCGTCGTCTGCTGATATCTCTGTACCACATGAGTAGGCGACATCTCCGTATCCTTGACAGTCATCATTCAATGTCTATCGCTGTTCACGCCCCACCAATTATACACCTCACCAGGCTTCGTAACAACACTAAATTCAAACAACACTAACGCACCCGGGCAGCCGTTCCACCTGTCACAGAGAGTTGCACCTTATATCGTTTAAAAACTGCGAGTGTTGGTGGAACGGTTAGCTCACTGGGCTCGTATTTTGCAGGACAACGGTTCAAACTCGGATCCGGCCATCCAGATTAAAGTTTTCCTTGGTTACCCTTAATCGCTCCAGACAGCAGTCGGGGTAGTTCCTTCGAAAGGGCACGGCCCATTTCCTTCTCCATCCTTGAAATATTCCGAACCTGTGCTCCATCTTTAATGACCTCGATGTCGACGGGACGTTAGAACCTAATCTTCCTTCCTTCATTAACATAATCGCTGGTGGTGTATGCATGTATGAAGTTACATTGACATTGGACCATGTTTTATAAGTGATTAACTTTAGTTTTTACTGCAGTGTATTTTTGACTATTTGAATGACTTTTCCCCCTAAAGGTAAGGTTTACCGATTTCTTACGATGTGTCTGTGAGACAGAGATCAACACTCTGTTTGCTAATGTACTTCAAATGTCATTTACACAGAGATAATTTTGAGCACAACGTCAGCTCCAATGCCTCGACTAGACTACTGTTAGAGTCCTCGGAATGAGATTTTCACTCTGCAGCGGAGTGTGCGCTGATATGAATCTTCCTGGCAGATTAAAACTGTGTGCCCGACCGAGACTCCAACAAGGGACCTTTGCCTTAAGGGGGAAATGCTCTATCATCTGAGCTACCGAAGCACGACTCACGAAGGGTCCTCATGGCTTCACTTCTGCCAGTATCTCGTCTCTTACCTTCCAACCTTTACAGAAGCTCTCCTGCGAACCTTGCAGAACTAGCACTCCTGAAAGAAAGGATACTGCGGAGACATGGCTTAGCCACAGCCTGGAGACGAGATACTGGCAGGAGTAAAGCTGTGAGGACCGGGCGTGAGTCGTGCTTCGGTAGCTTAGATGCTAGAGCACTTTCCCGTGAAAGGCAAAGATCCCGAGTTCGATTCTCGGTGGGGCACACAGTTTTAATCTGCCAGGAAGTACGGCTAGAGAGTTGGGAAACAGAACAAACGAAGAGAACAAGAATCTTATGGTTGTTGTTGTTGTGGTCTTCAGTGCTGAGACTGGTTTGATGCAGCTCTCCATGCTAATCTATCCTGTGCAAGCTCCTTCATCTCCCAGTACCTACAGCAACCTACATCCTTCTGAATCTGCTTAGTGTATTTGTCTCCCTCTACGATTTTTACCCTCCACGCTGCCCTCCAATGCTAAATTTGTGATCCCTTGATGCCTCAGGACATGTCCTACCAGCCGATCCCTCCTTCTAGTCAAGTTGTGCCACAAAACTTCTCTTCTCCCTAATCCTATTCAATACTTTCTCATTAGTTACGCGATATACCCACCTAATCTTTAACATTCTTCTGTAGCACCACATTTCGAAAGCTTCTATTCTCTTCTTGTCCAAACTATTCATTGTTCACGTTTCACCCCCATACATGGCTACACTCCATACAAATACTTTCAGAAACGACTTCCTGACACTTAAATCTATACTCGATGTTAACAAATTTCTCTTCTTCAGAAACTCTTTCCTTGCCATTGCCAGTCTACATTTTATATCCTCTCTACTTCCACCATCATCAGTTATTTTGCTCCCCAAATAGCAAAACACCTTTACTGCTTTAAGTGTCTCATTACCTAATCTAGTTCCCTCAGCATCACCCGACTTAATTTGACTGCATTCCATTATCCTTGTTTTGCTTTTGTTGATGTTCACTTATATCCTCCTTTCAAGACACTATCCATTCCGTTCGATTGCTCTTCCAAGTCCTTTGCTGTCTCTGACAGAATTACTGCTTGCGCAATATACAGATTGAATAACATCGGGGAGAGGCTACAACCCTGTCTTACTCCCTTCCCAACCACTGCTTCCCTTTCATGTCCCTCGACTCTTATGACTGTCATCAGGTTGCTGTACAAATTGTAAATAGTCTTTCGCTCCCTATATTTTACCCCTGCACCTTTAGAATTTGAAAGAGAGTATTCCAGTCAATATTGTCAAAAGCTTTCTCCAAGTCTACAAATGCTAGAAACGTAGGTTTGCCTTTCCTTAATCTTAAGGTCAGTATTGCCTCACGTGGTCCAACATTTCTGCGGAATCCAAACTGATATTCCCCGAGGTCGGCTTCCATCAGTTTTTCCATTCGTCTGTAAATAATTCGTGTTGGTATTTGCAGCTGTGACTTATTAAACTGATAGTTCGGTAATTTTCAAATCTGTCAATACCTGCTATCTTTGGTATTGGAATTATTATATCCTTCTTGAAGTCTGAGGGTGTTGCGCCTGTTTCGTACATCTTGCTCGCCAGGTGGAAGTGTTTTGTCAGGACTGTCTCTCCCAAGGCCGTCAGTAGATCTAATGGAATGTTGTCTACTCCCGGGGCCTTGTTTCGACTCAGGTCTTTCAGTGCTCTGTCAAACTCTTCACGCAGTATCGTATCTCCCATTTTATCTTCATCTACATCCTCTTCCATTTTCATAATATTGTCCTCAAGTACATCTCCCTTGTATAGACCCTCTATATACTCCTTCCAGCTATCTGCTTTTCCCTCTTTGCTTAGAACTGGGTTTCCATCTGAGCTCTTGATATTCATACAAGTTGCTCTCTTTTCTCCAAAGGTCTCTTTAATTTTCCTGTAGGCAGTATCTATCTTACCCCTAGTGAGATAAGCCTCCACATCCTTACATTGTCCTCTAGCCATCCCTGCTTAGCCATTTTGCACTTCCTGTCGATCTCATTTTTGAGATGTTTTTATTCCTTTTTACCTACTTCATTTACTGCATTTTTATATTTTCTCCTTTCATCAATTAAATTCAATATTTCTTCTGTTACCCAAGGATTTTTACCAGCCCTCGTCTTTTTACCTACTTGATGCTCTGCTGCCTTCACTACTTCATCCCTCAGAACTACCCATGCGTCTTTTTCTGTATTTCTTTCCCCCATTCCTGTCAATTGTTCCCTTATGATGTCCCTGAAACTCTGTACTATCTCTGGTTTAGTCCGTTTACCCGGAACCCTTACGATTTTTTAATAACCCAAAAGAGATACTGTAAAAATGCAGGAAATGACGCGCGGCAAACGGGAATACAGACGTCTAAAATGTGGTTGACATGAAGTCTAAAATGGGAAAGCAGAAATTACTAGAACAGAAATGCGAAGTTTTAGAATCTAGCATGACTACGCAAAAGATAAATGCTGTCTACAGGAAATTTAAAGAGATTTGGAGGGAAGAGAAACACTTGTATGAATATTGGCTCACACGTCAATCAAGTATCCAGTAAAGCAGAAACATTTGAGAGGTTGGAGGAATATGTAGTCTTACATAAGAAAAAGATGAAGATGATACTATAGAAACGGTAGGTGATTTAGGTGCTCAGTTTTGGGATGCGAGAAGCATGCAACACAGCACTCAATTACCTAAGCGGAAACGGGGCACATGGAATATGCGACATTTCTTCATAATTACGGAGAGGCTTGAGAGAGCCAGCAATTGCAACGATGTTATACTTAGTATGCAAGATACATACCTTAGTCCTCATAAAGAGTGTACTACTTAAAGCGGGGTGGGAAATTATAAACAGAGAAATAGAAGAGAGTACATATAAATATTTACAAACTTTATTGTCAAATCATTTTTTTATTTTGGTAATAGTTTAGATTGACAAGAATATACCATATCCTTAACTATCTCTTTCAATTGGGCCCGGTATTAATTCACATTGAATTTGTTGCCATCTTACATAAATTGGGCAATGCAATCTGACTAAATACAGGCGTCGATTTATAGCTAGGAAAGAACCAACTCCCAAATGAATCTGACAGCTTCTGAATACAGCACAGTGACATGGAACCCAACGC
Source organism: Schistocerca gregaria (assembly GCF_023897955.1). Classification (NCBI taxonomy): domain Eukaryota; kingdom Metazoa; phylum Arthropoda; class Insecta; order Orthoptera; family Acrididae; genus Schistocerca; species Schistocerca gregaria. The sequence goes on along the minus strand of NC_064922.1, from coordinate 925,319,517 downwards.
ATTTATTGAATTAAAGCCCCACATTTTGCCGAGCTTCGATTTCACCATATCCAAAACGACAGTGAAAGCGACTGCTACTGATATCTCATGGCCGCTCCCGCACCGTCGGTTGACGCTCGCCGCAGCTCTGAACCCTGCCTTCTCACTTGGACTGATATTGCCTCCCCTCTGTGAACTGCTATGGTATCGTTCCGTGTTCGAGTGGGATCGGCGGCTTGCCCACTGGCCAGATAAAGACAGTGTGTCACTGCAAGCACGCTAGAATAAAGAGCACTTCAAATGTCCGACGGCTCTTAGAGCTTCTTAATTTCCCCATTCTTGCTTCTAAGAGAATGACCCCTTCTTACTTCGAGCCATACAGCCTTCCGCCAATCCGTGCTAATCAACGTAGCAGTTGAGTGGAAATTCTCATAAAACCCCCACTCCTGCCTAGTTTTTCAGAAGAGCTAAAGATTTAAGCTGTGTACGTTGTACTACGGTTGGTCTGGAGCCGTTTTGCAGCAACAGGCTTTGGTTTCCACTTCACCTTCCGCGTACTCTCACTATCTGAGAGCGCATGAACAACTTGTACAGCTAAGAGTTGGCTTTCATCTGGCAGGTCTGCGTACCCTGCTACGCCATTGACTCAAGAACACGCCCCCACAACAACGCACTGAGGAAGCCCGCGCAAGAACTCTATTTCATTTCTGCCAAGCATCGCGGAGCAGTTCGCTAGTCCACGATGCCTGTCTTCCTTTCCTGTGGTTTCTCAGCAAAAATGTATTATCTTATTCTGACTGATAACTATCCGTTGAGCATGCAGTAAAGACGATCTCATTGCCTGGATATGTCAGTGTTCTAAATGACTAATCTTTTAACAAAATTAAAACACAAGTGCTTTTCTAATTACTTCATGTAAGACGTCCAATAAATCCGACCCCTTGCAACACTTCAAGCTGCAGAAGTAGCATGTCCTCATAGACGTGAATTAACAGAACCGTCAGTTTAATGAGTCGTCTTTGCAGAATACTGACACAAATTATTTACACAAGAAAGGAAAAACTAGTAGAAGACGAAATCGGGTAAGGTCATTTTTGGTTCTGGAGATGTGTGGAAATACATGAGGCAATACTGGCCCTATGACTTATCTTACAAGATAGATTCAAGAAGACAAAGCTACGAATATAGTATTTGTTAATTTACATAAAGCTTGTGACTCATAAAGGTTTTGAATCGAGTTCACGCTTTGATATTGTGAAGGTAGCAGTGGTGACATACAGCGGGCGAAAGATTATGTACAACTTGCACATAAATCAGACTGCAGTTATATGAATCTGAGAAATGTGGGGGAAACAGGTGTTTGGATTGAGGTGAGACTGGATTGAAGCGAATCTCTAATATTATTCAATAGAAATTAACAAAGTTCTGAAGGACGCCGATGAAACTTTTGGAATGCGATTTAGCGTTCACAGTTAATAAACTAAAACGTTAAATCTTATAATTAAATGTTTCCCTGAGTACAAGGACGTCCCATTATGTCCAATGCTGGAGTGCTTGCCTATATCGGAGATCCCTGACAGTAGTGACAATATGTAAGGGAAAAATGAATTAAGGTTTGTGTTGGGGAGGGCACTGAGCTTATGTAGTTCGTGGAGGAATGTTAACCATCGTACTGCTGTGGTGTAATGGTCAGCATTTCTCCCTAGCAAGCAAGAAGACCCGGGTTCGAGTCTCCGCCGCAGCACAAATTCTAATTCACTTGGTCTGCTTGGATCAATATCGTAGATAAAATTTTAAAGTTTGCCACTTAATATTAACTGATTTTCCGTCTGAGCTTGGCAGAACATCATGATAACATTAAATGGAAAACACTCCCTAATGTTCCGTAAAGTTATTCTTACTCGGACACGAACCGGCTTTTGGTTTCTTTGGCCATTTTCTGGTAATAAGTGAATGTCACAAACAGACTAAATGAAGGGCGACTTACACAGAAAGTATATAATCTTCAAACATGATGTCATGTGGATTGTTTACAAAGGGAAATATTACATTTTTGGTCACGCAGAAGTAGTTACATTAACTAAAAAAGGAATCAAAGTTTTGTAGATGGAGATAAATTTAAAAACTGGTGAAAAAACAAATTAAATTTACACTTCCGGTTTACCATTTGTATCTAAAATTGAAAACAGGGGAAAAACGAAATTGCAAATGATCATTTAATACTAAGCTCGCATTATGTCTCATGTATTTGTTGATTTACGGTATATGCAGTAGAGTAATGTATCTGGTTTTTCTTTACAGAATGTAAAACTTCACATTCTACATCATGTGCGTGAATTTCTGTTAAAAGGTGATGGGCAAACGTTCAATCCATCTTTCTTAATTTCGAGCTTATCTCATGTTCATTGACCTAACTGCCACAGTTCAGCCTCGCTTCACAATATGTACATTCCCACAATGCTTGCGAGTGATGTTATATATATCACTCGTGCCAAGGCGCATCAATCTGGAACCGCGCAACCGCTACGGCCGCAGGTTCGAATCCTGCCTCGGGCGTGGCTGTGTGTGATGCCCTTAAGTTAATTAGGTTTAAGTAGTTCTAAGTTCTAGGGAACAGATCACCTCAGATGTTAAGTCCCATAGTGCTCAGAACCACCACCTTCGTGCCAACTTTGCCGTTTCTCTCTACTATCGAATAAAAATTTTGATATGCTCTCGGTATTATAAAATGCAGACCTGTGGTTGCGAGACTTTAACCTTTTAGAGAGGTCATTTGAAATTCTGGCAGTACGTGGGAAGGTACACCCGTGTTTGTAACTCCTGACTGGTTCGTGATGGACAGCCTACAGGTGTAATTTTTGGCATATTCTTTTTTTTCGTAGCGTATTATTATACGTCAGGTCTGAGTTGTAGCCATTAGTGGAAGCGATGTGTTTCATCGTGGGTAGTTCCGTTTGAAAGGCAGATAGAGATAATTGTATAAATATGAGGCGATGTAGCACTGGATGGAAAGCTGCATTTTTGTAGCTGTGTTTGTGTTGGGAGATACTGGGTAAATTATAATTGGGTCAGACACGGCGACCGACTTGGAGAAGCAGTGGAACGAAATGGATAATGAATAATTACTATTCCTCGGTTCAGTCCACAACTCAGTTGAGTTTTCATAATGAAGTAATTTTTTCATAGGAATCAGGAGCGACTACTCATAAATTCAGCACGCAGTTGCGGAGACACAGTGGTCTCCAAACATGGAGAGACTAATAAAAGACTTGATAGTTCCTTAAAATGAAGTTAAATGACGATCACCAACAGAAGTAAAGTGGAATTAAAGAAGGCGAATTAGATTAAGAAATGAGACTCTGAATGTATTAGGTAAGCTTTGCTATTTTGGCAGCAAAATAAGTGACGATGGCCCAAATAGAGATGATATAAAACACAGACTAGCTGTAGCAGGAAAAGGGTGTCTCAAAAAGGTAAATCTGTCAACGTTACTGCAAATTTAAATCTTCAGAAATCTTTTGTGAAGGTAATTGTCTTGAGTGTAGCCTTGCACGGAATTGAAATGTTGCCGATAATGAGTTCAGTCAAGGACACAGTTTAGATTTTTAAAATGTGTTGTTATAGACGCATGCTGAAGATTAGATGGGTAGATCGGATAATTAATGAGGAGGTAGTGAATCAATTTGGAGTAATAAAGTAATGTATGGCATAACTTGGTCAACATAACGATTCGGTTGACGGGGCACAGTCTGAGGCGTCACCTACTGACCAGTTTGGTGATGGAAAATGGTGTGGTAGGTAAATATTTCAGAGGGGAAGCTAGGGTGGAATACAGAAAGCAGATGGACGCAGGTTGCAACAGTTACGCAGAGGCGAGGAGACTTGCACAAGGTAGATCAGTGTGGAGAGGCACATCAGAAAAGTGTTCAGCTGAACACAATAACAATACCCCTAAGTCAAAGCAGAGCACTCAACGAAATTAACTTCAAAATTGAAGTAGTACAAAACATTAACCTGGTCGAAAGTCAGTTAACGAATTTGAAATGGCTTGAGTACATCTACATCTACATTTAAACTCCGCAAGCCACCCAACGGTTTGTGGCGGAGGGCACTTTATGTGCCACTCTCATCACCTCCCTTTCCTGTTACAGTCGCGTACGGTTCGCGGGAAGAACGACTGCCGGAAAGCCTCCGTGAGCGCTCGATTCTCTCTAATTTTACATTCGTGGTCTACTCGGAAGGTATAAGTAGGGGGAAGCAATATATTCGATACCTCGTCCAGAAATACACCCTCTCGAAACATGGACAGCAAGCTACGCCGGGATTCAGAGCGCCTCTCTTGCAGAGTCTGCCACCTGAGTTTGCTAAACATCTCCTTAACGCTACACGCTTACCAAATAACTCTATGACGAAACGCGCCGCTCTTCTTTGGATCTTCTCTATCTCCTCCGTCAACCTGACCTGGTACGGATCCAACACTAATGAGCAATACTCAGGTATAGGTCGGACGACTGTTTTGTAAGCCACTTCCTTTGTTGATGGACTACATTTTTTAAGGACTCTCCCAATGAACCTGAGCCTGGCACCCGCCTTACCAACAATTAATTTTACATGATCATTCCACTTCAAATCGTTCCTTAGGCATACTCCCAGATATTTTACAGAAGTAACTGCTACCAGTGTTTGTTCCGCTATCAAATAATCATTTAATGACGGATCCTTCTTTCTATCTATTCGCAATACATTACATTTGTCTATTTTAAGGTTCAGTTGCCATTCCCTGCACCAAGTGCCTATCCGCTGCAGACCTTCCTGCATTTCGCTAAAATTTTCTAATGCTGCAACTTCTCTGTATACTAGAGCATCATCCGCGGAAAGCCGCATGGACCTTCCGACACTATCTTCTGGGTCGTTTACGTATATTTTGAAAAGCAATTGTCCCATAACATTCCCCTGTGGCAAGCCAGAGGTTACTTTAACGTTTGTAGACGTCTCTCCATTCAGAACAACATGCTGTGTTCTGTTTGCTAAAAACTCTTCAATCCAGCCACTCATCTGGTCTGATATTCCGTAGGCTCTTACTTTGTTTTTCAGGCGACAGTGCGGAACTGTATCGAACGCCTTCCGGATGTCAAGAAAAAAGGTATCTACCTGGGAGCCTGTATCTACTATTTTCTGAGTCTCATAAACAAATAAACGAGTTGGGTCTCACACGACCGCTGGTTCCGGAATACTTGTTGATTCCTACAAAGTAGATTCTGTGTTTTCAGAAATGACATGATACGCGAGCAAAAAACAAGTTCTAAAATTCTGCAACAGATCGTTGTCAGAGATATAGGCCTATAGTTTTGTGCATCTGCAAGACGACCCTTCTTGAAAACTGAAACTACCTGTGCTCTTATCCAATCATTTGGAACCTTCTGTTCCTCTAGAGACTTGCGGTACACGGCTGTTAGAAGGGCATTAAGTTCTTTCGCTTACTCTGTGTAGAATCGAATTGGTATACTTCATCTAAATCTAAAATTACATCTACTTACATACTCGGAAAGCCACTTTAGCACGCATAGCGCAGTGTACCCCACCATACTACAACTCTAGTCCTTTCCTGTACCACTCCCAAATAGAGCGAGGGATAAACGGCTATCTGTATGCTTCCGGCGAGTCCTAATTCCTCTCATCTTCATGGTCCTTACGCAAAAAGTACGTTGCCAGCAGTAGAATCATCTGCAATGACCTTCAGATCTGGTTCTCTAAATTTTCTCAGTAGCGTTCCTCGAAAAGAACGTCGCTATCCCTACAGGGATTCCTGTTTGAGTTCCCGAAGCATCTCCTTAACACTTACCTGTTGTTCGAAAATACCGATAGTAAATATAGCAGCCAGACTCTGGATTATTTCGATGTTTGCCCTAAGTCCGACCTGGTGCAGATCGCGAACACTCGAGCAGTAGTCAAGAATGGGTCGCAGTAGTTTCTTATATGCTGTCTGCTTTACTGGTGAACCGCACTTTCCCACAATTCTCCCATTAAATGAGTCGACCATTCTCCTTCCCTAGTACAATCCTTACATGCTTATTCCACTTCATAGCCATTTTAAACATTGACCTAGATACACTACTGGTCATTAAAATTGGTACACCACGAGTAAGGCTACACACTGCGAAATTAACGAACAGGAAGAAGACGCTGTGATATGCAAGTGATTAGCATCCCAGAGCATTCCACAAGGTTGGCGCCGGTGGCGACACCTACAACGTGCTCACATGAAGAAAGTTTCCAACCGATTTCTCATACACAAATAGCAGTTGACCGGCGTAGGCTGGTGAAACGTTATTGTGATGCCTCGTGTAAGGAGAAGAAATGCGTACCATCACGTTTCCGACTTTGATAAAGGTCGGATTGTAGCCTATCGCAATTGTAGTTTATCGTATAGCGACATTGCTGCTCGCGTTGGTCGAGATCCAATGACTGTTACCAGAATATGGAATCGGTGGGTTCGGGAGGGTAATATGCAACGCCGTGCTGGATCCCTACGGCCTCGTATCACTAGCAGTCGAAATGACAAGCATCTTGTCCGCAAGGCTGTAACGGATCGTGCAGCCACGTCTCGAAACCTGAGTCAACAGATGGGGACGTTTTCAAGACAACAACCATATGCACGAACAATCCGACGACGTTTGCAGCAACATAGACTATCAGCTCGGAGACCATGGCTGCGGTTACCCTTGACGCTGCATCACAGACGGGAGCGCGTGCGATGGTGTGCTCAACTACGAACCTGGGTGCACAAATGGCAAAACGTCATTTTTTCGAATGAATCCAGGTCCTGTTTACAGCATCATGATGGTCGCATCCGTGTTTGACGACAACGTGTTGAAAGCACATTGGAAGCGTGTATTCGTCATCGCCATACTGGCGTATCACTCGGCGCGATTAGGTATGGGGTGCCACTGGTTACACGTCTCGGTCGCTTCTTGTTCGTATTGACGGCACTTTGAACAGTGGAAGTTACATTTGAGATGTGTTACGACCCGTGGCGCTACACTTCATTCGAATCCTGCGAAACCATACATTTTAGCAGGATAATGAACGACCGCATGTTGCACGTCGTGTACGGGCCTTTCTGCATACAGAAAATGTTCGACTTTTCCCTGGTCAGCACATTATCCTGAGCTCTCACGAATTGAAAACGTCTGGTCAATGGTGGCCGAGCAACTGGCTCGTCACAATACGCCAGTCAGTATTCTTGATGAACTGTGGTATCGTGTTGAAGCTGCATGGGCAGCTGTACCTGTACACGCCATCCCAGCTCTGTTTGACTCATTGCCCAGGCGTATCAAGGCCGTTATTACGGCCTGAGGTGGTAGTTCTGGGTACTGATTTCTCAGGATCTACGCACCCAAATTACGTGAAAAAGTAATCACATATCAGTTCTAGTATAATATATTTGTCCGATGAATACCCGTTTATCATCTGCATTTCTTCTTGTGTAGCAATTTTATTGACCAGTAGTGTAGTTGCCATTCATCACACCAACTGGGAATTTTGTCCAAGTCGTCTAGTACCCTCCTACAATCATTCAACGAGGGCACCTTACCGTACACCACAGCAACATCAGCGAATAACCGCAGACTGCTGCTCGCCCTGTCTTCATATCATTCACGTATACAGAAAATAACAGCGATTATATCTTACTTTCCTTGTCACTCCTCTCAAGAACTATCACTGTCGAAGACAGCATATTGGGTTCTGTTACTTCGGAAGTGTTCGAACCATTCACATATCTGGGAACCTATTCCATATCCTCGTTGTGGCGCCCCCTTTTCTTTTCTCCCACTAACTCACAGAAAAATCTTAACGTATGCTTCAATTAAAAATAAAGTTTGCATTTATTGCAACACAACCTGTTAAAACACCAAAAATTATGTGTTGCAATTGATTAGGTAGGTCACAGAAAGGCTGACAACAATTTACACAAAAGAGATTAATACTTGAATATTATAAATTTTAAATTTCACGAAAATTAGGGAATAAGCAGTTAAACTGGAGAACAACTTGGTTCAGGTTTGACTGGTATACATTACAGCACTGAAACACTTTTCGACGAGATAAATTGTAGAATACGGAGATTTAAGCGAATTCACGTGTTACAGGAAACCGGATCAGTTACGCTAATTTGAGAATGCTATTATAGTGGGCTTACTGAAACACTACATAAGACAGGATAAATCTAGCACCCATCAAAAGGGGCATATACATTAAGTCATGGAAATAGCACAATAAATTTAAGTATATCGTAAATATATATAAACAGGCTTCTAACACAAGTTTCACACCCTGAACAATTCAGTTTATAGAAGGGTTTACAAATTATTCTTAAAACCATCATTTTGAATCACATTGGCCGTGTGAAATCAACTTAATAAACTCGACCACGGTAAGTTACTCTCTAGAGCTACATAAAACTATCATAAGATCAAAGGAATCCTATTGGACCAGCGCTGGCCTAAAGCTAGCTTGAGGAATTAAACCCCTACCTATGGCTAGATCAGGTAAATAAAGGGTAAGATTGTCCTCCAGAAGGTGCTAAACTCATTAATTGAAGCAATTGGGCTGGCCGGTGTGGCCTAGCGGTTCTAGGCACAACAGTCGACTTGACCAGAACCCAAAAAGAGAGAACTTCGCATGTCAAACCCCATTCCACAGGCGGAACAAGTCTAACATAATTTAAAGTATAAAATAGTCATTTAACTAATTAACTGGAACCTCATAGAAAAATGGGTAAACAAGTTACACAAATGCAAATGAAAGTCACATTTATCTTGACGTATGTCGTGAGTGGTATGGGACGTCGAGGTTATCGTTTCAAACAAACCCAGGACTCAACCAGAAGGCAACAAGAATTCATTTCTAATACACTGGGCTGAATATTAACACGGAAATGATCCCAACAGCACACAGCGGAAGAAACGGGAGAAAATATTAAAGCGTCTGACAGGAACAGTCAACAGTAGTCACAACGAATATCTTCGGCAGTATCGCTACGTTACTGAACCACCGTTTTTAGTGGAATGTGAATGTCAACCAAACAAAGATGTATGATAGGTCTTACTTTGATTGAAGCACACCCTGGTACAGGGTGTTACAAAAAACTACTGCCAAACTTTCAGCAAACATTCGTCACACACAAATAAAGAAAATATGTTATGTGGACATGTGTCCGGAAACGCTTACTTTCCATGTTGGAGCTCATTTTATTACTTCTCTTCAAATCACATTAATCATGGAATGGAAACACACAGCAACAGAACGTACCAGCGTGACTTCAAATTTTTGTTACAGGAAATGTTCAAAATGTCCTCGTTTAGCGAGGGTACATGCATCCACCCTCCGTCGCACGGAATCACTGAAGCGCTGATGCAGCCCTGGAGAATGGCGTATTGTATCACAGCCGTCCACAATACGAGCACGAAGAGTCTCTACATTTGGTACCGGGGTTGCGAAGACAAGAGCTTTCAAACGCCCCCGTAAATGAAAGTCAAGAGAGTTGAGGTCAGGAGAGCGTGGAGGCCATGGAATTGGTCCGCCTCTACCAATCCATCGGTCACCGAATCTGTTGTTTAGAAGCGTACGAACACTTAGACTGAAATGTGCATGAACTCCATCGTGCATGAACTACATTTTGTGTCGTACTTGTAAAGGCACATGTTCTAGCATGAAATCATGATAACGTGCTCCATAGAGCGTAGGTGGAAGAAAATGGGGCCCAATCACGACATCACCAACAATGCCTACCCAAACGTTCACAGAAAATCTGTGTTGATGACGTGATTGCACAATTGCGTGCTGATTCTCGCCCGGCCACACATGTTGATTGTGAAAATTTACAATTTGATACCGTTGGAATGAAGCCTCATCCGTAAAGAGAACATTTGAACTGAAATGAGGATTGACAAATTGTTGGATGAACCATTCGCAGAAGTGTACCCGTGGAGGCCAGTCAGCTGCTGATAGTGCCTGCACACGCTGTACATGGTACGGAAACAACTGGTTCTCCCGTAGCACTCTCCATTCAGTGACGTGGTCAACGTTACCTTGTACAGCAGCAACTTCTCTGACGCTGACATTAGGGTTATCGTCAACCGCACCAAGAATTGCCTCGTCCATTGCAGGTGTCCTCGTCATTCTAGGTCTTCCCCAGTCGCGAGTCATAGCCTGGAAAGTTCCGTGCTCCATAAGACGCCGATCAATTCCTTCGAACGTCTTCCTGTTGGGACACCTTCGTTCTGGAAATCTGTCTCGATACAAACGCCCCGTGCTAATCCATACATCAAATGGGCATCTGCCAAACTCGCATTTGTAAACATTGCACTCACTGCAAAACCACGTTCGTGATGAACGCTAACATGTTGATGCTACGTTCTGATGTGCTTGATGCTAGTACTGTAGAGCAATGAGTCGCATGTCAGAACAAGCACCGAAGTCAACATTACCTTCCTTCAATTGGGCCAACTGGCGGTGAATCGAGGAAGTACAGTACATACTCACGAAACTAAAATGAGATCTAACATGGAAACTAAGTGTTTCCGGACACATGTCCACATAACATCTTTTCTTTATTTGTGTGTGAGGAATGTTTCCTGACAGTTAGGCCGTACCTTTTTGTAACACCCTGTAAAGCTGCCAGTACTAGGACGCAGTCTTGCTTCCACCGCGGCAACTTAGAGGACACAGGACTGATAGAATTTTCATAACCTCTTGAATGAGATACAGCTATACTTCCCGGCGCCAGTAACCTTATCGAGGCCACGCCCACACTAGGCATGGCGCACGACAGCGTTCGCGCTACTCGCGAGCTCTCCTCCCTGCTGGCCTTCCTGTCACCCCCCTGTTGCGCGTGCTACGTGCGGAGAGCACACAGCAACCCCTTGGAATCGCTAGTAAACAAAAAATGGCGCGTGGCGGGAATTGAAATTAACGGTGTTCGCGACATTAAGAGGGAGAGGAATCGAACTGTGGGGAAGAGACAGTTCACTCGTATCTTCGTTTACAGTATGCAGAGCGGTCCCTTATGAAACATTTTCCGGAAATCTAGGAATACGGAATCCTCCTCTTGCCTTTCCTCCAATGTTAGCACATCTTTTAGTATGATTTTAGTTTCTATAATGCTTTACAAAAAAGTGGTAACTTTACGAAAACTAGTAACTTTACGCCTTAATTAAGTGTGTAGTGCGCAGCAATAGCGTGCTGCTTCAAAGAAAAATGAAGTATTCCATGTAAGTTTTTGGGGGTGGGTTCTAAGGCTGGGGCAGGATAAGGTTGCGATTGTGGAAGGGGCCGTAATCATTTACTGTCGGTTGCACATTAAAATTTTAAAACAATGCCTTAAAAAAACACAATTGACTCTATGACGGCTGAAGGCCTTATCACAGGAAAACAAAATCTACAATTTTGGCGCCAAAGGCCACCAACAATACCTCAGACAACAAACGGCCGAAAGGCCTCAATTAGAAGTCAGAAGAACGATTCCAAATGGCGCATGTTAAGATAAAAACTTCGTTTTACAACAAACTGCAACACTGCTGAAATCCTTATTATAAAAGAAGTGAAATTATTACTCGTCTGAAGGCCATAAACAGTTTCAAATAACAAACGGTTGAAGGCCTGAATTAGAAGTGAGGAAAACAATTCCAAATAGCACCTTAAAAATAAATATCTTGCGTATAGAACTATTTTGCTTAGAAAAAACTTACCGTAAAACGGCTGAAGGCCTTATCACGAATGAAGTGTAATTATTGCTCGGCTGAATGCCAGACTAACAATAATTAGAAAATTACAAATATTCTTAAAACAAACATCACAATCTACGGAATCAGGGCAAGTGGTTTTCAGCAAGTGTTCCAAGGGTCGCCCTGGGAAGGCAAACTAAACCGGCATCTCTAGGGATGCTGAAAGACAGCATCCGACGCCAATGCCTCACCGTAACTCCCGACATGCTTTACAGTGCTGATCACAACAATATTCCTCATCTACATCTATTGTTGAGGAATGATGGTGTAAATATTGTGCATTTCCTGTAAAGAACATCATCTTTGCTTTGTCTTACTTTGTTATGCTAATTATTGATATTCTGATCATATGAAGCGCCATCTGTCGGACATTTTTTTAAGTTTTGTACTTTTCGGTTCTGTTAGAATCCCATGTCATTCCAAGCATGTGTGTCAATTTGTACCTGTCTATCTACATTATTCCGTGATTTATTCAGTTTTCAAATTTATACTGACTTTTTGACCACTCTGTACTTCACCGCCTCGAAACACTTCACCCACTGTCGCCAGGCTCGGCGGTTCTGGGGGCAAAAACACACCGAACAAAGGTGAGATCTCAGAATAGGCGAGGTCGCATTAACTCTTCACTCAACTTGAACGTCAGGGTTCGTTGTGCAGCGACGTCGTCGCTCTCGCAGCTACCCCTCCTCGATCCGGCAATGGCAGCACACCACCGACGGTCCCGGCTTGCCCTTGCGCTGCACGAATCGGCTCGCTGCTGCGCTCCAACCGAACTATTGATATCGATAAGCTCTGCTGCTGCCACTCACGGGCAGGCAAGCCAGCAACTAAGTGACGCCACTAAATCGAATAAGAAACGAGATGCTATAACCGCAATGACAAGGTGCCAAGCAATAAACGGCACGAACATGAGCCGCGCACGACTCAGTTTTCTTCGTAAGGCAACAAAAGAAAAACTTATTTACAGTCACTTACAACCCTACCACAAAAGTAATATACTCTCTGTTCGCTGCGAACCACAAATTTCAGTTGGCAGAAACACACCTGGAGTTCGCTATGAATGTAAATGGATGCACAGCTTAACGGAGAAACGGATAGAGTTACGCGTGTGTGCGTAATAAATTTCTGTTAGTCCAGTGTTATGTACATACACTCAAAGTTAACTACCCGTGGGCGATACAATCGCGTATACGGCAGAGGCAACTTGCACCTGTTCTGTGGCTGGTGGCGCCAAACGAACCGTACAGGCAATTGCATCAATGTCCGTTCGTGACGACGTGCAGCCATTAGCTCCCGTGTCGACTGCTGACCTTCGCCCACTAATTCAGAGTAGCGCTTTACAACAGCTCACAGAAAACAAATGTCACGCACGGCGGCAGAAGAACGCCATTGATGCCTTATGCGAGGCCTATCCAGGTATTAATAGCATTTTATTTACAAAATTTTGTTGTTGCATAAGACGATGAGAAGTATCACGACAGTTATAGCTCGTCTGAAATTTTATCATTGGAACTGCAACAAACACCTCTATTTTGTTTGCGGAGAAAAAGAAGACAAAACTATATATTTCTACAATGTCCACCGAGCATGTATCACATGAATGTTCTTGCAACTAATCTTCAGCCTCTTTGTCGTCTGTTCCCAAGGAGCCTTCCGACCTTTTCAGCATAGAACATATAGCGACGCTATATAAACTACTGTACGGGTTTGTCAGCGGTGCCAACATCAACAATATCTCCCGGCGCTGCTAATCTAATGCTCCTGGTAATTAGAATGTCTGGGGAACAAAAAAGCTCAATTAAGTGACTGCACTGACGTGATACAAGTTATGGGATAGCGATATCCACGTATACAGATGGCTGTAGTATCGCGTATACAGGGTATAAAAGGGCAGGGCATTGGAGGAACTGACATTTGTACTCACATGATTCATGTGAAAAGGTTTCCGACGTGATGATGGCATCGTCGACATAAAAAAATGGTTGAAATGGCTCTGAGCACTATGGGACTCAACTGCTGTGGTCATTAGTCCCCTAGAACTTAGAACTACTTAAACCTAACTAACCTAAGGACATCACACACATCCATGCCCGAGGCAGGATTCGAACCTGCGACCGTAGCAGTCGCACGGTTCCGGACTGCGCGCCTAGAACCGCGAGACCACCGCGGCCGTATGGAGCGTCACACACGCTTCCAACAGCCAAGCAAATCGGCTACTGATCTCTGAACATTGTCTTGGCATCCGTAATCATATGGAGTGTAACAACACGGAGATCCTGGCATGCACTTCCATATACTGGTATGGCGTTAATACGGGAGGTGTGGATATTAAATAAACAAGTAAACCTGTAAATAGGGATGGAGGTTTGTGTTTAAATTCTGCACGGAATCTTGCTCTCTCCCTTGCCAAAAAACGGAGACAGAGTTAACGCTACCTCAACAGCTGTTTAATAATTTTCATTACCGTTAACTTCTGGCATCAGTCAACTTTGGTTGTGTGGTGGCGCCAGTGTTTACAGCGCGTGTGGGTGATATCTTTCCGCAATTGCTCTGTACATTCACACAGCGCTTCCATACTGCAGTTTTGCCTTGACAATGGCAGGGCGGTTTTCTATAGAGATATCGGTGGATGTCAACGACCTCAACCAACTACTTACCCATAAGTTATTTGAACACTGTATATGCCTGGATAATCTCACGTGTCCTTGTACCACGTGACAAAACGAAAATCCGTAGTGTTCGCGAAATGGCTTATGGAAACAGGGCATTTTTCCGAAACAGATACGCTGCCTGTTTGTAACGTAACAGCTACATCAGTAGAATATATGGTAAAACATAAATGTGTACTGAATTCTGTATTTATTTTTAGGTGGAACGAGTACCATTTTACTCACGTGTAGCAACCATCAAAGAATATACGTTATACAGCCTGCCGTAGCAATAGCGAGAACCGAGACAATGAGGGTCCAATCTTTTAGATACGAAAGTCTGCCTGTACATTCCATCTTTGGAGTAACCAGTAACGCAGGAAGCTGCATCTGGCATAATACAGCAGTTAAATCACTTCAAAAATCGAAATATTTAGATGTAGCTCGATTCAGAATTGACATATGAACGTTGCAGTGAACTCTTCTGTTTATAAACCGTCGTTGCGTGGGAATAGCACTCTCTCAAATTTTAAGTACTTCACTTTTCCCTATTATTTTATGTTTCTACAGGAATCACGTTTAATTATAATAACCAAACCTACTAGGAACCTTTCTTTGCCTGAGTATTTGATTCATATCGCTTTTGGTAGAGCGGAGCCTGAATCCTTCTTCCCTAATGGTTAGTGCTTGCTGACGAAGCATCTTAAAAGATTTTAACGCTAAAATATCATAACGAGTTTCCTTCGCTACGGAGATTCGACCTAACAATGCGCGAGAGATAAAAATCAGATTTAGCTTTTATCAGATTATCAGCCGGCAGTAACTCATTTTATATGTGCCAATTCGGCAAGAACCCAATCCGCGAAATGCCACGTCGGAGCAAATAACGAAGCAAATTTGTTACACCGCTGGAAAGCATTTAGGAGCTCGTGTTGGAAGGCTGAAGACGTGGTGTCTCCACCACTGAGTTCTATCGTTCAAGTGAACAGAAAAAAACCTGTAATTTCTTTGTAAAATTTCTACTGCTATTGAAAGAATTACACTAATCTTTGCTGTATCCTATAAAAATGTTGGTATTAGATGACTTCGGAAAATAGTAGCATTAAGCATGCACACTTCACTCCGTATTAATCACCAACGTTCTAAAATGAGCGAAGATTTATGGGACATGTGCTTCATTCCTCTGTGTAGAAAATATTATGTGCTATACAAACGTATTCCTGGACATTACGAGAATACGTCGAATAATAGATGACAGTATCAAATAGCCTGAAAGCCGTTCTGGATGATCACTGTGTGTGGAATGGGACTATATGTTCGTGCAGCGCTGCTACCGTGATACCAAATTCCTCATATAACAGCTCAAATTAGAACCGTATTTAATTAATGTAGTAGGAATGCACTACTGCAAGATGTATCACACGTAGCAACTCATATGATAATGTTAATCAATGAGCAATGTGTTATAATATCGAGCATCGTTGTGGGAACCTATTTTCTTATAAGTGACCCGTCCAAGGCCATCGGAGACGTTACAAACTATTAGGAGGTGTTATCTTATTTACGACTACTACCTAACTGAAAAAGATATCATCTGGACCGTAAAGTATTTCTCTCGTCATCACAATGTTTTTTGCCTGCGTGCTGGGACCAGTTGTCCGATTGTCACGTGTAAAACGTTGCACGAATCATTTCAGGAAAAAATTTAAAAGAAAATCGGTCCGATTTTTTGTGAAATGATTTGTATGAAAGTAAGAAATAAAATGGATTAAGGAAATATTTGACGCGCTTTAGAACATTCCTCGAAATCTTGTACTGTAAATGAGACTTCACGGTCCACATAATCCACAGGAACTCCCCCAGTGCTCCTTAAAATCCTAAGATTCTATATCGAATACTGAATTTTAAACTCGCAATTGACTCTTCATCCTTTGCACATGATTTCGATCGTTGTTCATAGGTTCGACAAATTCTTTCTAAGAGTCTTCCTGGCGGATTTAAACTGTGTGCCTTTCGTGGGCAAGTGCTCTACCGACTGAGCTACCCATGCACGATTCACGACTCGTTCTCACACCTTCAGTTTTACCAGTACCTCGTCTCTTACCTTCCAAGGTTCACAGAAGCTCTTCTGCGAACCTTGCAGAACTAGCACTCCTGGAAGAAAAACGGTTCAAATGGCTCTGAGCACTATGCGACTTAGCTTCTGAGGTCATCAGTCACCAAGAACTTAGAACTAATTAAACCTAACTAACCTATGGACATCACACACATCCATGCCCGAGGCAGGGTTCGAACCTGCGACAGTAGCGGTCACGTGGTTCCACACTGAAGCGCTTAGAACCGCACGGTCACAACGGCCGGTCCTGGAAGAAAGAATATTGCGGAGACGTGGCTTAGCCACAGCCTGGGGGACGTTTTCAGAATGAGACTTTCACTCTGCAGCGGAAAAGACAAAGGTCCCGAGTTCGAGTATCGGTCCGGCACACAGTTTTAATCTGCCAGGAAGTTTCATATCATCGCACACTCTGCTGGAAAGTGAAAGACCCATTCTGGACTTCTTTCTAGTCTGCTTTATTTCTTTTTTTTTTTTTTTTAGACAAATCATTTCACAAAATATTAGACACTTATTTACTTCCAATATTTTATCTCAGATTTTTATTGACAATTAAGTATCATTCCAATGCAAATTTTTATGCGCAGAGTTGACGGGCCTTGAGGAGATTAACGTTTTCCGCTTCATTTACACGGCTAGCTGCAGCTGGTCGTGCAGAATTTGTTTTCCCTCGAATCAATAATTTTTTTTAATTAGCCTGATTAGTTAAAGCAATTATATATTTATTTGCAAATATAGACCTCATGCCGGTTAATTTTGCAGCCCATAATTCAATTCGCACTCTTCGCTTGGATATGAAAATTGGAACAAAAATCCATTTTGTAATTTCTACAGAGACTTGTTTTCGCTCCGCACAAAAACTTGAGCAATAACACCTAAGCATCAACGTTTCATCTCTTATTTATTTCGTTATAAATAGTTTCAGGGCTTACTCCTCGGTGTCAAGTAGCCGCGCAAATTTGAAACGACGCATTACGTAAATACTAACTGCTTGTATCACTCACCCTAGAGTTCGTATCTGTTTGACACCACGTTTATTGGTTGTAGTAGCTACTGTGGCTCAAAGATCTGAACCCGTGCGTTAGAAATTAGCGACGCAGCAGTTTTATGTTACGCAATAATAAGGTCCGCCTTCTAAGTTTTCGGATTTGCTGGAATCTGTGAAGGATGATTTTCTATGTCGGAAGGAGGGAATTTACAAAATACCGTGTCGGTGTGGTATGGCCTATGTAGAACAGACAACGCGTACAGTGGAAGAGCGTTGTACAGAACATCAACGTAGCACTGGCCTACTGCAACATAGTAAGTCTGCAGTTGCAGAACATTGTACACTCCTGGAAAAGGAAAAAAGAACACATTGACACCGGTGTGTCAGACCCACCATACTTGCTCCGGACACTGCGAGAGGGCAGTACAAGCAATGATCACACGCACGGCACAGCGGACACACCAGGAACAACGGTGTTGGCCGTCGAATGGCGCTAGCTGCGCAGCATTTGTGCACCGTCGCCGTCAGTGTCAGCCAGTTTGCCGTAGCATACGAAGCTCCATCGTAGTCTTTAACACTGGTAGCATGCCGCGACAGCGTGGACGTGAACCGTATGTGCAGTTGACGGACTTTGAGCGAGGGCGTATAGTGGGCATGCGGGAGGCCGGGTGGACGTACCGCCGAATTGCTCAACACGTGGGGCGTGAGGTCTCCACAGTACATCGATGTTGTCGCCAGTGGTCGGTGGAAAGTGCACGTGCCCGTCGACCTGGGACCGGACCGCAGCGATGCACGGATGCACGCCAAGACCGTAGGATCCTACGCAGTGCCGTAGGGGACCGCACCACCACTTCCCAGCAAATTAGGGACAATGTTGCTCCTGGGGTATCGGCGAGGACCATTCGCAACCGTCTCCATGAAGCTGGGCTACGGTCCCGCACACCGTTAGGCCGTCTTCCGCTCACGCCCCAACATCGTGCAGCCCGCCTCCAGTGGTGTCGCGACAGGCGTGAATGGAGGGACGAATGGAGACGTGTCGTCTTCAGCGATGAGAGTCGCTTCTGCCTTGGTGCCAATGATGGTCGTATGAGTGTTTGGCGCCGTGCAGGTGAGCGCCACAATCATGACTGCATACGACCGAGGCACACAGGGCCAACACCCGGCATCATGGTGTGGGGAGCGATCTCCTACACTGGCCGTACACATCTGGTGATCGTCGAGGGGACACTGAATAGTGCACGGTACATCCAAACCGTCATCGAACCCATCGTTCTACCATTCCTAGACCGGCAAGGGAACTTGCTGTTCCAACAGGACAATGCACGTCCGCATGTATCCCGTGCCACCCAACGTGCTCTAGAAGGTGTATGTCAACTACCCTGGCCAGCAAGATCTCCGGATCTGTCCCCCATTGAGCATGTTTGGGACTGGATGAAGCGTCGTCTCACGCGGTCTGCGCGTCCAGCACGAACGCTGGTCCAACTGAGGCGCCAGGTGGAAATGGCATGGCAAGCCGTTCCACAGGACTACATCCAGCATCTCTACGATCGTCTCCAAGGGAGAATAGCAGCCTGCAATGCTGCGAAAGGTGGATATACACTGTACTAGTGCCGACATTGTGCATGCTCTGTTGCCTGTGTCTATGTGCCTGTGGTTCTGTCAGTGTGATCATGTGATATTATTTCTAACGGACATTCAATGGAGTACGACAAAACTGCGATTTTGGCCACTGCAAAATCTTTTTGGGACTCCATTATCAAAGAATCAGTTGAAATACGCATTGCTGGAAATCTAATGAACCGTGACAGTGGTTACCAACGCATGGAATCCTGTCATCCCCGAAATTTGCTCGAGACGAAGACGCCAGAAGACTTCGATAGCTGCGGCCAGCGACAATACCGACGGCAGATGAGTACTGCAGTTCCATCAACGATGGCACTGCCGATGGTCGGTGTGGCCCTTCTGTCTCCGCAATTGCAACGCATGCGCGGCAGTACTATCAGCGCACTACACAAGCTGGAGCGGAGACCGTCATCGTTGAACTGTTTTTTCCCCGCCGTTCTGTCCCAACTCATGTGTCTTCTCTGTTTCACCATAGTAATATCTTGCGCTGAAGAGTGGCGTATTGTGCTGCTGCCAGCCTACCTATTTTTATACGGGTATTAAAATCACAACAAAGAAAAAAAAGCCATCGTCAGTCCTTGTTCGGCTCACCTGAAGATGGCTGGCTGTTGTCCAGCCGAAATATCGTGCAATGAAGTTTTCGACGACCGGCTGCAAACCCGAAATCATTTTGACCAAGGTACAACTCGGTGATACCAGTCGTATCTGTGACTCATTAAATCAGCGGCGCGGGACAAATTGCCAGCACTAGAGCTTTTGTCGTTGCGATGTGGACTGTTTGCAAAGTAGTGGTTTGCAGATTCTGATCAGAGGTTGTGAGTCAGTGGTCTACTTTAATGCTCAGCTCTCATATCGTCGTTAACAATGTCAACGAGTGCTGAAACTCATACACCAGAATGATAAACGTAGCATTTAGCAAGGATTTTCAACCTGTCGCTCAGATATCAAAATATGCGCATTATATGTATATGGTTAAGAAACATTCATACGTACAAGTAGATAACTCTCAAACAGCTGCGTTACAATTTATCGGAGTAGCAAAGAAACTTTTTATTATGCTCTCAATTATTTAGCTACACTTACTCTTCGCCATTTCACAGCATCAGCATCTTGAGTTCTATGATTTGATCGCTTGAATGTTAAGCCGTTTCCTGTAACGTGAGTCTAGAACTATATACAGGCTGCTTCAGCTGCCCATGTCGATGTCGTTATATGCAACAGAAATGCTATATCTGAGCTTCAAAAAACATCCGCGAGATCGTCATTTTCTCTTCTCGCTAGAAGCATACTAGGAGTCCTACAGAAAAAAACGAACAGGACCTTCTTGTAGAAAATGTAGTCATTCGAGCAGCGGTTTCGGATCTGTCTTCGAGGGATTAGTTCATGGCAGCTACTTTAAACAAAACCTATCATAGCATTGCGGAGGAGAAATGGTGATGACGTCCAATAAATATTACTATGTTAGAGTAGTTTATAGACAGGAAACAAGAAGCCGTATCTTGAACCATACGGCGACAGCTCGTAAGTAAAAGCAGAAACATTGATACGAAAACTGGCAGGTAACTTCAAGCAATCTCATGTTGTAGTGGAAAGTGAATTCGGGGTGATTCAGCTGTCCCTGCCTGTGAGTTTTATGCAACTCGTAATGCCTTCAAAAACAATAATTGAGATTGTCGTATCCTCTCACTCGCTACAAACTATGCATATATATAAAGATGCGTTTGAAAGTCACTTTAGTACTTTTTCTTGAGTAAGTCGAAATATGCAGCCTCTACTGGAAACGTACTCCAGTACAAAATTTAACTGCATTAAATTTTTTACAAAAAGGACATTTTAAAATTTTTCTGTAGAAGTAACTGTTTGCACGTAGTGAGAGAGGAAATGGAAATTTCACGTGTGGTTTTAGAAGGCATTGCGGGTTGCATAAAATAGAAGGCATTGCGGGCTGCATAAAACCAATAGGTAGGGGCAGCTGAATCACTTATCAAATTTATTGCGTAAAAGCTTCAGATATAAGGCACAAAGAGCCTACTGTTTGAAGCAATCAGAAATAGATAAAACGCTTGAAATCGATCTTAGATTGGGAAAAAGAGATGGAGGAGGCAGAAGCTTTGAATCGAAAACCACAGGTGTTTTATTTTTCTCGTGACTACGCACTTCACAGGTACAGCCGTTAATTTATACTGCGTGTACCTCTGCACAGCGGGAGTTACCAAATTTGTAAAAAATTATTTAACGTCTCTGCCCGTCTCTGGGCCGATAAATCGATGCTTTTGGTTCTGCAATGCCACGGTCACCTGCTCTGAAAGCGTGCCCGGAAGTTTGCTTTTAGAGCATCCCATCGTTCGGAGTTAACAGCAGACAGCGGCGAGCTGTGGATGCAGTGCAGCGCTTGCGGGTACGAAAAATAAACGACCCTATGCACTCAGCTCACGTCTATTCGAAACTGATGAATCTGCCCCCCCCCCCCCCCATTATCAGTAAACAAAGTTGCACTCTATTCAAGAATCACAACAGGAGAAGGTATACTTGGAAACAGCAGGGAGATTCGGGAATATACCAGTTAGATTACATCATGATCAGCCAGAGGTTCCGAAACCACATATTGGCTTGTAAGGCGCACCCATGAGTAGATACAATCTCATATCACAATGTAGTAATTATGAAGAGTTGTGATGGCAGATTCTATTGGAAGTTTGCAAAGTAATATTTCAGAGCTAGATCAGAAATGTAAGGAGTATGGTATGAAGATTAGCATCTCCAAAACGAAAGTAATGTCAGTGGGAAATAGATATAAACGGATTGAGAGCCAAATAGGGGGAACAAAGTTAGAATAGGTGGACGGTTTCAAGTACTTAGGATGCATATTCTCACAGGATGGCAACATAGTGAAAGAACTGGAAGCGAGGTGTAGCAAAGCTAATGCAGTGAGCGCTCAGCTACGATCTACTCTCTTCTGCAAGAAGGAAGTCAGTACCAAGACTAAGTTATCTGTGCACCGTTCAATCTTTCGACCAACTTTGTTGTATGGGAGCGAAAGCTGGGTAGATTCAGGTTACCTTATCAATAAGGTTGAGGTTACGGATATGAAAGTAGCTAGGATGCTTGCAGGTACTAGTAGATGGAAAAAATGGCAGGAGGGTGTCCACAAGGAGGAAATCAAAGAAAAACTGGGAATGAACTCTATAGATGTAGCAGTGAGGGCGAACAGGATTAGATGGTGGGGTCATGTTACACGCATGGGAGAAGCAAGGTTACCCAAGACACTCATGGGTTCAGCAGTAGAGGGTAGGAGGGGTCGGGGTAGACCAAGGAGAAGGTACCTGGATTCGGTTAAGAATGATTTTGAAGTAATAGGCTTAACATCAGAAGAGGTACCAATGTTAGCACTAAATAGGGGATCATGGAGGAATTTTATAAGGGGGGCTTGCTCCAGACTGAACGCTCAAAGGCAAAATCAGTCTTAAATGATGATGATGATGATGATGATGATGAAGAAGAATACGTGAAGCTTAAGACACTTGTCGGGAAGGATCAATGGCCAAGAAGTGGAATATAGAAGCATTAAGGAACGAGGCTATACATGCAACCGTAATGAGTAGCTCACTAGACTTTTTAAGTCGAAGAGGAGTAGACGTCTCTAAAAAGGGCAATCACAGGAGTTGGAAAGAAAAAGTAGGTACAAGGATGGCAACTGCGAAGAAACCGTGGGTAACAGAAAGTCGGTTGATCCATGGGGGTTGAAAAAGAAATGATTGTCCGAAGGACTGACTCAGCATACAGAAAAGTCATAACGATCTTCGGTGGAATTAAAAGCAAGGACAGTAACATTAAGAATGCAATGAGAATTCCGCTGATACTTGCAGAGAAGAGAGCGGATAAGTGCAAAGAGTATATTGAAGGCCTCTATGAGGGGGAGGACATGTCTTATGACGTGATGGAAGAAAAAAAAAACAGGAGTCGGCAGGGGACACGTACGAGATCCACTATTAGAATTTTAAAGAGCTTTCGATGACTTAAGATCAAATAAGGCACAACGGATTGGAGGAACTGGCAACAAACCGATTATTCGCGTTAGTGTGTAGAGTATAAGAATCTGGCTACGTACTATCTAACTTTCGGAGAAACATCTTCCACACGACTCCGAAGTCAGCAAGAGCCGAAAAGAACGAGAATTATCACACTATCATCTTAACAGCGCATGCATCCGAGTTGCTGAAAAGACATGAGTGTTGGAAGGACTGACTCAGAATACAGAAAAACCAAAGTAGCCCTTGGTGAATTTAAAATTAAGGGCGGTAACATTAAGAGTACAATGGGAATTCCACTGTTCAACGCAGGAATGGAGGAGAATGATTGACTCAGCATACAGAAAAATGAATACCAGAACGAAGTGCTCGCATCAAAAAGCGTGTAATAGAGCAGTGTAGTCTTTCGCCCCTGCTGTTCGAGCTATACTTCGAAAAGTCAATGACGAAAATAATAGAAAGGTCCAAGAGTTGGATTAAATTTCAAGGTGGAAGAATATAAACTATAAGATTCGGGGATGGCATTGGTGTTCTGGATGAAAGACAAGAACAATTACAGGATCAGTCGAATGAAATGAGTGCTCTAATGAGTACAGAGTACTGATTGAGAGTAAATCGATGAAATACAATAGTAATGAGAAATAGGAAGAGAAAGAACAGCGAGGAAATAGATGAAATTAAGGAAACGTAGGCAGCAAAATAACGCATGATGAACGGAATAGAATAGCGGGATTTGAGATGTGATGCTACACATGACTGTTGAAACTGATGAGATTTGAGGAGGTTCTACGCAGAATTGTCGGCGGAAGGTATATATGGGAAATACTGACAAGGAAGGTCAGCAGCTTATGCTTACGCCGGGAAACTATCCATTCGTATTAAGCAGTCCACTTACACTGTGTGTGATCGAGGGTCCTTCTAATATCACTATCTGTTCCCCTGTCCCTGTTACATTTGCAAACTGCGCGAGGGAAGAATGAACGTCGGTAAAACTCTCTGTTATATCTAATTTCGCGTAATTTTTTTCGTTGCCGCTGTTTCGCGAGAGGCATGTTGAAGGAAGTGATAAATTTCTCTGTTCTCCCCGGAACACAGTCCCAAAATTTCAGTGGAAAACGTCTCTTGTCTAGTCTGCCACTGGAGTTTGTTGCATATCTCCGTAGAAACTCTTGCGCCTACTAAACCATCCAGTGACCAATCACGCCGCACTTTGCCTGATCTTGTCGTTCTCCTCTAATAATTTTACCTGGTAAAGATCCCAGATTGAAGAGCAATAGTTAAGAATGAATGTAATAAATGCTTTATTGGCCACTTCCTACATAGATGAAAGGCCACTTCTTTCGTGGATTAAATATATTTCCTATGAAACTCAGCCTAGCATTTGCATTTATTACTATTTTTTGATGTAATAATTCCAATTTATGTCACTTCCCATTTTTATTGGCAGGCTCCTACCGTGACACAAAAAAGGCGAATAAGTCCTGGGCAAAGTTAGGGAATTAAAAGAAGGAAACTATTTTTTGACCTATCTGGAAAGTTGAAAAACATATAATTCAAAACATATTGACATATTCGCGCCTTTTTTACTTGTTAGCTTTAGCACACACATCATGTAATATAATTTATCATGACGTGATGTACGCCATGTAATCCAATATGACACATTCCGTTGTATCAGTCAACATGACATTTGTCATATCGGGTTGTACGAGACAGTGGTATTAATGTTTAGGATGTAAAAAGCTCTCATCTGTCAACAAGTTTTGATTTAAATTCACTTGAAGGTCCCCGGTGAACAAAAAGCTAGTTCCCCTGTTTTACGTCCCAACTCTGCTCTGGACATATTCACCTTCTTTTGTGCTATGGCAGAAGCATTTTTCATTCTGGTTCAACAAATTTTACTCTACCATAATTTTGACTTTAGACCGTCATAGCCTGACAACCGATGTACATTTTTGTTGACTCAGACGACATCCGGTATAGAATTTTTTCTGTCTTTCGAGCCAAGCTTCTTATTTCGTGGCAACGAATAGGACCTTTTAGAAACAACAGGAAGACCATTAATTACATGTACTCGCATTTGATTATCATTTTACAAAATTTGAACCGATTCGCATATATGTGAAATATGGACGTGGAACGTGTAAAGAACCACACAAAAACGTGTTTTTTTGAACACTGAACCACTATGTAACATCTCACACATTTCCGCAGTCGACGACATATCAAAGTCCGATTATTCATCTATTGGATTTGTAGCTCTTGTATTTTTTCATTGTTTGCAGTCAAAATTATCGGATATAGATTTCGTCTTTTACGCAAAAAAAAACTGTTCTTTATTGTTACTCAAATATGTTTCGGCACCTTCGTGCTATCATCAGTGGGTGGATAACTGTAAAAAGTGAATATATTTTAGGTTTTAACCGATGTGTCAAAGAATTGTCTTTAGGCCTCATTTTTATAGTTCAAAATAGAAAACCTACTGATGATGGAACAATGGTGATGAAACATATTTGCATAACAAAAAAACAGTTTGTATTTAAAAGGTGCAACGTATATCCGATGAGTCCGATTAGTTTCGCGTTTATATTCTAGCGTGTGCTGTACATTTTTTTGTTCATCTTTCTTTTCATATTGATTATTCGCGTTTTCATTAGTCTCGAACGAGAGACGGAAAACAAGAACTGATGCTCATTCTTCCCTATCATGACAGCAGTCGTGTAGCGGGTGGACGCAAGTCAGAAGCGCGCTCATGTTTTGTCTCTGGTTTTCTCAACATAGTGATGAGCTCGCGGTCAAACTTTCAAGCACTGCTTCCTTTCAAGCTCACCTGGATACCAGAAATGAAGTTTGGAGAAGAGAGTGCCGATTCGAAAAGCCCGAAGTTTTGTGATTTGAAAGCTCTAGGCAATTTTAAAGAAATTAATAACTACCACTGGCTGTTTCCTCTTCCATTCATGAAGAGGAATAACTGCCGCAAACCTTCGAATGAGCTCTGATTTCTCTCGTTTTACCGTACTGGTTAATTTGCAAGATTTATCTCAGGTAATAAGGTAACAATTTATGCTTTTTAGAACATACGTTCCTCGTATACTAAGCCTCATACAGCGCTTGCTGCCTGAGTTATACATGTATCACCAATTTGATATCGCGTCTGCGAAAAGAACCGTCACTAATTAAGCTGTGTTCCTTCGATATCCTTTATCTCCTTTATTAATCATATTTCGTTAGAGTAACACGCTGAGGAGAAATTCTGAAGAATCGATCGAACAAATGTCTTGTAACCTACCTCTGTTGCGCTACTAACGTTTTCTAAAGTTTCTTGCAATAAATATGAATTACCATCCTCTCCAACAACTACACTGCTGACCAATAAAACTGCAACATCAGGGAGGGTAACGTATAGCGAAATTTTACTTATTCAGCATATTTTCTGTTCCATATGAATTTACATTAACGTACTCCATTGCGGCTTCTGACTGTATGTGAAGGTTGATCCCACTAGCTACTTCAGAGATTTCGAATTAATTTTCACTAATAGACAGACTGATTTCCGAAGAACGTTTGTGTGTATAATTTATAATTAGAGAGGAAAGTGCCCAAAGGCAGGGACCCATTTTGTTCATGATTTTTTTAAAAGGTTAAAAACTATGGTTCACAAGCACATAATATTTTTTTATAACGTTATACCACTTTACATTTTACTCTCAGGAAATTAAAATTCATTTCAAAAGAATTCGTCCGGAAGCGTTAGACATAGCAAATCTAAAAAATGTAAAAAAAAAAATTGAAATCGCAAAAGCGTTCAAGATATCACCAAACAAAATAAGAGAAAGGTATTAAATGAAAGAGAACATAGTTTAGTATCAAAGAAAGTGTAGTATAATATTTTCCAAAGTTTTATAGCATTTCTCTTTCTCTTATTTGCTTAGTCCTAAATCCCTGCTATATAATTTTTTTGTAGGCTTTCTTTCTTTATGTTTTATTCTCTACCTTTTAAGGTAAAGACTAACCAAGATTTTCCGAATAGTTTCGCCTCAGGAAGGGTGTTAAGTGTTATTTATCGCTGCCAATTGTACACTCATTCTTAACAAGACGTTATGAGTAAGTCCAAAGAAAGAAGTTTCCACAGTATGAGAACAGTAAGCCAACTTTTCTCTAAGACCTTTTAGCTCAGACTCTTTTTTTGTTTTTACTGCTTTCTCAGGTGCATCATACTAAACGTTGGGCAACCTCCTAAATTTGGTTTTGGTACATTAAATCGTTTACTGACCTCCTTCGAACGCATATTCTTTTTCTGAACTGGATCAATAGCATTATCCATTTTTCATGGACTCCCCTTTCTTTGATCAACCGTCACCATGATCCTCTTGGAGTCTGCAAGAATAAATGAATCGGTTTGGTGATGAACTTCAACGTCAAAACGTACTATTCAAACCATATAGGTTGGAGGGCTTACGTGCTAATATTCAGGAGAAATAATGTAAAAGCACCATCACATGAAAACGTTTTCCATTGTCAAAACGTGTAATGGCAGTTTGATATGTAACAAGTGAAGTAGGTGACTTCTGAGCTCCACAACGGAGTGGTAGAAGCCTAAAGTAGTACTTACCCTAGGTTCCACTAGAGTTCAGGATAACGCAGAGACAAGAGAGCAACGGCCCAGTTTAAAAGGGCAGGAGGAATTGGGGAGCCCAGTTTAGTGCTCGTACCTCTAGTAATGAAGATTGTGTGATAGACAGGGTACAAGCGAAGATATTTCTAATGATGACTAAGGGCAGTGTATTGAACAACGTTAGATCAGAAAGTTACTTTATTTGCAGACTCATAATTATAGGAGTATATTTTAGGTTGATCAATACCTCAAAGCACACGTGACACAGAGAAGGCATTGATTTGTAGTTTCCACTGTGCACCAGATCAGGCACTGAATTGTGGACTCATGGATGCGAACGGATGCTTTATACTGACAGGTGTTGTCCACCTTGTGGTGCCGTTGTGGCCGTGGTGAAAACACCACGTAGTAAACACATGCTGGCCGCGGTGGTCTCGCGGTTCTGGGCACCCAGTCCGGAACCGTGCGAATGCTACGGTCGCAGGTTCGAATCCTGCCTCGGGCATGGATGTGTGTGATATACTTAGGTTAGTTAGGTTTTTAGTAGTTCTAAGTTCAAGGGGACTGATGACCACAGCAGTTGAGTCCCATAGTGCTCAGAGCCATTTGAACCATGTAGTAAACACATGACGCATTAGTGGGAAAACTGTCAGATGGAGAGGAAAAACAAACTGAAGAGCGTAAATATTAAGGTACCAAATACAATAATATCTACGTATGCCCCTTGTGAGTGGCTATGCGTTCTATATGTAACTGAGCAAGCAGTAACGGAAACAAAAGAAAAATTCGGGGTAGGAATTAAAATCCATGGAGAAGAAATAAAAACTTTGAGCTTCGCCGATGATATTGTAATTTTGTCAGAGACAGCAAAGGACCTGGAAGAGCAGCTGAACGGAATGGATAGTGAGGATATAAGATGAACATCAACAAAAGCAAAACGAGGATAATGGAATATAGTCTAATTAAATCGTGTGATGCTGCGGGAATTAGATTAGGAAATGAGACGCTTGAAGTAGTAAATGAGTTTCGCTATTTGTGGAGCAACATAACTAAAAAATGGCTCTGAGCACTATGCGACTAAACTTCTCAGGTCATCAGTCGCCTAGAACTTAGAACTAATTAAACCTAACTAACCTAAGGATATCACAAACATCCATACCTGAGGCAGGATTCGAACCTGCGACCGTAGCAATCGCGCGGTTCCGGAGTGCGCGCCTAGAACTGCTAGACCTCCGCGGCCGGCAGCAAAATAACTGAGGGTGGAAGTAGAGAGGATATAAAATTTAGACTGGCAATGGCAAGGAAAGCGTTTCTGAAGAAGAGAAATTTGTTAACATCGAGTATAGATTTAAGGGTCAGGAAGTCATTTCTGAAAGTATTTGTATGGAGCGCAGCCATGTATGGAAGTGAAACGTGGATGATAAATAGTTTGGACAAGAAGAGAATACAAGCTTTCGAAATGTGGTGCTACAGAAGAATGCTGAAGATTAGATGGGTAGATCACATAACTAGTGAGGAAGTATTGAATACATTTGGAGAGAAGATAAATTTGTGGCACAACTTGACTCGAAGAAGGGATCGGTTGGTAGGGCATATTCTGAGGTATCAAGGGATCACCAATTTAGTATTGGAGGGCAGCGTGGAGGGTTAAAACCGTAGACGGAGACCAAGAGATGAATACACTAAACAGATTCAGAAGGATGTAGGTTGCAGTAGGTACTGGAACATGAAGAAGCTTGCACAGGATAGAGTAGCATGTAGAGCTGCATCAAACCAGTCTCTGGACTGAAGACCACAACAACAACATGCAAATGGTGTTCGGAGTGACATCTCGTGGCAGTTATTGAAGCTATGAACTCGTCAGCTGCAGAGGAGATGGTGTCTGGCAGGAAAATCAGTAAAGTGTACTGCGACTGTAGCGTAAACAGAATGTGTGTCGAGCATGGTTGTTTAGTGATTAAGTTATGATGTACTATGTGCAGATTGAGGGAACGAAAGAAAATTTGTATCAAGGTACAGAGCACCTTTACATGCCTCCCTTCTCAATCTAAATTCTCATTCGTGCCTCAGTCCATTTGGTATTCTCCCGCAGATGCTCTCCAACTTTACTAGAATAGCCGTTAGCATCGAACGAAATGGGGGATTCTGCCTGAAACTCAGGCGTGGATGGTTTTATAAAATGAAGCTATACAGTTCCAGAGATCTTTTCAAGTCTTAAACATCTAGAGAGCCTCTGCAATGTTGTTCAAGTTTAGAGGGACTACCAGGTGACCTGTGACATGAATGAGATTTGGGATGGGGGAAAGGGGTGTGATAAGGTACTCCTTCCAGTTGTGCAAAGCCTCTGTGTCGGGGTGGTGCAGTGGTTAACGCGGCTGCCTACTGAGCAGGAGACGCGGGGCACCCGGCATTGGTACAAATTTTCGTTGCTTACTTCAGTCTGCACTTATACAGCAAGTTTGAATCTTGAAAAAGTCTCTGGAACCATATAGTTTTATTTGATTAAGTGAATGCCTGGAAACCGAAAAGTCGAAGGATCGTATCTCGGTCATAATATGAATATTTCAGTTTGCCTTTTAACCTAATATTCACCTCGAAATAATGTGGAGGATAGCTGGTACCGACACGTGGTTAGTATTCCACGTTAAACCGCAGGTCATCTTCCTCATTAGGGTAATTGGTTATTGATTATTGAAGTTCATTACTCTGAGGGTCTAGGATGATGTCTGGAACTCATAAAAAATGCAGTTTACTATAACAATTTTCACTATATTCTGAAAACGATAAAGTGTAAAATTCCAGACAAATGATTACCCGTATCAGCTATTGTACTATCAGAGCTGTTCAGAGTCTATTGCACGGATCCTATTATCTCTAGATAACGAAACTGTTCAATAATCGGTATCGATGTAAATGTTAAAAGGGAATCCTCGCCAAAATTGGATGTTAATACTCATCAAACGCCACGCTAGTAATCATAGAAAGTCTGTCCTGTGGCGACAGGTGAAAAACCGACGTACGCAAACTGAGAATAAATCACTGGAGTCGTTCTGTAACTAACACTTTACCCCAATGCGAACTCAATGTTCCGTGCATATCGAGTTATATAATATGGCATCCAAGGCTATTCATGGCAAGTCACAAAAGCGACGTGGCTTCCGACACGGAGTGCGAGCTGATATGAATCTAAAAGAGAACTGTGGCCTTACCATAGCTCGCACACTCTTATTTTTAATAGCTGCGGTGCGGACCACCGAAGGAGCAGCCAACAAAATTTGCCTTACTGACCTGCCGCTCAGACTAGTAAAACACGACTTCAAGTTACTAAATAATTAAGGCCAATGAAGCTCTCGATTTAATTGTGCAATAAGACCACAGGTAAGTATCTATAATAAAATTCTAATGTGGCTAGGTTCAATACTTTTGCCGAGAGAATTATTTTAGTTGTACTGCACGCAATAGATGAGCTCCGAACTTGCCCTTTGGAGAGACGCTACATCTATAGTTTGATAGCTAACTTTATGACACTTCTCACATCTTTGTTATTACAGCGTATCTCCATTCTAAGTGAATCTAAACATCCTAGCTTCACCTAATCACTTACGTAATCTACCTTGCTTCCGAACTTTTAGGACACAAAAACAGAAAATCATGAATTTCACCCAAAATATTACTTTGTGAGATCCAGCATGCTGTTTGTACTAAATTACAATAAAAAAGCAATCTGGATGTAAATTTTTAAGTTTCTAGCACCTTCCTGTTGCGCCGATGATTTTTTCGTAAAATGTGTAAGTTGAAACGTCCCCTTAGAAAAATTACACACGACTGTGCTTAAACTGAAACACAATATTTTTGGCGCAACGCAATCTGACTTCCAAAAATCCCTGCGAAAGAATGGCCCTGACTAACATTAACCTATACGTTTCACAAATCACTTACCTCAGAAAAATCTTCGTTACTCGAACTACTGCAATACAGCGAGCGCCACTACTGCCAGCTAACTAAAAGAATCAAACTACGGAAGGCACTAACTACTGGTAGATATAGTTAGCAAATTAAAGATTTTAATAGAGAACAAACAGTGTATTTACCTTAATAGTCAAAATATATATCGTAGCTCATGACATCCAGTCTTACAAATTACAAAACTCCGCCATTTCTCTCCTCACATCCACCACTGCTCGCGGCTCGCCTCCAACTGCGCAACGCTACGCGCTGTTAGCATCCAGCTGCCGCTGCCCAACACTACAATGGCAGACAACAATACAAACCAGCCACAGACTGCACACGGCACAGCCAGTGATTTTTATACAGAGCGCTACGTGGCGGCGGCGTTACCAATAAAAAAAAACCTAACACAGTATCATTTTAGCATCACTCCTGACATGCTATTAACTTTTTGGATTATTTATTTTATTTTTAAGGTACTGCGCAACATTCGTGACGTTATAGATAGTTACAGAGGACTAGTCTGGCACACAATGGAAAGCATATGAATTTTATATGGCATGAGTAGGCTGCTTCCGTACAGAGTCTAGTTGAAAGACTTGCACCAAGTCATTGAGTCACTCTTAATTACTACGTAAGAATAATCAGAATGAGACAGAAATCAATAAATTTGATGGACTTTACCCATATGCTTGAAACGTACTGAACTGGGGAGAGATACTGCGACCTTGCTTCCCAGCACGAAAAGGAGCAGAAACTCTCGCCGTGTGCAGGCGGGCATTAGGGCATTAAGTAGCTGTAATGTAAGCCCAAGATGACTTGCCGTGAAGGGTAACAAAACGGGGCGTGCAACATCGTCGGCGTACCCCTGGGTACATTGGATGACAAAAAAAGGAGTCCTGCTATGAATAGTACTTGGCTCTCTAGACCATTATCCTGGTTGTCGGGCCGTATGTCGAGAAACAGTCCGGTTGGTATCCCACCACTCTCTCGGGTGTCTCCAGACACGTCTACGCTGGTCATCATGGCATTGCTCTTATTCAGATTTCGAGTGATTCGCTAGTTACTCAGACTACACATCTTCTGTCAAATGCTGACATCTATGTATTTTGGTTACGTGCCTGTACCCGGTGCGTAGTCACTGTCCAGATGAGTACACGGAATCACGTTCGTGTGTCCTGGTATCGACGCGCCTCCTGTTTACCTTCGTGGCCAGCTGCGTGGTGAAATTTCACTGCAGCATCGTATATTCATCCATCGGGCAGTACAGTTTACAGTTTTGTATTTTCCGTCGATACTTCTGTGAACGTCAGTTTGTGACAAATTTATGTAACAACTTTTTTGGTGGATCGTTTTTTGTTTTGTTTTAGAGTGTATTTTTACCAGAATCTATAAGTATCTTTTTCTTATATATACACTCATACTAATAAATTAAGGATAATTGCAGAATGTGGTGCCACACAACATGGCACTACACAAAACTGGCGCTAATAGCATAGGCACATAGGGAACACACACGGTACAGATCTGTAAGTCCATGGTATTGGTGATAAGTTGAGAAAACAGTCCCGAAACACATGTGCTACAAAACACCTCTGTTCCCTGCGCATGTACCCCAATATCAATATGGGATATGATCACCATGCACACACACACAGGCCGCAAAAAGGTTTGGCATACTCTGGATCAGGTGGTCGAGCAGCTACTGGGGTATAGCCTCCCATTCTAGCACCAGTGCCTGTCGGAGCTCCTGAACTGTCGTATGGGTTGTGCTGCGACACGTCGACCGAGAACAACGCAGACTTTCTCGATGGGGTTTAGGTTTGGATAACGGGCAGGCCACTCCATTCGCCTGATATCTTCTGGTTCAAGGTACTCCTCCACGATGGCAGCTCAGTGCGACTGTGCGTTATCATTCATCAGGAGGAAGGTGGGACCCACTGCACCCCTGAGAAGGCGGACATACTGGTGCAAAATGACGTCCTGATACATCTGACCGGTTACAGTACCTATGTCAAAGACATGCAGGGGTGTACGTCCTCTAATCATAATCCCACCCCGCAGCATCAAACCACGACCTCCATACAGGCCCCTTTCAAGGACATTGAGGGGTTGGTATGTGGTTCCTGGTTCACGCCAGATGAAAACCCGGCGAGAATCACTACACCTGGAATAGTCCATGAACATAACCTGGGACCACTGTTCCAATGACCATGCACTGTATTTTAGACACCAGGCTTTATGGGCTCTCCTGTGACCAGGGGTCAGTGGAAAGCACCTTGCAGGTCTCTGAGCGAATAAACCACGTCGGTTCAGTCGTCTGTTGACTACGTGTCTGAAGACAACTGTTGCAGTGGCTGCAGTAAGGTCTCGAGCGATATCTGTTCGAAGGCGGGACGGTCGCTACTCATGTACATAATGAAGAATACATGATTAAATTTTTAGGTACCACTTCTACATTCCCAAGTGCCATCTCCTCATAAGGCGATGCAGCTTCAGGAGCAGTACGTACTAGGGGAGATCCTAGAGTCGAACCTCACGACAGCCGCAGATAATCCGTCGTGTAGGGAAATCTTTGGAAAGTCGTGCCCTTGTGTTATAAATACAGGTCCTGCAGCAGGAGGGGCTTATATATGGCACAGCGATGACGACGCTGCGTCTGCTCTCTGTCTCACTGCACAACGTTGGGCGAGCAGCTTGAATTACTTTACGAGCGAGGTGTGCGGGTTTATGTAAGCTAGCACCTGACAGGGGTTCCCTGTGCCAACACTAGCGGCGGTTCCTCTTCAGTTAAACTTGACAGCTGAAGGGAATACTGAGATGCTATTTGCTGCGACCACAACACTTCGATAAGGCCCTCATGCACCTGGATCATAGGTGCTCAGAGAAGTTTAATAGTAATCACTAGAAGAAAGGCAGCGATGTTATTGCGAAATTTTGTTGGACAGAGCAACGAAAAAGCATGCCAAATTTAAAAGAACTCAAAATCCCCAAGACTGGTAAAGTTTTACACAAGTTCGAAATATGGCGCGAACTTCAATACGAGATGCTTTTAATAATTTACACAACGAAATTCTGACTCGAAATCTGACAGAAAAACCAAAGAGATTCTGGTCATACATAAAGCACACCAGTGGCAAGACGCAATCAATACCTTCACTGCGCGATAACAACGGTGAAGTCACTGATGACAGTGCCACTAAAGCAGAGTTACTAAACACGGTTTTAAGAAACTCCTTTACCAAAGAAGACAAAGTAAATACACTCCTGGATATTGAAATAAGAACACCGTGAATTCATTGTCCCAGGAAGGGGAAACTTTATTGACACATTCCTGGGGTCAGATACATCACATGATCACACTGATAGAACCACAGGCACATGGACACAGGCAACAGAGCATGCACAATGTCGGCACTAGTACAGTGTATATCCACCTTTCGCAGCAATGCAGGCTGCTATTCTCCCATGGAGACGATCACAGAGATGCTGGATGTAGTCCTGTGGAACGGCTTGCCATGCCATTTCCACCTGGCGACTCAGTTGGCCGTGCAGACCGCGTGACACGACGCGTCATCCAGTCCCAAACATGTTCAATGGGGGACAGATCCGGAGATCTTGCTGGCCAGGGTAGTTGACATACACCTTCTAGAGCACGTTGGGTGGCACGGGATACATGCGGACGTGCATTGTCCTGTTGGAACAGCAAGTTCCCTTGCCGGTCTAGGAATGGTAGAACGATGGGTTCGATGACGGTTTGGATGTACCGTGCACTATTCAGTGTCCCCTCGACGATCACCAGAGGTGTACGGCCAGTGTAGGAGATCGCTCCCCACACCTTGATGCCGGGTGTTGGCCCTGTGTGCCTCGGTCGTATGCAGTCCTGATTGTGGCGCTCACCTGCATGGCGCCAAACACGCATACGACCATCATTGGCACCAAGGCAGAAGAGACTCTCATCGCTGAAGACGACACGTCTCCATTCGTCCCTCCATTCACGCCTGTCGCGACACCACTGCAGGCGGGCTGCACGATGTTGGGGCGTGAGCGGAAGACGGCCTAACGGTGTGCGGGACCGTATCCCAGATTCATGGAGACGGTTGCGAATGGTCCTCGCCGATACCCCAGGAGCAACAGTGTCCCTAATTTGCTGGGAAGTGGCGGTGCGGTCCCCTACGGCACTGCGTAGGATCCTACGGTCTTGGCATGCATCCGTGCGTCGCTGCGGTCCGTTCCCAGGTCGACGGGCACGTGCACCTTCCACCGACCACTGGGGACAACATCGATGTACTGTGGAGACCTCGCGCCCCACGTGTTGAGCAATTCGGCGGTACGTCCACCCGGCCTCCCGCATGCCCACTATACGCCCTCGCTCAAAGTCCGTCAACTGCACATACGGTTCACGTCCACGCTGTCGCGGCATGCTACCAGTGTTAAAGACTGCGATGGAGCTCCGTATGCCACGGTAAACTGGCTGACACTGACGGCGGCGGTGCACAAATGCTGCGCAGCTAGCGCCATTCGACGGCCAACACCGCGGTTCCTGGTGTGTCCGCTGTGCCGAGCGTGTGATCATTGCTTGTACAGCCCTCCCGCAGTGTCCGGAACAAATATGGTGGGTCTGACACACCGGTGTCAATGTGTTCTTTTTTCCATTTCCAGGAGTGTATTACTGAATTCCAATCAAGAACAACTGCTAAAATGAGAAACATAGAAGTAGATATCCTCGGTGTAACGAAGCATCTTAAATCACTTAATAAAAGTAAGGCCTCCGGTCCAGATTATATACCAGTCAGGTTACTCTCAGAGTATGCTGATAAAATAGTTATATATTTATTAATTACATACAACCACTCGCTCACAGAAGGATCCGCACCTAAAGACTGCAAAATTGCTCAATTCACACCAATACCCAACAAGGGAAGTAACAGTAATCCGCTTAATTGCAGGCCTATGTCACTAACGTCGATTTGCAGTAGGGTTTTGGAACACATACTGTATTCT
This sequence comes from Schistocerca gregaria, assembly GCF_023897955.1. NCBI lineage: Eukaryota > Metazoa > Arthropoda > Insecta > Orthoptera > Acrididae > Schistocerca > Schistocerca gregaria. The sequence continues at coordinate 925,282,785 of NC_064922.1, read as the reverse complement.
AACATTATGAAGTACCTCGAGGAAACCGATATATTGACATATAGTCAGCACGGATACAGAAAATATCATCCTTGTGAAACACAACTAGCTCTTTATACTCATGAAGTAATAAGTGCTATCGACAGGGGAAGTCAAATTGATTCCATATTTTTAGATTTCCAGAAGGCTTTCGACACCGATCCTCACAAGCGTCCTCTAAGAAAACTTCGTGCCTACGGAGTATCGCCTCAGTCGTGTGACTGGATTCTTGATTTCCTGTCAGAAAGGTCACAGTTCGTAGTAATAGACGGAAAGTCATCGAGTAAAACAGAAGTAACATCCTGCGTTCCCCAAGGAAGTGTTACAGGCCCTCTATTCTTCCTGGTCTTTATTAACGACATACAGACAATCTGAGTAGCTGTCTTAGATTGTTTGCAGATGATGCTGTCACTTACCGTCTTGTAAAGTCATCAGATGATCAAAAAAACTTGCAAAATAATTTAGGTAAGATATCTGTATGGTGTGAAAAGTGGCAATTGACCGTGAATAAAGAAAAGTGTGAAGTTATTCGCATGAGTACGAAAAGAAATCAGCTAAATTACGGTTAGGCGATAAGTCACACAACTCTGAGGGCTGTAAATTCCAATAAATACTTAGGGATTACAATTACAAATAACCTAAATTGGAAGTATCACATAGATAATATTGTGGGTGGAGCAAACCAAGGACTGCGATTCATTGGCAGAACACTAGAAGGTGCAGCAGGTCTACCAGAGAGACTGCCTACACCACGCTTGTCCGCCCTATTATGGAGTATTACTGTGCGGTGTGGGATCCGCATCAGGTGGGACTGACGGATCACACTGAAAAAGTACAAAGAAGGGCAGCTCGTTTTGTATTGTCGCGAAATAGAGGAGATAGTGTCACAGACATGACACGTGAATTGTAGTGGCAATCATTAAAACAAAGGCGATTTCGTTGCGACGGGATCTTCTCATGAAATTTCAATCACCAGTTTTCTCCTCCTATTGCGAAAACATTCTGTTGGCACCCACCTATATAGGGAGAAATGATCATCACGATAAAATAAGAGAAATCAGGGCTCGCGCAGAAAATTTTAAGTGCTCGATTTTCCCGCGTGCCGTTAGACAGTGGAACCGTAGAGAGACAGCATGAAGGTGGTTCATTGAACCCTCTGCCAGGCACTTTAATGTGAATAGCAGAGTAATCACGTAGATGTAGATGTAGACTTCGCATCGCGGAAGGTGGCGGAGTGGTGTTAGATGATTATTCTCGCACTTAGGGATATCTGTTTCTGGTGCCATCATCCAGAATTCGTGATTTAGATTTTATGTGGTTTTCCACAAATTAAATCGAATTCCGGCACACTTTGCTTGAAAACCGTCGCAGTTGTTTTCCGTTCTTCGCAGGCTCATTAGACAAAGTACTAGCGACACCCTTAGAAAAGCGCACTGTTCGCTTTGGGTCACTGTACGTGGTTTAGAACTATTACCATGTACTTATTGGGACAATCCACCACTGGCGTAAATCGTGACAGTGAACCGGTCTGTAATGTGACATCTGGCTGTACGGAACCAGTGCGGTCTGATGGATAGACGTGAGACGAGACGGAATGGTAGAGGGGACCCGTCATCCTTGCTTGTGCGCATGAAAACACCGAACGGAATTTCCCCAATTTGTTTGTGCAGTGTGGTCTAGAGATATGGCGCCACACCAAAGTGGATAAGCACATCGATACTATAGTTACTAGCGATGTCTCGCTACAATTCGCAACTACGAATGGTAGAAGCTGAAGAAGATGCAGCCTCTCAGCACAGCAGTTTCCTCACATGGGGGTCAACATAGATCCGAGCATGAAAGCGTTCTGCGCAGTTCATCACTTGAGCTGAAGCATTCAGCGTTATTGGGTAAGAAAAAAATGTTATTTAGGTCTCAGATGCAAAAGTATTTTTGTAAATACTAAACATTGTACTTCAAGAAGAGAGTTTATTAATTACTGCATCAAGTGACGCTTTAGTAGCCAACGACAGTTGTAAATTATCAAGCGCTCCTGTGACAAGGGATTGTGTAAAGTTAAGTAAATCTCTTTATCATGTATTAAACTGAACTAATATTTCTTATGTTGTTATCCAACGCGCTATCTCCCAAAGAAAACACAGAATTCACAGTTGTGCTCCGACAAATTTAATTTCGTCTGGTTATAACAGTTTGTGTGTCAACACGTACTGTGTACCTTGTGACAAAGGAATGCATTTACTACTATACATGCATCTCTTCTTTGCAGACCTCTGTGAAGTGCATGGCAGAGGGCACGTGCTATTTGTAACGTGACAAATCTTGGAAAAAAAGGTTGGAAAAGGTGGGTAGTGTTACTTCGCCTGAAAGAAAATAACACCCAATTTAATGGTATGGCACAAGTTCATGTATGGCGCCATCAATTAGCTTTATTTTCGGAATATAGAGATATTTATAGGCAAAGTTCGTAGTTGCATAATACCAGGTGGATGTAATTAAAGTGCAGCTGTCCACGGAAGTGCAATGTGGGTTGTAATTATCGAATGGCAGCGAAACTTGGTGTATGTTCCAATGCGTTCATGCGGAACAGATTTACCCTGGGAGACAAACAAGCATTAGTTCCAATTAGGCCCCAGGTGCTAATCTGAAGCTATGAATGCTTGAAAGCCATAGAGAACATACAGAAATGTTTCCATATGTAACGAATTGGGAACGGGTAGTGGGTAGAAAACGTCAAACAAGTGAGAAAGGCATAATATTGACTTCATTATCAACTGCAGCTTACACCATCCACTCGATATGAGCACATGAGTCGTTGACGGGATGCTGTATCCATTAAACGACGTGATCAACCACTGCTCACATCAGTTTCGGTGAAATCTGAGTAACGTGTTCCTGTCTACCTGGCCTTCAGATCGGGTAGGAACTGAACATGTCCCCATAGCCATAAGTCATATGTATTCAATCAGGTGATATTGCAGGCCGTGCTTCTCGAAAACATTTGGAGTAAACAAAACATCATGGCAGGTTGCATTAATCATATTTTTCACTGTGCTAGCGACATGAGGTGCTGCCCCACATTGTACGAAATCATTTGGTTTCAGCACAGCTGCACATTTCCAAAGCAGGAAGCACATGCGGTTTACCTGAAAGGCCTTCTGGGTGCTTTCTCTTAAAAGGAGAAAAAAATGTTTCAAATGGCTCTGAGCACTATGCGACTTAACGTCTGAGGTCATCAGTCGCCTAGAACTTAGAACTACTTAAACCTAACTAACCTAAGGATATCACACACATCCATGCCCGAGGCAGGATTCGAACCTGCGACCGTAGTAGTCGCGCGGTTCCGGACTGCGCGCCTAGAACCGCGAGACCACCGCAGCCGGCGCTGCTTCATCCTTAGGACACTTGCATTTGTAATAAGTCCCTCTGCAACGGAAGTGGCATGGCTCGATGTGAAAGGTGGTTTTGGCGGTCGAACTGAGCGGCTCCTTGGTGTGAACGGTACGCAGTACGTGTTTGGCCGTAGCGCGGTACACTTCGGCGGTGCCAAGAGTGGCAATTGGAAGCTGCTTTTAAAGGGATTTGCCTCGGATGTGGATCTTGTTATCCGGTATTCTCGGCAAACAGGAATGTCTCTAATATAGTGAAAATCCGACGTCAATAAGAAATTTATAGAGGATTCAAACATCAAGAGCCGTGATTACATTCAGCCGCCGTGTCGCTATCCACCAATCTGAGCCACTGCTTCACTAACTTCTTATATTCAGTAATGTATATGGGCATGGACCAGTTAATTCGTGTGTGGTTTTAATAATGAGCATAAAAAAAAATTTGTGTCCAGAACCATATTTTGTATCCTGATCACAAACCTATTCAGGGTCCTCATGTAAGTGCTACTAAAGCCGAGTATCCTGATTAAAATGAAAAATTCTTGCATTCAAGTGTTTAATGTAAAACAGTAGTAAAAGTTAAAGTTAAAAACCACAAAAGTGAAGTTAGGTGGGATTTTGCTAAACGATCCTTAGTTTATTACAAAGTATTGTTTTTTTAGCAATAGAGGGCAATATTGTGTAAATATTATTGTCTTAAATACCTGCTTCACAGGTGATAAAAAGGAAATTAAGTTATGCTCATTTTCAAAAATAGTGTGCTTTTGATTTGAATCATGAATGGTTCCTTTTTTGAAGTTAGTTAAGCCCAGTGTTGTATTTATTGTCCTCCAAAGTAAATTATTAACTACTCCAGGTGAAGTGGATGATTAGCTTTTTGAATCAATTTTTTCTGCTGTAATAATCAGAGAGCGTGGTGATACTCGCTCAATGTAGAACTGCAGCTGCTACCGTTTACATAAAAGTTCCACGAACAACGCACGGTCTCGGCAGTCGTAGTGTTAACACAAGTCATGGCTGGTCGAATGATATAGTGGATGCCATACCGTCACACAAACAGTGTACAGCAACAGAGTGACACCTGGTGACTATAATCACAACTAATATGTCTTCCAACGTAAATCGATTCTGTAATTAACGCATTAGCATATCTTCGCTGCCATACGATAACTACAGCCCACTTAAGACTTCAGAGTAGCTGATTTTTAATTATAACCATCTGGTTATAAAATACACAAAAATGTTTGTACTCATGGAGTAGGGTTTTGCGTGTAATACTACTACTTAAAACACAATGCATGTTAAGCATCTTATTGTTATTTCAGTATAAGTTTACGTTAACAAAGTATATAGGAACTTCTCATGTGGAAGCTCGGACAAGAGAGAGTCAAGACAAGGGATAAAAAAGAGTGAGTCGGAGGACATCGCTTTTACTTCTTAGTGCAAATGAGAAAAGAAATTCCAATAGATAGTGGAATATGCATCAGAGGGGAATTTTTCACTCTACAGTTAATTCTTCATATTGAGTGACAATGAGGTGTTACACATTGTATCGATTATTGTTTTAATGCCTCCTTGTGCGCTATCATTAATCCTCACGAGTCCTGCGGAAGCAATACGTAGAGGTTTGTTGTATAGTTAGAATATACAGCTGGTTCCTGAAACTTCTTAAGTAGACTTCCTGGGTCAGTTTTCGCCTATCTACAAACTTCTGCCAGGTTAGTTTCTTCAGGATCTCTGTGACACTCTCCCATGGATTAAACAAAACTGCCCTTCTCTGTATACCTTCTACACCAGCTATCAGCCCTGTTTGCCACAGATCCCACACACTTGGTCAATACTCTAGGCTGGATCGCCCGAGTGATTTTTAAGCAACCTCGTTTGTAGACTGACTGCATTTCCCTAGTATTCTACTAAAAAACAGAACTCTGCCACCTGTTTAACTCGCGACAGACCGTATGCGATAATTCCATTTCGTATCTCTGCAAAGTATGTATTTGTAAAAGATGAATGATTCCAACTACGAGTCATTGGAATTATAGTCACAGGATACTGCTAAATTTTTTGTTTTGTTTTGTAAAGTGAATAATTTTAGATTTCTGAACATTTAAAGCAAGTAACCAATCTTCGCACGACTTTGGAACCCTATCAAGATCCGACTGAAAATTTATGCAGGTTCTTGCAGACAGTATTTCACTAAATGCAAATGAACCATTTGTAACTAATATGAGGTTGCTGTTACTTATAGTAGTGTCGGGAAGGTCACTAAGATACAACATAAACAGCGAAAGTCTCAGTATACTTCCTTGGGGCACACCCGAAAAAATTTCTATATCTGACGAGTCTCCATGCAAGATACCTTGCTGCATCCTCCCTACCAAAAAATTCTCAATACATATTGCGCTTGATACCCGTAGGACCGTACTTTTGTTAATCGTCGTAGGTGTGACACTGAGTGCAATAATTTTTGAAAATCATGGAATACTACATTTACCTGTCTGCTTTGATCCAAAACTTTTAGTGTGTCATACGAGAAAAGCAGTGCCACTTGGGTTTTTCACGATCGATGGTTCCGGAATCCGTGCTGGTTCACATGGAGGAGCTCATTCTATTGAAGATAACTCATTATATTTGGAATCAGAATATGTTTTAAGCTTCTATAACAAATCTATATCAAAGTTATTGGACGGTGGCTTTGTGGATAACTTCTTCGGCTATTCTTGTAAGCGTTAAAGGAACTAACTCAGGGATCGGATCTTGCCCTGAAACTTCCTCCAGTTTTAACGATTTCAACTGACTGTCAACACCATTGTTACTGATTATTACAGCCATCTTTTTACTAGGACGAGAATTAAATTGGGACTCTTCTGCTGAGTTTTCTTTTGCAAAAGAACATTCTAAATCAGAGTTAAGCATTTCTAGCTTTGTTCTGCTAATCTCAGTTTCAATTTCCACCTGAGCTACGAGTGTTCCGACAATAACTCTCGCGCCACCACATACTACCAGAATTTGTTTCAGTTTTGCGAAAAGATCAGCTGACAATATTCCGAAACGGCAGTCGTTGAGGGTTTTATGTATTACTCTCTTGAAAGCCAAAAGCGTTTCATCCACCATCTTCTTATGTATAGCTCTATTGTCCAGTAGTCTCTGTTTCCTTAAACTTTTCATCACAGTGATTGTATGTCATCGAAGGTTCGCTCCATGAAGAACTGTATTACTGGTTACTTACTTCTCCTGTGCATCATCAACTATTCTCTGAAACTTTAAACATCGTTCTCCTACATGCCCATGTCTTGTGAAAGTTTCTAGTTCCTCATTCAAGTATGACAGTACTGTTTTATCTGTAACATAAACCTTTCTGCTTGTTTTAGTTTCATTTGAAATTTAGTAATCATCATTGCTAAAGCTTGCTCGTAGTCACTGATACCAGTTTGAGTGTGGACTTCGTCGAATCGGTAAGGTCTCTTTATTAGAACTAAACATAAAATGTTTCCGGGGTTCCGAACTATCAGTTCTAAGTAGTTTCCAGACAAGGCATTTAGTAAAGTTTTACAAAATGTCTCGTTACGCCCACCACTAACATGACTGAAATTTTCCCAATTAAGTGGTGGATGATTAAAATCTCCTGATGATTACAGTAAGATTTGGGAAATTGTGTGTTAGCCAAGCGAGGCTTCCTCCAGACTTTTCGGTTACACCAGGTGCGTCTGGTGGTCTATATAAAGATCCATTTACAGTCGGATGCTCACCCCTGATAGTAAGACTTGCCCTAGCAGGCTCGCATGCAGCTTCAATTTCTATCTTGGTAGAGGCTCTTGTCTACATCTCCATTTCCCATCAGCCTGTACATTCGATATTAGCAATAATTTTCCCCAAAAATTTCACTGCCATGAACTTCTGATTTTAATCAGCTTTCTATGCGTAGTATTAGGTACGCTTCGCTGATTTTTAGGAGCGTCTCAAACCCTGGGATTTTGTTGCGAATGCTTTGGCATTTAATTACTACGATGTTGATTCTCTCGCTTCTGGCCAGCATCCCTTTGGATCTTGAAGTGGTATTTCCAGATCACTTACATCTGTTGTTATGTAGACAAGATGGACAATCTAAAAATCTCTTGTGTACACCTCCACACACAGTCAGCTACCTCAGTAACAGCTTCTTTTGTGTAATGAAAACCTGGCCAATTCAGGGGGCCCCTACAGTTCTCAACCCTTTGCCATATCTCAAGGAAACTACAGCACAGCTTGTAACAGAATATTCGCAGTTTCTCATTCAAGGCAAGAATCGTTTACCGCTCGTACCGTAGGATCAGTGATCATAAAACGATCCTAAATGAAGGGGGCCGAAGACAAGTGTCATGCTGTGCCAATGAAAATAGGGTCAAATGGTTCAAATGGCTCTAAGCACAATGACAATTAGCATCTGAGGTTATCAGACCCCTAGACGTAGCACTACTTTAACCTAACTAACCTACCGAGCGAGGTGGCGCAGTGGTTAGCACACTGGACTCGTATGCGGGAGGACGACGGTTCAATCCCGTCTCCGGCCATCCTGATTTAGGTTTTCCGTGATTTCCCTAAATCGTTTCAGGCAAATGCCGGGATGGTTCCTTTGAAAGGGCACGGCCGCTTTCCTTCCCAATCCTTCCATAACCCGAGCTTGCGCTCCGTCTCTAATGACCTCGTTGTCGACGGGACGTTAAACACTAACCACGACCACCACCTAACTAACCTAAGAACATCACACAGGCAGCAGTGCGGTTCCAACCTGAAGCGCCTAGAACCATTCTGCCACAGCACCCGGCCAATAGGGCTCAAACCCGGAAGTAATTAAAGCTGTTAGTGAATGCCGGTGCTTCTCAACCAGTTTAGAAGCGAACATAAACTGAACTACAAGCAAATGACGTTTAAATTCGATTACCTCACAAAGGTAGATTCCTCGCAGTGACACATACAGTTGCACGCCTTCAGTGGTGCAAATAACACAGAAACTGGTTACTAGCAGATTGAAGGCATATTAGGACGATTCTAAGAGCCACGATTCTACCTCTTTTATAATGACGCGTGTCATTCAGTATGTACATGATTATGTAATCTTTGGAGTGTGTTTTTCACCCCATGAACCTCTCAATTAAACAGGTTACTGTGAACGTGAACTAGGATGTACAATCTTAAGCTATCCTGGCCAATCGACTGTTTGTACTGTTTCGGGTGTCCAGACACGTGGAATCATCTTTGCAACACGATACTTCGACAGCATACCTTGCTGTCATCTTCAGGTGATGCCTGTAGAATGAGCCCCGCCTCCTTTATACTGTGACCCCTCCCCACCCTTTCCCTCATTATTTGGTCGAGCGACGTCGACTGGAGTAGTGGGGATCGGTATCGCAGAAGCCTTGGCGTGGGTCCCTGTCCCTAATTTTTTCTGTAGCTCTGTTGGGTGCCGAAGAGCTCTCTATCGTCGCTGTGTTGTTAGTAGCCTGAGCGCTGGGTTCCAGGCTGTGGTTAGGGTGAAGGCACTGTCTCTGTTGGTCAGACCATCGGCCACTCTATTGGAAACGGCCTCTTTCGGAACACAGTCCCAAAACTACGAGGTCTGTCTTAACACCACAGTTTCTTCATACTTCATTAAATCCCCTGTAGCCATGCAAAATTCTGCGACTGCAGATTTTGTTGGTAGCCTGAGTTCTGCGATTCTTGGACCTTTCATTGTCTGCTGCTCAGTCCGCCCTGTGTATGCCTTACCGTATTTAAATGGAATACGGTAAACACGCAGTTTATGGAGCCCTTCGCCATACCTAAAAGTGCAAGCGAGATGGCGCGGTGGTTAGCACACTGGACTCTCATTTGGGACGACGACGGTTCAAAACGGCTTCCGACCATCGTGATTTAGGTTTTCGGTGATTTCCCTTAATCGCTTCAGGCAAATGCTGGGATGGTTCCTTTGAAAGGGCACAGGTGACTTCCTTCCCATCCTTCCATAGTGCAATAGGACCGAAGACCTCGCTGCTCGGTCCCTTCCCCGAAATCAACCATCCAACCAACGGAAAATACAATTATGTTTACTTATGGCCAAGTTCTTCCAATTTTAATCGACACTGTCCCTATGTGCAGCATAGGCACCATTGTTTTGTACTCTTCGTACACAGATGAATAAAGCTTTGCACTGGAGTTCAGGCACTTCAGTGACGTATTCAAGAAGAACGAATACAGCAAGGGATAAATCCGATGTGCATCCAAGTAGAGGGTACGAACGTAGGAAACTGAGCACGCCACGCACAGGTAGAGTGTCGAACAAAACTGGTTGAATCCTGACTCGATATAACACTAAAGGCGTTTTCCATCCACCCCCGGCAACGCATGCGCTATTAGGTATCGTGAAACATGTCTTTCAGCTCCGTAAACCGGGTGTCTACCATATTCCATGGAACAAAATCTGCGGTTGCAGAATACTGCATGGCTACAGGAGGTCGATTAAGTACGAAGAAAAGCAAAGATAGACGTCCTCGTTTTGGAGCTGTTCAGAGGTATAAAAACTCTCCTTCCAGCCTACTTTTCCTGTCCCCGCCGCAGCCAGTAAAGCTCAACTTGCTATAACAGAGAGACAAGAGTGCATATGTGCGGAAGCACAGTGCTGGTGTTGCGAAGGGGGTTACTGAATTTCGAGTGGGCGATGGGCTGAAGAGTAGAGGCAGCGGCGATACCCTAAGCATAGCTTGGTACCTAGCGCTCAGCCAGCTAAAATAACAGCGTCGGCCGCCAAATGGGTCTGCACGTCCATCCTTCTTAGGCTGTCTCAACACTGTCCACCATCGTGGCTTCCGTTGGGCTACGGGCGCATTTCACTCCAGCTCAGTTGAGAGTCTGTATCCTGAAGCTGCTGAATTACCACTGTCCTACCGCCGTGACTTTCTCCTCAGCAGATATGCATGCCGTTTGTCTGCCATGAGTGGCCACCCATCCTACTCCTGCTTCTTAGATGATTCCTTTGATCGTCAGTATGGGGCTCGTCCCTCTTCTCTGTTACCTCCTGGAGTCCGCTTTCGGCACATGCTACGGCTGCTTACCTGCAACTTTTCCAGTGGGTGTGAACCCTTCACCACCTTGGTTTCGTGAAGCTGCCCATGTCAACGTCGGCCATCACTCGCTTCCTAAGGAAATTACTGCAGCCGCAGTCTATCACCTTTGGTTTCACGACCTTCGCACCGAGCTTTGGGATAGTACCTTTGTATACACTGACGGTTCTCGGACTGACCCAAGGGTCGGGCGTAGCTTCGTCTTTGGCACGCGTGTCTGTCGATATCGGCTTCCAGCACACTCCTCAGTCTTTTCACATGAGCTCTTCGCCTTGTATCAGGCCGCGGAGCACATCCGGCGACACAGCCTTTTCAGTTGTGTCCTCTACTCAGACTCACTCAGTGCCCTTCAAAGTCTATGTGCGCTGTACACTGCTCATCCTTGAGCTCAGCGGGTCCAGGAAAACTGTCAACTGCTCACTATGGGTGGAGCCAGTGTGATGTTTCCGTGGGTTCCTGGTCATGTCGGTGTGCCAAGGCTACACTGCTCATCCCTGAGCGCAGCGGGTCCAGGAAAACTGTCAACTGCTCACTATGGGTGGAGCCAGTGTGATGTTTCCGTGGGTTCCTGGTCATGTAGGTCAGCCAAGGCTGCACTCCTCGTACCTCAGCCCGCAAGTACCTATACTCCCTCTGATGATCTCTGTGTTGCCATCTGTCAGGAGGTGGTGTCCCTTTGGCATCGCCAATGGTCCTCCCTTCATGAGAATAAGCTCCGGTTTATTAAGCCTCTCCTAGTGGCTTGGACGACCTCTTCTCAGTCCTCCCGCTGGGAGGAGGTTATTTTCACTCGGCTGCATATTGGGCACTACCTTAGTAATTTGCTAAGTGCTGCTACCTCAGCACATTTTAGACATTTTAACTGTCCGCCACTTCCTGACGGACTGCCCATTTTTTAACTTGGGTTTGCCGTCTGATTTATCTGGCGTTTTAACAGATGACATGTGGGCTGTCAACCGATTTTTACTTTTTACCTGCCAAAGCAATATGGCGAAAGCCATTTAATTTTCAGTTCTGGACCTCCGTTTCTGTGCGATGTCTTTTTTAGCCCTTTTTCCATGTACCTGTTTCAGCTGTCTTCTATTTTGCCAATTGGGACTGATGTATAGTCATTTTATAACTCCTCTCTGTCTTCGTGTTCTATAGTTTTGACTTGGGCGCGTATGACGCCAGTTGTTTATTGCGCCCTAAAGCACAACGAAACCACAACCAAGATAACAGCTATGTTCGCAACTGACTCGATTTTAACCCCATAGAAAATCCTTGGGACTCTTTGGAACAGTGTGTGAAACATAACAATTTCCCTGCAGTCTGTTAGCTCTACGGGATCTAATCAATGAATGGCTTCAGATGCATACTGTGACGGTACTACCCGAAACGATGTGCGCTGGATTCGGAACTCCCACTGCTCGTCACAGAGGTGGGAGGCGTGTGCTGTGCGTGTAACGTCCTGGCGCACAGCAGTGATAGAGGGACCGGGGTGGGGGGGTGGGGGGGGGGGCGTGCTACTCGGAGGCCTGGAGCGCCTGGATTGACAGCGGTGTCACTCCAGGTGAGTTGGACCCAACGGTTGGATTTGTCATCAACACGCTGTTTCCGTCGGTACCGATCAGAAGTGAACAAATTCTCCTTCCAGCCTGCCTGCCCCTATCTTCGCCGTAGCCATTAAAGTAGTCCATCGGAGAGACAAGAGGGCATTTGTACCGAAGCGCAGTGATTAAAGCAGCTAACTTGGTTTCTGCGAGCTTGGCAAAATTTTGACGACCCGTTCAGCCTGCTGCATCTGACGACAGGTTGCGCTATCAACCCAACGCGACTACAGAATACCCAGGTATATGTCTACGTAGATAATTTCACTGCAGCTCAGTTACCATAATGGTGCGACCAGCAAATTAATAAACCAAAGTTAAAGAACATTGTGGAGATATTAAGAACTGGGGTACATACACCTGCCACGATACAGGACAGGGGAAAGGTTTTCATATATTAATGACGCACCTACAAATAAATCCGTAGATGTCTCGCTTTGCAAATTGTGTAACAAGTTGAAGAACACTCGTTTGGGAACCTCAACTGCGTTACGTCATGTTTGTGAATTTGACCAGTGGTTTCCTCGATGCATTTTGAAAGAGGATGAGGACTTAGCTGCTGACAAGTGTATGGTAGTGTGTGCTAACAACTTGAGGACATTTATCTGTAAATAGTCTTTCATAATTTACGTCAAACATTGAGGGAAATGGGAAAAATATACGGCTCATTGGACGTCGACGTAAAAAACCGCATACTGGTAGTATGTGATGTAGTGTGAACACAGATGAATATGAAAGAACAGCTTCTTCTTTCACACTAGATTAATATAATATGAAACAGAACTACATGTTCGCTAAAATGCGTTTGGGAAATTTAGATTGAACTATTTTGGCAACTTGGAATGAATTCAGCAAACGCGAATGGACATTCTGAAGAAAGTAATTAAAACTGTTATAGCTGGGTTCATATTTGACTGAAACACATTAAGGTTTCAGAAACCAGACTTCCAAAATCTCACTTTAGTTGTCATTGCTGTATAATAATTATCTTCAGGTTCGTACGTGCAAAGAAATCTCGACTTTCAGAGATGGTTCTGCTCACTACAGAAAACGTGTGTTTGAGGTGACCCAGTGTTGGTTCAAACTGAGAACAGCCAGTACTAGTCGAAAGAGGGCGATCTTGCAGAGGAAACTATTCTTATTGAACTAAATAAATATGACAGAAATACACAGAAAACGACAAAAAGAAAAGAAAATTCACAATTTTCTGGGCTACAGTGACCCACAATGAATGTACACTGAAGAGCCAAAGAAGCTGGTACACTTGCATAATATCGTGTAGGGTCCCTGCGAGCACGCAGAAGTGCCGCAAGGCGACGTGGCATGGACTCGACTACTGTCTGAAGTAGTGCTGGAGGGAACTGACACCATGAATCAATCATACAGGGTGGAAATCTCTTCTGAACAGCACGTTGCAAGGCATGCATGGGGAGTTTTCTGGCTGTCGAAAGTGTTTAAACTAAGAAGAGTGTTCTTGGAGCCACTCTGTAGCAATTCTGGACGTGTGTGGTGTCGCATCGTCCTGCTGGATTTGCCGAAGTCCGTCGGAAGGCTCGATGGGCATGAATTGATGCAGTTGGTCAGACAGGATGCTTACGTACGTGTCACGTGTCAGAGTCGTATCTAGACGTATCAATTGTCCCACGTCACTCCAACTGCACACGCACCACACCATTAAAGAGCCTCCAACAGCTTGAACAGTCTCCTGATGACACGCAGGGTCCATGGATTCATCAGATTGTCTCCATATCCGTATACGTCCGTCTACTCGATACACTTTGATACGAGGCTCTTCCGCCCCAAGCAACGCATTTCCAGTCATCACCAGTCCAATGTCGGTGTTGACGGACACAGGCGAGGCGTAAAGTTTTCTTTCGTGCAGCCTTCGGCACCGAAAGCCAGTATCGATGATATTACGTTGAATGGTTCGCACTCTGACACTTGTTGATGACCCAGCATTGAAATCTGCAGCGGTTTGCGGAAGGGTCGTTTCTGTCATCTTTTTCCGGTCGCAGCGATGTCGGAGATCTGATGTTGTACCGGACTGCTCATATTCATGGTACACTCGTGAATTGGTCGTACAGGAAAATCCCCGATTCATCGCTACCTCGGAGATAGGGTGTCCCATCGCTCGTGCACCGGCTATAACATCACTTTCAAACACACTTAAATCTTGACAATTTGCCATTGTAGTAACAGTGACGGTTCTAAGAACTGCGCAGGTCTCTTATATAGGGGTTGCCGACCGCGGCGCCGTATTCTGCCTGTTTACGTATCTCTGTAGCTGAATAAGCATGCCTATCCCAGTTTCTTTGGCGTTTCAGTGTATACAGTATACTGGGCCACGCGATAAAAAAAAACTTCCCCTACCGATAACACGATGGTGAAAGCGTACAGAATAAATTGCTACGTACCGTAGTATCACAAGAAGACGGATAGGCAAGCCAGATTTCTTTAGCCTGCTTCAGTTTAGCGTAGCTTGGCCTGGATGGGATTAAAGCCGCCTGCCAGTTCATTTGATAATGTGCGTCAGCTTGGCTGCCTGGCTAACAGGCAAGTGCGGACAGGTGAAATGCGGAATGTGTACATATCTGGTACCGATCAATACCAATTTCAGGAAGGCTTTGTATACTGAGAGAGACCTTGAGTGTCGTGGCAACGTCTTGGGGACCCATGTTCTTATTCGGTTGCTGATTTGTTTGTAAAGGTAGTTATTTTGGTGTCAATCAGCGACCTGAAGTTTTTTTTTAAGTTCGCCGTCAGTCAGCGCTCATACAACTTGTGTAACTGCACTTAATTCACAGTTGTCCATTGTGCATCAGGTTTGTTCAAATGTGTGTTACGCTGCTGGCCAGCAGATAGGAGATTTCTGAAACTCATTTGCTGCGCTGTTGGACAGCGGGGGTAATATTAACGTTCGTTGTACTATTTTGATACGATTGCCTTTAGAGGTTAATAATTATACATGACGATGACTATGATGGGCAAACATCTCTTAGGTGCACTACGAATGTAGTGGTGTGGACATGTTGGGAATGTGGGTCTCACGGGGAGCGTGCAAGGGATAAGTCCCTGCAGTCGCGCTATCCTCTGTGCCCTCGCTGGCTCAGATGGATAGAGCGTCTGCCATGTAAGCAGGAGATCTCGGGTTCGAGTCCCGGTCGGTGCACACATTTTCAACATGTCCCTAATGAAGTACATCAACGCCTGTTTGCAGCTAGGGTGTCCATTTAATTATAATTTCGGGTTAATGATTATTACGGTGTGCAACCGATCTGGGGCATTTTGGTATTTTGTTGCTGAAGACACCAGTGAGAGCGCGTGAGCGCGTGATACCTGATGGTTTTACTCAAAATTATTCATTAAGTTTTTAAGGTAGTTAAAACGCTGATAAATCCTTTTCAGGTAAATTCACTGAAGACATAAATCTGTTGTCAATAAAATTCTTCTGGGTTAGAGACCGCATTGTCATTTATAAAATTCCAACGTTTCGGCGTCTGTTGCAAGACGCCCTCCTCAGGGTGTGTTGCTAACTGCTGAATGAGCGCAAGTGTGGGTACATATATACTATGGAAGAGTGTTGTGATTGGATGTCAGGATGAGGTGGAAGGATACTAGGAGTTCATTTTGTTGGCGTTTGCATTGCGTCTTGTTATTGGCGGAAATAGGCGTTTTCCATTGGAGTTTCCTTTACTGCCTGCCATTGGTGGAAATCGGCGAATAGGAGACTTAGCGGCGACTGCAGCTTGGCGTTGTTTACTAACTGCCTAGTATCGACTAGGCCGCGTCAGCGCTCTGTGTACCATCCTCCGCTGTGGCCTACCGCACGCCTGTTGCTTTGCGCGAGCTGTCCTTCCGCAAAACTGTCACAGCAGGCAGCCAAGACGCTGGAAGTCTGTACCCGTCTTCTCTGTTCATATTATCGGGTCGCTTGGCTATTTCTATAGCCTCTCTAATCTTCCTCCTCAAACTAAACGGCTGTTTCGCCAGTACTCGGGCCTCTCGAAATTCGATGTTCATCCTGCACTGCTCATGATGTTCTGACACCGCTGATTTGCTATATTGTTTGAGGCGGATATATCTCTCATGTCCAGTTAGCCTCGTGTTTATTGGATGCCCAGTCTCACCTACATACACCAGTCCACATTCACACTCGATTTCATAAACTCCGGCGGCATGAAACGTGTCAATTGTATCTTTTGTCGAGCCCAGAATGTCTTTTATTTTGTTGTTGCTACGAAAAATCGGCTTAATACCTGCCCGACGGAGAATTTTGCCCAGACGTTCAGTAACCCCTTGTACATACGGTAGCACGGCGGTGTTCTGTGCTTCGTTCTGTATTTCCCTGTTGCCCTCCTCCTTCGGCGCCATGGTTTTGCGTATCAGCCTCATGTCGTAGCAATTAGCTCCAAAAATGGTCCTGAGGTTCTGCAGTTCAGCTTGCAGGTTGTATTCATCGCTGATCTGACATTCTGGGCTCGACAAAATATACAATTGACAAGTTTCATGCCGCCGGAGTTTATGAAATCGAGTGTGAATGTGGACTGGTGTATGTAGGTGAGACTGGGCGTCCAATAAGCACGAGGCTAACTGAACATGAGAGATATATCCGCCTCAAACAATATAGCAAATCAGCGGTGTCAGAACATCATGAGCAGTGCAGGATGAACATCAAATTTCGAGAGGCCCGAGTACTGGCGAAACAGCCGTTTAGTTTGAGGAGGAAGATTAGAGAGGCTATAGAAATAGCCAAGCGACCCGATAATATGAACAGAGAAGACGGGTACAGACTTCCAGCGTCTTGGCTGTCTGCTGTGACAGCTTTGCGGAAGGACAGCTCGCGCAAAGCAACAAGCGTGCGGTAGGCCACAGCGGAGGATGGTACACAGAGCGCTGACGCGGCCTAGTCGATACTAGGCAGTTAGTAAACAACGCCAAGCTGCAGTCGCCGCTAAGTCTCCTATTCACCGATTTCCACCAATGGCAGATAGTAAAGGAAACTCCAATGGAAAACGCCTATTTCCGCCAATAACAAGACGCAATGCAAACGCCAAAAAATGAACTCCTAGTACCCTTCCACCTCATCCTCACATCCAATCACAACACTCTTCCATAGTATATATGTACCCACACTTGCGCTCATTCAGCAGTTAGCAACACCCCCTGAGGAAGGCGTCCTGCAACAGACGCCGAAACGTTGGAATTTTATAAATGACAATGCGGTCTCTAACCCAGAAGAATTTTATTGACATTGACAACGGCCGCGGAAGCCTACGGTTACATAAATCTGTTATTCTTGAGATGGTTTTTAAAGCCGACGGTTGAGTAGCGAAAACCATTGGAGGCTGTGTTTTAACTGAGTGGACTGTACCTTATTCTCCTTTAAATCAGGAATTTAATCAGGAATGGGAACTGGTAGCACACTCCTTGAAGTTGGTATTGTCAGCTGGATTTTTAAGAGTAGGAATGTTTTTATTGTTATTTTGTACGAGGCGCTTCTCAACCTAGCACCACCACTCGAAATCCTAATTCCACTAGAGCTAAGGCATACCACAAGAATGGGAATGGAGGAGCCCGTGACGTCCGCGTCAGTAGAGGGCACCACTACGACTAGATCACTTTTTCCGTAAGGAAAGGTTTCTGTCTTTCCCATTACCCTCTCCTTTCGATTAGCCTTACTTTTACTTTTTGGGCTTGCGTTCGTCATCATTTCAAATACTTCAAGTATTGTTCTCCTCAAAACCTTAAATTCAAACCTTTTCACTAAAAGTATTCCTTCTACCAGAAGAATCATCGATTTTCCTTCTTTATCATAGAGTGTCTTTATATGTTACCCTGCAGCATATTTATAAATGCTGAGTTCTTCCTTCACTAGAAAATAAACGTATAAACTTTCGTCCTACATGAAAGAAAAGCAGATGTGGAAAAACAGCGACCTCTGTCGGCTTGATTTCCTAAATATAAGAGTTTGCTGCAAAGTAATGACTCCCAATGTTTTATGTGTAAACTCGTTAAAACTTTTAAAGTAAAACAAACATTATTAACATTCTTCATCTTTATTCATCATGTATACATACGTGTAGCTCTCTGCCGCTAGACATCTCTGAATAGCAGCTTATAAAGTAGTGGTGTGTAAGGTAATTATGTAGGTACGTGAGGGTGTGCTGTAATCGAGTTTCCAATTCACAGAGGTCTTCCACACATGGACACCCTGTCCTTAAGGATGACAGATCACACACGAGCGCTGCGACATCTGCAACAATCCGACGTCTTGGGTTCACCGGCATCGATCATCCTCTATAAAGTCTACACGTTGCCTAGCCCAATTTTCATCTGACTGCAGAAAGTAAACAACGATTTCACTTTGATAGTGATGAAGCTGTGTAACTAGAGGTGAGGTTGTGGCTCCATCAACGAAGTCAAAGATTCCACAGTGACGGTATCACCGTTAGGCCGTCTTCCGCTCACGCCCCAACATCGTGCAGCCCGCCTCCAGTGGTGTCGCGACAGGCGTGAATGGAGGGACGAATGGAGACGTGTCGTCTTCAGCGATGAGAGTCGCTTCTGCCTTGGTGCCAATGATGGTCGTATGCGTGTTTGGCGCCGTGCAGGTGAGCGCCACAATCAGGACTGCATACGACCGAGGCACACAGGGCCAACACCTGGCATCATGGTGTGGGGAGCGATCTCCTACACTGGCCGTACACCTCTGGTGATCGTCGAGGGGACACTGAATAGTGCACGGTACATCCAAACCGTCATCGAAGCCATAGTTCTACCATTCCTAGACCGGCAAGGGAACTTGCTGTTCCAACAGCACAATGCACGTCCGCATGTATCCCGTGCCACCCAACGTGCTCTAGAAGGTGTAAGTCAACTACCCTGGCCAGCGAGATCTCCGGATCTGTCCCCCATTGAGCATGTTTGGGACTGGATGAAGCGTCGTCTCACGCGGTCTGCACGTCCAGCACGAACGCTGGTCCAACTGAGGCGCCAGGTGGAAATGGCATGGCGAGCCGTTCCACAGGACTACATCCAGCATCTCTACGATCGTCTCCATGGGAGAATAGCAGCCTGCATTGCTGCGAAAGGTGGATATACACTGTACTAGTGCCGACATTGTGCATGCTCTGTTGCCTGTGTCTATATGCATGTGGTTCTGTCAGTGTGATCATGTGATGTATCTGACCCCAGGAATGTGTCAATAAAGTTTCCCCTTCCTGGGACAATGAATTCACGGTGTTCTTATTTCAATTTCCAGGAGTGTATTATCTTCAGCAAAGTGATTATTAAAACCACCGAATATGAGCCGCGCACAACACAGATGTATGTTACCTGAAACAATATTCTTCGCAACTCGTGCGTAATTAATTTCGGCTCCATACATCAGCAAGAAAAGTTTGTTATATGGTTCGTGCTATGGGCACTGTTTTTAATGAACTAATCTGATTCGAATTATTTTCATTCAAATGAGTTCGGGACTACCGGTGCACATTTATTTTTACACTATTTTGTTACCTTCGGCATTTATGTCTGCAGAGTTGTGTAATTTGAATTTGCCGCTGAGATAATTGTTAAGATGGCGGCAGACAATTGATAGAGACTTTCTATTGTCAGAGTAAATTTTGTTTTTAATAGGACAAGTATTTGAAATGCTCCTTGCAGCGGAAAGAAATAATTAACACCGATAATGCTTATTGAGAGAGGAATTAAAGTTACAAATAATTATTCAGTCATATGTATAATAATAATGAACTCTATTCTCAAGTAATAATTAACAAATAATTACAGTTTCTTAACAGACCTCAGTTTGATATGCGTCTTGCGTCCGCAACCTACAAAAGCCAACCAACAAAAGGTAAAACAAATGAAGGCGAACGCATATCATAAAAGGAATTTACAATTATCATTGTCTTTGTATTATACTCGCCGATATGTCCAATTACATCATAAAATATTATATAAATATTTAATATTTATCATCGTTTCCACTATTTTTTCATATGCCATATAGATAATGTTTATAACTGTTAGAGGCATAGTTTCCTCTCGTCGCACTGTAGCTAAAATTAATCTCGTGGATGTTACAATGCAGTAGCATCAGACTTAGTGGCCTTCCTCTGTTTTCTATTTTAATGCTTTGTGAGTAGAGCGTTATCGCTTCAAATTTATTTCATACGTGACGTGCCACTTTTAAATGTTTTATATCTGATGAAGGCACTGCTAGAAGTGGCCGCAACCTAGGTCAGAAGAACTTCATTTTCACAACCTAGAGTTGCAATTTTCTTAATTTTAATCCACTCTTACTTTAAATGAAATAATATATTTATTTACCATTGTAGGCAGAGGAAGCGAACAGGTACGAAAGGTGCTGGAATTAATTAAAGGTGGCTTGGGCCTCCCGTCGGGTAGACCGTTCGCCTGGTGCAAGTATTTCGAGTTGACGCCACTTCGGCGACTTGCGTGTCATGGGGATGAAATGATGATGATTAGGACACTTTTTCTTTCACTAGCTGCTTATTTTTTATGACCCACCGTCTAATTTCTTATGGTGGGTCGTATGTTGCCACTAAGCCGCTGTGATTGGGTCCGGGGTCCGGTGTGACTGAAAGTAACACCACCCCAGCTCCCGTCCCTACACACACCGTTGCCCGTGTCTCGCCAAGTGGAGGCGGGCTCTATTTGTTTACATCCATTTGAGATCTTTTTCTTGTGCAGCATTAGAAAAACGTATAACTAATACAAAATCAAGTGAGATATTAATAAACAAAAGGAAATTAAGTGTTTAGAAAGAAGGAAGGATGAGCATTGAATAGAGAAGAGTTAGGTATAATGTTGCCCATCACCTGGTTGTGGGCGGCGGCCCGGGTCTTGGAATGGCCCTCAAGACGCTGGCCATCGCTCACCATGCCTTTCACATCTACCATCCTAAAAACTAACTTAACTAGTAGATAATAGGGTACGTTAAAGCTAGAAATTAAGACTAAGACCTCCATGTCCAGCCTGCTAAACTACACTCCTGGAAATGGAAAAAAGAACACATTGACACCGGTGTGTCAGACCCACCATACTTGCTCCGGACACTGCGAAAGGGCTGTACAAGCAATGATCACATGCACGGCACAGCGGACACACCAGGAAACGCGGTGTTGGCCGTCGAATGGCGCTAGCTGCGCAGCGTTTGTGCACCGCCGCCGTCAGTGTCAGCCAGTTTGCCGTGGCATACGGAGCTCCATCGCAGTCTTTAACACTGGTAGCATGCCGCGACAGCGTGGACGTGAACCGTATGTGCAGTTGACGGACTTTGAGCGAGGGCGTATAGTGGGCATGCGGGAGGCCGGGTGGACGTACCGCCGAATTGCTCAACACGTGGGGCGTGAGGTCTCCACAGTACATCGATGTTGTCGCCAGTGGTCGGCGGAAGGTGCACGTGCCCGTCGACCTGGGACCGGACCGCAGCGACGCACGGATGCACGCCAAGACCGTAGGATCCTACGCAGTGCCGTAGGGGACCGCACCGCAACTTCCCAGCAAATTAGGGACACTGTTGCTCCTGGGGTATCGGCGAGGACCATTCGCAACCGTCTCCATGAAGCTGGGCTACGGTCCCGCACACCGTTAGGCCGTCTTCCGCTCACGCCCCAACATCGTGCAGCCCGCCTCCAGTGGTGTCGCGACAGGCGTGAATGGAGGGACGAATGGAGACGTGTCGTCTTCAGCGATGAGAGTCGCTTCTGCCTTGGTGCCAATGATAGTCGTATGCGTGTTTGGCGCCGTGTAGGTGAGCGCCACGATCAGGACTACATACGACCGAGTCACACAGGGCCAACACCCGGCATCATGGTGTGGGGAGCGATCTCCTACACTGGCCGTACACCTCTAGTGATCGTCGAGGGGACACTGAATAGTGCACGGTACATCCAAACCGTCATCGAACCCATCGTTCTATCATTCCTAGACCGGCAAGGGAACTTGCTGTTCCAACAGGACAATGCACGTCCGCATGTATCCCGTGCCACCCAACGTGCTCTAGAAGGTGTAAGTCAACTACCCTGGCCAGCAAGATCTCCGGATCTGTCCCCCATTGAGCATATTTGGAACTGGATGAAGCGTCGTCTCACGCGGTCTGCACCTCCAGCACGAACGCTGGTCCAACTGAGGCGCCAGGTGGAAATGGCATGGCAAGCCGTTCCACAGGACTACATCCAGCATCTCTACGATCGTCTCCATGGGAGAATAGCAGCCTGCATTGCTGCGAAAGGTGGATGTACACTGTACTAGTGCCGACATTGTGCATGCTCTGTTGCCTGTGTCTATGTGCCTGTGGTTGTGTCAGTGTGATCATGTGATGTATCTGACCCCAGGAATGTGTCAATAAAGTTTCCCCTTCCTGGGACAATGAATTCACGGTGTTCTTATTTCAATTTCCAGGAGTGTATTTACGATATAAAATAGAGAGGTAACTCATTTTGTGTTTGCCACAACACAACACCCAGTCTCTGAGCGGAGAAAATCGAACCCGGGCCGTTAGGTATGACGTTCCGTCGGGATCATCGCTCAGCTACCAGGGGCGGACATTATCATATAACTACCTTCAGTTTAAGAATTAAAGCACATTACATTTCCAGGTGGTGGAATACCATTTGAAGGTCTTGAGAAACTCCATCGATGACTTTCCGCATTTTTTTAAAAAAATACATAGCTTTAAACTTCCAATTTTCATTAAAAACAGTAAACTGAGACAATTAGAATAAAATTCATAAAAATTCCTCGTAAGCTTTCGAAAAATAAATGTCATAATATAATCATATCCTAATGCCTCCCAAAGGCCAACACTTTAATTAATGTAAGTAATTAAGAACCAGCACCACAAGCCGAGGCAGGCGCTACTTTAAAACACGTGGAGGTCCAGTTAGACTGTGATCCAACACTACCGAGAAATACAGACTCCACTTTCCACCAACTTAATAGGAAAAGTTAGAAAATGGGGTATAGTCCCTGCAGTCCACGAAAACTCCTTAAGCACTATAATGTAAAGATACGTGGATGAACTAAAATGACTCCTTTTTGGTTTGATATTTCAGTTCAAAAACACACAGTATTAACTAACAAGGTGAAGGTGCTCCAAGATCAATTATTATTAATTAAGGTTTTCTTCGCAGCACGGTAGTGTAAAGCATACAATTTAATTGGGATCGTAACGCTGGGAACACAAGCAGTTATCACCAGAGCAAACCATGGCATTGAATAACCATGATTCTCCACTTCACACCTAACTGGGAAAAGGTAGGTGGTCACCAATTTAAATAAATCTGCACTGCGTCCATCACATTTCCGATTGATTTCCGAACTTTCGAAGCCTTCAGCGAAATCAGAGTCGTATTCTGTGCACGGCCACGCTTCCGTCCAAGGAGTATCGACGACTCTTCCGAAGGTGACACATCCGAAGGCAGTGGGCCCGCTTACTTCCCGAACTGAACCCTCATTGTACCTTCCTGCCTTCTTCAGGAATCTGGAGTAGAGCGCTTTCAACTGACCAGTCGACTCTGCACTCTACACTGAGCCTGAAACAACTTCCCGCTCCCCACCCCCTCTCTCTCCCTCCCTCTCTCTCCCTCCCGCTCTCTCCCTCCCTCTCTCTCCCTCCCTCCCTCTCTCTCTCCCTATCTCCCCCTCCCTCTCTCCCCCTCCCTCTCCCTCCCTCTCTCTCCCTCTCCCTACCTCCCTCAATCCCTCCCTCACTCTCTCTCTCTCTCTCCCTCTCTCTCTCTCTCTCTCTCTCTCTCTCTCTGCAGTCGCAGGAACGCTTTCCTGTCGCTTCCCTAGTTCTCCGCCACCGAGCCAGCAGCCACACACACATCTGTCCGACCTCTGTCCACAGTAGCTAACTTCCCTTCACTTCCTACTGGCATGTGCCCTATCTTTCACTTGACCTCGCTAGTCTCCACTAAGGTGAGGACCACGGCGCAACTATCCTGCCACTTACCAATCAAGGTCACCGTGACCCAACTGCTTTATCGATACTGGCCACGCCACGGCTCAGTTCTCAGGCCATAATCAATTTCAATGCGCCTTTTAGTATCTACGAGGGTATTCCCAAAAGTAAGGTATCCTATTTTTTTATAAGTACAGAACTTTGTTTGCGTGGCAGTTGGTCACACTGTTATGAAGAGCCGGCCGGGGTGGCCGAGCGGTTCTAGGCGCTACAGTCTGGAACCGCGCGACCACAACGGTCGCAGGTTCGAATCCTGCCCCGGGCATGGATGTGTGTGATCTCCTTAGGTTAGTTAGGTTTAAGTAGTTCTAAGTTCTAGGGGACTAATGACCTCAGAAGCTGTCCCATATTGCTCAGAGCCACTTAAACTGTTACGAAGAGTGCTTCACGCGCTGTCTGTAAACATGAGCACGCCGCGCTGAGGCGCTCAGTCTTGGCTTCGCAGCCGTTGAGAATGGAGCTCCCGTTGGATGTTACCACCAAGTGCGAATTGCGCGCAGTTATTCAGCTTTTGAAGGCAAAGGGCACTGCGCCGATTCAAATCCATCGCCCATTGACGGAATTGTAATTTGAGTCGTACATGGATTTCAAAAATGTTCGTAAGTGGTGAAGAGAGTTTGCAGCTGGTCGGACCGAAATTCACGAGGAACAAAGGAGCGGGAGAGCGTCAAATTCTGAGAAGACAGTGTTGAAGGTTGAGCAAAGCATGCGTGAAGATCGGCGGATCACCCTGGATGATCTCTGCACGTCGGTTCCTGAGGTTTCCCGAAGCACCGCTCACAAAATTTTAACGTAAACATTGGACTAGGGGAAGGTGTGCGCAAGATCGGTGCCACGCATGCTGACTGAGGACCACATGCGGCAAAGAGTTGATGGTTCCCGCGCATCTCTTCACCGCCCTACAGCCAAAGAGGACAGATATCTGGACTCAATTGTCTCGGGTGACCATGGCATACCACTTTACATCTGAGACCAAGCAACAATCACGTCAGTGGCGGCATCCTACTTCGCCAAAGCCACAGAAATTCAAACAAACACAGTCTGCCGGTAAAGTCAGGACAACCGTTTTTTGGAATCGGAAAGGTGATTGTTGGTAGACATTATACCCACTGGGACCACAATTAACGCTGACAGGTACTGTAAGACTCTGAAAAACTCAAATGGGCAATTCAGAACCGGAGAAGGGGAATGTTGAGCAAGGGCGTACACATTCTCCATGACAACGCTCGCCCACACATCGCTCGGTAAACGGTTGCTCTACTGCAACAGTTTCAGTGGAACATAGTCACCCACCCATCCTTTGGCAGCCTGTGACTATCACCTGTTCCCTATGTTAAAAGAACATTTGGCCGGAAAGCGATTCAGCTCCGACGACAAGGTGAAAGAAGAGGTTCATAACTTTCTGAACAGCATGGTGGCGAGGTGGTACGACATGGGCATACAAAAACTGCCACAGCGTCTACAAAACCGCATCGACAGGAATAGTGGTTATGTCGAAAACTAGCTAAATGTTCAAGCTGTAAACTGATGTAAATCATTGTAAAAATAAACAGGTCTATGCCCTTATAAAAAAAATAGCAGACCTTACTTGTGGGATTACCCTCGTAGCTATATTTTATGTATCCATTCAGTATTCATGTTTACTTCCAAAATGTGTGGCCTGGCGCAACAAAAGCTTAACATGAGCTTCAAATGAATATAAGCCAACACCTGATGGATTACAAATTACGAGGGTCGTTCACTAAGCAATGCACCACTTTTTTTTCTGAAAGCAAGTTGGTGTTATTAAGGACTCCAATACACCATTTTATTCTCCACTCTTTTGGCTACAGATTCCTATTATTCAACATAGTCACTGTTGAATATGACAGCCTTATGCCATACAATTGGGAGCGCTTGTATGGCCGCATGGTACCACTGTACTGGCCGTCGCTGGATTCAACGTCGTTCTGCATCTGTAACTTACCCACCATCTACTTACTGCTTCCCTTAGAGTACATCCTTCATTGGGGCTAACAGATGGAAATCAGAAGGTGCGTGGTCCACGCCGTAGTGTGGATGTGGAAGAACAGTCCAGTGAAGTTTTGTGTGCTTCTGCTCTGGGGAGTATCAGCACTTGGAACGCAGACATCCAGCTGTGCATCGTGATGTTTGACTGTGAGCCGTCCATCACTTCGAATGAGAGTGTCCGCACGTTCCAACTTTGCAGAAGTCACAGTAGCGTGCGGCCGGCCGGCACGCCTAAGATCGGACAGGTTTGCGCGACCACCTTGTTGAGACGATTAGCGACGCCTCGTCCAACGACTCGCCATGCTTTTGTTCAGTGCCAGGACTGCGTAGAAATTCTGCAAGCACCTATGAATATCTGCGACGCTCTGGTTTTCCACCAAAATAAACACAATGACAGTTTTCTACTTGGAACGCACCTTCGAT
Organism: Schistocerca gregaria; assembly: GCF_023897955.1. Classification (NCBI taxonomy): domain Eukaryota; kingdom Metazoa; phylum Arthropoda; class Insecta; order Orthoptera; family Acrididae; genus Schistocerca; species Schistocerca gregaria. Next base: position 925,256,288 of record NC_064922.1, on the reverse strand, counting down.
ACAGACACCGCTTTGAAAGTTACGTATAGCGTCACCAGCTATCGGAATTTGATGAAAGTGTAACTGCCGACGGGAATATTCGACGATATCACACGATAAATCCCACATTTCCACAATATAAACTGGCCGATAAAAATGTGTTGCATCACTTATTTAATGCTCTTCGCAATTCATGTCTTTGCTATTCTCGTCGGCAGTTTTCACAAGTTCTGTACTGCGTGAGTAATTACTGCGTTACTGACACTGCTCACGCCTCCTCCAACCATGTACTTCTCTATCACCTGCCGGGTTACAGTACAGCGTAATGGCTCGTTACTCACATGAAATCTGTGTTTAATAATTGATGTCTTTCTGATCACTGGCCCAATTCCATCAATCACCAAACATTTTAAATGCATCGACCTACCCATATTGACCTAAAGGGGAAACAAAAAAGTGCTTCTATGGCCGACATAGTCGGGCCATTACATTTCGTGTGTGTGAGTGAGAGGAATAGAAGCGTTTAGCGGTCAGGTCAATGCAGCACAAAATGCTACTGCCTACCAAAAAATATGCATTTGCAGTCAACAGTTAGGCGAATGACAATCCATGGGAGACGAATGTTTGGTGACAGTTGAAGAGTGGAAGTGTTGTGGCAAAACCTCCAGCAACGTCTGCAATAGAAAACTCAGTGAAAAATACCTCACGAACGGGCTGTAAGCAAATAAGAATCGTTATGTTCATTAACAAGGCACAATGTCTTATTGTAAATAACGGCTAACGAAAAATGTGAAGCACCAAGAAAAGTAGCAGGGGACGAAGTGAAAATTTGCGGGTTGAGAGAGTATGTAACGTAATGTTAGTCATTAAAAATTCGACACATATTTTCGTAGAAATTGACTAGAGCCCAGTAATCAGCACGGCATAACACCACTGCTGGCTTGCATGCGTGTTCTATTTCGGTTAAGAACGGTATCATGAAGCCATGCATTCATTCCTAAGGTAAGACGACACAAAAATGATGGTTGTAGACAGACATACCACTTGTAGACGAACGTTGTCCTGTTGAAAAATAGCACCACAATACTGTGGCAGGAGAGGTAATACGTGACGACACAGAATGTCAGTGATGTACTCTTGTGCCGTCAGAGATCCATCAATCACTGACAGCCAAGAGCTGAACTCATACCCGATGGCTCCCAAGCCATTACACGTGGAGTAACAGCACTGTGCCTCTCCAAAACATTGGATGAGTGGGACCTTACACAAGGCTGCCATCACAGTAGCCGTGGCCAGTCACATTGGGTAGTGCTATACCTCGACTCATCCCTGAACACATTCCCTGGCTATTCACCAGCACTCCATCCTTCCTGTTGAGGCGGTACATCCCGTAAATGTCTAGGGGAAATTTTAACAACAGACGCTTCCGTGCGTGCACATCCTGTTGTAACGTTAGTACCCACTGGCGTGTGTTTTGACATCCAAGAGGGCGTGTTTTGGCAGCTGTGGACACCATGCCAGGCCGGACGAGCTTTGCAATGGTGTCAGTAGGTAGCGACAACTTTCAGGCTAGATGATTGGCAGTTCTGAAGACTACAAGAACTGACAAGTGCGAAACTTATCGCAAAATCTGCTTAACAGCTCAAGCGTGCAAGTCGTTGATAATAATATACAGAAAAGTAGAAAATAAAATTGAACATGTGTTATATGAGAATCAGTTTGGCTTTAGGACAGAAAAAGGCACCAGAGAGGAGGATCTCCCATTCGGTTGATAATAGAAGCAAGGCTAAAGGCCGCGCGGGTAGCCGTACGGTTTAGGGGCCTTGCCACGGTTCGCGCAGCTACCCCGTCTGAGGTTCGATTCCTCCTATAACAATATCACTGTCTCATGTTTATGTTCTGAAACTATCTTGTTAACCAATTATGGTATTTAGAATCAGTACAATGTTATCCTCTGAAAGGATTTGGTGATTTTGACCATGAAATGCCTAAAGGGTGTAGCTTATTTGACATTTAATTGAATTTACGTAAATAGACAACAAGAAACAGTCCCTATTTAGAAACTGTTTTTATTAATCATATTGCTCAAATGACAAAGAATATTGTCGCTAGCCTAATTAGGCATAGAAATATATAATAGTTCTTTTCAAAGAAAAAGATATAAGCAACCCTAGTGGAGAGACACAGAATATACTTCTCTCATACGAAAGCGCAATGAACCCAGTCATAAGCATACAAAAATGGTGAAGTGGGTGCTAACAGTCATAGTAAAACAAACTGGTCCTCATAAACATAACAGACACTATTATACTCTTTAATACTAAGTACTTTGTCAATCTGAGCACCTTCATTAACACTATAAATGCAAGTCAATACTGTACTGGAATTTATGCGTGGACCTAGTCTTATGTTATCAGGTACTTCCTACATAGCACGAATTTAAATAAAGTTCACTTGTATAGATAATCACACTCTTCTTTAAAAGCAACGAAGTTACTGATTTCATAGATAATCTTAATTCTTGTAACATTATCTTCAGTAGGAACACCACAACAAGTGGGTGCTCATAAACTGGTATTACACCTCTTCACACACACAATGAGTATAAAATTCTACATAAATTTCGATATTATTTAGCATTTTCTTTTAGCTAGTAACTTCGTGCATTTTGAGCAACTTTAAACAATGGGGGCCTTTAATCTTTAGCATAGTTATAAAGCAAACTGACACACTCTCTCAAACACTGACTCATTGTACTATTTCAACAAGCTGCACAACAAATGTATTTACCAGGAAAAACCTGTAAAACCAATCTTTGATAAGATTTAATTTGAAACTAACCTCAAGATGGTATGCTGCCTTTTCCTTGTCATCACAGTCTTTTACTTTAACACTAGAACCGCCGGAACTAGTACTATACTTAGAACCGCCGATGTGGTCAAAGTGAACACTTCCTTTGTAAGTACACGCTGTGCTGTTTAATGTAAATATTAGTGACCTTAATAACAATGTATCACCTTAATCACATTTCATAACAGTATCATTGTATTTTACAACAACAATGGAAACATAATATTACTAATATTAAAGAACATAGTTCACAGTATTTATCGGCAACCACACTAATTGTATTGCAGTAGTTTTAAAATTAATAGAAATTAATCTTACTGGTGACACTAAGAACACATGAATATGTTAAGAGAAAGACCAATCATAAAATATAACCATGTATTGTACCTAATCCTACTTACAGACATTACAAACTACTGTCTTTATTACTTTATATGTACACAGCTCACAAGCATATCTCTTGCATTTACTGCACAATTCATCTGTCTTGTTTCTGCATTTCCTCGTTTGGCATAATTATCTTACTTTCGCAGGAATTTCCGCTTCTTCGCTTTCTTCATCACCATCGTCCTTTTCTTCCTTTTCTTTTCCATCCCTTGGCATCCTTTCCTGATTTCTGGTTTCCATATAGGCTCTACGTAATTCTTCTGCTAGATTTAGGATGAAATTCCTCCTTCTTTTTTTGGTCCCTGTCACTATCTTGAAAATGATCCATGCGTTGTTGTCTGCTAAATGAAGGATAGTGTGAAAAAGGTGTACATGCCATCGACGAGTACCAGAACGGACAGAATATTCCCTCGTCATCTGGTTCAAGACATCTAAAGCAAATGTTGTGCTATTGTAGAAACTCACTGTTTCGGGAAAGTGTTTCGAATTATTTTGCATTTCAACATTTCTGTGCATGGTGCTATACAGAAGAACATTTTTGTTCTTTTTCCCTTGGTATACAGTCAGAGTAACATCTTCCCGTTTCAAGAGAACAAACGTATAAAGAGGAGTTTTCATTTTTTTGTAGTGTTCGGAATTTCTTTTCTTGCACGGTTGATAGTGCCGACAAGACTAGTTTTCTCTTTTTTCAGTCTCTCCCCAAGTGTGACCGTAGTGAAAAAATTATCAGTAGTCACATTTCGCCCCTTACTGCGATATGGAGCTAAAAACTTCATTACTACTTGTTCTGGAAGTTTCCCATTAGGTGCCCTCTCTTCGTTCTTTCCTACATAAGGGAACCCATTACAAAGATATTTTGTTTCTACATCCGCTAGAACCAGAATTTGATTCCGAATTTATAGGGCATATATTGCAAATACGGATACCTTGTTCTGCTGCGGAAAAGTTGTTCGTCCACAGTGAAATTTCATCCAGGTATGTAATTCAACTGACAGTTTTCTATAAAATGGTTCCAAGTAGTTGATATAAGTGCAAATTTGTCACTTTTCAAACTTTCCGACCGTGTATTTTATCAAGAAAACGCCTTTATTTCAAAATTTGTCGAAACCTGTTTCTGCTCATTGTGTCAGTGAAAAATGGAGCTCCCCATATTTTCGACCACAACTCATCTACTTCAATACATCTGGAACCTAGAGCACGACGAACATATAATAAAGCAACAAATGCATCTAATTCTTCTAAATGCAAACTCCACGAATCATTTACAAGAAGCCGTTGTGCCTCTGCTTCTGTGCTTTTCTCTATGTGTTTCAACATTGATTAATCAACTAAAAGGCGCCAGGCACTCGAAACATTATCATTTGAGACGTGCCGCTTTGCGTGTGGAGTAGGTCCCCGTGTTTCTTTCAGTATATTCTGTTGACCTATCCTACCTGGAAGTCTGCTGCAGTCCACTCCGTGATCAGTTCCTTCCCCAGGAGTTTTGAGCCAGGTTCTGGAAGTGAACCCTCACTTAGTTCGCCTCTTCTACGTCGATTCTGTATTGGTCCACTTACAGGAGGTGCAGTTCTTTTTTTACCCAGGGTAGGTCCTTCTCTAGCATTGTTTATATTACTACGTGGTCCTGGTTCAGCAACTGCGTAAGGAAAGAGACAATTAGAAAGCTACAACAGTTTATAAAGATAACAAACCACACAATAAAATGGCAGTAACAGAAGTAGCAGTAGAAGTGTCAGCTCTATTATAATAATGATCATTATTCATATAGTAACAATAATAATAATAACAATAATAATAATAAATGAATGTAAAATACCTTCATCTTAAGTCTTGGAGCTGTCACTCTCCACATTAGCGACAGGTTGCTAATCTTCATCTGTAGAATCTTCCACAAGGTCCGCAACTTCAGGATCATTGTCAGCATCCGATTCATACAAAAGTGTGACGATTTCTTCATCTGAAAGTGGCCATGGCCGTGGATTGTATCGCTGTGACACCTGAGCCATGTCTACTGCTCTGAGACCAGTACTCAAATAATCAGTCTTGTTTATGCGAAAATCAATAGCAAACAGTAAATGACATATTGCATTGTTCAGCATTTAAATTCAAACAATGCGAATAAACTTCAGTAACCAATATATTTAGTATATTGTTGACGAGTGCTTAGAATAAATCCAGGGAGTGAATCACAACAAACTTTAAATAATCTGTTTTCAAATACACATGTAATGTGGTCAAAGTGACCACTCGGCGGTTTTCAGTATAGGTGGTCATTCAAAGAAAACTAATGAAGATAAAATAAATATTGGACTATTTATATGATCTACATAAACTCTTAGGAAAGTCATTAACTCACAACAGCATAGATTTGAAATTGACCGAATAATAACATGTTAAAATATAAAGTGGTCAAATAGACCACTCGGCGGTCCTAGTGTTAAAGTCAGTAATTAAGCAAATTTTTTTGAAAGTCCACAAAACTTTAAATTAATATATCTGAAATCCTGGAAGGCTTTCACAAAGCTACACTTGCTACCTCCCTCAACTTTACCAAATTCCAAAGCAAATTTAAATACTTCTTTCCACTAAATTTCTAATAAAACTAATTTAATAACTACACTCCTGGAAATTGAAATAAGAACACCGTGAATTCATTGTCCCAGGAAGGGGAAACTTTATTGACACATTCCTGGGGTCAGATACATCACATGATCATACTGACAGAACCACAAGCACATAGACACAGGCAGCAGAGCATGCACAATGTCGGCACTAGTACAGTGTATATCCACCTTTCGCTGCAATGCAGGATGCTATTCTCCCATGGAGACGATCGTAGAGATGCTGAATGTAGTCCTGTAGAACGGCTTGCCATGCCATTTCCACCTGGCGCCTCTGTTGGACCAGCGTTCGTGCTGGACGTGCAGACCGCGTGAGACGACGCTTCATCCAGTCCCAAACATGCTCAATGGGGGACAGATCCGGAGATCTTGCTGGCCAGGGTAGTTGACTTACACCTTCTAGAGCACGTTGGGTGGCACGGGATACATGCAGACGTGCATTGTCCTGTTGGAGCAGCAAGTTCCCTTGCCGGTCTAGGAATGGTAGAACGATGGGTTCGATGACGGTTTGGATGTACCGTGCACTATTCAGTGTCCCCTCGACGATCACCAGAGGTGTACGGCCAGTGTAGGAGATCACTCCCCACACCATGATGCCGGGTGTTGGCCCTGTGTGCCTCGGTCGTATGCAGTCCTGATTGTGGCGCTCACCTGCACGGCGCCGAACACGCATACGACCATCATTGGCACCAAGGCAAAAGCGACTCTCATCGCTGAGGACGACACGTCTCCATTCGTCCCTCCATTCACGCCTGTCGCGACACCACTGGAGGCGGGCTGCACGATGTTGAGGCATGAGCGGAAGACGGCCTAACGGTGTGCGGGACCGTAGCCCAGCTTCATGGAGACGGTTGCGAATGGTCCTCGCCGATACCCCAGGAGCAACAGTGTCCCTAATTTGCTAGGAAGTGGCGGTGCGGTCCCCTACGGCACTGTGTAGGATCCTACGGTCTTGGCGTGCATCCGTGCGTCGCTGCGGTCCGGTCCCAGGTCGACGGGCACGTGCACCTTCCGCCGACCACTGGCGACAACATCGATGTACTGTGGAGACCTCACGCCCCACGTGTTGAGCAATTCGGCGGTACGTCCACCCGGCCTCCCGCATGCCCACTATATGCCCTCGCTCAAAGTCCGTCAACTGCACATACGGTTCACGTCCACGCTGTCGCTGCATGCTACCAGTGTTAAAGACTGCGATGGAGCTCCGTATGCCACGGCAAACTGGCTGACACTGACGGCGGTGGTGCACAAATGCTGCGCAGCTAGCGCCATTTGACGGCCAACACCGCGGTTCCTGGTGTGTCCACTGTGCCGTGCGTGTGATCATTGCTTGTACAGCCCTCTCGCAGTGTCCGGAGCAAGTATGGTGGGTCTGACACACCGGTGTCAATGTGTTCTTTTTTCCATTTCCAGGAGTGTATTTTACTTAATGAATTTCATTTTTCACAACATGGACACTCAGAAATCATAGTTCAAATGGAGAGGACCCTAAGAGTTTTTATGATTGGGGACAAATCAAGGTAATTTTATAAATTTTGTTCTGAGTTACCTTGTATTTTTAACACAGTAAATATTCTGATCCCACACTTTCCAAATCTATAATTCCTCCAATCCGTTACAGCGATTGCGCAATGTGGTGGCGAGTACATCATGGTATGTGGACTTGCTCTTGGAAATGGTTTGCTCTGTCATATTCTTCACAGCGACATTCCTCAGATTTTTAAGAAAATCTCCAGTAACAGAGCATAGTAAGTAATCCATCAATCCACTAGATGCTTTGGCGTAGTGCAGACAAGCACTGAAAGCCTCCATCGGCACCAGTACAATGCACTTCTCAATCATTAGCTGCCAACTGTTCGGTAGCTAGTTTCCGACTGACTACCTTGTACACCTTTTCACTTGCACCAACCACATTTTGCGCGCAGTACTTAATTTACGTTCCAGAAGGGAACCACAATACCTTTTTATACACAAAGAACTAAGAACCCTGAGTGTGGATCAGCAATTACAGAGTAGCAAACAAACATTTTAAAGAGAACATACCATTTACTCACATCGACAGTTCAACAAAAAATTATTTAAACAAAACTAATCATTTCTAAATACAGCTAGAGAGTTTGTGTAAGAAAGACAAAACATATTACAGCATAACACAGAGCACGTATTACAGAGCGTATGCTTCCTGTCAAATATACTTAATCAGAAGAAAATTATTTGTCATCTTACCATAGTCTTACACACCCTCGGGCATGGGTGTGTGTATTGTCCTTAGAATAAGTTAATTTAAGTTCGATTAAGTAGCGTGGAAGCCGAGGGACCGATGACCTTAGCAGTTGGGTCACAGAGGAACTTACCACAATTGTCAAAAAAAAAAAAATCAAGACACGTTCATAGGATTTGTCGACCTGGATAAAGAGTTAGACAGTGTAAAATGGTGCAAGACGTTCGAAATTCTGTGAAAAATAAGGATAAGCTGAAACTGCAAAAAATGTGAGAAATTAAGGAGATGGGACCTGGATAAACTGAAAGAACCAGAGGTTGTACAGAGTTTCAGAGAGAGCATAAGGGAACAATTGACAGGAATAGGGGAAAGAAATACAGCAGAAGAAGAATGGGTAGCTCTGAGGGATGTAGTAGCGAAGGCACCAGAGGATAAAGTAGGTACAAAGACGAGGGCTGCTAGAAATGCTTGGGTAACAGAAGAAATATTGAATTTAATTGATGAAAGGAGAAAATATAAAAATGCAGTAAATGAAGCAGGCAAAAAGGAATACAAACGTCTCAAAAATGAGATCGACAGGAAGTGCAAAATGGCTAAACAGGGATGGCTAGAGGACAAATGTAAGGATGTAGAAGCTTATCTCACTAGGGGTAAGATAGATACTGCCTACAGGAAAATTAAAGAGACCTTTGGAGAGAAGAGAACCACGTGTATGAATATCAAGAGCTCAGATGGCAGCCCAGTTCTAAGCAAAGAAGGGAAGGCAGAAAGGTGGAAGGAGTATATAGAAGGCTTATACAAGGGCGATGTACTTGAGGATAATATTATGGAAATAGAAGAGGATGTAGATGAAGACGAAATGGGAGATACGATACTGCGTGAAGAGTTTGACAGAGCACTGAAAGACCTGAGTCGAAACAAGGCCCCCGGAGTAGACAACATTCCGTTAGAACTACTGACGGCCTTGGGAGAGCCAGTCATGACAAAACTCTACCAGCTGGTGAGTAAGATGTATGAGACAGGCGAAATACCCTCAGACTTCAAGAAGAATATAGTAATTCCAATCCCAAAGAAAACAGGTGCTGACAGATGTGAAAATTACCGAACTATCAGTTTAATAAGTCACAGCTGCAAAATACTAACGCGAATTCTTTACAGACGAATGGAAAAACTGGTAGATGCAGACCTCGGGGAGGATCAGTTTGGATTCCGTCGAAATGTTGGAACACGTGAGGCAATACTGACCTTACGACTTATCTTAGAAGAAATATTGAGAAAAGGCAAACCTACGTTTCTAGCATTTGTAGACTTAGAGAAAGCTTTTGACAATGTTGACTGGAATACTCTTTTTCAAACTCTAAAGGTGGCAGGGGTAAAATACAGGGAGCGAAAGGCTATTTATAATTTGTACAGAAACCAGATGGCAGTAATAAGAGTCGAGGGGCATGAAAGGGAAGCAGTGGTTGGGAAAGGAGTGAGACTGGGTTGTAGCCTCTCCCCGATGTTATTCAATCTGTATATTGAGCAAGCAGTAACGGAAACAAAAGAAAAATTTGGAGTAGGTATTAAAATTCATGGAGACGAAGTAAAAACTTTGAGGTTCGCCGATGACATTGTAATTCTGTCAGAGACGGCAAAGGACTTGGAAGAGCAGTTGAACGGAATGGACAGTGTCTTGAAAGGAGGATATAAGATGAACATTAACAAAAGCAAAACGAGGATAATGGAATGTAGTCAAATTAAATCGGGTGATGGTGAGGGAATTAGATTAGGAAATGAGACACTTAAAGTAGTAAAGGAGTTTTGCTATTTAGGAAGTAAAATAACTGATGATGGTCGAAGTAGAGAGGATATAAAATGTAGACTGGCAATGGCAAGGAAAGCGTTTCTGAAGAAGAGAAATTTGTTAACATCGAATATAGATTCATGTATCAGGAAGTCGTTTCTGAAAGTATTTGTTTGGAGTGTAGCCATGTATGGAAGTGAAACATGGACGATAACTAGTTTGGACAAGAAGAGAATAGAAGCTTTCGAAATGTGGTGCTACAGAAGAATACTGAAGATAAGGTGGATAGATCACGTAACGAATGAGGAGGTATTGAATAGGATTGGGGAGAAGAGAAGTTTGTGGCACAACTTGACTAGAAGAAGGGATCGGTTGGTAGGACATGTTTTGAGGCATCAAGGGATCACAAATTTAGCATTGGAGGGCAGCGTGGAGGGTAAAAATCGTAGAGGGAGACCGAGAGATGAGTACACTAAGCAGATTCAGAAGGATGTAGGTTGCAGTAGGTACTGGGAGATGAAGCAGCTTGCACAGGATAGAGTAGCATGGAGAGCTGCATCAAACCAGTCTCAGGACTGAAGACAACAACAACATAGTGAGAGATGGGTAATATACAATATGTACAAGAACCAAGAGGAAACAATAAGAGTGGACGACCAAGTGCCAAATGTTCGGATTGAAAAAATGTATGTTACGGCTCTGGAGCACTTGTTACGGCTTCTACAGTACTTGTTAGCAGCAGACACAGTGTCTGCGCTGAAGACTGAGACGGCGTGGAGTTTTATAATTATCTATTGAGGTTTCTTTACAATTTCTCCCTCGTCGTCGCTGCTCAGCCCTGCGGATCCCTCCGCCTGGCTGCTGCTGTGTAGATTCTCCGCCAATGCGCGCAACGCGCGCCGCTGATCGCACTCGGGAGCCTCAGGCCACCAATGCTCCGCTGAAGCCAGGATGCCCTGTGGTTGAGATGAACTCGTCACCGCTCAGCTGCGTCGCCGTGAGGTCAGCTGCCGACGCCTGCTCCACCGGCAGCTGGGAAGACGTCAGTAGCGACGTCCGCGAAGTCCCGTCATGGACGGGCCACGGGCCGTGGGGCCGGGTTGCCGTGAAGTCTGGGCGTCAGTCTCTGGCGGCGCCTGTGACCTAGACCACGCTGCGGCCGGTCCTGCTGGAAGTTCTCGCTGTAGTTAGTGCCGACCGGATCCGGGCCGACCTCCAGAGCTGGACATCTGGCGGAGAACGGATGACTCCTGCGAGCTGGAACAGTCTTCTGGAATCATCACCTACGAATATTGAACATTCGGACACGGACCACGTCCTTCCTCAGATCTGAACTGCTTCGTTATGGCTTCTGTCCGTTGCTGCCTGCGCTCCACTATTTATATCCAGCTGGAGGACGTTTTTCACCCTCGGTGGCAGCTTTTTGTTATTACTCACGCAGTATATTGCAGCATAACTTAGCGTGCTGGACTCACTTCCCCTAACTCAGCACTCTCCAGGCTTCGCTCGGCGCTCGGTCTGTGTGCGTCCTTGTGTCACCTTGTCGGTAGACTGCTGCTGTCAGCAAGTCTATCTGTGCCGAGCTTACTTCGCAACGCCTCAGTCGGCGGCAGCCTCTGTTTTGCCAATATCCACTGCGTGAAGCAATGCTTACTACAAGTGGCCGCAACAGATATGAGGTAGAGATGTAGTTTATCGCCACTACTGTTCATTCTGTACATCGAAGGAGCAATGATGGAAATAAAAGAAAAATTTAGGAGTGGAATTACAATTCAAAGTGAAAGGATATTAATGATAAATTCTCTGATGACATTACTTCCCTCAGTGAAAGTGAAGAAGAGTTACCTGATCTGCTGAATGGAATAAACAGTCTAATGAGTTCAGCATATGGTTGAGAGTAATTCGAAGAAAAATGAAAGCAATGAGAACTATCAAAAATGAGAACAGCGAGAAACTTAACATCAGGACTGTTGGTCACGAAGTAGATCGAGGTAAGAAATTGTGCTACCTAGGCATCAAAATAACCAATGACGGGCGGAGCAAGGAGGACATCAAAAGCATACTAGCACTGGAAAATAGGGCATTCTTGGCCAAGAGACATCTACTAGAATCAAACATAGGCCTTAATTTGGGGAAGAAATTGCTGAGAATGTACGTTTGGAGAACAACATTGTATGTTACTGAAGCATGAACTGTGGGAATTCCGTAACAGAAAAGAATCGAAGTATTTGAGATATGGTGCTAGAGATGAATGTTCAAAATTAGGTGGACTGATGAGGTAAGGAATGCAGAGATTCTGCGTAGAACCGGGGAGAAAAGGCATATGTAGAAAATACTAACGAGAAGAAGGGACAGAATGAAAGGACATCTGTTGAGACATAAGGGAATGACTTCCATGGTACTAGAGGGAGCTGCAGAGGACAAAAACTATTAGAGGAAGACGCAGATTGCAATACACCCGCAAATAACTGCGGACGTAGATCGCAAGTGCTACCCTGAGATGAAGAGGTTGGCACAGCAGAGGAATTCGTAGTGGGCCGCATCAAACCAGTGAGAAAACTGATGACAAAAAAAAAAAAAAAAAACCTATCAGGGTCCAAAGTTGGGTGCAGGTCAGCTAGCCACTGGGCTTCATCACGTGGCGTGGAAAACGCTGCTTTGAAGGTGGACTTCTAAGAGTATCCGCCATGGCAGAATTGACTGAATAAATTGACTAGATATAGAGAATTTCAAACCAGGGACACTCTAACAAACAATAAACAAAACCAGTAATACAGAAGCGAGTAACATGCTAACACGAACTCGCGAAGACGTGTCGTCGCTACGAGATTTAGTTTTCAAGTTACTAAGAGATTTAGTTTTCGTTATTTAATGTTTAATGTTTTCGATATAAAATGATCTTTAAAGACTAGTAACTCACTAATTCCTCAATAAATTTAAAAAATGTAGTGTCTGTGGATAGGTCTCAGTGTGTACTATCGACCTGTTATGTAGATTTATTGCGAGTATTGCGCATTTTAAATTACAGGCTGGAATGTATATTCTGTACATGAAAAAGTGGATTTTCTCGTAAATAAAACATGAAATATTGAATATACCAGCAACATTAGTAAATAGGTGGAACTTGGGATGCGTGATGTAATTTATTTTGTTTGTTTTTATTGAGGAGATAATGACCCAAAAGAACGTTCACATGGACAGAAACACTGTTTGTGATCAAGCTATGAAAGATAAAAACTACGATTAATGTACAATATGTATACACAACATTGAATGTATAGTTTTAAGTATGATTATGGAAGTTGGGTGTGAGTGAGCTGGACACACGTGAATGCAAGGGTAGAAGTATGAACGGTCATATTCGCGCAGAACTGGCAGTTTGAATTTTTTCCGACAGTTGCCGTTGAGATTTGAAAGATACAGGATTTATGTGCGGCAAAGTTGTGTATCACAACTATTTCTAAGTATTTGGGTGTACACTTGTAATATTTTGCGTGTGAAGTTCATAAATACACTGTAATATTTTCAGTGTATCGTCTCTGAATGTTTCGTGTTAGGTGATTTAGACTAAAACTTTAAAACCTTTCTGCAGTCAGCTTTGAAGATGTTCTGCACGTAGTGTTTCATTCGTTCTCGATTACATATCTTCAACTTTAGACTTGCGGTAAAGAAATTCCAATTAATTTTCGTGTATTATCGTAGGCTTATGCAAACATGTGATGTTAGTCAGTGTATTGCAACCCTCCAGAAGACATTTATTACAGAGTGTTTCAAAATGAATATACGGGTTTTAAGGCTTTGTACCACGTATTACAGTCACCTTACATTTATAAACAATGCACCAAATGACAGAGAAACACAGTTTTTCTAATAATTATTCAGTGTGAACACCGATCATACATAGAGTCGATAGGAGAGTTGTTCAGAAACCATGATCAATGTGTCAGGAGTAACTGTTGCAACAACACTGTTTCTGAAGTCGGATAGGTCAGCTGGTACCAGAGGCACACACGCGTCATCTTGTTCCAAATAAAGATGTTACGCTTCTTCCCACTCAGGCACAGGCAATAACTGTAGCACATAAAGATAAGAAACATCAGTTACAGTTGATTCACCAAAAAAGAAAGGCCCATAATTTTTCGAGGGGATATTTCTTGGGCCTAAGCGTGAAAGGCTCGCACTCATTCAACGCGTTTTTCAGCCACTCTGTGTCATTCCCTACTCTTCCCATTGTGCACAGGTATGCAAACAAAACTGTTTGAGTTGCTCTTTCATTTGGTGTATTATTTACAACTGTGCCTTGAACGGAGTAAGTGCTACAACGCCTTAAAACCGGTATGTTCACTTCTAAACACCCTGTATTCGAGTAATAAACGATTACGATTTGCTTCAGTATGCTAAAAATTGAAAGGCTGTGAGACTTGAACATTATTTCAGCACTAATTGCCTGCTTTCATTTACTGAACTTGTGACTGAATTTATTTAGGATTAAGGAGACGGATGCGTTGATTGCCCCCTGGACAAAAACTTCGCCACCATTTAGAAATTTAAAAACTCATTAAGGAGGCCCAAAAAATAATGTTTTTCTTGCTTTTAAATGTTTTTATTCATGCTGATGCATGTGGGGTTTCTTGAGTCATCATTGAGTGGAAGGACCACCGCTTAGCTTCACTATTCGTCAATAATTTATCCCTTAGAGTTAGCATGAATAACAAATCACCATTTACTTCTATCATTATTGCAGTACAATTCATCGCACCATTCCCGCTCGTCCCCAAATGCAGCCATCTTCCTTATGGTGTTAACAGCAGCTAACACATGGGATGATAACTCGTAATAACAGATGTTGGACATGATTCGACCAGCCAGCCAGATGGAGATTCTCATGAGGCGCCTGTCTAACATTCTGGTAGTACTTTCACACGCTAGCACAAAACATCTCAATGTCATTTACAGTGATCACTCAATATCTGCCGCTGTTCACAGTCCTTGTACAGCCTACGAGATCCGGTAACAACACTAAACATGAACACCGTTAACTGGCTCTGGTGTGAGCTCTGTATATTACAGTGAATTACAAGTATAATCATCTCCATACCTGCCAATGGTGTGTACCTTGACATTCGATCAAGTCGTGTGAGTGTTTCACTTGTTTTGTGATATACTGTGTTTTCTGGGCCAATTTCATTTTGTCCACGCTTGGGCGCTGTAGTGGAGCAGCAGCACCCCCTTGAATAGCTTCCAGCGACGCTTCGTCTTGGCAGATTCTCGTAACCTTGACAGAAGATTTCGCCAGAGAACGGCTCTCCCAAAAACCCTAAGTATCATATTCTCTGGATGACTTTTGGGTGTTCGCCTCTTTCATCGGTTGTAATCCACTTGTTACCACTGCTTACTTTTCTCTCTTCTCTCAGAATCTAGAGTCAGAGTCAATACATCCAACATCGTCCAAAGTGGTTCGGCTGCTAAAGAATTCATTTGGATCAGTCTGACACAGTAACAACCTCTTTGCTGCTGCCTGAGTACGGCAACAGTACCGAATGGGTGAGAATATTCGCGGTACTCAGCGGATGGCGACTTCTCTCGTGTTGAAAATGTGATAGATGTTGAAAAGTGATCCATGAATAGTTTTCATTTTTTCTACTGCCCGCTCTGTTGTGATACGGCAGTCTTTGAACACTAGAATCTCCACTTTTGTAACGACGATCTGTTTTTCACAGAGAGACGCACCATATTGCAACCGTATGTGGCACTTGACCAGTGCATCATATGATGGTGCATTTTCTCCATACATTTCCATCAACACGATTTGGATTGAAACTTCCTGGAAGATTAAAACTGGGTGCCCGACCGAGACTCGAACTTGGGACCTTTGCCTTTCACGGGTAAGTGCTCTACAATCTGAGCCGCCGAAGCACGACTCACGCCCGGTCCTCACAGCTTTACTTCTGCCAATATCTCGTCTCCTACCTTCCAAACTTTACAGATGCTCTCCTGCGAACCTTACAGAACTAGCACTCCTGAAAGAAAGGATACTGCGGAGACATGGCTTAGCCACAGCCTGGGGGATGTTTCCAGAATGAGATTTTCACTCTGCAGCGGAGTGTGCGCTGATATGAAACTTCCTGGCAGATTAAAACTGTGTGTCCGACCGAGACTCGAACTCGGACCGCTGCAAAGTGAAAATCTCATTCTGGAAACGATTTGGATTGTTGGACCGTTGTTCCTCTTCAAATAGAGTAAACTAATTACCGCACTATACGGTACTATCGCGCTGGGATTTCTGTATGTAGCAATACTGGGGGTATGTACTTGTAAATACGCCAACACTTTAACACCTAACTTCATTTTCTTCCAGGTATTAATTAAATCTTCGACTGCCCCTCGTGTATAATGGGTGTTTCAGAAAGAATATACGTATTACCAAGTATAGTGTTTTTATAACCACGGCTCGGTTATTGGAGTAATGAGAGTTTGTTTTCTAGTTTCAGCTTACTGTTACTAGATGTAATTTGTCTTCTATTAGCTTGGTTGGCATCCATTGTTCCAAGATGGCTATTCCGCAGCCGAAATCATTTTGTCTTCTCGAGTTTGCAAAATGTAATTCCGTTACTACAGTGCAAAGACGATTTCGTTTGGTGTACCAAACTGGGTACCATTCACAGAAGGTACCGACAGTCTGAAGACACGGGATGTGTATGTAAAGGAAAGAACCCTGATCGCCTTCGTGTTTCCGACGAAAATGTTGTACGAATTCAAACCTCTTTCCAACTTGGTCCTATGTTTTGCTAGTCGGGAGTTACAGCTGCCTGTAGCAACAATTTGGCGTGTTTTGAGACGTCTGTTGGTTACGAAGCCGTGCAAGTTACAGCTGTCATAAAAACAAACGCAAACGTGTGTCATTTTCTGAGAAGATTCAGATTGCTAGCACTAATATTTTCAAACAACGCATAATGTTCAGTGGCGAACGAATTTCCATGTTAGTGTGAAAGTAAGCAAATCGATGTTCGAATTTGAGACCTACAGAACTCTCATGCACACAATGAACATATACGAGATTCACCCAAGGTAACTGTGTTTTGTGCGATATCCCACTCATCTGTCAACGCCCCATTCTTGATTGACGGAAACACGGTTAATGCCCAGTAGTATCTTGTTAACTTACAGAAGTGACTGTTTCCGAGGCAGAACGAGGGAAACTTTATTTTTTAACGAGAGGGGCACCCTCTCACTGGAATCGCTGAGTGCGTGAATATCTGAATAAAACTCTACCAAGCCGCTGGATTAGACGTAAAACAGCTGGCGATTTAGCATTTTTTTAACTGGCCTCCACTGTCAACGAATGTTACTCCGTGTGACGTTTTTGTTTCGGTTTCAGTAAGGACAACGGTTATGTACCAACACTACCCCAGAAGCGGATAAGCACTATCGTGACATCGCCGAGGATGGCCATGCTTACCGGAGTATGGGAGGAAATCGAGTATCGATGTGATACTGCTCGTATTGCTGCTGGGGAAGGAAATATTGAACAACTGTAGTCTCAACAAGTGTCATAAGTTTCATAGTTGTATGCCTTTTTTTTTGTCATCAGTCTACTGGCTGGTTTGATGCGGCCCGCCACGAATTCCTTTCCTGTGCTAACCTCTTCATCTCAGAGTAGCACTTGCAACCTACGTCCTCAATTATTTGCTTGACGTATTCCAATCTCTGTCTTCCTTTACAGTTTTTGCCCTCTACAGCTTCCTCTAGTACCATGGAAGTCATTCCCTCAAGTCTTAGCAGATGTCCTATCATCCTGTCCCTTCTCCTTACCAGTGTTTTCCACATATTCCTTTCCTCTCCGAGTCTGCGTAGAACCTCCTCATTCCTTACCTTATCAGTCCACCTAATTTTCAACATTCGTCTATAGCACCACATCTCAAATGCTTCGATTGTCTTCTGTTCCGGTTTTCCCACAGTCCATGTTTCACTACCATACAATGCTGTACTCCAGACGTACATCCTCTGAGATTTCTTCCTCAAATTAAGGCCGGTATTTGATATTAGTAGACTTCTCTTGGCCAGAAATGCCTTTTTTGCCATAGCGAGTCTGCTTTTGATGTCCTCCTTGCTCCGTCCGTCACTGGTTATTTTACTGCCTAGGTGGCAGAATTCCTTAACTTCATTGACTTCGTTACCATCAATTCTGATGTTAAGTTTCTCGCTGTTCTCATTTCTACTACTTCTCATTACCTTCGTCTTTCTCCGATTTACTCTCAAACCATACTGTGTACTCATTAGACTGTTCATTCCGTTCAGCAGATCATTTAATTCTTCTTCACTTTCACTCAGGATAGCAATGTCATCAGCGAATCGTATCATTGATATCCTTTCACCTTGTATGCCTTACAGTTTAATAAATATGTGTGATAGAAGTACGTATGTTCTTGATCAAACACCCATCACGAGGGGCGTTTGAAAAGTCAGTCCAAAAATAAAAAATACTAACGTGTTTGGGGTAAATCTTTTTCATTTTTCGACATAGCCTTCTCTTAGACTGATACACTTCATCCAACGCTGTTCTAATTTGTTGACCCCTTCCAAATAATAGGAATTGTTAAAGTCTGTAAAATAGCTTTTAGTTGCACAATCTCCTCCTCATTTGAATAAAATCTTTGTCCTGCCAGCCATTTCTTCAAATTGGGGAACAAATAGTAGTCCGAGGGAGCCAAGTCTGGAGAATAGGGGGATGTGAATTGAGTTGTAATTCTGTTTCTTTTAATTTTGCGACCACAACTGCTGAGGTGTGTGCTGGTGCATTTTCGGATGAAATAGTTTTTGCGGTCCAATCGCCGACGTTTTTCTTGCAGCTCGGTGTTCAAACGGTGTAATAACGACGAGTAATATGCACCTGTGATAGTTTTACTCTTTTCCACATAGTCGATGAGGATTATCCCCTGCGAATCCCAAAAGACAGTCGCATAACCTTTCCGGCCGAAGGACTGGCCTTCGCCTTTTTTGGTGCAGGTTCTCCCTTGGTAACCCATTGTTTAGATTGTTGTTTGGTTTCAGGAGTATGGTGATGATTCCATGTTTCATCCACAGTGACGAAACGACGCTTGAAGTCCTTTGGATTTTTCCTGAACAACTGAAAACCATCCTCACAACACTTCACATGATTCCGTTTTTGGTCAAGCGTTATCTTGCGGATAACTTCCTCATGTTCAAATGTTTATGCAAAATATAATGTGCCCGTTCTTTCGAGATGCCCACAGCACTAGCAATCTCACGCACCTTATCTCTGCTGTCATCCATCACCATATCATGGATTTTATCAATGATTGCTGCAGTCAAACTCCACAGGGCGTCCAGAACGTTCAGCACCACTTGTGCCCATATGGCCACTCCAAAAATTATGAAGCCACTTATAAACTGTTCTAACCGAAGGTACAGAGTCACTCTAATGTTTGTCAAGCTTCTTTTTAGTCTCCTGAGGCGTTTTGTCTTGCATAAAGTAGTGTTTATGCACCACACGAAATTCTTCTTCGTCCATTTTTTGACAGTCACTCGACTTCCTTGATTCACACGAATGCCAAGCACATAGAAATAGACCAATATGGCTGAAACTTGGTGTGCGTTCTTTCCAAAGATGCTACTAACTAAAAATGACACAGATACGTACCGGTGGTGCAGTCTCTCGGACTTTTCAAACGCCCCTCGTATATTAAGGTTGCCGAACGTCTGTTTCAACAATTTCTGTTAGGTATTGGCATAAGAACTAATTTATGCCGATAGTAGGAAAAACGGCACCCATTAGTTCCTCTCATATTACTTTTCATGTTTATTATATTTTTTACACTATAAATGTGAGATACATTATTTTAGGTGAAGCGAACATTCTACCTACGTAACTAGTTCAAGTAAAGAAGGGATACGTAACCTACAGGAGATATGCGTCGTGTCCGTAATCTGCCAGGACACGTGCGGACATATTTTACCGGCCGATCCTGCACCGTAAATGCCTGTCGGTTGGCTGCGTACGTGCTCCGCTTCGTGAAAGCATAAAGCAAATCGTAAATACCGAGAGTACGGGTGTCTATTTACCAGTGTCCTCTAAACACGGGACACCTCACAATGACAGCGGTCACAAACGAATTTGCTGTCGTTGTTTACAGAGCAGTGTGCGTTGGGTGTTCTGTGGAATATATTTGCGAACGTTGATGTGTGGCCCTTTATTGCGTAAGCCTCGGTTGATCCAATACAAAAGGTTCTTCCGTAACAAAGCTATAAGAATACAGTGCGTTCAGATCGATTTATTTTACATGTTTTGACTTCCTGTTGTCATAGAGAACTGTATTATAGAATTAGGTAATGAATACCAAGCAGAATTTATTCATAACAAGATTAAAAATATGGGAAACCAAATAACAAAAATCCTTGCAAATATAACTCCATAAATCGTGAAATTCTGTAGTTACATCCCCGTATAGTTACTGCAAACTAGCATTCCTTAGTAACAGGAAAAATAAAATTTTAGATCAACTGCAAAATGTGTAAGCACAATACGGATCACAATGTTAGTTCCCACGTAGACATTTCTTACTAGTTTTACTACATTATTTCGGCGACAAGCAAAACTTCATTGCAATATGTAAAATTACACATTGTTATATCGTAAGTGTCTGCAATCCCGCAGAATTTTCGTCGAATGAGACAGTCAGAAACATGTTGCTTTGAATGTATATTATTTTCGTATTATGTATGTAATGAGAGAATATACTACTTTCGGCCTGAGCTTAAGCAAAGAAGGTTAATGGCTGTAATCATGGCCAATTTCATTTTAGTGGGTTATCCACTACCTACTACAACGTTATTGACGAGGCAGGAAGTAAGTAATATGTGTTAGTTAATTTGTGTACCTTGCAGTTCAAAGCGAAATTAACATACTTCACATGACTACGAAATGCATACCTCCGAATACTGTTTAACATTGGAAAAAGAGGTCTATGCATTCATGAAAAAGTAACTGCTAATTCACTAATGTTCTTTAGAAGATGGAAATAGGAGGAGGCTTTAATACCTTGTTGCGCATCAAAAACGGAACTTCGGCTCGTAAATAACAATGATACAGTAGCAAATACACCTTGTGTTTTAAGACGTATCCGCATCTTGGCAACAAGTGGTTTAGGGAAAGAAGGGCTCAGTTCGTAAGTACTGTCTTAAGGAATACTTGTCCAGTGTCTCACCACTGCACCAATTCACTCGAGTGTTGTATTATAGGGTATACACAGTAAAGTATTTCATTACGTTATCCATTATTATCCTAGATGAATCAGGCACCAAACTGACAAAGTGGAGTGGAAGATGTAATTGTATCTGTGATGAAACTTAAATGCGGATCGACCTTTGAAAGGATGTTAGGTGGGACAAGGAATGTCTAAGCTGGAATCATAGACATGTGAAAATATTGTACAAAATACCAAAGGGAAAGAGCACCAGGAAACTTGCATGCTTATGGTAGGATATAATGCATGGATAAAGCTGGAGGACACTTACATTCGTCAGTGGTTCACACATGGGTAACGTTGCAGATGGCGGTGGTGGTGCCACGGCCACGCTGGATTAACCGAGCGGTCTTGCGGGGGGGGGGGGGGGGGGGGGGGGCTGCAGTCAAGCGCTGTGCGGCTGGCCCCGGCGGAGGTTAGAGTCCTCCCTAGGGCTTGGTTGTGTATTTGTGCTTAGGCTAATTTAGGTTAAGCAGTGTAAAGTTTAGGGACTGATGACTTTCGCAGTTAAATCCCATAAGATTTCACACACCATTTTGGCGGTGGTGGTGGTTGTCGTCGTGGGGATTCAAATTCCTATTATAATTCTGAATAAGTTGTTGTTGTTGGTTATTGTTGATTGTTGTGGTCTTCAGTCCCGAGACTGGTTTGATGCATCTCTCCATGCTACTCTATCCTGTGCAAGCTTCTTCATCTCCCAGTACCTACTGCAACCTACATCCTTCTCAATCTGTTTAGTGTATTCATCTCTTGGTCTCCCTCTACGATTTTTACCCTCCACGCTCCCCTCCAATACTAAATTGGTGAACCCTTGATGCCTCAGAACATGTCCTACCAACCGATCTCTTCTTCTAGTCAAGTTGTGCCACAAACTTCTCTTCTCCCCGATCCTATTCAAGACTTCCTCATTAGTTACGTGATCTACCCATATAATCTTCAGCATTCTTCTGTAGCACCACATTTAGAAAGCTTCTATTCTCTTCTTGTCTAAACTATTTATCGTCCATATTTCACTTCCATACATGGCTACACTCCAGACAAATACTTTCAGGAACGACTTCCTGACCCTTAAATCTATACTCGATCTTAACAAATGTCTCTTCTTCAGAAACGCTTTCCTTCCCATTGCCAGTCTACATTTTATAGCTTCTCTACTTCGAGCATCATCAGTTATTTTGCTCCCTAAATAGCAAAACTCCTTTACTACTTTAAGTGTCTCACTTCCTAATCTAATTCCCACAGCATCACCAGACATAATTCGACTACATTCCATTATCCTCGTTTTGCTTTTGTTGATGTTCATCTTATATACTCCTCACAAGACACTGTCCGTTCCGTTCAACTGCTCTTCCGAGTCCCTTACAACGTCATCGGCGATCCTCAAAGTTTTTATTTCTTCTTCATGGATTTTAATATCTACTTCGAATTTTTCTTTTGTTTCCTTTACTGCTTGCTCAATATACAGACTGAATAACATCGGGGAGAGGCTACAACCCTGTCTCACTCCCTTCCCAAGCACTGCTTCCCTTTCATGCCCCTCGACTCTTGTAACTGCCATCTGGTTTCTGTACAAGTTGTAAATAGCCTTTCGCTCCCTCTACCTTACACCTGCCACCTTTAGAATTTGAAAGAGAGTATTCCAGTCAACATTGTCAAAAGCTTTCTCTAAGTCTACAAGTGCTGGAAACGTAGGTTTCCCTTTCCTTAATCTTTCTTCTAAGATAAGTCGTAAGATCAGTATTGCCACACGTGTTCCAGTATTTCTACGGAATCCAAACTGATCATCCACGAGGTCGGCTTCTACTAGTTTTTCCATTCGCCTTTAATGAATTCGTGTTAGTATTTTGCAGCTATGGCTAATTACACTGATTGTTAGGTCATTTTCACATCTGTCAACACCTGCTTTCTTTGGGATTGGAATTATTATATTCTTCTTGAAGTCTGAGGGTATTTCGCCTGTTTCATACATCCTGCTCACCAGATGGTAGAGTTTTGTCAGGACTGGCTCTCCCAAGGCTGTCAGTAGTTCCAATACAATGTTGTCTACTCCGGGGGCCTTGTTTCGACTCAGGTCTTTCAGTGCTCTGTCAAACTCTTCACGATGTATCATATCTCCCATTTCATCCTCATCTACATCCTCTTCCATTTCCATAATATTGTCCTCAAGTACATCGCCCTTGTACAGACCCTCTATATACTCCTTCCACCTTTCTGCTGTCCCTTCTTTGCTTAGAACTGGGTTTCCATCTGAGCTCTTGATGTTCATACAAGTGGTTCTCTTATCTCCAAAGGTCTCTTTAATTTTCCTGTTGGTAGTATCTATCTTACTCCGAGTGAGATAAGTCTCTATATCCTTGCATTTGTCCTCTAGCCATCCCTGCTTAGCCATTTTGCACTTCCTGTCGATCTCATTTTTGAGACGTTTGTATTCCTTTTTGCCTGCTTCATTTATTGCATTTTTATATTTTCTCCTTTCATTAATTAAATTCAATATTTCTTCTGTTACCCAAGGATTTTTACTAGCCCTCGTCTTTTTAACTACTTGATCCTCTGCTGCCTTCACTACTTCATCCGTCAAAGCTAACCATTCTTCTTCTACTGTATTTCTTTCCCCCATTCCTGACAATTGTTCTCTTATACTCTCCCTGAAACTCTGTACAACCTCTGGTTCTTCCAGTTTATCCAGGTCCCATCTCCTTAAATTCCCACCTTTTTGGAGCTTCTTCAGTTTTAATCTACGGGTCATAACCAACAGATTGTGGTCAGAATCCACATCTGCCCCTGGAAATGTCTTACAATTTAAACCTGGTTCCTAAATCTCTGTCGTACCATTATGTAATCTGTCTGATACCTTTTAGTATCTCCAGGGTTCTTCCATGTATACAACCTTTTTTCATGATTCTTAAACCAAGTGTTAGCTATGACTAAGTTGTGCTCTGTGCAAAATTCTACCAGGCGGCTTCCTCTTTCAATTCTTAGCCCCAATCCATATCCACCTACTACGTTTCCTTCTCTCTCTTTTCCTACACTCGAATTCCAGTCACCCATGACTGTTAAACTTTCATCTCCCTTCACTATCTGAATAATTTCTTTTATTTGATCATACATTTCTTCAATTTCTTCGTCATCTGCAGAGCTAGTTGGCATATAAACTTGTACTACTGTAGTAGGTGTATGTTTGGTATCTATCTTGGCCACAATAATGCGTTCACTATGCTGTTTGTAGTAGCTTACCCGCATTCCTATTTTCCTATTCATTATTAAACCTACTCCTGCATTGCCCCTATTTGATTTTGTGTTCATAACCCTGTAGTCACCTGACCAGAGGTCTTGTTCCTCCTGCCACCGAACTGCACTGATTTCCACTATATCTAACTTTAACCTGTCCATTTCCCTTTTTAAATTTTCTAACCTACCTGCCCGATTAAGGGATCTGACATTCCACGCTCCGATACGTAGAACACCAGTTTTTTTTTTCTCCTGTTAACGACATCCTCTTGAGTAGTCCGCGCCCAGAGATCCGAATGGGGGACTGTTTTACCTCCGGAATATTTTACCCAAGAGGACGGCATCATTATTTAATCACACAATAAAGCTGCATGCCCTCGGGAAAAATTACGGCCGCAGTTTCCCCTTGCTTTCAGCCGTTCGCACTACCAGCACAGCAAGGGCGTTTTGGTTATTGTTGCAAGGCCAGATCAATCCATCATCCAGACTGTTGTCCCTGCAACTACTGAAAAGGCTGCTGCCCCTCTTCAGGAACCACACGTTTGTCTGGCCTCTCAACAGATACCCCTCCGTTGTGGTTGCACCTACGGTACAGTTATCTGTATCGCTGAGGCACGCAAGCCTCCCCACGAACGGCAAGGTCCATGGTTCATTTGATGGGGGGGGGTTATTATCATTATTCCATTTCGATTATACAGATTTTGAAAATGATGATTCGAATGATGATGATTATGATACATATTTTGATGATATCAGTCATACACATTTTGGTCGTGGTGGTGGTGATGATAATGTTGTTTATGATTATATACTCAGTAAAGTGTATCATATGCAATTTAGTAAAGTAATTTAGTAAAGTAATTAAAGTACATAGCATATTCGCAAGTACATAAATGCAGCATAGTCAGATCTAGAAATTATTACATCTTGATTAATCTAGAAATGCAAGGCTGACTTGTGTTTCTACAAGTATCCTTAAATTACAAATTTGTTTGGGTATTGAGGTTATCCAAGATGCAGTCTCCGATGCAGTGCATCATACATATCAGTGTACTTACTTCTACAAAATGTAACAGCAATATTCAGGAATGGTGCTGTCTGATTGAAGCAGAAGAAACACTCTCATTACATCGTAGATAGAACCAACAGAACGTTATGTACAGTAGTACTAGCTTAGCGCCCTCCGCTTCGCTCGCGTGGACTGTATGGTTGGCAGAGATTTGTTTCTTTTTTTTCACACTAATTGTAACATCTTCGAAGTATTTAAACTAATTTAGGTCTCAGAGGCATGGTCTTTTCCGGATGTACGTCTGACCAGGAACTGGTAACTGGAGACGAAGGTCTTTGTTAATACTTACTTTTCAGTTCTTGTGATGATGTTTCCATAAAAAATTTCAACCCCTAACACATATTTCTTTAGAAATCAAATAGTAATTTAAGGAAGTATCGTATGTTTTTAGGTGCAGCTTTTTATGTTCAAAACATATCCAGGTAAGGGGCTACTCGTCTGATTATACGTTTCCGTCTGAAGCATTTGCACTGTACTCCAGATAACAAAAGGGTATTTTTCGAGCGGCAAGCGGGTCGGCTATGATGAGGAGCTAACGATCCCCGGCCGGAAGTTCATTAGCAGCCCCGCCAGCCAGTCCTGCCGTCGCAGAACCGCCGCCGCTGCTTCTGCAGCTGGGACAGTGCCGGCGCTCAGGAATTCATTACTGTCCCCACAGCTCCGCGCTTTGTCACGGCACAAAGGAGCCGGATTGCTTAGCATAAGACGAGTTTTCGCGAAAATCTTGTCTCGAGCGACGGATAAAACACTTTCATCCCGCGTAATTTCATTTTCATTCTCGATGTCTGTTTACTTACATATATTCGTAACACCAAAAGAGAGCATAAGCTACATAATTAACTAATAAAAGTGTCGTTCAATAAGTAACGCCCCACGTTTTTTTTCTCAGAACATATTTATTGTTTAGAGTCAGAATTTGGTGACAGTATACTGGGTGATCAAAAAGTCAGTATAAATTTGAAAACTGAATAAATCATGGAATAATGTAGATAGACAGGTAAAAATTGACACACATGCTTGGAATGACATGGGGTTTTATTAGAACCGAAAAAATACAAAAGTTCAAAAAATGTCCGACAGATGGCGCTTCATCTGATCAGAATAGCAATAATTAGCATAACAAAGTCAGACAAAGTAAAGATCATGTTCTTTACAGGAAATGCTCAATATATTCGTCATCATTCCTCAACAATAGCTGTAGTCGAGGAATAATGTTGTGAACAGCACTGTAAACCATGTCCGGAGTTATGGTGAGGCATTGGCGTCGCATTTTGTCGTTCAGCATCCCTGGAGATGTCGGTCGATTACGATACACTTGCGACTTCAGGTAATCCCAAAGCCAATAATCGCACGGACTGAGGTCTGGGGACCTGGGAGGCCAAGCATGACGAAAGTGGCGGCTGAGCACACGATCATCACCAAACGACGCGCGCAAGAGATCTTTCACGCACCTAGCAATATGGGGTGGAGCGCCATCCTGCATATACATCGTACCTTCCAGCAGGTGTTTATCAGCCAGAATAGGGATAATGCGGTTCTGTAACATATTGGCGTACCTCTCACTCCTCACGGCAGAAGTTACAAAACCAGAATGGCGCATTTCATCGAAGAAAAAAGGCCCGATAACGGTAGATATGTTAAATTCAACCCATAGCGTGACTTTCTCGTCGTGCAGTGGAATTTCCACGATAGTTCTAGGATTTCCGGTAGCCCAAATTCTGCAGTTGAGGGCGTTGACAGACCCTCGGAGCGTGAAATGAGCTCCGTCGGTCCACAACACGTTACTCAACCAATCGTCATCTTCCGCCATCTTTTGAAACGCCCACACCGCAAATGCCCTCCGCTGCACTAATTCGGCAGGTAATAGTTCATGATGCCGATGGATTTTGTACGGATAGCGTCGGAGTGTACGCCTCAGTGCCAACCAAACAGTAGTGTATGTAATGGTGGTGCGACGTGCGACTGCTCGAGCGCTGAATTCCCCTTGCATAGACGAACCCGCTACAGTCTCCATTTCTTCCTGAACTGTCTCAGCAGCATTACGCCTTGTGCTCGGTCGGCCACTATGCGGTCTATCGTCTAAACAACCCGTGGCTTCGAACTTCGAAATCATTCTCGCCACATCAGCATTTGTCAAAGGACCTTTACCCGTTCGAATCCTCTTCCTATGTCGAAAGGATGGTAACGCTGAACTAGCACATTCCCCATTCTGATAATACCGCTTCACTAAAAGCGCCTTTTCTGGTAACGTCAACATACTGCGACTACTAGCGCATCTGATTCTCCCTCTCATTACAGCTCCTTTAATACTGACGTTTTGCTGTCCAGCGCCATCTGTCGGACATTTTGTGAACTTCCTTTTTTTGTTCTAATAAAACCGCATGTCATTGCAAGCATGTGTGTCAAGTTTTACCTCTCTATCTACATTATTTACTATATTATATACTGATTTACTACTTACTACTTACTACTACTTACTACTTACTAATACATACTACATACTAATACCTACTACTTACTACTTACTGACTTTACTTTACTACATTTTATACTGACTTTTTGATAACCCGGTACATCAACATGTGTTTTCCATGTCCAATTTTTATATGTAGTCTCCATCACGTTCTATGGCCGTATGCCAACGTTGTGGAAGTGCATATATTCCCTGCTGGTAAAAGTTCTTTTCGTGTAGGCGTATCCATGTTTTCATTGCATGACTGACACTCCCGTCATCTTCAAAAAGTGTTCCCCGTAGGGAGTAGGAATCTTTAAGCAGCCCAAAGATATGGAACCCCGAAAGTGCCAGGTCTGGACTGTAGGGGGGATGAGGCAATGATGGCCAAACCAATCTGGCGATGTGTACTCGAGTTCTCACACTTGTGTGTGGGTCGGCATTTTCGAATTGGAGCAAGATTTATGAGGGATTCCTATCCAATCGAACACGTCGGAAACGGTTCTTTAGTTTATTCAAAGTCTTCACGTATGCCACTGAACTGATGGTAGACATTATTGGCATCACATCCACGAGAATGACGCCATCACAGTCCCTGAAGACTCTCACCATGACTTTTCGGTTTAAGTGGCTCTGAGCACTATGGGACTTAAAATCTATGGTCATCAGTCCCCTAGAACAGAACTACTTAAACCTAACTAACCTAAGGACATTACAGAACGCCCAGCCATTGACTTTTCAGGTATAGGGCGTTTTGTTTTGAATTTCTTCTTTTGTGTTGGATGAGGATAATGCCACTCCAGGGACTGCGGGCGGCCACTGTGGCCGAGCGGTTCTAGGCGCTTCAGCCCGGAACCGCGTGACCGCTACGGTCGCAGGTTCGAATCCTGCCTCTCGCATGGATGTATGTGATGTCCTTAGATTAGTTAGGTTAACTGCCGTAGTGCTTAGAGCCATTTGAACCATTTGAACCATGGAGTGCCGTTTTGTTTCCGTCGTAAAGTGGGGTACCTGTAACGACCCGTGACAGAATGGCCCCTCCATCGGTCTCAGAACGCTCCAAGACTTGAGATGAAATGGCTTTCCTTTGAATCTTGTGGTCCACTGTGAGCATTTGTGAATCCCATCGTGAGCACCTCTTTGAATATCAGAGAGATTCGATCATTGCAGACGCACTTCCAATGCTGACCGACAACAGTACAGCCAATTGTCTACTTGTAATGCGACGGTCTGCACCAATAATGGCATCCACACTATTCAGCATGTCTGGAGCAGTGGCTGTGACAGGACGTCCCGAGGGTGACTGATCATGGAGCTCTGTTTCTACATTTCCTGAGGCCGTAACGTCCTGTACCCATCGCCCAGCTGTACTCCTACCAACTGTAGCATCGTCATACAATGCACACAAACGTTTATGGATGTTCACCACTGTTTCATTTTCCGTGCACAGGAATTCAATAACATCACGCTGCTTGTAACGTGAGATGTATGCAGACGACATTTTGACGCTGTACTACGGCTCTGCCATCTACCAGAACGGTTCGAAACGTCACCGGCGCACAGACAAAACATCAAATGTGAAGCACCAACAAGGACGTTGTAACCTCCACAAAAAATAAAATAATATGAATAATACTCTCATTCAGCGTAACTACCCAACAGTGAAAATTTAATACAATGTGACAAACCTATAACCTTTCAATGAGTGACTGTCAATTTAACCTGGTAAATTTTGGACGTCAGCATTGCTGCGTCATGGCCCTGATACATCATTCTGAATAAACTGAAAAATCTTACCTTAATTATATCGCCGGATAACGCGTATATATCTGCTCCTATAAGAAATTTTCCTGGCGCAGCTAAGTGCAATGCTGGCCAATAGATTTGTCTTATATGAAAGGAAAGAACTGATTTTTCTTTTCAATAATCGGGATGGCCAAGGATTGGAGAAATTAGTGAATTCTTTAAATTGAGATGAATGTCAAAAGTTACTTTATATGAGAAAGATTATTATTAATAGATTTTTTAAAAACATTTACATGGGACTTGATGTAACAATACTACATATGCGCGAGGCTGCTTTTACCTTATCCTACAACGCTCAGGCTCCGCCATCGCTGCACACGACCGGCCCAGCCAACACGATACACCAGACACGACTGCTCGCTAGCAACAACTTACTCCTACTGCTACGCAGTTCCTACTGCAGTCAATACTGCTCTTTGGTCTCAGATTCTCTTCTAGCTTACATATCGCAGGCAGCGCGTGAGCAATACATCGAAATTACATCAGCTCGAGTACGCTAGCAACAAATTCTTTAATTATGGACCTCTTAGAACGTTTGTCTACGTATATTAATGTTTTTAATTTTTTTATAATGTAGGGCATTACTTATTGAACGTCCCTCGTATGTAAACCATTCGTTAGGCTATGTGTAACGAATATCCCGTCATTGTTAGAATATACTACAATGTGAGGTCCAGAAAAAATATGAAATAAAATTTAATTTAATGGGTGAAACTTGTTACTAGGTCGGGCCTGTATTTAAAGTTGACATTCTCAGCCAGACAACAGGTCTGCAACTGGTTCACCGCAAACGGTTTAAAACTTATTCCATGAAGTTACGGGACTGCAGTCGGATAATGTTATCTTCGTCTCACGATATTTCGGCTGGCAACCGTTCAGCCATCTTCAGGCGAGTGTCAGCCTCTGGAGACTGCTAGTTGACGGTGTCAGATTCGTAGCTAAATAGAGCTCGGAGGCGCATGCGCAGTGGCTTCCGTCACAGGACCGTCCTCTATCGAAATGCGCGCCACAAATGGAACAATGTAGCAGAAGGTGACGATTTCTATTGATGACGGTCCTGTGATGGCCGCCAATGTACATACGTCTCGGCGACAGTTTTTGATATAAATCCCGCATTGTGAACTAACAGTCTCCCCTCCTTCGGCAAGCCCTCACGCCGTTCCCCCATCCCCCCCCCCCCTCTAGCACAACCCCTTCCCCCTTCCTTCCCTTAGCCCTCGCATTCCTACCCCAGGCAGATCCTTCTAGTTCGTTCTTCGTCATCAGTGTGAGGCGTCAGTGTTGTGTTCGGTGACGTTCTATAGTGACATCAAGTGCTATGGTTTTAATCGTGAGCTTGACTTGAATGTAGTTTTTCTGCTCATCGCGTGGCTGTTTCCATCATTCTACAACTTTTATGATTGGGCCGTACTTAGCCTTGTGTTCTTTTATCATTACAGGGTGTGATTCTTGGTGTAAAATACTTTTTGATTTTTATGTCAGTTTTTACAGTCATCCCGTTTTGTATGCTTTCTTCCATTACGTTCCCCTTCTTTATATCTATGTTACATTCCTAATGTCTCTCTGATGAAGAGAGCTCCAATGCTGCTGCCAGCCCGCCCTGGATGGGGAATTGAAATACAACAAAGAAAAAAAACTAACAGTCTCCAGTGGCTGACCCTCACCTGAAGATGGCTGCACAGTTGCCAGCAGATATATTGCGACAAGGAGTAAATATGATATTGCAATACCCAAAGTCCACACATTAGTCAGAATTCTGGGAAAACATCAAGAGTCAAAAAATGGTTCATATGGGTCTAAATACACTCCTGGAAATGGGAAAAAGAACACATTGACACCGGTGTGTCAGACCCACCATACTTGCTCCGGACACTGCGAGAGGGCAGTACAAGCAATGATCACACGCACGGCACAGCGGACACACCAGCAACCGCAGTGTTGGCCGTCGAATGGCGCTAGCTGCGCAGCATTTGTGCATCGCCGCCGTCAGTGTCAGCGAGTTTTCCGTGGCATACGGAGCTCCATCGCTGTCTTTAACACTGGTAGCGTGCCGCGACAGCGTGGACGTGAACCGTATGTGCAGTTGACGGACTTTGAGTGAGGGCGTATAGTGGGCATGCGGGAGGCCGGGTGGACGTACCGCCGAATTGCTCAACACGTGGGGCGTGAGGTCTCCACAGTACATCGATGTTGTCGCCAGTGGTCGGCGGAAGGTGAACGTGCCCGTCGACCTGGGACCGGACCGCATCGATTCACGGATGCACGCCAAGACCGTAGGATCCTACGCAGTGCCGTAGGGGACCGCACCGCCACTTCCCAGCAAATTAGGGACACTGTTGCTCCTGGGGTATCGGCGAGAACCATTCGCAACCGTCTCCATGAAGCTGGGCTACCGTCCCGCACACCGTTAGGCCGTCTTCCGCTCATGCCCCAACATCGTGCAGCCCGCCTCCAGTGGTGTCGCGACAGGCGTGAATGGAGGGACGAATGGAGACGTGTCGTCTTCAGCGATGAGAGTCGCTTCTGCCTTGGTGCCAATGATGGTCGTATGCGTGTTTGGCGCCGTGCTGGTGAGCGCCACAGTCAGGACTGCATATGACCGAGGCACACAGGGCCAACACCCGGCATCATGGCGTGGGGAGCGATCTCCTACACTGGCCGTACACCTCTGGTGATCGTCGAGGGGACACTGAATAGTGCACGGTACATCCAAACCGTCATCGAACCCATTGTTTTACCATTCCTAGACCGACTCTGTTGCCTGTGTCTATGTGCCTGCGGTTCTGTCAGTGTGATCATGTGATGTATCTGACCCCAGGAATGTGTCAATAAAGTTTTCCCTTCCTGGGACAATGAATTCACGGTGTTCTTATTTCAATTTCCAGGAGTGTACTATGGGACGTAACATCTGAGGTCATCAGTCTCCTAGAACTTAGAACTGCTGAAACCTAATTAACCTAAGGACATCACACTCATCCATGTCCGAGGCAGGATTCGAACCGGCGACCGTAGCAGCCATATGGTTCCCGACTACTAATTAAGTCTTTGCTAATTTTTCCAGCAGAAACTCTACCTATGTTTCTCGTTATGCAATAAAACGTAGTCATCCCTAGTCTTAGTATATAGCGATATGCACTCGCATGGCGGCAACAGCGTGAATATTAGAATCCCCTCTCAATCCTCACAAGGACAATTCACTAACTGGCTGGTTCGTTTCTCTTCAGCTGAAGCTCAGCGACGCTACAGCTAATATCTAGCTGAATGTCAGCTGCAGTGAACACAGTGTTCACCCACCTTTCTCCTCTGCGTCACACAGAACATTAAGCGCCCCGTTCTGCACTTGACGCCAGTTTACAAAAGAGTCCCTGACAATTTCGCACTTATCTTTCTCATAGCCGAACAGTCCCTCTACCTGTGTTCTTTCATTCTCCATGTCACAGCTTTTTTCGACCAATATGAGCGTTCCTCTTTTTTCTGGTAGATCTCTCTGCCAATTGCAAAGGCCCTACCATTGAAATGCATCAAAGTCTTGGCACTTAACTGTTTCCTTGTTTGTTTCCGGCAATCGGACGTTTTGTACCCGCTCTTGACGCCTAAATGTTACATGCATACATGACATGTGTACCATTCGCTGTTGAAGTGATCAACTGCATCACTGGTTTTATTTGTATCCACTCTGAATTCCGAAACGCAGTTTTCTAAGGTTTCTTTCTGTCCTGATTCTGGTGGCCCACTACTTGCTCTCCAGTATGCGTGACCTGTCCAGTCACTGACTTTCGCCATGGGACGCTCTCAAGTGTGTTTCTTGGTGCCTTCCATGGTGCGGCCTCTGCATCTGCCCACACTTGCTTCCACACAAAACATCTCCCCTCCTCTTATTTCACCCTCTGCTCACTGACAGGCATAGTATAGGAGTGGTGTGGTTAATACCATCGATTGAGTGTCGTCTCTTTTGCATTACATGCTTATAGGCAAATCTGTACATTACCACAACATGTAGTCCCTGCGCAGTTTGAGGCGCCATGTGACGGATTGCGTGGTCCCTCCCCCTGGAGGTTCGAATCCTCCCTCGGGCATGGGTGTGTGTGTGCTGTTCTTAACATAAGTTAGTTTAAGTAGTGTGTAAGTCTAGGAACCGATGACCTCAGCAGTTAGGTCACTCAGGAATCCACACACATTTGAACATTTTGCTCATTACCAGCGAAGTAAGTTACGAGTTATATTCACCTTCCCGTTACAGTGTATAAAACTCATATAATGTGCGAAGTTGACCTTCATTTAGTCTTTCACCTTACAGTAAGACTAGTTATACGCCTCTACCGACTTTGTGATCGGGCATGAAGATTTTTCCACGACGCTCACCTGAGCAGTAAGCTGAAGGGCGGAATCTGTGGGTTATCTCCTTTCTTCTTTTCTGTTTTCTGTTTATTGAGTAAGTAGTTTTGTTGTATCATAAAGATTGATTTTTAGTTTTTGTTTCCTGGAAATATAAGAGAACAGTTTTTGGCAGAATTTTCAGACATGATGGATATTAAATGTGACCACACACCGGTTTCACTCGAATATCACCGCACAATCAGTTTTTATTTGAACAAATCGATGAACAATTATTGCTTTTGAACCACACTGAATTGCTGTGCTTGGCCAAGTCCTCACTTGCACATGCGCTTCCTTCCACACATTCATAAGACTATAGAATAAACGACATTTGAAATAAAGTTTTTGCTTGTTTATGTGTAGCACATTGGATAGTAGTTGGTTTTAAACCATTATCTTTGAACTCTGACGATCTAGTATCACTTTAAACCATCTCCCGACAGATGATTAATTTTTAACATAATTTTAATAACTTACGTTTCTGTGTCGCGCAACAAGTGAGCGATTAGTTTCTCTGAACGCCATTACTTCTATTTCGACTCAACCGTCTGCGCTGACTTTAATCCACATTACACACCAATAATTAATTCTTAGTGTTCTCTACTGCGTCTTTGTGTGCTTCTCGTGCATCGTCCTGCCAACAAATCCAACAGGCGCTATTACTCCTCCATGGTCTCAAGTCTCTTTCAACTGTTTTCGTATCCCTGCTGCTATTATTTGACGTTCATATTAATTGCTCAGAGGGAGATAACAGTGATTATAAAGAGATGAAGAAGGTAGCACAGGATAGACTAGCGCCGATAGGTCATTAAAACCAGTCTACACACACACACACACACACACACACACACACACACACACACACATGCTGAAACATCTGTGTTAGATTCGATTCATACTGTTTAACATGTATTTCGTGCTGTCATGGTTAGTTGTTGGTAATCTAGTTTTATTCTTCGTGTTTGTCCCCATTCGGTGGTGCACAAGTACATTAAAGTATCAGTTTTCCAGTAAGAATCTAATTCAGTGCACAATACCTACATTTTGGGCTCGCAAATTTCCTTTCTCTCCTTATCATCTGCATGAATGAGTGAGTGCGTGAGTGAGTGTGCATGTATGTTGAATTTTTCTTACGAATGGCAACAGTACAGCATCTGACTGGCTGGTGTGGTAGCAACGGTACAGCCAAATTAGCTATCTCAATCTAGGCAAAGAAATTTCTACGTTTTAGCTACTCATTAGACAGCATTTAAGCTGGTGTCTCGCTACCTGCTGGAAGTTCACTGCAGGGAGAGCTTGCTTTCGGCACTCGGAACTGGATCTTGCATGAGTGAAGCTGGTAGTCTTAAGAGCAACTTGGAGTTGGTGAGTGTGCTAATATGAGGTGGTGTGCCGCTATTCTGTTGTACAAGTTTGATTTGCTAGTCAATTTTATTCCATTCGTTTCAATTTTAAGATTGGGTAGCTTTCTTCATGTCACGTGGCGGTGATTTCATCATATGTAATTTCAGTACCATCTTGAATAAGTTTTATTCTTGATTCCGCGTGATACTTTATTACTGTTTGCGTCTATACGGTTTACTTTGCTTTCTTGAAGTTCTCACGAGTCTTAGTAAATTTGCTTTGTTCATGAGTATTCAGGGCATTTGCGGGTGTTTCATGCCAGGATACCTTTGTTTCATGTGGCAAGTGATGCAGACAAATTTTTTTGTCGGAATGTATTCTATAGTATTCGAACGCCAATAATCCAATCACGCAGTGGCAGAGATGAACCTCTGGGACTTTGACTTACTGCGACGGGCAAAATTCTTTTTCTCTCTGTTCTTGTGTGTGTGAATCGCGACTGTTTGTGTGCTCTTCTCACATTAGGGCCTAAGACTTCTTTTTCATTTATCACCGCAATGTACCTCACCACTCAGTATTATAAGTGAGTTGATTAAATAACAGGCCACGGCAGATCATAGTTTAAAATTACGCTGTGAATTTTTAATATGTATTATTTTAATAAACTCTGTTAAACCGTGATGAGTGTTTCTCAGAGAAACACTTTCCCTTTTGTAAGATTACTTTTAATACATCCGACCTACGTTACTGAAGCGCAAATGGCGGGCCTTGTATTTGTAGGCTTTTGGCTGATTGTCTTACTGTTCCGTTGAGGCTTAACCTTCTGGCTGCTCTGATTTATCATTTGTGCTTAAATTGTTTCCATACGTTCATTCCATATATTGACTTCGATCCTTATATTAATATTAACACGTTACTTATGCTTACAAATACGGTGATGCATTCGGTTCTTGTATTATACTTTCCAATTTTAATTAAAGCGGGTGGCGAGCCAGTAAAATTTTACAGCATACGAAACTTACAGTAGGCTACAAAGTTCCACATCGGCTAATATCCTCCACTTTCAGTTTGCAAATTACTTTCCGGGTAACCATTCACCCAACTACAACATTAATGTCTCTGTACTCAGAACGTACAAAAGATATACACTACTGGCCAATACAATTGCTACTCCACGGAGATGACGTGCTACAGACGCGAAATTTAACCGACAGGAAGAAGATTCTGTGATATGAAAATGATTAGCTTTTCAGAGCATTCACACAAGGTTGGCGCCGGTGGCGACACCTACAACGTGCTGAGAAAAGGAAAGTTTCCAACCGATTTCTCATACACGAACAGCAGTTGAATGGCGTTGCTTGGTGAAAAGTTGTTGGGATGCCTCGTGTAAGGAGGAGAAATGCGTACCATCACGTTTGAGACTTTGATAAAGGTCGGATTGTAGCCTATCGCGATCACGGTTTGTCGTATCATGACATTGCTACTCGCGTTGCTCGAGATCCAATGACTGTTACCAGAATATGGAATCGGTGGGTTCAGGAGGGTAATACAGAACGCCGTGCTGGATCACAACGGCGTCGACTCACTAGCAGTCGAGATGACGGGCATCTTATCCGTATGGCTCTAACGGATCTTGCAGCCACGTCTCGATCCCTGAGTCAGCAGATGGGGACGTGTGCAAGACAACAACCATCTGCACGAACAGTTCGGCGACGTTTGCAGCAGCATGGACTATCAGATCGGAGACCATGGCTCCGGTTACCCTTGACGCTGCATCACAGACAGGAGCGCCTGCGACGGTGTACTCAACGACAAACCTGGGTGCACGAATGGCAAAACGACATTTTTTCGGATGTATCCAGATCCTGTTTACAGCATCACGATGGTCGCATCCTTGTTTGGCGACATCGCGGTGAACGCACATTGGAAGCGTGTATTCGTCGTCGCCATACTGGCGTATGACCCGGCGTGATGGTATGGGGTGCCATTGGTCACGTCTCGCTCACCTCTTGTTCGCATTGACGGTACATTGAACAGTGGACGTTACATTTCAGATGTGTTACGACCCGTGGCTCTACCCTTCATTCGATCCCTGCGAAACCCTAAATTTCAGCAGGATAATGCACTACCGCATGTTGCAGGTTCTGTACAGGCTTTTGTGGATACAGAAAATGTTCGACTGCTCACCTGGCCAGCACCTTCTCCAGATCTCTCACCAATTGAAAACGTCTGGTCAATGGTAGCCGAGCAACTGGCTCGTCACAATACGCCACCCATTACTCTTGATGAACTGTGGTATCGTGTTGAAGCTGGATGGGCAGCTGTACCTGCACACGCCACCCAAGCTATGTTTGACTGAATGTCCAGGCGTATCAAGGTCGTTAGTACGGCCAGAGGTGGGTGTTCTGGGTACTGATTTCTCAGGATATATGCACCCAAATTGAGTGAAAATTTAATCACATGTCAGTTCTGGTATAATATATTTGTCAAACGAATATCCGTTGATCATCTCTTCTTGGTGTAGCAATTTTAATGTCCAGTAGTGTAGAAGTATAACATTTACACACATATCGAATTTATGTACTTCGAATAAAATAAATTATTCTAATCAAAGATGAAGAAAGTAAATGAATAAATAAACACCCAATGAAAAACATTTGTCTCATAGTGACAAACAAAGCAATGACAACCCTGGATACAAAACTAAAGACATTACGGCATGGAAAAAATTTAGAAGACGCCTATCTCCAGCCAGTGATGGTAAGTCCTTGATTTTGAAGTTTATGATTTGAGTTGTAACACCAACAGTGTGTCGTTCATATTTTACCTTTTTCTAATAATTTTCTGGTGTGCAGCCGGTTCTCGTCGACATTCTGACATATTTCGGCCCAGAGACATCCGGCCCTCTACAGGTCAGTAGACAGTTACTGAAGAGCTCAGGTGAAGTACGGTATTTATGCCGAATTCCGCGCATGCGAAATATCTCAGCGTCCTTCGGCGCATGCGTCAGGTGATGACATGTGCGTGACAGCAGAGTTGTGTGTGCTGCCCTCGGTGTTGTAAGTGAGAGATAATATAATCCTCGAGTGTCGAAGAACACCATCGATTCCGATGTCACTGGATACTTTTAATTATCGGACTCGAATTTTTACCCATGTGAAAGCCGTTGTCACGATTTATAATATCATCGACAAGACGTAATTCCACCGATTCATTGACTACTGAATCCCAAAAACTAGAAACTGGACGCAAAATTTTTCTTCTATTGTGTTCTGTTGAGCGTCCCTTGGAAGTACAGTGTTCGGCTACTGCTGATTTTAACGGTTGCCGAGGACGGGCGCGCCGGCCGCGGTGGCCGAGCGGTTCTAGGCGCTCAGTCCGGAACCGTGCGACTGCTACGGTCACAGCTTAGAATTCTGCCTCGGGCATGGGTATGTGTGATGTCCTTAGGTTAGTTAGTTTCAAGTAGTTCTAAGCGTAGGGGACTGATGACCACAGATGTTAAGTCCCATAGTGCTCAGAGCCATTTGAAGACGGGCCATTGCAACACTCATGGAGGGTTCGTGCCGGCTGGTGTATATAAGCACCACCACATCCACAGCGAATTTTGTAAACGCCAGATTTTTCAGTTGCAAGTTTTCTTTAACGGTCCAACCAGGGTCAAACTCTTTGCTGGTAGACGGAAGAGACCTTAGATTTTATAGTCCTAAGCAATCTGCCTATTTTAGGAGATTCATTCCTGCCATACGGCAGAAAAGCAGTTGATTTATAGTCATCATTGTCTTCAATGCGTTGCCTCTTGTTATTTTAGCTGATCATGGCCTTCGTGGTTTGAAGTGAAGTGTCACCATGCTCTTTAAAACCTTTTCCAAGTATTCTAATTCTGCGTGGAGGTTTTCATCGTCCGATATTACGTACCCCAGATGTATTAAGCTACTAGAAATATTGGCGGTTTGCGAGGGGTGATGGCATGTAGATGCCTTGAGATGTAGATCTGTGTGCGAGAGTTTTCTTTACACGGAATGTCCCAGTGACCCATCATTCTTACGACGTACTACCACATATAGAACTGGTGAAGTCTTAAATTTCTCAGTCTCCATACTAAACTTGATGTTCTCATGTTATGAGTTTGAGTGACAAAGGAATTTCTAGAGTTCTTGTTTGCCAAGAGGCCACAGAACAGAAGTATCACCTACATAATGTGAGACCACCGTGGGCTTTAAAACAGCAGACTCAAACGTTTTCTCCTCAGATATTAGTCAGCACAGTGGACAAACGGCTCGCCATGGCGATACCGTGTGTTTGTTCAAGGAATTTGTTGGTAAATAAGAAATAGGCACAGGAGATACAGTGGACAAACGGCTCGCCATGGCGATACCGTGTGTTTGTTCAAGGAATTTGTTGGTAAATAAGAAATAGGCACAGGAGATAGTATGTTCAAACAATACCGCCAGGTCAACTCTGAATAAGTTACCATTAATAACTTTTTCATAGTGTGGGGCCACAGTCATAATATATGTCTTTAAAGTCAGTACCGCCATTAGACTGTTGTGTATTTACAGTGTTACATTTACACTTATACTATCATGATTTCGGCTTCAAAGTGCCATTACCAAGTGTTTTAAGTGTTATAAATTCCTTAACATGGCATACTGCGTTTTTAAAATACCCTATTAGACACATTGTCTATGAATCGATGTTTGGCAGAGCCTACTGCTTTGTTTCATTACTAAGTACACCATCTTGAATCAAATACTGTAAATAAACAACAGTCTAATGACAGTACTGACTTTAAGGAAGTTACCAATAAGATGTAATGAGTCCATTGAATGAATTTTGGTGAAAAGGTGAGACCACACCAAGACTAGCTAGTAAATTCAAGCTGCTAAGCTTAACTGTCTCCAAGCGATTGACAAAATTCACAGAATTACGATATGGTGATAATACTTACCCAAATACGGCTTGAGGAGAACGGTCAGATGTTTTGCAGTAGAATACGCCGAGGCACCGACATTACTCACTATTAATCGTAGAGGGATACGATCCTTGTCAGTCTTGGGAAGACCGTATAGTCTTGGTGGTACTGAATTTTGTGGTCTGAGCCTCTTCATAACTTGGTTAGGTAGAGAACTAGCATTCAAAAGAGTAGCAGTTTTTCTTGATTTACGACTCGTTGGGTTCACTTTAGATTTTTGCCATACGTGGAATCACATAGCTGACTATATATCTTCTCGCTGTATGCTTCCCTTACCAAAAGCCAAAAATAGGGAGACAGCTAAACAAAAATAAAATCAAGGCTATTTTCCATCCATCAGCCAAGAGCTTGGCCCTGGTTGGATCCGTTGACGATTTACATGCGAAAAAAGCGGGCGCTTACAAAAATCTCTGTGAGTTTGATGCTGCATAAACAGGACAGATGACATGAACGGTCCAGGAGCGTTGTACAGAACACGAAAGAAACGCCAGTATTCGGCAACCGTTAAAATAAGCAGTAGCAGAACACATTTCTATGGCACACTGAATAGAATACAACAGAGCGAAAGTTTTAGGTCCAGTTTCCAGTTCATGAGATTCTGTAATCAGGGAATCGGTGGAAATACGTCTTGTCGATAATCTTATAAATCGTGGAAACGGCTCTCAACTGGAGGAAACTCGAGCCCAACAATTAAAATTTCCCAGTCACGGTGGAATCGACAGGGTCATTCGATACTCTATGATTCGATCATCTGTGACTTCCACCAATGAGGGCATCACACTCAACTCCGCTGTCCCATGCACGTCATAACCTGACGCATGCCCCGAGAGAAGCCAGCAAACTTCGCATGCGCGAGATTCGGCGTAAATACCATGAATGCGGCAGGACTTTTCAGTGGCTCTTCAGTCACCTGTGTATGACCTGACGTCTCTGGCACGAAATGCCATGGCAGACTGTCGACTGGATCAGGGTGTACACCCGAAAATCACTTGAAGAAGAACCACGCCGGCAAGATTTTAGAAAACAGATCGAGTATCTCTAAGTGGAGGAGATGGTGCAGGATATCCTCCACCTGGACAAATTACTTAAGGTAAGAGCCAGATTAATGTGACTTCATTTTTTTATTGAATGTGGAGACAATATTAAGATTCCAACTTACGACAGATTTGTTCATTTTATTAATAGCCTAACTGCTATCAATATAAAAAAAAATGGTTCAAATGGCTCTGACCACTATGGGACTTAACGTCTATGGTCATCAATCGCCTAGAGCTTAAAGCTACTTAAACCTAACTAACCTAAGGACATCACACAACACCCAGCCATCACGAGGCAGCGAAAATCCCTGACCCCGCCGGGAATCGAACGAGGGAACCCGGGCGTGGGAAGCGAGACCACAAGCTGCGGGCTCAATATAAAACGCAGGCTGAGTATGGCCCAAGTCAGAGAACAATACCGTCTTACACGTCGTCAGTTAGAAGTTGTTTCCAGGAATTTATTTTATTTACATCTGAAGATTGCAGCAAACTGCTCTTTCCGCAGTTAGGACTGTGCTGATGCTGTATCCTGTGACAAGGCAGACTGGGTCCACAGGGACAGTACAAATAGACAGAGTACAAAGTTTGGACGACTCGCGAAAGCCGCAAGAAGCTATTTATGGACTATCCGTAGTGAACCTCACGAGGAGATATTTTCACGAAGCGACTATATAAGTGCTTGCGAAGGTTTACACTTGGCTCTTACACCTACTTCACGTCCTTTAATGGATTTCATCAGATCTATTGCGGAAGCCATTAGACCTCTCTCTGTGGATTCTACAGACGAAGTTCGATGAGAGTCTTCCGAACCCTGTTGAAGTGTGCCCCACAATGGAGTAACATCTCGGCAGCTCAAGCAGTTACTCTCCGCAGCCTCCGAGAAGATACTATCACAGTCGGGGATAGAGATAACGGCACGGTTCTTTTGGCAAGGGAAGCCTACAGGGAGAAGATGTATAGTCAGCTTAGTGATTGTACGTGCAACAGAATTTAAAAGGGCACAACGAGCCGTATATAAAGAAAAACTGCTACTCTTCTGAACGACTGTTCTGCATTTAAAGAAGTTTTCAAAAGCATGAGACAACATAATGCAGTTCCACCAAGACTATACGGTCTTTCCAAGATTCCGAAGGATGGTGTCCCACTACGATTAATAGTAAGTAATACTGCTGCCTCGACCTATTCTGCTGCAAAACATCTGGCTTCTCCACTCAAGCCGTATTTGGGTAAGTGTTACTACCATATACGTAATTCTGGGGATTTTGTCAATCGCTTGAAGAGAATTGGGCGTAGCAGCTCGGATTTAATTGTTAGCTTTCATGTGGTCTCACTTTTTAACACAGTGCCTCCAATGGACTTATTACATGTTATTGGGAACTCACTTTATGCTCACCTGAAGGTAATGTTTGAACTTACTCTGTCCTCAACCTGACTTTATTTAATAACGAATTCTCTGGAGAAACAGACGAGTCGCACATATGGAGCCCTTTGACAACTGTGGTAGCCAATTCTTTTGTGGAGGACTTCGAGGAAAAAGCACTTGAGTCTGCTGTTTTAATCTCACGGTATTTTGCCGTTATGTAGATGATACGTTTGTTGTATCGCCCCTCGGCAGAAAAGAACGGGAGAAATTCCTTCTCATTATATGAGAACATCAAGTTTACTATGGAGACTGAGAAAGATGAAACTTTACCAATTCTAGGGCTATTACGGCTTACGAATGATGGGTCATTGGGACATTCTGTATAGAGAAAAGCTACGCACATAGATCTATATCTAAAACCATTAGCTGCCATTATCCAGAACAAACCTCCGATCTTCTTAATACGTTAATACACTATGTGATCGAAATTATCCGGACACCCCCAAAAATATACGTTTTTCGTATTATGTGCATTGTGCGGCTACCTAATGCCAGGTACAACATATCAGCTACCTCAATAGACATCGTGAGAGAGCAGAATGGGGCGTTCCACGGAACTCAAGGACTTCGAACGTATTCAGGTGATTGGGTGTAACTTGTGTCGTGCGTCTCTACGCGAGATTTCCACGCTCCTAAACATCTTTAGGTCCACTGTTTACGATGTGATAGTGAAGAGACAACGCGAAGGGACACGTGAAGCACAAAAGCGTACAGCCCAACCTCGTCTGTTAACACAGAGACCGCCGACAGTTGAAGAGGGTCGTATATTATAACAGAGAGACGTCTATCCAGATCATCACATAGGAATTTAAAATTGCATCCGGATCCACTGCAAGTACTATGACAGGTGTGCAGGAGGTGAAAAAACTTGATGGTCGAGCAGCTGCGTATAAGCCACACATCACGCCGTAAATGCCAAACGACGCCTCGGTTGGTGTTAGGAGCATAAACATTGGACGATTGAACAGTGGAAAAACGTTGTGCGGAGTGAAGAATCACGGTACAATATGTGGCGATCCGATTGCAGGATGTGAGTATGGCGAGTGCCCGGTGAACGTGATTTTCCAGAGTGTGTAGTGCCAGCAGTAAAATTCGGAGGCTGTGGTGTTATGGAGTGGTCGTGTTTTTCATGGAGCAGGCTTGCACCCCTTGTTTTGCGTGGCACTATCACAGCACAGGCCTACATTGATGTTTTAAGCACATTCCCACTGGTGAAGAGCAATTCGGGGATGGCGATTGCATCTTTCAACACGATCGAGCACCTGTTAGTAATGCACGGCCTGTGGCGGAGTGGTTACACTACAATAACATCCCTCTAATGGACTGGCCTGCTCAGAGTCCTGATCTGAAACCTGTAGAACAGCTTTGGGATGTTTTGGAAAGCCGACTTCGTGTCAGGCCTCACCGACCGACATCGATACCTCTCCTTAGTGCAGCACTCCGGAAGAATGAGGTGCAATTCCCCCAATAAACCTTCCAGCACCTGAACGTATGTCTCCGAGAGTGGAAGCTGTCATCAAGGCGAAGGGTGGGCCAACACCATTTCGAATTCCAGTATTACCGATAGAGGGCGCCACGAACTTTTAAGTAATTTTCAGTCAGGTGTCCGGATACTTTTGATCACATAGTGTACATCAGACGCACGTAATGTTGGATGATGAAAATCTTCAAGCAGAGTTAGAATACTTGGATAACTGTTTAAAGATAATGATTACACTTCACGTCAAATAAGGAAGGCCCCACACAGCTCTAATAACAAGAAGCATTGCACTGAGAACACTGATGAAGAGTATAAATATATATGTCAAGTATGTGTCTTCTATAATAGGCAGATTGCTTAGGAAAATAAAATCAAGGTTATCTTCCGTCCACAAGCGAAGAGCTTGGCCCTGGTTGGACCCGTTAAAGACGACTTACAACTGAAAAAAGCGAGCATTTACCAAATTCTCTGTGAATGTGGTGCTGCATATATACGCCAGATGACACGAACTATCCAGGAGCGCTGTGTAGTAAACGAAAGATACACCCGTCTTCGGCAACGGTGAAAATCAGCAGTAGCAAAACACGGTATCTCCATGAGTCACAAAAGAAATACAATAGAACAGAAATTTTAGCTTCAGTTAGCGGTT
Organism: Schistocerca gregaria; assembly: GCF_023897955.1. NCBI lineage: Eukaryota > Metazoa > Arthropoda > Insecta > Orthoptera > Acrididae > Schistocerca > Schistocerca gregaria. The sequence goes on along the minus strand of NC_064922.1, from coordinate 925,211,340 downwards.
TTTGGGATTTAGTAATAAAAAAAAGGGTGGAAATACATGTTTACGATAATCTTATCAACTGGACAAAAATCTTATAAACTGGACAGAAATTAGAATTGTATGATGAAAATTATGCAGCCACGGCAGAATGAATAAGGTCATTCGATACTCAATGGTTATATAAGCTCTCATTTCCACCACCGAGGGCAGCACACACAACTCGGCTCTCGCGCCCGTGCTCACCTGACACAAACACTGAACGCCGGCAGCACATTACGCATGCGCAAAATTCGGTGTGAATACTATGGATGCACCTGGGTTCTTCAGTAGTTGTCTACTCACCTGCAGATGGCAGGACGTCGCTGTGCCATATATCGTGGAAGGATGTCGATAGGATCCGGCTGCACACCAGAAAACTGTTAGAAGAAGGAATAAGTCGGCAAAATTTCAGAAGTTACATAAATATTTTCCCTGGATTTTGAGTATATTTTTGTCACTGTGTTTAGTTATGGTTTTGTATTGTACATGAACGGTTTAGACCCGCCACGGTAGCCGAGAGCACTAACGCGCTGCTTCCTGGGCCCAGCGCACTGACGACGAGGGCCGGTGTGCCGGCCAGCCTGAATGTGATTTTTAGGCGGCTTTCCACATCCTGCTAGGTGAATACCGGGCTGGTCCCAACATCCCGCCTCAGGAAAACGACTGGCAGACATCTGAAACACGTTCGCACTACTCCATGGATTACACTAGCCGCAGACAGTTGGGGTGCACACATTCAATCCCGGAGGGAGTACGGGGTGGCGACAAGAAAGGGATCTGGCCGCCCCTTAAAAAATTAACACGCCAAATCTGGTTAACCGTAACAGCAGACCCCGCAAGTCCCGATTAATGCTTGGAAACGGAGATTGTACTTGAACGTTTTCTATATCAATATGTCATCTGAAAAAATATTGCATAGTGTAGCAGTTCATGTAAGGAATTGATGGTAAGTACTGTGTAGAGAGGGTAGGAATTGCAGGAAGGAAGTCCCCATGTTTTATGGAAACAAAGTCGCGCCAATAGAAAACGTGGAAGGCGTGAGAAGAATACACCAATGTTAATGCGGATCTGATTCACCATTGAAACAGCTGGTTCCACTGTTGGCCATCAGCTGTGAATGCAAGAAAGACGCATAGAAATATTTCCATGTTAATGGATTAGGAACGGGACTGTGGGCAGAGAAAGTCAAACAAGTGAGAAAGGCATAACGTTGATTTTATCATTATCTGCCGCTTATGCAATTTTTTGAATATGATCATCGGAGACGTCGATGACATGCTGTAGAGTGCCAGAATTGTACTTGGTATCCAAAACTGGGACTCATTTTTCCCAGCGTAAATTACTTCCACATCATCGCTAAAGCATGCCTACCACGTTTCACTGCCATACTATGATTACGGCCCATAGTGGATCTCCGTGAGTACCCGCGGTTTAATTTAAACCAGCCAGTACCAGTCAGTCGTCAGCCTTCAAACTTAGCACCTCCCGGCTAATGTCGTACAGGGTGATATCGTGATGACGTTACAGACTTTCAGGGAAGCTGGAGAAGAGTGAATGTATCAGTTTGAGGTAAGGGGGTGTAACCTCCCCCTCACTTATCGACCTTTATGACAGTGAAAAATTAAACCGCGTGTACCTAATGGAAATTTGGGGAAAGCATCGTCACCAAAGTTAATCTGTCGGTAAAGAGGGAGGAAAGGGTTACATCTAAATAAAAGGAAAAATGCAAATGAAACTGGTGGAAATTAATTTTGAAAATGGGTAAAGTTAATAAAGAAAGTAGATGTGCGGCCGTTACGTTAACAATTAATTGGCGTTAATTAGATATTTGAGATTTGGGGAAAATTATGGTCGCCAGTCCTATGGCCAATTACTATAGTAACTGAAAAAGAAAGGTTATCTCACATACAATTACCACTAGAAGCGTGGCAACTGAAGGTTGACACGTGCAGTGTGAAAACTGAAAGTTTGTCAGAAGTAATAAATTTCACTACACTCTGGCTTAATTTAGCGAAAGAAATAAAAAACCAGAAAACTGAAAGTCAATTTAGTGACTGAAATTAATAGTAAACTTTGTTTCTGAAGCACTACGAAATTCAATAAAATAAGATTAGTCTTGGGCTACCTCAACAATCATTTCAAAAGCCACTTGAATCTACGCAATTTAGAAATAAGAGATTTAACTTTGAACTTGAATTAAATGATTTTGAACAATTAACAATAGTAAAATTTAGTACGTACCAAGCTGAGCTGAGGTCACAGGTAAGCTAAAATATGGTAACAAAACTCGCACTCTTAATTTGTGGTTGTGTAATCTAAATATTGTAGCCAGCTATGAATACTTTAACTGAACTTTGAAATTAAAGCAGCGAAATGGAATAATATTACTTTAATGCTGGCGACTGAATTTCAACGACACTAGGGTTCATTCCGGAAAAGGAAGGGACCCTGCTTGGTAATGCAATTGGGACAATGAGCAACAAATGTTCATGCTAAGTTGCTGTAATTATAGTTACGAAAATGGAACAGTTTGAAAAGCTGAGGTCTGCCATACAGTTCTAAAACTTTACGTGCTTCCAGTCTTCCTTGTTGGTTGATTGAAGGTTTGAAGCCGTCGATCCAGGAGGTGGCGACAGTCACTCATTGTCGGCCGTCGCTGTTGCAGAAGCTGGATTTTGGCGCGCTTTCTTCTCGACACGGTCACCAGGCGAAACGAGCTCTTGATGTGCGCCAGCTAATGCTTCCCATCCGCGACACCGTATCAGAAACTATCATAGCAAGTCAAGCTCAATTACATGCTGCCAAACCCCGAACGCGCGGCAACTCGCGGGAGCGTCACACAACACACCTGCTCCACCGCCCTACTCCCACCAGACTCTCCTCTGCCCGCGCTCCACGGGGCAGAGTTAACACTACCAAAGATCCTAAACACTTTGGTTCTTCACACGACCTATCGATGTAGTCGTTCGATAGCATAGTTTTCTCTAGGCCAGACACAGCGTAAAATACAAATAATATTTACAAAACAAGCCAATTATACATCGACATAAATGCATAAATATATATATATATACAAATAGTAAAACAATTACAATATATAAAGACACAGAAACGTTATATCTTCAGGTAACAAAATAAGGAAAAAAATTACAGTACAATAGATGGAAATAGGAGGATATGCATTTCCGGCGTTACACGTGCCCCACATTGTCTGAGGATGTTAGTGTAACCTAAACAGACTCAGAAAATGTCCCAAAAAGGGAAAAAAACCAGCGAAAAGGCATATGCTCAAAACATCAAGAAAATTTAGCATTAGGCTGATTAACCATAAACCAATTTCTAGACCATAATAATTGAGTTGAGACACTCCTAATCTTATTCCACACTGTCATCTTACCACAAAAGAAAACAGGTTGACAACATATTAAAATTCATAGAAAACATAGAAAATGGTTTAGCTATTCTAAAATCGTCAAAATTGCTAACAGTATCAAGAAATGGAATTCTATTTACAAAATTAACCAGAGTACATGGTCATAAAAAACAGGTACATCAAAATACGCAAGTTAATAATTAATTACACAGAATATACATTTTATATAACCTTTTCATAATTAATATTCTCGTCATGAGAGTCCACATAACGCTAAACAAGAAAATACTATACAGCAGAACACATAAATATTGACAGCAGAATTCTTTCACATCAGCTGTCCGGGAAGAAAAACAACTCCGCCTTCCGTACCCGCAAGTACAAAGAATGCCGACAGCGCCACAAGAGCCGACAGCGGCTCCGCCTCGCCAGTATTGTCGCGTCCACCTGTGCGGCACGCTTGATCTCACTCGTCTGTGTAACGGCATTTCCAGAACGCCCGTTCACTGAATTCTTTCGGAAAAACTCACTCCCGAGTAATCTCAAGGAGCCCATTAACACTACCACAGTGGATCACTCAACACTGTCCATCATCACACGCTTGTACTAGCCTGAAACTTAAAACAACGTCAAGTACATCGGCAATGACTACTAAATCACATATTTATGAAATCTTACAGCTAGTTATAAAATCATATTTACATTTCTTAATCTACTGTGACTCAGCTGAAAACTTAAACTAGCATCTTTGATTTTTCAAGTGATTAAGAGTCAGTTACTCTTAAATCATTTAGTCAAAATTAATTACTTAGCATTTGTGTGAGGTATACCAATGACTTTATACGCTCCATTATAAACAAACTTAAATTTAGAGATTTATGTCTATCTCGCTCGATTTCTCATGAGCTTTTACAAGTACTAAGTCTCCGATTGCAAACTTAGCAATAAGCGCTTTTTCGTCATGACGACTTATGCGAGCATGGACTTTTAGCTTCATTACTTCTCATTATGTCAATCCGTGGAGGGAATTTGATTATCTCTTCCACAAGTCCCGGTTTGTCTGAAAACACACTCTTATTCCTCATTATTACTTCATACAGGCCTCGTCAAAACTAACTACTATAGTTTTATCTTGTGGCGTACATGTCAAAGTTTTGCTTTCGCAATTAATCACTGCACGGTACTTTAATAGCCAATCTAACACGTAGTTAAGTCTGGCACGACGACGAACTCTTGTTCAAATCGTGCCCCACATATCTAGAAGTTGACAATTTGTTTTTGACCGGTTTACTGGCCTTCCCAGTAGCACCAATAATTTTCACTCCTGTTACTGGCATAACTACGATACCAGGCCTGTCTTTCAGTAACTCAAATATTTTTCCAGATACAGCACTCAATTCTCCACCGGTGTCAATCAACACGTTTTGTTGTAGGTCGTGCATATTAACAGACACTACTATCTGTCTACACTTATCCTCGACTGTTTCTTTATTTGCCCACAGTAAATCCTCGTCTATATCCAGGTCATTCCAGAAAAAAACCATCCGGCTTTGATCCTAAATCCGGCTTATCTGGCGGATTTTTCAGCCTCTGTTCACATACAGTTTTAATTCCAACACGTTTGTCCTGAGGCTTAGTGTGTAGCTTCGCCTCCAATACCGAAACCTTCTCCTGTAACTCGTCAACTAGTGAGTGTTGCTTTGCTATCAATTCACTAATTGTCACCTTCGTTGATTCCTCTTTGGTCAGATTGATCTCATCTGCCAATCTACCTGGAGGAATGTGCCCAGTAGTATCTGCAATTACTTCCTCTAGATGTGCGCAACCCACACTGCTACCGTCCGACTGTATAACGTCAGCTCTAACCTCATACACGCTGTAATCTACATGCTTTTCAACCACTCGTGTCCGGCTATCACTAAAATTTTGGTAATCTTTCTCCTTAATACTTTCGCAATGTTTAAACTGGAGTTTCGCGTCGGATGGGTCGGTTACTTCTACCACTATAACTTTCGGTAAGGTCTGCCGGTCAGGGCCAGAACTTCCCGTTACTACTTCAACATCCAACTCCTGCGGTACGAAACACGATGAATCTTGCTCGTGCTCATCATTAACACCAACTATTTCTGGTAAAGTCTGCCGGTTAGGGCCAGAACTTTCCATCACTTCACAAACACTATCTTCCTGCGGGACGAGGCGCGCAAATCCTGCCCGCGCTCCCCATAAACACTTCTCCCGTTCTGATATCCCTGACAGTGAAATACATGTGTCAGTACTGATGTTGCTAAGATGGTACGGTAGGTAAGTATCAGAGGTGATACTGTGACACAAAACAGGACAAAAGTGTAGAGTAAACATGGACTTTAAAATACATATCATCAGAGCTAGGGGCACTCGTTTTTCAACAATGAATTTCACAGTAGCGAAGATGGACAAGTGATCATAGCTTTTAAAGTGTGCATTTTAGGGAACGTATGCTTACTAGCAATTTTTGTCTTGCTTTGTCGTCTTTAGTAGAAACGCATAGTTGAGTCCTTATTATCTAGTCTCTCGTCAACGTAAGTGTAATTCGAGTGTGCAGCCGGACTATGTCTGCTACAAGTCATGTTACCTGTGACAGAACGCTGTTACGATTTCTAAGACATACCTTAGCCTCATAATTATATTGAAAAAACTGTCATAAATTCTTAAAAAAACTGTCAGAGGCTTGTCTTACGTTGAAAAGAAACTTACTGATAAAGTCACGTTCAAAAATAGTGTCAACTATTTCACAGTACTGGAATAGAATTTAAATTTCATAAAAATACGAACATTAATCTGAAAATATCATTATTATGGGAGTATGGTTTAACGAAAATTCAAGATAAATGATTAATTTCCGTTTTACTTTTCATTATTTGCATAGTGAGGCAAGTTTCTGTTCCATTGTATATACTTGTTCATGGACATCTGTATAAAGAAAGTTGATCTTCAGATTAATTCTCTGATTACTTTATATGTTACTTTACTCAGAACCATCCAGACTATTTTCATAATCGTTGATGCGAAGGAGTGATGTCCTTGCTTGCTGGTGTGTCAAAGGAAAGTTATAACGCCTCTTGTTCTTGATGATTTGGTAGATTTGCACTTGGCCTCGGCTAAAACTCGGCGACAGTCGGTAGAGAGTTTAGATCGTTGTCAAGTCACGAAGACGACGTTCCACAAAATAACAGTGCTGAACAGAAATGTCGACGTGCGTGAGATATTTACATCACCAAGAATCGTAATTAAACGTTCGTAATCGATGTTTAACCGATTAATGATGAAACATTAATGACAAAACCAGTACAGTTACATTCACAACAAGTTCCCCACAAGTTGGTCGTCATTTCAAGTATCTAAAAAAATCGTAACAGTGGGCTTGTTATTTGAGTCAAAGGTTCTACACAAGCGCCGAGCGCTACAGTCAAATATCATCGCTGCGCGTAATTGTTACTCGGGAGTTTCATGTCAATAATTTGATAGAATTTTAAATCACAAATTCACGACTTGTCACGAGAGGGTGTTTTATTGCACAATCATTCACTTCCTAACCGAGCCTTGAGGAGAAAACTTTCCCAGGTGTTGGTGAGATTTAAATTAAATGCTTCGGACCTATCACTGATGTTCCATAAACCACTGGCTACTATGAATGAAAATTGTCTATCAGTGTTCGTTGCCTAAATCACTGTCTAAGTAATGTTTAGTTCAATTATCTAGTTAAAAGTTCACATCATTCTAGTAGGTAAAAGTCCTCCGTTCGAATTCTAATGCCGTGATATTTGAAGTCAGAACATCGTATTACTGCGTCATAAAGGATAGCAATTATTCAATGTCAAAAACAATCTAAGCACGCCTACATGTACGAGCACTCAAATATACGACCTGCTTCGGCTAACTCTCGTGACGTAGTGACAATGCATTGACTTATACTTCGTCATTACTCACGATTCCCAAAGAGTACTCACACGGAGTTTTCTTTGGGATCGTTGGTTCTACTTTGCGAATGTTAATTTATGTTAATTTTGCGATTTATTATGATTTAGATTTTAATTTTACTGAAATTTAATATTTCTTTCGTAGATTGCTAAACTGTCAAGTCTTAAATTCCGGATTTAATTACTTGTTATTGTCCTAATAATAGTGATAAATGGAACTTCGTTCGATTATTCACTTTTCTGGGAATTTGGGACTTCAGGGAAAATCTTTGGGGTATTGGGAGCTAATTTTTTATTTTTATTTCTCACCCGAGGAAGTGACATTACAAAGTGCATTATCAATACTATAGTGAAATGTGCATTTGCTACAGTCGCAGGTTCGAATCCTGCCTCGGGCATGGATGTATGTGATGTCCTTAGGTAAGTTAAGTTTTTACTAGTTCTAAGTTCTAGGGGACTAATGATCTCAGAAGTTGAGTCCCATAGTGCTAAGAGCCATTTTTTTTGTTGGTGCATTTGTTTTTCACTAAACAATTATTGAAGAGATTTTCTTACTCATTCTAATTTTGGGTCAAAATAACACAGTCTTCTCGCTCACTAACATGAATGTCCGATTTGGACTGGCGGTGGTAATTTTGTGTTTCTAGAGTTATATTGTATTTCAGAGAGAAATACGTAACGGGGAGTAACCTAACCAAAAGAATCCATCAGTAAAACGATTACAGTCAAAATTTAGTAAATACCACGCGACGTACGAGCGATGATCGGAATGTAATGCACAATAGCTTTATTACAGAGACGTTTAATAACTGTAAAACAAAAAGAACCACAAATCAGCTCACATCTGTTCTCTTATTTTTGCTCTTCAAATTGTGTTTTTCTGTGTTGTCGTGTGAAGTATTGTGACAATCATGGCATGTGAAAAACGTAATACTAGGCTCCAAAGTAAACTGAGAAATGACAGTGAATTCAAAAGCAGTGTGTTAGCGCCACCATGTAATGATTTAACCAATGTTCAAAGTAGTAATTTGGTAATAGTGCGTAGGGAAATGGAGCGGGATACAAATAGTGGTGTAGGCAGTGAAACAATTAGTGAACAGGGAAGCATTATCGATCGATCGGTCGGCAACAGCTCGCGTCAGGAATCCGAAATGATAGGACACAATCTTGCAAATACTGTACATTCAGGTTTTGCTTCCTCGCCGATTTCTCAAATAAGTCAAGACACATTTTCTGCTTGTCAAAATGTGAATGTTGCCGGTGCAAATGCACTGCCGAAAAGCATAGAGGAACAGATTCCCGACACTAATACATTATTGTTGCAATTAATGCAACAAATGGAACAAAATCAGAGAGAAACAGAGCAAAAGCTTCAGAAGTTAGACACAATGGAACAACACCAGAGACAAACACAGCAACAGTTTGACACAATGGAACAAAATCTTAAAAAATTAGACACAATGGAACAAAATCAGAGACAAACACAGCAAAAGCTTCAAAAGTTAGACAGCACACTTGAACAAACACGTGAAGATTTAACTACTGAGTTACATAACATTGAATCGAAATGTCAAAAATGTAATGACGTAAAAACGCAGCATTTTCAACCTATTTTTTCGCGGCATGAAAATGCATTACAGAATCACGAAGCAGCCATAAAAGAACTGCAAACTAGTGTTCATGAAAATCATAAGACCTTGCAAGATAAAAGTGACTCAGTTGCATCCACCGATTCGGTTACGCAACTTGCAAGAACTCAGGAAAACTTAAACGACACAGCAGATGCGATTTCAACACAAATGGACACCCTGAAACTTGGTTCAGAAAAACACACTGAGGAAATGTGTTCACTATCGGAGAAAGTAGCCGAACTTTCGGATCAGTTCACTAATTTATCTGCAAAGGTAGATGATGAGCTGAATGACACACGACCTGTAGCCATCACTGACACAGAAGAGTATGAACAAATTAAGAAATTCAAACAAAATCAGAATCAAATTAATACGCAATACAAAAGAGAAATCCGGGAAGTACAAGATCAGTTGACGCAGGTAATACAAAAATTACGTATTTCAGAGGACATTCGCGCTCCAACACGGGAAGAGGGACTTACAAATAGGGAAAAGCCACAAAATAATAACACAGGGCATTTCGGAAATCATGAAAGAAATTAGCAAGGTGCACCGAATTTTGAGATGAAACCGCTGACACGACGTAACGATGACCGATATGCTACTCGCCGACACGATGATTTTGACTATAAGCTGTTCATTACTGCACAGAAATTCAAAACATTTAACAAGTCTGGCAACGACATTCATCCACAAGCGTGGCTCCATCAATTCTCTCATTGTTTTCCTCCCAACTGGTCATTAGAGCACAGATTAGAATTATTATGTGTGGCTTCTTGGAGAATGAACCAGCTGTAATTGTCACAGTGAAGGAGAATTTTATCATGCCTTACTCTGTGCATATTGGTCTCAAGCTACACAAGACCGAGTAAAACATAGTATCATTATGATGAAACATTTCGAACAATCTGAATTTTCCAGTCTTGTGAAATATTTTGAAGACATCTTACATAAGAATTAATATCTTTCAAACCCATACAGCCCCTCAGAACTCATCCGCATTTGCTTAATCAAATTGCCTGAACATTTACGACATATTATTTTGGCAGGACGTTGCAAAGAGGACATTGATGCTTTTCAGGGACTGTTACAAGAATTCGAAATTGACACTGACAATCGCGGAATGTGAAAACAGGAACACAACAATTACAGGTCACATCCTTCACAATTCCGCTATGAAAGAAATAATAACTGGACGCGACAAGGCTATTCTCACAACACAAATCATGACCAAAACAGACACCACCCATACGACAACCACTGGCAGAGTAATAGTTACAGAGAAAGGTCGCACTTCCGTAGTAATGAATATAACAGAGACAAACATAGAAACCGACAATATATCAACCAGAACTATTATTATCAGGGGAGACAGAATAACTTTAGACGCAATGGTCCAGCGTGCAGTTACAATTCACGAAGAAAGTCTCCACCACGTGACCGAAAAGAAATTAATTCAGAAATTACCGACATGACAACAGACGATATGATCGTAACGACAGACCTCAATTGCATCAGAACTGGCGGGATTCAAACAGGGCAGGGCCTTCTCGTCAAGGTGAATTTGTAGAAGTTAGGTCTCCTAATCCCAATAACGACGCACGCCAACAAAGAGGCAGACAATGACTCGCACCGCAGGCAGCCGCGTGCGCCGGCTGGCTCAGAGAAAAATAACATAGACGCTAACCTTGAGAAAAGTTCCAGTAATCTTTACCGACGTTTACCACATGATAATTGCATTCAAGTTGAAACTCTTGAGTACTATTAAAAGTAAAGGATTGCACCATATTTCACATGTGAAACCGTTTATTGTAAGATAATCTGCTTTTTAACTTTGTCTTTGCCATAAAATTTTTCACTTCCCGTTACTAGTACTCTTTTTCACACTTAGAAGCTGTTAACATGCAACCATGTTTGAAGTTAAATATCCAGTCAAGAACCAAGAAAACTTATTTAAACAGAAATTACGAATGCATTGTTATAGTGAACAGACGTCACAGTGTTATTGTGTGTGTACATTCTTGCTTGTTAGTTGCACGATTACGTAACGACTATAAGGCTGACATACTTAGAACATTTACCAGTACTGCTAATGAGATTTTAATGCAACATTTTGGTTACTTGAAAATACATTCTGGATTTAAAGTACTTTCTGTGTGATACCAGATGACTCAGTGGTTAGTTTATGTGACACCTACACGATTTTATCACGACGCTACTAATGAGTGACAATTTACAATGTTGCTTTTGCATTGTATCTGTTTTATATCTGAACAGTTTTTCTGTATTATTCTGGAAAGTAGAACATGATTTAGTAGTAACGTTAGTGGTATAGCTACAATGAGACAGCCTTTTCTGTAGCACAGCAATACGTACAGTACAGTACTTACTTCATCACGGCAATAAGCGTAATAACTAAGATATCTATACGCAAAGTATTTCACTTTCGTTTATTATGAGTTAAGTACATTGACTTCGGCAGAACTTAGCTTTTGGAGGACAATAACTACGACACTTCCACAGAGATTGTCGTACAGCAAGACGCACATTTAACGCTACAGGACACGCATTTGAGTGATTACGTTTGTACTTAAACCATTTATTTTTCAACATATTTGAATTACTAAGAAACTTTTCCGTGATACATGTCATTCCATTGCTGTAATCTGTAACACATGAGGATATAATTACATTAATCCTCAGGGGGGTACACGCCTACTTTGTGTACCATGTGTCTGGCAAGCACAAAGAGCCCTAGCTAATATCGTATTTGTTTATACAACTTTACACATCGGTACCATATTACTCTAACACATAAATTACACAGCTATGTGATCATTTAACTGAGATACAAACATTTTTTTTTATTACGTCAGTGACACATGTTTACGCAATTACACAGTTGGATAATTTCACACTTATGAAATTGTATTTGGTCTGTACTTTGTGAAATGTTCATATTTTTTCGGAACCATTGTGATATTATGAGAGCTTTTAATGATGTATTTGGTATGGGATGATGATTTTTAAAGTACGTTTGAGGTAGATAACACTATTGAAATGAGCAGAGATAATTTTTTAGGTTTTGAAGTTATTGCGGAAAGCTACGATGATTTTGAGATTTGGCTGAGGTTTTATGATGTTATGATGACGATATGTATTATGCTGTTGCTGCATGTTTATGATCAATAAGCTGATGCTATTTGAGTTATTTGATTATGCTATGTATCTGTTATGATGAAATATTGAAGAAGTGTCGACGAATAAGGTAAGGAATAATGAGTAGTGGTTAGGGACTCTGGTTTGTGAAAAAGGTTGTTAGAAACCAAGAATCGTACTTTAAGAGTTATGAAATGTATGTAAGTGCGTGAATGTATTACAATGCCGACGATAATTTTTTGGACACTGTTATATCAATAGGATTTTGTTTCTACAGATGAATAACACAAATTCTTGACCTGTGAAATTTTTTATATGAGACTGCCACTGTAGCGGAAACTGGTGTCGTAAATATTTCGGTAACAACGTTAAGTGACCACCTGCACGTAATGCGTCGTGGGCACCCAGATGCGTGACAGCCACCTGGAAACAAGCCATTAGTGTGTGGCTTTCAGAGGCACAGGTGAAAAAAAAGAGGCCATTATCCTCGCTATTGACATTTCTTTGTAGAAAGCGTCGCAAATACGACACGCTCAAACTTGAAAACATATGATTACACTTTGGAGTTCTTAATTTATGATATTTACTGAAATTAAATGATGAGAAACATTTCATGTCTATTGCCTTGCTAGTTGGAAGATTGTTTACTGCATTATGAAATGACTTATGGCTAGCGAATGACGTTTCGCTCCTTGCTTTGCCTATTTTGTTTAATATCTAGTTTCTAGCTGCACTGCAGCATTGGTTACAATAAAATTTAATGGATGTACTAATATAGATATTTTATGCCTACTGATCCAGTAAATAATAACTTTATGATGTACTTAAAAAACGAAGGAGCACAAAAAGACTTCCCTTCACAGGAACTGCATACATAATTTTCTTTTCAAGTACTTGGTAATTTTTATGGTAGAATAACTTCTTGTGGTGCACCACTTTAATGACATAGATATTAAGATGTGAATATAGATTTCCCTTATCTGCAATGTTGTCTTTACTGTAATATTTTTTCTACTTGAGCTTTGTCATGTTTAGATATAAGTTATTGCATTTGCTGCTGCTGTGTGCCAGGCATAGTGCTACTGAATTTCACTTTGTATTACTCTGTTAAGCCAGTTTCACTACGGATTTATTTTTCTTGTTTGTTGCATAGTGCCTTATATTAGTTATAATATTGCATCTGCTTTGCCAATTTCCATTTTTTTGGTCATTGCTGTTTGTGTTAATTGTTTTGTGCTGCTGCATTGCGTCGTACCTTAGTTTTTCATCTGAGCTCAGTAGGTTTAAGTTAGCTTAAGAGGGGGTAGACTATATAAGAAACTGTGATGAATTGGAAGAAAACCATTGAGAAGCTATAAGAAAATGGTTTGGCCAAAAAAGTAGCGTACAGTGGAGAAAAATTATTTTTGAAAGAGGATGTGAACAGAATACAGAAAGCATGCTTGGATAGGATTTTTTTTTTTTTTTGATGGTGCAAATGTTGAAATAAGAGGGACGGTCTATGGAATAAAGTTTTGGGTTGGACTGCAGTACCAAATGTTACCCTGTCCTTTCCTTTTGTGTTATCCCACTATGTGTTTGTGCACCCTTGTGTATTTATTTTCTTCTTGTCTCTGTGTACTGTTTCATAGAATTTTTTCTCTTCTAATACTAAGCTACATTCGCTATGATGAGGAATACTGTTATCCTCAAATATAATTTGCATTAATAACATGTTATTTACTTCGTAAAGATGTTTACACATTATTTATTCTGCTTTGTTCTAATGCTCATATGTGAAGTTGATGTTTCAAAAGTTATTCTAGTCTTTTATGTATGTACTTATGTTGCAATTTTTGTAACACTGATGTATTTGTTATTTCGATTCTTTTGTAAAGCCTGTATTACCGCAAATGTTATCTGTACTATTATGTTCTTTAATGATATATTTGTACCTTTGTTATTGTATTCTCATGTTATAAAATTGTAATTGACACCAGTTCAGCAAATTAAGTAAATTGTAAGTTACATTTCACTGCACACATTTCTGTTGGTCATATTATATGGACAATATGTGATAGTGTTTGCACGTGTGTTAATAATTCAGTAAGGGACTGGTTAACAGCATTGCTCATTCTAAGGACATTTGAAAAACAATTTTTGTGATTGGACAAGTGGTGGTTTATGGACTTGCTATATTGTCCACAAGACTCTTCGATGGTGATTGTGCACCTGCACAGTCGCAACAGTTGGCTGCTAGCCATCTCTACAAGGACTACAGTGGGTCTACACCTTTGATGACTCACCAACACCATTATTTCTACAAGGACTGCATTGGGTCTGCACCTCTGGTGGCCCACCAATACCATAATCTCTACTAGGACTACAGTGCGTCTGCTCTGTGATGACCAACCTACCAATATTCTTCAAAACTTCGACTGACTCTGCTGTGGGTTTGCTCTGTTGTGGCCCATTAACTGTCAGCATGTCAAGAGTCAGCACTGTCTTTCCGTTGGAAGGACAACACTAATTCTTCAAGACTGCATGGAAATCCACTACTTCCAAGTGCATTTTCTTTTACTGCTCAGACATTGAGCAAAAACACTGCTATTTTACTGTGATGAACGATCAGGATTGTCTTTATGGATAGCGAGAAAATTTTAGCTTTTGACCAACATTGTACCGATAAGTGTGTGCATTTCATTTCTTTGTTCTTATAATTATGAATAAAATTTTCAAATCTGTATTGGCCAGTGCCCAAAACAATTTTTACAATTTTTTTTGTGGGGTGCGTGGGGGCTATGTAAGTAGGCTGTTTAGGTTTTTTATATTGGTAACACCACCTCTTTATGAAAATCACTGTCTGCTGTGTGCAGTCTGTGGCTGGTTGGCATTGTTGTAATACTCGCCATTGTAGCGTTGGGCAGTTGGCTGTAAGAGGCGCGTAGCGTTGCGCAGTTGGAGGTGGACGTGGGGAGAGAGATGGCGGAGTTTTGAAATTTGTAAGAATTGATGTCATGAACTGATATGTATTATGACTATTAAGGTAAATACGTTGTTTGTTCTCTTTTAAAATCTTTCATTCGCTAACTATGCCTATCAGTAGTTAGTGCCTTCCGTAGTTTGAATCTTTTATTTATCTGGCAATAGTGGCGCTAGTTGTATTGCAGTAGTTCGAGTAACGAAGATTTTTGTGGGGTAAGTGATTTGTGAAACGTATAGGTTAATGTCAGTCAGGGCCATTCTTTTGTAGGGATTTTTGGAAGTCAGATTGCGTTGCGCTAAAAAATATTGTGTGTCAGTTGAAGCACTTTTTCCTACTACCCTACATAGCCACCAAAGTTCTCAACACATTTCTCCCATCGTAGTATTAGTTTCAATACGTGATAATTAATTGGAACCCTCAGCTGCCGACAGGTGTTGTTGATATCCCTCGGAGGGGACAGTTGAAATTGGGTGCCCCAACAGGGTCTCGAACCCGGGATCTCCTGCTTACATGGCAGACGCTCTGTCCATCTCAGCCACGGAGGAAACAGATAAATAGCGCGACTGCAGGGACATCTGTTATGGTGGGCAGGAGAGCCAACACCTTGGTACTAAAGGAGGCCGAAATGCACGCGTCTTAGGTCACGCAGGCTGGCGTGAGAAATGGATCATGGGAACGGAATTAGAATTGAGAAAAACGGGGGTAGCTGGTGCAATACTTAACTTTAATCCATTAATGACGAACGTCGCTCTTGACGGTACATGATTTACAATATCAAAAGAAACTGATCATGGCGCCTTCCTGGGTCGTAGCAAATAACGTAGCCGAACGCTATGCTAACTATCGTCTGTACAAATGAGAGCGTAATTTGTCAGTGAACCATCGCTAGCAAAGTTGGCTGTACAACTGGGGCGAGTGCTAGGAAGTCTCTCTAGACCTGCCGTGTGGCGGCGCTCGGTCTGCAATCACTGATAGTGGCGACACGCGAGTCCGACGTATACTACCGGACCGCGGCCGATTTAAAGGCTACCACGTAGCAAGTGTGGTGTCTGGCGGTGACACCACAACATCACCCTTGCACGCTTCCTGTAAGACCCATATTCCCAACTGTCCACAATCTACATACATTTGCCCATCCACTAATTACTCGCGCCCACTAAGGTGACTATTCCCGTAAGAGTTCGGGCAACCTGTGCACATTCGCACAGACGATGATCAATGGCTGGGTAGCATTTCAACTACACTCCTGGAAATGGAAAAAAGAACACATTGACACCGGTGTGTCAGACAAACCATAGTTGCTCCGGACACTGCGAGAGGACTGTACAAGCAATGATCACACGCACGGCACAGCGGACACACCAGGAACCGCGGTGTTGGCCGTCGAATGGCGCTAGCTGCGCAGCATTTGTGCGCCGCCGCCGTCAGTGTCAGCCAGTTTGCCGTGGCATACGGAGCTCCATCGCAGTCTTTAACACTGGTAGCATGCTGCGACAGCGTGGACGTGAACCGTATGTGCAGTTGACGGACTTTGAGCGAGGGCGTATAGTGGGCATGCAGGAGGCCGGGTGGACGTACCGCCGAATTGCTCAACACGTGGGGCGTGAGGTCTCCACAGTACATCGATGTTGTCGCCAGTGGTCGGCGGAAGGTGCACGTGCCCGTCGACCTGGGACCGGACCGCAGCGACGCACGGATGCACGCCAAAACCGTAGGATCCTACGCAGTGCCGTAGGGGACCGCACCGCCACTTCCCAGCAAATTAGGGACACTGTTGCTCCTGAGGTACCGGCGAGGACCATTCGCAACCGTCTCCATGAAGCTGGGCTACGGTCCCGCACACCGTTAGGCCGTCTTCCGCTGACGCCCCAACATCGTGCAGCCCGCCTGCAGTGGTGTCGCGACAGGCGTGAATGGAGGGACGAATGGAGACGTGTCGTCTTCAGCGATGAGAGTCGCTTCTGCCTTGGTGCCAATGATAGTCGTATGCGTGTTTGGCGCCGTGCAGGAGGTGAGCGCCACGATCAGGACTGCATACGACCGAGGCACACAGGGCCAACACCCGGCATCATGGTGTGGGGAGCGATCTCCTACACTGGCCGTACACCTCTGGTGATCGTCGAGGGGACACTGAATAGTGCACGGTACATCCAAACCGTCATCGAACCCATCGTTCTACCATTCCTAGACCGGCAAGGGAACTTGCTGTTCCAACAGGACAATGCACGTCCGCATGTATCCCGTGCCACCCAACGAGCTCTAGAAGGTGTAAGTCAACTACCCTGGCCAGCAAGATCTCCGGATCTGTCCCCCATTGAGCATGTTTGGGACTGGATGAAGCGTCGTCTCATGCGATCTGCACGTCCAGCACGAACGCTGGTCCAACTGAGGCACCAGGTGGAAATGGCATGGCAAGCCGTTCCACAGGACTACAACCAACATCTCTACGATCGTCTCCATGGGAGAATAGCAGCCTGCATTTCTGCGAAAGGTGGATATACACTGTACTAGTGCCGACATTGTGCATGCTCTGTTGCCTGTGTCCATGTGCCTGTGGTTCTGTCAGTGTGATCATGTGATGTATCTGACCCCAGGAATGTGTCAATAAAGTTTCCCCTTCCTGGGACAATGAATTCACGGTGTTCTTATTTCAATTTCCAGGAGTGTATATATGAAGATAGTAACTGTTCCAGAAAGAACAGATACCACTGATGACCGTGCAGCTTCTCTAGAATAAATGATAATTAATCGAAACCCTCAGCTGTCGACAGGTGGTGTTCATATACGCCCTGTTCATGAAAGTCCGTCTGGTCGGAATGTATTCATCTGCGGACTGCTGATTTCACTTCCGCATCTGTCGCAAAGCGTTGTCCGGCCAGGAGTTTCTTCATGCGAACAACATATGAAAGTCCGACGGTGCAAGGTCTGAACTGTATGGTGGATGCTGGAGCGTCCCGCACCCAAATCTGGCGATTTTCTCACGTACAGTAGCAGCAACGTGGGGGCGAGCAGTGCCATGAAGAGGGTTGGCACCGTAAGCATCAACGTTCTGGCGTTTATCACGAAGGCAAAGACGCAACTTAACCAGAGTTTAATCTAGGCTGCAGAATTCAAAGTGGTCCCGTGTTCAGCAAAGCCCACCAATAACACACCACACATATCTCATCTGTTGACTCAGGGATCGAGACGTGGGTTCACGATCCGTTACAGCCATGCGGATAAGCTGCCTGTCATCTCGACTGCTAGTGATACGAGGCCGTTGGGATCCAGCACGGCGTTCCGTACTACCCTCCTGAATCCACCGATTCCATATTCTGCTAACAGTCGTTGGATCTCGACCAACGCGAGCAGAAATGTCGTGATACGATAAACCTCAACCGCGATAGGCTACAATCCGACCTTTATTAAAATGCCTTACACGAGGCATCACAACAACTTTTCACCAGGCAACGCCGGTCAACTGCTGTCTGTGTATGAGAAATCTGTTGGAAACTTTCCTCATGTTAGCATGTTGTAGGTGTCGCCACCGGCGCCAACCTTGTGTGAAAGCTTTGTAGAGCTAATCATTTGCATATCACAGCATCTTCTTCATGTCGGTTAAATTTCGCATCGGTAGCAGTTCATTTTCTTGGTGCAGCAATTGTAATGGCCAGCTGTGTATACTATCGTGAAATATCAAGGCTGCAGCGAGAATACCAGGGGAAAAAAAATGATTATGCGTTATTTTCCGATCCTTCCTCGTATAGAGGCTGTTGTCAGCTTTCGTTACATTGTTACATTTGTATATGACCGTTTTTCCTCTTACTGGGCGTGGGATTGACAAGCACACCTTGTCCAAGTTTTTCTGAGAAACCCTGTTTCCTCAGGAGGGCGAGTTTCTCATAAATCGCTCTTGTTTTTTACCTGCCAAAAACTTTTATCGATGATTTAAAAAATTGTTTCGCTATCCCGCTAACTGGGGTACGCATAAAACAGAGAGACACTTGTTGAACAAACGGGGAATCTTTTCCTATGCAAAGCGCCTCAGGCCTAACTGAGTAACGGGCTACAATTTGCATAATTAGGATAGCGCGGCCCCAGGCGTGCCGAGGCGGTGCTAGGGTGCAGTGCAGTGAAGGGAGGTTCCGCCGCCCCGGGTTTCCGGGTTAATTTAATAGAGGGTGCGCCGTGCGAGGCGGCGCGGCGCGGCGGCCGCGAGGAATTGGTTCCCGATAAAAGGGACAGGGGGAGGGGAGGTGGGTGTCGTGTGGGGGGAGAGGGTGGTGGGGGCCATCGTATGAGGGGAGGGGTGAGGGCCTGGAGCTTCCATCGCGAGTTACCGATCCGAGACTCGGCGTGTTACGTCGCGTCTGAAAGGGCCACCAAGTCTGCAAGCCATACACGCCACCTGGGCCGTGGATGACGGATGGGTGTTTAACGAGTGTGGCCGCTTTCACCGGCAGGTCGTGTCGCTCTTCAGAGGTCAACTGCCTGTCACACGCAGAACTAATGATGACTTAGGGACGCCAGCAGATAAGTCTTCGTGTGGACTGTTGACGCTTTGAAATCTGTTCAGAGTGTCCAGAACGCTGTTTCATGTCACTAAAAAAAAAAAAAGTAGATTACTGTAACAATGATATATTCGCATTATTTTATTGCATCGTTTCAGTTCCACCAAAATTTGCCCATGACTGATGTCTGCCCTTAGGCCATTCTCCACTTCCTACATCTACACCTACATTTATACCCCGCAAGCGACCCAACGGTGTGTGGCGGAGGGCACTTTACGTGCCACTGTCATTACCTCACTTTCCTGTTCCAGCCACGTATGGTTCGCGGGAAGAACGACTGCCGGAAAGCCTCCGTGTGCGCTCGAATCACATTCGTGATCTCCTCGGGAGGTATAAGTAGGCGGAAGCAATATATTCGATACCACAACTTGCTGTGATTCACAAGAAGCATCTTACAATAAGGGACCAGCTCTACACATTATGATTGTGAATAGCTTTGCATATCAATTTATCACCAGTAAAATATGCCCTCGCAAACATATAACACATGTGCAGGAGCCATACTAGTGAAATATGATTTTGTTTTTTTCATTATCATTTCATTCGCCCAGGCGGGTTTCCCCCCCATGAACCATAGACCTTGCCGTTGGTGGGGAGGCTTGCGTGCCTCAGCGATACAGATGGCCGTACCATAGGTGCAACCACAACGGAGGGGTATCTGTTGAGAGGCCAGACAAACGTGTGGTTCCTGAAGAGGGGCAGCAGCCTTTTCAGTAGTTGCAGGGGCAACAGTCTGGATGATTGACTGATCTGGCCTTGCAACATTAACCAAAACGGCCTTGCTGTGCTGGTACTGCGAACGGCTGAAAGCAAGGGGAAACTACAGCCGTAATTTTTCCCGAGGACATGCAGCTTTACTGTATGATTAAATGATGATGGCATCCTCTTGGGTAAAATATTCCGGAGGTAAAATAGTCCCCCATTCGGATCTCCGGGCGGGGACTACTCAAGAGGATGTCGTTATCAGGAGAAAGAAAACTGGCATTCTACGGATCGGAGCGTGGAATGTCAGATCCCTTAATCGGGCAGGTAGGTTAGAAAATTTAAAAAGGGAAATGGATAGGTTAAAGTTAGATATAGTGGGAATTAGTGAGCTTCGGTGGCAGGAGGAACAAGACTTCTGGTCAGGTGACTACAGGGTTATAAACACACAATCAAATAGGGGTAATGCAGGAGTAGGTTTAATAATGAATAGGAAAATAGGAATGCAGGTAAGCTACTACAAACAGCATAGTGAACGCATTATTGTGGCCAAGATAGTACGAAGCCCACACCTACTACAGTAGTACAAGTTTATATGCCAACTAGCTCTGCAGATGATGAAGAAATTGAAGAAATGTACGATGAAATAAAAGAAATTATTCAGATAGTGAAGGGAGACGAAAATTTAATAGTAATGGGTGACTGGAATTCGAGTGTAGGAAAAGGGAGAGAAGGAAACATAGTAGGTGAATATGGATTGGGGCTAAGAAATGAAAGAGGAAGCCGCCTAGTAGAATTTTGCACAGAGCACAACTTAATCATAGCTAACACTTGGTTTAAGAATCATGAAAGAAGGTTGTATACGTGGAAGAATCCTGGAGATACTAAAAGGTATCAGATAGATTATATAATGGTAAGGCAGAGATTTAGGAACCAGGTTTTAAGTTGTAAGACATTTCCAGGGGCAGATGTGGACTCTGACCACAATCTATTGGTTATGACCTGTAGATTAAAACTGAAGAAACTGCAAAAATGTGAGAAATTAAGGAGATGGGACCTGGATAAACTGAAAGAACCAGAGGTTGTACAGAGTTTCAGAGAGAGCATAAGGGAACAATTGACAGGAATAGGGGAAAGAAATACAGTAGAAGAAGAATGGGTAGCTCTGAGGGATGTAGTAGTGAAGGCAGCAGAGGATAAAGTAGGTAAAAAGACGAGGGCTGCTAGAAATCCTTGGGTAACAGAAGAAATATTTAACTTAATTGATGAAAGGAGAAAATATAAAAATGCAGTAAATGAAGCAGGCAAAAAGGAATACAAACGTCTCAAAAATGAGATCGACAGGAAGTGCAAAATGGCTAAACAGGGATGGCTAGAGGACAAATGTAAGGATGTAGAAGCTTATCTCACTAGGGGTAAGATAGATACTGCCTACAGGAAAATTAAAGAGACCTTTGGAGAGAAGAGAACCACGTGTATGAATATAAGAGCTCAGATGGCAGCCCAGTTCTAAGCAAAGAAGGGAAGGCAGAAAGGTGGAAGGAGTATATAGAAGGCTTATACAAGGGCGATGTACTTGAGGACAATATTATGGAAATAGAAGAGGATGTAGATGAAGACGAAATGGGAGATACGATACTGCGCGAAGAGTTTGACAGAGCACTGAAAGACCCGAGTCGAAACAAGGCCCCCGGAGTAGACAACATTCCATTAGAACTACTGACGGCCTTGGGAGAGCCAGTCATGACAAAACTCTACCAGCTGGTGAGCAAGATGTATGAGACATGCGAAATACCCTCAGACTTCAAGAAGAATATAATAATTCCAATCCCAAAGAAAGCAGGTGCTGACAGCTGTGAAAATTACCGAACTATCAGTTTAATAAGCGTCGGCTGCAAAATACTAACGCGAATTCTTTACAGACGAATGGAAAAACTGGTAGATGCAGACCTCGGGGAGGATCAGTTTGGATTCCGTCGAAGTGTTGGAACACGTGAGGCAATACTGACCTTACGACTTATCTTAGAAGAAAGATTAAGAAAAGGCAAACCTACGTTTCTAGCATTTGTAGACTTAGAGAAAGCTTTTGACAATGTTGACTGGAATACTCTTTTTCAAATTCTAAAGGTGGCAGGGGTAAAATACAGGGAGCGAAAGGCTATTTACAATTTGTACAGAAACCAGATGGCAGTCATAAGAGTCGAGGGGCATGAAAGGGAAGCAGTGGTTGGGAAAGGAGTGAGATAGGGTTGTAGCCTCTCCCCGATGTTATTCAATCTGTATATTGAGCAAGCAGTAAAGGAAACAAAAGAAAAATTTGGAGTAGGTATTAAAATTCATGGAGACGAAGTAAAAACTTTGAGGTTCGCCGATGACATTGTAATTCTGTCAGAGACGGCAAAGGACTTGGAAGAGCAGTTGAACGGAATGGACAGTGTCTTGAAAGGAGGATATAAGATGAACATTAACAAAAGCAAAACGAGGATAATGGAATGTAGTCAAATTAAATCGGGTGATGCTGAGGGAATTAGATTAGGAAATGAGACACTTAAAGTAGTAAAGGAGTTTTGCTATTTAGGAAGTAAAATAACTGATGATGGTCGAAGTAGAGAGGATATAAAATGTAGACTGGCAATGGCAAGGAAAGCGTTTCTGAAGAAGAGAAATTTGTTAACATCGAATAAAGATTTATGTATCAGGAAGTCGTTTCTGAAAGTATTTGTTTGGAGTGTAGCCATGTATGGAAGTGAAACATGGACGATAACTAGATTGGACAAGAAGAGAATAGAAGCTTTCGAAATGTGGTGCTACAGAAGAATACTGAAGATAAGGTGGATAGATCACGTAACTAATGAGGAGGTATTGAATAGGATTGGGGAGAAGAGAAGTTTGTGGCACAAGTTGACTAGAAGAAGGGATCGGTTGGTAGGACATGTTTTGAGGCATCAAGGGATCACAAATTTAGCATTGGAGGGCAGCGTGGAGGGTAAAAATCGTAGAGGGAGACCGAGAGATGAGTACACTAAGCAAATTCAGAAGGATGTAGGTTGCAGTAGGTACTGGGAGATGAAGCAGCTTGCACAGGATAGATTAGCATGGAGAGCTGCATCAAACCAGTCTCAGGACTGAAGACAACAACAACAACAACAGGCGGGTTTGTAATGGACGCAATGACGCCGCTGTTTGCGTTACTGTTCTTTAGCGTAAGTTGTGTTAAAAATAACATTGAGAGGTCATAGATGATAAGATAACCATAATACAAAAAAATAGCTCCCAGCACTATGGGTCTGCAGCTCGTGTTCGTGCGGTAGCGTTCTTGCTTCCCGTGCCCGGGTTCCCGGGTTCGATTCACGGCGGGCTCTGGGATTTTCTCTGCCTCGTGTTGACTGGGTGTTGTGTGATGTTCTTAGGTTAGTTAGGTTTAAGTAGTTCTAAGTTCTAGGGGACTGATGACCGTAGATGTTAGGTCCCATAGTGCTCAGAGCCATTTGTACCAATTTTGAAGCACTATGGGGCTTAACATCTGAGGGCATTAGTCCCCTAGACTTATAACTACTTAAACCCAACTAACCTACGGACATCACACACATCCATGCCCGAGGCATGATCCGAACCTGCGTCCATAGCAGCAGTGCGGTTTCAAACTGAAGCGCCTAGTACCGCTCATCCACAGCGGCCGGCTAACCAAGATACAAGGTAACACTGATAAGCTGCTTTTCTAACTAGGTAGCGGTAATGGATTACTGAAGGTGACTGTAATATCTGTTCTGTTTAATGGTGAGTTCTCGATAATGGGTAGATAGGAGGAGATCATGGTGGAACTGACGAACGATGCGGTTAGGGAGCTGACAGTGGAGTTATAGGTATAGAGAAGTAGTTGCTAGATGGTTTTAGTGGTGACGATTGCGGTGACGGGAGCGATGTAACAAAGCTGTGGGGAACGAAACAAGGAAGGAACAGAGTTTAACGTCCCAGGCATTGGAGACGGGGAACAAGCTGTGATTGCGAAAGAATGGGGATGAAAGGCATGAAAGTCGTAGGCACGCCAAAATTAACGAGTATGCGTGGCCATCCTATGCAGCAGGCAAAGAAATATTTCTTGTGTAAATAAAAAACTCCTTCTCTCGGTGCACTTTATTTCATTCTCCCAGAAGTTTTCCCCTTTGTTCACTTTAAGGCATCATCATCGTCTACAATGATACAGTTATGTTGCACTATTGATATGTATAACCATTACAATATCAAACTCGTGCGTAAACAAACCAAACAGAATGAGATACACAGTGAACGCAAAGCAGTTATGTCCTGAAGTCACAGTTTTCGATCATATACCCGTATTAGCGACAGAAGACTTATACTGCAACACAAGAACAAGGGCAAGCAAAACGAAACGAAACAAAACAAAACATAAACAGATGATTCTTGTTGTCGTCTTCAGTCCAGAGATTGGTTTGATGCAGCTCTCCATGCTACTCTATCCTGTGAAGCTTCATCATCTCCCAGTACCTACTGCAACCTACATACTTCTGGATCTGTTAGTGTATTCATGTCTTGGTCTCCCTCTATGACTTTTACACACAGCACTGCCCTCCAATACTAAACTGGTGATCCCTCGATGCCTCAGAACGAGTCCTACCAACCAATCCCTCGTTTTAGACAAGTTGTGCCACAAATTCTTCTTCTCCTCATTAGTTACATGATCTACACATCGAACCTTCAACGTTCTTCTATAGCACCACTTTTCGAAAGCTTCTATTTTCTTCTTGTCTAAACTGTTTATCGTCCACATTTCACTTCCATACATGGCTACACTCAATACAAATACTTTTAGAAAAGACTTCCTGATACTTAGGTCCATATTCGATGTTAACAAATTTCTCTACTTCAGAAACACTGTTCTTCCCATTGACACTCTACATTTTACATCCTCCCTACTTAGACCATCATCTGTTATTTTTCCCCCCAAATAGCACAAAACATCTACTGCTTTGTGTCTCATTCCCCAATCTATTTCCCTCAGCGTCACGTGATTTAGTTAGATTGCATTCCATTATCCTCGTTTTGCTTTTATTGGTGTTCAACTTATAACCTCCTTTCAAGACACTGTCCATTCAGTTCAAGTGCTCTTCCAGGTCCTTTGCTGTCTCTGACAGAATTACAACGTCATCGGCGAACCTCAATGTTTTTATTTCTACTCCATGGATTTTAATTCCTACTCCGAATTTTTCTTTTGTTTCCTTTACTGCTTGCTCAATATACAGATTGAATAACAAAAAGAAATGGCTCTGAGCATGATGGGACTCAACATCTGCGGTCATAAGTCCCCTAGAACTTAGAACTACTTAAATCTAACTAACCTAAGGACATCACTCACATCCATTCACGAGGCAGGATTCAGGATTCGAACCTGCGACAGTAGCGGTCACGCGGTTCCAGACTGAAGCGCCTAGAACCGCACAGCCATACTGGCCGGCGATTGCATAACAGCGAGGACAGGTTACAACCCTGCCTCACTCCCTTCCATATCCTTTCTCTCCGTGTATTTGACCCCTACAAGCTTCAGAATTTGAAAGAGAGTATTCCAGCAGACATTGTCAAAGGCTTCTATAGGTCTTCAAATGCTAGAAACGTTGGTTTTCCTTTCTTTAATCTATCTTCTAAGATACGTCTTAGAGTCAATATTGCTTCACGTGTCCAAACATTTCTACGGAATCCAAACTGATCCTCCCCAAGGTCGGCTTCTATCAGTTTTTCCATTCGTCCTTAAAGAATTCGTGTTAGTATTTTGTAGTCGTGGCTTATTAAACTGATAGTTCAGTAATTTTCACATCGGTCATCCCCTGCTTTCTTTGAGATTCGAATTATATTCTTCTTGAAGTCTGACGGTATTTCACCTGTCTCGTACATCTTGCTCACCAGACGCTAGAGTTTTGTCAGGACTGGCTCTCCGAAGGCTATCAGAAGTTCTAATGGAATATTGTCTACTCCCGGGGCCTTGTGTCAACTTAGATCTTTCAGTGCTCTGTCAGATACTTCACGTAGTATCATATCTCTCATTTCATCTTCACCTAAGTCCCCTTCCGTTTCTATAATATTTCTATAATATTGCCCTCAAGTACATCGCCCTTATATAGAGTCTCCGTATACTCCTTCCATATTTCTGCCTTCCCTCCTTTGATTAGAACTTGTTTTCCATCTTAGCTCTTAATATTCATACAAGTGGTTCTCTTTTCTCCAAATGTCTCTTTAATTTTCCTGTAGGCAGTATCTATCTTACCCCTAGTGACATATCCCTCTACATTCTTACAATTGTCCTCTAGCCATACCTGCTTCAACTTCCCGTTGATCTACTTTTTGAGACGTTTGTATTCCTTTCTGTCTCCTTCATTTACTGCATTTTTATATTTTCTCCTTGAGTCAATTACATTCAGTATCTCTTCTGTTACCCAATGATTTCTACTAGCCTTCGTCTTTTTAACTACTTGATCCTCGCTGCGTTCACTATTGCATCTCTCAAATCTATTCATTCTTCTCCTACTGTACGTCTTTCCTTCGTTCTTGTCAATCGTTCCCTAATGCTCTCTCTGAAACTCTCTTCAACCTCTGGATCTTTCAGTTTATGCATGTCCCATCTCATTCAGTTCCCACCTTTTTCCAGTTTCTTCAGTTTTAATCTACATTTTACAACTAATAGATTGTGGTCAGAAATCTCATCTTCCCCTGAAAATGTCTTGCATTTTGATTTGTGGTTCCTAATTCTCTGTCTTACCATTATATAATCTACCTGAATCCTTCCAGTATTTCCTGGCCTCTGTCATGATTACAACCTTCTTTCATGATTCTTGAACCAAGTGTTAGCTATGAGTAAGTTATGTTCTGTGCAAAATTGTACCAGGCGGCTTGCTCTTTCTTTCCTTACCCCCATTCCATATTCATCTTCTACTTTTCCTTCTCTTCCTTTTCCTCCTATCAAATTCCAGTCCCCCATGACTATTAAATTTTCGTCTCCCTTCACTATCTCAATAATTTCTTTTATCTCATCATACTTTTCGTAAATCTCTTCGTCGTCTGCGGAACTAGTTGGCATATAAACTTGTACTACTTTGGTAGGCGTGGACTTCGTGTCTGGGGTACAATAGTGCGTTTACTATGCTGTTCGTAGTAGCTTACGCACCTCCTATTATTTATTAATTATTGAACGTATTCCTGCATTACCCGTATTTGATCTTGTATTTATAACCCTGTATTCACCTGAGCAGAAGTCTTGTTCCTCCTGCCACCGTACTTCAGTAATTTCCACTATATCTAACTTTAACCTGTCAATTTCCCTCCGATGCGTAGAACGCCAGTTTTCCTTCTCCTGATAACGACTTCCTCTTGAGTAATCACCGCCCAGAGATCCGAATGGGGACTATTTTACTTCTGGAATATTTTACCCAAGAGGACGTCATCATCATTTAACCATACAGTAAAGTTGCATGCCCTCGTAAAAAATTAGGGCTGTAGTAGTTTCCCCTTATTTCCAGCCGTTCCCAGTACCAGCACAGATGGCCGTTTTGATTAATGTTTCAAGGCCAGATGAGTCAATCATACAGACTGTTGCCCCTGCAACTGTTGGAAAGGCTGCTACCCCTCTTCAGGAACCACACGTATGTCTGGCCTCACAACTGATACCCCTCCTTTGTAGTAGCACCTACGGTACGGCTATCTCTATCGCTGAGGCACGCTAGCCGCCTCACCAATGGAATGGACTAGGGGGGAGAGGGCTACGACGACACATGCTTATGTTTCGTAAACAGAGCCGTAGGGACACCTCCAGCAGGTGACCAGATGAGATGAATCACAGATGCCAACGCGAAGAACTGTAAGTAGTCACTTATTTACGTAAAAATTGAGAACTGTTTTGTAATCGAAGAGTAGTACATATGAAAACAAAAGTGTATCACAACTTTATCATTATAGATCTCACTGATGATGCCTTAAAGAGAAAAAAGAGGAAACACGTCTGGGAGGATAAAATACGGTACAGCAACAGTAGGCGCTTTTTATTTGCTAAACAGACCTTAAAATTAACTTAATCCATACTATGTGTAGTGCTGAACATCCCAGCAGGTGATACTTAGTGTACGTCAGCAGAGAAATACCCACCACAGCAAGTCAACGATAACAAGGGGCTGAATGGCAGACGAATGAATCTCTATGTGAAAAAACAGGAAAAGAAGAGTGATTACCGAGCGATGTAGAGTGGTCTGCTGTTTACAAGCTGGGCAGATACAAAAGGTGTTGGAGGCACGGACAGAGAAGTATCCGACAGAAAGGGGAAGTTTTATAAGCTTAATCATGACATGCGTGTGTATACATGACAAATTCAAATGGAACGATCATTGCGTTATTCGTATGGAGACCGCTTCTGGTGCAAACTTTTCTATTTCACGCCATTTCAGCGACTTTCACGTCGAAATGGAACGATCATTGCGTAATTCGGATGGAGACCGCTCCTGGTGCAAACTTTTCTATTTCACGCCGCTTCAGCGACTTTCACGTCTATGAAGTTGACATGAAATGACCAGTACAGCTCAAACAGCCTGTCACCAAGCGAAGAAAAAGTGAGAACCTATGGGTTATCGAATCCGGGACCCCATCCTTTAGAGCTAATGGGGCTAGCGACTAGGCACGAGCTGTGAAGGATACATAAACGAAGCATAAATGATAAAGAAAGTTTCTCTATAAAACAGAAAAATCAGATCTACAAATAAGTTGACAGCACTATACAAAGACAAATATTTAGTGGCAGGAACATAAATATTGTTTACGTGAAACTGTGGTGTTTTATTTAGCTCTGTTGTTGTTGTTGTTGTTGTCTTCAGTCCTGAGACTGGTTTGATGCAGCTCTCCATGCTAATCTATCCTGTGCAAGCTGCTTCATCTCCCAGTACCTACTGCAACCTACATCCTTCTGAATCTGCTTAGTGTACTCATCTCTCGGTCTCCCTCTACGATTTTTACCCTCCACGCTGCCCTCCAATGCTAAATTTGTGATCCCTTGATGCCTCAAAACATGTCCTACCAACCGATCCCTTCTTCTAGTCAAGTTGTGCCACAAACTTCTCTTCTCCCCAATCCTATTCAATACCTCCTCATTAGTTACGTGATCTATCCACCTTATCTTCAGTATTCTTCTGTAGCACCACATTTCGAAAGCTTCTATTCTCTTCTTGTCCAAACTAGTTATCGTCCATGTTTCACTTCCATACATGGCTACACTCCAAACAAATACTTTCAGAAACGACTTCCTGATACATGAATCAATATTCGATGTTAACAAATTTCTCTTCTTCAGAAACGCTTTCCTTGCCATTGCCAGTCTACATTTTATATCCTCTCTACTTCGACCATCATCAGTTATTTTACTTCCTAAATAGCTAAACTCCTTTACTACTTTAAGTGTCTCATTTCCTAATCTAATTCCCTCACCATCACCCGATTTAATTTGACTACATTCCATTATCCTCGTTTTGCTTTTGTTGATGTTCATCTTATATCCTCCTTTCAAGACACTGTCCATTCCGTTCAACTGCTCTTCCAAGTCCTTTGCCGTCTCTGACAGAATTACAATGTCATCAGCGAACCTCAAAGTTTTTACTTCGTCTCCATGAATTTTAATACCTACTCCAAATTTTTCTTTTGTTTCCTTTACTGCTTGCTCAATATACAGATTGAATAACATCGGGGAGAGGCTACAACCCTGTCTCACTCCTTTCCCAACCACTGCTTCCCTTTCATGCCCCTCGACTTTTATGACGGCCATCTGGTTTCTGTACAAATTGTAAATAGCCTTTCGCTCCCTGTATTTTACCCCTGCCACCTTTAGAATTTGAAAAAGAGTATTCCAGTCAACATTGTCAAAAGCTTTCTCTGTCTACAAATGCTAGAAACGTAGGTTTGCCTTTTCTTAATCTTTCTTCTAAGATAAGTCGTAAGGTCAGTATTGCCTCACGTGTTCCAAAATTTCGACGGAATCCAAACTGATCCTCCCCGAGGTCCGTGTCTACCAGTTTTTCCATTCGTCTGTAAAGAATTCGCGTTAGTATTTTGCAGCTGTGACTTATTAAACTGATAGTTCGGTAATTTTCACAGCTGTCAGCACCTGTTTTCTTTGGGATGTCAGGAAATATGTAATGTCTTAATTCTCGCCGGCCGTCGTGTCCGAGCGGTTCTAGGCGCTGCAGTCCGGAACCGCGCGACCGCTACGGTCGCAGGTTCGAATCCTACCTCGGGCATGGATGTGTGTGATGTCCTTAGGTTGGTTAGGTTTAAGTCGTTAGGGGACTGATGACCAACGATGTTAAGTCCCATAGTGCTCAGAGCCATTTCAACCATAAAGACCCAAACTGTAATTATGATCGCCTTCGGATTATTGGCGATGCTTCTTCCGCATTTACATAGAGGGATTTGTAACACCTGCTGTAATTAAAAGTAGGTTTACTTTCAAAAGCGTGTATCTTTTTTTAACCCTGAGCATTCGCTGTGTCTGTTTGACCGTGGACGTAATGAGGATTGGTTTAAACCATGCAATGTGTGATGAAGACACGAGCGCCTCTTGCCTGTGGGAACCAGGGAGCCCGGCCCCCGGCAGCGCAGACAGGAATCGCTGGTTTGGGGCTTCCCGGTTGATAACGCGGCGACAGGTGCCGGCGGCTGGTCGGATGGGCCAAATATTTGGGCAGGGCTGGGCGCGCCTCGACTCCAAATTACCGCACGCCACGGTAAACACGGCCGCCGCGGCGGGAGCTGCGAGCTGGGAGCACGGCGCTCTCCCACACATTGCCTAGGAGGGCACCGCTCTGGTGGTGTGGGGCAGCAGGCGGCCGTGTCGCCGCTCTTCACCCAATCATTCCCCGAAAGACTGACAGACCACATGGTCTCGCGAATGTGTCGGCAAAGACTTTTTATGAACGACAATGGGGAAAGACGTGCGTGAGGAAGGGACGGGTTGGTGGTTAGTGGTGGCGGGAGGGGTGGTAGGAGATGGTGGGGAGGTGATATTGTCCTGCGTATGAAATTGAGACGTGCAATGGAGATCATTGTATTATTTAATACCAGCAGAAAGAATTCACACTTGTTTGCCTGCTTGCAGAAGAGACTCATGCCCTCTAGTTTCGATAATAGTCAATTTGCCTCTTCCCTGTGTCCTGTCGCTGTCACGCAACACAAGAAGTAATATTAATTTATTGCGTATTTAGAATGACCAAATTATGGCCTTAAGTTCCTATCTAACATCTGACCAGGAAAAACATAGACAAAAAATATTACACAATAGTAATAATAATAATAATAACAGAAGGTATTAAGAATGGGGGTGGCGGAGAGGAGTAGGTGAGGCGGAGAAAGGATTGACGAAAGTAAGCTGCCGGCAAGTATATGGAAAAGTAGCTACTGTGATAGGTGGATGATTAGCTGTCAATTGAAGTTCTGAAGAACATCTATCATAAAAAAAAACAAGTAAATGCAGTTACTTTTCTATTGGCAGTACTTCATATAGGCCTACCAAAACTGCGTTCATTATATTGACTGTTAGCGCCTAGCTGTGTGCAGTAGTAAAGGAGTTTTGCTATTTGGGGAGCAAAATAACTGATGATGGTAAAAGTAGAGAGGATATAAAATGTAGACTGGCAATGGCAAGGAAAGCGTTTCTGAAGAAGAGAAACTTGTTAACGTCGAGTATTCATTTAAGTGTCAGGAAGTCGTTTCTCAAAGTATTTGTATGGAGTGTAGCCATGTATGGAAGTGAAACATGGACGGTAAATAGTGTAGACAAGAAGAGAATAGAAGCTTTTGAAATGTGGTGCTACAGAAGAATGCTTTAGGTTAGATGGGTGGGTCACATAATTAATGAGGAGGTATTGAACAGAATTGGGGAGAAGTTTGTGCCACAACTTGACTAGAAGAAGGGATCGGTTCGTAGGACATGTCCTGAGGCATTAAGGGATCACAAATTTAGTACTGGAGGGCAGCGTGGAGGGTAAAAATCGTAGACGGAGACCAAGAGATGAATACACTGTGCAGATTCAGAAGGGTGTAGGCTGCAGTAGCTATTGGGAGATGAATAAGCTTGCACAGGATAGAGTAGAATGGAGAGCTGCATCAAACCAGCTCAGGACTGAAGACCACAACAACAACAACAGTTGTGTGCAAAGGGTGCATTGAAGTTAAATGCAACAGTATACTTAATGGCGCACGAGCAAGGGTGACCTGAAGGAACAACCCCGACTCGTGTCTTGCCCTAGCCCAGGATCAAGCACATCACACAAGACGCGGGCACGTAGTGCCGAAAGGAATGACCGTCGATCGTGACCCTTGGCGCCAGGCAGTCGGAAATCTTGACATCCCTCCGCCCAACGGCTAAAATTGGCGCCCTTTTCAACGCACCATGATTTTGTAAGTGACTTTCTTATTTTCATTTGCAACGTCACTGTTTCCAGAAACTGCTAGGAAGTTCCAACATTATTTTTAATTCTAATAATAGTGCCGTCGATTCCGTACTTCACAGGACGGGACTAGAAATGGTGGACAGTTAAGTGATGTGGCTAGCTGTTCTGATGGTTAAAGATTACTACATTTAACTGACCGATTAAAGATTGGTAGTCAACTATTTACGATGAATGGATTCGTTGCGCGCAAGCCATTCACTTTTTCAGTTGTCAGTTACTTATTTGTTTATTTCTGCTATGTCCTTTTAAAGAGAGGAAGGCAGCTACAGTCTCTCGCACCTGAATCGAAGTCCTTTGATATGTACGGGTACAGATATGGATAGGGCTCCCTTACCAGTGTCTGCTAAACGCCAGGTCTTAGGCGACAGGGCTATGCCCTTTCCTCCACGAATGGGATTCTAGGGTGAGCTTTTAGTGTGTGCAGGAAAGATGGCTCCTGAACAAGTATGAGGAGGGGGTGTCGCACCGTTTGGCAACAATGGGTCGTGAAGTATTTAGTCAGTGAGTGGTACTGTACAATACGGTACAGTATATGTATATTGTCATTGACTAACGTAATCTTAAAGGGCATTGGGTAACTCAGCTGAAAATTTGAATAGTGTCCGTGTGGA
This sequence comes from Schistocerca gregaria, assembly GCF_023897955.1. Classification (NCBI taxonomy): domain Eukaryota; kingdom Metazoa; phylum Arthropoda; class Insecta; order Orthoptera; family Acrididae; genus Schistocerca; species Schistocerca gregaria. The sequence continues at coordinate 925,177,884 of NC_064922.1, read as the reverse complement.
TTTTTGATCGATGTACGTTCATCAACTGTAGGCTTACTAAGCTAATCAGAAAGTGTTCAATTCAAAGATATTTTTTGATCATGGTACATTTTATAGTTCATTCCATTAAAGAATGGTAAAACAAAATTGAAGACTCTGTCCTAGAGCAAGTGACCTATAGGAAGTTACAACAGTGATGCGTGTACCTCGGTAGTAACTTTTCCGGTAGTGCCGTCTACAAATAGTCTGGTGCCGAATCAATACGACAGCAAACAACAGGTGAAACAAATGAATGGTTTATAAAATCGTCATAACTACTACGCAACTTACGAGCATTGCTGCTTGGCGACACAGAACCTTAAAGTTGCAGCGAGAGAGGAGGCAGAGTGCTAAGGGTACAGGATTACAATTTGGGGCAATTGAATTAAAATCCCCGTCCGGTCGTCCTAATATGTGATGATGAGGTCCCATACTCCGAGGAGCGTAGGAGACGACGCGGGAGACCCGCACAGCTGTACTAGGCGAGCTCCCAGCGGAGGTGGTTTGCCATTGCCTTCCTCCAACCGTAGTAGGGATGAATGATGATCATAAAAACGACACAAGAACACCCAGTCTTCTCGAGGCAGGAAAAGTCAATGACACCGCCGGGAATCGAACCCGGGATCCCATGCGCGTGAAGCGGGAACACTACCGCAAGACCACGATCTGCGGACTCCTAGCAAATACCAACCAAAAAAAGGCAACGCCCTCAAGCCTTGTGTTGAGTTCCACCAGGGTATAGTATGTGCACAGTGAGGGATTGCAGTGTTGGTGATATATTTGTCCCAGGCGTCAGGGCAGATGGCCCTCATGTCAGTTTTGACTCTGCAAGCAATAAATGTGCTGAGTTTATAGGTGAACAGTGTTTGCAAAATTCATTCTAGGGTACAACCATGCCTGATTGACGAGTGCGCACGCCTGTTGAATAGCTTCAGCTACGTCAGTGGAGTCACGTTGTGAGTCTAAAGGAATCCGGATGGGCGCATCTGAGTATTGCTGCACATTGTCGGACTAACATATCGGTAGTGAGTCCCTACTTTCAGCGGTGATCTGTGGAACATTCTCACACCTGTAAACCAGGTCCTGGACGTCTGCTTAATTCAGACTCACGCCAAGATTGTCGCAGTGGTGGCCAATGGAACATCATCCAGGGATGAAATCTGGACACACATTGTACTTGCTGTGTCATCAGAGAGCATGGGAACCGTCTGATTGCATCAGGATTAAGATCAAATGTGCGTCTGGCTAGGCTACCACGTACACTGCATCATCACCAAGTATAACACTACAATCTGCTACTACTCCATCATAACCTCAAAGCCGAAGGCAGTTCGTATAATGGAACTATTTAGTTAGAGTAATTATGGTACAAAGCAACAGAGCAGTGTTACCCTCTGAGCGGAATTTTGTTATGTTGACCGTGCTGTACCTAACGGAGGTGGCGTATCGGAAGCGAAAGTCAGAAATACGTAAATATTTAAACAGTAATAAATGATATTTAGCCTATCCACACTGTTTAAAGGATAAAGAAAACGGTGCCAGCTTAAGTAGGCAGGAGAATGATTAACATTCTTGTTCAAAAATAGTTATTAGTAACTATAACTGACAAACACAACCTATACTTTACCACACGCGAGTGCAATGAACTCTGAAACAGCAAATGGTCTGTATTACCACAGTCTCCTACTTTCAAGTAAATGATTAAATTGGTGACTTTTAAACTCCACAAAACTTTAAATTGGACTGTTTCCATCACTAGGAGGCTTTCACAAAACTACTTTTACTACCTCCCACAATTTCACTAAATCCACAGTAAATCTTCTTACCAAAGATCAAACAGCATTATTTAATTAACTATTTGGCTTCGAGTTTTACATTTTTTCCACAAACTAGAACACTCAGTAATTATAGATCATATGGAGAGGAAGCTGAGAGGTGTTGTGACAGGGAAAAAAATCAAGGTAGGTACATCAATTCAGTTATAAGTTACCTTATATTTGTGCACACTAAAACATCCAATGAGCTGATCCTTCCCTGAACATTACCGTAGTGCTCCATTATAGTGATTGCGCAATGTGGTGGCGATTGCATCTTAGTAGGTGCAATTGCAGGTAGAATTGCTGGACTCTGTCATTTCTTGGTGCCGATGATAGATACCAATTTCAGAATAGTTCCAGCTCTTTATCCATCCGTCCGAGGCATTGGGAAGCGTCAGAAAAAGCCTCTCTCAGAACCAGCACTATATACAACTTTAACATGGGCAGTTCACAGATTGGTAGCTCGTCGCCGACTGACTCTTGGTTCCACCTTTTCTACCTAGGCCAACCACAATTTGGGCGTGCTACACAGTTCCGCTCCCGAGGGGAACCACTACACCTTCTATATACAAACTAACTAAGAACTCTAAGTGAAGATCAGCAGTTCTGATAACAGCAAAAAAACATTTTAAATAAAACAGAACCTTTGCATACATAAACATTTCTATAAAAAATTACTTAAACAACATTACAATTGCATACAGTAAGTTTTGTCTCCCTCCAAACGAGACTCAGAATTTAAATGAAAGATACACTACATTGCATAGAATCAATAATGACATCAAAGTTTTTTACAAAGAAAGGAGTATACAATTTTGTATTATTGATACTAACACATTTACAGAAGCTCAACGATGTAACATTAAATGAAACAAAAGGCAAAATAAATCAGTAGAGCATTAGAGCTGTGGTGTTACACAATCACGGCAACTCGTGTCGTAAAAGACTTGAGAATGGAATGGACCTCCGTTGTCTTCGGCGACGAGACTATATTCTGTCTCTATGGGAGTGATGGACATACTTGTGTGTGGTGCAGACGTAGTGAGCTGCGTGCTCCACAGTGTATTCACTCACTACACACATACTCCATCGCAGGCTTCATATTGTGGGGAGCCATCAGTTACATATCGCATTACGTTATGTGTTTCTGTGGGGTACAGTAACAAGTGGGCGCTGTATTGCACAGACTGTTATTCCACTGGTCCTTCCATTTCTTCGACAGGAAGGTGATGCAAGTTTTCAGTAGAACACTGCACGTCCATAGCTACTGCAACACAAAGTGCTCTTCATAGTCTACAACAACTGCCGTGGCTAGCATGATTACCGTATGTCTCGTTGTTGAACACGTATGGGACATTACGAAGTGGGAACTTTTTCGTTTTCCAGAGACAGCAAGAACCATTGCCGAATTGCAACATAAGCTGCAAGATTCTTGGAATACTATCATAGGATGCTATTTGTCACCTTTATGACCATTTGCACGTGAGAATAGGCGTATGTTGATGGTAGAGGGGAGTACATTGTATAGTGCCGGCCGCGGTGGCCGAGCGGTTCTAGGCTCTTCAGTCTGGAACCGCGCGACAGCAACAGTCGCAGGTTCGAATCCTGCTTTGGGCATGGATGTGTGTGATGTTAATAGTTTAGTTAGGTTTAAGTAGTTCTAAGTTCTAGGGGACTGATGACCTAAGATGTTAAGTCCCATAGTGCTCAGAGCCATTTGAACCATTTTTTAAGTTTTGGCTGTTTTGGATTGGTCGTGTGACGACTCGTGTGAGCAATAGGAACGCTTACCAAGCACGTGTCGGAATTCGACAGCAGTATGATCACAGCCAAAGGCACTGATAGCTTTTCGTGTCAGTTATAAACCCCACTCCAAATATATTAATGTTAGTAGGAATCGATAGGTACATGAGGGCCATATTCAGTGTCACGCACGATCGGCAAAGACCCCACGCTAGCGGCGCTGGAAACAATGGATATATTCTTCATTGGGCCGGCAGCTTCGTATAGCCACACGCTTCACACACCTCAAGTCAGGATATGGACTTCGTTGTAGCAATTCGGCTTACCACATGGGATTCGCGGCGACATCTTGGAGCAGCACGAACTTCGGCACAGCAACCGTTCTCGCGAGTTCCCTTTTCGCGGTCTTGGAAGGAGAGACGGGCCGAAAGCGGTGCGCCCGGTAACATAAATGGACCAATCTGTGGCAGCAAGACGTCTTTCCAGACGACTGCCGATTTTGCGTATAGAATCAAGGTGTGCATCCGTGTATGGCGGCCCAGGGAACACTCGAACGTTGCCAGATTGTAATCATTTTTGTTATATGTGCCACCGTTCTGTGCACGACACTATTTTTCTTTCACCATCAGAATAAATCTGATGTAAACAAACACAATCGCAATGATTGGTCAACAGCCGTAGCACACGTAGAATGGTCTTACGCTCTTGGTAGCAGGTCTTATTTATGTATTAGATATGTTATCAGTATATTATTGCAAATAAAACTTTAAGGGGACCACACCGTGGTTCAGATCGGAATAAAAATAGATTTTCGTTTTTCATCATAGTTCGATAGATTAAGGTTTTATTTAAGAGCTCTGAAAAGGATTTTTCCGTTCTTCAGTGACAAATATCATCCAATCCGCTGTGAATGTTCGAGAGTCGGAGAAAGGGAGAAATTTCAACGAAGTAACAAAGAAATGGTTCAAATGGCTCTGAGCTCTATGGGACTTAACTCCTGAGGTCATCAGTCCCCTGGAACGTAGAACTACTTAAACCTAAGTAACCTAAGGACATCTCACACATCCATGCCCGAGGCATGATTCGAACCTGCGACCGTAGCGGCTGCGCTGTTCCAGACTGTAGTGTCTAGAACCGCTCGGCCACGGCAGGTGGCAAACAAAGTAACATCCTTGCTTACTTTTCATGTCCATTTTCCCTAAAAAAAGGATAACACATTTTGTGGGGAAATAACAATAAAGACTGTGCAACGAATATGACATAGTGTCGTTGAAGTTAGTATTTCCGATCGCTGAATACCATTTTGCCACTTCTTCAACACAAAAGCTATCTCAATCGTTAGCCATATTGACAGATAAGTTTCCCGCGACTCTATCACAAGAAAGGATCTTTGTATGTAATGCAACCATTCACTATAATAATTATTATTATTATTAATCATCTCACCTTAATGTACTAACTACGTGTTTTGAACTTCAGTTCTGACACCAGCCACCAAATCACGCAAATCATGTGAACATTATTTATTCTATATATATGAAGAGAGTAACTGTTCTCGAAAGAACAGATACCATTGATGGCCGTGCAGCTTCTCTATAATAAATGATAATTAACTGAAACCCTCAGCTGTCGACAGGTGTTGTTGATATACCATGTAAGCAGGAGATCCCGGGTTCGAGTCCCGGTCGGGGCACACATTTTCAGCTGTCCCCAGCGAGGTATATCAACAACACGTGTCGGCAACTGAGGGTTTCAAGTAATTATCATTTATTTTAGAGAAGCTGCACAGCCATAAATGGTATCTGTTGTTTCGATAACAGTTACTATCTTGATATATATAGGTAAAGGCTACCCAGCCATTGACCTTTGTGCGAATGCGCACAGGTTGCCCGAAGTCTTACAGGAATTGCCAAAGTGTGTGCGAGTAATGAGTGGATGGGCAAATATCTCTTAGGTACTTTACATATGTAGAATTGTGGTCAGTTGCGAATGTGAGTCTTACGGGAAGCGTGCAAGGTATAAGTCTTTCCAGTCGCGCCATCCTCTGTGTCCTCGGTGGCTCAGATGGATAGAGCGTCTGCCATGTAAGCAGGAGACTCTGGGTTCGAGTCCCGGTCGGGGTACACATTTCAGCTGTCCCCATCGAAGTATATAAACAACACCCCTCGGCAGCTAAGGGTGTCAGGTAATTATCATTTATTCTTTATGCTACTAAAATCATTAAATAAATTATTCCTGTTTTATTGAGTTGCCTAGGACTTCATGAAATGCAGAGCCTATAAAGCGTTTTTCTTGTTACGTCGGGATATAAACTTATGTCATGATACTAAGCTGCATATATGTCCATTGGTTGCTGCTGTTGTTAAACATTTTTCTTCGTTTCTGTTGCACTTTTTTGCAGTGTTTTCAGCCAGTTTTCACTTTCGAGAGTGTGTTTGAACTGCAGGTACAGCGCATTGTATTCGTACCTAAGAACTAGTATGTTTGCTCCTTACAGACATTTAATACGTTAACTCGTAAAAAGTCAGAAAAAAGTGCCAAACAGTCGCATCAGTACACAATGCAACCCCCCCCCCCCCCCCCTTCAAGTGGTAATGCAAGCGTACATCCTCTCATGCAAACGGTCGTAAACGTTCCGAATGGCATCCTGCGATAGATTGTCCAAAGCACATTGCACCCTTTGTGGCAATTTGGCAAAGGTTCTTGCAGTCTCTGCTAAGCGAGAAGGTTCCCACTTCATCATGACCCACATGTGTTCAATTGTTGAGAGACCCGGCTAGCCAGGGCAGTAATTGTAGACTATGAAGAGCACGTTGCATGACAGCAGGCGTTTGTGGATGAGCACTGCCCTGATGAAAAAGCACATAACCATTCCTTTAGAGGAAATGGTTGTAACGCTAAAATGACAACCTTTGCAACGTAACAGCAACTGGTTGCTCTACCCTGCACCATATGTAAGCACAAGTTGTAACTGATGGCCCCGACTGCATGAAACGTAAGCTGGGCGGTGTGTGTCGTCGGCGAATCCACTCCAGAAAAGTCCACCCACTAGGTCCATGTCCGCAGCTCGTGGTCTAGTGGCTAGCATTGCTGTCTCTGGATCACGGGGTCGCGGGTTCGATTCCCTGCCGGATTGGAGATTTTCTCTGCTCGGGGACTGGATGTTTGTGATGTCATCATTTCATTATCATTATCATTCGTTACACTGGCTACATTTGGCTGTGAATAAATTTGGACTGTGTAAAATTTGGGACTTTGTACAGGAGCTGATGACCGCGCAGTTGAGCGTCCCACAAACCAAACATCATCGTCATCACTAGGTCTATGTCTATTGAGACAACAGTGTGTCATTCCACTGTCCTGTAGACGCTTCCAGGACACCGAAGTAACAATGCCTGGCGGTTTGATTGCGTCAGTGGTATCCTGGCCAAAGGCAGACGTGACCCTATTTCTACTGCAAGTAGGCACTTTCTCCTGGTCCTCGGTCGCACAACAGGTTGAACATGTTCCCGCATTTCTTTCCTGGCCGCCCACCGCGGCTCACACAGAGGAGCGATATCGCAGAGCGTCTGTAATACGCTGACGTTCAGATCCTTGTCTGCTGGTGCGGGACTCTCCGCGCACCATTTTTGGAAGCAGCGATACAGCACGACACATTGTGCCCAATATGTGGAGCAGCCCGTTGATAAGTCCGCCCGTCTTTCCACTGGCCTATAATACGACAACTGTTCAAATGACTGGCATTGTTTGAGCCGTGGTAAAAATTTGCTGTAGTGTGAAGCAGCCGCCCTCCGCTTCTGGCGGTGACGTCACTGTGGCAGTCGCAGCTTTGGTGTCTCCCTCTGGTGGAAACAGGGAAAGGTTGCCTGTTCACAGGCATTTAAGGGGCGCCAGTCGGTTAGTCTGGGTGAATCTGGAGACAGTCTGGGTTCAGTCTCTCGTCCCCAGCTTGCTAGTCTGTCTCTCGTCCGAATTTGTGGCGCAGTGAGAGAACTCAACGAGTGGTCGCCCGGTCGGGGGCTTAATTCCTATATCTGAGTCCACACGCCAGTCTGCTCGAGTCGCTCAGGCAACGGCCATTGGCGTTTGGATCGATCGGTTGGTCGGTCGCGCACTAAGACACAAGATGACTTGTCCGCCTTGAGCGTCGGCGCATGTGAGGTCGCCACCTGAGCCCAGTGGGCCGCGACGTATAGCGAGGGGTAGTGGCTTCGCGGCCGACACGAGAGCAACAGGAGCCAACCCACGACATCGGTCTGTCCGGTGCGAGCTGCGACGCAGTGAGACGGGAGATCGGCGCGCCCTCCTGTATATGTTGAAGCGGCTGGCAACGGACGGTTCGGGAGAGAGATTTGGGGGTGCTGCGCCAGGTCTTCGCCGGAAGTCGCAGTTTATTAGAAGTTAAGTGATTGGTGATGTGTTGTTTGATTCACTTGTTAAATTCTACTTGTTTTCTTGGTGAGGTCACCAAGGTTTTGGGGTCGTCTCACCATTCTTCTCCGTTTGCCCACCCGCGGTAAGGTGGTTATTTATGAATTGGGTGGTCGGTTTTTCCTCTGTGGAGCAGGGACTGGTTAGAGCAACCTGCGGTTCGGGTTGTTCGGTAATCTTCCTATAAATCTGCCGAACGTTAATAGCTGCCTCCGCCATGTTTGTCGGATTCGTGTGTTAACGAATTTATTGCTTGAAGTGTAACAGCCTAATTCCTGTAATATGTTTTTATCTTGCCTATCATCTTGAGAGGCGGTATATGTGTACTGTAGAGCATGTTTGGCCAACCTTGTATAATTTTATGTAAGATTGCATTTCGTGGACTTTTATTTAAATGGTCATTTCAGTATATAAAGTTGCCACTCTTCCACCGTAAGACTTTTCTTAGAAGTTAAAATCAAGTTTCACTGTCGGTGGCAAGTTAATCTTTTAATTTTAGTGTTTTGTTCCATTTCCATCCCTCCTATGGGGTACATAGTTTGTGTGCTTGTGTGAATTGTTAAAACTTTTACTGTAAGGTAGTCTGGTGTGTTGCAGATTTGCTCCTGTGTAGTTTTTTAGAGGTTGTTGTGAGCGGTCGTGATTGCGGCCTTGTCGAAAGGGAGCGGCAAGGTTCTCCGCCTGAAAGCTCATACAATCAAAAATTTGTTTCTTTCTGTCTCTGAATAAATTGTAACTTGATATTTAGAGGGTGCTTTCCGCTTATAGTTTTAAATCTGTTTCTTTAAAAAAAACGGGTTTTAGGAATAAAATTCCCATTTGTTAAAAGTAATTTCATTTTGATTTCATCAGTTACTCACTGGCAACTACTTCCACGCTCGCATAGCGTGATTAAATGTGTTAATGTTCTTGATGAATCGCTAGTAAATAAAGTAAATCGTTAAGAAAAAGTTTTGCATGTAAATCACGGTTCATTGTTGAACGTGAGTATGTACCAGTCTGTGGACTTTGGTGGTATCTCAAAATGAATTTTGTAAACACCGCTGACCTGAAGACTCAACACTGTTATTGCCTGTCGAAAAAAACGGAGGGCGCACAGACCGGCCTCTAGAGCGCCATCTGATCGCAGGTGACCATGACACATCAAATACTAACTTTGCAACCCCTCAACATGCACATATTATATTCTCGTGCCATCCGAAATGTATTTGCACAGACTAACACAATACGGAAAGGATGTGGCCGCGAAATAAACAGTAATAGTTCTGAAAAGTTTTGGTAGTAAAAAATGATGTGTTTTGCAAATATGCTTCACTTCTCACTTGCGTGACCCATGACCTAGTGAGCGATACTCAGTGGCATAACGTAAAGTTTGGCTGTTTTACTTGCTTATAAGATTTATGAACCGTACGCTTCAGATAAGGATTTTTATGACAGGTTGCTATCTTTTCTAATCAACTAATTTCCATAATAATAAAACTTCATATCGTGGTATCTATTTATGTTTGTTGAAATAACATTTTTATCAATTTTATATAGATTACTTGAAGGATAATGTAAACTAACATTATATGATCACCGTTTCTTGTTCGGGATGTAGGTATAAAAGGAACTTTGTATCGTGAATACACAAGATCGTCTGAGACGAGAAACCTTAGCTTAGGGGAAGCACCTTGTTTACGCGAACTGGGAGGAGTCGTTTGTGAGCTCTTTGATCGAGCGGATCTGGAAGAGAGAGCCTCGGATGGCGCACTGGTATGCAAATTTGCAGTAAGGACTGGCAGCGTTCGTAATTGGGATAAAATTAACTCAGTGGATACAGTTGCAGTATTCGCCCAGCGACATCACCTGTGAGCGTTCTACAGAATAACAACAGAAGCTTGAGTTCATTAGAACTGTATTAGGACATAGGCCAGTGAAAGTATTGTGTTAATATACACTCGAAAGTGAATTATGTGATGCACCATTTACATTAATAACTATTCCTTTGTTAGCAGGCTGTATCTGATATATAAAATACCGATGTGGCGTCACTAAAGTAACTAACGTACTAAATTTCACTTCGAAATTTAATACAGTTTACATTGATAAACTAGCAATCTACGAATAATTTATTCACTTACAACCTGCTAATTGTTTTTTCTACTGTGTTACGTATTCATGAGCACAAGTTTAGCATCCTGCCTTTGGTGTCTCGTAGTGCCGTTGTAAGAACGTTGCTGTGTTTGTTATTACATGAGAAGCAACATTACAGAAGTCATGGCAATCTAAATTTATGTGTGGAACGGGGCACACGTTAATGAGTTAACATAATCCAAGCCCTCGTATCTAACTTCCACGTAATCCAGTTTTATTCATTGACTAGCTACTTTTGCAGAAAGAACGGAACTGATTTGAAAAGTCAGTGGTTTAATGTATAGTACTGTGGAGAACATAATATACATAGAGTAAGAGTATGCCGACATTCCTTCTTAACCCACTGCCCCCTATGCTTCAGTACTTATTAGTATTGATAGAGCCTAACGCATTTCAGTACGCAAAACACTTTTACGATCATTTGCAAGCAAAATAAAGACTTTTGCCGACATGTAGTTGTTTGGTTTACTACGTGTCAAAAGTAGTTAGGTACGTTGCAGACCTTACAGCTTAGTAAAGGATCTAGCGTTGGAGTGCAAGATTCAGTCGAGGATGACCTCAGACTTCAACAAATCGCAGGATACATGTCGTCTCACCAACCACGTCTTTCTCCTGACCGTACGACAAACACATTTTCTTAATTTACATTTAGAAAATGAAAGTCCTGCATGACTGGGCTTAGAGCAAAAATATTATAACTTTTTGTGATAGACGAGGAAGCAAGTTAGTTTAGTGGTTAGCAGTCCGTCTACAAAAATGGCATTACAGACGGGGCAGCAAATCGAGTAGACTTACTTTGTGGGGTGGAAATCTGTTCCAGCCTTCTTTAGGGCACTACACAGCCATTTAGAGAAAATGGGATTAAGTTTACTAACCACTGCCTTACTTCGCAAGGTAAACGAAGAGAAAAATTTTTTTAAGGGGAGGTTTAATATCTTTGGCCCAAAAAAAGCATGGTCATTGAGAATTTATTCTCGGGTTTTGTTACAGATACCAATGTCAAATTAGGTCAAAATGTTTACTAATATTTCCTCTACAAACTGGAATTGTTTCGACCGTAAATGTCGAAGAGCAAAGGCGGATGTGCCGTCGGAACGAAACAAAATTTCGATGTAGACCACCACGCACAGTATGTCACAGGTCAGCCGGCTCGTCTGCAATCAAAATTGAGTTGCGTTAGTGAAGTACATAAGATTCTCTAGGAGTTGTACTTCGCTTCAGTTATTTGGACTATAGGAAACAAAATGGTGGCCATTTGGAAAAAAAAAAAATATAGGGTTTATTTAATCGATTTTTCGACTGCGTCGAACAAGTAAAAGTATTTATAGTTGATGGATCGGAATAAAAGTGGTACAACTCCTAGACAATTTAGTTAGCTTCGTCGGAAACAAAGAATCATGCCAATCGGTTCAGTAGATTTGATGTTACCATACCGAAAGCTAAAAAAAGTCATTTTGAGAAAAACGCGTTTGAAGTTTTGCCTACATGCAGTATTATGCAACGTACGTTCAATCTGCTATTCCGGGTCCTTAAATTAGCCCTCCCTCTTCCTCATAGAGGGCGTTCTGCTCGATCTGGGCCATCCTGAACTGCTCCAGAACCGCTCGTACGGTCGGTGACAAGCGGTTTTCAGCCGCTTGAATCCGGTGGTCGTCCGAATGCTTGGCGAACTGCGTCGAATAGAGTCCCAGGGTGACAACCATCGTTGTCATGATCTTCAGAATTGCTGAATGCCCTTCGTTGAAGCTGCTCACTGCCAGGAAAGTCGTAATCTCCACAATCTTCGCACCAGAATGCAAATGCTTGGCGGCTAACTTCCAAACACACGCGTTCAAACTTTCATTTGAATTGTGTGTGTTTCCTCCTAAACACCAGTACATTGATTCGTCCTCCGAATGAAAAAAACTGGTGCGTGAGAAACGCGGATTTCAGTTAGGCGCATTTTTGTGCTCAACCGCGAATAACAAAAATTTCCCTTTCGTATTCGGAAAAACCTTTTCAGGGGTGGATTCTAAAGACTTTAATGTATCCAAAAATGCAATTTAAAGAAATCGATTTTTGAACCACGAGATTGTAACCGTCCCCATAAGGAGTACCATCTCTTTTTGGAAAGCATTTACCAAGGAACTGCAAGAAATTTCCTCATGTTGAGGAGGCCTTCTATCAAGGATAAGAGGAAATGAAACATAATAAAATTTTGTTGAACATTTAGAATATTGTCACTGGTGTACGACAACGAACATGAAATAAACACAGAAGTCAATTAGAATAACATGAGGGTTTTAAAAGTGAATGGCTGGCTGCGGCATAACAGACAAGAAAACAATTACATTGAATCATTACAAGTTAAAATATAAACGAGTAGACTGCAAAATACAGAAACCGTCCCTAGACCGTCATGCATAACTGAGAGACGTTAGAAGGCGGTAAATTTTACTTGTCAGATGAAATGAGAAGAGAAAATCAACCAATACAAACTTTCGCACTGGAAGAGTCAGTGAAAGAGTGGACTGGATTCGAGCCCGTGGCCATAGATTACATGTATACCTGTCGCGCCAAAGATTTTCGATGGTTGTTACCACTGTGAATCTCCCCTTGCTAATTGTCCAGGACTCCAGGACCCGTTTACCTTGTGACTTTCTTATTCCTTGTTGTAAGCTCTGTCATGCTTGTGAAATTCTGTGGCGTCACTGCACACACAGGTATGATGGCTTTCCTCCACAGCTAAGTCCGTGTAGGCGAATTGCATTATGCGTACCATCACCACCGGTTTCTGCACTTGGGCCAAGCTGAAATGCCCTAGATCTTCGGGCATGGTACTATTGACGGATCGTCCAATCATCCTAAAATAGACTTTTCTACTTGTGCACGGTATACAGTATATTCCCAACAATATAAGTAGGTCGTTTTGGCCTATGATATTCCTAGTAGCGCTGCAGGCATCCTTTACGCCGTGTTTGCTCAATGTACGCTCTAGTCTGTCCTTCACACTGGGAGTACAGGGCAGAAAAGCTGCACCCAACATTTCTTGTTCGGATGTGTCGCCCCGTCGTGTATTAGGTTTCGTGACTCTTCTGATGCAACTCATTACTCCTCAGAAGGTATTCTTCGTATATCTCGCGTCTGAGGTGCTGTGGCTCACATAATGGTTTTCAATGAGTAGCGTACAGTCCGTGATTATCGATTTTCGATGTATTCTGTAGCCCAGTTTTTTGCCGTTCCTTGTAACCAGTACAGCTAGAAAGGGTAGCTATTGGCCTTTTTCTGACTTCATCGTAAATTTTATTTTGATATTGAGATTAGTCAGATGTTTTAGGAAATTAGCGAGCTGCTCCTGGCAATGGCTCCACATGACAAAGGTGTCTCAGACGTACACTGTACCACACCCTAGCTTTACAAGGTGGGAAGTCCAATGGCTGTTCTTCGCAATGCTGGATAAAGAAATTGCCAAATACTGGACTGAATGGACTATCCCTGGTTGTGCCTTCAGGTTATCTATAGAAATCACCAGTCCACATAGCCGCGCGGGATTATCCGAGCGGTCTAGGGCGCTGCAGTCATGGACTGTGCGGCTGGTCCCGGCGGAGGTTCGAGTCCTCCCTCGGGCATGGGTGGGTGTGTTTATCCTTAGGATAATTTAGGTTAAGTAGTGTGTAAGCTTAGGGACTGATGACCTTAGCAGTTAAGTCCCACATGATTTCACACACATTTCACAGTAGCCCTTGGTGAGACATGCTTCAAAGAGCTTTCCGGTGTCGTGCAAGAAAATGGAACAGGATTTAGTGACACTCTAAAAAAAAAAAGAAACAAAGATGACCAGGAAGTCCTTTGATCAATGTTTTCTTCAGCTTCTCCATGCCATTTCCTGAGTTCTTTATGTATGTGTTAGTCTTTTCCACGTCCAGCTGAAGCAGAGAGGCGAAGTGTATCGCCAGTTTATATGACGGTGAGCCGGGAGCCCTTAGGTTGGTTTTAGCGGTGGATCATCTTTATGGAATTTTGGTAAGCCATGCAGCCAAGATGGTACGACTTCTGTGTTGCCTCCGCACAACCCCCAAGATTGAATACGCCTTGATTAAACAAATCGTGTCTCGTGTGATACGCTGAGTTGGATCTGTGCATACCTTTCACTGTGTCATCACATCTAATAGGTGACGTATCGTCTGCTCATATCCTTTGGTCTTTGTTACAAAGGTAGCATTTTCTTAGTGACAAAGAAGGCCAGCCGCTTGTGGTGGGAAAACGTCAGTGAAATCATTGAACACACGTTGGTCGAAGCAGAAACCAACAGGCAACACGCAGTTAGTGCTAATCCTCAGTTTCGGCTAGTCACTAATTGTGAACAGTCAGTATTACGTAAAAGAATAATTATACAAAAATTTTAACTTTTCTGAACTCTTGAACCATTAGACCTGAAGATGTTCGTTAACTATGAACTGTGAATAGGAACCCATACACAGAACCGTTATACGACGACGCTACAGGTCGTGAAGTTACCGGAGCCACCTCTGGCCTCTAGGTCACATTTTCAGCAACGAACATCAGTTCGTACGCTAGCAGACTACAGGTGTAAGTTCTCGCAGCAGTCACAATGTTAGATGGATTCGAATCGGTTGGTACCTCTACAACAGCACTGTGTCTGTTACAGTGTCTATTTTGCAGCGGATAGGTCAGTCTAGACATAGGCGTCAGTGTAGCACCGTCAGTTAATGTTACAGATGACGATTCTTGTCTTGAAATAGTTTACACCACTAACTTGAAGTGAAACAAGCTAATGTGACCCTCTGAGAGGATTTCGAATTTTGACAGTGCGTTTGTCTAATGGACTATAATTTTGAATATGGTGAAATTAACAGAGAAGCAAAACGGACTTTAATCTTGGGAGGTAATGAAAGTGGTAAAATCATAAAAGAATGAAAACAAAATGAACAGTCGCCAGCCGAATTAAGCACATTAATTTGGAAATAAATGTTTAAGAAAATTGGATTTTGGTTATTGAAGCTACTTTCGTTGATATTTTCCTTTGTATAGCACACAGGATATGAACTCACACAGTGCACTCTGAACTGTGTGCGCCAGCAGTCACCAACAGCGCACAAATCAGTAAATTATAAGAAGTAATTTTGCACCAGGTTCATACTGATGACAGCCGCACTCAAGAGTATTACTTAATCAAATACTGCAATGTTACTGCATGAAGTGCAGAACTAAGTTTTGACATGATGGGATTTTATCTTCACTGACATGAAAAAAAGTAAAGATGAATAATATTATAAATACGCTGTTTAAAGTCCTCTACATTTATCAGTTTTCCTAGGCAACAATAATATTTCAATTTTTTCCTAATAAGTGGAGAATATGATGGGGACCCATAAACTAATATAGTTTCTCCAGTCAACGATCTCTGATTTTTACAGTAGAAAAGATTATTTCAAAAATCTAATCATTCACTTCAACTGGAGTGGTTCACAGCTTACTTTGTAAGAGAATAAAATACAACACTGGGCGTAATTAACTTCAAAAATAAGGAACCATTCATGACAGAAATCAAAACGACACTGTTTTCGAAAATGAGCTTAACTTATTTGCCTTTTTATCACCTATGAAGGAGGTATTTTAGACAATAATATTTACACCATCTTGCACTGTATTCCTACAAAATTATACTTTGTAATAAACTAAGGATACCTTAGCAAAGTCCTACCTAATTTCACTTTTGTGGTTTTAACTTTTACTACTCATTTTGCATTTAACACTTGAAAGCAAGAATTGTTTATTTAAATCAGGATACTCGGTTTTAGTAGCACTTAAGTGAACACCCTGCATATCTTCGTGATCAAGCTAGAACATCTGATTCTGAACACAAATTTGTTTTTGTGATTATTATTCTAATCACACACAAATTAACTGATCCATGCCCATATACATAACCCAATGTATGAAGTTAGTGAAGCAGTGGCCAAGCTTTGTGGCAAGCGACATGGAGGCTGACTGTAACCACGGCTTTTGATGTTCGAATGATCTATAAAATCTCTTCTTGGCGTCGGATTTTCACCATATTGGAGCCATACCTTCTTGCCGAGAATACCAAATAACAGCCAGATCCACATCTGAGGCAAATCCATTGTAAAGCAGCTTCCAATTCCCTCTTTTGGCACTGTCGAAGTGTACCATGCTACGGTTAGTCACATACTGCGTACCGTTCACACCAAGGGGCCCCTCAGTTCGACCGCCAAAACCACCTTTAACATCACGCCATGCCACTTCCGTTGCAGAGGGACTTCCCTTAAGTCTTTCATATATTACAAATACAAGTGCCCTAAACCATTGCTTTTTTCATATATCCATTACAAAACTCTAATTTTCCTGTCACAAATCAAGGCCTTTAAATAAAAAAGAATATACACTCCATAATTGCAGTAATACATAATATAAAACTACTTCTAATCGATGTAATTGTTACACGTTCCTCACGACCCACCATTTTGCTCACTGTCAACCACACCATCGCACCCTGTTTGGTTATTTTTCTCCGGCTGTGCATTTTGAGACCGTCTAGTACTGTGTCTAAACCTTTCCTTCTGTTCTCCACTGAGTATTACAAAGGCGTGAATGGCATCAAACAGAATGAGAATGTGCTCTGGTTTTTCGAAATTAATATCGATATAACTGTATATTGAAAAACTTGAGTGTTTCGTGGTGATAAATGTTTCAAATTTACTTTTCCTTACATTTACCTTCAGCTTTTGTACTTTGCTGTTATCTGATGGTCATTTTCTTCCGTTTGGCTGTAAATTTTGAAGAAAAATATTAGCTCATTTAAGTATATAGCTTCTTAGCCTCGAAAGTTGTTAACTACTTATTTTATTCTTTGCTTCTTGCTTCTTTGCTTCTTCTCCTCTTCTGAAACGCCAGTCACGTCAGTTCATGAAATTTTGCAGCGAAAGCCCTCACTGATCGAATTCGTCCCTTCCTCTCTTTAAGCCGGTCGTTTCTGAGTGCTTCCATCGAAAGCTGATCGCGCGTGAAAGAACAATCGTAGCTGCCAAGTCGGTACGGCAGTAAAAGGTTGGCAGGCCTCATGCAGACGGGCGGCAACAGATTCACTCGCTTTACCTTTGTCTGGAAACGGTAGGAAACGATATTTTCAGGCACCTACAATTCAGGGGCTGATATTATGAAATTGAAAGAACTTCACAAATAGGAAAGCGTACTTTTTTGCTCGAAAATTAAGTTTCAGTACTGTTCCGAATCTCGAAGGTAAGCATATTACTCTACTCAAATGCCCGGTCTTTCATAATGTATGGGCTCCATCAGGAACACTTTTAAGAACTTTGGCGGTGCATTGCTACGCTAAAACAAGACGAACGTCCATACAAACATTCGTCGCAAATCCTCCGGTGTTTTATAAATACCACTGCATTTCCATAGCAGACGTTTGGCGCCATTACTAGCTACGTACCAGATATTTTTAATTATTGCTGTTTACTGTTTACAGTAAACACCCGCCCTCCCCCTACCCAATGAACCATGAACGATGGCATGGACCTTGCTGTTGGTGGGGAGGCTTGCGTGCCTCAGCGATATAGATAACCGTACCGTAAGTGCAACCACAACGGAGGGGTATCTGTTGAGAGGCCAGACAAACGTGTGGTTCCTGAAGAGGGGCCGCAGCCTTTTCAGTAGTTTCAGGGGCAACAGTCTGGATGATTGACTGATCTGGCCTAGTAACACCAACCAAAACGACCTTTCTGTGCTGGGACTGCGAACGGCTGAAAGCAAGGGGAAACTACGGCCGTAATTTTTCCCGAGGGCATGCAGCTTTACTGTATGGTTAAATAAAAACTTCGAGGTGTGCAGATGACATCGTAATTCTGTCAGGGACAGAAAAGGACCTGGAATAGCAGTTGAACCGGAATGAACAGTGTCTTGAAAGGATGATATAAGATGAACATCAACAAAAGCAAAAAGAGGATAATGGAACGGGTGATGATGAGGGAATTAGCCGACACTATACAGTAGTGAATGTATGCTACCATATTCTGTGCGAGGTTCTTCATCTCCCAGTACCTACTGCATCCTACATCGTTCTGAATCTGCTTAGTGCATTCATCTTTTGGTCTCCCGCACTCCAATGCTCAATTTGTGATCCCTTGATGCCTCAGAACATGTCCTACCAACCGGTCCCTTCTTCTCGTCAAGCTGTGCCACAAACTCCTCTTCTCCCCAATTCTATTCAATACCTACTCATTAGTTATGTCATCTACCCATCTAATCTTCAGCATTCTTCTGTAGCACCACATTTCGAAAGCTTCTATTCTCTTCCTGTCCAAATTATTTATCGTCCATGTTTCACTTCCATACATGGCTGCACTCCATACAAATACTTTCACAAACGACTTCGTGACATTTAAATCAATACTCGATTTTAACTAATTTCTCTTCTTCAGAAACGCTTTCCTTACCATTGCCAATCTACATTTTATATCTTCTCTACTTCGACCATCATCAGTCATTTTGCTCCCCAAATAGCAAAACACCTTTACTACTTTAAGTGTCCCATTTCCTAATCTAATTCCCTCAGCATCACCCGACCTAATTCGACTACATTCCATTATCCTCGTTTTGCATTTATTGATGTTCATCTTATATCCTCCTTTCAAGACACTGTCCATTCCGTTCAACTGCTCTTGCAAGTCCTTTGCAGTGTCTGAAAGAATTACTAGGAAACCGGCGAACCTCAAACTTTTTATTTCTTCTCCATGGATTTTAATACCTACTCCGAATTTTTCTTTTGTTTTCTTTACTCCTTGCTCAATATACAGACTGAGAAACATCGGGGAGAGGCTACAACCCTGTCTCACTCCCTTCCCAACCACTGCTTCCATTTCCTGTCCCTCGACTCTTATAACTGCCATCTGGTTTCTGTACAAATTGTAAATAGCCTTTCGCTCCATGTATTTTACCCCTGTCACTTTTAGAATTTGAAAGAGAGTATTCCAGTCAACATTGTCAAAAGGTTTCTCTAAGTCCACAAATGATAGAAACGTAGGTTTGCCTTTCCTTAATCTTTCTTCTAAGATAAGCCGTAAGGTCAGTATTGCCTCACGTGTTCCAATATTTCAACGGAATCCAAACTGATCTTCCCCGAGGTCGGCTTCTACCGGTTTTTCCATCCGTCTGTAAAGAATTCGCGTTAGTAATTTGCAGCTGTGACTTATTAAACTGATTGTTCGGTGATTTTCACATCTGTCAAAACCTGCTTTCTTTGGGATTGGAATTATTATATTTTTCTTGAAGTCTGAGGGTATTTCGCCTGTCTCATACATCTTGCTCACCAGATGGTAGAGTTTTGTCACGACTGGCTCTCCCAAGGCCGTCAGTAGTTCTAATGGAATGTTGTCTACCCCCGGGGCCTTGCATCGGCTCAGGTCTTGCAGTGCTCTGTCAAACTCTTCACGCAGTATCGTACCTCCCATTTCATCTTCATCTATATTCTCTCCCATTTCTATAATATTGTCCTCAAGTACATCGCCCTTATGTTGACCCTCTATATAGTTCTTCCACCACAATAATGATTTAAAAACGGTAATTCTATTGACGTGAGTCAATAATTTATATATTTACTTAACAGATAATAAAATAACTAAATAATAAAATATCACCATCTGGGATCTTCTGCAAGTTATCGAAATCGCTTGGTTCTGTCAGTCATAATGGAATATATTGTTCAGCAAATGGCTGACTTAGTTCTTGTTTAACAGTCAGAATACAGAAATTTGCGCTAGGTAGTTCAAATACTATAAACCGGGACGTCACATCTTCCTCACAGAAGTACCACAGCGTTGAATCATTAGCACACTCTTCCTTTATGTTAATTATCTAGCATTTATCTAGTATTTTTCCATCGGAAGTAAGATTAAACAATCCAAATGAAATTTTGACTCTGCAGCGGTGGGAGCGCTGGTGTGAAACTTTCTGGCACATTAAAACTGTGTTCTGGACAGAGATTCGAACTCGGGACCTTTGTTTTCACAGCTGTACTTTCGCCAGTACCTCTTCTCCTACCTTTAAAACTTCACAGAAGCTCTTCCGCGAAACTTCTGTTTTGAGTCGTAGGAGTTTTGTTGTCAAGACGAGCAAAGAAATATGAACAGAGAAAATAATGTATTACGTTATTGCCAAAGTTATTAACTGACTTTGCACAATTTACTAGATATATCCTTTGAAAAATCACACCTCTAATTCATCTACAAGAAATAATAAACATGCAAGAAAATCATAAATTGTTAGGAGTACATACCGATGAAAACTCAAGCTAGAAAACCGATATATCAGATGCATCAGAACGTTTAGTTTCGGGTACTGTTTTCCTGCCTCTAGCTTATACACTCACAAATGTCGTTATTTATAGACGCTAGTACGTATGTGCTAATCCTAACACAGTCATTCACAAACCCTTTTAAGCACGGACTGTTCTTAAACGAAAATGCTCGACATACTATTAACTTTGTTAATTTTATCGGTGTCTAATGCAGTAGAGTTTTTAGTCACCGATCTGCTCAATATGCCACGCGGAAATGCTGTCTTTTTTCATACACAAAATTACTTTAAAAATCCGTAATTTCTTATAACCACACTGAAATAAATATGCCTTCACCGTAAAACAATTTTGAATCATGTACTACAAATAAAACCGGCAAATTATAAGTTCCTTCGGAGACGTACTACTCCGTTCTGTTTGGTCAGTTTTCTTTAAGGCCAATAGAAAGACATTATTCCCCCACGTTAATCCGCGCGTTTCATGACTAACCAATCAACAAACAACACACTTTCGAACTGTACTTTTTCCTGAAATAAATATTTAACATTCTGATATTTTGTTTATACTTTACGTTATAAACTATTTTCATTTGCACTCTCATTAGTTTTCCTTTTACCATAAACTTACTTAACATACTGTGATACAAAATTCCCCGTCGTACAACGCTCATCAGCGGAACAGTGATCTACATATTTACTTTAGACCACATTCACGCATCATTCACACTACTAAAAGCGTACAAAAAACGGCAGAAACATAAATAAACAAACCTTTGAAGAAATAAACAGAACAATTCCCAGAAACATACTCTTGACCTGTTTCTTGAATGTCTCTGTGCACTACTGGCCACTGGTGGTCAAAATTCTTAACTACATTATAGTTCTTTCTGTATAGTCCTGTCTGCTACTGTCCTCCAGCAGATGAAAGTTACTACTACGAAATCGACTGAACCCGCTTCAGACCATCTGTCACTGTGCACGCATGAGTCGTTCTCCCGATACACAGGCTCTAGAGAGGAGTGATATAATTAGCCACACTTCACACCCCCAGTGATTATAAGGTTACTAAAAAAAATAGAATTATGCAAATTATCGATCCTGTCATCATATTTTAAATTTTTCAAAAAATGCCTCTTTTTATGAACTAAAATTACAAATTTCTTACTCTGGGCTTCATAGTCTACAACTAACATAGCCTAATCTATTAATTTGATTATGAAAAATCATTTTTTACCTGACAAAACTGGTGGAAATTTTCGATATTTTAATAATTCTTTCAACATTATTAGATTCATGTTTCATGAAAGCTTTTTGAAGTTAACAACTTGTTCCCTCTTTTATTTAAAGGCAATGCGATTTGTGTCCTTCCATTTAATAATGGTATTTTATCCTACCTTAGCACCAGCCCACCATTATAGTCTTTTTGTCACATACATTTCCCTGGTTCTTGATTATGGCACCTTTGCACTGTACCTTCCATAACATTTCTCGGTTCTCCACATGCCTGTCCTTCCAGGGTTTACAGGCAATGTTGTCCCTGGAACCACACTTCCGTTTAAGATATGTTTCTTTACATACATCCTCAAACATTATAACTTATTCTTACCAAATATTATTTACAGATTTTGTATTTCGTGTAACTTGACTTCAAGTAAAAGTAAATTAACAGAGTGTTACTTCTTAATTTTACATTAATAAGCAAGTTCAAATCTACTAAAAAATATTTCAAGAATATATTTCTTTTAGAAGATTTAATGAGTTCTTTTTCTAAAAAAATCTAGTTGCTATTGAAAGCAAAAGTTAAATTTTTCTTTACTTTAACACAACTTGAGAATACTTAATTGTGACAAACAAATTTCATACAAAGCAATTATTACAAATATTTTATAATACTTAGTTACCATTTTAAGCAGTGCCTCTTTGCATAACTCTTTCATATTTTTTTCACATTTAACAGAATTCAAAAAAAATTTTGTTTGCAATAATATATTCTTTCATATTCTTTTCATAATAAACGTTCATCAGATTTATCCAGGTATATTTTTCGTCATATTTGTTAAACGTCCTTTACTATGTGGCCACTCTACATTTCACTCAGCCTCCAATTTATTTTAACATTTTCCAACAGGATATTTCTTCCTATATGTCATTATTGTAACTGATGCATTAATTTTTCATACGCTTCCACATACCATGGAATAACTTCTCATATTACTAAAGTCAATCCTTACTGTCAGCTTTCAGAAGGTAGCACACCCTTTTTGTACTTTCCCTTTACATCATCACCTTCGTACCTTAATTATTTTCCTATGTCAATATACTCCATATGTCGTCACTCTACTCCATTGTAATTTGACCCCCATTTCTCTCGCCATAAACACTTTACCTTCACTGATATACACTCCTGGAAATTGAAATAAGAACACCTTGAATTCATTGTCCCAGGAAGGGAAAACTTTATTGACACATTCCTGGGGTCAGATACATCACATGATCACACTGACAGAACCACAGGCACATAGACACAGGCAACAGAGCATGCACAATGTCGGCACTACTACAGTGTATATCCACCTTTCGCAGCAATGCAGGCTGCTATTCTCCCATGGAGACGATCGTAGAGATGCTGGATGTAGTCCTGTGGAACGGCTTGCCATGCCATTTCCACCTGGCGCCTCAGTTCGACCAGCGTTCGTGCTGGACGTGCAGACCGCGTGAGACGACGCTTCATCCAGTCCCAAACATGCTCAATGGGGGACAGATCCGGAGATCTTGCTGGCCAGGGTAGTTGACTTACACCTTCTAGAGCACGTTGGGTGGCACGGGATACATGCAGACATGCATTGTCCTGTTGGAACAGCAAGTTCCCTTGCCGGTCTAGGAATGGTAGAAGGATGGGTTCGATGACGGTTTGGATGTACCGTGCACTATTCAATGTCCCCTCGACGATCACCAGAGGTGTACGGTCAGTGTAGGAGATCGCTCCCCACACCATGATGCCGGGTGTTGGCCCTGTGTGCCTCGGTCGTATGCAGTCCTGATTGTGGCGCTCACCTGCACGGCGCCAAACACGCATACGACCATCATTGGCACCAAGGCAGAAGCGACTCTCATCGCTGAAGACGACACGTCTCCATTCGTCCCTCCATTCACGCCTGTCGCGACACCACTGGAGGCGGGCTGCACGATGTTGGGGCGTGAGCGGAAGACGGCCTAACGGTGTCCGGGACCGTAGCCCAGCTTCATGGAAACGGTTGCGAATGGTCCTCGCCGATACCCCAGGAGCAACAGTGTCCCTAATTTGCTGGGAAGTCGCGGTGCGGTCCCCTACGGCACTGCGTAGGATCCTACAGTCTTGGCGTGCATTCGTGCGTCGCTGCGGTCCGGTCTCAGGTCGACGGGCACGTGCACCTTCCGCCGACCCCTGGCGACAACATCGATGTACTGTGGAGACGTGACACCCCACGTGTTGAGCAATTCGGCGGTACGTCCACCCGGCCTCCCGCATGCCCACTATACGCCCTCGCTCAAAGTCCGTCAACTGCACATACGGTTCACGTCCACGCTGTCGCTGCATGCTACCAGTGTTAAAGACTGCGATGGAGCTCCGTATGCCACGGCAAACTGGCTGACACTGACGGCGGCGGTGCACAAATGCTGCGCAGCTAGCGCCATTTGACGGCCAACACCGCGGTTCCTGGTGTGTCCGCTGTGCCGTGCGTGTGATCATTGCTTGTACAGCCCTCTCGCAGCGTCCGGAGGAAGTATGGTTGGTCTGACACACCGGTGTCAATGTGTTCTTTTTTCCATTTCCAGGAGTGTAGAAGAAAATTTAAGTTGACAGATTCAGCTCAGAATGACAGAGGAGGAAGATTGACAAGACGATAAGAAACTGAAATAGCATTGTCAATAGCTCGACCACATGGCTCTCGTCAAATACCTAGCGTTGCAACGCCCTCTGAGGCCTCCATGCTTAGCTCACAACAAATTCTGGCACCTCTTTTACTTTTTGTTCAATTTTTTTTGTGCCACCTGTATTTCCTGCTGGTCCACCCCCCCCCCCCCCCCCCATCATCCACATACAATGTAGCCTTCTCAATGTTCCATCTTTTATAATACCTAATTGGTATACTGGCTACATCTTCTTTGGTCAATTTACTTTTTCTACCGAAAGAGACAACCATATCTTTCCCATTCATCTAAAAAATTACTACATTTTCATTTAAATTTAATCTCCTTTTGTACTAATTAAACCTACGTCAATTAGTATTTTATACATATATCAGGGATTATAAGGAAGTTACGGAGTACTTTCACACCATTTATCTTTACCGGCAACGGAACTTCGTGTTTAACTTTTTCAGTAGCTACAACTATTTGCGCCCCACTTACTGGCATTATTACAAGTTCATTTCTGTTTGGCAACGATTCTAACCAACTTTTACTCGCAGCACATAAGTCACTGCCACTATTAGCGAAACACTGTACTTTCTGGTTACACACTTGCAGACTAAGTACTGGATGACTCAACATCTCCTTTCATTTGCTATTGTCAGAACCCCCCCCCCCCCCCCCTCAAACAAATCGATCACAATCTCCCTTCTGTCGAAACCTTCCCTGTTTCCAGAAATTACACAGATTTTTGCAGAATTACCCACATCACTTTTCCCCCATACTAATTCTTCTGTCCGCTTATGACCGCTCAAAAATTTATCCGGCGTTTCTCCATTCTCTTATCTCTCTCACCCAGTTTTTCACAATTAATTGACTGACCCCCATTTTGGTCATTATTTTCCTGCCTCTCCCTTATAGCGTCACAAATTTCATTATTTATGGGCGCTAGTATCTCTTCTACACTGACGTCACTAATCTCCCATAATTCTGCAGCTTCTGTACTTTCTCCTTCCCCAGAACAAGACTCGACTGCAATTTCGTTGCTAAAGACTTTTTGGCTATCAGGCTCTGTCACATTTTCTACTAAAACATCACCCATTTCGTCTGCAATACAGTGATTATTTTTTATGTATGTCCAAAAAATCGCCTAAACCTCCGTTGCATGTAGAAATTTTTATGTAGCTTGTTTCATCTATACTTAATACTTTTACTTTCTTCTGCTCCTCACTCACAATCCCTGTCTGTTTAGTGCTAACACGTACGAACGGTTTTACTAGCGGATTCCAATTACTACTGCCCGTCTTGTAAACACTAGCCCTTTCACAGACAACATTTAATTTAACGGATTCTGGGATTCTGTGACATTTCTTACGTTTACCACCATTTGCTGTCTCCTTGGCTCAACATCATCCTCTTGCGCTGGAGAATATGATCGATAATTGTGCACCATCTCCCCATTAATTTCACCTATTATTTGCTGCATAACGCCACCTCCCAGCAGCTCTGCCCCTACTGTTTCTATGATACACGCCAGTTCTGTTAACGTTTACGTTCAGCCGCGATTCTGCATTATTTGGCGGTCTGACATTACGATTTTAATGCTACTCCTCAAGCAAGAACTTCTCAACTGTCTCTAAATAACTAATGAATTTATGAACGTCATCCCTCGGAGCTGCATAAATTTTGTTTTGCCAGTTTCTGGGCAGTTTACCTTCCACGCCCATATCAATTTTTTTCTGGCCCGACTTTATTGTTTAAATATGACAAATTTATCATCCACCTTAACGCGAACTTTCTTACGCTTTCCTTTCTAGCCTTAAACTTTACCCCATCCCGAAGCTATTTATCAACTCCATTTGCTTTTGCTTTCCCCACTATCACTTAAAAACGCCTATTTAAATATATGTAGAGTATCGTACTGTTCAGTAGCGATAATCCCCAAGTTGTAGCCTCTCCCAGGAGTTTAAACCGTATTTTATGTGTGGCTGACCACAAACTAGGTAGAACACCTTCAAAGTCATTCGAAAATTGTTTTAGATGCACATTTTCTGTTGGATCAAATCGTAAAAACTGCCTGTTAGTGGCAAGATATTTCAGACGAATTCTACTACAGAACTACACCCACTACGGTTAGTTCCATCTCTGAGGTTAGCTTCAACTGGGCATAATCTATTGCTGTGCTCATCCAACTTATTTCCAACCTCTTCTATCTGGTTAGTTAGCTGAAGACTATTTTCTTCAGACATACCCACTCGGTCGGAAACACCTTTCACTTCATTCATACATTTGACATATTCAGAACTGATTTTACCCTCTGACAATTTGTGATCATATACACATATAGACTCTACCGCCGTTATTTTGACCTCTACGTTCTGCACACATTCTTTTATCAGATATACCCTTTGTTTGTTTCCAACAGCAACTTGTTTTTCAAGGCATCTCAAAATTCACTTTCTGCAGTTTTATCTGATTTAATAAGTCACAGCTGCAAAATACTAACGCGAATTCTTTACAGACGAACGCAAAAACTGATAGAAACCGACCTCGGGAAAGATCAGTTTGGATTCCGTTGAAATATTGGAACACGTGAACCAATACTGACTCTACGACTTATCTTAGAGGAAAGATTAAGGAAAGGCAAACTACGTTTCTAGCATTTGTAGACTTAGAGAAAGCTATGGACAATGTTGATTGGAATACTCTCTTTCAAATTCTGAAGGTGGCAGGGGTAAAATACAGAGAGCGAAAAGCTATTTACAATTTGTACAGAAAGCAGATGGCAGTTATAAGAGTCGAAGGATATGAAAGGGAAACAGTGATTCGGAAAGGAGTGAGACAGGTTAGTAGCCTCTCCCCTATGTTATGCAATCTGCATATTGAGCAATCAATAAAGGAAACAATAGAAAAGTTTGGGGTAGGTATTAAAATCAATAGAGAAGAAATAAAAAGTTTGAAGTTTGCCGATGACATTGTAATTCTGTCAGAGACAGCAATCAACTTGGAAGAGCTGTTGAATGGAATGGACAGTGTCTTGAAAGGAGGATGAACATCAACAAAATCAAAACGAGGATAATGGAATGTAGTCGAATTAGGTCGGGTGATGCCGAGGGAATTAGATTAGGAAATGAGAAACTTAATGAAGTAAAGGAGTTTTGTTACTTGGGGAGCAAAATAACTGATGATGGTCGAAGTAGAGAAGATATAAAATGTAGACTGGCAATGGTAAGGAAAGCGTTTCTGAAGAAGAAAAATTTGTTAACATAGAGTATAGATTTAAATGTCAGGAAGTCGTTTCTGAACGTAATTGTGCGGAGTGTCGCCATGTATGGAAGCGAAACGTGGACGATAAATAGTTTAGACAAGAAGAGAATAGAAGCTTTCGAAATGTGGTGCTATAGGAGAATGCAGGTGATTAGATGGATAGATCACATAACTAATGAGGAGGTATTGAATAGAATTGGGTAGAAGAGGGGCTTGTGGCATAACTTGACTAGAAGAAGGGATCGGTTGGTAGGACATATTCTGAGACATCGAGGGATCACCAATTTAGTGTTGGAGGGCAGCATGGCGGGTAAAAATCGTAGAGGGAGACCAAGAGATGAATACACTAAGCAGATTCAGAAGGATGTAGGCTGCAGTAGGTACTGGGAGATGAAGAAGCTTGCGCAGTGTAGAGTAGCATGGAGAGCTGCATCAAACCAGTTTCAGGACTGAAGACCACAACCACAACAACAACAACAACAACGGACTGTTGGCAGTTATTCTCAACTAGAGAAATTTGGCTACCCACTTTAATTTCTAATGACTTCAAATCATTTTTCCACATTCTTTTAAAACAGCAGTCTGATTTTCAAGTTTTACATCAAGTTTATTAATTTTCTGACCAATTGTTTCAGCCAAATTATTATGTTGTTTGTTTCCAGCCTTTATAGAACCCATTAAAGCTGCAAAAATTTATTGCATGCTTCCAGGTTCTGTTTTTTTATACTACTGTTTCCTGTTTACCTTGTTCCACTGGAACTATACCAAATCTGGTATCCACATTTCGCACAATTGATTCAGTAACGCTACTAGTACTGTCATCACACAGTTGTTTGTTACCGATTTCATGTTTAATTTCACTTTCAGTATTTACCTTAACCCCCACTAGTTACATTAACTGACATCCGTGAAGCATATTCTACTCCACGGTCAGTAAACAACACAGAAATATCGTCAAAAATTTCTTATTTTACTTAAAAATCTATCTTTCTCTCTGTCCAGGCGCGCTAATTTATGAAGCGCCTACACTGAATGAGAGTTCTTCCTCTTTCATCGTATTTACAAACTCTTTATCACTTTTCATGTTACTTAGACTTTAAGCACACATGCTCAACAAATGTAGCAAACTTTACTTATCTTTCGTTGAGTGCTGCAGCCTCGGCGTGCTGAAACTGCGAGTCCGACCTCCGCTGTCTGCCGTACCAGTTTCAGGGTCCCCTCTCGTCGTGTTAAGTTGGCAGCGCTGCTCTGCCGTGCTGCTGCTCGTTGGTACCGTTATGACGCCGTCTGCTGCTTCTATGCGCCCTCGCTGTTATTGTGGCTGTTTACGATCTTCTTCTTTCTCGTAAGTTTCTCCGGCCACTCGAAACGAGTTCCGCTCAAAATACCGGGTATACCGATTAACTCAATTATTCATTATCATCCACTATACGGTCTGTCACAAAATTTCTCTCAACCACCGATTCGGTGTACTATAGCATTTTTAACTGTTTTGCCAGACCATTCACTACGCGCGACGGCGCAGTTCCTTTCCTCCATTACTTGCTTCTATTTGTCAATTCGTTGCAGCAGTTCACCGGTAGGAATGCCGAGCAGAAACTTACCGCACTGCAACTCGCACCAGGCTGTATACTGCGAAATAATTCCAAGAATCGGGAGAAGGTCTCAATTTTGAATGAAAGGTGGAAATACTGGCAAAACTTCGGTACATTCTGAAGCTTAATAATTTACACGTTCACTGCCAAGCCTGTGCTAATCCTAACACAGTCATACACAAACCCTTTCATTCACGTTAGCAAATTTATGATAACGTATGCCCAGGAATATGAACAGTTACTAAGAACGGATTGTTCTTATGTGGAAATGCTCGCCTTACTATTAGGTTTATTAAGTTTATCGGTGTCTAATGCACTCACGTTTTTAGTTACCGATCTGCTCAATATGCCACGAGGAAGTACTGTATTTTCTCATATACAAAATTACTTAAAATACCTGTACTTTCTAAATGAATACACAGGAATAAATATGCCTCCACTTTAAAACACTTCCGAAACATATACCACCACTAAAACCGGCAAATTATAACTTCCTTCGGGGCTCACATTATACATGACCGTACCACTGAAAGCTGGGCTCCCACTACTGCAGACTGGTTGTAAGAGAATAGATGATTGAAAAATACTCCGTTCTCATTGGTCAGTTTTTTTAAGGACACTAGGAAAACATTATTCTCCTAATAAAACAATACTGAGCAGCCGTAGTCCCATACTACAGCCAGAAGATGGAGTTACATTCATTATTCTTCCGAGTTAGTCCGCGCTTTTCATGACTAACCAATCAACGAATAACACACTTTCGAACTGTAGTTTTTCCCGAAATAAATGTTTAACATTCTGATATTTAGTTTGTACTTCACATTATTAAATATTTTCATTTTCACTCCAAGTAGTTTTCCTTTCACCATAAACTTACTTAACATATTATGATACAAAATTACCCGTCGTACAACGTTCATCAAAAGAACAGTGATCTACTTTAGACCACATTCACGCATCATTCACACTACTAAAATCATATAGAAAACTGTACGAACATAAATAAAAAACCTTGAACAAATAAACAGAAGAGTTCACAAAAACATTCTCTTGACCTGTTGCTTGAACGTGTCTGCGCACTTCTGTCCTCCAGCAGAGGAAAATTAGAGCTACGTACTCGACTGAACCCGCTTACGACCATCTGACACTGTGCACGCGTGAGTCATTCTCCCGATACACGGGCTCCAGACAGGAGCGATATAAGGTGCGACGACTAACTGTGTCCCGTATAAAGGCTCAAACCTGAGACCTTTGTCGTCTGTGGCCAAGCTATAGCTACTGAGCTATTTAAATACGACTTACGACCCGTCCACACAGGTTTCCAACTGCGAGTACCCCATCTTCTACCTTCCAAGATTCACAGAAGTCCTCCTACAAGCTTGCGGGTCGAACCTGAGGTATAGTTTCCAGAATGGATTTTCAATCTGCAGTGAGGTATGCGCAGATTTGAAACTTGCAGGTGTGACGGTACGTCACATAAATGGACATTAGAAAAAAAAGGTTTTTTGCTTGTGTCTTGTGTCAATTATAAGTTATTTCAAGACTCTGTACGTCTGCGCTATGTATAAAAAATTATAAATGTTGGAAATTATTATTATAAAAACACAAATAGCGATAAAAAGCACATTTTTTGTACAATCTCTGTGTAACATGGGCCATGAAGATCAGAGACAATGCTTTTGATTGAAAGCTCTCCTGTTTTGTTTCGTCTAGCGGTAGGCCGCCATTGTAGTTCTGTCTGACAATTAACGTAACTTTTACCTGTATTATTGAAAAATAAAATAGAAATTGTTATTAGAAATTGTGTATTAGTAACTTGGTTGTCATCTCTCATCGCAACCATTAATTCTCATTAACCAAGTTTTTTACAGAACTTCGTAGTGGAAGGAGCTCATCTCCCCTAGCAGGATTTAGTCGGCCATTACGCTGACAATTCATGTTATTAAATGTAAATGTGAAAGACTTCTCAAATTTTATCTTTCATTAATTTCAAAGTTAAAGACAGTAGCGATAGAATTCATTTACCAAAATTCACAGCCCTGCATGAGTTCACTATATTTCATTTTGGCCGCCTAACGGCCGATGAGATTCTCCCCAGTTTTGCCTTGCAAATAATGAACAAAAGAAACATTGAAAATCATTACATTCCACAATATCTCAGTTAATCTTTGTGACATTTTGTAGATAAATAACCAGTAGCCACTGAGACGCATATTAATAATTACAGTTTGCGTAAGAATATGCATATTTTCTTTTCTATATAGCAGCGCTCACGCAGACTATTTATTAGAAGGCGGTGAGTCGCGCGTTGTGTTTAAAAAAATATTATATCGTACGTACTTCGGGGCAGTCGATGTCCGTACGAGTGTTATCGCGGTATAAGTTAATTAAAAGTCTCATGCTAGTCCACAATATTTAGAGCCACCACAACCAAAACCATAAAAAATATAATTATAAAAATAAAAATATATAATTGTCCCGTGATAAGTGGCCACACACACACACACACACACACACACACACACACACACACACACACACACACACACAAACTTATACAGTGATACAGACAGATTAGAGCTATGTGCAGTATCAGGACTCGAGCATGCGACCTTTGCTTTCCGCAGGCAAGTACCCTACCCTCTGAACTACCCGAGAACGATTGACAAGCCATCCAACAACTTTACTTTTACCACTTCCTATTATCCTACCTTCCAAATACTTGCGAACAACTTTTGAACTTCTCTCGTCAGTATCAGAGGACCTATACTGCTTGTGGACCTTAGAGGAAACATGTTGTTGTTGTTGTCTTCAGTCCTGAGACTGGTTTGATGCAGCTCTCCATGCTACTCTATCCTGTGCAAGCTGCTTCATCTCCCAGTACCTACTGCAACCTACATCCTTCTGAATCTGCTTAGTGTACTCATCTCTCGGTCTCCCTCTACGATTTTTACCCTCCACGCTGCCCTCCAATGCTAAATTTGTGATCCCTTGATGCCTCAAAACATGTCCTACCAACCGATCCCTTCTTCTAGTCAAGTTGTGCCACAAACTTCTCTTCTCCCCAATCCTATTCAATACCTCCTCATTAGTTACGTGATCTATCCACCTTATCTTCAGTATTCTTCTGTAGCACCACATTTCGAAAGCTTCTATTCTCTTCTTGTCCAAACTAGTAATCGTCCATGTTTCACTTCCATACATGGCTACACTCCAAACAAATACTTTCAGAAACGACTTCCTGGTACATAAATCTATATTCGATGTTAACATATTTCTCTTCTTCAGAAACGCTTTCCTTGCCATTGCCAGTCTACATTTTATATCCTCTCTACTTCGGCCATCATCAGTTATTTTACTTCCTAAATAGCAAAACTCCTTTACTACTTTAAGTGTCTCATTTCCTAATCTAATTCCCTCAGCATCACCCGATTTAATTTGACTACATTCCAGTATCCTCGTTTTGCTTTTGTTAATGTTCATCTTATATCCTCCTTTCAAGACACTGTCCATTCTGTTCAACTTCTCTTCCAAGTCCTTTGCCGTCTCTGACAGAATTACAATGTCATCGGCGAACCTCAAAGTTTTTACTTCGTCTCCATGAATTTTAATACCTACTCCTAATTTTTCTTTTGTTTCCTTTACTGCTTGCTCAATATACAGATTGAATAACATCGGGGAGAGGCTACAACCCTGTCTCACTCCTTTCCCAACCACTGCTTCCCTTTCATGCCCCTCGACTCTTATTACTGCCATCTGGTTTCTGTACAAATTATAAATAGCCTTTCGCTCCCTGTATTTTACCCCTGCCACCTTTAGAATTTGAAAAAGAGTATTCCAGTCAACATTGTCAAAAGCTTTCTCTAAGTCTACAAATGCTAGAAACGTAGGTTTGCCTTTTCTTAATCTTTCTTCTAAGATAAGTCGTAAGGTCAGTATTGCCTCACGTGTTCCAACATTTCGACGGAATCCAGACTGATCCTCCCCGAGGTCTGCATCTGCCAGTTTTTCCATTCGTCTGTAAAGAATTCGCGTTAGTATTTTGCAGCCGTGGCTTATTAAACTGATAGTTCGGTAATTTTCACATCTGTCAGCACCTGCTTTCTTTGGGATTGGAATTATTATATTCTTCTTGAAGTCTGAGGGTATTTCGCCTGTCTCATACATCTTGCTCACCAGCTGGTAGAGTTTTGTCATGACTGGCTCTCCCAAGGCCGTCAGTAGTTCTAATGGAATTTTGTCTACTCCGGGGGCCTTGTTTCGACTCAGGTCTTTCAGTGCTCTGTCAAACTCTTCACGCAGTATCGTATCTCCCATTTCGTCTTCATCTACATCCTCTTCTATTTCCATAATATTGTCCTCAAGTACATCGCCCTTGTATAAACCTTCTATATACTCCTTCCACCTTTCTGCCTTCCCTTCTT
This sequence comes from Schistocerca gregaria, assembly GCF_023897955.1. Classification (NCBI taxonomy): domain Eukaryota; kingdom Metazoa; phylum Arthropoda; class Insecta; order Orthoptera; family Acrididae; genus Schistocerca; species Schistocerca gregaria. The sequence continues at coordinate 925,144,239 of NC_064922.1, read as the reverse complement.
TGCTTAGAACTGGGCTGCCATCTGAGCTCTTGATATTCATACACGTAGTTCTCTTCTCTCCAAAGGTCTCTTTAATTTTCCTGTAGGCAGTATCCATCTTACCACTAGTGAGATAAGCTTCTACATCCTTACATTTGTCCTCTAGCCATCCCTGTTTAGCCATTTTGCACTTCCTGTCGATCTCATTTTTGAGACGTTTGTATTCCTTTTTGCCTGCTTCATTTACTGCATTTTTATATTTTCTCCTTTCATCAATTAAATTCAGTATTTCTTCTGTTACCCAAGGATTTCTAGCAGCCCTCGTCTTTTTACCTACTTTATCCTCTGCTGCCTTCACTACTACATCCCTCAGAGCTACCCATTCTTCTTCTACTGCATTTCTTTCCCCTATTCCTGTCAATTGTTCCCTTATGCTCTCTCTGAAACTCTGTACAACCTCTGGTTCTTTCAGTTTATCCAGGTCCCATCTCCTTAATTTCTCACATTTTTGCAGTTTCTTCAGTTTTAATCTACAGGTCATAACCAATAGATTGTGGTCAGAGTCCACATCTGCCCCTGGAAATGTCTTACAACTTAAAACCTGGTTCCTAAATCTCTGTCTTACCATTATATAATCTATCTGATACCTTTTAGTATCTCCAGGGTTCTTCCACGTATACAACCTCCTTTCATGATTCTTAAACCAAGTGTTAGCTATGATTAATTTGTGCTCTCTGCAAAATTCTACTAGGCGGCTTCCTCTTTCATTTCTTAGCCGCAATCCATATTCACCTACTATGTTTCCTTCTCTCCCTTTTCCTACACTCGAATTCCAGTCACCCATTACTATTAAATTTTCGTCTCTCTTCACTATCTGGATAATTTCTTTTATTTCATCGTACATTTCTTCAATTTCTTCATCATCTGCAGAGCTAGTTGGCATATAAACTTGCACTACTGTAGTAGGTGTGGGCTTCGTATCTATCTTGGCCACAATAATGCGTTCACTATGCTGTTTGTAGTAGCTTACCCGCATTCCTATTTTCCTATTCATTATTAAACCTACTCCTGCATTACCCCTATTTGATTTTGTGATTATAACCCTGTAGTCACCTGACCAGAAGTCTTGTTCCTCCTGCCACCGAACTTCACTAATTCCCACTATATCTAACTTTAACCTACCCATTTCCCTTTTTAAATTTTCTAACCTACCTGCCCGATTAAGGGATCTGACATTCCACGCTCCGATCCGTAGAACGCCAGTTTTCTTTCTCCTGATAACGACATCCTCCTGAGTAGTCCCCGCCCGGAGATCCGAATGGGGGACTATTTTACCTCCGGAATATTTTACCCAAGAGGATGCCATCATCATTTTATCATACAGTAAAGCTGCATGTCCTCGGGAAAAATTACGGCTGTAGTTTCCCCTTGCTTTCAGCCGTTCGCAGTACCAGCACAGCAAGGCCGTTTTGGTTAATGTTGCAAGGCCAGATCAGTCAATCATCCATACTGTTGCCCCTGCAACTACTGAAAAGGCTGCTGCCCCTCTTCAGGAACCACACGTTTGTCTGGCCTCTCAACAGATATCCCTCCGTTGTGGTTGCACCTACGGTACGGCCATCTGTATCGCTGAGGCACGCAAGCCTCCCCACCTACGGCAAGGTCCATGGTTCATGGGGGGGAAACATACTATCCTCAAACTCGTTTAGCTAACTAATAGGCCAAAACCAGACTCACATACACTCCTGGAAATGGAAAAAAGAACACATTGACACCGGTGTGTCAGACCCACCATACTTGCTCCGGACACTGCGAGAGGGCTGTACAAGCAATGATCACACGCACGGCACAGGGGACACACCAGGAACCACGGTGTTGGCCGTCGAATGGCGCTAGCTGCACAGCATTTGTGCACCGCCGCCGTCAGTGTCAGCCAGTTTGCCGTGGCATACGGAGCTCCATCGCCGTCTTTAACACTGGTAGCATGCCGCGACAGCGTGGACGTGAACCGTATGTTCAGTTGACGGACTTTGAGCGAGGGCGTATAGTGGGCATGCGGGAGGCCGGGTGGACGTACCGCCGAATTGCTCAACACGTGGGGCGTGAGGTCTCCACAGTACATCGATGTTGTCGCCAGTGGTCGGCGGAAGGTGCACGTGCCCGTCGACCTGGGACCGGACCGCAGCGACGCACGGATGCACGCCAAGACCGTAGGATCCTACGCAGTGCCGTAGGGGACCGCACCGCCACTTCCCAGCAAATTAGGGACACTGTTGCTCCTGGGGTATCGGCGAGGACCATTCGCAAGCGTCTCCATGAAGCTGGGCTACGGTCCCACACACCGTTAGGCCGTCTTCCGCTCACGCTCCAACATCGTGCAGCCCGCCTCCAGTGGTGTCACGACAAGCGTGAATGGAGGGACGAATGGAGACGTGTCGTCTTCAGCGATGAGAGTCGCTTCTGCCTTGGTGCCAATGATGGTCGTATGCGTGTTTGGCGCCGTGCAGGTGAGCGCCACAATCAGGACTGCATACGATCGATGCACACAGGGCCAAACACCCGGCATCATGGTGTGGGGAGCGATCTCCTACACTGGCCGTACACCTCTGGTGATCGTCGAGGGGACACTGAATAGTGCACGGTACATCCAAACCGTCATCGAACCCATCGTTCTACCATTCCTAGACCGGCAAGGGAACTTGCTGTTCCAACAGGACAATGCACGTCCGCATGTATCCCGTGCCACCCAACGTGCTCTAGAAGGTGTAAGTCAACTACCCTGGCCAGCAAGATCTCCGGATCTGTCCCCCATTGAGCATGTTTGGGACTGGATGAATCGTCGTCTCACGCGGTCTGCACGTCCAGCACGAACGCTGGTCCAACTGAGGGGCCAGGTGGAAATGGCATGGCAAGCCGTTCGACAGGACTACATCCAGCATCTCTACGATCGTCTCCATGGGAGAATAGCACCCTCCATTGCTGCGAAAGGTGGATATACACTGTACTAGTGCCGACATTGTGCATGCTCTGTTGCCTGTGTCTATGTGCCTGTGGTTCTGTCAGTGTGATTATGTGATGTATCTGACCGCAGGAATGTGTCAATAAAGTTTCCCCTTCCTGGGACAATGAATTCACGGTGTTATTATTTCAATTTCCAGGAGTGTATTTACGGGAGAACCTCTGGTAACAACGCTCGAAAATTATGTTAACTCCAGTGTCAGTTGCCTGGGTGTATTTCGGCTAACCGACCTGGCCGTCGTACGTTCGATGTGTTGACAAAGCATACGGGAAACCTTAGGGGCAGGAAGGTGGCTACAGCAAGATAGATGGGGGGTATGCAAAGTCTTTATTGTTCCAACAAGCCTCAACAGCTTCAGGTACGCACTCTCATCCGGTGGTGCAACTTGGCGTCGATCAACAACGTCGTGTTTCACAGTCAGGCAATGGTCTCTGGCTCACGCATAGAAACGCTGTGTTCCGGCAAATGCGTCGCAATGTGTTAGATCTGAGTCGCTGACGCACTGAGAGCAGAGACGGTGGCTGGCGGTCAACTTTCGGTAGCACATCATTCTCTCTGGCAACAGCAACTGGGCTCATAAAGGTGGCGGTTGGATCTCGAGACATCTGTACACCTATCCTGACTCAGATGCAAGGCAAAATGGAATGGTTGGGTGCAATCGCATGAAATACTAGCTGTTGGTGGGCCCATTGTGAGGCATTTGGGTATGAACCTCAGGCCATGTCTCGCTGGTAGCAGCTGGTGTTGGCTGCTGTCTGGTGTCTCAGTGGCTACGAGGACCTCAGTCCGACTCCCGGCCCTTCAGGGAGTGGCTGAACACACTTTGTAGGCAGTGCTGTCGGGACCATGGCAGAGCCATGGCGACTCACCATGAAAGCGTGGTGTATAATATTATAGACGCAATCATTATGATCTTTGTTCTTATGCCACGCGAGATTATCCGAGCGGTCTAGGGCCCTACAGTCATGAACTGTGCGGCTGGTCCCGGCAGAGGTTCGAGTCCTCCCTCGGGCATGGGTGTGTGTTTGCCCTTAGGATAATTTAAATTAAATAGTGTATAAACTTAGTGACTTATGACCTTAGCAATTAAGGCCCACAAGATTTCACACACATTTGAACATTTTTTTGTTCTTATATATAAACTGAAAAAAAGACAATTTTTCTTCTGCTGTTAGTCTGCTGTCTCCTAGGTGCGGTCGCTCTTGTATTGGAGAGATTAGGTATAGCGATAGCCTAACATTACCGTTGGATATATTTCGTAAAACACATCGAATACTGACCAATCGATTCCACAGACCGAACGTAACGTGAGGAGAGGGGCTAGTGTAATTGGTTAATACAAACCATAAAAAATGTATTAAAGTATGTTTTTTAACACAAACCTACGTTTTTATAAATGGAACCCCGTTAGTTTTGTTAGAACATCTGAATATATAAACACATACGTAATCAGTGCCGTTTGTTAATTACATCCGGAGATATTGTAACATAAAGTTGACGCTTGAGTACCACTCCTCCACTGTTCGATCGTGTGTATCACAGAGCACCGAATTACGTAGGAATCCAAAGGGAACGGTGATGGACCTTAGGTACAGAAGAGACTGGAACAGCACATTACGTCCACATGCTAACACCTTTTTAATGGTCTTTTTCACTGACGCACATGTACATTACCATGAGGGGTGAGGTACACGTACACACGTGGTTTCCGTTTTCAATTACGGAGTGGAATAGAATGTGTTCCGACATGTTAGGCCAATAGATGTTCAATGTGGTGGCCATCATTTGCTGCACACAATTGCAATCTCTGGCGTAATGAACGTCGTACACGCCGCAGTACATCTGGTGTAATGTCGCCGCAGGCTGCCACAATACGTTGTTTCATATCATCTGGGGTTGTAGGCACATCACGGTACACATCCTCCTTTAACGTACCCCACAGAAAGAAGTCCAGAGGTGTAAGATCAGGAGAACGGGCTGGCCAATTTATGCGTCCTCCACGTCCTATGAAACACCCGTCGAACATCCTGTCAAGGGTCAGCTTAGTGTTAATTGCGGAATGTGCAGGTGCACCATCATGCTGATACCACATACGTCCACGCGTTTCCAGTGGGAAATTTTCGAGCAACGTTGACAGATCATTCTGTAGAAACGCGATGTATGTTGCAGCTGTTTGGCCCCTGCAATCAAGTGAGGACCAATGAGGTGGTCGCCAATGATTCCGCAATGATTCTGAGCCAGCGAGGATTGTCCACGGAGCAGTAATGCATGTTTCGTAGATTCACTGCCCCGTGCTTTGTGAAACCCGGTTCATCGGTAAACATGTAGCACTGCAACGCATTCCCTGTTAATTTCCATTGACAGAATTGCACTCGATGGTTAAAGTCATCAGCATGTAATTGCTGATGTAGCGACACTTGAAACGGGTGAAAGCGGTGATGATTCAGTATGCGCATGTCACTACTTTGACTCAGTCCACCGGCTCTCGCAATGTCCCGTGTACTCATGTGTGGGTTCATTTAAACAGCAGCTAACACACAAACTGCACCCGCTTCTCCTGTGACGGGCCTGTTACGGACCCGTTTGCGTGCTATGACCATACCTGTTGCATACAGTTGGCGGTAGATATTTTGCAATGTGCGGCACGTTGGATGCTCTCTGTCCGGGTACAGTTCTGCATTCACTCTGCAGGATTCAGCTGCATTTCGTCGACACTCGCCATAGATGAGTATCATCTCCGCCCTTTCAGAGTACGAATACACCATGGTCACAGTTTCTACAACACTACACTATCACAGACGTCTGGTAACACGGTGTTCTACAGTTGGTCTGCGTGCGGAGACGAATGCAGAATAACAATAGCAGCAAGTGCTACATGCGGACACTGCGACAGGTAGACCAAACCACAACAGTGCACTACAGCCACACTCGTAAACACAGTCGTTATCGTAAACATGGTCCTGCAGATGCTGCTCGCCGACCGTGGCCCGTGTTTGTTAAAACACGCAACTGAACGTCGGAGGTTTTAAGTGTCACCTTTAGGTTACAATATCTCCGGATGTAATTAACATTTTACAATACAACAAACGGCACTGATTACGTATTTGTTTATATGTTCAGATATGCTAACAAAACTAACGGGTTACATTTTTAAAAAAACCTAGGTTTGTGTTAAAAAGCATACTTCCGTGCATTTTTTTATGGTTTGTATTAACCAATTATACTAGCCCCTCTCCTCACGTTCGGTCTGTGGAACCGATTCGTCAGTATTTGGTGTGGTTTACGAAATATATCCAGCGGTAATGTTAGGTGACTCACCCTATATATATATACACTCCTGGAAATTGAAATAAGAACACCGTGAATTCATTGTCCCCTGGAAACTGAAATAAGAACATCGTGAATTCATTGTCCCAGGAAGGGGAAACTTTATTGACACATTCCTGGGGTCAGATACATCACATGATCACCTGACAGAACCACAGGCACATAGACACAGGCAACAGAGCATGCACAATGTCGCCACTAGTACAGTGTATATCCACCTTTCGCAGTAATGCAGGCTGCTATTCTCCCATGTAGACGATCGTAGAGATGCTGGATGTAGTCCTGTCGAACGGCTTGCCATGCCATTTCCACCTGGCGCCTCAGTTGGACCAGCGTTCGTGCTGGACGTGCAGACCGCGTGAGACGACGCTTCATCCAGTCCCAAACATGCTCAATGGGGGACAGATCCGGAGATCTTGCTGGCCAGGGTAGTTGACTTACACCTTCTAGAGCACGTTGGGTGGCACGGGATACATGCGGACGTGCATTGTCTTGTTGGAACAGCCAGTTCCCTTGCCAGTCTAGGAATGGTAGAACGACGGGTTCGATGACGGTTTGGATGTACCATGCACTATTCAGTGTCCCCTCGACGATCACCAGAGGTGTACGGCCAGTGTAGGAGATCGCTCCCCACACCATGATGCCGAGTGTTGGCCTTGTGTGCCTCGGTCGTATGCAGTCCTGATTGTGGCGCTCACCTGCACGTCGCCAAACACGCATACGACCATCATTGGCACCCAGGCAGAAGCGACTCTCATCGCTGAAGACGACACGTCTCCATTCGTCCCTCCATTCACGCCTGTCGCGACACCACTGGAGGCGGGCTGCACGATGTTGGAGCGTGAGCGGAAGACGGCCTAACGGTGTGCGGGACCGTAGCCCAGCTTCATGGAGACGGTTGCGAATGGTCCTCGCCGATACCCCAGGAGCAACAGTGTCCCTAATTTGCTGGGAAGTGGCGGTGCGGTCCCCTACGGCACTGCGTAGGATCCTACGGTCTTGGCGTGCATCCGTGCGTCGCTGCGGTCCGGTCCCAGGTCGACGGGCACGTGCACCTTCCGCCGACCACTGGCGACAACATCGATGTACTGTGGACTCCTCACGCCCCACGTGTTGAGCAATTCGGCGGTACTTCCACCCGGCCTCCCGCATGCCCACTATACGCCCTCGCTCAAAGTCCGTCAACTGCACATACGGTTCACGTCCACGGTGTCGCGGCATGCTACCAGTGTTAAAGACTGCGATGGAGCTCCGTATGCCACGGTAAACTGGCTGACACTGACGGCGGCGGTGCACAAATGCTGCGCAACTAGCGCCATTCGACGGCCAACACAGCGGTTCCTGGTGTGTCCGCTGTGCCGTGCGTGTGATCATTGCTTGTGCAGCCCTCTCGCAGTGTCCGGAGCAAGTATGGTGGGTCTGACACACCGGTGTCAATGTGTTCTTTTTTCCATTTCCAGGAGTGTATGAACGGTCATATTCGCGCAGAACTGGCAGTTTGAATTTTTCCGACAGTTCCCGTTGAGATATATATATGTCATTTAAAAGACCATACAAGCACCTCTTCATAAAGTGTCAATTGAAAAAGTTATTTAGCATTTTTTCAGTTGCTGCGAAGCGTGCAGTGATGATATTGGATTGGTGACAATTGGCCGCCATTACGCGGCATATTTAAAAATTGCTATTTTGTGCAGATTGCTTCAATAGCCAGCGTTGTAAAAATCGTTCCATTTCATTACGGTATTTAAAGCGGAAAAGTTCAATAATGTTATTTTGATAAAAACTAAATATTTTCAGAGATGCAATTATTTCTAGGTCAGTGGAGTTGGCCGGAATTCCATTACGCAAAGAGCATTTGAAATAATTTGTAGGGACCTGGCGCTGAAGTAAATCATAACTTAATATTTATTTTGAGCACCCACAAATCAATTTTCTTAATACGGCCCTATTGTTTTTACGTAAGTCAATACTAATAAATCAATGTATCACATAATGAATTAAGTTAGAGAGTTAATAATTGCTAGGACAGCGTTTTGCTATCACATGTCCCGCTTTACTGAATCGAGCCTATCTTCCTGGGCTAGAAGTGTCTCGTTGGCGTAGACACTGAAGGCGATTACTTTAAGTAAACAGGACGGCGCTAAATCCGGAGTGGGAAAATAATTAAATACAGGAAAGAGTGACGACTCACCCCTGAGAGGATAATGAGCACAAAAAGCTCATATTGACATAAGGATGGAATTCGTTCCAAGGGAGATTCATCTACTTGAATTTGTAGGTAAAAGATCTTTGACAGTGTATGTTTTAATATTACAAATCACACATGAGGACACAATAGGCAAGTGTTAATGACATTTGTGGTAGTGTTTTACCTCGACACTCCAGAGTTCGATGAGCTGGGGCACCATCATGATGTAGCTACAATACACTTAGTAGTATCAAACGCACGTATTCCAGCAGGAGAGGCGGGGTAACCTCCAGGAAGAACAGATATGCTTCGTCTGGAGAGCGTTGTGGAAGGATGACTGCTTCCACTACGCCTTCTTCAATAATCCCCACCCACCACTTGAGGCTGAACCGGTGCTGGTGGATGGCTGTTATCATGCAATGGGATTCTCCACAGCCCACAGGTGGACGTTGTGAAGGTTGATTATTACACTGCTCGTAGAGGTAGACTCGTCTGTTAATACGATGGATGACAGAAATATCAGCACCGTGATGACCTGTGCGACAAACCAGCGACAAAACTATCGTCGCATTGGTACGTCTGGTGGTAAGGCCTACATGAGTTGCGAATGCTAGCGATAGCAGTAGCTGTTATGGAGAACATTCCACACCATTTTCTGGCTTACCCCATGCCGGCGGGACACCTGCCTGATATTAATACTGGGATCTCTGTCAAAGATTTGTTTTATCTCCCATTGACCGCATTTCCGGCCAAATACCCATATGAACTTTATTGCTCCGTATACTGTCAGGACTAGTTTCCTGAGCTTTGTCCGCTTTCGGCAAAATTATGCTGTATATTCGTTTGTGACGGAATATTCACTCTCTCAGAGACCACACCTAGCAACCGCCTAGGAAAGCTCGTATTTATTATTTTGCCGTTTTATCCTACGATAGCAAGGAATGATGAGCACATGAGAATTTTATTCGGAATCAATTAGCAGTTCTTTTGTTGCGAGACGATGCTGAACACTTACGAAATTCACTCCTACATCTAGCAGAAAAATGTGTTAAATTGTTACGCAATAGCATACATTTAGATCGTTGCTAGCATGAAGAACAGTGCACATATTTTCAATATTCAGGCATTTTGATCAAACTGTACTATTTTCGAAACGGTCACGATATTTTTCCAAGAGAGCACTATATCTTACGATTTCTTTACTCAATCTAGATGATGCGTAGTCCTGTTTCATAATTATTGAACTCACAATGAAAACATTTATTTTAATGTAACACACAGACATCGCCGACAGTATTTCGCGAATGCAACTATCGGACTAATAACTATCATGTAGGAAGATGAGAATTTCAGTACCACTCGAAGGATAACTTCCGTTACGTAAAACGACGACAGCACACAATCAGCGGTGCTGTCTGAGAGACAACTCATTCTATCGTTTCCCTGCTTTCCTAATGACAAGAAGATTATACGTCTCTCAATATGCTTATTAATTCAAAGGCGCTCATCTTCCTTGTTTGAAGTTAATCCTTGTGAAATGAAAGGGAAAAAGGTGATTTGTAATCGATCAGGGTCCTTGAAGAGTGGTAGAACTGATTAGCTAAATACTTTCATCTACTAAACGTGTCCCCTGTTAATGTAACGAAGACATTGGGCTACGCTGTAGATCAGTATACTACCATAACGTTTCTTTCAGTAGATAATTTTTTATCAAATTAATTCGTTTGCTTCACCAACTCACAACTAACACAACTGTCGGACTAATCAATACCGCACAGAGCGACTATAATTTCGGTGCCGCTCGAAGAATCACTTCCGTTACGTAAAGCGACGGTAGCACGCAACCTGCATTGCTGTCTGAGAGACAACTCATTCTACCGTTTCCCTGCTTTCCTAATAACAAGAGTGTTATTCGTCTCTCAGCGTGCTTACTTAATTGAAAGGCGTTCATCTTTCTTGTGAGAAGTTACGCCTTCTGACATCAAAGGGACACAAGATCCTTGTAATTAATGAGGGTCGTTGAAAGGTGGTAAAATTATTTAGCTAAGTGATTTCATCCACGAAGCGTGTCACCTGTTAATCTAATCTACGCCTTGGGCTAATCTGTAGATCACAAAGTGCGTTTCAAAGGATAAATTTCTATCAAATTAATTCGTTTGCTTCGCCAACTCACAAGCAAGCTGTCACCAATGTAACATACACCTCGAGGTACGGTACAGACGACTTTGTCACCAAAACCTGTGCTTCAGACACGTGGTAAAAATACGAAAGTCTCATGGCGAAAATTTAAGAAAACTGCAAAGAGCTAATAAAGAGCATTGAATGTTTTCCACTTCAGCTATAGAATGTAACCTTTTCTCTCTCCTCCTGTACTTTCCACAAAATTATGTTTTCATTAGGTACGTGAAACTGACATCCGGTTAACCTACTGTTTCGTAGTTGTTTTTGTGGTCTTCGGTTCGAAAACTGACTCGATGGAATTCTCCACGCTAGTCTACGCTGTGCAACATACATCCATTCATGCGTTATTTCCTAATATAATTTTTACTCCATACACTTTCCTGTATTACTAAATTGATCCCTTGACGCCTCAGGAAGTGACCTATCAACCTATCCTTTCTTTTAGTCCAGATGTGCCTTCAGTTCCTTTTTCCCCCTATTTGATTCAATACCTTCAAACGGAATAAGACGTTCCTTTTGTCAATGGAGGATAGCACCGGGACTCGAAATACCAAAACGTCTGGCTTGTCATTATCGAGAGGTCGATTGGGAGAGTGAACTATCGAAAGAGAGGAGTCGAAGAAGAGGGGAGTAGTTGGTTGGATTGAAATGGAATACTTGTGAAGACACAGAATGTCTGCAGTTTTTTTATAATTCTACGTGTGGCTACTCATTTAATTTTTTGAAGGATGTGAATTTGAACTAAAATCAACTTTCAGATATTAAATGTAGCCAGCATATATACAGATGTGAATTAATAAGAAAATTACGTAAATTAAAATTATTGTTGATGACAATCAAGCAGTTTCCCTTATTAACTGTAATTACTAGCTCTAAAGAAAAAATAAACAACTGAATAGTTCTCTTATATTATTTTAATGTTTCAAAAACGTATTCATCACCATATAAATTTGCTGAATATTGTCCACAATGTGGGGTCAATAACTATCGGAATTTGGAAGTGCTTGACCACCAGATAACCTTAATTAAGAAACCATTTAGTAATTGTATCACGTACCCAAAAATTTAGAAGAAAATAAAACATCTAAGAACTCTAGAACTTTCTGGGTAGTTCGTGAGGTGTGTTATTTATTACTGATTACATATGCATTCAGTATAATGAGAACATTTTTTGTAAGTTTTTAAACGTAACTCTGTCTGCATAACTGGTGTTTCGTTCCCTTACTCCATTATTATTAAATGACCACTGGATTATGTTCCTTTAGGATAGGCGGAAGTTGGTTTACATGTTGGTTTTATCACATAACACAAATGAATAATCTTATCATCAAACACCAGATATTCCGCTACAACCTCCTTACTAGTTATTCGATCTACAAATCTCTAAACTTTATATTCCTTACCTTTCTGTCCGCATTTCACTCCCGTAATAGCCTATACTCAAGGCAAATACCTTCAAAAGGACTTCCCGACACTTAAATCTGTATTATATGTTTACAAATTTCTCTTTGCTATGGCCATTATACATTTTTTATCTTCTCTGCTTCCCCGTTATCAGAGTTTTTGCTGCCCAAATTTAAAAACACCGCTGCTACTTTTAGTGTCTCATATCAAATGGTTCAAATGGCTCTGAGCACTATGGGACTTAACAGCTGAGGTCATCAATCCCCTAGAACTTAGAACTACTTAAACATAACTAACCTAAGGACATCACACACATCCATGCCCGACGCAGAATTCGAACCTGCGACCGCAGCTGTCACGCGGTTCCAGACTGTAGCGCCTAGAACCGCACGGCCACCCCGGCCGGCTGTCTCGTATCCTAATCTAATTCTCTGGATATCACCTGGTTTGATTCGACTACATTACATTATCATGGTTTCACTTTTGTTGGTATTCGTCTTATAATGCTCATCTTGTAACTTCTTTTAAGATTCGATTCACATTTACTGTCTGTCGCACAGATAAAAGCGCCCTGGCTAATACAGACGCTATTCTAGACTTAAGATGGAGCGACAGTTCATTGCGAACTAGTTCTGTGAAGCCATATTTTGGAATTAAATACAGCGGCTTACGATCGTGATGCACAGTGTTCAGCGACTGTTATAACGACTGGGCTTTCTTTATGCCTTCCACAGATACTGTGCACAGTAAGTTTCATATACTGAATATAGAAAGCCTCGATAAGGTTAATCTCATCTACGTGATAGTTTGACAAATTGTCTGAATAATGATAACGTTAATGCACGAAAGATTAGACCAGATTTTCTGTTTTTCATCACTATTGCGCTAATAGACAATGAGTATTGCCAAAGACAAATTTAGAACTTTTAGCGAAGTTGTGTTACAAGTTTTTTTTTTATTTTCCCCTCCTCGATTTAATATCTTCTTATTAATTACTCAGTTTACACGTACATTCTTCTGACGCACTACGTTTCTAAAGTTCAATTCTCTTCTTGTCTAAATGCTTATCGACCACGTTCCACTTCCGTAAAACGCTACACTCAAGACAAATACTTTCCTAAAAGATTACCCATCGCTAAATTTTTCTGACTTTCAAAAATTAGGATTCTGCGTTTTATACCTTGTCTACTTCATAAATAAGCAGCATTTTGATGCGTAAACAACAAAACTCGTCTACTACTTTTAGTATCTCATTTCCTAATCAAATTTTCTCAGCATTACCTGATTTAATTTAACGACATTTGTTTACTCTTCCTTTAGTTGATGTTCATCGTGTTCAAGTTACTATCCATTCCGATCAGCCACTTTTCCAAGTTCTTTCATCTCTACGACAGAAATACAATGTCGTCGCCAATTCTGGAAATTTTTATTTCTTCTTACGGAACTGTAATTCCCGCTACAAATTATTCCATTATTTCCTTCAGTGCTTGCTGTACAGATTGAGTAACAATGCGGGTAGACCACAGCCCTATCTCACTCCATTCTCAAGTACTGCTTTCCTTTCATGCCTTCAGTTCTTACAACTGGAGTGTGGTTTCCAAATAACTTACAAATGGCCTTTCATAGCTATATTTTATGCCTGTTATCTCTAGAGTTTCAAAGAATGTTTTGAAGTCAACATCGCCAGAAACCTTTTTTCTAAATATGCAGAAGCTATAAACAACGATTTGTCTTTCTTTAGCTTGTTTTCTAATGTACATGTTAGGTAGGAGTATATATTGAAGAGGAATAGAGGTATAGGGTACATTTTCTATCGAAAAGGTTTTATTGGCGGCTTTAGTTTCCTGCAAATCTGTTACTCGGTTCTGGACTCCTACGGATATACGTTTTCCGGCTGGAAACTGAATAAATTGACAACAGTGACCTCAACTTATTCTTAAAACCATTTTTTTCAGGTCATTGCTCCAAGTGAAAAAGAGGTCCTCAAGTACATCGCCCTTGTATAGACCCTCTATATACTCCTTCCACCTTTCTGCTTTCCCATCTTTGCTTAGAACTGGGTTTCCATCTGAGCTTTTGATATTCATACAAGTGGTTCTCTTATTTCCAAAGGTCTCTTTAATTTTCCTGTAGGCAGTATCTATATTACCCCTAGTGAGATAAGCCTCTACATCCTTACATTTGTCCTCTAGCCATTCCTGCTTAGCCATTTTGCACTTCCTGTCGATCTCATTTTTGAGACGTCTATATTCCTTTTTGCCTGCTTCATTTACTGCATTTTTATATTTTCTCCTTTCATCAATTAAATTCAATATTTCTTCTGTTACCCAAGGATTTCTACTAGCCCTCGTCTTTTTACGTACGTGATCCTCTGCTGCCTTCACTACTTCATCCCTCAAAGCTACCCATTCTTCTTCTACTGTGTTTCTTTCCCCCATTCCTGTCAATTGCTCCCTTATGCTCTCCCTGAAACTCTGTACAACCTCTGGTTCTTTCAGTTTATCCAGGTACCATCTCCTTAAATTCCCACCTTTTTGCAGTTTCTTCAGTTTTAATCAACAGGTCATAACCAATAGAGTGTGGTCAGAGTCCACATCTGCCCCTGGAAATGTCTTACAATTTAAAACCTGGTTCCTAAATCTCTGTCTTACCATTATATAATCTATCTGAAACCTGTCAGTATCTCCAGGCTTTTTCCATGTATACAGCCTTCTTTTATGATTCTTGAACCAAGTGTTACCTATGATTAAGTTGTGCTCTGTGCAAAATTCTACCAGGCGGCTTCCTCTTTCATTTCGTTGCCCCAGTCCATATTCACTTACTATGTTTCCTTCTCTCCCTTTTCCTACTACCGAATTCCAGTCACCCAAGACTATTAAATTTTCGTCTCCCTTCACTATCTGAATAATGTCTTTGATTTGATCATACATTTCATCAATTTCTTCGTCATCTGCAGAGCTAGTTGGCATATAAACTTGTACCACTGTAGTAGGTGTGGGCTTCGTATCTATCGTGGCCACAATAATGCGTTCACTATGCTGTTTGTAGTAGCTTACCCGCATTCCTATTTTCCTATTCATTATTAAACCTACTCGCTCATTACCCCTATTTCATTTTGTGTTTATAACCCTGTAGTCACCTGACCAGAAGTCTTGTTCCTCCTGCCACCGAACTTCACTAATTCCCACTATATCTAAATTTAACCTATCCATTTCCCTTTTTAAATTTTCTAACCTACCTGCCCGATTAAGGGATCTGACATTCCACGCTCCGATCCGTAGAATGCCAGTTTTCTTTCTCCTGATAACGACATCCTTCTGAGTAGTCCCAGGCCGGAGATCCGAATGGGGGACTATTTTACCTCCGGAGTATTTTACGCAAGAGGACGCCATCATCATTTAATCATTAAAGCTGCATGCCCTCGGGAAAAATTATGGCCGTAGTTTCCCCTTGCTTTCAGCCGTTCGCAGTACCAGCACAGCAAGGCCGTTTTGGTTATTGTTACAAGGCCAGATCAGTCAATCATCCAGACTTTTGCCCCTGCAAATACTGAAAAGGCTGCTGCCCCTCTTCACGAACCACACGTTTGTCTGGCCTCTCAACAGATACCCCTCCGTTGTCGTTGTGGTTGAACCTACGGTACGGCTATCTGTATCGCTGAGGCACGCAAGCCTCCCCACCAACGGCAAGGTCCATGGTTCATGGGGGGAGGAAGACAATAATGTAAAAGACAAATTTTGAAATTTTTCTTTTAAGGACATCATTCACGTAGGAGGACCTACAGACATGGCTTGTTAAACTGCCGAAAAATTCACGTATGTTGGGACACATAAGTGCACATCCTTGTCGTTAAAAATCAGCTAAGAGGTTGGAAAATAAGTCTCCACGTTCGGGTGGAATCCCAATTCTGTTTTACAAAGAGTACAGTACGGTTTTCGCCCCTAACTAGTTTGCAGTTATGGCAAATCTCTTTTCCCCGCGGCAAGTACCAAAAGACTGGAAGGAAGCACAGGTGACTCCTGTATATGAGAACAGTAAGAGAGCTTTCCCATAGAATTTCATACCAATACTCTTAATGTCGGTTAGCTCCAGAATTCTTGACCATATTGTAGGTTCGAATGTAATAAATTTCCTTGAAGGTAAGAAGCTTCGGCCCAAAAATCAATATGGATTTACAAAGCGCTCTTTTCTCGCATAATATCCAGCGAACGATGGAAGAAGGGCAACAGGCAACAGGATCAAAGACTCTAAGTAATACACACATAAGAAAAATTTTTGTATCATCTCCGTTTCTAGAGTTCCGCAACCTGTACAGAAAATCGGAAGAGAGATAAACATAAACATCATTTCCGCCCTTGACATTGCTCAAGAAAACCGCATATTTGATGTTGTTCTATCGTACAGCGAGATCTTCAGAGGTGGTGGTCCACAACGATACATCTAATACCCAGTAGCACGTCATCTTGCGTTGATGCATGGCTTGTCGTGGCATAGTGTCCACAAGTTCATCAAAGCATTTTTGGGCTACACTCCTGGAAATTGAAATAAGAACACCGTGAATTCATTGTCCCAGGAAGGGGAATCTTTATTGACACATTCCTGGGGTCAGATACATCACATGATCGCACTGACACAACCACAGGCACATAGACACAGGCAACAGAGCATGCACAATGTCGGCACTAGTACAGTGTATATCCACCTTTCGCAGCGATGCAGGCTGCTATTCTCCCATGGAGACGATCGTAGAGATGCTGGATGTAGTCCTGTGGAACGGCTTGCCATGCCATTTCCACCTGGCGCCTCAGTTGGATCAGCGTTCGTGCTGGACGTGCTGACCGCGTGAGACGACGCTTCATCCAGTCCCAAACATGCTCAATGGGGGACAGATCCGGAGATCTTGCTGGCCAGGGTAGTTGACTTACAACTTCTAGAGCACGTTGGGTGGCACGGGATACATGCGGACGTGCATTGTCCTGTTGGAACAGCAAGTTCCCTTGCCAGTCTAGGAATGGTAGAACGATGGGTTCGATGACGGTTTGGATGTACCGTGCACAATTCAGTGTCCCCTCGACGATCACCAGAGGTGTACGGCCAGTGTAGGAGATCGCTCCCCACACCATGATGCCGGGTGTTGGCCCTGTGTGCCTCGGTCGTATGCAGTCCTGATTGTGGCGCTCACCTGCACGGCGCCAAACACGCATACCACCATCATTGGCACCAAGGCAGAAGCGACTCTCATCGCTGAAGACGACACGTCTCCATTCGTCCCTCCATTCACGCTTGTCGCGACACCACTGGAGGCAGGCTGCACGATGTTGGGGCGTGAACGGAAGACGGCCTAACGGTGTGCGGGACCGTAGCCCAGCTTCATGGAGACGGTTGCGAATGGTCCTCGCCGATACCCCAGGAGCAACAGTGTCCCTAATTTGCTGGGAAGTGGCGGTGCGGTCCCCTACGGCACTGCGTAGGATCCTACGGTCTTGGCGTGCATCCGTGCGTCGCTGCGGTCCGGTCCCAGGTCGACGGGAACGTGTACCTTCCGCCGACCACTGGCGACAACATCGATGTACTGTGGAGACCTCACGCCCCACGTGTTGAGCAATTCGGCGGTACGTCCACCCGGCCTCCCGCATGCCCACTATACGCCCTCGCTCAAAGTCCGTCAACTGCACATACGGTTCACGTCCACGCTGTCGCGGCATGCTACCAGTGTTAAAGACTGCGATGGAGCTCCGTATGCCACGGCAAACTGGCTGACACTGAGGGCGGCGGTGCACAAATGCTGCGCAGCTAGCGCCATTCGACGGCCAACACCGCGGTTCTTGGTGTGTTCGCTGTGCCATGCGTGTGATCATTGCTTGTACAGCCCTCTCGCAGTGTCCGGAGCAAGTATGGTGGGTCTGACACACCGGTGTCAATGTGTTCTTTTTTCCATTTCCAGGAGTGTAGATTGTCTGACTCCTCAACGGCGATTCGACGTAGATCCCTCAGAGCGGTTGGTGGGTCTCCTCGTCCATAAACAGCACTTTTCCATCTATCCCAGGCATGGCTACGAAGTCTTTCGCGACGTATTTCACGAATAAAAATCTCTCGGTGTACATGCCGCGTCAAATCAGGAAAAAACTCAAAGCTTTCGACCACTACCTCCATGGCCGTCGTCAGGGATAAAACTGACTGTCGTGAACTAGCGAGGTTCCCACTTTTATATGCCTAGGACGGCTTCTGATTGGCTGAAATACGTCATAGCGACAGCTATATGGCGCGTATTGAAGTGGTGCCCTCTACTTCCATAGATGTAGTTTCTATCCCGCAGTGCTCACCTCCGCCCATCATGCTTCTACAGATAAGTCGACGATACTTTCGTAATCTGGCCACACGGCAGCGACACGCTGCAACAGTTCGTCGAACATTTAAATGGTGTACATCCAAACATAAAATTTACATTGGAGGTAGAGAAGGAAGGGAAGTTACCTTTTTTAGATGTGTTGGTAGAGCTAAAGCCGGATGGACGACTGGGCCATTCGGTGCACAGGCAGCCAACCCATACAGACTTATACCTGCATAGCCACAGCTTCCATCATCCGTCTTAGAAGAGAGCTATGCTAAATACTTAGTACACAGAGCCAGTACTATTTCCGACAAGGACCACCTCGGTCCCGAGATTAACCATTTGACTACTGTTTTACAGAGGAATGGTTATTCTGTCAGTGAAATTAAATCAGTATTGTCCAAGAAAGTAAGACACGATGCCGGCCATATACAAGAAGAGGACCAACACATAGCACGGCTTCGATTTTGCGGTGCTACAACAAGCAGGATAGGCAGATTCCTAAAGAGGCAACGAATAAAACCAGTTTTCCGACCACCTAGGAAAATTAAGGAAATGTTGAGATCAGTCAAAGATAGTCTCGGCTTAAGAGTGCCGGGAATTTATACTATTCCTTGCGAATGCGGCAAGAATTACATGGGCCAGTCTGTGAGAACCGCTGCGTCGAGCACCAGCGCCACCTGAAATAGAGGTATTTGAAAAATCAGCGCTGGCTCAGCATAGCCTGCTTAACAAGCACAAGATTTTATTTGAAGAAACGAGAGAAGTAGCCCACACATAGAATTACTGGGACTCTGTGATCCAGGAAGCAGTCGAAATTAGACTTAGCGATACTATCTTCAACAGAGACAACGGCTATGCACTTAGCAACACTTGGAAGAGTGCACTGGATAAAGAAAAATCGCAGAGAAAAACTTCCCGCATTTCTACCTCCTGATTCAAGGGATGGTGCTGCAAGCAACGCGGAATAGAAACTTTATCCCAGGCATGTTCGATACGGTTGGTTCAAATGGCTCTGAGCACTATCGGACGTAACATCTGAGGTCATCAGTCCTGTAGAACTTAGAACTACTTCAGCCTAACTAACCTAACTACGTCACACACATCCATGCCCGAGGCAGGATTCGAACCTGCGACCGTAGCAGTCGCGCGGTTCTAAACTGAAGCGCCTAGAACCGCTCGGCCACCGTGGCTGGCTGTTCGATTGGGTTCATATCTGGAGAACAAGTTTGTCACTATAGTCGAGCGATGTCGTTATCCTGAAGGAAGTCATACACAAGATGTGCACAACGGGGGCGCGAATTGCCGTCCATGAATACGAATGACTCGCCAATATGCTGCCGATATGGTTACACTAACGGTCGGAGGATAGCATTCACATATCATACAGACGTTAGGGCACCTTCCATGACAACCAGCGGCGTACGTCTGCCCCACATAATGCCACCCTAAAACAGCAGGGAACCTCCACCTCGCTGCACTCGCTGGACAATGTGTCTAAGGCGTTCAGCCTGACGGGATTGCCTCCAAACACACCTTCCACGATTGTCTGGAAATTTGGGGTGAGGTCTTAGGGGACCAAACTGCTGAGGTCGTCGGTTCCCAAGCCTACACGCTACTTACTCTAACCCAAACTAATTTACTGCTAAGGACAACATACATACTCATGCCCGAGGGTGGACTCGAACCTCCGATGGGGGGAGTCACACGGACCATGACAAGGCTCCACAGAGAACGCGGCTACGCTGCGCGGCAATTGTCCGGTTGAAGGCATATGCGACACTTATCGCTGAAAAGAACGTGATGCCCGACCTGAGCGATCCATTCGGCATGTTGAGGGGCCCATCTGTACTGCAATGCATGGTACCGTGGTTGCAAATATGAACCTCGCCATGGAAGTCGGGAGTGAAGTAGCGCATCAAGCAGCCTATTGGACCCTGTTTGAGTGCACGAGAAGCATTATTCAACATGGTGGCGTTGCTTCCAGGGTTCCTCCGTGGCATAATCCGTAGATAGCTGTCATCCCTTAGGCGGCTTGAGCGAGGTGTGTCATCGACAGTTCCTGTCTCTCTGTATCTCCGCACTTTGGTCCACTCCGAGACGCCTGCACACTTCCGTTGTTGAGAGTCCTTCCTGGCACAAAGTTACAACGCGGATGAGATCGAACCGCGGCATTGACCGTCGAGGCATGGTTGAACTACAGACAATACTAGCCGTGTACCTCCTTCCTGGTGGAATGACTGGAACTGATCGGCTGTCTGACCCCTGTTTGTCTAATAGGCGCTGGTTGTTTACATCTTTGGGCAGGTTTAGTGACATCTCCGAACAGTCAAAGGGACAGTGTCTGTGATAAAATATCCACAGTCAACGTCTATCTTCAGGAGTTCTGGGAACAGGTGTGATGCAAATCTTTTTTTTTTAATGTTTGTAGAACTCAGTACGTTGTCCTGAACAGCGATTGCTCGTCGGAGACAGTGGCACCAACAAGAGTGCCTCGAGGAAGTGTGCTAGGATTTCTCTTGTTCTCTACAACTTATCAACAAATCACCTGACGGGTATGGTTAACAGCCGTCTGGGACGTTTGTTGATCGCGAGACAGTGTACAGTGTCGTCTTTGTGTGACTTTACGAAGATGCGAGATTAATTGGACAGAATTTCCGGTCTGCGTGATGAATGGCGTTTTGATAATGAAGAAAAATGTTAATTATTGCAGATGAGTAGGAAAAATGATACTGTGGTATTCGAGTACAGAAGTAGTGGCGATTTCTTGACACAGTCACGGCAGTTAAATATCTACTGCAAAACGAAGTGGAATTTAGCCAGCACTTAATCTCGGTTGTAGGGAAGATGTTCGACTTAGGTTTACAGGGAAAGTTATAGGAAACTGTAGGTGATCTAAAAGGCCAAAGCTCAGAAGTGCCTATTACTTTAGTGGGACGTATGTACTACATCAACCACGAAAGGGTTAAACCGGAGGAATCGAAGCAGCAGCGACGCTAATGAGGGCTGCAGTATACAGGATGGAAGCTTCCTGTACTTCAAAACTATGGGAGACACTAAATTAAAAGTACAAAAGTACAAAACAAGGAAGGAGAACTGTAAGTGTAGAATGATTTAAGCGCAGAAAGCCGTCTTGTATTAAAGACTTCTGTAGCTGTTATCATTATCTTGTGACGGATGTTGTTAATGATATGAGGCTGCACGGGTGTGGCACAGCAGTACTGAAAAATGAAATGTGTAGTTATTGACGGGGATAAACCTGTAGGCTCTTCCTGATTGTAGGTACATTGCCGCACTCACTGGCCGAAACAGATTTTAGAATGAAGGCTTTCACGACCGGATGACATAGCTGCTGGTCAACCTTTCGGGATGTGTAGTCGTGGCCCAAGAAACGCTTCCGCTCCTGACGTTTCGTCAGGGACTGGGCTGGACATCTTCAGAGGCGCTTCTCCGCTGAGTCTTGCCGACTGCCTGGTCGGACGTCCGAGAGTGACATACATATTATATGAAAGGGGCCGTGGTCGAAGTGACACGTGAAAAGCAGAGCGTAAATACACGGCAAAACGCGCACAAAAGTCTTTGCCGACTAGGAAAAATAGAAATCTCAGCTGTGGCAGAACATGCTCTTCAGTCAGGAAACCACGAAGTGAAGTTTTCTGAAACAGAAATTTTATCTACAACATCAAATTGTTATCCACGACTATGTAGAGAAGCCATTGAAATTTATAAGCATCAGGACAATTTCAACAGAAAAGAGGAGGCAATGAAACTTTACGACATATGGACAGTAGCTCTTCAGAATCGCTAGCCCATTTCGTCTTTGACAAGACGACGGTCGATAGTTAAGTTTTCTATTTGACAAGGATTATCTCTGATTATCACATGTTACTTACTTTTCTACAGTATACAATTGCTCTCAGTCGTTCTACAAGTCAGTGCCTCTGAAGGTAACCAGAGCAGTCCTGGACGAAACGTCAGGAACGGAAGTGTTTCTTGGACCACGACCTCACATCCCGAAAGGTTTACCAGTAGCGAAACAGATTTGTCCGCTAGGGGAAAAACATCTATGGGCGGTATGAAATATTTGTCGCTGAATAATAGATTCACTTAGTACGAAGCAATGCAGAATCAGTAAAATTAAAGGAAGCAGTTTTATTGGGAATCATTAGTTTAAGGAGGGATACTGAAATGCAACTATGGTGGACCTCTTAGACAACGTGATGTGTTCCAGGTGGCCATACAGACAGAAAATTCCAGTGTGAGAACTAATGTACAATGAAAATCCATAGAAATAAACCGACTGATATGGGAAGGTCTGCTTACATACATTACTTTTCCGACAAGAAATGAGTGTACATGATTTGTCGCCGCCACACCTCTCATTCGTCTCTCTTTCAGACATAAGTTGCCTTTCTCTGGACTTGCACTTAATGTACTTATGTCATAAATGCAATAATCCCTCTCCGTAGATGTATGGAGCTCCACTAACCACCCATCACTGAAATGACGTCAATGAAAATATTTGCTCCAAGCTATGAGCTAAACCAGATTTATTATTTATTTATTTATTTAATGGTCTATAAATACCTTAACAAAAATTCTGCTATACTATATATGCAAGGTGGATCAAAATTGAAAGTGAAAATTAGCAAGTGTAGTAGTATAAGGAAATAGAAGCAAACACATTCCAGTGAATAAGAGCCCGCAAAGGAGACTTGTGTAAGGTAACAGTGACTGTGTGGTTAGAAGACTCCATTGGCGTCGGTATCAGTCTCACTATATATATATATATATATAGCAACTATTTATTCACAGCAGATACAAAATAGTTACATGTTTGCACCTGTTACTGTCACAGGCGTTGTGTAGAACCCGTTGCAAGCGATGTGGAAAGCGTAGTATACCGTTAGCAGAGCATGTTCTGTTGATGGTGCGAATGGAGCAGTCTACTGCCTGTCGAATCTTTGGAACAGTTCCGAAGCGAATTCCACGAAGTGGCTCCTTCATCTTCGGAATGAAATCGAGGTCATGAGGACTAAAGTATGGGGAGTATGGTGGATGGTACAGTACTTCCCAGTCCAATCGACCGAACAGAGCAGCCTCAGCTTGCGCTGTATGTGCCCGCGCATTGTCGTGTAAAAGATGGGTGGGTTGCGAAAAAAGTGTCGCCGCATCTTTCGCAAAGCTGGTCACAGGTGACGCTCCAAAACTGTGCATTGACGGTCTGCCGTGGAGGAACGTAGTGCATTAGGATAACACCAACACAGTCGTACACGAAACCACCATAACTTTCACCATGTTGGGGCTCTGACGCGCTTTCGACTTTCGCGGCGACGCATAATGACGCCATTCGTTGGATTGGCATTTCAGTTTTGGCTGTACTATGTGGCCCATGTCTCATCCAGTGTTACGATACGGAGTAACAAACCCTCTCCTTCGCGCTCATAGCGCCCCAAGTGCGTCTGAGTAGTGTCGTAACGCTTCCATTTCTGCATTTATGCGGAACCCACCGTGATACATTTTTCGCATGTCCTGGCGTTCCGTCAGGGTGCAAAGCACAGGCGTTTGCGCTAATCCGGTTTCGTGGGAGAGCTCACGAGTTGTATGGCATCGATCACTTTCCACTAGCGCCGCAACTGCATGCACTTCTTCTTTATGTGATCATTCCACTTCAAATCATTCCGCACGCATACTCCCAGATATTTTACAGGAGTAACTGCTACCAGTGTTTGTTCTGCTATCATATAATCATACAATAAAGGATCCTTCTTTCTATGTATTCGCAATACATTACATTTGTCTATGTTAAGGGTCAGTTGCCACTCCCTGTACCAAGTGCCTATCCGCTGCAGATCTTCCTGCATTTCGCTGCAATTTTCTAATACTGCAACTTCTTTGTATACTACAGCATCATCCGCGAAAAGCTGCATGGAACTTCCGACACTATCTACTAGGTCATTCATATGTATTGTGAAAAGAAATGGTCCCATAACACTCCCCTGAGGCACACCAGAGGTTACTTTAACGTCTGAAGACGTCTCTCCATTGATAACAACATGCTGTGTTCTGTTTGCTAAAAACTCTTCAATCCAGCCACGCAGCTGGTCTGATATTCCGTAGGCTCTTACTTTGTTTATCAGGCGACAGTGCGTAACTGTATCGAACGCCTTCCGGAAGTCAAGGAAAATAGCATCTACCTGGGAGCCTGTATCTAATATTTTCTGGGTCTCATGAACAGATAAAGCGAGTTGGGTCTCACACGATCGCTGTTTCCGGAATCCATGTTGATCGACGTCAGAGTTATTGGTCTATAGTTTTGCGCATTTGCTCGACGACCCTTCTTGAAGACTGGGACTACCTTTGCTCTTTTCCAATCATTTGGAACCCTCCGTTCCTCTAGAGACTTGCGGTACACGGCTGTTAGAAGGGGGTAAGTTCTTTCGCGTACTCTGTGTAGAATAGAATTGGTATTCCGTCAGGTCCAGTGCACTTTCCTCTGTTGAGTGATTCCAGTTGCTTTTCTATTCCTTGGACTCTTATTTCAATGTCAGCCATTTTTTCGTTTGTGCGAGGATTTAGAGAAGGAACTGCAGTGCGGTCTCCCTCTGTGAAACAGCTTTGGAAAAAGATGTTTAGTATTTCAGCTTTACGCGTGTCATCCTCTGTTTCAATGCCATTATCATCCCGGACTGTCTGGATTTGCTGTTTCGAGCCACTTACTGATTTAACGTAAGACCAGATCTTCCTAGGATTTTCTGTCAAGTCGGTACATAGAATTTTACTTTCGAATTCACTGAACGCTGCACGCATAGCCCTCCTTACACTAACTTTGACATCGTTTAGGTTCTGTTTGTCCGAGAGGTTTTGGCTGCGTTTAAACTTGGAGTGAAGCTCTCTTTGCTTTCGCAGTAGTTTCCTAACTTTGTTGTTGAACCACGGTTGGTTTTTCCCGTCCCTCACAGTTTTACTCGGCACGTACCTGTCTAAAACGCATTTTACAATTGCCTTAAACTTATTCCATAAACACTCAACATTGTCAGTGTCGGAACAGAAATTTTCGTTTTGATCTGTTAGGTAGTCTGAAATCTGCCTTCTATTACTCTTGCTACACAGATAAACCTTCATCCCTTTTTTATATTCCTATTAACTTCCATATTCAGGGATGCTGCAACGGCCTTATGATCACTGATTCCCTGTTCTGCACTTACAGAGTCGAAAAGTTCGGGTCTGTTTGCTATCAGTCTTCAGAGACGCTAGGACGACCTGCCCGTTGCATGTCTGCCACAGTTTGCCGAACTTCGTTTAAGGCTTTTACTCAACGTGCCACTGTTCTGTATGGCAATGCCGATCCCCTGCACGCCTCTGGATGACACTGTAGTACTATGCGATCTCTGGCACATTCAGTCTTGATCCAACTCCGTTGTTCCTCTTCCGAAAACGTAGTGACGCCGTTACGTTAGACCGCTCGCTCTCAAGTGACAAGTGTTTCCGTCTATCGTGCGCACGCCGGGAAGGTCGAGTCCATTTGCTCGGAGGTAAGGTAGGTATGACAACAACGTGTGCTATTAGCGATAATGGTAGATTCCATTGCATAGTGTCTCCATAACAGTGTTGCTACTATTTGAATTTCAACCTACTTATATTTGAAGTACAAAATCTTTAATTACGTGTCCATGCAACTGGGCTCAAATTTCACAACTTGTCTAAAACATACCTTGTAAAACGATGGGAAACATGGTGCACGCACGATGGAGCAAACCACATTTTATTGCTGATATAACGCTTCTGCAGCGTCAATATGGAACATGAGCCGATCACAGCCTCTACCTCAGCGTTCAAGGTGACCCCACTTCAGTTCTCTGGATTTTTGTGTCTGGGATCGTCAAAAAGTGACGTATACAGTACTCCAGTAAGTATGGTTGAAAAACTGGAACAGGGAACTGTACAGTCTTCTCAATATTAACGAGATGATCTGAGGGTGTTTCCAATCATTCGTAAGTCACTACAGAGACAAGTGCGGTGTTGCCCACAAATGTGAGAACTACACGTGGAACACCGCCATTAACAGCTTTGAGTGTACAATAACCTGTGGTACGTGACGTGCTGGAGAAGTTTTGTATTTCTTATTATGGTAGGCCTAGCGTGATATTTGAGCACATTCAATTGAAGATTTAATCTAAAATTTTAGAGGATTTGCGGGAACTAGAACAATACTTTATACTGGTAGACCATAAGCACAAACTGGCAATTATCTCGCTAAGGACTCGTTTTCAGACGCTTGTTAATTGGAATGTTTTTTCTTCTATTATCATATACTTCCACCTGTTCTAATTTTCACTGCCTGTGCACAAATTTTGCACTCAAGTGCCACTGGCGTCCTTCACAACTTGCTGCCCCAAGAGTGTCCTCGTGCCTTAAACTTGTCCTGGCAATAGAGTAGGAGGAAACAAGCGACATTTTACTGTTACGAAACAGTGAAAATCGCTAAAAAGCAAAGTTGTCATTAACCAGAAGGTTAGTTTGAACACAACAGATCTACTAGGCAAGATCCTATTGGTGGTGGAATGTGCTTGTCATTCTCTGGTCTTTGAACAGACTTCCCCTGCCAGTTATAGCGGTCCTCTTTCCCTCCACACCCTCCCCCCTCCCCCAGTCTCCTCCTTATTCTTCCTTCCCGTCTCCCATTTCTCTGTGTGTTTGGCATTGTTATATGCGTTTTTAAAACTGTTAGTAACCTTCCTGACACCTCGCTCCCTCTAGTATTGAATTTGTATAGTGCTCCAAACGTCTTTGTCTGTCCTCCATCATAGCTGAATGGTCAGGTCAGCGTGGCTGCTGAGATGCAGAGGACCAAGGTTCGATTCCCGGTACTGCAAGGGATAAGTAGCGGCTCGAAGGTGTGTAAAGCCGACAGCGGCCGAAAGGGCGGTGTGCTGGCTCCACGTCCCTTCGTAACGCATGCAAATGACACCGTGCCCTGAAGAAGACAAAAAAAATGGTTAAAATGGCTCGGAGCACTATGCGACTTAACTTTGAGGTCATCAGTCGCCTAGAATTTAGAACTAGTTAAACCTAACTAACCTAAGGACATCCCACACATTCATGCCCGAGGCAGGATTCGATCCTGCGACCGTAGTGGTCACGCGGTTCCATACTGAAGCGCCTAGAACCGCACAGCGATACCGACCTGCCCTGAAGAAGACACGGCGGTCGGTTGATCCCGATTTGCCTATCTGAGCTTAGAGAGGCAGAGCTATTTTCACATTGCTTCTGTTTGCGTGTTGAGTGAATGTCATGTTAATCTGCGGTAAAGTTTCTTTTCCAAAATCTTTGGGTGTGTACCTGATGCAGGACATAGCTACCGGTTCGGTTTTCACCCTGGTGAATGCGCGAAACCACTTAACAACCACAATCAGACTGGTCAACATCTACATCTACATGGATACTCTGCAAATCACATTTAAGTGCTTGGCAGAGTGTTCATCGAACCACCTTCACAATTCTCTATTATTCCTATCTCGTATAGCGCGCGGAAAGAATGAACACCTAAATCTTTCCGTACGAGCTCTGATTTCCCGTATTTTATCATGGTGATTGTTCCTCCCTATGTAAGTCGGTGTCAACAAAATATTTTCGCATTCAGAGGAGAAAGTTGGTCATGGGAATTTCGTGAGAAGATTTCGTCGCAACGAAAAACACCTTTCTTTTAATGATTTCCATCCCGAATCCTGTATCATTTCTGTGACACTCTCTCCCATATTTCGCGATAATTCAAAACGTGCTGCCTTTCTTTGAACGTTTTCGATGTACTCCGTCAGTCCTATCTGGTAAGGATGCCACACCGCGTAGCAGTATTCTAAAAGAGGACGTACAAGCGTAGTGTAGACTGTCTCCTTAGTAGGTCTGTTACATTTTCAAAGTGTCCTGCCAATAAAACGCAGCCTTTGGTTAGCCTTCCCCCCAACATTTTCTATGTGTTCTTCCAATTCAAGTTGTTCGAAATTGTAATACCTAGGTATTTAGTTGAATTTACAGCTTTTAGATTAGACTGATTTATCGTATAACCGAAGTTTGAGTTAATTTTTGCACTCATGTGGATGACCTCACACTTTTTGTTATTTAAGGTCAACTGACACTTTTCACACCATTCCGATATTTCTTTTAAATCGTTTTGATCTTCTGATGACTTTATTAGTCAGTAAACAACAGCGCCATCTGCAAACAACCGAAGACGGCTTCTCAGATTGTCTGCCAAATCGTTTATATAGATAAGAAACTGCAAAGGGACTATAACGCTACCTTTGGGAACGCCAGAATTCACTTCTGTTTTACTCGATAACAGTTACCAGATCTCATTAAATCGTGAAACGGATTCACTCGGAGCCATTCCCGAATCCCGGAAGCGGCGCGTTAACGCTCTCAGCTACCCGGTCGGATGTTTCACATGAACAAACATTGCCAGAAAAAAAAGTAACAGATCGGAATCATAGGAGTGACAGGGAATCGAACCACTGTGACACCAAGGCACACTGAAAAACATTGAGAAAATAAACATCTGGAGAGCAACATCAGTAGCATAATTAATCCCTGCATCATGAGCATAATTAATCTCTGGTATCTCCACTGAAATGTATTTAGTTACAAATGTACTTAATAACACTCTCACTCGTTTACGTTTGGTTCGGTATGTTGTTGTTGTTGTGGTCTTCAGTCCTGAGACTGGTTTGATGCGGCTCTCCATGCTACTCTATCCTGTGCTAGCTTATTCATCTCCAAATAGCTACTTCAGCCTACATTCTTCTGAATCTGCTTAGTGTATTCATCTCTTAGTCTCCCTCTACGATTTTTAAATTCCACGCTGCCCTCCAATACTAAACGTGATCCTTTGATGCCTCAGAACATGTCCTACCAACCGATCCCGTATTCTAGCCAAGATGTGCCACAAGCTACTCTTCTCCCCAATTCTATTCAATATCTCCTCATTAGTTATGTAATCTACCCATCTAATCTTCGGCATTCCTCTGTAGTACCACATTTCGAAAGCATCTATTCTCTTCCTGTCCGAACTATTTATTGTCCATGTTTCACTTCCGTACATGGCTACACTCCATACAAATGCTTTCAGAAACGACTTCCTGACACTTAAATCTATACTCGATGTTAACAAATTTCTCTTCTTCACAAACGCTTTCCCTGTCGTTGCCAGTCAACATTTTATATCCTCTCTATGTCGTCCATCATCAGTTATTTTGCTTCCGAAATAGCAAAACTCCTTTACTACTTTAAATCTCTCATTTCCTATTCTAATTCCCTCAGCATCAACCGATTTCATTCCATTATGCTCGTTTTGCTTTTCTTCATGTTCATCTTATACCTTCCTTTCAAGACACTGTCCATTCCGTTCAACTGCTCTTTCAAGCCCTTTGGTGTCTCTGACAGAATTACAATGTCATCGGCGAACCTCAGAGTTTTTATTTATTCTCCAGGGATTTTAATACCTACTCAGAATTTTTCTTTTCTTTCCTGGTATCTCCAGTGAAATTTATTTAATTACAAATGTATTTTATAAGACTCTCACTCGTTTTCGTTTGGTGCGGTATAGCAGTGTCTAATTATTCACAAACCGAACGGTAACAGCAATTTGTTTCCTCTGGAAACAATGCCACACTTATATTGCAAGGCAATTTCGTCGAGACAAATATTCCGAACCCGTGACAAGCGCAGAACCATCGTTTCGGCGTTGCTGAGAGTGGGTGAGCGTTCTTGGCAGGGAACGCTGCTGACACAGCTGCGGTAGCAATAACAGGGGACGTGCCTGAAATCGCTTACTGCTGGGATCGCGGCAGCCCAGCTAGCGGGGGTAATTGAGGCACAAGTGCTCTTCCTCGTCCCGGAGTTTGACAACACCGGTATTGAAAGCCGAGTCCGTGCCTGCATCCTCTGATACCGGTCGCAGCTTTCACATAACGCGCCGGGGCTATGTAATAAGGAAACTGGGAACGGCACAGCAGCTGCCGGACCAGCGCTAAATTTGTGGACCTGTTCCGGTTCCTGTGTAACTCGCGGCAAATACGAATGTGTAAGTTTTTCTAAATGCTGTATCACTTTTCTTCCATCTCGCATACACTCGTTCCATCTTTAGGTGACAATTTAGGATTCGAAATATTAATTTCATATGTATATTAGGGGATGGAATAGAGGTTATTCATAATTAATTCTTCCGCTGGTGCTAGCGTTAAAACATTCGTGTGATTCAATAACAGGATAACATAACTAAAATTGAAAAAAATGAGCCCTAGGTAACAATTTTTTAGTCTTATTAACCAGTTTTCAACACTTCTAAGAGGGCCTTCAACAGAATGTAGACATCGAAATGTGGTCTATAACGTAATACAAAGCAACGGGAATTTTTTTTGTATCAATAAATGTAAGTACTGACTAACAATACAAGACACAGATGGTACTCACAAGTCACGTATAAAATAAATACCCGGCCAGAAGGATTTTAGTCACAAAATATTCAAAAGGAATGCGTGAAGGCGAGCCTCGAAGGGCCTGTACAGCCACAGGTTGCAGCAGGCAACCTGTTCAAATACTCTAAGTAATACACAATAAAAAAAAAATCGATCATCTCAATTCCGGGAGTTCCGGAACCTGTACAGAAAATTGGAATAGGGATCAACGTAAACGTCATTTCCTCCCTTTTCATTGCTCATGACAACCACACATTCCATGTTGTACCACCATACAGCGAGATCTTCAGAGGTGGT
The DNA here is from genome assembly GCF_023897955.1 of Schistocerca gregaria. Taxonomy (NCBI): domain Eukaryota; kingdom Metazoa; phylum Arthropoda; class Insecta; order Orthoptera; family Acrididae; genus Schistocerca; species Schistocerca gregaria. Next base: position 925,113,040 of record NC_064922.1, on the reverse strand, counting down.
GGTCCAGATTGCCGTACATACCGTTACCTCTAATACCTAATAACACGTGCTCTTGCATTTACGCAGGCCTGTATTTGTCGTGGCATACTATCCACAATTTCATCAAGGCACTGTTGGCCTAGATTGTCCCACTACTTAACGGCAATTCGACGTAGATCGCTCAGAGTGGTTGGTCCGACACGTCGTCCATAAAGAGCCCTTTTCAATCTATCCCAATCGTATTCGATAGGGTTCATGTCCGGAGAACATGCTGGCCACTCTGGTCCAGCGTTCGTTATCCTGATGGAAGTCACCCACAAGAAGTGCAAATTGGGGGGGGGGGGGGGGGGCGCGAATTGGCGTCCATGAAGACGAATGCCTCGCCAATATGCTGCCGATATGGTTGCACTATTGGTCGAACGATGACATTCACGTATCGTACAGCCATTACAGCGCCTTCCATGACAACCAGCGGCGTACGTCGCCCCATATAATGCCACCTCAAAACAGCAGGGAACCTCCACCTTGGTGCACTAGCTGGACAGTGTGACTAAGGGGTTCAGCCTGACCGAGATGCCTCCAAACACGATAGCGACGACTGTCGGTTGAAGGCATACGAGACACTTACTGGTGAAGAGAACGTGATGTCCGTCCTGAGCGGTGCATTCGGCATGTTGTTGGGCCCACCGCTACCGCGCTGCATGGTGTCGTGGTTGCAAAGATTGACCTCGCCATGGATGTAGGGAGCGAAGTTGCGCATCATGCAGCCTATTGCGCGCAGTTTGAGTTGTAACACGACGCCCTGTGGCTGCATGAAAAGCATTATTCAACAACGTGGCGTTGTTGTCAGAGTTCTTCCTAGGCGCAGGCCGTAGGTAGCGGTCATCCACTGTAGTAGCCCTTGGGCGGCCTGAGCGAGGCATGTCATCGACAATTCCTGTCTATCTCTATCTCCGCCATCTACGAACATCATCTTTCTGGTTCACTTCGAGACGCCTGGACACTTCCCTTGTTGAGAGTCCTTTCTGGCACAAAGTAACGATTCGGGAGCGATCAAATCGCGGTATTGACCGTCTAGACATGGTTGAACTACAGACAACACGAGCCGTGTACCTCCTACCTGGTAGAATAACTGGAACTGATCGGCTGTCGGACTCATTCATGGTTACATGTTTGGCCTGGTTTAGTGATATCTCTGAACAGTCAAACGGACTGTGTCTGTGATACAATATCCGCAGTCAACGCCTGTCTTCAGGAGTTCTGGGAACCGGGATCATGTAAAACCTTTTTTGTATGCCTGTACTACTTTTCACTGAATTCATTGGAGTCTACTAGACGACGTAGCACAGGTGATTTCTATTTTCCGTGAACATTTCCAGCACACTTCTTTGTGGCACATTACACAGTTTTCGCAGGTCTAGTTGCCCTTGCAGAGGCTGCATTGACATTTCATCCGCTTTCAAGGTGATTTCAGTTCCCTATCTTCCTTTGCCCGTAGTTCTTGATGTTTAGTTCTCTTGAGTTCATTCGGCTGTTGAAGTACGAACTTCTTCCTTTCCATTTTCTTGTTCGTTACTCTGTTGTAGGTAAGCCATGCACTTATTGCAGCTACGTCAGAGACGTTGTAGATGACATCTCCCACATGCAACTTGTATGCTAGGAGGGTTGGAACTTAAATAGTGGCAACTATTTATTCACAACCGATACAAAAGAGTTACATGTTTGCTCCTCTTACTGTCCTTCAAAGTAGTCACCGGTGTCGTGTAGAATCCGTTGCCAGCGATGTGGAAGGCGTAGTATACCGTTAGCAGAGCCTGTCCTTTGGATGGTGCGAATGGAACGGTCTCACGTTATGGTGATTCTCGTGTGCGACTGTCATTGTGTTATCGTAACGCTTTACGTTCCTCCACGGCAGACCTTCAATGCACAGTATTACTGTTCGTTTTTGGAGCATCACCTGCGACCAGCTTTGCCAAAGAAGCGGTGAGTGACACTTTCTGCGCAACCCACCCATCGTTTTGCAAGACAATGCGCGGGCGCATACAGCGCAAGCTGTGGCTGCTCTGTTCGGTCGACGGGACTGGGAAGTACTGTACCATCCACCATACTATCCGGACTTAAGTCCTTGTGACTTTTATTTGACTTAGAAGATGAAGGAACCACTTCGTGGCATTCGCTGCAGAACTGTTCCAGAGATTCGACAGGCAGTAGACCGCTCAATTCGCACCAACAGAACAGGCTCTGCCAATAGTATACTACGCCTTCCACATCGCTGGCAACGGGTTCTACACCACGCTATTGACTAATTTTGACGGACAGTAACAGGTGCAATAATGTAACTCTTTTGTGTCGGTTGTGAAAAATTAGTTTCGGCTATTGAAGTTACAACCCTCATGTATTTATGGGTCTTTTGATCAACGACGTCCACCCCATACATTGTTGCATTTTATAAATGATTTCAGATTTCTTCTTTCCTTCCTTGTTTATTGCTACTTCAGCATGCAGTTCACTCAGAAGAATGAGATTTTTATTATTTTTAACTTTGTATAAGGTCATGGTGCAGTATGTGTTGCCACTATCGTGCGGGATGTACATTGAGATTGGGCTTTCTTAGTCCATCGGGTATTTCACGACGGATTTTGTACTTTGTACTAATTATTGTAGTTGACTTCTTTGACTTTCTTAGCAACTTGAAGAGGCGTAAAGAAGTTTTCTGTCTTCACATTTCATTATTTATTTACAAATGACTGCATAACACGCAGTGCGATGTATTCTCCATGTGAATTCTTCTCTGTATGCATGACCGGTTTGAGGAGGTATGAGAAAGCTTTACATATATAGTTCGCCATTACATCGACAACCATCCAGAATTTGAGACGGTATTTGTGTGGTTTGTTGAAGATGAAATGAGCGAACCGCCCATCTTGTTTTGCTTGATAATAGCTCAAATGGCTCTGAACACTATGGGACTTGACATCTGAGGTCATCAGTCCTCTAGAACGTAGAACTACTTAAACGTAACTAAGCTAAGGACATCACACTCATCCATGCCCGAGGCGCGGTCCAGACTGAAGCGCCTATACCCTCTCAGTCACACCGGTCGGCTGCTTGGTAACACTTCCTCGTTAATGGTTATATTTTCTCCAGGGTGGTAGGAACAAATACAGTTTTAAATGAACGCACAAGAGCGAATTTGTTGGCTACCTGGCGTTCAGCTCGGGTTGCTTTTTCGTCGAAATGGAGAAATCTGTTAAGCTCCTGAAATCTGCCCCTTGGCATAATGTACTTGGTGAAAGTAGACTCCCAAGAGTGCGAGCAGAGATCATACACAGACATACGTTTTGTACATATGATACCCAGAGCATACATGACGGCTATCAATTTCTCCACTTTCTCTAGTGATACAGTCCGGTCATTGTTCTTTAGTACTTTCAAACCATTTCATTCTGTCTATTTCTTCATGAGACGTAGCACTGCTTCGTCACAAATAAGACGCAAGGCACTGGTGTCACAGTCGTCTACTCGTTGGCAAATGTAAACAGTGAAACCTTCACTCTCCTTGAGAACGTTCACAGCCGACCTTCACCCAGAGAATGAGAGACTGGCAACCTCTTCACGGTTCCATCCCTAGTTGCGACTGCTGTGTTGAAAATAATTGACGTAGGTGAGCGTATGACTCCTCTTCCGTTAGTCTCTTCTCGCTCATAATATTTTCAACTTCACTTGTCTCAGTGAAGTCAATTTCCGATTCAACTTCGGAACACTCTAAGAGATGTAATCTTTCCACGTCAGGAAGTCCGCGCTGACGATTCATGTTCGAGAAAGTGTTTCGAGGACGAAGCCTATTATCTGAATGACACGATATTAATTGTGGTAGACTGGAAATTGTAGGTGCCAAGGTGCAATAATGAGGAGAAACTGCTCTTCATGACTGCTGACTGTTTCCGTTTCATTGTTTGATAATTGCCGGCTGCTGTGGCCTAGCGGTTCTAGGCGCTTCAGTCCGGAACCGCGCTGCTGCTACGGTCGCAGGTTCGAATCCTGCCTCGGGCATGGATGTGTACGATGTCCTTAGGTTAGTTAGTTTTAGGTACTTCCAAGTCTAGGGCACTCATGACCTCAGATGTTAAGTCCCATAGTGCTTAGAGCCATTTGTTGGATAATTTACATATATTCAATAGCGAAATTACATTGGGGTCAAATTCACTCATTCCGACGTTCTAGCTAGATCGTATGTAATGTCGAAGAAAATATAAATATTTTGTAAATCTCAATACATCATCGTAAAGAGGAGAAAAAAAATAGACAAAGTCATGTGATTTCACTAACGATGTAAATGAACTGGATGTGACAAGGAAGGAAAAAATTATGACGCGATAATTTTGACCACCTCCACCATTCTAGTGTTAATAGCTTGATGCGACACGTTTGGAACGGAATAGAGCAGCGCAGAGGTCAAGCATTTTTCGTAATTTACGGTCCTGCTTTGTGTGGACGCGGAGGTGGCGACGTATACCATCGAGTTAAGATAAGCGAATTTAGTGGCCAGGATATCAACGTAAGTTTACTATCAGGCTCCTCAGACCACTGCAGTACGTTTCTCACCTAGCAACACGAGGAGCAGGAAGATGCCATCTGTCACGGTGCTTTCGATTTCTACCGTAGGTTGAAGGTCCAGGTGTTGGTCACCCATAGCATAACCGGCCTACATCCCTGACGCGATGCGTGTTTCTAGCAGTCATTCGCCTGGACACCAATGTATCGAGACTCATTCATCGACGTGTGAACACTGAGCGAACATCTGCTTCGGAACTCAATGATTTGAATGACGTGAGCCGAACGTTGTGGACTGAACTCTTGGGCCTGCACCAGTATTGTTGTCAAATCTGCCAGTGATGGCGGTGCCGACTCTTCTCTAGAGAGCACAAGGCCTAGTACCTCCACGCTCTGTGATCAGAAGTGTCTGCTCCGCTTATGTACATTCCGTACCATGGCTGATACAGGTAGTTCCCACAGCCAGAAGACTGAAAAAAGAAGGATGAAATGGCTCTGAGCACTATGGGACTCAACTGCTGTGGTTATCAGTCCCCTAGAACTTAGAACTACTTAAACCTAACTAACCTAAGGACATCACACACACACCGATGCCCGAGGCAGGATTCGAATCTGCGACCGTAGCGGTCGGGCGGTTCCAGAGTGTAGCGCCTAGAACCGCTCGGCCGACCCGGCCGGCCGTACCATGGCAGGCGTCCATAATGTCACCTGCCGTCATTCAATCTCGCAATGGGCAGCGGTCAAAATGTTTTGGCGCGTCAGCGTATGTCTTCTCCTCCACACAGGAGTCTCCATGACATGTATTCAACGGATAAGCTTGCGAAAGTGCTCGTGGTTAAAGTTGTAGGACATTTTAACGTGGGACCGGTTGAGATCCTCTGTGTTAGGAATCATTGGTGTTAAACTATTAAGCAGGCCTTGATTTTGTGTCGTGGTGACTGGTCCTGTTTTTACTACTAGTTTCTTCCACATATCTATTACTCAGCTATAAACCACAGCACGAAGCTTAGACCAATGTTTGGTCACGTATCGTTAGAAAAAAGTATAGGCAAATGATACGGATCGAGCAGAAATATTTAGAAAAATGAAAAAAAAAACTAATTTGGTGACAAAAGCAAGAGTGAATGGCACAACTGGGACTGTCGTAAAAAAATCTGCAATATAGATGTAGATAGCAGTACCAGGAGTCTAAATTTTTATGAATGGTGAAGAATCTGCTACAATAACTGTTGGATTGGCGAGAAAGGAAAGAGCAGTATTGAGTATGACTGATTTAGTTAGGAATCAAACTTTGAACTACTGAAGTCTGATGGATTTCTGTAAGTGGATCAGTAAGCTATCTCAACTTTTAAGCAGTTAATTGTGGCCTGATTAAGTGCTAGACGGAAGATGCCTTGGAATAGCAATACTTGAAGCGAATATACATGTATGTAAAAATAATCAAAGATATAGTGGAAGCGGCGACGGCGGTGGCGACGAAATGGATATTTTGAATCCAGTGCGCTTCTAGCTGTTCTCTGTTCGAATTAGAGTTGACTCTGTAGGGATTTATTCACACAGAACACACGTAATATGTCATTAATTAAAAATACATACCTTCATCAAGTGAACTAAATAAGAACAGAATGACTGGCTGCTCGACATGACCTTGACACTCTGTGCTCTAAGGGTGATACGAGTAAGGTACGCATTAGTGGGACCAGGGGAGAAGGTTAACTGCTCCGCTTCCTCTACGTCTGTCCAGCGAGTCAACAGCGTCCCCCGGTGTATTTGTGCTTCTGCCGGTGCCGTAGATAACACCGTTCTATCTGCTGTTTGCTTCCCTACTCGTTTCTGATGTAATTCGATGATGGTTAGAGTAAATTTCGTGTCATTTCCCAATAGCACGGCCGCGCAGGATAGCCGCGCGGTCTTAGGCGCCTTGCCAAGTTTCGTGCGGCTATGCCCTCGGGCATGGGTGTGTGTGTGTGTTGCCCTTACATTAAGTTACAGTTAGATTAAGTAGAACGTAAGCCTAGGGACCGATGACCTCAACAGGTTGGTCCCATAGGCCTTAAAAAAAGGTTCAAATGGCTCTGGACACTATGGGACTTAACATCTATTCCCCGCCGGGAATCGAACCCGGGAACACCCATACCCCTTACAACCACCAACAACACACAGAAATTTTCAGCAGGCGATTGTGCTACCAGGAGGGAGCGCAACTGAAGGCGCAAACAGCAAACATGCAGCTGTTCTGAACTCTCGCATGTAATGTGTAAGCAATATCAATTGAGTTTAGGCTTCTCACTGATATTCTTCCTGCGTTCTCGCTGTATGTATTTATGTGAACACATTTTCAGCAGTTAGGTTTCATGAATTTCTGCTCATATTGCTGTGACAAAGCTGCTCAATACAGAGAATCATAATACAGGGTGTCAATTGGAATATAGCGAAAGAGGCCGAGGATTTAGTTGTAAAACGTTTTGCCGGCCGTGGTGGCCAAGCGGTTAAAGGCGCTACAGTCTGGAACCGCGCGACCGCTACGGTAGCAGGTTCGAATCCTGCCTCGGGCATGGATGTCTGCGATGTCCATGGGTTAGTTAGGTTTAAGTAGTTCTAAGTTCTAGGGGACTGATGACCTTAGGCATTAAGTCCCATAGTGCTCAGAGCCATTTTTGTTTTTGTAAAACGTTTTCAGTCACAACAGCGAAACCCATTCGTATTGCCATTTCACATCCTGCTCATGTTTCGAAAATATTTTGTAGGTAACCACTATTGGTGCAATGGCACTCGGACCTTCTGCAAAGTAAATCGTTCACGGCACTTTCAGGCATCTATGTAGGCTTTTTTCTGATTTCCGCACGAATGGTATCTTTCAGTTGAGCAATTTTGTACAGACGTCTGGCATACACCGTTTGTTTTAGCAACCCCAAAAGAAGTAATCACAGACCGATAAGCCGGGATATCTGGAAGGCAGCAGTATGTCTCAGTTCCTTGAAATGATGTGGTTACCAAACACTTTGCGCACTGCTTCCACTGAAACTGAATCACAATGAGAAGTAGCACCGTATTGCTGAAAGGAATATTCATTTGGAGGAAACTGTTCTTTGGAAAATTACGAAGATCCGATAAGCTTAATGGGAACACGGTCTTTATGGAAACACGGTCAAGACTTCAGAGGTGAACACGGCGACCAAATGTAGCATTATAAAGAATGGTAAGCACCAATCTACAGCGGAGAAAGAAACTGATTCACCCTGCAAAACAATATGAACTAATACGAACTTATTTCCAGGCGTAGCTCAGCTTATTGTGCTTGTCATTCATGCCGAAAAATTAAGCTCATTAATTCAATACATTTTAAAAAGCCACGCATTTCAACATTTTATTATCATCTATTCCATTATTATATTATATTATACAGTGTCATGTAGCTAGTGGAATAACGCAAGTAACTTCAAGGAGTTTGACACGACACCTTTTTGCTTGAGGAGAAACTGTTCTTTGCGATTCTTTGTTCCGATTTCATTAATGAGATATAGATTTCTGAAATTTAGTCTTTTACTGATATATTTATATCGGTATTTCTTATTTCTAAATAAGAATTTTTTCTCCCGTTTCGTATATATCAGTAATTAGTTGATAGCGACTAGCTAAGAACTTTCATTCAGTGCCTACCATAACTGAATGACACGTCATGTATTACGAAAACCGCAGAGCGACTAGAACGTCGGCCACACTATGGACATAAAAAAAGTGCCTCTTTGACTCGCGCCAATAGCCACACTCGTAACAGATCAGAACACAGACATCCCCTATTATCAGTGTCAACCACAAAACTTCACACAATGCCGGCCGCCAGTTTATTAATCTCGCAATGACATTTGCCATCCACAGGAGTCATATTTGCGGCATAACAATGAGGGTCACAGACAGCAAAGCTTCCAGCACGTATGCTCGTCGAATAATGACAGGAGTGCCAATGAATGATTTGGAATCCACGCCGAGCCGCGTTTGTGCCCAGATTACATTTATGTAGGCGGAAGAGATAAAGTACCGGAATTTCAGCATTTGTCTGCCACTGCTCACACGCATCGCTCATCACCACAACCGTGCATCCAATGTTTGTACGGCTCTCTAGCTTGGAGTGGCTTGTTAACATATGTCGCTAATTTTTTTTCTTTTATCGTACGTGACGGGTGGTGAAATAAAAAATAAGACGTGACGACACACGATGAAATACACAGGTCTCGATTTATAGCTGACGTGACTTTACCAGATACGGAGTTAGGGCAATTTTCTTTCATCGTAGCAATTGATTTGGGGGAAAAGAGAGGGGGTGGGGATGGAGGACGGGTAATCATGAGTTTTCATACTAGTCTGGTGAGGCATGGCTTCACTTTTTCTCCTGTGACAACTTCTTCATTCCATGTACATCCACCAACCTCATTATTTGTTGGATATATTCCACTCTTTGTCTTACCCTTCAATTTCAGCTCTTTACAGCTCTCTATAAGCTGTTCTGTGGGCTGAAAAACACGTGCTATAAAACTGTTACAGTAATTTAATATTTCCTTTCCTCATCGATCCTGCTGAGGACCTCTCCATTGCTTACCTTATCAGATCAGTTACTTTTCAGCATTCTTCTGTAACATCATATTTCAAGCACTTTGATTGTTTTGCTTTCGAGTTTTCTCACAGTCCATGTTTCACTTCTACTACTCTTATTGTTATTAGTACGACACTACTGGCCATTAAAATTGCAACACCAAGAAGAAATGCAGATGATAAACGGGTACTCATTGGACAAATACATTTTACTAGAACTGACATTTGATAACATTTTCAGCAATTTTGGTGCATAGAACCTGAGAAAACAGTACCCCTGAACAACCACCTCTGGCCGTAATAACGGCCTTGGTACGCCTGGGCATTGAGTCAAACAGACTTGGATGGCGTGTACAGGTACAGCTGCCCATGCAGCTTCAACACGATACCACAGTTCACCAAGAGTGGAGTATTGTGACGAGCCAGTTACTCAGTCAGCATTGACCAGATGTTTTCAATAGGTGAGAGATCTGGAGAATGTGCTAGCCAGGGCAGCAGTATAACGTTTTCTGTATCCAGAACGGCCCGTACAGGACTTGCAACAAGCGTCGTGCATTATCCTGCTGAAATGTAGTGTTTCGCAGGGATCGTATGAAGGGAAGAGCCACGGGTCGTAACACATCTGAAATGTAACATCCACTGTTCAAAGCGCAGTAAATACGAACAAGAGGTGACCGAGATGAGTAACCAGTGGCACACCGGGTGATACGCCAGTATGACGAATACACGCTTCCAATGTGCGTTCACCATCTGCACGAACAGTTCGACAGCGTTTCGGCAGCATGGACTATAAGCTCGGAGACCATGGCTGCGGTTACCCTTGACGCTGAATCACGGACAGGAGCGCCTGCGATGGCGTACTCAACAACGAACCTGGGTGCACGAATGGCAAAACGTCATTTTCTCAGTCGAATCCAGGTTCTGTTTACAGCATCATGATTGTCGCATCCGTGTTTGGCGACATCGCAGTGGACGCACATTGGAAGCGTGTATTCGTTATCGCCATCGCCCGGCGTGATGGTATGGGGTGCCATTGGTTACACGTCTCGGTCACCTCTTGTTCGCACTTACGGCACTTTGACCAGTGGACGTTACCTTTCAGATGTGCTAAGACCCGTGGCTCCACCCTTCATTCTATCCCTGCGAAACGCTACATTTCATCAGGATAATGCACGACTGCATGTTGCAGGTCGTGTAGGTCTTTTCTGGATACAGAAAATGTTCGACTGCTGCCCTGGCCAGCAAATTCTCCAGATCTCTCATCAATTGGAAAGGTCTGGTGGCCGAGCAACTGACTCGTCGCAGTACGCCAGTCACTACTCTTGACGAACTGTGGTATCGTGTTGAAGCTGCGTGGCACCTGTACAGGCCATCCAAGCTCTGCTTGACTCGATGCCCAGGCGTATCAAGGCCGTTATTACGGCCAGAGGTGGTTGTTCTGGGCATTGATTTCTCAGGATCTATGCACCCAAATTGCGTGAAAATGTAAGCACATGTCAGTTCTAGTATAATATATTTGTCCAATGAATACCCGTTTAACATGTGCACTTCTTTCTGGTGTAGCAATTTCAATGACTAGTAGTTTAATATTCCGTGAAGCACGCGTACTGATGAAACAGCCATTTACATTGAGGAGGAAGACCAGAGATGGGATAGAAATGGCCAAGCGACCAGTTAAAACGAGTAGAGGGGACTGGTATAGGCTTCTGGCGTGCGCGCAGCGACAGCCCTACGGGAGGACAGCGCGCGCATAGCACCTCATACAGGCGCGCCGCCGGCCGCGGTGGTCTCGCGGTTCCAGGCGCTCAGTCCGGAACCGCGCGACTGCTACGGTCGCAGGTTCGAATCCTGCCTCGGGCATGGATGTGTGTGGTGTCCTTAGGTTAGTTAGGTTCAAGTAGTTTTAAGTTTTAGGGGACTGATGACCATAGATGTTAAGTCCCATAGTGCTTAGAGCCATTTGAACAACTTTTTTGAACAGGCGCGCCGGAGACCGCGGTGGTTGTACATACACGCAGCGCAGGCACGCTGCAGACAGTACCCTGCAACAAGTAAGAACCACTACGCCACAGCTACCTCCCGTTTCTAATCGCCTGGTTCCAGCAGTGTCAACAAATAAACACCCATCTGGCAAGTCTTTATCCACCATTGACAGGGAATAATACAAAGACCAAGAGAGAACGCCTAACACTCCTCCTACTTTCCTCAAGTACTCTATCAAATTACACGAACAGCTTCTTCTATAACTACATAAGTTCTAAAGTCTTTCTCTGACTGAGCAGTCAGCTCAGCAAAAAGGCCTGAGGAAGGGAGCTTGAAGCTGAACGTACAATTTTATATACCGACAATGCGGTCAGCAGCCCAGAAGAATTTTTCATTGACACTATATTTTTTTGTGTGTGTTCCCTGTGACTCCAGTTTCTCGAGCAAGACAATAGAAATGAACGTATGGCATTTTTCGCCGGGAGGCCCCTATTCGGGGAAGTTCGGCCGCCAAGTGCAAGTCTCCTTTCATTCGACGCCACACTGGGAAACTTGCGCGCCGGTGATGAGGATAAAATTATGATGAGGACAATACAACACCTACTCCCCGCTGGGAATCGAACCTGGGCCCACTTGCATGGGAGGCGAGCACGTTACCACTCAACTAAGCAGCCGGAGAGTTCCAGGAATGCGCTCCACCTGGTAAATAAAGTATATTAATGCAGCTTCTTAGTTCGTTGAGCTTCGCCTCAATGCGGGTGCTAGGAAGGGTTTCCTCTTCCTGTGACAGACAATTACTCAAAATGTTTAGTAATGTCGGAACTTTGATCGGTCATTCTGGAGTTCACTAATTAAAATTCTGTTGTGTAGTTTGCTCCTAGGGTAGAGACTAGGGCTAGTAATCAATTCATATTTAAGGAACTTTAGAAGATTTGGTACTTAGGGCCGAGTAGGTATTGTTAAGCAGAGTATTTGTGGACAGTTTGCTCTCAGGTACCCCAAACCCTTGTTATATGACGAACTTTTAAATTGTTCGGCCGAAAATATAATAATTACAGAAAAAAAATCATCGATGTCTCTGTTGCTGTGTGGTTTAAACAGCCTGCACGTTTATATGTCTGTGAGTGTAAGATTCGAAATTGTCATCATATTGGAAGTACCGTTAGTAAGGGAGGACATAGTTTTAAAAATTACATAAAATTCACGACCCATCGCAGTCAATACACGCATTATGGCCGCTTAGCGTTTAATGTGGACGTGTAACAACTAAACAGCTGTTTCCAAGATCTTACACTGAGGTATACAAAGATATGAATAGGATGTAGTCAGCATAGATAGACGGTGCGCACAGGTATTATGCTTCGTATACAGAAAAGTGGCAAGGCGGATAAAATTAAAGTAAATGCCAAGATTTAGTTTACCAGTTTTTTCTGCTTTTTTTGTGATCGAGTGTCGACCGACAGCTCTCACGATTGTAGGGCAGGATTCTTGGGCCTAATGGGGCAGATAAGAGGTTTTAAAAGTGTTGCCGATTTTAACTCGGGGGTTGGGTGGTCCTCAGTAAGTGATAAAGTTGATTTCTGGTTTCTGTGAGAAAAGGATTCATTCAGTGAGAGTGCATTTGTTAGTTTGGTGGAGATTTCAGAAAGTGGAAACATCATCTAGCTTGAGGTAGCGTTCGATAATAGCGAGATGGATCTGCTGAGACAACCAATAATTACCGCCGCCATCCCCGATTCTGTGGAGAGTAACTCTTATTTATAACACAGATTTAAAAATCCGTCTGGAAACGAGTTAATGTGTTAAATATTTGCTTGAGCTTAGTCTTGATAATTTTCTGTCCGCTTTAAGAAAAGCTGGTTTTTCGCATGTCAAGTCTATGATGTCATATGTCCTGACCTGTGTGTCGCACAGTGATATAATTTCGCAGGTACATTCAGTGATAGATGTGCCTTGCGAATAGTGTTACTAGTATAGAAATAGCAAATTAAAACAGCAATTTACAGCATGAACAGCGAAAATATAGTAAGCGGTAAACTATTTTGCTCCCAATATTTCACGTGTGTGTGAAAAAGTTTCTCAAATGCTTGAAATCATGAGTAAAGTTCGTCGGAAGTCCGTAATTGCTTTCATTATTTAATACATAATGATTATACTTTGGTTAATTTGACCCCTATGAGCTACGCTGCCACATAACACACACACAGTTTCTATCTTTAATACTTCGCTTATTACTTTAAACCTGTAAAGATAATATTTTAGCTTGTAATGAGTAGATTAACACACCATCTTAAATTTTTAAATTCAGCTGGTAAGGAAAGTGAAAATTTTGCTACCCCTGAAGTTATCATATGTCCAATGTGAAATTGTGAGTGGATGACTGTTAAGTAATATAGACAAATTCCAATTGTTCCAGTGGAAACATAAGATGTTTTTGAGGTGTGTCTCTGTCCCTTTTAACTTCAGGTAGTTATCCTATTTTGTACATGCAGCAGATGCAGTAAACCATTTATAGATGTGACTGTTTGCAGAGCTCCTTCTCTATTCCAGTAGTCGGATATGGGAGTGGTTTTTAAACAGTAAGTTAGCTCTTGCGCTTTTATTGGCGTTACGAAGGGTCTAAACAGTGATTCACCGGTCAAACCTACAATGGCGACCCTTATTTAGCTTCAAGTATACACTGATCAATCAGAAGATTATCATAACTACCTAATATCGACAGAAATCCTTCCAGCTTATAGCAGCGTACACGGCGAGAAATGACTGCTGGTCAGACACCTGCACGGTCTATGTACACTGTGGCCATTAAAATTGCTACACCGCGAAGATGCCGTGCTACAGACGCGAAATTGAACCGACAGGAAGAAGATGCTGTGATATGCAAATGATTAGCCTTTCAGAGGCATTCATACAAGGTTGCAGCCGGTGGCGACACCTAGAACGTGCGTTGCCTGGTGAGACGTTGTTGTGATGCCTCGTGTAAGGAGGAGAAATGCGTACCATCACATTTCCGACTTTTATAAACGTCGGATTGTAGCCTAACGCGAAGGCGGTTTATCGTATCGCAACATTACTGCTCGCGTTGGTCGAGATTCAATGACTGTTAACACAATATGGAATCGGTGGGTTCAGGAGGGTAATACAGAACGCCGTGCTCGATCCCAACGGTCTCGTAACGCTAGCGGTCAACATGACAGGCATCTTATTCGCATGGCTGTAACGGATCGTGCAGCCACGTCTCGATCCCTGAGCAACAGATGGGGTCGTTTGCAAGACAACAACCATCTGCACGGGCAGTTCGACGACGTTTGCAGCAGCATGGACTATCACCTCGGAGACCATGGTTGCTGTTACCCTACAAGCTGCATCACAGACAGGAGTGCCTGCGACGGTGTACTCAACGACTAACCTAGGTGCTATAATGGCAAAACGTCTTTTTTCGGATGAATCCATTTTCTGTTTACAGCATCATGATTGTCGCATCCTTGTATGGCGAGATCGCAGTGAACGCATATTTTAAGTGTGTATTGGTCATCGCCATACTGGCGCATCACCCGACGCAATGGTATGAGGTGCCATTGGTTACGCGTCTCTGTGACCACTTGTTCTCATTGCCAGACACTTTAAACAGTCGACGTTACATTTCACATGGGTTACAACCCGGGGCTCTAACCGTCATTCGAGCCCTGCGAAACCCTACATTTCAGCAGGATAATGTACGACTGCATGTTGTAGGTATTGTACGGGCCTTTCTGGATACAGAAAATGTTCGATCGCTGACCTAGCCAGCATATTCTCCAGATCTCTCACCAACTAAAAACGTCTGGTCAATGGTGGCCGAACAACTGGCTCGTCACAATACGCCAGTCACTACTCTTGATGAACTGTGGTATCGTGTTGAAGCTGGATGGGCAGCTGTACCTGTACACGCCATCCAAGCTGTGTTTGCCTCAATGCCCAGGCGTGTCAAGGCCGTTATTACGGCCAGAGGTGGTTGTTCTGGGTACTGATTTTTCAGGATCAATGCACCCAAATTGCGTGAAAATGTAAGCACATGTCAGTTCTAGTATAATATATTTGTCCAATGAGAACCCGTTTATCACCTGCATTTCTTCTTGGTGTAGCAATTTTAGTTGCCTGTAGTGTAGCATCGGTGCTGTCCTTGTGTAGAATGGGGAAGGCGCGCTGTCTGCCAGAGTTCGATCGAGGGCTTCCGGCGCGGTACCTCTGTGTGTTCGGTCAGAGGGGTAGCTGCCGTCTATAATAAAAAGAACGGAGTGACTGGATCAACGACGAACTTGAACAAGCCGTCCCGAACAAATATAACGACCAGTAACGAACAAAATGAGATAACAAGAAAGAGAGGACAGATTTTGTTGGCCCGTAGGCTCGGCACGAGCATTTCGGAAACTGGACGACTAGTTGGGTGTACGAGGGTTGCTGGTGAGTGTCCAAAACACGTGGGGCAACCAAGATGAAACCAAGTCCAGACGTCATGCGGTTAGGCGATCACCCTTCATTACAGATGTCGGACGTCGTTGGCCGGGCACGCTGGTAAAACAGGACAGGTGAGGACTTTGGTGGAACTAAGAAAAGGCAGAACACAGATGTAGCTTGACACACAGTAATGGCTCTTAGCACTATGGGACTTAACATCTATGGTCATCAGTCCCCTAGAACTTAGAACTACTTAAAGCTAACTAATCTAAGGACAACACACAACACCCAGCCGTCACGAGGCAGAAAAAATCCCTGACCCCGCCGGGAATCGAACCCGGGAACCCGGGCGCGGGAAGCGGACACACGGTACACCGGACACGATGGGCCTCCACAGCCGACGACCCATGGATGTACCAATGTTACCACCGCGACGTCTGCGGCCGTAACTTCAAATGGACACGTGACCATCGGTACTGGACGTTGGTTCAGAGGCAGAGCTTTGTGTAGTGAGTCCCGTACCTTCATCATCATGCAGACGGGAGGGTGCGTATTAGACCACTTTCTGTGGAACAGCTCCTTGAAATCTGTGCTGCGGGACGGAGACAGTCTGCTGGCGGCTCCTTTATGCTCTGGAGTACATTCACGTGGGCATCTATGGGACCAGAGAAACTCGTGCACGACACCATGACGGCCGAGACTTATCGTACACAGGTTGCAGGCCACGTATATCCGTCTTGACGATTACTTGTGCGTGCAGTGGCATTTTTCAACAAGATAATGCTTACGTCAAAAGTGTAGGAGTGGTACGAGGAACTCTGTGCCGAGCTCCAAATGATGAGCTGGCCTTCCTACTCATCATGTCTGAACAAGTACGAACACATCTTGGATATGTTTGAATGTGGTGTCAGAGTTCATCGCCTCCCCTCTCCGGAATTTACTGGAATAAGGTGATTTGTGTATGCAGATGTGGTGCCAGCTCTCTCCAGCGTCCTACCAAGACCTCATTGCTTCAATGTACATCTACATCCATACTCCGCAAGCCACCTGACGGTGTGTCGCCGCTGTTATCCGTTGGAAAGGTGGGCATACTGGCTATTAGGTAGTGGGATCAGTGTATGGGTAGAAATGAATAGAAATAGTCCGGGGCTGCCAGGAAACATGTCCGAGCAATATGTCTGCTAATTTGTCACACGTACGGCACGGCGATAAGAGGGTGTGAATTTTGTCCACTTTCACTTGTGCGTCTCACAAGGGACCCGCGCCCATTAGTCATCACGGATATCTGTCCAGAATGTTGGCATTTTCAGGTCCTGTCCAGGAATGAAAGTGACAGAAGTGGGAGCTACAGATGGCGAAGTGTATAGCAATTGTAGCACTTTTGAAGCGGGACGGGCGAGGAATGAGCCATTTATATTAGTGTGGTTTCAGGCAGCGGCTGGCGCCGCGGCAACAGTACAGAAAGATAATGCTAGGGCAGTTGGGTCGAATCCCTATGCAGAAACTTCCTTTTTATTTTAAACTTTACGTTGCTCATACTGCAAATAAACCGAAGTAATATTCAGTATATTTTATTTATTAATATTTTCATAAAAAATGAGAAGAAAATGCAAACCAAAATGTAGGAGTGCAAACTGGATTTCCAGGAAGAGATGACAGTACGTAAAAGTGCTTTTTATTCAAAATTAGATAGTTTTACTATTTTGCAGTTGGTGATTTCCACTTGCTGGGGTGACAGTTATCGTAAAAACAGGGGAATCAGGAATTTTTTTGGCAACTTGCATACGCTATAAACGCAGAATTTTTACAATTACGTGGCAGAGCACTTGGAAACGCCCCCTTAGAAGTTTACAAGCACTATAATTCATAATTTTTCTTACGTTATTTGATTTTCAAACAGCTGAGCGAAACTCAACGTACTCTGACATTTCTGTCTTTACTTTTTGTGGTTCAAAAAATGGTTCAAATGGGTCGGAGCACTATGCGACCAAACTTCTAAGGTCATCAGTTGCCTAGAACGTAGAACTAATTAAACCAAACTAACCTAAGAACATCACACACATCCATGCTCGAGGCAGAATTGGAATCTTCGACCGTAGCGGTCTCCCGGTTCCAGACGGTAGCGCCTAGAACCGCACGGCCACTCCGGCCAGCAGATTACTTATTCTGATCATCCCTAAACTGACACACAAAATTTTTTGCGCAACGCAATCTGACTTTCAATAATCCCTACAAAAGAATGGCCCTGACTAACAGTAACCCATACCGTTCATGAGTCACTTACCTCACAAAAATCTTTGTTACTTTAACTACTGCAATACTGGGAGCGCAAATACTGCCAGCTAAATAAAAGATTGTATCTACTGAAGGCACTAACAACTGATAGGCATAGCTAGCAAATGCAAGATTTTGATGGAGAACAAACCACGTATTTACCTTAATAGTATTCAGACATAATATGTACATATCAGTTCATGACGTCCAGTCTTACAAATTTCCTTTTTCTGACGGACACGCGTCCAGATCGTCCGCTCTCAAAACTCCGCCATCTCTCTCCCCACATCCACCACTGCTGGCAGTTCACCTACAACTGCGCAACGCTACGCGCTGTTCACATCCAACTGCTCAACACTGCAATAACAAATATTCCAACCATGCAAACCAGCCACAGACTGCGCACAGCACAGTCAGTGATTTCCATACAGAGCGCTACGTGGCGTTACCAACATAAAAATCTGAATAGTCTACTTACAACTTGACTGCGAAAGGCAAAGGTCATGACTTCGAGTTTCGGTCAGGCACACAGTTTCAGTCTGCCACGAAGTTTTCGTAATTACATGGTTTCTCAAGTTTCTGTGCAAATCAGACTTGGTTTACATCGTAACAGGTTCATTGTCATCGCACAGTTGAGCAGCAAACCTCGCGAAAACCATCTTTCGTCTATTATTGGCACGGATTAGTGGTGATGTAGAGTGGAATCTATTTTTATGTGGCCTGTTCGGGCTACGATATTTTTCTCTCTCGATAAGATCGGAGCGTACTTGACACATTCTGACCAATATCTTTACACGACGATGAAAATAGACACTGCCCGGATGCGTCAGTGGAATCCATTGGAGAGGAGAGGGAGGAATCACTTTTATACCGGGCAATGACAGTCCGACTCCATTAGAAAAGTCTCGTCGTGTAACTGGAGATTTGTTTTTGTTTCCGACGCCTAACAGGCCATGAAGGCCCAACGGTACCGACCGGCCGCCGCGTCATCCTCAGCCCACAGGTGTCACTGGATGCGGATGTGGAGGGGCATGTGGTCAGCACACCGCTCTCCTGGCCGTATGTCACTTTACGAGACAGGAGCCGCTACTTCTCAGTCAAGTAGATCCTGAGTTTGCCTCACACGGGCTGAGTGCACCCCGCTTGCCAACCGCTCTCTGTAGACCGGATGGTCATCCATCCAGGTGTTAGTCCAGCCCGACAGCGCTGAACTTCGGTGATCTGAAGAGAGCCAGTGTTACTACTGCTTCAAGGCCGTTGGCAGGACTTCATCAGATCATTAAATATTTTTGTGAGTAAGGCTACTTTAGAAGAAGTAATGACGAAATTCTGCATTTTACTCATCCACCGGTTTTTGAATTTTCTGTCCAATGGGCGTAGTATATTCTTTTAGGCCTACATTTCCCAGGGCCAGCCACGGCTTGCCACACAGTATGTGAGCCGAAGCTTGCCCTGTCCTGGCTTTGCTACTCCTTCTCTGGAGTGCCCGGGCACTCCCGGTACAGCGCGGCATTTAATTTTGTATTGGGTTACGGCATTTGTCTGTCGGAACGACTTTCTTCATTTCGGTAGACCGGTGGTGTTAGCGCTGTTTAGCCTCAGCTATTTGTTCGCGGTATCAAGGACATTCACGGATCCAGTCCCTGTTTGCATAAAAACAGGCAGTCCAGCGGTTTTTCGTGACTAGCCTTTGAAACTGAACTGGAATGACGGAAGACAGGTACAGAATTCTCAGTATCTATTATGCAGTCGCACAGTCGACAGGTACTGCAAATTAGCTATAAAACGACATTACAGTACCGCACAGAAAGAATTTAAAGGTTTAATTGACAATGAGACAGTAAACAATTACAACAATCGACAGATTGTATTCATTGTTCTGCACATCAACAAGCACTTCATGCTAAATTTGCAGGTATGGAACACGTCAAGAAATTGGCGGGACGAACAGAAAAATTTCTGAAGTTGCATTCATTATTCCACTTGCAGCTGCAACAGTTTACGATGAGATTGAACGAAGAGTATGGAGAATTTATATACTACTGCAAAGAAGGTTGGTCAAATCGAGGGACGGGACAGAAACTATTTAACCGACAGGAAGAAGATGCTGTGATCCGCAAGTGATTAGCTTCTCAGGGCATTCTCACAAGTTTGGCGCCGGTGGCGACACCTATAACGAGCTGACATCAGGAAAGTTTCCAACCGATTTCTCATGCACAAAGAGCAGTTGACCGGCGTTGCCTGGTGAAACGTTGTTGTGATGCCTCGTGTAAGGAGGAGAAATGCGTACCATCACGTTTCCGACTTTGATAAAGGTCGGATTGTAGCCTATCGCGATTGTGGTTTATCGTATCGCGACATTGCTGCTCTCGTTGGTCGAGATAAAATGACTTATCAGAATATGGAATAAGCTGCCACTCAAATTCAGAAATCATAGTAGTAATCCACGGGCTTTCAAATCGAAACTGAAGAGTTTCCTCATGGGTCACTCCTTCTATTCTATCGAGGAGTTCCTTGAAAAATTAAGCTGATTCTCAATGTATTGCTGATAGCGTTTGCTTAAACTTATGGACTGTGTTACTTTGAGGTTCATGAACATTTTTTTTATCTGTTATTACTTTTATGTTGTAAGTTCATGTACTGACACGTTCCATGACCTTGTAGATTTGCTCCTCAATTTGGTTCTATGGAACTTGACATGTAAGTAAAGTTAGTAAAAGTAAAGTGGGTTCAGGAGGGTAATACGGAACGCCGTGCTGGATCCCAACGGCCTCGTATCACTAGCAGTCGAGATACCAGGCATCTTATCCGCATGGCTGCAACGGATCGTGCAGCCACCTCTCGATCCCTGAGTCAACAGATGGAGATGTCTGCAAGACGAAAACCATCTGCACGAACAGTTCGACGACGTTTGCAGCAGCATGGACTATCAGATCTGAGACCATGGATGCGGTTACACTTGACGCTGCATCACAGACAGGAGCGACGGCGATAGTGCACTCAACGACGAACCTGGCTGCACGAATGGCAAAACGTCATTTTTTCGGATGAATGTTTACAGCATCATGATGGTCGCATCCGTGTTGGGTGACATCGCAGTGAACGCACATTGGAAGTGTGTATTCGCCATTGCCATACTGGTGTATCACCCTTCGCAATGGTATGGTGTGCCATTGGTTACTCATCTCGGTCACCTCTTTTTCGCATTAACGGCACTTTGAACTCTGGACGTTACATTTCAGATGTGTTACGACCCGTGGCTCTACCTTTCATTCGATCTCTGCGAAACGCTACATTTCAGCAGGATAATGTACGACCGCATGTTGCAGGTCCTGTACAGGCCATTCTGGATACAGCCCTGATCAGCACATTCTCCAGATCTCTCACCAACGAAAACGTCTGGTCAATGGTGGCCGAGCAAGTCACTACTCTTGATGAACTGTGGTATCGTGTTGAAGCTGTATAGGGAGCTGTATCTGTACACGCCATCCAAGCTCTGTTTGTTGAATGCCTAGGCGTATCAAGGCTGTTATTACGGCCTCAATGGGTTGTTCTGGGTACTGATTTCTCAGGATCTATGCGCCCAAATTACGTGAAAATGTAATCTAATGTCAGTTCTAGTATCATATATTTGCCTAATGAATACCCGTTTATCATCTGCATTTCTTCTTGGTGTAGCAGATTTAATGGCCAGTAGTGTAAAAGGCTCAAACTTTGCGTCACCGCGTCACAAATCCTGCCTTTTCTAAACGCTTAGTTGTTCTAACTCCCCCTTTTGTCACTTGCACTTCTGTCCAAGTCCTGTATACACCAAAAACCTGCTAAAAATCAAATAAAAACAGTCTCGATCGCGGTTTAAGATGTTTTAACTGTCAGGAACACGTTTCGACCCTTTTCTCAGACTATCTTCAGGTTCTTCACTGCCGATATTGTTGCTGGTGGCGGCAGACGGAGCGAGATTTGTAGAAGTAGGTTTACCACCGCTTTGAGGAGAGGGCCGAAACCGGTGTCTAACAAACAAAAAATCTTAAAACACGATCGAAAACATTTTTAGGTTATTTTTAGCATTTTATACTGATCGCTGACTTTAATGTTTTCCAAAATTTTAAACCATAAATCTGGACGAAGTATGGGATGACGAACAGGCCTGGTACCCTCGTCAGTTCGGCGCTATAGACGGAACTACAGGAACGTTTCACAGCGAGGAAAGAGAAGTACGGGAGGTATGTCAGTTTCCGTAGACGCGAGTTAGACACTTCTGGCAGCGTGCGGTACGAAATCGCATTTGGGGCGGCAGCAACAAAAGGGCGAGAGGAAAATTCTGAAACACGGTCGCTGCCCGACCTCAGGGGAGCGTGCGCTGCGCCGCCGTCAGATGTCGCTGCCCGTGGAGCCGACGGCTGCCGCTCCCTTACGTACGGAGCCCCTGCGCCTGCCACCGCCGCTACCCGCGCGCCATCGATTTCTTCCGACGCTCGCTCCGTTCTCCGTCCGTCTCCGCTCCGCTAAACTCTGCGCTGGGATGCGTTATTGTCGCCGGCTGCCGCGGCCGCCTCGCGTCCTCTCCCCCCACCCCCGCCCCACCCTCTACACTACCATGACCCGCTGCCACCAACCCACGCGGAAACTCAGAGTCTCTTCGCGAAAAGTAGGCAGTGCGTATAACGCAGGCCTGCGGGTCCTAAAGAGACGCTGTACGGCGGAGAAGCTTGCCTGCTCTCTTGTGTCAGTTTATGAGCCGGAGAACGCTCGACCATTAAGGCGTTCGCTGCTTCCATCTGGGGAGACTACTTTTCGCAGGAGCAGTTTCGTGTTCCTATGCACGTTTACAACGAAATCCAGATGCTGGGTCGTCAATCTGAATAATTCAGTTCTGCAACAATAACTTGTTTGTATCGAGTATAATTTGTATAAATGCGCATCTTCCACGATGATTGAAACGTTCCCTTATAAAAATTATAAATCACTGTGCTTAAACTGACACACAATATTTATAGCACAACGCAATCCCTACAAAAGAATGGCCCTGACTAACAATAACCTATATCTTTCATGAATCACTTACCTCACAAAAATCTTCGCTACTCGAACTACTGCCGGCCTGTGGGGCCGCGCGGTTCTAGGCGCGTCAGTCTGCAAACGCGAAATCGCTACGGTCGCAGGTTCGAATCCTGCCTCGGACATGGATGTGTGTGATGTCCTTAGGTTAGTTAGGTTTAAGTAGTTCTAAGTTCTAGGGGTCTGATGACCTTAGAAGTTAAGTCCCATAGTGCTCAGAGCTATTTGAACCTTTTTTTCGAACTAGTGCAATACAGCGAGCGCCGCTACTGCCAGCTACATAAAAGATTCTAACTGCTGAAGGCACTAACTACTGATAGGCATAGTTAGGAAATGAAAGATTTAAAGATTTTGATAGAGAACAAACAATGGATTTACCTTAATATGGCAGTTAATGAATCCAGTATTACAAATTTACTCTCTCTCTCTGATGGACACACGTCCAGATCATCCGCTCTCCAAATTCCGCCATCTCTCTCCCCACATCCACCACTGCTGGCGGCTCACGTCCAACTGCGCAACGCTACGCGCTGTTAACAGCCAACTGCCCAACACTAAAATAGCAAATTCCAACAATGCAAACCAGCCACAAACTGCACACATCACAGTCAGTGATTTTCATCTAGAGCGCTTCATGGCGTTACCAACATAAAAACCTAAACAGCCTACTTACATGATGTCTTACAGATATTACGAGGGTAAACAGCCTGTAGCGTCCCACGTCCAATGGACTGTCTCTTAAATCGTCTCTTGCATGTTGACTAGATAGAGTACATGCAGTAATGGTACCGTACACAAATGTCAGAAGGCATATCAGAGTTTTGAAATGGCATGTCTCACCGCACGAGGATAGGTGTCGTAACATTATTCCTGATCTCACAATTAATTAAAAGCTGTATGTACATGGTATCAAAGACACCTGTAGACGAAG
Organism: Schistocerca gregaria; assembly: GCF_023897955.1. Taxonomy (NCBI): domain Eukaryota; kingdom Metazoa; phylum Arthropoda; class Insecta; order Orthoptera; family Acrididae; genus Schistocerca; species Schistocerca gregaria. The sequence goes on along the minus strand of NC_064922.1, from coordinate 925,089,234 downwards.
GATCAGGAATCCGTGGCGCTAAAGATTGTAACGCTAGTAAAAGGTTAGAGAAAGCCTTTATCTGGCAGCGAATAACGATGAATCTCTTTCTGATGACTAGGCTGCAACACTGGTAACGATGACAATGCCACTGTTGATGCCATGGATGATGATGCCAATGAGCTCTCTCTTGATACCAATGAGGTAGCAAATGGTGATGGTTTGGGATCAGATTGCTGCACGCTACAGGGTGTCTGATTCGGAGCTGTCCTCGGAGTAAACGATTTGTAACTGTTCGTTGTGTTACTGTGATGCCAACAGCTGCGCATGTTACTGTTGTAGTTTCAATAGGAGGCTCTAGAGCCACACGCCTAACACAATAATCTTCCTTCTCGTTAGTACAACGTGGTCGTCCAGAGCCCAGTTTTTGTGACTGTAGCCACCGCTGCCCACAATAACGTGCAGTGCGTCGACGAGTAAAATTCACCACGTCCAATCTGAAAGGTAACTAATCCCAAACCGTTATAGCTTGTCGTTAAAGCAAACCTGATTTTAATCATCATAGTGGCGCTACTTAGCACCACTCTCATGCGACAGTTGCGAAATTCGAATAGGCATTCGCTTATGTCGCACAACTGCTTCTAGGTGCTGCGATTCCTTTCTCCGTCCGTTTATTTACCTATCGTATCTCCATTGTGAAATTGAACTATTCTCAGTGGAGAACATGAATCAATTCACTTTTCCGTCTCCATGACCATGTTTCCTAATGTCAGAGTTATCATAATAGTTTTTGAAATGCCGTAAGATGTTGTCTAGTTCTTATGACCTAAATTATACTTCTCGCGTTAAGTGCGGGCTTTGGATAATCTGAAGAGGTCATCTAGGTTGGCTGGGAAGCCACTTTCGCCTGTTCTGTTCCTTACTCCGCTAGCCCTGCTATACTGGTTAGTAACGTTTCTTAGCAGCTCACAAGAATCACTTCTGGAGTCTGAGCTATGGCGAATGCATCTGCGAGTAACTACGTTCCAAATCTTTGCTTTCAAAGTAGTCCTCCTGGCTTTACAGACCACAGTAGTATGGTCACACAACGATCGCCCGTTCGTGTTAGAGACGTGTATAAGCTACAGTATATGTACCGCTGCAGAACAGCTCAAATACTTCGAATAACAATGTCTGCTTGCACGAGGGTTGTAACTTAATTAGTGGCAACTGTTTACTTACAACTTACCTAAAACTGTGTTAAAGTCTTACTGTCTCTTGTGTTAGTCACCAAAATGGTCTACAAAACGCTGCCAACGATGTGAAAGTCGTAGGATGCTCTTAGCAACGCCAGTTGTCTTGATAGATCGAGTGGAGCGGTCTCTCTCCCGACGAAACTCTGGAACAGTTCTTAATCGAATGCAATGAAGTGGTTCCTTCAGTTAAGAAATCAAATTTAAGTGGTTTTACGTAAAATGGTGGGCAGCCCCTGCAGAAAGTGTCGGCGATTCTATGTATAAAACGGTCGCAGGCTGTCTTCCAAAAAGATAGATGGTTGTAAGACATGAATGTATGAATTGTAGAAGTAAATGTGAGCGTGACTACATTCATAGTTCTGTTGTATGTTTAAATATCGTCTGCGCAAAGTGGTTAGTAATTTACAGCAATAGTGTTCGAGTAAGTTGCAGTGTTGCACAGTTCTCGAGCAGCAATGGCCAAGAAACGGAGAGGAGGGGAGGAACTATAGTAGTGACGGGTTTCAATGCTAGACTTAGCTTTCAAATCAGTTAACTTTATCTCTTCAGAACTGTTACGTCAAAGCGGTTCTTTTCGTGATCGCAGTTTCACTTGTGCGACCATTTTGTTGTAATGAATATGTCAGACCAACTTAATAATTTGAAATTTTGAGAAATATATTGATGGATTACGAAGAATACTAATGTACAACTCAAGCATACAGACAATAGTGTCGAGAGCGAAAATGGAAATATATTTTGGGCTTGCATCAACTAAGAGCTACGTGATGTTACTTGCAACCGTCTAGAGCAATGCAAAGCAGGAGTATAGGTGATCCACGATACGGCCGACAATTACTTTAGTATACATATTTCATCGAGTTTATACATTTGTGAATGAACTCGGTTTTTGGTTTTTGTAATTAGCTTTCTGATTGCTTTAATCCGGCCTGTCACGGCTACCTTTTTATGTGTCAACTTCTTCATCACAGGGAAGAAAGTATTCCCAGCATCTCAAACTGTCTGTTGGATATATTCGAATCTCTGGTATATCCTACAGTATTTCTCCACTACGGCTGCCTGTAGTACTGTGGAAGTTAGTTCTTGATACCATAACACATGTCATATGCTGTCCCTCTTCTGGTCAGTGTTTGTCAATTATTCAGTTCCTTCCCGATTTTGCAGACGACTTCTTCCTTATCCTGTCAATGCACTACGTTTTCAGCATTTTTTTGTAACACCATATCCCAAGCGATTCTGTTACACACATCAGGTTCACTTCCACATAATTCTGTGCTGCAGACATACATTCTCAGAAATTATCTGGCCATATAGGCACCTTACATATCACAGAACACATGCCTCCATGGCAGCACTGTTAACCGTTCTGTTCGGTTTCATGTTCTTTGCTGGTATTCTTTGTGGACTGACTCTGTCTTTAATTTTCCAGTCCCAACTTTTCTCTAGATTTCCAGTAATGTTTCTATACTTAGCTTAAGCAATTTTAACTGTCGTTTGGTGAAATCAGTGAAAGTACAATTCTGGAGGTGGAAGTGACGCAAGGTGTTAACGCAGACTCTTTCTCTAGTGAACTCTGGACTTCAAGACATCTTTCAGATCACTTACTTTTAAAATTTTTATGTTTACTTGTTGCGATCATTAGACTTATTGGACTTAATGTCTATGTTTTGTATTGATCGTATATACAGGATACTTGTATCTTCTTATGTGACGTGGCAAATCTGTGTTCAGTATTGAGATAATAATAATAATAATAATAATAATAATAATAATAATAATAACAGATTGATGAAATTATTGGAACCATAAATTATATAAGACCTAAACTTGATTTCTGAGAATATTTTGAAGACAAAGAATCTTTCAGAAGAATGAAAAACAGCATCAGTCTACTACATAAAAAGAGGAACAAAAATATGTAAAGAATTGAATAGGAGTGTGACTTCTCAGAGTGGATTACAGAATTTTTCAAAACTCTTCTAAACAGAGTTGGTTCAAATGGCTCTTAGCACTATGGGACTCAACTTCTGAGGTCATCAGTCCCCTAGAACTTAGAACTACTTAAACCTAACTAACCTAGGGCCATCACACACATCCATGCTCGAGGCAGGATTCGAACCTGCGACCGCAGTGGTCTCACTGTTCCAGACTGTGGCGCCTAGAACCGCTCGGTCACTCCGGCCGGCAAACAGAGTTGAAAATACTGTAAACAAACGAAATTCTTTAATGATTTTATGTGTTGTTCCTCTCCCTGGGGAATCAATTCTTTCTTGTAATCAGTGAATGATAGTATTATAGTTTTGGCGGTGAGTCTTTTGTGCACTGTGCAGTATCTTCCCGTTCAAAAACCACCCTGATATTCTTCAGTTCGTTGTATAAGATTTGATAATTTCCCTTATGCCTCTGAGGCAAGTAACATTCCTCTGCAATTGTTGCCATTTATTTCGTCTCCATTTATAAGTAGTGGATTGATTAACGGTCTTCTTCAGTCTTCTGGAATATTTTCTGCTTTCCAAATCACTGAAGGGAGAATTCAAGAGTTGAAAGTGATACAAAATGTTAACGCAATCACTTTCGCCAGTGAGCTTTGATCTTCCATGGATACCTGAGATGGCATTATTTTAAAATTTTTATGTTTTCTGATAGGTTCTATAGAGTTAGTGTCTATGTTTAGTATAGGTCTTATTTAAGAGACACTAAAAACTTGTTACTTGACGGAATTAATAACAAAGTAATGTTGAATATAGAGATAATGATGATATTAATGATACTATACTACTACTACTACTACTACTACTACTACTACTACTAATAATAATAATAATAATAATAATAATAATAATGCCTGTCAAAAGGAACTAAAATCAGACACTACAACACAGTTATCAAACCTACAGTCACATATGCAAGTGAAACGCTCTCACTGAATAGAAAACTAGATTTACAAGATATTAAGAAAATAGAGAGAAAAATTATTAGAAAATTCTGGGACCACGATACACACAAGATGGATACAGACTGCAGACCATCGAAACAACTGAAAAACTATCAAATATCGAAAGTGACATCAGAAAGAGACGAATGAAATTTTATGGACACCTACACAGATTACCTGGAAACAGGTTAACTAAACGTCTATTGGACTATGTGACATCACTTAAAGCAACAATACCCTGGGTAACTGAAGTTAAGAAGGATTTGACAAAAGCAAAAATTGACATAACAGACGCATCAGACAGGGATACATTCAGAAGAAAAACTGACAAGTGGAAGTTTACTTCAGAGACGGCACCAAAACCATACCGACCAAGGTGGACTCAAGAAAGAAAGAAGGCCTTTGGGGAGAAAATGAAGAAATATTGGCAAAACAAGAAGAACCTTAAGAAATATTGATAAATCACCTGCTTATCGTTCTCCTATGGGGACATTCGCTAATAATAATAATAATAGTGTTTTGAAATGGATTACGTAAGATCTATACTTGCTTTTTTGAGAACATTTGGGAAGCAGACCACTTGCATTCCCTACTCCCCTGTATGATTACTCTACATGTTTGAGTCTAAACTAATAAATTAAATGTGTGTGCGTAGAGTAACTCACGTGTACGGCCAAGTAACTGCAAATTCTCCAATATTTAACCCTAGCTCATAGCCCATCACCAATTAATGGATATTGTTTCTTATTAAGCTCAAATGGTTCAAATGGCTGTAAGCACTAGTACACTTGACATCTGAAGTCATCAGTCCCCTATACTTAGAACTACTTAAACCTAACTAATCTAAGGACATGACACACATCCAAGCCCGAGGCAGGATTCGAATCTGCGACCGTAGCCGCATCGCGGTTTCGAACTGAAGCGCCTAGGACAACACGGCCACAAGGGGCCAGTCCTTATTAAGCCCTTGGCAGCCAGTCCTAATGAAATATACGACATGGCTGAGAGGTGCTTGCAATGTGTTATTCCGTCTGGACGCTCGCATGTCCTTACGTTGTCCGTTGCGCGACTAATTCATTTCTCTACTAAGTTGGCCTCATTTTTGTGCCATATTTGTTTCAAGTCGAGCACTTAGCCACACGGAAAGGCGAATGTGGAAGCACCCCTGAGTTCAGGCATGAAAGGAGAATGATTCATCACGGATGTTAATTATAGACCAAATGGTTTCACCTCCGTATCAGACATCGAACTAGGAAGATTTTAATCATTCCTTCCAACTGGCACAATCCAACAGGAATAACTTAGTCAGCTACAACTAACTGAAACATTACCCCAATCAATACAATAAATCGTGTTACTTTGTATTCGTTTGAAGGGAAACCTGAGTGTCTTTCTTTGTATTTGCAACGTGTTGCATGTGATTATGTTGAGTGTCAGTTGCCATTCCTAGTACCAAGCGTCACACTACCTACGATTATTTATGCAGTGCACACAAACACATAGCCGAGCGGCCTGAGGCGCTGCAGTCATGGACTGTGCGTTTGGCTCCGGCGGAGGTTCGAGTCCTCCCTCGGGCATGGGTGTGTGTGTGTGTTTGTCCTTAGGATAATTTAGGTTAAGTAGTGTGTACGCTTAGGGGCTGGTGGCCTTAGCAGTTAAGTCCCATAAGATTTCACTTGAATTCCTTTATGATGAATGTTTATGTTTTTTCTGAGCCCAAATTTTCTTCATGTGTTCACTGTGTTGTTTCTTTCGCTCCGCTGTCCATTTGCATCCTGGTCTCTTCTGTGATGTGATGTCAGATTTATGTTTTTTGATGATGTTCCTGCATTCAGTTCTATTTTTTGCATCGTTTACTGTTATGTGTGCTTGTCTGAGGTCCTCTTCAACTTCTTTTATCCATTTTGTTTTTCCCCTGCCTGAGTTGACGACTTTAAGAATTCGCTTTGAATTTCTGTTTTCATTCATCCTGTGGATATGTCCGTAGAATTGCATTCTTCTTTTCCTTATTGTATCCGTAATCTTGCTTGTGTATTTAGATAATTCTGATGTTGGTCTCACTTCCAGATTCCTTGCCCTTGTATCGGGCCAAAAATATTCCTGAGAATTTCTCTTTCTTGTTTCTCTATTTCTTTCATTTTAGTTTGCCCACCTACTTGTGTTGTTTCAGATGCATACAGTGCCTCCGGAAGTACGACAGTGTTGTAGTGCCTCAGTTTTCCGTTAGTGGATATGGACTTTTTGTTATAATAGTTCCACATGAGTTTATATGCTTTCTGTAGTTTTTTTATTCTTTCCTCATGGGCCTTTAGCTTGATCCCTGATGGGTGGATGATTTCGCCCAGGTACTTAAAATGTGGTACATTTTCCCATGGGTTGTCACAATAGGCAATTTGTCTTGTGGCACTCTTTCTATATACTGGGTTTTCTCATATGATATTTGCAGCCCAGTTCTTTGTGCAATTTCGTGTAACTTCTCTATGGCTTTAGTGGCTTCTTTTGTATTATTTGTGAGGATTGCAAGGTCATCCGCAAAAGCTAAACACTTCACATTGAATCTATTATCTTTTTTAATGCCAATTTGGATTCCTTTGACTACTTTTTCCCATGTCCTGATAATTTCTTCAAGAATGATATTAAAGAGTAATGGTGAAAGTACGTCACCCTGTCGCACTCCAGTTTGGATTTTAAATGGTTCCGAGATATCACCCATAAATTTAACCTTGGAGACTGTGTCAGTTAATGTTTCCCGAATGATTGCTCTTGTCTTTCTGTCAATGCTGAACTCTTCCAGCGTCTTGCAGAGCACTACTCTGTCTATTGAGTCGTAGGCCCTTTTAAAATCTACAAAAGTAACCACTGTGTTTCGGGTGTTTCTCATCTGGAGAATCATTTTCAGAGTCCAGATCTGCTCTATGCATGATGGTCCCTTGCGAAAACCAGCCTGGTATTCTCCTATTTGGGGGTCAGCTTGTTCTTCTAATCTATTCATGAGAACTTTTGATAGGATTTTATATGTGACCTGTACGAGTGAGATACCCTTGTAATTATTTGGTTCAGTTTTGTCCCTTTTTTTGTGGAGTGGATGGATGAGAGCGCATTTCCTTTCAAAAGGGATCTGTTCTGTTTCCCAAATGTTTAATATGATTTTGTGAATTTTTCCTGTTAATCTTTCATCATTTAGTTTCCATAGATCTGCAATAATTCCATCTTCTCCTGGGGCTCTATTGTTTTTGAGTGTCTTGACAATTTCTACTATTTCGTTGATGGTTGGCGGTTTAGCGTCAGGATTTGGTGTAGACGTCTCGTAGTGAATATCCTCAGTAGGTCTTCCGCAGTTGAGACGTTTGTTGAAATAGTCTGCGAGGATCTGGCAGTTATTCTTCGTGTTAGTTTCTAGTGAACCATCCGGTTCCTTGAAACAAAGATTGGGTGGCTGGTATCCTGCAATATGTTCTTTAAACGTCTTATAAAAATTCCTGGTGTTATTTTTCTTAAAGTCTTGTTCTATCTCATCTAGTCGCCGTTTGTCATAATTTCTTTTTTCCCTCCGAATAGTTTTCGATGTTTGTTTTCGGATTACTAGAAATTGTTATCATTTTTCTGATGTTTTGTGACTATTGTTGTTTTTCCAGCCATTGGTCCTTTCTTCTATTGCTTGGTCACATATTATATTCCACCACCAGTGTTTTCTCCTTCTTGGGGATTGACCCAATTTCAACGTGGATTTGAGGACGTCCACAAGTTCTGTCCAATTTGTGGCGTTTGTCTGACTAATTTCCTGTAAGGTGTTTTCCTTGTCTGGTCTCAGCACTTTGTTTACTTTTGGCTTTTTTCTATTGGGTTGTAATCTGGTCTTTATCTGAAGAAGATGGTGGTATGAGTCAAAAATTCCTCTTCTTGTTTTCACATTCAGAATTTCTGCTGTCTTACTCTTGGAGATGGCCACATGGTCTATCTGGAATTCACCCAACATTGTGTTCGGCGACTTCTAAGTATGCAGTTTTTTATTGGGATTTTTGAATTGTGTTGGCATAATTACGAGGCCGAAATTTTCGCAAAAGCTTATCAATCTTTCCCCTTTCTTGTTAGTTCTCTTGTGAGCTGTATGGATTCCGGTGATTTTCCTGTATTTTTTTCTCTTTAGCTAATTGTGCGTTAAAGTCGCCTAACAAGATTATTACATGGTGTTTGGCAATTTTGATTGTCGTCTCTTCAAGGTCATTCCGGAAGTCATCCACTTTCTGGCGGTTCTTCTAGTTATAGTTATTTGTGGGTGCGTGTGCGTTGATGAAGGTATGTGCTTTGTTGGCCGATTTGATGGAGAGCGTTGATATACGTTCTGAGGCAGACTGAAAGTCAATGACAGAGTCGCTGATAGATTTGTGGACTGCAAATGCTGTGCCAAACTGTTTGAGCCCTTTCTCATTAGTTTTAACTGCTGGTTTTCCTTTGTAGATCCTTTAGTTGTCTGTATCAAAATGGTTTTCGTCCGTAAATCGTGTTTCCTGGATTGCAAGGATTTCGATCTGGAATTTTTGCAGCACGTCTGTAAGTTGTTTCATCTTGCCCAGTTTGAAAAGAGTATTAGTATTAAGTGTACCGATGAAGTGTCTTTGTTTTGTAAGTAATAATTTGGACGTCGTCTGGTTCTCAACCTTAGGCGTAACATGATGCTCCTGGTCCCCCAGAATCCGATGACCAGGTAAAGCCAGCCTTGCGACAGGTGCCCGGGGTAGTGATTCATTCCTTCTGTTATCATCATGTTTGGTTTTCAAGTTGAAAACTAACTTGGTGGTGGTCCTTCCGAGGAAAGATCACGAGGAATACGACTTGATTGTTGAGATCATGAAGGTTGCTGCAGCCGCACCATCTAGGCGAACAGACGCTGACTCCTAACCGCTGGATACCAGGCAGACGTTAGTGGATTTCGGTTGATAGTTTTGGTCCACCCCGGGTATTTTATTTCCCCGTTACCCTCCATATATGGAGAGCATTCCCCTATCCGCCACCTGGGGAGGCGCCCGATATGAGACTATCAACTGCACACGACACACACACACACACACACACACACATATATATATATATATATATATATATATATATATATATATATATATATATATATATATATATATACTCCTGGAAATTGAAATAAGAACACCGTGAATTCATTGTCACAGGAAGGGGAAACTTTATTGACACATTCCTGGGGTCAGATACATCACATGATCAGACTGACAGAACCAGAGACACATAGACACAGGCAACAGAGCATGCACAATGTCGGCACTAGTACAGTGTATATCCACGTTTCGCAGCAATGCAGGCTGCTATTCTCCCTTGGAGACGATCGTAGAGATGCTGGATGTAGTCCTGTGGAACGGCTTGCCATGCCATTTCCACCTGGCGCCTCAGTTGGACCAGCGTTCGTGCTGGACGTGCAGACCGCGTGAGACGACGCTTCATCCAGTCCCAAACATGCTCAATGGGGGACAGATCCGGAGATCTTGCTGGTCAGGGTAGTTGACTTACACCTTCTAGAGCACGTTGGGTGGCACGGGATACATGCGGACGTGCATTGTCCTGTTGGAACAGCAAGTTCCCTTGCCGGTCTAGGAATGGTAGAACGATGGGTTCGATGACGGTTTGGATGTACCATGCACTATTCAGTGTCCCCTCGACGATCGCCAGAGGTGTACGGCCAGTGTAGGAGATCGCTCCCCACACCATGATGCCGGGTGTTGGCCCTGTGTGCCTCGGTCGTATGCAGTCCTCATTGTGGCGCTCACCTGCACGGCGCCAAACACGCATACGACCATCATTGGCACCAAGGCAGAAGCGACTCTCATCGCTGAAGACGACACGTCTCCATTCGTCCCTCCATTCACGCCTGTCGCGACAGCACTGGAGGCGGGCTGCACGATGTTGGGGCGTGAGTGGAAGATGGCCTAACGGTGTGCGGGACCGTAGCACAGCTTCATGGAGACGGTTGCGAATGGTCCTCGCCGATACCCCAAGAGCAACAGTGTCCATAATTTGCTGGGAAGTGGCGGTGCGGTCGCCTACGGCACTGCGTAGGATCCTACGGTCTTGGCGTGCATCTGTGCGTAGCTGCGGTCCGGTCCCAGGTCGACGGGCACGTGCACCTTCCGCCGACCACTGGCGACAACATCGATGTACTGTGGAGACCTCACGCCCCACGTGTTGAGCAATTCAGCGGTACGCCCACCCGGCCTCCCGCATGCCCACTATACGCCCTCTCTCAAAGCCCGTCAACTGCACATACGGTTCACGTCCACGCTGTCACGGCATGCTACCAGTGTTAAAGACTGCGATGGAGCTCCGTATGCCACGGCAAACTGGCTGACACTGACGGCGGCGGTGCACTAATGCTGCGCAGCTAGCGCCATTGGACGGCCAACACCGCGGTTGCTGATGTGTCCGCTGTGCCGTGCGTGTGATCATTGCTTGTACAGCCCTCTCGCAGTGTCCGGAGCAAGTATGGTGGGTCTGACACACCGGTGTCAGTGCGTTCTTTTTTCCATTTCCAGGAGTATATATATATATATATAATCCGTTCAAAGGCCTGCTGTCTTCTATTTGCTAGAAACTTTCCGTGCCGCGTGGGGTTAGCTGCGCGGTCTTAGGCGACTTGTCACGGTCCCCTCAGCTGTCACCGTGGTAGGTTCGAGTCATCCCTTGGACGTGTGTGTGTGTGTATGTGTGTGTGGTGTGTGTATGTTTGTGTGTTGTCCTTAGCGTAAGTTAGAATAAGTAATGCGTAAGCTCGGGGGTCGATGACCTCAGCAGTTGGGTCCCATAACATCTTACCACAAATTTCCATTTCCAGACTTTCCGGTCCAATCACACAGTTGGTCTGATATTCTGGGTGCTCATCTTTTGTTCATCAGGCGTAGCTGCATCGAACGCCTTCCGGAAGTAAAGCAACACGGCATCTACCAGGGCGCCTGTACCTATTACTTTCCGCTTTCTAATTAGTCACGGACTACAATTATTTCGGCTGCGTCCTTGTCAGTCACAGCTTAGATGCCTGCCGCTAAATCGCATCGGGAGCTCGTATGACACGGATCGATACTATGAATGCTTTCAATAACATGTTCAGTTTAGTAAGCAGCACCCTTCTTTGGAAGTTATACAACAGAGAGTTGCAGATTAGAAACATGGTCTTGTAGCAAGAAAACAAAAAAACGAGTGTGATCACTGAATGAAATCAGAGGAGACGTTGCCAAAACTCTACGAAACAATCAGATCGCTTATAGCATCGAGAGGCAGTTGTGACTTTCAGCAGCACACAAGAATATCATGAATATCTAACTTGTACAGAATAATGAGAACAATACAGCCTGAGGGAAAAGAATACTGCGTTTACTGCAGCACTCATAAAATATGGAGGAATATGTCCTACATGGAAACCAAGTGTTCCCAAGCAAAACACTTCCAGTAAGGTTGCAGAGAATATTCATATTTTGAAAACCACCATTCTGAAGAAGTACCTGTCGCTAAATGCACGTAGTGTCGATGAGGTTTAGACAGATACCTGCACAGTAGCAGGCGACACGTGGGGGCCACTACATTAAAAATATATTCCTTCAGACTAAACCAAACCATGGGAAAACTACTGATAAAGAAAATTTGAAGAAAGCTACAGGACGAGTATACCAGTTTCTAACATTCTGGGTGGTGTCTGTTCTATATCGTGTCTCCCTACCACTTTCGCGCAACGACGCTCAGAGCGTGTTTTTTAGGGAATTGACTAGTTTGAACCTGGGACCTGTTGCTGGTAAGGAGACGCCAGACCACACATAACATGTAGAATTCAGAAGAGTTCAGTGAGACTAGCGATGATATAACCAAATACTTAATGATTTCAGCTTCAGCTCCACTGCACTCCCTGTAAAAGATTCTTAATACTAACTAAATTTAGTTGAAGGGGTTCAAGGCTTTCCTATTTTTATGGCTCAAATGGTTCAAAAGGCTCTGAGCACTATGGGGCTTAACATATGTGGTCATCAGTCCCGTAGAACTTAGAACTACTTAAACCTAACTAACCTAAGGACATCACACACATCCATGCCCGAGGCAGGACCGTAGCAGTCGCGCGGTTCCGGACTGCGCGCCTAGAACCGCGAGACCACCGCGGCCGGCTCCTATTTTTAGTTAGATGGTAAAATAACGTCGAAAATGCAGTTAAGTTTACCGTTGGAAATTTTATTCTACTCACAAAACATCATTTATAAATTGCACTATTGATAAAAGATGTTTTAATACAGGATAGTAAAAACCAACTGCGTTCAACAAAAATGTGAACGAATATTCCCTGAGTGGGTTTCCAAGTTCTACAGTCGATCGAAGGATGACCTATGCAATATCGCATCTATAATCTAGGTTTAAATTAAGTTTTACAAGAGAGAAAACTATCAAAATGGTGTACAGTGACCCTCAATTATCTTTAATTACTTATCTAACTTGTCGTAAATTACAGTGGCTGATGTGACTTCTCAACAATTATATAACAAAGAAATCATCGCGTTTCAGATTTTTACTTCAAGTGGCAAATGTGAACACCATGAGCTTTAAAACTTCCTGGCAGATTAAAAAATGTGTGCCCGACCGAGACTCGAACTCAGGACCTTTGCCTTTCGCGGGCAAGGGCTCTACCATCTGAGCTACCGAAGCACGACTCACGCCCGGTACTCACAGCTTTACTTCTGCCAGTATCCGTCTCCTACCTTCCAAACTTTACAGAAGCTCTCCTGCGAAACTTGCAGAACTAGCACTCCTGAAAGAAAGGATATTGCGGAGACATGGCTTAGCCACAGCCTGGGGGATGTTTCCAGAATGAGATTTTCACTCTGCAGCGGAGTGTGCGCTGATATGAAACTTCCTGGCAGATTAAAACTGTGTACCCGACCGAGACTCGAACTCGGGACCTTTGCCTTTCGCGGGCAAGCGTTCTACCATCTGAGCTACCGAAGCACGACTCACGCCCGGTACTCACAGCTTTACTTCTGCCAGTATCCGTCTCCAAGTTTACCAGTAGAAATAAAAGCTTCAGACTCAAGAAAAAAATTAAAAATGATCACAAAACAGCACTCAGGCCATAACCTGGTGCATATCTGATACATTAGACCCAGTGAACAATAATGGATAGAATATTTTGTAGGCCCTCTACAGACTTTGATAGTCGTGCAGTCGATCGTGATTAATGTACCGGAAATATTGTTAATTCCGAAGAACATAAACAGAAAAGATGCAGAAGAGTGACAGCTAATCGTTACTACGATACGTAAATATCATCCCCTAATAATGATTCTGTGCACACTTGCGTAGGTATGCAGTTTAATTTTGAACAGTTAGTTGAAGTTGTAGCTGATCATGAAACTGCAATTTAGTGATACGTGTATGAGCAGCAACGGTCATTACTCACGCTGGAGCTTAATTGAATTTGCGAACTATCGCAACATTTGCTTCATAATTTACCGTTGCTGTCAACATTTTAGAATAATTTAAAATAAAAACTGACTGACGTGTTTTCCATGCGACCCGGTAATAATTACATAGCCTGAGCTCACGGTAATGATTGCTCTCACTGAGTTTAATTAACCACTAATTATTTTAATCCTAGGGCAAAATACGACAACTATGAAATCGATACGTGTAATTACCAAACGCACACAACTGAACAAGATTCCTGAAACAAATTATAAAACTTAGACAAGTAGATTCCATTGTTTCAATAATTCATGAAGCTCATTTAAAACAAAATTATTGTTGCGGAACAGTTTTTAAGATTTTGATTAAGCTGCATGAAAGGCCATTTCCACTTAAGAGAAAAATTAGCTTTAATTCCTGTTATATTTGTCATTTTTATATTAAAATCTCTCTCTTTTTTATTACGTGACACTCTGTTGACAGGCCGATGGTATACGGACATGCTTAAGCTAATAATGACATGAACATATATTTACCTATTGATTAGGATTAATGTTTACCCACTCTGTATATAATCTAAAGAATAATTTTTCGACTTCCGATAGTCTTTTATAGCACCTCTTCCCCGAAAATATTTGTCTTACTTGATGTGAATCTGCTGATGCGATGTAATATTTCGGCGACATTAGTTAGGTTGGCTGAGGTTCATCTTACGATTGTGAAATGCATTCAAACAGGCTTCAGCTACATGGTACTCCTCCTCCAAAAATCGTCCTGAAGCCTCTTCGTTAACGTAGTAATGGGAACAACAAAATTATGTGCGAATCACATCCACAAGCCCTACGATATATACAGATATTACCACCACTCCATCGAAATACACACTCACTTACATGTACTTTTTCTCGCAGCTAGATAACGATCGGTCTCTTCCAACACAAACTTCCGACTTTCTTTTTGTTCTTCTTTATGCCACAGATTGAAGCACCATTAACACCTTATCTAGGACTTTGTGTAATGTAGTGCTTCTGACACTACCAGTGTGTCGAATTTACGGTATTTGTAAAAACTGTCTTCAATAGTTTTACAAAACAACGTCACAATATTACAATTGATCATGCACAAACAAATAATGAAAATATTTACATTCATGATGAACAACATTGAAAAATACCAAATAAATAGTGTACCAGTGTGATATATTGTGTTGTAGTGTTACAACTAACGCTCGTCTATATGGACACAAGAGAAATATGACCCAAATAACATCTGGATTAAAAAGGAAGAGTTACGAGCGAAACAAATGCAAGAAACGTATGACGTATGGTATGACTGCGGCAATGGCATCGACGTTAAACTTAAGGAATTTATGCGATATTCGCGTATGTCCACATTTGGCCAAAAGTTCAGAGATTTTACTACTGCGACGGGTCAGGCTCTTATCGCGCAGTTTCCTTTCCCTGAAAGAAAATCCACCTACCTCGTTTCTTAGGTAGTTGCTGCACTCGCCTCTCCTGATAGCAGCTACTGGAAAAATTGCAGAAAAGCAGTGTTGAAGAAACTGCAATTTAATAGCCGCTCACCGGAGGCCGCGATACATGTTTGCTGAAATACAATCTATGAGCAATCTTCCTAAATAAATTGAGTTATTGGAATGGTAGTAATTGTTTACTCAAACGAGAACGCGAAGTTGGTAATTCTATTTAAGCTCTTTATTGTCTTTAAGCCTGATCATCAGCCCGCTAATCTACGTTTGAAGAAAGTTCAGTTCACAATTCTATCCACACTCAAACCCCGCCAGAATTAGCTTTCAAAGTTACGGAATTTACTTAACTGCAACACAGACGATTTTCTAACATACACGTTTGCAGTCGATGTTCAATAATAGTTCGTTTTTTAACGTTAATGCTCGCCATAAGCACTTAGTAAAAGTTTACGAAGTACCGCCACGCTTTTAATTATTAAAGTTACTCGCGTCTTTCGCGGAACGAAAAGTCACAACTCGCTCAAACTCACACTACGCGTTACTGGACTCTTCCAGTCTCAAATCGCACAGTACCGAACCGATGAAGCCGTTTTATGACTTCATTTTACACATTATTCGCGAGGACACATCAAGCATGTCTCTTCTCGATCACAGTTCCTTCGCGACCCCCATCCACTCGCGACTCACTCTCCTAGTCTGCTAACCGTCCTCGCATCTCATTGGCTCACACATCACACAGCCAATCAGAATTAACTCTTTGGGTGCGCCTCGCGCCAAAATCTAGCACGCACCAGTCATGACTTCTGAATCATTTACGTCATGATTTCTTGTTACACAAAATTTACTGTATAATTTAACAAACCGAAAGGAAAACTAGACTTTACTTTATTTCCAGAAATTATTTAAATACTCGCGAACGTTCTGGCTGCTTGTACAATACCATACACTCTTGGACATCCGACATTCACTAAGATGGGGAACCACTGGCGACTCTGTTCCCACGGTTACATCGTCTGAACACTTGCGAGTTCCAACCTAGATTTTATACACTTGCAAAGAATGGCGAATGTCCCTCTTTCATTCACTCAGGCACACTCATTCACTCTCACCTACTCATATAAAATAACTGTTCACAAAAATTCAAAACATTTATGGTTTTAACAAAGTTATAGGTGAATTTCTAAAAGTAAAATTCTCAAAATAAATACAAAAGCACGGAAGGTGATTTTGTTTCATAGTTGGATGGTCACTGAAGGTGATCTATACATAATGGTATTTATTTAGACTCGAAAATTGTAGAAATTTGCGTTTTCTGTAAGATTTTTCTAATTTCCAAAATATGCAGGTTTCAAAGCTCAAATTTGGATGACTTATTTTTATTCATAACAGAAACTAGTATATTAACTTTTAATTTCCTCAGGTTCCTCAGAAGTTATTAAAGATGAAAGTTCCACGTTATACACGCGGCTAGTTAGCGCACAGGTCTTACATTCTCACGGTACAGACATGCCATATGGTCGTGACGTCAGACGAACGGACACCGGTAATCTGCCCGCTACAGCACATATGCTAATCTGATGGCTACTTTACAGTCTGTCTACATTTCACAGTAAATATTTGATAGAAAACTGTGCGCTCGCACTAGTTGCGACGCCTCCTGAGGAAACTAAAATTTTTTCATTCATGACAAACTTTTAGTTTTCTAAAAAATTTCTATTAAAGATTTACTCAAACAGCTATTTAACATTTATAGTTCCTGTACATCAATCATCCACTTATACCTAGGGCTGACGACCTACAAAACATCTTATATCTAAACATGCACTTTTATCATCATTCAAAAAAAAATTTTTCAGATTACAAAATTCTATTTACAAATTCCTGAAAGAGAAAACAAACCTAAATACTATCTTGATGTACGTCACACGCACACTAACACTACTATCGCTATGGTGAGCGTCACTTTTTTACCACTTACACTTAAGATTTTGATAGCACTCGTAGTTCGACCGGGTCCTGCTTGGGAGGTCCATTTCAAGTCTCGTGCTACCACCTCTGTTTACTTCGGCGCACCTGAAACATCAGCTGGCCTCAGTTCCCTTTCTAACTGCTACGTCTTAACCTACAGCAGCGATAAATGGCGCTATCTGCTTGACTCTAAAGTCTCATATTTTTGATAAAATTTACTTTACAGTATGTACAATTTTCAAATTTTTTTTTTTTTTTTTTTTTTTTTTTTTTTTTTAGTGAAAAGTGAATTGACTTTCCTAATGCAGTACCGAAGTGGCACATTTACTCTTTAATTACTTCTTCATCTCATAATCAAACAAGTTATGGTTACATAAGAAATACTAAGAAAAACAATTCCTACAAATAGTTCACAAATACATAATAAATCTCCGCCAGCACTGGTGACTCTCCAGTTCCTGTACAATACACAACAATATAAAATATACACAAAATTATCAATATTACAATTCTGTCTCCAGGCAATCTCCTGTAGTCCTGTATCATAAATTAAACACTGAAAAATACATATTTACTTATTTATTTATCAACACTACAATCCTTATACTAATCTCTACGACAAACTTGGGGAGCTTTGTGTGTCTCTGGTCAAAAATGGAATCGATGTCATGGGTACTTTCCTCATCTCACATATCTGGAGTTACTTCAATTTCTTGTCAACATCAGGTTTTCTCTAGTCACATTCGGGTTTAATTTACAACTCTCATACTCATACTTCACACACTCAGGTTAGTATTTGTTAAAGCGTTTCCTACTAATCTGCGAAACCTCGTTACCCATACTTTCTAACATACATCCACCTCCTGAGTTACCAACGTCGCCTCAGCTCTGTTTACATTCGTAGCCTCACTTCCTTTTGTTTACAAACATCTCCTCTGTTTACCAACAAACGCCACCTCTGGTTACCAACATTAAGCTTTTTATTTACTCACCTTCGTAGCCTCACTTTTTCCTAATATCGAGCTAGCCAAACACTATGCTCATTCTTTCTCCTTTTCTCACATATTTCTCTTCATTTGACAGTCAGTCCTGCTGCACTGTCCCTTTAACTTAACTTCCTGTACCCCTTTGACAGTCAACCTTGTTGCACTGTACCTTTACTCATTTTACCACTAAATCACCTCCTGAGGCTCTGACTTCATTGAACAGACAGTTTTGCTGTACTGCTCCATTTCCTTTCCTAAACATTAGCTTAATGCTACGTCTTAACATATCGTTCTGTTACTTAACAAACAGCTTCAATGTTCGTCACCATATTTTCTGAGGCTCTTACATTTCTTAGTTATTTTACCTTTCTAAGGGCATTACTCACACCTTAGGCCAAACATTTACTTTACTGAGACTTATTACTTATCTGAGGTATCTTAATCCTTTTTGATTTTCTCTTACACTCATTCCTTACGCTTAACCTATACTGCACTGAGGTTCTTTCCTACTCATTACTTAAACACTTTATCACTTAAAAACTACGATAGAGAAGAAGGAAAGACGATAGAATTTTAGTTCTGAATGAAAGAAGAGGTAGGTTGACAATACGGAAAAGAAAGTGGAAGAAATATTGTCAAACGACTCGAGACCTAGTGCTCGTCACGCACTTAGCTCTGCAAAGAGTGCAAAGCTCTCTGAGGTATCTACTCACTCCTGGCCACGTCTCTCTTTTGAACATTAAATGCTATGGGTAGAAACACTTCCTGTTTTACTGTCTTCTTAGTCTTACCGGTTGCTACTACAATGTTCAAGCCACTTACTGGCATCTTAACAATCTGTTTACTGTTAGGGAGTTCATTTACCAAGTTCTGGGATACTGCACAGACTTCCGATCCAGTATCTATCAAACATTTAACTGGTTCATTTAATACTCTTAGCTCTACTATCGGTTGCCCTAAGTACTCTTTATTTATTTTGGGTTCTGCTTCCTCCAATAAATCTTGCACAATTTCTCTCCTTTCGAAGCCTGTCTTTTGGGTGGCAATCACATTCACACTTACAGGGTTTATTTCATGCTTATTATCACCCTCAATTCTAGTGGCAGCTCCTATTAGCCTATCCACTATTGCTAAGTCAAAACATTTTTCCAATGTTTCCCCCTCTTTCTCATTAACCTCCTTTTCTACGACCCTATCCAAGGCGTCGTCATTAACCTCTACCTCCTCCTCTAGTCTATCCTCTTCTTCGTAACTATCTACAACATCAATTATCTTATCAAGCACAGTCACAACCCTGCCATTATTACTGTTCTCACCCCTATCCGACAGCTCTTCATTAGTTTTACTGTGCATAATGTCTTTCTGATTATTACCCTTATAACTAGTACTTAGTTCTTCAATAAGTGGCTTCTTATGATTATTCTTACAGTTAATTGGTTCATTAACCTCCACTTGACTTAAAGCTACTATCTCTGTCTGTTTTACGTTATCCTCCCTAAATTTTGTAGCAACAACATTTATGTTAGGTGGTCGTTCAGGCTGCTTTCTTATGAATGGTTTTGCCAGCGGATTTAACTTTAAACGCTGTTGCCTACGATCGCCAGCACACTCGTAGACAATTAATGGTTTTCCGAGCGCGGTGCGTCATCACTATGCCTCCAGCTGACCGCCTCACCTCCTGACATCTGTCGGCCGCTGTCATACTGCTCGCGTTCATTGAACCTGTTAACATATGTTCTTCCTCTACCACGTGAACTGCCACGGTATCCGCCGCCTCTCTGAACACCCATCCTATTAATGTTTACATCCGCGCGATTGTCATTCTGCCTAGCAGGCGGGCGATGCTCCCTCCTCATGTTTTCTTCTTCTTTTTGGACGGATTCAACCCTTTCTAAATACTGTACGAACTTGTCAATGTTATCTCGGGGCGCAGATATGATCTTAGTTTTCCAGTTCCACGGTAGCTTATTTTCTACCCCTAATATGATCTGTTCTGTTTCTAACTTATTACTAAGGTAGGACAGAGTTGTTACCCACCTTTGAGCAAATCGTTTGATGCCCTCTCTCTTGGGGTCATACTTCTCTCCCGACCAGAACCGATTAAGAACATCCATCTGCTTTCTCTTTCCCCAGTATTCCTCAAAGAACGCTAATTTAAATTCTGACAATTTCGCGTATTTTTCAGAGGCTAAATTCCCCCATACTCTGGCCTCTCCCATCAAATTTGAAGTGATAAAGCCTATCTTTTGTTTATCGCTCCATACTTTCGGCAAAACGTCTTCAAAATCGTTCCAAAATTCTCTGGGGTGCATGTTCTTACTTGGGTCAAATTTTAAAAACTGTCTGTGGGTAACATACGCAACCTCGGTAGATTCAATTATTCCACTGGAAATTATACTACCACTATGGTTAGAAACACACTGTTCTACTTTGGTTAGTCTGCATTCATGCCCACAAAGTTGCTCATTCACACTTTCACTGAAATGGCTTATGTGAGTCTCTAAATTATTGACCTTATTTACAACTTGCTCTCCAAGTTTCTCACACCGAATTTTGGTATCATTTACTTTACATTCTAAGGCGGCATGATTAATTTCATTGGAATTCTCTACCACTTTTATGTGCTCACATACTTTATCTAATTCTGCATCAACATGGGATTTAAATTGCTGTTGATCCTCAGTAACCTGTTCGATTCGTGTCGTCAATTCACTTTGCACTTGAACAATATTTTCTGTACATTCTAGTTTAACCTGCTGTATTTCAACATTTACTTTACTACTGAGCACTGCTAAATCTTGCTTCCAACAGTCTCTGAGATCGGATATTTTGGAATCTAAATCAGCGCCCATTTTAGTCATCTCATTACTTAAATCAGATCCTAATTTAGACATTTTTGAATCCATTTTACTTGACATATTAGTTTCCATTTGTGACATATTAGTTTCCAATTTTGACATACTGGAATCCATCTTACTTGACATATTGGAATCCAACACGTTCATCTTAGTTAATAGATTCATCAGCATACTGGCGACATTATCCTTCGCCCCCTCATTTGCTGATACAATGTCCCTATTAACATTAACTACCGGCATGGGTAACTGTAACTCACTGGGCACTGACATATTTGGATCTGACTCCAAACTATAATTAACATAGGATGAATCAGTCAAACTACTACTGAAATTGGGTTGAGACACGTCTAAACTAAAATTCATGGGGTCATTTTCCCCTGTCTCCATCCCACTATCACAGCTTAGTTCCGCCTTTTTGTCACTTGGTTGAAACTCAGCCATTTTTCTCAGTTTGACTCCACAAACACACAAAGTTTTCAAAAGCACTGTACTTAACTTTGTGCTTCGGCGTGCTGCGTTGCTGCTAGATGAAACTGCGGGTCCGTTCACCATACACTGCAATGCTGTACCAGTTTCCGGGCCCCCGCTCGAATCAGCGCTGCCAACTGCCACTGCTGTCGTCGCCTCTGCGTAGTCTCCGTAGCTCGTCGTCTGCCAGACGCCGTCGTAGACTGCTATTCCAATCGGCGCGTAGTCACCGAAAAATTCTTCCGTTCCGTACAACACATTACAGTTCACGGACACTTTCACTGTCCTTCCTATTCACGTGGCGATATCAATTTGTACGCTACACAGTTCCTACACATAGCGAGCACTTCTGTATTGTCCGGCAATTGTCACTACTGCTTTTTTTGAAATTCACTGGAATTTACTATTTTTATTTCCCGGCCGATGCGCCACTTGCGACGGGTCAAGCTCTTATCGCGCAGTTTCCTTTCCCTGAAAGAAAATCCACCTACCTCGTTTCTTAGGTAGTTGCTGCACTCGCCTCTCCTGATAGCAGCTACTGGAAAAATTGCAGAAAAGCAGTGTTGAAGAAACTGCAATTTAATAGCCGCTCACCGGAGGCCGCGATACATGTTTGCTGAAATACAATCTATGAGCAATCTTCCTAAATAAATTGAGTTATTGGAATGGTAGTAATTGTTTACTCAAACGAGAACGCGAAGTTGGTAATTCTATTTAAGCTCTTTATTGTCTTTAAGCCTGATCATCAGCCCGCTAATCTACGTTTGAAGAAAGTTCAGTTCACAATTCTATCCACACTCAAACCCCGCCAGAATTAGCTTTCAAAGTTACGGAATTTACTTAACTGCAACACAGACGATTTTCTAACATACACGTTTGCAGTCGATGTTCAATAATAGTTCGTTTTTTAACGTTAATGCTCGCCATAAGCACTTAGTAAAAGTTTACGAAGTACCGCCACGCTTTTAATTATTAAAGTTACTCGCGTCTTTCGCGGAACGAAAAGTCACAACTCGCTCAAACTCACACTACGCGTTACTGGACTCTTCCAGTCTCAAATCGCACAGTACCGAACCGATGAAGCCGTTTTATGACTTCATTTTACACATTATTCGCGAGGACACATCAAGCATGTCTCTTCTCGATCACAGTTCCTTCGCGACCCCCATCCACTCGCGACTCACTCTCCTAGTCTGCTAACCGTCCTCGCATCTCATTGGCTCACACATCACACAGCCAATCAGAATTAACTCTTTGGGTGCGCCTCGCGCCAAAATCTAGCACGCACCAGTCATGACTTCTGAATCATTTACGTCATGATTTCTTGTTACACAAAATTTACTGTATAATTTAACAAACCGAAAGGAAAACTAGACTTTACTTTATTTCCAGAAATTATTTAAATACTCGCGAACGTTCTGGCTGCTTGTACAATACCATACACTCTTGGACATCCGACATTCACTAAGATGGGGAACCACTGGCGACTCTGTTCCCACGGTTACATCGTCTGAACACTTGCGAGTTCCAACCTAGATTTTATACACTTGCAAAGAATGGCGAATGTCCCTCTTTCATTCACTCAGGCACACTCATTCACTCTCACCTACTCATATAAAATAACTGTTCACAAAAATTCAAAACATTTATGGTTTTAACAAAGTTATAGGTGAATTTCTAAAAGTAAAATTCTCAAAATAAATACAAAAGCACGGAAGGTGATTTTGTTTCATAGTTGGATGGTCACTGAAGGTGATCTATACATAATGGTATTTATTTAGACTCGAAAATTGTAGAAATTTGCGTTTTCTGTAAGATTTTTCTAATTTCCAAAATATGCAGGTTTCAAAGCTCAAATTTGGATGACTTATTTTTATTCATAACAGAAACTAGTATATTAACTTTTAATTTCCTCAGGTTCCTCAGTTAGAAGTTATTAAAGATGAAAGTTCCACGTTATACACGCGGCTAGTTAGCGCACAGGTCTTACATTCTCACGGTACAGACATGCCATATGGTCGTGACGTCAGACGAACGGACACCGGTAATCTGCCCGCTACAGCACATATGCTAATCTGATGGCTACTTTACAGTCTGTCTACATTTCACAGTAAATATTTGATAGAAAACTGTGCGCTCGCACTAGTTGCGACGCCACACTACCACTGCATAATTCGAAAACTGCGCTGTCGTATGGTGCAAGAATGAGACCTGTCCATGGACTAATTCAGAATAACATATGGAATGAACCTGTCGATGTCGTGTGTTTGGGGGCGAGAAGCAGTCTTATCCAGGGCCTGTTTTGTCATTGCACTAAACAGTTGTCAGCTTCTGGAATGTGAAACCCAATAGTTTCATTGTGGTTGATGTTACACATGATTCTTGGAGAAAATTTGGAAATTTATGGTAAAAATTATTGAACCAAACTGATGAGGTCGTCGGCCTCTAGGCTTCCTCATTACTTAATCTAACTTACGCTAAGGACATCACACACACACCCATGCCCGAGGGAGGACTCGAACCTCCGACAGGGAGAGCCGCCCGAACCGTGGCAAGACGCCCACCGGCTACCTCGGGCGGCTATATAGAATTCTTGTTGACCCAAAAATGCTCCTCTGGTCTAACATAAAAAGTGCTAATAGTCAGTTTGCCTTGTGCATCGTCATCACAAGTTATGTATCGTGATTTCGTCAATCACAAACCGTCAGCTGCCTCTGCTCGTTAGATCTGAGAAATATGAAGATGTAATGAAGACTGCCCAACAGTTTCCAACAGCCTCATAAACGGAAATTTGTAATGAGCTGGTCTGTGACAGAACT
Source organism: Schistocerca gregaria (assembly GCF_023897955.1). Lineage (NCBI taxonomy): Eukaryota > Metazoa > Arthropoda > Insecta > Orthoptera > Acrididae > Schistocerca > Schistocerca gregaria. The sequence continues at coordinate 925,065,041 of NC_064922.1, read as the reverse complement.
GTTGTGGATGGTACCAACACTTCACCACGAGGAGAAGTGCAATGACTTTCTTGTTGATCTTCCCCTCCTATGACTTTTATTAGGGTGCCAACTTTTTTATAATTCTCAGAATCCTTATCAGCAACTTGTAAGGAACTATTAGTTTTTGTTTCTTTAGCCAGTTGTTTATTCCTTGACATCGTATTCAAAGAAACCTTTCGTTTGATGCGCCAGCAAGAAAAATCCAGTTTTTTAAAAATTTAGTAAATTTCGTGATACATTAGGATAGTAGGACAAACGTCATGAGATACCTCCAAATAGCTTGTCAGAGCTCCTTTTCCCCGGCGTAGTGCCGCAACTCGACGTGGCATTGAGGCGTTGGCGCCTTATATCACTTCTGTCTAGAGCCTGTGTATCTGGAGAATGACTCAAGCGTGCACGGTTACAGAGGGTCTAAAATAATGGTTCATATGGCTCTGAGCACTATGCGACTTAACTTCTGAGGCAATCAGTCGCCTAGAACTTACAAATAATTCGACCTAACTAATCTAAGGATGCACCCGTGGTCTAGGGGTAGCGTCTTTGATTCATAGTCAAAACGTTTTCGGTCCTGGGTTCGATCCCCGCCACTGCGTAAATTTTGATAAATAATCAGCATTTGCGGCCGAAGACTTCCGGCATAAGAAGTCAGCCTCATTCTGACAACGGCCTTGTCAAAGAGGACGGAGGAGCGGATAGAGGTTCAGAGCAATCTTTTGTCCTAGGGGTGGGAAATTGCCCCTAAAGGCGGAAGAATCAGCAATGATCAACTACATGAGGATGCAGAAAGCAATGGAAACCACTGCATTAAAGACACGTAACGGGTATCCACAGGACATGTGGCCTGTAGTGAAGAACTGTCATGATGATCTCCCCATTGGCAAAAAGATTCCGGAATAGTCCCCCATTCGGATCTCCGAGAGGGGACTACCAAGGGGGAGGTTACCATGAGAAAAAGATTAAATAATCAACGAAAGGATAATGTTCTACGAGTCGGGGCGTGAAATGTCAGAAGCTTGAACGTGGTAGGGAAACTAGAAAATCTGAAAAGGGAAATGCAAAGGCTCAATCTAGATGTAGTAGGGATCAGTGAAGTGAAGTGGAAGAAAGATAAGGACTTCTGGTCAGATGAGTATCGGGTAATATCAACAGCAGCAGAAAATGGTATAACAGGTGTAGGAATCGTTACGAATAGGAAGGTAGGGCAGAGGGTGTGTTACTGTGAACAGTTCAGTGACCGGGTTGTTCTAATCAGAATCGACAGCAGATCAACACCGACAACGATAGTTCAGGTATACATGCCGACGTCGCAAGCTGAAGATGAACAGATAGAGAAAGTGTATGAGGATATTGAAAGGGTAATGCAGTATGTAAAGGGGGACGAAAATCTAATAGTCATGGGCGACTGGAATGCAGTTCTAGGGGAAAGAGTAGAAGAAAAGGTTACAGGAGAATATGGGCTTGGGACAAGGAATGAAAGAGGAGAAAGACTAATTGAGTTCTGTAACAAGTTTCAGATATTAATAGCGAATACCCTGTTCAAGAATCACAAGAGGAGGAGGTGTACTTGGAAAAGGCCGGGAGATACGGGGAAGATTTCAATTAGATTACATCATGGTCAGACAGAGATTCCGGAATCAGATACTGGATTGTAAGGCGTACCCAGGAGCAGATATTGACTCAGATCACAATAAAGTAGTGATGAAAAGTAGGCTGAAGTTCAAGACATTAATCAGGAAGAATCAATACGCAAAGAAGTGGGATGCGGAAGTTCTAAGGAATGACGAGATACGTTTGAAGTTCTGTAAAGCTATAGATACAGCAATAAGGAATAGCGCAGTAGGCAGCACAGTTGAAGAGGAATGGACATATCTAAAAACGGCCATCACAGAAGTTGGTAAGGAAAACATTGATGAAAGGAGGAAGTACAAACATGTTCCGGGAAAATCAGGAATACAGAAATACAAGTCGCTGAGGAATGAAATAAATAGGAAGTGCAGGGAAGATAAGACGAAATGGCTGCAGGGGAAATGTGAAGACATCGAAAAAGATATGATTGTCGCAAGCTCAGACTCAGCATACAGGAAAGTCAAAACAACCTTTGGTGACATTAAAAGCAACGGTGGTAACATTAAGAGTTCAACGGGAATTCCACTGTTAAATGCAGAGGAGAGAGCAGATAGGTGGAAAAAATACATTGAAAGCCTCTATGAGGGTGAAGATTTGTGTGATATGATAGAAGAAGAAAGAGGAGTCGATTTAGAAGAGATTGGGGATCAAGTATTAGAATCGGAATTTAAAAGAGCTTTGGAGGACTTACGCTCAAATAAGGCAGAAGGGGTAGATAACATTCCATCACAATTTCTAAAATTATTAGTGGAAGTGGCAACAAAACGACTATTCACGTTGGTGTGTAGAATATATGAGTCTGGCGACATACCATCTGACTTTCAGAAAAGCATCATCCACACAATTCCGAAGACGGCAAGAGCTGACAAGTGCGAGAATTATCGCACAATCAGCTTGACAGCTCATGCATCGAAGCTGGTTACAAGAATAATATACAGAAGAATTGAAAAGAAAATTGATAATGCGCTAGGTGACGATCAGTTTGGCTTTAGAAAAAGTAAAGGCAAGAGAGAGGCAATTCTGACGTAACGGCTACTAATGGAAGCAAGGCTAAAGAAAAATCAAGACACGTTCACAGGATTTGTCGACCTGGAAAAGCGTTCGACAATATAAAATGGTGCAAGCTGTTCGAGATTCTGAAAAAAAGTAGGGGTAAGCTATAGGGAGAGACTGGTCATATGCAATATGTACAAAAATAATAAGAGTGGACGATCAAGAACGAAGTGCTCGTATTAAGAAGGGTGTAAGACAAGGCTGTAGCCTTTAGCAACTACTCTTCAATCTGTACATCGAGGAAGCAATGATGGAAATAAAAGAAAGGTTCAGGAGAGGAATTAAAATACAAGGTGAAAGGATATCAATGATACGATTCGCTGATGACATTGCTATCCTGAGTGAAAGTGAAGAAGAATTAAATGATCTGCTGAACGGAATGAACAGTCTAATGAGTACACAGTATGGTTTGAGAGTAAATCGGAGAAAGACGAAGGTAATGAGAAGTAGTAGAAATGAGAACAGCGAGAAACTTAACATCAGGATTGATGGTCACCAAGTCAATGAAGTTAAGGAATTCTGCTACCTAGGCAGTAAAATAACCAATGACGGACGGAGCAAGGAAGACATCAAAAGCAGACTCGCTATGGCAAAAAAGGCATTTCTGTCCAAGAGAAGTCTACTAATATCAAATATCTGCCTTAATTTGAGGAAGAAATTTCTGAGGATGTACGTCTGGAGTACAGCATTGTATGGTAGTGAAACATGGACTGTGGGAAAACCGGAACAGAAGAGAATCGAAGCATTTGAGATGTGGTGCTATAGAAGAATGTTGAAAATTAGGTGGACTGATAAGGTAAGGAATGAGGAGGTTCTACGCAGAGTCGGAGAGGAAAGGAATATGTGGAAAACACTGATAAGGAGAAGGGACATGATGATAGGACATCTGCTAAGACATGAGGAAACGTCTTCCATGGTACTAGAGGGAGCTGTAGAGGGCAAAAACTGTAGAGGAAGACAGAGATTGGAATACGTCAAGCAAATAATTGAGGACGTAGGTTGCAAGTGCTACTCTGAGATGAAGACGTTAGCACAGGAAAGGAATTCTTGGCGGGCCGCATCAAACCAGTCAGTAGACTGATGACAAAAAAAACCTAAGGACATCACACACTCCCATGCTCGAGGCAGGATTCGAACCCGCTACCGTCGCGGTCGCTCGGTTCCAGACCGAAGCGCCTAGAACCGCACGGCCACTCCGGCTGGCTACAGAAGGTCTGAAGCGGGTTCAGTCGACTAGGTACTTCTAGTTTTCATCTCCTACAGGAAATTAGAGCACAGAGACATTCAAGAAACAGGTCGAGAGAATGTTTTCGTGTATTGTTGTGTTTATTTCTTTAAGGAATTTTTTATTTATTTATGTTTGTACAGTTTGGATATGCTGTTAGTAGTGTGAATGATACGTGAATGTGGTCTAAAGTAAATATGTAGTTTAAAGGTACATTTTTAGCCATAGTATGTAAATCTACTTTTTATTAATCAGAGAACCCTGTTTCATAAAGCATGAAAGCCAATGCAAGTTATCTTGTGCGCGGTCGCATGTGATCGCTGGTGAGACTCTTTAATTTTATAAAACGTCACTGCGTACTGCAGGGCGCATACTCGCGCATATGATTTACATGCCTTCTCCAGGACTAAACACCTGTGGCACACCTGAAGTTACGTACTTCAGTTCTTACATACGACCGGATCTGTGAACAACGACAAAATAGTCAATCAAACGACAAAAATGATCCCTTTCCTTCGTTAAAAGCGAGGAAAAGGTGCACTGTAATGAACTTTTAACGGCCAATACAAGCCTGTATCACATCTGCAATAACACCGACAAATGGACTTTGACCGCTGACGTCAATTGACGGCACGAGAACCTAACGGATGCAAGAAATGAGTAAATTATAAGCTATACCAGTACAATGAGCATTGAAAACCAATGGAAAATATTTTCTGTTCAGAGTGATGAAGTACTTATCTGCAAAGAACTTTGGTATGCAGTCATATGAACGTTATCATGACGACATACTTTCGAGAACGTACGCGCGGCAACAGAGATTGAAACCGGCAACTATGCGAGACGGAGTATCTAGCAACGATCGCGGCGCGGCAGCAACCTACAGTGAATGGCATGCGCGCGGACTACAATAACAGACTATGGTCTGCAATCCGGCAACTTAAAGACCGGCTTAGAACTTGATTTGTCAAAATGTAAATAAATGCAATTATAATGTGTCTGTATATGTTGTTATGTTTAAGGAATTGTATGAGAATTTATTGTTTATTATTTTTTTTATTTTTGCCATCCCACTTGCGAAAGTTGCTTGTCTAAAGAACTTTGGGGGCTGTTTAAAGGCACATTTTTAGCTATAGCATGTAAATCTATTTTTTTAAATCAGGGAACCCTGCTTAATAAAGCATGAAAGCCAATACAAGTTATCTTGTGCGCGGTCGCATGTGATCGCTAGTGAGAGACAGAAGAGATGTCTAGTCTTTTGTTAATGACGTCTTCTGATATCTGTTCTGGAATGGATTCGAGGGAGAGCCTGGCGCGTTAGACTGGCCGCTCTAATTGAAACTCTTTAATTTTAGAAAAAGTCACTGCGTACTGCAGGGTGCGTACTCGCGCATACTAGCAATTACATAAGGGAATTTCCACTGCGCACAGACGAGATACTGACGTGCGAATAATCAACACATCACTAGTGATTAATATTGTATTCCCAATGTATGTAGCATAGTGCACTTCAGTAATTATAGTTACGATTAACGCTATTGTGATTTCATTATTTGTTTAATCCATGATCCTAAAATTTCAGCATTATATATAAACTGTATTTTCAGTATTTATCTCATTTTAGCTCAGAAATAACGTGGAACACGAACCTACTTCTTACGGCGACGAAATTCTCAAAGCATATGTCCAATGCCACCTTATCATGGTTTAATCATATTCAAAGATTTTTTAAATATTTCCATCCACCTCAATTCAGTTCAACAAAAATTATAAAAAAAAACCAGAATAATATAAATAATCATTATGTCAATTATCTACTGATGAACGTTGTACCATGGGGAATTTTGTATCATGAAATGCTAAGTGAGTTTATGGTAAAATGAAACCCAATTCGAGTGCAGATGAAAATGGTCAATAAAGTAAAGTATAAACAAAATATCAGAACGTTAAATATTTACTGCGGGGAAAAAGTAGAGTTCGAAAGTATGCTATTTATTGATTGGTTAGTCATGAAAAGCACGGACTAACGAGAGAGAATAATGTTTTTCTATTGGCCGTAAACAAAAATGACCAAACACAAAGGGGTATTTTCCGCGCGTCTTTTCTTTAGGAGATATAGAATGCTTACAGCAGACTAAAAAAGAGTCCGAGCCTAGCCTTTCAATATTACGGTCGTGTGCGGTATGAGCTTCGAAGGAAGTTATAATTTGCCGGTTTTAGTAGTGCTACATGTTTCAAAAGTGTTTTAAGGTGGAGGCATACTTATTCCGGTGTTTTTTTTTCTTAGAAAGTACGTTTTTAAGTAACTTTGTGTATGAGAAAAGACAGTAATTCCGCATGGCATATTGAGTAATCGGTGACTAAAAACCGGAGTGCATTAGATATCAATAAACTTATTAGTATGGCGAGCATTTTCATTTAAGAACAATCCGTGCTTAGTAGCTGTTCAGATTTCGTAAAATACATTACCAAGAACTTGCTAGCTTGACTGTAAAGATTAGCATGGGCTTGGCAGTGAACGTTTACGTCATCAAGTGTCAAAGCACTCAGTCTTCAGGCCACAAGTGGCCCATCGGGACCAACCGACCGCCGTATCATCCTCAGATGACGATGCGGATAGGAGGAGCGTGTGGTCGGCACTCCACTCTTCCGGTCGTTATGATGGGTTTCTGTGACCGGAGCCGCTACTATTCCGCCGATTAACTCCTCAACTGGTACCACGAGGCTGAGTGCACCCAGAAAAATGGCAACAGCGCATGTCAGCAGGAACGGGCAGCCATCCCAGTGCCGGCCACACCCAACAGCGTTTAACTTCGGTGATCTGACGGGACCCGGTGTATCCACTGCGGCAAGGCCGTCTCCAGCCTGGCTCAGAATTTACAGTGTTCTAGGAATAGTTACGTTGTATGCAGCCTGGTGCGAGTTGGACTAGGGTAGGTTTCTGCTCGGCTTTCCTACTGCCGATCTGCTGCAATGAGTTCACAGGTAGGTGCAGGTAAAAGGACGAAAGGAACCGCGCGGCCGCAGTAAGGACATACAAATTAGCTGGAAGTCTCTTGCAGAAATACTGAACCATGCTGGCCTCTACAGCCGTCCATTGCGAAAGTATTGCCGTTGCAGGATTTTGTGCATTAATTGACCTCTCAATCATGTACACTAAAAGATAGCTGGGATTCATGTTGGGCAATCTGAGTGACCGAATCATTCGCTACAAGTGTCCAGAATGTCCTTACAGCCAATCGTGAATAGTTGTGGTCCTTAACATGAAGTCCGTGAAGGCCTCCATGTTGCCAAACGTAACCATTTCAAGTTAATGATAGAGTCAGTTGGACCAGAGAACCCGCTAGATGCCATCTAAACACAGCATACACCTTCCGGAAATCCCCGCCATCTTGCACAGTACCTTGTAGACAGCTTGGGTCCATGGCTTCATGAGATCTGCTCCACACTCGAACCCCACCATAAGCTTTTACCAACTTAAATAGGGACTCATTTGACGAGTCCACCACAGTCAAGGGTGAAACCAATGTGATCACGGGCGTAGGAGAGGCGCTGTAGTAGGTGTTGTGCTGTTAGCAAAAGCACACGAATCGGTCGTCTGCTGCCATAGCCCATTAGCGTCAAATGTCCTAACGGATACGTTCGACCTACGTTCCACATTGATTTCTGAGGTTATTCCACCCAGTGTTACTTGTCTATTATCACTGAACACTCTCCGCAAACGTCACTGCTCCGGTCATTAAATGAAGGCTGTAGGGCACCGCGTTGAGAGGTAAAGGCTGAAATTCGAAATTCTCGACACACTCTTGACACTGTGGATATCGGAATATTGAAGCCGCTAACGATTTCCGAAATGTAATGTCTCATGCGCCTATTTCAAACTACCATTCTGCGTGCAAAGGCTGTTAATTCCCTTTGTGCGGCTACAATCACATCGGAAACCTTTTCTCATGAGGCAAGGATGGGAAAAGTAAAACCGTTTTATAAAGTTTTCCAATTTGTGAACAGTTTTTTGTTTTTGCTTTCTACTCTAACGTACATTAACGTGAGTTAGCCTAGACGACAATGAAAATTTCTGTCTTAAACAACCAATGCCCAACCAATTGAAAATTCTGCTCTCTGCACTTGCTTTCTCTACTAAACAGTGTGCACCTGTAAAGTTTTCGACACTATCGAACTAGATTATTTCAGCTGACAAGCAAGTAATCCCTTGAACCTTTTTTTGGTAGGTGTCGCCTATTTGTGCAAACGCGAGGTGGAAGACTAATTCTGGCTGCGACGCATCGGGAAGCATTACAATAATCTGGGTTCGGTGTTCGCGGAAGTGCTAATGGAAGGCAGCAATGGCTTAACATGGCCATTAACCCACCCACTTCCACCACCGTCCCTCCCTCTCCCACCCACCCACACACCCACACACACACACACACACACACACACACACACACACACAGTCTTTCTGGAAAGGTAAGTTCCGAATATGTATGTATAAGGCGTCGTCAGCAAGTTTTGGAGTGCTGAGTGCTGAATTAGGAATAAACTTCCTTCCTCGTAACTGCGGGTAAAGAGGAGTACTCCTTTAGTGCGAAACGACTGGTGGATAGAATTCAACCGAAAACAATAAGAGGGTTCCACCTGCACATTCAGAGTTAGGAGTTCGTTTTATTGTCATTACTACAGAGCGGGGTGGCGCAGTGGTTAGAACACAGGACTCGCAGTCGGGAGCACAACGCCGCAAACCCCCGTCTGGCCACGCTGATGTAGGTCTTTCGTGGTTCACGAGAATGCTGGGATGGTGCCTTCGAAAGGCCATGGCCGCTTTCCTTCTCAATTATTCCCTACTCCGGGCTTGTGATCCGACTCTAATGACCTTGTTGCCGACGGGACTTCATTATGATTACTGTATTTATGTGCTGCATTCCTGGAACTAGCACAAAAGACGCAGACAGCAAGAGAAATCACTTTATATGAATACTGAGATTCCCAAAGATGTGACGGCAATGTGTAGTACGCAAAATAGTTTATTGGCGCGTCACAGTCTCTGGCCTACCCTCACTGAGTTGTATGTTGTCGGACTAATGTTGCCCATTCGACGTTGATATTATCAAAACCCCTGAGATGTAACATCTTACTTTTTTATCGTTTGCATTGGTTCCAGATGCTCTACGGTTCGTATCAGTCGCTAGGGTGGTTACCCCTTCATTATTCCTTATAATGACCTCTATATCGTCAACATAGGCTCTTTTAAGGGTTTAATTTCCTGATAATGTTAAGCCTTTCAATCTAGAATCGAAATGTCGGATGAAAGGTTCCATTGAAATGGCGAAGAGCGTCATGGAAAGAGGACTTCCTGGAGGAACACCTCGTTTTATTTGTATCGGCCTGGATTGTTGACAATTAACCGCTATTTTGGCATTTATTCCTGTTGATATGTTCTGTAGGAACTGTATGACCCTATCGTTGAAACATATTTTCTTCAACGTCTGTAGAAGATATTCATGATTTACTACATCGAAGGCTTTCTAAAAATCTGATAGAAACAAAGCATATTTCAAGTTTGTTACATAAGTTATCGCAATGACATCCCTGAATTGTACTAGATTTTGAAATCTGGTTCTTCCTCGTTCTGATGTTTACTTATAATTTTGTCTGCAAGGCATGAAATTCTCTTGTTTACTATTCTAGTTATTAATTTATAATCAGAATTCAGCAGTGAAATGGTACGAAAATTATTTAAATCTTTATCTCCATTATCTTTTGGCCTAAGAACAATTCAACTCTCCTTAAAATCAGCCGGAATCATTTTACCCTGAATAACCTCAATGTCCGTGATTTTCGCACAACCTATTGGACAGTAACCGATGTAATACTCTGCTGTCAGACCATCCGGTTCTGGAGATTTTTTTTCTTTTTTGTGGTGAGGCACACAGTCTCATACACGTCCTCTTCACTGAATACGTCGAGAAAATTTGCGTTGTCATCTTCTGTCAGCTGTGGGGCTAAGATGTCAAGGAATTCTTCCAAGGATGCATCGCTAAATTCATATACAGAATGTAGTTCGCAATAATAGCCATAAATCTCGTGCATGATATCCTGCTGGATTCTGAGAATCGTACCGTCTTTTTTTCGAATTTCAGCAGTAAAGGTCCTTCTTCCGTTTTTCGTATGCTTCACTACATGATATAGGGAATTAGTTCCGTCTTCTGACATCGAAGTTGCTTCTATTTTATTTTCAACTCTTCGATTTGTTTTCTCTTGATAGTAAGTAATTTGGCTTTGACTTTTTTGGTGTCAGCTATCCGAAGTGAGGAATCTGCTGAAACCTGATCATAAAGTTCTCTCAAAACAGAATAGTAATATTCTATAGTTCATTTGATTTTTCTGGTGCACTGGGCATTGAATTGAAGAAGAACCTTCCTCAACTTAGACTTCGCTATTTTAACCCACCAGTCTAGAGTAGTGGCATATCTACTACGAGCACGCAGGCACATTGCCCATGCTTCTTTGATCAGGTCTTGTAAATCATGATCTACTAACAAGGAAATGTTCAAATTCCACTGGTTCTTGAATCGGCGAACTGGCTGTCTTGTTAGATTTATGCAAGGGCACTTGAATGGTCTGAAAAGTACGTAGGAAGGATTTCTATTTTTGTCACGGAAGTTTCAAGATGTTTAGAAACATATAATCTATCAATTTTGCTACGAGATGTTGTTGTGACATAAGTGAACTCAATAGTGGAGGAGTATTTGATTTCCCTTATACCCTTCAATTCTAAACCAGTAACTAGCTGTTTTAGTTCACTTGAGAAATTAAAATTAGGTAACTGATCTTTTCGATTTAAAACACAATTAAAATCACCTCCACGTAATAACGGTCTTGGATTTTTCCTTAACAACTAGATCACTTCATCTTTGAAGAAACGTGCCCTGTCAGCTCGGTGAGAACTTCCTGAAGGGACATAAAAGTTGATGATAGTCACATCATAAATATTTGGCCCTACTCCCTTTCCGGATGCCAGTCGTTCCATCTCCATTACTAGAATCCCTTCCCTCACCAAAACAGCTGTTCCAACACTTGTTTTGTGAGACACATTTACGTAAATAACATAACCGGGAATTACTAAATCCGACATTATAACTTCTTGTAACAGGGTAATATCAGTCGCGGATTCGAACAAAAACTCCTTAAATGTTGATAATTTCAAACCGGACGTAATTTTATTTGTGTTTATAATGGCGACAGAATACGATTGCATCATTGCGCTGTCACTATGTAGTTGTTTTGATGAATTAATTTAGTTTCCTGTGATTCAGCGTTAAGTTAAACTATTAACAATTTTCTCGGAAGACTGAACATGGAATAACACTTCAATCAGTTCATTAGTTACTGTCCCTTTTCTTTTCTATTTCTGAGGTTTCCTCTCGTACTGTTAGCAGACTGATTTCCTTGTAAACTTTCTGACTTTGCCTCCAGTGATTAGTGTGGGACCGTTTTGTACCGAACATTCTTAGGGCTTGGGTCACCGTTTCCGAACTTTTCCTTCCCTTAGTTATGAGTTACTTTCACATTTGGTTGCGTCTTTATTTAACTTCGCAGCTTTATCTGGAGCAGCCGTAGACGCTTTCGTAATTTCTGTTGCCGGCGCCTGCCCTGCGGTGCTGACTGTGATTTCATGCCGGCCGCTGGTGGCCGAGCGGTTCTAGGCGCTTCAGTCTGGAACCGCGCGACCGCTACGGTCGCAGGTTCGAATCCTGCCTCGGGCATGGATGTGTGTGATGTCCTTAGGTTAGTTAGGTTTAAGTAGTTCTACGTTCTAGGTGACTGATGACCTCAGAAGTTAAGTCCCATAGTGCTCAGAGCCATTAAAACTGTGTGCCAGACCGAGACTCGAACTCGGGACCTTTGCCTTTCGTGGGCAAGTGCTGTACCACCGGCAAGTTTCATTTCAGCGCACACTCTGCTGCGAAGTGGAAATCTCATTCTGGAAACATCCCCCAGGTTGTGGCTAAGCCATGTCTCCGCAGTATCCTTTCTTTCAGGAGTGCTAGTTCTGCAAGTCTCGCAGGAGAGCTTGTGTAAAGTTTGGAGGTTAGGAGACTAGGTACTGGCGGAAGTAAAGCTGTGAGGACGGGGCGGGAGTCGTGCTTCGGTAGCTCAGTAGGTCGAGCACTTGTCCGAGAAACGCAAAGGTCCCGAGTTCGAGTCTCGGTCCAGCACACAGTTTTAATCTGCCAGGAAGTCACAAGTTTCAGAAAAGGATTCCTTGTCAAAAGCAAATACCGGAGTATTTATTTATTTATTGCCAAATTATAGACATGTTACCTGATGCTTAAAACATCGTTTCATCGAGCCGTTTACCGCCAATCACACACACACACACACACACACACACACACACACACACACACACACAAACAAATGGTTATTAGTAGAGAAATAATGTTTCTTATACTATTTGTTACTAATCCTATGTATTAACTACATTAGGTGCGCATCCATGTACAGCTTTTGGTGTTTTCTTGGCTAGATTGCCAGCAATTTGCTTATTTACTGTCACATCTCAGCTTCCCCCTCCTGTTCCTCCTCGTTGTCACTATTTTCGCTGTCACTGTGGGTATCGCTGTCATCCTCTGGAGATTTCTGTTACGCTGCACATAGGCATGTCTGTGATGTCGTATCCGCATATACTCTTCATGTGTTGTTTTTGAAATACTGTTTGTCAGTGCGTTTAATTGTGCCCATTGTTCTTCGTCTCTTATTGCTGTGTATATATCTATGTCTGTATCTGTGTAATCTAAGTGTAATGTATGTCTATTGTTCGCATATTGCCCGCAGAAAAAGACAGTGTGTTCTGGGGAACCTTCTTCCCCGCATGTGCAGGTAGGTGTCTGCCTCAGACTCACGCGGTTTAAGTGCGTGGGGTAAGGTCCGTGCCCGGTTAAGAAATGTACCGTACCGTGGCTGGGATCAATATTTCTCATTCTCAACCGCTCCCTTATGTCAGGGAGGAAGTCGTGCAGTCTACGTCCCTTATCACTCACATCCCACTCTCCTTGCCGTGTATCCGAACGACAACTTTTAAGGTGACGTATCATCTCTATGGGCACACCGGTTATTGCGTGTACCTTATCTAGCCTTCCCACCTTTAACCAGTACCTTGCAGCTCTGTATTTAATTGTGATATCTATGGGGCATATTCGGAGCACCACACATAATGCATCCGCTGAGGAGGTACCGAAGGCTCCAGATAGCCTAAGTAGGGCACTTCTCTGCCCTCGTCTGACGGATGCTTTGTTGGTGACCACGTTCAGTCTGTGTGCCCTTGCGAAGCTGAGTACGGATTCGAAGAGCGCACAGTGGTATGTACGTATGACTGGTAGAGGTAGTCTGTACTGTTTTGAATTTAGCCTCATCAGTTTGTGGAGTATTTTTTCTGCTTTGTCTGTTGTTAGTCTTATGTGTTAGTGGAAATTCAATTTTTCATCTAGGCGTAATGCGTGCTCGTTTGATGTTTGTGTCCCCAATTTTAACCGAAGGATTCCTTTGGAGTGATCCTTTCAGTAAAGTGTATGTTGTTTTGTTTCCGGCTATCCTGAGTTTCTTGTTGTGACACCACTGAGTAATTGTTTGTAGTAATCCACTGGCTTTCTCTTCTAACTGGGCTCTGTTGTTTGCAGTGACTACAACTAATAGGTGATCTGCGTAGGCGACAATTCCGTCTGACCTGTCATCCCCATCCAGAAGTTGTAGGAGGGGTTCGATTGTTCTGTCCCAGAAGATGGGGACGCAGATCGACCCTTGAGGACAGCCTTTGGCAATTCTTTTAATTACTTTCCAGGCTGTCCATCTGCCACTCGACTACTCGGTCTTTACAGTAGTCCAGAAAACTGTTGTACAGTGATTGCGGTACCTCCCGATGTCTTAGCCTCTGAAACAGTGCTGGCCACCAAAGATTATCAAATGCTCCGGCAGTGTCAATCATTATTGCCATGGCGTATTTCTATTTTGTGGTGTTAACTACGTGCAGGGTCTGGTTAATGGCATCATCTATGGATCTGCCAGATCTGAAGCCGAACTGGTGTTGGCTCATACCCCTGAGAGCTCTGTGTGTTTGCAGGCGCTTACACAGTAGCTTCTCCTGAATCTTTGCTAGGGTGTTTATTAGGCATATTGGCCTGTAAGTCTTTGGATCTGAAGGATCCCTGTCCGCTGATTTCTCAATAATGACTGCTTTGGAGGTTTTCCACAATGTAGGTACCCTGTCCAGCCGTAAGGCATCGTGCAGTAACGTTGTTAGGAACGGGGTGATCTGCGGTGCTAGTTTTTTCAGTGTTTCCGAGTGGATACCATCTGGTCCAGGAGCTTTTTTGTTTTTGAGCTCTGAGATTGCTAGCGCAACCTATTCTTGCGCAAAAGGACAGGTGACAGTTGCAGTGTTGTACGGTGTGTGTAGGTTTTCTCTTAGTGTTGCATGACATTGTGTGTCTGTATTGATAACGTCGTCAGGGAGCAGTTTATACAGCAGAAACTCCGCTGTATTCCTCCATCCCCTCGTCATCGTGCCGTCATCCTGCCGTAGCGTTCCCAGAACTAGTGGGTTTTTTATCTTCTCTGTCAGTATTTCGTATGGTTCCCCCCATATATTTTGCTCTGTTTGTATTGTTACAAATAGCTCCCATTATTATCTACGCGTGTTGTATAGGGTCTGTCTGTATGAGTCTTGTGCATGCCTATATGCTTCAAGTCTTATTCGTCGGTCCCTATTTGCTAACGCCCTTTGATATAATTTTCGTTTGCGTCATGCGTCTTGTTTGAGTGTCGTAAGTTCGTTGGTCCATGGTACCAGTGAGCAATTTGTGTTCTTTGCTGTTGGTATTGATGTGTTTTGTGCATGTTGTATCACCTTTGTTAACTTGTGTGCTCCAAAATCGATACTTCCACTGACGTTTTCTACATCGTGTCGTTGGATAATTTCCGTTAATTTGTTCCAGTCTGCTTTGTGCAACAGCAAGTGTCTGGTGTGTGATTTGGTCATTGTGTTCTGAGTGTGAGTTAGTGTGTATGTTATGACATCATGATCACTACTGGTTATGTTGTCGTGTAAAGTCCAGTTTGTTACGTATGCCATTGCTGCATTATTTGCTAGTGTGAAGTTGGTATGACTGCGCGTACCATCGAACCCTGCATATGTTGGTATAGGTCATTCCGTATTCATTACATGTAATTGTGTTTCTTGTATTAGATCGGTGATTATGCGTCCTCTGTCATCTGTTCCGTCTGAGTTCCAGAGGGTTGATCTGGAATTAATGTCAGCACTTACCACTAATTTTGTGCCTCTGGCATACATTACTAGGTCTCTGATGTAGTCTGCTTAAGGCTGTATTTGATGGCTGTATTGGGCGTACATGGATGCAATAACCCATGTGACGTTCCCGTTAGTTATCTCTATAGTAACCAAGTGTTGATTGCATAACTGTGTTACCATAATTATGTTACAAGTTCTATTTAGAATTACTATTGCAGCCTTACAGTCATTGCTGCCTGTTATTGTGGTAGTATGTTTTGGTAGACATATCAGTTGCCCGTTTCTGTTATAAGGTTCTTGTAAGCACATGATGTCTGCCTGCAGGTCTTGTGCTATTTTAGGGATTTCCGCGCTGACTGTCGTACTGTTTTTTGTATTATGTTGTAAGATATTCATTTTTTGTCTATGTGTTCTGTGTGTTTTACGTGTACAAAACATTTACTGCCAGTCTGTGAGTAATCAAAATATCTTCGTCCGTGTGCTCTTACATGATCTATATATATTTAGTCCAAGTGGAAAGATTCTGACCTGCGCAGGCAGACCTGGAGCATGAGATCGAGCAGCGGCTCTGCTGATGTAGGAATATTTTCTGTCTTTAGGATGATCCTGTCTGTTTGCTCAGTTACTGGAAAACAGAGAGAATCTCCCCTTGGATGGCACAATCTGAGTGGCATCAGTTGCGCTGTCTGCAGTATCTCTTTTTTTCTCTAGCCTACTTAAAAGTAAGTTAAGTTCTAAATTATCATAATTAGGTGCAGCTGGCTTGCTGTCGGTGCTGGTTTCTGTTGTGGTCTCTGAGGTGGTACTGGACGGATTGTGGCTTGGTGTTGGCCGCTGATTGGGGGGCATTTTAAGACCTCTTTGGGATGTCACACGGTTACTTTTCGTTTTGCCACCCGCCTCTTCAATGCTATTTGCCATCACACGTATTTCATTGATGTTGGTGGTGCTTGCTGGCGTGGTGTCGGCGATGGTGATGATTTGTATGGGACTGACTGTATGTGTTATGTTGTCTTTGTTTGTGTTTGGAGGGGAGGTTTTTGCTAGACGCACGTTGACATCGTTGCAAATGTCACATGTCTCTTCCTCAGATTTGTCCTCCTCTAATTGGTCTACTTTTATAAGCCTGGGTCCGGTAGTTTTGAGTTTTCTATTGGTCTGTAGCCTGAGTGTTTCGATGTGTTTTGATTCAGGGACTGCGAGCCTGTCTGCTCCTTGTTCCTTTTTCCCGGGGTGAAGAGTGCCTCCCGAGACAAATTTGACTGATTTGATGTACTGTTCACATTTACGTGTGTCGTAGGGTTTTCCATGTGATGATTCTGGTTTGTGTTCATCCTGTGTATGTGTGGTGTGATGTACTTCGGCTGGGAGAATTTGTAAGGTAGTATGACTTTTTTTTGTGCATTTTCTTGTGCACAATATATGTAGGCTCATCTTCCAACTCATGTATCCTTTGCATTAATGTTATTCGGAATTTTATCCAGTCGTGTAATTGTCTTTTAATTTGCTTTGCCACCTCGTAGTGGATGGAAACACAGATTGTCATGTCGTCTATATATTCTATCGTATTAATGCAGCTATCCTGTAACGTCGTTGAGTGTGTTAGGGGAGGGATGGGTTCATTATCGACGTAATTCTCCGGCAGAAGATTCATTTGTCTTCTCCAGGAAATTGCCCTTTGGTAGCTTCTCTGTAATGTTGACGGTGATTTGTATTTATGTGTTTTGGGTGATTGGCTTTGGGCGTTCGCGTTTCTTGCGTGTATGCTGATTTTAGCTGCCATAGTCTACACTGTCCAGGAGCCGGTCATGCAGCTGTTTGTAGATCTGACAATCACCTCCTTCTGTTTTATTGCAGACGCGGCCTCTGTATTTGCAGGGGATACAAACGCAAACCGCGGACCTGCACTCACTGCGCTTGGGTCCTTGGTTGCCGCACTTGGCACACGTGACGTCGGCTTTTCTGCAGGTTTTAGTCGTATGTCCTAGGTCGCAACACTTAAAACACTTGTTTACTACTGTATAGCCTTTCACAGAAAGTTATTCGAAGTCTATGTAGAGTCTCTGTCTTCTTGTAAGGACTCTGTACAGGTGTGGGCTGACCTCCAGTATCTGGTGACTGAAACCCTTTCCCCTAGGCCCTGTTTTGAATCTTATTTTGACCTCTCTGTCGAAATCTTGTTTCGTGGTGTCACCGCTCAGATTCTGCTCGTAAAGACTTTCTAGAAACTCTTCGTCGGTAAGTGTATCTGGCACGTGATATACTGCCACGAGTGGCTTGCATTTTCGCGGTCCTTAACAGATAATGGTGTGCAGGTCTTTAGTCTTTTCTACTATTTTTCGACAGTCCTCCTGTGTTTCCGTTGCTACTATAACTGCAGTCTGTGTGGTTCTGATTGATTTTATATGTATATTCTCTTTCCTGGGATTTAGACTCTTGGTGATGGTCTGTCGGACAGCTTTGGCGTCTCGATTTTCTGTCTATTTGATATAGAGGGTTGTGCCCTGTTTTGTTTTAGCCTGTTCTGTTCTTCGAGCCTCTTTGGTTTTGGGCTCTATAGTTATGGCGGCAGCATATGTCAGTGTCTGTGCTAGTGTCGGAGCTTGTTGTGTGACTTTATTAGTTAGTTCTCTTATTTGTTGCTGCAAGTCTTGGTTCGCTACACTCAATTCCCTATTTTCGTTCTCTAATTTCTCAGCCTTCTCTTGCAAAGTTTGTATTTGTAAGTCTTTGACTGGATTCGAGGCTCTCTGTAGTTCTAGTCTACGTCGCCTATTTTCGTTGTTTAGGCAGGAAAGTTTAGCTTCAAGGCTAGATAATTCGAGAGCCAAGGGAAACACTTTGTTTCTAATGACGGTTAACAGGGCAGATGAAACATGCTTAGCTTTTAACTCTGCTTCTATTTTACTCTGTATTTTGTCTATGGATGCTATTTTTTGACTGGGGGATATGGGCACAAGTTCTTCCTCCTTGTGTTCCATACCGAGTGTGACGTTGATGGCGAGTCCAGTGTCTAACCACTGAGCCACCTCGCTCGGTTATTCCGGAGTATTCTTCCTGAGGTTTGTAGTCATGGGTAATTGTTGTGTACATAGTTCCATGTAGTCATCGTGTACACAACTTTCCCACTAGAGCGCGCTCCACTAAGTACAACAGCGCAGGCGCAGCACTCGCCTGTATCTGCACAACGAGATGGCGCTGCCTTAGAGATGGACCAAATTCCGGTTCCGCCGATCCGCGTATTAATATGTAAAGCAGCCAATGAGATTGCTGCTAACGTAGAACCTTTTCTCCTCATGGATCACACTCGCACAGTGATACGTGAACGCGCGAGATATTATAACGAGTGTACAGACCTCCGATTAGTCAGTGTGCATTTGTCTGCACCAGTCTGGATTAGTCTGTACCACTCTATAGTCAAGTTTCAGTCTGCACCTGATAAGATTACCATATTCCTGTACATAGCCATGAAGATAAATGAATAGACATTGTGTCAAGTATCAGAGATATGTGAGAATAAGATTAACGTACCAAGACCAAAGGAACTTCAGATTTTCAATTGTAAATAGCATCCGAAATCAAGTAATGTTATGCTTTTTATTATTTTAGTAAATGTGTGTGAAAATTAATCAAGTTCTGTTTAAAATTGGTCACCGTCAATCTGCTACTCTAAGTGTGCAAGTGGCATTTCTATCGTCTGACATAACGGCAGAAGGCAAGCATGCCACGATAAGACCACGACACATACTGCTGACACTCACCTACTTTGTTAGAGCGACAAGTCAAATAATCTGATGGTGTGTTTACCGAAGGTCTTACAGTACGCACACCACAGTAATCCAGCTACGAAATTTCGGTTAAACTACCGAAATTCCAATTAGCAGCAGCACGACCAGATGGAGCGATCAGATCAGAAGGAATATGAACGAACACGATGATTAACGGACGGACAGCACTCGGCGAAGCCCAAGTACAGCGACGTAAACACGGAAGTGCAGTGCAGCAGTAAACAACGTCTACTCGCTAGCGCCGCTACAATGGAACTGACTGAGCCACCGAAGACAGAGCGGATGGTGCAATTGTAGGGACTTACGTGGGTCTGGCACGTTTCCCGTGAGATCCAAATTTCAGACTTCCTGTCCTCACACTACATTTGTAGATCTCCTGTTCACTATACTCATTACTCGCGGCAGTCAGTCCACCGATTCTCGTAAGAGTTGGAACAATGTGACTGCATCCGCACTGAAGGAGGTCATTGGCTTGTAAGCCTTATTTATATGAAGGCTTACCGACCAATGACCTTAAGTGCGGATTGTAACACTACCATCTGCTACTGCTGTACCATAACCTTAAAGCTGGAAGCAGGTTGCGAAATAAAACTATTTTATTAAAGCAATTATGGTACAACGCCAACAGAGCAGTGTTACCCTCTGAAAGGAACTTTGTTTTGTTGAACGTGTTGTACATAATGGAAATGGCTTATCGTAAAATGAAAGTTAGAATTAAATAAATATTCGAACAGTAACACACAATAATTTTGCCTATCTACACTGTTTAAAGAAACAGGAAAACATTCGCCAGCCTAATTAGGCAAGAGAAAGATTAACGTTCTCGTTTAAGAAAGTAGGTATGAGTAACTTTAACGGACAAACACAACCTAGACTTGGCCACAGGCGGGTGCAATGAACTCTGACATATACATATGTTTACGGTAAAATTGAAGCTGACAGCCAGAGCAGCACAAACTATTTGCATAAATATAACGAATAACGAAACACATTATTATTTTCAGTGCTTATTCAAACTTAATGATCTTTATAGCGTTATTATTACTATTCACTGCATAATCATTAATTGGATATAGGTTCAGTATTATTCTTTAAATATTTTCCTAGCTGACATAAAATTATAAATGCAGTTCACTGCATTTTTCTGAACTGATCACAGGTTAAATATCTCTCAACTGAATATTATTCTACTTAGGATGAAAGTTAATTGGAATCCACTAACAGGCTGCTTCTCACTACCTTTTGAATAAAGAAATTATGGCTTTCATAAATAGTGGTCTTCTTGTTACTTGTTACCTAGCATTAGCACAATAGACAAACTGTGGATACTGTCATACTATTAATATGCACGTCCAATACACAAGAGAGACAAACACTTAGTAATAATGAACATATAATTTTCCATAAATGCAATTTCCCCCTTTTACTACAGTGAAACACAATGTTGACAAATTTGCAAGAAACTGACTCACCTTTTCAAATTTACTACAGGTAGCACTATGATCATTAACTAAGCAAAACTTTATAAGCCTCAGTTTTAAGAACTTTTAATCTTTAAAAGAGACAGCAATATGTTTTTATTACCACAATTTTCTATTTTCAAGTAAATGATTAAATAGGTGACTTTGAAACTTCACAAAACTACATTTACTACATCCCACAATTTCACTAAATCCACAGTAAATCTGAATATGCCCTTCTCATCAAAGATCAAACAACATTATGTAATTAACTATCTAACTTTGAGGCTTTCATTTTTTCCACAAAATTGGACACTCGGTAATCATAGTTGAGATGGAGAGGAATCTAAGAGGTGGTATGATAGGGAAAAAAAATCAAGGTAGGTACATAAATTCAGTTATAAGTAACCTTATATTTGTGCACACTAAAACATCCAGTAAGCTGATCCTTCACTGTACATTATTATAGTATTCTGTTACAGTGATTGCGCAATGTGGTGGCAACTGCATGTTGGTAGGTGGATTCGCACGCGGAATCTAGGGAAATATTTTTAAGTTCTTTATCTGAAAACTACCTTGAGCAGTTAAACAGAAAACCGACTCGTAGCGATAATATATTAGACCTTCTGGTGACAAACATACCCGAACTATTTGAATCAGTTAATGCAGAACAGGGAATCAGCGATCATAAAGCGGTTACTGCATCGATGATTTCAGCCGTAAATAGAAATATTAAAAAAGGTAGGAAGATTTTTCTGTTTAGCAAAAGTGACAAAAAGCAGATTACAGAGTACCTGACGGCTCAACACAAAAGTTTTGTCTCAAGTGCAGATAGTGTTGAGGATCAGTGGACAAAGTTCAAAACCATGGTACAATATGCATTAGATGAGTATGTGCCAAGCAAGATCGTAAGAGATGGAAAAGAGCCACCGTGGTAGAACAACCGAGTTAGAAAACTGCTGCGGAAGCAAAGGGAACTTCACAGCAAACATAAACATAGCCAAAGCCTTGCACACAAACAAAAATTACGCGAAGCGAAATGTAGTGTGAGGAGGGCTATGCGAGAGGCTTTCAATGAATTCGAAAGTAAAGTTCTATGTACTGACTTGGCAGAAAATCATAAGAAATTTTGGTCCTATGTCAAAGCGGTAGGTGGATCAAAACAAAATATCCAGACACTCTGTGACCAAAATGGTACTGAAACAGAGGATGACAGACTAAAGGCCGAAATACTAAATGTCTTCTTCCAAAGCTGTTTCACAGAGGAAAACTGCACTGTGCTTCCTTCTCTAGATTGTCGCACAGTTGACAAAATGGTAGATATCGAAGTAGACGACAGAGGGATAGAGAAACAATTAAAATCGCTCAAAAGAGGAAAGGCCTCTGGTCCTGATGGGATACCAGTTCGATTTTACAAAGAGTACGCGAAGGAACTTGTCCCCCTTCTTGCAGCGGTGTACCGTAGGTCTCTAGAAGAGCGAAGCGTTCCAAAGGATTGGAAAAGGGCACAGATCATCCCCGTTCTCAACAAGGGACGTCGAACAGATGTGCAGAACTATTGACCTATATCTCTAACGTCGATCAGTTGTAGAATTTTGGAACACGTATTATGTTCGAGTATAATGTCTTTTCTGGAGACTAGAAATCTACTCTGTAGGAATCAGCATGGGTTTCGAAAAAGACGATCGTGTGAAACCCAGCTCGCGCTATTCGTCCACGAGACTCAGAGGGCCTTAGACACGGGTTCACAGGTAGATGCCGTGTTTCTTGACTTCCGCAAGGCGTTTGACACAGTTGCCCACAGTCGTTTAATGAACAAAGTAAGAGAATACGGACTATCAGATCAATTGTGTGATTGGATTGAGGAGTTCCTAGATAACAGAACGCAGCACGTCATTCTCAATGGAGAGAAGTCTTCCGAAGTAAGAGTGATTTCAGGTGTGCTGCAGGGGAGTGTCATAGGACCGTTGCTATTTACAATATACATAAATGACCTGGTGGATGACATCGGAAGTTCACTGAGGCTTTTTGCAGATGATGCTGTGGTGTATCGAGAGGTTGCAACAATGGAAAATTGTACAGAAATGCAGGAGGATCTGCAGCGAATTGACGCATGGTGCAGGGAATGGCAATTGAATCTCAATGTAGCGAAGTGTAATGTGATGCGAATACATAGAAAGATAGGTCCCTTATCATTTAGCTACAAAATAGCAGGTCAGCAACTGGAAGCAGTTAATTCCATAAACTATCTGGGAGTACGCATTAGGAGTGATTTAAAATGGAATGATCATATAAAGTTGATCATCGGTAAAGCAGATGCCAGACTGAGATTCATTGGAAGAATCCTAAGGAAATGCAATCCGACAATAAAGGAAGTAGGTTACAGTACGCTTGTTCGCCCAATGCTTGAATACTGCTCAGCAGTGTGGGATCCGCACCAGGTAGGGTTGATAGAAGAGTTAGAGAAGATCTAACGGAGAGCAGCGCACTTCGTTACAGGATCATTTAGTAATTGCGAAAGCGTTACGGAGATGATAGATAAACTCCAGCGGAAGACTCTGCAGGAGAGACGCTCAGTAGCTCAGTACGGGCTTTTGTTAAAGTTTCGAGAACATACCTTCACCGAAGAGTCAAGCAGTATATTGCTCCCTCCTACGTATATCTCGCGAAGAGACCATGAGAATAAAATCAGAGAGATTAGAGCCCACACAGAAGCATACCGACAATCCTTCTTTCCACGTACAATACGAGACTGGAATAGAAGGGAGAACCGATAGAGGTACTCAGGGTACCCTCCGCCACACACCGTCAGGTGGCTTGCGGAGTACGGATGTAGATGTAGATGTAGAATTGCTGGACTCTGGTCCTTGTTGGTGGCGATGATGAATACCAATTCCAGTATCGTTCCATCTATTTATTCATCCATCCGAGGCATTGGAAAGTAGCAGTCAAAGCCTCTCCCGGAACCAGCACAATATGCAATTTTTACTTGGAAGTGCACAGTTTGGTAGCTCGTCCTCGACTGACTTTTTGTTCCACCTTTTCTACCTAGGCCAACCACAATTTGCGCGCGCTACACAGTTCCGTTCCCGAGGGGAACCACATTGCCTTTTATATACAGGATTCTAAACATTCATGGTGGTGTCTGATTGTTCTATATCGTGTCTCCCTACCACTTTCGCGCAACGAAGCTCTGAGCGTGTTTTTTAGGGAATTAACTAGTTTGAACCTGGGACCTGCTGCTGGTAAGGAGACGGCAGACCACACATGACATGTAGAATTCAGAAGAGTTCAGTGAGACTAGCGATGATATAACCAAATACTTAATGATTTCAGCGTTAGCTCCACTGCACTCCCTGTAAAAGAATCTTAATACTAACTAAATTTAGTGGAAAGGGTTCAAGGCTTTCCTATTTTTAGTTAGCTGGTAAAATAACGTCGAAAAAGCAGTTAAGTTTACCATTGGAAATTTTATTCTACTCACAAAACATCGTTTATAAATTGCACTATTGATAAAAGGAAATGATTTAATACAGGATGGTAAAAACCAACTGCGTTCAACAAAAATGTGAACGAATATTCCCTAAATGGGTTTCCAAGTTCTACAATCGATCGAAGGATGACCTATGCCATATCACATCTATAATCTAGGTTTAAATTAAGTTTCACGAAAGAGAAAACTATCAAAATGGTCTACAGTGACCCTCAATTATCTTTAATTACTTACCTAACCTGTCGTAAATTACAGTGGCTGATGTGGCTTCTCAATAACTATAAAACAGAAAAATCATCGCGTTTCAGATCTTTACTTCAAGTGGCAGATGTGAACACCATGAATTTCAATTAACGATCGACACTAGTATTACGCAAAAAAGGGGGTGTAACAGATGAGACTTCTGCAGTTCTGAGTGAAGCCTTATGCGCTCAAAAATGCGGCATCGCGTGCGTTCATTTCCTTGTCGGTCTTTAAGCAGCGTCAGGGCGGCAGCGGCCGGCGCAGCAGACATCCAGCTCGCCGTCTCGGAACCAACTCCTCCTCTAACTTCTCCTTACTACAATTTACCGAAGTTAGTTTAAAAAAAACTATCTGGCTATGTTTTCATCTGACCAATCAGGGTCTCAATGTTAACCTTAAGCTCCGCCTACAAAAATTCTGTCTATCCAATGAGAAACGTTATACTTTTCGTGGTGGGGCAATGTTTTTTAAAGTTTGCAACGTAACAGAGACGCTAAAAAGTCTCACGCTAAAACCTGCAGTTGGTGTGGTCCTTTTAGCGTTATCGTGAGATCTATACTGTTCTTCTGGAGGGCTCTATCTTTTAACATGGGCTGGAGGATTGTCCTAATGTTACAGACACGCGAAAAAGTCTCACGCTAAAACTTCCGGGTAGTAGTGGCCCTTTTTGTGTTATCGTAAGATCTATACTGCTTTTCTTGAGGGCTCTAGCTTTTAACATGGACTGGGGGTTGTCCTTGACATACCTGAGACGCGAAAAAGCCTGACGCTAAAACGTGCGGGTTGTATAGTTGTACAGGTAGGCTCACGGCGTGGGTGCCCAGCCCCTCCACACGGTTCTGCTCTCGGCTTCTGTCCTCGTTTCTCCCCTCGGAACTGCGTCTGCCTCACGGTGGGAAGGTACGACATGCATTTAGGCATTCTTGTGTTAGTCTGTGGTATTCCATTTGCTCACTCGTTACTCGTATTACTTTGGTTAATTTAATGTCACGATTTATTCGGAGCTATGTGACATACTACTGGATTTGCTTATCATGTAAGGTGTTGGATTTTCCTGACACCTTACAGAATAACTAAGAATCCTAAGTGAAGGTCAGCAGTTCTCATAACAGTAACCAAACATAATAATTAAAACAGAACATTTGCACATTTTGACATTGCTACAAAATATTATTCACCCAAATTCCAAATGTATACAGTAAGTTTTGTCTCACTCGAATTGAGGCAAAGAACGTAAATGACAAATATACTACATTGAGTAGAATCAAACCACGACATCAAAATTTTAACAAAGAAAGGAATATACAATTTTATATTATCGATTCAAACACATTTACAGAAGATCAACAATGTAGCATTAAATAAAACAAAAGCTAAATTAATCAGAGTATAGAGCTATGGTGTTACAGGATGTACTCACATTGCTCCAACTCTTACGGGTATCAGTAGATTGACTGCCGCGAGTAATGTGTATCGTGGGCAGGGGCACTACAAATGTAGTGTGTGGTCAGTAAGATCTACATCTACATCTACATCGATACTCTGGAAATCACATTCATGTCCCTGGCAGAGAGTTCATCGAACCACCATCACAGTACTCTATAATTCCAATCTCGTATAGCACGCGCGAAGAATGAACAATTATATCTTTCCGTATGAGCTCTGATTACCCTTATTTTATCGTGGTGATCGTTACTCCCTATGTAGGTCGGTGTCAATAAAATATTTTCGCATTCAGAGGAGAAAGTTGGTGAATGGAATTTTGTGAGAAGATTCCGTCGCAACGAAAAACACCATTGTTTTAATGATATCCATCCCAAATCCTGTATCATTTCTGTGACACTCTCTCGCATATTTCGCGATAATACAAAATGTGCTGCGTTTCTTTGAACTTTTCCATGTTCTCCGTTAGTTCTACCTGGTAAGGATCCCACACCGCAGCAGTGTTCTAAAAGAGGACAGGCAACAGATTTGTAGTGTCCTGCCAATAAAACGCAATCTTTGGTTAGCCTTTCCCACAACATTTTCTATGTGTTCCTTCCAATTTAAGTTGTTCGTAATTGTAATACCTAGGTATTTAGTTGAATTTACGGCTTTTCGTTTAGACTGATTTATCGTGTGAGCAAAGTTCCTTTTAGCATGCATGTGGATGCCTTCGCACTTTTCATTACTTAGGGTCAGTTGCCACTTTTCGCACGATTCAGATATCTTTTCTAAAACGTTTTGCAGTTTGTCATTTATCGACTAACAAAGTCATCAAAAGATCAAAACAGAGTCATCTGTAAACAACCGAAGGTGGCTACTCAGATTGTTTCCAAAATCATTTATATAGACAAGAAACAGCAAAGGGCCTATAACACTACTTTGGGGATAGCTAGAAATGACTTCTGTTTTAGTCTATGAGTTTCCGTCAATTACTACGAACTGTGACCTCTCTGACGGGAAATCACAAATCCAGTCACATAACTGAGACGATATTTCGTAAGCAAGCAATTTCACTACGAGCCGCTTGTGTGGTACAGTGTCAAAAGCATTTCGGAAATCCAGATATACGGAATCGATCTGAAATCTTTTGTCAATAGCACTCATCATTTAATGTGAATAAAGATCTAGTTGTGTTTCACAACTACGATGTTTTCTAAACTCATGTTGACGGTGTGTCAATAGACCGTTCCTTCGAGGTAATTCATAAAGCTCGAAGACAATATATGTTATAAAATCCTGCTGCATATCGACATTAACGATATTGGCCTCTAATTTAGTGGCTTAGTCCTAACACCCTCCCCCCATGGACCATGGACCTTGCTGTTGGTGGCGAGCCTTTCGTACCCAACGCTACAGATAGCCGTACCGTAGGTTCAACCACAACGGAGGGGTATCTGTTGAGAGGCCAGACAAACGTGTGGTTCCTGAAGAGGGGCAGCAGCCGTTTCAGTAGTTGCAGGGGCAAACGTCTGGATGATTGTCTGATCTGGCCTTGTAACAATAACCAATACAGCCTTGCTGTGCTAGTACTGCGAACGGCTGAAAGCAAGGGGAAACGACGGCCGTAATTTTTCCCGAGGGCATGAAGCTTTACTGTATGATTAAGTGATGATGGCGTCCTCTTGGGTAAAATATTCCGGAGGTAAAATAGTCCCCCATTCGGATCTCCGGGCGGGGACTACTCAAGAGGATGTCGTTATCATCAGAAAGAAAACTGGCATTCTACGGATCGGAGCGTAGAATGTCAGATCCCTTAATCGGGCAGGTAGGTTAGAAAATTTAAAAAGGGAATTGGATAGGTTAAAGTTAGATATAGTGGAAATTAGTGAAGTTCGGTGGCAGGAGGAACAAGACTTCTGGTCAGGTGACTACAGGGTTATAAACATAAAATCAAATAGGGGTAATGCAGGAGTAGGTTTAATAATGAATAGGAAAATAGGAATGCGGTTAAGCTACTACAAACAGCATAGTGAACGCATTATTGTGGCCAAGATAGATACAAAGCCCACACCTACTACAGTAGTACAAGTTTATATGCCAACTAGCTCTGCAGATAACGAAGAAATTGAGGAAATATATGATCAAATAAAAGAAATTATTCAGATAGTGAAGGGAGACGAAAATGTAATAGTCATGGGAGATTGGAATTCGGTAGTAGGAAAAGGGAGAGAAGGAAACATACTAGGTGAATATGGACTGGGGAAAAGAAATGAAAGAGGAAGCCGCCTGGTAGAATTTTGCGCAGAGCACAACTTAATCATAGCTAACACTTGGTTCAAAAGTCATAAAAGAAGGCTGTATACATGGGAGAAGCCTGGAGATACTGACAGGTTTCAGATACATTATATAATGGTAAGAGAGAGATTTAGGAACCAGGTTTTAAATTGTAAGACATTTCCAGGGGCAGAGGTGGACTCTGACCACACTCTATTGGTTATGACCTGTTGATTAAAACTGAAGAAACTGCAAAAAGGTGGGAATTTAAGGAGATGGGAGCTGGATAAACTGAAAGAACCAGAGGTTGTACAGAGTTTCAGGGAGAGCATAAGGGAGCAATTGACAGGAATGGGGGAATGAAATACAGGACAAGAAGAATGGGTAGCTTTGAGGGATGAAGTAGTGAAGGCAGCAGAGGATCAAGTAGGTAAAAAGACGAGGGATAGTATAAATCCTTGGGTAACAGAAGAAATATTGAATTTAATTGATGAAAGGAGAAAATATAAAAATGCAGTAAATGAAGCAGGCAAAAAGGAATACAGGCGTCTCAAAAAAGAGATCGACAGGAAGTGCAAAATGGCTAAGCAGGGATGGCTACAGGACAAATGTAAGGATGTAGAGGCTTATCTCACTAGGGGTAAGATAGATACTGCCTACAGGAAAATTAAAGAGACCTTTGGAGAAAAGAGGACCACTTGTATGAATATTAAGAGCTCAGATGGAAACCCAGTTCTAACCAAAGAAGGGAAAGCAGAAAGGTGGAAAGAGTATATAGAGGGTCTATACAAGGGCGATGTACTTAAGGACAATATTATGGAAATGGAAGAGGAAGTAGATGAAGATGAAATGGGAGATACGATACTGAGTGAAGAGTTTGACAGAGCACTGAAAGACCTGGGTCGAAACAAGGCCCCTGGAGTAGACAACATTCCATTGGAACTTCTGACGGCCTTGGGTGAGCCAGTCCTGACAAAACTCTACCATCTGGTGAGCAAGATGTATGAGACAGGCGAAATACCCTCAGACTTCAAGAAGAATATAATAATTCCAATCCCAAAGAAAGCAGGTGCTGACAGATGTGAAAATTACCGAACTATCAGTTTAATAAGTCACAGCTGCAAAATACTAACACGAATTCTTTACAGACGAATGGAAAAACTAGTAGAAGCTGACCTCGTGGAAGATCAGTTTGGATTCCGTAGAAATGTTGGAACACGTGAGGCTATACTGACCCTACGACTTACCTTAGAGGAAAGATTAAGGAAAGGCAAACCTACGTTTCTAGCATTTGTAGACTTAGAGAAAGCTTTTGACAATGTTGACTGGAATACTCTCTTTCAAATTCTGAAGGTGGCAGGGGTAACATACAGGGAGCGAAAGGCTGTATACAATTTGTACATAAAGCAGATGGCAGTTATAAGATTCGAGGGACATGAAAGGGAAACAGTGGTTGGGAAGGGAGTGAGACAGGGTTGTAGCCTCTCCCCGATGTTATTTAATCTGGATATTGAGCAAGCAGTGAGGGAAACAAAAGAAAAGTTCGGAGTAGGTATTAAAATCGATGGAGAAGAAATAAAAACTCTGAGGTTCGCCGATGACATTGTAATTCTGTCAGAGACAGCAAAGGACTCTGAAGAGCAGTTGAACCGAATGGATAGTGTCTTGAAAGGAGGAAATAAGATGAACATCAACAAAAGCAAAACGAGGATCATGGAATGTAGTCGAATTAAGTCGGGTGATGTTGAGGGTATTAGATTAGGAAATGAGATACTTAAAGTAGTAAAGGAGTTTTGCTATTTGGGGAGCAAAATAACTGATGATGGTCGAAGTAGAGAGGATATA
Source organism: Schistocerca gregaria (assembly GCF_023897955.1). Taxonomy (NCBI): domain Eukaryota; kingdom Metazoa; phylum Arthropoda; class Insecta; order Orthoptera; family Acrididae; genus Schistocerca; species Schistocerca gregaria. The sequence goes on along the minus strand of NC_064922.1, from coordinate 925,035,283 downwards.
AAATGTAGACTGGCAATGGCAAGGAAAGCGTTTCTGAAGAAGAGAAATTTGTTAACATCGAGTACAGGTTTAAGTGTCAGTAAGACATTTCTAAAAGTATTTGTATGGAGTGTAGCCATGTATGGAAGTGAAACATGGGCGGTAAATAGTTTGGACAAGAAATGTGGTGCTACAGAAGAATGCTGAAGATTAGATGGGTAGATCACATAACTAATGAGGAAGTATTGAATAACATTGGGGAGAAGAAAAGTTTGTGGCACAACTTAACTAGAAGAAGGGACCAAGAGATGAATAGATTCAGAAGAATGTAGGTTGCAGTGGGTACTGGGAGATGAAGAGACTTGCACAGGATAGATTAGCATGGAGAGCTGCATCAAACCAGTCTCAGGATTGAAGACCACAACACCTTTCTTGAATATTCGTATGACCTGTGCAACTTTCGACTCTTTGGGTGTGGAAGTTGGCAATGTAGGTCTCACGGGGAACGTGCCAGAGACAAGTCGCTGCAGTCGTACTATCCTCTGTATTCTCGGCGGCTCAGTCGGATAGAGCGTTTGTTATGTGAGCAAGAAATGCACATTTTCAAATGTCCCCGTTGATATTTATCAACGCCTGTAAGCAGCTAATGGTCTGGATTTCATTCTTATTTCATTCTTCGAGAGCTGCAAGATCACCAATGGTATCTGCTCCGAAAGAACAGGTGTAATATTCATTCTTTAGTGTTGTATACCGTCTAGCGAATATTTGATGAAGATTCTGAATATGTGCCAAGGCGGTGTTGTGGGTTGTCTACCTTGTGAGCTGCCGGCCACGGTGGTCTCGTGGTTCTAGGCGCGCAGTCCGGAACCGTACGACTGCTGCGGTCACAGGTTCGAATCCTGCCTCGGGCATGGATGTGTGTGATGTCCTTAGGTTAGTAAGGTTTAAGTAGTTCTAAGTTCTAGGGGACTAATGACCACAGCAGTTGACTCCCATAGTGCTCAGAGCCATTTGAACCATTTTTTTACCTTGTGAGCGGAGAGTAAGTAAATCTATGACGCTGCCGCGTTTCCCCTAACGTTTGCTGAATAGATTACTTATTGATAGCACAGAGAAAAAGGTGCTATATTTCGTGAGTGTTGTTGATTTTTTAGTTTCATCACGTAACTTCGAGGGGAATCAACTATAGCCCCCTGACGCAAAACAGCTCCTGCGCCGACATGGATATGCGTAACAAAGTTCCAATTACTGCCCCCAAATTCTGGGCGCCCAGTATCTGTTTGCTGCCGATGTCGCCCCACAGTCCGACAATTGCAGTTTTATTACTGCGACTGATTGGTGCTGATTGTCCAGGTTTGTATCACGAGGGTTGGCACACAGTTTATCGGTGGAGAGGACTGATGAATAGCAGACTCTGTGTGCTCGTTAGCTGCGGCAGCGAGCGGGAAGCGTCGGGGCCAATGGCGAGAGACAAGAGTTTTAAAATTCAGGTGGCTTCCTGTGATCGATCGGACGCTCTAGAATGTGGTTTACAATCTTCACAATAGGATCTCGTTACCAATAAAGCGAGTCATTCTGAACTGGATGAATGGATTATACCGTTAAGTATTCCACAGACTTTGTAGCTAATAGGGAGATTTTTAAGCAGTAGTCCATTATCTGTTTACATGAAACTTTTTTTTTTGCAGTTCCGGATATGGAGAACCAACAGCTGTTTAATAGAATGACGACAATGAAAGTTTGTGATGGACCGGGAATCGAACCCACATTTGCCGCTTATCGCGAAAGGCCACCTTACCAATTTGCTTTTAGAGCACGGCTCACGGCCAGACACAGACTTCCATATGTCGTGAACCACGTGTTTACAACCTGTACTCGTACATACATCATGTATATTCTCATACAGGGGAGAGATTTTACTTGAAATTCGCTTGTCAGATGTCGGCTGATAAATACTATTTTCAGTGCCTACAATATTCCGAATTACGATACAAAGTTCCTTCGGACACACATTCGTGTTCAAAAGAATAACACATGTACTGCTACATCGTAATTATCTGCTAACGTCCCTTTCATTGAAGGACACAAAAATCATAATCTTCGCCATTGACTGCATATATTTAGTGCAAATACCAATGTTACATTTTCGGTTTTCAGCCGCTGGGAGTTACCTATTCATTCGAAAATTTCATTTTCAGCAGATAATTTTGCTGTTAGTAGATCGCGACAGCAATCACAAGAGCAGGGGAAGGAGGAATTGAAAAAGGCCAAAAAATACTCTAAGATTCCAATCAGATTACGTCATTGTCAGTTAGAGATTCCGAAGTCAGATACTGAATTGCAAGGCGTTCCTAGGAACAGATATAGAATCAGATAACAATTTAGTAATGGTGAAGAGTTGGCTTAAGCTCAAAAATGGTTCAAATGGCTCTGAGCACTATGGGACTTAACATCTGTGGTCACCAGTCCCCGAGAACTTAGAACTACTTAAACCTAACTAACCTAAGGACATCGCACACATCCATGCCCGAGGCAGGATTCGAACCTGCGACCGTAGCAGTCGCGCGCTTCCGGGCTGAAGCGCCTAGAACCCCTCGACCACCACGGTCGAAGTTTCAGTATAATTTTCACTTGTTAAGTCATGACGCGCCTAGAAACGCGAGACCACCGCGGCCGTCAGTAGGCTTCAGTTTATGAACATAGTCAGGAAGACACAATTCTCAAGAAGCACTAAGGAATGAAGAGATACATTAGAAGTTCTTTGTGGTTAAGGATGATGAGTTACTGTATACCTCAAAAGGAAATTCAGTAGAAGAAAAACGAACATTTCTAGAAAGGATAATCACAGAACTTAGAAAGAAAAACACACTAGAGGCCGTAGTTTTCGAATTATTAAAGAAAAATATACAAAATTAACCCTAAAATGCGTTTTTCTTGAATAACACTGAACCTGTGGCCTGCAGCGAATATGAACCGCAGTACGAAATTCAACTATATTAAATTTGCTACAAAAATTTCCTGTTCATTCGCTCTGTAGGACAAATAGTTTGCGCATCCTCAGCGAGAGAATATGAAAATGGTACCCGCGGTTTTTGAACGTATTGCGGGTTACATAAATCCTGCAGGTAGGGGCAGCTGAATCACCCTGTGTGGCGGATGTGTACTACAGCTAGGTACACATTTACTAGCAACAGAGCTGATCACGTTATCCTAAGCTAGTAGATTTAAGCAAATATGAAGTATCAACTACACTACAGCCCATTAAAATTGAAGAAGAAATGAAGCTGATAAACGGGTATTCATTGGACAAATATATAGTACTAGAACTGACATCTGATTACATTTTCACGCAATTTGGGTGCATACATCCTGTGAAATCAGTACCCAGAACAACCACCTCTGACCGTAATAATGGCCTTGATACGCCCGGGCATTAAGTCAAACAGAGCTTGGATGGCGTGCGCAGGTGCAGCTGCTCATGCAGCTTCAACACTGTACCACAGAGTAGTGACTGGCGTATTCTGACGAGCCAGTTGCTGGGCCACCATTGACCAGAAGTTTTCAATTGGTGAGAGATCTGGAGAATGTGCTGGCCAGGACAGCAGTCGAACATTTTCTGTATCCAGAAAGGCCCGTACAGGACCTGCAACATGCGGTTGTGCATTATCCAGCTGAAATGTAGTGTTTCACATAGATCGAATGAAGGGAAGAGCCACGGGTCGTAACACATCTGAAATGTAACGTCCACTGTTCAAAGTGCCGTCAATTCAAACAAGAGGTGACCGAGAGGTGTAACCAATGGCACCACATACGATCACGACGGGTGATCGACAGTACGGCGGTGACGAATACACGTTTCCAATGTGCGTTCACCGCAATGTCGCCAAACACGGATGCGATCATCATGATGCTGTAAACAGAACCTGGAGTCATCCGAAAAAATGACGTTTTGTCATTCGTGCACCCAGGTTCGTCGTTAAGTACACCATCGCGGGCGCTCCTGTCTGTGACGCAGCGTCAAGGGTGACAGCAGCCATGGTCTCCGAGCTGGTAGTCCATGTTGCTGCTAACGTCGAACTGCTCGTGCAGATGGTTGTTGTCTTGCAAACGTACCCGTCTGTTGACTCGGATGTGGCTGTACGATCCGTTACAGCCATGCGGTTATGATGCCTGTCATCTCAACTGCTAGTGATACGAGGCCATTGGGATCTAGCACGGCGTTTCCTATTACTCTCCTGAATCCACCGATTCGATATTCTGCTAACAATCATTGGTTCTCGACGAACGCGAGCAGCAATGTCGCGATACGATATAAGGCAATCGCAATAGGCTACAATCCGACCTTTTTCAAAGTCAGAAACGTGATGGTACGCATCTCTCCTCCTTACAAGAGGCATCACAACAGCGTTTCAGCAGGCAACGCCGGTCACCCGCTGTTTGTGTATGAGAAATCGGTTGCAAACTTTCCTCATGTCAGCACGTTGTAGGTGTCGCCACCGGTGGCAACAGTGTGTGAATGCTCGGAAAAGCTAATCATTTGCATATCACAGTATCTTATTCCTGTCGGTTAAATTTCGCGTCTGTAGCACGTCGTCTTCGTGGTGTAGCAATTTTAATGGCCAGTAGTGTAAGATAAGTTACAAACAATTCACATAAGAAAAATCTTAAAACGAGAGTAAGCACAATCTATCCAGTTGTACCACTCAAATCTTTTTTCGTCTTTTACCCCAGTACTGAAACTAGTACATAAATAGTTTAAAACTAAAAGAAAAACATTAAACTCCGATCCACGACAGAAAGAACAAATTATGGAGGGAAGCGATATAATTTGATGTAATGAATAATTCATTGCGTAGAAGTCTGTCACAACGAATAGTGAACGCCAAGTAACAAAATCAACAGCAACTCGGGAGGGAGTAAAGTCAGGTAATTAGCACTAAAAAGGTTGATCCCTATGTTAAAGTCAGCTCCTATGCACGAGTGCACAGAAAAAGGCAATTTTCTGAAACGTGCTCTTGAAGTTCATTTATTTCTGTATATTACGCCACCTATAAATGATTAAGGTGAAACAGATGCACACGAGCGCCGAACTCATGGAAATTGGTGAAATACCGCGAGTAATGAGGATAATGTGCAAGGGGCACTACGTTCGTAGTGTGAGGATAAGGTGAGATTTTGGGTCTGACGTGAGACTTATTACGACAGTCCGTGCAGTTGGAATGATTACTGCGTCCGGATGGCATGCCGGCTTGGTAGCTCAGCGTGTTCGGTCAGAGTGTTAGATGCCCTTGTAATGAAAAAAAAAAACTGAGGTACTTGATCAACGACTAACTTAAACGGGTGTCTCACGACGTCCGCCCCAAGCAGATGCAACGAACGAAAACGAACAAAATGAGATTTAAAAGAAAATGGTGCAGTGGTCAGCGCATCTGCCTCATAAGCGGGATACTCGGGTTCAGATCCCCTTCGGAGAGAAATTTTCGATGTTTTCCAGTGATTTAGGTCAATGTCCAATCGCAGGCAACGTCTATATATCCTTTGTCTTAAGTCTTCCTGGTTGAACAGGGGATGTCCCAAGTGAAAACTGGTACACCACTCTTCTTTTGGCTGCGCGATCTGACGATTCCTTCGCCTGACGGACGTCTGCGCACATCCGCTCCTGTCTGCACGTTCGTGTAGACCCCGACGCTGACACCCTGCACTTGGCCACGCACTGGTCTGAAGTTGCCCGCTCAGTTTGTCCACTATGTGCGGAGACGGCGCTCTCATTGCCGACCGGGAACTTCATTGATGGTCGCCAGATCGAATCTCTCTCTTGCGAAGTGGTATTCCTGTAAATGGCTCAGGAATTGCTGAGCACGCCCTTGTGGGTCACATACGAAGTTGTTGCTTGGTAACAGTCAAAGAGCATAACAACGTACAGTATCGCTAAGAACCAACGCGTTGCAGTTAACAAAAAATGGATGTGATTAGGTATGGTTCTAAATGACTTAAAGCTGAAACTGCAGTTCTGAGATGCACAATAAACATACGAGGTGTTATGCAACATTTTCGGGACTGGTGCTGCCATTGTTGGAAACCTTAATTTGAACTAATGGTCACCATCACCCTCGAAGTAATTCCCATTCGCATGTACACGCCGGTCACAGCGCTTCTGCCATTCGTCTGGAAGTCCTGTTCCTTGAGGGTGTTTATCACCGCCAGCGATGCTTCTTGAATCCTCTGTAGAGTGTCGAAACGACGGCCTTTCAACTTGAGTTTCAGTTTTGGGAATAGCGCGAAGACGCAAGGTGCCAAATCTGGCGAGTACAGTGACTGGGGTACAACCGCCATGTTGTCTTTTGCCAAAAAGGTACCGGTGAGCAAGGACATGTGACAGGGCGCGTTGTCGTGATGGAGCAGCCAGTTCCCTTGACGCCAAAGTTCGGGCCGTCGTCACCGTGAGTTTTCAAGGAGCCGTCACAAAACGTCACAGTAGTATGCGCAATTCACTGCTTGATTGGGTGGGACGGTTTCTTTGTGCACAATTCCCTTGGTACCAAAGAAAACGATGATCAGGCTGTTCACTTTGGTCTTCACCTGTCTCGCTTTTTTGGGTCTTGGAGTGCCCGGGCTCTTCCACTGGGACTATTGTTGCCTTGTCTATTGGGTCATAACCGTAAATCCAGATCTCGACGCCGGTGATAACCCATGACAAGAAGGCAGGGTCCTCAGATGCGGTCTGACGAAGGTTCGTGCACACTTCAACACACCGTGCCTTCTGATTGGCAGTCAAGATCCTTGGCACAAATTTCGTGGCGACACGATGCATGCCCAATTCATCAGTCAACATTCGTTGACATGTCCTCTAACCAATACCTGCTTCATCCGGAGGGTTTTGAATGGCTCGACGTCGATCCACATGAACCAACTGTTGAAGCTTGGCAACAACGTCTGGCGTTGTGCGGATAACGGGCCTTCCAGTGTGAGCATCATCTTCGACGTCTTTACGCCCGGCCCTGAACCGAGCATGCCACTCAAACACACGCATACGGCTCATGCTCTGTCCCCCAAACATTACAATGGTCTCCGTAGCTTTTTTCCCGAGAATCTACATCTACATCTACATATACATCCATACTCCGCAAGCCACCTGACGGTGTGTGGCGGAGGGTACCCTGAGTACCTCTATCGGTTCTCTCTTCTATTCCAGTCTCGTATTGTACGTGGAAAGAAGGATTGTCGGTATGCTTCTGTGTGGGCTCTAATCTCTCTGATTTTATCCTCATGGTCTCTCCGAGAGATATACGTAGGAGGGAGCAATATACTGCTTGACTCTTCGGTGAAGGTATGTTCTCGAAACTTGAACAAAAGCCCGTACCGAGCTACTGAACGTCTCTCCTGCAGAGTCTTCCACTGGAGTTTATCCATCATCTCCGTAATGCTTTCGTGATTACTAAATGATCCTGTAACGAAGCGCGCTGCTCTCCGTTGGATCTTCTCTATCTTTTCTATCAAACCTATCTGGTGCGGATCCCACACTGCTGAGCAGTATTCAAGCAGTGGGCGAACAAGCGTACTGTAACCTACTTCCTTTGTTGACGGATTGCATTTCCTTAGAATTCTTCCAATGAATCTCAGTCTGGCATCTGCTTTACCGACGATAAACTTTATATGATCATTCCATTTTAAATCACTCCTAAAGCGTACTCCCAGATAATTTATGGAATTAACTGCTTTCAGTTGCTGACCTGCTATTTTGTAGCTAAATGATAAGGGACCTATCTTTCTGTGTATTCGCATCACATTACACTTGTCTACATTGAGATTCAATTGCCATTCCGTGCAACTAGCGTCAATTCGCTGCAGATCCTCCTGCATTTCAGTACAATTTTCCATTGTTGCAACCTCTAGATACACCACAGCATCATCTGCAAAAAGCCTCAGTGAACTTCCAATGTCATCCACAAGGTCATTTATGTATATTGTGAATAGCAACGGTCCTATGACACTCCCCTGCGGCACACCTGAAATCACTCTTACTTCGGAAGACTTCTCTCCATTGAGAATGACATGCTGCGTTCTGTTATCTAGGAACTCCTCAATCCAATCACACAATTGATCTGATAGTCCGTATGCTCTTACTCTGTTCATTAAACGACTGTGGGGAACTGTGTCAAAAGCCTTGCGGAAGTCAAGAAACATGGCATCTACCTGTGAACCCATGTCTAAGGCCCTCTGAGTCTCGTGGACGAATAGCGCGAGCTGGGTTTCACACGACCGTCCTTTTCGAAACCCATGCTGATTCCTACAGAGTAGATTTCTAGTCTCCAGAAAAGACATTATACTCGAACATAATACGTGTTCCAAAATTCTACAACTGATCGACGTTAGATATATAGGTCTATAGTTCTGCACGTCTGTTCGACGTCCCTTCTTGAAAATGGCGATGACCTGTGCCCTTTTTCAATCCTTTGGAACGTTACGCTCTTCTAGAGACCTACGGTACACCGCTGCAAGAAGGGGGGCAAGTTCCTTCGCATACTGTGTGTAAAATCGAACATGTATCCCATCAAGGCCTTTCCTCTTTTGAGCGATTTTAATTGTTTCTCTATCCCTCTGTCGTCTATTTCTATATCTACCATTTTGTCAACTGTGCGACAATCTAGAGAAGGAAGCACAGTGCAGTCTTCCTCTGTGAAACAGTATTGGAAGAAGACATCTAGTATTTCGGCCTTAGTCTGGCATCCTCTGTTTCAGTACCATTTTGGTCACAGAGTGTTGGACATTTTGTTTTGATCCACCTACCGCTTTGACATAGGACCAAAATTTCTTATGATTTTCTGCCAAGTCAGTACATAGAACTTTACTTTCGAATTCATTGAAAGCCTCTCGCATAGCCCTCCTCACACTGCATTTCGCTTCGCGTAATTTTTGTTTGTCTGCATGGCTTTGGCTATGTTTATGTTTGCTGTGAAGTTCCCTTTGCTTCCGCAGCAGTTTTCTAACTCGGTTGTTGTACCACGGTGGCCGTTTCCCATATCTTACGATCTTGCTTGGCACATACTCATCTAACACATATTGTACCATGGTTTTGAACTTAGTCCACTGATCGTCAACACTATCTGTACTTGAGACAAAACTTTTGTGTTGAGCCCTCAGGTAATCTGTAATCTGCTTTTTGTCACTTTTGCTAAACAGAAAAATCTTCCTACCTTTTTTAATATTTCTATTTACGGCTGAAATCATCGATGCAGTAACCGCTTTATAATCGCTGATTCCCTGTTCCGCTTTAACTGATTCAAATAGTTCGGGTCTGTTTGTCACCAGATGGTCTAATATGTTATCGCCACTAGTCGGTTCTCTGTTTAACCGCTCAAGGTAGTTTTCAGATAAAGCACTTCAAAATATTTCACTGGATTCTTTGTCCCTGCCACCCGTTATGAAAGTTTGAGTCTCCCAGTCTATATCCGGCAAATTAAAATCTCCACCCAGAACTATAACATGGTGGGGAAATCTAGTCGAAATATTTTCCAAATTATTTGTCAGGTGCTGAGCCACAACAGCTGCTGAGCCCGGGGGCCTATACAGACATCCAGTTACCATGTCTGAGCCTGCTTTAACCGTGACCTTCACCCAAATCATTTCACAATTCGTATCTCCCTCAATTTCCTTCGATACTATTGCACTTCTTATCGCTATAAACACGCCTCCCCCTTCACTGTCCAGCCTATCTCTGCGGTATACATTCCAATCAGAGTTTAGGATTTCATTACTGTTTACGTCTGGTTTCAGCCAACTTTCTGTCCCTAGTACTATATGGGCGTTGTGACCATTTATTAATGAGAGCAGTTCTGGGACCTTTCTATAGACACTCCTGCAGTTTACTATTAGCACATTAATATTGTTATTCCTTGTTGCATTTTGCCTACTCCTGCCTTGCCGCGCCTCAGGAGGCGTCTTGTCGGGCCTAGGGAGGGAATTCTCTAACCTAGAAAAACCCCATGTGCGCTCCACACGTACTCCGCTACCCTCGTAGCCGCTTCCGGCGTGTAGTGCACGCCGGACCTATTGAGGGGGACCCTACATTTCTCCACCCGATAGCAGAGGTCGAGAAATTTGCACCCCAGCTCTCCGCAGAATCGTCTGAGCCTCTGGTTTAAGTCTTCCACTCGGCTCCAAACCAGAGGACCGCGATCGGTTCTGGGAACGATACTACAAATAGTTAGCTCTGATTCCACCCCGCGAGCGAGGCTTTCCGCCTTCACCAACTCCGCCAACCGCCTGTACGAACTGAGGATGACCTCTGAACCCAGACGGCAGGAGTCATTGGTGCCGACATGAACAACAATTTGCAGTCGGGTGCACCCAGTGCTCTCTATCGCCGCCGGTAGGGCCTCCTCCACACCTCGGATGAGACCCCCCCGGCAAGCAGACAGAGTGAACACTGGCCTTCTGCCCCGACCTTTCCGCTATTTCCCTAAGGGGCTCCATCACCCGCCTAACGTTGGAGCTTCCAATAACTAAAAAACCCCTCCCCCCGTGTGCCTGCTTGGACCTTACTGAAGGAGCAGCCACAAGTCCACTCACAGGCAGAGCGGGCGATGCCACACGGCCAGCCTACACATTGACCCTCCGCCTCGTGCGCCGCGAACGCCGCTGAACCCGCCACTCCCCTTGGGGAGAGGGTGGCCCAACCGCGCCCGGTACCCGCGAAGATGTCTCGACAGCAGGGACAGTGGGTGAAGCATGTAACACCTGGGGTGCACCATGCGACGCACCAGACTCCCCACTGCCGCTACACTCCGAGGCAGCAGCCTGAAGACGGATGACCGCGGCCATCAACACGCTCAGCTGTTCGCGAAGAGTGGCCAGCTCCTCCTGCGTCCGTACACAGCAGTCACACATCCTACCCATCCTAAGGAATCAATTTACTGAACAGACTTAATCAACTTTTAACTAGACTGCTAATTCACTAAAGGTGGCTGATTATTGACTAAACTGTGATTGCTAACCACTTCTTGTAGAAAACAATGAAAATAGCACTACCTGTCTCTGGACTGTATGCAAACCAAACACTAGCACTACTAGCACTATGGCTGAATAAACGGGCTCTCTCTAACTGTATTCGGAACAAACACGAAATCTATGGAACACTATTACTAGCACTGGACAATTAAAGCTTCCTAAAAGCAAAAACACGCGGAAGAAGAAGTGACAAGTAAGAAAAATACAGTTAATACTTAAATTAAGGTAGCTCATTGCACAGCAGACGTGAAGCAGATGGCGGTTAGGGCGACACAGAATTCGATACACACGCACTGCTGCGTTCGCAGATCCATGGTAAAATCGCCACAAACTAAACACAGAGTATTACGGATTTAACTGTGGACACGCAACACGTGCTCCCAGCTGAATGCCACTCCACACACTGGCTCATCAGATATGCAGCTCTCGCCACCTAGCGGTGAAAAGATCTACTACACCTTCTTTCCAGATGGCAGCACCAGTCCCGAAAATTTTGGAGTCCACCTCGTACGTACTGAATGGCTGAAATGTTTTCATTCCAAAACCAAGTCAAATACAGTGTTGCTGCTTTAGCCTCAGGCAGGCTGTCTCAACCAGTCAAGCGGTATTCAGGCCCGCTAGGTACCTATATTCCCAGGAGCTGTTACAAAGCCTGGTGTAACCTGGTGCAACACAACAGTCTACAGTAGTGGTGGGCCGGACTGTTACACACAGTGATGCGCTTCTACACTGCCTATATGACGGGAGGGGACACTGCCTCTTCTCAAAACACATCTGCTCATCGCCAGTACCAATGATCTTCACACAGCCATTAACAGGACCTCCGCTGGCGCCGTGACTTCCATCGGCGCTGTGCGTTCGTCGGCCGCAATTTCCACCATCTATTAGGGGAAACTGCCGGTCTATGAGCCGTTAGCCAGCCCTGGTAGTTCTGGGCTTCAAATCGGTACCGCTGAGGCAGTGGCACGACTTGGCTGCCATCGTCTGGCGCTCCACCCAATCTCTGACATTCCTGAGTCTGAGCTGACCCATCTGTATGCATCTGACAGCCACATTGGATCGCGTGCAGTTTCTGCCAACCTGCAGACTAACCACGCCTGTTGCAGACCCGACACCAAGACTGCGTCGCTGGAGGCGGTGTTACGAGTCGCAACACTCTGCTGTCTCAGCTGACTGACTCGCTGCCGCCTGGCATTGTAAGCACATTGTTGACGTGCCGTTAGAAAGCACCGTGAAATACTGTGCCAGCATTGTTGACTGCACACTCGCCTCGGTACGGTGAGACGCCATTCCACAGCCTTCCGCACACGCCATTGTGGGAAAAGAGTGGACGTTCCACAGCATTGCCGTCAGAGAAGAGGTAAACACAAGCATCAGCCATAACGTAGATGATGTCTTAGCGCATCGGGCTGCTCTCGAACTGAAGTCACCGTATACAGGGTACTTAGTAGTACGAGAAGACAATATCCACTGAACAGCAATGGCAAGAGATGTGGAATGTCTCCCAACAACGAAAGGGTGATATTATGAGATATTACACCCTCAAATTCGCACAAGTGCTTGGTTTAAAAGGATGCACTGGACCGATCTACGATTTCCACGGTCATTCGACTCTGCTTTTACCATGCCTTATTTCCTGTACATCTGAATAGTATCACCATTTGCGGTTCCTGCGCATGTGACTGCGATTACGAAACAGGCGTTGATGTAAGCTACATTTTGTTTTCGTGTTCCAAATTTGAAGTGGACGATCGGAAATTCTGAAGACTTTGACGAGTATGGGTTACCTCCTCCCTCAGTCAGAGGTCTTCGCTTTTGGTTTCTAAGGATATTCGCTTCTATAAAGTGAGTGTTAATTTTCTTAATAGCACACCGAAAAATCTGTAGCACTAGTATTTTCCTTCATCTGTATCACCTATTATCAAATTTAAGAAGTAATGTGGATTAATAACATAAATATGGTTAGTTTACGTACCATTCTATTTTTAAACATTTGTTGTGGAAAACAATTAACTGCTTGAGCTTTCAAATCTGTAAATAAGTATTTATATATTTTCTATTTACAATCATCGGTTCTATGTAAATAGTCCGTCAAAGGACTAGATCTGTTGCCGTGCACCACTTCAAAATTGTTTAGAAAATATTTGTTAAAGACGTCTTACGTTTCTATTTCCATTGGACTTTTGAGATTCCAGCATGACGGAATCCCAGCTCACTTCGCACATTGGATTCATTAGTACCTCAATCGGAAGTTCCCGGAATACTTGAGAAGAAAGAGAGGTCCTGTTTCATAATGTGGGCCCACAGTCATAATATATTTCTTTAAAGTCAGTACCACCATTAGACTGCTGATTATTTACAGTGTTACATTTACACTTACACAATCATGATTTCGGCTTCAATGTGCCATTATCAAGTGTTTTAAGTACTGCGTTGTTTCATTACTGAGTACACCATCTCAGTTATGAAGCAAAGCAGTAGGGTCTGCCATATATATCGACTCTTAGACAATGTGTCTAATAGTGTATTTTAATAAGACGGTATACCATCTTATGCAGTTTATAACATTTGATAATGGCACTTTGAAGCCGAAATCATGGTTGTGTAAGTGTAAATGTAACGCTGTAAATAATCAACAGTCTAATGGTGGTACTGACTTTAAAGAAGGTCCTGTTTCGTATACAGCGCTTTCACCACTCTGGCTGGCTTCGATTTTGTTTCCCTTCTAGAATCACGTACGGCTTCTCGTGTGTCACTACCGGCTGAAGCTAGTATTTTCGGCAACAATTCTCGCTGTCTCTGACGGTGTCCAAACAACACTCGTTGCGTTCGAACAGCGTCCGGGGGAACTTTGAATAGCCGCTCGTTGCTGCCGGGACAATGTCGCTTAACTGATTTCTCCGATTTTCCGGATTACGGTCAGGTGCCAAATTTGACTTAGCGGCCCCCATGTTACCTCGAGAATGCCGAATTTTCAATTCTTTAATACACTACACTGAGAGAGTGCTTTAAAACGCACACAAGGTAAAGGAAAATGGTGGATTCCGTAAAGCTGCAAAAGAATCAACTACCCGTTATCTGGACGTCGGGGGCTGCGTGGTTCGCTTCGTGGCCGATGCTTTTGTCTTTAGGGACGTTGCAACGCCAGACCACTGTAGCGAAATCCAGGGAGACCGGTAAAAGAGCAGAGACTGAGGCTGTGGCTGGCAGCTGCTAATCACTCTCAAAAACAAACCCTTGCTTTCGTACACTACTTTCAAGTGAGCAACAGTTCCTTTCCCGCTGAAAAGGTCGTACGCCGAAAGTCTCTCCATTTACATCCACTGAAGCCTTGTCTCAAAAACTGCTGCTGCACACAGAAACATACGAAGCAAGCAACGACAACGCATTGCTGCTGCGTCCTATCGCGATTGCACGGCAAATTTAAATGGAGTCACTATTGTTTGTTCAAAGAGCGTTGTGAATGCAACATTTTCTGGATGTATTGTACATGCTGTGAATTACTATTATAGGTCTAGTTGGATTTTTGATATCGTACGATTTGAAATTCGTTTCATTTTCATTCTTAACGATCGATTTAGTATTTCCCCGATTTGAGTTCTTTCTCAGCTTGGTACATTTGCACTTCTCCATCATTCTTGACTACTGTGCATAACACCCCCAATCCGCCATGCTGATTATGTTGTGTCTCAGCCACAAACCAGAATACTAACAGAGGGAGAGACAAGCATTTTAAAATTCTTTTCGCATCGTGTGTCGCCCAGCCCTTCTGAAATGTGTTTTAGAATCTGCAGAATAGAAATCAGAAACAACTAGAAATGAAGATTGAGTAAAGTGAATAGACGAAGACTGGATTATATAGTTCAGGATTTCCTATAATTCGTGGCTGGTACGTCCCATTTTAAAACACAACGACTGCACTCGACGAATATCGTGCATTTGCATTCACTTTGTTAAATGGGCTCATTAAATCACTCTGCCAACTCGGAGGAGTACAAAAGAATAGCTGCTTCTCACTTGGGTTATCATGAAATTCTGTCTCTTTGCGTGCAAATACTGTTGATTAAAATGTTTCCCAGAAGTAATATTCGAATTGCCTACTCCCAACTGCTACGCAAGCACTCTATAGCCATTCAGAGATCTCGGAGCTGCCAGTGAGTCTGGTCACGTCGACTGAGCTGTGCTGCAGCTCGCGTTGGTGCTGTTTGTAGGTTTGCGCGATGTGTTGGTGGCCAGACGGTATCGTTTAGTTGGCATGGTTGCGGTTGATCGTCTTCTTCTCGTGTTGACTGTCACCACTCGGTTTCGCAAGCGTTGCCTGTCGGCTACTGGCAGCAGCCGCGGTTATCGATATGTAGTAACTGCTGCCCTATCTTTGGGTCGACGTTGTTGTTTTTCCGGGTGTTGTGAATGGGTCATTTCGGTTGGGGACTCAGAAGGCTGGTCCGCGAAGTGCCAGAAGACTCCGGAACGGCTGGCGGCACGCATGGACTGCCGGATGAAGGGCTGTGGTCACGAGGTTACACGACCTCGTCGTAAACCTGATCCAGCAAGCTTTCAGATAAGTGGATTTCAATCCAAGTAGAGATACCTCCACCATTGTGACATCTCGCGATTCTCCAGTGACTTGGGTTCGTGTTGCTGCTCGTAGAGTCGCCGAGGTGAAGAGCAGCGAGTGGAGTGCTTGGGGAAGGTGGTTCTGATTATCTTTCCTCGACTTCTTATCACTATGTACTGCGTTCAACTTGTTACAATTTGTTAAGATCAACCAGCGGTAATTATTCTTGCCTGGTGGCCGCTAAGGCCCCAGTTACCTGCCCTGGGGGTCAGTGTATGTAACGGCAGATTACGTTTCCTCGCCTTACCGCTGCTGTCCGGTGCAATTTTGACAGCTTTCTTGATTGTAGGCCGATTGGTCACTCTACCACTCTGGTCATAGTGATTCCTTTCTCGTTCCGGGCATTCTAAACACAGTATTCTCGGGACGTAGTGCAGACCGACGGTTCCGGCTTTGGCGTATTGCTCTATCATTGCATTTGGTTTATCGGACGTCAGCTTCAGCAAGATTATCATTACTCATTCGTTAGACTGCCACTAGTTTGCGTTACCATCTTGTGAAGTGAATGCAACTCTTGGCTACCTATCTCATCGCTCGCGAAGTGTTTGTTGCCGGACCTCCTCTGAGGTAGATTTCTGGAGGACCGTCTGTGGCCTCTTGGTTCTTGTAAGACATCTGTGTTCTAAAAGAAGGTTTGATGGCCAGTAGTTCAGTGTAACGCTCGTTCAGCCCACGCCTTCTGCGGGTATAATCTGCCTCAGTACCCTTTAAGGAAGTTATTTACTGGTCCTTGTGTTTTACTGTTGTATTATTAATTACAATACCTTGTGATGCCTACATTAAAGGTTATATATATCTAATTAATTGTTCCGGTCACCTTCTGGAATAAATATAGCACTGTAGTTTTCAGTGGATGTTAAGGGTTGTGTTACAAAATTTATTATCATCTTATTTCACCATTTGGTGATCAATTGCTTGTTCTCTTAATTATACTTTTGCTATTGTATTCGCTGTTTTAAAGCAGATTTCTAAGTTTTCTTATATTATTGCCGTTCCTAGTGTGTAACGTTTTCAGCCGTGATTGCCGTCACTTTCCTTAAAATTCTAATTTGGTATTTTTATTTAGGCAGGAAGCCTTTAGAACCTTATTTACTGCCATTCCTGGCGTCTGATGCCTACTGCTGTGTTTGTTGTGGTTTGTCTTTAATATTTCAATACCTTTAAATTGTAAGTTGCAGTGAGTTTTAAACAATTCTTAATTTATTGCCATTCCTGGCGTGCAAGACCTTCTGCCCAGAACCCAGTGGCTTGCTTTAAAACATTATCTGCTGTATATGTATTTAAATGTGATTTTCTAAATTATAACTCAATGAAAATGCACTATTATCTACAGTTATTTACTCCTTCATTAATGACGTGTGGTATTTTTATGTATTGTTGAGTCTGGAATTACTGGTTTAAAATAAATTCTGTGTAACTGTAAAAGGCAACCAATACAAACTGATTATGGCTCCGTCCACAATCGTAACCGAAACCTGCCTTCCCTTGACTACCAGGTTTCAGCGATAGTTCTATTTTTAAAGAGCAAAACGCAGGCAGTGTAATGGTAATATTTTCCACACGTGTCTCTAGTCACCTCCAACGCGAGGAAACGGAAACGCCAACAAACGCACTAGCTTCCACGAACACTTGCAACAATTTCGTGGAAGGCTAATATTTCACCAGTAAGTGGCCATCTCTGTCTGATGTTCTTGGAGCGAAGCAAAAGCGCAGCCTGCAGTATGTCAGGAGATATTACTGCAAGTAAAATTCACGTGCCGTTCGTTTCCTCTCGTGGTAAGATTTAAAAATAGGTTGAGCGCTCTGTTAGGTGTATT
Organism: Schistocerca gregaria; assembly: GCF_023897955.1. Classification (NCBI taxonomy): domain Eukaryota; kingdom Metazoa; phylum Arthropoda; class Insecta; order Orthoptera; family Acrididae; genus Schistocerca; species Schistocerca gregaria. The sequence goes on along the minus strand of NC_064922.1, from coordinate 925,017,862 downwards.
TCACAGGGTTTAGACCTGTAAACACCTGCCTTGATGTTCGTAACTAGACAGCTGGATCTGTTTAGGAAGTATCCATTTGCCGTTGCACGCCGCCTCTCGGACATGACGGTCGACGCAAATACAGAACACGTGTCTCTGAGTACTGATATTCTTCGTTTCAGAAGTATAGGTGGCAGAGATGTTACAGACGGCTTGCGAGGTTTTATCGTAGAATGCGGGTCGTACATCTTAATCTACACTCCTGGAAACGGAAAAAAGAACACATTGACACCGGTGTGTCAGACCCACCATACTTGCTCCGGACACTGCGAGAGGGCTGTACAAGCAATGATCACACGCACGGCACAGCGGACACACCAGGAACCGCGGTGTTGGCCGTCGAATGGCGCTAGCTGCGCAGCATTTGTGCACCGCCGCCGTCAGTGTCAGCCAGTTTGCCGTGGCATACGGAGCTCCATTGCAGTCTTTAACACTGGTAGCATGCCGCGACAACGTGGACGTGAACCGTATGTGCAGTTGACGGACTTTGAGCGAGGGCGTATAGTGGGCATGCGGGAGGCCGGGTGGATGTACCGCCGAATTGCTCAACACGTGGGGCGTGAGGTCTCCACAGTACATCGATGTTGTCGCCAGTGGTCGGCGGAAGGTGCACGTACCCGTCGACCTGGCACCGGACCGCAGCGACGCACGGATGCACGCCAAGACTGTAGGATCCTACGCAGTGCCGTAGGGGACCGCACCGCCACTTCCCAGCAAATTAGGGACACTGTTGCTCCTGGGGTATCGGCGAGGACCATTCGCAACCGTCTCCATGAAGCTGGGTTACGGTCGCGCACACCGTTAGGCCGTCTTCCGCTCACGCCCCAACATCGTGCAGCCCGCCTCCAGTGGTGTGGCGACAGGCGTGAATGGAGGGACGAATGGAGACGTGTCGTCTTCAGCGTTGAGAGTCGCTTCTGCCATGGTGCCAATGATGGTCGTATGCGTGTTTGGCGCCGTGCAGGTGAGCGCCACAATGAGGACTGCATACGACTGAGGCACACAGGGCCAACACCCGGCATCATGGTGTGGGGAGCGATCTCCTACACTGGCCGTGCACCTCTGGTGATCGTCGAGGGGACACTGAATATTGCACAGTACATCCAAACCGTCATCGAACCCATCGTTCTACCATTCCTAGACCGGCAAGGGAACTTCCAACAGGACAATGCACGTCCGCATGTATCCCGTGCCACCCAACGTGCTCTAGAAGGTGTAAGTCAACTACCCAGGCCAGCGAGATCTCCGGATCTGTCCCCCATTGAACATGTTTGGGACTGGATGAAGCGTCGTCTCACGCGGTCTGCACGTCCAGCACCAAGGCTGGTCCAACTGAGGCGCCAGGTGGAAATGGCATGGCAAGCCGTTCCACAGGACTACATCCAGCATCTCTACGATCGTCTCCATGGGAGAATAGCAACCTGCATTGCTGCGAAAGGTGGATATACACTGTACTAGTGCCGACATTGTGCATGCTCTGTTGCCTGTGTCTATGAGCCTGTGGGTCTGTCGGTGTGATCATGTGATGTATCTGACCCCAGGAATGTGTCAATAAAGTTTCCCCTTCCTGGGACAATGAATTCACGGTGTTCTTATTTCAATTACCAGGAGTGTATGATCTAATAGAAAGCGTCGGATGCCATTTAAGGCTATTCGCAGATGATGCAGTTATTTATCCAAAGTAGAAACGACAGAAGTTAGTAAGAGTCTGCAGAACGACCTGCAGAGAATTGATAAATGGTGCAGATTCTGGCAGTTGACCCTGAACGTAAATAAGTGTAACATATCGTGCATACATAGGAAAAGGATTCCACTACTGTGCAGCTACACTACTGACGACAAACAGAAAGTGCAATGTCCATATAAAACAGGTAGTGGGAAAAGCAGACACAGGACTCACGTTCATCGGAAGAATCTTAAGGAAATGTAACTCACCCACGAAGGAAGTGGCTTATAAGGCGTTTGTTCGCCCGATTCTTGAGTATTGTTCATCGATCTGGGATCCCTATCAGGTAGGACAGATAGAGGAGATAGAGGAGATCCAACGAAGAGCGGCACGTTACGTCACGGGATCGTTTAGCTGGCCAGAGAGCGTTGCGATGATGCTAAACAAGCTCCACTGGCAGACGTTACAAGAGAGACGTTTCGGTAACAGTAACAGTAGGGGAAGGTTGGTTAAGTTGACGAGTAGTTTAAGATGAATTTTGAAGTTCTCCGATAATTCTACAGATGAAGCTACATGCACTATGGTAGTGCTTCCTTAGCGCGCTGTGAAGGCATGTCTGTTGAAAAATATCCGATCCACCAACGATGGCGCACAGCTCGAGATACGAACAGGAATTGCATTGTTGCCGGTTCAAAACGACGGCAGCGGTAATCGCATATACGTGCTCTATGCTTGAAGAAAGCTTATATACTGTGAATTATATCACTCACTTACTTTTGACTGTGCGTGCTGGCGTTTCTACTTTGCTACAGAAATTTCGGGACAGCACTTTTCAGGGGGAGTCAGACAACATATTACTTACCCCCACATACATCTCGCGTCTTGACCACTAGGAGAAAATTCGAGAAATTAGAGCCAATACAGAGATTTACCGAAAATCTATCTTCCCACGCACTACTCGCGAGTGGAACAGCGTTGGAGGGATCAGATAGTGGTACTGAAAGTTCCTTCCACCACACACCATTAGGTGGCTTGCGGAGTATGATGTAGATGCAGAATATCTTTCCTTACGCATCATCCATCAAGATAACCTCACGAGACAAGTAGTCTGCACCATCTTTCTGCGGATTGTGCAAACTTTGTTCTGTGTTTTATCGTATTTTATCGGTTTGTTTACGATTTTCTCTGAGACGGAAGTGGGAAACTAGCCCAGCATTTGGCTAAACGAGCGTGGAAAAGTGTCTAACAACTACATTGTACTAGCAGTAGGGGAAGGTTGGGTAAGTTGACGAGTAGTTTAAGATGAATTTTGAATTTCTCCGATAATTCTACAGATGAAGCTACATGCACTATTGTAGTGCTTCCTTAGCGCGCTGTGCAGGTATGTCTCTTGAACTATATCTGATCCACTTAAGGTGGTGCACAGCTCGAGATACCGACCGGAATTGCATTGTTGCCGGTTCAAAGCGACGGCTGAGGTATTCGCATATACCTTCTCTGCGCTTGAAGAAAGCTTATCCGCTGTAAATTATGTCTCTCACTTGCTTTTGCAGAATTTGTTGCTTAGCATCACCATCAGGCGTGGGAACTTGCCAGTAATAGAATAAAAATTCCCTAAATAACTCGCTACGGTGAGGTTTAATGCTCACAATGGTTACGACATTAACAACAGTGCACTGAGACCAGAACTGAACTTTCATTGGCTGTCGGTGGATGCGTGACTAAGAGGGACAGAACAAGCCTAAGCTCGACAGCCATCGTTCGTGACTCCCAAGTGTGGCCTCGCTTGGTAGTTTTGATTTGTTTTGTTAAGAATAGTGGTTTGGAAGAGGACCCCGTTTTTATACAGTATTTTCTATGTTTTAAACAAGTTTCATGTAAGCACATGTTTATGTTAGTATATATTAGTTGCTTCGGCTTAAGCCTTATAGATTTACTGATGCTTTAATAACTGTTTAATGAAGTTATTTTGCAAGACTTTCTTCATATTTAAGTCTGTATACAAAGTGTCAACTGCGGTTAGGATGTCGAGTTTATTAGATTAGATTAGATTAGATTAATACTTGTTCTATAGATCATGAATACGACACTTCGTAATGATGTGGAACGTGTCAGGTTAAAGAAAGATGTCTGTACAAGATATTACATTACACAAAATATTGCATGACACTAATGCTTAAGTTTTTTTTCCCTCCCTTAATTTATATCTAAAAATTCAGGAAGTGAGTAGAAGGAGTTGTCATCTAGAAATTGTTTTAATTTATTATTAAATGTTGGTTGGCTATCTGTCAGGCTTTTGAAGCTGTTTGGTAGGTGACCAAAGACTTTTGTGGCAGCATAATTTTCCCCCTTCTATGCCAAAGTCAGATTTAACCTTGCATAGTGAAGATCATCCTTTCTCCTGGTGTTATAGCTATGCACACTGCTATTACTCTTGAACTGGGCTAGATTATTAACAACAAATTTCGGAAGTGAATATATATACTGTGAGGTTACAGTGAGGATCCCTAGAGCCTTAAATAGATGTCTGCAAGATGAGCGTGGGTGGACTCCAGCAATTATTCTGATTACACGTTTTTGAGCAATGAATACTTTTCTACTCAACGATGAATTACCCCAGAATATGATACAAGCGGCGATGATGTCGAATACTCCTTTCGCCATTACCCTATGCAGATCTTGGCAAATTATTACTGCCCTTACCTACTTCTAACTCTACATCTACCCCTGCTTTACCTCCGTTCTCTTAAGCTACAGCTAAAGGAGGTCCATGAAACCGAAGAAATAACTTGCCATCGCTATGACTAGCCAGTACACCGTTAAAATAGCTCTGAAGAAAAGACACACAGAAAAGAAGAAGAGACAAGAAAGAAAAATTACGAAATGTAAGAGAATGCGTATGCAGTGGCAAAAAATGAACGAAGGTCCTAAAGAAGAAAAGAGATGAAGGAAAGAGGAAACTGAGGAGAAGAAACAAGAAAAAAAATGAAGAGGAATAAAAACATTAAAAGGGAAAGCGAATGCAAAGGCAACAAAAAAAAACGTCCTAAGCGTAAACTTGCATTCGGCGGAGATTTTGGAGGATCCTATTACAGATTTCTGAGACTCACCTTCAGACTCATTCATCGAAATTGAGTACACCGACCGTGATTCCAATTACGTCGATGGAAGAGACTGCATCCTTCGCCGTGAGATTGGAAAGACAGAGATGCTGTATCAGTGTTCTCGATGTCAAGAGTGGATTCTTGCGCAGTGTACGGGTTTAAATTACAGCGAAACAAATAAGAAATGTTATATATGTCACTTTTGTGATAAATAGGAAAACACCAATAAAATGTTTTGAATTCCCAAAGAAAATGTTCATTTCGTCATCTTACCTATACCCCTAAGTCATCTTACGCTTCCTCTAGGGTAAGATGACGGATGCTACTGTCACTAACTAAAATAGGTCTATCTGAAAACTGGTAATTTTGCAGGAAATTTCTAAGAGTTCAGATTTAATGAGGATACTTGATGTAATACGTTTTCTGCAAATAAACTATTTGGCTTCAATATTAAGACGGTATCTGTTCTTTCGGACATGTTCGAAAGAACAGATACCATCTTCATATCGTTAAGGCTAATCGGCTATTCACTCCAGTCTTCTGTGCTGGAAGCACACGCATTGCTCGAACTCTTACGGGACTCGGTATAATTGTCTGCCGCGAGTAATGAGAGCAATGGTCAGGGACACTACGAGTGTAATGTGTGGACATTAAGTTACGAATGTTGATCTGCAGTCGCACTATCCTCTATGCACTCGTTGGCTCAGATGGATTGAGTGTCTGCCACGTAAGCAGGAGATCCCGTGTTCGAGTCCCGGTCAGGGCACACACTTTCAACTGTCCACGTTAATGTATATCAACGCCTGTTGACAGCTTAGGGTCTTGATTTAATTATCATTTCATTTGACTTCAAAGTGAAGGTGAGAAAAGTCATAACATACCTTAATGTCGTCAGCTTACCCGACTTTCGCCTATATTTGCAGAATTCAGTACTACTTATGAAATAAGACTCGCAGAGAGTTTTGTAACTATTTCTGTAATACAATTTATATTCAGCATGATGTTAAACTTGGTTAATGTGGGCATTTTACGCATCACCAAATTTCAAAAATGGTTCAAATGGCTCTGAGCACTATGCGACTTAACACCTGAGGTCATCAGTCCCCTAGAACGTAGAACTACGTAAACCTAACTAACCTAAGGACATCACACACATCCATTCCCGAGGCAGGATTCGAACCTGCAACCGTAGCAGTAGCGCGGTTCCGGACTGAAGCACCTAGAACCGCTCGGCCATCGCGGCCGGCTCACATAGTTTACCATATACATTTAACAAAAGGAAGAAAGTGAAGAAAAAAGATGCACCACGAAGGATTTATCCGAATGGGCCGAAATCGATAGATTTACAATCACAGATAGACGATGACTAAAGTTTCAGAAAAACTGGATGATTCATTCAAAAGAATGGGCTTCGAGAACTGAGGTCAACAACGGGTTGGACCACCTCTGACCTTGTGCAAACAGTTACTCGGCTTGCTATTGATTGACAGATCTGTTAGATGCCCTGAGTAATATCGTGCCAGATTAAAATCGGCGCTTTGGATCTTAAAAACCGCGAGCTGGTTGGACGGCCCTGCCCACAATGCTCCAGACATTCTGAACTGGGAAGAGATCAGGTGACATTGCCGGCCAACGTAGCGCTTGGAAAGTACGAATACAAGCAACAGAAACGCTCGCATTGTGTGGGCGGGCGTTACCGTTCTGAAATAAAATCCCAGGATGACTTGCCGTGGAGGGCAACAAAACCGGTCGGAGAATATCTTCGATGTGCCGCTGTGTTCTAAGGGCGCTTGGGATCCTCCTACGAAGAGAAATGGCATCCCAAACCAATACCTATGGTTGTCTGGCCGTTTGGCATGCGACAGTCAGGTTAATATTCCACCGTCTGTAGTGTCTCTAGATATGTCTTCGACCTAGAATCTCATTGACTGGAGCGCACTGAATGCTGCTGACCAGTGAAGACGTGTCCCGAGACGGCCCAGGGGTACCAACCTGATTGTCGCCCTCCATAAAACCCGACCACCATGAGCGATTGTCTGCAGTGCTACTAATGTAGTAGGCGTGGGCTTCGTGTCTATCTTGGCCACAATAATGCGTTCACTATGCTGTTTGTAGTAGCTTACCCGTACTTCTATTTTTTTGTTCATTATGAAACCAACTCCTGCATTACCCCTATTTGATTTTGTATTTATAACCCTGTATCCACCTGAAGAAAAGTCTTGTTCCTCCTGTCACCGAACTTCGCTAATTCCCACTATATCTAACTTTAACCTATCCATTTCCCTTTTTAAATTTTCTAACCTACCTGCCAGATTAAGGGATCTGACATTCCACGCTCCGACCCGTAGAACACCAGTTTTCTTTCTCCTGATAACGACGTCCTCTTGAGTAGTTCCCGCCCGAAGATCCGAATGGGGGACCATTTTACCTCCGGAATATTTTACCCAAGAGGACGCCATCATCATTTAATCATACAGTAAAGCTGCATGCCCTCGGGAAAAATTACGGCTGTAGTTTCCCCTTGTTTTCAGCCGTTCGCAGTACCAGAACAGCAAGGCCGTTTTGGTTAGTGTTACAAGGCCAGATCAGTCAATCATCCAGACTGTTGCCCCTGCAACTACTGAAAAGGCTGCTGCCCCTCTTCAGGAACCACACGTTTGTCTGGCCTCTCAACAGATACCCCTCCGTTGTGGTTGCACCTACGGTACGGCTATCTGTATCGTTGAGGCATGCAAGCCTCCCCACCAACGGGAAGGTCCATGGTCCATGGGGGGAGGATATGCAGCATAGTAAAACAATTATGACCAGATTTAGAATAAGTGCACAGTAATATGACCGTGTAGTGTGTAAGAAAAAGTAGGCATATCAAGGGAGGACGAGGTGCACTTGTTACAAAAACAGGTCTTTGCTCGTTTCTAGGACGCTCGGCATAATTCACAGGATACTGGCCTACTATGTTATGCACATCAAGCTGCGCGTGACTTCGATTACAGTACTTTTTTCCGGGTTCGATTCCCGGCGGGGTCAGAGATTTTCTCTGCTGCGTGATGGCTGGGTGTTGTGGTGTTGTCCTTAGGTTAGTTAGGTTTAAGTAGTTCTAAGTTCTAGGGGACTGATGACCATATATGTTAAGTCCCATAGTGCTCAGAGCCATTTGAACCATTTGAACAGTACTTTCAAGGGATGCAGTGGATGGTTGCACTACTTTACACAATGTTACATAATTTGATGACGTAAGATAATGACATTCTAAACAGAGTCAACTTGACGATGCACAGCAAATCGCGGAATTGGCCCGAAAATTTATAGATCAGATAATCAAACTTATCCCAGTAAGGTCTTTGGTTTCATCTTCCACCAATCGGGATTTGAAGAGGAAATACATGTAAAAGGATGCCTGGGAAACTAAAGGTACATAGGACGTTGTATCAAGATTAATTAACAACAATGCCTTAACGCGTTGGCATACAATTAAACCGACTTTTAATTTGGATCATAAATTGCCTGAAAACTTATTTATTGTTCTGCGAGAAGTTGGAGGCGCTCTGTCCTATAATTATTTCTTGTGCACATTGACCTTACATGTAGGTAATATTTACGTCACAGCAAACAAGAGTGGGAAAATGGGTGTAAGGTAACTGCAGCTATGGTATGAACATTGCTTTCATCAGATAATTCGATTCTTTGTCTGCGTATAAAAATTCATATATCTTTGGAGAAAACTATCCCTCCTGAAAAGAGTGCAACACGGCGGTTCATACCACATGGGACCACCGAACAAATGGAGTGTCTGGATGTTTTTTTCAGTGTCTATAAAACGTACTGTGGCACTATCTGCAGCTTTGCCTTAAAGGATATCTAGTTTCACGACAGGCTTCACGAAAGATGGTTTCGCATTCGGTTGCATGCCGTAACATTCCGTCAGTTCTCATCACCCCGTTACATCAATTTGACTCCATATGCATTCTTTAAGAGTTGACACCTAGCTGAATGAGCTGCACTCTTTGTAAGCCCCAAGGAATTCGCCTTCGATCTTGATGGTGCGAACCCCCTCTGGTCACTGTGGCGCACCGTTTTTCATTAGGTGCTCATGGTGCAAGGTACTGGTTTGTTGCTGGCCGGAGTGGCCGAGCGGCTCTTGGCACTACTGTCTGGAACCGCGCGACCGCTACGGTAGCAGGTTCGAATCCTGCCTTGGGCATGGATGTGTATGACGTCCTTAAGTTAGATAGGTTTAAGCAGTTCTAAGTTCTAGGGGACTGATGACCTCAGAAGTTAAGTCCCATAGTGCTCAGAGCCATTTGACAATTTTTGAACTGGTTTGTTTTGACCATTTGTTGAATCACGATTATGTCCATTTTGTGAAGTGTAATTCAGACACCCTGTAGAAGGCTGATCTCTGCACTTCTCACTCATTTCCTATCGCTCTCCTGATGCACATGGTGCATTGTTAACACAACACTTTAAAATGAGCCTTACTAAAGATTGCCCTTCCTACCTCGCATTCAACGGGTTTCTTGTTACACTGTATTTAGAGTATCGAACATCAAAACTCGTTCATGAAAAATGCTGTAAGCATTGTCTACCACATGGACCTTTGAAGAAAACGGTACAGGAATTATGAGTTGAACATTGCTCCTGTTAGAAGAAAACTCGCTTCTCAAAATTGCAAGAGTATCACATGTTCACCACTCTCACTTTACAGCAGCAATATGATAATCGGCGGTATCGTACACACCTTGGGAAACAGTAGCAATTCAAGAAGATGTGCATTAGCTGTAGACATAGCATGTTAGAAACGTCAGTATTCACTTGATCACATGATCACACTGACAGAACCGCAGGCACATAGACACAGGCAACAGAGCATGCACAATGTCGGCACTAGTACAGTGTATATCCACCTTTCGCAGCAATGCAGGCTGCTATTCTCCCATGGAGACGATCGTAGAGATGCTGGATGTAGTCCTGTGGAACGGCTTGCCATGCCATTTCCACCTGGCGCCTCAGTTGGACCAGCGTTCGTGCTGGACGTGCAGACCGCGTGAGACGACGCTTCCTCCAGTCCCAAACATGCTCAATGGGGGACAGATACGGAGATCTCGCTGGCCACGGTAGTTGACTTACACCTTCTAGAGCACGTTGGGTGGCACGGAATACATGCGGACGTGCATTGTCCTGTTGAAACAGCAAGTTTCCTTGACGGTCTAGGAATGGTAGAACGATGGGTTCGATGACGGTTTGGATGTACCGTGCACTATTCAGTGTCCCCTCGACGATCACCAGAGGTGTACGGCCAGTGTAGGAGATGGCTCCCCACACCATGATGCCGGGTGTTGGCCCTGTGTGCCTCGGTCGTATGCAGTCCTGATTGTGGCGCTCACCTGCACGGCGCCAAACACGCATACGACCATCACTGGCACCAAGGCAGAAGCGACTCTCATCGCTGAAGATGACACGTCTCCATTCGTCCCTCCATTCACGCCTGTCGCGACACCACTGGAGGCGGGCTGCACGTTGTTGGGGCGTGAGCGGAAGACGGCCTAACGGTGTGCGGGACCGTAGCCCAGTTTCATGGAGACGGTTGCGAATGGTCCTCGCCGATACCCCAGGAGCAACAGTGTCCCTAATTTGCTGGGAAGTGGCGGTGCGGTCCCCTACGGCACTGCGTAGGATCCTACGGTCTTGGCGTGCATCCGTGCGTCGCTGCGGTCCGGTCCCAGGTCGACGGGCACGTGCACCTTCCGCCGACCACTGGCGACAACATCGATGTACTGTGGAGACCTCACGCCCCACGTGTTGAGCAATTCGGCGGTACGTCCACCTGGCCTCCCGCATGCCCACTACACGCCCTCGCTCAAAGTCCGTCAACTGCACATACGGTTCACGTCCACGCTGTCGCGGCATGCTACCAGTGTTAAAGACTGCGATGGAGCTCCGTATGCCACGGCAAACTGGCTGACACTGAGGGCGGCGGTGCAGCTAGCGCCATTCGACGGCCAACACCGCGGTTCCTGGTGTGTTCGCTGTGCCGTGCGTGCGATCATTGCTTGTACAGCCCTCTCACAGTGTCCGGAGCAAGTATGGTGGGTCTGACACACTGGTGTCAATGTGTTCTTTTTTCCATTTCCAGGAGTGTATTAAATGGATTGTAGTTTAATGCGATTGTACCCCCACGTTTATTCCTCCGATTACAGGTCTATTTCTGGCGAAACGAAGAAAATGCTTCAGACAAAACTTACGTAGATTTTGCCCTTAGAAACGTATATGCAATAAAAAACAAAGGTTCCCACTGAAGGTTTAAACGTTGTCCCCGCCACCTACGCACGGGGTGCGGTGGCGGGTCGAGTGTCATCTCCATGGATGTCCACCTCCGAGAAAAATAAAATAGAGTCATAACTTGTTTTTGGTCCCATGTGTAGTTTTCGAGATATTTCAATGTCTTCAGTTAAAATGAACTCCCTGTATAATGTCGCACGCAAGGGTCATGTTACCCACAATTCGGCGATGCCAGATTGGGAGCTAACATCCCAGAGATGTTCTGGCTCACATGCGGTTCCTCTTCGTCGGAATGTCTTGGCTCAAACTCGTCTAGGGCCTGAACCGCACTTGTCGCATCACACGCCTTAAATTAGACTCTTGTGACCCTTTGGCTAAATTGTCTAGCTGATGGTTGTTGTTGTTGTGGTCTTCAGTCCTGAAACCGGTTTGATGCAGCTCTCCATGCTACTCTATCCTGTGCAAGCTTCTTCATCTCCCAGTACCTACTGCAACCTACGTCCTTCTGAATCTGCTCAGTGTAGTCATTTCTTGGTCTCCATCTACGATTTTTACCCTCCACGCTGCCCTCCAATACTAAATTGGTGATCCCTTGATGCCTCAGAACATGTCCTACCAACCGATCCCTTCTTCTAGTCAAGTTGTGCCACAAACTTCTCCCCAATCCGATTCAATACTTCCTCATTAGTTATGTGATCTACCCATCTAATCTTCAGTATTCTTCTGTAGCACCACATTTCGAAAGCTTCTATTCTCTTCTTGTCCAAACTATTTATCGTCCATGATTCACTTCCATACATGGCTACACTCCATACAAATACTTTCAGAAATGACTTCCTGACATTTAAATCTATACTCGATGTTAACAAACTTCTCTTCTTCAGAAACGCTTTTCTTGCCATTGCCAGTCTACATTTTATATCCTATCTACTTCGACCATCATCAGTTATTTTGCTCCCCAAATAGCAAACCACCTTTACTACTTTAAGTGTGTCACTTCCTACTCTAATTCCCTCAGCATCACACGACTTAATTCGACTACATTCCATTATCCTCGTTTTGCTTTTGTTGATGGTCATCTTATATCTTCCCTTCAAGACACTGTCCAGTCCGTTCAACTGCACTTCCAAGTCCTTTGGTGTCTCTGACAGAATTACGTCATCGGCGAACCTCAAAGTTTTTATTTCTTCTCCATGGATTTTAATACCTACTCCGAATTTTTCCTTTGGTTCCTTCACTGCTTGCTCAATATACAGATTGAATAACATCGGGGATGGACTACAGCCCTGTCTCACTCCCTTCCCCACCACTGATGGTAAGTTTGCGAAATTGTATGAAACATTCAACGTTAATATAACGTATAACAACAGTAACGGGCGCTAAATAAACAAACCATAAATGATGTAGGCCACACAGTGGCGAATCGATTAGAATAACGTTTATTCAGAAAGCAAACCAATAGCGAAAGTTGTCGTATTTAGAATCACTATTACACTCCAGCGCATATCCATTTGACACAGTTCGATCATTCACAATCTCATACGCAACCTCGTTAACTACGTGAAAAGTTCACATCAGGCGCGCGGCTGCTCACCGCTCAGAGACCAAGTCCCGCGATACCACACAGCGCTAAATTTTCTAAGTCGTTTCACTTGCTAGCTACCTAAGACCGACATTCCGCTTTCGCGTCTCCACCAGCCCTTTCCCTCTGCCCGCAACTAGCCGCGTTTCCCGAGCGCCGAACATCCTCGCTCAACTGACTAGAGCAGTTCCTTTTCGTAAAGCCGTACATCTGATTGGCTACGGTTTATTCTACATTATTTTATATTTTAACTTATTTAAATAATCATAGCTTGACCACTTTCATGTTCTAAATGAAGTAACAATAATACTCGTATCCATTTCATAATAAACGTAAAATTCTTTTACATAAAACGTATAAAATTTCCTTCTTAGCTTTGAATGCCACTGCCAGTAGCCTTGCGCCAATGTTCTTTCTAATAAATAAATAAAGATCAAAAGTAACTAACAAAATATTCTAGTACCTAATGATTTAATAAAGTGTCATGCTGTCATCGTTGAATGTGTTGAGTGTGGAGCTTAACTGAAAATACTGATAATTTAAATTTACTATATATTTTAAATAAATAAAGTTTATAACACTGCTCATTTTAATGATGCGCTTCTATATGAAATGTCCATCTTTAAGATCAATCAAAGATTTCAGATTTTAGCATTCAGGTCTTTGTCACTAAACTTGTTAATTCCACTTTAATAATAAAAATTTGATTTGCAGTATTTCACATCTTTTCCCTTCCGTGCTGCATGTCTCTCCCCTGACTGTTCTTTTTCCCGTCCCTTGGAGTGCTTGTGTTATTGGGAAAGTTCTGCATTGTCTGTCACTGTCGTAAGAACAGTCTCACCACCGTTTTTTTCTCCTTTCTTTGTTTCTCCTCTCTTTCCTCCGCTTTGGCGTTTGAGGTTCCTCTTTTTCTTCTTCCTGCCTGTGCGCTCCTGAAGGCCGAACCAGGCGTTTGACACCTAACAGGTGACTGGGTAACGCTTAATTCCCAGCCCCGGGTCGGCAGGTAGAGTTCGCACGTACCCCTGGCACAGGCCAGGTCCTGGGAGGGGTGTAACCTACCCAAATTGTCGATTGGTCCCTTTGTCAGCTGTTTGGGAGGTGTGAACCGAGGTGTCAACAATCACCTAAAGCGGGTGCAACCCTTTGTGAAGGGCGCCCCCAGTTCGAAGGAGCGCGCCTTCGGAGACACTGACAGTCATGGGGGATTTTCTTGCAATGATTCAATCATCTTCCGAATCATCTTCTACGAAATGTTAACGTAATGAGGCTAACGACTGAAAGAGCCTTCCTGCACCGCGCAGCATTAGCTAATCGGTCTAAGGCGCTACAGTCATGGATTGTGCGGCCGGTCTCGGCGAAGGTTCGAGTCCTCCCTTGGGCATGTGTGTGTGTGTGTGTGTGTGTGTGTGTGTGTGTGTGTGTCCTTAGGATAATTTAGGTTAAGTAGTGTGTCAGATTAGGGACTTGTGACCTTAGCAGTTAAGTCCTATAAGATTTCACTCACATTAGAACATTTTGAACCCTTCCCACATGCAGCACAGTTTCTTGTGGCCTCACGTACTGAAGACGGTCACTCCTTTTCCACAGTATATCCTTTCATTATTCAGAAAGGTGATGATGCAATTGTCCGCCCTCTGAAATACTGCTCTCGTATAGGGAATGGCACTTTGCTTTTGGAGACTACTTCTAATTGTCAAGCACAATTGCTTGCCGCCTCGCTTCTCCATGGTTACCCTGTTCGCGTCGAGGCCCATAGAACTTTGAATTATTCCCATGGTGTCGTTTAAACCAGGCTGCTCGACGGTCTAACCGAGGCCGAAATCCAATCTCACCTCTCTGATCAGGGTGTCATTGTCGTCCATCGGGTGATGAAAAAGGTAGATTCCTCCTTAGTGTACACGCGCACTCTTTTTCTCACTCTTGATACAGTTGTGCTTCCGTCCAAGATCAAAGCAGGCTATAAAATCATCACAGTTCGGCCGTATATTCCGAACGCGATGCGCTGTTACCAGTGTCATCGTTTCAACCACACTACAACGTCTTATCGACAAAAGCCAAATGTGTGTCCTGTGATAGGGAAGCGCACGAGGGCGATTTTCCGCCTCCTTCTCCCCGCTATATCAACTGCTATGGCGGCCATGCCGCCTCGTCTCGGCATTGTCCCGTGTATCTTGACGAGCAGGCTGTCCAAGAGATCTGGGTAAAGGAAAAAGTGCAAATTACACTAAATTCAGCTGATGTCAATCCTACGGAACCCATCCGGGTTGCTATAAGGCGGCATCACCGCGCACGGAAATCAGCGGCCACCTTGTTAATAGAATTACCTGTGGATAGAAATCTAATCCCACATATCTCCACAAACCTGGCAACAAACTGTCGGATTCGTAATACGCAGCCGGCGGGGGTGGCCGAGCGGTTCTAGGCGCTACCGCTGCGGTCGCAGGTTCGAATCCTGCCTCGGGCATGGATGTGTGTGATGTCCTTAGGTTGGTTAGGTTTAAGTAGTTCTAAGTTCTAGGCGACTGATGACCTCAGAAGTTAAGTCCCATAGCGCTCAGAGCCATTTTGAACCTGATACGCAGAAAGAGTGATGTATTTCCTTCAAAAGACGGACAATCAAGTTCTTAAGCAGGTGGCCATGATGTTTTGGCTTATCAATGTATAGTGCTGTGTTCTGCAGAAGAAAGGGGTACAGCCCAGAGTACATAGAAGATGGATGAACTGCTTCTGACTCAGGAACAACACAGCAGTGGTTATACTCTATAGAGGGTGCAGACAATATGGACTAAATTACTTATTCACCCTGTGGTAATCACAGAGTTCTCGAATGGATATCGGTCCGCCGAAAGTGAATATAAGGAGACACATTACTCCACCACACAGTGTAGATTCTCGACACGGGGTTGTGTTTCAGCTGGTGTCTTAGGTCTAATCTACCGTTGCCACCAGGAAGAGTCTAACTGCACACCTAAAAGTGATGTCAATCATCGTTCACCGGATCTGGGACTAAGATCAGTGCAAATGAACACTGATCGATACTGCCAAATTCAGTCTTCATATTTCACTTAAGTTTTATTAAAATTTCTGTTAATATATAATAGTAAATTGTTGCTAATCCGTATTTATTTTCACCATAGCGTGTGCCTGATGCTGTTTGGTCATGTGAGAAAGCTGTATAATTGCTGTGAGCAGGCAAGCCACGTCATAACAGCAACTACTTCCGGTGCTAAGATGGTCTCTTCCTGCCACATTTATAACTTTGATAGTAATGGCATTTGATGACTACGACATATATGGACCGGGAAAAAATAGCGACACTCTTTGATGTCGAGTGCTTTGAACACGACGTACAGACTTCTTAACACTTTGCCGTCATCGCGTCTCGTACAGATTTATGCTCACTACAGAACTGTTTGTGATCGTCTTTCCAAGTTACTGCTATGTTAGTAACAATATGTGAACAGTGACCAGGAGAGGTACGCAAATGGAGGCACCGCAGCGTATCACTACGTGACTGCCACGCCAGAAGAAAAAAGATGACCACAGCATTTACGAAAAGACTGTGTAACATCAGTATGGCCTTATTTTAAAGTTGTTTTTGTAATGCCATTTAGCCTGAAGATGAGGTTTACCTCGAAACACGTCAGTAAATAAATTAGTAATACAAACGTTGACAAAGTTTGTGAGTGGTAGCGGACCTTTACATATCTATTTTTTTATTTCCAGCTGAGAAACCAATTTAAATTTTCATAACTTTGGCTTTACAATTACTTTAATAATATACTGTCTCTAAAAGTCTCATCCCCTATTTCACCAACTTAGGGCTGGCTGGAAATTCGAAAAACTGCTTCTTAAACGACGCCTACAGTATGCTTCTGTACTTAGCGGGTTTGCTGAGTGTTGATGAGTCAGCTACTCAGTCAATCAGGACATTGCCTTTTATATACAGAGATTCTGCTTAAAAATTAGAAACAAAAGTAAATTTATAAACATAGGGAACGTATGATTATTTACGAAGCTGTTGTGAACATCCAGTAGCTCCTTTTCCTCCTATTAATGTGAAATTTCATCCAGCCGTGGGTGTCCACATGGAGGAAGTAAAGCGAATGCCCTTCTCTAGTGTTCTCCGTGGGGTCGCCTCATCATCATCATCATCATCATCATCATCATCAGTGTTCTGCCTAAAGGCAGGTTTTCACGTGGTTATTCTCCAGGCCACCCGGTCTTCTACCATACTCTTCAGGTCTGCATAATTTCCTCTTCCCTTTACGTCGTCTATCACCTTTTATCTCCTTCTTCCTCTCAGTCTTCTCCCACAAAGGAATCCTTCCAAAGCATCTACTAGTAAGCACTCCCTTCTCAATGAATTCCCCAACCAGTTCCTTTTCCTTTCTCATACAACCTTCAGCAGACATCTTCTCTCACCAACCCTTTCCAATACTCTTTCATTACTCACTCTTTCCATCCAGCTCTCCATTCTCCTACACATCCACATCTCAAATGCTTCTAACCTTTTTCATCCTCTCGTCCCAGTGTCCATGTTTCTGCCCCATATAGTGCCACATTCCAGGCAAAACATTTGCCAAGCCTTTTACTTACTCCTTTATCTAATTTGCCACATAAGAGTCTCCTCTTTCTGTTGAGTGCCTCCTTCGCTATGGCAATTCGAATTTTCACCTCGTGGTGGCATCTCAAGTCTTCTGTTACTGTGCTTCCGAGATATTTAAATGCACTTACTTGGCTAATGGTAGATTGTCCTATTTTAATATTGGACAGTCTGCGTCCCAAATTCCACACAAGATTCATTCAGATCTTTGAGCATGTTATTCACCGTCCGCTTACTTTCTGCCACTAATACCATGTCATCAGCAAATCTTATACATTCTATTCTCTTTACACCAATACATATTCCGCTATTCCCATCTAAACTTTTCGCAACAATCTCTTCAAGATATACGTTAAACAACAGTGGGGAAAGGCAAAAACCTTGTCTAACACCTCGCCCAATGCTGCTTCCTTCTGACATTTCATTTCCAATCCTTATCCTTACTTTCTGGTGTAAATATAGATTCTGTATTAGTCATCTCTCTTTCCAATCTACTCCTTTCCTCTTCAAGATATCCATCACCTTGTTCCACTGAGCTCTGTCAAAAACCTTTTCTAAATGTATATAAACAGCAAAGATTTCTCTACCCTTTTCCATATATCTTACCCCTATAGTTCTTAGCAGGCCAGTAGCATCTCTTGTTCCTTTTCCTCTTCTAAATCTGACCTGATCCTCTGCAATCCCTCTATCCAGCTTGCTCTATAACCTTCTATTCAACAGTCTCAGCAAGACTTTAGCTGCATGAGAAATTAGACTGATGGTCCGGTGCGCCTACACTATGGTTTTAACATGGGTCTGGTAGGTGAGGTACTGGCCACCTGTTTAAGAGGCTTCAGCGGCCAAGCGCTCAACACGACGTTCAGTGCGGGTAGCTATATCGCGTCAGCGCCTCCGGCAGGCGGCTTCCATTCAGATCGTGATTAAGGGCCTCAGATAGACGGCGATGAAGCTCCTGCGATGCTGCTGGGCGGCGCTTAAGGGAGGGCTGAGGAAAGGGCAGGGGAGAGAAGGGGGGGGCGCGCCAAAGTCGGAAGACCTTCCCCCTCCACGGCGTCCACTTAGAACAGGCGAGAAAAGCCGGTGGCGAGATTACGTGGACTGCTGTGTCCTTGACCAAATGACAGAACTCGATAGGCTGGTTGGCGACCAAAGATCCATCTGTTGATGGGGATCGCACTCTCACAGGCATTTCTACATTGCAGCACAGGCAGCAATTGTGATAATGTAACACATAAGAAACTGCCTCGATTGCGCTAATGAAACCAACCTTTACCTAGGTTTCAGCCCAAATAATTGAGCCTTCGTCAAAAGATATACTTGAATCTAAAATTTGTCTAATAGGGCGTGGTCTAGAAGTAAAACTAAAACACCCTGAATGGGTGTAGTGACAATCTGAAAGTGCGATACATACGTACTAAGTGACCACCACGACTTGACTTAAGCTCAGGCGAGCGCCTCGTCTCCATGGAAGCCGTGCGGTGGGCCTCGGGAGCTCACGTGAAACTCTTGGTGTTGACTTAGATCTTACGTACCGCATTTTTAAGCTGTGACTACGTCTATTCAGGCTGTTTTAGTTTTATTTCTAGACAATGCCCTTTCAGACAAATTATAGATTCAGGTATATCTTCCGATGAAGTCTCAATTATTTGGACTGAAACCTACGTAAAGGTTGGTTTCATTACGGCAATCGAGGTTGGTAGTTTCTGATATATTACAAACACTAATGAATACTTCCAAAAAGGTAAAGTGCAGCATACTTCCGAAAAGGTAAAGTGCAGCAGACAGCCATTGTTTCCGTTCAACCTTTATTAGAGAAGACCAAATTTCTGTTAGTAACTAGCAATCATCAACGCTAAAAATACAAGAAGTTCGTATCGAGACCATAGCATACAAAAATTTCAACTTATGTCATAACTTATATCGCTTGTACATTGAATTATACACCAGTATTTAGGAGTTGTTATATATTCCCAAGCGCGCCTACACCTGTTGTTCACGCTCTTGTCAAAGCTCATTGAAGACTATTGTGTAATTAAGATAGGCTATGCAGAGAAGACAGTGGTTGCTGTGCAGCGCCTTCTGTATGAACTACTTGTACATAACTCTCATGGTAAGACAATTATCGTTGCTAATGAAATTTGAAGTTTGCATAGGAATAAAATAAAATTCAACTTAAATCACTGACGCTGCTGTACTAACATTCTGCCACATTTATCAGTTAACATTATAAGAAATAACGAATGCGAGCTTGATGCCTTGTGAGCCAATTGCTTTGTTATTCTTTGAAAACATAGTGAAATGGTCTTCCATTGGTGGCCGCAGGAATTCATTGCAGGGCCAATCACTAGTTTCAACGTCACTCGTTTCCGACAACAAATAGATTTATTCTGTGAAAACATTAACGATTTCCTTTACAATGGAATGAAGCGAAAAGTGAGTTAACACCAATCAATAATCAAAAACCGCCAGAAAGGACTAGGAAATTTACTTTAAAATCCATCCTATTAAAGGGTTAAGATCAATACACAGCTCCAGAAGGCTTAGAAATATTCCCTTTTAAAGAATTTAAAAAAAAATGTTTAACAGAAATGGATCAAGATACTTTGCAATTCTCCAAAAACAGTTTAAGAGAGTAAATGCCCCGCTTCAAAACAAAATGGCCATGGTGCTGGCTACCAGGATTACAATAAATGTAAACACAGTGACCGAAAGCAGGCCTGTAGGGGCTTAAATTTTTGGTAAATTGCCAAAAATTGTATATATCGAACTAAGCTTGCAATAGAGTTTACATTGGTCAAATTTGGTAACTGTCTGGTAGCTTGAAACCTTCCTATTTGCACAATTCTGAGGCTTGATTGCTGGAGGGGAAGACAGGGAAGGGAAAATTTAACGAGAAACGGAAAGTTAAGAAGATACCCGGGCCAGAACGTCGCAGTACGGGTAAGAACTTACGTGACCGATGACCTGCAACTCGACAAAGTATAGCGGTTCCAGTGATGATGCCCTAGTACCGGCCTCCGCCGAAAACCAGCTACGAAAACTGACAACCTGATATTAGCGTTACATCCAATTCGACAGTAACCAAGTAAAACACAAGAATAATTCACTGCTTGAACCTTCTGCAATTTTATTCCTTTTTTTAAAATGTCAAACACTTAAATAATACACTACTGGCCATTAAAATTCATACACCAAGAAGAAATGAAGTTGATGAACGGGTATTCATTGGACAAATATATTATACTAGAACTGACATGTGATTACATTTTCACGCAATTTGGGTGCATAGATCCTGGGAAATCAGTTCCCATAACAACCACCTCTAGCCGTAATAACGCTCTTGATGCGCCTGGGCATTGACTCAAACAGAGCTTGGATGGCGTGTACAGGTACAGCTGCCCATGCGGCTTCAACACGATACCACAGTTCATCAAGAGCAGTGACTGGCGTATTGTGACGAGCCAGTTGCTCGGCCACCATTGACCAGACGTTTTCAGTTGGGGAGAGACCTGGAGAATGTGCTGGCCAGGGCAGCAGTCGAACATTTTCTGTATCCAGAAAGGCCCGTACAGGACCTGCAACATGCGGTCATGCATTATCCTGCTGAAATGAAGGGTTTCGCTGGGATCGAATGAATTGTAGAGCCACGGGTCGTAACACATCTGAAATGTAACGTCCACTGTTCAAAGTGCGGTCAGTGCGAACAAGAGGTGACCGAGACATGTAACCAATTGCATCCCATACCATCACGCCGGTTGATACGCCAGTATGGCGATGACGAATACACTCTTCCAATGTGCGTTCACCGCGATATCGCCAAAGACGGATGCGACCATCATGATGCTGTAAACAGAATCTGGATTCATCCGGAAAAATGACGTTTTGCCATTCGTGCACCCAGATTCGTCGTTGAGTACACCATTGCAGGCACTCCTATCTATGATGCAGCGTCAAGGGTAACCACAGCCATGGTCTCCGAGAGAATAGTCCATGCTGCTGCAAATGTCGTCGAACTGTTCGTGCAGATGGTTCCTGTGTTGCGAACGTCCCCACCTGTTGACTCAGGGATCGAGACGTGGCTGCACGATCCGTTACAGCCATGCGGATAACATGCCACGAGGCATCAAAACAACATTTCACCTGGCAACGCCGGTCAACTGCTGTTTGTGTACGAGGAATCGGTTGGAAACTTTCGGCATGTCAACACGTTTTAGGGGTCGCCACCGGCGCCAACCTTGTGTGAACGCTCTGAAAAGCAAATCGTTTGCGTATCACAGCATTTTCTTTCTGTCGGTTAATTTTCGCGTCTGTAGCACTTCATCTTCGTGGTGTAGCAGTTTTAATGGGCAGTAGTGTATTATAATACTTCAGCCCAAGAAGTAATCGGAGACAACTGCTATAAAATTATTATTTGTCCCCAGAACTATATATAATATATATACGCTGACAAACGTTTAAACAAGAGAGTAATATTGAAACACAAGATTAATCCAAGGTATTTAGAACAAGTTGCCTCCACATATCCAGTTACGAAATACAGTTTTCCGTAATTCCTAGACGAAAGTAGACAAATTAAATATTCGGGAATTCGAAACCAGAACAGCTGTTAGCATGAGTGACATAAAAGTAGAAATCTTAGGTGTTGCGAAACAACTGACATCACTTAAGAAACGTAAGTCTTCCAGTCCAGATGATATACCAATCAGGTTCCTCTCACAGTATGCAGACACAATAGCGCCTTTCTTAACAATCATATACAACCACGAAAGGTCTGTTCCTAAAGAATGGAAAGCAGCACAGGTCATACCAGTATTCAAAAAAAGAAATAGGAGTAACCCATTGATTTACAGACACATATCACTGACCTCAATTTGCCGTTGGATTTTGAAGCATATACTGTACTCCAACATTATGAATCACCTTGAAGAAATTGACTTAGTGATACATATCCAACACGGATTCAGAAAATATAGTTATTGTGCAACATAGCTGGCTCTTTATTCCCATGTAGTAAAGAGTGCTGTTGAAAAGCGATCTCAGATCGATTCCATATTCTTGGATTTCCAGAAGGCTTTTGATAATGTTCCTCACTAGCGACTATTAATCAAATTGCGTGCATATGAAGTATCGTCTCAGTTGTGTCACTGAATTCGTGATTTCCTCTCAGAGAGGTCACAGTTCATTGGTACGGTAAATCATCAAATGGAACACAAGTGATATCTGGTGTTCCATAAGGCAGTGTGATAGGCCCTCTGCTGTTCCTGATTTATATAAATGATCAAGGTGATAATCTGAATAGTCCCCTTAGATTGTTTGCACGTGACACTGCAATTTACCGTCTAGTAAAATCATCAGACAATCAATTCCAATTACAAAATGATCTAGAGAATATTTCTGTATGGTGCGAAAAGTGGCAATTAGCACTAAACAAAGAAAAGTGCGAGGTCATCCACATGGGTACTAAAAGAGATCCTATAAATTGGGGTATACGATAAATCGCCCAAATCTAAGAGCTCTCAATTCGACTAAATACCTAGGAATTACAATTAAGAGCAACATAAATTGGAAAAACCACATAGATAATATTGTGGCGAAGGCGAAAAGCAAGACTGCGCTTTGTTGGCAGAACACTTAGAAGATGCAACAAACCCATTAAAGAGACAGCCTACATTACGCTTGTGCGCCCTCTTTTAGAATACTGCTGCGCTGTGTGGGATCCTTACCAGGTAGAATTGACGGAGGGCATCGAAAGAGTTCAAGGAAGGGCAGCTCATTTCGTGTTATCACGCAATAGGGGTGAGAGGGTCACTGATATGATACGCGGGTTGGGGTGGCAGTCCCTGAAACAAAGGTGATATCTATTTAAGAAATTTCAATCAACAACTTTCTCTTCCGAATGCGTAAGTATTTTGTTGACACACACCTACATAGGGAGAAATGACCATCATAATAAAATAAGAGAAATAGGTGTTAGTTTTCCCACGAGCCATTAGAGTGGAATGGTAGAGAAGTAGTATGAAAATGGTTCGATGTACCCTCTACCAAGCACTTAAGGGTGAATTTAAGTGTAACCATGTAGATGCAGAGATTCTGACAGCGTTAAGATTGACTGCTCATTCAAAAATTTCGCTCGATACACATACCGTACGTAACAATAGAGGGCATTTGTCAACAGTCCACAGTGTTCGCTACATGACAGCCGTCTTCCTGTGCTGATTAGAATAAGGGACACTCCACTGGTCGGACAATGTAAAAAAAGTTTAACAACTCGGCACAATAATTTCCCTCTCCATCGCAATAGGTCTCCTGTTGGTTGGACCCCTTCACAGATCCACCATAAAACAATACCACAAGTAACTCAAACAACACGAAGACCAGTCACTGTGCAGCAACAGGAATGAATTACAAGCAATCAGTGTCACACAGAACACAGAACCGGCCAAAAGACCCGCTGAGACGACCGAACGACCAACAAACGGTCGTTCCAGATGAAATCACAGGCAAGGGAAGAGATTGCAAGTGAATCGCCAACTGACAGCTCATTGCCAAGATGGTAACACAATGATCGGCGGCGGCAACACACTTTCGATGGAAAACCAGTAGCCATCAGCCTCACGAGAGACGGAACTTTTGTTCACTTCCCGCACAATCTGCCAACCGTCGTCCCGGCCACTTCCGCTCCGGGCTCCAACTTAGTCCCAGCGCTGTCCACACGAAACTCGCACGCCGTGACAATTCAGGTCGCCGGCCGCAGCGCTGGGACAGTGCTACCAGAAAACCAGAGAAGAAATCAAGCAGGAGTCGCTCGGAAGGGAATTCTCGACGAGCCAACACGGCTCAAGGTAGGTAGAACCAGATATATAGGTGGCACATGATGTAGCTGTGGCTACTGGAATTGATTTGAATATTTTATTCTTTTATACATTTTTTACCGGTTTGACGGGGAATGTGGTTCCTTTACTTATTGAGTATTTCGTAGATGGCTGCCAGATATCACAAAGATGAATCGTTAGTGTGATTTTCCAATCCGTAATGGATGCAGAGGGTATTGATCTCTGTGCCACTTCATACAGCTTTTTAATTACAGGTGCAATAATGATAAGATCCTGAATTACTGTTATTAACAATGGAGATGCATCTAAACTATTGTTATACAGTTACGTCGCCACTCAGTATCACTCCTGCTTTGCTTGTTACACCGGCATGCAGTTTCTTCCAGTCACAAGGCAGCCACGTATAACACTACTGCGGTAGTAAAAAGTTTGCCAAATATGGCTTAAACGTGCAGTAAATGTTACCCTCTGAGAGGAGTTTAGAAAATTTTCAGAGCTTGCGTAACGGAAAATTAGTATCGAACCTTAATTTCGTAATAATAGCTGTAGATAGACAGCAGAAAGAAAATATTTTGAACGTAGTAACAGCAAATGAATACTGTTGGATATAATAGTTATACGGTCACCAGCGTAATTAGGCATAATAAAGTAAAACATTATTTATAAAGAACCTATTTTTACTAATTCAAAGCGAACTTTCATTAAATACTGTTCTGTGAAGTGCAATGAACACACCCAAATAGACAAATTACACAGTCAATAGCATCAGTTGTCACTTTAGCAGTAAAGCGGTCACAAGATATGCAAATGTGCCCTTTCTCTTGTTTAATCATTACTTTTGCCTTTAACTAATATAGTCTAAACTTGCTCTTCACAACCCAGACAAGACCAGATAGCACATGATAATAGTAAAGTAAATTAATTGACACATTTATTATAGAAAATCAATACGGAGACGCAGCATACAAACCTTCTACCTTTGATTCTCAGTAATCACTTCAAGAATCATTAGCTAGAAACCTCTGATTTATCCTTTTTGTTACGATGGAAATGAAATGTGGTCCCACAATCTATCCCTTTCATTGTAGCTACAAAACTACACACACTTCCAAAATTATGTAGTATTAAGATAGATTTGAATTACTCTTTCGTTTTAGACCATTAATTTTGGAGTATTTTAACACTCTTTACTCTGACAAAACCTCTACAAAATCAGAGATAATCTACAGTAACGTTTACTTCAAACTACCTCAAAACAAAGTGTTTTCTGATACCACTATTGAAGCTAGTTGTTTTTGGAAACAACTTTAAAGAAACAAACATTAGAACACTTATATTTTCCAAGTAATACTCTTTCCTACACTGATATTCAAGATCATTTTCTAGTTAAGTTTCGAAATACTGAAACATAAATTGTCTCTTTTATATGTGCGAAAAAAAAGTAAATTTTACCCTGCATCTTAAGAGTACTGGCATAACTTTGCCACACACCAATGAAATGCACTGCAAAACTCTTAATGCTTTTTATGCAAAGGACACTCTCGGATTTCATCACTTAAAGGAGAGGATCCTACTTGGATAAGCGGAAAGGATGGGAACATTGTTCAAACAATTTTGAATATTAGGATCATATTTTCGCTGAACCAAATACAACATTACGGGTTCATACAGTAATATAGTTCTGACTTTTCGTATGTGACTTTGGTGCGAATTGTGCCCTCCGCACACACCGCTTGGTGGCTAGCGGAGTATATATGTAGATGTAGATGGACAGTGTATTGCAAGTGATATACAATCGACCTCAGTACAAAGGTGTTCTGAAAGTCGAGTGCCTTATGTACCACGTTCGCTCGTACGTAATGAGAGAACGTCTTAAGGAAAGCAATTATTTTCCAGCAATTAGATATTAAGCCGATATTTCGGTAATAGTCACATTTTTCAGGTCCTACGTTCTTCGTAATTGGGATTATTATATTCTTCTTGAAACGTAAGGGTATTTAGATTGTCTGATATCTCGCATACTAGACAGACGTTCCCATGGACCTTTTTAATTCTGACGAAGCGTTGTCTAAAGTTTATTCCAATCAATTGCGGTGCAGTGGTACAGCAGCTTAATATTGTAATTAATCTTAAAAAAACAGTCCCATATTGTAAAATGTTCTTTATTAGTTCGAAATCGACGCTTATCACTCTGGTAGTACATCAGGTCATCTCGAAGTGGAACAGAAACTCGTTATAATAAATAATATGGGATGGTCCTGTCCTGAACTACTTTATCCAAAAGCTGAAACCTAGAATTTAAATATACGAGACGAAAAGGACAGGACAGCACGCACAAAATATTGTAATTACTGTCAAAAAGCATTTGTAAAATCGCCTAAAATACTCGGTAACCGCACGCGATGAACACCGTAGAAGATGGTAGGAAACCACCGAGAATAAACCTACAGAAGAAAGTGTAACCGTCAACGTACTTAGTGCGACGTCTGCCAAAAGTCATAGCGGCGCAGAACCAGTCCATGCTCATAAACTGTAACTGTGACCCCGGAAAAAGTGCGCTCATACAGTGAGTACACCGTAATAATGGAATCAGAAATGACTTAGAGAGTTAACGAAGATAGCAACCAATATGTTGTTGTTGAGTCACCAGTCCTGAGACTGGTTTGAGGCAACCCTCGGCGAATTCCACTAATGTACCACGGCTTTCATCTCAGAGTAGTAACTGCAACATACCTTCTGAATTATATTCTGCATATATTCCAGTTTCTGTCTTTTTCTACAATTTTTACACTGTACAGCTTCCTCGAGTACCCCATAAGTTATTACCTGATGCCGTACCTGATCAGTCTGTCCCTTCTTATTGTCAGTATCAATGATCCCCATATATTCCTTTCCGCGCAGATTCTCTGGAGAAACTCCTCATTCCTTATCGGTCCTCCCAATTTTCAACATTCCTTTGTTACACCACATTTCAAACACTTCGATTCTCTTGTGTTCCGGTTTTCTCACAGTCAGAGTCCTACTACGTTAGAATGCTGTACTCCAAGCGTACATTTTCAGAAGTATCTTCCACAGACCAAGACCTATGTTTTAAACTTACAGACATCCCTTAGCCGGGAACTCTCTTTTCAGCAGTGCTGGTCTATTATTTGTATCCTCTTTGCTATCAAGTATTACTTTGGAGCCTAGGTAGCAGAATTCCTTAACTTCGTCTACTTTGTGTTCTTCAATTCTGATGTTAAATTTCTTGCTGTTCTTATCTCTTCTACTTCTCGAAACTTTAGTTTTTATTCGACTTACTTTAAATTTACCCTCCTGGAAATTGAAATAAGAACACCGTGAATTCATTGTCCAAGGAAGAGGAAACTTTATTGACACATTCCTGGGGTGAGATACATCATATGATCACACTGACAGAACCACAGGCACATAGATACAGGCAACAGAGCATGCACAATGTCGACACCAGTACAGTGTATATCCACTTTTCGCAGCAATGCAGGCTGCTATTCTCCCATGGAGACGATCGTAGGGATGCTGGATGTAGTCCTGTGGAACGGCTTGCCATGCCATTTTCACCTGGCGCCTCATTTGGATCAGCGTTCGTGCTGGACGTGCAGACCGCGTGAGACGACGCTTCATCCTGTCCCAAACATGCTCAATGGGGGACAGATCCGGAGATCTTGCTGGCCAGGATAGTTGACTTACACCTTCTAGAGCACGTTGGGTGGCACGGGATACATGCGGACGTGCGTTGTCCTGTTGGAACAGCAAGTTCCCTTGCCGGTCTAGGAATGGTAGAACGATGGGTTCGATGACGGTTTGGATGTACCATGCACTATTCAGTGTCCCCTCGACGATCACCAGAGGTGTACGGCCAGTGTAGGAGATCGATTCCCACACCATGATGCCGGGTGTTGGCCCTGTGTGCCTCGGTCGTATGGAGTCCTGATTGTGGCGCTCACCTGCACGGCGCCAAACACGCATACGACCATCATTGGCACCAAGGCAGAAGCGACTCTCATCGCTGAAGACGACACGTCTCCATTCACGCCTGTCGCGACACCACTGGAGGCGGGCTGCACGATGTTGGGGCGTGAGCGGAAGACGGCCTAACGGTGTGCGGGACCGTAGCCCAGCTTCATGGAGACGGTTGCGAATGGTCCTCGCTGATACCCCAGGAGCAACAGTGTCCCTAATTTGCTGGGAAGTGGCGGTGCGGTCCCCTACGGCACTGCGTAGGATCCTGCGGTCTTGGCGTGCATCCGTGCGTCGCTGCGGTCCGGTCCCATGTCGACGGGCACGTGCACCTTCCGCCGACCACTGGCGACAACATCGATGTACTGTGGAGACCTCACGCCCCACGTGTTGAGCAATTCGGTGGTACGTCCACCCGGCCTCCCGCATGCCCACTATACGCCCTCGCTCAAAGTCCGTCAACTGCACATACGGTTCACGTCCACGCTGTCGCGGCATGCTACCAGTGTTAAAGACTGCGATGGAGCTCCGTATGCCACGGCAAACTGGCTGACACTGACGGCGGCGGTGCACAAATGCTGCGCAGCTAGCGCCATTCGACGGCCAACACCGCGATTCCTGGTGTGTCCGCTGTGCCGTGCGTGTGATCATTTCTTGTACAGCCCTCTCGCAGTGTCCGGAGCAAGTATGGTGGGTTTGACACACCGGTGTCAATGTGTCCTTTTTTCCGTTTCCAGGAGTGTATATTCTGTACTGATTTAACTATTCATTCTGTTCCACAGGTCCTCGAATTCTTCTTACTTTCAATGTGGATAGCAATATCATCAGCGAATCTGATCATTGATATTCTTTCACCTTGAATTTTAACCCCACTCTTGAAATTTTCTGTTATTTTCATCATTGATTTTTCGTGGTATAGATTGAACAGTAGTGACGAAAGACTACGTACCATCCTAGTACCCTTCTTAATGCGAGCATTTCGTTCTTAGTCTTTCAGTTATGTGGTTCACTCTTGGTTCGTGTACATACTGTATTTCCATATAGATTACTCTACTTTTCTCAGAATGTCGAACACGTTGTGCCTTTAGACAATGCTTTTTCCAGATCGACAAATCCAATAAAAATGTATCGATTTTTCTCCAGTCTTGCTTCCATTTTCAACCGCAACGTCCGAATCGCCTTTCCTTTCTGAATGCCAACCTGAACGTCATCTAACATTTCCTCAATTTTCATTTCAAGTCTTCTGTATATTATTCTTGTCAGCATCTTGGGAGCATGAGCGTTAATCTAATTGTGCGATA
The DNA here is from genome assembly GCF_023897955.1 of Schistocerca gregaria. Lineage (NCBI taxonomy): Eukaryota > Metazoa > Arthropoda > Insecta > Orthoptera > Acrididae > Schistocerca > Schistocerca gregaria. The sequence goes on along the minus strand of NC_064922.1, from coordinate 924,988,471 downwards.
TTTCTCACTCTTGCCGGCTCTTGCTATCTTCGAAATTGTGTGGATGATGTTTTCCGAAAGTCTGGTGGTATGTCTCTAGTCTCATACATTCTACACACCAACGTGAATAGTTAGTTTGATGCCACTTCTTCACTAATTTCAGAAATTATAATGTAATGTCATCTATCCCTTCTGCCTTATATGATCATAAGTCTTTCATAGCTGTTTTAAATTCCGATTCAAATACTGAATCCCTGTCTCTTCCTTGTCGACTCCTATTTCTTCTTCTATCACGTCATCACACAATTCTTCCCCCGCATAAACGCCTTCGGTGTACTCTTTCCACCTATTCACTCTTTCCTCTGCACTCCCGTTACCAGTAATTGGCGCCATGTGCAGATACAATACCATCAATAAAAATGTTTATAACAGAGAGAAATTATCATAAGAGGGCTACGTACCTGAAGAAATAGGAAATGTATAAATATTATTAGAGAAAACAGTCCAAGAACTGAGGCAGAGGTCTCACGTAAGTGCACGGAACGCGCACTATTTCCAAAATAAGTTTTAAGCAAACATCAACGAAGGTAGACCAGGAGTGATAAAATGTAGTTGACCGAAATCAAGAAATGTCGAGGAACTAGTATGAGCCATGAGGTACTAAAAGTTGTAGATTAAACTGTTATTTGGGAATCAAAATAAGAGACGATGGCTGAAGTAGAGAGGATATGAAATGCAAGCTGTCAACAGCAAGAGAATTTTGTAGACATCAAATGTAAATTACCGTGATGGAAGTCATTTCTGAAGAAATTTGTGTGTGTTGTACCCCTTTAATGAAGTGAAGCGTGAACGACAGGCAGTTCAGTCCAGACAAGAATACAAGCTTTTAAAATGTAATGCTTCGTGCGACTTACGAAGACAGAGAGACCGAATTGCAGATAAGGGTACTGTATCGAATGTGGAGAAAAAGAAATTTATGGTAAATCTTGAGTATAAAAGGTATCTGTTGATAGGAACATGTAGAGGCATCAAGCAATCATTGACACTTACTGGAGCAAGGAATTTGGGGTTAGTGAAACAGGGGAGATTAAAAATTGTAGAGGTTCAGATGGTGGTGATGAATTGGCTTTTACAGGATAGACAAGCACGGAGAGCTGCATAAACCAGCTTTCCTATTAAAGACCACGACGGCAATACGGTGAACGAAGTGCTAGGACACATCGAAATTCCATTTATATTGGCTACTGAATATGTTGCGAATAAGCTCTCATGTCTCTTATTTATAGACATTCTCTGTCGCAGTGCACTGTCCCGTCTGACTGGAAAAGATGCGGCTCTCTCCTGTCTATAAGAAGTATAAAATACCGGATGCATAGGATTACAGACCATATCAATGACAAACGTCTGTTGCAGGAATTCTACAGCATATTCTAAAAACTAACAAGTATCTACGGGAAAATAAGCGTCTTCCACTGAATCAGCACAGATTCAGAAAACCGACACCTCGTTTTAAACACAACTCGCTTGAGTCAAATCCAACGTCTTGCAAATAACAGATGCAAATGAAGCGGTAAATTTTGTATCCCTAGATTTCCGAAAGGCGTTCCATACTGTACCACATCGTCGACTACTAACGAAGATAATATTGTACGAGGCATCGTCTCAAAAATGCTAATAGCTGGAGAAACGTGTGTCTAATAGTAACCACATAGATACAGCGTTGCGAATGTAATATCGATCGTGTCCCAAGGATTGAATCGCCCTAGATTTCTGAAAAGCGTTCGATACCGTACCATGTCGAAGACTCCTAACCAAGACGAGACTGTACCGAATCAAATATAAGACTAGTTGAAGAAATATGTGACCAGTAGGACAGAGAGTTGCGAATGTAATACCAAGCGCGCACCAAGCAAGCATTAAAGGGCCTATAATTTTCTCTACATATACGATTTACTAAATAGGATTAGCAACGTTATAAGGTCTTTCATTGACTATGATGATGTCTACACGAAAGTATTATTGTTCGATGGTTTTGAGGACATGACATGCACAAAGACTTGAATAACATTTTCACCTATCTGCAGTCAATGGAAGCTCTCTTTAAATGTGGGAAAATTATACGGTGGTGGCTGACGACAAGATGAAAATTTTGAGTACGTCATATAAGACGGCTGGAACTTCCCAGCCGAGTTACATGTTTGCACGTGTTACTGTCCTTCAAAGTAGTCACCAGCGTTGTGTAGAACCCGTTGCCAGTGATGTGTAAGGCGTGGTATACCGTTAGCAGAGCTGTTCTGTTAATGGTACGAATGGAGCGGTCTACTTCCTGTTGAATCTCTGGATGAATTTTGTTACTCAAAGCACAGTTTTCTGCACAGAATATGACAAAAGAAGAAAAAAAAAGAAGGCAAGCACTAGACTAATGACAATGTCTTATGTTGTTTAACTTTTATCATTATTTTAGCAAGGAAGATGATAACTGTGGTGATGTAAATAGGGAGTAAGGAGTGGTGAAATATTTTTCTATTTTTTTCCCATGTCATATGTGCCGTATGTTTCCAACTCGGAGAAAGAAAACGTTCTTAAGTATTCCTGTAAAACTTACAACACTATTATCACTGCATATTGTGCATTATGTAACAACAGGATCTGACGGGTTAGCCTACACTCCTTTGCGTTTACGAGCAAAGGACTGGGCTAACTTGCTGCTGAACATAACCGCAACCAAATTGCCCTCCAATTTGCGGGAGGTGACGCACTGCATGCTACAAACGCTGGAACAAATGGAAACGTCAAATCTGGCTCCAAAGCACTGAGCGAAGGTATATTGTTTGACTGTGATTCATAGTACTTTTGAACACGTCAGGAGAACCTGTGGCGATGACAAGTAGTTCTTAATATTTCCAAGGGGCTCACCCTTTGTTCGTGACACTTCTCAGCACTCTTGTCATTATTCAGCGCACGCCACGGCGGTACATTTGACACATTTATCTTGCAAAAGTTTTCCCCAAAGACCGGAATAGGTGATCTGTCAGCATGGCTATTTACGGTATCGTGTCGCTGATACCACTAAACAGACGAAAAGCAATAAGGAAGGAAATAGAATAACAATACAGATTCCTCTCGTTTTTTAGGATGTCTACTCCTGATTATTCTTTCCTTAAAAAATGTAAACCATGGCATTCCGCCAGCAAGCGAAATTTTCCGTGAAGATATATGGCTACCACTTGGAGGGCTCTACTGCGCCGTTCGTTCATGTTTTGTGTTGAAATCACCACCGACGAGACAGAAATGATAATGTTTCTTCCTTAATATGCCTGGAAGTACCACAGTCGTTTTCACCCTTCATTCATATGTAAAAGTGTTCGTCTATCAACGTCTTCCTTAATTTTCATGGAAGAATGAGACTTGTTCTAACCTCTCATCCATATGTAAAAGTCGTCAATCATCATACACATACGTGTATCAAAAATGAGGGTACAAAATGAGACAGAATAAGATGTTACACTTATTCTGACAATGGTCTTGTTAAAGAGGGTCCGCAGCTCGTGGTCGTGCGGTATCGTTGTCGCTTCCCACGCCCGGGTTCCCGGGTTAGATTCCTGGCGCGATCAGGGATTTTCTCTGCCTCGTGATGACTGGGTGTTGTGTGATGTCCTTAGGTTAGTTAGGTTAAAGTAGTTCTAAGTTCTAGGGGACTGATGACCATAGACGTTAAGTCCCATAGTGCTCAGAGCCATTTGAACCATTTTGTTAAAGAGGGACGGAGATTTCGGACACTCGCTTGGCCTTGCGGTGGGAAAGTGCCCTTGAAGGCGGCAGAATAAGCAATGATCAACGGCACGACGATATAGAAGGCAATGGAAACCACTGCATTAAAGACGCACAATATGCATCCACAGGACATGTGGCCTGTAATTGTAAAATGGTCATGGTGATCTCTCCACTGCCAAAAGGTTCCGGAAGAGTCACCCACTCGGATCTTTGCGATGGTACTACCAAGAGGAGGTAACGATGAGAATAAAACTGAATAACCTTTGAATAGAGGCGTCGAACGTCAGCATTCTGAACATGGTAAGGAAGCTAGAAAATCTGAAAAGGGAAATTCTAAAGCTCAGTCTAGATATAGAGGAGTTTAATGAAGTGAAATGGAAAGAAGACAGATTTCTCGTCAGACGAATATAGAGTAAGATCAACAGCAGCAGCCAACGGTGTAAAGGGAGTAGGATTAATTATAAAGAGGAAGGTAGGGAAAAGAGTGTGTTACTGTGGGCCGTTCAGTGATATGGCTGTTCTCATCAGAAATGACAGCAAACTTACGACAGTTCAGGCATGCAAGCCGACGTCGCGAGCTGAAGATGAAGAGATAGAGAAGGTATATGAGGACACTGACGGGTAATTCAGACGAGATGAAAATCTAACAGTCATGGGGGACTGGAATGCAGTTGTAGGGGAAGGAGTATAAGAAATGGTTTGGGGAGAATATGGGCTTGGAACTACGGAGAAGAGAGTAGAAATGTTAATTGAGTTTTACAACAAACTTCTGCTAGTGATAGAGAGTACACTATACAAGAATCACGGGAGGAGGAGATATACTTGGAATTGGCCGGGAGATATGGGAACATTCCAGTTATATCACATCACGGTCAAATATATACGATAATGGAATGTAAGGCCTACTGAAAAGCAAATATAGACTCAGACCACAATTTGGTAGTAACGAAAAATAGGCTGAAGTTTAAGTGAAGAATCAGTATGCGAAGAAGTGGAAAACAGAAGTAGTAAGGAATGAAGAGATGCGATTGAAATTTGCTAAAGGTATAGAAACGGCGATAAGGAAGAGCGCAATAGGCAGTTAAGTTAATGAGGAATGGATCTCTCTAAAAATGACAATTACAGAAGCTGTACACGAAAACATAGGTACAAAGAATATAACTGCGAAGAAACCATGGGTAAAAAACCAAAACGCAGAATGAACCACTATAACCTGAGACTGGTTTGATGCAGCTCTCCATGCTACTGTATCCTGCGCAAGCTTCTTCATCTCCCAGCACCTACTGCAACCTACATCCTTCTGAATCTGCTTAGTGTATTCATCTCTTGGTCGCCCTCTACGATTTTTACCCTCCACGCTACTCTCCTATACCAAATTTGTGATCCCTTGATGCCTCAGAACATGTCGTACCAATCGATCCCTTCTTGTAGTCAAGTTGTGCCACAAACTTCTCTTCTCCCCAATCCTATTCAATACTTCCTCATTAGTTACGTGATCTACCCGTCTAATATTCAGCATTCTTCTGTAGCACCACATTTCGAAAGCTTCTATTCTCTTCTTGTCCAAACTATTTATCGTCCATGTTTCACTTCCATACATGGCTACACTCCGTACAAATATTTTCAGAAATGACTTCATGACATTTAAATCTATACACTATGTTAACAAATTTTTCTTCTTCAGAAACGCTTTCCTTACCATTGCCAGTCTAGATTTTATATCTTCTCTACTTCGACCATCATCAGTTATTTTGCTCCCCAAGTAACAAAATTCCTTTACTACATTAAGTTTCTCATTTCCTAATCTAATTCCCTCGGCATCACCCGACCCAATTCGACTACATTCCATAACCCAGATAGAGAAGGAAAACAATTATCCATACCCTCAATCAAGGAAGCTGTCAGATTACACACCGTCGCGGACTGCATCGGCAAGACGAGGGAACTAAGCTGCCACCAAATACGCTAATCTGCAGGGCAGGTGACGGGGGCGTTAGCGGCCACTAGGCAGTAAGATACCGCTGGTTGCACTTCACCAATAACACCAAATTCAAACCAATGTCAAACAGTAGAAGGCAGCTAATAGCTGCCGTCAACCTGACACTTGTTGCGGTTGGTCTCACCGACACTGGGAGCAGCAACACGCAAACAGCGAGATCTCAAACAGTGGAGGTTACAGTGCTGGACACGTTTCACTCAACTTCAAACGTCCTGTGTTCGGTCGTCGGCTACAGTCCCTCTACCTAAAATGCACGTCGTCCGCTGCGACGACCGACCGAACGATCAACTAACGGTCATCCCCACTCAAGTCAGGCACGCGGAAGATCCCAGTATAAATCGTCGACTGAAAACTTATTGCAATGAGGGCACTTCGACGGGCGAACACGCACACACACACACACACACACACACACACACACACACACACACACACACACACTACTCGAATGTCACGGTCCATTCAACTAAAACTGGCTGAATCCGGTCGTTGACGCGGTCGTGCTCTCTCGCGACCACATCCTTCCGTTGGACATTGCATGTATGTCGCCAGCGATCGGGTGAATACTGGCTGCCCGTACCTCACTGCTTCTCCGTCCCAACTCCCCTCGCTCGACGCATGACGACCCGGAAATACACTCCTGGAAATGGAAAAAAGAACACATTGACACCGGTGTGTCAGACCCACCATACTAGCTCCGGACACTGCGAGAGGGCTGTACAAGCAATGATCACACGCACGGCACAGCGGACACACCAGGAACAGCGGTGTTGGCCGTCGAATGGCGCTAGCTGCGCAGCATTTGTGTACCGCCGCCGTCAATGTCAGCCAGTTTGTCGTGGCATACGGAGCTCCATCTCTGTCTTTAACACTGGTAGCATGCCGCGACAGCGTGGACGTGAACCGTATGTGCAGTTGACGGACTTTGAGCGAAGGCGTATAGTGGGCATGCGGGAGGCCGGGTGGACGTACCGCCGAATTGCTCAACACGTGGGGCGTGAGGTCTCCACAGTACATCGATGTTGTCGCCAGTGGTCGGCGGAAGGTGCATGTGCCCGTCGACCTGGGACCGGACCGCAACGACGCACGGATGCATGCCAAGACCGTAGGATCCTACGCAGTGCCGTAGGGGACCGTACCGCCACTTCCCAGCAAATTAGGGACACTGTTGCTCCTGGGGTATCGGCGAGGACCATTCGCAACCGTCTCCATGAAGCTGGGCTACGGTCCCGCACACCGATAGGCCGTCTTCCGCTCACGCCCCAACATCGTGCAGCCCGCCTCCAGTGGTGTCGCGACAGGCGTGAATGTTGGGACGAATGGAGACGTGTCGTCTTCAGCGATGAGAGTCGCTTCTGCCTTGGTGCCAATGATGGTCATATGCGTGTTTGGCGCCGTGCAGGTGAGCGCCACAATCAGGACTGCATACGACCGAGGCACACAGGGCCAACACCCGGCATCATGGTGTGGGGAGCGATCTCCTACACTGGCCGTACACCTCTGGTGATCGTCGAGGGGACACTGAATAGTGCACGATACATCCAAACCGTCATCAAACCCATCGTTCTACCATTCCTAGACCGGCAAGGGAACTTGCTGTTCCAACAGGACAATGCACGTCCTCATGTATCCCGTGCCACCCAACGTGCTGTAGAAGGTGTAAGTCAACTACCCTGGGCAGCAAGATCTCCGGATCTGTCCCCCATTGAGCATGTTTGGGACTGGATGAAGCGTCGCGTCACGCGGTCTGCACGTCCAGCACGAACGCTGGTCCAACTGAGGCGCCAGGTGGAAATGGCATGGCAAGCCGTTCCACAGGACTACATCCAGCATCTCTACGATCGTCTCCATGGAAGAATAGCAGCCTGCATTGCTGCGAAAGGTGGATATACACTGTACTAGTGCCGACATTGTGCATGCTCTGTTGCCTGTGTCTATGTGCCTGTGGTTCTGTCAGTGTGATCATGTGATGTATCTGACCCCAGGAATGTGTCAATAAAGTTTCCCCTTCCTGGGACAATGAATTCACGGTGTTCTTATTTCAATTTCCAGGAGTGTACTAGAGGGCTCCAAAGATGGTTCCGCAGAACGCCCTATCGATAAGCGCTGCTGCTGCCACTTACGGAGAGACAAGGCGAGCAAACGTGATGGCGCCAGTGAACTCACTAAAAAAAACGAGACTCACTATCGTTATTACAAGATGCCAAGCTATGGACGGCATCAACGCGAGCCGCACAAGGCTCAGAAGTCTTTGATTCAGTGTTTCGAAACCGTTACGTAAATAACATTTGTTATCGTACCTTTTCGAGACGTACATAGTGAACACAAATGTACTAACTTTCCCTAGTTATTTCAGACCGCACAGAGTAGTGCCGAAAGACGTCATGGTTCTTCGAGAGCACTCAGTATTGTTTTAACAGCCACGGCTGTTATCATACAGGTATTACGTATTTCACTGTAAGTGTTAGTGTTGTAACCGCAGAAAAGCCAAGTCTAAATGCAGTTGTTCTCAGACGATACACCAAAAATCATACGGGGAGATAGAATTAACAGGGGACGCCAGGCGTGTCAGAGGGGTCACAAAAGATAACGACGCAGCCAGATAGCCGAGGCGGCGGTCCAAGCGGCCAGGCAGCTGCGCGTGATAAGCAAGGAAGCAGACTCAGCTATTAAGATAAAAAGGGCGCTCTGGGCAGGTCCCTTAATAAGCAATAACTTACAGTATTAACACTCTTGGCTAGAGGGAGAAGTCTGGGAGCGGAGAGAGAAAGAAAGAGGGCCCTAGGTGGGGACCGCACTACGTCATGAGGAGCCAATGAAGGGCTCAGGACGCAGTGCGTGACCATATAGGGAGAGGCCCCTCTACCCCTCCACCCAGCTTCTGAAGAAAAGTACTGAAGTTAATACTAAAACAATCCCTAATAAGGAAAAGTTGCACTCGACGCTACGTCATGCCAAGCGCTGGCGGGGTCGAAGGGGAAGAGCTAACAAAACTCGGAGGCACGCCGCTCCGGGGATCTCTCTCTCTCGGGTTTAGGCAGCGACGGTAGTCAGCGTGAGTAGCAGCCGACTTGGGCTGAGGGCGGGCTGCAGGCAGACAGTTGGAGATAGTCGCCGATGAGCGTTTAGGCAGCGACCGCGGGACTCTGACGTAGGGTGCTAGTGTGGGCAGCAAAGTGCTGGAAAGTTCTATCAGGCAGCCAGAACGGTGGAAGTCAGTCACCGTCTCTGTAATGGGCTTGGCTATTCTGTAGGTACAATCACTACGCAGTTAGGGTGATCTGTATTCTTTATGAATAAATTAGAACTTTTATAACGTCCATACGAGTTTACTTCTACCAACATCCTAGCCTTGTACCTTCACACCAGGGAATTTAACATCTTAGCCAGATCAAAAGTCTCCCTCTCAATTAGGTCAACCGGCTAATTCCCGTTTACGAACCGTGTCGCTCAATCCCTCGCAAAACCCACGCTTGGGACGCGACATTAGTGATGTTTATATATCAAAATCTATGTATATGTTCCGATAGCCCTCTTACCATGTGCGGCGAAGAGTACATCAGTTACTACCATCATTTGCCCCCTTGAGAAAACTGAAAGAACTTCTGTAGGGGAGACCGCATCTCGTGGTCGTGCGGTGTAGCGTTCTCGCTTCCCGCGCCCGGGCTCCCGGGTTCGATTCCCGGCGGGGTTAGGGATTTTCTCTGCCTCGTGATGACTGGGTGTCGTGTGATGTCCTTAGGTTAGTTAGGTTTAAGTAGTTCTAAGTTCTAGGGGACTGATGACGGTAGATGTTAAGTCCCATAGTGCTCAGAGCCATTTGAACCATTATGTAGGGGAGTTACCGCACGAGCTGTAGCACCTCTGATTTCCCTGACTTTGGCGTTTCGAGAAACGTATGTGGGAGGAAGTAAGAAGTTGGCTGATCATTACGGAAAATGTGCACTTTCGAAATATGGACAGTAGACCTCTCCACGATGCAGAACACTTTTCCTGTAGCGTTTGCTACTGGATTTTGTTTAGCATCTCCGCAACTCCCTTATTCTTAATAATCTAATCCGTGATGAAACGCACCGTTTTTACAGTTTCTCTGTCCCTCGTACTGAAACAGTATACTAAGAGTACCAAGCAGACGAACAGAACTCAAGAAGCGGTCGAACGAATGCTTGTAAATTGTTTCATTTACGGATGAAGTACAATTCGGTACGATTCTGTCAATGAAATTATTCCATACCGACAGGAAACGCGTCAGCCCATCAAAATTGTTAGTCTTCCTAAATTGCGAATCATTTTGACAGAAATGTTACAAAGAAACTTACTCGTACATTCCTGCGTTTTACGACACGCCGTTAATTGTTCCTTGAGCCTGTATATGAAAAATGCTTATGATATGTGACATTAGTTACATAAGTCGACATTCTCAATTCTACAACACGATGATTTTTTCTCCTAAATACTAAATGGGTCTGTCAGTCAACTTAAGCTGTACCTTAAATCAAAAACGTGGGCAAGTTTAAAGAATCCTGAACTGCTTTATTTCATTATCAGAATACTTCTATCACCTTTGACATTTAAAATTATAATTTTACATTAAATTTTTGCATTTTGGAATTAAAATTGTATATTAAAGTATGCATGCTAGTGAACTATCGTCTGGCGAGATCTGTTTGGCTTCTTACTGCATCATACAGGAAAAGGGCGTGAGCCACAAAGTCTGCAGAGTGCTTCTATGTAGGTAGACGCTTGAATTTCAGAGGCAGTTCAATTCCAGTCGTTTCTAGAACACTTAGATTTCAGCTTTATGTTGAATTTAGGCTTTGAAAGTTAATGTAAAGCATCACGAGAACCTAACTTCAGAAGGTTAAATTGTTAAATTCAGTGACGAATAGAAAATAGGTATAACGTTCTCAGCATACGAGCATAAAAATTTCTGAGGGAGGATGTACTTCGCAAGCTGCTATCAGCTCTTACGCAAGCAATTCTGATATCGTTATTATAGCCTCTTCAGCCAAAAGACTGGTTTCATTCTGCTCTCCATAATAGTTTATCTTTGTACAAACCATTAAATGTCTGAATAATTCCAAGGTACATATATTTGGAATTCCTTGCTGTTTTCATTTTTAGATCTCGCTCTTTTTTACCTCCAATATTTTCCTTCATTACCAAACTGGCGATTTCTTGAAGCCTTCTATAAAACAATCTGTTCTGCAGTAACTCGTTTCGAAAACTTCTCTTGTCTTCGTGTCTGAATTGGTTATCGCTCACGTTTCACTTCTGTCCAAGGCAACGCTCCAGACAGATACCATCGTAAAAGACTTCCTACGTCTTAAAATGGGATCATACTAAAGTTATCTTTTTCGAAAATTCTGTAACTGTTATGGCCATTCTACATTTCATATCCTCTCTACTTGGGTCACGGCCCGCTATTGTTCTACACAAATAACTGAATTTATCGGTTATTTTTAGTCTCTCATTTCCTAATCCAATTCCTTCAGCAGCTCCAGAGCCGATTCGATACGTTCAATTATCACTTTTTTTTTATTTTTGTTGATGTGTTATAACCTCTTTCCAAGGCACTATCCATCTTATACAACAGCCCTTTCACGCCATTTGCCTGTCTCAAAGGGCGTCAACCGCTCACCGCGAAGTTTTTACTTCTTCTGCGTGAACGTAAAATCGGTTTACAAATATCTATCTGGTTTCCGTTACTGCTTGCTCGATGTATAAATCTAATAACATTGGGGAGATGTTATAACCATGTCAGAGTTCATTCTCAAACACTGATTTCCTTTCATGCCTCTCGACTCTTCTAACTGACGTGTGGTTACTGTACAGGTTGTAAATAACCTTTCGCCTCCCGTTGTTTACCCCAACTACCTTGATATTTTGAAGGAATATTGTGCAGCCAACACTGTCAGAAGCTTTCTCTGAATCTGCAAATGCTGTAATGGTGTTCTACAACCTAACTACTACGATACGTCATTGGTGAAAGTTCCTACATTTCTCCAAATTATCACCGAGATAGATCTCTACCAGCTCTTCCATTCTTCTGTAAATGAATGGTGTTAGCATTTTGCAACATCATATATCAAGCTGACACTTCTGTAAGATTCACACTTGTAAGCACCTGCCTTCTTCCTAATTGGAACTATGAGATTCTTCTTGAAGACTGAGTTTGTTTCACCTGTCTCGTCCATCTTGCACACCGTGTGGAATAGTTTTGTTATTGCTGGTTCTCACAATGATCTCAGTAACTCTGAGGGATTGTCATCTGTTTCATGGTCTTTGTATCAACTTCCAATGCTCTGCGACGACGGCCGGTGTGGCCGTGCGGTTCTACGCGCTTCATCTGAAACCGCGAGACCGCTACGGTCGCAGGTTCGAATCCTGCCTCGGGCATGGATGTGTGTGATGTCCTTAGGTTAGGTTTAAGTAGTTCTAAGTTCTAGGGGACTAATGACCACAGCAGTTGAGTCCCATAGTGCTCAGAGCCATTTGAACTCTTTTTTTTTTCCTCTGGGACATTCTTCCCGCAATATCATATCTACCATCTCGTCTTTATTTTCTTCCTCTTGCTATTCCCTTCCTGTAGTATTGACTTCAAGTTCATTTACGCTACGCCTCCCACATTTTGAGCTTTCCCTTCTTTGTTAAGTACTGGCTTCACATCTGCGCTCTTGATATATATACAGCGGCTTCAGTTTTGTCCAAAGGTCTGTTCAGTTTCCATATAGGTGGCGTCTATCTTTTCCGTAGCTGTTTTGTTTTGCAGCCTTTTATTTATTCTCGACCCACTGATGCTTAGACATTTTTGCACTTTCTGTAATTGTTTACAGACTCTATTTTCTATCGCACGTTTCATTTGCTAGTTTTTTTCTCGTTCTTCTTTTGTCTGCTAAATTTAATACCTTCCGTGTCACTCAAGGACATCCAGTAGGCCTTGTCGTATGATCTGTTTGCTCCTCTGCTGGCTTAATTATTTCATCTCTCAAAGCTAACCATTCTTTTCTTTTGTATCCTTCACCCCAGGTGAGACGTGGTATTTACTGGCATTAAGGAAAACGTGGAAGGGGGACCCAACAATGTAAGTTTCTTTCCACACAACCTGTTTGTTTAACACATATAATCATAAATTTTTTTCTTCACAAATTGGCAAGTTTGTGAAATTAATAGGCTTTTACAAGAGAAATAAAAATAAGACCAACTTGACCATAATTACAAGGGCCCGGACCTGCAGCCCGTCCGTTATCGGGTGAAACAGAGGTGTTTACGCTGGACACAGTTTCTCTTATTAAATGACTTTCTGCAACATCTAACATTCTGCGTGGTGTATGTTTGTTCTATATCGTGTCTCCCTACCACATTCGCGCAACTACGCTCTGAGCGTGTTTTTTAGGGAATTGACTAGTTTGAACCTGGGACCTGTTGCTGGTAAGGAGACGCCAGACCACACATGGCAAGTAGAATTCAGAAGATTTCAGTCAGACTAGCGATGATATAACCAAATACTTAATGATTTCAGTGTCAACTCCACTGCACTCCCTGTAAAAGAATCTTAATACTAACTAAATTTAGTGGAAGAGTTTCAAGGATTTCCTACTTTCAGTTAGCTGGTAAAATAACGTCGAAAAAGCAGTTACGTTTACCATTGGAAATTTTATTCTACTCACAAAACATCGCCTATAAATTGCACTATTGATAAAAGGAAATGTTTTAATACAGGATGGTAAAAACAAACTGCGTTCAACAAAAATGTGAACGAATATTCCCTGAATGGGTTTCCAAGTTCTACAATGGATCGAAGGATGACCTATGCCATATCACATCTATAATCTAGGTTTAAATTAAGTTTCACAAAAGAGAAAACTATCAAAATGGTCTACAGTGACCCTCAATTATCTTTTATTACTTATCTAACTTTTCGTAAATTGCAGTGGCTGATGTGGCTTTTCAATAACTATATAACAGAAAAATCATCGCGTTTCAGATTTTTACTTCAAGTGGCAAATTTGAACACCATGAGCCTTAATTGACGATCGACACTAGTATTACGCAAAAATGGGGTGTAACAGATGAGACTTCTGCAGTTCTGAGTGAAGCCTTATGCGCTGTTATGCGGCATCTCGTGTGTTCATTACCTTGTTGGTGTTCGTCAGGGGCGGCGGCCGGCCCAGCTCCGCTCACGTCGCCGTCTCGGAAGCAATTCCTGTCCCAACTTCTCCTTACTACAATTTACCGAAGTTGGATTTAAAAAAACTATCTGACTGTGTTTTCATCTGACCAATCAGGGTCTCAATGTTAACCTTAAACTACGCCTACAAAAATTCTGTCTATCCAATGAGAAACGTTATACTTGTCATGGTGGGACAATGTTTTTAAAGTTTGCAACGTAACAGAGACGCGAAAAAGTCTCACACTAAAACTTGCAGCTGGTGTGGCGCTTTTGTGTTATCGTAACATCTATACTGTTTTTTCTGGAGGGCTCTAGGTTTTAACATGGGCTGGGGGGTGGACCTAGCGGTTAGCTGGAGACGTGGGTGTCCGTCCCTTATCGTAGGGCCTTCTAGCTTAACACGGTTCTGCTCTCGGCTTCTGTTCTCGTTTCTCCCCTCGGAACTGCGTCTGTGTCACATTGGGAAGGTATGACATGCATTTAGGCAGTCTTGTGTTAGTCTGTAGTATTCCATTTGCTCACTCGTTACTCGTATTACTTCGGTTAATTTAACGTCACGATTTATTCGGAGCTATGTGACATACTACTGAAATTCCTTATCATGGCAGGGTTTTCATGGAAGGTGTTGAATTTGCCTGACATCTTACAAACACATGAAAACATAACTAATATTGATGACAAGAATGTTTCAATTACTCAAACAAATAACGTAAAATTTCTTATTTTTTAATTTGGAAACCGTACGTCGAAATCTTTTGAGTTAAGTAGCGCTTAAAGGTGAAACAAATTACGGAAAAATTATGACAACGATAAGGCTTGCTTCAAAGTGAGCAATCTTTTCATTTCCATCAGCAACAAAGGTGCGACTGGATCCCTACCGACCCCTCTTCCCAATCGTATTCTGACTAAAGCCCTGGTTACAATTAGTTGTTAATATGTCAGAAGTTAAACTGCTTGTTAGTTATGAAGGCCGCTTTGAAGGTACCTTTTAAAACATTACGTGTGAGCACTTATTACAAGAGAACTCACTAGGCGAATTCACAAGATCAAGTTAAATATACAACAACAATAACACGGTCTTTCAAAGACAGGAACGGGCAGCGTAGTACAACAGGTAGTTCAGATTATCACAAATGCAATTACAATCAACCGGTTAACATGCAAATCTAGCCACAAGACCCATGTCAGAACAACATCGTTTTGGTTCACATTGAAATGCCAGTAAACTTACCGTGTTGATAGCCCTTCCTGGCACAAAGTAACAATTCTGACGCGATCGAACCGCTCTATTGACAGTCTAGGCAATGTTGAACTTCAGACAACACGAGCCGTGTACCTCCTTCCTGGTGGAATGACTGGAACTGATCTGCTGTCGGATCCCCTCCGCCTAATAGGCGCTGCTCATGCATTGTTGTCTACATATTTGGGCGGGTTTAGTGACATCTCTGAACACTCAAAGGGACTGTGTCTGTGACACAATATCCACGGTCAACGTCTCTCTTCAGGAGTTCTGTGAACCGCGGTGATGCAAGAATGTTTCTGATGTGTGTAATTGCTTGTGTCCGGAGTTATCGAGTCCTCGATCTTCCGAGCTAATATCGGGCTCTGGCGTACTGAGTTCAGATTTGTTGTCTTGTCGACAAGGGTTAAGAAACAGTGACACATTGAACATTCAGATTTCAAGTACTACAGATTTTCGGTAACATGTAGCCCAGTGTTGCTCCTTTGTGTATTTGTAGTAATTGAACAATTATCTATCCCCACGATTGTCAGATGCAGTCACAGCAGATTGCACAGGCAAGAAATATGCGTGTCCATTCAGAGCAAAATAAAGTGTAGTGTTTGTGTATTGTGCGTGTTGGTTCATTAACTGATGTCCACATACAAACGCGTGTGCAAAAAGAGGAACACGACACGTATTTCAATTCAATACAAGTCAGCCTTATGAACAAGGCTGCATTCAGTCAAGAAATATTTAAGGAACTAATTTAAAAAAATATATTTTAAGGGCCGTAGTCAAAGCATTACAAGTTTTCTCACTGAGTAACTTCTGTTGTGCGTACACGACACAACTTGCCGCGGCAGTTATGTCTGCTTAGAGCTGCTGACAAGAAGCGCCTTAGACCTCTGCTGAAGTTGAACGTGAAGTCAATAGCGTGCGTGATTGAATCAGGACATGGGTGTGGACGCTGGAAGCTCTGCAGTTCAGATCACAGTTGCTTCTCTCCCCTGCGATTCGGGCCAGAGTAGAGCAGATGTTTTCCTCGAAGGCAGAGCCTTTGCTTCTGGCCTCCACAACCAGCCACTGACAGATCTTAACATGAACCGCCTCCTCTCCCATCACTCAATTCTTTAGTTTGTTCGAACTCCTAGACTGGTCTACACCTGGTAACTTCCTGCCCTAGGCACATACCGTTTATCCCATATCCCGGTTCACTGAACAAATGTTCTGTATCACAAGCTGCGACATTGTCGCGAATAAAACTGTGACCCCTATATGCAATAAGTTTCCTTTACTTTACATCAATGGTCACAAAGGTTTTGTTAACAGATTGTCATCAGATCTGTTTCATAAAAACAAAGTCCTAATGTACTGCAGCCATAGTGGCAGCCACTATGGCTGCAGTACATTAGGACTTTGTTTTTATGAAACAGATCTGATGATGATCATTATAGACCGAAACCGGCAATCTGTTCAAAAAATGGTTCAAATGGCGCCGAACACTATGCGACTTAACTTCTGAGGTCATCAGTCGCCTAGAACGTAGAACTAATTAAACCTAACTTACCTAAGGAAATCACACACAGCTGTGCCCGAAGCAGGATTCGAACCTGCGATCTTAGCGGTCGCTCGGTTCCAGACTGTAGCGCCTAGAATCGTCGTGACCATAGACGTAAAGTAAAGAAAACTTAAATGTTCTGTAGTTTCCCAGATTACATGATGTCATTTAACATCAGCCATGGAAGCCCACTCCCCGTCCTGACTACTTGACCACCTATGCACTTAACTTTTCATTAGTGGTGAACGCTTTAAGTCTTAATTTACTATTCTCAGACCAGAGGTTGATAGCCTTGGTGACGTATGAATGTGATAAGACCTGTTGACAACTGGTGCCTCCAAGTATATACCACAGATCTGTCCATCTACCGGAGTCTCCAATAGTGTCACACTTCAGTCTGTAATGGTATGGTAAGACTGATACCGGTCACCAGGAATGAAATAAAATATCTCCCACCATGACTGATTATAATACTGTGAACTTCTTAGCAGATGGCGTCACCACAATCTTGACTTATTACAGAAGCTAATAAGTCGTAATTAGATTTAGATCGTCAGCCATTGGCGTTCCCTAGCTGCCGTATTCTGAAGAAGTTGGCTTTTGGTTACATGGCAAGGTGAGTGGGATGTAAGTGATAACGGACGTAGACTGCACGACTTCCTCCCTAACATAAAGGAGCGGTTGAGAATGAGACATATCGATCGCAGCCGCGGTATGGTACATTTCTTAGCCGGACACGGACCTTATCCCACGCACTTAAACCGCGTGAGTCTGAGGCAGACACCTACATGCACATGCGGGGAAGAAGGTTCCCCAGAACACACTGTCCTTTTCTGCGGGCGATACGCGAACAATAGACATACACTACACTTATATTACACAGATACAGACATAGATTTATACACAGCAATAAGAGACGATGAACAATGGGCACAATTAATGGCCACTGACGCACAGTATTTCTAAAACAACACATGAGGAGTACTTGCGGACACGACATTACAGACATGCGTATGCGCAACGTAACAACAATCCCCAGAGGATGGGTAACGATACCCACAGTGACAGCGAAAATAGTGGCAATGAGGAGGAACAGGAGGAGGAAATTGAGATGTGACAGTAAATAAGCAAAGCTGCTGGCGATCTAGCCAAGAAAACACCAAATTCTGTACTTGGAATGCACCTAAAGTAGTTAATGCATAGGATTAGTAATAGGATAAGCAACATTATTTCTCTACTAAGAACCAATTGTGTGTATGTATCTCTCTCTCTCTCTCTCACTCTGTGTGTGTGTGTGTGTGTGTGTGTGTGTGTGTGTGTCTGTTTGAGAGAGAGAGAGAGAGAGAGAGAGAGAGAGAGAGAGAGAGAGAGAGAGAGACTGGCGGTCTACAGCTGGAAGAAACCACTCCGAGGTATTCACCGTCAGTCACATTCGGTGATGGTACTAACAAAAATCTCCTTTGTTGTATCTTCTTTTTATATTCTTCTTAAAAAACAACAAAATTTTTATTTATATTTCAACCTTAAATTATAGTTCTTTTGCAAAATATCATTCTTTGTAAATGTTGTAGATAAAACAAAAGAAAATAAAACTGTAAAAAGATGAAAAACGAAAATTGTAAGATGTACGACCTGCTTTAAACATCCGGTAACAGCTCTATAATTTGGCAATAAATAAATAATTCTGAAGATATTTTATTGCTACTAGCCCATGGCGCGCAAGCCTTTGTCCATGATACAAGGAATGTTGGTCTGAACACACATTTTAGTAAAGAAAGAATAGCACTACTTGGAAGAGTTCTTTCTATCAGCAACCTGCTGCTGTTTCCCAAGTGACCACTGGACCAAAAAAACGACTATTATGGTGAATGAGAAGAATCGGATGATGTTTGGCGGAGGTGGGGGGGGGGGGGGGAGAGTACCTAACTGTTGCGCAGGAGGGACGTCCGATGAAGAGAGGGCCGCTGGAGCAGCTCGGGCGTCGCCGCATCCATAATGCATGGAGCGGCAAGTGTCTCGCGGCAGGCGAGGCGCAGGGGGCAACCGGCTACCCGCAGCACTCCACCAACCAGTGGGGTTTCCAAATGCGCCCCAGTGCCACCCTGCGTCCAACTCAGCCCTTCAGAACACGCCCTGTGTGTCGCCCTAAGTGTGGCAGAGGTTCTCTTACGTCTTCCTCTTAAGGATCAAGGGATTTACGCCAAGGTGACAAAAACCATGGGATAACGATATGCACACATACATATGGCAGTAATGTCGCTTACACAAGGTATAAACAGGCAGTTTACTAGTGGAGCTGGCATTTGTACCAGGTGATGCATACGAAAAGGTTTCCCGCTTGATTGTGGCCTCATGACGGGCACTAAAAGACACTGAAAGCAGAATTGTAGTTGGAGCTAGACGCATGGGACCATCCATTTCGGAAATCGTCTGGATCAACAGTGTACCGAAACTCATCAAAGATAAATCAGCGGTCGACGGCCTTCACTTATAGACCGAAAGCAGCGGCGTTTGCGGAGAGTTGCCAGTGCTAACAGACGAACAACAATGTGTGAAATAACATCAGACGAGCTTATTCTTTAGGGAAGTGCGACAAAATTTCATGTTAATGGGCTATCGCAGCAGAGGCATTTGCCTTTGCTAACAGCGTGGCATCACCGCAGCACCTTTCGTCGGCTCGTGATTAGGTTCCTTTTAGATTACGCTGATACAATAGCTCCCTACTTAGCACTCATATACAACCGCTCGCTCACCGATAGATCTTTACCTAAAGATTGGAAAATTGCGCAGGTCGCACCAGTGTTTAAGAAGGGTAGTAGGAGTAATCCATATAACTACAGACCTATATCATTGACGTCGGTTTGCAGTAGGGTTTTGGAGCACATACTGTATTCAAACATTAAGAATCACCTCGAAGGGAACGATCTATTGATACGTAATCAGCATGGTTTCAGAAAACATCGCTCTTGTGCAACGCAGCTAGCTCTTTATTCGCACGAAGTAATGGCCGCTATCGACAGGGGATCTCAAGTTGATCCCGTATTTCTAGATTTCCGGAAAGCTTTTGACACCGTTCCTCACAAGCGACTTGTAATCTAGCTGCAGGCCTATGGGGTATCGTCTCAGTTGTGCGACTGGATTCGTGATTTCCTGTCAGGAAGGTCGCAGTTCGCAGTAATAGACTGCAAATCATTCAGTAAAACTGAAGTGATATCAGGTGTTCCCCAGGGAAGCGCCCTGGGACCTCTAGTGTTCCTGATCTATATAAATGGCCGGGGTGACAATCTGAGCAGTTCTCTTAGGTTGTTCGCAGATGATGCTGTAATTTACCGTCTAGTAAGGTCATCCGAAGACCAGTATCAGTTGCAAAGCGATTTAGAAAAGATTGCTGTACGGTGTGGCAGGTGGCAGTTGACGCTAAATAACGAAAAGTGTGAGATGATCCACATGAGTTCCAAAAGAAACCCGTTGGAATTCGATAACTCGATAAATAGTGCAATTCGCAAGGCTGTCAATTCAACTAAGTACCTGGGTGTTAAAATCACGAACAACTTCAGGTGGAAAGAACACATAGATAATATTGTGGGGGAGGCGAGCCAAAGGTTGCGTTTGATTGGCAGGACACTTAGAAAATGCAACAAGTCCACTAAAGAGACAGCTTACACAACACTCGTTCGTCCTCTGTAAGAATATTGCTGCGCGGTGTGGGATCCTTAGCAGGTGGGATTGACGGAGGACATCGAAAGGGTGCAAAGAAGGGGAGCTCGTTTTGTATTATCACGTAATAGGGGAGAGAGTGTGGCAGATATGATACGCGAGTTGGGATGGAAGGCATTAAAGCAAAGACTTTTTCGTCGCTGCGAGATCTATTTACGAAATTTCAGTCATCATCTTTCTCTTCCGAATGCTAAAATATTTTGTTGAGCCCAGCCTACATAGGTAGGAATGATGATCAAAATAAAAGAAGAGAAATCAGAGCTCGAACAGAAAGGTTTAGGTGTTCGTTTTTCCGGCGCGCTGTTAGGGAGTGGAATAGTAGAGAGATAGTATGATTGTGGTTCGATGAACCCTCTGCCAAGCACTTAAATGTGAATTGCAGAGTAGTCATGTAGATGTAGATGTAGACCATATCGGTTAGACCATAGACGACTAGAAAATCGGGGCCTGGTCACCCGACTGCCGACTGCAGTTAGTAAGAGCTGATGGTAGGTTTCGAGTGTGTCGCAGACCCCTTGAACCCATAGACTCAAATTATCAATAAGGCATTGGGCAAGCTGGTGGTGGTTTCATAGTATTATGGGCTGAGTTTACATAAAATAGACTGAACCGATTATTGACTGGAAATGGTTATGTTCGGCTACTTGGAGACCATTTGTAGTCATTCATGGGCGTAGTATTCCCAAACAACGATGGAATCGTTATGCATGACAATGCTCCATGTCACGGGCAAGAGTTATTCGCAATCGGTTTGAAGAACGTTCTGGACCATACGAGCTAATGATTTGGCCACCAACCAGGTCGACATGAAACCCATCTAACATTTATGAGATGTAATCGTGAGGCCAGTTCGTGCACAAGATCCTATACCGGCAACACTTTAGCAATTATAGTATTAGGGAGTACTCCATGACTTTTGTCACTACAGGGTACATCTTTACTATACCCTGTTAGTACTAGGTAATATTGGTCCCACACACTTGACCGATATTCCTGGAAGGGTGTCATGAGTGTTCTGTAAGCAGTGTCCTTTGCAGACTTATTACATCGATTGCAGACGCTCTCTAAGCCATGCTTTGGTCCTTTGTTCTTCACAGTTCGTACTGTTATTGTGTAGAGAGCACACGGATTACTCCGACGTTAAAGGAGGATGTTGATCAGTTAGTTTACATTCTGTAGGTTTCTGGAAAATAACGTTTTTATTGGGTTATGAATCAATGGTTAATGCCAAACTAAAACTAAGATAACATCATTAGTGCCTTGTCCCCCTCTGAAAATAAAACTCAGCTAGCAGCAATTTCTAATCTTACCCCTCGTCAATGTATTTGGCAGATACTATTTAGAGACTGATAAAAGCATGGTACACGTCTACCATGAATGTGAAGACAAGAACAGTCCAAATGTGGTGAGTTCATTTATACATGACGCTACAATATACCACAAGAATACGATGAACTTCGCTTATTCTCAGGCAGGTTTTCAGCTCAGAATGAGAATCACTCAGCAGTAATCTGTTCTACCTGATCGATACCGAGAATTTCAACGAAATTTAACATAACTTTCCAGTGAGAGAACACAGTTTTTAGCCCTGGAATAAGGTTTTCGACATTATAAAAGAAAACTATGTAATTTATCATTACTTTACAGTGACGGAATACAGTCTTAAACCCTGGAATAGGGTTTTTAATATTAAAAAAAGAAAACTAAGTAAACATGACATATTGTTAACTATCAATGTTGCCACAGAGATCATAAATTGCTACACCAAGAAGAAATGCAGATGATAAACGGTTATTCGTTGGACAAATATAGTATACTAGAACTGACATGTGATTACATTTCCACGCAATCTGGGTGCAACAACCACCTCTGGCCGCAATAATGGCCTTGATACCCTGGGCATTGAGTCAAACAGAGCTTGAATGGCGTGTACAGGGACAGTAGTGACTGGCGTATTGTGAAGAGCCAGTTGCTCTGCCACCATTGACCAGATGTTTACAATTGGTGAGAGATCTGGAGAATGTGCTGGCCAGGGCAGCAGTCGAACATTTTCTGTATCCAGAAATGCCCGTACGGGACCTGCAACATGCGGTCGTGCATTATCCTGCTGAAATGAAGGGTTTCGCAGGGATCGAATGAAGGATAGAGCCAGGGGTCGTAACATACATGAAATGTAACGTCCACTGTTCAAAGTGCCGTCAATGCGAAGAAGAAGTGACCGAGACGTGTAACCAGTGGCACCCTATACCATTACGCCTGGTGATATACAAGTATGGCAATGACGAATACACGCTTCGAATGTGCATTCACCGCGATGTCGCCAAACACGGATGCGACCATCATGATGCTGTAAACAGAACCTGCATTCATCTGAAAACTGTTCATGTTGTCACAGAGATCATATTTGGATTTCGGAACGATTTACATTTCTTCATAGCGGTTGCTGCTGACTTCACGTCATGCTGACGATCGTGCAAGAGAAAGACAAGAATATCTGAAGAAACTCAAAGTATTGGAAGATAAGGCAACTTGATGTACTGTATTAGCATTTTTCCACATTTTCCTTTTAATAATACTGGAAAGGGTTGTATTACAGCTTCTACAATGATGAATGCACTGACTGGTCGCACTTTTCTTCTGGCTGTGCCGTAAAACCTAACTTATCCATCTGGGAAGGTTCCAGTTGAGTCCAATACATTCTAGGACTTTATAAAACTCAAAAGTTATCTGGCTAAGGAACATCTGCCTTCGTATGAAGATATTTTGAAGTGCTAGGCAAAGAATACAGCCAAGAAGATTAGTGAATGGTCTGTCAAACACTGGTTATGTTTGAAAAATGATGCGTTTGTGTTGCGAAATTGTTGTACTGTGTGTTATATCCTATGCTATCAAAACAGTTTTAATGTGAATAGTGCTATTTCGCCGCGCGGGATTAGCCGAGCGGTCTGGGGCGCAGCAGTCATGAACTGTGTCGCTGGTCCCGGCAGAGATTTGAGTCCACCCTCGGGTATGGGTGTGTGTGTTTGTCCTTAGGATAATTTACGTTAAGTAGTGTGTAAGCTTAGGGACTGATGACCTTAGCAGTTAAGTCCCATAAGATTTCACACACAGTTGAACAAGTGCTAGTTCAATGTCTTTTAAATATATTCTTTTTAAAAGGCATCAATCTCCCGATTTTAATAATTAGATTACCAAAATATAAAATTAAAAATTAAATCTCTTCTCTGGCAATCTATTTGAATCACATAACGTAACAAAGCCTATAAAGATTGCTGTTGCAAGTTATTACGCAATTTAGACAGTTTTTTCTGAGTATCCCCACAAAAGTGCATCGGTTGACTTAAGCCCTTTTAAAAATATACGATTCAATTACGATTCAATTTCACTCTGGAACCTCGATGTGTCCTACCACCTAGGCTGTACGTCTTGCGACATATTGCACCATATTGTGAATAATCAATGTAAATAAGATCTTATGGCTAGTCATGTTATATGTTCATTTCCGTGTCGTTCCTCTATACACCGTGTCCCAGGGGAGTGGCCAATATTCGTGGATATTAATGGAACGATCATCGTAGAAAAAAAATGCCCAGTAAACATGGATTTTGAAAGTAATGGCTTAGCTGTGAGCATTTCTTCGACACTCTGAAGCAACTCTCTTCTATTGACAACCTCTGAAATTTCAGTGTTTTAGTGCAAGGTGGCATGGGCAAAAACAAGAAAAAAAGTCCAAGCATGGGCTCTAAAATCCATAACTTATGAACTACATGCTCTTGTTCAGTAGAAAAGATATGTTCACAGTAACAAAGACAAACAACTGCTCATAGAATTTAAGGTATGCATGTTACAGGCCATGTTTACTGGACTGTTTTTCTCGTTTTGTTCCATGCTAGCACCTCTCGAAATATAGAAAACGAAGAGCTTGCGCTAAAAGAGATTTTTTCAAAGTATCGAATATGTAGTTTTCATATATCCTAAAGCATGCATTTCACTTTTCGGCTTCTAACGGTCGTTCCTCTCATATCCCTGAATACTGACAGTTTCTCTTCGGGCGACGTCTGTATTCAGTAGTTTGGCGTGTGCAAGATTTTCGTGGTCTGAAACCCGCCTTTAGGGGGGATGAACTTTGGTTCTGTGATGCTTAATACGCGTTTCAGTTTCAGTTGTTCACACATTTGGTATACATGACATAAAGCGCACCTAGTTCTTAGTAGAATCTGGGTCTTTTTCAGCCATTAACAGTACTATTGTCTTCGCTTTTTTTTTGGGATCCTGCACGACCTGACGTAGCGATTTATGAAGTCCAGAGTCCATTGTATGGTTCCCTGGTCATAAGTTCTGATCTCTTCCACACATAGATATCCTGGTAGCACTAGGACATCCAGGAGACACAAACTCTGCAGCAAAAGTGTCTGCTCCAGCGACGGCTGTTTCAGCGCTCAAACAGGAGGCGGGAGTTCCACAGTCCCGCCCTCCCGCATGGAACGCTGCCGAGGACTTAATTACCAAATTAGGTTACGGCAGCTGCGGGATGTGAAAATTGCCACAGCGGCGGAGCGCGCCCGCTCCGTGCGCTCTCACCAGTCCCGGCAACATTTTCACAAACTACTTGTTGCTAACGTCTGGGTCGAGAAACGCGTGCGGTGGTGGAGAACCCGTGTGGAAAATGTAATTCCTGTTTCATGCTTCAGTGGCGGCGGCGGTGGTTCACTCTTCTTCAACGATTTCTTCAAAAATGCTGCCCGAACTTAATGATAAAAACAACTTCTGCACTTTGTGGGCAGGTGCACTGAAATATGAAAGTGTGATTATTGCTTTGCTATGAGTTTTTTGTACAGGAATGAATGCAGTCGGAAGTACTAATGAAATTAATCAATACGACAACTAGTCTGATAGGCTAGAAATTTTTTCTATCTCGAATATGATATGTCACTGACACGTCAGGAATGTTTTAAAATTTCAGTATGCGCTGTCAAATGGCTACAAAGCCGAAGTTGTTATTGTGCAAAATAAACGAATAGTTTACAGTCAGATAGCCGAAATTTCTTTCGGAACAAAGAAAAACCAGTGAATTTGGTTCCTCGACGTTACTAATAGTTCATTTGATCATATTAGAGATCCTTTTGAAGTTTTAAGTGTTGTCAGAGACAGCGAAGGACTTGGGAGAGCAGCTGAACGGAATGGACAGATGAACATCAAGAAAAGCAAAACTAGGATATGGAATGTAGTCGAATTAAATCGAGTGATGCTGAAGGAATTAGGTTATAAAATGAGACACTTAAAGTAGTAAGAGTTGTGCTATTTGGGGATCAAAATACACTCCTGGAAATGGAAAAAAGAACACATTGACACCGGTGTGGTAGACCCACCATATTTGCTCCGGACACTGCGAGAGGGCTGTACAAGCAATGATCACACGCACAGCACAGCGGACACACCAGGAACCGCGGTGTTGGCCGTCGAATGGCGCTAGCTGCGCAGCATTTGTGCACCGCCGCCGTCTGTGTCAGCCAGTTTGCCGTGGCATACGGAGCTCCATCGCAGTCTTTAACACTGGTAGCATGCCGCGACAGCGTGGACGTGAACCGTATGTGCAGTTGACGGACTTTGAGCGAGGGCGTATAGTGGGCATGCGGGACGCTGGGTGGACGTACCGCCGAATTGCTCAACACGTGGGGTGTGAGGTCTCCACAGTACATCGGTGTTGTCGCCAGTGGTCGGCGGAAGGTGCACGTGCCCGTCGACCTGGGACCGGAGCGCAGCGACGCACGGATGCACGCCAAGACCGTAGGATCCTACGCAGTGCTGTGGGGGACCGCACCGCCACTTCCCAGCAAATTAGGGACACTGTTGCTCCTGGGGTATCGGCGAGGACCATTCGCAACCGTTTCCATGAAGCTGGGCTACGGTCCCGCACACCGTTAGGCCGTCTTACGATCACGCCCCAACATCGTGCAGACCGCCTCCAGTGGTGTCGCGACAGGCGTGAATGGAGGGACGAATGGAGGCGTGTCGTATTCAGCGATGAGAGTCGCTTCTGCCTTGGTGCCAATGATGGTCGTATGCGTGTTTGGCGCCGTGCAGGTGAGCGCCACAATCAGGACTGCATACGACCGAGGCACACAGGGTCAACACCCGGCATCATGGTGTGGGAATCGATCTCCTACACTGGCCGTACACCTCTGGTGATCGTCGAGGGGACACTGAATAGTGCATGGTACATCCAAACCGTCATCGAACCCATCGTTCTACCATTCCTAGACCGGCAAGGGAATTTGCTGTTCCAAAAGGACAATGCTCGTCCGCATGTATCCCGTGCCACCCAACGTGCTCTAGAAGGTGTAAGTCAACTACCCTGGCCAGCAAGATCTCCGGATCTGTCCCCCATTGAGCATGTTTGGGACAGGATGAAGCGTCGTCTCACGCGGTCTGCACGTCCAGCACGAACGCTGGTCCAACTGAGGTGCCAGGTGGAAATGGCACGGCAAGCCGTTCCACAGGACTACATCCGGCATCTCTACGATCGTGTCCATGGGAGAATAGCAGCCTGCATTGCTGCTAAAGGTGGATATACACTGTACTAGTGCCGACATTGTGCATGCTCTGTTGCCTGTGTCTATGTGGCTGTGTTTCTGTCAGTGTGATCATGTGATGTATCTGACCCCAGGAATGTGTCAATAAAGTTTCCCCTTCCTGGGACAATGAATTCACGGTGTTCTTATTTCAATTTCCAGGAATGTAACTGATAATGGTCGAAGTAGAGAGGATATAAAATGTAGACTGGCAATGGAAAGGAAAGCGTTTCTGAAGAAGAGAAATTTGTTAACATCAAGTATAGATTTAAGCGTCAGGAAGTCGTTTCTGAAAGTATTTGTATGGAGTGTAGCCATGTAGGGATGTAAAACATGGACGATGAATAGTTTGGACAAGAAGAGAATAGAAGCTTTCGAAATGTGGTGCTACAGAAGAATGCTGAAGATTAGATGGGTTGTTGTTGTTGTTGTTGTTGTAGTCTTCAATCCTGAGACTGGTTTGATGCAGCTCTCCATGCCAGTCTATCCTGTGCAAGCCTATTCATTTCCCAGTACCTACTGCAACCTACATCCTTCTGAATCTGCTTAGTGTATTCATCTCTTGGTCTACCTCTACGATTTTTACTCTCCACGCTGCCCTCCAATATTAAATTGGTGATCCCTTGATGCCTCAGAACATGTCCTACCAACCGATCCCTTCTTCTCGTCGTGCCACTAACTTCTCTTCTCCCCAATCCTATTCAATACCTCCTCGTTAGTTATGTGATCTACCCATCTAATTTTTAGCATTCTTCTGTAGCACCACATTTCGAAAGCTTCTATTTTCTTCTTGTCCAAACTATTTATTGTCCATGTTTCACTTCCAGACACGGCTACACTCCATACAAATACTTTCATAAATGACTTCCTGACACTTAAATCTATACTCGATGTTAACAAATTTCTCTTCTTCAGAAATGCTTTCCTTGCCATTGCCAGTCTACATTTTATATCCTCTGTACTTCGACCATCATCAGTTATTTTAGTTCCTAAATAGCAAAACTCCTTTACTACTTTAAGTGTCTCATTTCCTAATCTAATTCCCTCGGCATCAACCGACTTAATTTGACTACATTCCATTATCCTCGTTTGGTTTTGTTAATGTTCATCTTATATCCTCCTTTCAGGACACTGTCCATTCCATTCAACTGCTCTTCCAAGTCCTTTGCTGTCTCTGACAGAATTACAATTTCATCGGCGAACCTCAAAGTTTTTATTTCTTCTCCGTGGACTTTGATACCTACTCCGAAATTTTCTTTCGTTTCCTTTACTGCTTCCTCAATATACAGGTTGAATAACATCGGGGAGAGGTTACAACCCTGTCTCACTCCCTTCCCTACCACTGCCTCCCTTTCATGTACCTCGACTCTTACAACTGCCATCTGGTTTCTGTACAAATTGTAAATAGCCTTTCGCTCCCTGTATTTTATCCCTGCCACAGTTTTAATCTGCCAGGAAGTTTCATATCAGTGCACACTCCGCTGCAGAGTGAAAATCGGTCCGGCACACAGCTTTAATATGCCAGGAAGTTTCATGTCAGCGCTCACTCTCGTGTAGAGCGAAAATTTCATTCTGGAAACATCCCCCAGGCTGTGGCTAAGCCATGTCTCCACAATATCGTTTCTTTCAGGAGTGCTAGTTCTGCAAGTTTCGCAGGAGAGCTTCTGTAAAGTTTGGAAGGTAGGAGACGGATACTGGTAGAAGTAAAGCTGTCAGTACCGGGCGTGAGTCGTGCTTCGGTAGCTCAGATGGTAGAGCGCTTGCCCGCGAAAGGCAAAGGTCCCGGGTTCGAGTCTCGGTCGGGCACCCAGTTTTAATCTGCCAGGAAGTTTTATTATATTCTTCTTGAAGTTTGAGGGTATTTCGCCTCTTTCATACATCTTGCTCACCAGATGGTAGAGTTTTGTCAGGACTGGCTCCCCCAAGGCCGTCAGTAGTTCCAATGGAATGTTGTCTACTCCGGGGGCCTTGTTTCGACTCAGGTCATTCAGTGCTCTGTGAAACGCTTCACGCAGTATCATATCTCCCATTTCATCTTCATCTACATCCTCTTCCATTTCCAAAATATTGTCCTCAAGTACATCACCCTTGTATAGACCCTCTATATACTCCTTCCACCTTTCTGCTTTCCCTTCTTTACTTAGAACTGGTTTTCCATCTGACCTCTTGATGTTCATACAAGTGGTTCTCTTATCTCCAAAGGTCCCTTTAATTTTCCTGTAGGCAGTATCTATCTTACCCCTAGTGAGATAAGCCTCTACATCCTTCCATTTGTCCTCTAGCCATCCCTGCTTAGCCATTTTGCACTTCCTGTCGATCTCATTTTTGAGACGTCTGTATTCCTTTTTCCCTGCTTCATTTAGTGCATTTTTATATTTTCTCCTTTCATCAATTAAATTTAATAATTTTTTCTGTCACCCAAGGATTTCTACTAGCCCTCGTCTTTTTACCTACTTGATCCTCCGCTGCCTTCACTACTTCATCCCTCAAAGCTACCCATTCTTCTTCTACTCTATTTCTTTCCCCCATTACTGTCAATTGTTCCCTTGTGCTCTCCCTGAAACCCTGTACAACCTCTTGTTCTTTCAGTTTATCCAGGTCCCACCTCCTTAAATTCACACCTTTTTGCAGTTTCTTCAGTTTTAATCTACATATCATAACCAATCGAGTGTGGTCAGAGTCCACATCTGCCCCCGGAAGTGTCTTACAAGTTAAGATCTGGTTCCTAAATTTCTGTCTTACCATTGTATAATCTATCTGATACCTTTTAGTATCTCTAGGGTTCTTCCATGTATACAAGCTTCTTTCATGATTCTTGAACCAAGTGTTAGCTATGATTACGTTGTGCTCTGTGCAAAATTCTACCAGACGGCTTCCTCTTTTATTTCTCTCCGCCAATCCATATTCACCTACTACGTTTCCTTCTCTCCCTTTTCCTACTACCGAATTCCAGTCACCCATGAGTATCAAATTTTCGTCCCCCTTCACTATCTGAATAATTTCTTTTATTTCATCATACATTTCTTCAATTTCTTCGTCATCTGCAGAGCTAGTTGGTATATAAACTTGTACTACTGTAGTAGGTGTGGGCTTCGTATCTATCTTGGCCACAATAATGCGTTCACTATGCTGTTTGTAGTAGCTTACCCGCGTTCCTATTTTCCTATTCATTATTAAAGCTACTTCTGCATTACCTCTATTTGATTTTGTGTTGATAACCCTGTAATCACCTGACCAGAAGTCTTGTTCCTCCTGCCACCGAACTTCACTAATTCCCACTATATCTAACTTTAACCTATCCATTTCCCTTTTTAAATATTCTAACCTACCTGCCCGATTGAGTGATCTGACATTCCACGCTCCGATCCGTAGAACGCCTGTTTTCTTTCTCCTGATAACAACATCCTCTTGAGTAGTCCCCGCCTGGAGATCCGAATGGGGGATTATTTTACCTCCGGAATATTTTACCCAAGAGGACGCCATCATCATTTAATCATACAGTAAAGCTGCATGCCCTCGGGAAAAATTACGGCCGTACTTTCCCCTTGCTTTCATCCGTTCGCAGTACCAGCACAGCAAGGCCGTTTTGGTTATTGTTACAAGGCCAGGTCAGTCAATCATCCAGACTGTTGCCCTTGCAACTACTGAAAAGGCTGCTGCCCCTCTTCAGGAACCATACGTTTGTCTGGCCTCTCAAGAGATACCCCTCCGTTGTGATTGCACCTACGGTACGGCTATCTGTATCGCTGAGGCACGGAAGTCTCCCCACCAACGACAAGGTCCATGGTTCATGGGGGGAAATCACATAACTAATGAGGAGGTATTGAATAGAATTGGGGATAAGAGGAGTTTGTGGCACAACTTGACTAGAAGAAGGGATCGCTTGGTAGGACTTGTTCTGTGGCGTCAAGGGATTACCAATTTAGTATTGGAGGGCAGCGTGGAGGGTAAATGTAGTAGAGGAGACCAAGAGATGAATATATTAAGCTGATTCAGAAGGATGTAGATTGCAGTAGGTACTGGGAGGTGAAGAATTTTGCACAGGATAGAGTAGCAGGGAGAGCTGCATCATACGAGTCTCAGGACTGAACACCACAACACGATGAGAAACGACAGTACAAATATATTTTTGTTGACAGCTGTTATACAGAACGAACTCTCTGTACATTGAAAATAGTACATAAATTAATTGTAAATTCTACCTACATTGCCATAAACTACTACCAGTGTACTACTTTCTAATATCTTATACATGGCTGTAACTTCAGCCACTTTATGAGAAACTTGGAGAAGATGGAAGAAAATAATCAGCTTATCAGTTGCAAAGAAAGGTTTAGTGAAGTCCTTGACTAAGGTTCCGACAATTTTAAGATTGTGTTCTTCAGAAGGTATATTGGACCTAGTTAGATCAGATGCTGATTAGATGCAGTGATCAGAGCCTAATAGCTCTTGTCATATTCGACATCCATCTCAAGAACGCAAATAAGTAAATGTTTTGACTTTTGCTATTTTCACATACATACTGTTGTAAACGAGATAGCATCACCGTGTCGGCCGCGGTGGTCTCGCGGTTCTAGGCGCGCAGTCCGGAACCGTGCGACTGCTACGGTCGCAGGTTCGAATCCTGCCTCGTGCATGGATGTGTGTGATGTCCTTAGGTTAGTTAGGTTTAAGTAGTTCTAAGTTCTAGGGGACTGATAACCAAAGCAGTTGAGTCCCATAGTGCTCAGAGCCATTTGAACCATAGCATCACTCTGTTCTACTATATACATGTAAACCTTTACGTCGACAAAAGCCTACACGTGGTATTTGATCACCACACTTGTAATATTATAACGCTGTGATTCTATGTAATGAATTGTGATTATTAGTCTTCTTAAGACGGCTGACAGGAGCCGTTTGGCTTTATTCAGTGCTATTAAGTCCGCCTCCCTAGCGCTTCCGTAGCGTTACTGCATAACACAGAAAGGGGCCCGGGTTCGATTCCCGGGAGGGGACTGGGTGTTGTGTGTCTTTCATCATCATTGACATGCAAGTCGCGGAAGTGACGTCAACTAAAAAGACTCGCAATACAGTGGCCGAACTCCGAAGGGGATATTCCGGTCAATATATGCTATAAGATCATTTAATTTCATTTCATCAGCATCTGATGTACCAAGGACCATCATACCTCCTGAAGAAGGCAATTTGAACATAGTCAAAACCTAGCCCTCAGGGTACCTATAAACATTTGTTTGCAACCGGATGGTTAATTTTTGCACTAACTTTGCACTTCACTTTCTTTTTAGTAAAGTAAATCGTGGTATTTTCACTGGCGTAAGGCGTAGTGTCATTGAAATCTGGAAAATGTAAGAAACCAGATTTGGTACACAGTAAGTGTGAGCTGTCCGTATCTAGTGGTCTTGCATACGGGGTCCTGTGTTCAATTCCCGGCGGGTCAGGGATTTTCCCCGCCTGGTATCGTTGTATTGTCTTCATCATCATCATTCATCCCGATTACGGCCGAGGAAAGCAATGGCAAACCACCTCCTCCCAGTCGGCGGTGCGGGTCTCCCGCATCATTCCCTACATTCCTGGGAGTATGGGACCTCATCACCATCATTAAGTGTGAGCTGCTTGGAGATTCAAGCGCCAAACTTGCCTTGACACAAAATTGCTGTACCAGTCAAGATACACAAGAATGCCTTATAAAGCATTTTCTATACTGCAGTGCCTTTCATCAACCGTTCAGAATAACATTTTAAACTTTAGAGAGAACGGAAAGGCTGAGATGAGACCGAACCACTGAATTAGTTTGTCATGAGCGATATAAGTTCGCATGTAAACATTTCAAATGCAGGAAATAATGACCTTGTGACAATCAAGGTTCGATCAATGTTTTATCTGAAACTTTCTGTAATTACGAGGGTCACTCCAAAAGAAATGCACACTATTTTTGTAAAAAAACAGCTTTCATTCTGCATGTGTGAAAGTTTTACAGTGTGTGGATACCTTCTTCCCGCTTGTTTTCAAACTTAGTTCAACCTGTTCCCGTGAGTGGCGCCGTCACAGCATGTCTTCAAGGTGGCTGCTACACTTGACGTTCGTCAGAAGCAACGTGCTGTCATAGAATTCCTGTGCTGTGAAAACGAGACAGTGGGAAACGTCCACAAGAGGTTGAAAAAGGTGTATGGAGATGCTGCTGTCGATCGCAGTACAGTTAATCGGTGGGCAAGCAGGGTACGTGATGAAAACGGGCACGGCGATATTGAGGATTGTCCTCGCAGCGTCAGGCCTCGTACTGCACACACTCTAGACAATGTGCAGAGAGTTAACGAATTGGTGCCTGCTGACAGATGAATCACAGTGAACGAATTGCCACGCTACGTTGGGATAGAGGAAGGAAGTGTTTGCAGAATACTGAAAGTGTTGGCGTTAAAAAAGGTTTACGTCTCTTGGGTTCCCGGGATGTTGACAATGGCTCACAAAGAAACAGGAAAAACGGCGTGCAGAGAACTTTTGGAACAGTACGAGAATGGTGGAGATGAAATTCTTGGAAGAAGTGTGACTGGTGATGAAACATGGCTCCATCATTTTTCACCAGAGACAAAGAGGCAATCAATGGAGTGGTATCATGCAAATTCATCTAAGAAAAAAAATTCAAAACCACACCTTCTGCTGGAAACGTTATGGCTACCGTGTTTTTCGATTCCGAATGACTCTTGCTTGTGGACATCATGCCAAGTGGAACCACCATAAATTCTGATGCATATGTGATGACACTGAGAAACTTCAAGCTCGACTGAGTAGTGTTCGACCACATCGGCAAAAGCAGGATGTTTTGCTGTTGCACGACAATGCACGGCCACATGTCTGTCAAAAAACCATGGAAGCGATCACAAAACTCGGATGGACAACACTGAAACACTCGCCTTACAGTCCTGACCTGGCTCCATGTGACTATCATATCTTTGGGAAAGTGAATCTCTTTCTTCGTGGAACAAGGTTTGAGGATGATGACTCCTTGGTGCACGCTGCCAAACAGTGGCTCCCACCAACAGGTTGGTCCAGAATTTTACCGTGCGGCTATACAGGCGCTGGTTCCAGGATGGCGTAAGGCAGTTGTGAGGGATGGAAATTACGTGGAGAAATGAAAATATTGTTTCTAAAGGATGTATTTACACACTGTAAGACATTCAAACTTGTAGAATAAATGATGGATTTTAAAGAAAAAAGTGTGCATTTCTTTTGGTGTAGCAGGTATTTATTTCTAATGAAAGATAAACTAATATGGTACTGGAAACTCGAGAGTTGAATATAACAGTAAAAGAAAAACTCATCACACATCACTCAATATATAGTTACAGCTTTAAAGTGGCGGAAGTCACATAAACGAGTCAACAAACACGCGCGCTCCTACGCACAAGCATACACACACACACACACACACACACACACACACACACACACACACACACACACACACACACTATTACATAGTCTGAGTGCACATCCTCCTGGCTCTGCAGCTTGTGTCAGATGGATTGAGGCATACGACTCGACATCACTTCTCGACCGTGGTCCCTATACAGCCCTGCAAGGACGTGACCTATCCGCTGGCTCGTATGCGCCTGCTATGTACAAAACAGAGCACGAATACGCTTCGCGAGCGTTGGCGGAAATAGCTGAAGAATACCGAAGCTAATGATAGCCGCGTGAGCGCATTTACTCCCGACCACGTGGTTGGCACAGCCGCGTAAGGGTTTATCCGCAGCCACGCGGATTTCACGCGCCTGCACTCACTTCCACACAGCCCGCAAATTTGTAGTGTGCACATGCGCGATGCCCTTCGCTTAGCACCAGGCTTGGAGGAAATTTAAGCGAATGAAATACAGATATAACAAATACAGATACAAATTTCCGAGCCAGGTGGCGCACTCACATCACGAGAACGGCGGTTCGAACCCGCGCCCGGCGACCCTCATTTAGGTTTTCCGTGGTTTTCCTAATTAGCTTAAGGAAACTGCTGGTATGGTTCCTTTGAAAGTTCATGGCCGACTTCCTTCCCTGCCTTTACCTAATTGCTGGAACTTACGACTTCGCTTTTTCGTACCTTCCCACAAATCAACCAACCACATACAACACTATTTTCATCATGGCAGCTACGTCAGCAACCGTTACGAAATTGACTCGAATGAAAAAGAGCCCACAGTTGCACCAAATTATGTTTGCTTTAAACCTTGACCGTGGTTTCTGCTATAATAATAAAGCCTGCTTCAGATGTCATACACACTAATAAATGAAAAATGTCTTAGCCTAGCAACTGTGTCAGGTCCAATAAAAGAACTTCATCAGAGGTAACCCTGTTTCGAAAATAAGTAAAACTACGTATGGTACCGTATGTGCTCCTCCACTACCACTGTTGCACTGGGCACACAGTCGTTTAATTTGACACCATGCGCCCGGTATAACGGAAGTAATGGAAGAGGACATATGTTGGTACATGAAATTTTACTTATGTTCGAAACAGGATTATGTCTAATGAAGTTATTTTATTGGTCTTGACGCAGCCGCTAGGCTAAGAAATGGCTCTGAGCACTAAGGGGCTTAACATCTGAGATCATAAGTCCCCTAGAACTTAGAACTACTTAAACGTAGCTAACCTAAGGACATCACACACATCCATCCCGAGGCAGCATTCGAACCTGCGACCGTAGCAGTCTTGCGGTTCCGGACTAAAGCGCCTAGAACTACTCGGCCACAGCTGCCGGTCGCTGGGCTAAGACATTTTTCATTTATTAGTGTGTATGACTTTTGAAGAAGGCTATATTATTATAACAGAAACCTAGGTCAAGGTGTAAAATAAACATAATTTAGTGCAACTGTGGGCTGTTTTTCATTCGAGACAACCAGATATAAATTAATATTCATTAATAACAAATAATGTTAGAAACGTTATTCGCTCACACAATATAAACAATTATTCGTCACCTTTGAATAAGAAGTGCCAAGATGAATAGTAAATCTGAAATCCAATGCCAGTTATTGCTCCAATTTATTTTCATTTATTAAAGGAATTCACTTATTGTATTTCAATTAGTTTTCAGGACAACTCTTTTTTAATGTCTCATTAGTTACTTTATTCGATTTATGGAGATTTACCATTGTGATATTAAAGAGAAATCTTTTTACTCATGAAATGCACTCCAGAAATGATCCTTAATCATGACTACTATACATGACTTTCTGCTCACAACCTTGTTAGACAAAAATTGAGAAATCATCAGTTCTGCTGCAGTTTTTGGCAAATAATACGTTATGATTACACTTTAATTTCACTTCACAAAATGTATTCCAAATAAAATCTTCGTTTTACGTCGTAATGTCGTTTGAAACTCATGACCCGATTTCTTTGACATTTATTTGGCTATTCAATGTTTGATTCAAATGGTTCAAATGGCTCTGAGCACTGTGGGACTCAGCTGCTGTGGTCATTAGTCCCCTAGAACGTAGAACTACTTAAACCTAACTAACCTAAGGACATCACACACAGCCATGCCCAAGGCAGGATTCAAACCTGCGACCGTAGAAGTATCACGGTTCCGGACTGCGCGCCTAGAACCGCGAGACCACCTCGGACGGCTCAATGTTTGAAGTTTGTTGTAAGACTTCTTTGGTTATGGGCACCAACAGAGGTGAACTATTCGGTTTTAAGTTTGTGGTAAGACTTTGCTCACGTAATTTCGGCAGGAAGACTAGAAACGGTTTTCAGTTGTCCCTTGACGCTTTCAGGATACAAAATTCGCAAGTGCGCAACAACAATACGAACTCTTTATATACTCGAACCCAGTGTCTCTTCCGAAATTTTTGAAACTCAAAGCTCCACGTAATTGCATAGATGTACGACGTATCGACAATCTATTTCACATTCTAACGTAAAGCTCACTCACAATCAGCTCCTAAAGACTTTGGATGACTTCAGGCGTCCGCAGTATTATTCCATAAAAGTTTCAGGAATCTTCAGATTAAACGTCTGGTGGTGTTAATAGTTAGGGATGCCTGAGCTCTAAAACACGAAAGAATTGCGTAAGTCTGTCAAGGAGGGCGCACAATCGAGTGTGTTAGAAATCTAAGAAAGGTGACGCAGGATGAGATTTTTCGGCTCCATTCTCATCTTTGGCTCCTTACGTAGAGTTCTTGAGAATTTTATTAATCGGAGGGGAGACGTATTGGCTGTTGAACGGGACCGAGTCGGTGGTGTAACGGTTGTAACGCACGAGGCAGGCTGACTGCGGCAGCCAATAACATCACGACGCGCGCTCCAGTCAGTGTAGTTTGCCGGCGAAACAGCCAGCTGACTCAGCGTTGCGAGCAGGCTGTCTCCTGGAGAATGTATGCAGGCTCTCAGTCTCCATGCACTTTTCGAAGCAAACAGACCTTGCCTGAATCCCAAAACAAATTTCACGGTGACTTTCGACAGCCTGTAGAGAACCTGGGTAATTTATAGATCTGGACGGACGTACAATTTCTCCTCAAATTTGTAGCCACTTCTTTCTGGCACAGGATGCATTTCTTATGGCAATTGCAAATTCTTCCCGAACATACACTGAGCGATGAAAAATTCTCCATACTCTATTTGACAGGATGCCAGAAGTGCATTGTATAAATTGCCCAGTCCAAGACATTCGGTAGCTGACGGCTACTTTATTGTTTGTTAACCTCCTTCAGCCTTAAGGACGCATTAAATTTTCAAATATACCACATGCCTCGTCTCCAATAATTACGCACCGAATCGGTACACCACTGTTTGATATGGAGGTTTTCTCCGTCTCTGACAATAACCCACAGCACCTCTATTCCATTTGTTGATATGAGGCTTTTCTCCGACATTCGTAAATTTCTAATATCGACTTTTCTATGCAGTATTGATTGCTTAAAATAGATGTGTCACTATATTTTTCGTTTGCTAGATAAGTCACTACACGTTCCGTATGCTCCAATACCTATGTAAGCGAACTTACAGTCAGCAAAACATAAAGCAAGTAAAACGACGGAAAAATAATTGTTATAAGTTTTTATTATGACAAAAAAGGCATAACATTCCAGGTCTATCTCGGTCTGCTGATAGGTCTCGACTGACTGTCAGCTGGCTGAATAAATTGATTGCTCAACACTTGTACCATTATCTCCTCTGTGTTTAATTGTTGTGGAGCAAAATTGATTTAGTTTTTTTGTATAAGTCAGTGCCGATTGCTAAATGTGGTTTGAAATATGCCCGCAGGCTTCGGTCGCAATCTACAGCAATGATAATGTAACACAGCAGTCTAAACTCTGAATATTGTCTTTGGAACGCGACATATATTTTGACCGCGAGTAAATACGTCTTAAATATCCGTAGCGTGAAGTAATCTCAATACGCAGGCATAAAGTTATTTATCACTAATGGAAATGTTACGCTCTCATTCAACAAATGACAATGCACCATAACCTGTAACTAACCCAGCGATAATATAGAGATGAAATGATTTCTTTTCCCAGCAGATTATCTTAATTTTACACAAAAAGAAAGAATAGTACAAACACTCGCGTATTATTGAAATAATTGAAAAGAATATCTTTAAGATTAAATCTGTTGAGTTAACTTTTAATCTTTTGACTTAACTGAAAATATTTTAAACCAGCGGTTTAAATCTCAGAATAAGTTTTGTAATCATAAATTTTAACTAGCTTTAATATTTAAAACTGCCTGAAAAAATCCATGAAAGCACTTAGAATTATTTTCCTTTGCGGGTGAAACTTGCAAACACTGAAATATTTTTAGCACATTTCATAGTGGGCTCAGCACCGCCGAAACAGTCGAAGCTAGAAGTGTAATCAACAGAAACATTATTATCTTTAAATAAATTTCATGGGGAGGGAGAACTATTTTTTAAACGAAACATAACATACTTTCAGTTAACAATATATTGTAACTTATAAATCTACTATAGACAGCGAGTTATACATACATCGACCCAGGGGCGAGAGAAAACAAACAGGCGAAGAACAGAGAATAAACAGGGGAGAGCTAAATGGCTCTTGTGTATATATACACATCAAAAAAGTGTTCCATTACACTGGTTCCCAGAACACCTGCAGAGAGACGTTGTAGATATTGTATCACAAACACAGTCTCTTTGACTGTTCAGAGACGTCACTAAACCCGCCCAAAGATGTAAACAACCATGCATGAGCAGCGCCTATTAGACGGAGGGGGTCCGACAGCCGATCAATTCCAGTCATTGCACCAGGAAGGAGATACGCGGCTCGTGTTATCTGTAGTTCATCCATGCCTAGACGGTCGTTGCCGCGGTTCGATCGCGTCCACATTGTTACTTTAAGCTAAAAAGGGCACTCAACAAGGGAAGTGTCCAGGCGTCTCGGAGTGAACCAAAGCGATATTGTTCGGACATGGAGCACACTGAGGGAGACAGGAACTGTCGATGACATACCTCGCTCAGGCCACCCACGGGCTATTATTGCAGTGGATCACCGCTACCTACCGATTATGGATCGGCGAAATCCTGATAGCAACGCCACCTTTTTGAATAAAGCCTTACGTGCAGCCACAGGACTTCATGTTACGACTCAAACTGTGCGCAGTAGGCTGCACGATGCGCGACTTCACTCCCGACGTCCATGGCGAGCTCCATCTTTACAAGAAAGACGCAATGCAGCGCGGTACAGATGAGCCCAACGACATGCCAAATGGACCGCTCAGGAATGGCATCACATTCCATTCACCAATGAGTGTCACATATGCCTTCAACGAGACAATCATGGGAGACGTGTTTGAAGGCAACTCGGCCAGGCTGAACGCCTTAGAAACACTGTCCAGCGTGTGAAGGTTCCTTGCTGTTTTGGGGTGGCTCTATGTGAGGGCCGACATACGCCGCTGGTGGTAATCGAAGGCACCTTAACGGCTGTACGATACCTGAATGCTATCCTCTGACCGATAGTGCAATCATATCGGCAGCATGTTGGCGAGGCATTCGTCGTCATGGACGACAATTCAAGGCCCCCGTCTTCGGAATGACTTCCTCCAGTATAACGACATCGCTTGAATAGTGGTCAGCACGTTCTCCAGACATGAACCCTATCGAATGTGCCTTGGATAGATTGAAAAGTATTGTTGATGGACGACATGACCCACCAACCACTCTGTGGGATCTATGCTGAATCGCCGTTGAGGAGTGGGACAATCTGGAGCAACAGTGCGTTGATGAACTTATGGATAGTATGCCACGACGAATACAGGCATGCATGTACAAAAAAGTGGCTCTGAGCACTATGGGACTTAACATCTATGGTCATCAGTCCCCTAGAACTTAGAACTACTTAAACCTAACTAACCTAAGGACATCACACACATCCATGCCCGAGGCAGGATTCGAACCTGCGACCATAGCGGTCACGCGGTTCCAGACTGAAGCGCCTAGAACCGCACGGCCACATCGGCCAGCCTGGTGTGTGCAGCAATGTGGGCCACCACCTCTGAAGGTCTCGTTGTATGGTGTTACAACATGCTATGTGTGGTGTGAGTTTCATGAGCAATAAAAGGCCGGAAAAGATGGTTATGTTGATATCTATTCCAATTTTCTGTATAGGTTCCCAAACTCTAGGAACCGGGGTGATACAAAACTTTTTTTTAATGTGTGTATATTACAGTAGAAGTTCCATGCTTTCATGGAACGTATTGAAATATTATATTCTTTGTCTTTGTGATTAGTGGAAAATATTTACATTGTTCATGATTAAATATCATCAGACTGGACCAAATGACTCATAATATTACAGGAGTTAGTTTCTTGTTTTACATTACATTCTTATCAGTTTAATAAACCGCTTCATTCATTAGATATACTTCCAGGTAACGCCATATTCAGCGGCTGCCTAGTGTGTTGTAGCTCAAACTGTTGACGCCCTCTGCGTGTAAGTATGTTCCATTTGATACGCTCCAAACCAAGTAAAGATGTTCTCAAGTCTAGGATTGGTTTTAACACTACAGTGCTTTACTATGCGTGGTGTAGCGCTCTTCACTTCCTACCACATCTGGACAATCGAATCCTCAGCCTCTAGTTTCATAGCCTGGAACTTGAAGCACTTAGCCACGAAGGCACATTTCCGGAAAAGACTTTAAGAAGTTCGTAGGTTTCTTCGTCGTGTGAAGGCCGTTGTGGCCAAGCGGTTCTGGACGCTTCTGTCCGGAATCACGCGGCTACTATGGTCGCAGGTTTTAGTCCTTCCGCGGGAATGGATGTGTGTGGTGTCTTTAGGTTAGTTAGGTTTAAGTAGTTCTAAGTGTAGGTGACTGATGACTTCATATGTGAAGTCCCATAGTGCTTAGAGCCATTTGAACTATTTCCTTCATCGTCCTCAGTTGCTTCAAATTCCCTGGAGGTATGTTCTGTCTTTGCAGTTAAATGAAAAGTAGTTTGCTTTTTTGCCATAAGCGCTGTGCATTATTTAATTTGCGGATAATTTATTATCGAATAATAGTCTGAATGATCTGCTTATTCGAAGATACCCAACTTGTTTCGTCACTATACCTTTCGCTTCCTTTGTCTTTCTTTATATATTATCTGTTAGTGAGTCCCAATAGTTCATTTGGTCGACTTAGGGTAACCTACGGTGTAGCTGGAATGATATATTTTTATTAATTACAAAGTTGGCAGTTACAGTCTGTTGTCACACTCTTCAATGAACATGTTTTCAATTATTTCTATTCAAAATATATCTAAATGTTAGATCAATTTTTGCAGATGACTGGAAACGAACATTATTTCATCAACTATTGCTTCATGGAAACAAAGTGCGATAGCTGAAACAATGACCTTCAGTAACATTCAGTATTGGGTGATAACACTAATTTTAGCTATACTGTGGTAACGCTTGGCGAATTTTGTGATATACAGCACAATCCTTCTCCGTCGAAAGTCGACAGATAAAAAGAAATTCGAATTCTAAACGCATTCGAACGTTGCAGGACCCATTAGAGCTCTTATGTTGCATCGAAGCTTTATAGAGTCTAAGTTTCTTTCCTGTTGTCCCCTGAGACGGGTATTACGATTAATCAAGGAAAAACCCCAGTTGGGAAACGGGGCCAAAATTAGTCGGCTACTGTCGAGTTGCAATTTACAATTTCTTTATTTTTTACTTCAAGTATTAAAAGTGATTTCTTTACCACTTAACCAGGAACAAATCGAAAAAGGTAGCAGGCATGAGTGCGTTTTCAAAACAACTTTACAGTTAACGGCCAAGCCATTTCACATTAAACCGGCTTTGATAAAACATTTGATAACAAATGCAAATTTTCCAAGCAATGAAATTATAAACTTTAACGATACTAGCCAAGACATTTTATTTAAAACAGACTTTGATAAAGCATTTAACGACAAAATTAAAACATTCCAAGTAATGAAACAGAAACACCAATTGCTTACAATTTCGCTACCGAACATGTAGGCAGCCACTTCTTTTAAATTTTGCCACAACATGATATTAAATTACAAGGGCTCGCTAACAGGTAGGCAGAACTAGCATTTTCAAAGAATGCCAAGTAGATTAAAACAATCAAAGTAAAGATACAGTCATTCACCTTTTACAATAACTAAAAATTTTAAAGCCACGTAATTTAAAAAAAAAACACCAATGAAAGGCAAACTTAACCTTTATAAACAGTGGCAAAAAGCAGTGAGAGTAAAATACAACCATTTATCATTTTACTATAACTAACAACTTTAATACTATGTCCTGCCGCCAAAATGTCCTGGGAGAGAAATAATTAACCGACCGGGTGTAAGGGCGGCCGCAGTTGTCTCACGAAGGATGCTCAGGCTAGAATCGGACTAACAGACCCACAATGCCTCACATTCAGCCATCACATCGACCTCACACGAGGCCAGGGTAGGAGGAGGCATCAAATCAGAAACAACAATCCCTGCCCAAAAATACACTTCCTCCCAGGCAATACTAATAAGAAGTCAAAAGATCACTGTCTATAATTACACTCAAAATATCACTGTCTATAATTACACCGGCGACAGGGACAGGAATCCCGAACGCAGGAGGCCAGAAGGCAGAAAAGACGCTGGTTGCACAAACTAAAATTCTTCAATTAACATCTAAAGCTTTAACCAACTTGCAGTTTATCAGAGAAAGAGCAGGTGAACTTCGATGCAAAGGTTGCTAACACCCGACCGTGTCCACGTCGCCAGCGTACCCAACTGGGCACAGTCACGCAGCCACGCGCTCTGTCACCGGAGCCCTCGTCTTCTCTGCACCCACGGCGGCGAAATACCACTCCTCAGGTTAAGCGAGTTACTAGTCCATCATTCCCGCCTCCAGACGGAAAATTTAAAGACATCCGTCGCCGCTCCCATCAAGTAGTGACTCGGAACCACAGCCGTGCCTCTAGGGTGTACACAACAAGAGCGTACAGCCTTGTCCCGTCAACTCGACCTCGCACTGCCAGGATAGACCACGCGCCTTCTTGGAACAACAGCCAACTTTCGACTGCGACGCCACGCCGCGGTCTCATCGTACGACATTCTCTAATTCACGAATTTAAAAACCGACCGACCGACTCGTCACCGCTAGGCAACGAACAGGTCATCCCCCCAAACACCTTATTCCCTTACACGAGGCTAACAGGAAGCAACGACTCGAAGATCGATAAGACCAGACACGCCGCCAGAGGGGAATCTCAACAGAGTCGTACGCAGCATAACGATAAATATGAAAGAATCAATTAATGATGGAATGGAAGGACTCAGAACAATTTAAACAGCGTCATATGTGTTGAGAGCCGACACGCTTCTCATCCCCCACTCCCTGGGCGAGCGCCCTGTGATACTTGTAAGTAGGCTGTTCAGGTTTTTTTATTGGTAACGCCGCCGCCACGTAGCGCTCTGTATGAAAATCACTGGCTGTGCCGTGTGCAGTCTGTGGCTGGTTTGCATTGTTGTCTGCCATTGTAGTGTTGGGCAGCGGCAGCTGGATGTTAACAGCGCGTAGCGTTGCGCAGTTGGAGGTGAGCCGCCAGCAGTGGTGGACGTGGGGAGACAGATGACGGAGTTATGAAATTTGTAAGAATTGGTGTCATGAACTGATATATATATTATGACTATTAAGGTAAATACATTGT
The DNA here is from genome assembly GCF_023897955.1 of Schistocerca gregaria. Classification (NCBI taxonomy): domain Eukaryota; kingdom Metazoa; phylum Arthropoda; class Insecta; order Orthoptera; family Acrididae; genus Schistocerca; species Schistocerca gregaria. Next base: position 924,944,313 of record NC_064922.1, on the reverse strand, counting down.
TTGTTCTGTATTAAAATCTTTCATTTGCTAACTGTGCCTATCAGTAGTTAGTGCCTGCAGTAGTTTGAATCTTTCATTTAGCTGGCAGTAGTGGCGCTCGGTGTATTGCAGTAGCTTGAGTAACGAAGATTTTTGTGGGGTAAGTGATCTGTGAAACGTATAGGTTAATGTTACTCAGGGCCATTCTTTCGTAGGGATTTTTGGAAGTCAGATTGCGTTGCGCCAAAAATATTGTGTTTCAGTTTAAGCACAGTCTCGTATAAATTTTCAAAGGGGACGTTTCATACTGAGTGAGTGAACTGCCGGCCGCATGCTTCCGTTTGCACGTGCATAGCGAGAGATTTAGAAGGAGGCTACTCACGCGCATTCTCCTTACGGATGCGTTGCTCTAGATTCCACTATGTGACGCTAAGTAAAAGTCAGGTGATGTCCATCTGTAAGAGGCTAGGACACGGATGTTACACCGCACATTTATATCGAATAAAAGGTTCAAGTTTGTGGACTTGTGATAAAGGTTAGACTGACCTGGCAGATTCGAATCGGGAAATACTGGCATGAATTGGGTTGCAAGAGGCTTTCTCCTACCTGAAACAACATCTACACCTACATCTACGTATTACTCTGCTATTCACAATGAAGTGACTGGCAGATAGTACAATGAACCACTTTCAAGCTGTCTCTGTACCGTTCCATTCTCTACATCTACATCTACATGACTACTCTGCAATTCACATTTAAGTGCTTGGCAGAGGGTTCATCGAACCGCAATCATACTATCTCTCTACTATTCCACTCCCGAACAGCTAGCGGGAAAAACGAACACCTAAACCTTTCTGTTCGAGCTCTGATTTCTCTTATTTTATTTTGATGATCATTGCTACCTATGTAGGTTGGGCTCAACAAAATATTTTCCCATTCGGAAGAGAAAGTTGGTGACTGAAATTTCGTAAAAAGGTCTCGCCGCGACGAAAAACGTCTATGCTTTAATGACTTCCATCCCAACTCGTGTATCATATCTGCCACACTCTCTCCCCTATAACGCGATAATACAAAACGAGCTGCTCTTTTTTGCACCCTTTCGATGTCCTCCGTCAATCCCACTTGGTAAGGATCCCACACCGCGCAGTAATATTCTTACAGAGGACGAACGAGTGTAGTGTAAGCTGTCTCTTTAGTGGACTTGTTGCATCTTCTAAGTGTCTTCTCGAACGGCGCGAGCCCTTATTTCTCTTATTTTATCGTGAAGATCATTTCTCCCTATGTAGGTGGATGCCAACGGAATGTTTTCGTCATCGGAGGAGAAAACTGGCGATTCAAATTTCACGAGAAGATCTCGTCGCAATGTTTTAACGATTGCCACTCCAATTCACGTATCCTGTCTGTAGCACTATCTCCCCTATTTCACGATAATACAAAACGAGCCGCCCTTCTTTGTACTTTTTCGGCGTCATCCGTCAGTCCCACCTGGTGAGGATCCCACACTGCACAGCAATACTCCAGAATAGGCGGACATGCCTGGTGTAAGCAGTCTCTTTAGTAGACCTGTTGCACCCTCTAAGTGTTCTGCCAATGAATAGCAGTCTTTGGTTTGCACTGCCCACAACATTATCTATGTGGTCGTTCCAATTTAGGTTATTTTTAATTGTAATTTGTAAGTATTTAGTTGAATTCGCAGTCCTCAGATTTGTGTAACTTATCGCGTAATCGAAATTCAGTGGATTTCTTTTAGTGCTCATGCGAATAACTTCACACGTTTCAGGGTCAATTGCCACTTTTTGCACCATACAGATATCTTACCTAAATCATTTTGCAATTCGTTTTGGTCATCTGATGACTTTACAAGACCGTAAATGACAGCATCATCTGCAAAAAACTTACGGCTACTAAGATTGTCTCCAATATCGTTAATAAAGATCAGAAACAATGGAGCGCATATAACACTTCCTTGGGGAACCCCTGATATTACTTCTGTTTTACTCGATGACTTTCCATCTATTACTACGAACTGTGACCTTTCTGACAGTAAATCACGAATCCAGTCGCACAACTGATGCGATATTCCATTGGCACGCAGTTTGTTTAGAAGACGCTTGTGAGCAACTGTGTCGAACGCCAACTGGAAATCTAAATATATGGAATGAATTTGACATCCTCATAAACACTCGGAGCACTCATAACTTCATGTGTATAGAGAGCTAGTTGTGTTTCGCAAGACTGATATTTTCAGAATCCGTGATGACTATGTGTCAATAAATCGTTTTCTTCGAAGTACTTCATAGTGTTCGAACACAGTATATGTCCCAAAACCCTACTACAAATCGACGTTAGTGATATGGGCATGTAATTCAACGCATTACTCCTAATTCCCTTTTCGAGTATTGGTGTGACTTGAACAGTTTTACGGTCCTTAGGTACGGATCTTTATGTGAGAAAGCGGTTGTATATAACTGCTAAATATGGAGCTACTGTATAAGTATACTCAGAAGAACCTGACTGGTATACAATCTGGATCAGAAGCCTTGCCTTCATTAAGTGACTGAAATTACACTGTTACATTAAATGGTTATTAGTTGTTGAATGGTTATTTGGAAAGTGATTTGCAAACGGGAACTGTGGTAAGTTAGTCAATGTGCAATTCTGCTGTCTACTGTAAATTGCATGTACGACAAAATTAAATTTAAATTGGAAAAATTTAATATAGGAACTGAATTAATTACTGAATTGCCAAGCATTACTAGTATGTTAATGTTAATAAAAGGATTCAAGTGAATATATGAAATGAGCATATAGGGACAATTTAAGAACAGACGTTAAATCAAATAATTCAGAGCAAGCAGGAGCGTAAGCGTTATCAAAATGTGTAAGATACTGAGACAAAAGTCTACACATACAACACCTGCCTTTTGCGCTTCAGGCATGCCATGTGGGTTTTATTAAAAATAATCTTTCCAAACGGGAAGGGTTTGTCTGAGAAATAGTCATCACAATTTAACATGGTTTATTAAAATAAAAGATCATTTCGGCTACTCATAGTGTAATTCTAGAATGTGATCTGTCGTTGCCCCTTGTGCAAGTCATTTATATTATTATTATTATATTGTGTGTTGAGCTATATTGCGGCGATAAATGAAAATGAAATGTTACGTGGGAGTGGGGAAAAAGTTCCGACACACACTAGATTCACACACACAGGAATAGAGATAAAAAAGAATTTTGGCCGTCATATTAAGTCAAAGGCTAAGAGGTTCATTCCTATCGCTATGATTAAATTGTTGTAAATACGAACACTGTCGAACTCCTTTCGACAAAGAAATTTATCAGCACGACCTTGCAAATGAAACTAAGCTACGCTGGCATGAAACACCAGCAAATGCCGCTGAATATTCATGAACGAAGCGAAATTTCAAAAATTCGCGAAAACTTCGAGAACACAAATGTAAACGGTACAGACACAAATAGCAATAAAATATAATGCACGATTGAGAATATTCAAGATGTTACTGAAATTACACACAGTGACATCGCCACCATGTGGTATGCAAAAAAGCTCACATTCTTAAATTTGAAACGAAATAAAACTAGAAGAAATAAAACACATACACACGAGGAAAGTTCACACACACGTACCAGTTAGTAGAGAAGTGAGAGAACTGCATTTTCAAAAGGTGCTGGAGTAACAAACTTCCTACACCATGTGTCCTGCTTACACGAAGCAGTGACCAGATAACTTACTACATATATAATAATGTACTCGTGACCACATTTTGAGAAAAATATAAGTATCCCACTACCGAACTTGAAACTGAACTACCGATTAAACGTGTACATGTTAGAATAGCACCATTACACATTAACACACTCACTAACGCCAAGTCGCTCTTAATGGTACCATATTCACTCGATTGCTTAGAGTACGCTCCCGCTGCAACGAACTTTCCCAAGTAGCTGGAAGAGACCAGAGGGGCTCTTTCCACCCCAACTTAACTACTGGCGACTGACTATCGAATTGGTACAAATCTTTTTGCTGCGACTGAGGAAGTTACGTTGGCTACTCTGTTGCTACCACAGCAGACAGCCATATACTGTACTGCCGCCGTATGAAAGACAAATTCAACATGCACACTCACTCACTCATTCATACAGAGAATAAAGAGAAAAAGGAAATTTGGAAGCACAAAATGTAGATAATACACAAAGCATTGGGTGGTTACTGGAAAAATTTATTCTCTAATGTAATTCTGTACCACTGACTCGGGACACACTTCAAGTACAAAACTAAATTACAAATGACTGAGCGTGACAACACGAAGTACAAGTTAAATAATATGAAACGACGTTGCAACGTTCTTCCTCTACCGATTCGATGTAAATAAGTACAGTTTGATACCGAAATATATGAGGTGACATAGATTTAAACATTGTAATTAAAGTCCACATGGCTCTTCTACTCTTCAGGAGGCAGCTAATTCACAATAATCCACTGTAACTGTATTTTTCCTTTCTGCAATATTTAAATTTCGAGTGGGTATATGTCTATGCAAATCAGTCCATACGAAAACAGTGTAAGAATAGACTTGTATGTAAGGTAATCTCTTTGGGATACTGACTTTGTCCAAAGATAAGCTTTCCGTCATTTTGATTTAAGTCAATTTTTTTTATATTAACTCTGTATTGTTACAACTACTGCTGTTTGTGTGGTGAATGTCGGCTACTTCCAGATTAAACAATAACAGTAATAAGAGGGGGTGAGTGGAGCACAATGGAACCCATAGGAGGAGGGGAAGGAGAGGAGGAGTGGGGGATGGAAAAATAGGGGAGGGTTCGGAGAGGGATGTGAGAAATGGGGGGGGGGGGGGGTTAGGGAGAAGATAGGAGTTTCTATGGACAAAGTGGTGCAAATATAGAATACTACAGTAGCGAATGCCGTTGAAGAGGACAAAAAATTCAACAGGTAGTGTAGGTACAAAGAGGACCCTATGAAAAAAATACTTCAAATGCTGGACTAAAATAGGAACTACATTTTGAAATGTATACGGAGTTCAGGGAAGGTAAAGTGAAGTGGTTGCTGGGAGAAAGTGAAGACATCGGAAAAGAAATGGTCAGTGGAAAGCCAGATTCAGCAGAGAGAAAAGAGGAAATAACTTTCGATGGAATTGAAAGCAAGGGCGACAAGATAAGGATTGCAGGTTAATTTCCACTGTTAAGCGCAATGTGAGAGTGAATATGAGGAAAGAGTAGCCTGAGGGCCTCTACGAGGGAGAGAAGGTGTCTGATGACGTGATAGAAGACGAAATGGGTTTCAGTTTGTAAGACATAGTGGATGTAGTATTAGAGTATTGATAAAGTCTTGGAGCCCTTGCTATCAAACAACATAAAAGAGTTATATAGTATACCTTAGAACCATATAAACTGTTTGAGTGAAGTGGCAACTAAACACTTGTACAAGTTAGTGTGCATAATCAGTCGGTCTAGAGACATATCATTAGACATTCAAATGGATATCGCCCACGTGATGTAGAAGCTTGCTATGTATCATTGCGACGAGAGTGATGGACTATTTAGGCGAAATGACGCTCACTTCATTGATGAAACCTTGGACAGTGTTTTCTCCGGAGCCATCAGTAACTTTAGAATTATCTAGAGCCATTTCCTTCCTCCTGGAAGGCGGAACCAATGAGTGTCTCACGGAAAGCCTGGAATACATCCGTCAGTCACATTTTTGTGTGACTGTCTCGGTTCCTTGTGCTATGCGGGCGCTCTGGCTGTCATTGCTCTCGGATTTCATAGTTTCCCAAAATCAGGAACTATGACATGTACTAAAGATCTCAGACCATCCATTACGTAAGTCAGTAAAACACGACCTGTATATATGACCGGAAAGGATAGTGGAATGAAAACAAGATTATAAGATGAACAACAGCAAAGTGAAACAAGGGTAATTGAATGCAGGAAAATTTAACTAGGCAATGCTCATTGAAATAGTTTATGAAATGAGACATCAAAGATAGTAGATGACATTTTCTATTTTGCCAGATAAACTACTGGTCATGGCCGAAAATGATATGATACATAACATACAGACCGACTACAGGACGAAGAGCATTTCTGAACAAGACGTATTTGGATTTTAAATGTAAGTGCTAGGAAGTCACTTCTGAAAGTATTTTTGTGTAGTGTAGCCTTATACGAAAGTGAAACGTACACAATAGACAGTTAAGACAAGACGAGAACAGATTTTGAAATGTGGGGCTACAAAATACTTCCGAACATTACGTGGGTAGATAGAAGAACTAATGAGGGGGTACTGAATAAGACAGGGGAAAAGAGAAAGTTGTGGCACATTTTCACGAAAAGAAGGTATCGGTTGATAGGACACACCTCGAGGCATCAAAGTATCGTCATTTTGGTAATGGAGGGAATTGTAAGGCATAAAAATTTTAGAGGGAGACGAAGGTTGAAATTGACGTAGGACGGATGAGTTAGTTGGGGACGAGGATGTTTGCACGGGATAGAGCAGCGTGGAGAGATGCATCAGACCATTTTTCAAACTGAAGATCATATCAACGACGACTGTATCATTATCATCCTCAACAACAACAACAACAACAACAACACAAATTGAAGCATATTGCCTCAAAAACGAATTCTCAGCTTCTCTAAAAATTCTTTTTCAATGTAGATCATGTATCACTAATTACAAAATGCATTTTAAGTTTCCGTAATGACTTAATGACAGGTATATGTCAGTACTAAGTCATTTACGACTGTTGAAATAAGAGGCTCAATTGATGTATCGCAGGATGGACAGTGTGTACTGTTACGTTCAATGCAGGATCGTCATAATGCAGATTACGATTTAAAGAAGGCAATAGTAATTAAGTGGTGTTACTAACAGTAACAAGAAAAAGGAATAACAACGAAAGGAAATAAATGCTCAGATGTGTGTGAAATCTTATGGGACTTAACTCTGAAGGTCATCAGGCCCTGAGCTTACACACTACTTAACCTAAATTAGCCTAAGGACAAACACACACACCCATGCCCGAGGTAGGACTCGAACCTCCGCCGAGACCAGCCGCACAGTCCATGACTGTAGCGCCCTAGACCGCTCGGCTAATCCCGCACTGCAACAAAAAGAACAAAATGGCATTAGTCAATAACTCAGAATTTAGGAATTTATCTCTGAATTTTAACCTTTGATGTACAGAGTGAAATGGTTCATATTCATGGAGGAAACTGTTGAATAAGCAATTAGCTGAGACGAGATTCCACAAAATCGTGACAGATTCATGTAAAAGAGTAAAGGACAACGTAAAAATTTATTAAAAATCTATGGATGAACACACAAATATACGGGAAACCCGAATCACGAGAAACAGTTACTGGTTAATTTGCTGAGCTAACTTGAGAAACAACAGCTAACTTGGTACAGGAGATTGAAATAGAGGAGAGAATTTTCAGACGTGCATATAGTGTGGAATACGTATTGGGATAATCGTAGATCATAAACTAAGATTGATTTCATTCTTGGTCATCGTTACTTTATACCACTGTCTCTAAACACGTTTCGTTACTCTGCACTTAACGTGCGTTTGAGTCGTACCAAAAAGCTGAGCATCTATGACTGTTCGTAACCCTAACAGACACACATTCATATATGTTGTCTGCTCTTTGACGTTGGTATAATATGGCATTACTATCATCATTTTGACCGTGTCTATTACGTACGCGTAAGTGCCATTTCAATAATTTTTATTCCCAGCGTGCAGTATTGTACTCCTCTGGCAGTAACTTGCAATTCTGGAACAAAAAAGTAATCCATCTTGCCATTTTCCTCTGGATGACGTTTCTGTAAGACAAGAGGGCTGGAAATAACGAGGAAGCCAAAAAACTGGTACTTGGCCTGGCTTATATCGCGAAACGCAAGCAGCCAAAGAGCCCACAGCTAATCAAAGCTCCGGTATTGTCTTTTTGTTCATCTGGCTGATGGACGCACGGGTGCCCTCTGAACGGTTTCCGCTCTTGTGACCTTTGTACCGCAAACTATGATATTGCCCCTGCGTTAGATAAAACGTCCTGCATTCAGCAGGACACTGTAAAACCTCCTCTCTCTTTTGAATTTTATACATGTTGCTGTTTGTTCAGCGATCCGACTTTTAGAAGAGACAGTTCACGCATGACACGGAAATAAACCGTCTATCCATTGTTCGTGACGTGTCTGCAATTAATGACCGTCGGCTTGGTAATCAGACATGATAAGGATCTGCTAGGGATGACAACAGAAATAATAATATGTTTATAGCTATGTTTACTGTTTCCCAACAATGAACGTTCTGAACTAAGACTTCCGCACCTATGCTTTCGTAATCCACACTGATTATTTGCCAGTCCAGAGAAGTCACCGTTTAGTTTATCTTAGTTCTTTCATCTTCGTTACTATGAACCTTTCTTCAGTAACCTAAGCCTACAATATGCATTAACACTCTCATATTACCAAAGGTCTTATACCAGTCTATTAGCTGTTCTTCTTCATATATATTGTGTATACTCCTCCCCCCCCCCCTCCCCCCCCCCCCCCCCAATGAACCATGGACCTTGCCGTTGGTGGGGAGGCTTGCGTGCCTCAGCGATACAGATAGCCGTGCAACCACAACGGAGGGATCTCTGTTGAGAGGCTAGACAAACGTGTGGTTCCCGAAAAGGGGCAGCAGCCTTTTCAGTAGTTGCAAGGGCAACAGTCTAAATGATTGACTGATCTGGCCTTGTAACATTAACCAAAACAACCTTTCAATGTTGGTACTGCGAACGGCTAAAAGCAAAGGGAAACAACAGCCGTAATATTTTCCCGAAAGCATGCAGCTTTACAGTATGGTTAAACGATAATGGCGTCCACTTGGGTAAAATATTCCGGAGGTAAAATAGTCCCCCATTCGGATCTCCGGGCGGGGACTACTCAAGAGGATGGCGTTATCAGGAGAAAGAAAACTGGCGTTCTACGGATCGGAGCGTGGAATGTCAGACCACTTAATCGGGCAGGTAGGTTAGAAAATTTAAAAAGGGAAATGGATAGGTTAAAGTTAGATATAGTGGGAATTAGTGAAGTTCTGTGGAAGGATGGACAAGACTTCTGGTCAGGTGACTAGAGGGATAGAAACACAAAATCAGATAGGGGTAATGCAGGAGTAGGTTTTATATTGAATAGGAAAATAGGAATGGGGTTAAGCTACTACAAACAGCATAGTGAACGCATTACTGTGGCCAAGATAGATACGAAGCCCCTGCCTACTGCAGTAGTGCAAGTTTATATGCCAACTAGCTATGCAGATGACGAAGAAATCAAAGAAATGTATGATCAAATCAAATAATTTACTCAGATTGTGAAGGGAGACGAAAATTTAATACTCATGGGTGATTGGAATTCGGCAGTAGGAAAAGGGAGAGAAGGAAACGTAGTAGGTGAATATGGATTGGAGGTAAGAAATGAAAGAGGAAGCCGCCTCGTAGAATTTTGCACAGAGCACAGCTTACTCATACCTAACACTTGGTTCAAGAATCATGAAAGAAGGTTGAATACATGGAAGAACCCTGTAGATACTAAAAGGTATCAGATTGATTATATAATGATAAGACAGCTATTTAGGAACCAGGTTTTAAATTGTAAGACATTTCCAGGGGCAGATGTGGATTCTGACCACATTCTATTGGATAAGATCTGTAGATTAAAATTGAAGAAACTGCAAAAAGGTGGGAATTTAAGGAGATGGGACCTGGACAAACTGACTAAACCAGAGGTTGTAATGAGTTTCAGGGAGATCATAAGGGAACAATTGACAGGAATGGGGAAAAGAAATACAGTAGAAGAAGAATGGGTAGCTTTGAAGGATAAAGTAGTGAAGGCAGCACAGGGCTAGTAGGAATCCTCGGGTGACAGAAGAAATACTGAATTTAATTATGAAACGAGAAAATATAAAAATGCTGTAAATGAAGCAGGCAAAAAGGAATACGAACGTCTCGCAAATGAGATCGATAGCAAGTGCAAAATGGCTAAGCAGGGATGCCTAGAGGACAAATGTAAGGATGTAGAGGCTTATCTCACTAGGGGTAAGATATATACTGCCAACAGGAAAATTAGAGAGACCTTTGGAGAAAAGAGAATCACTTGTATGAATATCAAAAGCTCAGATGGAAACCCTGTTCTAAGCAAAGAAGGGAAAGCAGGAAGGTGGAAGGAGTATATAGGGCGTCTATACAAGGGCAATGTACTTGAGGACAATATTATGGAAATGGAAGAGGATGTAGGTGAAGATGAAATGGGAGATATGATACTGCGTGAAGAGTTTGACAGAGCACTGAAAGATCTGAGTCGAAACAAGGCCCAGGGATTAGACAACATTCCATTAGAACTACTGACAGGCTTGGGAAAGCCTTCCTGACGAAACTCTACCATCTGGTGAGCAAGACGTATGAGACAAGCGAAATACCCTCAGACTTCCAATTCCCAAGAAAGCAGGTGTTGACAAATGTAAAAATTACCGCACTATCAGTTTAGTAAGTCATGGATGCAAAATACTAACGCGGATTCTTTACAGATGAATGGAAAAGTTAGTAGAAGCCGACCTCGGGGAAGTTCAGTTTGGATTCAGTTTGGATTCAGTTTGGAACACGTGAGGCAATACTGACCCTATGAGGTATCTTAGAAGTTTGATTAAGAAAAGGAAAACCTACGTTTCTAGCATTTGTAAACTTGGAGAAAGCTTTTGGCAATGTTGACTGGAATACGCTCTTTCGAATTCTGAAGGTAGCAGGGGTAAAATACAGGGAGCGGAAGGCTATTTACAATTTGTACAGAAACCTGACGGCAGTTAAAAGAGTTGAGGGACATGAAAGGGAAGCAGTGGTTGGGAGGGGAGTGAGATATTGTTGTAGCCTCCCCCCGATGCTATTCAATCTGTATATTGAGCAAGCAGTGAAGGAAACAAAAGAAAAATTCGGAGTAGGTATGAAAATCCATGGAGAAGAAATAAAAACTTTGAGGTTTGCCGATGACATTGTAATTCTGTCAGAGACAGCAAAGGACTTGGAAGAGCAGTTGAACCGAATGGACAGTGTCTTGAAAGGAGAGTATAAGATGGACATCAACAAAAGCAAAACGAGGATAATGGAATGTAGTGGAATTAAGTTGGGTAATGGTGACGGAATTAGATTAGGAAATGAGACACTTAAAGTAGTAAAGGAATTTTGCTATTTGGGGAGCAAAATAACTGATGATGGTCGAAGTAGAGATGATACAGAATGTAGACTGGCAATGGCAAGGAAAGTGTTTCTGAAGAAGAGAAATTTGTTAACATCGAGTATAGATTTAAGTGTCAGGATGTATTTGTATGGAGTGTAGCCATGCATGGATGTGAAACATGGACGATAAATAGTTTGGGCAAGAAGAAAATAGAAGCTTTCGAAATGTTTTGCTATAGAGGATTGCTGAAGATTAGGTGGGTAGATCACATAACTAATGAGGAGGTACTGAATAGGATTGGGGAGAAGAGGAGTTGTGGCACAACTTGACTAGAAGAAGGGATCTGTTGGTAGGACTTGTGTTGAGACATCACGAGATAACCAATTTAGTATTGGAGGGCAGTGTGTGGGGGGTAAAAATCGTAGAGGGAGACCAAGAGATGAATACACTAAGCAAATTCAGAAGGATGTAGGTTGCAGTAGGTACTGGGAGATGAATAGGCTTGCACAGGATAGAGTAGCATGGAGAGCTGCATCAAACCAGTCTGAAGACTGAAGACCACAGCAACAACAACAACACTTGACTGCTACAAATCCAACAGAGGTACTGCATTTAAAATTTTATCGGCATTAGTTTTGAATAGAGATACAATTTGTTTATTTATTAATACATCCTGAATCATTGTGAGACAAGAAAGGTACGCCAAGGACATAGCGAGGATTTTGACAGAAAAAGAGGAGGGTTGCTAGGAGGGAAGGCATGGGAGGATTCCGATATGTGAAACATGATCTTAAAAATGCTCATGTTTTTCTATATATTTCGAACACACATTTATTTATTAATTTTATGTACTTCATTAGCTTTTGGAAAAATTTCATAAAAATATAACTGGCCCATAAATTTAGGAAGAAAGCTTCTCTTAAATTATAGCGTATAATAAGAATTATACAGATGCTTAATTACACATTTCTTTCGTAAAATAATGAAAAGCTGCCTTCACACACAATTGTGATTTTATTTCAGTGTACGATTCATTTCGGCCCTGGGGCCTCATCTTCAAGTGCTTCAACATTCTACATCAATTTTTTCCTTGTGTCATATTGAGTTTAATTATGGCTGGTCCTAGTAAGGTTACAGTGGTATATTACAAAGAATGTAACTTATAAGACAAATCGAAAGATAACTTGATGTTTCCACTAGTGGATACATGGTTTCGAAGCACAGTGCGAGTACACATTTTAATGAGCATGCATGCACTTTCGTATATATCTATATAATTATATACATGGCAGAGTTAGTTGATCCGTGATTCGAGGGGGAGGGGGCCAAACAGCGAACTCATCGGTAATATCGGATAAGGAAGGATGGAGTAGGAAGTAGGTCGTGTCTTTTCAAAGGAATCATCCTGGAATTTGCCTGAAGTGATTTAGGGAAATCACGGAAAACCTAAAGCAGGATGACCAGACGCGGGTTTGAACCGTGGTCCTCCCGAATGGGGCTCCAGTGTGCTAATCATTGCGCCACCTAGCTCGGTGCTGAGAATGGATACACGATTGTGAAGCACAGTATGAGAAGACATGTTTATGTGCGCACACACACACACAGGTGCACATAAACGTGTTTACTCATAGTGTGCGCAAAACCATGTTTTCACCGCCAGAAACAGTACGTTATTTCTCGATTTGTCTTAGTTTTGTGAGCTAATATTCCCAATGTGTGAAAACTGTGAAAAGCACCTGAATATGAGTCACTAGGCTCGAAGCGCATCGTGCATTGAAATAAAATAATGATTTTGACTGATGGCGGTTGTACTTCATTTCACTGGAGAAATACAGCCACAGATGAGACGCTGATGACTATGGATAAAATCAAGTGAAACATTTCTTTATTTGGCAATATAATAAGTTCACTCTATTGTCAAACGAATTGGCCCATTGCTAACAAAACAAATCTTTACTGGTATCATCTATCTTTCTCCAGAAATCTTGTATTTGAATGTACGATTTATCTGAAACCAACTCAGTATTTCTACAGAACGTTAAAGCATCCCAATTTCCTTAAATTCTGTCTAAAATTTTATTGAAGTATCTTTCATTTCGTTACAGTTTTTGAATTTCATTAACTGATGAAGAACTTTTTTAAAATTACTATTTCAACAGTCAGCTAAAGCAACCAAAACAGGAAATCGGAATACATAAGTACTATGAGGTACAGTTTTGGAATCTTAACTTTGAGTCACGCATTATTTCAACTCAACCTCTAATGTATACTACCTTATAAATTAATTTGTTGTTACCCATGACAATATGGTTATATAGTCTTTGATTTTAAAACACTCCTCTACGATGTAAAACATACGTTGTCGTTTATACGATGTTTATATACAAATATATTAGCGTGTTGTGAGAATCGGAGTGACTGTTCCAAGGCTATTACAAACAAGACATTTCACAATAGAGCATCGTTCTTGCTTGTAGTAAAACTTGCAGATGTGATAGAGCACCGATGCGCAAAAAGAACATGTTTATGTACAGAAACATATTACAAAATGATTTTCGTTTGCCACCTTTCAATGTAAATGTGGTTTTTAGTGTCAGCAATCGCCTAATATATGTTCGCCTCGTCTTCGATGAACCTATTTTCATTTAAGCAGACAGGCTGCATTTGCGATGTGGCAGGAAGGAAAGGAATTCGGAAAGAATTTATTGTGACCCATACTAGGGGACTAATCCCGGCATTTGCCTGATTTGAAACTGGGAAAGCACAGACAACCATTCCACTGTTGCAGCGGATAGAGTCGAATAACTTCGCCTCCATAACCCAGGGAATGATAGCACGCCAAAGCGCAGAGCTACCCCGATCGCTGGAGAATATGACAAAAGTGGTTGCTGTACATGGTTTTTAAAGAAAATAAAATGCATCAAAACAAAAGGTATAATTCTTATATTGCATTTTTTCCTTTTATTGAACTTCTTTCGACCTTTGTTACTGCAGAATGCATATATTTTAAGATTTAATTGTACAGGGAATAAGCTGCTTCAATTATTGTAATATTACAAGAGGGGAAATAGGTTTCAGTTATAGTTTCCTGTTGCAGCTGCATACGAATTCCTTTAATTTCGGTCAAGTCCGTTCATTTTCAAACCATTACGTGCGCCTTTGTGATGTGATTGTAGGATAATTCCAGTGTAGTGTATAAATTTTTTGTTTGTTCTTAGAGTATAATTTTGATCTGTCTCTCCATGGTACAACTGACTTCCATAGACTAGTTGAAAATACCGAAGTTACTGTTTTATTCTCTGTCATTGGGTTGTACTTCTCGTGGAATCTTTCTTCTCAGGGTGAGCCAAATGGATGACAACATCAAAAAGTGCTCCTAATGATCTCTTTATAACAGTCATTTGTGAGATCATCGATGTTGCAGTGCACCTGTAATCAAAATATTCGCTTTAAAGCGAATATAAAGTATGTAACCTACAGTTTACGTTGGTTCACAAAATCGATTGTAGTTTCTCCTTGTCCGTAGAATGATGATCTTGCAATTGTACGTTCAATTAATGAAACGCAGATCCAGTGCTACACAGAAGTTTATTAGGTCCACGACCGATTTTGGCTTTCGCACCCAGACTATTTTCAGGTGGACCCGTAACTGCCGTTGAAATCTACATCTACATCTACATTCATGCTCCGCAAGCCACCCAACGGTGTGTGGCAGAGGGCACTTTACGTGCCACTGTCATTACCTCCCTTTTCTGTTCCAGTCGCGTATGATTCGCGGGAAGAACGACTGTCTGTAAGCCTCCGTGCGCGCTCGAATCTCTCTAATTTTACATTCGTGATCTCCTCTGGAGGTATAAGTAGGGGGAAGCAATATATTCGATACCTCATCCAGAAACGCACCCTCTCGAAACCTTGCGAGCAAGCTACACCGCGATGCAGAGCGCCTCTCTTGCAGAGTCTGCCACTTGAGTTTGCTAAACATCTCCGTAACGCTATCACGGTTACCAAATAACCCTGTGACGAAACGCGCCGCTCTTCTTTGGATCTTCTCTATCTCCTCCGTCAACCTGATCTGGTACGGATCCCACACTGATGAGCAATACTCAAGTATAGGTCGGACGAGTGTTTTGTAAGCCACCTCCTTTGTTGATGGACTACATTTTCTAAGGACTCTCCCAATGAATCTCAACCTGGTACCCGCCTTACCATCAATTAATTTTATATGATCATTCCATTTCAAATCGTTCCGCACGCATACTCCCAGATATTTAACAGAAGTAATGCTACCAGTGTTTGTTCCGCTATCATATAATCATACAATAAAGGATCCTTCTTTCTATGTATTCGCAATACATTATATTTGTCTATGTTAAGGGTCAGTTGCCACTCCCTACACCAAGTGCCTATCCGCTGCAGATCTTCCTGCATTTCGCTACAATTTTCTAATACTGCAACTTCTCTGTATACTACAGCATCATCCGCGATAAGCCGCATGGAACTTCGGACACTCTCTACTAGGTCATTTATACATATTGTGAAATGCGGTTATATGATACATACACAAGTATTCCACACAACAGTAGATCATATATAAGGGTTGTATTTCTAATGCGTAAGCACAGAAAAAATATGTAACTTACATTGTGCTGTAGGTAAGCAACGTGAAATTAAAAAAAAAAATAAACCTAAGTTGCGATTTAAAAAGTTATGTGCCTCTTGGGCGTGTCATGGTTATAAAATCTGTGCACTCCTTTACACTAAAAGTATTCCTATGTCTTAGCTTCAAGAAAAGTTCAGTTGTGACTAGTTTGGAATTCAAAACTCCCTATTCACAAACAAATAGGTATGTTTTTTTCTATTTAATAAAAGTGCAAAATAGTTACAGCGGACTGGGCATCGTAATCAAGTGTAAAATTTCGTTCGCTGACGAACAAAAGTGAAAGCATAAGAAAACTGAGGGCTGTAACGTTAGCGTGGGCGCATCGTAGACTGCTTACTGAAGCCTGTTTACAGGTGTCTAGACAGAGCTACGAAAACGCGGAGTATTTTTAAAGGAAGTTATCAGTAACGGGGTGCTAGATGTCCTAGAAACTGGTGTGCACCGTCATTTCCTTGGATTTTTGTCTCAGGGAGATGTAAATTTCTCTTTATTCGTGTATGTCCATAAAGAGTCCTCATTGTAGAAAGTACTAAGAAGTTGTTTTTGGTACTGTGCACTCTATGACTATCTTGTATCACGTGAGCTGCGAAGGTGGATTTACTTCCCATACACCGAGCGAGGTGGCGCAGTGGTTAGCACACTGGACTCGCACTCGGGAGGACGACGGTTCAATCCCGAGTCCGGCCATCCCGATTTAGGTTTTCCGTGATTTCCCTAAGTCGCTCCAAGCAAATGCCGGGATGGTTCCTTTGAAAGGGCACAGCCGACTTCATTCACTAATCCAGTGAGACCGATGACCTAGCTGTTTGGTCTCTTCCCCCAAGCAACCCAACCCAACCAACTTCCCATGTTTTTTTTCTCTTTAATTCAATCGCGTCCTCTGTATCGCATTTTACAATTCCTTCTTATTTTGTAGCTAGCCTTACAATCAGAACAGATAATTTTGTGCATTCCACCGTTTTGCTATAAGTCTTCATCTCGCGAGTTAAGAAGTAACAGTGCAGCTTGAAAAAAACTTTTAATTGAGACATTCTCTGTTGGAAGTTGATGACCATAAGTTACATTGTCACCTGAAAAGCGTTATCAGTCATTGGATATCAGTGGAATGGGAGAGCAGTGGCACACGTGTTCTTGGAGACACCTCTCCATTTTAAGGGTAGGCCTGTTAAACAGTAGAAAATCCAGGATGGAATAATAACAGTAATGGAAAGGATAGATTACTACACACAACATAGGGATGTTGTTGAGTTGCAGGTGGACTCTATGGTGTCTTCCTATCCGTAAATGCGGAAAAATGACTTCTCCGATCTTATTAACCATTTCGAATCATTGTTGACTGATGTTGTATGAACATGGTAGCATTTTGCTTTGCTAATGTTTCCTGTGGAGAAGCAGATTACTGGAGAGTTTGTTCTATTGCCAGTTTTGTTGCACTGATTTCATAATTGCGTATCACAATATTTTTCAGTGGAAAAGATGGTGCAAAAGTTAGAATGTTCACAAAAATTCGGATTCGTGATGGAACCATACACCTGAAGATACACTTGTAGAATTGCAACAGCCAGAAAATATGTTACTACCCTGTAACGCAATGTCTCCACTGTAATTTCTTAAAAAGATTACTGAATCTGTATGAGACCTGTCCGTAATAGGTAAATGGTAAAAATTGTTTTTTTGTGTAGTACCTCGTTTTGAGTCAATCGATTCCTTGTAGATTTCGCGAAATTGTAATTTCATCAACGATCATGATGTGAAACGTGTTATTCAGCGCTATAATTTGCAACCAGCTAAAATCCTTTTCTATTGATATGTAACGTAGTCGTAGTTGAAGCAGTCTGTTTATTGCAAACCGAGAAAGAAGACACCTTTAAACTGAGAAGCATGACATGATGTAGCGGGAATAATGGTGTCGAAGGATATATATATATATATATATATATATATATATATATATATATATATATATATATATACTAAGCAGATTCAAAAGGATGTAGGTTGCAGTACGTACTGGGAGACGACGAAGCTTGCACACACACACACACACACACATATATATATATATATATATATATATATATATATATATATATATATATATATATATTGTTGTGATCTCCATGCTACTCTATCCTGTGCAAGCTTCCTCATCTCCCAGTACGTACTACAACCCACATTTTTTTTGAATCTGCTTAGTGTATTCATCACTTCGTCTCCCTATACGATTTTTAGATTCCACGCTGCCCTCCAATACTAAATTGGTGATCCCGTGGAACATGTCCTACCAACCGATCCCTTCTTCTAGTCACGTTGTGCCACAAACTTCTCTTCTCACCAATCCTATTCAACACCTCACCATTAGTTATGTGATCTACTCATCCAATCTTCAGCATTCTTCTGTAGCACCACATTTCGAAAGCTTCTATTCTCTTCTTGTCCAAACTATTTATCGTCCATGTTTCACTTCCATACATGGCTACACTCCATACAAATACTTTCAGAAATGACTTCCGGACACTTAAACCTATATTCGATGTTAACAAATTTCTCTTGTTCAGAAACGCTTTACCTGCATTGCAAGTCTACATTTTGTATCCTCCCTACTTCGACCCTCATCAGTTATTTTGCTCCCCAAATAGCAAAACTCCTTTACTACTTTAAGTGTCTCATTTCCTAATCTAATTCCCTCAGCATCAGCCAAGTTAATTAGATTACATTCCATTATTCTCGTTTTGCTTTTGTTGATGTTCATCTTCTATCCTCCTTTCAAGACACTGTACATTCCGTTCAACTGCTCTTCCAAGTCATGTCATCGGCAAACCTCAAAGTTTTTATGACTTCTTCATGGATTTTAATACCTACTCCGAATTTTTCTTTTGTTTCCTTCACTGTTTGCTCAATATAAAGATTGAATAATATCGGGGAGAGGCTAAAATCCTGTCTTACTCCCTTCCCAACAACTGCTTCCCTTTCACGTACCTCGACTCTTATAACTGCCATCTGGTTTCTGTACAGATTGTTAATAGCCTTTCGCTCCCTGTATTTTACCCCTGCCACCTTCAGAATTTGAAAGAGAGTATTCCAGTCATCATTGTCAAACGCTTTCTCCAAGTCTGCAAATGCTAGAAACGTAAGTTTGCCTTTCCTTAATCTAGCTTCTAAGATAAGTCGTAGGGTCAGTATCGCCTCACGTTTTCTAATTTTCTACGGAATCTAAACTGTTCTTCCCCGAGGTCGGTTCTACTAGTTTTTCCATTCGTCTGTAAAGAATTTGCATTAGTATTTTGCAGCTGTGGCTTATTAAACTGATTGTTTGGTAATTTTCACATTTGTCAACACCTGCTTTCTTTGGGATTGGAATTATTATATTCTTCTTGAAGTCTGAGGGTATTTCGCCTGTCTCATACATCTTGCTCACCAGCTCGTAGAGTTTTGTCATGACTGGCTCTCCCAAGGCCGTCAGTAGTTCTAATGGAATGTTGTCTACTCCGGGGGCCTTGTTTCGACTCAGGTCTTTCAGTGCTCTGTCAAACTCTTCACGCAGTATCATATCTCCCATTTCATCTTCATCTACATCCTCTTCCATTTCCATAATATTGTCCTCAAGTACACCGCCCTTGTATACACCGTCTATGTAGTCCTTCAATATTTCTGCTTTCCCTTCTTTGTTTAGAACTGGGTTTCCATCTGAGCTCTCTTTTCTCCAAAGGTCTCTTTAATTTTCCTGTAGGCAGTATCTATCTTACCCCTAGTGAGATAAGCCTCTACAACCTTACATTTGTCCTCTAGCTATCCCTGCTTAGTCATTTTGCACTTCCTGTCACTCTCCTTTTTGAGACGCTTGTATTCCTTCTGCCTACTCCATTTACTGCATTTTTATATTTTCTCCTTTCTTCATTTAAATTCAATATTTCTTCTGTTGCCCAAGGAGTTCTACTAGCTACCCATTCTTCTTCTACTGTATTTCTTTCCCCCATTTCTGTCAATTGCTCCGTTATGTTCTCCCTTAAACTCTGCATAACCTCTGGTTTAGTCAGATTACGCAGGTCCCATCTCGTTAAATTCCCACCTTTTTGCAGTTTGCTCAATTTTAATCTACAGTTCATAACCAATAGATTGTGGTCAGAGTCCACATCTGCCCTTGGACATGTCACACAATTTAAAACCTGGTTCCTAAATCTCTGTCTTACTGTTATATAATCTATTTGAAACCTGTCAGTATATCCAGCGTTCTTCCATGTATACAACCTTCTTTCATAATTCTTGATCCAAGTGTTAGGTATGATTAAGTTGTGCTCTGTGCAAAATTATAGCAAGTGGCTTCCTCTTATTTCTTAGCCCCAATCCATATTCATCTACTACGTTTCCTTCTGTCTCTTTCACTACTACCTAATTCCAGTCACCTATCACTATTAAATTTTCGTCTGCCTTCACTATCTGAATAATGTCTTTGATTTCATCATACATTTCTTCAATTTTTTCGTCCTCTGTAGAGCTAGTTGGCATATAAACTTGTACTGCTGTAATAGGCCTGGGCTTCGTGTCTATCTTGGCCACAATAATGCGTTCACTATGCTGTTTGTAGTAGATTACCCGCACTCCTATTTTCCTATTTATTATTTGAGCTACTCCTGCATTACTCCTATTCGATTTTGTACTTAGGGTCCTGTATTTTCCGGACCAAAAGTCTTGTTCCTTCTGCCACGAACTGCACTAATTCCCACTATATCTAACTTTAACCTATCCATTTCCCTTTTTAAATTTTCTAACCTACCTCCCCGATTAAGCGATCTGAGTTTCCACGCTCCGATCCGTAGAACTCCAGTTTTCTTTCTCCTGATTACGACGTTCTCTTGAGTAGTTCCCGCCCGCAGATCCGAATGGGGGACTATTTTACCTCCGGAATATTTTACCCAAGAGGACGCCATCATCATTTAATCATACAGTAAAGCTGCATGCCCTCAGGAAAAATTACGGTCGTAGTTTCTCCTTGCTTTCAGCCGTTCGCAGTGACAGCATAGCAAGGCCATTTAGTTTAGTGTTACAGGGCCAGGTCAGTCAGTGATCCAGAGTGTTGCCCCTGCAACTACTGGAAAGGCTGCTGCTCCTCTTCAGGAACCACAAGTTTGTCTGGCCTCTCAACAGGTACCCCTCCGTTGTGGTTGTACGTACCTATGGTACAGCCATCTGTACCGCTGAGGCGCGCAAGCCTGCCCACCAATATATATATATATATATATATATATATATATATATATATATATATATATATATATGTGTGTGTGTGTGTGTGTGTGTGTGTGTTGACACTTTTACTCACCAGAGGAAGTTACTTTACACTCAAAATAGACGCACTGTCTGTTGCAAATATTTCACACTTTTATTAAATCTAAAACAAATTCTGTCAGTCTTTTATTGGTAAAGCGTACAATTGAAACTTCGAAGATTTCAGATTACAACAATTCTTAGAAATGGAATATATTGATTGTTAATATACTATGTTGTATAGTTATCATAATCATGTTAGGCACATTTTTCTCACGGTTTTATTGGGCACATAACTTTTTCAAGTCATATGACGTCTACTTTTTTTTTCTTATTTCACACTGCTTCTCTACAGAACCACATCATATATATTTTATTCTGTACTTAAAGTGCACACATATGTATCTACGTTGATTTTCATCTACGGTTACGTGAAATATACACTGACGGAAAAATAAACCACAACACTAAAGGATAATTAATGTAGAGCAATGAAATTTAGGGAATACATTTTGTATAGGTGATATATTTAAATGGTTTACGTTGAAAGATCACAGGTTAACGGAAGATTGAAATAAGCCATTGCAAACGTGAAATGCTAGTATATTAACAACCTGTGCAACTTCCAGAATATTGAATGCAAGCATGCAAACGTGCATTTATTGTGTCGTAGAGGTGCCGAATGGAAGTTTGTGGCATGGAGTTCCATACCAGTACAAGGACAATTAACGGTGATTGAAAATGACGCTGGAGTTATCGTCCGATTATGTCCCGTATGTGCTCGGAGACAGACCTTTTGATCGAGCGGGCCAAGGCAGCATCTCGTCACACTGATTTTCAGTCATGGTGCATGTGATAACCAAAAGAGCGCTCCTGCTGGATAGTAAACTGCACCCGCAACCACAACTTCAGGTGTAGGTCGAGTGTGTGCATCAAGCAAATAGACTTGCCTCCTTGTAATCAGCACACAGCCATCACTGTTGCCAAGGCAGAATCATCTTTCATCAGGAAACACAACAGACCCGCACCCTGTTCTCCAATGGGATCGTGGCTGACACCAATGAAGTCGCAAATGGTTATGGTTTGGGATCAGTGGCATCCATGCTGTAGGTCGTCTGGCACGGAGCTGTCCTTGAAGTAACCGTGTAAGTAGGCTGTTTAGGTTTTTTTATTTGTAACACCACCTCTGTATGAAAATCACTGGCTGTGCTGTGTGCAGTCTGTGGCTGGTTGGCATTGTTGTAATACTCGCGATTGTAGCGTTGGGCAGTTGGCAGTTAGCGGCGCGTAGCGTTGCGCAGTTGGAGGGGAGCCGCCAGCAGTGGTGGATGTGGGGAGAGAGATGGCGGTGTTTTGAAATTTTTAAGACTGGATGTCATGAACTGCTATATACATTATGACTATTAAGGTTGTTGTGGCCCATTACCTGTCTACATGTCAAGAGTCAGCACTGTCTTTCCGTTGGAAGGACAACACTACTCCTTCAAGACTGCATGGAAATCCACTACTTCCTTGTCATTTTCTTTTACTGCTCAGACTTTGAGAAAAACACTGCTATTTTACTGTGATGAATGATCAGGACTGTCTTTATGGACTGTGAGAAAATTTTAGCTCTTGACCAACATTGTATCAATTTGATTTCTTTGTTATTGTAATAATAATTATGAAAATTTTTTTCAAATCTGTATTGGCCAGTGCCCAAAACAATTTGTAAATTTTTTTGTGGGGAGCGTGGGGGCTATGTAAGTAGGCTGTTTAGGTTTTTTTATTTGTAACACCACCTCTGTATGAAAATCACTGGTTGTGCTGTGTGCAGTCTGTGGCTGGTTGTCATTGTTGTAATACTCGCCATTGTAGCGTTGGGCAGTTGGCTGTTAGCGGCGCGTAGCGTTGCGCAGTTGGAGGTGAGCCGTCAGCAGTGGTGAATGTGGGGAGAGAGATGGCGGAGTTTTGAAATTTGTAAGACTTGATGTCATGAACTGCTATATACATTGAGGTAAATACATTGTTTGTTGCCCGCATCTCGTGGTCGTGCGATAGCGTTCTCGTTTCCCACGCCTGGGTTCCCGGGTTCGATTCCCGGCGGGGTCAGGGATTTTCTCTGCCTCTTGATGGCTGGGTGTTGTGTGATGTCCTTAGGTTAGTTAGGTTTAAGTAGTTCTAAGTTCTAGGGGGCTGATGACCTAAGATGTAAAGTCCCATAGTGCTCAGAGCCATTTGAACCATTTTAACATTGTTTGTTCTGTATTAAAGTCTTTCATTTGCTAACTGTGCCCATCAGTAGTTAGTACCTTCAGTAGTTTGAATATTTTATTTAGCTGACAGTAGTGGCGTTCGCTGTATTGCAGTAGTGCGAGTAACGAAGATTTTTGGTGAGGTAAGTGATTTGTGAAAGGTATAGGTTAATGTTAGTCAGGGCCATTCTTTTGTAGGGATTATTGAAAGTCAGATTGAGTTGCGCCAAAAAATATTGTGTGTCAGCTTAAGCACAGTCTTGCACAATTTTTCTAAGGGGATGTTTCAACC
Organism: Schistocerca gregaria; assembly: GCF_023897955.1. NCBI lineage: Eukaryota > Metazoa > Arthropoda > Insecta > Orthoptera > Acrididae > Schistocerca > Schistocerca gregaria. Next base: position 924,920,629 of record NC_064922.1, on the reverse strand, counting down.
GATTTGTGACAATTCATTGTCTCACTGTGGTATCAACTGCTGTTGCACATGCCATATGATTGACCAGAGCCATGTATTGAACATGATGGTCATCCTTCTCGGTGATGCTACGTAGCCGTCATGAGCCCAGTCTGATTGCAACCGTACATTCTCGTAACCTCCGCTGCCACCAGTCCTGTACAGTGGCTAGATTCCCGGAAAGTCTGTCTGCAATATCGTAGAAAGAACATTCAGCTTCTCGTAACCCTGTTACACGACCTCGTTTTCAGTCAGGTTCTGATAATGGCGTCTTTGTCGGCTAGAAGGCATTCTCGACTAACATAAACTCATCAGGTCCAGTCTCAAAGGTCACTAACTTTCACGATCATAAAGCATAGCTGACTTACATCCTCATAGTTACATTACCAGTACCACTCGTATGTAACTGCCGTGAAATGTGAATAGACGCAAGCTGTCAGGTGTAGAAACACGCCTAGATTTTTCTTTTATGTCGCAAAACTCCTTCTTGGTGTTGCGATTTTTTTTCGTTCAGTGTATATATTTACAACGGTAGTTTCAGATTTGCTTGAAAATGGCCTGATGTAAAAGACAAAACTGATCGGTGACTTAATAGAGTTCCTATAGGAACTGGAACGGCATTTCATTAATAGTCTTCTTGTTACTTATAAACCTTTATTCTTTTTCAGCACTTTCTCCAGTTCAACAGAAGGCTGAAAAATAAGACCAATTGTTTGTTTATCTCCAGGAGTAGTCCCATCATCTGAACTTCCTTTGATATCGGTATCAGGAAATAAATGGAGGGTCAGGTAAAACACCATGTAAATCACTTTTGTTGCAAAGCGATGACAACAATTTTATAATGCCAAAAAGCAATACGAGCTTCCTGCACAGAGGTGTGTGTGTATGTGTGTGTGTGTGTGTGTGTGTGTGTGTGTGTGTGTGTGTGTGTGTGTGTGTTGGGGTTATGGGCGCTCAACGTCGAGGTCATGAGCGCCCTGACACAAATTAAAAGGAACGAATGTGGACAGACCTAATAAAACTGAAGCACACACTCAAAGAAAGCAGGAAAAGAAGTAAAATGCGACATAAGAAAACAGAACGTAAGGAAATGGAAAACGTAGCAACAAGAATGCCACAGTAAATTGTCATTGGCTGGTCACTTACGTAAAATATGGGCGAGCTTGTCACATAGCGAGCAAATTAAGATCCTTTCCCTAAAGTCTTTGTAAAAACATTTGAAATGGAACAGAACTTTAAAAATTTAACCACATTTGTCCGAGTGTTGCCTAAAAGAGATGGCAGGTCCGCTGGCAAGTCAGCCGCGGCCCGCTGGTCCGAAAATAAGACGCAAGCCAATAAAACGTGGCGCACAGTGACCTGGGATAGTAGTAGTAGCAGTATTTGAGGGTTTTTGGGCGCACGACAGCAAGGTCTTCAGCGCCCGCTCAGTAACATAGTGAGACAGGTGTCACGAAAAGACTCAGAACACTAAGATAAAACAGAACACAGTAATTCTTCGAAACTAAATGAAATATTGAAGTTTTTTTTTTATCATCAGTCTACTGACTGGTTTGATGCGGCCCGCCACGAATTCCTTTCCTGTGCTAACCACGGCTTTCATCTCAGAGTAGCACTTGCAACCTACGTCCTCAATTATTTGCTTGACGTATTCCAATCTCTGTCTTCCTCTACAGTTGTTGCCCTCTACAGCTCCCTCTAGTGCCATGAAAGTCTTTCCCTCGTGTCTTAGCAGATGTCCTATCATCCTGTCCCTTCTCTGTATCAGTGTTTTCCACATATTCCTTTCCTCTCCGATTCTGCGTAGAACCTCCTCATTCCTCATCTTATCAGTCCACCTAATTTTCAACATTCGTCTATAGCACCACATCTCAAATGCTTCTATTCTCTTCTGTTCCGGTTTTCCCACAGTCCACGTTTCACTACCATACAATGTTGTACTCCAGACGTACATCCTCAGAAATTTCTTCCTCAAATTAAGGCCGGTATTTGATATTAGTAGACTTCTCTTGGCCAGAAATGCCTTTTTTGAAATAGCGAGTCTGCTTTTGATGTCCTCCTTGCTCCGTCCGTCATTGGTTATTTTACTGCTTAGGTAGCAGAATTCCTTAACTTCATTGACTTTGTGACCATCAATCCTGATGTTAAGTTTCTCGCTGTTCTCATTTCTACTACTTCTCATTATCTTCGTCTTTCTCCGATTTACTCTCAAACCATACTGTGTACTCATTAGACTGTTCATTCCGTTCAGCAGATCATTTAATTCTTCTTCACTTTCACTCAGGATAGCAATGTCATCAGCGAATCCCTCTTGGTTGTTGTACATATTGTATATGACCCGTCTCTCCCTATAGCTTACCCCTACTTTTTTCATAATCTTGAACAGCTTGCACCATTTTTTACTGTCGAACGCTTTTTCCAGGTCGACAAATCCTATGAACGTGTCTTGATTTTTCTTTAGCCTTGCTTCCATTATTAGCCGTAACGTCGGAATTGCCTCTCTCGTGCCTTTACTTTTCCTAAAGCCAAACTGGTCGTCACCTGGCGCATTCTCAATTTTCTTTTGCATTCTTCTGTATATTATTTTTGTAATCAGCTTCGATGCATGAGCTGTTAAGCTGATTGTGCGATAATTCTCGCACTTGTCAGCTGTTGCCGTCTTCGGAATTGTGTGGAAGATACTTTTCCGAAAGTCAGATGTTATTCGCCAGACTCAAATATTCTACACACCAACGTGAATAGTCGTTTTGTTGCCACTTCCCCTAATGATTTTAGAAATTCTGATGGAATGTTATCTATCCATTCTGCCTTATTTGACCGTAAGTCCTCAAAGGCTCTTTTAAATTCCTATTCTAATACTGGATCCCCTATCTCTTCTAAATCCACTCCTGTTTCTTCTTCTATCCCATCAGACAAATCTTCACCCTCATAGAGGCTTTCCATGTATTCTTTCCACCTTCTACCTTTCTACCTTCTTTGTATCTATGTTTTCCTTCCCAACTTCTGTGATGGCCCTTTTTAGAGATGTCCATTCCTCTTCAACTGTGCTGCCTACTGCGCTATTCCTTATTGCTGTATCTATAGCGTTAGAGAACTTCAAACGTATCTCGTCATTCCTTAGTACTTTCATACCCCACTTCTTTGCGTATTGATTCTTTCTGACTAATGTCTTGAACTTCAGCCTACTCTTCATCACTACTATATCGTGATCTGAGTCTATATCTGCTCCTGTGTACGCCTTACAATCCAGTATCTGATTTCGAAATCTCTGTCTGACCATGATGTAATCTAATTGAAATCTTCCCGTATCTCCTGTCCTTTTCCAAATATACCTCCTCCTCTTGTGATTCTTGAACAGGGTATTCGATATTACTAGCTGAAACTTGTTACAGATCTCAGTGAGTCTTTCTCCTCTTTCATTCCTTGTCCCAAGCCCATGTTCTCCTGTAACCTTTTCTTCTACTCCTTCCCCTATAACTGCATTCCAGTCGCCCATGAATATTAGATTTTCGTCCCCCTTTACATACTGCATTACCCTTTCAATATCCTCATACACTTTCTCCATCTGTTCATCTTCTTCTTGCGACGTCGGCATGTATACCTGAACTATCGTTGTCGGTGTTGGTCTGCTGTCGATTCTGATTAGAACAACCCGGTCACTCAACTGTTCACAGTAACACACCCTGTGCCCTACCTTCCTATTCATAACGAATCCTACACCTGTTATGCCATTTTTTGGTGCTGTTGATATTACCCGGTACTCATCTGACCTGAAATCCTTCTCTTCCTTCCACTTCACTTCACTGACCCCTACTATATCCAGATTGAGCCTTTGCATTTCCCTTTTCAGATTTTCTAGTTTCCCTACCACGTTCAAACTTCTGACATTCCACGCCCCGACTCGTAGAACGTTACCCTTTCTTTGATTATTCAATCTTTTTCTCATGGTAACCTCCCCCTTGGCAGCCCCCTCCCGGAGATCCGAATGGGGGACTGACCCGAATAAAAAGGTTTTTAATTTGTCTATTACGAATAACATAAAGAATATGAAACAGAAATGAGAATTTTACTTAAACAGCAACTTTTTCAGCGAAAAAATCTCGATACAAGTGTACTGAAATAGAGAAAGAGCAAGGCATATAAGCTACTGTTGTTTTTGTAGTTTTGATTTTAAGATTGTGTTACCAGCATTTCCATTACTGTTCATTATTTTTAGAACTATTGATTACTGACCGTTTCACTAAACGTTATCAGTCAAGAACTAATACTTCGTCTATGACTGGCCATAGAACTAAACAAGACTCATAATGTTCTGGTAGTTTTCTCTGGAAATTTGTACGAGATGTGAGGGCAAGAGAAATGTTTGACATATAGCTTAATTTAATGAAAAATTTCAACGATGGCACTTATGTTTCTACTGAAAATTATCTGAAAGGAAAAAATAGGATGTCTGTAATTCTACTGTCTTCTGTATTGAAACACCTTTGTCACGCCTTGTTAGGATTTTGGGTACCATAGCTCAGTTATAAGTATCTATCTTGTTCAGTAGACGAAGATGAACAAATGAGGCCTCAGTTTTCTCTTGGAGTGTGTACTGAACGGGCATTTCAGTAGATATTTCTGATGTAAAAAGCCTCTTCAATCATACACCATATTCTGACAGACTGTCTTCATAGTGAAAGGCGATGATTTAATTATTTTTTGGCGGTTACACTGCCCTCTGATGTAGTGAATATGAAGCGAATGTGACATACTTGTTTCCTTCGTTGAATCAGTTTATTTACCTCTTTTTATCCTGTATACCAAAACCTTAATCTAAAATAGATCCAATACTAACCTACTTCTGTTTGTATTTCATACCTCTAAACATAGCTCTTCAGATGGACAATCTAATGACACTTCAACTTTATTTTGAAAACATTATGTATATGGTACCTGTACTATCGAAATTAACTTTAATCAGACCTTATTACTGTTTACTTCCAACACTAGGTGTATAAACAGCTGAAACTTCAACGCAGTCTTGATGATTGATTTAGACAGAGGTTGTACAGAGGAAACAAAGTAACATGTAGAACGATGGGCCGAACACGAAAAGAAATGTTCAAATGGCTCTGAGCACTATGGGACTCAACTGCTGTGGTCATCAGTCCCCTAGAACTTAGAAATACTTAAACCTAACTAACCTAAGGACATCAAACACATCCATGCCCGAGGCAGGATTCGAACCTGCGACCGTAGCAGTTGCACGGCTCCGGACTGCGCGCCTAGAACCGCGAGACCACCGCGGCCGGCGAAAAGAAATGTTCACAGAAACTCTCGTTAACAGGTACTTGCGAAATTACGTCTCTCACTATTTTATGAAACATTATTATAGCATAGATACTGGACTGTGTGAAGTAAAAAACACATACGAAACAATTATTAGTTTGGAGACAAAAGCGATTACAATCATTTAAGTGCAACACTTTTTTAAGGCAGTCACAATGACTGGCTCATTTTACATTCTGCTCGCGCTTCGGTGTTAATCAACACATTCTCTCCATACATCCATCATATCATCATATCTCTCCGCATTCCAGTTTTTCAGAAGTTAGTAAAAAAAACTGACAACTGGCAAGAATTGAACACTCTTTCACCATTCATTGTATTGTAAGGCAGTTTGTAAGGCTGTCCTGAATATTGAGGCATATTTCTTTTGAGAGACGTAGCAGCCATTACTTCAGAAACTCACGGCAGGCAACTTACTCATTAAAACTTTACCAGGCGAGGTTTCAGACTACCGACTTGCGATAAAAACGTTAATTTAGAAAGTTCAAAGAGCGGATTTATTACGGCTTCATTAGTGATGAAACGGAGGTAAACTGTTTCGTAGCCACCCAGAAGAATCGGCACACATAGAGAAAACAGATAGTGAGTGCTGCTAGGACATATTATTCCATATGTCACTTGCACTTGACGTAGTTGTAGTTAGGCTAACAGGGTCAGTCTTATAACGTATAATGACTTCATTTGAATGAACGTTCAGATGATACTATCAGGTACATCTCACTAGTAGTGACTTTCTACCAAATTCGGACATAATACTATTGACAAAAATTAACACGCAGTAGCTATATGGTCAGTGAATCCTTTGCATACCACTAACCTTCAATTATAAAGAAGATTAATGAGAAACAGTTTGGCTTATTATATTTGCTGGAAAACCACCGTTTGGACGGAGTGTTATACTCAATATTTGGCCAATTTTCACACGATGATATTGCTGCACAGACATTATCTCAAAGTAATAGAGTAAATATACTTTTTGCACTCTTCTGTGTTGTTTAAATTATTCAGAAGTCGTAGGGATCCTTTAAAAAAGAGACGACAGGTGGCAGGAGTTAAAGACGAGGGTTGGAACTTCAATAGTGGAAAAAATTTATTTACAACTTACAGAAAGCAGACACATGTTTTAAAGCTTTCCTAAGTCATCAGCATTGTGTATAGCCCCTTGCCAGCAATGTGGAAGTCGTAGCACACATTTAGCAGCGCCAGAAGTGTTGATACATCGAGTGGAGCGGTCTACCGCCTGACGAATCTCTGTATCTAGTTCTGAAACGAATGCCATAAAGTGGTTCCTTCATCTCAGGAATCAAGCCCCATCAATCGACCAAATCAGTCACAAGTTGTTGCCACGCAAGACCGGACACTGTCTTGCAAAATGATGGGTGGATCGTGCAGAAGGTGTCACCACATCATTCTCTAAGCTGTTCATTTTTGCAACACAGCCTGCATTCCACCACAGTCCCAGGACTTAAGCCCTTGTGATTTCAACTTGATTCCTAAGATGGCCGGCCGCGGTGGTCTTGCGGTTAAGGCGCTCAGTCCGGAACCGCGCGACTGCTACTGTCGCAGGTTCGAATCCTGCCTCGGGCGTGGATGTGTGTGATGTCCTTAGGTTAGTTAGGTTTAAGTAGTTCTAATTTCTAGAGGACTGATGACCACAGATGTTAAGTCCCATAGTGCTCAGAGCCACTTGAACCATCCTAAGATGAAGAAAGCTCTTCTCGGCATTCGTTTCAGAACTGTTAGAGAGATTCGAGAAATAGACCGCTCCTCTCGAACTATCAACGCAACTGACGCTATTCTACGAGTTCCACAACACTGACAGCTGGTTATATCACAGCTCTGGTGGATACTGTGAAGGACAGTAAAACTTTGAAGCATTTACCTATTCCGCATAAGTTGTAAGTAAACATTTGCCAGTATTAAAGTTCCAATAAATGGTTCAATGGCTCTGAGCACTATGAGACTTAACATCTGAAGTCATCAGTCCCCTAGAACTTAGAACTACGCAAACCTAACTAACCTAAGGGCATCACACATATCCATGCCCGAGGCAGGATTCAAATCTGCGATCGTAGCGGTCAAATGGTTACAGACTGAAGCGCCTAGAACACTTCTATAATACTACATACATACTTTCCATACGGAACTCGAATTCACAATTACCATCGTATCTAACTGAACTCACTTATCTTTAATGGAGTATATTCTGAAGTATCTTAGCGCTTGTGTTACTAAGGGAAAGACTCCCTGCATAACGGTTGCTGTGAAGTCGGTTTACGCAGGTACGGATTTAGTGGGCACGTGCGCAGCTTCATTTAGTAAGCCACTTTCCACAACTCTAATTAGGTTGTATCGTGTAACAACTCGATTGAACAAAGCAGTTTTAGCGATTTTGAGTTCGCCGTTATCACTGAGACACTACATTACAAACAAACCAACAGCGCTGAAGTCCACCGACATTTGAGGACAGGCAGCTGAAGCTGTGAAAGCGGTAGATGAAAGTACTTATACAAAATTTAGTACAGTGGTGTCATAGCATAGTTTACTGAATGTACCGCAATGTAAGGCGCTTGGCAGATTAAAGACAGGTAAATCGCAGGTAAGATATCTCCATTTTGGGATTGGGCTTCTGTGACTCGGATGAGTGAGACAATGGCGTTTAACTAAACGTTCAGCATTCGCAAAATTCAACCAACGAAGTCAAAGGCCTGTGGCGGGTGTTTTCCATAAGCCACTAGGGATGTGTTCCGCAACCTTCTTGAGCGCGCGCGGCTAATTCTACTAGCGCCAATCGTACGCACGTTCCATCCACTCTGGCCCTGGTCGTATCATCTTTGCCGTGTTATGTGTTCTCTCTGGGGCCGTGTGGTGGAGAGTGGTGGAGAGGACACGGAGACTGGCGGGTGTGCGTAAGTACTCGGCGTCCTGGCGATTGCAGGGAGTTAACATCGTTGACCGTTTCCCTGTAGCGTTGACCGTTGCTACCGGCGTGGCTGCCAAGGAGAGGCTATCCTCGCGAGCAACCTGGTTACACCTACATCTGTCAGTTGTGGTGTTCTAAACACGCCGAGACGTACTGAATAACTTGTTAACAGCCACCAGTGGCGGAGCAGTACTATCCAGTGCCTACTAGACGCCATGAAGCTATTGGCCCCTTTGGCATTTGTTTGCAAATTATCTATGAAAACAGTTAAGTAAGTAAATTCAGTAAGTTATTAACTCTGCCCTGTGTGAGCTGGCCAGGAATACAGTTCCTTTAACTCTTTCGGTGACTCCTCTGGGGCTCAATCTAAAGATTTCTGTAGGCGCCTGCTAGTATTTTGCAATGTTACTCTTGTAATCATGGGTTGTTATTATTTGATACTACTGATTGTATTTTACATTTGTTATAGACCTCACTGCCTTCCTGGGGCGAGTTATTGGATGTGTTCTGTAACTAAAGTTGTGTGCGCTCAGCCTAAATGGACGCGCGTGTGGGTCAGATATGTGTGCGTGCTTGTATTTACACACACTCTTACTGCGTGTTGGCCGGGAGGTGTGGCCGAGTGGTTCTAGGCGCACGTTCGAATCCTGCCTCGGGCATGGATGTGCGTGAAGTCCTTAGATCAGTTAGATTTAAGTAATCCTAAGTTCTAGGGGACGGATGACCTCAGATGTTAAGTCCCATAGTTGCTCAGAGCCATTTGAACCATTTTTACTGTGTCTTGAGGAGCCCTGCGGGTTATTAGGTGTATAGTTTAACTTGTCATCTGCAGTTTGGTGAATATGGTAATTACAATGTCTATTAGACCGTAAGCGACCGCAGTAGAGCTACATCTTGTTTGTTTTAAATCTGCATTGGGTTATTACGTAACTATTTTTTCAGATGACCTTGTAGAATGCTTCTTGCTATTGCTGAGAAGGTTAACTTGGAATGCTATAAGCAGGCCGCTGCCATACTTAAGTTTTGATATTTGTATTTTCAGTGACCTGTTTAAGTATTACTGAGTGTGCAAATTATTTTTTTATCTTTTTTTGTTGCTGTGTGTGTCGTGCCACGGCAGGGGTGGTCGCCGGATTAGGAAATAATTGACTCGGTATCTCCGTTGTAAGACACTTGTGAGCGTGTGGTGAAAGTCTTTGAGCAACATGAGAAGTGAATTTCTTGATTTCTTTAAAAAAATTAAGGATTTCATTATTTTAATTGTTTTAGGGGCCCGGTAGTTTGTTTAAGTACTTAATGTCAGTTACGTGGAACAGGTTTGTGGTCAATCAGTGAAGTACTGTTGTTGCTTCGGTTTTACATGTGGGGAGCCTGTAGGCACCTTGGCCGTATCTTGTCCATATCAGAGCATAATAGCCATCGGATATATACTGTTTGCGGCACATATGCGCGGACAGGTTGCCGCAGCAGGTTTATGTAATTAATTAGCTGTTTGTATTCGGGCCACCATTGTGCTGCACAGTTAACATTTGTGAGTACCAGTACTATTGGTAATTTTATGTATAACGTAAATGTCCTTATCCACTGTTAATTTAATCTTAACTTCTTAACTATTTGTATGTATTTGGCAAGAAAATGGAAACTGTTAGTTGACTCATGATTTAATAGTTATTAAATAAAAATAATTTGTTAGGGAATGATGAATGACGCTTTAAGTTGGGTCACTCTTCCACGTGTTTGAGTGTTTTCTTTAAATTAACCCCGATTCTGGTTCTTGGTAGCCACGGTACATCTAGATGGGCCTAGAGTCAACACTCGTAGATATGTCCCCTCAGAGTCGCGTGAATTACTAATCACTGTGTCCTTACATAATCATCATCATATTATTATTATTATTGCTGTTGCTGTTGTTGAACAGGAACAGAGTCATACATTTATTACGAACTTGTGAAGTTTAATTCGATGTAGAAAATACAGTTGTAATACGAATTTGAATCTAAATACTTCTACTCGTAGCTTCATTGTTATACTTGACACTGCTTAGCGGCACACACACGGGTGATTCGTGGCAGAATCGTTGACAAAGCAACAATCATCCCCCCCCCCCCCCCATCGATGGATCTGTCTCCCTCTTCGTTTGATGATTCAATTTGTCAATGTCGAGAAGCCCAGTTCACACAAGTACGTAGTATGTAGTTGAAAATGGTGACAACACATTAACTGCCATCTCAGAGATACCCATTGTTTATGGACAACCAAATGTATGCAAAGGTACTTCGAGAAACTTATTTCAATGTCCGTCTGCCTGTCTCGTCTACTTTCAAATTTGCTGAGCCTAAATAATTCGAAAAGTGTTTCGAATCGACGAATTGTTTACCAACCCAGACAAAAACTTAGACACTCTCTTCAAACCATATTTTGAAATTCTGCATCACCAGTACTCAATGTTCTTTAATTTAGTCCATCAACACATTATTATCGTTAGTAATGGATCATAAAGGTGATAATATCCCACAATATTCATTTTCAATTGCCTGTATCCACAGTCTCAAATTATTAAGAAGTCCTAGATTTTTACTACTATCCCCTTGTATTTTTCCGTTTAGTTCCTTTAAATGCCGGAATGATATACCAATTTATATGCTCGCTTATCATCTACAAGCAAAGCCGCTTCCTTATGCCCCTCAATAGTTATAATTGCATGTACCTCATCTCCGAGTCAAAGAGTTCGCGTTAACACTTTACATAAATATAACCAATCCGACTTCTGTATGTAGCAGGAATGTAGTGTGCTGTGACCCCATTTCCTGACACAAAACGTTAAAAAGACATTTACTTAGGAGACAGTGATTTAATGTTCACGGCTTTTATTATTTCGTCCATCACAATTTCCAGCGGAGATGGCAAAGACCTGGCGACAGTGGCTTCGCTTTGAATGAGACAATGGTCGGCTCGTCACTTCGGATCCACTTCGCGTACTTTATCGACGAATCCTTTCACTCGGCTTTTCACAGCAGCAGCTCAGTCAGTACAAATACTAAAGCAGTCATATGGGGGCCGAACCGAACAATAACCCTGGGTTCGGTGTGGGGCGGCGGTGGGGTGAGTGGATTGCTGTAGTCTGTTGCGGGATTGTGTACCACTGAGGGCTACAGCGGGGACGAAGCCTCTCCGTCGTTTCTAGATTCCCGGTTCAATACGACACAATACGTATTAAATAATTAAACAATAAATAAGCACTTTCTTATTCAAATCGAAGGGAATAAAATACGTTTAATTTCTTTAAAAGCATTAAAATTCGTGGCTTATCTAAAATCGAAACCAGTTTTTTATGATAATATGTAAATGTTCGTGTCCTCGCATCACTTTGTGGTGGCACACGAGTGAGTCGCGGCACACTTGTTATGGAACAGTACACTAGAGAGTAGAGTACTGTTCTGTAAATATTTTCATATCTGCATAATATCCCTCTGGATCTGATTTCTGTAGTCAAGCCGGGGTATCACAGTACAGTTCTAGATGCACTATCTCTTGATGCCTCAAGATGGCCACTATTGATCTCTTATTTTAGTTAAGTTGGCCCACATATTTCTCTTATCTCCAATTTGACTTAACATTCTTTTGGTTGCTTATCCGACGTACCGGTCCAAACTTCATCATTCTTCTGTAATACCGGATTTTTAAAGAGTTGAGTGTGTTCTGGCTAAATCTGTTTGTAGGTCACGTTTCATTTGGGTGTAAGGTTATAGAACACACACAGAAAACATCTCCAAACAATAGCTGTTAGTAAATTTGTTATTTTCAGAAACTTGTTTTTACCATTTAAGTCTGATGTCCCTTCAGGCCGCTAGAGTCGGGAACCGCGCGACTGCTACGGTCGCAGGTTCGAATCCTGCCTCGGGCATGGATGTGTGTGATGTCCCTAGGTTAGTTAGGTTTAAGTAGTTCTACGTTCTAGGGTACTAATGACCTCAGATGTTAAGACCCAAAGTGCTTTTTTGTACCTTCAGTGTATCATTTCCTATTTTCTCTCGTCATTCATTGATTTAATTAAGTTACATTATTTAATTAAGTTATATTAAGTAAGCACCTATTTTGTTAATATTCCTCTAACAGTCTCTTTCCAAGACAATATTATTTCCGTTTAACCGATCTTTCAAGTTCTTGGCTCTTTAAGATTAAAATTCCCGTTCGTCAATTCCAACGTTCTTTTTGCTTTCCTTTAGTTCGTGTTCACTATATGGAGTGACTGGGATGAGGGGCCGAGCGAGTATAGTATATGTTCATAAATGTAATTTACGCATAATACAGCCATTGTAAAGTTTACAAAACTGAGTACTCTGTGCCAATGATTGCAAGATGGCGTTATGACGTATGATGATCCATCAAGTACAGTGTAATGGAAGTTAACGAACCGAACGCTTTCAGTGAGTTCGCCACAAAGTGCATTTGACAGTAAATCATTGGAATAACATGATGTCAGCTGGTCTAGCGAAATGCCAGAATTAGATTCCAATCTCCAAATGTCGATGTAAGATATTCGTGCGCACAAGAAAAAGACCGTGTTTGGAATAGTATGCCATATACACTGAAGAACCAAAGAAACTGATACAATTGCCTAATATCGTGTAGGGCCATCGCGAACACGCAAAAGTGTCGCACCACGACGTGGTATGGGCTGGATTTATTTCAGAAGTAGTGCTGGAAGGAATTGATGCCATGGATCATGAAGGGCTGTCCATAAATCCGTAAGAGTACGAGAGGGTGGAGATCTCTTCTGAACAGCACGTTGCAAGGCGTCCCAGATATGCTCAATAATGTTTATGTTTGGGGAGTTTGATAGCCATAGGTAGTGTTCAAACTCAGACGAGTGTTCCTGGAGCCACTCTGTATCAATTCTGAACGTGTGGAGCGTCGCATTGTCCTGCTGGAGTTGCCCAAGTCCGTAGGAATGCACCATGGACATGAATGGATGCAGCTGGTCAGACAAGATGCTTACTTAGTATCGCATCTGGACGTATCAGGGGTCCCATATCACTTCAACTGCATACGCCCCACACCATTACAGAGCCTCCACCAACTTGAACACTCCCATGCTGACATGCAGAGTCCATCGATTCATGAGGTTGTCTCCATACCCGCACACGTCAGTCTGCCTGATCCAATTTGAAATGAAACTTGTCCGACCAGTCAACATATTTCCAGCCCTCAGTAGTCCAGTGTCGGCGTTGGAGGGCCTCGACGAGGCGTAAAGCTTTGTGTCGTGCATCGGCTCCGAAACGTCATATAGATGACGCTTCGTTGAATGTTTCGCACACTAATAGTTGTTGATGGCACGGCACTGAAATTTGCAGCAATTTGCGGAAGGGTTGCACTTCTGCCACGTTGATTCTCTTCAGTCGTCGTTAGTCCGATTTTTGCAGGATCTTCTTCCGGCGGCAGCGATGTCAGAGATTTGATGTTTTACCGGATTCATGATATTTTCTGTACTGTAGTTAAATGGTCGTACGCAAAAATCCCCACTTCATCGCTACCTCGAAGGTGCTGTCCCTCATCTCTCGTGCGTCGATTATAACGCCGCGTTGAAACTGCTAAATCTTGATAACCTGGAATTCTACATCTACATATATATTCCGCTAGTCATCCCCCTGTTCCACTCGCGGATCGCACGAGGGAGAAACGACTGAACGCTTCAGTACGAGCTCTAATTTCCCTTATCTTTGAATGGTGATCATTGCGCGTTTTCAAAGATGGTGGTATTAATATATGCTCTACACCCTCGGCGAAGATCGGATTTCGGAATTTAGTGAGCAGCCTCTTCAGTTTATGACGTCGTCTGTCTGCAAGTGTGTCCCACTTCAGACTCTCTATGAGATTTGTAACCCTCTCGCGAAGGCTAAATGTAGCAGTCACGAATCTTGGCGCTCTTCTTTGGACCTTCTCAATCTCTTGAAGCAGACCCAACTGGTAAGGGTCCCATACAGAAGAACAGTACTCTAAGACTGGAAGTATTGTAAGGAATTGCCATTGTTGAAGGTCTGCATCGCTTCAGGATTCTACCAATAAACCACAATCTACAGTTCGCCTTGCCCGTTAATTGTGTAATCTGATGATTCCATTTGAGATCATTTCGAATAATCACACGCAGATACTTGACGGATGTTACCGCTTCCAAAGACTGGGCATTTATTTTGTACTCGTACATTAATGAGATTTTCGTTTTGTTATACGCAGTAGATTACACTTACTAATATTGAGAGATAACTGGCAGTCATTACACCACGCATTTATTTTCTGCAAAACCTCATTGTTTTGGTCACAATTGTGGTGTGATAGTGCTTTCCTGCAGACTACAGCATCATCTGCAAAAAGTCTAGTGCGAAGCGATATTTCCGAAACATCCGTGGTTTGGTAATACTGCATTTTATCAACGAAAGCAGCCCCAGAATATATTCCTAATTAACTTACTTAATAATAGATTTCTATATTATCTGTGAATGCAACTAGCAAATGTAGGTTGGGAACGTTGTTCTGCCTTTATAAATGTATTCTATGCCCAAAATAACAGCGTAGGGATTAAATACTGAATAAAACTTTTTGCCCGTATCAAGCATTGATGGAGAAAACCAATACGCCAAATTTCATCTAGTTCATCTGTTCCTATGTTTAGGTTGGGATACCGCATTTCGTTTTATCTCCAACGAAGCACACGTTTATTAGTTACACTTCAGTTAACTAGCAAAGCTTCGCGATAAATGCAGGGAGAAAAAAATAAAAAAGGAGATTGTAGTCCATGGGACCTTTAATCGGCAAAAACATGGCCATACGTTGGTACCTAATTTATGGCGTGAAAGACACAGACGAATACTGATAAAGAATGTTTTTTGGAGTTTAAAAGAACTTAAGTATTTCATAAATACAGTAGTTACAGTTACTTACCAAAACTTCCTCCAAGTAATTTCTGTCAACAAACGAATTTGCAAAATCTCATCCATATATCTTATTAACATACCTGCGGCGTTTTCAAAGAGGATCCTTACGGATTAGACATGTGACGTACACCGACTGACAACACATGTAGTGAGAAGCGTTATAATGCATTCCATTCAATTTGCTGTTACTTCTCAAACTCTCTTGGCATCAAATGACTAAGATTATATGTCTGTAATGCCATATACAAAATTCAAGAGTTCATAACGTACCAAAGGCAGGCAAACACCACCTAAGGTAAATCAATCGGGTTGCTTTACACACAGGTGCTAGAGCAGGTACCAGGCTCAATATGTCGATGTTTCTGACAGATTTGTAAAGTGCTCAGCTAAGGTGCGTGGGTGGCATCGATGGTGTCGCCGAACTGGTAGGTCTTGGAAGGACCATTTAACATTTTATTTGCGCACATTTTAACGTTGCACTCCCCATTCCGTGATCACGCCATAGTACGGAGCGAAAAACAAGGGATGAAAAAGCATCAAAACGTGTTTCTGCTTCGGATCGTGTTCAGACTTCGTCGAATGGGTTTCGACGGCCTCTAGGGGTTCCACCCTGTACACAAGAGCAAAAACTGTAGTCGCGCTGCACTCCAGTGCGGTCAGATCACGCCGAGGGGATGGCAGCAGCGTCGAAAGTTGACAGAAACATAATCCAGTTGCTTATCGCAGAGCGAACTGTAGTTTTCGGCGGTGAAATTTGTGGGTATAACCGTCTCAAAGCAAGGGATTGGGTTCATTGACACCATTCATACCACCCACTGAGGCGTTCTCGTGTCTATTCTCAGCGACGATGTATTTGAGGTGTTTTCTTCGGCCAAGTATAAGAAAATCGCGTGATCTGAACGCTGGTTGTCGCGGTTATCAATCTCCATCGTGGAGGCGTCCGAAGAAGAGGTGAGATGTGGGTAATACGGGATGTCACGACCTTCCCACCTTGTGACACGTGCATGGTGGTGATGAGCAGAATTTTGGTAAAATTTGGTGCCAATGTGGCATGATGAACCCACCTTACTGCTCACATGAACTTCTGAGCGGTGACCCGTCTTTTGTTTCTGCGTGTGTCACGCTTTGCTGTTCGAAATGTCGTCGAGATCAAGGGTGACGCCACTGGTCACCACGCTTTAGATAATTACAGAGGAAGGTTTTAGGCATCTTTGAATCAAATTTCGGACTTATCCGTCAGAATGAGACAATTATGTGTTTTCGAAAAAAATATTCTTCTGTTTTTATGTGCAATGTCTATCCGGCACGCTGCGTGCGATTTCCTCTCCTCTACCGAACTCTTCGTCTCAGTGCAGTACTGAACCGGCTTCTTCAATTACTTTTGCTCGAATTCCAAATTTTATGCCCTAAAACAATTTTGGTCCCCTGCACTTCCCTTTAACGTCCTGTAAACCTTTCCGTGATGTCTCAACGTCTTTTGTCAGCGTTTTCAACATATCTCTGTAACATCACATCCTGTATCCTTCGATTCTCTTCTTTCCTGGTTTCCCCACAGTCCAAGATTCTCTACCATTCAATGCTATGCTCCAAACGTACTTTCTCAGAAATTTATTCCTCAAGTTAAGGTCCATGTTTGATACTAATAGACTTCTTTCAGTCAGGAGTGCCCTCTTTACCTGTCCTACTGTTTTTTGTGTCCACCATGCTTACTTCGGCATGTCTTATTTTGCTTGCAGGATAAAAATCCGACTGTTAGTTTACTACATGTTTTCCAGTAATGATAAGTTTGTCGCTAATCTCATTTCTACTATTTCTCATTACTTCTGCCTCGCTTCCGTTTATATTTAGCACATAGTCTTTGTTCATTGGACTGTTCATTCCACACACAGGTCCTGTAATTCTTCCTTATTTTTCTTTGGACAGTAATGTCATCAGCTAATCTGATCATTGATATCCTTTCATCCTGAATTTTACTCCACTACCAAATCTTTCTTTTATTTCTGTCATTGCTTCTTCGATGTATAAATTGAACATTACAAGAGGGTTGCTGCATTCCTGCTTTAAACCCTTTCACATTCGAGTACTTTTCTGTCTTCCATTCCTGTTATCCCTCTTGGTTCTTGTGCTTGTTATATAATACCCAGCGTTCACTAGAGTAAAGGCAACTCTTCTGTGCATTTTAAATATCACGTTTCATTTTAAGTTGTCTGATGCTTTCTCCAGGTAGACGAATCCTATGAAAAGTGCCTTGAAATTACTTAAATGTTGCCTCCACTACCCAGACGTGAGATCTGCCCCTCTGGTCAAGTTACCTTTCCACCCACTTCCTTATCAAGCTTTTTGTCACGGAACACATCCCAGCTTTTTCTACAGTCTGCTGTTTATATTCTTCTCAGTAAACTGTTCAACTAATTTTACGACAGTTCTTTCATGCAGTCTTTGGGATTGTAAACATGATTCATTGACCTGAATAATCGTTTGGCTCGTATATCTCAATTGAATATAAAATTTCAAAGGGATTTTATACACGCGTTGTGCTTCATTTGATCTCAACTCTACCATGACACTGGTAAATTCTGACTCTAATACTCGGTCCCATATATCTACCACATAGAGTTTACTTCTTCTGTCACGTCATCAGTTCCTCCGATTCGCACAGGGCTCCCGTGTATTCTTTCCATCTATCTGCTCCCCACTTTGCGTTTATCAGCTCAGTTCCTTTTGCGCTCTTAATGTTGACATCTCTGTTTCAATTTCATTGAGTTATTTTGACATTTCTGTATGGTAATCTGCCCATTGCCCTTTCTGTTTCTCCGTTCTCCTTGACTTCCTTGCATTTCCTATCTATTTAATCCTTACATTGCTGCAATGGTTTTGTTCCGGAAGATTTTTGGACTTCTACTTTAAAACTACCATTGTGCCTCCCGGACTTAATTTCGTTTAATAGTTATTCCTCCTGGCGAGTCTGTTAAATTTCAGCCACTTCATCATTACTGAATTTTGAACTCAGTCTCTTCCTGAAGTCTTACCTCTTCATGGGCAATTTCCGGACATTGCCATAGACACGGCGCCATCAAAGCCATTTCTTCTGATGCGTTGCCGACACTTCCGTCCCGTCACTTGGCGCCTCAGATGTGAGAAACTTGACGAGTTCTTGGAGCATCTCAGCACCATTAACTGTAACATTCAGTTCACCATGGGGTTAAAGAAGACAATGCATTCCAATTTCTCGACGTCCTGGTCCGCTGCAAAAGAACTTGATGCCTTTGCGACAGCACTTATAGAACATAATCTCACACCGATCTGTACTTGCACGCATTTTGCCATCATCACCCTGCACAAAAGCGCACCATTTTACAAATGTTGGTGCATCCTGCAAGAACGTTAGCAGACGCCGACAACCCTCAAGCAAGATTTACAATGAGATTACCGATGAGAAACAAGGAAATGAAACTAGATTTATTTCTCTTCCGTGGCTCCGTGTCGGGCAAGATAAGCCACTTGAGTATGGCCTTTGACTGTAGCCAAGAGGTGATTAGTAGAAAGCTCATTCAATTTCAGCCATTTGACGCGGCTGGAAACACGAGAACTTTCTATTCAACTCTAACTTCGCGAATCTCTGCATTCTTAGATGTATCTCTGTCTGATTCTGGGTGCACCTTACAGTCCAATATCTGAAGTCGAAATTTCTACCTCACTATGATGTAATCTGGCTGGTGTCCTCCCTGTCTCCAGGTCTTTTGCACGTATATCTGCCTATTTTGTGTCACTTGAACAATTAATTCGGAATTAGTAGCTGTAACTCATTGCAAAACTCATGATTCCTTACTCCTCTCTCATTCATACTATGTAGCCCACATTCCTCTGCTACACGGTGCCAGTGTCCAAGGATCTTAGATTTTCATCTCCCTTTACATACAGACTTTTCTAGTCAGTTCCTTCATACACTCTGTTTATCACTTGATATTCTACTTGTAACGTCGGCATATATATACCTCACCTACGGTTTGCGTTGGTTTACTATCGATATTATCGATTATGAGAATAATCCCATCGGTGAGCCATTCTGTGTAACTCACTCTTTACCCTACTTTTTCTTTCATAAGGAATTCTACACCTGTGATAGTGTTTTCCGCTGCGGTTGATGTTAGCCTACCCTAACTATGCGCCACATACCCTTTTGCAATCCAGACTAATAAATTGTAGGTCCAGAGAAGCCATTATTTAATTACTGTTACTTCTTTCATCGAAACCAGTTTCTACTTTTGCTGCAGTGTCTTATGGGTAGTTATGAACGTAACTTCTAGCTAGGAAGTTCTGTTCTACTCGCACCAGAAAACTGAACTTCCTCCTCCTGCTTAATCTTCTTACAAGTAATTATTAACCAATAACAACTCGACTTCTTAATCAGGTTATCCTCTCAACACAATCTTTAATTCTACCGCGACCGGTACCCATTTTTACCGTATGGTCAACTCTTGTAGCTCCAGGCGTCGTCCTATTCGCATGCCCCCTATTTATGTACGGAAAAAATGCCGGTGCTAGCGTTGGGTTTTTGGAATTCCCCCATAGTAAACAAAACAGTTCCCCAAAATGATACCATTTCGGCAGGTTTTTCAAAATATTTATCAGTGTTGGCAGCTTGAAGAGGTGGAATTATGTGTTCGGAGACGTAAAACTATCGTATATATCAACAAGTTGTAGTATATAAATCGAAATATTTAATTTGTAAATAAAAACAAAAGGCTGATCAGAAAACTAAAAATCTACAGTACGGACACCAAATTTGTTCTATTGGTCCTATATTATTTGTTTCTTTTGTTCACCATTTGTGCATCTCACTTCACTACTCGTTACCTCTATTCACTACGCTATCGTGAACACACAAAATTCGTGCCTGAATTTTTTATTTACACTTCCTGAAGGCTCTTAACCGCTGATCTGTCATTACATTACATTTAATTATAACATATCATACCATTACCGACGCATTTTCGAGATGTCTGCAATGTCTGAAATATTATACATTTTTAGGACACAAGCTACAACATAAAACCCATGAAACAAAACGATCCAATATAGCGTCTCCTCAGAACTCGATACTATGACGAATGGGGACAGACATCACGAAGTGTCAAAACTGCGCAATACACGTTATAGTGGTCTCACGGAGAGGTATCACCGCAGTGAGCGTAATGTCTCCCGCAAAAGGAAAGGTGTATCGATTGATCTGAAGTGAGAGCGATGTCTAGTGAATATCTAGAGAACTAAATATGTGTTGTTTGCGAGACTGATGCGATCGCAGGTTCGAATCCTGCCTCGGGCATGCATGTGTGTGATGTCCTTAGGTTAGTTAGATTTAAGTAGTTCTAAGTTCTAGGGGACTGCTGACCTCCGATGTTAAGTCCCATAGTGCTCAGAGCCAGTTGAACCATTTCTGTGTTGAAATTTCCTGGCAGATTAAATCTGTGTGCAGGACCGAGACTCGAACTCGGGACCTATGCCTTTCGCGGGCAAGTGCTCTACCAGCTGAGCTACCCAAGCACGATCCACGCCCCGTCCTCACAGCTTTAATTCCGCCAGTACCTCGTCTCCTACCTTCCAAACTTTACAAAAGCTCTCCTGCGAAGCTTGCAGAACTAGCACTGCTGAAGGAAAGGATATTGCGGAGACATGGCTTAGCCACAGCCTGGGGGATGTTTCTAGAATGAAATTTTCGCTCTACAGCGGAGTGTGCGCTGATATGAAACTTCCTGGCATATTAAAGCTGTGTGCCGGACCGAGACTCGAACTCGGGACCTATGTCTTTCAAGGGCCAGAGCTCTACCCTGTGAGGTTTGGAAAGTAGGAGACGAGGTACCGGCGGAATTAAAGCTGTCAGGAAGGGGCGTGCGTTGTGCTTGGGTAGCTCGTTTGGTATAGGACTTGCCCGCAAATGGCATAGTTCTCGAGTTCGAGTCTCGGTCCGGCACACAGTTTTAATCTGCCAGGAAGTTTCATATCAGCGCACACTCCGCTGTAGAGTGAAAATTTCATTCTAAAAACACTTTTGTGTTGTTTGAACTAAAGTATCAGAGATAGCATAGTAGGACTATGTGGAAATAAATGCTTCCCCAATTTCCCTGGTACCCAAATTTCCTGTACCACCGATTTCCTCAGGTTTCTGTTTCCTCAAAACTTCCCTCAAAAAACTTTTCGCCAAAATTGCGAAAGAAACCGCAATTTGATACCGCTCACCGGTGCGGATTGACAGCACTTCCACCACCGAGTAGAGACTCGCGGCATGCCAAAGATTCCGCACTGTGAGACTCGCAGGCTAGCGTATTCTGACAGCAAGCTACAAGCAGCGCCGTTTTAAGGCCCACAGGATTGCCAGACGCGCGACAACTGTAACATTTCTGAACAGGAGTATCACAATAGTAGGGGCTTCTTGGGCTGCCAAAGTGAGACTGCTACCCAAATACCAGATTTGTATTCAGTGCCTATCATCAGAATTAGGAGTGAAAACTGAAAGGGTGAAAGTGTAATGGGGAAGATGATGAGGGTGGGAGAGCGGTAACTGGTGTGGAAAAATGTTCTCAAACCAGCCCTGACAAGTGGAGAACACAATTCTATTACAGTTAGGATCTGTATATGCACAAGAGATGCTTGTAAAGACATAGCGTAGTGTGGAAAATGCTGGATACATAGCTGAGGAAAGAATCGTTGATTGATTGCAGAATGACTATTAATTTAGTATTACTTGTATAGGCATTTGCCATCATCAGATATCATTGAACTTAAAGTTCCTGTGGGTACAGTGTTACATGCTGTAAACATGAGCAGGTTGATATGACTAAAGCATGTAATTATTATATCCACTCTATACTTGAAGTTCTGATGACTGCAAATGCCGAAACGCATAATATTGTATCAGTCATTTTGCATTTAGCCAGTAAATTTTCCCTCAGCGACCTATCCAGCATTTTGTAGACTACGCATATTTTTCTTCGTCACGGCTAAGTTTGCTTATAAGGACATTCTGTGCATCTCGAATGGATCTCACCACCCGAACCTGACTACAAAAGTAAGAGTGGAAGAATTATACAGCATTAAGTGATTAATTGATAACGCGGAATTATTGCTGTAATGACGACTAGTTTACTTATGAACTGGCAAGCTTTCCCACAGATTATCGAAATGTCAGTTTTGTACGACGTTCGTTCATCCACCTATACATACACGTATCGTTTTATTGCTTCTCTACTGATTTGAACACTATCTGCTCTAATACAAGGTTTTATAATTTTCGAAAACTTCATTCTAGAACTCCGGCCAGAGTGGCTGAGCGGTTCTAGGCGCTTCAGTCTGGAACCGCGCGACCGCTACGGTCTTAGGTTCGAATCCTGTCTCCCGCATGGATGTGTGTGATGTCCTTAGGTTAGTTAGTTTTAAGTAGTTCTAAGTCCTAGGGGACTGATGACCTCAGAAGTTGAGTCCCATAGTCCTCAGAGCCATTTGAGCCATTTGATTCGAGAACATATAAACAGCTCTCTTGCTTGCTTGCTTTCACACAAATTTTATACCATTCATGGAGTTGTATTACACTTCACCACCCAACCTCTTTATTGCCCAAAAAGTTCGGGGATAAGAACAGCCTTAATGTTGCCTAAATGACTGAGTACTAAATCGGAAGTGATTTTAAATCTACAGCTCCCTTCTGTAACTCCGATGTATTAATCAAAATACGATACTGGTGAGTGCATAATAACTAGGTGTTCCGAAAGAGAAGTTCAGCAGTATGTTACTGACAGCAATATGTCAGATTTATACTTCATATTTGCCTCTTCTGACTGTCACAAAGACTTCGGTAAAGTATACTGCCTGTATTCCATCAGAAAAATGTTCGAAAAATGTCTTTAAAAGCAGAACCTAAAGCGGATTCCATAACAAGGGCCATTTAAAAGTAAGATACCCTTCTCGTCATAGCAACGCCGGGGTGCTGTAAAGAATTCCGAAATGATTAAAGCATTCCTGGTTGGGAAGCTACTCTGACGGCAGAAGGTGCGGTATGGCCTTTTAATCAAGATACACCTGCCCACATTTTCTCAACATCAAAGGAGCGACGGCTACGCAGCCAGAGATGGGCGCCATTACGCAGTGCCCTTAGAAGAAACTGCAGAGAGAAGCCCAGAGGGAAAACACCCAAGCACCAGTCTGCACGCCACGACTGCCTCAGCTGCCTTTCCATGCAGGAGGAACTTACTGCCCCAAGTGGTCTACGGATATTGTTCCGTAGAATAATCACGAATCAGGTAAAACACTCACGTGACGTCACTCGAAATATTTATGAAACCAAACAGAGTAACGTTCTGAGTTTGAAAATTAATGCTGCAAATGTAGATGAGAAGCGTACAGGAAGCCGTTGAACTACGAAGACTCTGAGAGCTGTAACGTTCCCTAATGCTTGGGATAATCAAAGCGCGACCCCATAGCGCACCACGTGCTAGTTGGCACAAAACTACCTTTACATTCAGGAGGTCGCAACATCTTTTCAGCCACGGGACTTCGCTTTAGTTATGGTACTTAGACACAATAATGTAGACTGATCATCCAGAACATTATAACCATCTGGACAGGATGGTCCATTGATAGTGGCCGGGCCAAATATCTCACGAAATAAGCGTCTAACGAAAAAACTACAATGAACGAAAATGGTCTAGCTTGAAGAGGGAAACGAGATGCCGCTATGGTAATATGAATGTTTTAGTTGGACCACTTTTTTCACTTTCTGACAGATGGCACTGTAATAGTCACAAACGTATAAGCACGTGGTATCACGTAACATTCCGCCAGTGCAGACGGTATTTGCTTCGTGATACATTACCCGTGTTAAAATGGGCCATTTACCAATTGCGGAAAAATGTCAATATAGTGATGGAGTATGGATATTGTGATCAAAATGCCCAACGGGCGTGTGCTATGTATGCTGCTCTGTATCGTGGACGACATCATCCAAGTGTCCGAACCCTTCGCCTTATAGTTACGTTATTAAAGGATACAGGAAGTGTTCAGCCAATTGTGAAACGTCAACCACGACCTGCAACAAATGATGGTGCCCAATTAGCTGCTGTCGCGGCTAATCCGCACGTCAGTAGCAGACAAATTGCGCGAGAATCGGGAATCTCAAAAACATCGGTGTTGAGAATGCTACATCAACACTCATTGCACCCGTACCATATTTCTGTGCACCAGGAATTGCATAGCGACGAGTTTCAAGTTCGTTTACAGTTTTGCCACTGGGCACAAGAGAAATGACGGAACGATGACAGATTTTTTGCACGCGTTCTATTTAGCGACGAAGCGTCGTTCACCAACAGCGGTAACGTAAACCGGCATAATATGCACTATTGGGCAACGGAAACTCCACGATGGCTGCGACAAGGGGAACATCAGCGACCTTGGCGGGTTAATATATGGTGCGGCATTAGGGGAGGAAGGATAATTGGCCCACATTTTATCGATGGCAATCTAAATGGTGCAATGTATGCTAATTTCCTACGTAATATTCTACCGATATTACTACAAGATGTTTCAGTGCGTGACAGAATATTGATGTACTTCCAACATGAAGGATGTCCGGCACATGGCTCGCGTGCGGTTGAAGCGGTATTGAATAGCATATTTCATGACAGGTGGATTGGTCGTCGATGCATCATACCACGACCCACCCATTCACCGAATCTGATGTCCTTCGATTTCTTTCTGTGGGGAATGTTGAAGGATATTTGCTATCGTGATCCACCGACAACGCCTGACAACATGCGTCAGCGCATTGTCAATGCACGTGCGAACATTACGGAAAGCGAACTACTCGCTGTTGACAGGAATGTCGTTACATGTATTGCCAAATGCGCTGAGGTTGACGGACATAATTTTGAGCATTTATTGCTTTAATGCGTTATTTACAGGTAATCACGCTGTAACAGCATGCGTTCTCAGAAATGATAAGTTCACAAAGGTACATGTACCACATTGGAAAAACCGAAATTAAATGTTCAAACGCACCTATGTTATGTATTTTAATTTAAAAAACCTACCTGTTACCAACTGTTAGTCTAAAATTGTGAACCATATGTTTCTATTACAGCGCCATGTATCACAAAGCGAAAAACGTGGTCCAACTAAAACGTTCATATTTATTTACATACTACACGAATATGCAATAACAAATGAGGGTTCCTAGTCAAAGAAACGCAATTGACAATAATTTGACCTACGGCAGCTCCACCTAGCGGGCCAACCATAGCGCCATCTGGTTTCCCCCTTCAAGGTAGACAAGTTTCGTTCTTTGTAGTTTTTTTCTTTTGACGCTTATTTCGTGAGATATTTGGCCCGGTCACTATCAATGGACCATCCTGTAAATAGCCGCCATTTCCACCGTTGTTAAGGATAGCAGCTGAGACGTTTGTGGCATGGAAGCGCTGGACGGAGTTCACATTACATATGCACACACATGTCACCTAATTCCCTTAAATTCAGAGGGTGAGGAGGGAAGAGGTGGGGAGGGCGATGAGCTCTGACGCCGCCACGTTCTATCACAACCCAGATATAATCGATCTGGTTCAGATGTGACGAGCCAGATGGAGGGGGCCGAGGGGTGGCAGCACATCAACTGGAACTCGCTACTGTGTTCCTCGAACCACTCCGTCACTCTCCGGTCCTTGTGAGGTGCCGCGTGATCTAGTTTAAAAATGCCAGGGCCGTCGGGAAAATGATCGATATGAAAAGGGGGGGGGGGGGTACATGTTCCGTAACCTGTGCGCGACACTCCTTGTCCGTCATGGTGCCTTACATGAGTTCCGCTGTACCCATCAATGCCCACGTCTATCTTCCCCAGAGCATAACGGAGCCGCCGCCAGCTTGTATCCGTCCTACTGTACAGGTGTCAACAAGCTGTTCACCTGAAAGACGACGGATTCGCGCCCTCTTGTTGGCATCATAAAGAAGGTATCCCGATTCCTCGAACGCGCAACGCTCGCTCTGCTGATTGTCACGTGCCCATTTCAGTAGTAGTTGCTGATATCGTGGTGTTGTCATTACTACAATACTGGCCATTAAAATTGCTAACCCATAAGATAACGTGCTACAGACGTGAAATTTAACCGACAGGAAGAAGATTCTGTGATATTCAAATGATTAGCTTCTCAGAGCATTCACACAAGGTTGGCGCCGGTGGCGACACATACAACGTGCTGACATGAGTAAAGTTTCCAACCAATTTCTCATACACAAACAGAATTTGACTGGCGTTGCCTGGTGGAACGTTGTTGTGATGCTTCGTGTAAGGAGGAGAAATGCGTACCATGACGTTTCCGACTTTGATGGAGGTCGGATTGTAGCCTATCGCGATTGCGGTTTATCGTATCGCGACACTGCTTCTCGAGTTGGTCGACATGTCGGTTCTAGTATAATATATTTGTCCAATGAATATCCAATGACTGTTAGCAGAATATGGAATCGGTGGGATCAGGAGGCTAATACGGAACGTCGTGCTAGATCCCAACGGTCTCTTATCACTAGCAGTCGAGATGGCAGGCATCTTATCCTCATGGCTGAAACGGATCGTGCAACCACGTCTCGATCCCTGAAGCAACAGATGGGGACGCTTACAAGACAACAATCATCTACACGAACAGTTCGACGGCAGCATGGACTATCAGCTCGGAGATCATGGCTGCAGTTACCCTTGACGCTGCAACACAGACAGGAGCGCCTGCGACGGTGTACTCAACGACGAACCTGGTGCACGAATGGCAAAACGTCATTTTTTGGGATGGCTCCAGGTTCTGTTTACAGCATCACGATGGTCGCATCCGTGTTTGGCGACATCGCAGTGATCGCACATTGGAAGCGTTGAAACGTCCCTTTAGAACATTTGTACACGACTGTGCTTAAACTGACACACAATAGTTTTTAGCGCAACGCAATCTGACTTTCAATAATCCCTACAAGAGAATGGCCCTGACTAACATTAACCTATATGTTTCACAAATCACTTACCTCACAAAAATCTTCGTTACTCGAAGTACTGCAATACAGCGAGCGCCACTACTGCCAGCTAACTAAGAGATTCAAATTACGGAAGGCACTAACTACTGATAGGTACAGTTAGCAAATGAAAGATTTTAATACAGAACAAACAATGTATTTACCTTAATAGTCATAATATATATAGCAGTTCATGACATCCATTCTTACAAATTTCAAAACGCCGCCATCTCTCTCTCCACATCCACCACTGCTGGCTGCTCACCTCCAACTGCGCAACACTACGCGCTGTTAACATCCAGCCGCCCAACACTACAATGGGGAGTATTACAACAATGCCAACCAGCCACTGACTGCACACAGCACAGCCAGTGATTTTTCATACAGTGCGCTATGTGGCGTTACCAATAAAAAAACCTAAACAGCCTACTTACAGCGTGTATTCGTCATCGCCGTACTGGAGTATCACCCGGCGTGATGGTTTGGGGTGCCATTGGTTACACGTCTTGGTCACCTCTTGACGGCACTTTGAACAGTGGACGTTACATTTCAGGTGTGTTACGACCCATGGCTTTACCCTTCATTCGATTCCTGCGAAACCCTACATTTCAGCAGCATAATGCACGACCGCATGTTGCAGGTCCTGTACAGGCCTTTCTGGATACAGAAAATCTTCGACTGCTGCCCTGATCAGCATATTCTCCAGATCTGTCACCAACTGAAAAAGTCTGGTCAATGGTAGCCGAGCAACTGGATCGTCACAATACGCCAGGTCACTACTCTTGATGATCTTTGGTATCGCGTTGAAGCTGCATGGGCAGCTGTACCTTTACACGCCACCAAGCTCTGTTTGACTCAATGCCCAAGCGTATCTATGGCCGTTATGACGGTCAGAGGTGGTTGTTCTGGGTACTGATTTCTAAGGATCTATGCACCCAAATTGGATGAAAGAGTAATGACATGTCGGTTCTAGTATAATATATTTGTCCAATCAATATCCATTGATCGTCTGCATTTCTTCTTGGTGTAGCAATTTTAATGGCCAGTAGTGTACATGCATGGATTGCCGGCTGCACGGGCACGTTGTTAGGAGTGTTCGGTGCACTGTGTGTTCTGATACACTTGTACTCAGCTCAGCATTAAAGTCTGATGTTAGTTCCGCCACAGTTCGACGCCTGTCCTGTTTTACCGGTCTGTCCCGTCTACGACGTCCGGCGTCTGTAATGCCAGATGGCCGCCCAACACCAAGACGTCTGGATGTTGTTTCGCCTCGGTTTCGCCACGTGTTGAAGAGACTCACAGCAGCCCTACCCTCGACCACCTGACAAGTCGTGCAGTTTCCGAAACCCCCGTGCTGAACCTCCGTGCCATTTCAATTTGGCATCGGTCCGACTCGGATAGCGTGCCTTCTCCAAACTTCACACGAACAGCACACTCACTGATATTACATAAATTATGCGTGTGTCTGACTAGCAGTCGTTCTCCTCGGTAGGGACGCTTCTATCGCCTGGAATAGTTTATATCGATAGTAGGTGGTCAGTATAAAATATGCATGATCAGACGGAAAAGTTGTTAGCGATAGAAATCAGAATTCTATATAGAGAGCTGGCACTCTGTGTTTCCGCTAAGCTAGAGTCGTAAACGGCAAATCAAAAATATACTGCTCCACAGGCATCAGGATGAGGTGCAGCCATTATAGCTTCCACTCTAGTAATATCAGAAATTGAGTCCGCCTTGATGCAAAACACCGTGTTATTCGCTTATTTCTTTATTATCCCAAACTATTTTGGGTGACAAATATCCTGCATTATATGTGGGGTTTTTAATCTAAAACTTGCAGAAAATCGTATGGTTTTACAAACACAGTAAAACATTATTGCATTCTTACAAATCGTCTTTTGAAATAGTTTCATATCGATAATTTCATACTACCTTAATTATTGGTATGTTGCAGCATGTTTTAAGCAATTACTGGCGCTATTTGTGATATTTTCTGTGCTTTTTTTCCCTCTCTTGCTCTCTTTTTATATAGCGAACATCATGTGATATGCAGCCACGCCAGAGGCTGTTAGTAAACAAATACTAAAAGGTGAACTTCGTATGTCAGCAGTATATACTTGGGGTTGTGGTAGTGTTGTGAAAACCAGTGATTTTGGTGTGTATTGAGCTGTTGCTTAGCTATTCGTGTACTCATGTTCGTTGGATGGTATTTGGCTCCTTTTTACACGAAATTTTAGCACTTTGTCTTTGATCCAGAATGTTACGCCATCTTGCTGTACGCGTATGTCGCAAGAGGCGTATCGCATGTGGCGAGAAAGCCTATGAAAAACTGTAGCGTGGATTACGACGACTTCTGTTCGTTAATTATGTCCCTGTGTGTGATGGTGAAGTGGTTCTTTTGCGTGTGTGCTTACTGTTCTGTGTCCTTGGTCAGTTCTCTCAGAGCCTGTAACACTACAGCATCATTTACGTAGCTTGTACAATCAAATACCAAGTATGGCTTATTACGTGCTATGCCCCAACAGAACAAATAGTCTAGTCACGGAAAAGCCACGTATAACACTCCTGTCTGCTAGGACTATACCTTAACCTGAAAGCCTAAGGCAGTTCGTTTAATGAAATTATTCTTATTCTAGTAATTATGGTACGAAGAAGCAGAGCAGTGTGACCCCCCCCCCCCCCCCCCCGAGAGGAGTTTTGTTATATTGACCGCGTTGTACCTAACGGAAGTGGCTTATCGGAAGTGAAAGTCAGAATTACGTAATTATTGAAACAGTAATTAATAATGTTTTACCTAGCTACACTGTTTAAAGAATAAGGAAAACGGTCGCCAGCCTAATTAGGCAAGAGAAAGATTAACGTTCTTGTTGAAGAAAGTAGGTATGAGTAACTTTAACGGATAACACAATCTATATTTTACCACACGCGAGTGCAATGAACTCTGACACCTGCATATGTTAACGCTAAGGTTGGAACTAACAGCTAGAGCAGCACAAACTATTTGCACAAATATACAAATAACGATTACACAATTACTTTCAGTGCTTATTCAAACTGAATGGTTTTTATAGCGTTTTTATTACTATTCACTGCAGAATCATTAATTGGACATAGGTTAAGTATTATTGTTCAAATATTTTCCTAGCTGAACTAAAATTATAAATACAGTTCACTGCATTTTATAAATTGGTCACAGGTTAAATATCTCTCAACTAAATACTATTCTATTTAGAATGAAAGATAAATGGAATTCACTAACAGGTTACTTCTTACTGTCTTTTGAATAAAGAAGTTGTAGTTCTCATAAATAGTGGTCTTCCCATTACCTGTTACCTAGCATTAGCACAATAGACTAACTGTGGATCCTGTTATACTATTAATATGCACTTCCAATACACAAGAGAGACATATAATTTTCTACTATCGCAGTTTTCCACTTTCACCACACTGAAACACCATGTTCAAAAAATTGAAAGAAACTTTTAAAATATACTACAGGCAGCAATGTGATCATTTACCAAGTAAAAATTTATAAGCCTCAGTTTTACGAGCTTTTAATCTTTAAAAGAAACAGCAAATTGTCTTTATTACCACAGTCTTCTACTTGCAAGTAAATGATTCAATAGTTGACTTTGAAACTTCACAAAACTATAAATTGGACTATTTCCATCACTGAGAGGCATTCACCAAACTACATTTACTACCTCCCACAATTTCATGAAATCCATAGTAAACCTAAATACTCTCTTATTACCAATGATCAAACAACATCATTTAATGTTTTGAGGCTTTAATTTTTCCCACAAACTAGGACACTCGGTTATCATCAAATGGAGAGGAACCTGAGAGGTGTTGTGATAGAAAAAATATCAAGGTAGGTACATGAATTCAGTTGTAAGTTACCTTATGTTTGTGCACACTAAAACATCCAATGAGCTGATCCTTCACTGTGCTATAGTGCTCCATTATAATGATTGCGCAATGTGGTGGCAGCTGCATATTGGTAGGTGGATTTGCAGGCTGCATTGCTGGACTCGGTCCCTTCTTGGTGGCGATGATAGATACCAATTCCACAATAGTAACAGCTATTTATCCATCCATCCGAGGCATTGGTAAGCAACAGGAAAAGACTCTCTCGGAACCAGCACAATGCAAATCTTTTACATGGTAGCTCCTCCTCGACTGCTTCTTAGTTCCACTTTTTCTATCTAGGCCAAGCACAATTTGCGCGCGCTACACAGTTCCGATCCCGAGGGGAACCACTATGCCTTTTAGATACAATCTTACTAAGAACCCTAAGTGAAGGTCAGCAGTTTACATAACAGGAAACAAACACATAAAATAAAACAGAACATTCGCACATATTGACATTTCTACAAAAAATGATTCACACAGATTCTAAATGTATACAATAAGTTTTGTCTCCCTCCAAAGAATTTAAATGACAGATATACTACATTCTATAGAATCAAATCATTACATCAGATTTTTAACATAGAAAGGAGTATACAATTTTGTGTTATCGATTCAAACACATTTACAGAAGTTCAGCGATGTAACATTAAATAAAACAAAAGCAAAATAAATCAGTAGATTATTAGAGCTATGGTGTTACAAGCCGTAAAGAGTGTGTTGTTGCAGTGTGTTGTGTTTTCATTTATTACATTTTCCCTTCGACTTTAGTGTTTTGTGTGAGGTATTTTTCTTATATTATTAGTATTACGATATTGGTAGGGCTATGGTTTTTGTTCATTAGATGTTCTGCAAAAGTTGAATGTGAGCTGTCACTTCTTAGAACTCTCATGTGCTCTGTGTACCTCATTCGGAAATTTCTGCTTGTTTGTCCTATGTAGTGGGCCTGACAAGAGTTGCAAGTGAGTTGATATATTCCAGCGTTGCTGAATTTGAGGTTTTTCTGACTGATCTTTATCTTTTCTGAACTGTTTTGTTTGTTCTGATTGTTATTGGGATCCCTTGCATTTTTAAGATGTTTCCTATTCTATGTGATATTTTGTTATTGTATGTTAGTGTGTACCATCTCCCTCTTCAGAAACAGTAACCTCCACTTCACCATCACATACAGGGACATAAAAATAATGAACAGAAGTCGTCTTAATCCGCACTACAGTTTTTTTTATAGGCTTTCTCTCCACATACGATACGCCTCTCGCGACACACGGGAACAACAAGATGGCGTAATATTCTGGATCAGAAACAAAGTGTTAAAGTTTTGTGTAAAAAGCAGCCACATACCAGCCAACGAACGTGAGTACACGAATAGCTACGCAACAGCTCTATACACACCAAAATAACTGGTTTTCACAACACAACCACAACCCCAAGTATATACTGCTGACGTATGAAGTTCGCCTTTTAGTATTTGTTTACTAACAGCCGCTCACGTGGTTGCAGATGACGTGATGTTCGCTAAGTAAAAAGACGGCAAGAGAGAAAAAAAGATCACAGAAAATACCACAAACACCGCCAGTAATTGCTTAAAACATGCTGTAACATACCAATAAATAGGGTAGTATGAAAGTATCAATATAAAACTATATTTCAAAAGACGATTTGTAAAAATGTAATAATGTTTTACTGTGTTTGTACAACCATACCATTTTCTGCATGTTTTTGTTTAAAAAAAAAACCACTGATAATGGAGGATATTTGTCGACCAAAATAGTTTGAGATAATAAAGAAATAAACGAATAACACGGTGTTTTGCATCAAGGAGGACTCAATTTCTGATATTACTGTTTCTCTACGCAAACACGGACCAAATGGGAGAGTTCCAAGATAATATTATTGCTCCCACCCTATATGGCCTCTCCTGTTCTTCCTCACTTTTGGTTACAGTGATGAATGCGATTGACGCAAAGCAAAACTGGCTACATTCATATTATTAATCATATAGGTAGCTCTGTTCACAGCGCTTCGGAAAACTATGCTGAAAGGCGACTCTCAGCTTCATGGAAGCTAAGTTGAACAAGTACAAGAATAAATGAGAAATACAAGTATCTTAACAGTTTGACAACTGTGATATAAATGAGAAAAGCGATAGTAATTGCCTGCAGCTTAGCAACAGGTTAAAACAGTGAGAGATAATTAAGCAAAACTTAACTGGAGCAGTAAGGTCTACTGCTTGAAATTATGCTGACCACAGTTCCATGTAGTCCGAAATTTGGCTTGCTTGCGATGGATTCATAGCACTGAGCTAGCCAATAAGGTGCTAGGCAGCTCCCTAGCCGCTGCAATATAGTTTGTGCTAAATTTTGTGGACGAAAGCTCACACAGAGGGCAAGGTACTAATTTACGATGTCTTAGAGACGTGAAAAGTCACAGGTTCAAATATCTTTTATAAAACATGGATTCTCTTCCAACATGTTAGCTTATATAAAGAAAATTCTGAATCTTGGCTACAGCATGAAGATCAGTTAGTAAAATGGCCTTCAAAGACTTTAAGTTACAAGACTCATTTCACAAGATGCAGGTAGTCTATTCTTTTGTATCTCGCCTGGAAGGCGGCGCGTCGATGGGAGCAGGAGCAGGAATATTACATCGGTACTGCAGTGAGTAAAGGTGGTTTACTGGTGCAAGAAAGAATACATTACTTTGTACAGATGCGAAGTCTTGGACTCGTCGCATGTCGAGGAAAACTGAAGCGAAGACTCCTGGCTGTGTGCACCTGATGAAGTGGGCTGAAGGAGTCGCGGAGCTTGTAGACCTGGAGAGCGCCGGCTAGACGGTGCTGTCGTCGGTGTCTCTCGTAGTGGCAACCTAAGCATCGTACCTATCGATACCACACCGTCTATTGTGATGCAGTAGACAGCAGCAATATTTACTTTAGAGTCTAATACTCATCTAATTCACAAGATGAAGGATCTATAAACTGAGTTAGTCTGTAATTTAGGACGGAGCTTCCAAAAGAGCAGTGAATGCATCGCCTATGATGGTAGCGGCAATCGAAGCTAAATGCCACGTCGTCCTTCACACAATCGCACCAAAGACCCCCTGCTGGTAGCTGCTACTACACCGTATCTCGCCCACACACAGTGATGAGCCTAATTTCTGATAGCCTTCTGCCTGCTCCTCTAACAAACGGCAAACTTTCGTTTCTACTCTACCACTCTGCTGGCCACCCACTTTGTAGCATTAATAATTTGGAAGTTAACGCGGTTCAGAAGAGTGAACTGAGTCAGCAGTTATGTTATTTGCCTGAAACGGGTCTGGCATAGATTTGCGCTCCTGGAACGCGCTCACGCCCTATCAGCGCTGTCGACTCTACTCAGTGCTCTGACTTCCCCATCACTGCTCTTAGTCTTACCAGGTTGGTGAATAAGGTGGCTATAGGACAAAGGCTGCAAACTTGGGAAACTTACGAAGACGTGTAAACAGCACAGCGGGCGGGCTTTCAAATAGAAAATGTGGTGGTGTGGTGGTCCTCAACTACGTACCCTCAGACTCACAGTGGAAATATTGGATGTTTTGGCTGGTTCCGTTGTCTAGGGGCTGGGATACGTAGTTACTGCATTACGAGCCAAATACTGCTGAGTCTACAGTATACAATAGGAATGTACACATGAATCGAATGGTCGAAGGTTCCTACCACTCGGCAATTGCGAATTTGGAATGTGACACAGAAATTTATAAATGAAAGGTTGCAATTAAACGCTGCAAGTAATACTTTAACGACTTTAAATGACGAGTACAATATCAGCAGTAACCTTAAGAATGCCGTTTATTACTGCAAAACACTTAATGGTGTCGATGGCCCAGTAATTAAGTAAAATAAAAGTTGAATAACAGGGAAACAATAGATTCCTACTGCACGTAAGTAGTTATGAACAACAACATAGCTCGCGAGACATTCACTTCTGAACGCGTACTACGTCTTCACCGCAGAAGCCACTGAAATCTCACAAGTGCACAAGTCGACACTACGAAATCTCCTGCGACCACGCGGAAACTGCTCCACTGTCCAAGTCACTCCCGCGACTCCAAGTCGCTGCTTCCCGTCCAGCACTCCAGTTGTCCTGTCCAGCCATCCTCCCCCACTTCCATCCAGTCTCCCCATTAACAAGGGCTGTGATTGGCTGGAGCGCTCCCACCATTTCTTCAAGCTAACGCACACTCACAAAAATATTGAAATGCATATAAAGTACTGGATTTACGTTTAAATAACTTGAAATTAAATAAATATTTCTACGGCTGGACCATAAACACGCTCTAACACACATTATTAAATACATAAACAAATCAAGTAAGTATATATCAAAGGAATAGAAAAGAAAGGTAGGCCAATAGCCTAACGTCTCTGTGATATTTAAAATACAGTAAATATTTTACCAATTTCTACATGAAAAGTATATATCGCATATAAGCAAAGACGTAGACGAATAAATATATTGATGAGCATGCTGTTACTGCTTATTCGTGTAACTGTGGTGTACTTATGGCCTGATGCGATCAATAGTAATTGGCCACTTTTGCCTCCAATAACTCATGTACTATTCACGTTACGTGCCTGTCATTCATACCAATTTAGGTTTACACCAACAGCTTTCTAAAGACATGTCGATCGACAAAATCGGATGAGCCGTTTAGATTTTGGAAATTCGTTGCGGGGTGTTACTTGTATAATTTACAGACGGATACGTAACTTTAAACTAAGAAAGATATTGAAAATTTCATTACACCATCAGAATCGTCGTGCAAATAATGGTAATGTACGTGTTTGTTTTTTAAGGTGTCGTGATTCCTCTGGCTACTATTAATTCCTACATGAGCTGTGAAATGTCTTCCAAATGGTGCCATCTTTGGCACTCCCGGCATACAAATCTCCCTCATCGACACAAAGCACAGTCCACGACACAGTGTCAACATGGAGTTCCCAGCCATGCGGTCGCCCTGGACGACGCGCTGTATCTACCCCTCTTGCTCCGGCTAATGTATGGCACCGCGCTGCTTGCCAAGCGGCCCCAGTTCAGCCACGCCAACTCCGAACTTGGAATATTTTCAGGGTTCCACAACTCGCCCTTTACCTCACAAGTGCAACGGCTTCTGATAGGCGATTATTATAGTATACTTTCAAAAACAGGATTTTATCATGGGTGTTTATTTATAACCTCTATTTTTTTGTCAGAGGAATACTTTTATTCCTTTGATCAGTTGCTAATATGAGAGCAGAACTATAGAAAATTTAGGTATTGGCACTCAGCATCAGGTTTATACATTTATACACATCACGATCTTAGAATATGTAATATATCTGGTGCTACTGTTCGTCATACTCTGGATCAGATGGAGCTATGCTGATTAAAATCTATTACACTCGAAAGTTGGCGGTACTTTGTCAGTTTCGCAAGGAATAAATAAATAAATAAAAACATCTGCACACATGTTTTAAAACAAATAATGAAATACCTCTTGCGGTGTTTCTGGGCAGTCGAGTATATTGCTTCAACAATTATAGAAGTCTCTTAACTCCCTGGATTGGACAAACAGGTGATTTAACTGGGTATGTTTATTGGCTCAAGTTGTAGATAATGAGATACATTAGAAACCAAAAACGATAATTTTCCAACAGATCAGTCGAACTCCCGTTTGTGCTATGTCTTGGAATGCCTCTGAGAACTGATGGTGAAATGTTTCAATTAATGAAACGTAATCAATCTTGTCTCTTCCACAAATGACTGCCTTGAGTTGCGGGAAATGGTCTACATGATGAACTTGAACCTACTTTTCCCATAGGATTAGTTTTTGTGTGAAAGCATAAATCCTGTCCACCATATGTAACCAAATGATTCTCCTCTTGAACTAAGACACTCGGCAAATACAAATAATTGAGGATTTCGACAATAAATGGTTTTGTCATCACTGTACTTACCATTAAATCTGGTTTTTCCCTAATGGGCGCCTTCAACTCATCCAGCATTCACTGCCGTTCGTCAGAAGACAAGAGCATCGTACAATCTTTCTGGCTGGTGTTTGAATGACATTCCAGTGAGTGTTTTTGCATCTCACGGTAGTGCGATGGCTTATTAAGCACTTTGCATTGCTTTAAAACGATACGAAAAATGCCATTCGGCACTGACGATGTGGCTTCACCACTTTTCCTTTTTCTGAGAAGGATGTAGACGCACAACGAAAGTATAACATAACAGAACCGGTATTGTCAGCGAAAAAGTTGAAGTCTGAGGAGGCGAATACTTAAGTCTAGTAGTGTCCAACTGCAGCCTTCATTTTTCTCCTCACTGCTCAACCTCGATTGCCTGTGTGCTCGAAGCGCAAAGCAGGAGAGCGGCCGGCGCGCTCATTCTAATGGAACGCTGTTTGGCCAGGCCTGATCCAAAACAAGACGTTACTGTCTCATTTAGTAATAAATTGTAATAGTATAGGAGTTTACACAACATACGAAAAGGATTCCGTTTTAATTTGGCTCTAAGATTTTCCGCCACTGAGTCACTTGGCCCATTATCTTGTTGCTGTTGCGTAAAAGAGTGGAAAGCGCCCATATTTATACCATTAAACAGTACTGCGTCATAATTGAGACATTATAGCAGAACCGCTACTCCTCAATACGACCAAACATAAACGTACCGAACGCCACTCTGAGACCATTAGGTACCAATAGCGCAGCTGACTATAGCTATTACGTACGTGATTCGTACAGCGTCTGGTGTGTGTTATGCACACAGTTTTCCAGATCATGGGAAGCGGAATGACAAGGCCAACAAATGTGGTCGATATTACGGAAGGCGTGATATCCCTACATTGCTCCTTTGGTAATCGCCTCATGTTCTCCGTCTCTAGTGTCAGCGCTGTCAACGGTACGTTAAACTCTAACCTCCTTCCTTGCTATCGGAGGCCACAGCATTACCAGGCCTGAAGCCAGCAACAGTCATCAGGTTGGGAATCACTATGAACACATCAGCTTGGTAATGTAGCCATGCGCAGCAGCTCGTGACCACCTGAATACACGGATGCGATGGTTCGCTATATCCCACCATATAACTGATAATTGTTATTTTGTGCGATAATTATTGAATTATCTTTTTTCTATTCATTAATCACTGAATGTTCGATAATTAATTACTTTAGTCCATAAAAAGAAGCAAGTGTCCAAAACATGTTTTGAAAACGGGCACATATTTTTATAAAAATCTTGCATCTAAAATCATTAAAAAATCACCTAAGAGGATTACCACGTTGTAAGTAGGCTGTTTAGGTTTTTTTATTGGTAACGCCGCCGCCACGTAGGGCTCTGTATGAAAATCACTGGCTGTGCCATGTGCAGTCTGTGGCTGGTTTGCATTGTTGTCTGCCATTGTAGTGTTGGGCAGAGGCAGCTGGATGCTAACAGCGCGTAGCGTTGCGCAGTTGGAGATGAGCCGACAGCAGTGGTGGACGTGGGGAGAGAGATGGCGGAGTTTTGTAATTTGTAAGACTGGATGTCATGAACTACCACATATATTTTGACTATTAAGGTAAATACACTGTTTGTTCTCTATTAAAATCTTTCATTTGCTAACTATACCTATCAGTAGTTAGTGCCTTCCGTAGTTTGAATCTTTTATTTAGCTGGCAGTAGTGGCGCTCGCTGTATTGCAGTAGTTCGAGTAACGAAGTTTTTTGTGAGGTAAGTGATTTGTGAAACGTATAGGTTAATGTTAGTCAGGGCCATTCTTTTGTAGGGATTTTTGAAAGTCAGGTCTTGTATAATTTTTCCAAGGGGACGTTTCAACGTAAATAAAAATTTTCCTGTTTCCAGAAGATATTCAAACAATATTGCAGTGCCTATGTTCTCCTGATTACGATGCCAAGTTCCTTTTGACATGCATGCCAAATGGTAAAGCGGCCGCTCGTGATGAGTGGGGAACTCAGGTTCGATTCCCGGTCTAGCACAAATTTTCATTGTCGTCGTTTCTTTCTAAAGTTGATGGTTGTCCTTAATCGCAATTGCGAATTTATGTAGTGTAGAAAACATTCAGGTCTGTAAGAACTAATCTAATTAGGATTTCATAATCTGTCTGAACAGGCGCTGACATCTGTAATTATTACAGAAATCCGTCCGAATAGGCCTCAGAACGGTATCGAACGACCGCAGTGTCTTCTCTGTCAGTAGGCGGCAATGGATGCTGATATACAGGGCATGTGGTCAGCACTCCGCTCTCCTGGCTGTTTTCATGACCACAGCCGCTACTTTTCAATCAAGTAGATCCTCAATTGGTCTCACAAAGGCTGAGTGCAACCCGCTTGCCATCAGCTTTCGGCAGATCCGGGCCGTGACCCACTCATCGGCTAGGCAAGCCCAAGGGATAGCCAAGCCCAACAGCGCTTAACAGCAGTGAGCTGATGAGAACCGGTGTTACCGATGCCGCAAGGCTGATGACAGGATTTCGTAATCACAGCTCAATAAAGCGCGATACGTAATCTTTCTCAGTGAACTGTGTGTCGGTCGTAACTGAATCAACAGAAATCGAATGCCATAGAGCCATCGTGATTCTTCTCATCGCTTCATACTTTAGCTGGCACACAACACTTTGTAAGTGGATGATGCATTGAAGGGCAACCGTATCGAAGTGGGTGGCTTCGGTACACAGTGGATACACGCTCTGTGTATGTCACTTGTTGAGACTCACACGATCAGTCACGAGCCGACCATGTCCGAGAGAGTAGTATGTCTTTTCCGAGCAGCAAGAGGCTAGAGATTTGACTGGGGCCAGCCAGTGGAAGTTGTGCATTGATTGGTTGTCCTCATGCAGTATGAAACGCAGCTTTCAGTACATCTGCGAAATCAGAGCAAGCAGCGTACAACACCCTCAGTGGCACTATAGCGAGAAGGAAGTGCTTCTCTCGGCGGTATCACTATCCTGGTGTCTTGCTGCTTCGGTAAGTCCCTCGTAGCACAGTAGTAGCGCTCTGTCGCCAGGTTCCATGTTGTTGGTGATCCTGCTGAAGTGGAGTGTTTAGGGATGCCAGTTGTTACTTGTCAATAACGTTTGTGCTATAATTATTTTAATACAGAAATTGCTTTGTCACACACGTCACAGAATCAGCATTTGCAATATGGCGGCTCTGGACTTCGCCGTTATATTCGACCCTTTACACACATTAGCACAGTTTTCTGACATTACACACTCATAGGCGCTGCCCACGACACGTGGCGTTCTTATAACTATTAACTTCACTTTATCTATTGTTTAACTGCTGAAATAAGTACTTGCGACCGTTCGTTTAGAGTCGCCTCGGTTACTCGACCGTGCGTTTTGAGTGGCTCCTCGCGCCTGACTCGACATTATTCTAACGATTGTTCCCCTTTAGGAGAGCGATTGAACTGGAATTCATAATTTCATCTTCGGATGTTTTTCTTCTTTGCTTCCCAAAACCTCCTCATCCTCTCAGAATGCTCCTTCTTCCGTTCCTCTGTCCATTTTTTTTTTTTTTACCAGGCTGACGCGATATTCTTTCCGCAAACTTCACACTTGTGATTTTATGCCTGCACTCGGTGCGATCTTCGAGATTTTTTATGTTTATCTGGTGTAGATCCCTCTGGACTTCTTTCAGCCATTCCGTGCCACATTTACTCCTTGTTATAAATTGAATAATTTCTTTGCTGATAAATTCTTCTCGAGTTGACAGCCGAGTCAGTGCGTTGTTCTCCAGCAACGTTTCAGCAAGTTTCTTACTTGCCATCTTCAGGCGAAGTGTCTGGTTCACGTCTCGTCGGGGTCTTTATAGCCGCTGGACCACTAGCATCTCTGCATCCTTGGCGCGGGTCGGGCCAATCAGGCGCGAGCGGAATCGGCGCGGCGGCGTGTGGTGGGGGGGGGGGGAGGGGGGGGAGGGGGAGGGGAAGCCGGGTCCTGGCGTCTCGTCTCGGCGCGGCCTGTTTATTCCATACGCCGCCACCGACCTACCTCCATCGGAGCGCTCTCGTCTCATTCTTGATAATGTTGTATTCCACGCGCTGCTGAGTTGGAAGCCACTGTCCCGATTGACCAGGTTGTCACTAAGCCGTATCTCCACTGCCTCTTTAATAACTGAGTCCCAGAAACTTTGCTGTTCTGGAGTCTTCCATCCTGTAGATGTGTTTATAAAATTTGGCTCTGCGCTTTCTGATTTCATTTGTTACTGTGTTGATCTTTCTATAGAGTTCGTTTTGTGGTCT
Organism: Schistocerca gregaria; assembly: GCF_023897955.1. Taxonomy (NCBI): domain Eukaryota; kingdom Metazoa; phylum Arthropoda; class Insecta; order Orthoptera; family Acrididae; genus Schistocerca; species Schistocerca gregaria. The sequence continues at coordinate 924,879,225 of NC_064922.1, read as the reverse complement.
CTTCATCCAAACGCCATTTGTGTTGATTGGACCGTAAATCTTCCTGAGAATTTTTCTTTCCTGCTTTTCTCTTTCCTTAATTTTTGAATGACCATCAATCACCATTGTTTCAGCTGCATAGATTGCTTCTGGGAGAATCACTGTTGTATAGTGCCTTAATTTTGTGTCTGTCGAAATGCACTTCTTGTTGTAATGCGTCCATGTTAGCTTCTAGGCCTTCTGGAGCTTGATGATTCTTTGTTCATTGGCAATTCGGTTTAATCCTGTATAATTGAACCGAGGTATTTTAAATGGGGATTTATTTTCTGGCTGCCTTTCCATATATTGTTTTTTTCATAAGATATCTATAGTCCTGTTTTTTGTGAAATTTCACGTAGTTTTTCCACTGCGTGAATCGCTTCTGTTCTGTTATTGGTGGTAACTGCAATCTCGTCACCGAAAGCAAGGACTTGACTTTAATTCGGTTCTCTTTCTTGATACCAATTTGGATACACTTTACGTGAGGTTCCCATTCCCTGACTAACTTTTCTAGAACAATATTGAAAAGGATTGGGGATAGTCCGTCCCCCTGTTGAACTCCAGATTTGATTTGCAAGGGTTCTGATACTTCGCCTATGAATTTCACTTTGGCTGTTGTTCCTGTAAGTGTCTGTTCTGTCATTTTTCGTGTCTTTAGGTCGATCCCAAATTCTTCCATGATTTTAAACAGGGTTCCACGGTCCACTGAATCATATGCTTTCCTGAGGTCGATGAATGTAATTACTGTGTTTCTGCATTTCCTCATTTGCAATATTGTCTTTAAACAGCAGATATGTTCCGCACATGAGCGTCCTTTTCTGAATCCGGCCTGGTGTTCACCAATTAGTATATCTGCTTGGGATTCTATCCTGTTTAAAAGCGCTTTGGAAAGGATTTTGTAAGCGACTGGGAGCAGGGAAATTCCTCTGTAGTTGTTCATGTCTGTCTTGTCGCCCTTTTTGTGTAGCGGGTGAATTAGAGCGCATTTCCAGGCCTCTGGTATCTTCTCTGTTATCCATATGTCTCATATTATATGGTTAATTTCTGCATAAGTATAGGATCGTTTAGTTTCCAGAACTCAGCAATGATCCCATCTTCTCCTGGTGATTTGTTATTTTTCAACTGCTTGACTATCTCCACAATTTCTTTAATATCCGGGGCATGTGAGTCTGGGTGTGTGAATACTGGAGAAGAGAAGACAAGTTTTTCTTGGGGTCTTTCGCAGTTGAGGAGGGAACTGAAATTTTGGGCCAAGATTTTGCAGTTATTTTTCGTATATATATATATATATATATATATATATATATATATATATATATATATATATATATATATATATATATGTCCAAATTTTCAGCCAATAGGCGTTCAGATCGCAGTTGCTAGGCGTATCTGACGTCACGTTTGCGGACATTGTGACAGAGTTTTGTCTCGGAACACTGTCTCAGATTGTAAGATCCTACTCCAGAATAGTCGCATCTTGTCCCTGCTAAGGTTGCACAACACTGCCTCCTATGATTTCATCACTAATGCTCCTTGCTGACGCTTAATTGTCAAATGTACGTCTAGCCTGGCTGCTACTGAGCATTCCCGATCGCATAAATATGCGTAACACTTGGCTTAAACACGTGAATGGAATGCACATATGCATTACAAGCCAGCATTTGATTTGAATTCACATGGTTGTAAACCATGGTAGTATAGAAGTTAGGTAAAATTGTGTCCTTTTTGCATTGGCTTCTGTATGACGACTGCAATACATAGTATTGGGTCTCTGTTCTCGTTTTACATTGCTGCAGAACAAGTAGCAATCGATACTGTCTCTGTGTTAACCTTCCGCAAATTCAAGAGACTTGCAAACAGCTTCTCTGCCTCTGAGAATATCTATAGCCAGTTCATGAAGTTACTTTTCTCGTAATTTTGTGATACAACGCTCGCGTTGTTAAAGGTTCTTATTAGATTGCTATTCGTAGCCACAGCGGCTAATTCGAGTATCAAACGTGTTCATGTATTACACTGCAGGCCATTAAAATTGCTACAGACGCGAAATTTAACCGACAGGAAGATGATGCTGTGATAAGCAAATGATTAGCTTTTCAGAGCATTCACACAAGGTTGGCGTCGGTGGCGACACATACAACGTGCTGACATGGTGGCAGTTTCCAACCGATTTCTCATACACAAACTGCAGTTGACCGGCGTTGCCTGGTGGAACGTTGTTGTGATGCCTCGTGTAGGGAGGAGAAATGCGTGCCACCACCTTGCCGACTTTGATAAAGGTCTGATTTTACCCTATCGCGATTGCGGTTTATCGTATGGCGACATTGCTGCTCGCGTTGGTCGAGATCCCATGACTCTTAGCAGAATATGGAATCGGTGGGTTCAGGAGGGTAATACGGAACGCCGTGCTGGATCCCAACTGCCTCGTATCACTAGCAGTCGAGATGACAGGCATCTTATCCTCATGGCTGAAATGGATGGTGCAGCCACGTCTCGATCCCTGAGTCAACAGATGGGGACGTTTGCAAGAAGCAACCATCTGCACTAACAATTTGACGACGTTTGCCGCAGCACGGACTATCATCTCGGAGACCATGGCTGCGGTTACCCTTGACGCTGCATCACAGACAGGAGCGCCTGCGATGGTGTACTCAACGATGAACCTTGCTGCACGAATGGCAAAACGTCATTTTTCGGATGAATCCTGGTTCTTTTTGCAGCATCATGATGGTCGCATCCGTGTTTGGCGACATCGCGGAGAACGCACGTTGGAAGCGTGTCTTCCTTATCGCCATACTGGCCCATCACCCGGCGTGATGGTATGGGGTGCCATTGGTTACATGCCTCGGTTACCTCTTGTTCGCATTGACACCACTTTGAACAGTGGACGTTGTATTTCAGATATGTTACGACCCGTGGCTATACCCTTCATTCGATCCCTGCGAAAACCTACATTTCAGCAGGATAATGCAGGATAGCATGTTACAGTTCCTGTACCAGCCTTTTTGGATACAGAAAATGTTCGACTGCTGCCCTGGCCGGCACATTCCCCAGATCTCTTACCAATTGAAAACGTCTGGTCAATGGTGGGCGAGAAACTGGCTCGTCGCAACACATCAGTCACTACTCTTGATGAACTGTAGTATCGCGTCGAAGCTGCATGGTCAGCTATACCTTTACACGCGTTTCTTCTTGGTGTAGCAATTTTAATGGCCATTAATGTATATTCAGTTTTCCTACATTTGGACGTAGAGAATTCATTGTCTTACACCTTTTTCTCGAAGCACCAATTCTACGGAGAGGACGTTGTCCCCATGTTGGAATATTTGGTATTCAATACATGCAAAGTGTAATCCGTTCACTTAGGTTGCATTTTGTTGAGAAGTTCACTGCCTGACTTACATTTACTTTCGTAATAAATTTTAGCTGTCCAGACTCTTAGGTGACGCTGATAAAATTCTTCGAGATACATTTCGGTAGAGAGGACGTCACTGTAAATTATCACTCTGTTTTGAAGTTATCAGATAGTTTAGCCAACAGGCGACAAAATTTGTCCTTGCACAAATCGACCCTATGAAGCGCGATTTCAGACTATGTATTATGAGGTTTACTGTTAACTTTCTAGTTCAGTACTCAATAGTATTACTGCCGAGCGACAAAATAAAATGGAATGATTTCAAGCTCAGATACATGTTACTTTGCTGCAATTGTGAACTCAGAAATTCACTTGTGCCTCCGAAGACACAGACTAATTGAAGTGTTGTCAGGGCCAGAAGTTGTTCATCACCGTCTGATATCATTTAGTTTCTATGGAATTAGCCACTCGTTTCTCGCCACCCTACAGTGAAGAGAAAAGTCCACGTATAATATCAAAAGAGGGAGTCTAGAGATATGCGTTAAATTAAATAATGTACGTAGGAAAGGTGCATTAGGTTGCAATACAGGCAATATTGGTTACGTGTGTTCTACAACCCGCCGTTAGGATCGTCAAATTGGCATTGGAGCCATCTCACTGCTCTCACACTGATGCTCGCACGCGCACCTCACTGCTGGCCGGGAGCTTTTATCACTCAGCTGTTTATATCTAGCTGAGTGGATTATTCGCTCAAAGAGAAATTTAACGACACTTGAAATATTAATGGCCATACGACGTATTTTAGAAGCCACGTTGCAGGTAGCAAACATTTTGATTTATAAAATTCTTTTAACAATTCTTTTAGCAATTTTGTATTTATACAAGCTACAACTTGTACAGAAGCCAGGTAGCAGTTATAATAAGGCACTTGAAGGGAGTGGGACACGATAGTAACATTTAATCGATGTTATTCTATCCCTACTTGGTGAAAGCAGGGGGGAAAGCCGAGGAGATATTTGGAAAGGGAATTAAAGTTGAGGGAGATGAAATAGATATTTAAGGGAGACCCATGACACTGTAATTCTGCAGAGACGGCCAACGACTTCAAAAATGAATTGCACGGAATGGATAGTGTCTTCAGAAGAGGTTATAATATGAATATAAAAGAAACTAAAGCAAAGATAATGCAATGCAGTTAAAATCAGGCGATGCAGAGGATTAGATCAGGAAATAAGTAGATGAGTTTTGTTAATAGAGAAATATGATCACTGATGGTGGACAAAGTATAGAGGAAATAAAATGCGGGATAGCAGTAGCAAAAAACGAATTTCTGAAAATATAGAATTTACTGAAATCTAACATAAATTTAAATGTTTGATAGTGTTTTGTGAAAGTATTTTTCTGGTGTTCAAGTGGTTAAAATGGCTCTGACAACTATGAGACTTAACTTCTGAGGTCATCAGTCCCCTGGAACTTAGACCTACTTAAACCTAACTAACCTAAGGACATCACACATATCCATGCCCGAGGCAGGATTCGAGCCTGCGACCATAGCGGTCGCGCGGTTCCAGACTGTAGCGCCTAGAACCGCTCGGCCACTCCGGCCGGCTATTTCTGGAGTGTACGGAAGTGAAACGTGGAAGAAATCCAGTTCAGACAAGAAGATAATTGAAGCTTTTGCTAAGTCTTACTGCACAAGAATGATTAATATTCAATGAATAGATCCGATAATTATTGAAAATGTACTAAATGAAGCAGAAGAGACAATAATTTTACTCTACAACTTGTGTAAATGAAAAGATCGTTGATACGATACATCCTTAGTAATGTTAGAATCGCTGGAAGGAAGTGCAAAGTGGCAGAGGGGAGGAGGCGGGGGAGATAAAACTGCGAGACGAAGGAGCTTCCACAGGATAGACTTCAGTGGAGAGCTGGATCAAACCACGTTTAGGATAGAAAGCCACCGGGAGCAGAACCACCACCACCATCACAACAACATCAAATAGATCCCGGATTTATTTCTAAATCTGCAGTAGAATGTGCCCTGATTAAAGCTGTGTACCCATCGTGACTCGATACTGCGACCGTTGTCTTTCGCAGGCGAGTGCTAAGGGGTCTGAGCTGTCGAAGCACGATGCACAACCCGTCCTCAGCCTGCATCATCCTGGTCAAATTTTCATCTTCCAAGGAGTAAATTAGCACGCTCCAGTGTCGAGAGGAAAATCATTTTAGGTGTAATTCCTCAGTAAGTAACTAAGCCATTTGTCCGGAGAATGCTTTCCTCCAGAACTGCTAGCACCACAAATCATGCAGCAGAACTTGTATAAAGTTTGGAAGGTAAGAGATGAGTTACTGGCGGAAGTGAAACTTTGAGTCGTGCTTTTGTAGCTGAATTAGAAGAGTACGTGACCACGAGAGATAAAGGTCCCAGCTGCGAGCCCCGGTCCAGAACACAGTTTCAATCTGGAAAGTTTCAATAAACAGTTTGTTACAATTTAAAGGGATTACTAAACACGAATTGGAAAGTCTGGCTACTGCTTAATCAGAAAGATAATTCAGACACACGCGCTGTTATTGACCCACTACACGTGTCTAAGCAAAATGTTTAGTTTGAAGTATTCTATTCCTTGAGAGCCTTTGTCCCCCATCAGCTGCTCCCAAATTTTTCCATGGGTGCAGCAGCAACCGGAAGCTTTCCAGAAAGATAATTTATCTATTAGCTTGAGCTACATACAAAATAGAGACAAAAGAAAGGTGTTTAATGACTGTATTGACTGACGCAAATGCTAGTATTTTCTTCTGTTTTATGACCAATTGATTCTGAAAAAATGGCTCACAATGGAACCAGATTTTTGTCGTTTGACGAACACTTTCTTGTATAAGAAAACACTGTTGTCGTTACGTAGTTTACTAATTAAACATCAACTGCTTACGCTGAACATTACATAGGAGTATTTCCACAGTACGGAAGCGAACTGTTCTATATTAAGAAATATTTATAACGTGAAAAATAAGTACGAGGTGATGAAACAAATGATCAACGTAGGTTTAGTGTATTGTTCTAGTTATCAATAAAGGATGAAACAGTGGAAAATAATTTAAACTTGATGCTATTATTGTCTCTCTTCCTTCTCAGAGAGATCAAAATCCGCTGGAACACAACGAGGCTTTTTACTTTTTTGTGTTATTTACCGCACAGATTAAATGACAAAGTTTTCCAAAAACGTGAGGTTGTGGTTTAAATGCACTAAGACGGGACTGATATTACGAGACAGGAAAGCGAATCTATGTTACACATATCCATAAAGATAGTTGTTATCTTAGTAAGGACTGAAGCGTCTAGTACAGCGAAAGTAACTGAAATAAAAGAGTACTCTCTTGTGACAGTGCCCAAGAGAATAGTTCTGTATTTCATATGCCTTGTTCGTTTTCTGTATAAAAATATGTGTACTATCTTGCCTCAATATGCAATTTAGAGAACAGGATGCAATTTGCTCCTCCGCACGCCCATAAATTCTTTTTTCTCGTGAGTACGACTGAGGGTTTGTACTGTGTTATTTACATCTTCTTCACTTTCTGTCTATTGTAACAAAAGGCCATCAACAACATACCTTTTCGCTGACATCGATACATAATGAGTCATGTCACGACAGTGTCAGAAAAAACATAATTTTCGTACTATGCCTGACAGAGTCAACAGTGTTGCTATGAACGAACAGGGATAACAGAAAAATTAGCAAAAGTTAACAGTTATAAAGAAAAACTTGTAACCAAATTCACGAGAGTTGTGAGGAAATGAGTAACTTAAAGAGAGTCACTATCCCATACTACCATAAAATTTCACAAAAGCGCCAAATATTTTTAATGCTATGTCAAAATATCCTCTCAAACTGAGAAATTTCCAAGGCCAAAACAACGTCGTTTGCCACAAAGCAAGAAAATTAAGCGTGACAAATTTGTTTTATCGATTTCTATAACTTACGTTTAAAAAATGTCACAAAATAAAGTGGAACTATGAGAACATCATTATGTACAACACGTGTTTTCCGTATCATGACAAAACTTTAACTAATGATGATGATGACAAATATCTACTGAAGCATGTTTTGACACTATCATTTTGTCAAAGGACACTTTGTTTTGACATGTATATGAAGTTGATAACATACAAAGCGTAATTTTTTCTTTCCTTTCTGAAGCTCATTTCGACCAGAATGGGAACGAGTTTAGAATGGGTGTCTTGAATCATTGTAAAACTTAATTTGTAACGAAATAAAATAGGTTAAAGAGAAGGGACGTTATAAGAAATCAGTTAAATTTTTTTGTTTTTTTACTAGTGTGTAACTAAGCTTTGACGCGGAAAGCTGAGAGAAACATCAGTCAGAAGATGAAAGAACGCAGTATGAGTAATATCATGGAACAAACGAAGCTACGTACAGAACCAGCAGGGAGCAGCACCAAAGACAGCGTAAATTCTGGTCGGTAAACAATGGAGGTAGGAGATGCAACTAGTCATTACGCCACAAACTTGAAGCCAATGTCGGCAATCTTACATAGCTCGCATCACGTTCTGCGCATCTATACCTACGTAGTTCAGTGCAGTGATACTTCCCCATCATTTCACTCTGGCGTGTCTGTGCGCAGTCTCGACTGTTGGGGTTACCTATTGACTTTTGTGGTCGTATCTCAGATAGGACCTGGTGCTTTCGTTGTGTGGAGACATAGCTCTTTAATCAAAAGTGGCAGCTTGCGTCGTTTACAGGTGTACCAATCGATTCGATCGTAACCTAAAGTTTAAAGGTATCACATTTCATTCGTGAGTGGAGCCGTTCAAGCATTATTTTCTTTTATATTCATGAATAATGTTTGCGCTGCTTACTTTGATTATTTCTTGTGTTTTTCATTGCTTCCAAAACACAAAGCCTCCGACATCCGAGCCACAGCGCATCAACGGTCTCGTCTCCGCACAAGACACAACCATTTGACCACGCTAATTGTTGGTACAGCATCTCATGCCCTGCATTCTTCCCACCGACAAATATTAATTGTTCACATTTCCTTCATTTCTAAAACTTAAATGAACACCCTGTTCATTGTGTCTTCCTGCTGCTCGGCGTGTGAGTAGCCATCTATTCGTTTCACAGTATACGAGTTTATTTTAAATAATTCCCTGGATTTCAACAGGAAAAATTATACATATAATTCTATTATCATTATGTCATATGAAGATAGCCTTTAGCACAAAAAGAGGGACACAGTGCTGCAACCAAAGTTTTTGATCACTTACTTAGTGAGATAAAATGCCCGACGCACAACAAAGTAAAATTTTAAACTGAACTGAAACCGTTTGTCTTTGACAATTCCTCCTATTCCGCAAAAGACAATCTGTTATTGTAATGTGTAAATGGTGATGGGTAGGAACCAACGATTAAAATTTGTCCGTCTTTAGTTGAAAACAGAAATAACTAATAAATGATCAACATGCAGGCATAAGTTTTTAAAAAACTGATGTTTAATGTGAAATGCATAGTTCCACGTCATTTGTATTTATCGTGCAGATGATGGATGAAACGAGGAAGTAACTATCTAACTACTAGTATCACAAAGAACGGTACAGCCTCATGTACTCTGAAAACATCAAAATTAAAAGTAAAGTGAAGCAGATGAACAAGGCATGCGATATGTTTGGCTGTTCCAAAAAACCAGTCAGTCACTAGCAAGAAATATTTCGGGAGAAGAAGGAAATAGGCTACTGTTGAAAAGGTAGCCCTATATGCTACAGAGCTTAATCTATCATTACTAAAAAGTGAGTCATGTACATGTTAAAGCAAAATATCCATTCAGGTTGTTTAAGCATGTGTGATCATCCTCTTAGTCACTTTTGTAGTGTTGCACGATGCTGGAACATGTTTTAGAAATTGTCTTTTTTTACCCTGTAAATTGCCATTATTGGCCAACACTGAATCACGCATCAAAGGTAAGACTTCACAGTGATAAAATGTGTAGACAGCAGTGTAACTAATGCATTCGAGGTTTCATAAAACAAGAACTCTATTTTGCAATGAGGTATACCTCTATGTAGTTCTGTTTGTTTGACATTTCGATACTCGCTCACTTTGCTGACATTCACAAGATAAGCCGAGCGTGCCTTCCTTCTAAATTCACAGCACACGTTTATGGGCTAACAAAAAACACATAGGTCATTTTTTTTTTACAAACGTGAACATTAAAAATGCAACCGAGCTGAAAGCTTACAATGTAACAAACAAGAAGCAGTACCAGTAAGCAAAACAACATTGGTTTCAGAGTTACAGTTTCATTTACTATTGCTACAAATATAGTAAACGAGGAACTGAACGGACTACGAAACCAACACGCAATGAAGAACAGGAAAACGTTTGAAACTGCCTCCCTGTAATTTTTAGTATTTAAAACGGCAGAAGTCTGCACACGACAGAAATAATTAACAATAAGCAGTCGTACTAATGTTCTGCGCTGTTTAATATGGCAGCAGCCCCCTTCATTTTTTTACCTCTGTGCTGTAAATGGAAATTTCAAACTCTTCACAGGGGAACGTACTGCTATAGAAAGTTATCCTGAAGTGGTTGTTCGTAATAAAAATGAATACAATGTATTATTAGGTGCTTCATAACTAGCGTTTCTGGTCTTCGGCTCCTGATGGACAACAATGATTTACATTTCTTAAAAGACATCATAGTCGCCGTTGACTGTATGAAATATCTATTATTACGATTGCCTTTCCCGCCTTAGGGCCATTTTCAAGTAATACTGCAAAAGTTACCGAAACACAAAAAATACAAAAATGAAGCACAGGGTGTATGTACATAATTAAACAAACATTTGATTAAGATGGTAGCGTAATTATAAAAATTGGTGAGAAATGTGCATAACTTACATTCTGTCTATGTCGTCGTCAAAATGCAGCCTTTTGAATGCGAGAGACCCACAAGATCCGATAAATACGACACTTACTACATCTTTTACAAAAACAAACATAATGTCTGATGGGATAGCAGCAAACAGTGATTATATAAAGTTACATGTAATCCGTCTTGATTGCAAATATTTTTATTCATATGACCGGTTTCGGTAAATTCAGAACCTCCTTCAGATCTGATATTTCAGTTAAAGGTGTAACCCGCCCTGTGTCCTGTAATTACCAAAGACGGCGACGTCCGACGCGGTTTCGTAAGAATTAATTACGAAACTTTTTTTTCCAGGTCAGTTTGATGTAATAGAGTTTTGGATATGAGAAATATTTCACGAGAGAGGTCACACCTTTGTGTTCAAACGGCCGAAGAAAAATAGCATTGACTGCAACAAGTTTATTGTAAAGATCTAATATGTCAAGAATATGCTTTTATTGTTGGCTACTCTCCGCCCCGACAGCTGAGTAGTCAGCGTAACGGAATGCTATGCCAAGGGTCCCGGGTTCGATTCTCGGGTCGGAAGCTTTCTCCGCTCAGGGGCTCATCCCCATCGACGCACAAGTCGCCGCAGTGGCGACAATTAAGGACTCGCACCAAGCGACCTGTCTACCCGATGAGAGGCTCTAGCCACACGACATTTCATTTTTATTGGCTGCTGATGGATTTACAGAACTAGAACTATGATTCTGCTTGTGTACTACGGTATTGACAGCCGATTCGAAGCAAATGGTCATTTTATGGAAGATCTCGTAGGAGGCTTTAGTTTTCATACTGATCAGTAATATTGCCGCAAAAGCGTGCATCACACACTCTAGTATTTACTGTGTTAACTTGGTTTACACGTGAAACGACGAGTATTGCCAAGTTCTGTTAACATTATTTTCCTTGACTCTGATGGTCAGGCGCACTATGAAAATGCAAAGACTACAACTTCATCACGTATCAACTGAAACGCGCGGATTTGTTGATTCAATAATGAAGCTGACTTCAAAAATCTATTCTGCAGAAACGACTGCAGTTGGAGCAGAAATAGCCATAGAGTGATACCTTTAAAATCATGTTATATAACACAAATACATTCTAAACGGTAAGTTATTGTTGATATTAACTATTTTAACGAGTATATGTGTATATATTTGTTTAAGTATAAAAGTGTGACGCAGTGCTGATTATAGAGCAATGTGCCGAGATTTGGAGGTGACGACCGTGTTCTGTGATAGAACGCTAGATGGTTCTACGATGGTAAAGATTTACTAGTGACACATTTTTCTCTAATCATAACTTACTTTAACGTGGATAATAACTATACAGCGAGGTTGAGTTTTCAGCCACCGAATACACAGGCCATTGCCCCAGGGAGATAGTTGTGAGATCATACGCCAGGGATGTGAATCAACATGCTGTGTGACCTTCCAACATTTTAAGTGGCATTAACTTAATCAGTGTCGCGCTGAAAAAGTCGCCATTTGTGTTCGTCTCATCATTATGCTACCGTCACTGCCTCTTTCGTAGTTTTTGCTGTATCTGAAAGTGTATTAAATAGTGTATTTGACAAAACCATTTACAAAAATTGCTTAATTATGATTACATATCATCCCACAATATAAGTGACTGTTGTAAAGATTTTGCATTAATAAGTATTTTTTAACATCGAGTATAGATTTAAGTGTCAGTAACTCGTTTCTGAAAATATTTGTATGGAGTGTACCCATGGATTGGATTGTTTTTGAGAAGAGACCAAACAGTGAGGTCATTGGTCTCATCGGATTAGGGAAGGAGGCCGGTCGCGCCCTTTCAAAGGAACCATCCCGGCATTTGCCTGGAGCGATTTAGGGAAATCACGGATAACCTAAATCAGAATGCCCTCCGCCACACACCGTTGGGTAGCTTGCGGACTATGAATGTAGATGTAGATGTAGAATGGCCGGACCCTGGATTGAACCGTCGTCCTCCCGAACGAGTGTAGCCACGTATGGAGGTGAAACGTGGACGATAAATGGTTTAGACAAGAAGAAAATAGAAACTTTCGAAATGTGGTGCTACGGAAGAATGCTGATGATTAGATGGGTATATAACTAATGAGGAGGTATTGAACAGAATTGGGGAGAAGAGAAATTTATGGCACAACTTGAGTAGGAGATGACATCGCTTGGTAGGACATATTCTGAGGAATCACCATTTTAGTATTGGGGTGCAGCGTGGAGGGTAAAAATCGTACAGGGAGACAAAGAGATGAATACACCCATAGATTCTGAAGGATGTAGGTTGCAGTAGGTACTGGGAGATGAAGAAGCTTGCACAGGATAGACTAGCATGGACAGCTGCATGAAACCAGTCTCAGGACTGAAGTCGACAACAGCAACAACAACAACAACAACAACAAGTAGTACGCCGGCCGTTGTGGCCGAGCGGTTCTAGGCGCTTCAATCTGGAACAGTGCGACCGCTACGGTGTCAGGTTCGAATCCTGCCTCGGGCATGGATGTGTGTGATGTCTTTAGGTTAGTTAGGTTTAAGTAGTTCTGTGTTCTAGGGGACTGTTGATCTCAAAACTTAAGTCCCATAGTGCTCAGAGCCATTCCAACAATTATTACTTATTAATAATTTAAGTGTAATAAACATTTCCACACGGAACTATAGTGATCCGTTATTACAGAGGACGACCGTGAATTATTTTATTATTGCCCTTCAAATTATGCGGCCGGAGTGAGAAAATTTCTGCGCTTACACGGTTTGAGAGTTTATATCTGGTTATTTTTTCTGACTGATTTTGCACCGATGATTTGCACTCTCGTGCATCACCTTTGTTATAAACAGCGCGATTTTTTGTTGATTTTTCCTCTCCGATGTGGGACTGGGACCCTGCCACCCAGATGTTCAGTATTTTATAATTATATCGGCAAAATTCAGTATGATGTACGGAGGGGGGGTTGTGTAACTTAATCATTTATTCACAGTGTGATTGTGATGAATGTAGCAAACAGTTTCGCTACGAATAATCTGTCATTAAGAGTCCAATAGCCAGCAAAAGTAGGGAGTTAAATTCTCCACACAGCGAATTAAATTTTATCAGCAGTAATTTTTACAGATACGTAATATGACCAAGACGACAGTAGATGGGCTGATTTCCCCAAGACTCCGGCACGATTATCACCGAATGGCGGTCGTAATTTAACCCGTTTTGGGTAACTAACCTGCTGTTTTGCCTTACAACTGGATGTTGGTTGACAGCAAAGAATCCACTGCAGAGTAAAAAAAACACAGCAACACATCTGATTCTGAAATTTCTGAACGTATTTCAAAGGGGAGTAACCTATGCACCACAGTCAGCAATATTATTCCCAAATTACAGCGAGATTTAGAAGTAGTTCACACACAGCACTAAATGACGAGATTACGATGCGTCATATGTGAAATGCTTGGTACGAGACTAGATGATGCTATATAAGTAACGCCGCACGGTGGTCTACGGTGCACACATATAGATTCTAATGTAACTGCTGATCCAGTCAGGAAATCTGTAATTTGGTGAATCCCTTTAACACGGTAACGGGATTAGTCAGACCCGAAACAGCAGCTCACAAATACCCTCCTGTTGTCTGCATTATTCGATAAAGCCTGATATAATCGCATCGCGGCACCGCCAGTCCACTAAATCCTTTTCCGCGGAGCTGATCTGAAATCTAGTTGTGGCTTTCAGGTCGGAACATTAACGGTCACACAACGAGGCCCTAGTGGGATATTTTGCAGCCCATTCACGCCACGGAGAATGCGGTGGTGCTACCGTTCCAAACGATGGTCAGCAGAGTGTTCACTCCAAAATACTGGAGCAGTAAGAATGCAGCCCGCTGTCCCCTTCGTTATTCGTCTAATTTATTTTACTGGTCTTTATTTTAAAAAACTTAAAGTACTGCTCGAACCTCTCTAGTAACAAGTACCTTTCTTCTAGTGCATCGTATATTTCAAATTGGGAATGTCACAGATTCTTTCATTAAGTGACATAAACGCCAGTGTATGTGGGATTGGACTGCCCGTATAATCCCGTAAGACACACCGTTTGTTTGCCTTAAGCACTTGCAATGTTCCCACGTACTGCGCTGACACATTTCTATTATAGTGCGACGTAGCTTAAAATACCTCGTTATTGTTGTTTTTTGGCTGTACCAATTCCCCAACTTGCACGATGTTTGATGGGAATTATGGTGAGTGTAGGTGTGAAGAAAGTACCGAAGCAGGAGAGCAGTATACGTAAACCACATACAGTGCTCTGGTACAAGAAACCACTTACACTCTGTAATGAGAATTGAAATAAAAGTTACAACCGAAATAAATTCTTAAGAAATGACAGGCGACTATAAGGCGGAGTCTGATGTTCATAAACGAAAAAAAACCCCTGAAGTATCTGAGGATCGGTGAAAGGTAAAAATTCCAGTAAAAAAATGTAGAAGAGACACAGAAAGCAAAACCTGCACACTTAGCAACAGGTGACAGCTGGTAGGAAAACAACAGAAACCACGTATGGGAAATGACCCAACCATCTTCGGTATAACGACGAAGATCTCATATCACACATAAAAATCCAGATCTTTGATTATATGATGTGCACAAAAAACTATCGACAGAAATATTGGTTAAACTCAAACCAAAGACCGCAAATATCAAAGTTATTCAAAAATATCGAGTATGAAGATTGATATCGATAATGTGTCTGTTGCTGGCATGATTCGAATAAAAAGAAAGCTTACGAAAAGTAATGCGGCAAAGCACTTGTCACAGGTAAAAGTCTGCAAAGAAAAGAACTGTGATGTGTATATTTCCACATATATGATGAACAATTAAGATATAATTATGAATGTTAAAATAACAGTAATACGATAGGTACTGTAAGTAATAGTTAATGAATAAAAAGTTCCAAATTTGCGAAAAAATTTACGCTAAATGGAGTTGATATGCACTGAAAACTAAGTTGTTTCTCAACATTTGTTGCATAAACTATACCAACATATGTATTAGTAGACCACAATATTGTTGCATCTCCGAGTGAGGGCGTTTCGGTTTCTATAGTGACATTTCACGTAGGCATGCTGGACCACTTGATATTTGCACAACTGTCTTCAAATAATTCACAACGCGATGCGTTTTCCTTAGTCACCACTGTATCTGTTTACTGCAACATTACCGCATTTTTCCGGTATCGGCCACGCGAAGCGGTGTGCTGTAATATCGTGTTCAGATTCCACATTCCTAGATTTCCGTAAAGTATTTCACGCAGTAATGCAGTGCCGACTATTAACGAAGGCACATGTATAGGGAATAGGTCCCCAGGTACGTGACTGGAACACTACTGATGTAACAGCATCCAGTACGCTGTCCTCGACGTCGAGTGATCATCAGAGACAAGGGTTTCGTCAGGAGTGTCCAGGGAAGTGAGAAAGGATCTCTCATGTTCTAAGCGGCTGTTTGGTGATAATGCTGCAGTGTATGGGAAGGTGTCGTCGTTGAGTAACTGTAGGAAGATGCGAGAAGACTTACATAAAATTTCTAGTTGGTATGACGAACAGCAGCTACATAGAAATGTTGCAAAATTTATGTCAATGCAGATGATTAGGAAGAACTATTGTTGCAGTACAGAATTAGTACGGTGCTGTTTGACACACTCATGTCGATTAAATATCTGGGCGGAACGTTGTGAAGCAATACCAAAATGAATGAACATCTGAGGATGTGTTACGGAAGGCGAATGATCGACTTCGGTCTGTTGGGATAATCTTAGGAAAATGTGGATCACCTGTAAAAGAGACCGCACGTAGAACGAAGGTACGACCCATTGTTGAGTAGTTTTAGAGTGTCTGGGATGTGCTCCAGGTCGGATTAAAAAAAGACATGGAAGCAATTCAGAGGCGGGCTGCTAAACTTGTTACCGGTAGCTTCGTACAACAAGCAAGTGTGGCTGAGATGCTTCGGGAACTCAAATCGTATACACTGGAGGGAGGGAGACCTTGTCTAGAAGCGTTACTGCGATAATTTAGAGAACCGGCATTTGAGGCTGACTGCAGAAAGATTCTACTGCCGCCAATGTAAATTTCGTGTAAAGACCAAGAAGATAAGGTTAGAGGCACTGAAGTTCGGAAGGAGGCATACAGATAGTTGTTAGTCCCTCTTGCTGTACGCCTGTTGTGGTGAAGAGTACACTCCACCACGCACCGTGCGGTGGCTTGAGGAGTATCTCTGTAGACGTAGATGTAGATTTATGGAATGACATGGCGAATAGATTCATATATACCTTTTCTGAGATAATGGTTCAAATTTCTACGCTACGGTCCCTTTAGCAACCAATACAAAGGCCAGACAAAACGGCAGGCCGTTGTGGCCGAGCGATTCCATGCGCCTCAGTCCGGAACCGCGTGACTGCTACGGTCGCAGGTTCGGATCCTGCCTCGGGCATGGATGTGTGTGATGTCCTTAGGTTATTTAGGTTTAAGTGGTTCTAAATTCTAGAGGGCTGATGACCTCAGACGTTAAGTCCCATAGTCCTGAGAGCCATTTCTGAACCAGGCAAGACGAGAACGATGCGTTAGACAACACATATCAGACATGCCCACCCCGTCCCTTGCATACAGGGTGTTAAATAATAGGTCTATAAATCTGCTAATTACATTCATACTTCATTTCTATTTTTGCAGCGATAATGAATTACCATACGATTCATAATAATAAGAGGGTGTTAAAAAAGTATCCAATACTTTGATAGATGGTAAAATAAACCAAAATAAGAAAAAAAGTCCAGTAAATATGAGATCTAAAATGAAATGGTTAAGGGTTATGAGTAAGTATTCAGCAGAAGAGATATGTTTCACAAGAGTGAAGATACGAGTCCTTCATTGGGCATGGGTGTGTGTGTGTGTGTGTGTGTGTGTGTGTGTGTGTTCCTTCTTAGGATAATTTAGGTTAAGTAGTGTATAAACTTAGGGACTGATGACCGTAGCAGTTAGATCCCATAAGATTTCACACACATTTGAACAAGATCGAAGATGAACTTGTGATCATAACTCTTAAGGTACGCCCGTGTTTATTGGACATTTTGTCGTGTTTTAGCCCATATTATCGGAATATTGAATACTTTTCTGAGCGTCCTGTATGTCTACTGCCATGGAAATTATTTAATAACAGACAGCATACGCCGTGAATATAACATAAGGAAAGAAATATGTAACAGTAGGAAACAAAAGTAATAAATACCGATCAAAAACAACACGACGTATAAGAAAGTAAGCAACATGTTAAATTTACACAGCTAGGCCACTGCGGCATAACATTCATTGGGGGTACAGAAATCAGAATATTCCCAAAAATACAAACGTGTTGCGCTGCTGAAGCATTTCCTCCACTGAAGTGAATGGCTGTTACTCTTAAACGAAGTAAAATGATCTGTCCTGTTATCCATTCAAAGCAATACTGTTCACTCCAAAGTTTGAGGAACGTTTTCGTATTAGACAGCACAGCATAATTTGTTTTGCGACGAAGCGTGTTCTCTTTGTTAACCCTCGCCTACTATGTCCAATCGCGATAAGTTAACATAAAAGGAAATTAGGAAAGTTTCAGAAGGCAAGCCAATAACCACAACCGAGAGTAGCCTCCTTCACTCCACGAGTCAATAGGAAAATAAACTTGGACACCTCTCAACAGTATGACACTAGTAACTGGGGCACATATCAGTAATTTATTTACCTTCTTATTTGACGGTATTTTATTATCTAAGGCTACCATAGTATTTACTACAGATAGCGGTAGACGTAACCATATTTCCAGAAGGGGTCACTTTAGGTTAATGGACAGTTCAGCATGCCAACTGGAATCATAAATTGAGATTAAACTAGGTGTGATTTCTAGGTATGACAGCTGATCACCCCCCAGCCGTCCACAGACGGTAGCTGACTCGTCAGCTCGACAGAATGTCAATTTTAATCTACCGGATGGGTAGATTTTCTCGAGTCAGAGACTGGGTGTTGTGTTGTCCTAATCAACATCATTTCATCCCCATCGACGGGCAGGTCGGCGAAGTGGCGTCAAATCGAAAGACTTGCACCCGGCGAACGGTCTACCCGACGGGAGGCCCTAGTCACACGACATTTACATTTACGTTTACATCCCAGCTGGGATGTGTAGTTAACAAAATGGTACAGCCTCGATGAATTGAGAAATGATATTATTGCATGTACTCATAGGATTTTTATCTTTCATATCGACGATTGCTTTGCATTTTACTTCCTCCCTTAAACCATTTTAGTTAATCACTTCTTTGTTAATGGTCCACAGGAAATATCTACACTGCCCGCAAGAAATCAGCATACTTGGAAACATGATATCAATTTTTAATCGATGATGGCATATGCCACGTGGAAGATAGGGGATGTATTGATAATGGTTTCAACGTCGTCCACAAACAGATAGCTATCAGAACGCCATCTGTGTCTATACTGATACAGGTAGTTCCAGGAGTCAGAAGACTGAAAAAAAAAGGATCAAATGGCTCTGAGCACTATGGGACTTAACATCTGAGGTCATCAGTCCCCTAGAACTGAGACCTACTTAAACCTATCTAACCTAAGGACATCACACACATCCATGCCCGTGGCCGGATTCGAACCTGCAACCGTAGCAGCAGCGCGGTTCCAGACTGAAGCGCCTAGAACGGATCGGCCACAGCTGCCGGCCCAGAAGACTCAATGTTGTGTGTAGCAGGCAATCATACCACGGAGACGCACAGACACTTGAGTGAGTTTGTAAGGGGTCAAACGAACTTACAAGACTGTTGTGCAAATATCTAAGCAGACATAAACTGCATTCAGGTCCTGGATTCAAGCCTTCAAATCTTGCATTTCTCTATAAAAGCTGTTACCGTCTAAGCACGACTAATGACCCGCCTCACATCTTCAATCCTTCCAGCATACACATCGTTTTTTCCAAATATGACAGAAACGCTCGTGTATACCTTGTGTACGGTAGATAATATTCCAGCTTCTAGTGTTAGTCCAGTTGCAACACTTATGACGAATAGAAGTATGTTCATATTGTGTAACTGTGTATCTGCATTTATGGAGTGTGTATTCTTTCTTATTTGTGGCAGGAAAATTAGAGTTTTGTAATGTATATATGAAAAAAGCAAAATGATTTGTTAAAATGACAAATTATTATAATATGTGTATGTTCATAAAAATAAAATGTTTATTGAAAGCTGGTTCAAGCTTAGGGCACTTGTATTTGTAGGGTATAAAAGATGTAGGGAAGTCCCTCCGCAACGGAAGTGGCATGGCGCGATATGAAAGGTGGTTTTGGCGGTCAAGCTGAGAGGCTCCTTTGTGTCTACAGTAATCAGTGTGTGGTTAGCCGTAGCCCGACGGTGCCAAGAGAGGCAATTGGGATCTGCTTTACAAAGGATTTGCTTCGGATGTGGATCTGACTGTTATTTGGTATTCTCGGCAAAAAAGAATGGCTCTAGTATGGTGCAAATCCGACTCCAAGAAGAGATTTGTAGAGCATTCGAACATTAAGAGCCGTGGATACAGTTAGCCACCATGCCGTTTGCCACCAATCTTCGCCACTGCTTCACTAACTTCATACATTCAGTAATGAAAAGGGGAATGGACCAGTTAATTTGTGTGTGGTTTTAATAACAATCAAAAACGAATTTCTGTCCGGAACCATATTTTCTATCCTGTCCTCACCTAAGTGTTACTAAAACTGACTAAAACTGAGTATCCTGATTTAAATGAACAGTTCTTGCATTCAAGTGTCTTAAAGCGATTTTTACCTGGTGTAAAGGGAGTAGTAGAAGTTAAAATTAAAACCAAAAAAGTGAAGTTAGATAGGATTTTGTTAAAGTATCCTTAGTTTATTACATAGTTTTATAGTAAACAATGCAAAACTGTGTAAATATTATTGCCTAAAATACCTGTTTCACAGGTGATAGAAAGGCTCATTTTCAAAACTATTGTGGCTTTGATTTCTATCGTGAATGGTTTCTTTTTTGAAGTTAATTAAGTCTAGTGTTCTGTCTTATTGTCTTACGAGGTAAATTACGAACTACTCCAATTGAAGTGAACGATTATCTTTATGAATTAGTCTTTTTTTACTGTAATAATCAGAAGGAGTTGACTAGAGAATCTGTACCAGTTTATGGGTCCCCATCATATTCTCCACTTATTAGGAAAACGTTGAGCTATTACTGTTGTTAAGGAAAAGTGACATATGTAGAGGAGCATAAACAGTGTATTTATGAGATTTTCGTCTTTATTGATTTTTTGGTATCAGTTAAGGCAAAAGCCCCTCTCATACAAATTTATTTCTGCATTTCATGCAATAAAATTTCAGTATTTGATTAAGTAATGTTCTTGAGTGTAGCTGCCATTAGCATGACCTCGGTGCAAAATTACTTCTTATTATTTACTGACGTGTGCGTTATTGGTAACTGTTGCTACACACAGTTCAGAGTGCACTGTGTCAGTTTGTATATCCTGTTTGCTATTCAAAGGGAAATCTCAACGAAAGTAACTTCAGTAACCATTATTCAATTTTCTTGAACATATATTTCCAAATTAATTTGCCTAACTGGGATGGCGACCGTTCATTTTATTTTTCACTCACTAATGATTTTATCACTTCCATTTACTCCCAAGGTTATATTTTGTTAATTTCACCAAATTCAAAATTATGGCCAGATACCTTCATCCATTAGACACACGCCCCGCCAGTCTTAAAAAATCCTCTCAGAGGGTAACATTAGCTTCTTTCACTGCAAGTTAGTGATATATGGTACATAGATTTAATTTGCCGGGACTGTTCAAACAGTAAGCATCCCGTTGTAGAATAAGGGATTGGTCCTGAGGATAGCAATTTGTTGAGACCATGTGTGAATGCAGCGTTGGAGTAGCACGTCGGAAAGGGTGCAACAGTGTGGAGAATCTAATAGTACAACACACAAGCTCTGGAACGAAGACACCGTGGATCTTCGTAAAGAAATCAGATCATCAAACGAATTTCACACATTTTCATCAGCAAATTCAGACCAACTATACAGTGAGGATCTCAACTGGAGTGTCGAATACTAATGAAACATATGCCGCTATGGTGAATCATAGTTTTTAAATCTCCGTTGTTGGACATGAGTGTGTATGTAGTGGCTACAAGGCGTGTTAAACTTCTGCCAAACAAGAACCAACTATGCCTTTTGACTGCTCGATTTGTTTTCGGTTTGATCTTCTCCTTGTGGTGATTGTGCCGTAGATATCCTTCTCCCCTTTTCTTTCTGTTTTCTGGTGCCATCTCCTGCTGATAGGAAGACAACTAACCAAGAAATCATGGACGTGTTGTTTAGGAGTGGTTGGATGCCAGCACATAGAATGATGTATCTTAGTTGTAACCCCCCCCCACACACACACACCCCGCACAACCATTCCTTATGTGCGTCGCTGTATGAAGATTCATTCATAATGTGTGATTCCCCATATTATCTGTTACAAACTGCTGTACTCATATTGTTCAGTTTCTCATACACTAACTAAACAACATAGTGTGAGCTCACATTGAAATCCTAACGAATCAGTCATTCCTTGAGAGCACCCTAAATACTTGCATCATTTGTTTAGTATGTAAAATACGGATTATTAATTGAAACGAAAAACAATGTTTTATGAATATCAGCCTAAGACATTTCCAACAATAATGGAAATCATCATGAGTCTATACCTTTGTTTGTTTCAGGTAAGACATTCTGGAGTTCTCTAGCAGCCGTAAAGAAAACGTAAGTATTTTACAGACTCGTAAGGTAATAGATTAGTTAATTTGTCGTAGAAAAATTGTTAGTGTAATACTCTCCGAGACGAGGGTGGATCGAAATTGGAAGGACTCGACTGGAATACTTTGTATGTTATGGATCTCCAGGGGCAAATTTAACCAGACGTGGAACCACACATAAGGCACTGTAAGAAATTACCATTCGATTAGGATGTGATGATAATTTCGGAGTTAAGACAATGGGTATTGTGGACGAACAGCTCATTACACCCCACACATTTCTGGAGCCGCTTGAAACGGCATATATAGTGACGCCACTGGACAAGGAGTGATCGGAAACGAGGTATTTGGAGTGATGAATTACGGCAACACGATGGATGGGATCTGGGTTTCGCGAATGCCTGGAGACCGTTACTTGACATAATGTGGAACGCTAACAGTGAAATCCGGAAAGGTGGTAGCATGTTATTGGGGTGTTGCCCCTGTTTTGGTCGTTGTACACTTATTGCATTTTAGGGCAAAGTGTACCGTGTTGATAACAAATGGATCCGGTCATAAAGCATCATCTGTGAGACAAAGGTTTGTGTAAATGGGCTGTCTCGTCCAAAGTCCCAACTTGAACCAAATGGAACACCTCTGGAATGAGTTCGAGCATCGACTTCGTTCCAGAACCCAGCGTCCAACATGAGTTCTCTCTCTCTGGTTTCGGTTCTTGTGTAAGAGTGGGACGCCATTCCTCCAAAGACACTAAGACATCTCCCTGAAAGTGTTCACACCAGAGTTCAAGTCGTCACAAGGGCGAGGTACCATTTAACCATTCATTAATTGGTGTCCGATGCTTTTGATCGTGTAGTGTGTAATATTGATGGCCATTAAAATTGAAGCACCATGCAGCAGATGTAAAACTGGCATGCTTGTATTGCAAGTATTTAATATTTCAGTGCGACCATACGAAGTAGGAAACACGCCAGCTGCAATCCTTATAGAAGGACAGAGTTATTTGTTTGTCAGAAGGTCGTGTTAAGTCTCCTGCAAGAAGAAGAAACGCCTACCAGCTCATTTCAGAGTACGGTATAATCAATATCGTGGCCTGTTGAGACATCAGTTCATCGTATGTCGACATTGCTGATCGCAATGGTTGGGATTCCATGATTGTCATGTGAGAGGAATAGAAATACTCGGGAGAGCCGTAATCCATGCCGTGGTGGATCTCTACGGTCCCACGCGACAAGCATCAAAGAGGATAGTCATATTGTTCACTCAGTCATGAAGGATCACAAAGCCATTTTAAGTTTATAGTGACTAGAAACGGACTTGTTTGACGTAAGACAGTGCAGTGATGCATGGAGCATCACGGGCTGCAGGAGGGAGTCCATTGTTGCCCATGCTTTGCTGCTCTACAACTATGCACAGGGTATTCGATTGATATCTTGGTCAGCCCCTTCTGCAAATTTCTCACCCATGAAAACATACAGTCCATGGTTGGCAGAGAGACTGGCACTCGGGCACTTGTCAGTCGCTGGAAATGTACAATTAAAAGTTAGTTTGAAGCTGCGTGGACTGATGCAATTATATCTATTATCAAAGTTCATTTCGACTCACTGCTAACATACACTCCTGGAAATTGAAACAAGAACACCGTGAATTCATTGTCCCAGGAAGGGGAAAATTTATTGACACATTCCTGGGGTCAGATACATCACATGATCACACTGACAGAACCACAGGCACATACACACAGGCAACAGAGCATGCACAATGTCGCCACTAGTACAGTGTATATCCACCTTTCGCAGCAATGCAGGCTGCTATTCTCCCATGGAGACGATCGTAGAGATGCTGGATGTAGTCCTGTGGAACGCCTTGCCATGCCATTTCCACCTGGCGCCTCAGTTGGACCAGCGTTCGTGCTGGACGTGCAGACCGCGTGAGACGACGCTTCATCCAGTCCCAAACATGCTCAATGGGGGACAGATCCGGAGATCTTGCTGGCCAGGGTATTTGACTTACACCTTCTAGAGCACGTTGGGTGGCACGGGATACATGCGGACGTGCATTGTCCTGTTGGAACAGCAAGTTCCCTTGCCCGTCAAGGAATGGTAGAACGATGGGTTCGATGACGGTTTGGATGTACCGTGCACTATTCAGTGTCCCCTCGACGATCACCAGAGGTGTACGGCCAGTGTAGGAGATCGCTCCCCACACCATGATGCTGGGTGTTGGCCCTGTGTGCCTCGGTCGTATGCAGTCCTGATTGTGGAGCTCACCTGCACGGCGCCAAACACGCATACGACCATCATTGGCACGAAGGCAGAAGCGACTTTCATCGCTGAAGACGACACGTCTCCATTCGTCCCTCCATTCACGCCTGTCGCGACACCACTGGAGGCGGGCTGCACGATGTTGGGGCGTGAGCGGAAGACGGCCTAAAGGTGTGCGGAACCATAGCCCAGCTTCATGGAGACGGTTGCGAATGGTCCTCGTCGATACCCCAGGAGCAACAGTGTCCCTAATTTGCTGGGAAGTGGCGGTGCGGTCCCCTACGGCACTGCGTAGGATCCTACGGTCTTGGCGTGCATCCGTTCGTCGCTGCGGTCCGGTCCCAGGTCGACGGGCACGTGCACCTTCCGCCGACCACTGGCGGCAACATCGATGTACTGTGGAGACCTCACGCCCCACGTGTTGAGCAATTCGGCGGTACGTCCACCCGGCCTCCAGCATGCCCGCTATACGCCCTCGCTCAAAGTCCGTCAACTGCACATACGGTTCACGTCCACGCTGTCGCGGCATGCTACCAGTGTTAAAGACTGCGATGGAGCTCCGTATGCCACGGCAAACTGGCTGACACTGACGGCGGCGGTGCACAAATGCTGCGCAGCTAGCGCCATTCGACGGCCAACACCGCGGTTCCTGTTGTGTCCGCTGTGCCGTGCGTGTGATCATTGCTTGTACAGCCCTCTCGCAGTGTCCGGAGCAAGTATGGTGGGTCTGACACTTCATTTCCAGGAGTGTATGTTAGAGACGTTGTTGCTGTGTCGTCTGTAAAAAATATCGCTGCCTGTATACTCCCACAATACCTACATATTCTATCAGGTGTTCTCTCTACTGCAGGTCATGATTTTCAGTGGGAGTCGAGGATGAGCCAGTGAAGTGATGTTTCACGTGCTGGAGGCTGACCACGGAAGCTGGTGTGGGTAGTTATCACACACCTGAAAGCGTCAGTTAAAAAGCGTTGTCGTGACTTTACCGTTTGTCTTTTCCCACATATGGAAAGGCTCACACTTGAGTGTGATACGGAATATGGATTCTGCGCTTTGTCGGTTTTGCGAAAGTTGTCTATGTCAGGACGCAAAAGCGATGTTGTTCAGGTAGCTGGAACAGGAGTCTGTATGCTGGAAACACACGCCATCTTATATGCCTGGATTCGAGATTAACGCGAGTGGCTTATGATGTCCGCCATTAACAGGACCCTTCCTGAGAAGCAGAACCTCGTAAGACAACATCGCCATCAAGATGAATACAAAAGTACAATCAGGGAGTCAAATAATACTCTCCCGCTCCTGAACGTTAGTTCTGTCAGCAGATCGTTTGTTACTAGCATTGGCCGTGCTGAAGTATGCTTGCAGGGTGTTTTGGAACCGACAACTTGTGACCACAGTTGTGCTAAGTTTTGTCAGAGTGGATATTGAAGGAAAACCTCGATTTTCATAACTGGGAGGACTCCAGAAAGAGCAAAGTGAAAGGGGGGAGAGGATTCACGTTGTGTAATTCTTTTCCTTGTCTGCTGGTGAGCACTTGGAAAGACATTTAAAAATATGATGAAAATCGATGATAGTCTTCTGCGACGTTAGGCTTCACCATATTCCTCGTCACAGTTCTTCAATGGTCGACGTTACAATCCTTCTTCTGGGACCTACTTCTGAATCTCAGAAGAGGGATCTAAACGTCGACCATTGAAGAAATATGAAGAGGCATATGACGCAGCCTAAAGTCGCAGAAGGCTTTGTGGTCAATGGCAGTGACCACAAAAGCATGCAGTCTTATACTATGAAAGTCGTCTGCGCTTTTCTGCTTGCAGGTTGCGGGGCTGCGAGGTAATAGTTCAGTTGACTACTGTATGGCAGACAAATAGATTGTTGGGAAAATCCTGTTAAAAACTTCCAGAACATTATCCATGATTGGAAATGGTACCCATGTCCTGAAAATTTCCTATTCCGTTGTACGCCCATTTCATATGATCCGTTTAATTGGTTCACTTCCGATGATGGGTTGCCCAGTTTCTCAGATTTGCCTGTTACGGCAAGCACCATGGTAAACCAGATGAAGGGCACTTAGATCAGACGAACACGTGATATACAAAATGTTTGGACAGATGACATACGTCATGCCACGTGTGTCCAAGGATCCATCATAAATTGGGTATCAATGTGTGTGCTGGTATTCTGGATGGTCACGACACTGCGCCATGCCTCCTTTCAACGAAGATAACTGATCCCAAGTATACGATCTTCCTGCAACGTGTGTTGAATCCGTTCTTGGAAACTGTGCCATTACTGAAAATCTGCTAGGAAATGCGGATCCAGCACGAGGGCACATCGCCTCACATTGACAAGACCCCTGATGTAATGCATAGCGTGTACCATAACATTAGTCGGAAGTACAAGTCGATATCTCTCTACATCTACATCTACATCGATCTACATCCATACTCCGCAAGCCACCTGACGGTGTGTGGCGGAGTGTACTCTGAGTACCTCTATCGGTTCTTCCTTCTATTCCAGTCTCGTATTGTTCGTGGAAAGAAGGATTGTCGGTATGCTTCTGCGTGGGCTCTAATCTCTCTGATTTTATCCTCATGGTCTCTTCGCGAGATACACGTAGGAGGGAGCTTGACTTTTCGGTGAAGGTATGTTCTCGAAACTTTAACAAAAGCCCGTACCGAGCTACTGAGCGTCTCTCCTGCAGTCTTCCACTGGAGTTTACCTATCATCTCCGTAACGCTTTCGCGATTACTAAATGATCGTGTAACGAAGCGCGCTGCTCTCCGTTGGATCTTCTCTATCTCTTCTATCAACCCTATCTGGTACGGATCCCACACTGCTGAGCAGTATTCAAGCAGTTTGCGAAAAAGCGTACTATAACCTACTTCATTTGTTTTCAGATTGCATTTCCTTAGGATTCTTCCAATGAATCTCAGTCTGGCATCTGCTTTACCGATGATCATCTTTATATGATCATTCCATTTTAAATCACTCCATTTGCGTACTCCCAAATAATTTATGGAATCAATTGCTTCCAGTTGCTGACCTGCTATTTTGTAGCTAAATGATAAGGGATCTATCTATGTATTCGCAGCACATTACACTTGTCTACATTGAGGTTCAATTGCCATTCCCTGGACCATGCGTCAATTCGCTGCAGATCCTCCTGCATTTTAGTACAATTTTTCATTGTTGCAACCGCTCGATACACCACAGCATCATCTGCAAAAAGCCTCAGTGAACTTCCGATGTCATCCACGTTGGTAGTCACCATATCGAGTCGCTGTTGCTACAGGCAAAAGTGTGGAAGTAGGTCTTTTCCGGTGGAGTTACTACCAAATTATGTACGACTGTTAGAAAGTTAATATGCTGAGTGATAGTTAATTAATTCGTCACACTAAAGTATATGGAATGAAATGGTAATAGAAGGATATGGTACGATTCCGGGCATGGGTTCCTACTCAGAAAATTGTCTGTTGCGTCAAATCCAGAAGCACTGGAATTGTACAACCGCATTTCCGATCACCCTAAATCTAAGATCGCAGCAGTGCTGTAGTGCGGTGCTCGTTTCAAGGATTATGCTACTGAACTGAAGTCCCCCACCATATAGTATTCGCTACAGATGTGATACAACGATACAAATTGAAGTCTTCTCGTTGCTCCCGCTCTTCCACTCCGGTCGACGACTTCGCCAGATTTCTTGCTGGACTGTTGAATACTTCACTGTCGGATTGTCTTTATTTATTATGATTTTACCTATATCTAATCGGTCATTACGTTACTTGAAAACGGGAACCGCTGCGAAGCTGCCCAAGTGATCAGCGCCATATATCACAGTAATCCTCATCTATTGTAGTACTGGTCCTCACCGTAAAGCTATCTACGCACAGAGGATCCAATTCGTTACAGAATGATTAATATTCAGTACGTTGGTTAGTGCGCTGTGGGTTTGTAAGATTATAAGGATTTGTGACATGGTTCTTCCGTATCTTTAAACATAACTGTCAGAAAGAGGACTTCAAAAATTGAGGGAAGATAGATTACACACAAATCATAGGAAATGTTTTGATGCGAATCCATATTTTGAGTGGTTACATATGTTTTATGTACATGAGACGTCTGTAAGATTCTAAAAAAATTACCAACAATACTAGTACACAAATTTATTGTATAAAGGTCATTCTCAAATTTAAAAATCTTTCCAAATAAAAGTGAATAGATGAAAATATATCGAATGTTGCCTCAAAGCAAAGACGTAAACAAATTCTTACTTTTCGGAAGGAAACCAATATACTTTGAGAGTCGATTTGTTACTGTGAGACACAGAGTCAAGTCTTTTATGGCTAAAATAAAGGTCGTAGACATGCACAATGGTAAAGAAGTCGCTTTCGACCGATGAGTGGGTATGCATGGCTCTTCTGGAGCTCAAAAGGAGTTCTTATAATTCATCTTCAATTGTGGTAGAGGCAGCTGTTTTGGACGAAACCCATAGGTAAAGGCTGAACTTGGAATGTAGCCTACAAATACACTCTAAAGAGAAAAAAGAGAAAAAAACTCACCATGTAGGAACTATCCACATGGGACGAAACGCGATACACGAACATGTACAGGCAAACGAACAATTAGAATTTTAGAAAAAAAAACGGATGACTTATTCAAGAGAGAGAGCCTTACAAATCGAGCAATTCAGTAACGTGGTTGTCCATCTCTAGCCCTTGTACAAGCTGTTATTGGTCTTGGCTGATTGCTACAGTTGTGGGATATCCTCCTGAGGGATGGTACGTTATGGTCTTCAGTCCAGAGAATGGTTTGATGCATATCTCCATGCTACTCTATCCTGTGCAAGCTTCTTCATCTCCCAGCACCTACTGCAACTTACATCCTTCTGAATATGTTCAGTGTATTCATCTCTTGGTTCCCCTCTACGATTTTTACCCTCCGCGCTGCCCTCCTACTAAATTGGTGATCCCTTGTTGCCTCGGAACATGTCCTACCAATCGATCCCTCCTTCTGGTCAAGTTGTGCCATAGATTTCTCTTCTCCACTATTCTATTCAGTACATTCTCATTATTTATGTGACCTACCCATATAATCTTGAGCATTCTTCTGTAGCACCACATTTCAAAAGCTTCTGTTCTATTCTCGTCTAAACTATTTCTCGTCCACCTTTCACTTCCATACATGGCTACACTCCATGCAAATACTTTCAGAAAAGACTTCCTGGCACTTAAATCTATACTTTGTGTTAACAAATATCTCTTCTTCAGGAACGCTTTCCTTGCGATTGCCAGTCTTCATTTTATATCCTCTCTACTTTGACCATCATTAGTTATTGTGCTCTCCAAATAGAAAAACACATTTACTGCTTTAAGCATCTCATTTCCTCATCTAATTCCCTCAGAATCACCTGATTTTATTCGACTTCATTCCATTATCCTCGTTTTGCTTTTGTTGATGTTCATCTTATATCCTCCTTTCAAGACATCGTACATTCCGTTCAGCTGCTCTTCCAGGTCCTTTGCTGTCTCTGACAGAGTTACAATGTCATCGGCGAACCTCCAAGGTTTAATTTTTTCTCCATGGATTATAATTCCTAATCCGAATTTTACTTTTGTTTCCTTTATTGCTTGCTCAATATACAGATTGAATAACATCGGGGATAGGCTACAACCCTGTCTCACTCCCTTCCCAAACACTGCTTCCCTTTCATGCCCCTTGACGCTTGTAACTGCCACCTGGTTTCTGTACACATTGTAAATAGCCTTTCGCTCCCTGTATTTTACCCCTGCCACCTTCAGAACTTGAAAGAGAGTATTCCAGCCAACATTGTCAAAAGTTTTCTCTAAGTCTACAAATTCCAGAAACGTCGGTCTGCCTTTGCTTAATGTATTTTCTAAGATAAGTCGTGGGGTCAGTATTGCCTCACGTGTTCCAACATTTCTACGGAATGCAAACTGATCTTCCCCGAGGTCGGCTTCTACCAGTTTTTCCACTCGTCTAAAGAATTCGTGTTAGTATTTTTCAGCCGTGGCTTATTAAACTGAAAGTTCTATAATTTTCACATCTGTCAACACCTGCTTTCTTTGGGATTGGAATTATTATATTCTTCTTGAAGTCTGAGGTTATTTCGCCTATCTCATACATCTTGCTTACCAGATGGTAAAGTTTTGTCAGGGCTGGCTCTCCCAAGGCTGTCAGTAATTCTAATTGAATGTTGTCTACTCCTGGGACCTTGTTTCGACTCAGGTCTTTCAGTCACAGAGCACTGAAAGACCTAAGTCGAAACAAGGGATAACGTATCATATTCTGTCAGGTAAGTGCGTTAGGTCGTCAAAACCCCGAGATGTTTTGAGGGTCCTGCCCTTAATCCTCCAAACATTCTCAACTGGGGAGAAATCCGGCTACCTCACTGACTATGGTATGGTTTAGTTAGCACAAAGACAACCAGTAGAAATTCTCACCGAGGGAATCGGGATTTAACTTACTGGAACGTAGATCCAGGATAGCTTGATATGAATGGCAAAGAGACGGTGTGCAGACTCTCGTAGACGTGCCGTTGCGCTGTCTATGACAAAAATAGCAGACGAGTACATCAATCCTGGTTGTCCGACCGCATGGCGGGCGACAGTGAGGTTAGTAACCCAGCAAGGTCTAGGGCGCCTCTAGACACGTCTTCGGCCTGGAATCTCAATGACTTGCCTTAAGTGATGACTCTCACTTCAAAGTTCAGCCACAATGAACAGTGAAGACGCGTCTGGTGACACTCCGGGATACTAACCTGACATTCACCTGCCATATGTCCCGACAACCAGAAATTACGGTCGGGATACTATTTCTTTTCATAGCAGTATTCCTTTGGTTGTCATCCGCTGCATCTGAATAGAGTGGCGGTACGTCCATAATAATTTACGCCCTGTTTTGTTGCCCTTCATGGCAAGCCACCCTTTATTTACATTTCAACTAGATAATGCTCGCCCACACGGTACGAAAGCTTATGCTGCTTTTTTTTTCGTGCTTGCCAAACCATGCCTTGGCCGGCAAAACAATCATACCACTCCCCAAGCGAGAATGTTTGGAGAATTATGGGCAGGACCATGTCGGCATTCTGACGATCTAATTCACCAACTGGGCAGAACTTCGTACGACAATAGTCAGGAGGACATCCAACAAATCTATTAATCAGTGCTAAGACAAATAACTAAGAGGCACAGGTGCACCAACGCGTTATTGATTTGCTCAATTTGTGAATCACTCTCTCTTCATTCATTTTTTATGAAACTGTACTTTTTTATTTGTCTGTACATGGGCGTCACATCTACCAGTTTCCGTCCCATTCGGAAAATTCCTCCTTCTTCGTCGTCGTTTTTCTTGCCTTAGAGCGTACTTGAAAAATCTGGTTGTGTTTCTCGGAAATGAAAAGGTTAGCTCAAAGGAGAGGAAGTCAGGCGAGCAGAATCAAACCTAACTGAAGACACATTTCAGGTAACGGTTGTACGTAGCACGCAATCGCCAGAGATACAGCTAATGACAGCACTATTATGCTGTGGACTACGTGAACAATATTATTGACCACGTGCGTCCCTTCACGCTTGGTGTCTTCTCTGTCAGCAACTAAATCTTCCAGCAAGACAGACTTCTGTGTCACAAGGCCATAATTGTGCTACACTGGTTTAAGGAGTACGATAGTGAAGTCACGTTGTATTTCTTGGCCACCAAATTTGCTTAATGACAACCCGATGTGAGAACTGTGGGTTGCTATCGTTCATCACCTCCGTGCCTGGAATCCAACGGCCTTTAATTTCCGAGAAATGCGTGGACACACCTAGTGCCACATACCTCCGGAAACCTATCGAGGACTTGTAGAATCCAAGCCACGTAAAATAGCTACTGAACTGCGTTCTGAAGGTGGACTCACACGTTATTAAGTAGGTGATCAGAAAGTTTTATACTGTCGGTGTGTATTACGGAGTACAGGTAGGGTTTAGTTAATACAGTTTGCTGTGTAATAAAATATTTCCTCGGAACGTTGCTGACAGAACACCAAACCGGTACTCTTAAGATAATAAAACAGCAGTAGTAAGTCTGAAAACAGTGTATTTTGCAGATATAATGATCGTTGATCACACCTTACTGATACGAATCTGTAGTTTTGGAAAGAAGAGTCCCTTGATGGTTTCCTTGAAGACTTTTCAGGTGTCGAAGGAAAAATGCTAATGCACATACGTATCTTGCAGTAACTACTTTGCTCTCTTGTGATTAGCTTTACTCAGTTTCGTGTATTGGTTACATCAATCACTAAACAGGCAGCCCTAGTAATTTGTTTAAAGCTTAGAATAAAATACATTCTCTTTCATCGGGCTGCCAGTTTTTAAAAGGGGGCTATCTGCGCCTCGCCACTTCCTAACCCGCTTGCCGGGTGTGCAGTTGATTCTGTCAACGGGAAGAGACGTCCTCTCTGCAGGCAGCCCTAGTCATTGTACCTGCACAGTGTGCGCCACTGAGGTCCAAAGCGGCCATCCTGCTGCTACGTTTAGTACCGCTCTTACGGCCTCGCTGTCGTATTTCTATACAACCGGTCCAGGTGGCATCCAGTTTTCTGCGGCGCTGTTAAACGTCCACAATACACTATCGACACTCGCTCCTTCCTCACCCCTCGTAACCTTCTTGTTGGGCCTTCACATGTGGCTCTGATGTTAATTCACAATACGCTATCGACTCTCGCTCCTTCCTCACCCCTCGTAACCTTGTTGGGCCTTCACATGTGGCTCTGATGTTAATGGTTGTCTACATGGCTCTCAGAGAGGTTGTTCGCTAGTAATTTATTGTATTCCAAAAACACAACAGCACGTTTACAGGCACACATGTGGTCCAGATAGTTATTAATCAATGCCACACTCTTCGTCACATTCAAGTCCCCCGAAATCTAACGATACTGCTAGAAAGTTTTTGGTGCTGTTTGGGCTGTTAAATGCTCGGTTGCCTTATTGATATGGTTCAACACCAGTTTATCAGGTCTTTTTGAGTTGCACGGTAGGTTGTGCGCCTGCATCGAACCGTCCTAAGATCTGCTTTCTGGCGCTGAATGGATTTCTCGCTCGTACATCTACATCTACATGGATACTCTGCAACTCACATTTAAGTGCCTGGCAGAGGGTTCATCGAACGACCTTCACAATTCTCTATTCTTCCAATCTCGTATAGCGCGCGGAAAGAATGAACACCTATATCTTTCCGCACGAGCTCTGATTTCCCTTATTTTATCGTGGTGATCGTTACGCCCTATGTAGATCGGTGTCAGCAAAATATTTTCGCATTCGGAGTAAAATGTTGGTCACTGGAATTTTGTGAGAAGATTCCGTCGCAACGAAAAACGCCTTTTAATGATTTCCAGCCGAAATCCCGTATTATTTCTGTGACTCTCTCCCACATTTCGCGATAATACAAAACGTGCTGCCATTCTTTCAACTTTTTCGATGTACTCCGTCAGTCCTACATAGTAAGAATCCCACACCGCGCTGCAGTAGCCTGAAAGAGGAGAGACAAGCGTAGTGTAGGCAGTCTAGATAGTACGTCTGTTACATTTTCTAAGTGTCCTGCCAATGAAACGCAGCCTTTGGTTAGCCTTCCATACAACATTTTCTGTGTGTTCTTCCAGTTTAAGTTGTTCGTAATTGTAATACCTAGGTATTTAGTTGAATTTACGGCTTTTAGATTACACTGATTTATCGTGTAACGGATGTTTAAAGAGTTCCTTTTAGCAGTAATGTGGCTGACCTCACACTTTTCGTTATTTAGGATCAACTGCCACTTTTCGCACCATTCAGAAATTTTTTGCAAATTGTTTTACAGTTTGTTTTGATCTCCTGATGACTTTATTAGTCACCTGCAAACAACCGAAGACGGCTGCTCAGATTATCTCCCAAATCGTTTGCATAGATAAGGAACAGCAAGGGGCCTATGCGACTACCTCGGGGAACGCCTGAAATCATTTCTGTTTTACTCGATGACTTTCCGTCAGTTACAACGAACTGTGACCTCTCTGACAGGAAATCGCAAATCCAATCACATAACTGAGACGATATTCCATAAGCACGCAATTTTACTACGAGTCGCTTGTGTAGTGCAGTGTCAAAAGCCTTCCGGAAACCTAGAAATACGGAATCGATTAGAAATCGCTTGTCAATAGCACTCAGAACTTCATGTGAATAAAGAGCTAGTTATGTTTCACAGGACCGGTGTTTTCTAAACCCGAGTTGACTGTGTGTCACCAGACCGTTTCCTTCGAGGTAATTCATAATGTTCGAACACAATATATCTTCTAAAATCCTACTGCATATCGACGTTAACGATATGGGCTTGTAATTGAATGGATTACTCCTACTATCTTTCTTGAATACTGGTGTGACCTGTGCAACTTTCCAGTCCTTGGGTACGGATCTTTCGTCGAGCAAACGGTTGTTAAGTATTGAGCTTATGCATCAGCATACTCCGAAAGGAATCTAATTGGTATATAGTCTGGACCAGAAGACTTGCTTTTCTTAAGTGATTTGAGTTGCTTCACCACTCCGAGGGTATTTACTTCTACGTTACTCGTGTTGGCAGCTGTTTTCGATTCGAATTCTGGAATATTTACTTCGTCTTCTTTTGTGAAGGCAATTACGATATTTTTAATAAAATTACGTACAAAAAATAAAAGTTCCAATAATGTCCAAATAAAGGTTAATCGCAACACCAAGAAGGAGTTGCGCGGCGTAAACGAAAGTTAGTAGGCTTATTTCTCCATCTGAAAGATGATGTGTCTATTCATATTTCGCGCCAGATGCATAAGAGTGGCGCTAGGGGTTCCATTATCAGAATGAAAATCACATTTCCTTTAAATACGCGCTGTAACTGTCGTGAGAGTTAGTAGCCTTTGAGACTGGAGGTGGTGATTCGATGTTAGTCAGGATTGACTTTAAGGTGACAAACACGCCGTTATCGAAACCTCACTAAGTTTGACGGCAAATCATCGAGTAAAACTGAAGTGATATCAGATGTTCCCCAGGGAAGCGTCCTGGGACCTCTGCTGTTCCTGATCTATATAAATGACCTGGGTGACAATCTGAGCAGTTCTCTTAGATAGTTCGTAGATGATGCTGTAATTTACCGTCTAGTAAGGTCATCCGAAGACCAGTATCAGTTGCAAAGTGATTTAGAAAAGATTGCTGTATGGTGTGTCAGGTGGCAGTTGACGCTAAATAACGAAAAGTGAGATATGATCCACATGAGTTCCAAAAGAAATCCGTTGGAATTCGATTACTCGATAAATAGTACAATTCTCAAGGCTGTCAATTCAACTAAGTACCTGGGTGTTAAAATTACGAACAACTTCAGTTGGAAGGACCACATAGATAATATTGTGGGGAAGGCTAGCCAAAGGTTGCGCTTCATTGGCAGGACACTTAGAAGATGCAACAAGTCCACTAAAGAGACAGCTTACACTACACTCGTTCGTCCTCTGCGGTGTGGGATCCTTACCAGGTGGGATTGACGGAGGACATCGAAAGGGTGCAAAAGAGTGCAGCTCGTTTTGTATAATCACGTTATAGGGGAGAGAGTGTGGCAGATATGATACACGAGTTGGGATGGAAGTCATTACAGCATACACGTTTTTCGTCGCGGCGAGACCTTTTTACGAAATTTCAGTCACCAACTTTCTCTTCCGAATGCGAAAATATTTTGTTGAGCCCAACCTACATAGGTAGGAATGATCATCAAAATAAGAGAAATCAGAGCTCGAACAGAAAGGTTTAGGTGTTCGTTTTTCCCGCTCGCTGTTCGGGAGTGGAATAGTAGAGAGATAGTATGATTGTGGTTCGATGAATCCTCTGCCAAGCACTTAAATGTGAATTGCAGAGTAGTCATGTAGATGAATGAGTTCGTGTAGTAGATCTACGAGAAGTTGAATGTTCCTTCTGCGACACTGCACAAATACTTGGCAGTAACGTAGCCACTGTACATGATTGCTGGCAACAGTAGCCACGAGAATGTCCGGACGCAAGAAGACCGATCTCGAAACGCCCACATGTAACTACCGAGAGGTGAGGACTGAGACCACCGTGTTTTGACTGTGGCGCATCGTGTTATATCTGCAGCAGCACTTTGATGAGCGGTTTGAAGCACAGTGATACAATGAACTGCTACAAATCTGTTACTTCAAGGACAGCTCCAAGGCACACACCCAGTGGCGTTAATTCCACTGACGCCAAACCAGCACCATCTGAAACTTCCGTCGTGTCAAGTGAGAGTTCACTGGAAGGCAGGGGGGAGGTCTGTTGTGTTTTCTGATGAAAGCTGATTCTGCTTCGATGCCGGTGACTGCCTTGTGTTCGTAACCCCACGCACTCTGACAGCAAAGTTGTACGTCAGAACAGTGTTTCGATGTGTTGTGTTGCCATTGAGGGGCAGCATTCGAAGGGGTGTTTCCCAACAGGACAGCGCTCGCCCACATACTGCTGTTATAGCTTGACATACACTGTAGAGTGTGGACATGTTGCCTTGCCCTGCTCGATTGCCACATCTGTCTCCAACCGAGCGTACGTATGGGACATCATCGGAGGAAAATTCCAGTTTCGTCCACAAACAGCATTAACCGTCTCTGTTTCTAGCCTGTATTCAACATTCTGGCAGTTACAATGGTTATTAATGAACCAGCATTTCACATTTGCATTGGCTGATTTCGCACTTTCATCTTGCAATAGTAATCTCTTAAATTTGCTACCTAGGCAAACGTATTTCCGAAATTTTATTACTCTACGTTAATTACTTTACTTCTTACTAATTACCATGGAAATTTCAAAACAATGAATGGTAATCACTGTGCAAGTATTCTACACCCACAGAGTGAAAGAAAAATATACACTAATAGATCAAGATTGGAAAAGGGGGGAAGTTATCATTCATCAAGCCAATATGACACATTACGAAATATTCTTGGCCTCTTACAAAGATATGAACTACAAAACTAGTAATTTGCTGGTAAAGACCAGTATAAAACAGCAAAGTAATTGACAAATACTTAGTGCCAGAGATAATAAGAGAGTGTGGTGAAAAATACTTGGCCAGGCACCGAAAAGCTTTAATTTAGAGCAAAAATCAATTATGTATTGACATGGTCCCCCTTTATATCAATACGTAATTGATTTTTGCTCTAAGATAAAGCTTCTCAGTGGCTGGCCAAGTATTTTTCATCACACTCTCTTATTATCTCTGGCACTAAGTATTTGTCATTTACTTTGTTTGCTGTCTTATACTGATTTTTACCAGCAAATTACTAGTTTTGTAGTTCATATCTGTGCAAGAGGCCAAGAATATTTCGTAATGTGTCATATTGCCGTAGGTTTTCTTAATGTTACCACATATTCTTTAGTTTTGCAGTCTGCACAATTAACATTGTAAGTTACTAGTAAACCCTTTTGAAATAAAATTAATGTGAAGTGTGTGTTTCATAACTGGTGGAATTAGTTCACATATGTAAGTCTTTGTTGTAGATCTTTGGATTTGTCCATGTTGTTTGAGTACATTGGTGAACCCCCAATGATATTAATTGTAATGAACCATTAGGTGTTCACTCAATACCTGTAATGTGTTAACTGGTTCTAGCAGAAAGATAACGAATTGTATTGTCCTGAGAATTCTTTGTGAACCTGTTTAA
Organism: Schistocerca gregaria; assembly: GCF_023897955.1. Taxonomy (NCBI): domain Eukaryota; kingdom Metazoa; phylum Arthropoda; class Insecta; order Orthoptera; family Acrididae; genus Schistocerca; species Schistocerca gregaria. Next base: position 924,841,156 of record NC_064922.1, on the reverse strand, counting down.
CTTACTGAATGTAAGTTAAGATCCAGTAATATATTGAACATAAGGTCGAGCAACATACAAGTCAATAGGTGCATCTAAAGCTGGTACAGTTAGGAGGTAAGAGTGAAATCACGCTTTTCTAACATAATAAGTTTGAAATCTAGAAAGTTGAAAGTGAAATTTCTTATAGTGCAAGTTTCCCATCAGAGTATCAGCATTATACCACGAATTATGTTTCTTTATACACCCATCGCTCAGCTTTGTGGAGTTAATACAATAAAGGTTATAATTCTCCAAATTTGAGATTAGAGGTATGTCTTTATGTGTACCTAGCTATAGTGAATAATGTACTTGCTATTATCACTGCGGTTTCAGACCGTCCGTACTTAGCAAGCACTCATACAAACAAGCCGACCAAGTGTTTCCAACACCAAGATAAAGAAGTAGTATAAAACTCACTTCTGCAACGTTTGATGAAAAACAATAAACAAGGAAATATATTTATTATGTAACAATGAGAATGGATGAAAATGATGAAGAAATTGCTTTAATTATTTGTTATTTACTCTTTCAGTACGAACTTTGTTGTAGAACCCCTTATGTAGGCGTGGTAATAAAAATTCATTTAGACAGAATTAAGCAAATTTAAAATTACGTGAACCTTAGCAACCCTCTCATGCTGATAAATTCAAACTAACTGATTAATAACATTTATTTGAAACTTATTTAAATTAATTTTTTTACGTATTTCGGCCTTGTCACACATTTTCTAGATGCAGTGGGTTTTTAAATATTTACTGAATTCTTTCCCAGCGTTACCTATGGAACACAACACTGTCTCTGTTAGCATAAAATGGTTAAATATTGCCAAGCCGACCTGAACGTTTAATTATCATTGACAAAACACACTTCACTATACGTTTACGTTATTTGCTTTAGAAATGGAAAGAACCAACAGATTAACAACTTCAACGTTAATTATCCGCCTATGAATGCACAAATGTAAAACCAGTAATAAATTCATCAGCCTCCGGATCGCTGTAAAAGAAAAATATTTCGTAATTCACTGCTAATTTTACCTGCTACCGATTTACGGGTTTGGTTAATTTTATAGCGGAACAATTTTTTTAAATGGGGCGCCGCTGCAAATAGTTCGGTCGCGGCACAGCCCAGCAACACCAACGATAATAGCTAAAAGTGCTGAAACTTCTTTAAAGAAATATTATAGATGACATGGGCAAGCTAATTTACATTAGTAATACACAATTTTGATAAATTATATTGCATTTAGACCATAACAATAATTTAAATTACACACCTGTACAGTTTCTCTAATGCCGGCTAAAGATAGATACATACAAACGAAGTCTACTCATTCATATAATGCTACGTCACAGGTTCCTCTCTCTCTCAGCTCTACAGGAAGACGAAAAAGAATACACATTATGTAGCGCTATTTATATTATTGCTGATTGTGAATGTCTCTTTGTAATCTTACAACATTATTTTCCTCTGTTGCTATGTTTTACATTTTTCATCGCAGATATTAACATATTTCGTAATTACATTATGAGTATAGAAATATTACAATCGTAAATACATCGAGAATATTATTAAAGAAAATAATACAATAATAACCAACGTCCTTTAGACAAAATTAAATAACATTTTTTGTTAAACAATTACAGTGCATACGAAATGCTTCATAGCGGCGTACATAGTACAATTAAATAGTGTGTGTGCTGCCAGGGAACGTTACATTGCCCCTTGACAGCAGTTGGCAAAGAGTTTCTATACTTGGACACAATGGTGCGAGTAACGTTCTTTACAATTCTGTTTTTTTTTTTTTATGAAATGGCTCTTTAATTAGTCCAAGGGCTCCCCCATTTGGGCAAAGGCAGACAGGAAACCTGGGCAAAACTGTGCCAGAGCCCGGCCATCCCAGTTGGTTCATGATTAATTTTGTCTCTTTAGAGTAATTGTTTTGAAATTATTTAGCAGTTTGTCATTAACGGTTGCATAATATCACAGTCACATACAGTTCAACGAAAGTTTTTTGTGTGAGTTTAACAACTCGTATTTATGATTTTGCGATATACTACAAGGTCACTTGTCCTAGGATATATCACTTAGTTTTTTGACATCATTTAGTAGAACGTCACTTTCATAATGTTCTCACTACCTTGATGTTACAAATCCGTCTCCTACACTTGTTAGTGTTCACAAACAGTGTACTATGGGCATTTTTCCTGCTGTATTATTCAGTAGGCCTTTACTAGTCTGGTTTGCACAATGTTTCGTTGTCACAGTAGCGCGTTTTATGGGCACACAATATTTTTTCACCATGTCATGACTTGTCATTAGTCACACGCAAGTTTTCACCTCAGAAATAAATGTTTCTCTGTAGTCAGTGCGCTATCCTGGCGTCCCTTGACACACAAAGAATATATTGTTTTCACGTACAGTACAAGTTATAGTTTGACACTAGCTTGGTCCACCGTCTATTATCGGCTCACTATTCGTGTCGTGTTAGTTCCTTGCCCACATCTCGTGGTCGTGCGGTAGCGTTCTCGCTTCCTACGCCCGGGTTCCCGGGTTCGATTCCCGGCGGGGTCTGGGATTTTCTCTGCCTCGTGATGGCTGGGTGTTGTGTGATGTCCTTAGGTTAGTTAGGTTTAAGTAGTTCTAAGTTCTAGGGGACTGATGACCATAGATGTTAAGTCCCATAGTGCTCAGAGCCATTTGTTAGTTCCTTGTCCGTTTGCACACACGGCGATGATACAGTTTCTTATTGCTTGTTCGAAACAACCTAGTGACGTATTGCTGCAGTTTTAACAATCACTGTCTGTCTCTGCCACAAAATACTGCACTTTTGTTTAAGGTTTTTCATTTATAATGTCCGTTGTGCAATTTTTTGTAACAGCACATTCGTAACTTTGTTCGCTCTTTACCAAGGTGTGTGATAATTGAGTACATGGTCACAAATATTAAAATTTCGTATTAGTTTGCCCAAAAATCACCTATATTTATGTTCAAGTGCATTCTAGCCGGATTCAGGCATATTGTTCAATAACTCCTTTGAAACTATGTCTCACTTTACTTGCAAGGTCCTACGTAACCACAGTGTAGTCTCTGTAGGCTATCGTTGACTTGGGCTGTATCAGGCTAGCTCTTTTTACTAATTCGATCTGCACGTGCTTGAATTGAGGCTTCTTTGTGGGTAACTTTGCGTTACTTAAATTTGCAATAAGTTCGCCTCCCATGGTGCCCTCGGGTCACTACTGGGTGCATTACTCTCTTTGATAATACTGGGCCGGCCGAAGTGGCCGCTCGGTTCTAGGCGCTGCAGTCTGGAACCGCGAGACCACTACGGTCGCAGGTTCGAATCCTGCCTCGGGCATGGATGTGTGTGATGTCCTTAGGTTAGTTAGGTTTAACTAGTTCTAAGTTCTAGGGGACTAATGACCATAGAAGTTGAGTCCCATAGTGCTCAGAGCCATTTGAACCATTTTTTGATAATACTGGTTTGAAAATAAAGTTCTCAGGGTCTCATATTATTAATATTATTCTGGGTTCGGACCTGTCAATCTTACAGCTACACACATGTATATGTATATATACATGTAATAGAAAAGACTGTACTAAGAATTATTTCAAGTTTGACATACATATAGAATATTATGCAGTACACAAACTAATCACTACTAAAATGTTCCTCTTGACTGACGTCTGTCACAATTTAACACTACAAATAATTGCACTAATCAGGTTATCTGTGCAGACATTTAGAGCATGTTTAAGGTAACACTAATTAAAAAGAAAACATAACACAAATAATCATAAACAAAAGAGAAGGCCAATCATATTCTTACAACTAAATACTTCTAAACTAGCACATTATCTCTACAGATCACATCATTAATGTTCATTCATTTGCAAAAGAATGGTGTACCTTTTTACACATAACACATAGGACTATTAGTCATTTACTGTAGGAATATTTTCACATCCTTACGCGGATACAGTCCCCGTACTCTCCCTGATTTGGGATCTGCTAAGAGATAGCTGCTATTTCCTTCTTGGTCGAAGGAAGGGAGTATGAGGGTCGACAGTAGGTTTTGTGAGGCTTCACCTCGATATTGTATTGATATCCCTTAACAATTCCTGGTCGTTCTGAAACTACACCTGCATAGTCAGATAATAACTGTACCAAATCCTGCTGTTGCATTGAGTTCAAATTTTCGGACTGTGATACTTTGTTCACAAGTGCGTCCACATTTGCTTTTAATTGATCACCTTGTACGTCTGGATAATAGAGATTTTGTCCTAGAGAATGATTGTCTAAATGTAGTATCCACTGATTCCTACATTTTATGCTAATAGCATTACAATTAGGCGCAGGTACCTCTTCAGATCTGAGCATGGACAATTCTATCCTCCTACCCGTGTTCATCGAACTTAATTTTCCCCGAGAGAAATCGATTACTGCGTCCCTTTCTCTCAAAAAATCTACCCCCAAAATACAGGCTACCCTTAAACCCTTTACTACCAGGAACGAGCACGCTATGGCTTCTTCCCCTATATACATCTCTACCCGCTTTTGGAGTTTAATTATTTATCGCTGTGCACTGATGGCTCCAGTGACTTTGCAATTGTTCACAGGGAAAGTCAGCATACGCTTTTCTTTCCCCAGTACTCTGAACAAGTCCATACTCATGACACTGACATTAGCACCTGTATCTACTATTGCTTGCACATCAATATTGTTAATTTTGATCTCTATTATCGCTTGTACTTTGTCTTTGTGCTACTTTATGCTCGTGGGTGGTTCAGTTATTAATTCATGTCCCATCTGTACCCCGTTATTATACCCGAGGATACAGATTTCCGATGTTTTGTTCTGTGTCGGGCTGCTCTCACTCCAAACCTCAGTCGACGATGAAGAGCGTATCTCGGCTGAATCTAGTTTGTTGGATTATTGCTGGTGGATGGGTGTGGCTGCTCTGTGCCGCTGACCTCCACTATGTGTATGCTGCGTTGCGTCGGCCGCCACGGTTGCGCAATTCGCGCATTTTGTGGTGGCGGTCGGTTGTTGTCATATCTTTCACTGTTTTGCCGGTCCGGACTGGGCCTCTGGTTCTGTAGCCAAGTTCGGTTTGCATCGTTATAGGGATTGGTGTTCCACGGACCCCTGGCATTTTTCCATCTACTATTGCTTGGTGGGCCTGTTTCATAACGGTCATCGAACCTCCTTTTCCGGTCATTGTTCATCGGCGGACTATTGCCGTTCCGGTCTCTACCTCTATTCCCGTTTTGTACATAATCTTGTCTCCTATTGTTACCTCCGCCGTTTCCATTATTTGGTGGAGGCGTGTTATTTCGACCATTTCTGTAACCGTTTTCGTTACTTCTAGCCTGTTCAGAGGCTGCCTTAACATCCTCCCGAATCAGGTCAGCTGAGTCTAGAACAGACAAGAAATGTTCCATGTCGTTCTCCAGTACGTGTATAAGTTTTTCCTTTACGTGTATCGGCAAGTGTGATTTCAAAAGTCTGATCAAATCCCGGGATGAAATCTGCTCGTCCTAGTAACGGGTCTTATCGATGTATTTCTCAAAATATTTTCGCAAATTGCCCAATAGTGGAGAATACGGCTCTGGATTATGTACCTCTTTCCGTAATTTCTCCTGAATACATGTTGACCAATATTTGGCCAAGAATGCCTTTTCAAATTGCTCATATGTGTCGCAACTGTCAGCTGCTTCGGTTGCCCATAATGCAGCATCTCCTTGTATGTAAGACATAACGAACTGTATTTTCTGTGTATGACTCCAAACACTAGGCAAAATGTTTCTAAAACCCTTGATAAATACTACAGGGTGAACAGATTTCTTCTCCGTTGTTGTTGTTGTTGTTGTTGTTGTCTTCTTCAGTCCTGAGACTGGTTTGATGCAGCTCTCCATGCTACTCTATCCTGTGCAAGCTGCTTCATCTCCCAGTACCTACTGCAACCTACATCCTTCTGAATCTGCTTAGTGTACTCATCTCTCGGTCTCCCTCTACGAATTTTACCCTCCACGCTGCCCTCCAATGCTAAATTTGTGATCCCTTGATGCCTCAAAACATGTCCTACCAACCGATCCCTTCTTCTAGTCAAGTTGTGCCACAAACTTTTCTTCTCCCCAATCCTATTCAATACCTCCTCATTAGTTACGTGATCTATCCACCTTATCTTCAGTATTCTTCTGTAGCACCACATTTCGAAAGCTTCTATTCTCTTCTTGTCCAAACTAGTTATCGTCCATGTTTCACTTCCATACATGGCTACACTCCAAACAAATACTTTCAGAAACGACTTCCTGATACATAAATCTATATTCGATGTTAACAAATTTCTCTTCTTCAGAAACGCTTTCCTTGCCATTGCCAGTCTACATTTTATATCCTCTCTACTTCGACCATCATCAGTTATTTTACTTCCTAAATAGCAAAACTCCTTTACTACTTTAAGTGTCTCATTTCCTAATCTAATTCCCTCAGCATCACCCAATTTAATTTGACTACATTCCATTATCCTCGTTTTGCTTTTGTTAATGTTCATCTTATATCCTCCTTTCAAGACACTGTCCATTCCGTGCAACTGCTCTTCCAAGTCCTTTGCCGTCTCTGACAGAATTACAATGTCATCGGCGAACCTCAAAGTTTTTACTTCGTCTCCATGAATTTTAATACCTACTCCAAATTTTTCTTTTGTTTCCTTTACTGCTTGCTCAATATACAGATTGAATAACATCGGGGAGAGGCTACAACCCTGTCTCACTCCTTTCCCAACCACTGCTTCCCTTTCATGCCCCTAGACTCTTATTACTGCCATCTGGTTTCTGTACAAATTATAAATAGCCTTTCGCTCCCTGTATTTTACCCCTGCCACCTTTAGAATTTGAAAAAGAGGATTCCAGTCAACATTGTCAAAAACTTTCTCTAAGTCTACAAATGCTAGAAACGTAGGTTTGCCTTTTCTTAACCTATCTTCTAAGATAAGTCGTAAGGTCAGTATTGCCTCACGTGTTCCAACATTTCGACGGAATCCAAACTGATCCTCCCCGAGGTCTGCATCTACCAGTTTTTCCATTCGTCTGTAAAGAATTCGGGTTAGTATTTTGCAGCCGTGGTTTGTTAAACTGATAGTTCGGTAATTTCCACATCTGTCAACACCTGCTTTCTTTGGGATTGGAATTATTATATTCTTCTTGAAGTCTGAGGGTATTTCGCCTGTCTCATACATCTTGCTCACCAGGTGGTAGAGTTTTGTCATGACTGGCTCTCCCAAGGCCGTCAGTAGTTCTAATGGAATGTTGTCTACTCCGGGGGCCTTGTTTCGACTCAGGTCTTTCAGTGCTCTGTCAAACTCTTCACGCAGTATCGTATCTCCCATTTCGTCTTCATCTACATCCTCTTCTATTTCCATAATATTGTCCTCAAGTACATCGCCCTTGTATAAGCCTCCTATATACTCCTTCCACCTTTCTGCCTTCCCTTCTTTGCTTAGAACTGGGCTGCCATCTGAGCTCTTGATATTCATACACGTGGTTCTCTTCTCTCCAAAGGTCTCTTTAATTTTCCCGTAGGCAGTATCTATCTTACCCCTAGTGAGATAAGCTTCTACATCCTTACATTTGTCCTCTAGCCATCCCTGTTTAGCCATTTTGCACTTCCTGTCGATCTCATTTTTGAGACGTTTGTATTCCTTTTTGCCTGCTTCATTTACTGCATTTTTATATTTTCTCCTTTCATCAATTAAATTCAATATTTCTTCTGTTACCCAAGGATTTCTAGCAGCCCTCGTCTTTGTACCTACTTTATCCTCTGCTGCCTTCACTACTACATCCCTCAGAGCTACCCATTCTTCTTCTACTGTATTTCTTTCCCCTATTCCTGTCAATTGTTCCCTTATGCTCTCTCTGAAACTCTGTACAACCTCTGGTTCTTTCAGTTTATCCAGGTCCCATCTCCTTAATTTCTCACATTTTTGCAGTTTCTTCAGTTTTAATCTACAGGTCATAACCAATAGATTGTGGTCAGAGTCCACATCTGCCCCTGGAAATGTCTTACAACTTAAAACCTGGTTCCTAAATCTCTGTCTTACCATTATATAATCTATCTGATACCTTTTAGTATCTCCAGGGTTCTTCCACGTATACAACCTTCTTTCATGATTCTTAAACCAAGTGTTAGCTATGATTAAGTTGTGCTCTGTGCAAAATTCTACTAGGCGGCTTCCTCTTTCATTTCTTAGCCCCAATCCATATTCACATACTATGTTTCCTTCTCTCCCTTTTCCTACACTCGAATTCCAGTCGCCCATTACTATTAAATTTTCGTCTCCCTTCACTATCTGAATAATTTCTTTTATTTCATCGTACATTTCTTCAATTTCTTCATCACCTGCAGAGCTAGTTGGCATATAAACTTGTACTACTGTAGTAGTTGTGGGCTTCGTATCTATCTTGGCCTCAATAATGCGTTCACTATGCTGTTTGTAGTAGCTTACCCGCATTCCTATTTTACTATTCATTATTAAACCTACTCCTGCATTACCCCTATTTGATTTTGTGTTTATAACCCTGTAGTCACCTGACCAGAAGTCTTGTTCCTCCTGCCACCGAACCTCACTAATTCCCACTATATCTAACTTTAACCTATCCATTTCCCTTTTTAAATTTTCTAACCTACCTGCCCGATTAAGGGATCTGACATTCCACGCTCCGATCCGTAGAATGCCAGTTTTCTTTCTCCTGATAACGACATCCTCCTGAGTAGTCCCCGCCCGGAGATCCGAATGGGGGACTATTTTACCTCCGGAATATTTTACCCAAGAGGATGCCATCATCATTTAATCATACAGTAAAGCTGCATGTCCTCGGGAAAAATTACGGCTGTAGTTTCCCCTTGCTTTCAGCCGTTCGCAGTACCAGCACAGCAAGGCCGTTTTGGTTAATGTTGCAAGGCCAGATCAGTCAATCATCCAGACTGTTGCCCCTGCAACTACTGAAAAGGCTGCTGCCCCTCTTCAGGAACCACACGTTTGTCTGGCCTCTCAACAGATACCCCTCCGTTGTGGTTGCACCTACGGTACGGCCAGGTGTATCGCTGAGGCACGCAAGCCTCCCCACCAACGGCAAGGTCCATGGTTCATGGTTCATGGTTCATGGTTCTGAAACTGTCGGTTTTTTATCAGGCTTTCTTCAATCACTATTTTGGAGTGACATTTGTTCATAGCGGCGTACATAGTACAATTAAATGTCATTTCATTTTATTAATAGTGTGTGTGCTGCCAGGGAATAAGCGGAGAGATAGTCACTTTTCGTGTGCCGTTGTCAAAGTTTTAATTCGCACGCGAATAAATTTTTCAGCTCACATAGGAGTACGTTGTGCCCAACTGCCACTTGCATAGTAACTGCAAACGAAAGCAAACTGTTCCTGCCTTAGCTGCAAGTTTTATATGGATCCTTCCTCCAACAGGATAAAAGTCTCCAACCCAAAACCTTAGAAACAGTGGTTCAAAACTGGTTCAAATGGGTCTAAGCACTATGGGACTTTGTATCTGAGGTCATCAGTCCCCTATACTTAGAACTACTTTAACCTAACCGACCTAAGGACATCACGCACATCCATACCCGAGGCCGGATTCGAACCTGCGACCATAGCAGCAGCGCGGTTCCGGAGAAACAGTGGTCTACAGGATTAATTTCAAAGGACAATATGAATACAGAAATGAGGGTTTTGTAGCTGTATCTAGAAGGTGTTACCTAGAAGTACGAGGGTTGGAACTTAAACAGTGGCAACTATTTATTCACAACCGATACAAAAGATTGACACGTTTTACGTTTGCGTCTGTTAGGGTCCTTCAGAGTAATCACCAGCGTTGTGTAGAACCCGTTGCCAGCGTTGTGGAAGGCGTTGTATACCGATAGCACAGCGTGTTCTGTTGATGGTGCGAATGGTGCGGTCTGCTGCCTGTCGGATCTCTGGGACACTTCCGAAGCGAATGCCACGAAGTGGTTCCCTCATCTTCTGAATCAAATCACAGTCACAAGGACTTAATTCAGGCGAGTATTAGGGATGGTACAGAACTTCCCAGTCCCATCGACCGTACAGAGCAGCCACAGCTTGCATTGTATGCGCCCGCTCACTGTCCTGCAGAATGATGGGTGGGTTGCGCAGAAAGCGTCGCCGATTCTTTCGCATAGCTGGTCGCAGGTGACGCTCCAAAGACGAACAGTAATACTGTGCTTTGATGGTCTGCCGTGGAAGAACGTAATGCGTCAGGGTAACACCATCACAATCGTACACAAGATTGACTATAACTTTCATCGTACTGGGTCTCTGACGCATTTTCGACTTTCGCGGCGACCGACAATGACGTCATTGGTTGGACTGGCGTTTCAGTTTTAGCTCGTACGATGTTGCCCATGTCTCATGCAGTGTTACGATACAGCGGAAGAAAGCCTCTCCAAAGCTTTCCAAGTGCATCTGAGCAGCATCGTAACGCACCCATTTCTCCATTGGAGTCAGTTGATGCGGACCTCGTCGTGATGCAATATTTCGCATGCCCAGGCGTGACTTTAAGATGCGAAGCAGATTCGTATGCGCTAATCCGGTTTCGTGGGCGAGCGCGCAAATCGTATGGCGTCGATCACAGTCCACTAACGCGGCAACAGGATGCACTTACTCTTCAGAGACGCCAGGACGACTTGCCCGATGTATGTCTGCCACAGTTTGCCGACCTTCGTTGAAGGCTTTTACCCAATCTGCCACTGTTCTGTACGGCAATGCCGATTCCCCGCACGCCTCTTGAAGACCTTGATGACACTGTCGTGCAGTACGACCTCTGGCACATTCAATCTGGATCCAACTCCGTTGTTCCTGTTTCGAAAACGTAATGACACTGTTACGTTAGACCGCTCGCTCACAGGTGTCTCTGTTTCCCTCGATTGTGCGCACGTCGGTGTGGTGGGACGGGCTAGTTTATTTGTTCGGAGCTAAGGTAGGGATGATGTCAACAACGTGTGCTGTCAACGACAATAGTAGATTCCATTGCGTAGTGTCTCCACAGCAGTGTTGCCACTATTTGAGTTCCAGCCTACGTATGTTGATGTGACATTTCCCTCGCTTAAGAATGGCCCATACTGCCACTTCATGACTTACGTAAGTTTGCTGCACAAGTCGCAGTGTACTCTACGCCTTGCCACTTACTTCCCCAGACTCTGCCAGCCGCCCTACATCTACATCTACATTTACATCCATACTCCGCATTCTACCACTCGGTGCGTGGGGGAGGGTACCTCGTACCACAACTAGCATCCTCTCTCCCTGTTCCACTCCCAAACATAACGAGGGAAAAATCACTGCCTATATGCCCTGTACGAGCCCTAATCTCCCTTGTATTATCTTTGTGGTCTTTCCGCGAAATGTAAGTTGGCGGCAGTAAAATTGCACTGCAGCCAGGCTCAAATGCTGGTTCTCTAAATTTCCTCAGTAGTGATTCACGAAAAGAACGCCTCCTTTCCTCTAGAGACACTCACCCGAGTTCCTGAAGCATTTCCGTACCTACCAGTAACAAATATAGCAGGCCGCCTCTGAATTGCTTCTGTGTCCTCCCTCAATCCGACCTGATGGGGATCCCAAACACTCGAGTGATACTCAAGAATAGGTCGTATTAGTGTTTTATAAGTGGTCTCCTTTACAGATGAACCACATCTTCCCAAAATTCTACCAATGAACCGAAGACGACTATCCGCCTTCCCCACAACTGCCCTTACGTGCTTGTCCCACTTCCTATCGCTCTGCGATGTTACGCCCAAATATTTAATCGACGTGACTGTGCCAAGCGCTACAGTACTAATGGAGTATTCAAACATTACAGGATTCTTTTTCCTATTCATCTGCATTAATTTACATTTATCTATATTTAGAGTTAGCTGCCAGTCTTTACACCAATCACAAATCCTGTCCAAGTCATCTGGTATCCTCCTACAGTCACTCACTCGACGACACCTTCCCGTACACACCACAGCATCTTCAGCAAACAGCCGCACATTGCTATCCACCCTATCCAAAAGATCATTTATGTAGATAGAAAACAACAGCGGACCTACCACACTTGCCTGGGACACTCCAGATGATACCTTCACCTCCGATGAACATTCACCATCGAGGACAACGTACTGGGTTCTATTACTTAAGAAGTCATCGAGCCACTCACCTACTTGGGAACCAATCCCATATGCTCGTACCTTAGTTAGGAGTCTGCATTGGGGCACCGAGTCAAACGCTTTCCGGAAGTCGAGGAATATGGCATCCGTCTGATACCCTTCATCCATGGTTCGCGAGGTATCATGTGAAAAAAGGGCGAGTTGCGTTTCGCAGGAGCGATGATTTCTAATGCCGCGCTGATGCATGGACAGCAACTTCTCTGTCTCAAGGAAATTCATTATATACAAACTGAGAATACGTTCAAGAATCCTGCAACAAACCGACGTTAAGGATGTTGGTCTGTAATTTTGAGGATCCGTCCTTCTAAACTTCTTACACACAGGCGTCACCTGCGCTTCTACGAGTCGCCATTTGAAAAACTTGTTCATCTCCTCTGACCCTAGCGGTGCGCCATGTTAACAGCTACGGAGGTTCCGCCAGTTCGAGCCCTCCCTACCGTGGCCAGCAGCAAACAAACAGGCGGCCGCTGCTTTGAATCGCGCGTTAAAACGCCACCTGTGCAAGCACTGGCCGCGCGTAAAAGCAGCTTTACTAGGGGCCCGTCCCTCTCTCCGTCGCCCTATAACTCTCCGTCGCTCTTTGTGACCAGTGGACGGTGTAACACCAACTGCGTCCCTCTTCGCCCTTCTATTTAATGTTGCAACGACGCTTTGACGACTATTGATTACAGGGGAAACACTTTCCTTTGAGACAAGATAGTTTGTATGTACGTACAGGAAACAAACGTTTAATATTTGGGGTAACAGACCTTATTTATTTACACTTCGGAAGATGTAAGGGGGCGGTCGAAAAGTTTCCGTTCTAAGGTCGTAAGTCCAGAATTAGAACGCCAAACAGACTAAACCGCAGTGGGTATTGAGGCAATCATCTTACCGACACGTCAGGTTGAAGGTACCCTTTCGGTAAGATACCGTGTGGTAAAGTTCGTAACTTCCTGTTGTACATCCTCTCCCGACAGGAATCAACGAGCCTTCAAGTCGTTTTTTTTTTTTTTTTTTTAAGGGACCGAAGCCGTGATAATTGCAGGAGGAGATATGGGGACTATAAAGCGAGTACATCTACATCTACACCCAACGGTGTGTGGCGGAGGGCACTTTACGTGCCACTGTCATTACCTCCATTTTCTGTTCCAGTCGCGCACGGTTCGCGGGAAGAACGACTGTCTGAAAGCCTCCGTGCGCGCTCCAATCTCTCTAATTTTACATTCGTGATCTCCTCTGGAGGTATAAGTAGGGGGAAGCAATATATTCGATACCTCTTCTAAAAACGCACCCTCTCGAAACCTTGCGAGCAAGCTACACCGCGATGCAGAGCAGAGCGCCTCTCTTGCAGAGTCTGCCACTTGAGTTTGCTAAACATCTCCGTAACGCTATCACGGTTCCCAAATAACCCTGTCACGAAATCCTTTGGATCTTCTCTATCTCCTCCGTCAACCCGATCGGGTACGGATCCCACACTGATGAGCAATACTCAAGTGTAGGTCGAACGAGTGTTTTGTAAGCCACCTCCTTTGTTGATGGCCTACATTTTCTAAGGACTCTCCCAATGAATCTCAACCTGGTACCCGCCTTACCAACAATTAATTTTATATGATCATTCCACTTCAAATCGTTCCGCACGCATACTCCCAGATATTTTACAGAAGTAACTGCTACGAGGGTTTGTTTCGCTATCATATAATCATACAATATAGGATCCTTCTTTCTATGTATTCGCAATACATTACATTTGTCTATGTTAAGCGTCAGTTGCCACTCCCTACACCAAGTGCCTATCCGCTGCAGATCTTCCTGCATTTCGCTACAATTTTCTAATGCCTCAACTTCTCTGTATACTACAGTATCAACCGCGAAAAGACGCGTGGAACTTCCGACACTATCCACTAGGTCATTTATATATATTGTGAAATTCGAGTGTCACCTACTTCTACGTTATGATATTTGCGATATGGGCTGTGCGTTATCATTAGGCAACGGCATCGCTTGTCACAGTCTCTGTTTATACATAATGGACAGGGGACATCAGTTGGTCAAATAATTATCAATTAATTTCACCAACAGCTTTGTAACTGATATTTTATTTTGACTACGATATTATCATACAGTGGCATGTGTTCCTAGATGTCGTGAATTGAAACCCGTGCCGGCCGGTGTGACCGAGCGGTTCTAGGCGCTTCAGTCTGGAACCGCGCGACCGCTACGGTCGCAGGTTCGAATCCTGCCTCGGCCATAGATGTGTGTGATGTCTTTCGGTTAGTTAGGTTTAAGTAGTTCTAAGTTCTAGGGGACTGATGACCTCAGATGTCAATTCACGTAGTGCTCAGAGGCATTTGAACCAATTTTTTTAAAACCGAATTTCAAGTGCTTCATTCAAAGACTTGATTGCACTCAAGTCATATAATTAATCACTTGGAATTCGGATTTGAATTTTCGACATTCGGGAATATATGGCACTGTATGACAATGTCCTTTATTTTTGAGGGTTGCATATGGGGCCTGAAGATATCATAGTGGAATGCGGAAACTGATACTGCAAATAAAATAATATCTCAGTTACATGCCTGCTGGCGAATTTCATTTATTTTTTCCTTGTCACAGTTTTCTCAGACGTTTCGCCTTAATTGCACGACGTACTCTCTCCTCTGCCCAGTTATGTCGAATCGTGACCGGCACGAAACTTTATTCGACAACGGTGTTATTCGTCATACGTGCTATCCCGTACACTTTCTTCATTCTCTGATGGATGTATAACGGGTTTGTCCTTTGCCAGCCTAGAAGAGACCAACAGCACGTTAGTCCTGTCTAGACGCATTTGGTAATGGCGTCGCCATAGTTCTACTTTCCGCATTTACCACACGCACGTCGTAAAGAGACGAATGCCCCACTAACAGCGTGTATACAAGTCGGTGCTTATTTTAATCGCACAGAAGTCTTGCTGTTTTTCATCTTCGCTGCAGAAGTGTCCTCAAACGGAAACTTTTTAGATCCACAAAATTCCGGGCGTGCAGCCGCATAAATTAGACTTACTCTAAAATTTATGCTGAATACTGCCCAGTCTCGGCCCACTCTGAAGATGGCTGGACGGCATTCGGCCGAAATAGGAGTATTAGAAGAAGAAGTCGAATTTATGTGGCTGCCCGCCCGAAAATTTGCGCCGCTAGAATACGGAAACGTTTTAATCTCCCCTTATACTGCGGCTCATATAAAAGCTATTCTGGTCTACGTTCGGAGACTTCCGCGGCCAGTCAGTTGTCATAAAAGTTCACACAGCCGCATCATGTTCATATCACATATGCCTACAAAATGTAATGGTGATAAAAACTAAAAGGAAAGTTCTTATAATTTCATGTCCAGAAACCAATACCTGTTGAGGTATGTTCCTCTATGTTCTCTCATTCCCAACTGTCTGTTACATAGACTCTGTCTATTATTATAGACATTGCTACATCCTGACACACCCTTCAGTCCTTCTTCAGAGTGACTCACGCACTATTTCAAGTACACATGGCTCCATTCTGATTGCATCACATCCATTGGCCACACTGTCCTGTAACTAAAGATCATTTTACATGGATTGGGCACACGTCAATGCTTCTAAATGTCTCCTTACTCAGGAATCGAACGGATTTATGTGCGGTGAATGGGCAGGCCATGCTACGAGATCTCCTAGATCAGTCTATCGCCACTGACATATTGCGGTGAAATATTATAGAACATTCTATAGAAAATAGGCTAATGTCCTGCCGTACATGAATCACACCTGTTGACTTTATGTCAGTCATGTTCTTCTATAGCGTTGGTAATTCATTTCACAGAAATCGACCATTAATCTGTTTGGTGAGGTGTATGTCTCAGTGTCTCAGTAAGCCAGTCATCGACAATTTCTACACATACATTGATAATTAAGTGGTAGATCTACTGATGAGTCACTTCCATGACTAAGCCATGTGCATCTGCCCAGACGTACATATTGTGGTAATTTACTGCGTCCTTTCTTGTGAATCCTGCACAGTCCATCCATTACTACAAACGACTCGTCACAAATGAACCGGTCCAAATACTAACACGTTTCTGGAGTAACCTTTTTCCTAGTTGTGGCCAATATTAATTGAAGGAGGATGTAACATTTTTTTTTAACCGCCTGCATAATTGTCACCAACTTTTCGGTCATGGTTGCAGTGGCGTTCCTCACTCTTTCCTCGTAATCCATTCTATCCATTGCCCATGTACATTTCGTCAGGACTCATAAATTGGGAATGACGTTTCCTGACAATTAAAAACCATTATTGAAATGATTGGTTTCCAGTAGTGGAAAGAGTGAGGATGTGGTGGTGTCTGTCTCTCACAGTAATCGCCAGACTGCCAGTCATCGACAGATTGTAGATTCCGGTTTTCGTCAACAACGTACCCCCCTCCGCCCCCCTCATCGGTTAGGCTCTCCCTCAGTACAGCCAGGTCAGGCAGGTTGCCTACCCTGCAGACATCAACAGCATGACGATAACACATTCAAGATCAAAATAAACATATCTGCATTATTTCGTTAAGAAGAAAACAGAGTTCGACAAACTACCTTGTCAGCCGATACCATCTGGCAGCTGAACTATGATTCTAGTGATTAGAAAGATCAGAGTTATACGAGCGGTGGTCCTCTAATTGCCTAGGAGTGGTCATTGAGTTACATTTGACTGAGCATCAAGAGTTCTGCTCAGGTTTGCGAATGTTTACAGACTGGACTATGCCCAGAAAGCTGGGTAGCCTCGATTGGACTTTGAATCAGGAATATATAATGTATCTATTTTTGACCTTACTTCTACCTGATCTTATTGAATTTCTATCTGTTGTTTTGAGTAACCTCTTACGAATCTATCTGTATACACTGTGTCTCGAATTAATGTGACTAATAACGATACTGTTTTTTGCAGCTACGAATTCACGTTGGAGAAACTGACACTTACTTGGAATGCAATACAGCACTCTGTGGCTGCTATCACAACACTCGTGTAGAACACGCTTTCTGCAGCTGCAGTTTCTAGCTGTTAAGGCCTAAGTCTTCTGTTTTCGTGCATCTGTTGGGCTTCGATACCTTATGGCCTACTGGTGGTTCAAATGGCTCTGAGATCTATGAGACTTAACTTCTAAGGCCATCAGTCCCCTAGAACTTAGAACTAGTTAAACGTAACTAATCTAAGAACATTACACACATCCATGCCCGAGGCAGGATTCAAACTGCGACCTTAGCGGTAGCGCGGTTCCAGATTGTAGCGCCTAGAACCACTCGGCCACTTCAGCCGGCCAATGGCCGACTGATGTTCTATTTTTTGTTGTGGTCTTCAGTCCTGAGACTGGTTTGATGCAGCTCCCCATTCTACTCGATCCTGTGCAAGCTTCTTCATCTCGCAGTACTTACCGCATCCTACATCCATCTGAATCTGCTAGGTCTCCCTCTACGATTTTTGCCATCCACGCTGCCCTGCAATACTTAATTCGTGACCCCTTCATACTTCAGAAAATGTCATACCAACCGATACCTTCTTCTAGTCTATTTGTCCTGCAAATTTCTCATCTCCCCAATTCTATTCAGTACCTCCCCATTAGTTATATGATCCACCCACCTAATCTTCAGCATTCTTCTGTAGCACCCCATTTCGAAAAGCTTCTATGCTCTTCTTATCCAAACTATTTATCGTCCATGATTTTTCACTTCCATACATGGCTACACTCCATACAAATACTTTCAGAAACGACTTCCTGACACTTAAATCCATACACGATGTTAACAAAATTCTCTTCCTCAGAAACGCTTTCCTTGCTATTTCCAGTCTACATTTTATATCCGCTCTACTTCGACCATCATCAGTTATTTTACTCCCCAAATAGCAAAACTCATCTACTACTTTGTCTCATTTCCTAATCTAATTCCCTCAGCATCACTCGGCTTAAATCGACAACATTCAATTATCCTCGTTTTGCTTTTGTTGATGTTCATCTTATATCCTCCTTCCAAGATACTGTCCATTCCGTTCAACTGCTCTTCTACGTCCATCTCAGTCTCTTGACAGAATTACAATGTCATAGGCAATCCTCAAAGTATTTATTTCTTGTCCATGGATTTTAATCCCGACTCGGAAGTCTGCTTTTGTTTCCTTTAATGCTTACTGAATATACAGATTGAATAACATCGTGGATAGGCTACAACCCCGTCTCACTCCCTTCCTAGCCACTGCTTCCTTTTGATGCCCCTCATCTCTTATAACTGCAATCTGGTTTCTGTACAAATTGTAAATAGCGTTTCGCTCCCTGTATTTTACCCCTGTCACCTACAGAATTTGAAAGAGAGTATTCCAGTCAACATTCTGAAAAGCTTTCTGTAAGTCTACAAATGCCAGAAACGTGGGTTTGCCTTTCCTTAATATATCTTCTAAGATACGTCGTAGGGTCAGTATTCCCTCATGTGTTCCAAAATTTATACGGAATCCAAACTGATTTTCCCCGAGGGCGGCTTCTACTAGTTTTTCCATTCGTCTGTAAAGAAGTCGCGTTAGTATTTTGCTGCTGTGACTTATTAAACTGATAGTTCGGTAATTTTCACATCTGCCAACACTTGCTTTCTTTGGGACTGGAATTATTATATTCTTCTTGAAGTCTGAGGATATTTCGCCTGTCTCATACATCTTGCTCAGAGTTTTGTCGAGGCTGGCTCTCCTAAGGCTGCCAGTAGTTCTAATGGAATGTTGTGTTCTCCCGGGGCCTTGTTTCCACTTAGGACTTTCAGTGCTGTGTCAAACTCTTCGCGCAGTATCATATCTCCCATTTCATCATCATCTACGTCCTCATCCATTTCAATATTATTGTCCTCAAGTACATCGCTCTTGTATAGACCCTCTATACACTCCTTCCACCTCTCTGCTTGTTCTCTGCAGTGGCCTCCCTGTTCTTGCACTTAAATAACCGCAGCTGGTTGGTAAACATGGGATTTCGTAGAATCTGTGAGTTCTTAAGCTTTCTCGGGGACTCAACTGTTTGCATTGCTCTCGGGTGTCCATTTCCGAGCTATTACGTCTCCCCCATCGTTCTACGCGACAGAGCGTGCGGTCGGGTTGTTGGGGAAGAATGGCTACCGATGAGAGTATATAGCAGATGCGTCCTACTGGAAACACTCATTCTATAGGTATCACACTGTAGAAACACCGTGTTTCGTAGAAGGGTTTGACACCGGTGAGCACTACAAACTACTCGATGTATTATATTGCTGTAGTCTTTTTGGCCTTAGTAGTGTTGCACATGTCGAATGCACCGATCGTTCAACATGATATACGACCCTATGTGCCGGCTTGTTTCACATAAATGCTCCACACTTACAAGGGGAAGGGCACAAATACGTCCAACCGACTCAGTTCATGTCGCTGTACCCCCTAAAGTAAACGAAGAAGATATTTTGGCTTTCTTTTATTTTTACTTATGTTAGCGACTTAAAACCCATGAATGGCACATGAAATGTCCTTTATGTGGATTGATTGCTTGTTTCGGCTAAAACTCTAGCCATGTTCAGATCATAAAACATTCTTGATTAGTGTTGGTGCCATTGCGGCTTCAACCGTCATCAAAATCTTTCTAGAAATGACAACCACATGCATATTTAAAACAGATTTTCAACGTTCGTGGCCTGTGTAACTAAACGATACCTATAAAATGGACGAGTAACGCCATTAAAACTTCATAAGTGACACAGTATCTACATCAATTCGTTATGTCATTTACTAAGTTTCAATCGCAAAACGTGTTCCTTTTAGAAGCATCGTTCAGATACATACAATGGCCACGAACGATGAAAAGCTATTTCTAATTACGTATATTTCTGTCAATTTAAAGCCGGCAGCGGTGGTCTCGCGGTTCTAGGCGCGCAGTCCGGAACCGTGCGACTGCTACGGTCGCAGGTTCGAATCCTGCCTCGGGCATGGATGTGTGTGATGTCGTTAGGTTTAAGTAGCTCTAAGTTCTAGGGCACTAATGACCACAGCAGTTGAGTCCCATAGTGCTCAGAGCCATTTTTTTGTCAATTTAAGAAAGATTTTAACGATGTGTGGAGTCCTAACAACACTATTCAAGAATATTTGATGATATGAGGTTCACTAGATTGTAATCCGAAACTAGTGATCAATCCAAATAAGATTTCATGTGCGATCTTATCTTTTTGGTTTATCATGCCCTAACTTAAATAAAAGATTTACCAAAGGTTGCGGATCTCGTGGTTGAAAATGTAAACAAACTTGATATAGTTGCTCGTTACTCCCATTCCTCTTCACCGATTTTGACAAAACCATCCTCAAAGTTGACGAGCTTCAAAAATGGCTCTGGGCACTATGGGACTTTAACATCTATGGTCATTAGTCCCCTATGACTTAGAACTACTTAACTAACCTAAGGACATTACACAACACCGTTATCATGACGCAGAGAAAATCCCTGACCCCGCCGGGAATCGAACCCGGGCGTGGGAGGTTGACGAGGCACAACAGAATAAAAATTGATGGGATCGCCAGATAATAGAAGGTCTTGCGGTTTTCTAGGAGATATATGAGGACCAGGAACACATATTTTACGGAAATTCTGTAAATAGCCCGTTATGGCTGCCTCATAAGGTTAACGCCATGAAACGAAAGTGACCGTAACAGCGTAGAAGCTCTCCGTTGAAGGCATACCTAGAGACAGAGGGGAAAAGAAGTTCAGGTAGTGCTGTGGGAACCTGCTCCTCAAAAAGGTCATATTTATCGTTCGCAGAGATACTGTATGCCTTCACTATCGTTAAAAGAAGAAAATGTTTTGGTTCCGTACGTGAACAAGAAAATTGTTACTGAATTAGTCCAAATCAAGACGAATGTCTCAGCCCTCCCACACTTAGAGGAAGAACTTAAGCAGAAATATGTTCTTCGCTACCAGTATTTCACTGGTATGACAACTTACGATGTTCTAGGATCTTCAAACGAAACATGACAGACCTGAGCTTCAGTCACGGCCAATTACAGATACATTTCCATCACGTTGATGTTACACCATCACTGCGTGCTTTGTCGAAGACGATGGCACTAGCAAAATCACATTTGATTTAATAAATCCATATGTTTTCTCAAACACCTTTCGCTGTATCTAATTAAACTGAGTTATCTTCAGCGGACTTTTAGAGCATCATTACTATCTCAAAGGAAGTACACTGAAGAGCCAAAGAAACTGGTACACCTGCCTAATATCTCGTAGAGGCCCCCTGACGGTGCAGAAGTGTCGCAACACGATGTACAATGGACTCGACTAATGCCATTAATGCTGCAGGACTTTCCATAAATTCGTAAGAGTACGAGGGGACGTAGATCTCATCTGAACAGCACACTTCGTTGCATCCCAGGTATGCTCAGTAACGTTCGTGTCTGGGGAGTTTGGTGAACAGCGAAAGTGCTTAAACTTAAAAGTGTGTATCTTGAGCCAGTCTGTTGAAGTTCTGGAAGTGTGGGGTGTCGCACTGTTCTGCTGGAATTGTCCAAGTCATTCGGAATGCACAATGGACGTGAATGAATGCAGGTGATAAGACAGGATGCTTACCTACACGTGTCACCTGTCAGAGTCATATCTAGACGTGCCAGGGGTCTCATATTACTGACTTTATCCGCCCCAAGTCATTACAGAGCCTCCACCAGGATGAACACACCGCTACTGACATGAAGGGTCCATGGATTCATGAGGTTTTCTCCATACCTGTACATGTCGAGCCGCTCGACACAATCTGAAACGACACTCGTCCGAGCAGGCAACATGCTTCCAGTCATCAACAGTCCAATGTCGGTGTTGACGGTCCAAGGTGAGGAGTAAAGTTTTGTATCATGCAGTATTCAAGTGTACAAGAGTGGGCCTTCCGCTCCGAAAGTTCATATCGATGATGTTTCGTTTAATATTTCGCACGATGATACTTGGTGATGGTCCAGCATTGAAATCTGTAGCAATTTCCACAAGGGTTGCACAATATTGATAGTCTGGCATTGTAGCAGCAGTAACCGATCTAATAGCACCAGACAGTTGTTGTCTTAAAAAGGCGTTGCCGATCGCAACGCCGTGTTATGTCTCAGTATTCGAATACGCATGCCTATAGAAATTTCTTAGGCCCTTCAGGGTATAATGTATACAAAATTTTATGCATGTTTATCTTGAACATAACGTGCCATTAATAGTGAAGCGTTTATAACGTTCTGTGGAAACCAAAAAAGGCATGAAACTGCTTATGTGATTGTACTAAGAGTTATCGATGTAACAGTGCTGACTACAAGCGGGGAAATTATACCATTTCTTTAAGAAACTAATCTGGAGGAAGGAAAACTGGCCGAGCGACAAAGACATTTTACCGATGAGTAGGTGACATGTGTTCGAGCCTTGCTTGCATGCTCCTGTTGCTTTTCTTTCCATCTGCATTTTTGGCTGTATTGAAACTGGTGTGAATCGGAGAGTTAGTAAGATAAATAAATCAATATCATACAATAAAAAGATAAGTAAACAAATTTCTGAAACAAATTGAGTTAGTTGAGGATGAAAACTTTAAATCTTGTCGTACGAGGACAAATTCGGGAACGATTACGTCTAATTTGACACACGGGACCAGGGACGGTTGTCCACCAATGATTAATGCATTTCTTGAAATAATACAACGATATTCGATAACGTACGCATTTTGCTGTATTAATTTCCAGATCATCACTTTTTCATATTAAGTTGTTCACTGTAATTTTTCAACTGCACAGTCTTAATAATAGAGGACGAACAGCCTTCGACAGCAACGACATAAATATTTGTGAACTTTTCACAAAGGATGTAAAGCGGGAACTGAGAGACGCTGTGTTTTGGTTTGTGCAAGAATGGCAAGACAGAGATATTGCCAATGCATTACACGAAACAGGCAGTTCTGCTGTTACTCGGTGTTCCAAATTGATGGCAGAGGCTATCGTCGAGCAAATTTTGGACCGGTAGAAGGTAAATGGCTTTGTTGATGATGAACTGAATTGTGAAAACTAAGCAGAAGGTGACGAAGTGGAAGATGCCACGACCAGTGAATTTGAAAATCCTTCACAGACTTGCCCACGTCGCAGTCAAGCTTTGCTCCCGCTTGAGGAAAAGAAAAATGGTAACGCTGGCCAAAGAGTGTCGAAATGGAATCTCCAAAACGACCGACGAAATGAGCCATAATGGCTGTAAAAAAGAAGAATTTGACATACTGGGAAAGAGACGTCATTAAAAAGAGGAATGCATGACAAATTTAACTAGATGCACTCTTAAAAAAGTGCAACACAAAGGAATTAACCAAATGGGATGGATATCGGTACATGTGACGCACATGTGCAGAGAAACAAATGTTTTACAGTTTCTGAAAAGTTGGATGACTTATGGAAAGGAAAGAACCACACTAATTAAGCAAATCAAAAAGCGCGTTGTCACGCTTCTGCCCATTATGCAAGCAGTTCTCAGCTTATCACAGATTGATGGAGTTGTTGCATGTCTTCCTGAGAGATACCGTGCCAAATACTGTGCATCGGAGCGTTAGATTGTCCAAACCCAGAGATAGGGCACTGCCCATAATGCTCCAAACGTTCTGGATTGTAGAGAGATCCGGTGGCCTTCCTGGCCTACGTAGGGTTTCTAAAGCACGAAGACCAGCAGTAGAAACTTTCGCCGTGTCGCTGGCGGGCATTATCTTGTTGAAATGTCTTGGAACAAAACGCGGCATTCAATATCGACGATGTAAAGCTCCTCTGTAAGCGCATCTTCTAATATAAGTCGTAGGCTCTGATTTTGCCTCACGTGTTCCAAAATTTATCCGGAATCCAAACTGATCTTTCGCTTCTACCACTTTTTCCAGTCTTCTCTAAAGTATTCGTGTTAATATCTTGCATGACGACTTATTAAACCAATA
The DNA here is from genome assembly GCF_023897955.1 of Schistocerca gregaria. Taxonomy (NCBI): domain Eukaryota; kingdom Metazoa; phylum Arthropoda; class Insecta; order Orthoptera; family Acrididae; genus Schistocerca; species Schistocerca gregaria. The sequence continues at coordinate 924,816,960 of NC_064922.1, read as the reverse complement.
GTTCTCTAATTTTCACACCTTTCAGCAACTGCTTTCTTTGGATTTGGAATTAAATATTACGTAAACGCCAGTATTCTTTTCAAATTTTAAAGAACTGCTTTCAAAGCAAAAATCTAATTTCAAATGAAATAAAAACAAACTGGTTGCATGACTTATCGGTGCCTTGCTTGCCAGACATTTGAACTGTGTACTTCAAAGGATGTGGATCTGTCATTCATTTATCGCGTCATCTAAACAGAAGTATGTGTACATATGTACACTGTTAGGCTGTTCAACAACAGAGTAATGTTGTGCGTGTGGACACTTCGAGCTCCAGAATGTGCTTTGTAACAGTACGGTTTTTATTTGTCACGTGTTGTTGTTGTGGTCTTCAGTCCTGAGACTGGTTTGATGCTGCTCTCCATGCTACCCTATCCTGCGCAAGTTTCTTCACCTCCCAGTACCTACTGCAACCTACATCCTTCTGAATCTGCTTAGTGTATTCATCTCTTGGTCTCCGATTTTTACCCTCCACACTGCCCTCCAACGCTAAATTTGTGATCCCTTGATGCCTCAGAACATGTTATACCAACCGGTCTCTTCTTCTCGTCAAGTTGTGCCACAAACTCTTCTTCTCCCCAATTCTATTCAATACCTCCTCATTAGTTATGTTATATACCCATCTAATCTTCGGCATTCTTCTGTAGCACCACATTTCAAAAACTTCTATTCTCTTCTTGCCCAAACTATTTATCGTCCACGTTTCACTTCCATACATGGCTGCACTCCATACAAATACTTTCAGAAACGACTTCCTGACACTTAAATCTATACTCGATGTTAACAACTTTCTCTTCTTCAGAAACGCTTTCCTTGCCATTGCCAGTCTACATTTTATATCTTCTCTACTTCGACCATCATCAGCTATTTTGCTCCCTAAATAGCAAAACTCCTTTACTACTTTAAGTGTCTCATTTCCTAACCTAATTCCATCAGCATCACTAGACTTAATTCGACTACATTCCATTATCCTCGTTTTCTTTTGTTGATGTTCATCTTATACCCTCCTTTCAAGACACTGTCCATTCCGTTCAACTGCTCTTCCAAGTCCTTTGCTGTCTCTGACAGAATTACAATGTCATCGTCGAACCTCAAAGTTTTCTATTTCTTCTCCATGGATTTTAATACGTACTCCGAATTTTTCTTTTGCTTCCTTTACTGCTTGCTCAATATAAGTATTGAATAACATTGGGGAGAGCCTACAACCCTGTCTCACTCCCTTCCCAACCACTGCTTCCCTTTCATGCCCCTCGACTCTTATAACTGCCATCTGGTTTCTGTACAAATTGTAAATAGCCTTTCGCTCCCTGTATTTTACCCCTGCCACCTTTAGAATTTTGTGACGTACGTATTTTTGTTTTTATTTCTAACAAACCTATGTGGAATATACTACATACTATCTAATGTGAGCTTGGCATGTGTAATAGAGTAATAACGAAACATGACGTATAACAACTAGTATTTTGTAGATATGAAAATGTAGGATTTCCATTCCATGATTCGTAATGGCAAATATAAATAATTACTTTACATTTACTCTATGTAAATGTATCGGTTTACAGATCAGAAGATGACAGTCATAACTGCTGAAGTCAGCCATCAGGAATAAATAAAAGAACAAGAGTTGTCTTTAAAGCCAGTTATGAGAAATTTCTGTCAAACAGGGAAACTCCTCTATATTATGAAGTTTCTCTTTTCCTGGTAAAATTCACTCAGTGGCAGCTACTTCGCATCTGCTGCATTCCATTAACCATGTTTACCTTTCCTTTATATTCATAACCTATTTCGAAGACTATCGATTTCATTCAATTGCCCTGCCAAGTCTTCTCACGCCTCTAAGAGAAAGTTATCTATAGTAAAAATGATTAAGTGGTTCTACTATAAAGATCACATTAATAAACGTTACGTATGTGTATCACTTGAAACCATCTCTATCACCAATGAGGGAAATTGCTATACGTCCGCAAAAACGCATTGTACGAAGAAGAGCAACAAAATTCCTCGAATACTTGCAAAGAAAGTATTAAGGTATTAGCGGTTGTATTTAAAACAAGGCGACTGGAGAAAGAATTAAAAACATGATTACTACAGAGAGTGATTCGTCTAAAACTTGCACCACAATTATTTGGAAAAAAGTATGTGTTACTGATGTCCAGTTTCCACGGAATGAATTGGTAGTCACGGACTCGTATTGTTAGCCACTGAAGAAAACTGTAATAGTACTTATAATGTGAATTTTTTTGCAAGCATAAACTTTTTAAACGGAAAAGTACCCATTGACTATTACAAAATTAAAAGTAGGATAAGGTAGAATGTCAGCGGTGTTTAGTGCAGGATTCCAGTGCGAGTCGTTTACGAGATCTCGTATTTTGAAAAGTTCTCATACCGACTCTTGTACAATACCTGTCGTAGCGTACACTAAGGAACAACAAAAGTGCATACACGGATGACTTGGGAACAATTCGTGGAGATATGCTGCAGTACGTGCACTACGCGCTGCACAGTCGTCGTGTTGATACCACAGATTCCTGCAAGTCTGCTGTGGAACCTTTTCTAGCGTCCTTGGAAGACGGTGTGTTAGGAGGCTGCGATAGTTGAGCACGTTCACTGTTCCGTCTACGAAAAACAGACCTATGAGTTCACGATTCACTATCCCACATCACACGTTTACACTCCATAGTCGCTTAAGTTCCACCTGACGAAACTAACGGAATTGTCAACAGACCAAGGGTGCGTATTTCGGAGGTTTACCTGGCCATGATTGGTAAATATGGCTTCAGCACTAAATTAGATACGTGATACATCCGGGGTATCCTGTCTTAATGCCCATATACAGAAGTTAACACGATTTTCAGAATCATTTTCATGGAGCGCTTGATGGAGAGAAGTATGATATGGATGAAACCTATATCGATACAGAATGCGTATGACATTTGCATCATTCATGCCGCTCCACTGGTGATTATCATGGATCTAACGTGTTCCTTGTCTTACTTTGTCTAAGTGTTCTACTACAACTTTTACGTAACTAGTTGAAGAGACTGATAAATAATTGCGAGCTGAGTTATTCCTACAATCTCCATACATGGTGAGCATGTCGGCTTTTTCTTCATTGGTAAATCCCATCGTCCACACACGACCTACTGCTCGGACTGTCACACACACTATCAAGTCGCTATGCACTGTTAGCAAACATAACAACATCGTTACCCAGCAACTACGCAGGTTGAGTGGCACGAACAAGTGCTGGTGTTGAAACTTTCCAAAATACGCCACTCGTAAACTAGAAAGCTGTAACAAACACCACTGATATATTAATTTACCCTACTTTTAGTCTGTTGAAAGCAATAGACATTGCACCATTTAAAAAAGTGTATGTTTACACAAGAAATTACACCTTTTAAGTATTACAATCTGTTTACTGGTTAACAGTAAGATCCCGTGACTTTCGATCTGTACCTTCCTGGCAGATTAAAACTGCGTGCCGGACCTACACTCGAACTCGGGACATTTGCCTTTCCCTAGCAAGTGCTCTACCAACTGAGCTACCCAAGCACGACTCACGCCCCGTCCTCACAGCTTTAGTTCTGCCGGTACCTCGTCTCCTACCTTCCAAACTTTACAGAATCTCTCCTGCGAACCTTGCAGAACTAGCACTCCTGGAAGAAAGGATACTGAGGAGACATGGCTTATGCACAGCCTGGGGGATGTTTCTAGAATGAAATTTTCACTCAACAGCGGAGTGTACGCTGATGCGAAACTTCCTGGCAGAATAAAACTTTTTGCAAAGATCCCGAGTTCGAGTCTCGGTCCGGCACACAATTTTCATCTGCCAGGAAGTTTCATATCAGCGCACACTCCCCTGTAGAGTGAAAATTTCATTCTGTTCCGGGGAAACCTCCCATCACTAGCATTTTACATTTACGCAAAATTGGCGGTACAAGTTTTAGGTTCAAATGGCTCTGAGCACTATGGGACTTAACATCTTTGGTCATCAGTCCCCTTGAACTTAGAACTACTTAAACCTAACTAACCTAAGGACATCACACACATCCATGCCCGAGGCAGGATTCGAACCTGCGACCGTAGCAGTCGCGCGGTTCTGGACTGAGCTCACGTTTTAGGTGTTACATCTTGTGTGACTGAGGTAATTTGAGATGGGATTTCAGTTTTTGATGTTTTTCCCCTAAATATTCGTGATTGTAAAAGAGTATCTTCACAATTCTAAATAAGTATCAGTAAATAATTAAAGGAGGAACTTATTAACTGCAGAGTTTAACAACGTGGAATGAGGTAGCCTCCATGTACACTCATGGAAAGGCGGGGGTTGTAGCTAAAAAGCCTCTTATTATATTGCTAACATCAAAACATTTAACGAAAGTCACGTCGGAACCGTGGTATATGACATGTTTATTACGTAAAAAACAAGGCATTCTGGGCATAAAAAAAACATGGACAGTTTGTTGAGAGAGGAAAGTGGTAACGTTGTAGTATTTATGCACCGTAATGTGCTGTGGCTTAAAAACGAATTAAAAGTTTGCAGCGGATGAGTGCGGCTCCTCGAACAGGAAAAAGAATAACTTAATAATTTCTCTTTCGTGCAGGACTGAGCTGCTGTGTCTGACGTCTGCTGCAACTATTAAAAGGCCGAAAAAGCTTCCGAGCAGGCGTTAACGTAAAAAACACAGCTGATGCTAACACACAAAGTTCACATGCACTCTCATCACGGGTTGGGCGAAACATAATCTACATCTGCGCTTGTACAGCGGTAGCCACTTTGCAGTGTGTGGGTGAGGGTACTTTGTACAACACTCTGATTCTCCTCCTCTTTTTTTCCCCAATCCTGTTCCAGCCACGAATCGTTTGTGGTAAGAACGATTGCCGTTGAAAATCTATGATTTTATCTTCCTGATTTTTACATGATAAAGCAGTGTATAGGAGGTAGTGAAGTAGTAATGAGACACATGGAAATGTTAACACATTCATCCCACTCTGTTACAAGACGTGAATGACTTCATGGAAAAAATGTTTTCCACTACTTACGGACTTTAGATTGTACTCAAGCGTACACCTACTTGTCAGAAACTACTCTATGGCCACGAATGTCTTTTGTCTGGGCTCTAAATACAGTATATGAAAATAGAATAATTGTCGTGTATTAAGCGATCTAGACGGCTTTATCCAACAAAATACCGTCAATTGTCGCACACTGATTCAAGAAATTTATTTCGTTTGTTAATAGGAGTGAGGATGCTCAAGGAGAGTCCTTCATACCACATAAATATTTGGAGGTTGTGTTGTGTTCAGCAATGGGATGGAATGACTGCGTAGGCTCAGCTGTAGATAAAGGAAGTATCAGGGAACGATGCATTGATAGGATACTCATAAATTGCTAAGACGTTATGAAAACACGTCTATGGCCCATACTTGAGTACCGCTACGTGTGCTAACACCGCTCGATAGTAATAATATATATCAGGTGAATTTTTTTTGTTTTGTTGGAGCACGATTCTTTCTCTCAGGTATGTTATCCTTTCTTTTCACTTTTACTTACGTGCATATGTAAATATGAAACGGGTTCTTGAAGGGCCGCAGTTATCCATGTACCAACTTTAGAATTAGAACGTGATGACTAAAATATAGCTGTCGTTAACTGAACTACATGTAATTTTGTTAATTTCTGTTTATTGACTGCAAAGCAAGGCTCGAGAGCATTTCGATTGTTGCCGTGGAGCGGCCAAGAGCATAAAATTGGATCGTGTCTCATGCATTACATTAAACATAACCTCCAAACAAAGTGACTGATTATATACTCGGATCAAAATTGGAATATCAAAATGGCCTTACTGTGTCAATTCATGGTTCTGCATGTAGATTTCACACTACAAGACATATTGAAAGGATGAATATTCAAATAAGTTAAAATTATGGACTGAGAGTAAATTGAAGAAAGATGACAGTAATGAAAAGTAGCAGACATGAGAACAGGGAGAAGCTGTTTCTGGTGAGACATGCAGGAGAAACACCACTGAAAAAGAGAACAAGAGACTTGCATTTTTGCGTTTCCATGCCACAGTGTTGGGAAAGTTTAGCCAGCTCCCATAGGATTTCACACACATTTTCATTCAAGTGTCTCATTCCCTAATCTAACTCCCTCAGCATCAACCGATTTAATTCGACTACATTCCATTATCCTCATTTTGCTTTTGTTGATGTTCATCTTACCCTGTTGGTTTTAGCCCCCTGAAATACAGGGATCACTCTTCTATGCCTGCGACATTAACTCCTCACGTGTGCCAATGAGCAGATGCCCGTCACCCTGGGGCATTGGGACTCCTGTCAATGTCAGTGTTGTTTATCCGAGTTTTGTGATCGCTTCTATGGTTTTTTGACTGTCATGTGGCCGTGCATTGTCGTGAAACAGCAAAACATCCTGCTTTTCCGATGTTGTCGAACATGACTAAGTCGAGCTGAACTAATGGAATCTGTATAATTTAAAAAATAAACTTTAACGTTAAATTAATTATCTGTTGCAGTTTAGAAAGGTTCATACAACGAAATCTCTCGCATTTACAGTTACGGTTACCACTTTGGTTCAAATGTCAAATGGCTCTGAGCACTATGGGACTTAACTTTTTTGGTCATCAGTCCCCTAGAACTTAGAACTACTTAAACCTAACTAACCTAAGGACTTCACACACATCCATACCCGAGGCAGGATTCGAACCTGCGATCGTAGCAGTCCCGCGGTTCCGGACTGCGCGCCTAGAACCACTAGACCAGCGCGGCCGGCAGTTAACACTTTGAAAAATAAATTAATACTTCGGCGCGTAATGGCCAACCAGAAGCTGCATCGGAAGATGAGCATCCCGCAGCGCAAATTACTAAAACAATGCTTATTAAAAATAATTAGCCGCGGCGCCCATTTGAGGTGACAACTATTACAAAGAAATTCATTTTGTGATAACAATAATTAGTTTATTTTAGCAGAATACAGAATAAATTACATAAAATACGTGTAACCGCACAATGGCTTCTTTCTATTTCGAGGAAAAAAAACAGTGTGTGTACCATAAAGTACGTCCGTCCTTCTCGGCCTTATAATCGCATCTCTTAGCGATATTTTTTTTATTTTCATGTTTTAAATAAAAATGCAACTTTTAAATTATTGCTGCATATCATGTTTTTTTTTCAAGAACATTGACTGCATCTGTTATACTAATTATGTTCACAAAATACGTTAAGTGTTTACAAATAATTTTTAGTTCACCCTTAATACTTCACAATATTGTTCACTGCTTACAATCGATAAACATGTCAATATTTATGTGACGTGCCGTCACAAGTAGTAGCATTTATTCCGTGCTCGATCACTGAATGGTTTAGCAACAAACGTTACTACAGGCTGAACAGAAACTACTTTCTGTCTATAACGCAGCTGCCGGGATACACTAAATACGATATTTCATTAGGAAATGTGAACGTGAATGCATCGGACTACCAATACCGTGTTATACCAAAGTATTATGTGCACGCGGTAAAAACTTTTCACTTTTAGAGTAACTGTTAACTTACTATTTCAGAGAGAAAGGATATATTTATGATAATTGGAAGGTTGAATTAGGTTTGCTAATGATGTAATATATTGTAGCAATGAATCTCATAGTAACCGTACGCCGTTATAAATATGGTAATCACTCTCACAAGCATACACGCAAACTGTACTCTTAATCACGAGCTCATCTACATAAATATTTATACAGATGATAGAACGCAGTTACTAAATCTATTACTTTACTGAAAGGGCGGGACCATAAGTTCGCAGAGAAACTATATTTCAGTGGCAAGCTCCGAAGATGATCGATCTGTGGACGGCCACATGATACTACCGACAGGTAAAACCATCGTGTTCGGGGACATAGCGCATCGTACTGTATCTGCAGAAGCAATTTCAGCAGCGGTTGGCAGCACACTGACGCAATTAACTGTTACAAGGGTTACTTCAAGGAATGTTCCGAGCTAGTCGCCCTGTAGCGTGCATTCCATTGACTCCAACCCACCGACATCTGCGACTTCAATTATGTCAAGCGTGTACTTAATCAATGGTAAGGTGGAGGCGTTTTCTGATGAAAGCTGTTTCTAATTAGGTGCCAGTGATGGCCGGGTGTTGGTTATAAGCAGAGTAGTAGAGAGCCTGCAACCACCCTGTCTGCATGCTAGACACATAGAAACTAAACCTGGAGCCATACTCCTGGGGGTGATTTCGTGTGACAGCACGAACAATCTCGTGGTTATCCCACGCATCCTGACGGCAAAACTGTACGTCAGTTTGGTGATTTGACCTGTTGAAGTGCCATTCATGAACAGCATTCCACCGGCCGCTGTATCGGAGCGGTTCTAGGTGCTACAGTTCGGAACATCGCTGCTGCTACGGACGGAAGTTCGAATTCTGCCTCGGGCATGGATGAGTGTGATGTCCTTAGATTAGTTCTAAGTCTAGGGGACTGATGAGTTCAGATGTAAAGTCCCATAGTGCTCAGGGGCATTTAGAATAGCATTCCAAGGGGCGTTTCCCAACAGTACGATGCTCGCTCAAATAGCACTGTTGTAACACAACATGCTCTACAGTGTGTGGACGTGTTATCTCGGCCTGCTCGATTGCCAGATGTGTCTGCAATTGCCCCATGTGGGACCTCATCGAACGACAACAGCATTAACCGCCCCTTTATTGAGCGACAAAATACAACAGACACGCAACTCCATTACACGAAATGACATCTGGCATCTATACAAAACAACGCATGTCCGTTTGCATGCTTGTATACAGCATTAAGGTGACTACACCGGTTATTGATGTACCAGCATAGAAGTGGCTTATCTCACGCTTGCATTAATGTGTGGTGTTGTTGTGGTCTTCAGTCCTGAGACTGGTTTGATGCAGCTCTCCACGCTACTCTATACTGTGCAAGCTTCTTCATCTCCCAGTACCTACTGCAACCTACATCCTTCTGAATCTGCTTAGTTTATTCATCTCTCGCCCTCCCTCTAAGACTTTTACGCTCCACGTTCCCTCCAATACTAAATTGGTGATCCCTAGATGCCTCACAACATATCCTACAAACCGATCCCTTCTTCTAGTCAAGTTGTGCCACAAATTTCTCTTCTCCTCAATCCTGTTCAGTATCTCCTCATTAGTTCTGTGATCTAACAATCTAATCTTCAGCGTTCTTCTGAAGCAGCATATTTCAAAAGCTTCTATTCTCTTCTCCTCCAAATTATTTATCGTCCATGTTTTACTTCCATACTTCCAAACTTCTCTCACTAGGGGTAAGATAGATACTGCCTACAGGAAAATTAAAGAGACCTTTGGAGAGAAGAGAACCACGTGTATTAATATCAAGAGCTCAGATGGCAACCCAGTTCTAGGCAAAGAAGCGAAGGCAGAAAGGTGGAAGGAGTATATAGAAGGTTTATACAAGGGCGATATACTTGAGGACAACATTATGGAAATGGAAGAGGATGCAGATGAAGACGAAATGGGAGATTCGATACTGCGCGAAGAGTTTGACAGAGCACTGAAAGATCTGATACAAGGCCCCCGGAGTAGGCAACATTCCATTAGAACTACTGACGGCCTTGGGAGAGCCAGTCATGACAAAAATCTACCACCTGGTGAGCAAGATGTATGAGACAGGCGAAATACCATCAGACTTCAAGAAGAATATAATAATTCCAATCCCAAAGAAAGCAGGTGCTGACAGATGTGAAAATTACCGAACTATCACTTTAATAAGTCACAGCTGCAAAATACTAACACGAATTCTTTACAGACGAATGGAAAAACTAGTAGCAGCTGACCTCGGGGAAGATCTGTTTGGCTTCCGTAGAAATGTTGGAACACGTGAGGCAATACTGACCCTACGACTTATCTTAGAAGAAAGATTAAGGAAAGGCAAACCTACGTTTCTAGCATTTGTAGACTTAGAGAAAGCTTTTGACAATGTTGACTGGAATACTCTCCTTCAAATTCTGAAGGTGGCAGGGGTAAAATACAGGGAGCGAAAGGCTATTTACAATTTGTACAGAAACCAGATGGCAGTTATAAGAGTTGAGGGGCATGAAAGGGAAGCAGTGGTTGGGAAGGGAGTGAGACAGGGTTGTAGTCTCTCCCCGATGTTATTCAATCTGTATATTGAGCAAGCAGTAAAGGAAACAAAAGAAAAATTTGGAGTAGGTATTAAAATTCATGGAGAAGAAGTAAAAACTTTGAGGTTCGCCGATGACATTGTAATTCTGTCAGAGACGGCAAACGACTTGAAAGAGCAGTTGAATGGAATGGACAGTGTCTTGAAAGAAGGATATAAGATGAACATCAACAAAAGCAAAACGAGGATAATGGAATGTAGTCAAATTAAATCGGGTGATGCTGAGGGAATTAGATTAGGAAATGAGACACTTAAAGTAGTATATGAATTTTGCTATTTAGGAAGTAACGTAACTGATGATGGTCGAAGTAGAGAGGATATAAAATGTAGAGTGGCAATGGCAAGGAAAGCGTTTCTGAAGAAGAGAAATTTGTTAACATCGAATATAGATTTATATATCAGGAAGTCGTTTCTGAAAGTATTTGTTTGGAGTGTAGCCATGTATGGAAGTGAAACATGGACGATAACTAGTTTGGACAAGAAGAGAACAGAAGCTTTCGAAATGTGGTGCTACAGAAGAATGCTGTAGATTATATGGGTATATCACATAACTAATGAGGAAGTGTTGAATAAGATTGGGGAGAAGAGAAGTATGTGGCACAACTTGACCAGAAGATGGGATCGGTTGGTAGGACATGTTTTGAGGCATCAAGGGATCACAAATTTAGCATTGGAGGGCAGTGTGGAGGGTAAAAATCGTAGAGGGAGACCGAGAGATGAGTACACTAAGCAGATTCAGAAGGATGTAGGTTGCAGTAGGTACTGGGAGATGAAGAAGCTTGCACAAGATAGAGTAGCATGGAGAGCTGCATCAGACCAGTCTCAGGACTGAGGACAACAACAACAACAACAACATGGCTACATTCCATACAAATCTTTTCAGAAGCGACTTCATAACAATTAAAGCTATACTCGATGTTAAAAGATTTCTCTTCTTCAGAAACGCTATCATTGCTATTGCCAGTCTACATTTTATATCCTGTCTACTTCGACCATCATCAGCCATTTTGCTTCCCAAATAACAAAACGTAGGTTTCCCTTTCCTTAATCTCACGTGTTCCAGTATTTCTACGGAATCCAAAATGATCTTCCCCGTGGTCGGCTTCTACAAGTTTCTCCATTCGTCTGTAAAGAATTCGTGTCAATATTTTGCAGCAGTGGCTTATTAAACAGATAGTTCGGTAATTCTCACATCTGCCAAATGGTTCAAATGCCACTGAGCACTATGCGACTTAACTTCTGAGGTCATCAGTCGCCTAGAACGTAAAACTAATTAAACCTATCTAACCTAAGAACATCACATAAATCCATGCCCTAGGCAGGATTCGAACCAGAGACTTGAGCGGTTTCGCGGTTCCAGGCTAGAACCGCACGGCCACAACTGCCGGGTCTCATCTGTCAACACCTGCTTTCTTTGGGATTGAATTATTACATTCTTCTTGAAGTCTGAGGGTTTTCTCTTGCCTCATACATCTTGCTCACCAGATGGTAGAGTTTTGTCAGGACTGGCTCTCCCAAGCCTTTTCAGTAGTTCTAATGGAATGTTATCTACTCCTGGGGCGTTGTTTCGACTTAGATCTTTCAGTGCTCTGTCAAACTCTTCACGACCTTTCATACCTCCCATTTCATCTTCATCGACACCCTCTTCCATTTCCATAATATTGTCCTCAAATACAAGGCCCTTGTATAGACCCTCTGTATACTCCTTCTACATTTCTGCTTTCCCATCTTTGTTCAGAACTGGGTTTCCATCGGAGCTCTTGATATTTGTACAAGTGGTTCTCTTTTCTCCTTTCCTCATTAATTTTTCTGTAGGCAGTATCTATCTTATCCCTAGTGAGATATACCTCTACATCCTTACATTTGTCCTCTAGCCATTCCTGCTTAGCCATTTTGCACTTCCTGTCGATCTCATTTTTGAGGCATTTGTATTCCTTTTTATTGCATCATTTACTGCAATTTTATATTTTCTCCTTTCATCAATTAAATTCAATAATTCTTCTGTTACCTATGGATTTATATTAGCTCTCGTCTTTTTACCTACTTGATCCTCTGCTGCCTTCACTATTTAGTCCCTCAAAGCAACCCATTCTTCTTCTACTGTATTTCTTTCCCTCATTCGTGTCAATCGTGTTCTCCCCCAGTTTATCCAGGTCCCATCTCCTGAAATTCCCACCTTTTTGCAGTTTATTCAGTTTTAATCTATAGTTCATAACCAATAGATTGTGTTTAGAGTCCACATCTGTTCCTGGAAATATCTTACAGTTTTAACCTGGTTCCTGAATCTCTGTCTTGCCATTACATAATCTATCTCAAACCCTCCAGTATCTCCTGGCCTCTTCCACGTATACAACTTTATGATTCTTGAATCAAGTGTTAGCTATGATTAAATTATGCTCTGTGCAAAATTCTACCAGGCGGCGTCCTCTTTCATTTTTTACCCCCATTCCATATTCACCTACTACGGTTCCTTCCATTCCTTTTCCTACTATCGCATTACAGTCATTCATGACTATTAAATTTTAGTTTCCCTTCAGTATCTGAGTAATTTCTTTTATCTCGTCATACATTTCATCAATCTCTTCGTCATCTGCAGAGGTGCTTGTTCTAGTGTGGTAGGCGTGAGCTTCGTGTCTATCTTGGCCACAATAATACCTTCACTATGCTGTTTGTAGTAACTTACCCGGACTCCTATTTTTTATTTACTATTAAACCTACTCCTGCATTACTCCTATTTGATTTTGTATTTATAACCCAGTGTTCACCTGACCAGAAATCTTGTTCTTCCTCCCACCGGACTTCACTTATTCCCACGACATCTAACTTTAACCTATCCATTTCCCTTTTTAAATTTTCTAATCTACCTTCCCGATTAGGGGATATGACATATCGCGCTCCGATCAATAGAATGCCCGTTTTCTTCCTTCTGATAACGGCGTTCTCCTGAATAGTCCCCGCTCAGAGATCCGAATGGGGGACTATGTTGCCTCCGGAATATTTTACTCAAGAGGACGCCATCATCATTTAGCCATACAGTAAAGCTGAAAGCCCTCGGGAAAAATTACGGCTGTAGTTTTTCCTTGCTTTCAGCCGTTCGCAGTACCCGCACAGCAGGGCCGTTTTGGTTATTGTTACAAGGCCAGGTCAGTCAATCATCCAAACTGTTACTTCTGCAACTACTGAAAAGCTGCCGCCCCTCTTCACGAACCACACGTTTGTCTGGCCTCTCAACAGATACCCCTGCGTTGTGGGTGCATTTATCCGTTACGCTGAGGCAAGCAAGCCTCCCTACCAACGGTAAGGCCCATGTTTCATATCGGGGGTGGGGGAGGAAATGTTAATCAGTTAAGTATGTCTGCCTGCACAAAAGTCTTCCTCTTATATCATTACTTTACATTAATTACTCTTTGGCTTTGCTGTTTGTTCGTCAAACAGTTCCGTACTAATGGTGTATTTGGAAGTTACCAGTATGTTTTCACTGCTGCCACTGAGCGACAACACTTTCCCGTACACCATAGTGTCATGAGCAAACAGCCGTAAATTGCAGTTCACCCCGTGCGTCAGGTAATTTATGTACATGGAGAATACAAACAGTCCTTTGACTCTTTTCTGGTGCACTCCTGATTTGTCTGTGATAAACATTTAGCGTCGAGGGCAACGTACTGAATCCCCTTCATATTCTTCGAGCCCCTCACATATCTGCGAAACTATACCGTATGCTCGGACTTTCGTCAACATTCTGCTGTGGGGCACCTGTCAAACTCTTTTTGGAAATATTGGAGCACGTTTTTGGCCTATTACCTTCTACGGTTTTTAGGATACGGTATCAGAAAAGTGCAGGCTGGGTATCGCACTAGTGATGATTGCCAAATCTGTATTCAGAATCTTTCCTGTCTCAAGGAAATTTATTCTATTCCAACCCAGAACGTGTTCAATAATTTTGAAGCAAACCAACGATACTGATCTGTAATTATGTGTGGCCGGTCGGGGTGACCGTGCGGTTGTAGGCGCTACGGTCTGGAACCGCGTGACCGCTACGGTCGCAGGTTCGAATCCTGCCTCGGGCATGGATGTGTGTGATGTCCTTAGGTTAGTTAGGTTTAAGTAGTTCTAAGTTCTAGGGAACTGATGACCTCTGAAATTAAGTCACATAGCGCTCAGCGCCATTTTTCTGTAATTAAGTGGGCCCTTTCTTTTCCCTTTCTTATATGCATGTTAGCTAAGTAAGGGGTCAATGCCGCTGAATACCCTTTGCAGAACAGAGCAGGGATTCCAGCCAGACACGGCGACTTATTTGTTTGCTTCTCTACGCCACAGATGCCTATTTCTACAGGGTGACCCATCTGAAGTTGCGGATGAGAATATCTCGAAAACTAGACATCGGGTAAAAATAGTGGGTAACACAAGTTTGTAAGCTCAAAGGGGGACGTCAAATGATACTAAACGTGAACCCCAGGCCCGCCTTTTGAGAGAGCCGGGGGGGGGGGGGGGAGACTTTTAAATCTTAAATAGAAACATCCATTTATATTTCAGATTCGAATTCTCCATAATAAAAGTAATCCAGTTTTCCTGAAAGATGTTTTAAAATCATTGACAGATGGCACTTAAATCGAGACATACACTCCTGGAAATGGAAAAAAGAACACATTGACACCGGTGTGTCAGACCCACCATACTTACTCCGGACACTGCGAGAGGGCTGTACAAGCAATGATCACACGCACGGCACAGCGGACACACCAAGAACCGCGGTGTTGGCCGTCGAATGGCGCTAGCTGCGCAGCATTTGTGCACCGCTGCCGTCATTGTCAGCCAGTTTGCCGTGGCATACAGAGCTCCATCGCAGTCTTTAACACTGGTAGCATGCCGCGACAGCGTGGACGTGAACCGTATGTGCAGTTAACGGACTTTGAGCGAGGGCATATAGTGGGCATGCGGGAGGCCGGGTGGACGTACCGCCGAATTGCTCAACACGTGGGGCGTGAGGTCTCCACAGTACATCGATGTTGTCGCCAGTGGTCGGCGGAAGGTGCACGTGCCCGTCGACCTGGGACCGGACCGCAGCGATGCACGGATGCACGCCAAGACCGTAGGATCCTACGCAGTGCCGTAGGGGACCGCACCGCCACTTCCCAGCAAATTAGGGACACTGTTGCTCCTGGTGTATCGGCGAGGACCATTCGCAACCGTCTCCATGAAGCTGGGCTACGGTCCCGCACACCGTTAGGCCGTCTTCCGCTCACGCCCCAACATCGTGCAGCCCGCCTCCGGTGGTTTCGCGACAGGCGTGAATGGAGGGACGAATGGAGACTTGTCGCCTTCAGCGATGAGAGTCGCTTCTGCCTTGGTGCCAATGATGGTCGTATGCGTGTTTGGCGCCGTGCAGGTGAGCGCCACAATCAGGACTGCATACGACCGAGGCACACAGGGCCAACACCCGGCATCATGGTGTGGGGAGCGATCTCCTACACTGGCCGTACACCTCTGGTGATCGTCGAGGGGACACTGAATAGTGCACGGTACATCCAAACCGTCATCGAACCCATCGTTCTACCATTTCTAGACCGGCAAGGGAACTTGCTGTTCCAACAGGACAATGCACGTCCGCATGTATCCCGTGCCACCCAACGTGCTCTAGAAGGTGTAAGTTAACTACCCTGGCCAGCAAGATCTCCGGATCTGTCCCCCATTGAGCATGTTTGGGACTGGATGAAGCGTCGTCTCACGCGGTCTGCACGTCCAGCACGAACGCTGGTCCAACTGAGGCGCCAGGTGGAAATGGCATGGCAAGCCGTTCCACAGGACTACATCCAGCATCTCTACGATCGTCTCCATGGGAGAATAGCAGCCTGCATTGCTGCGAAAGGTGGATATACACTGTACTAGTGCCGACATTGTGCATGCTCTGTTGCCTGTGTCTATGTGCCTGTGGTTCTGCAAGTGTGATCATGTGACGTATCTGACCCCAGGAATGTGTCAATAAAGTTTCCCCTTCCTGGGACAATGAATTCACGGTGTCCTTATTTCAATTTCCCGGAGTGTAGAATGATGTTCCCATGGGATGCTTCATTAGTGTGACTCCCCACATGTTGTGGTGCTTCGTTAGTGTGAGTCCCTTTGCCTCTCATAATTTGAGCTGCTTATTTAATGAAATTAGCCTGGAAGAAAATGTTCAAAATTATTTCAGTTTGCTACGAAAGGTCCACAGTTTTGAGCAGCACATCCCGTGGTATTGTCTGCATACACTCTTCGAATGCGTTGCTCCATATCGTTTCGGGTTGTGGGCTGTCTTGCACAAACAATATTTTTTAAATAACCCCCACAAGGAGCTGTTAGGTCTGGTGAACGTGGAGGCCACTGAATTGGTCCACCGCGTACTATCCACCGACCAGGGTACCGTAAATTTAAAACCTTCCACACATTTTTAGCATAATGGGGAGCTGCTCCGTCCTGTTGGAACCACATTCGTTGCCTAGTTTCTAAATCAATGTCTTGCTTTAGCTCCAACAAATAATCGCGAAGAAGTTGTAAATAACATTCGCCCGTAACATTTTGGTTAAACCAATACGCTCCTATCAATTAACCGTTTAAAATTCCACAGCAGAACATTAACGACCATTTGTGTTGACTGGCAACGGGTCTGTGGCAGTGTGGACTGACAGGGGACCAATAATGACAATCATGACAATTTAGTTCGCCATTTTTTTTGAATGTGGCTTCATCGGTGAACATAACGTATCTAAACAAATCATTGTTACCTCTTATCATTTCCAAGGCCCACGGCAGAAATGCATGCATATTTCATATCGTTCGGAGTCAATGCCTGCATCAGTGTGATATGATACGCATGATATTTATGTGCCTGCAGAATCAAAAAAAAAAAAAAAAAAAAAAAACAGTTGATTCGGTATTCCAGTTTGTCTCTGACTCGCACGACTACTAATTTTTGGGATCCAGTTGATCACAGGCGAGAACGGTAACGGTACGAGCGTCATTTTCATTGTATTCGCGATGGCGAGCTGGACGATGAATGTATCCATTTCGAGTTCGTTGAGTGCAGTTTCGAATAATGTTTTCACTCGGACGTCGTCTGTTTGGTAAGTGATCCACATACAATTGCGCAGCTGCAGCGTAATTGATGAGGCATTCACCTAAACTTAACATCATATCAACAGTGAGTGTCTTGTAGGAGAATAGTGAGCCATGTTTTGGTAAAGAATAATTTACATTTGTCAGTTGATGTTTACGGTTCACAATCTGAAAGTGAAGTAACTCCTGATGGCATTGCACCGGCCTTTATAATGGGCCATAGTTCGCAATTTGTCCACGATAGCACCACAATCGGATGAGTAATGCAATTGTGAAGAGTTCCCTAACGAGGTTTCACTACCATTCCGCCTTCCTCCATCACAAACTGGGCGGGTGGAATACATTTTGTAAAAAAACAGCTTAATTTGTTGTAATGAAAGAGTTATGGCACTTTTGTATCGATTTGATGCGTCCTTCTCGGATCATTCTAAATAAATTGGAGTTCTTCCCCAGTTTTAAAGTTTCTGTCAATGGTTTAAAAAATGTTTCAGAAGAAACTTGATTGCTTTATGGAGAACCCGAATCTGCTGTAAAAATGGGTGTTTCCTTTTAAGATTTAAAAGTTGGAACCCGCTCCACCCAAGAGGGCGGGGTCTGTGTGTCATGTGAGGTGTCATTTGATGTCCCTCTTTGAGCTACAAACTTGTCTTACTTCCTATTTTTACGCGATGTATAGTTCTCGAGATAATCTCATCCGAAACTTCAGATGAAACGCCGTGTATAATGAAATTTTCACTCTGCAGCGGATTGTACGCTGATATGAAACTTGCTGGCAGATTAAAACTGTGTGCAGGAGCGAGACCCGAAATCGGGACTTTTCGCACACAGTTTTAATCTGCCAGAAAGTTTCATATCAGCGCACACTCCACTGTAGAACACAAATTTAATTCTGAAAACATCTCACAGTCTATGGCAATGCCATGTCTCCCCTAATACCATTTCTTTCAGGAGTGCTACTTCTGCAAGTTTCGCAGGAGAGCTTCTGTGAAGTTTGGAAGGTAGGACACGAGCTAATAGCGGACGCAAATCTGTGAAGAAAGGTAGTGAATCGTGCTTGGGTATCTCAGCTTTTAGGGCGCTTGCCCGCGAAAGGCAAAGGCCCTGAGTTCGAGTCTTGGTCTTACACACAGTTTAAATCTGCCAGGAAGTTGCCTATGTTCCCCATGCCGTTGTCGCTACGACAGTCAAAAGACGGTATTCTTGTATGATACTCCTTATAAACGTCAAATTTCCCTTTTCTGTCTTCCATTGCCACCTCAGACTGGTCAGTGAGTGACTAGATAGAAGCATTCTACCCACTTAGCTATTTTACGTTGTTGTTGTTGTTGTTGTTGTGGTCTTCAGTCCAGCGAATGGTTTGATGCAGCTCTCCATGCTACCCTATCATGTGCAAGCTTCTTCATCTCCCAGTACCTACTGCAGCCGACATCCTTCTGAATATGCTTAGTACATTCTTCTCTTGGTGCACGCTACCCTTGCAGTACTAAATTGGTGATCCCTTGATGCCTCTGAACATGTTTTACCAACCGATCCGTTCCTCAAGTTCTGCCACAAATTCCTCTTCTCCCCAATTCTGTTTTACTTATGGCCAGAATTTTCTCGTGTCCGCAAGATCATCTGCAAAGCTGCGACGGTGGGGGTCTCTCATCAACCGACCCATTCTTTCATTCAATTATTGTCAAATTCCTCTTCTCCCCAATTGGAGCCAGTACTTCCTTATAGCTGTCCGATCAACCCACCGAACCTTCAGCTTTTTCGTAAATCATCATATATGAAAAGCATCTAATCTCGTCTCGTTGGGAAGGCTCAAATTTCGTTTTCGTACAGTGCTGCTCTCCAAACTAATAGCTTCTGAAAGGAACTTCTTTCACGTTTACATTCGATATTAACAAATTCCTCTTTTCTAGAAACATCTTTCTAGCTATTTTCAGTCTCCTCTACTTTGGCCACTGACAGGTATTTTCCTATCCAAAAAATAAAGCGCATCAACCACGTTTGTCATTGTACACTAATTCTTCGCTAAGGCTTGATTTAATTCGAAATTTCGACTACATTTTATTATTCTTATTTTGATTTTATTGATGTTTATCTTATAACCTCTATGAAGACGCATTCCATCCCAGCTGATCTTTGCCGTTCTGACAGTTTCACTGAAATACGCTTTTCTAAATATTTCACGAGAATTAATTGCGACTAATTGCTGATTCTTGTGTGTTCTCGTGTACATCCGGTAAAGGTGAATTTGTCGAAGCATATCGAAATAATTTTTGGATAAAACAGTGCTGTGCTGGTTAAGTATTTAAGGAGACTAAACATCTAAGGTCTCCTACTCATCCCCCCGCCCCCGGACCGAAGCAGTCCACACCAAGCTGTCTGCTTCAAGAGTAAATTCTGGGTGCAAGTCTGAAAAAGTGCTCTAAATGTTCGTATCTGCGGCAAATCATAAAACAGCCGATTTTCATCTATCGAGATTTGGGGAATCACCCAAAAACCACGTCCTGGCTGGACACCACACCGAACCTCGTCGTTAAATCGCCGAGCCGATTCGATCCGCGACTTACGTACCTCCCCTCCCCGTAAGGGGCCGCGTTGACGTGCGCTAATGAGAAAATAGTAATTTCATTACAAGTCAGCAGTTTCGTTATTCTTGACTCATCGATAATCGAGTCAACTGCTTGTCCTGTAAGATTCACTTTTGGCGAAATCAATGTCCCTGAAGCAGTCCTATGGGTAAACCGCCTCTTGGGCAGACACTCTGATTTATCAGTACTGCAGTAGCTTGAAAGAGTAACACAAATGGAGATAACTCAGAGGTCGTGTAGAATAGGCTACTAACAAAATGTGAATAAGACAGAATGGAGATAATGATACAGGTGTCTCTGTCGGCCAGGGGAAGAGGTTGTTACGCAAAGCTCGTAACAGTGAGAAGCCGTTACAATAGGTCCATGGGAGTGAATTCTAATGTTGCAGAATACTTGTTCTCAGGGAGACTGGCTCTTCAGACCGAGCCTTCTTGATGACTGGGTGTTGTGTGATGTCCTTAGGTTAGTCAGGTTTAAGTAGTTCTACGTTCTAGGGGACTGATGACCATAGATGTTAAGTCCTATTGTGCTCAGAGTCATTTGAACCATTTTTTGAACCGTGTCTTCTCGGAAACTACAGGGCTTGCTATGATGCATGTGTGGATTAAGTGAATATAAAAGATTACTTTTGAATACATTATGGAAGTGATAGTGATCAACCTGTTACAAATATTTTCTATCACAAACAGTCTTGATCACAATTTAATTATTACGGTGACCGGTTTCGACCACTACTGTGGTCATCTTCAGACCAATGAATATGAACCTCCTTCTTCTGTAGAACCACTGCTCAGCAGAAGGAGGTTCTTACTCATTGCTCTGAAGATGACCACAGTAGTGCTCTAAACCGGTCACCGTAATAAATAAATTCTGATCAAGACTGTTTTCGATAGTAAATATTTATAGTTAATATAAAAGAGCCGAAAAATGTGGTGCAACTGGATTATAGTATCCATCTCTTACGCAAGGCCTTAAGAAACCTTACGTTTTCGTCTACAGCGCTGGCTTGGTGCTGGGGCTTTGAGCAGGTTTCTGCGTCAACAGTGCGACATCGTCAGCAGTTGCCTGGCCCGGTGGCGTGACTGCCGTTGCGTCCTCTTCTTCCGCAAACAGTCAACGCCTTAGGCTTTTGAAAAAAATGTTTAGTGTCAGTATCAATAAAACGAACACCTAATTTTTCTACACTCGTCGTGCATTCGTGTGATGGCAGTTCAAATCGCTTTTAGGCGATTTCTCTAAACCTCCTAAGATAAATCCCAAGACAGTCCCTTAGAAAGGGATACGAACACACATCATTCCTTGACCTTACTACTGGTGGAGGGCGCTCCATCTGTAATGACATCGTCATAGACTGACTGACGGTTAAAACATTAGCTTTAATTTTTTCTTGTATTGTGAGCAGTTTGTCAGGCTTTGTAATAACCTGCTGGTGTTTTTTCAGAATCATTTTGATGATTATACAGTTTCCAGCAAATACAGTTTCTTCATAAATAACTGTATCATCCGCCAAAAGTGTGAGACAGTAACTAATAACATCCACATATTGTCTTTTTGTTTTTGAGATCTCTTCAGTAGACGCAGGTTTAAAAATAATACGGGAGTTATTCCATCTTTTCCTGTTGAAGTGAAATCTTATTTGGGCCAGACGCGGTTAAGTTTTTTCCAAGCATTACCTATGGTCACATTAACACTTGTGGTTTCCTGTAAAAATCAGTTTAACGAGATTGCAAACGGTTGAGAGACACATTTCTGGTACTCCGTGGAATCAAGTTACACCCCCACCCCCGCTGCCACGCCGTGAGGAGTCATGGTTTACATGTCTAACAGCGTTATTTTAAGGTAAACATAAAACTTCCAGAAAACGGAAAAATGTTACAGATCAGCATACACGCAAATGATGGTGTAACTGTTAATAACGCGTAATAAAATTCAGAATGAATGGAGAACTAAAGTGACTATTTTTATGCACGGGAAAGGAGAAAAGGAAGACCTTCTAATTACAGAAATTAATCTCCTCAGTTCGGATCATAAAATCATACAAAAATGGGAAAGAAAATATATAACATTACATCCTTTGGAGTGCAGCAATATAGTTTTAGAGAAGCCTATTGAATACAACAGACAAGCTAATCCGTGTTTTATAGATTTTTAGGAGGCTGTCCATAGGATTCCCTTGATGTGGTAAACCTCAACTGGAAGTAGCTGGAGAAATTACTTCACGCTAATGAACATTAAATTTGCTGGAACTAAAATGTCCAGTTGTGGAAATGCCGAAAAGATGGTCAGAGAACAAGTAACGAGGTGTTCAAACAAAATGATTTTGGAAACCAAATATCTAGGAAAAGTTATAAAGGCAGGAATGTACAAAACAACAGTGAGACCAATAATGACAAATACAAATGAGTAAAGAAATGAAACATTAAAAAACTAGAAGATTTTTCGAAATGAAAATACTTCAGACGAGTGAAAAGCATACACTGAGAGATACAGAAGTGAAACATTACCAAAGAATGTAAATTGTTCTCCATTAATGAGTGGGTATGTAAGAGAAAACTTGATCTGAACTAGCACATAGACTGGATGGATAAACGGAAGACTGGGTGGTAAAAGAAATACTGTGTAAGCCGTGCAAGGGAAAGATGGAGTGACAACCGCAAAATAGACGGAAAGGCATGAAGGAAACAGTCCTTAAATAGCGAGAGAGGAAGAAGATTTTAGGGTCATCAGCAGTGTCATGGATTAGTGTGTATAGCCACAACGTTTTGACGAAGATGACACGTAACAAACACGTAGAAACGTTGCGATAACACGACTCAGCGTCTCGGCTGATAAGCCGATCACATTTCATCAATGCAATTCGCCGAGAACTAGTGCGTTCCCATAAATTAGTAAAACTAGCCTACCAAAGAAGTAAATCCACCCAGAAATGTTTTAGAGGATGACACAATATAAAATATCTGGCATTTACCTACTTCACTTCACCAGCTGCGTAGCTCTTTACTTATAACAGAAACGCAGAACATTTGAAATAAGACACAAATTACTTAAAAAGAATCGAAATGAGGCACCAGCCATTCGCAAATCGCCCCCAAGAAGAAAATAAACCCTACCATAACAGAAACACACTAAAATAAGCAGATTCTCAAACGAAAAATGTTTCCTAATAGTACGAGAAAATTTCCAAATTCGAAAGGAAATTACGTAACAGAAATATTTACTACATAGCCAAAGAAACATTAGCAAGCAAGCGTTATTGAAGTTCGTAAAACATCTAGTAGTTAAATTACAACCCTTATCTAGAAACGTCATCAGACAAACGACCAAATAATAATAACTACCGAGAGCGCGCACGCACGCACACACGCGCACGCACGCACGCACACTCACACACTCACACACTCACAAACAAACGCGCTCTTGAGCGCGCAATCGCGAGCGCACGCTGTCATAGCTACTGAAACGGTGTTGGCGTCAACTGCACATGCGGTTCACGTCCACGCTGTAGCGGCATGCTACCAGTGTTAAAGACTGCGATGGAGCTTGGTATGCCACGGCAAACTGGCTGACACTGACGGCGGCGGTGCACAAATGCTGCGCAGCTAGCGCCATTCGACGGCCAACACCGCGGTTCCTGGTGTGTCCGCTGTGCCGTGCGTGTGATCATTGCTTGTTCAGCCCTCTCGCAGTGTCCGGAGCAAGTATGGTGGGTCTGACACACCGGTTTCAATGTGTTCTGTTTTCCATTTCCAGGTGTGTATATTTTAACACTGTTCACATAGTTAAATTTACAGTGGACAGTTCTCAGTTGTACGAGCATGTGCGTAACCGTCGCGGCACGGTTGATTGTTGATGATGGAGAACACGATCATCGAACTCACGTTCATACGCTCGTTACAAGACACTGGCACTTAAATGCTCTCTTTTGTGGTAAATAGTATTACTGATTCACATTAGTTCATTTTTGGTGACCGAACACGGCGCGGATGATTAATACTTTACGGTACGACATGCAGAGAGAGGATACAAAAGCTCTGCTCATTTTTAAATTACATCTTGACGCACTTTCCTCTGAATCATTTGCTTATTTTGTCACTTTACTGTAACAGCACTTGTAGCAACACTTCAACTTCTATACTAACAATGCCTCTCACATGCAGAGCTGCACACCACATAACATAACAGTTCCGTGTCCCATGTTCGACTCTACAGACGCGGCTGCCAGCAAAGATACTTCACTACTAAGCCAGCGATATGACAGTACGCTAACACACTGGATGACGTTACAAGTTTATGAGAGTTTTTGACTTTAATAATGTCTAATTTGAACGACTCTCGTTCCATTTATTTCAAACATCTTCGGTAGTCACTGTAACAATTGTGGGTTTCTTTACAAATAGGTTTAAAAATATCATAAAAAATTCTCAAGTTTAAATTTTACTTTTCCATTCACGTTCACTCGGCTCCTGCGTTATTGCAGTACGTTCTTTTACACACACGCAATAGATTTTTAGCACAATGCACAGCACTGACAAACAATATTTTCTCTTTTGAATGTTTTTTTGTACGCACATTCACGTTGTGTACTTCCTTTTGATCGTCCCAGGAAGGGGAAACTTTATTGACACATTCCTGGGGTCAGATACATCACATGATCACACTGACAGAACCACAGGCACTTAGACACAGGCAACAGAGCATGCACAATGTCGGCACTAGTACAGTGTATATCCACCTTTCGCAGCAATGCAGGCTGCTATTCTCCCATGGAGACGATCGTAGAGATGCTGAATGTAGTCCTGTGGAACGGCTTGCCATGCCATTTCCACCTGGCGCCTCAGTTGGACCAGCGTTCGTGCTGGACGTGCAGACCGCGTGAGACGACGCTTCATCCAGTCCCAAACATGCTCAATGGGGGACAGATCCGGAGATCTTGCTGGCCAGGGTAGTTGACTTACACCTACTAGAGCACGTTGGGTGGCACGGGATACATGCGGACGTGCATTGTCCTGTTGGAACAGCAAGTTCCCTTGCCGGTCTAGGAATGGTAGAACGATGGGTTTGATGACGGTTTCGATGTACCGTGCACTATTCAGTGTCCTCTCGACGATCACCAGCCGTGTACGGCCAGTGTAGGAGATCGCTCCCCACACCATGATGCCGGGTGTTGGCCCTGTGTGCCTCGGTCGTATGCAGTCCTGATTGTGGCGCTCACCTGCACGGCGCCAAACACGCATACGACCATTATTGGCACCAAGGCAGAAGCGACTCTCAACGCTGAAGACGACACGAATCCATTCATCCCTCCATTCACGCCAGTCGCGACACATACTGGAGGCGTGCTGCACGATGTTGGGGCGTGAGCGGAAGACGGCCTAACGGTGTGCGGGACCGTAGCCCAGCTTCATGGAGACGGTTGCGAATGGTCCTCGCCGATACCCCAGGAGCAACAGTGTCCCTAATTTGCTGGGAAGTGGCGATGCGGTCTCCTACGGCACTGCGTAGAATCCTACGGTCTTGGCGTGCATGCGTGCGTCGCTGCGGTCCGGTCCCAGGTCGACGGGCACGTGCACCTTCCGCCGACCACTGGCGACAACATCGATGTAGTGTGGAGACCTCACGCCTCACGTGTTGAGCAATTCGGCAGTACGTCCACCCGGCCTCCCGCATGCCCACTATATGCCCTCGCTCAAAGTCCGTCAACTGCACATACGGTTCACGTCCACGCTGTCGCGGCATGCTACAGTGTTAAAGATTGCGATGGAGCTCCGTATGCCACGGCAAACTGGCTGACACTGACGGCGGCGGTGCACAAAAGCTGCGCAGCTAGCGCCATTCGACGGCCAGCACCTCGGTTCCTAGTGTGTCCGCTGTGCCGTGCGTGTGATCATTGCTTGTTCAGCTCTCTCGCAGTGTCGGGAGCACGTATGGTGGGTCTGACACACCGGTGTCAATGTGTTCTTTTTTCCATTTCCAGGAGTGTATTATGAGCTGCTAAAACCTGGTGAAACGGTTAAAAATAATCACTACGAACAGTAAATGATCGATTTAAATAGAGCATTACGTGGAAAACGATCGGAATGTGGATAAAGGCAACAGTCAGATTACTCCATTCAACACCTCATCAAACACAACTAAACGGATCAGGGAAACTATCGAGGCATTCAGCTGGGAAATACTAGCGCATGCGACGTATTCTCCAGATTTTGCTGCTTCCGATTATCATCTATTTGCATCACTGAGACACCCTCTCTCAGCACAACTCTTCAATTCTCATGAAAATGTACGAAAATGGCTCACTGACTGGTTCACTTCAAAAGAAGAACTGTTTTTTTGGCGGGACATTCACAACCTGCCTGAGATATGGGACAAATGTATAAATAGGAATGGAGATTATATTGAATTAAATGTTATTTGTCAGTTTCAAACAACAGACGCGTAATTATTGCAACAAAATTCTGGTTTCATGCTTCTGCACTTCATAAGAACCTAAAACAACAGCAGTAATGGTTAAAAATTTCAAATAATAAGGTAAAGCAGTTCCCTGAGGAAAAGAGTTAAAATAGTTGCCTACAGAAGAAGTTCCCGAAGGTAGTATGCCTAAAACTGGTTGTAAACATGGGCATTTCAGGTGGTACGAATATAGGTAAAAGCACCTTGTTGTCGAATAACACGTTGTGTAATACACAGGAGAGCATGGGCTTATGAGGAAATACCCGAAACTCCTCACATTTTTTTGAAAAACGCTGCAAAGGTAAAGGGAATGGCTGTAAACATACCGGAGCTCACGCTATTGTCTCAAGCTATGGGAGGTAAATTTCAAAGTTTGCTTCTTCATACTGAAGTAAGATGGGTCTCTCGTGGCAATGTCTTTAATCGAATATCTGAACTGAGGTTCGAGCTTTCTATGTTTCTCGGTGACAAAAACAATGGTATGAAGAATAAGTTAACAAGTAATGAAAAATACCTTTCTCGCATTCGATACACTGACACTATTTTCAAGCTTCCTGGTTCTATTTATTGTAACCATGACGTTAATAAAATGCCAAAGGTAGTGTAAACCAGAACACTGGGAGGAGTTGTGGTTAAGTAACAACTGGTTTATTCTTTCTTAATATCATATGACAAATGATGGCTAAAGAAACGCCACACAAACTGTTTACCTGACAATCCTCTTAATAATATGCGGTCTATGGTTGACAAACTGATCAGCTGGAGATCAACGTACCACACTAACCAGAACCAATCGCTTTATTTGACTTCATAAATGTGATTCTGTGGCATGGCCGAAAAACTACGTTACTATCAACCATATATACTCTACTATTGCTCAAAGAAAAATGTGGTTCCAAAGAACAGGGTGCTGAGAAGCATATATTGGAGCCGTGTGCTGTAGCAGTGAATACTTTACCCTTTGCAGGTGAGGGCGACACAATACGACTCGCTCACTGAGAGCAGTCATGGACACCGGCAATCTGTTGTTAACGGCGCGCCTGGAAATACGGAAGTATGCGGTCTTGCGTTCGGCTGATTCGGAATGCAGATACTTCCCTATGAACCTCTGAAACCCCGGTGGATTCCAGTGTGTAGGTATACCCGTTTATTGGTCTGCTAAAGCAATTTGTCTCTGTGCCACGACTATGCGTAAGGGAATATGTCAGTTACTAGACGGCCGACTCAAAACAAATAAATAGACCCACTCATAAATCGTTGAGTGTGTGATGCAAGAAGCAGTACCTCTGACGGTTCAGAAGGTGACTGGCACAGGCTCTAAGTGGCACACTAGCAAAGGACACAAGTCTCACTGTCTAGGTAAAGACCTGCCATATTTTACCAGCGAAGTGCCAGTACAAGAGTGATCTTTATTCACTACAGCTTTACTCTGCGGCGTGGTAGCATAGCACATTTGCATGCTTAAATCACACCCACTTTATCACAAGCCAACCACGATCTATAGCTCGGTATTGGAAGCTTGGAGGTCGCAGATTTGACCAACCAGACTCTTTAAAAATTAATTGTGAGAAAAGGAAAAAAAAATCAGCTTTGTGCGCTTTTTCCCACTCGTTTATGCCATGTCTCTGCTGAAAGCGTGACTTGGATGGAACCGCAACCCTCCATAAATAGATCGCTCTCTCCCCTGTTGTGTCCATTTCAAACTTTCTAAAGAATGGTCATTATCTCTCTAAGATCCTCGTGCCTTCACAAATGTTTTGTAGCAGAGTCTGGACACCTGGGCGCCACTGCCCTGTCCCAAGGGCTTCACAAAACTCTCAAGCATCTCATCCGCTTTCTGCCTAACAAGGGCCCATACTCTGCTTCATTGACAGCCATCAGATCATACAGTGCACAGCTCAAAGCTGCAATAACTCCTCAGCCCCAGTCAGACTAGTTGGACATGGCTGCCGATCGATAGGCACCACAATGAGACCGGAGGTCTTGGTCGTCGGCAGACATTTCCACAACAAAAGCTCTTCTCAGTTCTCAGCTGCCGTACCCTTTTACTGCTGTCAATTAACTCGGCACCCTATGCCTTCTCTAGAGCACAGAAGCAAGGGCGTCAACTAGAAACTAAAC
Source organism: Schistocerca gregaria (assembly GCF_023897955.1). NCBI lineage: Eukaryota > Metazoa > Arthropoda > Insecta > Orthoptera > Acrididae > Schistocerca > Schistocerca gregaria. The sequence continues at coordinate 924,788,474 of NC_064922.1, read as the reverse complement.
TCCTCCCGAACAGGCCATGAAGGCCCAACGGTACCGACCGGCCGTCGCGTCATCCTCAGTCCATAAGGGTCACTGGGTATGGAAGAGCATGTGGTCAGCACACTGCTCTCCCAGCCGTATGTCAGTTTCCGAGACCGGAGCCGCTACTTCTCAATCAAGTAGCTCCTCAGTTAGCCTCAGAAGGGCTGAGTGCACCCCGCTTGCCAACAGCGTTCGGTAGCCCGACAGAGCTAAGCTTCGGTGATCTGAGCGAAATCGGTGTTAACACTGCTTCAAGGCCGTTGGCAAGAGCGTTAACTACTGCCAACCATTTCATCATATGACTGCAGTCACATCGTATCAAATATGGCAACCAAGTAATAAATATCACATTCCCTATGAACATCAAGCAGCATGACACCATATCAAAAGTGAGAGTGCACTGCAGTCTCTCATATTTTTGGAAGACAATGGACTAGCTGCTATGGAAGATGCAGTTCGATACATTATTACACATTTAAAGTTCCTTCAAAAAAAGCTTTGGGAAGTACATTTCCGAAGATAGCACAAAACGTGACTGGATAAAAATTCATTTTTAGGTAAGTTAGCGGGAGAGGTGATCACAAGATAAACATTCATCGACACTACTAACGATGGTTCTGAAAGCAAACTCACTCCCTTTTTGGGTGGTAACAAAAACGCAACATACTTCTCTTTTCACACAAGAAATCAAATTCTTGGTGCCGTTACTTACATGCGCGAAGATACGTTTTCTGAGTTGCACATTAAAAATAAACATACAAACAGACGTATTGTTGCAGACTTGAAATTTGAGCTCAATCGATACAGATTTTAATGCTATGATTAACGATAAATAGCGATAAATTTCCAGTTGGAGCCTGTACATATTCGTCAGAATCTAAATTTGAAAACTGGCTAATTACTGATTTTTAAGTCTAATTTACTGTGAAAGTCTGATTTAATGCTGAATTCTTTCTTGCATTTTGAACAGTAATTCACTATACTCAATGTTCAATTTATTATTTTCTTGCACAACTGGAGCATGTTATATGTGATGTAAAAGTTCAATAAACATTTTAAAATAGCTGTACCTGGCCACGCTTCGCCATCACTCAGTCTTCTTCAATGGAAAAGAAAGAAAAAAGAAAGCATACTTGTGCGATTTTCGTATGTATAGGAATTGGATATACGTCTTGATCTTCTTCTGTCTCCTGTCTCTGTCTATCTCCCCCTCCGCTTTGCTTCGTCTTGTCTGTAGCCCTCTCTTCCTTCTCTCTCTCGATCTTCTACATCCCATTATCTTTCTCCGTCTGCTCCTGCCTCCTCTCTCTCCCTTTCTCAGTCCGTCATCTCCCCTTCCCTTCCTTTGTCCTCCATCCCAACTCTCCTTTTCCTGCTCCCCTGTCCTTCCATCTCCTCCTTTTCATTTTCTATTTTCTATGTCAATTTCCTCAAACCCCTGTCTCCAACTGCACATAGCCCTCTTTTACTGATCTTGAGCCTTTTTTATTGTTATAGTAAATTCAAATTCTATAATAGTATGCTAATCATAAACAAATAAGCCATAAATACAACTTTCCTGTTTCCTAGCAATGTTTCAATATTGTATATTACCTATAATTATTTACTGAAATATTTATTCTGTAAGTGTCTAAACGATTATTACAATAATGTGTAAAAATTTGAAGTAAATCGTAAAGATGCATTTTGGTAACAATGTTTTCCCTTTATATATTACGTATACATAATTATATATAAATTCTTTTAAAATATACATATATTAAGTAATTGGGTACCTAGAAACATACTCATATCAGAATCCTAAGTTGAGCCGGAATTTTAAAATAATATGTCAAGAACTTTCGGAGATTAACGGTTTTGAACAAACCAACGTTTACATTTCTATAAAATTACTTTTCATTAGGTGAGATGCGCTCCATGTCTGTGATGCAGCTTTCAAAATGGTACAGAGAAGCAGTCAGTCTCCATTTCCATTCTAGCTTTATTAGAGCAAGTGCAGATTTCGACTAGTAACTAGCCATTATCAATGCAGTTTTTCGACGTTGTTATACACGCTCTTGTATGTCTAAACCTGTTGTTCAGGCTCTTGTCACAGTCTGTTAAGGACTCAAACATTACGTTATATTTTATATCGTTCTCCCTTTTATTCAATAAATAAATAACACGCATACTAGATGGCAATCCAGTAGGTATAATCTCGTGAGTATTTTAACGCAATGCTGTGTCAAAATTGCAAATCAATCCGTTGAGAACTTTCAGACATTTGCGATTTTGAAGAAAAGAACAGCCATATTTGTACATGTAGAAACTGTATATGTTCTTGATCACAAATCTCCGAATGTTTGTGAGCGCATCATCTGAAATTTATGTACAATGTTGCACTGTAAATTGCGTGTGTTTTATAGTCGTATACCGAATAATTATTATATTCATTATTTATGTTTTTATAAATGTAATAATGGGAAAAACATTGCTACGAAATATCCCTATATATAAAATTAAGGAAATAGGTACCTGGAAATATTGCTATACCAGAATGTAACGTTGTCATACTTTCAAACCAACTGGTCAAGAGCTTTCGGAGATACACGACTTTGATCAAACTAATATATATATGTGTGTGTCATTTCTGTCTTAAATTCGGTTATTTGTAACAGAATCTTAATTTAATTCCATAGCATTTTTCACAAACAAGCACAACGTATGAACATGGACGTCTCTGTCACAAAGTAATTCTACGCAACTATATTACTTTCGTGTGTCACATTCCTTCTATACGTAGTAGTTGGTCGGCACGACGCGATAACAGTATGTTTTGCCAGCAGTGAATAAGACTTAGAAAATTATTACTCCCCCCCCCCCCGTTCCATTCCACGCCAATGTGGGAATCGTCACTTCAAACTGTTATTAGGAAGGCAAAAAGTATGTGGTATGCAGAAAGAATAGCTAAGTCTCAGGATAAAATTAAAACCATATGGTTAGTCGTAAAGGAAGTGGCTGGTCTGCAGAGACAGGTCGAGGATATAGAATCAGTACATAGTGGGAATGTCCGTGTTACTGGTAAGTCGCATATATGTACAGTATTTAATAATCACTTTCTGAATATAGCAGGTAAACTAAATAGAAACCTAATAACAACAGGGAATCATATAGCGCTCTTAGAAAAAAGTGTTCCGAGACTGTTACCTGAAATGCTCCTCCATGATACTGACAAGAGGGAGATTGAGTTAATAATTAAATCACTAAAGACCAAGAACTCTCATGGATACGACGGGGTATTTAGCAGAATACTAAAGTATTGTTCAATGTATGTTAGCCCAGTACTTAGCCATATCTATAACTTTTCCTATAGGAGTGGTCGGTTTCCAGACCGATTAAAGTACTCGGTAGTGAAGCCATTTTATAGAAAAGGGAGACAGCGATAATATTGACAATTATAGACCTATATCTATGCCATCGGTGTTTGCTAAAGTTATCGAGAAGGTTGTATATACAAGGTTACTGGCCCACTTAAATTCAGATAATTTGCTGTCAAATGTTCAGTTTGGTTTTAGAAATGGTTTAACAACTGAAAATGCTATATTCTCTTTTCTCTGTGAGGTTTTGGACGGATTAAATAAAAGGTTGCAAACGCTAGGTGTTTTCTTCGATTTAACGAAGGCTTTTGACTGTCTTGACCACAAAATATTACTGCAGAAGTTGGACCATTATGGAGTAAGGGGAGTGGCTTACAATTGGTTCGCCTCTTACTTTAAGAACAGAAAGCAGAAGGTAATTCTCCACAATATTGAGAGTGGTAGTGATGTTCAGTCCCAATGGGGCACTGTTAATTGGAGTGTTCCCCAAGGGTCGGTCCTGGGACCACTGCTGTTTCTTATTTATATAAATAGTATGCCTTCTAGTATTACAGGTGATTCAAAAATATTTCTGTTTGCTGATGACACCAGTTTGGTAGTTAAGGATCTTGTGTGTAATATTGAAACAGTATCAAATAATGTAGTTCATGAAATAAGTTCGTGGCTTGTGGAAAATAATTTGATGCTAAATCACAGTAAGACTCAGTTTTTACAGTTTCTAACTCACAATACAACAAGAACCGATATTCTGATCGGACAGAATGGGCATATTATAAGCGAGACGGAGCAGTTCAAGTTCCTGGGCGTTGGGATAGATAGTAAGCTGTTGTGGAAAGCCCATGTCCAGGATCTTGTTCAGAAACTAAATGCTGCTTTATTTACCATTAGAACAGTATCTGAAGTAAGTGATACTTCAACACGAAAAGTAGTCTACTTCGCATATTTTCATACGCTTATGTCGTATGGTATTATTTTTTGAGGTAATTCTTCTGATTCAAAAAGGGTATTTTTGGCTCAAAAACGGGCTGTTCGAGCTATACGTGGTGTATGATCGAGAACCTCTTGTCGACCCCTATTCAATAGTCAGGGAATTCTGACATTGCCTCACAGTATACATTTTCTTTAATGTCGTTTGTTGTTAGCAATATTAGCCTATTCCCAAGAGTTAGCAGCTTTCACTCAGTTAATACTAGGCAGAAATCCAATCTGCATGTGGAATGCACTTCCTTGACTCTTGTGCAGAAAGGAGTGCACTATTCTGCTGCATCCATTGTCAATAAGCTACCACAAGAACTCAAAAATCTTAGCAGTTGCCCAAACTCTTTTAAGTCTAAACTGAAGAGTTTCCTCATGGCTCACTCCTTCTATTCTGTCGAGGAGCTCCTGGAAGAGCTAAAAAATTAAGCAAATTCCGGTGTTATATTGTTCATTTTCTTTATTTAAACTTACCTGTCACCTGAATATGTTTTTTTATATTTCATTTTATCTGTTTCTAATATCGTGTTATAATTTCATGTATTGACTCGTTCCATGACCATGAAGACTTCTCCTTAATTTGGTGCCACGGAACAATAAATAAATAAATAAAAACTTCGGCACTTCCACATCTCCGTTCCCCTTCTCCTTCCCCCCTCCCCTCCCCCCCGCCATCCTCCTCACCACAGAGTACGTTAACGAGTGAAGAGGCTATGCCCAGATTTCACAATGTCAAGTGGTACACTGTGAGGAAAAGTGTGGGAACGCTGGCATAAGGCGTTTGAACCCGGCCACCGCCTCATGGCGAGAAACAGTGAAACCAGCATCTCCAGATGCAGGAAAGCATGAACACTCATGCCACGCCACAGCGAGATACACAGTTATCAGCGCCTGCGTGAATGTGTTAGTGTGTAACACGGACAGTACTTGTCATAGTACTTTTTCAAGAAACTGTGTCAAATGTAGAGGCAATCTGAGCATTCAGAAAGAACCGCTGTACGCAGGAAAGACAATCCGAACTATTTGTCTTATCCTTTGTAAACACTATACCGGTTATTACTCTCTTATTCATCTACGTACAGAGATAATAAAAGGGTTCTCAATGAACAAAGAATTTAGCACTCAGTATGTGTGCACTTGAAATTAATGTACTTTGCCATTCGGTGTCTCTTCCTTAAACAATATACAAAGCAGTATGCCATATTCTCAGAGTTATATTTCCAATAGATAATTAGCAGTCTTGGGAAACTTTAACCTTGGAATTTCAAAGGTACTTCAAAAGCTAAACACATACATTTTAGATTAGGAATTTCATGTCGTGGGTTAGAGTTACTGTTAACAGTAATTTAACTAAATTGTGTTCTTCCTTCAAATATAGTTCTGCGAATTATGTACGTAATGATTTCCGTGAAAAAGTTGTTTCAGCTCAGATGGTTCCACAGAAAGTGCAAGAACTAATTAATACGTACGTTGCCATAAATATTTGGCGATGACTCTACTTAACGTGAAGAAGAATAAATACTTTCAAACAATCCATACGAATTGTTGATTTATATAATTTTATTGGATTTATAGGACAAAAACAAAATCATCAAAGTAAGACTGGGTCTTGGTACAAACTTCTAAGTTGAGGTTTCTTCCGTAACAAAGTAGGAACTCGATAAACATCTCTTAAAATAGGTGCTCATTCCAAGTAATATCTGTTACAAAAATAAGTGACTTTTACATGACCAGTATATCCCAAAGGTAAGGCGGTATTATTTTCTGAGTGAAAAGACGATATGGACTACGAACGGCATCACGCAATTTGAGATTCTGTCAGATGAACAATTTGGCTTTACGAAGGATAAAGGCAGCTGAGAGGCAATTCTGACGTTATGCTTAGTAGGATAAATCAAGACAGCGTCATAGGATTTGTCAATCTAGAGAAAGGGTTTCATAATACAAGGAAGTGAAAAATGTTACAAATTCTCAAATATGGTTGGAAGCTACAAGGTAAAACGGTATGTAGAAGACCAAAGAGGGAAAAATAACAATCGAAGACGAAGAATGAAGTGCCGCGATTAGAAAACGCAAGAGAATGAAGTAATCTTTCAGCCTACTTTTTAATCTATCCATCGCACGAACAATAACGGTTCAAAAGTGGAACTGAAATGAATGGTACAAGGATATCAGTAATAAGATTCGCTAATGGCATTGCTATCTTCATTGAAAGTAAATAATAAATTCTGAAGTGATATTGGAGCGACAGCGCTCTCAGAACTGTATAACAAAAGCAGACTAGATGGGCAAGTGATATTTATTTATTCTGCTATCCGGATTCAATCAAACATGTCCATCTACAGACCATTAACTTCTTCGTGACCTATAGAGCCGGTACACGGTGCTGATGTGCGTACCAAAAGGTATAACTGCTGAATGCAGGGCCTTGTTTCAAAGTGTATCACGCAAAAATATTATATTATGTGGATGAAACTGTATAACAAATTATAACTGTCGTTACACATTTTCAATTATTGGAAGTAAAACGGTGTAATAGAATAGTAAATAAAAACTATTTTGGCACTGGTAAACGTTTCCGTTCTTCGCAATATTTTACACTCATTAAAAATATAGGGCGAAAAAACTATACATTCAAAGATACTGAAATATACAAGCCAGAAGTAGTAGTTTCGCAGTTAAATGTTGGCTAATGTTCTTAATAATAAATATTGAAAAGCCATTGTAAGCATGGTTCCAGTATCACTCCTTAAATCATTTATTAGCTATTATGTCAGCTGTTTTGGAATATTTCTCTTTTCAATGACTTGCGTATACCAAGTTTGAGATTACAATGCACTATAATTCTAGACGAATTTTAGACTAAGTGAAGAATTTAATGAATTATTGAGGTATAACTGAAATTGTAGTCATAATTTTCATTATCACGAATTACACAATCAACGATGTTGTAAATAGTTTTCATATTTCTGAATTATGTAAGTAATAGGAAACTTACGTCTACGTTGTCCTGAGTACATATAACATCTGGTGGGACTATAATTCTGGACTGTTCTCGTTATATTCTAAAATATATGTTTCACGTCGATTTTGTGCTTTCTTTTTATACAGTGTGGTGTAATATTCTGATGTTATACTGTAAATAATTCCTGTTATTTCCTGACAGTTTACATCATTTCTCTTGTACCACGTAGTAACAGATTACGATGAGAGCTGATAATATCTTTGGGTATCAAAAGTATGTGTATCCTCTCCTTGGTTGTCAACTTATGTCAACGTTGTTGTGTCGTGTAAATAATAACTGGTGTGGCTGTTCTTGCTACATTTCATGTGAAATTCGTGGAATTTCGGTGCTGTAAGGTGCTGTTAGGTTTCATACAACAGGGTGTGACATTTTAGCTTATAATCGTAAATTATGTAGCGTAATTTAAGTCAGTTGACACCACGGATGCTTTACATTTATGTAAGAACGGAGTTTGGCCAGAGAGGACTTTGTCTTTAAACATCTAAAACATCCACTCTTTCACTGTCAAGTTTTATCGATTAAGTCAAGTAAAGTTATCTAAATAATTCTTGTGTTGGAAGTCGGTGCATTCATTATGAATTTCCTTCACATTTTGTTTTATGGGAACATGTATTTCAAGTTTTATGTAATATTGTTAGAGAGGTCCGATGTTTTATGGTAAGTGGTATTTGTTTTTTTTAGTTGCAGATAGAAACTTGATTGGTTGTTTTCAGAGATTCTTACGTGTTCACGGAATCGTGTGATGAAATTACGTCCTGTCTGACCGGTGTAGAAGTTATTGCTCTTAAGGCACTTGAGTTTGTAAATTAATGGCTCTGAGTAGTGGGAATTTCTGGCGGTTGCGAACTGTAAGTTCGTTCCTAAATTGTTGTCAATGCAAAAGGGAATTTAGTTGTGTTTTTGAAAAGTGCGTCTTTCTAAGAAAAGACAGGGTTTACGTGGCCGGTAGCCAAAACTTTAAATGATTTCTTTTTAGAGTTTCTCAAAACATGTTTCCGCAGATATTCGCTGAATAATTACAGCTCGTCTTATTGGACAATTTGCTTGCTCCCGGCTACTGAGGACTCACTAATGAGACACGGCTCGTTCGTCGAAGAGCCTGACGCCATCGCACTTCTCTCGTTTCTTCTCGTCGGAGGATGTATTTCAGCGGCGACCTTGCAGGAGCGCTGGTGTGCCGCGGAGATTAAACCCGGCGCGGCGCTTTCTTTAGAAATTTACGTCACGTGAAAAATTTTGGCTCTATCGATCAGTGCCCGCCGCCTGGGCAGCCCCGATGCCGGGAGTAGCGTTCGAAATAGCCGTCCGCCGAGTAGCAGGGGGAGTAGGCGAGTAGGCGAGTAGGCGCTCCTCCACAAGGCGTGCAACGTCACGCCGCGGTGATGTATCGGCGGCCCGTATTCTCGGAAGACCAGCCTGGTCTGACGTGCCCTGCTTAGCAGCTTTTGTACTGCCCACTGGCCGTGACCGTCGAGTCTACGATCCGTTGAAAAGACACGTTCTAAGAAAAGACACGCTTTACGTAGCCGGTAGTCAATATAATTCCAATCCCAAAGAAAGCAGGTGTTGACAGATGTGAAAATTACCAAACTATCAGTTTAATAAGTCACCGGTGAAAAATACTTAACAAGAATTCCTTACAGACAAATGTAAAAAATGGTAGAAGCGACCCTCGGGGAAGATCAGTTTGAATTGCACATAAATTGTGGAACACGGGTGGCAATACTGACCCTACGACTTATCATAGAAGCTAGATTAAGAATAGGCAAAACTACATTTCTAGCATTTGCAGACTTAGAGAAAGCATTTCAAAATGTTGACTGCAATACTCTCTTTCAAATTCTGGAAGTGTCAGGGGTATAATACAGGGAACGAAACGCTATTTACAATTTGTACAGAAACCAGACGGCAGTTACAAGAGTCGAGGGACATGAAAGGGAAGCAGTGGTTGGGAAGGGAGTGAGACAGGGTTGTAGCCTCTCCCCAATGTTATTCAATCTGTATATTGAGAAAGCAGTGAAGGAAACAAAAGAAAAATTCGGAGTAGGAATTAAAATCCATGGAGAAGTAATAAAAACTTTAAGGTTCACCGATGACATTGTAATTCTGTCAGAGACAGCAAAGGACTAGGAAGAGCAGTTGAACGGAATGGTCAGTGTCTTGAAAGGAGGCTATAAGATGAACATGAACAAAAGCAAAACGAGGATAATGGAATGTAGTTGAATGAAGTCTGGTGATGCTGAAGGAATTAGATTAGCGGATGAGACACTTAAAGAAGTAAAGGAGATTTTCTATTTGGGGAGCAAAATAACTGAGGATGGTCAAAGTAAAGAGGATATAAAATGTAGACTGGCAATGGCAAGGAAAGCGTTTCTGAAGAAGAGAAAGTTGTTAACATCGAGTATAGATTTAAGTGTCAGAAAGTCGTTTCTGTAAGTGTTTGTATGGAGTGTAGCCATGTATGGAAGTGAAACGTGGACGATAGATAGTTTGGACAAGAAGAGAATAGAAGCTTTCGAAATGTGGTGCTACAGAAGAATGCTGAAGATCAGATTGGTAGATATCATAAATAATGAGGAGGTATCGAATAGTATTTGGGAGAAGAGGAGTTTGTGGCACAACCTGACTAGAAGAAGAGATCGGTTAGTAGGACATGTTCTGAGGCATCGCGAGATCACCAATTTAGTATTGGAGGGCAGCGTGGAGAATAAAGATCGTAGAGGGAGACCAAGAGATGAATACGCTAAGCAGATTCAGAAGAATGTAGGCTGCAGTACGTACTGGGAGATGAAGCAGCTAGCACAGGATAGAGTAGCATGGAGAGCTGCATCAAACCAGTCTCAGGACTGAAGACCACAACAACAAGATTAGATTGGTAGATATCATAACTAATGAGGTGGTATTGAATAGTATTGGAGAGAAGAGGTGTTTGTGGCACAACCTGACTAGAAGAGGGGATCGGTTGGTAGGACATGTTGTGAGGAATCACGGGATCACCAGTTTAATATTGGAGGGCAGCGTCCATAGTAAAGATCATAGAGGGAGACCAAGAGATGAATACGCTAAGCAGATTCAGAAGAATGTAGGTTGCAGTACGTTCTGGGAGACGAAGCAGCTTGCGCAGGATGGAGTAGCATGGAGAGCTGCATCAAACTAGTCTCAGTACTCAAGACGACACCAACAACAGCTGACTTCCACATGGAATACGTACTTTCACAAGAAAATTTTTCGTATAAGCCGCTAAACGAAGAAGTTGTCCAGAAGGAAGTAATTTAGGTTACATTTTTGTCAGTTAGTATTGATATCATTACTTAGCCACTCACGGCTTATTAACGGACTGTAGCTTTGGACGTAACTAATCTTCTAAAATAGTGACGGATTATTTACGACCGATTTCATTACAGAATATAGAATCAAGGATTTAAAATGTGTAGATACTTGACGAGGTTCGTGCACGATGACTATAGATAAACTCCGCTTATTGTTATTGTTAATTTTACTCCACAGTTGCTACTGCAATTATGCTTGATCGCATAGGTAAGAAAAACGCCTTTCTTTTGCAGTGGAATGTTTTATTTGTGTGTACGAATGATGTTTCGGGTAATTATACTAGTCATCTCACATAATAAATATCGATTTTCTTTAAGTCATCGGTCTTCTGAATGGCTTGATGCCGTCAATTCCTCTCCAGTGACCGGCCGCTGTGACCGACCGGTTCTACGTGTTTCAGTCAGGAACCGCGCTGCTACTACGGTCGCATGTTCGAATCCTGCCTCGGGCATGGATATGTGTAATGTCTTTAGGTTAGTTACGTTTAAGTACTTCTAAGTCCAGGGGTCTGATGACCTCAGATGTTAACTCCCATAGTGCTTAGAGCCTTTGAATCATTTGAATCCTCTCCAGTGAATTGCATCCCAGAGTAGCAATTGCAGCCTGCGTTCCCAATTATTTGCTGTATCTTCCTCCACTGATTATACCGTATAGAGCTCCCTATGGAAGTAGTTTCCCTGATGTCTTAATATATGTCATATCACACTTTCCTTCTTCTTGGCAGTGTTTTCCATATGTTATTTTCCTTACCGTTTCTGCAGAGAACATCCTGATTCCTCACCTTGTCAGCCCATCTGATTTCAACATTCTTCTGTTGCACAACATCTCAAATGCTTCGATTCTCTTCTGTTCCGGTTTTTCCACAGTCCATGTCTCACTGTCATACTAGGCTATGCTCCAGACGTACATTCTCCGAAATTTCTTCCTCTTATTGAGGATATGTTTGATACTAGTGGACTTCTCTTAGTCAGTGATGCCTTTGTTGTCAGTGATGATCTGCTTTTTTTGTGTTCCTTGCTGCGTCCATCATAGGTTATTTTGTTGTCTTATTAGCAGAATTGTTTAACTTCATATATTTTGCGATCCCCAGTTGTAAGGTTAAACTTCTCGCTGTTCTCGTTTCTGCTACTTCTCATTTCCTTCGTACTTCTTCAGTATACCCTCAGTCCATATTCAGTACTAATTAAAGTGTTCAGTCAATTCAACAGAGTCTGTAATTCTTCATTTTCACTGCGGATAGCAACGCAACAGCGAATCTTAACACTTGATGCCCTTTCACCTTCGATTTTAATCCGACACTTAAACCTCTTATTTCCGTCATTTTTTTTCTTTACGTACAAAGTGAACAACAGGGGCGAAATACTGTATCGCCATCTTACACACTTTTCAATCCTCAGTGTACTCTTTCCACCTATCTGCTCCCTCCTCTGCATTTAGCAGTGGGCTGTCCATGCTCTCTTACTGTTACCTCCCTTATTTTAATTTCACTGAAAGCTGTTTTGACTTTCCATGCTAAGTCAGTCCTTCCGACAATCATTTCTTTATTATTTCTTCGCATTTTTCACGTAGCCATTTCGTCTTAGATTCCCTGCACTTCTTATTTATTTCATTCCTAGGTGTTTTGTAATTCTGCATTCCTGAATGTCCATCAACATTTTGTTATTTCCTTCTTTCGTCAATCAACTGAAGTACTTATCTGTAACACAAAGTTTCTTCGCAGTTACATTCCTTGTACCAACGTTTTATCTCCCACTTTAATTTTTTAGAAATGCCCATTCTTATTCAAGTGAACTGCCTACTGGGCTATTCTTTATCGCAATATCCATACCCCCAGAGAACTTCAAGCGTATCTCTCCTTTCTTCAGTGTTTCCGTAACCTGTATCTCTGTGCAGTGATTCTTCCTTACGAGTCTCTTAAACTTCGATGTACTCTTCATCATTAATAAATTGTGATCTGAGTCTATATCTATTCCTGCATGCGCATTACAATTCAGTATCTCATTTCGGAACCCTATGTCTTAATTTTATTTAATCTAACGGGAATCTCCCCGTATCTTCCAGCCTATTCCAAGTATACCATCTCCTCTTGTGATTCTTGAACAGAATCTCATTCCTAGAACCAAGCCAATATTCTCCACTAACTCTTTATTCAACTCCTTCCCCTCAACCGCATTCCAATTCCCCATTGCTATTAGAGTTTCATCTCCCGTTACGTGCCGAATTATCCTCTTGATACCGTTATATACTTTCTCTACCTCTTCTGCTTGCGTCTCGGAATGTATACCTGAACAACTGTTGTTGGTGATGGTTTGCTGTGGATTCTGGTGAAAACAACCCTGTCACTGGACTGTTCACACTAATTCACTCTCTGCCCTGTCTTTCTACTCATATTGAATCCTACTCCCGTTATACCAATTTCTGCTGCTTCTGACATTACCCCATACTCATATGGCCCGATATCTTTCTCTTCTTTCCACTTCACTTCAGTGACAACCGCTATTTGTAAAATTGAGTTCAGCATTTTCCTTTTCAGATTTTCAAGTTTCCCTACCACTGTCAAACTTCTGACATTCCATGCCCCGGCTCCTAGAATGTTATCCTTCCGTAGGTTATTCAGTGTTTTCTCATGGTCACCTTCCCATTGGAATTCCCGTCCAGGAGATCCGAATGGAGGACTAGTCCGTAATCTTCTGCCAATGGAAAGATCATCATGACAACTTTTCAATTACAGGCCCCATATCTTGTGGCTCCCACTGCCTTCTGCATCCTCTTTGCCGATTTTTACGCCTTTTAGAGGCAGCTTTCCAGTCCTAGGGCAAGAGAGAGCACGATTCCTCAGCCCTCTTTGACAAAGCACTTGGCAACGCGAGGATGTGTTCTTATGCTGTAAGTCTTCGGATGCCATTGCTGACGAAATATATTCAAACGTTGAGCAGTTGTATTTCTTACATTTATATTAATTTTAGGCCTTTTTCATGTACTCATGTCAGACTTGAAGCACGTGAGTAAGAAAATGTGCAGTTCCCTACAATATAATCCATGGGAAGTGAAATGTTGAAATGGGACCTATTAAGAGGAACAGATCACATGGATACGTGAAAAGAACACAAATAAATGTAAGCGTAAAAACGTCAGAGACGTCGCGTAAACTTTTACTGCAGAAGGATGGAAAGCGAAAATGAACGTGGCCTATTCTAACATTTGTATCAAAGCGATTTAAGGAGTGTCTAAGTCTGGAGTATCAGGCAGTATTATGAAATACATTCTTCTCCTGTGTCACACACAATAAATACAGTGAGTGGAGTGAAAAGGAGTTATTGCACTCTCTCAGGGTTAACGACTCTTCATTTACGCCTGCAATTTGACTTTTAATTGAATATCTGCCATATTGTTGTAGTTAAATCAATTTTCAGTCTTTCGTTTTGTTTTGCCTTGAAAACATTTCAAGTGACACCAAAGAATCAGTGGTTAAGGTGTAACTCAGAATAGAAGAAAAGAAAACAAAGAAGGACGTCTCCAGAATGAGATGTTCACTCTGCAGTGGAGTGTGCGCTGATATGAAACTTCCAGGCATATTAAAACTGTGTGCGGGACCGAGATTCGAACTATGGACCTTTGCCTTTTGCAGGCAAGTTGTCTACCAACTTTTTTTTTTAATCTCATTTTGTTTGCTTTTTTTCGTTGCCTACGCTCGGGGCGGACATCGTCAGACAGCCGTTTAAGTTCGTTGTTCATCGATTAACTCAGTTTTTTTTTAATTACAGAGGGCAGCTAAACCTCTGACCGAACACGCTGAGCTAACGTGCCGGCGCCAACTGTGCCACCCAAGCATGACTCATGCCTCGTCCTCGCAACTTTACTTCTGCCAGTACCTCGTTTCCTACCTTCCAAACTTTACAGAAGCTCTTCTGCGAACCTTGCAGAACTAGCACTCCAGAAAGAAAGGATATTGCGGAGACATGGCTTAGCCACAGCCTAGGGTATGTTTCCAGAATAACATTTTCACTCTGCAGCGGAGTGTACGCTGAGATGAAGTAAGGACGTCATTTAAACAGTTCAATAACTTACGTTGAAAGTTTCAATTCACGAAACTGTATAAATTCCACGATCCATTCAAAGTTTTGTTCCAATGCAGTCAGATAACCTCTTTCATCGAATATGACTTTGTACACTTTTAGCGTTTCGAGGAAACAGTCAATCAGGTTGTACTGCACGGCTAAGTAGGAGATAAAGAAGGTCACAGTTGTATCTACTACGGGATAAATTCGCATCTTTCAAAGAAACAACGACAAAAGCCATTTGAGCTTGGTAACAGCACAACAGCCCATGGCTTCCAGCGTGTTCTGTTGTTTTCGCTTCGACTTCTGTAGGCAGAAAGTCTTCAAAGGGCAGAGAAGAGAGAGGAACGCAGCTTATCTGAAGGGGATTCCTGGGATCCTGTTACATTCGCAACACAAACACGCTAGCACAGATTAAATGCTGCTGCTGCTGCTTTGCGTACCCCTCCCTACCTCGTACGCCTTCTCCACCGGCGCTCCAGTTGCGGACGGGTCTGCCATTAAAGGGGGCGTGGCTGCGCGGCGCCAATTAAATTATCGCGGTTCGCTGGCGACAAACGATTGGAATGTGTCATAATAACAAGCAGCGTTCCTAGCCGTAATATCCCTCTTCTAAACTGGCAGGTGTAAATGAGAGTAACTAAACGCGTAGTTACCAATTTCTAATTTTTTTGTTGTGTACTTCGAATATTTGTTAGTATTAATACTTAACCGTGATGTGTAAGAAACCATTCATTCAAAAAATAATAATAAAATAAATGTCATGGTCACTCCTTATGGTGAACAGTGACTTTCTAGATTTCTGAACCATAGCTGGATCACAAAGAAATATATGAATTGAATTTTAGCCGTACTGGATGTTGTTGAGCTCCGTGACTGTTCCTTAACAGAGTGTAGAAAAATATCCGCTACCAGTGACAATAAAAGGTTATTTACAAAAGGTGCGACATCGTCGCCATAAAACACAGTGACTCGTATATGTAATAAGTTTCCTTTAATTTACGTCTATGGTCACAATCTTTTCTGTTTAACAGGTTACCGGTTTCGGTCTTTAATGACCATCAGCAGATCTGTCTCATAAAAACAAAGTCCTAATGCACTGCAGCCATAGTTGACTATGCTACTATGGCTGCAGTGCATTAGGACTTTGATTTTATGAGACAGATCTGATGATGGTCATTAAAGACCGAAACCAGTAATCTGTTAAACAGAAAAGAGATTGTGACCATAGACGTAAATTAAAGGAAACTTAAAGGTTATTTATTTGTCACACTACCGGTTTCGGGCTTGCGCCCATACTCAGGTGTTTATACATTTATCAACATGTTTATATTGCTGGAGATCACTATATAAATACCAAAAAAAATTTCTGGTGACTAAACAGACACATGTGGACAATTGTAATTGGCAAGGCAGCATTTGTCGAAAATATATCTGTACTTACATAAAGATGAAGCATCATTATTATAGTTACGCTGTGGTGACAGTTCTTCCACTTAGTTGCACACTTATCATTTTCACGTCCATACTTCAGTTTTACAAAGTTCAGCTGTATATTTCACTATTACGATGTACAATCGTGAAAACACTGTGCTTAATACGAACATGTGGGCTGTGGTCAAATAACTTAGACGTTGTTGCTGTTGTTGTTGTTGTGGTCTTCAGTCCTGAGACTGGTTTGATGCAGCTCTCCATGCTACTCTAACCTGTGCAAGCTTCTTCATCTCCCATTACATACTGCAGCCTACATCCTTCTGAATCTGCTTAGTGTATTCATCTCTTGGCCTCCCTCTACGATTTTTACCCTCCACGCTGCCCTCCAATACTAAATTGGTGATCCCTTGATGCCTCAGAACTTGTGCTATCAACCGATCCCTCCTTCTGGTCAAGTTGTTAAACAAACGTCTCTTCTCCCCAATCCTATTCAATACTTCCTCATTAGTTATGTGATCTACCGATCTAATCTTCAGCATTCTTCTGTATCACCACATTTCGAAAGCCTCTATTCTCTTCTTGTCCAAACTATTTATCGTCCATGTTTCACTTCCATACATGGCTACACTCCATACAAATACTTTCGAAATGTCTTCCTGACACTTAAATCTATACTCGATGTTAACAAATTTCTCTTCTTCAGAAACGCTTAGCCTTGCCATTGCCAGTCTACATTTTATATCCTCTCTACTTCGACCATCATCAGTTACTTTGCTCCACAAGTAGCAAAACTCCTTTACTACTTTAAGTGTCTCATTTCCTAATCTAATTCACTCAGTATTACCCGACTTAATTCGACTACATTCCATTATCTTCGTTTTGCTTTTGTTGATGTTCATCTTATATCATCCTTTCAAGACACTGTCCATTCCATTCAACTGCTCTTCCAAGTCCTTTGCTGTCTCTGACAGAATTACAATGTCATCGGTGAACCTTTAAGTTTTTATTTCTTCTCCATGGATTTTAATTCCTACTCCGAATTTTTCTTTTGTTTCCTTCACTGCTTTCTCAATATACAGATTGAATAACATCGGGGAGAGGCTACAACCCTGTCTCACTCCCTTCCCGACCACTGCTTCCCTTTCTTGTCCCTCGACTCTTGTAACTGCCGTCTGGTTTCTGTACAAATTGTAAATAGCCTTTCGCTGCCTGTATTTTACCCCTGACACTTTCAGAATTTGAAAGAGCGTATTGCAGTCAATATTTGGAAAAGCTTTCTCTGAGTCTACAAATGCTAGAAACGTAGGTTTGCCTTTTTCTTAATCTTTCTTGTAATATAAGTCCTAAGGTCAGTATTGCCTCACGTGTTCCAGTGTTTCTACGGAATCCAAACTGATCTTCCCCGAGGTCGGCCTCTACTAGTTTTTCCAATCGCCTGTAAAGAATTCGTGTTAGTATTTTGCAGCTGTGGCTTATTAAATTGATAGTTCGGTAATTTTCACATCTGTCAACACATGCTTTCTTTGGGATTGGAAGTATTATATTCTTCTTGACGTCTGAGGGTATTTCGCCTGTTTCATACATCTTGCTCACCAGATGGTAGAGTTTTGTCAGGACTGGCTCTCCCAAGGCCGTCAGTAGTTCCAATGGAATGTTGTCTACTCCGGAAGCCTTGTTTCGATCAAGGCCTTTCAGAGGTCTGTCAAACTCTTGACACAGTATAGCATCTCCCATTTCATCTTCATCTACATTATCTCTCATTTCCATAATATTGTCCTCAAGTACATCGCCCTTGTCTAGACCCTCTATATACTCCTTCTACCTTCCTGCTTTCCCTTCTTTGCTTAGAACTGGGTTTCCATCTGAGCTCTTGATGTTCATACAAGTGGTTCTCTTATCTCCAAAGGTCTCTTTAATTTTTCTGTAGGCAGTAGGCAGTATCTATCTTAGCATTAGTGAGATAAGCCTCTACATCCTTACATTTGTCCTCTAACCATCCCTGCTTACCCATTTTGCATTTCCTGTCGATCTCATATTTGAGACGATTGTATTCCTTTTTGCCTGCTTCATTTACTACATTTTTATATTTTCTCCTTTCATCAATTAAATTCAATATTTCTTCTGTTACCCAAGGATTTCTACTAGCCCTCGCCGTTTTACCTACTTGATCCTCTGCTGCTTTCACTACTTCATCCCTCAAAGCTACCCATTCTTCTTCTACTGTATTTCATCCCCTATTCCTGTCAATTGTTCCCTTATGCTCTCCCTGAAACTCTGTACAACCTCTGGTTCTTTCAGTTTATCCAGGTCCCATCTCCTTAATTTCCCACCTATCTGCAGTTTCTTCAGTTTTAGTCTACAGTTCATAACCAATAGATTGTGGTCCGAGTCCACATCTGCCCCTGGAAATGTCATACAATTTAAAACCTGGTTCCTGAATCTCTGTCTTACCATTATATAATCTATCTGATACCTTTTAGTATCTCCAGGGTTCTTCCATGTATACAACCTTCTTTCATGATTCTTAAACCAAGTGTTAGCTATGATTAATTTGTGCTCTGTGCAAAATTCTACTAGGTGGCTTCCTCCTTCATTTCTTAGCCCCAATCCATATTCACCTACTATGTTTCCTTCTCTCCCTTTTCCTACACTCGAATTCCAGTCACCAACGACTATTAAATTTTCGTCTCCCTTCACTAACTGAATAATTTATTTTATTTGATCATACATTTCGTCAATTTCTTCGTCATCTGCAGAGCTAGTTGGCATATAAACTTGTAAAACTTAGGCGTAGCAGGTGTAAATACATTGCATATACAGAAACATATAGGTTATGGTCAAAGAACTTAGCCACAGGAAGTGCAAGTTTGTTGCACATATAGAAACTAAAAAAGCTATTGTAGAGTGCGAAGTTTTTTGATACATATTATGAAATTTTTTTATCTACATTTTTGTCGGAGAACTTAGATCTAGAAAGAACAATGATGTTACACTCATGAAATTTTGAAAGCTATTCCAAATTACACATTGACACTTACAGCTTGTGTTTACTATATGATTTTTACAAATTATGTACGATAATGCCATCTGAACTGTTGTAAGACTGCTACATCGAAATTCCATAGATATTACTTTTTTATATCAGAGGATAATTAGTTTTTGTTTTTGAATGTTTAATGATATATGTGAAGATAAGATTTGCTTGCAAGCTCTGCTTGTTCGTTGACTGTAAGGTCTGCTGAGCTGCATACCTGTAGAGCCAAAGAACAGTGAGGATGTTCTGTGAATAACGGCAGAATGTAGCAGGTAGAGGCTGGTTCTGGCAAGATTTTAGACACGATGCCTAAGCTGTCTATTAGAAACAGTTGTGTAGTAAACGTGTTTACTACCGTAGCTCATAGCGAAATGGTTAACGCGACGTTCTCACACGCACGGACCCCGGTTCGATTCCCGGCACTGCCCGGGGAATACTGGACTGGGGTGCATTCCATCTCGTGATGGCAATTGAGAAACTTCGTGATCGAGCGGTAGCAGTTACAAAGTCGAAACGTCGACAGCATCCCGGACCGGAGTGCTGTTTGCTTGAGTCGCATTTGCATCCATAACACAGCCGGTGACGGACGACTGAGGACTCACCGGTAAGTTTACTATCGCGTGGTGTTGATGACGTGATCGCAGGATTTCCTTTTTATGTCAGAGATTACACAAGAATTCGGTTTTCCGAGGTTAACAATATCTATCGCGGTTTTTCGGTTAACCGCCGCACAAGAAGACTACAGGTGTTTGACAAGGGGCCGTCACGCACGAAGAGCTACACGGTGCGAGCGACGATCTGCGGCGAGTCACATCAACGCCGGTTTAAATATGGGACACCAGCAACCCATTTCTACCAGCAGTGTATGGAGACAAAGCACCTCATAGGCTTCATAAGCCGACGACGGACGTCACAGTCAGTGCCTCCCCACGAAATTTTCCCATTCAGTGTAGGTTTCTATTGCCTTTTTCGATGTCAGCTGTTGACCTAGTTGCTAACGATAAAGCCTGGCAAGAGGAGGCCACCACTTTTGGAACTCGGATTTACTGCGAACTTCGTACGCTCGTAATACTACATGAGGAAAACAAAATGTGTAAGCAGTAGCACGTACTTCTCAAGCGTCACTGAGAAAATCGCAAGATAATTTCGGTCCTCAAATATATATCTGTGGGTGGCCATTTTAACCATGAACAGGGTGTTCGGTCAGAGGTTTAGCTGCCCCTTCTAATAAAAGAACTGAGCGAATAGATGAACGAACAAACTGAACGCGTGTCAGCGGACCACCGCCCTGAACAACTTCAACGAACGACATAGAACAATATATAAAAGTGGTTGGCACTCAAGCCGCTGTATCGCACTATCGAGTTCCGTTCGTCAGTTTTTTGTTTTAATTTTCAACACAGTCATTTTCTTTATTATTTATATTACAGTTGATATAATGGGGAAAATACGTGTAATCGGATGAACTTTTATTAAATTTACTACGTTATCTGGCAATCTACTAATTTTCTTTATTATTTATATTACAGTTGATATAATTGGGAAAATACGTGTAATCGGATGAACTTTTATTAAATTTACTATGTTATCTGGCAGTCTACTAATTTTTATTATCACAAATAATGTAATATTCATAACTATCGACTAGTTAACGACCAAACTCATAAACTGATACTGAAATAGGATGCTTGTCCGTGTTGTCAAAACCATTCGTATTTAAACGAAAGAGAACGAGAAATTGCTTCTCTGAAGACGCTATTAAAATACACTCGATACTGCATAACCAATCATCAGCGCCGATATTTAAGGAAATACTTCTTTATGCATGGTTTGCTTCCAAACTATCGTCTGAAAGAGAGGTTTTTGAAAATGTTAACAAGATTTGTTTTTCCACGGAAAACACCAAAAGACCTTGCGTATGCGGAAACATAACATTTATTCAATGCAGCTGGTCTCGTTTAACTTTATGTTTTCCATGTTTTTACGAAAAATACCATCCTGCAACTTGTAATGTCGAAATCGATGGTTAATTGTACATCTTTCGAAAGCCGTCTGTGCCGGTCAAAACTTGGAGGTAACAAGTCGTTTCAGGCTCCTTCTAGGAATAAGGGATTTCTCAAATCTCGGACAAGTAGACGTTTTCAGTATCTCTTTATGCGTTTGGTTGTCTACTAGACGATAGTTATGAATATTACATTATTTTTGATAATAAAAATTAGTAGAATGCCAAGTAACATAGTAAGTTTAATGAAAGTTCAAATGATTACACGTTTTTCCCCATTATATAAATTGTAATATAAATAATAAAGAAAACGACTGTATTGAAAATTTAAAAAAAACTGACAAACGGAACTCGACCCAGCGATCCAGCGGCTTGAACGCCAATCACTTTTTTAATAATATTTTGTTCTATATTGTTAGCTTAATTTGTTCAGGGTGGACGTCCATGGCACCCGTTCGACGATCCGTTCGCTCAGTTTTTTAATTGTAAAGGATAGCTAACGCTCTGACCGAACACGCTGAGCTACCGTGCCGGCACCATTCTCCTGCCTCCGCTTCATGGTAAAAATGGCCACGCACAGGTATATGTATCTGACGATCGAAATTGTCTTGCGATTTTCTCAATAACGCTTGAGAAGTAGGCGCTACTGCTTACAAATTTGGTTCTCCTAATGGAGTACTACGAGTGTACAAAGTTTACAGAAAATCCGCTTTCCAAACGTCGTGGCCTCCCCTTGTGAGTGCAAGTGCTCTTTCTGCAACATAGCAGTTATCTCTTGAGTTACGCACACTACTAACTAGACCCCAAAAAGCTATCACACAATAAACAATCAATGAATAGAGTCTACTAAATTGCCAAAAGGTTAATACCGGGTGGTTATAACTGAAGTGCAGCTTCTCACGAGGGTCCACTATGGGCTGTAATTGTCGTATGGCATTTAAACTTGGTAGATATGCTAATGCGTTACTGGGGAACCGATTTACGTTGGAAAAATCTAATTCCAGTTCGGACCATCAGGTGCAAATCTGGCGCTGTACAACATCAAGTCGACATCACTGGCGCTCGTTCTGAACGACCTATGCAAGTGTCGGTCAATAATAAAATCAACATTATGCTTTTCTCACTTATATGACCTTCGCTGCTCACGTCCATTTTCTAATCCAATACATATCGAAACTTTTTTATATGTCTTTTTTGCATTCACAGCGCCAGAGTCTGCAGACTCGTTAAAAGCAGCTCTTCACAATTGTCTAACCTACGCAAGTGTCTTCATATCTTCATATGTACTACAAAATACATCCATTTTAACCCGCTTACTGTTCTCAGCCCTGTTTCTCCCACTACCATTGTAATCTCCTCCTTTCTGCTCCGTAAGAAAAAGATGGCTCTGAGCACTATGGGACTTAACTTCTGAGGTCAACAGTCCCCTAGAACTTAAAAGTACTTAAAGCTAAGTAACCTAAGGACATAACATACATCCGTGCCCGAGGCAGGATTCGAACCTGCGACGGTGGCGGTCGCGCGGTTCCAGCAGACTGTAGCGCCTAGAACCGCTCGGCCACCCCGGGCGGCGCTCCGTAACAGAGATGACAAATCCTTGGTACTTAAGAGTATGTAGTATCAGTCATATTTTTGTTAAGCTGAGCCATACAAATCTTTCCTCAACATTTTGATTCAGTTGGTCTTCACTGATTACCTGTCCTTACTTCGATATACACTGATGAGACATAATGACCACTGTCCACCGTGAGGTTGTAGGCTGCCTCACGGCACTCAGGGCACGTGACACGGTAAGAAAAGTATATGAGCGGAGGAGAGACGAATAGGGATTCATTCTTGCCGTGATACGTGTTACAAATGCGGAAGACCGCCGACTTAAGTGCCATTGACAAACGCCTCATTGTTTTCGCCTAGTCCTTGTGAGTGAGCGACTCGGAAACGGCGAAGCTGGACGGCTGTTCACGTGCTACTGTCGTGAGTATCTATGTTTGATGAATGCCGAATCCCCGAGTAGGTGTCAAGGAGTTGGACGTCCATACCCCATTACAGAACACAGTGCTCTCTAAAGCAGAACCGGCGGCGATCTGTGACAGATCTGACTGTAGAGTAGAGTGCTGACACAAGTGTTTTGGAGCACACCGTTCAGGGCACACTGCTGAACATGGTGTTCTGCAGCAGACGACCCCTACGTGTTCCCATGTTGACCCAACAACATCGTCAGCTATGATTACAGTGGTCACTGGATCATCAAGATGGGACCGCTGATCTATGGTATCATATCGTCTAGTCGCATGGATATTGTTTCTTGTTAAACCAGGTCTATAGTCGAAACACACATCGCATCTCCGACGCAGGCCAGTAGAAGAAGTATAATGTTATGAGGGGACGTTCAGCTGAGTTCTCATGGGACTTGCAGTAGTAATCGAAGGCACTAAGGCAGCTGTCCACTACGTGGACATTGTTAAGGACCACTTGTAACCCTCTTATGCTTGATGTCTTCCCCAACAGAGGTGGACTCTTCCAGTGTAATAACTGTTCGTGTCACAGGGCCAGAAACATGTTGAAATGGCTTGAGTAGCATATTTGTGCACTCACGTTGATGTCTTGGCCATCAAATTTGGCTTATCTTACTCCATAAAACCAACCGCCGTAAATTGCAGGAAGTGCGTGACTTGTGTGTAGGCATCTGGTGTCACAAACTCCTGGAAACCTGTCACATACTTGGCGAATCCATGGCACGCAGAATCAGTGCTGAATTGTGTTAAATAGGTAAGCCAGGTTCGAATCCTGCCTCGGGCATGGATGGCTATGATCGCCTTAGGTTAGTCAGGTTTAAGTAGTTCTAAGTACTAGGGGACTGATGAGCTCAGAAGTTAGGTCCCATAGTGCTCAGAGTCATTTGAACCATTTTGATGGTGAGACAACATACTTGTTATTAGATGGTCATAATGATTTGTTTTCTTGCCAGGGCAAGCTTGTCAAATATAGTAACGGGCAATGGACCAGTTAGGGACGAATTCCCTCGACAGACTCCATAGTAGCTGTGTTGTTGAAGTCTTCAGTCCGAGGAGTGATATTATTCACCTATTCACGCTAGCCTATCCTACACAAGCCTCTTCGTCTCCCAATAACTACTGCAACGGCCATCCTTATGAGACTGCTTCCTGTATTCATCCCTCGGCGTCCCTCTACCATTCTTACACCCCCCTCGCGGCCGGTCTCGCGTAACTCCTCGCCTCCATCACCCAACAGACGATTTCGTGGTGCCTCCGGAATGGTCTTGTGAAGTGATCTCTTACTTCAGTCAAGGAGTAAATTTCTTTTTTACCCGCTTCGATTCAGTACCTACTCATTGATTACTCCGATCTCCCCTATGTTCTCAATCTTCTATAGCGCCTCTTTTCAAAATGATACTCCGTTCTAGTCTGAACTGTTTAACGTCTATGTTTCACTTCCGTACACCGCAGATACTAACAGGACAAATGTATCCTAACACATTTATATCCACTATTAACGAACTCCTCTTTTCTAGAAATTTCTCTTGCTATTTCCATTCTTCAACCTGTACCGTGTCTCCTTCGACTATCTACAATTATTTTGCTCCTCATAAAGCAAAAGTCACATCTACTTTTAGTCTCATTTCCTAATATAATTCCCTCAGTACACCCTGATTTAATTCGAAGGTTGAAATGGTTCAAATGGCTCTGAGCACTACAGAACTTAACATCTGAGGTCATCTGTCCCCTAGAACGTAGACCTACTTAAACTTAAGTAACCTAAGGACATCACACATCCATGCCCGAAGCAGGATTCGAACCTGCGACAGTAGCGGTCGCACGGTTCCAGACTGAAGCTCCTAGAACCGCTTGGTCACAACGGCCGCTTTTAATTCGACTACATTCTGTTACCTTTGTTTTCCTTTCTAGACTTATCCCTTCCGTTAAACAGCTCTTCAACACGTTTTCCGTCGCTGATACAGGCTATAACCCTGTCTCGCTCCTCTCTCAATTATTAGTTCCCTTCCAGGTCATTCGACTCTTACGACTGCAGTCTGCCTTCTGTTTAAGTTGTTGATAATCTCTCAGTCCATGCGGTTTTCACTTTCTACCTTCAGAATTCAGAAGGGTGTAGTCCTGTCAACATTGTCGAAAGTTTTCTGTAAATCTATACAGGGTGAGTCACCTAGCGTTTATAACACTACCGTCTGCTACCGCTGTACCATAACCTTAAAGCTAGAAGCAGGTTGTGTGATAAAACTATTTTATTAAAGCAATTATGGTACAACGCAACAGAGCAGTGTTACCCTCTGGGAGGAATTTTGTTGTGTTGACCGTGTTGTACGTAACGGAGGTGGCTTGTCGGAAGTGAAAGTCAGAATTACGGAAATATTTGAACACTAACAAACAAAATTTTGCCTATTTGCACTGTTTAACGGGTAAAGTAAACGGTCAGCAGCCTAACTAGCAATAGAATGATTAACATTCTCGTTCAAGAAAATAATTATTACTAACTTTTATGGATAAACACAACCTATACTTTGTCACCCGCGAGTGCAGTGAACTCTGACACACACATGTTTAAGGTAAGATTAAAACTAACAGTTAGAGCAGCACAAACTATTTGCAAAATTATATCGGATACCGAAACACACTATTACTTTCAGGGCTTATACGAACTGAATGGTCTTTATAACGTTATTATTACAGTTCACTACAGAATCATTAACTGGATATAGGTTAAGTCTCGCTCAGTTAATTACTTTAATATTCAGAATGAAAGTTAATTGGAATCCACTAACAGATTGCTTCTCACTATCATTTGAATAAAGAAATAATGTTTTTCATAATTAGTGGTCTTCCCATTACTTGTTACCTAGCATTAACACATTTGGCAAACTGTGGATCCTGTTACATTATTAATATGCACTTCCAATACACATAAGAGACAAACACTTAGCAAACATGAGTATGTAACATTACACACTGCAGTTTTCCACTTTTACTACATTGAGAGACAAAATTAACATATATGTAAGACACTGACTCACCTTCTGCGATTTACAACAGGCAGTAATGTGATCATTTACTAAGCAAAACTTTATAAGCCTCAGTCTTAAGAACTCTTAATTTGAAGTTGGCAACAACACATTAATAAGCAGTTTCACTAGGAAAATTATTTTTAGCAGGCATCGTTAACTTTAACTTTCTTTTTACTATGTTCAAGAGGCATTAATTAGCAAAAACACTGGCCTTTAATGTTATTTCAGTAGGGACACTCGGTAATCACCTTAGTTCAAACGGAGAGGAACCTGAGAGGTGTTATGACAAGGACAAAAATCAAGGTAGGTACGTAGATTCAGTTGTAAATTACCTTATATTTGACCACACTAACACATCCATTTAGCTGATCCTTCACTGTACTTTATTATAGTACTCCTTTACAGTGATTTCGCAATGTGGTGTCAACTGCAAGTCGGTAGGCGGATTTCCAGATAGAATTGCTGGACTCAGTCATTTCTTGGTGGCGATGATTGATACAAATTCCAGAATAGTTCCAGCTATTTATCCATCCATCCGAGGCATTGGACAGTGGCAGAATATGCAACTATTACATGGCAATGCACGGTTTGGTAGCTCGTCCCGACTCGTAGCTCGTCCCCGACTGACTGTTGTTCCACCTTTTCCACCTAGGCCAACCACAATTTGTGAGCGCTACACAGTTCCGTTCCCGAGGGGAACCACAAAACCTTTTACATACAAACTAACTAAGAACCCTAAGTAAGGATCAGTAGTTTACATAACAGCAACCAAATTAATTCAATAAAACAGAATATTTGCACATATTGACATTTCTACAAAAAGTTATTCACACAGAAATTAAAATAATATACAGTAAGATTTGTTCCCTCCAAATGGGACAAAGAATTCAAATGACAGATATACTACACTGCATAGAATCATATCATGACATCGAAGTTCTTACAAAGAAAGGAGTATACAATTCTGTTTTCTATTCAATCAAAAACATTTACAGAAGCTTAACAATGTAATATTAAATGAAACAAAAACCAAAATTAATCATTGGAGTATTAGAGCTATGGTGTTACACGTTACCGCTGGATATATTTCGTAATCACATCAAATACTTACGAACCGATTCCACAGACCGAACGTGACGAGAGGGGTTAGTGTAATTATTTAATACTAACCACAAAAAAATGAACGTAAGTATGTTGTTTAACACAAACCTACGTTTTTCTAAATGGAACCCCGTTAGTTTTCTTTGCAAATCTAAACATATAAACAAATACGTAATCAGTGCCGTTTGTTGCATTGTAAAATGTTAATTGCATCCGGAGATATTGTAACCTACAGTTGACGCCTAAAACCTCAGACGTTCAGTTGCATGTTGTAACAAACACGGGTCAAGGGCGTTTCATAGGACATGGAGGACGCATAAATTGGCCAGCCCGTTCTCCTGATCTTACACTTCTGGACTTCTTTCTGTGGGGTACGTTAAAGGAGAATGTGTACCGTGATGTGCCTACAAACCCAGAGAATATGAAAAAATGTTGGCAGCCTGCGGCGACATTACACCAGATGTACTGCGGCGTGTACGACATTCATTACGCCAGAGATTGCAATCGTGTGCAGCAAATGATGGCCACCGCGTTCAACATCTATTGGCCTGACATGTCGGGACACACTCTATTCCACTCCGTAATTGAAAACGTAAACCACGTGTGTACGTGTACCTCACCCCTCATGGTAATGTACATGTGCGTCAGTGAAAAAGACCAATAAAAAGGTTTTAGCATGTGGACGTAATGTGCTGTTCCAGTTTCTTCTGTACCTAAGGTCCATCACCGTTCCCTTTGGATCCCTACGTAATTCGGTGCTCTCCGATACACACTATCGAACAGCGGAGTAGTGGTACTCAAGCGTCAACTTTAGGTTACAATATCTCCGGACGTAATTAACATTTTGCAATGCAACAAACGGCACTGATTACGTATTTGTTTATATCTTCAGATGTGCTAACAAAACTAACGGGGTTCCATTTAAAAAAATCGTAGGTTTGAGTTAAATACATACTTCCATGCATTTTTTATGGTTTGTATTAACCATTTACACTAGCCCCTCTCCTCACGTTCGGTCTGTGGAATCGATTCATCAGTATTTGACGTGGTTTACGAAATATATCCAGCGGTAATGTTAGGTGACTCACCCTACATATATGGTATAAACGTTATTTTGGTTCCTCGCCTGTGTTCTAAGATAGGTTCTATGGACCGTCTTGCGTCACGTGTACCTACATTTCTCCGGAGCAGAAACTGATCTTCCAAGAGGTCGACTTCTATCAGTTGCTGCGCTTTTCTGTGAATAATTCGTATTGGAATCTCGCAGGCGTGACTTATTATACTCGTGTTTCGGTAATATTTACACGCGTCAGCGCCTGCCTTCTTTGCAACTGCAATTACTGCATTCTTTTTGAGGTCTGGGGATGTTTAGCCTGTGTGATATTTCTTGCAGAGACCCGCTATAATGTTACAAACAGTATCACGACAACAGAGGAGAAACAAACGAAGCAGCAGCGACCGCGCGGTTCTGCGTCGCTCGGTGAGGCTGGTCTGACAGCAAACAGCGCAGCGGTCAGCGGTAGACGCCGTTCGCCAAAATAGCGCGCCGTAAACACGTCGGCCGCCGCGCGGCGTGGCGTGGCGTGGCTCGGTTTGCTCTGCTCACCACTCGATACCGCTGTCGATACGTCGGCCTCCCGTCAGAAGCCGTCCAAACACTGACCGGGACCGCGAGTGAGTGTTTGCGACGTAGCACATTAATCCCGCCTACTGAAGGTGATCTCCTTGTCAGCTGTGAGTGATTTCCTCAGAACTTTCGCGGGAACTTTTGAGCCTCTATTTCAATGGTAGTCAGCCTGATCCCTGCCGGCCACTAGAGGGCGTTCCAGATTTATTGGTAGGCGGTAGCTGTTTTACTATTGTTACTAAATGCTTTTACGTGCTGGAAAAAAATGGCTCAGAGCACTGTGGGACTTAACATCTATGGTCGTCAGTCCCCTAGAACTTAGAACTACTTATACCTAACTAACCTAAGGACATCACACAACACCCAGTCATCACGAGGCAGAGGAAAACCCTGACCCCGCCGGGAATCGAACCCGGGATCCCGGGCGTGGGAAACGAGAACGCTGCCGCACGACCACGAGCTGCGTACATACTTGGTGGAACACTGCATTGTAAATTGTATAAAACAAAATGAATTCCCTTCTTTGTGAATAGCACTTACTGCGGAGGCAGATTACTGTAGGTAGTATCGGAAGCTACATGCGGCTTTTCGCGGTTGATGCTGTAGTATACAGAGAAGTTGCAGCATTAGAAAATTGCAGCGAAAAGCAGGAAGATCTGCAGCGGATAGGCACTTGGTGCAGGGAACGGCAACTGACCCTTGACACGTATTGCGAATACATAGAAAGAGGAATCATCTATTGTATGATTATATGATAGCAGAACAAACACTGGTAGAACTTACTTCTGTAAAATAGCAGGGAGTATGCGTACGGAACGATTTGAAGTGGAATGATGGCATAAAATTAGTTGTTGGTGAGGCGGGTGCCAGGTTGAGATTCATTGGGAGAGTCCTTAGAAAATGTAGTCCATCAACAAAGGAGGCGGCTTACAAAACACTCGTTTCACCTGTACTTGAGTATTGCTCATCAGTTTGGGATCCGTACCATTTCGTGTTGACAGAGGAGACAGAGAAGATCCAAAGAAGAGCGCTGTGTTTCGCCACTGGGTTATTTGGTAAGCGTGATAGCGTTACGGAGATGTTAGCAAACTCAACTGGCAGACCTTGCAAGAGAGGCGCTTTGCGTCGCGGTCTAGCTTGCTATCCAGGTTTCGAGAGGGTGGGTTTCTGGAGGAGGTATCGAATATATTGCTTCCCCCTACTTATACCTCCCGAGGAGATCACGAATGTAAAATTAGAGAGATTCGAGGGCGCAAGAAGGTTTTCCGGCAGTCATTCTTCCCGCGAACCGTACGCGACTGGAACAGGAAAGGGAGGTAATGGCCGCGCGGAATTAAGCCGAGCGGTCTGAAGCGCTGCATTCATGGACTGCACGGTAGGTCCCGGCGGAGGTTTGAGTCCTGCCTTGGGCATGGGTGTCTGTGTTTGTCCTTAAGATAATTTAGGGTACGTAGTGTGTAATCTTAGGGACTGATGACCTTAGCAGTTAAGTCCCATAAGACTTCACGCAAATTTGAACACTTTTTTTGTTTTTTGTTTTGTTTGAGGTAATGACAGTGGCACGTAAAGTGACCTCCACCACTCACCGTTGGGTGGCTTGCGGAATATAAATGTAGATGTAGTTAAAAAATTTACTGCTAACAGAGACAAAGAAGTGACCAGCAGCTAAAGAAGGTTGACTGCTACTGCTCTAATACATTGGCTGTGCAACTTGCAGGGTGCAGCAGCTAATAAAGCAGACAACCTCAGACATATTCAGAAAGTTTAAATACACTGTTAATCAAAACCAGAAGAGGATGAGGAAACGAAGCGACATTTCAAGGATTATAATCATAGTGGAGGTATTTTCGGAGGTCCGATGTGGGCTATAATTATCATGTGACAGCGAAAGTTGGTAGATACGCTAATGTGCCAATCCGGAACCCATTTACGTTCGAAAAATTTGTTCCAATTCGGTCACTAGGTGCAAATCTGGCGTTGTATATTGTTCGTATGACGGCATGATATCAACTCTGTCATATGACTAGCGATAACGTGATGATGGCTATCGAGAAGAGAGGCCGTGCGGTGTTAGTTAAATTGTCTTATCTGAGCGGCACCAATTAGAGTGTTACAGGCCAACCGGGTCGAGCGGTTCTAGGCGCTTCAGTCCGGAACCGCGTGACTGCTACGGTCGCAGGTTCGAATCCTGCTTTGAGTGTGGATGTGTGTGATGTCCTTAGGTTATATAGGTTTAAGTAGTTCTAAGTTATAGGGGACTGATGACCTCAGAAGTTAAGTCCCATAGTGCTCAGAGCCATTTGAACCATTACAGTGTTACAACTGTATTTCTTTCTTTCTTTCTGCCTTTCACTGGTGCCATGTCCAACGCTGTCGCAGGGTCGGCATTGTTAGGAACGGATTTGGCAAGGTTAGTGGAAAGGGGTGCCCGGATGCCCTTCCTGCCGCCACCCCGTACTCCCCGGGACGGAATTAGTGTACCCCTACTGTTTGCGTCTAGTGTAATTCATGGAACAGTGCCAACGTGTTCTGATGTCTGCGAGTGGTGTAACTGAGGCGGAACAATGGGACCAGCGCGGTATTCACCTAGCGGGATGTGGAAAACCGCCTGAAAACCACATCTAGGCTGGCCGGCACACCGACCGACTTCGGTAAACAGCTGGGCGGATTCGATCCGGTTCCGGTGCGCCTACCCGAGTTCAGGAAGCAGCGCATTAGCGCTCTCGACTAACCTGTCGGGTTACAGTGTTACATTGAAAGTAGGCGACTAAAAGAGCTAAGAAGATGCCGGATATCATTGAACGGTCTAAAGTAGATGACAAATAAATTCGGAAACATGGGTGAGTTTGGTGTGGCAGTTAGGTGATGAAGGCGTCCTATCCCGTTGGTAGCTATTGACGAGGTTGCTGTTGCTGTAAGTAACTCTGAAGTACCTGCCCCGGCCAGTTGTAGTGCTCGCACAGTGTCACCAGAATTGTCCGTCCCATGGTCAACAGTACGGAAAACTTTTCGGTCTATTCTACGCTGCTATCCATACAAGGTCCAACGTGTGCAGCAGCTGAAACCTCATGACGCGTTGCTACGTTTCGCGTTTGCCTTTCGGTTTCTGGCACGGATCGAAGTTGATGACATGTGACTGGTCAGTATTCTGTGGATTGGTTGGTTGGTTGGTTGTTTGGGGGAAGAGACCAAACTGCGAGGTCATCGGTCTCAGCGGATTACGGAAGGACGGGGAAGGAAGTCGGCCGTGCCCTTTCGAAGGAACCATCCCGGCATTTGCCTGAAGAGATTTAGGGAAATCACGGAAAACCTAAATCGGGATGGCCGGACGCGGGATTGAACCGTCGTCCTCCCGAATGCGAGTCCAGTGTGCTAACCACTGCGCCATCTCGCTCGGTCTGTGGAGTGATTAGGCACATTTTCCACTACAGAGTGCAGTAAACACACCGAGATGTCGTATCTGGGGTACTGTTAAACAACGTGTTGTGCACGGAGAACTAGTGCACTCGCCGTATGTGACTGTTTGGTTTGGGTTCACAAGCACCTTCATTCTCGGCCCGCTCTTTTGTGAAGAGAAAATACCGAGAGTGCCTGTCACGTGTACCGAGACCTTCTTAAACAGTACATGATTCCTGTTCTGGAAGAGCGCAGCTGTGTGGGAAACACTGCTCTCATGCAAGATGGGGCAACACCTGATGTCGCTCACCAACTGATAGACATGCTTAATGCAACCTTCCACGAATGATCTTAATTTTTTTTTTCAAGATGCATGGAAAATAAGAACACTTGAGACAAATCCATGTGAAATTGGACTCTCGGGATCTCTAATTGAACGCGTTTACCAATGACACGTTCGATCTCTAGTTGATCCGAAGGCCAGAACACAGGAAAATGTTGCTCCGATTCCATAGAAATTGCTGCGAGCAATTGTTGATCACATAGTTTTACGGATGTGGCATCCCGTCGACATCTCAGCTACTCGTATTGAACAGACTGTATGCGCAAAAGTTAATAATAAGGATAACATTACGCTTTTCTAACTTGTTAGACCATTTCTGCTCACGTTCCGTTCCAAATCCGCTACATATTGAAACATTTCTATAAATCTTTCTTGCATTCACAGCCCCAGGTTTGCATTTGGTGGCCAAAACTGGAACTATTTTTTGCCAGCGTATATCGGTTCCGGATTCGCACAGCGAAAGAGAACATCTACAATGTTTCATTGCCATGTTATAATTACATCCCACATCGGACGTTAATTTAAGTATTAGCTGTATTTTTCTTACTTGTCACATCTTCTTCCAAGTGTTTTTGCTTTTAGGAAGCTTTAATTGTCGAGTGCTGGTAATAGAGTTCCATAGATTTCGTGTTTGTTTTGAGTACAGTCAGAGAGTCCCTTTAGTCAGCCATAGTGCCAGTAGTGCTAGTGTTTGTTTTGAATACAGTCCAGAGACAGGTAGTGCTATTTTCATTGTTTCCTACAACAAGTGTCTAGTAACCACAGTTTAGTCAACTATCAGCCGCCTTTAGTGAATTAGCAGTCTAGTTAAAAGTTGATTAACTCTCTACAGTAAATTGATTCCTTAGGACGGATAGGATGTGTGACTGCTGTATACGGACGCACGAGGAGCTGGCCATTGTTCGCGAACAGCTGAACGTGTTGATGGCCGCGGTCAGCCGTCTTCAGGCTGCTGCCTCGGAGTGTAGCGGCAGTGGGGAGTCTGGTGCGTCGCGTGGTACACCCCAGGTGTTACATGCTTCACCCACTGTCCCTGCTGTCAAGACATCTTCGCGGGTATCGGGCGCTGTTGGCCCACCCTCTCCCCAAGTGGAGTGGCGGGTTCAGCAGCGTTCGCGGCGCGCGAGACGGAGGGTCAATGTGGAAGCTGGCCGTGTGGCATCGCCCGCTCTGCCTGTGAGTGGACATGTGGCTGCTCCTTCAGCAAGGTCCGAGCAGGCACTCGGGGGGAGGGGTTATTAGTTATTGGGCGCTCCAACGTTAGGCGGGTGATGGAGCCCCTTAGGGAAATAGCGGAAAGGTCGAGGAAGAAGGCCAGTGTTCACTCAGTCTGCTTGCCGGGGGGTCTCATCCGAGATGTGGAGGAGGCCCTGCCGGCGTCGATAGAAAGCACTGGGTGCACCCGACTGCAAAGTGTTGCTCATGTCGGCACCAATGACTCCTGCCATCTGGGTTGAGAGGTCATCCTCAGTTCGTACAGGCTGTTGGTGAAGTTGGTGAAGGCAGAAAGCCTCGCTCACGGGGTGGAATCAGAGCTAACTATTTGTAGTATCTTTCCTCTGGTTTGGAGCCGAGTTGAAGGCTTAAACCAGAGGCTCAGACGATTCTGCGGAGATGTGGGGTGCAAATTTCTCGACCTCCGCTATCGGGTGGAGAAATGTAAGGTCCCCCTGACTAGGTCAGGCGTGCACTACAAGCCGGAAGCGACTACAAGGGTAGCGGAGTACGTGTGGAGTGCACATGTGGGTTCTTTAGGTTAGAGAATTCCCTCCCTAGGCCCGACAAGACGCCTCCTGAGACGCGGCACGGTAGGAGTAGCCAACATGCAACAGGGAATAACAATATTAATGTGCTAATAGTAAACTGCAGGATCGTCTATAGAAAGGTCCCAGAACTGCTCTCATTAATAAACGTTCACAATGCCCACATAGTTCTATGGACAGAAAGTTAGCTGAAACCAGACGTGAACAGTAATGAAATCCTAAACTCAGATTGGAATATATACCGCAGAGACAGGGGAGGCGTGTTTATAGCATTGAGAAGTGCAATAGTATCGAAGGAAATTGACGGAGATCCGAAATGTGAAATATTTTGGGTGAAGGTCACGGCTAAAGTAGGCTCAGACATGTAATTGGATGTCTCTATACACCCCCTGGCTCAGCAGCTGTTGTGGCGGAGCACCTGAAGGCTAATTTGGAAAATATTTCGAGTAGATTTCCCCACCATCTTATAGTTCTGGGTGGAGATTTAATTTGCCGGATATAGACTGGGAGACTCAACCGTTCATATCGGGTGGCAGGGACAAAGAATCCAGTGAATTTTTTTATGTGCGTTATCTGAAAGCTATCTTGAGTAGTTAAACAGAGAACCGATTCGTGGCGATAACGTATTAGACCATCTGGTGACAAACAGACCCGAACTATTTGAATCAGTTAATGCGGAACAGGGAATCAGCGATTATAAAGCGGTTACTGCATCGATGATTTCAGCCGTAAATAGAAATATTAAAATGGGTAGGAAGATTTTTCTGTTTAGCAAAAGTGACAAAAAGCAGATTACAGAGTACCATAGGGCTCAACACAAAAGTTTTGTCTCAAATACAGATAGTGTTGAGGATCAGTGGACAAAGTTCAAAACCATCGTACAATATGCGTTAGTTGAGTATGTGCCAAGCAAGGTCGTAAGAGATGGAAAAGAGCCACCGTGGTACAACAACCGAGTTAGAAAACTGCTGCGGAAGCAAATGGACTTAATAGCAAACATAAACATAGCCAAAGCCTTGCAGACAAACAAAAATTACGCGAAGCGAAATGTAGTGTGAGGAGGGCTATGCGAGAGGCGTTCAATGAATTCGAAACGAAAGTTCTATGTACTGACTTGGCAGAAAATCGTAAGAAATTTTGGTCTTATGTCAAAGCGGTAGGTGGATCAAAACAAATTGTCCAGACACTCTGTGACCAAAATGGTACTGAAACAGAGGATGACAGACTAAAGACAGAATTACTAAATGTCTTTTTCCAAAGCTGTTTCACAGAGGAAGATTGCACTGTAGTTCCTTCTCTAGATTGTCGCACATTTGACAAAATGGTAGATATCGAAACAGACGACAGAGGGATAGAGAAACAATTAAAATCGCTCAAAAGAGGAAAGGCCACTGGTCTTGATGGGATACATGTTCGATTTTACACACAGTACGAGAAGGAACTTGCCCCCCTTCTTGCAGCGGTGTACCGTTGGTCTCTAGAAGAGCGTAGCGTTCCAAAGGATTGAAAAAGGGCACAGGTCATCGCCATTTTCAAGAAGGGACGTCGAACAGACGTGCGGAACTATAGACCTATATCTCTAACGTCGATCAGTTGTAGAATTTTGGAACACGTATTATGTTCGAGTATAATGTATTTTCTGGAGACTAGAAATCTAGTCTGTAGGAATCAGCATGGCTTTCGAAAAAGACGGTCGCGTGAAACCCCGCTCGCGCTATTCGTTCACGAGACTCAGAGGGCCATAAGTAGATGCCGTGTTTCTTGACTACTGCAAGGCGTTTAATGAACAAAGTAAGAGCATATGGACTATCGGACCAATTGTGTGATTGGATTGAAGAGTTTCTAGATAACAGAAAGCAGCATGTCATTCTGAATGGAGAGAAGTCTTCTGAAGTAAGAATGATTTCAGGTGTGCCGCAGGGGAGTGTCGTGGGACCGTTGCTATTCACAATATACATAAATGACCTTCTGGATGACATCACAAGTTCGCTGAGCCTTTTTGCGGATGATGCTGCGGTATATCGAGAGGTTGTAACAATGGAAAATTGTACTGAAATGCAGGAGGATCTGCAGCGAATTGATGCATGGTGCAGGGAATGCCAATTGAATCTCAATGTAGTCAAGTGTAATGTGCTGCGAATACATAGAAAGAAAGATCCCGTATCATTTAGCTACAGTATAGCATGTCAGCAACTGGAAGCAGTTAATTCCATAAATTATCTGGGAGTACGCATTAGCAGTTATTTAAAATGGAATGATCACATAAATCTGATCGTCGGTCAAGCAGATGCTAGACTGATTTTCATTGGAAGAATCCTAAGCAAATGAAATCCGAAAACAAAGGAAGTAGGTTACAGTACGCTTGTTCGCCCACTGCTTGAATACTGCTCAGCAGTGTGGGATCCGCACCAGATAGGGTTGATAGAAAAGATAGAGAAGATCCAACGGATAGCAGCGCGCTTCGTTACAGGATCATTTAGTAATCGCGAAAGCGCTACGGAGATGACAGATAAACTCCAGAGGAAGACTCTGCAGGAGAGACGCTCAGTAGCTCGGTACGGGCTTTTGTTGAAGTTTAGAGAACATACCTTCACCGAGGAGTCAAGCAGTATATCGCTCCCTCCTACGTATATATCGCGAAGAGACCATGAGGATAAAATTAGAGAGATTAGAGCCCACTCAGAGGCATACCGACAACCCTTCTTTCCACGAATATTATGAGACTGGAATAGAAGGGAGAACCGATAGAGATACCCAAGGTACCCTCCGCCACACACCGTCAGGTGGCTTGAGGATTATGGATGTAGATGTAGATGCTGCACTTTAATAGTAAACACCCGGTATTTCAGTGATTATAGTATCGAGTCAAATGTACACAGAGCATGGCAGTGTGTGCCCACTTATTACCGTGATGTTGCACCCTCTCTAGGCTGAATGGTTGCACTGATTCGGTTGGTAAGTGCGTCACATAGTCATTGCATCCTCTGCTAAGTCAAAATGCCGCACAATTGGTCCTTGATATCGTGGAAATCGGCACTAGAACTGAATTGATGTCCTATCTGGTCCCACACCTGTTCCATCGGAAGGTCATTAGGGGATGTCACTGGCGATTGACGAAATTTAGCATTACGAAAACAATTCATAAGTTCTTGTTCCGGGGGTGTATGAAAAATTCATGCTGAAAAATGGCGCAACGATACTGACGCGAGGGGTATATCACTAGAGGAAGCGGGATGTCAGTGAAATACCATTGCGCCATCATAGTAGCCTCAATAATCAGCAAGTGACACTATGCCATCCCAAACCATGACGCCTTGAGTAGTGTCACTATGCCTCTCCAAAAAAATTGGCAGATTTGGACCTCTCCTCATGTCGATGCCTTACTCGTCGACGATGGTCATCCGTGACGGTGCAGTACCGTAATTCATCAATGAAGACAATGCGACGACATTCATCAACAATCTACGCTTGCCATACACAACACCACGACAAACGGCACCTGTTGGTGTTGTGGTATTAACGGCAGCCTATGCACGAGATGTCAGTGTCCTATTGCGTCTGCAGCTATCCTCGGACGATGGTATGAACTGACAGAGATTATTACAGGGCGTTTATTACTTATTTTCGGACGTCAAGCGCAGATGTGAAAGGCTTGACGAAGTGTTTGGTGCGCTGTGAGACAATTGTCCTTTGTAGTGGGACCGAGCGAAGTGGCCGCAGTGGTTAGCACATTGTACTCGCATTCGGGACGGCGAGGGTTTAATACCGCGTCCGGCCATCATGATTTAGGATTTCCGTGATTCCCCTAAATCGATTCAGGAAAATGCCAGAATGGTTCCTTTGAAAGGGCACGGCCGACTTATTTCTCCATCCTTCCCTAATCCGATGAGACCGATGACCTCACAGTTTGGTCTCCTTCCCAAATCAACCCAACCCTTGTAATGGTCTGACGTGGTCGAATGAAACCTGCCCTCTCGTGCTCATGCAGAACAACATTGAGTCACGGTCATATCCAGATGAGCCATAATCCTGGCTACTCCACAACTGTACCAGCCGGCCACGTGGAGACCGTCAATGAAGCCCATTTAACAGTCTGTCAGGCGCTGATAACGGGCCTGCCTTGTACCGAGCGGTTCTAGGCGCTTCAGTCTGGAACCGCACTGCTGCTACGGTTGCAGGTTCCAAACCTGCCTCGGGTATGGATGTGTATGGAGTACTTAGGTTAGTTAGGTTTACGTTGTTCTACGTCTAGGGACTGATGACCTCAGATGTTAAGTCCCATAGTGCTCAGAGCCATTTTAACTATTTTTTTCTTTTGAGCTGATAACAGTGTCTCACACGACACACGGCACTTCTGTGTCCTTGAAAGTGATCACTCAACATCTGGAGCCGTTCAATCCCCCTAGATACCAAACCGTTCTTCGTACCAACAGTAATCACGAAGAACACTAATGCACTCAGGAGGCTGTCCTACATGTGGCAGAGAATTGTAAATGATGTCTTCTGGATGTTTCACTTTTTTGTCAGGGATTACATATACCGACGTCCGTTTACCGGTAAGTTATAGCTGACAATGTAGAGAATTTTATGTCGTGCGTAATTTTTTGTTTATAGCTGCCAAATTGTGACAATTCCTTTTCTACTGTCGAAGTATATAGTTATTTTCTATGGTACTACTGGAAAGTGCCGTCAAAGAGGGCACATGTGGGGAACGAGATCGAGTGGTAACAAGATAAAAATTCCGGAACCACTGTCCTGTCGCCAGGAGAGGAGGTAATTAACCTAGGCAAAACTCAGACACCATGTGTGTGTGTGTGTGTGTGTGTGTGTGTGTGTGTGTGTGTGTGTGTCCCAACAGTCTGTGCTCTGCTTTGATTCCAGTCGGACAAGTTGGCCGTTGACCTGTTCAGACTTCCACAGACCGTCATTGGAATGGTACAATTCTATGTCGAAAGGTGTCCAGCCTGTCTTTGCAAACATTTCAAGAAACTGGAAGTGTGAAGGATATAAGACATTAACGAAGAAAAACAGAGGCTTACGAAAGAAACGCAACTAATATTTTAGCCGCGGTAACACACAATCTAAATATCGTACTAGGTAGCTTTACTGACTGGGAGCACTCTAACGATTTGTTCTGCGAATATGAACTGCAACATACATGATCCTTTCCGTATTTTGCTTTATCAAGTGTTTCTTACCACCGTCTTTACCTGAAGTAGTAAACAGTTTTAAGAGAGGTGATTAAATTAAATTAATAAAACGAAATGGGATACATGTAACACATTAGAGCAAAAATCGCCGCAAGGAAACACCAATTCTTTTGAGGTTTGTAAGTGGATATGTTACCACACGGGGTTCGTGCTTCGGAAAGAAAGTACTTAGTTTCAGGACAGTATGCTGAATGTGAATGGTACACATGTTTTGCCACCATCGGTTAAAATAGAACAGCGAGGCCTGTGTGAGACTGGCAATGAAGATAGACAAAGTTATTGACTGGAGATGAATGAGCGAATCGATCTCAGTATTGCTTGAACATAACATCACATTTACTGCTAAATACTGTAAGTGACCGGTCGATGCATCTCAGGGCCACATTGTATGGCAAATTGGTTACTGAACACGATTATTTCGTCTCCCAACAATTAGTTGCCAACTTCCCTCTTCCAGTAGCGGAGTATTGTGAAAAATAATAAATAAATACATACACGCGTCAAAATTCGAGGAGACGAAATTATTCTTTAAATGGAGAATACAGTACGACAGCGCTGAAAATGGGAGACTGGACAGAAGTGAGCTACCACTCATGAAGCAGCCGAAGTATTATCTGCTTTTCCGTGTTTGCCAACGAATACTTATAATACAGATCGCTGGTATCTTTCATAGGATATAAGCGTTTTACTATACAAAATTGAATAAATTTTGCAGGCCGGGGTGGCCGATCAGTTATAGGTGCTACAGTCTGGAACCGCGCGACCGCTACGGTCGCAGGTTCGAATCCTGCCTCGGGCATGGATGTGTGTCATGTCCTTAGGTTAATTAGGTTTAAGTTGCTCTAAGTTCTAGGGGACTGACAACCGCAGCAGTTAAGACCCATAGTGGTCAGAGCCATTTTTTTGAATAAAGATTTTTATTCGTAATCAGACAAGAAGATGCAGATACCCATGATAGGTAGTTTCTATTCTTGATGTGAATATTTTCTAAAGAAACAGCTCAACAGGAATGACCTTCATAATCGGTTACAGCTGTCCGCACAGGATCCACACAACCTGTAAAGTGACATGGCGAGTTATGGACGGAAAGGTGCGACGGAGGGCTGCATGATACACGAGGGCTGTCCAAAAAGTAAGTTACGATTGATTGCGAAATGAGAATCACAGTGAAAATCAGAAATGTTTCATATGTAACAGTTAGCTACACCTTTCTGCGACGTCTCTACGGAGTCGCCGTTCTGACTCAAACATTCGTCGTACCGTTGTACCAACTTTCCAATACCCGCGTCGTAGAAGGCAGCCGCCAGTGCTTTGCGCCAATTCTCTATGCTGGCCTAAAGCTCGTTGTCTGTGCCAAAATGTTGTCTTCATAGCCAGCGGTTTGTTTGAGCAGAGATGAAACTCATTGGGAGACAATTACGGGCTGCATTGTGGGTAACCAAACATTTCCAATTGAAACGATGCAGGAACATCTTCATTGCCCCTGCAGAATGAGGCTGAGAATTGTCTTGAAGAAAAAACCGCATGACAGTTATGTAATGTTGGTTGCATAGCTTCAGGGGAAAATTCTCACCAGGTCCTCGTACTTGGCGGGAGACGCTATTTTCTATACCATCTTTACGCGGTCACTAAGAGCTCAGGACTGAAAAGAGCGACATAATTCTACCTAGAGTCATACTAGAGACACTGCCCAACACATCTTTGCAAAGCTTTATCGGATTTTCATTGTCGTTTCCATTTCGCGACCGATCATAACTAACACTCGTACTTGGAGCGTGTAGAGAAGTTTGCACGTGGTCGGCGACTTGTGCACTTTTGGGATTTCTGTGGCTTCTGCAGTGAAGACGTAGTATGCATTTAGAAGTGAGTACCTGACGAGCTGTGTTGTTGTTCATAACTAATTACGCGAACTGGGAATCTATTGTTTCCTTGTTATTCAGCTTATATATTATTTAATTGCTGGACCATCGACACCAATCAGTGTTTGCAGTAATAAAGAGCATTCACAAAGATACTTCTGCTATCGTACTCATCACTTAAAATCGTTAGAAATAGTACCTGCAGATTTTATTTAATTGCAATCTTTCATTTATAAATTTGTATGTTACATTCAAAATTGGCAATTGCCGAGTGATAGGAACCTTCGACCATTCGATTCATCTATGTATTCATATTGTGTACTGTAGACTCAGCAGTCTTTGGCTTGTAATACGTCAACTACGTATCGGAGCCCCTAGACAACGAAACCAGCAAAAACTTTTATTATTTCAACTCTGGGTCTGAGGGTACGTAGTTCAGGGCCACCACCACGCAGTACCCAGCCCTACGTGGTGGAACGCCTTTGCTTCAAGCTGTCCCACAATTAAAACTAAGTCCTTACACTCGACGTTTCAACTTCCATCAGCACTAAACGAATGTATACAAAGAACGCCGAAAACTGCAAACTTTCACATAACGCAATAGGTGATTTCCATTTAAGTTTGGGTAATATGTCATTTCGTTGGCAACAGTTAAAAATACATGGTTATATACAAGTTCAAGAAATGGAGTAAAATATAGTGTCGAATACAGCTCTCGATCTATATATGAATATAAATTACGTAATTAATTTAAATGTAAGGAATTCAATATGACTGTTAATACTTAAAAACTAATTTGTTATTTCCTCTATGCTTATTCATTCTCTGCTATGTAACTCGGGAGCTCGCTCGAGTTGCTGCTGATTTAACACAGGGGTAATTTCATTCCCGCTCTCTATGAGATGCTGTGAAATGTTTGCTGTCTAAAGGATACGAAACATTAAAGCTAACTAGCGTTTCTCGCAGTATTTGCTTTGTGATGTGTAAATATCAGACTCCATTAACTTCATTCACAGTGTACATTACTCGAACAAGTCAACAGGGAAATGGATAGTTACACCAATATAGCATGGTTGCTGTACAAGCTCTTTCATGTTTTGTCGAAATTTTCTGCAGCTGCAACTAGGAAAGTGTGTACAGCGATATTTTACTGTTTTTACTGGCTCATTGCTATGCAGTGATTCTTTCTTCTTACAGAGAAAACTTTGAGGATAACTTGTTTTAGTACCCACTAATACAAGTTAACTGCTTAATCATATGCACACATGCATATACTGTCATCATAATCATTACCAACACTGCCTATTTGACATGCACTGTGTTACAAGGGTCCCTACTACACATTTCTATGCAAAAAGATCTACAGATTTATGTGTCCATTAGTGTTGCTTAACCTTTTTTTTAGGTCTTTGCAGCATTGAATCTTTTTGTATGTGTAGGAATCCAATAAAGGACTCACTTGCCCCCTCTCCCAACTATTTGCATGATTACACACAACGCCCATCTTCTTTTCCTTTTGATTAAGTCATAGTTAGGTCTACCAGTTCTGAAATTTCCCTGGCCCATTTGATTAATTGCCTAAATCTACAATAAGTTTCAGAAGCATCTCTCAGTTACTCTCTAAAAGCTATTAGTTTGGAATTTTTCCCCAAGTGAAAATCCACTACACCTACACCTTTTTGATACTGCAGAACTCCATGACAATATACAGATAGCTGCAAACAGTTACTTATGAAACAGTTCTTCATAGCCATTAATTAGTCCTCGAGCTGGTCAGGTTCATTTTCAGATGAGGCATGTGGAAATAACACAATAATTCATGTTTTTTAGGGTGATTCTGGGTACTGGAGTATCTTTCCCAGTGATAAGAAGATATAAAAAGCCCCAATGTATTTGGCTTGTGTTTTAGTTATATGACAAATTGTACGCCCCCTTACTGCGGCAGTACAGACAATTTGGTAGGAGGAGAAAGGCGCAGAGAGGAGGAGGAGGAAATGAGCAGCTGCTGGAGGGGGAAATGGACAATTTGAGAATTGAGAGGAAATGAACAAGGAAAGGAAAGAGGAGTCTGACAGAAATATGAGGAGGAAGAGACAGGCAAAAAGATGAGGGAGGAGGAGATGAACAGACAAAGGAGAGGAGGAAATGGACAGAG
Source organism: Schistocerca gregaria (assembly GCF_023897955.1). Lineage (NCBI taxonomy): Eukaryota > Metazoa > Arthropoda > Insecta > Orthoptera > Acrididae > Schistocerca > Schistocerca gregaria. The sequence goes on along the minus strand of NC_064922.1, from coordinate 924,744,747 downwards.
AAAAGGCAGAGAAGGAGATGTCCAGTGAGATGGGAGAGATGGACGTAAAAATGGTGGAAATGAACAGTGAGAGATGGATGAGATGAGGAGGGGGGAGAAGGAACATAAGCAGAGAGTGAGGGAGGATGAGGTTGAAGTGGGAGGTGGTGATGGATTTAGAGGGGAGAGGAGGAGGTGGAGAGAAGGAGGTGGACATAGGGGGAAAGAGTAGATGGGCAGATGGGGAGGAGCAGATAGACAGGAGGTGGACAGAGAGAGAGAGAGAGAGAGAGAGAGAGAGAGAGAGAGAGAGAGAGAGAGAGGTGAAACTGGACAGGACAGGGAAGGGGCAGGAAGACTTGAATTAATAGATATTTGGAATAAATGCGTCCCCAAGCAACGCCGGGTATAAGTGCATAAGAGCAGTCCATCATGTAAGGCCACAAGTGGCCCATCGGGACCATCCGACCACCGTGCCATCCTCAGCTGAGGATGCGGATAGGAGGGGCGTGCGGTCAGCAGACCGCTCTCCCGGTCGTTATGGTTTTCTGTGACCGGAGCCTCTACTACTCGGTCGAGTAGATCCTCAATTGGCATCACGAGGCTCAGTGCACTCCGAAAAACGGCAACAGAGCATGGAGTTCCGGATCGTCAACCATCCAAGTGCCGGCCACACCCGACAATGCTTAACTTCGGTGATCTGACGGGAACCGGCGTATCCACTGCGGCAAGGCCGTTGCCCTATAGCTAGATAAGTAATTAGTAAATACGTTTTCCCACTGATCCTTCCTCCTGGGACTCGTCTCCAAAGAAAAAGAGTAACTTCTTGTGTGGCTTGCGTGTTGTGAACACGCTCGGAACGCCTTTTTCACAGCGCTTATGAGAAAGAACAGATTTCAACGTTTCACCTGATCACTCCAAAAGCATCCTTTTTGTATTTTGGTGTTAACATCAGCCTATGCGTGGCACGGTAATGCCCTGGTGTAGCTGCTACTGATCTCCAACTTGCAGGGTGCCCATTACTTGTTCTCGGGAGGCGGGCGCAGATCTGATGTTGCACTGTGCCTGGTGCTCAGTATTACGATTCTTCCTAGAAGTGGTCAGACGTGGTCGAATGGAGCACTGACGACGCGTAGACAGCTCTCACATTCCCATGCAGTGCAACATCGGGCCACTGTCACATCAGAATGCCCCACAGATCTGATTACTGCACAACTCGATCAAGCAGACAAACGGAGACCTGCAGTGAGGCTCGGTCGCTCTATCAGGTGCTGACAACACTGTCCCATACGAGTACGCTACATATCCGTGTCCTTCAGTGGTCATTCAACGTCTGACACTGTTTACGCCCCTTACCTACCTTACCAGGCCTGGTAATGACACTAAACACGAACAACAATAATGCTCTCTGGTGGCCGTTCGACCTGTCGTAAAGAACTGTAAGTCTGCAATTTCTTGGACTTTTCCGGCGATTTGACGACATCTCGTGGAAATCGGGTTTTCTGCCGGATATCAGCGTCTTCCAAACACGATATTTCGACGTCATTACTTCACGTCTTCATCATGTGTGATCTGAGACTGGCTGCTTGCCTCGCGTGGATCTGCACGGAGATAACTTTTCCTCCGATGTGTGATGGAGTTCGCAGCAGTTAGGGCTTTGCCTCCCATGCATGCCGATGTAATGCGTCGTCACATGGAGATTGTCTTCTTGGGTGTCTCCTCAGCATAGTTCTGCAGTGCTAGCTATGCAGCGAGCAGGTGTGGCCAGCGGGTGGTGACGCTGCGCGGCAGTTTGCGGCCCAGCGTCCGGACTGGGGCGTTGTGTGACCGGCCAGCACGTTCGTAAAAGGTGCTGGCGGTCGCCTGGAAGAGGTCACAGAGCAGAGGTACTTCCGCGATGTCGTGAAGAGGAGCGGTGGGGAAATTGTAAGGCAGGTGTAAGGCCAGCCGAAGGATGCGATTCTGCAGTGTATCCAGCTTCTACAGGTTCGTGTCGGCGGCGTTCCCCCAGAAGACGGCGGCGTATTGGAATACAGGGCGGAGCAGCGCCTTGTAGAGAGTGATGCCCAGCTGTGGTGGTAGTTGGGAGCCGGGGTTCAGCACCGGGTACAGGATGCGGAGCCTGTTCCGCACTTTGGCCTTCACTTCGCGGATGTGCGGAACCCACATGAGTCGGCGGTCGATGGTGACGCCAAGGTAATGCGCCTGGACGCCACGGGACAGGGCTGCCACAGACGGTGAGCGGTTGCAGACCTGCAGGAACGAGTCGCCTGGTGACGATCAGGAACTGCGTCTTGGCCCCATTGAATTGTAGACGCCACTTGACGGCCCAGGCTGCCAGGGTGTCTACGACGAGCTGCAGACGGCGGCGCATCACGGCGGCATTGAGGCTCCTCGTATATAGAGCCGTGTAATTCGTGCACAGGGCGAGCCGCACACGGTCGATCTTCGGCGCATCAGAAGTGTACAGCGAGTACAGGAGTGGTCCCAAGACCGAGCCCTGTGGCACATCGGCGTTGATGCGGAGGATGGAGGACAAGCCATGCGCAACCCGCACTTGGAAGTTCCAATCGGCAAGATAGGAGCGGATGAGACGGACGTGCGACGTAGGGACCCCAAGTTCAAAAAGTTTCAACAAGAGGCCGGGATGCTACACACTGTCGAAAGCACGCGACACGTCCAGGAACACCGAGACGAAGAACTCGCTCTGCTCGAGGGCGACGAACGCATCTTCCACTAGCCGTAGGAGCTGGTGAACTACCGAGTGGCCCCTGCGAAAGCCGAACTTCTCTTCGGGCAGGAGACATTCCTCGTCAACGTGGCGCTGCAGCCACCTGATGTACACCCTTTCAAAGACCTTGGAGACGGCCGGCAGTGAACTAATAGGTCTATAGTTCGCGGGCTGACGCAGATCCTTCCCCATCTTCGGAATCGCCACGATCTCTGCATGCTTCCAGGACTGAGGAAAACTGCAGGACCGGAGGATTACATCAAAGACGGCGGCGAGATGAGTGACAGCCACCGGCGGCAACTTCTGGAGTAGGGCGTTGGAAACCTCGTCTGGGCCCGCAGCTTTCCTGGGGTTCAGGGCACGCAGGGTGGACGACACCTCCTCCGCCGTCGTCTCTTCACTGACGTCATCGTCGTCGCGTGCCTCCCAGTAGCGTGGGAGCCGGTCAGCAACCACGTCGTCGTGGACAGCGTCGGTCGGGTCTTCGATGGGCGTAAACGCAGCCTCAAAGACGTCAGCGAGGGCATCAGCCTTCGCAGCTGGTTCGCAGACAGCCTGACCATGGACCAGCAGCGGAGGGATACGTTGCGTGCGGCGTAGGAAACGCTTCGTCGTCTGCCAGGCCGTGCCGTAGTCAAGACAGAGGGTGGCAAGCTTGTTATTCCAGTCGCGATTGCGATGGATGTCAATGGCGACCCGGATGTCCCGCCATATCCTGTTGAGGAGGCTCTTGGTGTCGGCATTTCTTGACCGCTGCCACTCCCGGTAGACCCGGTTCTTCTCAGGGATGGCCGCAAGGATGTTCAGTGGCAGCTGGCGGGAGTAGTCAGGCGGAGTGCGAGGTCGGGGCGGCGTTGCTATGTTGGCAGCGTCGATCGTGGTTGCTGCAAAGTGCAGAAATGCTGCGTCCGCTCCAGCTCCCGCAGGGGCGACGCGGCGGCGAGTGAGTCCGTCACGGCTGCTTGAAACCTGCCCCAGTCGATGGCAGCAAGTGAGATGCCTCGCCTGGGCTGTTGGAGGGCGTCTAAGTCGATATCAAAAATCACTGGGACATGATCAGAAGACAGTACCGTCCTCGTCGTGGCGGTGATCTGATGAGCGATGCCCTGGACGACCGCGATGTCGATTATATCCCGGAGGCCATGGGCAGGGAAGATTGTCGGGTCGTACAGCCCCACCACAAGCGCACGGTGGCGTTCCGCTCCCCTGGAGCAGGCAGCGGCCAGCGGCATTGGTGATCCTGGAGTTCCAGGAGACATGTTTACTATTGAAGTCCCCGGCGACGAACACCTGCCCCCTCAAGGAGAGCAGAGCATCCATGTCACCAGTGTCCAGTGGACGAGATGGCGGTCGATAGTCAGCGACGAACGTGATGGGGCCCGCCGAGGAGTGAACGACGACACCAGTGGCCTCCAGGGTTGTCAGTGGGGAAAGTTGTATCACATCATGACGAATGCCATTGCGGACGTAAACGGCTGTCCCATAACCCGCCGTCAGTCAATCGGTGCGATAGCTGGAGTAGTTGGCCGCCCGGACGTCGACCCCAAACTTCAGGTGGGTATCGTTGATAAGGCTGACGTCGACGACTTCATCTCGAAGAAATTGGCGAAGTCTGCCAGGTTGAGTGCGGACGCCGTTGGCATTCCACGCTACGACCGTGAGCCCTCTAACGCTGCCCATGGTGCAGCTGGTGAGTGTTGACAGCGGTCGGGGCCGGAGAGGCCATCGGCACTGCAGCGGTGAGTTGCTGCGAGAGGACTTCAACCAACTTCGTAGCACTGGTCACCAGGGCAGTGAGCTGCGCGACGAGGTTGGCCAGGTCGGCGGTGGAGGCAGCCGGCGCGGCCCCGCCGCTGGAAGGGGAGGCTTGGCTGGCTCACTGTGAGAGTCCACCTGGTCCGGCGCGTCAGCGAGCGCGTCGAATGAGTTGGCGACGGCTGTTGGAAACGTCGTCGATGACTGCATGGGTCTTGCAGTGCGCCGGGCCGGGACAAAACCATCAGCGTCAGGGGCGATATCTTGCTTGCCCCCTTCTCGATCGGCGAGCTGCGAACAGCGGACGTCGCGGCTGTTGCCCTCCTGTTTCCCGCTTCGTTCGCGTGGCTGAGGGGCGGTGGAGCTATCATTTTCAGAATCGGGGAGCGGAGCAGACAGCGGTGTCTTCAAGGTTTCCGGAGCTGTGTCCATCAAATCCATAGCCATAGCACTGGTCGTCGTAAGTGGGGGGCCAGATGGGGCCGCCGAAGGCGATCTGCCACACCCTTCGCATCGTTAGCAAGCGCAGGTACGTCCTTCTCGCGGCTGCACATCTCAGCGACTGGTGCGTGCGTGCGTAAACAGAACACCAGGCACCGGGCAGGCATATACACTCCTGGAAATGGAAAAAAGAACACATTGACACCGGTGTGTCAGACCCACCATACTTACTCCGGACACTGCGAGAGGGCTGTACAAGCAATGATCACACGCACGGCACAGCGGACACACCAGGAACCGCGGTGTTGGCCGTCGAATGGCGCTAGCTGCGCAGCATTTGTGCACCGCCGCCGTCAGTGTCAGCCAGTTTGCCTTGGCATACAGAGCTCCATCGCAGTCTTTAACACTGGCAACATGCCGCGACAGCGTTGACGTGAACCGTATGTGCAGTTGACGGACTTTGAGCGGGAGCGTATAGTGGGCATGTGGGAGGCCGGGTGGACGTACCGCCGAATTGCTCAGCACGTGGGGCGTGAGGTCTCCACAGTACATCGATGTTGTCGCCAGTGGTCGGCGGACGGTGCACGTGCCCGTCGACATGGGACCAGACCGCAGCGACGCACGGATGCACGCCAAGACCGTATGATCCTACGCAGTGCCGTAGAGGACCGCACCGCCACTTCCCAGCAAATTAGGGACACTGTTGCTCCTGGGGTATCGGCGAGGACCATTCGCAACCGTCTCCATGAAGCTGGGCTACGGTCCCGCACACCGTTAGTCCGTCTTCCGCTCACGCCCCAACATCGTGCAGACCGCCTCCAGTGGTGTCGCGACAGGCGTGAATGGAGGGACGAATGGAGACGTGTCGCCTTCAGCGATGAGAGTCGCTTCTGCCTTGGTGCCAATGATGGTCGTATGCGTGTTTGGCGCCGTGCAGGTGAGCGCCACAATCAGGACTGCATACGACCGAGGCACACAGGGCCAACACCCGGCATCATCGTGTGGGGAGCGATCTCCTACACTGGCCGTACACCTCTGGTGATCGTCGAGGGGACACTGAATAGTGCACGGTACATCCAAACCGTCATCGAACCCATCGTTCTACCATTCCTAGACCGACAAGGGAACTTGCTGTTCCAACAGGACAATGCACGTCCGCACGTATCCCGTGCCACCCAACGTGCTCTAGAAGGTGTAAGTCAACTACCCTGGCCAGCAAGATCTCCGGATCTGTCCCCCATTGAGCATGTTTGGGACTGGATGAAGCGTCGTCTTACGCGGTCTGCACGTCCAGCACGAACGCTGGTCCAACTGAGGCGCCAGGTGGAAATGGCATGGCAAGCCGTTCCACAGGACTACATCCAGCATCTCTACGATCGTCTCCATGAGAGAATAGCAGCCTGCATTGCTGCGAAAGTTGGATATACACTGTACTAGTTCCGACATTGTGCATGCTCTGTTGCCTGTGCCTATGTGCCTGTGGTTCTGTCAGTGTGATCATGTGATGTATCTGACCCCAGGAATGTGTCAATAAAGTTTCCCCTTCCTGGGACAATGAATTCACGGTGTTCTTATTTCAATTTCCAGGAGTGTATATGCGACACGGTCCAGCAAGCAGCCAGTCTCAGGGCACACCTGATGAAGACGTCAAGTAATGGCGTCGAAATATCGTGTTTGGAAGACGCTGATATCCGGCAGAAAACCCGATTTCCACGAGATGTAAACTGTAAATGTAATTATTTACATACCCGCCTGTGATGTGTGACTCTACGATGTTACAATGAGATCCAACCACGTCTTCCGTGTGTTTCACTTTTTCTTTGTCAGACAATGTATGCGTGTGCATCTTCTTAGTACTATTAGACGATGTATCTGATAGCTGTGATACTCGTATTAATTTACGGTTAAGTGCAGTCTATAGAAATTCTATAAATTAATTGCAGGGGAACCCGACTGACCGCCACTGTTCAGTTTTCTTTATTTTCTTAAAGACTTGTCTATACCATAGAAAGATTTCCTCCATACATCCACGATTTTTATTCTTAATCATGTTACGTCTGACTAATTTCTGAAAATAATTTTCAGTTACGAAGTTTGACTAATTAGGTGTAATGGCTGTTCCAATATTTTGGAACTCGTTAAACGTTGCATGTACTCACTAAACCAAATTGTTTGTTCCTTTTGTATTCCTTAAGAAAAAAAATACGCAGTAATGCAAAAGAAACTACAGACCCATCGGCCTTTTCTCTGCAATGTACAAAATATTTGGGGTAGTCATAGAGATTTAATTTTCACATTGAAAATATAGAGCTGAGTTGAGTATTTGCACGTACATGGATGCAGTACTGATAAGCACTAGTACGCCATAGTACATTAGCACGCTTTCAGCGATACACAACTTCTCGGAATCGGCCATATGTTGTATACAGTATTGCAAAACCGCTTAAGTCACCAGACCACCTTCTAAGGTATCTAGAAGAGGACTAGATTAGACTTGATTGTGGTCAAGAATGTGATCTCTGTTGTGAGAAATAATAATAATAATAATAATAACAAAATAGCAAATGTTAAGAGTGACTTTTCGAAAGGACTGGACCGGCAGATTGATGTGTTTTATTTCAATAGTATGCCTCTTCGTGAAGTCGTGTGATGTATATAACTGGTCTATATTGTGAGAAAGAAAAAACACTTTTTAAGTTGTATTCTTTTGACTTATGGGGAACTCTAAGCTGAGAGGCACACTGAATAAATTAAGTCGTCGTCGTAATTGTATGCATGGTATCTATTCTTTTAGACATGGCAGAAAGAAAAGACGATTCTTCGGCCACAACGAATCAAATGGAAAGGGAATTAAAAACATTAGCTGCCAATGGGCAGTGATGTTTGTCATTGGGACAAGTTGAAAATTTGTGCCAGACTAGGAATCGACTACGAGTCTCTTGCTTACTAGGAGAGCGGATGATGTAGTGGTCAGCTCCTCTGCATAAGCAAGAGACCTGGGTTCGAATCTCGGCCTGCCACAAATTTTAATCTTGGCCCATTGATATAAATCAGGGGTCATTAACAGCTACTGTCCCGAATTCCTCTGTGTCATGACTAAACTAAGATTTGAGTTTCCTAATAACTCAAAAAGTTATAGGGACTGTAACGTTACCTTTGCTATATTCTATCAAGACTGCTCCAGTCTGTGTTCGTGTGTGTGTGTGTGTGTGTGTGTGTGTGTGTGTGTGTGTGTGTGTGTGTGTGTGTATGTGTGTGTGCGCGCCCGAGCGCACGTGCGAAGTTTTTAACTGAACAGTGCGGTCTGTCGGTGTCTCTCGTGTACTCTAATGCAAATGCCCCATTTAACTGTCGTTAGTGAAATATGATGCACCCCGTTGAAAACCCGTCGGTAAGTGTGCAAAAGTACAGCTGTTTTTATTTGCGGGAGGTTCGCCGCACGACGAAAAATGCAGCCGGGCCGGCATTGTGTGAATATGAAACTGTCGCAGAGAGAAGTGGCGGGGTTCATATTTTGCACAACAAACGGGTCGCCCTGAGGGAATTGGATGCTGCGGCAGACAAAAACAAATCCAATCGATATGCCACACGTTGCGATGCAGGTCAGACAGCGGCAGCAGCGCAAAAAACGGACCGTGGCGTGGCGTGGCGTGGCGTGATACGACTCTCCGTCCGTGTCCGCTCCCCGTGCGTTACATACTAGGCACTCCACCGCGCCTATTGCCTGTTGACGTACCCAAAGCTTGGAGAGCGCAGTACACTGGTACACGCAATATCCGCTCTGTTATGTTACAGGATCTACGCCACCGAGAACTGTTTGTATACATCACTCTGTGGTAATGTATTTATATATGAAACTGACTATTGAAGTAATTTAGGGCTACACACTTCTGCAGCATAGCCGAACAAGGAAATCTGCCTTTTCTAGTAATTAACTTATTTATTTATTTTTTCGCTATCTGGAATATAATCGTGAACTGCAGTGCGACAAGACCCACAACAAGATGCGCGATTCCAAGAAAAAAGGCAAACGCCCAGTTGCTATCTACACTCCTGGAAATTGAAATAAGAACACAGTGAGTTCATTGTCCCAGGAAGGGGAAACTTTATTAACACATTCCGGGGGTCAGATACATCACATGATCACACTGACAGAACCACAGGCACATAGACACAGGCAACAGAGCATGCACAATGTCGGAACTAGTACAGTGTATATCCACCTTTCGCAGCAATGCAGGCTGCTATTCTCCCATGGAGACGATCGTAGAGATGCTGGATGTAGTCCTGTGGAACGGCTTGCCATGCCATTTCCACCTGGCGCCTCAGTTGGACCAGCGTTCGTGCTGGACGTGCAGACCGCGTGAGACGACGCTTCATCCAGTCCCAAACATGCTCAATGGGGGACAGATCCGGAGATCTTGCTGGCCAGGGTAGTTGACTTACACCTTCTAGAGCACGTTGGGTGGCACGGGATACGTGCGGACGTGCATTGTCCTGTTGGAACAGCAAGTTCCCTTGCCGGTCTAGGAATGGTAGAACGATGGGTTCGATGACGGTTTGGATGTACCGTGCACTATTCAGTGTCCCCTCGACGATCACCAGAGGTGTACATCCAGTATAGGAGATAGCTCCCCACACCATGATGCCGGGTGTTGGCCCTGTGTGCCTCGGTCGTATGCAGTCCTGATTGTGGCGCTCACCTGCACGGCGCCAAACACGCATACGACCATCATTGGCACCAAGGCAGAAGCGACTCTCATCGCTGGAGACGACACGTCTCCATTCGTCCCTCCATTCACGCCTGTCGCGACACCACTGGAGGCGGGCTGCACGATGTTGGGGCGTGAGCGGAAGACGGCCTAACGGTGTGCAAGACCGTAGCCCAGCTTATGGAGACAGTTGCGAATGGTCCTCGCCGATACCCCAGGAGCAACAGTGTCCCTAATTTGCTGGGAAGTGGCGGTGCGATCCCCTACGGCACTGCGTAGGATCCTACGGTCTTGGCGTGCATCCGTGCGTCGCTGCTGTCCGGTCCCAGGTCGACGGGCACGTGCACCTTCCGCCGACCACTGGCGACAACATCGATGTACTGTGGAGACCTCACGCCCCACGTGTTGAGCAATTCGGCGGTACGTCTACCCGGCCTCCCGCATGCCCACTATACGCCCTCGCTCAAAGTCCGTCAACTGCACATACGGTTCACGTCCACACTGTTGCGGCATGCTACCAGTGTTAAAGACTGCGATGGAGCTCCGTATGCCAAGGCAAACTGGCTGACACTGACGGCGGCGGTGCACAAATGCTGCGCAGCTAGCGCCATTCGACGGACAACACCGCGGTTCCTGGTGTGTCCGCTGTGCCGTGAGTGTGATCATTGCTTGTACAGCCCTCTCGCAGTGTCCGGAGCAAGTATGGTGGGTCTGACACACCGGTGTCAATGTGTTCTTTTTTCCTTTTCCAGGAGTGTAATTTAATAATTGCCGGCCGGAGTGGCCGAAGGGTTCTAGGCGCTACAGTCTGCAGCTGCGCTACTTCTATGGTCGGAAGTTCGAATCCTGCTTCGGGCATGGCTGTGTGTGATGTCCTTAGGTTAGTTAGGTTTAAGTAGTTCTAAGTTCTAGGGGACTGACGACCTCAGAAATTAAGTCCCATAGTGCTCAGAGCCATTTAATTTAATAATCGTTTATCGAAACAAAAGTCGATCCACTGTCACTAAAAATTTATTTCAGGTGAATTCTCTTCTTTTGAATTTATTACTGCTGTCCAGTGTTGCTGAATGCTGGTTGATTTCACTGATGTAATAAAATCCGGAAACTGAATTTTTGGATTTGCGTACTATTTTTCTAATGTTGAAACCATTTAGTTCATCACCGGAGACTTTGCTACCACGAACTGAAGAACGACGGAAACTAAAGACCGTTACAATAAAATAGGTTTAATACTTTTCCTTACAGTTACTTTGCTATCACGAATTGAGGAATGACAGAAAATAAAGACAGTAACAACATTATAGGTTTCATTAGGAACCAACACTTTTTCCTACGTCTACGTGTTTACTGTGCAAATCACATGTAAGTGCCTACCCGAGGATTCATCGAAACACCTACATAAGTTTTCTATTATTCCAATTCAGTACAGCGCCAAAAAACGAGCACATATATCTTTAGGTGCTACTTCTAATTTCCCTTACTTTATTATCATGATCGTTTCTCCCTACGTAGCTCGAAATCGACAAAATATTTTCACATTCGAAGGAGAAAGTTGGTCATTAAAATTTCGTAAGAAAATTCCGTCGCAACGAAAAACGCCTATGTTTTAATAATGTCCATCTCAAATACCGTATCATTTCACTGACACTCTCTCCCCTATTCAGCGATAAGACACAACGTCTTGCTCTTCTTTGAACTTTCTCGATGTACTCAGTCAGTCCTATCTGGTAAGGATCCCACACCTACCAGAAGTGCTTTAGAAGAGGATGGGAAAGCGTAGTGTAGGCAGTCTCCTAATTCCATAACTGAGTGACTTATGAACAAGTGAAACTGTTCCGTAATGTTTACATTCTGTTAAACGACTGACTAGAAAAGTACGATTTATTCAACCAGTGCTGGAGGACAGAAGGCCAGGATTAACACGTAGATCTCTAATCAATCGCATCAGCATAACCTATACTGTTAACAAATAAATCAGAATATTAAATGCTACAGAGCTGCAGAAACAGCACAGACTTTTAAAAATCTAGTTTTGGGATCATCATGAAAACTCCTTTAACATTTAACTCAGACATTCCTGATAATTTTAAGTCCAGGCAAAACTTTCAGTCATTTTGTTTTGTGAAGCTGGCAGGTACGTTTGAGGATATGGCTGCTGTCACATTAAAGTAGATACAAACAAATTAGTTTCCAACGGGCAGACTCTTTGAAGTTAATACCAAAACATAACTATCCTTCACAGAGCTTAATTATCTTATGAAATGTATTTTTATACTTCGCTTTGCGATATTAAGTCCCTTAAAAAAAAGGGAAGAGGCATGCATCTTAATACATTTTGGGCAGACTTCATGCGTCACCTCGGAGTGAGTTCATGCTGTTGTAGGTGACTGTACATTAACATTTCCATTGTTAGACATGAGAGTATCATTATAAAAAATAGAACTGAACTGTGAAGGACGGTTCTGATGTATCAATATCTACATTACACGTAATTACAAAACCTGGCAGGACAAATGAACTTCGAGTTTAGAAAGCATGAACCGACGGCAGCCGTCAAATTCATCACATTACACAGAAGAAATGCGCAATTTCGAATTTTTTATCTACCTAAAGCGTAGGTAACGCCACACAGCAGAGGAGGTCGTTTAAGACAAAGAGTAAGCTGTGGTTGGATGAAATCACGGAAAATCTCCATTTTGAAGGCTGGGCAGGGATTCGAATCACCGTCATCTCAGATATGGTTCCACCTCGCTCGGTGCATGATTTAAATTTCCAAAATGGCGATATTTGGGAATATGTAAAGATAAGAATGTCGGAAAGGCTTCCAACGAGGTAAAATGTTTCATGATTACAATAGGCACTGACGCGGTGCTAGATGTGTTTCGCCAAAGCGAGTGGTTACACATGCAAAACTTTGCCAGTGCGCTACAATATTACAATAATAAACACTGATTTTCACTATGTGGTCGTCCGCCCTCGGTAGCTGAGTGGTCAGCGGGACGGAATGTCAATCCTCAGGGTCTGGGTTCGATTCCCGGCTGGGTCGGAGATTTCCTCCTCTCAGGGACTGGGTGTTGTGTTGTCCTAATCATCATCATTTCATCCCCATCGACGCACAAGTCACCGAGGTGACGTCAAATCGAAAGACTTGCACCCGGAGAACGGTCTACCCGACGGGAGGTCCTAGCCACACGACTATCGATCGAGTATGTGGTCACAGTAGGTGCAGCATAATACTGTTGCTGTGTTAGCTTTACCTAATACTCTAAGTTCAAGTACATTGTTTAAATGTTTATGATGTCCGCTATGTGTTCGTCCCCTCTGCAATCCACACATCACTCTTCCTTAATAACAAACATGGAAAGTAAAAGACTGCCTTCCGAATGTCACAACCTCAGATTCAACTCATTTCGTATACTTCCATACTAAATTTCCTCGACTACTATCTTTATTTACCACGATATTAGTCTTTGGACTAACAAGGATAGTTATCATAAATAAATAGAATATATTAATTTTATGTACATAAAGTTAAATGTTTACATATATTCGGATTTTATAATTAATAGTTCAGCAATGCGAAAAGGAAAATAAAATGAAGTACGCAGCGTGGCTGGAGCGGTATTCAAGCTCGAGCCACTCCATAGTGGTGGTGGTGGTAAATTCCTCTGGGGCCAAACTGCTGAGGTCATCGGTCCCCAACAGTCCAGGTGCTCTTCCACTGTACCATAGCACCCATACGTGAAGTACTGCTAAGTACTCCCTCACACACAGAGTGCTTTACTTAAATATTCTAGGAACTTGAAAGTTGCATCTACCTTCTTCTCCTCCTCACATAGGTTGAAGCAAATCGGTGATTCGTGTCCCACGAGCTCCACATGTTAGTAATAAATTTGGAGTCGGTCAACCTAACTCTTCAACCGTCACTCTATCTTCCAAAGACCTACTGGAAATGGGACTTTTTAGCAGAGCGCGTACAGAATTCGCCATGTTGCTTGTACAATATCTTACACACCCTTCTAAAGAAAAATGCTGACTTGAAACTTCCTGGCAGATCAAAACTGTGTGCCGGACCGAGACTCGAACACGGCACCTTCGCCTTTCGCGGTTGGGTGCTCTACCACCTGAGCTACCCAAGTGCTACTCACGACCCGTCCTCACACCTATAAATTCGCCAGTATATCGTCTCCTACCTTCCAAACTTCACAGAAGCTCTCCTACAGACCTTGCAGAACTAGCACTCCTGAAAGAAAGGATATTGCGGAGAAATGACTTCGTAACAGCCTGACTTGATGCCGTCAGCGACGTACCATCCTCACTCCCGACAGCGATGACGTCAGATCAGGACATGTACAGTTGTAAACAGAGAGCTGCGTCGTATCTTCTCTGAGTTAACCGTAACGCGGATGAACATAATTTCAGCACACAATACTGGTTTCTAGTTATCTTGGAAAGAGCGATACAAAGCATGTTTTGATCTGTTTTATTTGGATTCGAAGAGAAAAGGAGTAAATTTTGTGCGATTTACGGCTCGCATTCCAAGAGAAATGGCATACTTTTAGTGCGAAATTTAGTCTGCTGTAACACAAGTGCACATGATCAACGGCCGCTGCTGGCCAAAATACACACCCACATAACACCCCACCCACCCAACCGCCGACATACACACACACACACACACACAGACACACACACACACACACACACACACACACACACACACACACACACAAAGAGACAGACAGATAGAGGGGGGGGGGGGGAGAAAAGAGAGAGAGAGAGAGAGAGAGAGAGAGAGAGAGAGAGAGAGAGAGAGAGAGAGAGAGAGAACTGCCGTTGCGGTGCACTAAGGCAGCGCGGGATTGGCCGAGCGGTCTGAGGCGCTGCAGTCATGGACTGTGTGGCTGGTCCCGGTGGAGGTTCGAGTCCCCCCTCGGGCATGGGTGTGTGTGTTTGTCATCTACATCTACATCTACATCTACATGACTACTCTGCAATTCACATTTAAGTGCTTGGCAGAGGGTTCATCGAACCACAATCATACTATCTCTCTACTATTCCACTCCCGAACAGCGAGCGGGAAAAACGAACACCTAAACCTTTCTGTTCGAGCTCTGATTTCTCTTATTTTATTTTGATGATCATTCCTACCTATGTAGGTTGGGATCAACAAAATATTTTCGCATTCGGAAGAGAAATTTGGTGACTGGAATTTCGTAAAAAGGTCTCGCCGCGACGAAAAACGTCTATGCTGTAATGACTTCCATCCCAACTCGTGTATCATATCTGCCACACTCTCTCCCCTATAACGCGATAATACAAAACGAGCTGCCCTTCTTTGCACCCTCTCGATGTCCTCCGTCAATCCCACCTGGTAAGGATCCCACACCGCGCAGCAATATTCTAACAGAGGACGAACGAGTGTAGTGTAAGCTGTCTCTTTAGTGGACTTGTTGCATCTTCTAAGTGTCCTGCCAATGAAACGCAACCTTTGGCTCGCCTTCCCGACAATATTATCTATGTGGTCCTTCCAACTGAAGTTGTTTGTAATTTTAACACCCAGGTACTTAGTTGAATTGACAGCCTTGAGAATTGTACTATTTATCGAGTAATCGAATTCCAACGGATTTCTTTTGGAACTCATGTGGATCATCTCACACTTTTCGTTATTTATCGTCAACTGCCACCTGACGCACCATACAGCAATCTTTTCTAAATCGCTTTGCAGCTGATACTGGTCTTCGGATGACCTTACTAGACGGTAAATTACAGCATCATCTGCGAACAACCTAAGAGAACTGCTCAGATTGTCACCCAGGTCATTTATATAGATCAGGAACAGTAGAGGTCCCAGGACGCTTCCCTGGGGAACACCTGATATCACTTCAGTTTTACTCGATGATTTGCCGTCTATTACTACGAACTGCGACCTTCCTGACAGGAAATCACGAATCCAGTCGCACAACTGAGACGATACCCCATAGCTCCGCAGCTTGATTAGAAGTCGCTTGTGAGGAACGGTGTCAAAAGCTTTCCGGAAATCTAGAAATACGGAATCAACTTGAGATCCCCTGTCGATAGCGGCCATTACTTCGTGCGAATAATTTAGGTTAAGTAGTGTGTAAGCTTATGGACTGATGACCTTAGCAGTTAAGTCCTATTAGATTTCACACACATTTGAACATTGTTTTGGTGCACTAAGGTCTTGTGTTGTGCAGTCAAAACTAAGATGCTTGAGCCTGCAATCATTATGGAGTTTTGTGAACAACACTTTTTGTGTTGATTAATATGATTTTATCTATTAAAATCATTTAATAATTAATAATACATTATTTTTTGCCGGCCGGTGTGGCCGTGCGGTTCTAGGCGCAACAGTCTGGAACCGGGCGACCGCTACGGTCGGAGGTTCGAATCCTGCCTCGGGCATGGATGTGTGTGATGTCCTTACGTTAGTTAAGTTTAAGTAGGTGTAAGTTCTAGGGGACTCAAGACCTCAGAAGCTAAATCTCATAGCGCTCAGAGCCATTTTTCTCATAATGCGGGTCCACAGCCATAATATATTTCTGTAAAGTCAGTACCGCCATTAGACTGTTGTTTATTTACAGTGTTACATTTACCCTTACACAATCATTATTTCGGCTTCAAAGTGGCATTATCAATTGTTTTAATTGTTATAAACTGCCTAAGATGGCAATTTTAATACGACACTATGCCGTCTTAGGCAATTTATAACACTTAAAACACTCGATAATGGTTGTAGAGAAGCACTATCACACGCGCTTGTTCAGAGAAGCTGTAGAAATACAAAAAAAACCCAAACAGTTTGAACAAGAAAGTGGAAAGCGTTAAGGTAAACAGATCCTGGCTTCCCGTACTGCAGCGAACGACCGTCGAAGGTATCAAGAGGAGAACCGCCCTCAGACGTTGGCGCGCCAGGTACATGTAGTCTGCGACCGCGAGCTCGGCTCCAGTTCACCACCGGCAATGGAGGGTGAAGCTTTGACAATGCCAGCCACTCGTGCTGGCGAAACGTCAGAAAAATCATTAGATGGACGTCGGCCGAAGAACCCGAGACAGAAGCCGATAGGTAGTTTGTTACACAGAACTGTCCGCATAAGCTATCACTTAACACTTCCGGGCTGAGATGCCGTTGCCCATACTTAAGACTCATCCCTGACATTCTGGACTCGCATTTGGGAGGACGACGGTTCAGTCCCGCGTCCGGCCATCCTGATTTCCCTAAATCACTCCAGGCAAATGCCGGCATGGTTCCTCTGAAAGGGCACGGCCGACTTCCTTCCCCATCCTTCCCTAATCTGATGAGACCGATGACCTCGCTGTCTGGTCGCCTTCCCCAAAAACAACAACAAGAACTTCCCTGACGTTTCGCCCACGACTGCGGTAGGCATCCTCCGAGGACAATCGGCGAACTGCGACGAGAGCGCGAGTGAGCGTCGTATGCGTAAGTCATCCAAATGCGCCGCTGTCAATCACGTGACGTCGGCTGTGCTATGATCTCTGATATTGCCAACTTTCACATCTGAAATTAATCGATTGTCACGCTCTTGTCGCAATGTTGACATCCATTTGTTATCCAGCTTAATGCCTTCATCTTTGCTATTAAAATTATTGCAGTGTTTGGCAATCTCAATGGCCTCTCTATAAATTCGCGCATATAATGCGACGTCTTTGCTATGGCGGCCTTCTCACGAAACTTCATTTCGTGATTACCTTCATGAAACTCATGTTCCGCTACAGCCAATTTATCAGTATGTCCGAGGCGGCAGTTCCTTTTATGTTCACCCAGACGGGTGTTGACGCTTCTTTTTGTTGTGCCTATACAGACCTTTCCACAACTGCAAGGAATTTTATAGACACCTCGTGTAGCTAGAGGATGTCTTTTATCTTTGGCGGATCTTAAACATTCTTTTATTCTAGTGGTGGGTCTGAAAACAGTTTCCACTTCGTACTTGCTTAAAATGTTTCCAATGCGGTCAGTGACCTTACTGATGAATGGTAAGAACACTTTCCCCTTGGGTTGGTGTCGATCCACGTTCGTTCTGGTTGTCAGTCTAGGGCGCAGTGCACGATCTACCTCTATGTTGGAATACCCATTCTTCTCTAAAGTGTTCAATTTCACCATCTAAGGGAACTGGTTCACATATTTTGTGCACCCTGTCTATTAATGTTTTAATCACCCCTCTTTTATGTCTGGCGTGGTAGTTAGAACCTTTCTGCAGATAACTATCAGTGTGTGTGTTTTCTGAAACGATCCATCCTCTCGTTTGATTACAGTCACATCTAAGAAGTTCAGGTGACCATCGATTTCCTTTTCCATAGTGAACTGAATTCTTGTATTAATACTATTCAGATGCAACAGGAAGACATCCGTTACACGACTCACAGACATTTGAAAACGTTTTTCTTGACTGAAGCTAGACGGAGACAGCGGCGGTCCGATATGTCCATCCCGGGGGGTTCGAGGTGGCGGCAGGAAGGGCATCCGGCAACCCTCGGCAATTACCACGGCCAAATCCGTCATAACGAAGCCGACCCCGCGTTGGAGCGGGACAAAGGCCCGAGAAACAAAGAGAAAATTTAAAAGGAAGGCATCCAGTTCCTCTTCCCCATTGGTCTGTATAACAAATGTATCATCTACGTAACGATACCATATGGCTGGTCTTTTTCTAACTGTTTGCAGTCAAAGTTTCCCATCAACAAGTTGGCCACAACTGGACTAAGAGGACTTCCCATTATTATATTGAAAACAAGTTGTTGTAAGGCAGTGTCTGAATAAAAGCAAAATATCACTAAGAACAATGTCCGCCATGTATGTGATAGCTTCGTTGACCACAATCGTGGTAAACAACGACACCACATAAAAACTGATCAGGATATCATTAGGGCCCACACTGATTTCCTTAATAATATCGATGAAGTGATATGGATTTTCAACATGACTGTCAGTTCCACCAAAATGAGGTTTGAACAGCGAGGCAAAGTGTCCGGCTAATTCATGTGTGGGAGACCCTATTAAGCTGACTATAGGTCTCACAGGTATAAGCGGTTTATGTACCTTGGGTAACCCACAGAGTCTGGGCGAGTATGCTTCTGCTTTAAAGAGATGCTTCTTCTCGACTGAAGAGAGCAAAGACGCTTTCACCAAATGACTGGTCATTTTTAAAATCCTCGATGTCGGATCCTTCTGAAGTTGTTTGTAATTCTTGGGATCCAAAATTTCCATGATTTTTTCCTGATAATCTTTACTCTTTATTAGGACAGTAGGATTGCCTTTATCTGCAGAAAGCACGATGATGTTTTCATCTGCGTTGATGTCCCCCAGTACCTTCCTTTGTGTCTGTGATAGATTACGGTTAGATGGCTCACACGTATGGAAGATTCTAGCTGTTACCATTCTTATAATATCAGCGGACTGCTGTAACAGCTCACGGATACCTGTTCGCAGACGACTGATGTAAAAACTGCTTGTCTTGAGCGCACGCACTGCGAGGAGATCCTTGATCACAAAGCGGTACTCCAATATGAATGTCGATGCATTGGACAGCTTTCTCGCGACGTGCGCCACCGACGCGGACGGGATGGGAGAGACTGGCACCTGGACCTCCAGCACACGACTAGTGAGGGAGGCGTGTTGACTGGTCCAGCATTTCCACATATTACCGGTATAAAAGGTTAGCGTGCTTCAGATACATGTCCTCTGGTTAGAGCCGCCCGAAATCTGCGGTCTATCTCCGCCGGAAGGGGCAGGACCTGCGCCACGTGACTTACTTTCGACGCCGCTTAGAGGTTCAGGTAGTCCAGTCGTTTTGTAGCTTGTTCAAGTTCTAGAGAAGTTTCTGGCGCACCATCACGCTTATCATCCATAGTAACCGTCGATAGTTTGTCGCGACCGTTTCGTGCACGTCCTTCATGAAGGCGACTCCCAAACATTTCACTTCAGTAACTGGCGGGAAGGTGGCTACAGCGCCCGTCCCGAAACTGCACCTCATATCCAGCACCGCCGATTTATTAATATTCAGAAGACTGTCCACAGCCTGTCCATACTGCTCGATCCAGTTTACTACTCTCTGCATCAGTGGAAGGAACGACAGTAGCTGGTCGTCCGTGGATGCCCAAAAGTAGAAGGTGATGTGACGCACGGTGTTGCAAGATAGCCTGTGGCTAACAGGACCAAAGAGTGACTCGCGTGCTGTTGCATAAAGGTAGATACAAAGGGGCAGGCTTGTCGTAGAGACATTTTAATGGATACTGGGCCCACCTTCCATCCGTAGACCTGGACCTGGGAACTGGCTTCTGACAGAAGCCACCGCAGGGTGTCGATGGGGGTGGGGGCGGGGAATCCCATACAGTAGATCTCACATGGGAGAAAGTTATGGCTCACTGCATCGAAGGCTCGATTGAAGTAGATGGAGACGATCGCCGCTGTCAGGCGGTACGCCAGTGCGATTCCTATTAAGTCCCCGCAGTCTCCAGTAGTATTTTGTATGAAACTTCCTGGCAGATTAAAACTGTGTGCCCTACCGAAACTCGGGACCTTTGCCTAGCAAGTGCTAGTTCTGTAGCCGGCTGGAGTGGCCGAGCGGTTCTAGGCGCTACAGTTTGAAACCGCGCGACCGCTACGTTCGCAGGTTCGAATCCTCCCTCGGGCATGGATGTGTGTGATGTCCTTAGGTTAGTTAGGTTTCAGTAGTTCTAAGTTCTAGGGGACTGATGACCAAAGCAGTTAAGTCCCAGAGTGCTCAGAGCCATTTGAACCATTTTCTTGCTAGTTCTACAAGGTTCGCAGGAGAGCTTCTGTAATGTTTTGAAGATAGGAGACGAGATACTGCAGAAGTAAGGCTGTGAGGAGTGGGTGTGTGCCGTGCTTCGGTAGCTCAGATGGTAGAGCACTTGCCAGCGAAAGTCAAATTTCAAGTTTCAAATCAGCGCACACTCCGCTGCTGAGTGAAAATCTCATTCTGGAGTATTTTGTATGTTGGCGTTTCCCTTCTGTAACGTCTGCTGTGGGGCTAGTGTCGCTGGCAAAGTCTTCTTAAAGTGGCTGGCCAAAAGCCTTGTGAAGATGTTGTAGTTAGCGTTAAACACTGTTAATGGCTGCCGCGCGGAGTGGCGGTGCGGTTTGAGGCGCCATGTGACGGATTGCGCCGCCCATCCCGCCGGAGGTTCGAGTCCTCCCTCAGGCATGGGTGTTTGTGTTGTTCTTAGCATACCGTACCTTAAGTTAATTGAAGTAGTGTGTAAGTCTAGGGACCGATGACCTCAGCAGTTTGGTCTCTTAGCAATTCTCACATATCTGAACATTTGTTAATGTCTGTGATAGTCCTCCCAATGGCTATTGTACCAGTATGAGAAGTCCTTCAACTAAGGTAAGCGGTACTGTGCAGCGCGAGGACACGAGTTCTTGGAACATTGTAACCCAGCGGGGCATCACGATGTGACGTAAGGTCCGGTTCAACTCTAATTGTTATCCATCGGTTTCTGGAGACTTACTGACTATACCTTTCTCCAAGGTGATCTCCACCTCCTCAGACGAGACTTCCTCCATTAACGACGCCACTGTTGCCGTGTTGATAACGGCTATCACCATTTGTAAGACTTCCACAGTGGCCTCGCTATCTACCTTTCTGTCCTGGTAAAGATGACAAAAATGCCTCTCCCAGACTTTCACTGTGGTTGCTTCGGTCGTACAGGAGATACCGTATCGCGTCGTAAGGCGTGTGGTTCAGGAGAGTTGGAACGCCCTATCCCGTCAACGTTAAATTTAGTGACTTGGCTTCCCTGTATTTCAGTAACCACATTTACAGGGCATGAAACTGTGTGTTCTGAGCCTACTGAATTACAATAATTGGATTCCACCCACTGCTTTCGGAAGTACACTATTTTAACTACATGGTTAAAACTTTGTGTACTTTTTTGTACGTCATCCTAAGTAATTTTAATTACATACAACATTGATCTTCTTTTAGTTCAGTAGACTCAGTATATGTATTTTCTTACCCCCTGAAAATCTGAATACTGTACTCGAAGTGCTTTCTGACATTTAGGGAAAAATGCAACAGAAAATGTATATTTTCATCAATGGCTTCTAAAGTTTTCAAACAACTGTAAGTCACTTAATATAGGCTTATTTTTTTATTTTTAGCCACTCAGAAGCACCCTGCACCATATTGTATATCATCCTTTAAATATTTTTCAAAATATTTTCTTCTTTTCTTCTTTCTGGACTCCTTTGTGGCCAACTGTGCTACATTGCTTTATCAATGCGAACCTTATCCATCCAAGTTCTCTGATGCAGTTTGCTCCAGGATTAATTCCCATACGCTGTAGCACTTTCAGCCAACCAATGTTGACATAATTAAAAGCAATAACAGTATCACTGATCTTCCGCTTTAGTGTCTTCATTTTTGGTAAGAGAGTCCATATAAGATTATTGGGGTTTTGAGTCTGACCATGTACACACTTCTTCAGGAATTCAGGATTTGCCAGGTCTCTGTAAATATGTTTTATTATATCCGTGACTGCTGCTGGTATGGAATGTTTATGGCTGTATGAACAGTTTGAGTACTGGGCATTGCGGTAGTTGCACCATGACTCAGGTCCAGCAGGGCAAAGGTGGTGTACTGGCTTTTCATCATTTGACAGTCTGTGGAAGAAGGTAACCCATTCTGGCTGCTTCATTTACAACAAATCCTCAGTATTATTTCTAATGAACACCCCATAATACTGCTGTAGTTCATCAATATTTTTGTCTGTTAGCCTGCCTCTTATGGTTTTACCATCAGAAAAAAAAGGGCACCTCGTTCTGTATTATCACGTAATAAGGGAGAGAGTGTGGCAGATATGATACGCGAGTTGGGAAGAAAGTCATTAAAGCAAAGACGTTTTTCGTCGTGGAGAGATCTATTTACGAAATTTTGGTCACCAATTTTCTCTTCCGGATGCGAAAATATTTTGTAGATCCCAACCTACATAGGTAGGAATGATCATCAAAATAAAATAAGAGAAATCAGAGCTCGAACAGAAAGGTTTAGGTGTTCGTTTTTCCCGCGCGCTGTTCGGGAGTGGAATGGTAGCGAGATACTATGATTGTGGTTCGATGAACCCTCTGCCAAGCACTTAAATGTGAATTGCAGAGTAATCATATATATGTAGATGTAGATGTCTCTCAAATTTTGTTTCAACTTCCTCAACCTGGTGCCCGTCCTCTGTTGGACATGTCCTTTATAACACAGCAATCCACGGCCTTCTATATAAAAAATTACCGATTTTGTTAGATCTTGAAGTAAAGTAATATATATAATTTTATTCAGAAAATTGCAAATTTTATAATGAGATACAAATTCGAAAATGTGAAAAAAATTATTTTTTCGTTCTAACTTCCCATAACCATAGGCAGTGTCGGTTCATGTCTGTCACAACGTGATGCATGGTGGATACCTGTGCGGCTGTTACGCTGTGTCCTCGCGAACAGTCTTGATTCGGTGTCGTTCTCGTTGTCCGTAGAGTTTCAAAGTCCCTGAGAGCTACTGCATAGTAAAAGTCCTCCGCCTGTGTCGCACAGTGCGGTGCTTGCCAAAGTGCATAGTGTCTTTTGAATTCCCAGATTGGCGCAGAGGGGTCACTACGTCAAAGGCGAGTGGTTTCGGGAGTGACATCGTTCACAAGTGGTCCGCATTGCGGCGACTTGCCGGCGTCGGTCCGTGTCTTGGAGGTGTGTTGCATTCACCTCCCAAAGGCTGTTACTACGCAAGACCTGTTGAGGGTGGAGATGCATGGTGCAGACGTAACCACTTTCGTCAAGGAAGGCCAGGGCCCAAAGTTAGGCGGCCACCATTCCCTGTGTAAAACCTTGTGACACATATATGTGATCCAGTCCGCTAGCCAAATGACTAATAAGGTGACTGTAGCCAGAGCTGCCACAGTGTATCTTTTCCCATGCGTAGCACATGTTCAGATAAGATCACAGCTTCACTTAACCGCCGCAATATATGTATGGTACGTGAAGTTGAGAACTCAAATATCAATCCCACAAAGTGGTTACCTGCACCTCTCACAGATTCTTGACAAAAAATTATACATACGATACTCCTGTCGAAGATTCTTTT
This sequence comes from Schistocerca gregaria, assembly GCF_023897955.1. Lineage (NCBI taxonomy): Eukaryota > Metazoa > Arthropoda > Insecta > Orthoptera > Acrididae > Schistocerca > Schistocerca gregaria. The sequence continues at coordinate 924,721,003 of NC_064922.1, read as the reverse complement.
AGACACCCATTTGTTATTTACAGATATGCCTGAAAATGGACGTGTCGCCTGAAACATGTCGCACTTGGTGGAATATTAACGAGCAATAAATAGCCAAGGTGGAGTCATTATCGGTATGCATGCAATAGAATGTTTACGTAATATGTTACAAAACACCATCTACAAAAAATGGGATTTTCCGGTGCTCATACCTCGGGTTCTATTGGAGATAGAAAGGTAGGTTGGAGTGTTTCGGATGGTTCTTAGGCAAGGGACCATTTGTGTATCCAACAGAAGGATCGTCTTAGAGTAACTATCCTGCATTTCAGGCTCACAGTATGAATATTACACATTTCCTCCAGGTCATGCAAATGGAGCAGATGTGACCTATGGCGGGCTTGATGGGACTTACGGAGGTACCATCACTTCATGTGCGGTTCCTCCGAATTCCACAAGACAAGTGTTCTATCTATGATTTCGTCGTCACCAGCAGACCAGAACCCAGCCGACTACTCCAAGACGGCTACGCACAGAAAAGGGATAAAATTTTTACCATATATTCCTGACATCTGTGTTTCAAACGCCATTGAAAATTGTCCTCATAACTTTACCCGCTTCTGAGATGCAGAGGTTCAAATTTGCCCTACTTGTACCCGTAAAATACGCACGTAAGATCCAGTGAGAGTTGAAAACATAGTTTTTTGTAAAGTGATGAGCAATATCCTGAAAGTGCCTCCGTTATCGTCTGGGAGCCCTATGTAGGAGTAGTGAAGCACATGTGTTAATTTTGTGCACGACAAATCCTGTCTGACGTGTAAAATTAATTTTGAATTATTTCCGTTTCACATAAGTAAACTGTCTAAATTTTACTCACCAATGCATTTTTTTCCATATGTTTTACGTCGCCCGTGCAGCAGGGAAAAGAGGACAAACAGAGAAAAAATACGCTATGAGGCCACAAAAAAAAATGTGGAAATATTCCTGTTTATTTAAATAGACTCTGACTGAAAAGTCGGTTAACAGAAGCCACAGTTTACCTTTTTCATCACCTCTAAAATTTTTCCAAATTTTTTTGGCAAGCAAACATATTCGACTTTTGTATGCTAAGAAAGAGGAAGAGAGTGTCAGTGGGATAGAGATGGAAAAGTAATAAATACTGGAGGGTAGTAGAAAGTGGTTATGTTAGAGAAAGAGGGAAGGGGACTATCACAGTGAGACAGAGAGAGAGAGAGAGAGAGAGACAGAGAGAGAGAGTGGCAGTGGAGCTACTTGACTGTAATGCAACAGTGCTAAGAAAAAAGTAAAAGAGAGAGTTCAAATGGTTCAAATGGCTCTGAGCACTATGGGACTTAACTGCTGTGGTCATCAGTCCCCTAAAACTTAGAACTACTTAAACATAACTAACATAAGGACATCACACACATCCATGCCCGAGGCAGGATTCGAACCTGCGACCGTAGTGGTCGCGCGCTTCCAGACTGTAGCGCCTAGAACCGCTCGGCCACTCCGGCCGGCGAAAGAGAGAGTACCATTGAGGGCAGGATTAAAGAGAAAGAGAAAGTGAAGGTGGGTGAGAGCCAATGATAACGAGGGACAGAGTATGTGACAATGACAACGAGAAAGAAGGAGATAGTGACAGTGAGAACAGACAGCAGCAGAAGGAAGGAATAAGAAAGATATTAGCAGTAAGAGAGAGCAAGAGGGAGATAGTGAGAGTGAGAAGAGACTGTAGTTGAAGGACAGAGCGGAGGGGATTGGGAGGGGGACTGTGGCACAGGAGACAATGACAGAGAGACACAAACAGATAATGACAAGGAGTTGGGCTGGATGAGTGTGTGAAAAACAGGCAACTTGGAGTGGGTGGATAAGAGAGACTCACAGTGGTGGACTAGTGGGTGTCAATGAGTTAGGACAGGTTGTGTGAGTGTGAGTTGCATGTTAAAAAGAAGCCGGAATATATTCGTATGCCAAAACTTTTGGGAAAATTTTGAAAGGCGCTACGGAAGGTAGAATCCAGCAGCTCATCCCCGCTTTTCAGTCAAAATCTTTTAAACGAACAGTAACATTTTTATATTTTTGTGCTGTGGGACAAGCATTTTCCGTTTGTTACGTCTAATATCTGCAGGGTTCGACACTGCAGAGTGGAACCATTCTAGTGTGATGTCCTCTGAACAGTTATAATTCCTTTGCAGATTTGTAGGAAAGAAAAAGGCGTGCCGTGCAGCAGACAGGCGCCAGTCCCATGGGAGCGAGCCACTGTGCGGTCGCAGGTCGGGTGCGGTTGACATTACGATACGATGTGGCCGCGGAGCGCAGGACTCGGAGGCGGGCACCTGCAGCGCCGTGCTGCGGCGAGCGCCGTAATTACCGGGCCGCCCGCCTCCCGCCGCGCCCCATTGCTACGCCCAACCCGCGGCGCCAGAATCAATGACCTCGGCAGGCGGCCAGCCGACCTGGCGACCTGTCCCACTGATGGAACCTGTCCCACCTCTGACCTCTGCTCTGCCTCGTCACCTCGTGGCCGAGCGTGAATCCGGTCTGATGCAAGTGTGCTAGAGGACCACTTGTACTTTCTTGAGTGACGTGTCCACTTCTAACTGTGGTGATTCAAAACGATATTGCCACTTAAATGGGATGAATATATCTCTTCTCCCGGTCACAACTGTATTACTTATTGACATCCCACAGAGTCAGCCCACTCCTTTCTCATCCCCCCTTACAACCCATTACACCAATGTCTTCTCCACAGCATGCTACCCCCAACAATGGAAAATCTCCAGAATACTACTTTTCCTCAAACCCCACAAACCTCCGACTGATATGAAACTTCCTGGCAGATTAAAACTGTGTCCAGGCCGAGACTCGAACTCGGGACCTTTGCCTTTCGCGGGCAACTGCTTTACCAAGGTAGGAGACGAGGTACTGGCAGAAGCAAAGGTGTGGGGACGGGGCGTGAGTTGTGCTTGGGTAGCTCAGTTGGTAGAGCACTTGCCTGCGAAAGGCAAAAAGGTCCCAAGTTCGAGTCTCGGCCCGGACACAGTTCAAATCTGCCAGGAAGTTACATATCAGTGCACACTCCGCTGCAGAGTGAAAATCTCATTCTCCTACTGGTACCTCTCCTGTCACCCTATCCATTTACTCCTGCTGCCTCGATCAACACTTCAACTAACTTCATCTTCCTCCCATTAACCAGTGTGGCTTCCATCCCAATTTCTCCTGAATGTGACTGTAACTTTAATAAAACAACTCTAGTTAAGACACATTATTTAAGACCCTTTAAATTACAGTACTTTAACATTACATGTAAAATAACAGTGGACACACAGCCTCAATTTTAACACGACTACTTATAACAAATGTATTAAAATGGAACTTGGGCAATCTTGCAAATTACTCGAATAGGGAACCTTCCAGAGCGAACCACGAAATTATTCAAATGCCCATTGGCTTGTTAGACGGGCTTTCAGGGCATAGAAAGTTACTACCTCGTACAATCTTAAATGTGTAAGAACAGAAGTAAGGCCCAAGCTTCTAACGCCGAAGTTTAACCACGAACAGTGGAACCGACTGAGGGAAGTAATACGTAAGTTCAAACCAAGACGTGGCTTCGTTTGCAAACCCACACGAGTAAACCACCGAAAAGTGAACCGAGGAAACGCTGTCGAAGAGGAACACACGAGCTCAGGCGAATGCCACTGCTCGTAATCCAAACTTTTAATCTAAAGGGAAGCTCTGCGCTTCGGTTGCCCACTGCCTCAGATCACTGAAACACAAACCACACTCGACGAGAGGAGGCCAAATATCTTTTCTTAACTTTAACATTCAAGATTGACCAGTAAATTAACGCTATAAAATCAAGGCTAAACGACAACTAATTTCACTCTCAAGTCCTTTCATTAAGTGAAACAGTGCCAGCCAGTGTGGTCGAGCGGTTCTAGACGCTACAGTCTGGAACCGCGCGACCGCTACTGTCGCAGGTTTGAATCCTGCCTTGGGCATGAATGTGTCTCATGTCCTTAGGTTGGTTAGGTTTAAGTAGTTCTAAGTTATAGGGGACTGATGATCTCAGATGTTTAGTCCCATAGTGCTCAGAGCCATTTGAACCATTTTAAGTGAAACAGTACCTGATAAACAAACGCTAAGAGTGGGAAATGAAGAGGCTCACGAGAACCGATACTCACTAGAACTTAATGAGACATTTATTGGCCACCTTAAGTGTGTCTGCACACCTTTAGAAATAAATACTCAGATTGCTGGCAGAGGACATATTGACATGCATTAACCGATATCGTAAGCAAAGTAAACACTTGCTAATAATAGCTAATGAACTAACATTCTGCAAATACATTAATATTACGCGGAAGTAGAGCACACGCTTAGTAAGAGGCATCAAATGAAATCGAACACACACAACGTCTTACTGTACCAAGAGCGATCACAATCACAGTTAACTAAGAAGTCTTGGTAATTAGAGTACTTAAGTGGGTTTCTTGATTCTGGGACGATTTTGTGAAGACGTCCGACCATTACTTCGCAAGACCTTACTGCGTGTCCCTCCAAGGAAGCGGAGACGTCCACAGTTAACGAGGTTTCCTCAGAATGCACAGCACCGACCAACTCTCGCCGCCTCCAGTATAACCAAGTTCCGTTCTCAAAGCATTGATCCCGTTACTCGCGGTCGGCACTCGCTTATACTCCGAGCCTGCCCAAGCCCCAAGACGAACTTCTGTACTAGGAAATCGATAGCACTCATGTCAGAGATACTACTTGCGCCGGTTCAGCCACGGCTCACCTTCCTCTGCCATCACTTGCACTTGATCATTTACAGCCTTCATATCCAGCTAACACCCAAAAATGTCTTGGACTAACCCTCGTTCTGAATCTGACATGGAAATCTCGCCTGCTAGCCATCCAACAGAAACTCTTCAATAGACTAAAGCTACTGACAGGCCAGACTTGGAGATTACACATCTCCCATGTTCTACACCCCTACAAAACCATGATCTAACCCATCCTCTGTCTTGCACATGTTGCATGATTCTCTGCCTCACCAGAGTTCTGCAGTTCCCTCCAAATCCTTGAATGCCGTGTACTCCATGTTGCTTTTAGCATCTGTTTACCTTCCCCTACCTGGATTCTCTACCATCTCGTCAAATCCCCACACACTCTCTCCCACACCGAACATCTCCACAACTGCTATATGTCCGCCAAATTAGATTCCAATCACCCCATTTTCTACACTCTGATGACCAACCCTATGTGCTGTTGTGCCTTCACGAACACATCCCTCCATCCCCTCCATACACCTCCACATACTCCACCGACCGAGGAGGCGCAGTGGTTAGCACACCAGACTTGCATTCACGAGGATGACGGTTCAGACCTCCTGACTCAGGTTTTCGGTGATTTTCCTAAATTGCTTCAGGTTCTTTTGAAAGGGTACAGTCAACTTCCTTACCCATACTTTCATAATCCAATGGGACTGATGAACTTGCTATTTTGTCCCCTTACCCAAAACCAACCAACCAATGTCATCCAACCATACACTCCACATCAACACAACTTCAACCGACTCCCTCTCACAGGCAATGAGATTCGCCCAGGTATTCTTCCCTCTTAGCAACTTTTCTTCACCTATCCCACTCCACATCAGGGCTCATTTCTCCTCTTCCTCTTGATCCATCCCCTCCCTCTCCTCTTGCAATCACTACCCTACCTATGAGAACAACACTATACAAGCGTAGATGTCAAATGATTTACATATTCCTCTTTTATAAAATTGATTTGGATAATATGACCAACATTAAAAATAATCACTCATTGTTTTATCTTGTCTTCGTGTTAAACATGCAACAGTTCTTATAGCTTTGGTGAAAGATTATTTAAGTAATGTGTACTGCATTCATAACCCGCGTTATAACGCTGGTTCATGACTTTACAATCTACGGATATAGGACAGTATATAGGCTGGAAGCTACGAGGGCTAGCAAAGATCTGATTTTTGGGTGGCGACTCAGGGGCGTTCGCTGGTATCATCGGGAGTCAAAACTTGATATATACTTATAACTTTTTTGCAATTAGTGTTGCTACCAGCTTAGTCAAAATCGTTAGCTATGCTGAGCAGTTGTGAACAGTTAAGTTACTTTGGTGACAGGAATGGAACTGTGGAACTTTGTAGGAATCGTTATAAGCTGATATTGAAATTTTCTTAAATAAGCTTGAATATGAGGTTTAGCGTTTAGTGGAATTGCTCGTATATATTTTATACGCATCTGCTTGTATCAAGTCGATGGTTCCTGCTTTCAAATGACCCGGTGAGTCATGTTTAGTGGAATAAACTAAGTTTAAATTTCACGTCAATCCTAGTGTTTTACATACTTACAGCTAGTCGATGCTAATTTAGGAACAGGTATTTGCGACAGTTGAAGGTACCCCTAAACAACGAAGAATTTATCTTCATACTCACTATTTTGCCACACTATGATAATTGGTTTGTGTAGACAACAGTAATCATTATTCTTCCTTGCAGTTTGCGAAGTTGTACTGCATCATTCGCTTGCGAACTGCGGGAGTTCAAATAGCAAGACGAATGGGCGAATGAAGTGTTTAATACAGAATATATCATTTACTTCCGACATTTTCGAAGAATCAACATCGTTCATTTGCGAGAATAACTCTATCAGTTCTTTTATTAATTTGATGTTGGTCATGTTACTTTTCTCATTTAAACATTTTACAACGCTCAACTTACATTTGTGTACCAGGAATTCATTTTCTACGTTAATCATCTTCTCTGTTTAAGTCAGCAGTTCATCTGCAACTCCCATCCTGATGGGTATATTGATTATGTTCTCTGCTGAAATAATTATTGCTCCCATATTACCTGCTTCCTAAAAGTGCTACCATTTCAGCCAACAGCAACAACAGACTTCAGTCTTCATATGCATCGTTGTTTTGATTTGAGACTGTTCACAAATTAATGTAATATTCGTAATTCCTAATACATCTATTAGTATGATACTTTTTTAAAGTTGTTAAGCAGTGGTAGGTGTAGGTTAAACACTATGCATCAAAAAGATATATGAATAATAGAATGAAATTGAAAGTAAAACTTGGTACAGAGGAAATGGATGGAGGTTAGACGGAATTTGATACGATAGTAAGAAGACAAAACTAGGCTGCATAGATTAGGAAGGAAGCAAAAGGAGACAGTACAAGATAAAAGTAAGCAGAATATAAGAAGGAAGGTATGAAAAACTGAAGAATATTAGGATGAAGATTGTATATAAACTAGAGTTTAAGATGGATATCAGAAAATAACTGCCATGGTACTACAGGGAATTGATGGTATAAACAGTAGGAGAAGCCAGAGATTGGAATGCACCCATGCACTCATGCTGTGCAAGTGCCAGACTGAGGGGAAGAAGTTTGCTCAGGAGGAGATCCTGGCAAACTGCATCGAACCAGTCAGAATGTCCCCTACCCTTAAAACAAAAAGTAGGAAGATAAATTATTTGTGGAGAAGGAGCAATGTAATTATAGACGAATTTGCATTGGGATAGTCGAGAAAATCCACTTGCAAAGAAGTGATGGATGATGCAAGCTAGAAAAAGAAAATTATTATAGTTTACTGTTACGTAGGCATCGAGATGACTAATTCAGTGAAAACAAACAGGAAGGAAAGTAGCTGTGATCTATTCAAATGACGTACGACGGGAATTAACCTATCGATTTTTATGGACACTGCAAAAAATTTTGCAAAACAGACATAATGTCTCATGGGATGAACGCAATCATGTTACTTATGTTACTTATAATCCGTCTTGATAGCAAAAAATGTTTATTCACATGACCGGTTTCGGTTCCTCTAGAACAATCTTCAGATCTGTAACGATAATGATACTAATTTACTATTCCACAAATGCAAACTTTTTTGATCCTATCCAATCAATATCAAATGTACCAGAACTACCTGCAATTTCGGTTATAGGAGTAACCTTCACATGCTGCATCACATAAAATGAGTTGGCAGAATGCACGTCATTTATATTAATTGTAAAACTATTACCGACAGGTGGCGTCTGGAACATATGTTGCATTACATATGCATATACAGTATTAAGTAGATTTTTGTAATTTACTTTTATCTCTAAAAATACTTAATTAAAGTCTGTAGATGTCAAGGTTCAAATCTGTATTGGTGTAGTGTACAGCAGTGCCATGGACATAAAAGTCGCCCTATGTGATTAGATACAATGAAAATGAAAATTTTACTGTATATTTTAATTTTGACAGGTACAGATTTTAGCTGTGACGTCTACAGAGTTTAATTAAGTATTTTTAGAGATAAAAGTAAATTTAAAAAAAATACAGTATGTACAAATGTAATGTAACAAATGTACCAGATGCCACCTGTCGGTAATAGTTTTATAATTAATATAAATGAAGTGCATTCTGCCAACCAATTTTGTGTGACGCAGCATATGAAGGTTGCTGTGTTTTGATGGGTTACTCCTGTAACCGAAATTGCAGGTATGTTCTGGTACATTTAATGTTGACTGGATAGGATCAAAAAGGTTTGCGTTTGTGAAATAGTGAATTAGTATCATTATCGTTACAGATCTTAAGATGGTTCTAGAGGAACCGAAACTGATCATGTGAATAATCATTTTTTGCAATCAAGACGGATTATAAGTAACACTGCAAAAAATTGTTAAATACACTTTCCGAATGCAGGTCTAGGGATTTAGCTACAGTCCAACATGTTATTCTGGCATCTTCTTGTAAAAATTAAGGAAGACCCCGAGTATTCTAAATTTTACTTGCTGAATGTCTATATGTGGCCCACACTTTCGGAATGCAGGTTCTGTGTCTTGATCCCAAACACATTTGTGTACGACATACGTACGAATCATGTATCTTATACTTTGGATCAAAAGGAGAGAGGTGATTTAGATGTCTCAACATCGTATACTGGCACAGTGAGGAACTAAACACTGCCAACAATTTCTGCCACCACAGTAAATTTGGTAGCCCAAATGATATTTCAGGAAGCAAGGATGGTACAAACTACAGAATTCTGGGCACACGAAGTCTGGGTCGTAAGCAAGCTGTCCAGAGAGCCGACATATATTTTCGTCCACGGGTGTGTGTTGTGAAAATGACTTGCTGCTCGTACTATAAACAATAGCACTTCTTCTATGATTGGAACTTACAGTGGCCGATAAGGAAATTACGAAATTGGAACGGGTAACCGGTGTGGTGCATTTCCCCTAGTGCCGGGAGGAGCTCATGGTGAGGCTAGGGACGGCTGCACGGCCCTCGGCTCTGCTTGCCGCGGTGTCAGCGCAGCTGGCTCGCACCTCATTAGGAGGCCCCGGCTGCCGCTTTGTGTTGTGCGCCGATGCCTTCGCCGCGCCTCGCCTGACCTTTAAGGCGCGCGCGACGCAACCTGCGACGCACCGCTGCTACATTCATTTTCGGGCGCACTATATCTGCCAGTATCATCCTACATCTACATATTCTGGTAATACAGTAAACAGATTTAGTTTATGCCATTATCAATCAAAAGAATTAAAGAAACCTTTGGAAAAAAGAAAATCAGCTGTATGAATTTCAAGAGCTCAAACAGCAAACCAGTGCAGGATTAAGAAGAAGGTGATTCTGATGTTGTCAGGCGTTGTCGGTGGATCACGATAGCAAATATCCTTCAACTTTCAACACAGAAAGAAATCCGGGGACGTCAGATCTGGTAACGTGCGGGCCATGGTGTGCTGCTTCGACGACCAATCCACCTGTCATGAAACATGCTATTCAACCACACGCGAGCTATGTGCCGGACATCCATCAGGTTGGAAGTACATCGCCATTCCGTCATGCAGTGAAACATCTTGTAGTAGCATCGGTAGAACGTTACGTAGGAAATCAGCATACATTGCACCATTTAGATTGCCATTGATAAAATGGGGGCCAATTGTCCTCCCTCGCATACTGCCGCACTGTACATTAACCTGCCAAGGTTGCAGTTGTTCCACTTGTCGCAGCCATCGTGGATTTTCCGTTGCCCAATGCTGCATATTATGCCGGTTTACTTTACCGCTGTTGGTGAATGACGCTTCGTCGCTAAATAGAATGCGTGCAAAAAATCTGTCATCCACCCGTAATTTCACTTGTGCCCAGTGACAGAACTGTACATGATGAGCCGGCTGCGGTGGTCTCGGGGTTCTAGGCGCACAGTCCGGAACCGCGCGACTGCTACGGTCGTAGGTTCGAATCCTGCCACGGGCATGGATGTGTGTGATGTCCTTAGGTTAGTTAGGCTTAAGTAGTTCTAAATTCTAGGGGACTGATGACCATAGCTGTTAAGTCCCATAGTGCTCAGAGCCTGTACATGACGTTCAAAGTCGGCTCCATGCAATTCCTGGTGCATAGAAATATGGTACGGGTGCAATCGATGTAGATGTAGCATTCTAGACACCGACGTTGTTGAGATTACCGATTTCGCCCAATTTGTCTGCTACTGATGTGCGGATTAGCCGCAACAGCTGCTAAAATACCTACTTGGGCATCATCATTTGTTGTAGGTCATGGTTGACGTTTCACATATGGCTGAAAACTTATTCTTTCCTTATGCAACGTAACTATCCGGTGAACGACCCGGACACTTGGACGATGTCGACCAGAATACCGAGCAGCTGTTTGTAATGACTTCAGTTTTGATGGGATATAGCTGTCAGTTGCTTTCCTATCCTTTTCAAATCGTTACCAATGATTTATTAAATTCCTAATGATCTGGGTTCTTTCCAAGCCTTCTTCCATAACAAACATCTGACTATTTGCGTAGTTCTGTATTTTAGTCAAAATTTTTGATTTTTGTGACCTCTAGTTGGCAAGGTTCTTGGATACAGAGCTGGGAACTGCGTCCAAGGGCACTAACTGAACGATGCCGATAGTCGTGTACTTACGAAATTAGGAAACAAATAGCTTTTTCTGTCCACGTAGTTAGAATTTACTGTCTTTTTTTTGCATTAGAGAAACTTGCCAACTCGTGGGTTTCGAAGAAATGAAAGAGTGATAAAATGGTGCTCTACCAACGCCAATGCTGACTATCTCTTCTGATGTTTACGTTACAGAGGTTTAATGTCAAATTTCAGCTATGAATTAATTTTTTAATAAAACTCCGTTGCGTCTGAAATATTTCTATAGGAGAAACAGCAAGGTACGGTGTAAGGCAGGGTTTCTTATTCGTTGCTACTTTCTTTATCGCACTGTATCTAACAAACAACTCAGGAGTCAGAATACCAGAGGATAAAACCTTCCCAAAAGATAATTCATTGATTCAAATGGCTCAAATAGCTCTGAGCACTATTGGACATAATATCTGACGTCATCAGTCCTCTAGAACTTGGAACTAATTAAACCTAACTAACTTAAGGACATCACACACATCCATGCCCGAGGCAGGATTCGAACCTGCGACTGTAGCGGTCGCGCGGTTCCACACTGTAGCGCCTAGAACCGTTTGGCCACACCGGCCGGCGCTAATGAATTGTATTGAGACATACTAGCGTTTATTAATTCATATTTACACAACTACAACAAGAAGTACACTAATATTATTTTCAGTTAGTATTAAACGGTAAACGACACAAGTGTATTTTATAGTAAACGAGATCTGACAATAAAGAGCTGCTTCTTAACGCGTCGATTTAGTCTGAGCGGAATTGGGAAGTGGCTCCGTCAGTCGCCGGTAAGTTATAAGATGAATTATCCGCATTATCTACGCGCGGGAAAGAGAAACATTCTGAAAACAGGCGACCACAAATGTTCATTTCATATACTTTCGTAATTGTTTGTATTTCAAACTAAACTTATTTTTTAAAAAAAAATCGGGAACCTTATTCTTTGATTCCCTACTATTCTCGAAGATAAATACATGTAATGTGAAACTTTATGCGGAGCTTTACTGCCATTCTCAGTGCTTAAACGTCAACAAGCTGTGAAGTGAGAGTGGAAGAGTGTGTTACTACGGGACGATAGACCGACAAGAATGAGGAAAGGGGCGAGCCATGTTTCACAGCTGTGCCCTTAGTTCTTAACCCGAGAGCGTGGCCCGTGACACGCGTGTGTATTGAGCAGGGCGCGGGCAAGCGGGCACTCTGCCAAACATATCAGCCGCAGCTCAACAGGTGGCACCGCTGGGTGAACAACAGAAAGCACACATCGCTGGAATACTCACGTTCAAACCGTCTTCTTTTCCGTATAATACCTCCGCAGTAGTGTCATGCAGCGAGGTCGCAGAAGTTGGTCAGAACGTTATTTTTATCCTACAATTACATCTCCATCTACATCTACATGGATAATCTGCAAATCACTTTTAAGTGCCTGGCAGATGGTTCATCGAACCAACTTTACAATTCTTTATTATTCCAATCTCATATAGCGCTCGGAAAGAATGATCATATATATCTTTCCGTACGAGCTTTAATTAACCTTATTTTATCTTGGTGGTCGTTCCTCCCTACGAAGTCGGTGCAACGAAATATTTTCGCATTCGGAGGAGAAAGTTGGTGATTGGAATTTCGTGAGATGGTCCCTGCGCAACGAAAAACGTCTTTCTTTTAATGATGTCCATCCCAAATCCTGTATCATTTCTGTGACACTCTCTCCCATATTTCGCGATAGTACAAAACGTGCTGCCTTTCTTTGAATATTTTTGATGTACTCAGTCAGTCTTATCTGGTAAGGATCCCACACCGCGCAACAGTATTCTAAAAGTGGACGGACAAGCGTAGTGTAGGCAGTCTCCTTAGTAGGTCTGTAACATGTTCTTAGTGTCCTGCCAATAAAACGCAGTCTTTGGTTAGCCTTCCCCACAACATTTTCTATGTCATCATCATCATTTAAGACATTATGCCTTTCAGCGTTCAGTATGGAGCATAGCCCACCTTATAAAATTCCTCCATGAACTCCTATTCAGTGCTAAAATTGGTGCCTCTTCTGATGTTAAACCTATTACTTGAAAATCATTATTAACCGAATCCAGGTACCTTCTTCTTGATCTGCCCTGACTCCTCCTACCCTCTACTGCTGAACCCATGAGTCTCTTGGGTAACCTTGCTTCTCCCATGCGTGTAACATGACCCCACCATCTAAGCCTGTTCGCCCTGACTGCTACATCTATAGAGTTCATTCCCAGTTTTTCTTTGATTTCCTCATTGTGGACACCCTCCTGACATTGTTCCCATCTACTAGTACCTGCAATCATCCGAGCTACTTTCATATCCGTAACCTCAACCTTGTTGATAAGGTTACCTGAATCCACCCAGCTGTCGCTCCCATACAACAAAGTTGGTCGAAAGATTGAACGGTGCACAGATAACTTAGTCTTGGTACTGACTTCCTTCTTGCAGAAGAGAGTAGATCGTAGCTGAGCGCTCACTGCAATAGCTTTGCTTCACCTCGCTTCCAGTTCTTTCACTATGTTGCCATCCTGTGAGAATATGCATCCTAAGTACTTGAAAGCGTCCACCTGTTCTAACTTTATTCCTCCCATTTGGCACTCAATCCGTTTATATTTCTTTCCCACTGACATTACTTTCGTTTTGGAGATGCTAATCTTCATACCACAGTCCTTACATTTCTGATCTAGCTCTGAAAGATTACTTTGCAAACTTCCAATCGAATGTGCCGTCACAACTAAGTCATCTGCATATGCAAGACTGCTTATTCTTTGTTCACATATCTAAATCTCACCCAGCCAGTCTATTGTTTTCAACATATGATCCATAAATAATATGAACAACAGTAGAGACAGGTTGATCTGTCCCTTCACAATGCGAATATACTGACACAATCCTAATTTTCTTGCTAGACACTGTCAAATCTATCCACATCAGTCGTTCGTTTACATACCTTGTTGCAACTACGCTGGGTTCCATTTCTTTCCTGACTCCTGACATGTAGACCTTGTATTCTCCCACTTCCTCTTCTTGCTCACCCCTTACCCGAATGTCACTAACAGCTAAAACGTCCAGCCCCATCTTACTTGCAGCTCTGCCAGCGCTACCTTCTTCCCAGAGTAGCCCCCATTGATATTGATAGCTCCCCATCTCATTACCATTTGTTTGCCAAGTCGTATCTTAGGAGTCCCTGGTTTGTCAGTTAGAGGTGGGACTCCGTCCCCTCCAAAGGTCCGAGGCATCATATTTAATGTACCAGGGAAGCAGGTTGCTAGCCTTACTTGCCGCGAGTCCCTTTGGGTTTCACCCTTAATGGCTGAGGGACTAACCGGTGGATTTGGTAGTCTTTGCCGTATGAGCACAAAGGTGACCACGACTCAGAATATGTCCGAGATGCCCAGCCTTATTCCAAAGTAACTGTCAGGACCACTTACTTGGCCACTCATACGTTGCCCGTGGTTCATGAACTAGGACATGACTACAGGAACCCACACCATGAACCACCACCCAGAGTGATTTCTGGCGTTCCCCAAGGTAGTGTCCTGCAGATATAGACAATTTTCTATGTGTTCCTTCCAATTTAAATTGTTCCTAACAGTAATACCTAGGTATTTAGTTCAATTTACGGCTTTTAGATTAAACTGATTTATCGTGTAACCGAAGTTAAACGCACTCCATTTAGCACTCATGTGGATGACCCCACACTTTTCGTTATTTAAGGTCAACTGCCACTTTTCGCACCATTCCGATATTTCTTCTCCATCGTTTCGCAGAATGCCCAGATTGTCTCCCAAATCGTTTATATAGATCAGGAACAGCAAAGACCCTATAACCCGGCCTTGGGGACGCCAGAAATCACTCTGGGAATACGGCGTTTCATCGTACACCTCATGGGATGCAAGAGTCCAAGTCGTCGTGATACGACACATGGGCTGTTGCCTCGTTGTCTGTATCTGCACTCAGCAAAACTCTGTGAAGTGTATGGCAGAGGGTACTTTCCACTGTATTGCTTGGTACCGTTTATTACTGGTCCTGTTGCGTTTGGCGCGCGGTAAGAATAAGTATACGCGGTACAGCTGATTTAATGTAGCAAATATATTTGTTCCTGGTCGCAGTCGTCGGCTACTAGCAACATCGTAGGTTAACCTTGCTATTGTTGTTAACTGAGTTTCCTTAAAACCACGTGAGCATATTTAGAACAACGAATAACGTAAAAACTGTGTAAAAGGTGGGGTGTACTAAACGCCTCAGCAGAGTGCTTTTTTCCTGCTGCAAAGAGTGTTCTTTGTGATATTTTCAGAAGATTGGGTCCTACAATTCGTAAGGAGGGACAGAGTACTGTGCTGTCGGTAGGGAAGCAAGTGCAAGAGAACGAGTCAGGCAGACGAGCTCAGTGACTTAAAACGTGCATTTGTCACGAGATGTCAGCTGTTAGGCAAATTCCTGAGGGGCGTTTCAACCGTTCTAAAGCTAGCCAAGGCAACTGTTAGCGATGCAGCGGTGAAATGCAAAAGAACGTTCACAGCCAAACAAAGACTTGGCAGATTTCATTTACTGACGGACAGTAAATGTCGAACATTGCGGAGGGTCGTCGAAAAACGAAATCAGCGGAAGCAGTCGCTTCAGATCAACAACAGTAATTCAGCTGGCACAATGACTGTGTATAGTGGATTAGAAAGAATGTAATACAATAGCGCAGCGGCTACTCTTAAGACACGTTTCTATATGCAAAACCGAGCAATATGGTGCAGTGGTTAGCACACTGGACTACAGTTCAACCGAGCGTCCGGCCATTCTGATATTTGTTTTCCATTATTGCCTTAAATCGCTCCAGGCAAATGCCGGGATGGTTCCCTTGTAGGTCATGGCCGATTTCCTTTGCTAACCTGAGTTTGTTCTCCGTCTCTAACGACCTCGTTGTCGACGGGACGTTCAACACTAAACTCGTCCTCTTCTACAGTCAGCACCAAGCGACGCTTTAGGTAAGGAATTGAGGAGGATCGCCGGAGAATTGAAGAGGAAAGAGATATATGGGAAACACTAACAGGAAGAAGGGGCAGGATGGTGGGACATCAGTTAAGACTTCATAACATACATGGTGGTAGAGGGAGCTGTAGAAGGTAAAAACTGTAGATTAAAACAGAGGTTGGAATACACCCAGCAAATAACTGATGATGCAATTTTCACCTGCTGCTCGGAGATGAAGAGGCTTTCAGAGGAGGGGAACTCTTCATGGACCACATCACACTAGTCAGAAGACTCGAAATAATAATAATAATAATAATAATAATAATAATAATAATAATGAGAGAGAGAGAGAGAGAGAGAGAGAGAGAGAGAGAGAGAGAGAGAGAGAGAAAGAAAGAAAGAAAGAAACACCGAAGTTTGTGGTTGTGTAAAGAGAGACGTCACTGGGCAATAGGACACAAGCAACGAGTGATCTGGAGGCATGAATCACGCTATACTCTATAGCAGTATGATGAAAGGATTGGTGGTGGGGGAATTTGTGGATAACGTTACCTACCTTCATATGTACACTCATGCTCATAAATTAAGGATAATTGCAGAATGTGGTGCCACACAACGTGGCACTACACAAAACTCGTGCTAATAGCATAGGCACATAGGGAACACACAAGACACAGATCTGTAAGTCCACGGTATTGCTAATAAGTTGAGAAAACTCTCCCGAAACACATGTGCTAAAAAACGCCACTGTCTCCTGCGCATGTACCCAGACATCAATATCGGATATGATCACCATGCACACGTACAGAGGCCGCACAACGGGTTGGCATATTCTGTATCAGGTGGTCGAGCTGCTGCTGGGGTGTAGCCTCCTGAAGTGTCCTAGGGGTTTGAAGACGTTCAGCGATACGTCGACCAAGAGCATCCCAGATGTGTTCGATGGCGGTTAGGTCTGGAGAATGGGCAGACCACTCCATTCGCCTGCTATCTTTAGTTTCAAGGTACTCCTCCACGATGGCACCTCGGTGGGGCCGTACGTTATCATCCATCAGGAAGGTGGGACTGACCCACTGCACCCCTGAAAAGGCGGACACACTGGTGCAAAATGACGTACCGATACACTTGACCTGTTACAGTTCCTGTGTCAAAGTCATTCAGGGGTGCACGTGCACCAATCATAATCTCACCCCACACCATCAAACCACGACCTCCACACAGGCCCCTTTCAAGGATATTAGGAGGTTGGCATCTGTTTCCTGGTTCACTCCAGATGAAAACTCGGCGAGTATCGCTGTTCAGACTATACCTGGACTCGTCTGTGAACATAACCTGGGACCACTGTTCCACTGACCATGTACTGTGTTCTTGACACCAGGTTTTACGGGCTCTCCTGTGACCAGGGTTCAGTGGAATGCACTTTGCAGGTCTTTGGGAGAATAAAACATGCCTGTTCGGTCGTCTGTTGATTGCGTGTCTGGAGACAACTGTTCCAATGGCTGCGGTAAGGTCCCGAGCAAGGCTACCTGCAGTACTCCGTGGCCGTCTGCGGGCACTGATGGTGAGATATCGATTTCCTTGTGGTGTTTTACGCTGTGGACGTCCCGTATTATAACATCTGGACACGTTTCCTTTCTGCTGGAATCGTTGCCATAATCTTGAGATCACACGGAGGGCCTGTGCTACGACCTGCTGTGTTTGACCAGCCTTCAGTCACCCTAGTATTCTACCCCTCATAACGTCATCAGTATCTGTTCTTTGAGCCATTTTCAACACACAGTCAGCATTAGCACGTCTGAAAACGTCTGCACACTTACTCGCTCCGCCGTACTCTGACATGCACCAACACACCTCTGCGTGTGTGTAATGCTGCCAGAGCCACCGTGCCACGACCGCAGGAAAATGCACCGTATGGTCAAACCTCGAAGTGATTTAAACCCGCAAACCCTCCACCGGAGCGTTGTTTCACCATATATAAAAATTATCCTTAATTTATGAGCATGACTGTAGTTACGATAGTGAAGTAGGGAGGCGTCCGCGTTACCATCCGACCACCGTGTCATCCTCAGTTGAGGAGGCGAATAGGAGGGGCATGTGTTTAGCACACTGCTCTCCCGGTCGTTAGGATGGTGTGATTCCTTCTTGCATTTCAGAAATCCCTAATACTGAAGGATATGAACACAAGTTACAGCACTGATTACTGCGTCCAGTGAAGGAACAGATCCTATATGAAAATGGCTTGTACCAGCATAACAGCATCTGTGAGGCCATGGTTTATGACAATATCATTACTGAAATGGACTGGCTTGGCACGAGTCCCAACATGAACCCAATGGGAGACCTCTGACGTGAGTTAGAACGTTGACTTCGTTCCAGAACGCAGAATCCGACATCAGCAACTTCTCTTGTTTCGGCTCTTGAGGAACAATGGGCTTCCATTTCTCCACAGATTTTCAGTAAAATTGTTGGAGGTGTCCCCAGCAGAACTGAAGCCATCATAAACGCGAATGGTAGACACAAGTCATATTAATGTCCATTAACAGATGCGTTCCTACATCTACATCTATTCTGCGCAAGCCATCCTACTGCATGTACTTTTTGTACCGCTGTCGCTTTCCTATGTTCCCCAGTCTCCTGTGGTTAGCAGGAAGCACGATTAGTGGTAAGCCTCTGTGTTGGCTGGTTTCTCTCTAATTAAATACTGATGGTCTTTACCCGAAATATATGACGGAGGACAACATTGTGGTTGCCTCTTCTAGGAACGTACACTCTCGAAATTTTACTAGCAAAACATACCGTGACGCTGAATGCCTCTCTTGCAGCGTCTGCCACTGTAATTAGCTAAGCACCTCTGTGCCGCATTTGCGCTTATAAGTGAACGTGTAAGGATCCGTCATGCTCTTCTTTAAAACTTCTCTATTTTCTCTATCAGTCTTGTACGGGGTGGTCCATGGATAGTGACCGGAACAAATATCTCACGAAATAAGCAACAAACGAAAAGCTACAAACAACGAAACTCGTCTAGCTTGAAGGGGGAAACAAGATGGGGCTATGGTTGGACCGCTAGATAGCGCTGCCATAGGTCAAACGGATATCAAAAGCGTTTTTTTAATTACGTAAAGAAATATGAATGTTTTAGTTGGACCACTTTTTTCGATATGTGATAGATGGCGCTGTAATAGTCGCAAACGTGTAAGTACGTGGTATCACGTAACATTCCGCTAGTGTGGACGGTATTTGCTTCGTGATACATTACCCGTGTTAAAATGGACCGTTTACAAATTGCGGAAAAGGTCGACATCGTGCTGACGTATGTCTATTGTACTCAAAATGCCCAACGGGCGTGTGCTATGTATGCTGCTCGGTATCCTGGACGACATCATCCAAGTGTCCGGACCGTTCCCCGGATAGGTAAGTTATTGAAGGACACAGGAAATGTTCAGCCTCATGTGAAACGTCAATCACGACCTGCAACAAATGATGATGGCCAAGTAGCTGTTTAAGCTGCAGTTGCTTCTAATCCGCACATCAGAAGCAGACAAACTGCGCGAGAATCAGCGACCTTGGCGGGTTAAAGTATGGTGCGGCATTATGGGAGGAAAGATAATTCGCCCCCATTATATCGATGGCAATCTAAATGGTGCAATGTATGCTGATTTCCTACATAATGTTCTACCCATGTTACTACAAGATGTTTCACTGCATGACAGAATTGCGATGTACTTCCAACATTGTGGATGTCCGGCACATAGCTCGCGTGCGGTTGAAGCTGTATTTAATAGCATATTTCGCGACAGGTGGATTGGTCGTTGAAGCACCATAGCTCGCACGTTTACCGGATCTGACGTCCCCGGATTTCTTTCTGTGCGGAAAGTTGAAGGATATTTGCCATCGTGATCCACCGACAAAGCCTGATAACATGCGTCTGCGCATTGTCAATGCATGTGCGAACATTACGGAAGGCGAACTACTCGCTGTTGAGAGGAATGTCGTTACAAGTGTTGCCAAATGCTTGAGGTTGACGGACATCTTTTTGAGCATTTATTGCGTTAATGTGGTATTTACAGGTAATCGTACTGTAACAGCGTGCGTTGTCAGAAATGATAAGTTCACAAAGATACATGTATCACATTGGAACAACCGAAATAAAATGTTCAAACGAACCTACGTTCTGTATTTTAATTTAGAAAGCCTACCTGTTACCAATTGTTCGTCTAACATTGTAAGACATATGTTTGTGACTATTACACCGCCATGTATCACAAAGCGAAACATGAGGTCCAACTAAAACATTCATATTTCTTTACGTACTACACGAATATGTAATAAAAATGGGGGTTCCCACTTTAAAAAATTCAGTTGATATCCGTTTGATCTCTGGCAGCCCCATCTAGCTGGCCAACCATAGCGCCATGTGGTTTCCCCCTTCAAGCTAGGCAAGTTTCGTTCTTTGTAGTTTTTTCGTTTGACGCTTATTTCGTGAGATATTTGGTCCGGTCAGGATCAATGGACCACCCTGTATACTAGTCCTATACCTGATAGATGAGCGATGTTTAATATACTGACGGTCAAGTATTTCGTAAGCTACCTCCTTTTTTTGATGGACTATTTTTTCTGAGGTTTCTTCCAAAGATCGCTCCATAAGCATACTCCTAGATATTCTGTGGCAGTAACAGTTGTTCTGCAGATATGTAATCAGACTTTAAAGGGTGTTTATGTCTTCTCAACACGCTACATTTGTTTATGTTGCTGGTCAGTTACCACTCCCTGCACTCTGCATAACTTCCTGCATTTCGGTACACATTACCTGCGTCACTTCTCGGTATACAGCAGCATCATTAGCTTCGTGGTACTTCCGACTTTATCTACTGCATCATATATCTATACTGTTAGTCGTTGAGTTAGTTACATGTTCCACATATCATTTGAATTATTCCTTTACGTAAATGTTATGGAACGAATTAGCTTACACAGGGAGTTTTCCAGGAGAAATGTTTTTAAATATGATTTAAACTTTGCTTGGATACCTCTTAAAAGTTTTATATTAGTGTGCAAAGTGTGGTACATTTTTATCGCTGCATGTCTCTCTGAACCACTGGCTACTTTATCAATGGGTAATAAAGGCCATAGGTCATTAGGAATGGACATCAATATTCTTATCCAATAGTTACAGGTCATTTATGAGGAATCTCACTAGCGAAAGTATGCATTGTGAGTTCGCAATTAAAATTCCTAGTTCCATGACGTCGTTGAGTAAACAGCCCATGTTATTCTTACTGTTTGCTTTAGTACAATCAGTACCTTCTTCCTGTGTAATAAGTTACACCAGAAAACTATTTTGTACGACATTATTACGTGGGAGCATGCTAAATATGTCCGTAGGTTGGCACGTTTCTTTTCTAGATTAGCAGTTATACAAAGAGCAAAAGCAACTGAATTCAGTTGTTTGAGTAGCTCAATAAAATTCTTTTTCCAGTTCAAATTTTTATGAACATATACACCCACAAAATGTCGAGCATTCTATCCTATTTATTGACTCCTACTCGTGTGGTACAGTTGTTGGTATGACTCTATTGTTGTACGGAACTGAAATTAGTGTGTTTCTTCAAAATTACGAGAGTAACTCCTTACAAAATATCATTCACTAACACTTCTATTGTTTTCCTCTTCAACTACCACTAGCATAGTCTGCAAAAAAAATGTTGCTTGTTGAGTATGAAGTGGAAGATCATTAACTATATAAGGAATAGGAGATGCCACACAGTATTAAGTGGCAGCTCATTAACACATTTAAGAAACAGGCGAGGACACAAAATTATACCCTATGAGACTACATTTGTAATTTTACCCCAGCCACTAAATATTTTCCTTTACAATATTATCTGAATTATTCAGCACAACAATTTGCTTTCTGTTTGTCAAGTATGTTTCAAGTCAGATGTGTGACACAATCAAAGGCCGTGGAAAGATCACAAGAAATACCAAAAGGCGATATATTATTACTTAATGCTTATAACGTATGATGAGTAACCATTGTCAGTCGACCAACGATTCTGGAAAATAATGATCCTATAACAGTACCCTGGGCCACTCCCGAAGTTACTTCGTTTGAATAGTTCTCTCTGATCAGAACGACATGTTGTGTTTTCTTTGCTAGGAACTCTCAGTCTGATATTCCATGTGCTCATATTTTGTTCATCGGACTGCAGTAAGGAATTGTATCGTATGCCTCCAGGATGACGAGGATCAAAGCATTATTCTTCTTTATAATTTTTATGGGACCAAACTGCTGAGGTCAACGGTCCCTAGGCGTACACACTACTTAATCTAACTTAAACTAACTTACGCTAAGGACAACACGAATACCCATGCCCAATTGGGGACTCGAACATCCGACGAGGGAAGCCGTGCTAACAGTGGCAAGGCGCCTCAGACCGCGTGGACCCCGGGTGGCAATAAAGCATCAAGTTGTGCATCTATATCTACTGTTTTCTAGGTGTGTTGGACGACCAGAGCGAGCTGTGTTTCCAGAAACCATGATGGTTCCCAAATGAAAGAGTTTCTGTGTCCAGACATCTCATAATCCCCGAAGATAAGATATGTTCCAAAATTCTACAACATATGAGGTGTATTCTTGTAAACTGAGATGACAAACGTCATGAGATACCTTTTAATATAGTGTCAGACTTCCTTCTTCCCGGCGCGGCATGAACTCAATGCGTCATTGGATATCCCCTGCAGAAATATTGAGCCATGCTTCCTCTATAGCTCTCCATAATTGAGAAAGTGTTGCCGGTGCAGGATTTTGTGCGCGACCTGACCTATCGATTAAGTCCCGTAATTATTCGATGGAATTTATGTCGGGAAATCTGGTGGCCAAATCATTCGTTCGAATGGTCCCGAATATTCTTCAATTATGACCCGGTGACATGGCAAATTGTGTCCCACAAAAATTCCATAGTTGTTAGGAACATGATGTCCACGAATGCTTGCAAATGGTATGCACGCAGCCGAACATAACCATTTCCAGTGAGTGATTCAGTTGGACTAGAGGAACCAGTAGCTTCTATGTAATCAGAGCCGACGTCGTTATTGAACCATCACCAACTTGCGCCGTACGCTGTAGACAACTTGAATCCATGATTTCATGTGGTCTTTGCATCAGCTCATACCAAGTGAAATCGGGACTCGTCTGACAGGGTCACGGTTTTAGGGTCGTCTAAGGTCCAAACGATTTGGTCACGAGCCCAAGAGAACCGCTGCAAGCGAAGTCGCGTTGTCAGTAAAAGGCACTCGTGTCGTCGCGTTGTCAGTAAAAGGCACTCGTGTCGTCTTCTTCCATAGCTGATAAACGCCATGTTTCGCCGCACTTTAATAACGGGTACTTGCTCCGTGCGTCCCACATTGATTTATGCTGTAATTTCATTCAGTGTTGCATCTCTGATAGTACTGACAACTCCAGGCAAACGGCGCTGTTCCCGGTCGATAAGTGAAGACCGCCGGCTACTGCGTGCCCGTGGTGAGACGTAGTGCCTGAAATTTGGTATTCTCAGAACCCTCTTGACGCTGTGCACCTTTAAATATTGAATAAACGTATTCAGAAATGGAATATCACATATCTCTAGCTCCAGCCACCATTCCGCGTTCAAAGTTTGCTAATTTCCGTCGTGGGGCCATAGTCACTCTGGACACCATTTCACATGAATCGCCTGAGTACAAATGACAGCTCCGTCCATCCACCGCACTTTTATACCTTGTGTACAGGATACCACCATGTCTATATGTGCATATCGCTATCGATGATTTTAGTCACTTCAGTGAAGTTTTGCGCGTCTGTTGGACGACCCTTCTTGAAAACGGAAATGACCTGTGCTTTCTGTGTTTTATTTTTTCCAATGATCGGGAAAGCTTCGTTTATCTAGATTCCTACGATATACTTCTGCTAGAACAGGGGCAAATTCTTTCACGTACTTTGAGTAGAATCAAGCTGGTGACCTCTCAGGTTCAACGGCCTTTCCTCCACTGAAGATTCGGTTGGTTTTCTATCTCTTCGGCACGGATTTCTATATGACATATTTTGCCATTCCTGAGACGTTTTAAAGCAGGAATTACAGTGCGATTGTTCTGTGTGAAACACGTTTTTAAATAGGGGTTTACTATTCCAATCCCCTCCCCCTCCATAAACTATGGAACTTGCCGTTGGTTGGGAGGCTTGCGTGACTCAGCGATACAGATGGGCATACCGCAGGTGCAACCACAAGGGAGGGGTATCCGTTGAGAGGCCAGACAAATGTGTGGTTCCTAAAGAGGGGTAGCAGCCTTTCCAGTACTTGCAAGGGCAACAGTCTGGATGATTTACTGAGCTGGCCTTGTAACACTAATCAAATCGGCCTTGCTGTTATGGTACTGCGAACGGCTGAAAGCAAGAGGAAACTACAGCCGTCATATTTCGCGAGGGCATGCAGCTTTATTATATGGTAAAATGATGGCGTCCTCTTGGGTAAACTAGTCCCCCATAAGGATCTCCGGGCGGGGACTACTCAATAGGACGTCGTTCTCAGGAGGAAGAAAACTGGCCTTCTACGTAACGGAGCGTGGAATGTAAGATCCCTTAATCGGGTAGGTAGTTTAGAAAATTGAAAAAGGGAAATGGATAGGTTCAAGTTAGATATAGTGGGAATTAGTGAAGTTCGGTGGTAGGAGGAACAAGACTTTTGGTCAGGTAAATACAGGGCTATAAATACAAAATCAAATAGGGGTAATGCAGGAGCAGGTGTAACAACAAATAAAAAAATAGGATAATCAAAATATCCACGGGTGTACTGCCGGTCTATAGTGTCCAACGGGCACAATATTTCGGCGATCAAACATGTCGCCATCATCAGGTGAACTGACGGACTGAGCTCCTGTGAACGTGCGGCACGGAGATCCGTACGCTATGGCTGCTCAGATGGAACTGTGTTCGGTCGCGTCGGCGGCCGATTTAAATACCCTCCGCCCGCGGCGCGCTCCCTCCGCCGTCCGCGCCCCGCGCCACGGTAGCGCGGTGGAACAGATTGCGACGGCTTCTGAGATGACGTCGGTGTGATGGCTCTGTCCGCCGTGGTCGTCACAACTATGCGTTTGCTCGATTTACTCTTGACTAACCCAATCGCTGGTCTCCAAGCCTTGCTAAGATTATAGCCACAGTCACGGTTTATGAGGTCGTCATTGGTGCGAATTTCGATGGCCTCTCTAACAACGCTGTCCCGGTATCTCGACGTCTGTACCAGAATCCTCGTGCGGTCATACTCCATAGCGTGATTTTCCGACAAACAATGTTCAGCGACCGCCGACTTGCTCGGATACATCAGTCGAGTGTGCCTCTGGTGTTCACGGCATCGATTCTCGACGGTACGCATCGTCTGACCAATATACGACTTTCCACATTGACACGGAATCTGGTACACGCCGGCCTTCCTCAAACCGAGGTCATCTTTGGCGCTCCCCACCAGTGCACGAGTTTTATTCGGAGGACAAAACACAGTTCCGACCCAGTGTTTCTTCAGCATGCGGGCGATTTTCCCCGAGAGTGCGCCTGTGTATGGAATAAATGCAGTGCCTACCTCCTCCCTCGTGACTTCATCCATCTCAACAGGTTGTGCTGTAGTGGTTGGGCGGAGAGCACGTTGGATCTGCCACTCTGAGTATCCATTTTTTCGAAATACAGTTCTCAGATGTTCCAATTCCTGGGGTAGACTCTCTGTGTCAGAGATAGTGCGCGCCCCATGTACTAGAGTTTTAAGTACCCCATTCCTCTGTGAAGGGTGGTGGCAGCTGTCTGCGTGCAAATACAGATCAGTCTGCGTTGTCTTCCGATGCACCCCATGCCCTAGGGTGCAGTCAGCCCTTTTCTTGACCAAGACGTCATGGACAGGTAATTTGCCCTCCGTTTCAGTCTCCATAGTGAATTTAATGTTGGTGTGTATGGAGTTTAGATGTGTAAGGAAGTCAAGGAGTTTATCCATACCATGTGGCCAGATGACGAACGTGTCGTCCACGTAACGGAAAAAGCAAGTAGGTTTCCATTCGGATGACGACAGGGCTTCCTCCTCGAAGTTCTCCATGTACAAATTCGCTACCACCGGTGAGAGTGGGCTACCCATGGCGACTCCTTCCGTTTGTTCGTAGTATTCTCCATTAAAAAGAAAATACGTGGAAGTCAAGACATGCCTAAAAAGTTCAGTGGTATTCTCGTCAAACCTCTGACCAATCAACTCTAGCGACTCTCGCAGGGGTACCCTCGTAAACAAGGAAACGACGTCAAAACTCACCATGATATCTGACTCATCCAACCTGAAGCTATCAAGGCGTTTAACAAAATCCACGGAATTACGGATGTGATGAGGGCATTTACCCACATAAGGACTTAATATTCCTGTCAGGTATTTGGCCAACAAATATGTAGGTGCCCTGATGTTGCTGACAATGGGGCGTAATGGTACCCCCTCTTTGTGAACCTTCGGGAGTCCATATAGTCTAGGCGGTACCGGACCTTGGGGTAACAATTTCTTAGCGTCACCCTCCGGCAAATCTGCGTCCTTGAGAAGAACGCTAAGAAATTGTTACCCCAAGGTCCGGTACCGCCTAGACTATATGGACTCCCGAAGGTTCACAAAGAGGGGGTACAATTACGCCCCATTGCCAGCAACATCAGGGCACCTACATATTTGTTGGCCAAATACCTGACAGGAATATTAAGTCCTTATATGGGTAAATGCCCTCATCAATTCCGTAATTCCGTGGATTTTGTTAAACGCCTTGATAGCTTCAGGTTGGATGAGTCAGATATCATGGTGAGTTTTGACGTAGGTAAAAAGACGAGGTCTAGTAGAAATCCGGGGGTAACAGAAGAAATATTGAATTTAATTGATGCAAGGAGAAAATATAAAAATGCAGCAAATAAAGAAGGCAAAAAGGAATACAAACGTCTCAAAAATGAGATCGACAGGAAGTGCAAAATGGCTAAGCAGGGATGGCTAGAGGCCAAATGTAAGGATGTGGAGGCTTGTCTCACTAGGGCAAGATAGATACTACGTGCAGGAAAATTAAAGAAACCTTTGGAGCAAAGATAACCACTTGTACGAATATACTGCGGAGACTTGGCTTAGCCACAGCCTTTGGGATGTTTCTAGAATGAAATTTTTACTCTACAGCGCTATGCAGTGAAAATTTCATTCTAGAAGAGAATATGTTAACATCGAGTTTAGATTTAAGCTTCAGGAAGTCGTTTCTGAAAGTATTTGTACGGAGTGTAGCCATGTATGGGGGTGAAACATGGATCAGAAAGCGTGTGTGGAGGTATTGAATAGAAATGGGGAGAAGAGGAGTTTGTGACACAAATTGACAAAAAGAAGGGACCAGTTGGTATTACATGTTCTGAGGCATCAAGGGATCAGAAATTTAGCATTGGAGGGCAGCGTGGAGGGTAAAAACGTATAGGGAGAGCAAGAGGTGAATGTACTAAGCAGATTCAAAAGGATGTAGTTTGCAGTAAGTACTGGGAGATGAAGAAGCTTGCACAAGATAAGGTAGCATGGAGAGCTGCATCAAACCAGTCTCAGAAATTAAGACCACAACAAGAACATTTCAACCTTTTCTGTATCATACTCAGTTTCATTTTCATTATAGTCACATAGGCCCAGGACGAAGGGCTTCGGTCAATTTAACAAAAGTGAACAGCAGTCTAAAGTTAGAAGTGAGAGCGACACACCTAAAAACAACACCACTTTTCATTGTGACCAAAGCAATGCGTTGTCTTTTACAAGATTTTGCAGAATCAACCTCGTTGTTATCCAACACTGTTTGTGGTTAGCTGATGCCTCCACCTTCTAATATGAGACCTCTGACCTGTGCCCTCTCCCTATCTCACTTAAACAACTACATTCATTAATAATCATTATTCACTACCGACGTCACCCATGCAACACTTTTAAAACCTCAGATCTGTTCCACAGGGGCCACAGCCCCTGTCCTCCCATCGTGAAGGCTGCTGATTGATTCTCAATTTGAAGATCTCCAAAACCACTCAAAAAAATCATCTTAGCGTGCAGGCCATTCCGCGAACCAGCCTCCAGGGCAGCTCTATTATCGGTTTCCTACAAATGTACATGCTAATTGCTGGTTCGTGGTGCTTCCAGCCAACAAACTCGGATGATTCCTTTCTAACGATCTTAGGAAACATCAGCTATCCTGTGGAAATCACTGCCCTTTGAAAAGAGCAGGTTTGGGCCAGACCACCACCACCACTTAGTGCCTTAACGGATGGTCAACCCATTATCTCCAATGTGAGGATCAGTCACCATCCTACGGAAACCGTAAACCAGGTGCTGGCGTACACAATACCGACCGCACTAAGTGGTCTAACGCTATGGGTTTTCGCTTAGGAGGCTGGAACATTCGTCTCAACTCCCTGGTGGCTACAAAACAGGTTCCCGGACTCGGAAGCCTGTGTTTTGTCTGTGCTCGCTCGCTGGTTTCTAGCCGTCAAAAGTGTATGCTTCATAGATTTTTTAAATCACATACCAGACTGTGAATTAAGTCATTTTCCATACAGTAGTTGTTGTGAAACTTTTAAGAGAGGCTGAGAGAAACAGTACTCAACCGTCGTATGACTCTGTTTCGTAACTGAAACATTTTCAGAGATATTTAAAATTACCGAAAAACTAAAATCTGCCGGCCGTTGTGGCCATGCGGTTAGAAGCGCAACCGCTACGATCGCAGTATCGAATCCTGCCTCAGGCATGGATGTGTGTGATGTCCTTAGTTTAGTTAGGTTTAAGTAGTTCTAAGTTCTAGGGGACTGATGACCTCAGATGTTAACTCCCATAGTGCTCAGAACCATTTGAACCATTTGAACTAAAATCTATAACTTCATGTTACAGCCAACATCCAGACACATTAATTAGTTCTGTGGCTGCGTAAAAGATGAAATAAACGCAATATTAGTCGCCAAATAGCTAAATAAACAGTGTTTTGTTTGACATTATAAGTTACGCATTGTTCTAGCTTCCCAAAAACAATTATTATTTTAACGTTTTTGACATTATTATTTTGATGTATTACGCTGTCAGACTGAGTGAGCGTGTTAACGTACCATGCATGTGGTGTATGCATATTGTAACTTGATGTAATTTGTTATATGATTTAATATCATCATCGTAATTGATGCTTTTAGAAAACCTGCGACCGTGTCATTTCTCATTTAAAAAATGAAACACTGCTCCACGTATGTATTTTTCCATGCATAACACGATACGCTTCATAAATTTGTTCTACCTCTCTTGCCCTGTCACACACACAGCTGAGCATCACATAAAATATCGATGTCGTTAGTTGCACTTGAAGACAGGAATAAATTCCTGAAATGCGTCGTGCTATGCATGGGAAAATACGTAACTGTTGCTGTGTTTTATTATTTAAATCATTAAATTATTAAACATCTTGTGTAAGCGACCAGTGAGTCACGTACATTGTATGATGTGTTTTCCGTACTGCAACCAGCTTAGCGAATCGTGGAAGCAAAATCTTAATGTCAGACCTCAAGATAGTTTGGGACGAGGTTATTAGCAGTTAATTTTTCGGGAAGTGGAATGAAATAGAATGGGTGGAAGTTGATTAAAGTAAATTCGAGTTCTGCAAGTTGGTGAAGGACAAAATTTTCCCTGTTTTGTGTCAAACACTGTGAAGTTGATTCGTTATAGAATGTTCCAGACAGACAGTGGAGGCCATGTGCGTGCGTCCTGGAGGGGAGATATTTTCTTGCTAGCTTACCTCAGGGAGTCGTAAGTCAGTTTTAGTATATGGAACTATGCTGACGTGTGCTAGTAAAAATGCTGTAATTTACTTTGGTTAAGAAGCAGAGTGGGTCACAAAATAGCTAAGGCCTGTCTCAAAAATACTACTAGAAGTTTCGAGAATTTTATGGCTTTTTTCTAATGGGCTCAAAAATTATGCGCGGCTTGCTATGACAACGTAATTCATAGCTTCGATTGCAGAATGTTGGTGACTTGCGCAGCATTGAGCGAGCATACTAAATTGACAACTTTGAAAGATTTTATTGACTACTGTAAGCTGCTCTTCTATAGATTGTTGCGTATCATTGTCGTGAACGTGATAGTGCTAAGTATGAACAAATATTTGTGAGCAACACCATATGCAGTGTGCAACAGGGTCGTTTATGTATTTAAATACGTCCTACTATCAATTGGAAACCTATGCTGCGTGCATTTTGTGCCTACAGAAGAACACATGGATACATGGAAAGGACACATGAAGAGGACACAAACATGATTACCATTGATGATAATAGATGAATAGACGAAACATGTTTGATAGACATAAAACATTCAGTTGCAAAGAAAGGAATTATTCTTATCTACGTGATAATTGAAATAGCAACTGAAGAAACATGGCTGCAAATATTAACAAACTTAGCATCGTGTCTGATACTAACCTTAATAAAACGTGAAAGACGCATCTGTTGGATTATGAAATACAAGAGAGATCTACTCATCTTGTCTTCATCTAAAACTCTG
The DNA here is from genome assembly GCF_023897955.1 of Schistocerca gregaria. Lineage (NCBI taxonomy): Eukaryota > Metazoa > Arthropoda > Insecta > Orthoptera > Acrididae > Schistocerca > Schistocerca gregaria. Next base: position 924,690,522 of record NC_064922.1, on the reverse strand, counting down.
TTTCAAAATGTTCCGAAACCAGTCCATCCAGTGTGGAACATCAACATCAACAAATGAACGAACCACCAACTGCAGAGGAAATAAAAGATAAACGAGAATAGAGTAAAGACAAATTTAGCTTCTATAACTCGTCAAAGCAAACTGTTCCAGAAACAGGGACTGGAGACAGTAGTTACATCCTTGCGCGTCGAGTAATACTCGGCACTTTTGTTTGATAATACTTCCAGCTTACCATGAACGTGACATTTTTTCACAATGTGCTGTGTACGTTTTCGTATTTCATATGATTAATCCACCGTGTGCTTTAATTATGATAATTTACTTTTCCGAAATATTTTTGTGTAGTACGCCTTTTCTTTAACAATATCTTCTTCGCACGTTGTGACACTTTATAAATCCAAATAGCGTAGAGGAAATATTTTTTCTCAGTTTCAAGTCAGAGTCTGTGAGACAGAAATTGTAAATTAATTGTGAAGTTGGAATCTAGTTGTATTGCTTATAGTATGACAAACTGCTGCATCATTACACATTTGACCATATCAACATTGGGATATGTTTTACTGTTTTTTGTTTCTTCGAATTTCCCCCACTATTGACCGCTTTCACCCCTCTTCCTAGAATCACCCTTTTCCTTCACTTCTTTTGTGCTTCTCCTCCTCGGAAATTTAATAAAAGTGCATCAGTTTTAGTTGTTTCCGTTCAAATGATTTTATGCTGTTGACTTTTCTTCCAAATTCGTCCTGTTTAATATCATCTCTAGTGTATTGCCAGTTTCTTGTGCATAGATTTTCATGTCTACTACACTTCTACAGGTGAACATTAATGTTATAATGTAACTGAAGATCATTTTGCTCAGTTAGATTTCGTCCGTACTTACTATGTGTCTATAAGATTTCAACCGTCGTGTCCATGACATTTTCGCTGAATTTCTAGAGCTCCCCGTTTTTCTTGGTCTTCCAAGTCCGATCAGAGGTCTTCTGGCGTTCCAGAATTTTCCTGACAATCTCCCTTCCCTTATATTTAGTTTCTCCAGACTGTCACTTTTTATTTAATGTGAGATCCTCCGAAGCGTAGAGTTATTTTTCTTTTATATTTGAATTGTACTGCTTGATTTTGGCCATGTAAAACATCGCTCGTTTGTTGTACCAGTTGTGTGTTATTTCGTAAGTAGTATCGAATTTTCTGACTTCCTCTGACTGCCTCTTTATCCTTTGTGTGGAATTTGTATCTTCTTCTGTGCAGATGATACTTATACCCCATTCCACTCAGCATCCTGTTCTCCCTGCCGTAGTCTGCGCACAAGGACTTGTTCACCTGTAATATTTTTCTCTCACGTCCCCCTTCGCCGTCAGCACTGACACTAATTTCTTCTCCTCATCGACAGTAAATTTGCTGGCATTAACAGCGATCTGCCGCGGCTGCTCGCGAAGGAATTTTCCGCCACTGTTTCACACTCTGAAGCTGCGAGGCAACCATGTGCACCGCTTTGAGCTGGAGCGCGGCTGTACCTAGCCACGTGACCGAGTGAGTGGCCACTACGGAGGGTTCCACGGTTCCATTTCTCGATGAGGCGATATCGAGGGCGTGCACGTAAACACAGTAATGGCCAAACTGAGTGTCGGGCCGTCGCCTGAGCCCGGCCAATCGCCAGTAGCGGGCACTCTGGGCCCTCGTCAGACAACTTATCGATATCTAGAACGGATACCAAATTCATCCAGTTTGGAAGTCTGTCTGCCATGGCAGTTGGTCAACAGAACACGTGTGCAAAGTGGATCATTTAAAACTTGCACTGCAAACACTGCGGAAACGGCAAGTGCTATTGACGTGGCGTTATCACAGAATCGATTCGTAGTCAGGGACTTGTGTTTTAGCCAATAAACATATGCAATAACACTTGCAAAGTGTGTCTTTATAGCAAACATACCCTTTTTTGAATGAAACAATACCTATTGTTACTAACAAACTAAATTTAGGGTTTAACGGAATGATCGTGGTGCTTGTTGCTGGATTCTAGTGCGAGTCCTTTACAACATATCGCATTTTGAAAACTTTCAATACTAACACTTGCTCGTGCCGTTTAACCTGCGTAGTTTGTAGGTGCAAGGTGCTTTCCTTACTGTATGCTTGTGTGTTCGTAAGTGCTCTGCAAACTGCTGGTCAGTTAGTGAGTGACAGCCCAAGCAATAGGTCGTGAGCGGACGATAGGGTCTATCAATGCAGAACAAACCAAATTGCTCATGACGTATGTAGTGTGTAGGAAAACTGCAGCTCTATCTTGTACGGTGTATGCCGCAAGTTATCCAACAGAAATCATCTATTTCGGTAATTACACTCCTGGAAATTGAAATAAGAACACCGTGAATTCATTGTCCCAGGAAGGGGAAACTTTATTGACACATTCCTGGGGTCAGATACATCACATGATCGCACTGAGAGAACCACAGGCACATAGACACAGGCAACAGAGCATGCACAATGTCGCCACTAATACAGTGTATATCCACCTTTCCCAGCAATGCAGGTGGCTATTCTCCCATGGAGACGATCATAGAGGTGCTGGATGTAGTCCTGTGGAACGGCTTGCCATGCCATTTCCACCTGGCGCCTCAGTTGGACCAGCGTTCGTGCTGGACGTGCAGACCGCGTGAGACGACGCTCAATGGGGGACAGATCCGGAGATCTTGCTGGCCAGGGTAGTTGATTTAAACCTTCTAGAGCACGTTGGGTGGCACGGGACACATGCGGACGTGCATTGTCCTGTTGGAACAGCAAGTTCCCTTGCCGGTCTAGGAATGGTAGAACGATAGGTTCGATGAAGGTTTGGATGTACCGTGCACTATTCAGTGTCCCCTCGACGATCACCAGAGGTGTACGGCCAGTGTAGGAGATCGCTCCCCACACCATGATGCCGGGTGTTGGCCCTGTGTGCCTCGGTCGTATGCAGTCCTGATTGTGGCGCTCACCTGCACGGCGCCAAACACGCATACGACCATCATTGGCACCAAGGCAGAAGCGACTCTCATCGCTGAAGACGTCTCCATTCGTCCCTCCATTCACGTCTGTCGCGACACCACTGGAGGCGGGCTGCACGATGTTGGGGCGTGAGCGGAAGACGGCCTAACGGTGTGCGGGACCGTAGCCCAGCTTCATGGAGACAGTTGCGAATGGTCCTCGCCGATACCCCAGGAGCAACAGTGTCCCTAATTTGCTGGGAAGTGGCGGTGCGGTCCCCTACGGCACTGCGTAGGATCCTACGGTGTTGGCGTGCATCCGTGCGTCGCTGCGGTCCGGTCCCAGGTCGACGGGCACGTGCACCTTCCGCCGACCACTGGCGACAACATCGATGTACTGTGGAGACCTCACGCCCCACGTGTTGAGCAATTCGGCGGTACGTCCACCCGGCCTCCCGCATGCCCACTATACGCCCTCGCTCAAAGTCCGTCAACTGCACATACGGTTCACGTCCACGCTGTCGCGGCATGCTACCAGTGTTAAAGACTGCGATGGAGCTCCGTATGCCACGGGAAACTGGCTGACACTGACGGCGGCGGTGCACAAATGCTGCGCAGCTAGCGCCATTCGACGGCCAACACCGCGGTTCCTGGTGTGTCCGCTGTGCCGTGCGTGTGATCATTGCTTGTACAGCTCTCTCGCAGTGTCCGGAGCAAGTATGGTGGGTCTGACACACCGGTGTCAATGTGTTCTTTTTTCCATTTCCAGGAGTGTATTTATCGACCTTTTCAATCAATTATGTGAAAGCAGCAGTGCAATACGTAGAAAACATAACACCAGGAAACAAATGACGAGAGAAAAGGGCGAAATTAATTTTTCGTGCTACTGTAGCAGTTAATCCGCACTTTAGATCCCGGCCGACCAGAGTGGTCGAATGGTTTTAGGCGTTTCAGTCTGGAACCGTGCGACCGCTACGGTCGCAGGTTTGAATCCTGCCTCGGGCACGGATGTGTGTGATGTCCTTAGCTTAGTTAGGTTTAAGTAGTTCTAAGTTCTGGGGGACTGATGACCTCAGATGTTAAGTCCCTTAGTGATGAGAGTCACTTGAACCATTTGAACCATCTAGATCCCACGCAATCGAAGAAGGAAGTGCATGAATCAGGTATGTGCCCTACGCAATCTCCGTCCGTCCATACCTCATGGCCCGCCGGAGTGGCCTTGCGGTTCTAGGCGTTACAGTGTGGAACCGAGCGACCGCTACAGTCGCAGGTTCGAATCCTGCCTCGGGCGTGGATGTTTGTGATGTCCTTAGGTTAGTTAGGTTTAATTAGTTCTATTGTGGGCGACTGATGATCTCAGAAGTTAAGTCGCATAGTGCTCAGAGCCATTTGAACCATACCACATGTCTCTCCATGAAGAGCTAAATGGAAACAATTATGAGAACCGTGTTTACTTCTATACATGGCCATTCAGACAGGATACTGCAGAGGAAGTAGGTATCTTATTTATTGAGGAAGTCTTTTTTACCAATCGTGGCCAGGTAAACAGCCGAAATATGAACTATTTGTCTGTTGACAATCCCCGTAGACTCCGTCAGGGGAGAAAATTCAGTGTCTGTGGAGCTTAAATGTGTGGTGTGGGACAGTGGACAGTAAGCTCATAGTCCCGTTTTTCATAGACGGTAAACTGGACGCTCACAAATATCGTAGTCCCCTGACAGGCCACCTTCCATGGATTGTAGAATACGTTGCTCTGCAGACTAGGAGGAACCTGTGATACCAACATTATGACTGTCCAGCGCATGGTGCACAAAATTCTGCACGAAATGGCTTCCAAACCGTTGAACTGGACGCCTAGGATCTCTACCTTGGCCAGTCCATACCCTGGATTTGAATCCTGTAGACTGTTTTCTGTGGGGAAAGCTGTAAGCTACTGTCTACAAGGACGTACCGATTACATCCCATGATATGCAAATACGTATTATTGCAGCTCGGACATCTGTGCTGAAATGCTAGCTCCTGTACAGCAGTCGTTCCATGCCAGACGGGAAGCGTATACTGCCTTCCAAACACAGCCGGTGATTTTAAGTTGCCTCGTTACTGGTAAGAATGCACCTCAATAGTGTACGCACTTGTGATGTTAGGTGTCTGCTAACACAGGTTTTGTACAAGTGTGTTGTGGGAACTGTTAAAAATACTATATCTAGTAAACCACTCGCATTAGAATCCTACGACAAACACCACTGACACTCTAAGTTATTCTACTTTTAGATTGCTAATGCCAGTAGACATTGCTACATTTTAAAAAGACTATGTGTGCTCAAAAAATACACTTTTAAGTTTTATTACAACAACCGCGCATCAGTAGCACTTTCCATTTCAGCAGTACTTCATGGACACGATTTAGCTAATTCAAACTATACACTCCGTAGGTAGCACGACGGTGAGCGACGGACGGTACCATTGTCATTTTCCCCTGTTTCTCTCCCGTTCGGTAATAGTGTATAGGAACAGCAACTGCCGGTAAACTTTCGTATGTGATCTGATTTTTCTGTTTTCATCGTGATCATTTCCCTGATACATATGTGGGAGGAATTAATGTGCTGCAAATCTCTTCTTCCAACGTACTTTTCGGGAACAATAACCTTCTCTGTGATAGTCTAGCGATAGGCAGACGGATCGCAATTAACTTTCTACCAGAGCCCTGAAGTCATGGTACATTACAGTGTGTGACACACTCATTTTCTGGTCGTACCAAGAACCAATTTGGCTCACTTATACGACAGAGCGAAAAGGATACCAAACGTAAATACTGGTAAAACAAAAACGAATAAGTGTGCCCTTGGCAGATGAGTAGTCCAAGACGTTTGAAGTCACACTGTCGGTACAGTAAGAATTTCGCCATACCATCCGCAGTCCAAACTACTTGCAAGAGAAGTCACTGTCAGAACAGGTCCCAAGTACCAACCATCCATGCCAGAGCTTCGACCAGAAGTTCTTCCAAACCAAAGTCCCGCACCCGAGTGCTTCGTACCTCTGCAGAAAAAAAGAAAAAATGCCGTTATCCCGGAAGTGCACGAATGACATTGTCTTCACGGCGTCTTGAGCCACTCACAGGTCTCTAGAGGCTCTAAATCTCCTCTCCAAACGACAGTACAAACTCGTGTGGAACCAGAGCAAGAGTTAAGAAATCTGTATCTCTCAAAAGAAAGAAGCCGCCAATTACTGGCTTTTTTTAAGTTTCTGCAGAGAAGGAAGGGATGATTTCTATCACAGTAATTTCTCTTCCCATGCAACAAGCCAACAGATACAATCTCTAAGATCCTTATCTAAGTCGCCTGTGCTTTGGAGCTTGTTAGCCCTAGCTGTGACGTGTAATAAAGATTCTGCCTCTAAACTTTCTTAGACGCCAGATTTTTCTTATAGAACCAGGGCCACAAGGGAAGTGGTTCACTGGCCTATTCGGAATATCGCTGAACACAAAAACAGGTGAAATTTTCCTACACGTTGCTCTGTACACAATGCACGGATTATGATTCCACTGTGGAGATGCGTTACTTCAGACCATCGTCTCAGCCCAGGCTTACTTCTGGCGCCACGGCAGGTAGTGTGCCATTGTTCTGCTGGAGACCTGTCTAAATGAGGGGCTGCCCTGTATGCCCTGTCTGGCTGTGGACCTCTCTGGCAAGATTTACTATGGGATAGGCTAACCACCAAATGCTTTCAAGCTAAGAATCATACAAATACTTCATCAGGTTCCATGAATGTCTGATCAGACCATTAACTTTCTAGAGCCTCGCTCAAGGTGTGTCAGGTTGTAATGAAATCTTTAATAATTTTCCGTTTGCGAAAAATAGATGTGAGAGTAACTAGTCTTGCATCAAAAAGAGATATTGTAAATAAAGAAGGACATAACTGTAAATGTGTATTTCTTTATTTTCTCTTTCTTTGTCATCAACATTAGTATTTGTGTTAGCAGAATGCAGAAGTTTTCTGAAGAGTTCTCTGCAAAATCTTCTAGAAGTAAAACCATATATACTTATTGCAATACGGTTCTGTTTTCCGAAGTTATTGTTCCTGTGGTTTGGGTTCACAAGAATTTATTGCGTAGCTCATAGGTGAATGGAAATAAGCAGAATAACATGGTATCTTAATTTTAAATAACAGTATCTTCATTTTTAAATAACGGTAACAGGGCGAACAGCAAGTGGAGCTGAGCCACAGACCTTGACCATTTTACACAATAAATTTTCTTGTCTCAGTAGACTACATGTAGCAAGTCAGTCTGCCCCTGCGCCGCTGTCGTTTCATTCCTGTATTGTGTTGCGTCATTTCCATTTACACGTCAGCGTCGAACATGCTGACGTTGTTAGAGGTTATAGCCATGCACTGCGGCACCTGAACGGTCAAAATGAGTTTCTGAAGAATGATGTGTTTCAGGAAAAGGTAGATAAATAGTAGCAGAAGACGAATAAGCAATGAGCACAGCAAAATTGATAGTGGGTGTTCTTGACAAAAGTTTTAACGTCAGTTCGCCAAACTCTTGAGAACTGATAGTATAGGAAAATTGTCGTTCAAAGATCTGATATTGTCTGCATTCGTTATCTGAAAATATACTGGTTTGTTAAAACTGTTGTGCCGCTACTAACTGAGATTCAGTGTGGGTTTTAATTATCGTATGGCAGTGAAATCTGATAGATATTCCACAGTGTTATTTGGGTACTGATTGTCGTTGGAAAAAAGGTTGTTCCAATTCTGGTCACCAGTTGCAAATCTGGCGCCGCGAATGGAAGAAAGCCATATAGAGATGGTTCCATATGTAGGATTAGGATTGGGATACGGGCAGGAAAGGTCAAACAAGTTTGAGAGATATTATGCTGGTTTTATTATTAATTGGCATTTACAATATGAGCTCCACAGAGTGTGAGGAGATCGAGTAGAGCACCTGATTTGCTTCTGTTGCCTAAAACTGGAATTAATATTTTACCAGCGTGAATGGTTTCCACATTAACACATTAGTATGTCTACCAAGTTTCACTGTCATTTGATAATTACAGCCCACACGGGACCCTTGTAAGCAGCTACACTTTAATTACATGCGCTGTATTATATGCATGTATGTCGTATATACTTAGCAATATTTAGAAAGTTGTAAGGAGAGACTTTTTATTTTATCGTTTTTATTTCGTTTTCTTTGTAAGTTCCAAACAACTATGGAAACTACTTTGCGTATTAAACAGATCAGCCTTTTTCACCGTTGAAACAGTTTTACCAAAGAAACGTTTATTTACTTGCGGTGTTAATTATGCATTATGCACTAGGCCCTCGAGCCACCATCGCAATACGTCACTAAAACAAAACAAAGAGCAAAATAAAAATTAAGAGGGCATACAAGCACAAAATCCATTTTCATAATAGGAGCGAGCTCAGCGAGAATAAGTTAACTTCGATTTTGACGGACTATGATGCAGTCTCCTGTTTCTGCGCGTACACTGTCTGCAGTATATTATAGATGTTAGAACCGCACACTACACAGTCAACCTATCATTGACGCCACCGATCCACTCGCGACGTGGTTCTCGGCTGATTTACACGGAAACACGCGTTGCGCATCCCCATCACGTAGTCGATTTTGAGCCAGAAGTGACTCGTGTAAAACGAGCAGAAACGATCCTTTAACTCTAGTAAATGCGCCCTAGGTTGTGGCCCAACAAAGCTACAAATTCAAATTCGTCTCCGGGTTTAAACATGTAGCAGAAAACGATGATAACGTACATGAACGAGCGTAGTAATTCCCCCCTTGCGAAATGGTGTTACTAGGGCTCCCAGATGTTGGGGCGCTAAATGCAACTGTCTGCGCACATTATAGAGCCTTTGTTCTGGACGGGCGGCGGAGGCAGCGCCGGCGAAGGCGGTGGTGGGAGACGAGTAATAAGGAGGAGGGAGGTGGGTGAGGAGGAGATTGAGGAGAGCCAGGCAGACACAGGAGTGAAGACAGAAGGGAGAAGGAGAAGAGCAGGGGGAGGACCCAGTCAGACCAGACCAGAGGAGCCGTGCTACTAGAGATGCGGGCGGACGTCCCGACTAAGGGGGCGACCAATCTCCCAGGCCGCGTCGTAATTACCAGGGGATCAGCCGGCAGACAGACCTGTCTCATACCGCACATGAGTGCTCTCTGCCCATCACATTTCGGGAGGTCTGAAAGCTGCACGTTAAAATGCAATTTCACATTTACTCAGAGTTCTGATATTCCTCAAGCTGCGAAAGAGTCCTTACAGTATTCAGCAAAAAAATTCTGTGTTCAGTATCGATTAGTCGAGCAAATAGAGTTCCCTCTTTGAGACATAGCTGTAATGTATGTTTCACCTTTGCTGAGTAGCTCGGCTTTTAGCCAGTCACGGACGCACGCCCTTGACTTGGTCGTATGGCCATGTGTCTTTGAGTTGGTTCCGTTTTCTGGGAGTCGAACCGAAGCATTTCGGAGGCGATGGCAGTAGCGAAGGACATTTTCGTCAGACCGGTTAGTTTATTTTGCTGTGGCTGTTCTTAGGCAACATGTACATCATTTAAGTCGTCTGATACAGTTATTTGCAAAGTTATTCTGCATTTATTTCGGATTCAGAAATTGTAGTGAATTGTAGCGTTAATTGCAACCGAGGCGCGAAGCATTTAAAGATTCAGACATCGTTCGTTTTTCGTAAGCTCGAATCTGGTAACGACATAGAGTTGTATTACTCAATCCGATGCATTATGCGCTGAATCTTGTCATCCCCTCCTGCGCTTAAATTAATTTATTACTTTACTGGAAGATTTGTATGGAAAAGAAATGTAATTCTTGCGCTTACCACAACTTCGATTCCTGTCACGTTTACTGAGAACCCCATTTGTTTATATTACACACATCTGGTCAATCTGAAGTCAGTATAGAACCTGTATTCAGTATTACTGCAAGTTAGTTATGCTCGCCCTGAGTTATACATTAATTCTTGCAAAAGAAGGCAGATGCACTCAGTGTGTGACGCTATCTTGTCGTCACCTGTTGGTAAAACCCCCTTATGTCTGTTCGATAATTATTCGGTGTACATACAATCAAACAGTTCGCTTGTATGCAGCTTGAAACGTCCCCTTAGAACAATTATTCAAGACTGTGCTTAAACTGAAACACAATATTTTTGGCGCAACGCAATCTGACTTTCAATAATCCCTACAAAAGAATGGCCCTGACTAACATTAACCTATACCTTTCACAAATCACTTACCTCACAAAAAATCTTCGTTACTGGAACTACTGCAATACAGCGAGCACCACTACTGGCAGCTAAATAAAAGATACAAACTACTGAAGGCACTAACTACTGATAGGCATAGTTAGCGAATGAAAGAGTACAAACAGTGTATTTACCTTATAGTCATAATACACTCCAGGAAATTGAAATAAGAACACCGTGAATTCATTGTCCCAGGAAGGGGAAACTTTATTGACACATTCCTGGGGTCAGATACATCACATGATCACACTGACAGAACCACAGGCACATAGACACAGGCAACAGAGCATGCACAATGTCGGCATTAGTACAGTGTATATCCACCTTTCGCAGCAATGCAGGCTGCTATTCTCCCATGGAGACGATCGTAGAGATGCTGGATGTAGTCCTATGGAACGGCTTGCCATGCCATTTCCACCTGGCGCCTCAGTTGGACCAGCGTTCGTGCTAGATGTGCAGACCGCGTCAGACGACGCTTCATCCAGTCCCAAACATGCTCAATGGGGAACAGATCCGGAGATCTTGCTGGCCAGGGTAGTTGACTTACACCTTCTAGAGCACGTTGGGTGGCACGGGATACATGCGGACGTGCATTGTCCTGTTGGAACAGCAAGTTCTCTTGCCGGTCTAGGAATGGTAGAACGATGGGTTCGATGACGGTTTGGATGTACCGTGCACTATTCAGTGTCCCCTCGACGATCACCAGAGGTGTACGGCCAGTGTAGGAGATCGCTCCCCACACCATGACGCCGGGTGTTGGCCCTGTGTGCCTCGGTCGTATGCAGTCCTGATTGTGGTGCTCACCTCCACGGCGCCAAACACACATACGACCATCATTGGCACCAAGGCAGAAGCGACTCTCATCGCTGAAGACGACACGTTTCCATTCGTCCCTCCATTCACGCCTGTCGCGACGCCACTGGAGGCGGGCTGCACGATGTTGGGGCGTGAGCGGAAGACGGCCTAACTGTGTGCGGGACCGTAGCCCAGCTTCATGGAGACGGATGCGAATGGTCCTCGCCGATACCCCAGGAGCAACAGTGTCCCAATTTGCTGGGAAGTGGCGGTTCGGTCCCCTACGGCACTGCATAGGATCCTACGGTCTTGGCGTGCATCCGTGCGTCGCTGCGGTCCGGTCCCAGGTCGACGGGCACGTGCACCTTCCGCCGACCACTGGCGACAGCATCGATGTACTGTGGAGACCTCACGCCCCACGTGTTGAGCAATTCGGCGGTACGTCCACCCGGCCTCCCGCATGCCCACCATACGCCCTCGCTCAAAGTCCGTCAACTGCACATACGGTTCACGTCCACGCTGTCGCGGCATGCTACCAGTGTTTAAGACTGCGATGGAGCTCCGTATGCCACGGCAAACTGGCTGACACTGATGGCGGCGGTGCACAAATGCTGCGCAGCTAGCGCCATTCGACGGCCAACACCGCGGTTCCTGGTGTGTCCGCTGTGCCGTGCGTGTGATCATTGCTTGTACAGCCCTCTCGCAGTGTCCGGAGCAAGTATGGTGGGTCTGACACACCGGTGTCAATGTGTTCTTTTTTCAATTTCCAGGACTGTATATATATATCAGTTCATGACACCAATTCTTACAAATTTCAAAACTCCGCCATCTCTCTTCCCACGTCCACCACTGCTGGCGGCTCACCTCCAACTGCGCAACGCTACGCGCTGTTAGCATCCAGCTGCCCAACACTACAATGGCGAGTATTACAACAATGCCAACCAGCCACTGACTGCACACATCACAGCCAGTGTTTTTTTTATACAGAGCGCTACGTGGCGTTACCAATAAGAAAACCTAAACAGCCTACTTACATATCACCTGTTGGTAAAACCCCCTTATGTCTGTTCGATAATTATTCGGTGTACGTACAATCAAACAGTTCGCTTTAATGCAGCTGTCTCACTTAGCTGATAATAAATGCCCCGCCCTTTGCATGAGTATTCCAGATACAGATCCTTTTTCCGGAAAGCAGACTGCTATGGCACACTTAGGAGTGTGAATATTCATATAGTGAAATATTTTGTGTATCAGTGGTTGTGATGCAGTTCCCTGTTTTCACTAGTACTTGCGGATTTGGTCATTGAACTATTTTCTAGCTGAAATGATAATGAAATAAAGACCCTACGCTGTCGACATGTGTTGATATGGATCAACAGGAACAGCTGAAAATGAGTGTCGCGACTGGGACTCGAACCCGGGATCTCCTGCTTACATGGCAGACACTCTGTCTATCTGAGCCACCGAGGACACAGAGGGTAGTGCTACTGCAGGGACTTATCCCTTGCACGCTCCCCACGCTGCCCACTACACTCATTATTCGGGGCACACAATCTTACTGAGTCCCGTAAGAGCTCGGGCAATGCGTGTGCATCCGCACAGAAGGTCAATGGCCGGTTAGCCTTAACTATATGAAGGGCTTATTTCAATAGTGCTATAAGTCCATTTTTGTTCATTCTGAGATACAGAGTCCTAAAACTAAATGAGCCCTGAAATATCTGCAGTCGAGATACCAGAAATATATGTATGAACATTTTTGGTATCTCAACTGAAGATTTTTCAGCGCTCATTTAACTTACGGGCTCTGTATCTCAGAATGAACAAAAATGGACTTGTAGCACTATTGAAATAAGCCCTTCATATGAAGATGGTATCTGTTCTTTCCGACATGTCCAAATTTGACAGATTTAAGTTCACAAACCGGCAGTGAAATGTCAAAGTAAAGACACAGAAGTTTTATACCGCTGCAATTAGAGCCATATTGCAGATAATGAGGTACTGTGAAAAGGCGAAACCTTGTTCCTACATGTGTAACGTGTAAACGAGCACCAACAGACATACCTCCTGCCCTGCCCGCGGCCAAGCATCGAATTCATCTCCTCTTTTCTTAAAAATCGTAGTGGAGAAGAGCAGGCGCCATGATAGATGAAAGGAATCTAGGGAGAAGCGCAACTCTACTTACTTCGACGTCGGCTATGGACGCCATCAAATACATCAACAATGAAGCTCATACGACAGAGCAAGAAGTAATGGCATTGGTGGCACAAGTGTCTGCAGACAAGATAGTCATTGAATCTCTCTGACAGATTAAAACTGTGTGGCGGTCCCAGATTCGAGATCGAGACTTTTGCTGTTTGTAGGAAAGTTCTCTATCAACTGACCTACCGAAGCACGACTCACGCATCATCTTCAAAGCTTAACGACTACCAGTACCTCTTCCCCAATCTTCCCAAATTCCCAGAAGTTCTTTTCAGAATGAAAATCTCAGTCTTGAAACATTCCCAAAGCTGTGGCTAAGCCACATCTTCAAAATATCCTTTCTTCCAGGTGTGCCACCATAGTTCCGCACGTTTGGCCGGAAAACTTCTGTGAAGTTTGGAAATGAGGTGCTGGCGAAAATGGAACTGTGGCGACGGCTCGTAAGCTATTCTTGTGTAGCTCAGTTGCTAGAGCACGTACCCATGAAAGGCAAATTTCGAGCTTTGGTCCGGTACACAGATTTAATCAACCAAGAAATACCGTATCAGCGCTGCTGAGTGACAAATTCATTCTGGAAAGATAGTTATTATCGGATCGGGATACAAATATCGGTCAAACGAGAAACGCTGCTCATATAAGTAATCAGAGAAAGTGTACATAAAGAAATAAAACACGTAATTGAGAGGAGAGAGAGAGAGAGACACTGTCCTCTTTATGAGTCGCCGGTCTCATGACTGGCTTGATGCTGGCAGCCACGAATTCCTCTCCTGAATAAACCTCTTCATCTCAGATTAGGAACTGCACCCTACGTCCTCATTAGTTGTTGTATGTATTCCAATCTCTTTCTTGCTGTGCAGTTTTTACCCTCTACTGCTCCCTCTAACAACTTGGGAATTATTCACTTACATCTTAAGAAATTTCCTATCATCCTGTCCCTTCTTCTTCTCAGTGTTTCCTTTCCTCACTCATTCAACGGAGAACCTCTTCACCAGCTGCTTTACCAATCAATCCAACGTTCAGCCTTATTCTGTAGCACCACATCTCAAATGCTCCATTCTCTTCTTTTTCGATTTTCCCACTGTCAGTGACTTTCTACATTGCAATGTTGTGCTCCAAGTGTATACTCCCAGAAATTTGTTGCTCAAATTGAGGCCTACATTTGATACTCGTACCGATAAATTTCTTTTGGCCACGAATGGCCTCTTTGATTATAGTAGTCTGCTGTTTATGGCATCATCCTATCGTCCGTCAAGTATTATTTTGCATCCAAGATAGCAGCATTCCACAGCATTGTCTCGTGGTCAGCAGTTTTGATATGTTTCACGCAATTCTCACTTCTGCTACTCATCACAAATTTTGTCTTTCTTCGGTTTACTCTCGATCCATACACTGACAGACTGTCTAATAATGGAAAATGGCAGCAGAACGTGACGGATTACCTTAGCGGTGGTCGGTGTTTCTACTGAGAACGTAATTTTCAGCTGCCGTTTTAAATGATTTGACTGTTGTATCTAGCGGGTAACGAAATCGCTAACTGTTTCTCCCACTAAAAGGCAGTGTATTATCGATCGTTCAGGTGCCTAAGGCACTCAGTTAAATTTTCTCAATATGACGCATAAACGGTAGTACCCTGTGGTCCGGAGATTGATACCATCAGCCACAGGATAGACATCTTGTCAGCAGAACAGCTCACATCCCAATGAGAGAAAGCTCTTGATGCGTGGGTCATTTAAGATTTCGGGATTCGAAGAAAAAGGCCGACTGCGCCGAGAATTGTATTGTTCATTGCGAACGTAACAGCGCTTATTTGCAAAGTTCCGGACAGGCTGTTCAGTTAGGCTGCCAGACAGTCTCCTTTTAACGCCCACAGAAAGACGGTTGAGACTTATCACAAACGGATCCAATACAACTGGAAATGCTATCTTGGCGAAAGTTACTAAAATCGAAGTAATGCAAGTAATGGCCAGATAAGTTATGAACAATACCTCTGTACTGGGGCATCATTCCCGTCTGTTTACTATTTCTCGTTCGCCCTCAAACACAAACTTGCGCATCAATTAAAAATAAAAATTAATTATTTCATATAGGGTTATTATTAATAGCTTAAGACGCTCTTCAATCTACAGTGAAATTAAAGTAATTCTAATCTACCGATAATAGTTTAGCACCCCGGATGAATGTGACAGTACAGTACCTCCAAAACATTAATATCCGGCCGTTAATAACACACAATAGTGGCTGCGGCAACTAATCGATTTACACAATTGTGATGACAACAAGGATAGATAACAGTGAGAAATATCACACAATCAGCTTAAGAGCGCATTTATCCAAGTTAATAAGCAAAATAATATACAGAAGAGGGGAACGAAAATTCATGAGGTCTTAGATGACGAGCAGTTCCGCTTCGGAAGATCTAATAGCAGCACAGAGGCATTTCTCACTTGGCGCCTGCTGATGGAGCAAGCTTAAATCATGACACTTTCATAGGATTTATCGGCACAGAAATCGAGTGTACAACACAAGATGTGAACGTTGTATGAAATCCTGACAAAAGTAGCTATAGCCCATAGGGAAACGTGTATGGTATACAATATGTACAAAACCAGGAGGAAACAAAAAAATTGACACCTTGGGTATTAATAAAGGACTCCATTTATATTTTGCCCTTTATTATTGGATCACTATCAGTTTCGTGGCCCTAAAAGCCACATCTTCAGGTGAACATATTACGAAAACATCACAGATGTAAAGCTTTTTATCCCATTGTGCGCCTAGAACCGCTCTGCCACCCTGGCCGGCTTTCTTTCTTCGTTCTTTTCTTTTATATATATATATATATATATATATATATATATATATATATATATATATATATATATATACAACAGTAATGTAACAACTAATTGTGTTAATTTTTGTATGTTCACCTGTTCGTTTCTATAAGTGGTAACGGACGGACATACCACTAGCTCCGCCGTGCAAGTATTGTTTAAAAACGTCTATTGCAGCCGTATGTCCGTATGTTAAAAAGTGTTATAAAAGTTATTACTGAGGCAAGTTTGTTCATGTATATATTTGGATTAATCAGACCCGTCTCTTTATCATTTCGCCCGCGCCGGGAATCCTGCATCAGGATGTCTGAAGCAGACAACAGGAACTTGCGTGAGCAGCGGAATGGCGACCTTCTGTCAGCATTGTCTTAATCAGGTCTATGCACAATGGAACTAATGAGAAGTAGTACCTAACTTTAAATGATGTATACTGATCTTAAATATATTGACATTGAAGGTCTGTTGATATTAGTACCACTTAAAGTGGTATCTTCCAATGTCTTTGATTTATTCTCTCCAATATTTTTTTTAATTTTTGAAGCAACAATTAGTAATCAGTTTTAATTATATGCCCGTCCACACATTCTGCCTCTATTCACTACTGATTTCTGTCCCATTCGGATAATTCCTTCGTGGTGCTTCGTTATTTCTTTCTTAGAAGGTATACACAATTTTGATATTACAACGCAACACACTGCTTCATACAGCACTACCTCTCTTGTAACGTAGCTCGAAATAATTTTGCAAGAGTGATGTCTCCTAAAGATCTTATTTTGCTGGAAGAACTACTTTTGCTACTCTCGCACTTCAGGATAAGGATCCAACATCTGTTGACAACTGTCTGCCCCATGAACTGGGTCTTACCTTCAGATTTTTCCAGTGGTAACCCTACATCAAAATTGCAAAATGCTCGTTAATGGCGCTCCGGCCCTGCCATGGGTGATTTGCATTTTTAGTGGGCACTCAATTGGGCTCAGCGCGACAATGGTCGGACGTCACCGTCACGCACTTCAGCGAATTTGGATGTATCAACCGATCCGATCTACGGTTTCCTTGTCCGCCCCGATAGCTGAGTGGTCAGCGCGACGGATTGCCGTCCCACGGGCACGGGTTCGATTCCCGGCTGGGATTTTCTCCGCTCAGGGACTGGGTGTTGTGTTCATCATCATTTCATCCCCATCCGGCGCGCAGGTCGCCCAATGTGGAGTCGAATGTAATGAAGATGTAGATGTAGGTGTAGAAACCTGCACCACGGCGGCCGGACCTACTCCGTAAGGGGCCTCCCGGCCAATGACGCCAAACGCTTATTTCATTTCCATTACGGTTTCCTTAAACATTTCAGGTGTCTTATTTGCATCACCTTGGCTCCCGGTATATAACACGTCTTCTGAGATATAATACCACTGGTCTCGTTATAAGAAAGATCATTACGTACTAGCTGAAATGAACTAATTGATTAAAAATCTGTGTATCAATTGATATTAAGTTGCATAGTTTTCTTAGTGTACAATGTATACTGGATTTATTTACTCACGTGCATGAGCTATAGACCATAACACATCTTATATACAGCACTAAACATACTGTCGACATTAAAGAATTCGCTAATAAAATACTGTATCCAGGTACGATTCGAGTTCCCAGCTTCAAAGTCACTTGAGTCATGAGCATTGACGCTGGAATAAATGTTAAATATGCACACACCTTACACGTAAGCGGAAGAAAGAACGTCACGAGATGTTAATAAAATACGGTGAAACCGCAAGGCGCTGTTTAGTTTTACTGGGATTACAATGATGCATGTATTTGACTGGATTTGAAATATCTCATAAATTGTTGGTTAGGGTTAAGATCGAATGTGAACAACAGAATTACGGAGAATATTAACAAAATACCTGTTGAAACCGTGTTTTGTTTCGCAATGAGGCTACATATTTATAAATCACTTTGTAAATAATTGCAGTGCTCATGGTTCTTCACATCTCAAAACTAACTCAATGACGTATCCAACTTGAATTATGTATACATGAAAGTAAAATTACTAATACTTATTAATTTTTCGTTGTGTTTAATTATGATAGTTTGCAATGGTTGTTGAGGCCCAAGAGGGTCACAGTTTAATTCTTTCTACTGCTAGTTTGTTTCGGTTGTTTTGCACGTCTGTTTGCGTGCGTGCGTGCTCGCTTCCTGTGGAGGCATGCGATTTTGTGTATGTCTGTCGTTTGTGTGTGTGTGTGTGTGTGTGTGTCACACACGCACTTACGCTTTATCGCTGTTTGCAAACTTGCGTCGCTGTTAACATAATGCCATAACGTCATCAACTGCCTTCATATGCAGCTGATTAACTTAATTATGTGCAGACTGCATCTCAACAAAACCACTGTTGCCACACTGGTGATTGGTACTAATAGTCTCTCTCTCTTTTTTTGCAGGTATGGAATTACATGAATTTTACAACAAGAAAGTTCCCACTGCAAGAGTCGGTAAGTAACAAGTACTGTATTGACAATTGTAAGAAAAGACTACAGATGAAACAGAAGAAAATTGCACGTCTAAATATTCTAGATAATATTTATTCACAACCGATACAGAGGAGTTACATGTTTGCACCTGTTACTGTGCTCCAAAGTAGTCACCAGCGTTGTGTAGATCCCGTAGCCAGCGATGTGGCGGGCGTAGTATCCCGTTAGCAGAGCCTGTTCTGTTGATGGTGCGAATGGAGCGGTCTACTTCCTGTCGAATCTTGGCAACGGTTCTGACGCGAACGCCACGAAGCCAAAACTGCAACGTCAGTCCAACGAATGGTGTCAGTATGGGACGCCGCGAAAGTAAATAGGACGTCAGACTACCACTATGGTGATTCTCCTGTACGACTGTGATCTAACCCGGCCGGGGTGGTCGAGCGGTTCTAGGCGCTATAGTCTGGAACCGCGGAACCGTTACGGTCGCAGGTTCGAATCCTGCCTCGGGCATGGATGTTTGTGATGTCCTTAGGTTATTTAGGTTTAAGTAGTTCTAAGCTCTAGGGGACTGATGACCTCAGATATTAAGTCCCACAGTGCTCCGAGCCATTTGAACCGTTTTATGATCTACATCTACATCTACATGGTTACTGTGCAATGCACACTTAAGTGCCTGGCAGAGGGTTCATCGAACCATTTTCATACTACGTCTCTACCATTCCACTCTCGAATGGTACGTGGGAAAAAGGAACACCTGAATCTTTCCGTTCGAGCTCTGATTTCTCTTATTTCAGAGCTCGAACGAAAAGATATAGGTGTTACTTTTTCCCACGCGCCATTCGAGAGGGCAATGGTGGATGGTGTTATCCTAACGCATTACGTTCTTCCACGGCAGACCCTCAATGCATAGTATTACTGTTCGTTTATGGAGCGTCACCTGCTACCAGTTTTCGGAAAGAAGTGGTGACACTTTTTGCGTAGGCAACCCATCATTTTACACGACAATGCTCGGATGGATACAGCTCTAGCTGTGGCAGCTCTGTTCGGTCCATGGGACTGGGAAGTACTGTCGGCCCGGATGGCCGAGCGGTTCTAGGCGCTACAGTCTGCAACCGCACGACCGCTACGGTCGCAGGTTCGAATCCTCCCTCGGGTATGGATGAGTGTGACGTTCTTAGGTTAGTTACGTTTCAGTAGTTCTAAGTTCTAGGGGACTGATGACGTCAGAAGCTAAGACCTATAATGCTCAGAGACATTTTTGGGAAGTACTGTACCATCCACTATACTCCCCGGATTTGTGCTTCCACCTTTGGCCCGAAAGCTAATGATCATGCCCTTTGCGGACGTTAGATAAGTCGCTCCGTTTCCTCTTTACAGCAACCACTACACTAAAGTTTTGAACATGGCTGCTTGGTTCAGCGACCGCAGAGAAGCAAATGAGCTCTCGTTCACAATTTTTTAGTCTTATTAATCAGGTTTCAACACTTCTAAGAGCGCCTTCATGAGAATTTAGACACTTAAAGTGGTCTATAACATAATTACAAATTTATGGAAAGAAAAAAATTTTTATAGAAAAAGTGTAAGTACTGACTAACAATACAAGACGGAGACAGTAATTACGTGTCACGTATAAAATAAATAAGAGGCCAGAAGTGCTTTAGCCTCAAAATGTTTAAAAGGAATGTGTGGAGGCGAACCTCTAATGCTGCTCATACCTGCACAGCCACAGGTTGCAATTGACTGAGGCGCCCGCGTTAAAAAGTGCGGCAGCTGAACATGACATTGCAGCGAGAGCGCCATCTAGTAACCGGAGGTACAACTTGGCTACTGAACATTCGAATGTAGACAGGCGAAAATTATGATGAACATAGTTCATTACATAATGTAAAAGGCAATATTTTCTTTAACAGTGACAGGTAAAGTAACATTTTGTCTACATCAGGTCTTAGAAGTAGGGTTTGAAGCATGTACAAAATACAGAAAGGGCTGAATGACACAGCCTGTAGAAAACGATATAACACTAAATACGGCCAATATATCTTTAAATAAACGAAACATTATGACATGACTTAGATGGAAAAAAACATTTCGGTAAACTGCACCAGGAGACCCGAAACTAAATGTCAGGTAACGGCTTTATACCGCTGAGGAAATTTTTGTTACGCAACTGCAGCTGCTCATTGAGAATGAGACTATCATTTCGAGAAGTATGTTTAAAAATCTCTAATTCTTCAAGGATATCTAATCTAAGCCTTTTCTTCTAGGTGTGCAAGTTGTTGATATCGGAAATAGCTTCAGGCGCGCGACCTGTAATCAAAAGACAGTCAGCAAAAGACGAATTTTCGGAGGTAGTGCAATTTTTTCTTAAATCTGGTTGTAAAGGCACGTCCTGTTTGTCCTATGTGGTAAGACGAGCAGGTACCGCAGAAAATCTTATAGACGCCAGAACTTTCTAAAGGGGAACGAATCGATTTTAAATTATGAATGAAGTTTTTTTTTTCGTCAAGGTATTATTGGTAGAAATGGCAACGTTGCAATAGTATTTATTAATCAGAAGACGTTGGATCTGATAGATGGGCCCCAGGAAAGGAATGGAAAAATCTTTTTGGGTTAGATTGAGTGTGTCATCTACCACGCCAGGTTTATGCTCATTATTAACTGCTATCGTTTACAGTAAATTGATTCTTCGTTGAACTTTTCTTTCGAAATTGGAATTGAATTCGCTCGGTGAATGGCAGAGTGAAAGGAGGCTTTTTTATGAGACTGTGGATGCATAGAATACGCAGGAGAGGTATGATGACTATATGTTTCTTTACGAAAAACATTAAATGAGATTTTATTTTCTTTTGTAAGCGTCAAGTCAAGGAAGTTTAATAGGTGGACCTCGTTTACAATTTCGATGGTGAATATTTTCTCATGAAGTTCATTGAAGAGATTATAAATACGACCAGTGCCATCAGCAGGTCCTCGTAGATGACTAAAATATCACGTCAGACATAGGCGATGGTTTCATTCACAAAAAGAAAAAGCATTGCGCAAGCAAGTCACTGCCGCAACATCGCACTCTCAAGTGACGCTTCGTATTTCTTTAAAATGTACTTGAAGTCATCAGTCTCTCCAACAGTTTAGGATATATGATGTCAGCAAAGGAAGTACAAAAACGCATTCAACTACGAAACTAAGCTTCTCTATTTTCATTTGTACTGGTACTAACTTCTAAGAACTTTTCTGTTGAATGCTAAATTATTTTGGATATTTATTAAAGTGTTAGGAACCATACTTTGGTCAAATATTACATCCTCAAAACTGTCTCCTGTCTTAGCGAAATAAAATAAGAGAAACTCTTACAAAATTTAAAAGTGACTAACAGTGTCATATCTTAAATGAATGTCTGCGCTGATCCCAAAATTACTCTTAGATTCAGCCACTCTGTAACATCTCTGAAGACTTTAATATTTTGATCCCGTGTCTTGGCACTTTAATTTATCTGCTGCTTTTGAATGACAACTGCACAAATAAATACGATGCTTCGTATTCCAGCATCTACTGATCAAATGTTAAGTTCGAAAGAGTCTGAAATGATTTTGAATATTACGCAACAGCTTCCTTTGTTATTACGTGATACAATTTTGGAATCAGACAGACGAGTTGGTCCGACATTTCACCTATTACCTTACCTTGGTGTTTCGTTGCTACCGATGCTCATAGTAGCAAATACAGTGTGATCAGTTAAATTGATTTACATGTACGAAATATAGATTTCTTACGGGAATTCTAAAATAAAATTTTGCTAGTATGGTTTCAGTGAAAACAGGATGCAGCCCGTTATATTGTTCTGTTGACATAAAAATGTTTGTCTAAAGGAATGCAATTCCTTCGATACCAATTTTTGGTTAGGTCGAAATAATTTACGTTCAGGTATTGTGATGAACTTTGCTTCGAGGATTAGCTATTCTACTAGGCAACTATCCAGGAATCCAGAAACATCAGCAGGTTGCAGGTTGCCTGTGTACTGGCTTCCAGGGGAACCATATTTGATAATTAATACCAGTGGAAAAATACTTCTACTGTAGCACAAAAATGCGAGTATGATGCTGCTTATTTAAAAGACTCAGAGTGAAAGTGTGGTTCCAGCTGCCTCATTCTACCTTCCTCAGCACCTTTCAAAGTTTTCTCGAAAATTTTGGCATGTGAATGTATTCGCGCTTTCTTAAACGGTGCAACTCACTTCAAACTGCCACAAGCTGCCCTAACTGTAAATCACTCTCACCCACTAGTCCAAAGCTCTAAGTCGCTTACAACCATCCACTACCAGCTGCCCTTTCTTACTCACTTACTCAGCCTAACTCACTGTCATTATTAGCAGACCGGTGTGGCCGTGTGGTTCTAGGCCCATCAGTCTGGAACCGTGCGACCGCTACGGTCGCAGGTTCTAATCCTGCCTCGGATGTGTGTGATGTCCTTTGGTTAGTTAGGTGTAAATAGTTCTAAGTTCTAGGGCACTGATGACCTCAGATGTTAAGTCATATAGTGCTCAGAGCCACTGTCATCATTTCATTGTGTCACTGAAACAGTGTCTCCTGTGTCACACTCACAGTACCCTTTGTTCTCTACTAGTACTTCAGTCCCCTCCCACTGTCACTCTCTCCTTCTTGCTCTCACTTACTGCTAATATCTCATTCCTTCCTTCCCATTCGTGGCATCTCTTCTCACTGATACTGTCTCGTTCTTCTTAGTTATCATTCTCGTATATACATTCACTCATCTACATTCACATTCTCTTTTTCTTTTTATCTTCTCCTTTATGCTCCCCCTTACGGACCACTGCCACTCCGTCCCTCTCTTTCTCTCACACAGCCTCATAGCCATTGCCTCTTTCGCTGATTCTGTAACACATGCATTTATTACTTTTCCGTCTCTCTGCCACTGTCACTGTCTCCTTCCCCCTCAGCATAAGAAGTCGTGACTATGAACGCATATAAAATTTTTGGGAACATTTTTCAAGGAGCTGAGGAAGGTTTAGAGCGGCAGCTGCTTCCCCCAATTTTCAGTCAGAATCTATTAAATAAACAGAAATGTATTTGCAGTTTCGTGCTTCGATGAAAGTATTTTTCTGCTGGTTTCCCTACATTTCCCTGCTGCAGCAGAGCATGTAATTCGCGTGAGAAGAGAGGTATTGATCAGTAAAATTTAGATAATTTCTTTATGCGAAACTGAAAAAAAAAAAACAAATCTAGTTTTACACATCAGACCAGATTTTAGAAGCAAAAAAGAAAATATTGCACGTGCTTCAACACTACAATCTGGGGTTCCCAGATGGTGCTGGAGACACTTAACAACGCATTTCTCAAACCGACGTTACTTTGTCGCCTCACACCGGATTTTAGTGTGAAAAAGAGTAATTTCAAACGTGTGTATCTCGGAAATGGATAAAGATATGGAGAAAATTTTAGTGTGCTTCCTGATCTGGATCTTATTAATCCGTCGCAAGAATTACTGTCATTTGCTGCGCGTAGCCGTCTCGGAATGCGAGACTGGCTTATGGTACCCAAGACACAAGTTCTTGGAGCGTTTCTCGATAGCGGATAAAGATTTTTAAAAACTGAGAAATGGTCTTTGAGGTAAATGCCTAGAGAATATACCGTTAAAATTTGAGCAATTCGTTGCAGTTATTTATTATTTAGATTTCCCGTCATATCAAATTTTTCGTGTAGAAGCCCCGAAAATTTGAACCTTTAGAAAGGTATAAAGGTATCCAGAAATATTCATGGCTATTCTAGATAAGTATCTTAAGAACATGTCATAAAAATTTCAGCCATTTGCTGTGCATAGTCATCTTGGAATCCTCGGCTGCGGTTTGATCCTCTGATGACGGCAAAAACGATTTTAGTGATGTTTTCCGAGGAAACGCCCATTAACTAATAGTGCCTCCACAAATCCGATCAATCCCACAGTAGACCACATCGATTTCAGAAAGAACCAACAGATTTGCCCCATTTGTCTACCCAGGACGAAATGTGTGATACTCATACTTTGACCCTGTACTGTAGAATAGGGACACTAAGACGATCCTTCTGTTCAGTATACAAATGTCCCTAGTCCAAGGGCTATCAGAAACGCTGGGAAAATTATGGATCTAGTTTCCTCTTCCTTTTAGCCGTTCGCAGTACGAGTACATCAAGCCTGATTTGAGGGCAGATATGATGCACGAGTTGGGATGGAAGTCATTACAGCATAGACGTTTTTCGTCGCGGCGTGACCTTTTTACGAAATTTCAGTCACCAACTTTCTCTTCCGAATGCGAAAATATTTTGTTGAGCCCAACCTACATAGGTAGGAATGATCATCAAAATAAAATAAGAGAAATCAGAGCTCGAACAGAAAGGTTTAGGTGTTCGTTTTTCCCACTCGCTTTTCGGGAGTGGAATAGTAGGGAGATAGTATGATTGTGGTTCGATGAACCCTCTGCCAAGCACTTAAATGTGAATTGCAGAGTAGTCATGTAGATGTAGATGTAGATGTAGAGGTGTTACAAGACCAGATCAACGACTCATCCAGACTGTTGCACCTGCAACTACTGAAAAGAACCAACTGTTTGTCTGGCCTCTCAACAGATATCCCTCTCTTGTGGCTGCACCTATGTTACAGTTATCTGTATCGTTGAGGGGCGCAAGCCATCCCACCGATGGCAAGGTCTATGATTCATGTGATACCCTCTGTGAGTGGATGCACTTTAATTATAACGATCCGGTGTAATACTATTACTAAAAACTGTATCATTTCTGTATCAGTTCGCCTCCTTATTTATTTAATGACCGACTTATATCACCACCTTGTACGACGCTGCCTGTTTCCTCAATAATTTTTTCACTGTATGGAGGAGTCGTACCGATTTGAAACTTCCCGGGAGCTTAAAACGGTGAGCAGGCTGGCGACTTCAGCTCCGACCCTCGCATTTAATTACAAAGTCGCCTGGTAGCTGAAGCTGGGTGCGCCTCGGCGAGTGCTGGTGTCGGCCTGGAGAGGCGGATGCAGCGGGACAATGGCGTGCAGGGGCGCCAGCGCCGTGTACGCGGCAGGCTGCGTTGTCTGCGCGCAGACGGACCACAAAGCGAGCGCGCTATGCCGGCGACGTGGCTGTGCTTGGCTGCCGACGCTGTGCGCCGGCAGATGCCGACATATTGTCGTCACAGCGCCGGCACCGGCTTGCACAGTATGCGGCGCATCCAGTGCCGTGGGAACCACGCCCAGTGGGCGGTCAGCCAAACCAGTTCGGCGTGTGCTGTACTAGCATCTCTGATTACTAAGTAGCGAAGAGCTGTTACTACACTACTGGCCATTACAAGTGCTACACTAAGGCGAAATGCAGATGATATGCGGGTATTCTTTCGACAAATATGTTATACTAGCGCTGACATGTGATTATATATTCACGCAATTTGGGTGCATAGATCCTGAGAAATCAGTACCCAGAACAACTGCTTCTGGCCCTAATAACGGCCTTCATACGGCTGGGCATTGAGTCAAACAGAGCTTGGATGGCGTGTACAGGTACATCTGCCCACGCAGCTTCAACACGATACCACAGTTCATCAAGAGTAGTGACTGCCGTATTGTGACGAGCCAGTTGATCGGCCACCATTGACCGGACGTTTTCTGTTGGTGAGAGTTTTGGAGAATGTGCTGGCCAGGCAAGCAGTCGAACATTTTCTGTACCCAGAAAGGCCTGCAAAGGAGCTGCAACATGCGGTCCTGCATTATCCTGCTGAAATGTAGCCTTTCGCAGGGATCGAATGAAGGATAGAGCCACAGGTCGTAAGAAATTTGAAATGTAACGTCCACCGTTCAAAGAGTCGTCAACGCGGTCAAGAGGTGACCGAGACTTGTAACCAATGGCACCCAATACCATCACACCGGGTGATAGCCAGTATGGCGATGACGAATACACGCTTCCAATGTGCGTTCAACGCGATGCCGCCAACGCGGATGCGGCCATCATGATGCTGTAAACAGAACCTGGATTCAACCGAGAAAATGACGTTTTGCCATTCGTTCACCCACGTTCGTCGTTGAGTACACCATCGCATCCGCTCCTGTCTATGATGCAGCGTCAAGGGTAACCGCAACCATGGTCTCCGAGCTGATAGTCCCTGCTGCTGCAGACGTCGTCGAACTGTTCTCGAAGATGGTTGTTGCCTTGCAAACGTCCCCATCTGCAGACGTGGCTGCACGATCCGTTACAGCCATGCTGATAAGATGACTGCCATCTCGACTGCTAGTGATACGAGGCTGTTGGGATCCAGCAACGCATTCCGTATTACTTTCCTACACCCACCGATTCCATATTCTGCTAACAGTCATTGGATCTTGACCAACGCGGGCAGCAATATACGATAAACCGCAATCGCGGTAGACTACAATCCTACCTTTACCAAAGTCGGAAATGTGATGGTACGCATTTTTCCTCCTTACACGAGGCATCACAACAACGCTTTACCAGGCAACGCCGGTCATCTGGTCAACTCCTGTTTGTGTTTGTGAAATCTTTTGGAAACTTTCCTCATGTTAGCACGTTGTAGATGTCACCACCGGCGCCAGCCTTGTGTGAATACTCCGAAAAGCTAATAATTTGCATATCAGAGCATCCTCTTCCTGTCGGTTACATTTCGCGTGTGTAGCACGTCATCTTCGTGGTGTAGCAATTTTAATGGCCAGTAGTGTACTAAACCGACGTTTCTTTGTAGACACGAACTCACAAGTATAGAGCACGTTCAAACTTTTAATTCGAAATCTGAGGGTGTGTTCAGTGTTTGACGTCATGCTTGTATGAGAGAAGCAGTTTCGAGAAGGATTATAATTATATTAAAATTTTGTTGGACATCACAAAGTCTTTCGTATTACTCAAACTTCAAAAGACAAAAAACGGACGTCATATCTGAACAGCTAGCTCTTTTTGTAGCTTACTCTCGTCAGCCCTCCCTCCACCAACACTTTTACCCTCCCTTGTCTACAAATTCTCCGCCCCTAGCCGCCATTTTCACTCTCCTCTATCATTAACACTTTTACTTCTTCTAATACCAATCAAGGCATTTAAAGTGCTAATCCAAATGATTACTTTTGTTGATACTGAACATTATTACTATTGAGTTTCTTTTGTAATAACTAGCTAATGTCATTCTTAATTCCTCCACTATTTATAGTCATTTCCATTGTAACTGTCCACCCCTGGTAGCTGACTGTTCAGCGCAACGTAATGTCATACATAACGGCCTGGGTTGAATTCCCGGGTGTGTTGGAGATTTTCTCCGCTCACGGACTGGGTGTTGTGTTGTCCTTATCATCATCATTTCCTCACCATCGACGCGCAAGTCGCCGAAATGGCGTAATCTCCAAAGACTTGCACCAGGCGAACGGTCTACCCGACTGGAGGCCCTAGCCACACAGCATTTCCATTCCAATTGTTACTAATGTTGTTATGATTAAGTTTGTCATTATTATTCCTTACCATTTTTAATTACTAATCCAAAATATATTTATTGTGACTGATTGTAATATTGTTTTGTATGTGTTGTTCCTGGCCATATACATGGCGAATCAGGAGGAAAGGTACGTGTTTTAATAGGTGATAGCATTAGTGATTCTGAACAAAAAACTTGATATGGACATATGCCGTACTCTGAAATGTTTCCGAGATAGAAGACGTTTAATGTAGATTTCTATTTATTTTCTGCATTATTCGTTGTCGTTGTTTACAACGTACCACAGCAGTATAGAGAAAATTGAGGTGTACATTTTGATAAAGAATGCTTGTAGTCTATCATGTCTGAAAACTACCTCAAACTGGCCTAAAAAAAGTACTTAAACTGCAGCGCACGCGCGTTGTGCGAGATTTTCAATATTCGCGTGATCTGTTCGGGCAAACTGTTAGTCGAGGACAAAAAATAAATACGACCGTTTTCTGTTCAAGATTTAATTTACTTTAATTGTGTACTGACATACGTCTTCGTTAGAGTGTGCGGCTTTCAAGTTTTTAAAGAAAACGTACAAAAGAGATTTTAAACGGTTTCTATCTCAGAAAACATTCGCTTACGGCATATGTCCAAATTAAGTGTTTGTTCAGAACCACTAATACTACCGCGTCTCAAAGCATGTATCTTTCCCCCTGACTCACCCTGTATAAGGGAGAGTCTGAAGGCTATACTGTGGTCAGGCTAAATAAATAAATATATATAATTTTCACTCCATTTTAAGCAAAAGCTAGTTTTTCACGCGGCTCAGTGTTTATGACGTCATATCTCTTTCGTACAGTGATTCAAGTTTACAGGTACAATCAGTGGCATAAGTGCGTACCATGTACAAACTGCGTTTCGAATAGAGCTAATAGTAAATAAGTAATAGATGAAGGCGCCTTGCCTGATGCAAAAGTTTTACTGCAAGAACAGGGGAATTGCAGTAAGCGATAAACTTTTTGGGTTTCATTATTTTGTGAGGACTCTCATCGTGGATATTTTTCATAACGGTTCGAAATTATGTTTACAGTTTGCTTTAAGTCGCTGTGCGATCTCATTCTCAGACACTATAAGGACAAAGACTGATTAATTGAGCGCAGTGAGTTATGCTGCCTTAAGGCGTATATACAGCTTCTTGCCCTAACATTTCGTTAGTGTGTCAAATTTTTAACGTAACTTTGTATTTCTTAACGAAAAGTATATGACAGTACTTCAAATTTTTAAATTTTGTCATTAAAAACGCGAAATACTCCAAATGAAATTTACATTGCACTTGTAAGCTCTTAGATAGGCAACTTGTAGCTACGGTGATGAACTGGTATACACGTTTAATTGAAAGGTAATATTTTGTTTCATGACAAGCTAGGATTCATCACTCAATGAACAAATGAGTCTAGAGCCATTTTATTAACTGTTGTTCTCAGTTTCGGTCGAATTAACCCATCTCCAATTTGACACTTGTGAAATAATGTCTTAATCGATTATCAGGGTAAAGTTGATCGCGACACCGAATAACAAAGTCGTTGAACCTTATCAAAAATTTATATCAAGCGAAATCCGTTTTTGTATACGTAAGGGATTTTTGTGATAACAATACGATATTACCCATTGCTCGCTATTCAGTTGGTCCAAAACATATCTACCGAAATTCTATTTTAATATAGCTGTAAGAAATCCATATTTCGAATGTTGAAACCATTTTAATCCAATACCATATATTTTGGTATAAAGGTTGCGTACGTCAACAACTCATTTGGCTAATTCAAAAATTGTTTCACATGTGACCAAATCAATGTGTGCGGAATATATAGATGCTATTGAAAGACTGTTTTGAAGAGTAGCACCTATTCAGCAGATACAGGAAGCCAGAAGGTTATGTCTTTACTCATACAAATGTAATCCAAACGCATCAGCTGCGTTAATGTTACTAAATTCTTAATCAGAACATTAAAGTGTCCGTAGTTATAAAAAAGAAGAGTAAAGACAGTTATGTAATCACGCTGAAAATTTCTGCAAGGTTAGGGAGCTGATGCATACACTGGCAGTCTTTCCACATTATGTAAAAAAAAAAGAAATCAAAATGTTTCTGAGGTGGCAAATAGGTTTGAAGCTATAATGGTGGACTAATGATACAACATTAATATATATTCGATATATTTTCGTACAAGTACAATATGTAGCAGAGTAACGATTTTTGCTAATACTAATACACTACTGACTATTAAAATTGCTACACCACGGAGATGACGTGCTACATACGCGAAAATCAACCGACAGGACGAAGATGCTGTGATATGCAAATAATTAGCTTTTCAGAGCATTCACACAAGGTTGGCGCCGGTGGCGACACCTACAACGTGCTGACATAAGGAAAGTTACCAACCGATTCCCCACACACAAGCAGAAGTTGACCGGCGTTGCCTGGTGAAACGTTGTTGTGATGCCTCGTGTAAGGAGGAGAAATGCGCACCATAACGTTTCCTACTATGATAATGGTCGGATTGTAGCCTATCGCGATTGCGGTTTATCGTATCGCTACATTGCTGCTCTCATTGGTCGAGGTCCAATGACTGTCAGCAGAATATGGAATCGGTGGGTTCAGGAGGGTAATACGGAACGTCGTGCTGGATCCCAACGGCCTCGTAACGCAAGCAGTCAAGATGACAGCCATGTTATCCTCATGGCTGTAACGGATCGTGCAGCTACGTCTCGATCCCCGAGTCAACAGATGGGGACGCCTCCTGCACGGACATTTCGACGACATTTGCAGCAGCTTGAGCCATCAGCTCGGAGACCATGGTTGCGGTTACCCTTGACGCTCCATCACAGACAGGTGCGCCCGCGATGGTGAACTCACGACGGACATGGGTACACGAATGACAGAACGTGATTTTTCGGATAAATCCAGGTTCTGTTTACAGCATCATGATGGTCGCATTCGTGTTTGGCGACATCGCGGTGAACGCACATTGGAAGCGTGTATTCGTCATCGCCACACTGGCATATCACCCGGCCTGATGCTATGGGGTGCCACTGGTTACACGTCTCGGTCACCTTTTGTTCACATTGACGGCACTTTGAACAGTGGACGTTACATTTAAGATATGTCACGACCCGTGGCTCTACTCTTTATTAGATCTCTGCGAAATACTACATTTCAGCAGGATAATGCAGGACCGCATGTTGCAGATCCTGTAGGGGCCTTTCTGGATACAGAAAATGTTCGACTGCTGCCCTGGCCAGTACATTCTCCAGATATCTCACCAATTAAAAACGTCTGGTCAATGCTGGCCGAGCAACTGGCTCGTCACAATACGCCAGTCACTACTCTTGATGAACTGTGGTATCGTGTTGAAGCTGCAGGGGCAGCTGTATCTATAGACGCCATCCAAGCTGTGGTTGACTTAATACTGAGGCGTATCAAAGCGGTTAATACAGCCAGACGTGGTTGTTATGGGTACTGATTCGTCAGGACTATGCACCCAAATTGTGTGAAAATGTAATGACATGTCAGTTCTAGTATAATATATTTGTCCAATGAATATCCGTTTATCATCAGCATTTCTTCTTGGTGTAGCAATTTTAATGGCCAGTTGTGTATAAAGGAATATACAGCTAGCCGCCACATAGCTTACTGATATTTTTAAATACATCTTTATATATTGTTTCGTAATATCTTCGTTGTGCGATATTCGCAAACACAATTTACATAGAACACGGTGTATCGCTTCAGTGCGAGCTGACTGTGGTGGATCAAATAGGTCTGCAATATTTTCGTGCATGCCCAAATTGTAGGTTGGCACTAGTTTTAAAACGATTCCAATGTCCTTCTTGACCTGCTTTTCATAGCTGTTTAGAAAATAAACTGAAGAGCCAAAGAAACTGGTACACTTGCCTAATAAAGTGTAGGGCCCCGCAGGCACGCAGAAGTGGCGCAACACGACGTGGCATGAACTCGACTAATGTCTGAAGTAGTGCTGGAGGGGACTGACACCATGAATCGTACAGGGCTGTCCATGAAACCATAGGAGTACGAGGGGGTGGAGATCAGAATAGCAAGTTGAAAGGCATACTAGATACAGTCAATAATTTTCACGTCTAGGGACTTTGCTGGCCAACTGTAGTGTTTAGATTCAAAAGAGTTTCCCTGGAGCCGATCTGTAGCAATTCGGGAGGTGTGGGGTGTCGCATTCTATGCTGGAATTGCCATAGTCTGTCGAAATGCACAATGGACATGAATGGATGCAAGTAGAGTCAACACCGACGACAAAACTATGCTTGCTCCACAAAGCACTACACAGTAATTGCCGGAGAGGATACTTAATGCCATTATATGAAATTTTTTCTTATTTCAGACGATGATACATCAGTACATGCGTTTAAGTATTTCACGTCCACCTTTGCTACAACTAAAGGTGTATACAGGGTGTTTCATCTGTATATGTGCATATCGCTATCGCATGACTTTGGTAACTCAGTGCATAAGTCTCTCAATATTCGTAATACTCAGTAGCTTTACGCTATGTTGACATATTATTCACGCAGAAATCTTCCGTACTAATCCTGATAAGTGCCGGCCGCTGTGGCCGAGTGGCTCTAGGCGCTGCAGTCCCGAACCACGCTGGTGCTACGGTCGCAGGTTCGAATCCTGCCTCGGGCATTGATGTGTGTGATGTCCTTAGGTCAGTTAGATTTAAGTAGTCCCTAGTCTAGGGGACTGACGGCCTCAGATGTTAAGTCGCACAGTTCTTAGAGCCATTTGAATCATTTTGAACCTGACAAGTCAGCAAGTTGTTTCAGAAGTGATGATCAATATTTAGGGATATGACAGGAGTGATCTTTCGGAACAAAAAAGTCAAGTAAACATGGGATCTAAAACGAGTACCTTAAAAGCTAAGAGCAATTCTTGATGTTCGATACTGTAAACAAATCTCTTCTGCTGCAAGCTCTTTGCTTACCTTATTTTGGGAAGTAGTGGTGTGGACCAAGGCAAGAAAAAAATGTCCAGTAAACATGTGAGCTGAAATGCATACCTTAAACGTGACGAGAACTTCGTCATTACAAGAGTTGTGTTTCAATACAGCGGAGATAAACAAGGGCTCAAAGCTCTTAAGATATGCATTTCAGAGTATATGTTTACTGGAAATTTTTCTTCTTTGGTCCATACTTCCATTTCACAAAATATGGAAAGAAAGAGCCTGAAGTAGAAGAGACTTGTTTCACAGTATCGAAAATAAATAACTGCTCATAGTTCTTAAGATATGCGTCTTAGAGCCGACGATTACTTGACTTTTTTCATTCAAATGATCATCCCTGAATATTGGCCATAACTTCCGAAACACATTGTAGACAACCATGTTGTCTGCGTTTTTCGTTTATAAAAGATTTTTTTCATTTTCACTTTCGATTCTAGATATACACTCCTGGAAATGGAAAAAAAGAACACATTGACACCGGTGTGTCAGACCCACCATACTTGCTCCGGACACTGCGAGAGGGGGCTGTACAAGCAATGATCACATGCACGGCACAGCGGACACACCAGGAACCGCGGTGTTGGCCGTCGAATGGCGCTAGTTGCGCAGCATTTGTGCACCGCCGCCGTCAGTGTCAGCCAGTTTGCCGTGGCATACGGAGCTCCATCGCAGTCTTTAACACTGGTAGCATGCCGCGACAGCGTGGACGTGAACCGTATGTGCACTTGACGGACTTTGAGCGAGGGCGTATAGTGGGCATGCGGGAGGCCGGGTGGACTTACCGCCGAATTGCTCAACACGTGGGGCGTGAGGTCTCCACAGTACATCGATGTTGTCGCCAGTGGTCGGCGGAAGGTGCACGTGCCCGTCGAACTGGGACCGGACCGCAGCGACGCACGGATGCACGCCAAGACCGTAGGATCCTACACAGTGCCGTAGGGGACCGCACTGCCACTTCCCAGCAAATTAGGGACACTGTTGCTCCTGGGGTATCGGCGAGGACCATTCGCAACCGTCTCCATGAAGCTGGGCTACGGTCCCGCACACCGTTAGGCCGTCTTCCGCTCACGCCCCAACATCGTGCAGCCCGCCTCCAGTGGTGTCGCGACAGGCATGAATGGAGGGACGAATGGAGACGTGTCGTCTTCAGCGATGAGAGTCGCTTCTGCCTTGGTGCCAATGATGGTCGTATGCGTGTTTGGCGCGCAGGTGAGCGCCACAATCAGGACTGCATACGACCGAGGCACACAGGGCCAACATCCGGCATCATGGTGTGGGGAGCGATCTCCTACACTGGCCGTACACCTCTGGTGATCGTCTAGGGGACACTGAATAGTGCTCGGTACATCCAAACCGTCATCGAACCCATCGTTCTACCATTCCTGGACCGGCAAGGGAACTTGCTGTCCCAACAGGACAATGCACGTCCGCATGTATCCCGTGCCACCTAACGTGCTCTAGAAGGTGTAAGTCAACTACCCTGGCCAGCAAGATCTCCGGAACTGTCCCCCATTGAGCATGTTTGGGACTGGATGAAGCGTCGTCTCACGCGGTCTGCACGTCCAGCACGAACGCTGGTCCAACTGAGGCGCCAGGTGGAAATGGCATGGCAAGCCGTTCCACAGGACTACATCCAGCATCTCTACGATCGTCTCCATGGGAGAATAGCAGCCTGCATTGCTGCGAAAGGTGGATATACACTGTACTAGTGCCAACATTGTGCATGCTCTGTTGCCTGTGTCTATGTGCCTGTGGTTCTGTCAGTGTGATCATGTGATGTATCTGACCCCAGGAATGTGTCCATAAAGTTTCCCCTTCCTGGGACAATGAATTCACGGTGTTCTTATTTCAATTTCCAGGAGTGTACATACAGTACGTATCCCAAGATATTGAAGAATTGTTCTTTGTTGATCTACACCCTTGCATACCTCCACATGCTGCAACCGAACTCTATCTTCAAAGTTTTGGAGGTTTTCTAGTATTTTGGTAGGTAGGACTATATAGAAAAGTAGCTGGAAGGTGTTGCTAAATGTTGCAAATAATTTTTATTTTCATTTTCGCCGTGGTTTCCATTTCTGTATAAAGGACATATAGTATATAGTAGTTCGTTACAGTGTAACAGAATTTGATTTGATTTCCTGTCATCCTTTGTGTCTGTGTCTTCACTGTACTGAAGATATTTCCACAACAGTGTCAATATCGGTAGTACGTTCTGTGTGTCTTGTTTAGAAAATAACTTGCTCGGTTCTGTCTCGTGTTTGTTCTACCGGCAATGTTAGCTGTACGATAACAACGATACACCACAGTGTGAGATGATTTACTGATAAAGAGTTGGCCGACATCACCTCGTGTGTGGGTTCGCCGAATGCAATGAAAGAGCGTCCAACGACGCTACGCTGAGCTGTTCCTGCAGTGAAAGTAACCACGTCGCAGCATTTTTGCATCTGACGTTGTTGCACGTTTTGTGATTGCAGATTGCAGGCTTCGCACTTCTGCGAAGGTATTTTCACAGAAACTAACGTAATGATTTACGTTCATTACCGCAATACTCCGTAACTAGTACTGGAGACCACGGGGATCTTACAACGCAACACTGAGAAAATATCCCTCAAAAATTCTCTGGACGTTTATCAGAGGATTTAGGTTCACCAGATAGATCCGAAACCAAAAGTATATCTATATTTGATATCAGACCAGTGACAGTATTTGTTTGAACAAAGCGAGCAACTTATAGGAGAAAAAGTAGTTATTTCTAATAGTTGCGAAGACGAATTTCAAATGTTTAAAGTGAATGCATAACTACTACGGACACCGTAGCCAAGCAGATGAGGAACTAACTACATGGCTTTCTGTTTTTCGCATGATAGTTGCGAGAGGTACCTGCTGGAAGGATCAAAAATATAACACTACCCTCTTCTAATGCCACTTTTAAAAATGTAGCGAACAGATTTTCAACAGTAAAACGTCGCTACATGGTTGATTTTACAAAGGAACTTTTGTTAAATTACTAAAATGAGACGCGGGGAAGGTCGGAGATGGTATAGTATTATTGAAACGCAACTGAACAAAGGGTGAGCACAGTAGACTCCTGTACAGAACCACAGGGCATTTAGTAGACCTAATCGTACCACCGACATAGAAATCTTGATAAAACCAGAGAATTAACAGACACAAATGTTCGAGAAGAATAAGCAATAATACAGCTGCTTGAACTTGGTTCATCAGGAAGAAACCCAGTGGGGACCCATATAAAACGATCTGACACCATGTGCACACATTCGTAAAGAGTCACTGGTTTGATTTAAAACATTAAACTTCCAAATTACGGGACATGATATACAAACAATACTGAAGCAACTTAAGCTAAGGAGAAACATTGTGGAGACCTTAGTAGTGACGTGAACCACATGAAAGAGTATCTCATACTAAGGGCGCGTAGTTAAAAAAAATGTTGACTTAATTCTGAAAATTGCAGTCGGAAAATATCGGGTATGGTACACTATTGAAGTTATTTAAGGTAAAAAGTCTTGTCTGAGACCATGAACCACACAAAAATCTATCTACCAAAATGTAACTACATTTACAGAACACATCGATTTTATTGAGAAAATAAAGATCACGAGGTGTAAAATATGATATTACATCACTTTCTAGGCAAAAATTAAGTCAGAAAAGACAAAAACAGATTAACACTCTTGGACAACCTTACGTTACTAACAACCCTGGACAAAAACGACCACCGTTAGTGCCAGCCATCATACATGATTGGACAGGACCTTAATGCTTAATGACGTCATATATTCTGTACTATTTGTCGTAAAATGTTACGACTTTGCAGGTACAATTAGAATACACGCGGGAACCGTCTTCAAGATCTGTGCAAATAGAGTTGGTAATGAATAGTAATACATTTGAACATCATGTCTGATGTGACAGTTTTGCTGCGTAAACAGTGAATATGTAGTATGCCTTTATCGTTTCGTCAGTTTATGACAGTTGTCAGTGAGAGCATATTTTCTAAAGGTTCGAAGTTATTTATAAGATTTGTTACAAGACTACGTGCTGTCACTCTAAAATACTGGATGAATAAATTCTGGGCATTTGCCCATGGTACATTACACTTTCTTTTTACCCATAAACCCACTCTAAAAAACTCTATCGACTTGTACAAAGCTTGGTACACATGCCAATTGCTACCTGGAAAGAAACACTGTTTGGGTAAGAAATTTCTACTGCCCAAAGAAGTGGTGTTGGGGGTAAAAAGGAAGTGTAATGTACCATGCTCTATATACAAGGTGTTACAAAAAGGTACCGCCAAAATTTCAGGAAACATTCCTCACACACAAAGAAAGAAAATATGTTGTGTGGACATGGGTCCGGAAACGCTTACATTCCATGTTAGAGCTCATTTTATTACTTCTATTCAAATCACATTAATCATGGAATGGAAACACACAGCAACAGAAAGTACCAGCGTGACTTCAAACACTTTGTTACAGGATATGTTCAAAATGTCCTCCATTAGCGAGGATACATGCATCCAACCTCCGTCGCATCGAATCCCTGATGCGCTGATGCAGCCCTGGAGATTGGCGTATTGTATCACAGCCGTCCACAATGCGAGCACGAAGAGTCTCTACATTTGGTACCGTGGTTGCGTAGACAAGAGCTTCCAAATGCACCCTTAAAGGAAAGTCAAGAGGGTTGCGGTCAGGAAAGCGTGGAGGCCACGGAATTCGCCTCTACCACTCCATCGGTCACCGAATTTGTTGTTGAGAAGCGTACGAACACTTCGACTGAAATGTGCAGGAGCTCCATCGTGCATGAACCATATGTTGTGTCTTACTTGTAAAGGCACGTGTTCTAGCAGCACAGGTAGAGTATCCCGTATTAAATCGTGATAACGTGCTCCATTGACGTAGGTGGAAGAACTAAAATGAGCTCTGACATGGAAATTATGCGTTTCCGGACACATGTCCACATAACATGTTTTCTTTATTTGTGTATGAGGAATGTTTCCTCAATGTTTGGTCGTACCTTTTTGTAACACCCTGTGTGTGTGTGTGTTTGTGTGTGTGTGTGTCTCCAGTGTCTCCTCCTAAACCACTGGATCGATTTCAGCCAACTTTGCTTGCTCTACGATAATAAGCAAGTTGGGGGGGGGGGGGTGAGGGGAGGGGGGGTGGCTAGAATCTCCTAGCGTTCACAGCAGCTGAATACGGGCAAGAAAGTGGTTTTTGAACCCCTGATATTTAGGCTGCCCTGTATGAGACGTGATTTGGGGACAATGCCAGCACACCGTCACTGGCTACACGTGTCGATGGGCATGGCTGAGAAGTGAAATGGGGAAACAGGAGGTAGATAGAGAGGGGGGAAGATCGGTGGACAGCCAAATGAGGGATGAGGAGATGAAGAGGGGCAGCAGGAGATGGATAGAGAGAGGGGGTGGAGGGGATGGACAGAGAGAGTGGGAAGGAAGAGATGGACAGTGAGTGTTTGGAGGAGGGTGAGATGGAAGAGAGGTGGGTGGCAGAGGTGGACAGGGAGAGGGGTGAGTGGGGGTAGGAGGGGATTTACAGAGAGAAGTTAGAGTAGGCAAGATAAAGGGAGAAAGAATAGGACATAGATATGGTGAATAAGAGAACACTCAGGAGGAAGGTGGATGTGCAGAAGGGTAGTGGCAGTTGGAAAAGGTGGTGGTGGTGGAGGAGATAGAGGTAGAGCAGGAGCAGGAGGAGAAGGACGAAGAGGAGATGGTCAGATACATGTGGGGAAGTCAGAGACTGGAATTCATCCAGCAAATAATTGAGGACATAGGTTTGCAAGTGCTACTCTGAGCTGAAGAGTTTGGCACAGAAGAGGAATTCGTGGCGGGCCACATCAAACCAGTCAAAAGACTGATGCCTCCAAAAGTAAGCCGCGCGGTCTCAGGCGTCTTGCCACGATTCGCGCGTCTCCCTCCGTTGGAGGTTCGAGCATGGGTGTGTGTGTTGTCCTCAGCGTAAGTAAGTTTAAGTTAGATCAAGTAGTGTGTAAGCTTAGGGACCGACGACGTGAGCAGTTTGGTCCCATAAGACCCTACAAATTTTCCAAAAACAACGAATATTGACCTACAGTGAGAAGTGAAAATCTGTGACAGTCCCTGAATTCAAGTCAGATTTTCTGTGAGTCGTTTCAACCATGATGTGATCTGAGGACCCCTGC
Organism: Schistocerca gregaria; assembly: GCF_023897955.1. Classification (NCBI taxonomy): domain Eukaryota; kingdom Metazoa; phylum Arthropoda; class Insecta; order Orthoptera; family Acrididae; genus Schistocerca; species Schistocerca gregaria. Next base: position 924,651,324 of record NC_064922.1, on the reverse strand, counting down.
AGACTTGGCTCAGACGAACGTTGCCACTGATGTTTCCATTTAAGATTTCCGAACACTGGTGCGAGAGCAAGTCACATCTCTCCAGCGACTTCGTTTTCAAGTGGAGATTATATGGTAATAGTGCTAGAAAGCTGACGCCTAACATCAGCAACAAAGTTTGTGGTCAAATTTACACGATTCCGAACTGGCAGAAGTTTCATTCATCACAACTTCACTACAATGCAGATTCAGCATATCTGTAAGACTTGCACTAATTTGATTTCATTACATTGCATCTTCATTGTTTTCGTCTCCATTGATGCATTATTTTAATTAGAGTGCGTTAATTAATTTTATATGGTACTATGTTCGTAAAATCAGTGGGACGTTGTATGTTACAGGAAAATAGGTAATTGATAGATGGAATTCAGTGGTAGAAAAGAAAGGAATACAGTATAATCTTTTCCTCCTTGCATCCTTCTAGCCTTTATTTTGGTTACACGCCGGTACGAAACAAATTTCAGGTCACAACTCTCCTGCAAGTACCGTAGTTTTCCATATTGTTCTGACTTTGTCTTACGTGTTATTCCTGCGCTTGCGAATTATAGGCCAGCGAAAGATATTTCGTCTCGTTCACATCCGTCTGTTCAAAGCTATAACAATTGACGCGGTAGCGCCATTTTTTTTCCCCCACACCGATTTACGACAGCCGATTGATTTGGACGTGGTGTGGGTAGGGAGAACGGATATTCGAAGTTTATGGGGTCACAATTTGTCCCGACGGCAGGACCTGAAACTGTGATAGCTCCCATTTGCGAATGTTGTCGTCTAGAGGGCTGGCGGTATACCTGTCGACACTGCAAATCACGAGCATCTTTCTAAGGGGCTTCGACGAACGGATTAATCCTACATCTCTGCTCCGCTACATATGATAAGATTTATTTACTGTAACTTGCTCCTTCTCTTGTCGACGCGCAACTACTAAATAGCTACTTAAAATATTCTCCCGTGAGGAGAAATGTGACAATGAATTGCACGTTGCAAACGTTCGGTCTCTAGCAAAAGGAGGGTTAGAGTTGCTGATACGATTGGCTAAGATACTGGATACAATACTCGCTAGGAAGTAGTTTATTCTAGAGTGGAAATAAGTTACCTGCGCCCATCCATGAACCGTGAACCTTTGTTACGTTTAGGAGTTTGCGTGCCTAAACTATAAAAGGTACGGCAGAGGCTGTCAGTTTGGATAGGTATGTACTGAGACGCATATTGATGTAGGGGTGAGCTAAGGGACAGCAGCCTTTTCGGTACTTCCTAGGGTGACAGACTATGTGATTGGCTCTGTAACATTAGCCAACGTACGATAACAACATGATATTGTATTATTCTGAATTACCATGCAAAGTTCCTTCGGACAGGCAGTAACGTATTTATCCGCTGACAGGGGGAAAGCGACTTTGAAGCAAAAAGGTCGCACCTCTACGAAAATATACGTAATGATCTTACGAGTACAGGTAGTAGACGCATGCTCGACGACATATGGAAGTTTGGTTCTGGCCGTGAATCGTGCACGGATAGCCAAATGTTTAACCTGCCTGTTCGTGATAAGCGGGAAATCCAGCTTTGAGTCCCAGTCCGGTACAAGTTTCAGTGTCATCATTCCATTCTACAGCTGATGGTTGTCCGTATTCATGGTTGCGAATACACTTAAAGAATTACGAACAGCTCGGGTAGTACAGTATTTGTGTCTCCCCAGGACGCATGATCTACTGTATGGCTAAATGATAGTGATGTCGTATTGGGTAAAATTGTCCCTCATTCCGATCTCAGGGCGAGAACGACTTAGCAGTCTATTGTCGTCGAGAAGGAGCAGTGTTGACATTCTACAGGTCCGATGGTGTCATGACACGCTCTCTTGGATAAGCGAGTTTGACGATGGTGCATCGTGGGATGGTCTAATGATGGTACTTGGTACCGGAACCGCTTGTCAGTACGGAGCAAGTAATTTTGTTTGTTTGTGTTTGTCATTGTTCAAACCAATAATGTTCTGGGAATATGCGACAGCTACCAACAATAGTATCAAATATGAATAATGGACGATTGGGTCTAACAATGAACTAGAAAATAAGAATTTGGGTGAACAGTAATCACAGGACCGTGAATTAATCATCACAGAAAACATACAAAACCACTACCACCCATTGTAGTGCAAGTATATATGCTTACTAGCTCTGCTCATGATGAACAGATAGAAGAAATAAATGATAAAACCAAAGAAATTATTCTCTACATTAGATGATACAAAGTTTCATTGCAATAGGAGGCCAGTAATGGAAAAAATAAAAGGAAGCCGAGGATAACATTATCAGAAGAAAAGAGGTGTAAGCTGCATGATAGTATTTTCAACAGAGCATGATTCAGTCTTTGCTAACACTTGAATTAAGATTAATAATAAAAGAAATTCATGTACTTGGAACTGACCTAGAGACACCAGAAGATTTCATGTAGATTGTGAAAGGAACACACAAAATGTTGTACAAAGGAAACAATCCTAAAGGGATTACAGAGGAAGATGATTCAAATGGTTCAAATGGCTCTGAGCGCTATGGGACTTAACAGCGGAGGTCATCAGTCTCCTAGTACTTTGAACTACTTAAACCTAACTAACCTAAGGACACCACACACGTCCATGCCCGAGGCAGGATTCGAACCTGCGACCGTAGCGGTCGCGCGCTTCCAGACTGAAGCGCCTAGAACCGCTCGGCCACTCCGGCTGCCAGAGGAAGAAGAAAAGAAAGTAAATGGTGATGTGATAGATCTATTACTGTGAGAAAAATTTGAAAGAGAACTGAAAGACAGCAGTCACCTGGAGTGCCCAACATACATAAAAAATCATTAACGTGCTTGGGACAACCATACATGATTATTTGGGAACTGGAATAGAAATAAAAGTTAAAGGACCAAAAATAAACATTAAATATTAGCGATGACATTGTAATTCCGTCGGAGACCGCAGCAGCCCCGGAAAATCAGTTGAACAGAGCTTGTAGAGGTTTCAATGTGAACATAAAGACAAATAAAACAAGAGTACTATCACGTAGCCGATTTAAAGAATGCGATGGTGAGAGAATTAGATAAGGAAATGATACACTACAAGTATTACAAATGTTTTGATATCTGAGTAGGAAAATGACTGATGCTGGCCGAAGAAGAGATAATATAAAATGCAGGCTGTCAGTAGCAAAAAAAGAGTTTCTGAAAAAGAATAATATATTGACATCGATTATAAACTTAAGAGATGACAAATCTTCTCAGAAAGCATTTTGAAAACAGAATAATGAACACCTTTACTCTTATGAGTAACTGCAGTGCGGTCTTGGTAAAAGTTGCAGATAACTTTCTGCTCTCTGTATATTATGCTTGCTACCTTCGGAATTACAATTAGTTTTAAACTATATTTTTAATAAATAAACCTGATTAGAAACCGGTTATCGGCATCCCCAGAAGAGGCAGCAGAACGATAACTTTAAAGTATATATGTCATAGCTGCGATATTCGTGAATTTGTTCATATTCTTTTTTTCATTGTTGGGGGCTCCAGAAGCTGCAGACTCTACGTACAATAAACATTTGATTCATCATTGCAGCCTGCCAAACAATGGCGCATTTATTTGATTTTGTTCATCGTCAATCCGGTTCTTTTCTTAACTTCTGAATATATTGGCGTTTAAGTACTGTCACCGTAAGCAGGTGCGAATAATGTGGGATATTTTGAGGTGTGTGGCTGGTGGATACCTCCGCCAGCAGCAATTCAAGCGTCTAATTTCGCGTCTACATATTCTCTGTCCAGACCGTAACAGCCAAAAATTGATTGATATATAAACTCTCCTTTGATCCGAGTGCTACTACCTCTCCTTTCTTGAAGGAAAGGATGTACCGCACAGCTCCGTGATAAGGAATGAAGAATAACACAGTCATTAATAATGTACACCGTGTTTTCCGAAGATTGTGGGTTAGGTGAATCCAGGTATCATTTTCAGGATGAAACAATTTAGAAATGAAAGAAACTGCCTCCCTTTCCAGAAGATATATTGTAAAATCTTTTACAAAAATATTTATCATTGTCTGACATAGACGCACGGAGAGAAAGAGAGAGATAGCTGAAAAGTGACAAATTTGGGGGCGGTTTAAGAAAACATTAGAATACAGATATATGTTCACATTTGTTTTCATACATTTCTGTCTTCGGCGCGGGCGTCCTTATATTGCACCTTTGTCCTGCACCCACTATATGACATATACTTTATGGCTAAACAAAAATATCTGTCAAGTAAACCACTTCTGGGCTGATGTTCGAATGAATTCTTTCCCATCACTTTAAATTGTATAGACTTCTCTGGCTCTTAATACTACGTCTGGTGATGCAGGATTAAACGAACGTCATTGTTTCATTTAATCACTTTCTGATATCCGTCATATGAAAGCAGTCTCCGAGTTACCGCCATTATCACCAACTTTCAACTGAAATACGTAAAAGCAAAGCCATTAATTTTGGCCCTAGGCAATTAAACTGAAAACACTGTTATAGGTCCACGAAAAATGTTGCTAGTTAATGTTAGCTCGGCTCTTTCGAAGCATGCTCCTCGAATAGCAGCAGCCATTCACTGCGACAGTTTTGGACACACAATTGAAACCAACTTCCGAAAACTTCCCGCTGCGCCCGTGCTATATCATTGTCTATACAAAACCCAGACCGCCCTTGTCTGCCATGTTCTAAGCCGCCGTTATTCACTTTGCCCTCAAGTTCGGGGAATATTTTTGAAGGAGAAGATTTATTCTTCAGGCGTAATTAAAAATGTAAAAAATAAAGCCCTTTTCTTGCTTGTTTTGTTACCAATAGTGAGAAGAGACATTCGAGAAGGGACATTTGCCTCAATTTTTTTCAGAATAGGCTGTATCAATTCGATTAAATTTCTACAAAGCGACTTTTCACACAGTTATAAGCTCTTATCGGTGATTTCTAGGAAATGGTTTCTGTAGCTGTACTGAAAGTTATTCTGTGCCCATTTGGTTCGTCCCGTGTTATACTTTTTTCATAGTACATCTGGTATTCTGTTGCAGAACTTGCCTCTGGGCGACTGAACATCGTATTAAAATAAGGAGTGGAATCCCGTCTACGTCTTCCATGTTTCTTTGCTATGTTTTAATTCTGTTTGTGTCTCAGTTGAAATAAAAACGCAAAAGCGGCAAACACAGAATCTGGATAAGCAACAGATTATATACACAACCAGGCAGTCTATGATAGCAGTGCTATATGACAGATCAACGGTCTAGTTCGTCTTATACAAGTATTTCACTGCCAAAATTTAATCGTAGAACCTACAAGAAACTTTGTTTGATGACATGTGTGTAGATAAGACAAGTTTCTGCAGCGGCGACGAAGGAGATAGAAATCAGGTCTCATTTAGATATAAAAACATGTGAAATTCATGAAACCTTTAATCATAGAATGTAGGCTTTCACTTTTGTCACTTTGAAGACATTTTGGATTTACAGGGACGTAAAATTTTGCATTGCAGAAACGCTACCCAGCAGGTAGGTCTTCCATCACATAAACAGTCAACTAAAGTATTTAGTTTGAACGAGCATTTGAAAAAAAATACTGGTTGGAACGTTGTAGTAATAGCGAACAATCGTTTATAGCCAACAACTGGCTGTTTATAATTTTCTCTTGGGTGCTTAAAGGCCATGTGTGACGCCCAAACGTAGGTATTACAACGAGAACATGAGAAATGCTTAAAACGCTTCTGAGATGTGGAACAGGCAAAGAATGGAACATGTGATATGGGCATGTGGAAAGGCATATGCTGGATTCTAAGGAGGAAAAGAACTTTGGTACGACAATTAATGAGAACAGACTGTACGATACAGACGCAGGAATGGTGACTGGAAAGAAGACCAGAGGCAGAAGATGATTTCAGGCAACTGACGACCACACTATAAATGCATCATACGTGGTTGCGAAAAGGATGGCGGAAAACACGATGAGCGGCGAATGCTGAAAATGCATTGGTGAGTCTGCCTAAGATAGAACTTCTCGTCAAAATCAACAGTAGAATGCCACATACGCTGGATATTCGAGAAGTGTCGAAATTCAGCACGCGAAAGCTGAGTTGTGTTCCGAACTCTAGCAGTGTGAAAATAATTTAGTAATTAAATGTTGGCACGAAGCTAATTAACGTCACCTTGCTTGTTTTGCGTTAACGAAAACGCTGTGTTTGCGTGTATATCGAGTGATATTAGTATTAGGGCTCCTGGCAGCAATTAGTTTTTCAGTTTTATAGCAGTGATCACACAGGAAATGTTTTCAGGAAAGATAGGGGTTTCAGTGCAGAGCTGTCTATGTTCTCTGGTAATGAACCACATATTCAACCTGTCGTGTATACTGCAAACGAGCGTTTACGGAACATACTTGCTGGACACTGTACAGAATGCTGAACAATAATTTTTAACTAACAACTGGCTGTTTATTGTCATGTCTCAGGTGTGTAAAGGCCTGTTATTGCTTTCAGTTCAGAGGTTACATTAGAGCCCATTTCTTAGTGTGTGCCGCGGGGCAGAGTTTGCGTCGTTGCTCGTTCGTACTCTCTCTCTCTCTCTCTCTCTCACTCTCTTTCATTGTCCACCTACCTCAGTACGGCTTCCTTACGACGTCCCTTCACTCTGCAGTAGTAGATACTCACTAGGCCGTGTAAAGCAGCGTTGATGAAACCACAGTTCCTGTAAGTTCATTTTAACAAATTTCGGGTGGTGGGTATATGCAGTTTAGCTGCAGTAAGCCTTCGGAAATTTTAGTAAACTCGTTTTTTTCCTTAAGGAAGCTCATACATTTGCTATCAAGTCCGAATTTACTATTTATAACTGCTCTACTATTCGCATCTCACAGTCTGTACAAAATGTTCTCACCCGAAAAAAGCAGCCAGAATATCTACCGGTCCGACCCTATTAATGTTTCATCTGACAGTTACTGACACACTACTACACCGAGTTGAAACTTCGGTTGTATCAGTGGTATTAAAAGTTAGAATTGCTCACCCAAGTATTCCATAAAGCATACGGAATATGCCACGCGGAATTTCGCTAAGACCGAAATATGACTCGCTCATAACACATCAATTAATTAATCAAATTGTCCTCACAATGCAGTCTGGTCCCTTTAAACACACAAACCCACCCTCCTCACAGTGTTTGTTACTTAAACTCCCTAACTCACTACACTTTCTACCTGAAATGAACTCAACAGTTCATTTTACAAGTTTTTTCTCAGCGACATTCAGCATGATGTTACACCTACGAAGGTTGGCGAGCGACTCTCTCGAGGCCACCTCTCTCTATGCCTATCTAACATCTGCATGCGGGAACAGCTTAATTCTCATTGGTTAATGGTTTGACTGACCAATCAGAATGATCCTTCTAGATCATTCTCTTGGCAAAACTTGCCCGAGCCAATCACTAATCAGAAAATCATTTAGTTTCATCATTTCAGTTTCATAAGTTTTTACATAAAATAGTATTAAGTTTTTACGTATGTCCCACAGACACTCTCTCATTCACTCCCGTGTATACCCACAACACAATGATAATACATTTGAATACGTTTTACACTACGGAATGCAGTGTAATTAAAGTTTTGAAAAAACGAATCCAGTTAAGTGATTTTATACACTGAGAACTCTATTTATGACCTTAGAAGGTAATAAAAGACAATCTGCTATTGTTCCTAACTGAGTTTTGAAACATAAGTGTCGGTTTTTGGATATTTACGTAATTTTCTCAATCTCCGGAACCATAAGAAAAAAAATTTGAACATCTTACAGGATCCTTTACATAATAACAGGAAATGGTATACCAAGTTTGAACAAAATCTGATGATAATTACTACAGTTTATTTAGATTCGTTGGAGGTATTAATTTACTTTCCTAGGTGTTACTTGAGAAGTTCTCACGTCTAGTAACATGAGCTGTGCTCTGAGCCATAGCGAAGACAATCCTGCAGTCACCAGGCTATAAATGTGTCTCCTTAAAAAAAACTGGTGAGCTGAAAATAAAATGAATGTACACTCCTGGAAATGGAAAAATAACACATTGACACCGGTGTGTCAGACCCACCATACTTGCTCCGGACACTGCGAGAGGGCTGTACAAGCAATGATCACACGCACGGCACAGCGGACACACCAGGAACCGCGGTGTTGGCCGTCAAATGGCGCTAGCTGCGCAGCATTTGTGCACCGCCGCCGTCAGTGTCAGCCAGTTTGCCGTGGCATACGGAGCTCCATCGCAGTCTTTAACACTGGTAGCATGCCGCGACAGCGTGGACGTGAACCGTATGCAGTTGACGGACTTTGAGCGAGGGCGTATAGTGGGCATGCGGGAGGCCGGGTGGACGTACCGCCGAATTGCTCAACACGTGGGGCGTGAGGTCTCCACAGTACATCGATGTTGTCGCCAGTGGTCGACGGAAGGTGCACGTGCCTGTCGAAGTGGGACTGGACCGCAGCGACGAACGGATGCACGCCAAGACTGTAGGATCCTACGCAGTGGCGTAGGGGACCGCACCGCCACTTCCCAGCAAATTAGGGACACTGTTGCTCCTGGGGTATCGGTGAGGACCATTCGCAACCGTCTCCATGAAGCTGGGCTACGGTCCCGCACACCGTTAGGCCGTCTTCCGCTCACGCCCCAACATCGTTCAGCCCGCCTCCAGTGGTGTCGCGACAGGCGTGAATGGAGGGACGAATGGAGACGTGTCGTCTTCAGCGATGAGAGTCGCTTCTGCCTTGGTGCCAATGATGGTCGTATGCGTGTTTGGCGCCGTGCAGATGAGCGCCACAATCAGGACTGCATACGACCGAGGCACACAGGGCCAACACCCGGCATCATGGTGTGGGGAGCGATCTCCTACACTGGCCGTACACCTCTGGTGATCGTCGAGGGGACACTGAATAGTGCACGGTACATAAAAACCGTCATCGAACCCATCGTTCTACCATTCCTAGACCGGCAAGGGAACTTGCTGTTCCAACAGGACAATGCACGTCCGCATGTATCCCGTGCCACCCAACGTGCTCTAGAAGGTGTAAGTCAACTACCCTGGCCAGCAAGATCTCCGGATCTGGCTCTCATTGAGCATGTTTGGGACTGGATGAAGCGTCGTCTCACGCGGTCTGCACGTCCAGCACGAACGCTGGTCCAACTGAGGCGCAAGGTGGAAATAGCATGGCAAGCCGTTCCACAGGACTACATCCAGCATCTCTACGATCGTCTCCATGGGAGAATAGCAGCCTGCATTGCTGCGAAAGGTGGATATACACTGTACTAGTGCCGACATTGTGCATGCTCTGTTGCCTGTGTCTATGTGCCTGTGGTTCTGTCAGTGTGATCATGTGATGTATCTGACCCCAGGAATGTGTCAATAAAGTTTCCCCCTCCTGGGCCAATGAATTCACGGTGTTCTCATTTCAATTTCCAGGAGTGTATTTCCCTGACAGTGAACAGTTTAATGATGTTTATAAGAAAGTCGTGTTTCCATGTATGCGTGTAACTCACGAATTCATTTTGTTGGATGAACAGTTACCGACAATTGAAATGCTCAAAGTTCGATGGCTGTGACAGAACTGTGGACGACTATGAATGTCATAGATCTTACAAGGTGTGATGCCTATTTGAATGCAACACTGACTTACTTTTTAAAACTATCTTGACATTGGCCGGTGTACTTGAAAATTTCCTTCCACTTGGTAGCAAAACGTACGAACTGGATCCAGCTGATTGTTTGACTTCACTTGATTTAGAAACAACATTACAATTATTTCCGCATTGTGCCAGAGGTGGTATTGTTTGCTGCTCACACAGATAATAGTTATGGTGTTGTAAGCAGTAGATTCAGCTGTGATTATAATGAAGGTAACGGTGACTCTTACATCAAATGCTGCCTGATAAAAAGAAGGGCAGCCAGAAGGAATGGTCGTATGTGGAGGTAACTTGGCACACGCACAATGCATGGGCGGTCGCGTAAATGTTTAGAATGGCAAATCCGTGTGACAGGTAGAACGGCCACAAGAGTGTGTTAGTCTTGTTCGTCTTTAGTGTTGTTACCACGCCTGTTAGGTTGTACAAGGAGCGTGCAAAGCGTCAGATGTTCAGTATCACTGTGAAGGACACTCAAGTGCGGCGTATTCGTGTGAGACACCGTTATCAGCGCCTCGCAGAGTTTGAAAGTGGCTTCATTGTGTATCTCCTTTTAGCCGGCTGCACGAATTGTGCTATATCCGGGTATTTGGGCCATTGAGATGTACAGTGGCCCTATGTTGGACTACATGCGAACGTACAGGGTGTTTCAAAAATGACCGGTATATTTGAAACGGCAATAAAAACTAAACGATCAGCGATAGAAATACACCGTTTATTGCAATATGCTTGGGACAACAGTACATTTTCAGGCGGACAAACTTTCGAAATTACAGTAGTTACAATTTTCAACAACAGATGGCGCTGCAAGTGATGTGAAAGATATAGAAGACAACGGAGTCTGTGGGTGCGCCATTCTGTACGTCGTCTTTCTGCTGTAAGCGTGTGCTGTTCACGATGTGCAAGTGTGCTGTGGACAACATGGTTTATTCCTTAGAACAGAGGATTTTTCTGGTGTTGGAATTCCACCGCCTAGAACACACTGTTGTTGCAACAAGACGAAGTTTTCAACGGAGGTTTAATGTAACCAAAGGACCGAAAAGCGATACAATAAAGGATCTGTTTGAAGAATTTCAACGGACTGGGAACGTGACGGATGAACGTGCTGGAAAGGTAGGGCGACCGCGTACAGCAACCACAGAGGGCAACGCGCAGCTAGTGCAGCAGGTGATCCAACAGTGGCCTCGGATTTCCGTTCGCCGTGTTGCAGCTGCGGTCCAAATGACACCAACGTCCACGTATCGTCTCGTGCGCCAGAGTTTACACCTCTATCCATACAAAATTCAAATGCGGCAACCCCTCAGCGCCGCTACCATTGCTGCACGAGAGACATTCGCTAACGATATAGTGCACAGGATTGATGACGGCGATATGCTTGTGGGCAGCATTTGGTTTACTGACGAAACTTATTTTTACCTGGACGGCTTCGTCAATAAACAGAACTGGCGCATATGGGGAACCGAAAAGCCCCATGTTGCAGTCCCATCGTCCCTGGATCCTCAAAAAGTACTGGTCTGGGTCGCCATTTCTTCCAAAGGAATCGTTGGCCCATTTTTCAGATCCGAAGCGATTACTGCATCACGCTATCTGGACATTCTTCGTGAATTTGTGCCGGTACAAGCTGCCTTAGACGACACTGCGAACACCTCGTGGTTTACGCAAGATGGTGCCCGGCCACATCGCACAGCCGACGTCTTTAATTTCCTGAATGAATATTTCGATGATCGTGTGATTGCTTTGGGCTATCCGAAACATACAGGAGGCGGCGTGGATTGGCCTCCCTATTCGCCAGACATGAACCCCTGTGACTTCTTTCTGTGGGGACACGTGAAAGACCAGGTGTACCGCCAGAATACAGAAACAATTGAACAGCTGAAGCAGTACATCTCATCTGCATGTGAAGCCATTCCGTCAGACACGTTGTCAAAGATTTCGGGTAATTTCATTCAGAGACTACGCCAGATTATTTGCTACGCATGGTGGATATGTGGAAAATATCGTACTATAGAGTTTCCCAGACCGCAGCGCCATCTGTTGTTGACAATTGTAACTACTGTAATATCGAAAGTTTGTCTACCTGAAAAAGTACTGTTGTCCCAACCATATTGCAACAAACGGTGTATTTCTATCGCTGCTCGTTTAGTTTGTATAGCCGTTTCAAATATACCGGTCATTTTTGAAACACCCTGTAAGTGCAGGCAAATTTAACGTCAAGTTTCCGGAGAACTATGTCGGACCACTACGACGGGTCATCACCGTATTGTGCACCATCCACCTCGTAATCCCTTTGTATCTGAACCCGCAGTCTGAGAACAGTTACCGGTCCCTCTGCCTGGAACACTCTGTAGCATCTCACACCATTGACTAGTAGCTGCCGGCATAGGAAATTACTGTCTCTTGCATAGTTTCTGTTAAACTTGCCATACAAACGGCATGGAGTGCATTGAATAGCATTATACTCAGTTCAGCGATGAATCGCGTTTTTCTGCACTGTTCCGGATCATCATCGTCGACGAGTTTTGATGCGAAATGGAGATAGGTCCAATCATCCAATGCTTTGTAGAAGAACAGAGATGTTACTACTGGCGCTATGGCGTGGGAAGCCGTCGGCTATGACTTCAGGTGTCGACAACTCATAGCGCACAACGGTATCATCGGCTGCATCCTCATGTGCGATTGTATCATGGTGTCATTATTCTACAGGACCATCTTCTACATCTACATTTATATGGATAGTATGCAAATCACACTTAAGTGTCTGGTAGAGGGCCTACCGAACTACCTCTACAATAATTCTCTATTATTCCACTCTAGAACAGCGAGCGTAAAAAACGAACACTTACATCTTTACTCGCGAACTCTGATTTCCCTTCTTTTATTATGATGATCGTTTCTCTGTATGTAGATGAGCATCGATAAAATATTATTCCATTCGAAGGAGAAAGCTGCTGATTGAAATTTCGTGAGAAGATTCCACTGTGACGAAAAACGCTTTTGTTTTAATGGTGTCCATCCCAAATTACACATTATGCCCCCGACAATCTCTTCCCTATTTCGCGATAATAAAAAAGGTCCTGCTCTTCTTTGGACTGTATCGCTGTACCCTGTTATTCCTAACTGGTAAGGAACACAGATCGAGCAGCAGTATTCCAAAAGAGGATGGACAAGCGTAGTGTACGCAGTCTTTTTAGTAAAACTGTTACATTTTCTAAGTGTTCTGTCAATGAAACGCAGTCTTTGGTATGCCTTCTCCACAACATGTTCTGTGTGTTATTTCCAGTTTAAGTTGTTCGTAATTGTAATTCCTAGGCATTTAATTGAATTAAGGTCTTTAGATTAGACTGATTTGTCGTGTAACCGAAGTTTAACGGTTTCCTTTTGGCGCTCTTGTGGAAGATCTCTTACTTTTCAGTATTTATGATCAACCGCTAATTTTCGCGCCATTTAGATATATTTTTTAAATCGTTTTGCAATTTATTTTTATCTGCTGATGAGTTTACAAGACGATAAACCACAGCATCGTCTGCAAACAAACTAAGAACTGCCTCCTAAATAGTTTATATAGATAAGGAACAGCAGAGGTCGTATAACACTACCTCAGGGAACTCCAGAAATCACTGCTCTTTTACCCGATGGCTTTCCGTTACTTACTACGGACTGTGACCTATCTGACAGGAAATCACGAAGCCAATCGCATAACTGAGACGATATTCCATAAGCACGCCATTTCACTACAAGCAACTTTGGTGGTACAGTGTCAAAGGCTTTTTTGGAAGCCTAGAAATACAGAATTAATATTAAACCCTTTGTCAATAGCACTAAAAACTACTGTAAATAAAGAGCTTGTTATGTTTCACAAGAATGGTGTTTTCTAAATCCGTGTTTACTGTGTGTGTCAATAGACCGTTAACTTCGGGGTAAGTCATAACGTTCGCACGCAATATTTGTTCCAAAATCCTGATGCATATCGACCTTAATGATATGGGCCTGAGATTTAGTGGATTGCTTCTACTACCTTTCTTGGATATTGGTATGACCTGTATAACTTTCCAGTGTTTGGGTACGGATCTTTCTTCGCGCGAGCGTCTTTATACAATTGTTAAGTATGATACTGAAAGGAGCCTAATTGGTATACAGTCTGGACCAGAAGACTTGCTTTTATCAAGTGATTTAAGCTACTTCACTACGCCGAGGATATCTGCTTCTAAGTTACTAATGTTGGCAGCTGTTATTGATTTGAGTTCTGGAATATTTACTTCGTCCGTTTTGGTGAATGAATTTCGAAAGGCTGTGTTTAGTAACCGTGCTTTCGCAGCACTGTCGTCGATGGTAATTACATTGCTAACGAGCAAAGAAGGCATTGACTGTGCCGCTATAATACTTTACATACGACCAAAATCTATTCGGATACTTTGGTAAGTTTCGAGATAAAACTATTATAAGTGTGGTGTCACCGCCAGAGACCACGCTTGCTAGGTGGTAGCCTTTAAATCGGCCGCGGTCCGGTAGTATACGTCGGACCCGCGTGTCGCCATTATCAATGATTGCAGACCGAGCGCCGCCACACGGCAGGTCTAAAGAGACTTCCTAGCACTCGGCCCAGTTGGACAGCCGACTTTGCTAGCGATGGTTTAGTGCCTACTTACGTTCTCATTTGCCGAGAAGATAGTTTAGTATAGCCTTCAGCTACGTCAATTGCTACGACCTAGCAAGGCGCCATAGTCAGTTACTATTGATATTGGGAACTATGTACCGTCAAGAGCGACGTTCATCACTAATGGATTTAAGTTAGGTATTCTACCAGCTACGTCCGTTATTTCTAAATTCTAATTTCCTTGTCCTGTTCCAGACCTCACGCCAGCCTGCGTGAACTAAATCGCGTGCCTTTCGGCCTCCTCTAGTAACACGGCATTGACGACCGCGCTAAATTACCAGCTCGAGTAAAAGATCGCCAAACTTGCAGATTTTGCGTTCGTTTGAATTTGGCAAGGTTTCTTTCGTTTTTTCTACAACAGTGTTCTGACCCTTTTGTGTACTAAATGGGATGAGCTCTGACCTTTGTTAATTTATTTGCTATAAATCTCTCAGTTTCGGTCGGACTATTTCTTTGAATTCAAGACACATCTAGCGTACACTTACATTGTTAATTTGCAAGGAGTGAATATTGTCTCTTAGGAAGGCGTCACGTGGTTTTTTATCTGTTTTTTGAATAGGTACATTTTTTGTTTAGAGGATTTGGGGGCTACACTATTCAGTCTTGCTGCGACAACATTGTGTTCACTAATCCCTATCTCCGTTTTGATGCTCGTTATTAGCTCAGGATCACTTGTAAGAGGTCAAGTGTGTTTCCTTATCCGTTTACTATTCGCGTGGCTTCATTAACAAACTGCTCTAGATAATTTTTAGAGCAAGCGTTTAGCACAATTTCAGATGATGTTGTATGCGTACCTCCCGAATTAAACATATATTTTTGCCAACATATGGAGGGTAAATTAAAATCAACTTCAACTATAATTTTACCAGTGGGGTACGTGTTTGAAATTAAACTCAAGTTTTCTTCGAACATTTCAGCACTTGTATCGTCAGTGTTGGGATGTCGGTAAAAGGATCCAGTTTTTTATTTAATTCCCTTAGCCAAGAAAGATCACTGCCTGTAATAATTCACAGGAACTGTCTGCTTCAATTTCCGTACAAGATAAAATTAGTTCTAACAGCAACAAACACACCACCACCACCACCTGTGTTTAGCGTACTCTTCCGGAACACCATTAGGTTCTTTGTAAAAATTTCGGCTAAACTTAACTACGGCTTTAACCAGTTTTCAGTGTCAATAACGATTTGAGCGTTTGGAGCTCTGGTACTTTCCCAACACAGGTACGACAGTTTACAACTGTTACACCAATGGTTCCTCTACCTACGTTCTTTCCGTGTTCGACCTGCACCCTTTGTGACTGATGTCCTTTTCGTATTTGCTAGAGATCTTCTAACTTAAAAAACCGCCCATTCCACGCCACACAGACTCCGCTACCCGTGTGGCTGCCTCCTGCGTATAGTGGACTCCTGACCTATTCAGTGGAACCCGTGACCCAACAACTCGGCGGCGCAAATCGAGGAATCTTCAGCCTACACTGTCACAGAACCTCATGAGCTTCTGGTTCACACCCTCCACTCGGCTCTGTACGAAAAGTCCGCAATTGGTCCTGTCGACTATGATCCAAATGGTCAGCTCTGCTTTCATCTCGCAAGCAAAATTGGCTGCCTTTATATCTTCTGTTGGCCGCTTGAAATAGGAGAGAAACTCTTCTAATCGAAGTGACACACATCATTGGTACAGACGTGTGCCACCACCTGCAGTTGGCCGCACCCTTTGCTCTTCATGGCACCAGGAAGGACCCATTCCACGTCTGGAATGACTCCACCCGGTATGCACACGGAGTGAACACTGGGTTTCTCCCCTGCTTGGCAGCCATGTCCCTAGGGGGCCCCACAACGCCCCTAACATTGGAGCCCCCAACTACCAATAATGCAACCCTCTGTGGCTGCCCGGATCTTGCCAGCTGGGAGGTTCCTTCTGAAAGAAGACAAGCGACTGTTTCTGGCTGAGGGTCCGTGTCAGCCACAGACAGCAGTTTGAACCTGTTCGTCAGACTAACTGGGTAGGCCTTATGTGTGGCCCTTGGGAAGTGTTTCGTCGCCTGCCAGACCCCGAGCCGACCTCCTACTCGACTACAGGTGAATGGTCAACTTCAGTGCGAGCAGTAACTGGGCTGGTCACCGCTTGAGGACCAATCTAAGGACTTTCCTACATAAAGATTCTTCAACTCTATTGTGTTAATTCTGATGGAGTCTATAGCCGTTTAAAAATTACTTTAGATACCCTTAAGAGGCCATATTGATGACGTCATAACCCCGATTTCAGAGCATGGAGCTTCGGAGACTGAACTAAGATATCAAACTAAGACTATAGCAGAACATTTCATCTCTCTCCTATTTTTTTCCTATTCATTGAATAAAGGTCCTGGACTATACCTCGATACTGAGAGTGTTCGACCGTTGCCCTGGTTAGCTCTAGCCAGCCAATACCATTGATAAAATGTGATGTAGAGATATAGCGGCATGGAATGTCGTACCTGTGTTTGACATCCTGGCTCAACCCGAAACGTTGGTGGTGTCAGAAAGTGACAGCACCGTGTACTTCACTTCTCGTCACGTATGACATGAAATCATACACAAATTTAATCTAGCATTCATCCTACGATACTGTAAATGCATAGTAAGAAAAATTTCATTATTTGGTATCCTTCATCTAGTAACGGCTGTTAGATCCGCACGGCCGGCCCACATCCCTGATGCAAACCACTGCAGCTTCAAGCTGTGTAATGTGTAACCGAAGCCATTACAGACTGGAGCTGAGAACAAAGTGTCACCAGCCGGCTTGCATCCGCACGGAGCCATCACAGTCCCTATCCATACTAAAGACCATGGGAAAGTACACTACACAAACGAAGAAAATCAACACGCGATCCGGAATCCGACTGTTGGCACGGAGGAAAACGCAAGAACTGCGTTTAATACATTAACACGCAGGGTTTCAAATACTGAAGCTCCGTAGCACTCAGGTGAGGGTATATAATACTCTCTTGATTAATATGTTAATAATCGGTTTACTTTCGGACGCAAAAGAAAATGCGAGAACTGCGTCTATTAAATATTAAATTAACAAACGGAAACTACAAACGGAAACTACCAAATCACGTAGATAAAACAGTACAGTTATTTACCGGTTGTGTTGTTGTGGTCTTCAGTCCAGAGACTGGTTTGATGCAGCTCTCCATGCTACTCTATCCTGTTCAAGCTCCTTCATCTCCAAATACCTACTGCATCCTACATCCTTCTGAATCTGTTTAGCGTATTCATCTCTTGGTCCCCCTCCACGATTTTTACTCTCCGTGCTGCCCTCCAGTACCGGTTAGGAACTCGTAAAATGTCACAAAATCGGTTACTGCGATGTGGCTGTTTGTGTTTCGGCCCGCCTCTGCGACTGACTCCTCAACAATAGCGGTAACTTATCGTAGATCGCTTGAGCAACGACAGGTACCTAACGGCTGGAAGAAAGTGCAGGTCATTTCCGTTTTTAAGAAAGGCCGTAAGACAGATCCACGCAATTATAGACCTATACCGTTGACGTCAATGTGTTGTAGAATTACGGAATGTGTTTTATGCTAAAGAATTATGGCGCTTTTGGAAAATGGACATCTCCTCTATAAAAGTCGACATGTATTCCGGAAACAGAAATCCTGCGAAACTCAGTTCGCTCTGTTCCTCCATGAGATCTAGAGGCAGTGGACAACGGCGCTCAGGTTGGTGCCGTGTTCCTTGATTTCAGCAAGGCATCTGACACCGTCCCGCATTGTCGTTTAATGAAAAGAATACGAGCTTACGGAGTATCGGAGCAGACCTGCGACTGGATTCAAGACTTTCTTGCAGATAGAACTAAACACGTCGCTCTTAACGGAACTAAATCGACAAAGGTAATTTCCGGAGTACCACAGGGGCTTGTGATATAAGCATCGCTGTTTACAGTGCATATAAATGATGTAGTACAATGTATCGGATGCTCTATAAGACTATGCACGGATGAAGCAGTTGTCTATGCCAAAGTAGCAACGCCAGAAGATAGTGAGACTTTGGAGGACGACCTTCATTGAATTGATGAATGGTGCAGGCTGCAGGCTGTGGCAGTGGACCCTGAACGTAAATAAATGTAACATATTGCGCACACATAGGAAAAGAAGTCCGCTACTGTAAGGCTACACCATTGATGCCAACAGGTGGAGACAGTGTCTGCTGTAAAATATCCAATTATAACTAGCCAGAGCAGCCTTAAGTGGAATGACCACACAAAACAGATAGTGGGAAAAGCAGACACCAGACTCAGATTGATAGGGAGAATCTTAAAGAAATGTAACTCATCCACGAAAGAAGTGGCTTATAAGGCGCTTCTTCACCCGATTCTTAAATGCTAGTCATCTATCTGGGATCTCTATTAGGTAGGACTGATAGAGGAGCTATAGAAGATACAACGAAGAGCGGTGCGTTTCGTCATGGGATCGTTTAGCTGGCGAGAGAGCGTTACAGAGATGCTAAACAAAATCCACTGGCAGACGTTACAAGAGAGACGACGTGCATCAATGAGAGATTAACTGTTGAAATTTCGGGACAGCACTTCTCAGGAAGAGTCGGACAACTTATTACTTTCCCCCACATACATCCCGCGTATTGACTACGAGCAGAAAATTCGAGATATTAGAGCCAATACAGAGGCTTACCGACAATAATTCTTCCCACGCACTATTCGCGAGTGGAACAGAGATGGAGCGATCAGGTAGTGGTACCGAAAGTACCCTCCGTTGCACACCACTAGGTTGCTTGCGGAGTAAGATGTAGATTTAGCTGTAGATGTGTGTAAAGTCTACGTGTGATGTTGACGTACTAAAAAAAAATGTTGAAATGTATGTGAATTCTTATAGGACTTAACTGCTAAGGTCATCAGTCCCTCGCCTTACACACTACTTAACCTAAATTTTCCTCAGGACAAACACACACACCCATGCCGAGGGAGGACTCGAACCTCCTCCGGGACCAGCCGCAGTTGACGTACTCCTCTGGGCGGTAGGGTACCCATAACTGTACCTCATAGAACATGTTTTGATTCGCTCGAACGTCAGCTCTGCTGCAGTGCCAATATCCAAGATATCACAGACGGGCTAAAACAGTTGGGGGTGAGGGTGGGGGGAGGGGTGGGGGGGGGGAGGGACAGCTTGCCTAACATGCTGGTACAACACGTCTTTGACATCCTATCCAATTGAATCTGTACAAGGACCCAGGTCAGAGGGAATGCGACGTCATACTAACAGCTGCGGGTAACAGTTGGTCGTCGAATAAATACTTCACGCCTGTTCACACGAACGCTACCGCACCCTGGCTTTTTTACTCCATGAGCCGACCCCTTGAACTAACTGCCTGCGCCCATTTTCTGTGAGCACTAAAACTTCACACCAGTACCTATCGTCTCAGGTGTGCGACTGTTTCGTGATTTCCTGTCAGGAAGGGTGCAGTTCGCAGTAATAGACGGCAAATTATCGAGTAAAACCGAAGTGATATCAGATGTTCCCCAGGGAAGCGTCCTGGGACCTCTGCTGTTCCTGATCTATATAAATGAATTGTGTGACAATATGAGGAGGTCTCTTAGGTTGTTCGCAAATGATGCTGTAATTTACCGTCCAGTAAGGTCACCTGAAGATCAGTATCAGCTGCAAAGCGATTTAGAAAAAATGCTGTATGGTGTGGCAGGTGGCAGTTGACACTAAATAACGAAAAGTGCGAGGTCATCCACATGAGTTCCAAAAGAAATCCGTTGGAATTCGATTACTCGATAAATAGTACAGTTCTCAAGGCTGTCAATTCAAGTAAGTACCTGGGTGTTAAAATTACGAACAACTTCAGTTGGAAAGACCACATAGATAATATTGTGAGGAAGGCGAGCCAAAGATTGCGTTTCATTGGCAGGACACGTAGAAGATGCAACAAGTCCACTAAAGGGACAGCTTACACTACACTCGTTCGTCCTCTGGTAGAATATTGCTGCGCGGTGTGGGATCCTTACCAGGTGAGACTGACGGAGGACATCGAAAGGCTGCAAAAAAGGGCAGCTCGTTTTGTATTATCACATAATAGGGGAGAGAGTGTGGCAGATATGATACGCGAGTTGCGATGGAAGTCATTAAAGCAAAGAAGTTTTTCGTCGCGGCGAGATCTATTTACGAAATTTCAGTCACCAACTTCCTCTTCCGAATGCGAAAATATTTTGTTGAGAGAAGCCTACGTAGGTAGGAATGATCATCAAAATAAAATAAGAGAAGTCAGTACTCTAACAGAAAGGTTTACGTGTTCGTTTTTCCCTCGTGCTCTTGGGGAGAGGAATGGTAGAGAGATAGTATGATTGTGGTTCGATGAACCCTCCGCCAATCACTTAAATGTGAATTTCAGAGTAATCATGTAGATGTAGATGTAGCTAGCCGATGGAGCATCCTCGCACCACACTCTAGGAAGGAAGTTCGAAATTACAACCGAGTGTGATGACAGAGAGTTAAACGGAGTGGTTTCTTACTACGGGGAAGCGTGTTCTCGAATTGTAACTTCTCCACTATTCAGTTTCTGGAGATCGCATTGAATTATCCTTCTAATCTGATGGTAAAAAAAAAGTCGCAGCTCCACGGAGGGATGGCGCTACATGGCACGAGTGGAGATAGTACATAAGTTTGCTGTAAACACACGCTGTGGCGTTACTTACCTTTGAAAATGGTCTGAACTGAACTTTCCCAGAACCCTTCCAAGAAATCTAAATCTTGCGTTTCATTCAATTCATACCATATGTTAATATTATCACTAGGTATGCTACGGCCGTTACTAGATGAAGGATATAAAATAATGAAGTTCTGCTCACTACGCATTTACAGTATCGCAGGATGAATGCTAGATTAAATTTGTATATGTTTTCATGACGGGAAATAAACTACACAAATCTGTCACTTTCTGACACCACCAATGGCTGCTAATCGTCTGGGGTTGAGCCTGGATCTCAAATACAGTTATGACATTTCATGCCACTTCATCTCTATACCACATTTTATCCATGATATTGGCTGGCTAGAGCTAACCAAGGCAACGGTCAAACGCTCTCATTATCGAGGCATAGTACAGGACCTTTATACAATGAATAGGAAAAAAATAGGAGAGAGATGAAATGTTCTGCTATAGTCTTAGTTTGATACCTTAGTTAAGTCTCCGAAGCACCATGCTGCGAAATCGGGGTTAGGACGTCATCAATGTGGCCTCTCAAGAATGTCTATACAAATTTTTGAATGGCTATAAACTCCGTCAGAATTAACATAAAAAGGTCGTCTCTGCACAAAACTTGGGGAACGAATTGTCCACGAGTTGTACTAACAAATAAAAAATAAATCGAAAATTCACATTTTTGGTCACTGTCATCAACGTCCCCACTTAAATGTGAAAGCTATAAAAATCTATCAACTCAAATTTCATTACTACCGTTTTGCCTGTTGTTTAAGGCATTCATACGGCTTCTTGGTGAGACGTGTACAATACATAGTTTTAGGAACACTCTTGCAACATAAGTTTCAATATACTGGGTAAGTATTCATATATACTGGGAATCAAAAGGCATTAATAACAAAAACCTTGGACTCCATCCATTAGAATCGCTTTTTGCTCAGAAGTATATTCGGAAAAGGTTATGCTTCGCTGGTCTTAAATAGTGTGGAAAAGTTTGAACATGTTACCAATTTGTGAGCAACATAAAAATTTGGTTAAAGAAAAATAAAAATAAAAATTGTGCAGACCATTCAGTTAGCATGAACGAAGCAGTGTCCGCTAAGCTACTGTTGTATCGGGTGATCAAAAGGTCAGTATAAATTTGGAAACTGAATAAATCACGGAATAATGTAGATAGAGAGGTACAAATTGACACACATGAGGTTTTATTAGACCCAAAAAAAATACAAACGTTCGAAAATGTCCGACAGATGGCGCTTCATCTGATGAGAATAGCAATCATTAGCATAACAAAGTAAGACAAAGCAAAGATGATGTTCTTTACAGGAAATGCTCAATATGTCCACCATCATTCCCCAACAATAGCTGTAGTCGAGGAATAATGTTGTGAACAGCACTGCAAAGCATGTCCGGAGTTACGTTGAGGCACTGGCGCCGGATGTTGTCTTTCAGCAACCCTAGAGATGTCGGTCGATCACGATACACTTGCTACTTCAGGTAACCCCAAAGCCAATAATCGGACGGACTGAGGTCTGGGGACCAAGCATGACGAAAGTGGCGGGTCAGCACACAATAATCACCAAACGACACGCGCAAGAGTTCTTTCAATCGTCTAGCAATATGGTTTTCTTCCCCAAGCATGTGTGTCAATTTTTACCTCTCTATCTACATTATTCCGTGGCTTATTAAGTTTTCAAATTTATATTGACTTTTTGATCACCCGGTATATACTAGGTGCGCAACTACTTTAGAATACCAACGCGTGAGAAATGCTTCGAGTTTATTTGCGTTTGTGTGATGAATATCCGGCCGCTGTGGCGGAGCGGTTCTAGGCGCTTCTGTCTGGAACCGTGCGGATGCTACGGTCACAGGTTCGAATCCTGCCTCGGGCATAACTGTGTGTGATGTCCTTAGGTTAGTTAGGTTTAAGTAGTTCTAAGTCTAGGGGACTGATGACCTGAAATGTTAGGTCCCAAAGTCCTTAGAGCCATCTGTGATGGATAGAAGGGTTCCTAAGGACAGGCAATATGTCAAATTCTGTTGGTCGTCAAGCTGAGGGGTATTAAGAAATCATGTTTTCGTTTCTGTGTCTTTAGATGTAAAGAGGCATGCTATGAAAAGAAGTTAATGCATGAATATCCTTAGGCGAAAGCGAGTGAGCCAGCACATGTGTGCGAGGCGTTTGGTAATTATATGACCTCATCGTAAGCTCGTCGTGTAATTAATCGGGGGCCTTGCCCATCTCGCAGCCAATCCGGCTCAGAGGTGGCGCCGTCAATCTGGGGCTCTTGTATCGACTCCCGGCGCACCCGATCCCCTCAAAGCGAGCCGCCAAGTTCGCCTCCGCCCCCGCTACCGCCTGCGAGCCAATCGCTTTATTACTTGTCTTGTCTTGTCTTGTCTGGTGCACACCCACGTCCGCTTGTGGGCAGCCGGTAAAGGATTTGACGAGCGCGGCCGGAACGCTTTCACCAGCTTGGACAGTTACCTCCCCTCGGAGGACCGCTAACTCAATGAAGTAGTGGATCGTGATGGTCAAGGAGATCCGTGTGGTTAGGACTTCTTAGGTTGTAGAAGATCATTCTGTATAGCATGTTAATGAACTCTTCCGTCACTTACTTTGATGTAAAGTTTCATATTTTAGGGTGAGAATCAAACAAAGCGCGTTTTGTTCCAATACTATTTTATCCTTACAGGTTTAGCTGGCTCAGGTGCGTAAGGATTACATAATGATTTAGACACTTTCTATATTCACAGTCCTTATTCATTGCTATGTATGGTTTTATTTCTCAGAGAACGTATCACTTGTTTATCTTGTATTCAACATAATGGTTCTAATGGTTCAAATGGCTATGAGCACTATGGGACTTAACATCTGTGGTCATCCATGTGTGTGATGGGCAGGATTCGAACCTGCGACCGTAGTGGTCACGCGGTTCCAGACTGAAGTGCCTAGAACAGCACGGCCATACCGGCCGGCATTCAACATAATATCTGTTAAAACAGCGAAGGTACGTAATTTCTGTGGACTACCTTTGCGATATTCGACTTCCGCTTTCGTACAACAAATTAGCGACTGCTGTTGTCTTACGTTACTCAATCTTTGTTTCCTTCCTTATTTCGTGCCCAACTAGTTCTGTGTGTTTCCAGACATCTGACAAATGTTATAATGGTGTGTAGATAGCATGAGACTGGTGATATCCGACCAGACGTACGGAAAAACATCATACCAACAGTTATAAAGATTGCAAGAGGTGACAAGTGCGAGAATTATCCCCAAATCAGCTTAACAGCTCATGCATATGAGATGCTCACAAGAATAAATTATGGAAGTATGGAAAGGAAACTTGGGGGTATCCTAGATGACGATGAGTTTGACTTTAGGGAAGGTAAAGGCACCAGAACGTAAGCAAGAGTGAAGAAAAATCGAGACACGCTCGTAGGATTTGTCGGCCTCGAAAATCTGTCGACAATATAAAATACTCAAACATGAGCGAAATTCTAAGAAACGTAAGAGTAAACTGTGGGGAAAGACTGGTGATACATAATATGTCCAACAATCAAGAAGAAACAATAGGACAGGAAGACCAAGATCGAAGTGCTCAGATCAAAATGGATGTAAGAAAGGAATATAGTCTTTTGTCCCTACTGTTCAATCTATACATCAGAGAAAGGAATGGGGGAAATAATAGAAAGATTCAAAAATGGAACCGGCCGGAGTGGCCGTGCGGTTCTAGGCGCTACAGTCTGGAGCCGAGCGACCGCTCTGGTAACAGGTTCGAATCCTGCCTCGAGCATGGATGTGTGTGATGTCCTTAGGTTAGTTATGTTTAATTAGTTCTAAGTTCTAGGCAACTGATGACCTCAGATGTTAAGTCACATAATGCTCAGAGCAATTTTTGAACCAAGAATGGAATTAAAATTCAAGGTGAAAGAATATCGGTGATAAGATTCGCTGACGACATTGGTCTCCTCAGTGAAAGTGAAGAAGAATTACAGGATCTATCGAAGAGAATGACCAGACTAATGAGTACGTACTGAGAGCAGATCGAAGAAAGACGTAAGTAATGAGTAGTAGTAGGAATGAGAGTTGAGAGAAACTGAACATCAGGTTTGGTGATAACCAAGTAGATGAAATTAAGGAACTCCGCTACCCAGGCAGAGGAGCGAGGAGAATATAAAAAGCAGAACAACACAGACAAAAGGGCATTCCTGACCAACAGAAATCTCCTAGTGGCAAATATAGGCATTACATTAAGGAAGCAAGTTCTGAGAATGTTCGGTTGGAGCGCAGTATTTTGTGGTACAGTATGGGAGTGAAACGTGGACTGTGGTAAACGGAAGAGAATCGAGCCATTTGAGACGTGGTGCTACACAAGAACGTAGAAAATTATGTAGGCTGATGATGTAAGGAATAAGGAGGTTCTGCGCAGAATCGGCTAATATGGGAATATATAGAAAACAGTGGCAAGATGAAGGGCACGATAATAGCACAGCAGGAAATAACCTCCATGATACTGGACTAAACGTAGCGACTTAACTCCATCTCTGATCCCTTTCCCATTCGTAAAAACAAACTCATCACAAACTTACAGTGTCCGCAGTTCTCTCTTCAGTTCTTTTGTATATTATCTTGCTTAATAACTTCGATATATCTTCATCTAAGTTACTTGTTTGTTTACTGCTAATGGCTGTTTCCTTCCATTACATGTCATGGTATGGCACGTCTGTTAGGTAAGGTAAAGTAAGTTGAAAGGTTCCACCTTAAGGTCTTGTGAGAAACCTTACTTACGAAGCGTCTATTATTAAGCAACTGTAACAGAACAGAGGTTTAACAATACCGAGACAGATGTGTACATGTCTGTGAGAGGAACGTTGTAAAGCTTACGCTGGCTGTTTAATGTGTTTTGCTATCCTGACAATGTACAAAATAGCTACAGGAGTTACATCAGTAGAATTTCTAGAAGTATCTATATGGCGCAATTTGAAATGGAACAACCACATGAAACTAATCACAGGAAATCCAGATGCCAGACTGTGAGATGTGACTTAGGAAGTCGGGATTGTCATGGAAGGCCATGGTAATGTCACTCCTTAAACACAACAACTAGTAGGTCAATAAATTAACAATTTATTCAAAACCACATTTATATAATAGCTAACATGCAATCAACATGTGGCTGTCTTAAAAACAATCCAAGATGACCTATAGCTTCCTTCTCAAGCAAGCAGCAAATTACAATTGCTTAATGAATAATAAATCTGAAGTAATTTAAAAGATGGCTCAGATATTTTTTTAGAAATGACACAACCAGCATAATACGTTACACTTAATATAATTCATTGCTACTTGGGAAGTGGGTATGAGGGGAACACTTAGGATGGAAGGTCAAGGCCCCTGTATTGTCACTCCTTAAACACAACTACCAAATACATTGTTTATTCAAAACATGTAAGAGAATCAACGTGGGCATCTTTTTATAAAACACTAATGTTCTCTTGACAAGACAGCAGATAACAGTTACCAACAGACTTAGAGAGATGATCCACAGAGACTTCAAATAAATTACAGTCTGAAGCTGATTTTTTAAAAAAATGGTACAATTAAAAAAAAGACACTATGAAGATAATAATTTACCAAAAGCATCAGTTCGTTTAGAACCCCCAGAAACCCAACCACCACAACACGTGATTTCAATTACAATGCATGTTCAACGAATTTAAAACCCCTTTTTTAAAAGAAAAAAAAAACACATGCAATAGGTTATATTTATATATCAAACGGCCAGTGCCCCCATGCTGCCCAGGGCAAGGGTGACGTAAATACCGGAAGGAGCAGACCAGCCGTCCAAAACAACACCTAACCGTCGGGGCTCAGCCGGGAGTCACTTCCCATTAGACGGCACGTCACAGCTTCTGTGCACCGAGGCGGAACGTGGCGCTGCACCCACGCACCCCAATTCGCAGAAACTGGAACACAAACAGACCGCAGAAGACGCGGCAAACATCAACCAAACCAACTACTGTTGAGTGAGTGTGTTCAGTAACAGCACTTTTTTTTTTCAGCAATGTACCAGGGACGTCGCTTGATGGCAATAACCCTAAATCACACGCACGCCTTCGTGGTGCTAATCGGCCTATTAATAGTCATCCAACAAGCGGATTTTAAAGCAAATAGTAACTGCTGGTTTGCATACAATTACACAGAATCTGCCAACTGCTCTTACTTCGACAACAAGTACATTAGAACGAACCGACCAACAAATACACTCGCTGCAACGCAAATCGCTTGACGAAACGAAGGCACCAAAACCACTTTCACGTACGATGGAGAGCGTGGTTCGAGATTGTCTCGAGGGGTGGGTCTCTCCGAGAAAACAGTCCCCAAAACAATCCGACGAGCAACGCCCGAAGTTGACACCAGAGAGGTACACCAAAAACTCGCGTCCGTCTTGCAAGGTAGACCGGCCGCGCCACCGCTGCCCGAGCACGTCCTAGGGCCCCGTAGAGAGTCCGACGACCAACTCCATACCGCCAATACCCGCCGGCAGATCACAACAGGGGCAAATATGGTGGTACAGCCGGGTAATCAATAGTACTGCCAAAGAGCTGGTGTGCAGGAAAAGGCGCACCACGGCTCAGAGGCAGCTTACGAAACCCTCATAAGGCCAGTATTTGAATACTGTTCATCAGTATGAAATCCGTACCAGGTAGGGCTGATGCAGGAAACAGAGAAGATCCAAAGGAATCCAGTACGTTTCGTTTCAGATTCATTTAATAAGCATCATGGATATCATCACCCAACTCCAGTGCCACACTCTGCAAGAGAGCCGTTTTGCATCACCGTGTGGTTTACTGTTACAGTCCCGACAACGTAGATTCCTAGAAAAGTCATCAGATATATTGGTCGCTTCTAGATACATCTCAAGATAAAAGCATGAAGATGAAATTAGAGAAATCCGAATCCACACGGAGGTTACCCAGAAATCGCTCTTCCAGCGACCCATTCTCTACTGGAACGGAATAAGAGGGAGGGGGGTGGGGGGCTGGCGGGAGAGGGAGTGACAGTGGTACAAATGTATCCTCCGCCACACACCGCAAAGTGGAATGCAAAGTATAGATGTAGATGTACAGTCATATAGTACATGCATAACTGAGTTGTGTTGTTGTTGTTGTGGTCTTCAGTCCTAAGACTGGTTTGATGCAGCTCTCCGTGCTACTCTATCTTGTGCAAGCTTCTCCATCTCCCAGTACCTACTGCAACCTACATCCTTCTGAATCTGCTTAGTGTAGTTATCTCTTGGTCTTCCTCTACGATTATTACCCTCCATGCTGCCCTCGAATACTAAATTGGTGATCCCTTGATGCCTCAGAACATGCCCTACCAACCGATCCCTTCTTCTGGTCAAGTTGTGCCACAAACGTCTCTTCTCCCCAATCCTGTTCAATACTTCCTCATTAGTTATGTGATCTACCCATCTAATCTTCAGCATTCTTCTGTAGCACCACATTTCGAAAGCTTATATTCTCTTCTTCTGCAAACTATTTATCGTCCATCTTTCATTTCCATACATTGCTACACTCCATACAAATACTTTCAGTAATGACTTCCTGACACTTAAATCTATACTCGATGTTAACAAATTTCTCTTCTTCAGAAACGCGTTCCTTGCCATTGCCCGTTTACATTTTATATCCTCCCTACTTCGACCGTCATCAGTTATTTTGCTCCCCAAATAGCAAAACTCCTTTACTACTTTAAGTGTCTCATTTCCTAATCTAATTCCCTCAGCATCACACAACTTAATTCGACTACATTCCATTATCCTCGTTTTTCTTTTGTTGATGTTCATCTTATATCCCCCTTTCAAGACACTGTCCATTCCGTTCAACTGCTCTTCGAAGTCCTTTGCTGTCTCTGACAGAATTACGATGTCATCGGTGAACCTCAACATTTTGATTTCTTCTCCATGGATTTTAATACCTACTCCGAATTCTTCTTTTGTTTCCTTTACTGCTTGCTCAATATACAGATTGAATAACATCGGGGAGAGACTACAACCCTGTCTCACTCCCTTCCCAACCACTGCTTCCCTTTCATGTCCCTCGACTCTTGTAACTGCAATCTGGTTTCTGTACAAATTGTAAATAGCCTTTCGCTTCCTGTATTTTACCCCTGCTACCTTCAGAATTTGAAAGGGCGTATTCCAATCAACATTGTCAAAAGCTTTCTCTAAGTCTACAAATGCTAGAAATGTAGGTTTGCCCTTCCTTAATCTAGCTTCTAAGATAAGTCATAGGGTCAGTATTGCCTCACGTGTTCCACTTTGTGTATAGTAACAAAATCCCTAAGATAAGTAGATGAACATCAGATTACAGTGCTGATCATGTCATGCGAAAAACGTCAGAGTGCCATTTACTGTGCTTCATGCTTCGATATGAAAATTATTAGCTTTTGAAAACACCAGTACAAAGCAGGTGAGAGTATCACTATCCGTATTCTGCATATAAGGAAAGACTAACCAGCAAGTTTCCCATTCAGAAATAGCATTTGAAAGTTGGACGCTTGTGATGTTTCATGCTTCGCTGTAAGATCGAGAAAAATCCGTCGCTAGGTGTCGGAATTCTACAGCGACAGGATCATGGTCTATTCAGACACTTGTCTAAATAGGTTGCTGACCTATATTGTGGAGTCTGGGGCACAGAATCCCTATCTGGCAGTCTTCTTTCCCTTATTGTGTATAGTTTTGTTACAGTGTGACATGGTTATACTCTAAAAATTAGAAACACATGATTTATTTTAAAATTTTGTGCATAGCTGGAGCAACCAACAGCAGAATAGAATCTAGTAGAAATAGGAAACAGCCGATTAGGTGCAAAATAGAAGGTTTATTAAAACCACTTTACCATGTTTTCAACGTCTTTATGAGAAGTGACTAGAGTACTTGCTGTACATTCGTGAAAATACCAACTGACAACAACCATGTTGCAGATGTTTTAATTTACAATGGCGGTTAAATTTTATATATGACAGAAGCATTTTGGTTATATTTTTACGTACCTCTGCCACAACCTGTAATCCAGTTCTCAGTATTTCCTTTTGCAGAAGACTTTTTTACAAACGTTGAAACTGTGGTAAAGGGTTTTAAGAAACACATTTTGTAACTGATTGGTTGTTTACTATTTCTATAAGAGCACATGTAACTTGGATGTAAAATATTTTATTTGTTGATTAAGAACAAAGGTGTGATTTAAGTACAAATTTCAACACAACGGAATTGTGTGTCCGTTCGCTTATATTTCTCTCCATTCCTTTGACCATCTCGATGAACTGCCTGTAGTACTCCGTCTGAAGTGATTATCATCAGTCACTCTTCGTATTGGTGTTCCTGTGACCATAGTATCTCTTTTCCATCACTTTTATGTTTTGATAAGAGCGGTCCCAAGTTATTTGTAGATACTAACCGGTTTTTCAGCTGAAAAATCAAGTTTACAGTCGGAAATCTTCAGGCTGAAATTTCTTCACAATGTCACATACAGTATTATTTGACAAAAGACCTTTCATTGTGCTAGAACCTACTGATAATGAATGATAGAGGAGACTACTTCTCGCTCAAAATGATCTTTTATCCAACCTTTATTTTTCGAACTTCGGGGCCAACTTGCAATAGTATCTTGCTTCGAATGTCACTTTTCACAGATGAGTTGCCTTGTCTCCGACATACTTGAAGAATTCGAAATCTTTGTGTGGAGAATTTATAAATTGTAACATGGATATTTGTGCACGTCAACAAAGAAAACATTTAATCCTGCTTGTCTGAAATATGTGCGTACAATAAAAATGCTGCACTTCAGTCAGCTACAGTTGAATAATACGTGCTGTAATACACGTTGTTGTAATTGTGGCCTTCAGTCGGAAGGCTGATTTGATGCGGCTTTCTATGCTAGTTTAACCAGTGTAGGCCTCTTCGTCTATGAATAAGTACTGCAACCAACATCAATTTGAACTTTACTGGTATATTTATGCCTAGGTTTCCACCGACAATTTTACCCCCAAACTTTCCATCCGTTGCGAAATTGACTATTTCTTGATGTCTCAGGATTTGCCCAGTAAACCAATCCATTCTATTAATCTATTTGTGCCATGAACTTCTTTTCTCCGCAGTTTGATTCCGCACACTGTCATTAGTTATTAGATCTATCCATTTAATAGTCCTCATTCATCTGTAGCACTGCATTGAAAAAAAAACTCTCATTTTCTTCTTGTCTGAACTGCTTATCGTACAAATTTCACTACCATACAAATCTACACTCCAAATATCCTACGAAAAGACATTTTAATACTTAAATTTCAGTCACACGTTGCATTATACTCTTTTGTAGAAATGGATTGCTTTTGCTATTTCAAGTGTTCATTTTATATTAACCTCTGTCTTGGCTATCATCAGTTATTTTGCTGCCAAAATAGCTAAACTCATCCACTGCTTTTAGGGTTTCCTTTCATAGTCTGATTCCCTCAGATTCACCTGATTTCGTTCGTCTACATTTAGTTACCCTTGTTTTACTTTTGTTGATGTTAATCTTATAAGTTCTTCCCAAGATACCATCCCTTCCACTCACCTACTGTCCCAAGCCATTTGCAGTCTCTGAAAGAATTACTATGTCACCTGTAAACCTCAAAGTTTTTATTTCCTCTCTTCGAACTTCAATACCGTCTACAAAATTCTCTTCGGTTTCGTTTATCGCTTGCTCAGTGTAAAGATTGAAAACAATGGCTACGACTCTCACTCCTCCTCGACGTCTTCTCCCAGTCATAACCTGTGACACAATTGCAGACTGGTTTCTGTCCAAGCTGTAGATAACCTTTTTCTCTCTGTAATTACCCTGGCTGCCTTCAAAATTTGAAAACGTATAGTACCGTAAACATTGTCAAAATCTTCCTTGAAATCTACTAATGCTACAAACATAGCTATTCTTGTCTTCAACCTATGTACTTCTAAATTTTCACGTGAAAGTAAGCTGAAACCACAAATTTTTAACACTACATATAGCTCAAGACAGGAAGGTTTCAAAACCGACATCGGTTTCGTAGAGCTAACAAACGTGACGCATATCGTTAGAACCACCCTACTGACAGCGTAGAAATAAATAGCAATTTTCAGTAACTGACACCAAGTAATAATTACTTGACTAGTTTGCAGCGTAACAAATTAAAACAATGGGTAGCTTACAACACGACAAATTAAAACCCAGATCACTTAAGGGCCTGGCTCCAAATAATAACGCACAGGTACAAACCACATTGTCAGGTGGCTTCTTCCCGGGTTTTTAACAAAACATCCGTCATGGCCTTTACTATGCGTTAACAGAGAAGGACATTTCTGGTAGATGACTTTGAGGTCCCATACTCCAAGAAGCGTAGGGAACGATGCGGGAGATCCGCACCGCGGACTGGGCAAGGTCCTAGCGGAGGTGGTCTGCCATTGCCTTACTCCGACCGTAATGGGGATGAATGATGATGATGAAGACGTCACAACAACGCGCAGTTATCCTGAGGCAGGCAAAATATCTGACTCCGCCGGGAATCGAACCCGGGACCGCAAGACCACGAGTTGCGTAACTTGGGAAGGAATACCGGAAATGCAGGTTTGTTACCACAAGCAACAAACATAATTGAAATATAAGGAATGGCAGTTATACACTTGTTAGGTGCAATAGCTTTTGATTTGAGTGTCAACAAATCAGAACCAACTTGAGGCACAGCATTGTTCAAACGTAGACGTGAGAATAAACATAATATATTCAGATATAACTAGGTCACGGGAACAGAATAACGAGTACAAAAATTCTCACCTCTTTCTCGAGGATTCGGTACAAGAAAAGCACAAGCACATGGCTTAGCTCTCTAGACCGCTAGATTAAATATGATGCCAACAAGATATCAGAGTAAGAATAATTAAAA
Source organism: Schistocerca gregaria (assembly GCF_023897955.1). Lineage (NCBI taxonomy): Eukaryota > Metazoa > Arthropoda > Insecta > Orthoptera > Acrididae > Schistocerca > Schistocerca gregaria. The sequence continues at coordinate 924,618,279 of NC_064922.1, read as the reverse complement.
ATGGCTCTAAGCACTATGGGACTTAACATTTGACGTCATCTGTCCCCTAGATTTTCTTTTTGTCATCAGTCTACTGACTGGTTTGATGCGGCCCGCCACGAATTCCTTTCCTGTGCCAACCTCTTCATCTCAGAGTAGCACTTGCAACCTACGTCCTCAATTATTTGCTTGACATATTCCAATCTCTGTCTTCCTCTACAGTTTTTGCCCTCTACAGCTCCCTCTAGTACCATGGAAGTCATTCCCTCATGTCTTAGCAGATGTCCTATCATCCTGTCCCTTCTCCTTATCAGTGTTTTCCACATATTTCTTTCCTCTCCGATTCTGCGTAGAACCTCCTCATTCCTTACCTTATCAGTCCACCTAATTTTCAACATTCGTCTATAGCACCACATCTCAAAAGCTTCGATTCTCTTCTGTTCCGGTTTTCCCACAGTCCATGTTTCACTACCATACAATGCTGTACTCCAGACGTACATCCTCAGAAATTTCTTCCTCATATTAAGGCCGGTATTTGATATTAGCAGACTTCTCTTGGCCAGAAATGCCTTTTTTGCCACAGCGAGTCTGCTTTTGATGTCCTCCTTGCTCCGTCTGTCATTGGTTATTTTACTGCCTAGGTAGCAGAATTCCTTAACTTCATTGACTTCGTGACCATCAATCCTGATGTTAAGTTTCTCGCTGTTCTCATTTCTACTACTTCTCATTACCTTCGTCTTTCTCTGATTTACTCTCAAACCATACTGTGTATTCATTAGACTGTTCATTCCGTTCAGCAGATCATTTAATTCTTCTTCACTTTCACTCAGGATAGCAATGTCATCAGCGAATCGTATCATTGATATCCTTTCACCTTGTATTTTAATTCCACTCCTGACCCTTTCTTTTATTTCCGTCATTGCGTCCTCGATGCACAGATTGAATAGTAGGGGCGGAAGGCTACAGCCTTGTCTTACACCCTTCTTAATACGTGCACTTCGTTCTTGATCGTCCAATCTTATTATTCCCTCTTGGTTGTTGTACATATTGTATATGACCCGTCTCTCCCTATAGCTTGCCCCTACTTTTTTCAGCATCTTGAACAGCTTGCACCATTTTATATTGTCGAACGCTTTTTCCAGGTCGACAAATCCCATGAACGTATCTTGATTTTTCTTTAGCCTTGCTTCCATTATTAGCCGTAACGTCAGAATTGCCTCTCTCGTGCCTTTACTTTTCCTAAAGCCAAACTGATCGTCACCTAGCGCATTCTCAATTTTCTTTTCCATTCTTCTGCATATTATTCTTGTAAGCAGCTTCGATGCATGAGCTGTTAAGCTGATTGTGCGATAACGCTCGCACTTGTCAGCTCTTGCCGTCTTCGGAATTGTGTGGATGATGCTTTTCCGAAAGTCAGATGGTATGTCGCCAGACTCATATATTCTACACACCAACGTGAATAGTCGTTTTGATGCCACTTTCCCTAATGATTTTAGAAATTCTGATGGAATGTTATCTATCCCTTCTGCCTTATTTGACCGTAAGTCCTTCAAAGCCCTTTTAAATTCCGATTCTAATACTGGATCCCCTATCTCTTCTAAATCGACTCCTGTTTCTTCTTCTATCACATCAGACAAATCTTCACCCTCATAGACGCTTTCAATGTATTCTTTCCACCTATGTACTCTCTCCTCTGCATTTAACAGTGTAATCCCTTTTGCACTCTTGATGTTACCACCGTTGCTTTTAATGTCACCAAAGGTTGTTTTGACCTTCCTGTATGCTGAGTCTGTCCTTCCGACAGTCATATCTTTTTCGATGTCTTCACATTTTTCCTGCAGCCATTTCGTCTTAGCTTCCCTACACTTCCTATTTATTTTATTCCTCAGCGACTTGTATTTCTGTATTCCTGATTTTCCCGGAACATGTTTGTACTTCCTCCTTTCATCAATCTACTGAAGTATTTCTTCTGTTACCCATGGTTTCTTCACAGCTACGTTCTTTGTACCTATGTTTTCCTTCCCAACTTCTGTGATGGCCCTTTTTAGAGACGTCCATTCCTCTTCAACTGTGTTACCTACTCCGCTATTCCTTATTGCTGTATCTATAGCATTAGAGAACTTCAAACGTATCTCGTCATTCCTTAGAACTTCCGTATCCCACTTCTTAGCGTATTGATTCTTCCTGGCTAATGTCTTGAACTTGAGCCTACTCTTCATCACCACTATATTGTGATCTGAGTCTATATCTGCTCCTGGGTACGCCTTACAATCCAGTATCTGATTTCGGAATCTATGTCTGACCATGATGTAATCTAATTGAAATCTTCCCATATCTCCCGGCTTTTTCCAAGTATACCTCCTCCTCTTGTGATTCCTGAACAGGGTATTCGGTATTACTAGCTGAAACTTGTTACAGAACTCAATTAGTTTTTCTCCTCTTTCATTCCTTGTCCCAAGCCCATATTCTCCTTTAACCTTTTCTTCTCTTCCTTCCCCTACAACTGCATTCCAGTCGCCCATGACTATTAGATTTTCGTCCCCCTTTACATACTGCATTACCCTGTCAATATCCTCATACACTTTCTCTATCTGTTCATCTTCAGCTTGCGACGTCGGCATGTATACCTGAACTACCGTTGTCGGTGTTGGTCTGCTGTCGATTCTGATTAGAACAACCCGGTCACTGAACTGTTACCATTAACACACCCTCTACCCTGCCTTCCTATTCGTAACGAATCCTACACCTGTTATACCATTTTCTGCTGCTGTTGATATTACCCGATACTCATCGGACCATAAATCCTTGTCTTCCTTCCACTTCACTTCACTGACCCCTAATATATCTAGATTGAGCCTTTGCATTTCCCTTTTCAGATTTTCTAGTTTCCCTACCACGTTCAAGCTTCTGACATTCGACGCCCCGACTCGTAGAACATTATCCTTTCGTTGATTTTTCAATCTTTTTCTCATGGTAACCTCCACCTTGGCAGTCCCCTCCCGGAGATCCGAATGGGGGACTATTGCGGAATCTTTTGCGAATGGAGAGATCATCATGACAGGCCACATGTCCTGCGGATACACGTTACGTGTCTTTAATGCAGTGGTTTCCATTGCCTTCTGCATCCTCATGTCGTTGATCATTGCTGATTCTTCCGCCTTTAGGGGCAATTTCCCACCCCTAGGACAGGAGAGTACCCTGAACCTCTATCCGCTCCTCCGCCCTCTTTGAGAAGGCCGTTGACAGAATGAGGCTGACTTCTTATGCCGGAAGTCTTCGGCCGCCAATGCTCATTATTTATCAAAATTTAGGCAGTGGCGGAGATCGAACCCGGGACCGAAGGCGTTTTTTGATTATGAATCAAAGACGCTACCCCTAGACCACGAGAACTAAGTAAACCTAAGGACATCACAGACATCCATGCCCGAGGCAGGATTCGAACCTGACACCGTAGCAGCCGCGTGGTTCCGGACTGATCGCCTAGAACCGCTAGACCACACCGGCTGGCAATGATGATGAAATGATGAGGACAACACAAATACACAGCCATCTCCAGGCAGAGGGAAATCCCTTACCCCGCCGGGAATCGAGCCCGGGACCCCGTTCTCGAGAAGCGTGAACGCGACAGCGAGAACACGAGCTACGAGCTGCGGACTCAGATGGTTTTGCCGCGCCTTACAACTTCATGGTTGATTCGAGGGTTCTTTCATCATCATCATTTACCAAAGTGGCGATCTGGGACTGAGTAAAGGTTGGAAATTTGTACGGGCGCGTATACAAACCAAACATCATCATCATCATCAACAACATCGCAAAACCATCGCAAAAGAAAAAAAATGGTTCAAATGGCTCTGAGCAGTATGGGACTTAGCGTCTGAGGTCATTAGTCCACTAGAACGTAGAACTATTTAAACCTAACTAACCTAAGGACATCGCACACATCCATGCCCGAGGCAGGATTCGAACCTGCGACCGTAGGTGTCGAGCAGTTCCAGACTGAAGCGCCTAAAACCACTCGGCCACCCCGGCCGACCATCGCAAAAGAAACTGATAAAAGCGAACTGGACGACTCAATCCTCATAAGCTTCGTACAACAGAAAAGTGACGTCACACTACACACACATCCTTAACGCCCACCAACGCTCAGCAGATGCAATTAAGACGCAACTGTCAGACACTGTGAGAAAAGGAGTCGTCGAGTGCAGAGGAAGAAAATGCTTCCTTTCGTTGTTTGTTGTAATGGACCCGTCTGAGGCGACGTGAGACACTGTCAACATCGTCCAGACGGATGGCACTGGCGTCATTTGGTAGGCATGCGTTGTCCAGATGCCACAAACGCCTCAGAGCGCATCGGGCATGCTAACGCCGTAGGTGGAGCATCGAGTGACAGGGAGGTGTGTCCTCCAGCGTCCCTACTTCGACTTCCTTTAGTGTGGATGGTCTGCGTTATTAATTACAGGTAAGTGATTAGGTCTTTAAATTTGCAATAAGGTGGTAGGTTCTGGAAACCTAAGAATTATTTAACAGGTTCATGTAAGCCGCAAAATAAGCTGAAACCAGCCAATTAGCCCGCAATTACTGAAACAGTATATTTGTAACTATTTTATGTGGTAAGCAAAATCATTCTTACTTCTCATTATTTTTACATTCTATGCAGTACGTTCGTCCTTCCTTCAATAAATCAGAGTTCACATTAAAACCGGAATAACTTCTAGACCCAACAATGAATTTAAAATTGCTATCTTCATGTTTCTTAGTGACACGAGTTATTCTTCGCTTTACAACAGACCCAATTTTTTACTTTTATTTAGTCTTGAGCTACTCTGTTGCTACTGAATGAGTCTCACCTTCATATTTGCGAATTCGATTTGCTAGATGTGCAAAACTGTAATCAACATGTCAGTAAATGTGTTTCTGTTTCTCAATTTGTGTGACATTTGAGTTGTTGTTGTTGTTGTCTTCAGTCAAGTGACTGGTTTCATGCAGTTCTCCATGCTACTCTATCCTGTGCAAGCTTCATCTCCCAATACACACTGCAACCTACATCGTTCTGAATCTGTTTGGTGTATCCTTCTCTTGCTCTCCAGCTACGATTTTTACCCACCACGCTACCCCCCAATACTAAACTGGTGATCCCTTGATGCCTCAGAACGTGCCCTACCCACCGATCTCTTCTCTAGTCAAGTTGTGCCACAAAGTTCTCTTCTTCCCAAATCCATTCAGTACCTCCTCACTAGATATGTGATCTACCCATCTAATCTTCAGCATTCTTCTGTAGCACAACGTTTCTAAACCTTCTATTCCCTTCTTGTCCAGACTATTGCTCGTCCACGTTTTAGTTCCATACATGGCTACACTCCATACAAATACTTTCAGAAACGACTTCCTGAAACTTAGATCTGTACTCGATGTTAACAATTATCTCTTCTACAGGAAAGCTTTCCTTGCCGTCGTAAGTCTACATTTTATATCCTCTCTATTTCGACCAGCATCAGTTACTTTTCTCCCCAAATACCCAAACTCATTCACTACTTTAAGCTTCTCATTTCCTAATCGAATTCCCTCAGCATCGTCCGATTTAATTCGACTACATTCCATCATCCTCGTTTGGCTTCTGTTGATGTTCATCTTATATCCTCCTTTCAGGGCACTCTCCATTCCGTTCAGCTGCTCTTTCTCGACCATTTCTGACAGAATTACAATGTCATGGTCGAACCTCAAAGTTTTTATTTCTTCTCCATGGATTTTATTTCCTACTCCGAATTTTTCTTTCGTTTCCTTTACTGCTTGCTCAGCATACAGATTGAATAACATCGGGGAGAGGCTACAACCTGTCTCACTCGCTTCCCAACCACTGCTTCCCCTTCATGCCCCTCGACTCTTATAACTGCCATCTGGTTTCTGTACAAATCGTAAATAGCCTTTCGCGCCGTGTATTTTACCCCTGCCACCTTCAGAATTTGAAAGAATTCCAGTCAACATTGTCAAAAACTATCTCTAAGTCTACAAATGCTAGAAACGTAGGTTTGCCTTTCCTTGATCTATTGTCTAAGGTAAGTAGTAGGGTCAGTAATGCGTCACGTGTTCCAACATTTCTACGGAATCCAAACTGATCTTCCCCGTTGTTGGCTTCTACCAGTTTTTCCATTCGTCTGTAATGAATTCGCGTTAGTATTTTGCAACCGTGGCTTATTAAACTGATAGTTCGGTAATTTTCACATCTGTCAACACCTTATTTTTTGGGATTGTAATTACTATATTCTTCTTGAAGTCTGAATTTGAGTAGTATTTTTCATTATTTCGTACTAAGGTGATTGTTTAGGACCGAAGCCGGAAGTAATAATAAATAAACACAACACAGCTCTGTGTCATGCATTTTTCAAAACGTATTACTGCTGTTGGAAGCCGCCTGAAGAAAAATATATATTTAGTCTGGGGGGAGCACTTTCACATTTTGGTGTAGATTTTCTAATGAGTGTCGTATGTGTGTGGCTGTCGCTAATGTTGTGCGTCTGTGAGCACTAAAGTGCTGAAACTTCCTGGCAGATTCTGGGACTAATGTGCTGTGCATATGTAGTGTGAAAATGACCTGCTTGTCCGAAGAACAACTTGAGCATTCTCGATATGTATTTATTTTCTCTTTACTCAGATCGGGGGATCACGTTACTTGTGTTTTTACTATGCTGTTATTGTCCGCCACGTCTAGTGTTCTAGGTCATGTTTCATAGATGTTTGCTTGTTAGTGCCTTCAGTCACTTTTTTTAAGCCTACATCTCTTTCATTATTCATCGTTAACTCAATCTTACGTTTCTGGAGCCATTTCCTGGTTTTCTTTTGGTTAACTTCTGATAACGTTTGTGAGTGATGTAGGGAGGGTATGGTTTCAGTAGCTGATTTGTTGTCGTCTGTGTTGGTTATTAAATCTTGCCTAATATGAAGTTCTGGAAGGTCTTTCTCTGTTTGCTGCATGCAGAGGGATCCATTCACTTTACCCTTGTTAGCTATTTTGCAGATTTTGTAGGGTCCATTCTGTACACATGACTACAGAAAGCTAGTCTTCATCTTATAAGGCTAGCGGTGACGTCATCTTTGTGTTTGCAGAACCTCGCGGGCTAGCCGCACGCTCTCAGGAGCCTTGTCACGGTCCGTTCGGCTCCCCTCTTCGGAGGTTTGAGTCCTCCATCGGGTATTGGCGTGTGTGTTGTCCATAGCGCAAGTTCGCTTAAATTAAATTAAGTAGTGTGTATGCTTAGGAACCGACGACCTCAGCAGTTTGGTTCCTTAAGACATTGCCAGATATTTCCAAATTAGTGTTGGCAGAGCAGTCGATTAGCTTTACACCATCGTTTCCCGTCTGATTTGACTCTTAATTCCCTACCTTTTGCAGGAGTTTCTTTTCTTGTAATTCGAGGATTCTTTTTGGTTAGGGATAGTTATTTCCTTTCATAGAGAAATGACGGTCTCACGTCTGCATTATAGTGTCTTAGTCTTACATTCATCGACAGATGTTTCCAAATGTACATTTTCCCGCAAGTATAGTATGCTATATCTAGTTCAGTCTTACTTTTTTCGAGAGCAACAGTTCCACTGACTCTCAGACATATCCTCTAAGGTTTTACGCTTCTGGCTCTCTTTTATGCTCAATAGCGTTGATTGTTGTCATTCTAGGTGTGTCTTTAATGTTGAGACTGAATTCAGAACCTCCGATATTTTCATTAGGTCTGCTTTGTCTGCTATTAAATGAAGTGCCAGTAGTTTCATAGAGGCCCCTTGCTTGTCTTTTTCCTACTCTCGAATTCCAGTCACACATGACTATTAAATTTTCGGCACCCTTCACTATATCAATAATTTATTTTATTTCATCGTAAATTTCTTCAATTTCTTCGTCATCTAAAGAGCTAGTTGGCATATAAACTTGTATTACTGTAGTAGGCGTGGACTTCGTATCTATCTTTGCCACATTAATGGGAACAATGCTGTTTGTAGTAGCATACCCGCATTCCTACTTTCCTATTCATTATTAAACCTACTCCTGCATTACCCCTATTTGATTTTGTATTTATAACCCTATAGTCACCTGACCAGAAGTCTTGTTCCTCCTGCCTCCGAACTTCACTAATTCCCACTGTATCTAACTTTAACCTAGCCATTTGCATTTTTAAATTTTCTAACCGATCTGCCCGATTAAGGGATCTGACATCCCACGCTCCGATCCGTAGAACGCGAGTTTTCTTTCTCCTGATAACGACGTCCTCTTGAGTAGTCCCCGCCCGGAGATCCGAATGGGGGACTATTTTACCTCCGGAGTATTTTACCCAAGAGGACGCCATCATCATTTAACCATACAGTAAAGCTGCATGCCCTCGGGAATAACTACGGCGTAGTTTCCCCTTGCTTCCAGCAGTTCGCAGTACCAGCACATCAAGGCCGTTTTGGTTATTGTTACAAGGCCAGATCAGTCAATCATCCAGACTGTTGCCCTTGCAACTACTGAAAAGGCTGCTTCAGGAACCACACGTTTGTCTGGCCTCTCAACAGATACCCCTCCGTTGTGGTTGCACCTACGGTACGGCTATCTGTATCGCTGAGGCACGCGAGGCTCCCCACCAACGGCAAGGTCCATGGTTCATGGGGGGGGGGGGGGGAGGTAGACAATTTAAGGCCCTCATAACTGTCTCTCTCTGATGACCGGACTCCTCTGGCAAATTCTGCTAGAATTATGCACAGAGCACATCTTAATCATAGCTAACACTTGGTTCAATAAACATAAATAAAGGCTGTATACATGGAAGAAGCCTGGAGACACTGACAGGTTTCAGATCGATTATATAATGGTTAGACAGAGATTTAGGAACCAGGTTTTATATTGTAAGTCATTTCCAGGGGCAGATGACCTGTAGATTAAAACTGAAGAAACTGCGAAAAGGTGGGAATTTAAGGAGATTGGACCTAACTAAACCAGAGGTTGTACGGTGTTTCAGGGAGAGCATAAGGGAACAAATGACAGGAATGAAGGAAAGAAATACAGTAGAAGAAGAATGGGTAGCCTTGAGGAATGAAATTCTGCCGAAATTCCTGTGAATTATTACGGGTAGAGACAATCTGGAATACATTTCACATAAATTATCTCAGAATGTTATAGTCTTAGGTGGAGCTTTCAATTTACCAGATATAGACTGGGACACTCAAATGTTTAGGACGGGTGGAAGGGACAGAGCATTGAGAGACATTATACTGAGTGCACTATCTGAAAATTACCTCGAGCAATTAAACAGAGAACCGACTCGTGGAGATAACATCTTGGACTTACTGATAACAAACACACCTGAAGTTTTCGGTTCTGTAAGTGCAGAACAGGGAATCAGTGATCACAAGGCCGTTGCAGCATCCCTGAATATGGAAGTTATAGGAATATAAAAAAAGGGAGGAAGGTTTATCTGTTTAGCAAGAGTAATAGATTTCAGACTACCTAACAGATCAAAACGACAATTTCTGTTCCGACACTGACAATGTTGAGTGTTTATGGAAAAAGTTCAAGGCAATCGTAAAATGCGTTTTACACAGGTACGTGCCGAGTAAAACTGTGAGGGACGGGAAAAACCCACCGTGGATGAACAACAAAGTTAGGAAACTACTGCGAAAGCAAAGAGAGCTTCACTCCAAGTTTAAGCGCAGCCAAAACCTCTCAGACAAATAGAAGCTAAACGATGTCAAAGTTAGCGTAAGGAGGGCTATGCGTGAAGCGTTCAGTGAATTCGAAAGTAAAATTCTATGTACCGACTTGACAGAAAATCCTAGGAAGTTCTGGTCTTATGTTAAATCGGTAAGTGGCTCGAAATAGCATATCCAGACATTCCGGGATGATGATGGCATTGAAACAGAGGATGACACTCGTAAAGCTGAAATTCTAAACACCTTTTTCCAAAGCTGTTTCGCAGAGGAAGACCGCACTGCAGTTCTTTCTCTAAATCCTCGCACAAACGAAAAAATGGCTGACATCGAAATAAGTGTCCTAGGAATAGAAAAGCAACTGGGATCTCTCAACAGAGGAAAGTCCAATGGACCTGACGGGATACCAATTCGATTCTACACAGAGTACGCGAAAGAACTTGCCCCCCTTCTAATAGCCGTGTACCGCAAGTCTCTAGAGGAACGGAAGGTTCCAAATGATTGGAAAAGAGCACAGGTAGTCCCAGTCTTCAAGAAGGGTCGTTGAGCAGATGCGCAAAACCATAGACCTATATCTCTGACGTCGATCTGTTGTAGAATTTTAGAACATGTTTTTTTGCTCGAGTATCATGTCGTTTTTGGAAAGCCAGAAGCTACTCTGTAGGAATCAACATGGATTCCGGAAACAGCGATGGTGTGAGACCCAACTCGCTTTATTTGTTCATGAGACCCAGAAATTATTAGATACAGGCTACCAGGTAGATGCTATTTTCCTAGACTTCCGGAAGGCGTTCGATACAGTTCCGCACTGTCGCCTGATAAACAAAGTAAGAGCCTATGGAATATCAGACCAACTGTGTGGCTGGATTGAAGAGTTTTTAGCAAACAGAACACAGCATGTTGTTATCAATGGAGAGACGTCTACAGACGTTAAAGTAACCTCTGGCGTGCCACAGGGAAGTGTTATGGGACCATTGCTTTTCACAATATATATAAATGACCTAGTAGATAGTGTCGGAAGTTCCATGCGGCTTTTCGCGGATGATGCTGTAGTATACAGAAACGTTTCAGCATTAGAAAATTGTAGCGAAATGCAGGAATATCTCCAGCGAATAGGCACTTGGTGCAGGGAGTGGCAACTGACCCTTAACATAGACAAATGTAATGTATTGCGCATACATAGAAAGAAGGATCCTTTATTGTATGATTATATGATAGCGGAACAAACACTGGTAGCAGTTACTTCTGTAAAATATCTGGGAGTATGCGTGCGGAACGATTTGAAGTGGAATGATCATATAAAATTAATTGTTGGTAAGGCGGGTGCCAGGTTGAGATTCATTGAGAGAGTCCTTAGAAAATGTAGTCCACCAACAAAGGAGGTGGCTTACAAAACACTCATTCGACCAACACTTCAGTATTGCTCATCAGTTTGGGATCCGTACCAGATAGGGTTGACGGAGGTGATAGAGAAGATCCAAAGAAGAGCGGCGCGTTTCGTCACAGGTTCATTTGGTAACCGTGATAGCGTTACGGAGATGTTTAGCTAACTCAAGTGGCAGACTCTGGAAGAGAGGCGCTCTGAATCGCGGTGTAGCTTGCTCGCCATGTTTCGAGAGTGCGTCTTTCTGGATGAGGTATCGAATATATTGCTTCCCCTTACTTATACCTCCCGAGGAGATCACGAATGTAAAATTAGAGAGTTTCGAGCGCGTACGAAGTCTTTCAGACAGTTGTTCTTTCCGCGAGCCATACGCGACTGGAACAGAATAGGGAGGTAATGACCGTGGCACGTAAAGTGCCCTCCGCTACACACCGTTGGGTGGCTTTCGGAGTATAAATGTAGATGTAGATGTAGTGAAAGATGCTTTAGTAAAGCAGGAATGTTACTAACAAATCTCCACAGCCAGTTAAATCCGGAATGCGTTTGTGATTTACTGCTGATCAACAATAATTATAATTTTGTTTCTGTTGCAAACAAGTGAAAAGTATGACAAGTTACGTGCATAAATGTTTAGTGTTCTTTGTATGCTTTCTTTATGAAGATGGTTGTCTTCTAGATTATAGCCGGGCGGGATTTGACGAGTGCTCTAGGGCGCTACAGTCTTGGACTGTGCAGCTGGTCCCGACGGAGGTTCGAGTCCTGCCTCGGACATGGATGTGTGTGTTTGTCCTTAGTATAGTTTAGGTTAAGTAGTGGGCAAGCTTAGGGACTGATGACCTTAGCAGTTAAGTCCAATAAGATTTAAAACACATTTTAACTTGTTTTGTTTTCGAGGTAACAGTGACAGCACTTATTTAATGTTTATTATTAATGAAAGCAAAAAAATATCTTCTCTTTGGAAATGAGACTCGTCTTCTATCAGCGGTTGTATTGAAATATCATTTTACTTTCTAATTGCTTTATGAATTTAGCTGTGTCCCGTACCTGTTTTTGGAAACGTCAGTTCTGTATTAAAAGAGAGAGAGACTGAGAGAGTGAGAGAGAGAGAGAGAGATAAATACCTTGCGTGTGTGTGTGTGTGTGTGTGTGTGTGTGTGTGTGTGTGTGCGAGCGCGTGTTTGACAGTGAGGGGAGAGACAGAGAGAGAGAGAGAGAGAGAGGCGTTGGATTTGTACGGTACAGTGCAGCGAGCCGGGGCGAGGCGAGGTGAGACGTCAGCGGTGACCGGTCATGCTCGGTTATCCGCGTGTCCGAATTCCGGACAACAGACATGGGTCGAGTACGTGACCGAGTCGTGTGGGGCCCGACACGAGCCGTGACCGGTCAAACATTCAAACATTGAGCGTTGCAGCACTTCTAGTGCAGAGAGGGTATAGAAATGCAAAAACACGGGAATGGCTCCAGCAAGAAAGAAGAAAGCCACAAGGTAACCAGATCCTGGCTCCCTGTGCTGCAGCAAACGACTGTCGCCGGTAGCAAGAGGAAAACCGTACCGGAGATGACAGCGGAGAAGCCCTCGGACGTTGTCGCGCCAGGTACATATAGTCAGCAGCTTCGAGCTCGGCTCCATTTCACCGCCAGCAATGGAGGGTGAAGCTTTGAAAATGCCAGCTGCTCGTGCTGGCGAAACGTGTGTCAAATCATGAGACGAACGCCGGCCGGAGAAGCCGAGAAACAAGCCAGTAGGCAGTTTGTCAAATGCCTCCTATCTCTTCAGCTAAAAATTTCATCATATTCATGTGGTAGAAAGCGTAGCTTCCGGAACATTGCCAATAAATATCATCATGTATTCCCCCTCAGCATTTGTCTTTATCAAAATTTTACATAAGGAAACTAGTGGACCACATATATTCCAAAAATAATAAAAGATAACACATCATAAAATAAGTTACAAACTGTTCCCCAAAGATATTTCCCCACACAAGTTTACTTATTTCCTAGGTAGACACAAGGTACCAGCTTCCTATGTAGTAAAAGTACATGCCAAGCTACTACAGTTAGGGATTGACGATCACCACATGGTGATGCACATAGATTTTCCCTACTCTGACAGATTCTAGCCCTAAGACATTTAGATACAAAATCCTTCTCACCCACAATTGACTCGCTTTTGGGAGGACGATGGTTCAATCCCGCGTCCGGACATTCTGAGTTAGGTTTTCCGTGATTTCCCTAAATTGCAACAGGCAAATGCCGGGATGGTTACTTTGAAAGGGCAGAGCCGACTTCCTTCCCCGTCCTTCCCTTATCTGATGAGACCGATGAGCTCGCTGTTTGGTCTCTTCCCCCAAACAACCCCACAATGGACCCAAATACAGGAAGAAACACGCCTGGAATTGTTCTGCTGCTTGATGGATAGCCTGCGTGCACAGACAAGAAATTTATCCCCCACATGGCGGGCCCTGGTATGTGCTCAGCCAGAGGCCTTCTCTTTACGCTTGCATGTGGACAGCGTCATGCGATGTATCACTTGCTACACAATTTCCTGGTGACGCAACTTACGTGGCGGCGGGAAATCAATCATTTCTCTGACCTTAGCAGCAGGCGTTTTGGTTTCTCAGAACCATAATTGTCAGCAGCGAAATGGCGGAGTACGAGAGTTCATAGATGACCTTCTAAGAGTGATGTAAAAACACATCCCAGGAGGCATGTTGTTTGGAGCAGTGTCATATGCTTACGCTATCAAGGGAGAACTTGCGACCATCTACCTAACAGCCGTTATGTCCACCTTTGACATGGATAACAGCAGCGAACGTTCGTGGCATGAAAGCAATGAATGAGGCCTTGGAAGGTCGCTGAAGGGTTGGTACCACATTTGCACACGCTAGTCACCTAATGCCGCAGGTGGATTGCTGAGCTCTGACGATTTGTTCAGTCACATCTCATATGTGCTCCATCAAGTTCAGATCTGGCGAATTGGGGGGCCGGCACACCAATGAGAAGTCGCCACTGTGTTCCTCGAACCACCCCATCACATTCCTGGCCTTGTGACAAGACGCATTATCTTGTTGAAAAATGCCACTGCAGTCAGTAAACATGATCATGATATTGGTGTGTACGTGGCCTACAACCAGTGTACGATACTCCTTGGCTGTCATGGTGTCTTGCACGAAGTCCACTGTACCCATGAAAGCCGACGTGAATATTTCTCAGAGCCCAATGGAGCCTCCACCAGCTTCTCTCCACCCCGCTGTATGTCAAGGAGCTGTTCCCCTGCGAGAAGACAGATTCGCGCCGTCCCCTCTGCATGACTAGGTGTGTTCTATGCGCTGTGTGCTCAGACACACTTGTACTCTGACCAGAGTTAAAGTCTGATCCTAAATTTTCCACAGATGGCCGTCTATCCTGTTTTACCAGCCTGCCAATCCTATGATGTCTAAATCTGTAAGGAGGGGGCGGTCGCCCAACCCCATGATGTCTGGACGTGGTTTCACCTTGCTTTCGCCACGTGTTGAAGACACTCACCGCAGCATTCCTCGAACACACAAGAAGTCGTGTTGTTTCCTCCGGGGTAGCAGTCATTCCTCGCCAGGTGAAGTTTCTGTTATATGGACGGGCAACTGTCAGTACTAGGTTGGTGATCATAAAGTTCTGGCTGATCCGTGTGTACAGTTTTCATCCCGTGGTACCTCTACATAACCTTACACTTAGCTGACCGAAATTGCACCCCATTATCCCAAATGATTCTGCTAATCAAACCTGTCTCTTTAACGTTGGGGGTTGTTTGGAGAAGGAGACCAGACAGCGAGGTCATCGGTCTCATCGGATTAAGAAGGGAAGAGGAAGGAAGTCAGCCGTGCCCCTTCAAAGGAACCATCTCGACACTTGCCTGGAGCGCTTTACGGAAATCACGGAAAACCTAAATCAGGGTGGCAGAACTCGGGATTCCACCGTCGTCCAGTGTGCTAACCACTGCGCCACCTCGCTCGGTACTCTTTAAGGAAATCCTTTTTCGAAAGTGTCCGCGTAGTTCTTCTCCATCACTCATTTCAGAGATGTGAGCACCGTTTAATTGGAGGCCAGTTCAGTCGTTACGAGCACACAGCAATAGCACTTATTTGTCCTTGGGAATGGTGCCGATGCAGTTGAGGCCGTATCCCATTATTTTAATAGCACAATTGGGAAAAGGAGTGGTTGTTTCGACGTTGATGCTGGTTCTGGATTCTGACAATCCTTGCATGTCGCAAGTATCTGCTTCGTCCCTACGTTCACTGTAGAAACGATGTGGTGCTGCAACGTGTTGTCCGTTTCTGTTAAGCGGTTTTTCATTCCCGTTTCTTCACTGTGCATGTGTTAAAGCCCTTGTAATAGGGTTCCGAATATTTCTTAGTTGCCTCCACAGCTTCCTCATATGATAAGAGTGCGGCAGTTTTTCCATTCAAGAAACACATAAAATCAGTTGGTGCAAAAGTCGTGTCAAGAAACTCGTTCTTGTAATACATTTTACTTTATCGACAAATTTGACAGTGGCTGTGGCCGAGCGGTTCTAGGCGCTTCAGTCCGGAACCGCGCTGCTCCTACGGTCGCAGGTTCTAATCCTGTCTCGGGCATGGATGTGTGTGACGTCCTTAAGTTAATTAGGTATACGTAGATCTAAGTCTAGGGGACTGATGACCTCAGATGTTAAGTCCCATAGTGCTCAGAGCCATTTGAACCAACTTGCTAACATGACTTCGTCTGGAATTCGTGCCTGAGCCTCTTGCGAGCAACAAGTCACGATGAACGTCTCCCGAAGGTCTCGGTAAGAGTTCCAAATTTGTGCTACTATTCGCATATTTGTCGCAGCTTCGCCTTCGAGAAACCTGCTGACAAAGTCTAGTTGAAAGCGAACATTCGACGATAGTCGGACTGAATAATCCAACTGTTCGGCGGAAGCTCTGTGATGGTGGTTTAAATTACGGTGCTGGCCATTAAAATTGCTACACCAAGAAGTGCAGATTCATTGAACAAATTTATTATACTAGAACTGACATGTGATTGCATTTTCACGCAATTTGGGTGCATAGATCCTGAGAAATCAGTACCCAGAACAACCAACTCTGGCCGTAATAAATGCGTTGATACGACTGGACATTGAGTCAAACAGAGCTTGGATGGCGTGTACAGGTACAGCTGCCCATGCAGCTTCAACACGATACCACAGTTCATGAATACTAGTGACTGGCGTATTGTGACGAGCCAGTTGCTCGGCCACCATTGACCAGATGTTTTCCATTGGTGAGAGATCTGGCGAATATGCTGGCCAGGGCAGTAGTCGAACATTTTCTGTATCCAGAAGGGCTACTACAGGACCTGCAACATACGGTCGTGTATTATCCTGCTGAAATGTAGGGTTTCGCAGGGATCGAATGAAGGGTGGAGCCACGGGTCGTAACACATCTGTAATGTAACGTCCACTGTTCAAAGTGCCGTTAATGCGAGCACGTGGTGACCGAGACGTGTAACCAACGACACCCCATACCATCACGCCGGCTGTTACACCAGCATGGCGATGACGAATACACGCTTCCAATGTGCGTTCACCGCGATGTCGCCAAACACGGAGGCGATCAGCATGATGCTGTAAACAGAACTTGGATTCAACCGAAAAAATTACGTTCTGCCATTCGTGCACCCAGGTCCGTCGTTGAGTACACAATCGCAGGCGTTCCTGTCTGTGATGCAGCGTCAAGGGTAACCGCCGCCATCGCCAACCACCTAATAGTCCATGCTACTGCAAACGTCGTCGAACTGTTCGTGCAGATGGTTGTTGTCTTGCAAACGTCCCCATCTGTTGACTCAGGGATCGAGACGTGGCTAAAAGATCCGTTACAGCAATGTGGATAAGATGCCTGTCATCTCGACTGCTAGTGATACGAGGCTGTTGGGATCCAGCACGGCGTTGCGTATTACCCACCTGAACCCACCGATTCCATATTCTGTAACGTCATTGGATCTCGACCAACGCGAGCAGCAGTGCCGCGATACGATAAACCGTAATCCTGACAGGCTACCATCCAACCTTTATCAAAGTCGGGAACGTGATGGTACGCATTTCTTCTCCATACACGAGGCATCACAACAACGTTTCACCAGGCAACATACAGGTAGGTCAACTGCTGTTTGTGTATGAGAAATCGGTTGGAAACTTTCCTCGTATCAGCGCGTTGTTGGTGTCGCCACTGGCGGCAACCTTGTGTGAAAGCTCTGAAAAGCTAATCATTTGCATATCACAGCATCTTCTTCGTGTCGGATAAATTTCGCGTCTGTAGCACGTCATCTTCCTGGTGTAGCAGTTTTAATGGTCAGTAGAGTATGTTCCCTGAAATTCTGAAATTAGTGAAGTTTCAGGTAGGAGTTAATGTCGAAGGCGTTTCTCTTTCGTTGACCTCGCTGTTTCGCTGAACGCCGGATGCAGGTCACCATGCGGCCCTCGGTGTCCGTGATAGCAGGATGCTGCTGTCTGTGACCGATCGATTTTGGTCACCGCCTGTCGGGCTGTCAAGTGCAGACGGGACGCTGCACTCAGCTGCGCCGACGCCTCCTACCGCGGCCAACGTTTGTGGCACTTGCAATTGCAAATGTCCGGGTGTCTTGTTAATTATTTCCTGCTGTAACTTGCGGACGCTGTTAGTGTGTTCTTGACTATCCTTAAACTTCAACACTTCTCTCTACTGCTGTGTCGCAAATCGGTGCAAGAGACGTCCTCTTCGGCTCTCTTTCTGCAACCTTTTCCACTTGTTTGACTTTGCTTTCTATTTCATTAACTTATTGTTCTACTTGAAGCAGTTCCTTTATCCGTTCAGACACTTTTGTACTTGTTTGTTCGTGTATCCTAAAGCACCTGAAACTCTCTTATTAATTTCCTCCTGCTTCGTCCGGAAAGCCTAGTTGGTTTTCTAGAGTTCTTCTATGTCTTCAGTATTCTGATTGACTTGTTTCCGTATATCCTCAGTAAACCCCTATAACTTCGCCTCTGTCCTCTTAGGAAGCTCCTCCTGTGACTTTTCGTGCTTCCTATCTCGTTCCTTCTGTAACTGCTTATTCTCCTCGCCATCAGCCATGATTTTCCGTAACATGTTCATTATGTTCTCTCCTCCGCCTGCTGTTCCCTCAAATGTTAAAATCATAACCGCTATCTGGGACAATTGCATTTCCGTGCCCTACGTGTTTCTATGCTACAGCGTATCTCGTCACTGTCATCGGTCACTGTTTTGTGTCAGAATCATCCACATTATTATTATATTCCCCTTGAAACATTTCCCCATTTATTTTAGTAACTACGGTATCGCCAGATTTCACCTGCCAGGGTAGCCGAGCGCGCTAACGCGCTACTTCCTGGATTCGGGTAGGCGCACCGGCCCCGGATCGAATCCGCCCGGCGGATTATCGACGAGGACCGGTGTTCCGTCAGCCTGGATGTGGTTTTTAGGCGGTTTTCCACATCCCGCTAGGTGAATACTGGGCTGGTCCCCACGTTCCGCCTCAGGTGCACGCGTCGAGAAAACGCTCGCACTATTTCACGATTTACACTAGATACAGACAGCTGGAATGGACTGCTTCCATCCCTGGGGATACGGGGTGGGGCAGGAAGGGCATCCAGCCACCCCTAACACTAACATTGCTAAATCCGCGCTAACCACGCCGGCCCTGCGGTCGCTGCGGGACAATGGCGTAAGCGAAAGAAAGAAAGAAAGAAAGAAGAAATGTATCGCCAGAATCCGCATGAACTATCGATGCCATGGATACCATCCTGTCTAACCGGCTCATCTGGAATCTACTCACTCGCTAAAATCTCAAATTACCGGCGTATTCCTACGACTTGCAGTGCGCAAAAAGACTCACGCCCTGTCTTGCTGTCAACGCAGACAGAATATGAGAAAATGATGTGGACGGCACCTTCAGGCTGCTAGGAAATAATTTACACTATTATGAAAGGCACTGCTTTGTTAGTTAACATAAAAGATACCATCAAAAATTTAGACGTAATTACTCGTATTAACAGTTGTGTGCTCATGGTCGTAGCGCAGTGAGTATTCGATTCATACATTTATTTATTTGAGCGTGAGAAAAAATTATATCGGACTATGGATCAAAAAAAGCAAGTTCGCTGTCCCTATCCTCACAGAAAAGGAATGGCAGGGAGCCAGTTAATGGTTAGGAAAAAGTTATCTATGACCCGTCACAAGAAGAAAGCAAGTTTGCATCATCTATCTTGACGGTCATCAGTTTACGCCAGAAACCGGGCGTGCTGCGAACACGATCTCCTGCTAATCAGGTGCTCCGTGGGTATGCAGATTATACTAGTGCTGAAGCAATCAACCCACGTCATAAAGAATGATGATGTTTGGTTTCTGGGGCGGTCATCAGCGCCCACTCAACGTCCCAGTCTTTACACAGTTCAATTGTTTTTACACAGTCTAGTTTAGACGCTGTCACGTATTACGACGACGACGATCAAATGATGACGACAACACAAACACTCAGTCCCCAGGCAGAGAAAATCCCCAACCCGGCCGGGAATCGAACCTGGAACCCCGTGATCCAGAGGCAGCAACGCTAGTCACGAGACCACGAGCTGCGGACGCCGTACAGAATGATAGGTTACATACATGAAGTTAATAGTTATTCCAAAAAGAAAAATCAACTTTCGCGTGCATCGGAAAACGTTATTTGACAAGTTCCTGAAATAGCCAGGGGTCTCGCCTATTGTTTATGGATGGAGGACATGAGCATTTCAATAGAATAATTTACGCTAGTGGTTGCTGAACGAGAGACTTTGACCTGGTGAAATATACTGATTCAAATAGCGTGTAAGAATCACTGAGGACACATAAACGTCGAAGTTACACAAAAATTTGAGAATAAATTAGTAAATTTACATAATTCAAATAGAAAACTTATAAGAAAATGGATGATTGTTAGTGTCGCCACCAGCATGATGCTGAAAAATTACGATTAGGATGGTGCCCAGACACGTAAAGGGCACAAATTATATTTTCACTTGAGATTGCAGAATCATGTAATTACAGAAAAAAATGTTTGAATTCGAACAGGGACAGCGAGGAGTCAAGCAGTATATTGCTCCTTCCTACATAGATCTCACGAAGAGACCATGACGATAAAATCACAGAGCTTAGAGCCCACACAGATGCATACCGACCATCTTTCTTTCCACGAACAATACAAGACTGGAACAGAAGGGAGAACCGATAGAGGTACTCAAGGTACCCTCCGCCACACACCGTCAGGTGGCTTGCGGAGTATTGATGTAGATGTAGATTCGGTAGGAAAACAGGATAAAATGTGAGGTGCAAGGTCTGGAACAAGATGCCGCCTGGTAACTTTCAGTTAAATGAATCAGAAAAATTCAACAATTTTGTTAAACATGAGATGGTGCACTCTTATTCGTGTACACTTAAAAAAAAGTTTTAGTGTTTTATTACGTCTTTGTTTATAAATTTTCTAATCTATGTTATGTAGCTATGTATCGTTTCGTCCTACAATATAACGCAACATTCATCAGGCTATTTACAATTTGTACTGAAACCAGATGGCAGTTATAAGGGTCGAGGGACATGAAAGGGAAGCAGTGGTTGGGAAGGGAGTAAGACAGGGTTGCAGCCTCTCCCCGATGTTATTCAATCTGTATATTGAGCAAGCAATAAAGGAAACAAAAGAAAAATTCGAAGTAGGTATTAAAATCCATGGAGAAGAAATAAAAACTTTGAGGTTCGCCGATGACATTGTAATTCTGTCAGAGCCAGCAAAGGACTTGGAAGAGCAGTTGAACGGAATGGACAGTGTCTTGAAAGGCGGATATAAGATGAACATCAACAAAAGCAAAACGAGGATGATGGAATGTAGTCGAATTAAGTCGGGTGATGCTGAGGGAATTAGATTAGGAAATGAGACACTTAAAGTAGTAAAGGAGTTTTGCTATTTGGGGAGCAAAATAAATGATGATGGTCGAAGTAGAGAGGATATAAAATGTAGACTGGCAATGGCAAGGAAAGCGTTTCTGAAGAAGAGAAATTTGTTAACATCGAGTATAGATTTAAGTGTCAGGAAGTCATTTCTGAAAGTATTTGTATGGAGTGTAGCCATGTATGGAAGTGAAACATGGACGATAACTAGTTTGGAGAAGAAGAGAATAGAAGATTTCGAAATGTGGTGCTACACAAGCATGCTGAAGATTAGATGGGTAGATCACATAACTAATGCGGAAGTATTGAATAGGATTGGGGAGAAGAGAAGTTTGTGGCACAACTTGACCAGAAGAAGGGATCGGTTGGTAGGACATGTTTTGAGGCATCAAGGGATCACCAATTTAATATTGGAGGGCAGCGTGGAGGGTAAAAGTCGTAGAGGGAGACCAAGAGATGAATACACTAAGCAGATTCAGAAGGATGAAGGTTGCAGTAGGTACTGGGAGATGAAGAAGCTTGCACACGATAGAGCAGCATGGAGAGCTGCATCAAACCAGTCTCAGGACTGAAGACAACACCAACAACATCAGTTTCCAAAAGAACGTAGCTACTTTGGTTCTAATAGAAGTAGACGTCCGCGCTAGACTACTTGCTACGGCGACAATACTAAAAAAACTGCTATGTGGCGTCTAATTAATGACATAATACCTCGGCCTTCTATGTTTGGCTTTACCGAGAGGCCACAACAGGCAAAAATATAACCTGCTCGGCTCTGCGGGATGCAAAGCAAGAGCAGCACCCTCCACAGTAGCTGTAAATAGCACAAAGCAACGGCCGGCTTGCCTCGCAGACGACGTCGCCTGTGGCCAGCCGTTAGCCCCGCTACACAAAAGGAAGCCACCTCGACTGCGGTCCAACTCCCCCCCTCTCTCTCTCTCTCTCTCTCTCTCTCTCTCTCTCTCTCTCACCCTACGGAAACACTCTGATGGAGACATAAGTGCTTACCTGCTCTCTGCAGCTGTCCTAAGGATTCGAGGACTCTACTGGTGGTACATTCCGAATATCACTGCGGAAAATTAAAAACAAACTTTCTCTCTTCCCTGATACGCTCATTCTGACTTTCTCTGGTGCTTTAAAGAAGATGTTTAGTTTGAATGTACTCGACCTTTCTTCCTCTCTGCTTTCATTGGGGATGAACTGCTTCTGAAAACACAGCAGTGCGACTACATCCAGTACTGCAGATTTATTACATATTATAAACTGCGAGATACACAGTATGGTACTACGAGAAGAATTTAAAAGAGCGCCAAAAGACCTAAGTTGAAACGAGGTCCTGGGAGTAGACGATATTCCGCCAGAACTACAGATAGCTTTCGGAGGGCCAGTCATGTAAAAACTCTTACTTCTCGTGCTCAAGATGTTTGACACGGGCTAAATACACCGAGACTACTAGGCGAATGTAGTAATTCCGGTTCCAAAGAAAGTAAATGCTGACATTTGTGAATATTGCCTACATGTCAGGTTATCAAGTCATGGTTGCAAAATACTAACAGGAGTTCAATACCGAAGAATGGAGAAACTGGTAGAATCCAATCTCGGGGAAGACCAGTTTGCATTCCAAAGAAATATAGGAACACGAGAGACAATAGTGATACTACGACTTAACTTAGAAGATAAGATAAGGAAAGGCAAACACTACCTTTATCGCATTTTTAGACTTGAATAGAATGCTCTCTTTGAAATTCTGAAGGTAGCAAGAGTAAAATAGAGAGAGAAAAAGACTATTTACAACTGGTACAGAATGTAGACTGCAGCTGTAAGAGTCACGAGGAATAAAAGAGAAGCAGTGATTGAGGACGGAATGCGACAGGGTTGTAGCCTATCCTCGGTATTCAATCTGTACACTCAGCAAGCAGTAAAGCAAACCAAAGAAGAAGCCGGCCGCGGTGGTCTCGCGGTTCTAGGCGCGCAGTCCGGAACCGTGCGACTGCTACGGTCACAGGTTCCAATCCTGCCTCGGGCATGAATATGTGTGATGTCCTTAGGTTAGTTAGGTTTAAGTAGTTCTAAGTTCTAGGGGACTGATGACCACAGCAGTTGAGTCCCATAGTGCTCAGAGTCATTTGAACCATTTTGAAACCAAAGAAGAATTTGTAGTAGAAATTAGAATTCAGGGAGAAGAAGCAAAACCATCGATGTTTGTCAATGACATTGTAGTTCTGTCAGAGGTAGCAAAGGACTTGGGAGAGTGGTTAAACGGAATGGACAGTGTGTTGATAGGACAATATAAGATGAACATCAACAAAAGTAAACCGAGGGTAATGGAATGTAGTCTAATTAAATCAAGTGGTGCTGATGTAAATAGATTAGAAACAGAAAGATTTAAAGTAGTAGATGACTTTCGCTATTTGGGCAGCAAAACAAATGATGATGGCCGAAATAGAGAGGATATAAAATGTATACTAACAATGGCAAGGAAAGTGTTTCTGTAGAAGATAAATCTGTTAACATCGGGTATACAGGGTGAAAAGTATTTAAACCAACAAACTCTGGGAGGTTGTAGGGGGACATCACAACAAATATTTTTCCCTAATGGCATTTTTTCCGATGAGGAGTATTTAAACCGGTAGAGGAAGATTTATCTGGTGGCAAGTTAATTAAACCCACAAACATTTTTCCATTTTTTATGACCAAGAGACAACACATTAACACAACCCAATTTCCAGTACACTAGATTTTCAAAAATGCCTCCATTGACACGTAAACAAAGGTTAAACCGTCGGATCACGTTTTATCTGACACGGGCAAAATCCCCAAGAGTATCCAGAATTATTCTTGCTGCTGCTACTATCCGGGCAACCAGATTCTCTTGTGATGCTGCAGGAGTTGGCTAAAAAAGGTTGCGCATCTCTCCCCACACAAAAAAGTCCAGAGGGGACATATCTGGGGGTGGAGCAGGTCATGATACACGACCACCTCTGCCAATCCACGTTTCTGGGAACCTTCGGTCCAGGAATCGACGCACACGACGACTGAAATGTGCCGGCGCCCCGTCACGTTGGAACCAGCTGCAGCGAGCGGGACGTGTTCCAGCAACTTCCTCAAATTACAGCGTTCTTGCTGTGCGACGGCGTCCTATCCGGGTAATGTGCTAAATGACCGGGTCTCACGCAGACGTTGGTATACAGCAGCAAATGTCGTATGATGCGGGATAAGGCGATTAGGATATTGTTGTTGATAAACCCGCTGTACAGCTCGTCCGTTGTGGTATGCTACGTAATACTCACCAATCATATCAGTGTACTCACTCCAGGTGTATCGATCCATTAGTAAACAGAGACAATGCACTGCTACACTGGTGGACAGCAGTTACCTACAACTGACGAGCGCAATACGCCCTCTAACAAGTAAAGAGCGTAATATGACCTCCACTGGTTTAAATAATCCTCTTAGGAAAAAATGACATTAGGGAAAAATATTTGTTTTGAAGTCCCCTATAACCTCTCACAGTTCGTCGGTTTAGATAGTTTTCACCCTGTAGATTTATGCGTTAGGAAGCCATTCCTGAAAGTACTTGTCTGGAGTCTAGCCTTGTATGGAAGTGAAACATGATCGATACATAGTTTAGACAAAAGAGAATCGAAGCTTTTGATTTGTGGTGCTACAGCAGAATGCTGAAGATTTGATTAATTGGGTGGAATTGACTACCTCGGAGCGGTGTTTTGTTGTAAAATGATAAAATTATTAAGATTCTGATTGATGAAAATAATGCAACTAATGAGGTGGCACTGACTAGAATTGGACAGAAAGGAAATTTGTGGCGCAACCTGACAACAAGACGGGATCGATTGATAGCATACATTCTGAGATATGAAGTACTGAAAGGAAGTGTGTGGGGTGAAAATTGTAGAGGGAGATCAAAAGATGAATACAATAAGCAGTTGTTCTTCGGAGGTAGAGTTGCATCGAGAGCTGAATAAATCCAGTCTTCGGACTGTTGGTTACACCGTATAATATGCAGAGGCTGGACAAAAGCACCGCGAGAAATGCAAGCTTCAATATAAAATGCAAATTCCAGCCAAGTGTGCGAGCGGTACAACTGCTATGTCCTCAATACGTTCGAAGTGTCAGTCGTGATCACAACAGCGTTTTGTGAAGTTGTGAGTGCTTTATGTCGGACTTAAGGGACTTCGAACGTGTCAAGTTGTTGGTGCGTGTATGATGGGTGGTTCTTTAACAAAGGCAGCCGAAGACTTGACGTTTCAAGAGGCATCATATGGAAGATTTATAACGCACACAGAGGAATCGAAAAACAAGAAGTCTGAGTTGAGAGAACGGTAAGATTGTCGTTGAAGAGGACTGTGACGAAAAATAAGAGGACGACAGCAGCAAAAGTCACTGCGCAACTAAATGTCAGCATCCTATGAATGCAAAGACAGCTCCACAGGCAGGGAACTGCAGGACGAGCTGGAACTCCAGCATCACTACCTGAAACAGGGAAACCTAGTAGCAAAGCCATAAAACCTGGACTGTTGAGAATTGGAAGAATGTCATTTGGTGGGATGAGTCTTGTCACACACCATTTCCTACTTCTGGCCGATTTTACGTCTCAAGATTGAAATATGCTGGGGATCCGTGATGATTTTGATAGCTGTATTGTGGTATTCCATGGACACCGTGGTTGTTCTGCAAAGTCACATTACTCCTAAGGATTACGTGACCGTTTTGGGTTATCAGGTCCGACCCAAGGTAAAATATTTGCTCCCCAATGGAGATGCGATGTTCCAAACGAAACAGATTCGGTTTAAACAGATCACACCAACCAGTATTGGTTTTGTGGACTCGAAGACGAATAGTAGCTTCTCCCCTGACCAAGACAGTCGTTACCGTAACTCAATATTATTGACCACTGGTGGTCTACTTTAGAGTAAATGTGGGTGATCGCTTTTCACCTGCATCATTGTTGCCTGATGTTGCGACTGTTGGGAAGAAAGGTATACGATTCTCTTCCATAGCATACAGGTCCTGTATTTAGCTTTCCGGGAAGAGTGGAAGCTGTTTAGAGTGCCAACGATTCTCCTACACAGTATTCGTGATGGTAATGTACACCGACTGAAAAAAATCGCACACTAATAAATAGTTAATGTAGAGTAATGAGATATCGGGAATACATATATCTAGGTAACATACGTGATTAACATTACAGGATCACATTACAGGAAATAAGCCATTGCAAATGTGCAATTTTGGTATATTAACTAAATGCAGGCAAGCAAACGTACATGCATTATATTGTACAAGTATATGTTGTCAGTTTGTGGGATCGGGTTCCATGCCTGTTGTACTTGATCGGTCTATAGAGGAATGGTTAATGCTGATGTTGGATGTTACTGGAGTCGTCCCATATT
The DNA here is from genome assembly GCF_023897955.1 of Schistocerca gregaria. NCBI lineage: Eukaryota > Metazoa > Arthropoda > Insecta > Orthoptera > Acrididae > Schistocerca > Schistocerca gregaria. The sequence continues at coordinate 924,591,871 of NC_064922.1, read as the reverse complement.
GAAACACCTGGTTAGTTCCGCAGGACAGAACAAGTAGTCATAATGGTGGAAAGGGACCAAAAATGAGCGGCTGTCAAATACACACGAACACGTATAACTTTATTCAGTTGCCCAAACATTACAGGGCAAATTTCCAAGCTTAACTACCGACTGAATATGTCACACAATTCTATGGATTAAGGGCACAACATCTTTAATTTTTAAAACGGCTGAAGGCTCATGAGTTAAAACACAACTACAATAAATTTTCAAAGGGCAGAAGGCCCAAATCTTTATCCCAAAAAAATGTTTTAAATGAGGCTGAATGCCCAAGCAATGCAAGACTTGACAAGTAAGGAACTTTCAATTTTAAAGCGGCTGAATACCCATTATTTAAAACCCAACTAAATGCATGCAAATTCAAACAATGGCTATGAGCCATTAAAATACATAATCAAACATAAGAAAAGGCAGGAGTCTCAACTGTTTCGGCCTTTAATGTGATGGTCCCCATTGGGGTTAAACCTCCATTTTTCCAAATTCAACAGAAGCCTTTTGGGGAAGGACAACTTACGTGGTGCACCATCAGTCCTCTGTGCCCTAAGACCTTGGCACTCTTTATCGTCTTGGCGTCGTAACTGCACCCTCCATCCCTCATTTTGGGCATACACACCTGATGGATTGTGTAAGTCACGCCCTTAGTGCGTCACCATCTGCACCCACAATCACTATGGACTACCCATTGCACCCAAAATCCAGCACTATAGCCAGCCCGTTGTGGTGGGGTCGTCATGTACCCTCTAGGTTGTAGCCCCCTGACAACACAGGGATCGTACTGCCGTTGCCTGAGCTTACACCTCCCCATGTAAGCCAAGGAGTAGATGCCCGTCTCTCTGGGCCATCAGGACTCCCGGCAACGACCATCCTGCCAGGTGGCCTTTGCTGTGGCTGGGTGGTGCCCGTCGGGAGAGCCCCTGGTTGGAGTGGGTGGCATTGGGGCGGATGCCCCGCAATGAAGAGGGTGAAATCTCACTCTGGTGGTCGCCCGACCGCCAATGTCTGTAAGCATGGTAAGATGGAATTTAACGCTGTGACATATAACCCGAAATCGTTCCCTTCACTATCCACACCATGGGAGGAACGTAGGGCTGCAGACAGACAGGAGCTGTATTCGCCACGATACCTTGTATGCAGCAGAACTGATGGGGATTCGTTTTTGGGGACTAAGCGTCTTTTCTTTGTGCATAATCTCGAAGATAGGTTTGGCGAAGTGGCGTCTCTTTCCAAAACGCTGAGTGCGGCCATTCTGATACAAGCAGCTTCATCTACACAGTACCAGGCATTACTCGCCTGTGAGAAGCTCGGTGACATCCCCGTTACCGTCACTCCCCATAAGTCCTTAAATTTGGTCCAGAGGATTATTTTTCATAAAGACCTTCTGCTACAGTCTGATGACGAGCTACGTGAGAACCTGGCACGACGAGGTGTACACTTTGTCCGTTGTGTCTTTAGGGGGCCGAAGGATAATAGGGTCGCTACCGGTGCCTTCATCCTGGCCTTTGAGGGCGACTGCTTGCCTGAGGAGGTCAAGGTCATGATCTACCGGTGCGATGTCAAGCCCTATGTCCCGCCCCCTATGCAATGCTTCCAGTGCTGGAAATTCGGACACATGTCCTCCAGGTGCACTGCCAGCCCCACGTGTCGTGATTGTGGACGACCTCCACATCCTAATGCTTCATGTGCTCCGCCTCCCACCTGCGTCAACTGCGGGGAGCATCATTCCCCCTGCTCACCAGACTGTGCAGTCTATCAATGAGAGCGGAAGATACAAGAAATTAAGACCTTGGACCGTTTAACTTATCAAGAGACAAAGAAGAAGCTAGAACGACTCAACCCCACACCTATGTTGAGGATTTATGCTACCGTCACACTGTCGCCACCAGCTCCCTTCTCCGTTGGCCTACAGAGAAATCAAGTAACGCCTGCCCCACCGCTCGGACAGACCACTCTCTCTTCCACTACTCCCAAAACACGCAGCTTGGGAGCAGTGCGCCCCAAACAAACGGGGACGGCAGTTCCCACCTCTCAGCCGGAGCGGTCACAGTCCTCTCCTGCTCCTCAGCCAGGGAAGTGACAGCTTTCTCCGGCTGCTCAGCCGGAGACGCAACAGCCTCCTCTGTCCTCACTTGTTCGGAAGGGATCCCTTGGGGAGTCCCTTCCAAGGACGTCCCCAGTGTCTCACATGACACTGGCCAGTGGCTGAAGAAGCCACCAGCTGCTGGTCGAAGGGCTTCACGCTCTTCCTCCGTTCCTGATAATGCGTCAGGAAAGCCCTCCCAGCATCCTCACCCTCCTCCCAAAGACAAGAGAGAGAAGAGAAAGCTCTCCCAGAAGGATAAGGACCCATTGGTACCCGCACCACCGCTTCCTGTCAGCTCAGCCTCTGAGGATGAGGTCGAGCTCTTTGCGTCCTCTGATGACCTGGATCTCGCCGTCTCCGCAGAAACGATGACCGTGGCGACGTCCGTCACTCAGCCGGTGGCAGCGTGTGACTCTGCGAAGTAATTTGCCTAAATGCCCCTACAGGACATGCTTTGTACAAACCTCCAGTGGAATTATGGCGGTTATTTTAGCCATCTACCTGAGCTACGTCAGCTTCTAAGCATGACACCTGCTTTATGCATTGCTCTCCAGGAAACCTGGTTCCCGGCAATGCGGACCCCTGTCCTCCGTGGATACAGGGGTTATTACTGCAACTGTAGCGCTTATAATTGTGTGTCAGGTGGAGCCTGCGTGTATGTCCTTACCTCTGTATATAGTGCTCCTGTGCCCCTTCAAACATCATTGGAAGCTGTGGCTGTCCGCGCAAGGACTACCCAGGAGATAACCATCTGCAGTGTCTATCTCCCTCCGGGTGGTACCGTCTCCCTGACCGAATTGGCTGCACTTGTCACCCAACTTCCCACGCCTTTTCTTCTCCTGGGGGATTTTGACGCCCACAATCCCCTGTGGGGTGGAACAAAGATTACTGGCCGAGGCAGAGATGTCTAGAATCTCATCTCCCAACCTGACCTCTGCCTCTTAAACACTGGCGCTGCCACACATTTCAGTGTGACGCATGGCACGTTCTCGGCCATAGATCTGTCGTTGTGCTTGTACCATCGGTCTACTGGAGAGTCCATGACGACTTGTGTGGTAGTGACCATTTTCCCATCTTCCTTTCACTACCCCAGCGTCGCTCCCATGAACGCTTGCCTAGATGGGCATTCAACAAGGCCAACTGGGAAACGTTCTCCTCAGCTGCCACTGTTGAATCTCTCCCCCACGGTACCATCGATGTGGCGGTTGAGACACTGACTGCAGCGATTGTTTCCGCTGCGGAACGTACCATTCGTCTTTCGTTTGGGTGCCCCCATCGAAAGTCAGTGCCTTGGTGGTCTCCGGAGGTAGCTGAAGCCATTAAAGAACGTCGGCGGGCTCTTCAGCGCCATAAGCGGCACCCGTCTTTGGAGAACCTCATTTTCTTCAAACGTCTCCGTGCTCAGGCACGGCGGCTCATCAAGAGGCTGAAACAGGAGTGCTGGGAGGGGTACGTTTCCACCATTGGTTCCCGTACTTCACCCACCGACGTGTGGATGAAGATTCGGCGCATCTTTGGATTGCAGCATTCTACAGGTGTCCCAGGGCTTACGATCAACGGGGCACCATCCACTGATGCCGATGCAATCGCCGAGCATTTAGCACAGCACTATGTTCGTGCCTCGGCGTCGGAGAATTACCCGCCCGCGTTTCGCGCGTTTAAACGCCGGGAGGAAGGCAAAAGGCTTTCTTTTGCTTCTCGTCACCCTGAGGAGTATAACGCACCATTTAGTACGTGGGAACTCCAAAGCGCCCTGGCACAGTGCCCCGATACAGCCTCTTGGCCAGACGGCGTCCACAATCAGATGCTCAAACACCTGTCCCTGGAGTGTCAGCGATGTGTTCTGGCCATCTTCAACCGCATATGGGGCGATGGTGTCTTTCCGTCGCAGTGGCGAGAAAGTACCATCATTCCGGTGCCGAAGCTTGATAAGGACCTGCTTAATGTGGATAGCTATCGGCCCATCAGCTTGACAAATACTCTGTGCAAGCTACTGGAACGTGTGGTGAGTCGACGGCTGTGTTGGCTGCTCGAGTCTCGGGGTCTTCTGGCTCGGTGCCAGAGCGGCTTCCGTTAGGGCCGTTCCACCGTCGATACTTTGGTCTTCCTTGAGTCTGCAATCCGCACTGCTTTTTCCAGGCGCCAACACCTCGTCTCCATCTTTTTTCAACTCTCCATAGCATATGACACGACGTGGCGGCACCATATTCTCGCCACGTTGCACGGGTGGGGTCTCCGGGGCTCTCTTCCCATTCTTATTCAAAATTTTTTATCTGTTCGGACATTCCGCGTTTTAATTGGCACATACCATTGTTCACTTCATATCCAGGAGAACGGCGTTCCACAGGGCTCTGTATTGAGCGTGCCCCATTTCCTTGTGGCCATTGATGGCCTTGCAGCAGCAGTAGGGTCGTCTGTCTCACCCACTTTATATGCTAACGATTTGTGCATCTTTTTCAGCTCCTCCACCATTAGTGTTGCAGAACGTAAGTTGCAGGGAGCCATACGCAAGGCGCAGGCGTAGGACCTAGCCCATGGGTTTCAGTTTTCTCGTGCGAAGACTTGTGTTATGCACTTTTGTCGGTGTCAAACTGCCCATCCCCACCCTGAGCTCTATCTTCAGGATGCCAAGCTCAGTGTTGTTGACACTTACCGTTTTCTGGGATTGCTGTTCGATGCCCGGCTTACTTGGCTTCCACATATTCGTCAGCTCAAGCGTCAGTGCTGGCAGCATCTGAATGCCCTCCGCTGCCTCAGCAACACAACTTGGGGTGCAGGTCGTAATTCGCTGCTGCAGCTCTACAAAGCCCTCTTGCTGTCCCGACTGGATTATGGGAGTGTGGCGGATGGCTCAGCGTCGCCCTCAGCATTGCAACTGCTGGACCCCATTCACCACTGTGGGGTTCGACAGGCGACAGGAGCATTCCGCACCAGTCCTGCTAATAGCCTACTTGCTGAGGCTGGGGTTCCTCCACTTCACATTCGGCATCACCAACTGTTAGCCACCTATGCTGCCCACGTCCGTTGTTCGCCCCGATACCCTAACTACCGTCTCCTTTTCGATAATGGGTCAGTCCATATCCCACGCCGGCGGCCGCGATCAGTCCATACAATCGGGATCCATGTTTGGTCGCTCCTTAGTGAACTCGAGTGTTTGCCTCTTCCGTCTGCTTACCAGGTCCGCCCACATACGCCACCTTGGTGTATTCGTCGTCCCAGTTTCAGCTGGAACTTTCCCGATGGTCAAAAGATTCAGTTCCTCCTGCAGTCTAGCGCCGCCAATTCCTTGCTCTCCTAGGCGCATACCATGACTCGGAGGTTATCTATACCGATGGCTCGATGGTTGATGGCCGTGTGGGGTATGCTTATACTCATGCGGATTATGTCGACCAGCTCTCCTTGCCGGAAGGCTGCAGTGTTTACACCGCAGAACTGACAGCCATTTTTCGTGGCCTTGAGCGTATTCGTACCAGTACTGGATAGTCCTTCGTCATTTGCAGTGACTCGCTCAGTAGTCTGCAGGCTCTTGACCAGTGCTACCCACGCCATCCCATTGTTGGTGCCATCCAGGGGTCCATTCACGCTCTTGAACAGCGTGGTTTTTCAGTGATATTCATATGGACTCGGGACACGTTGGGATAGCGGGAAACGAACTCGCCGACAAGTTAGCTAAAGAAGCCACCTGCAAACTGCCGTTGGAGATCGGCCTCCCGGCAACTGATCTTCGATCGGTGTTACGCCGTCGGGTCTTTGGGATGTGGGCAGACGAATGGCGCACTCTGTCTGTACCCAACAAGCTGCGGCGAGTAAAGGAGACGACGACCGTGTGGGGTTCCTCCATGCGGGCCTCTCGCACGGATTCTCTTATTCTCTGTATGCTCCGCATTGGTCACTCTTGGCTGACGCATCGTCATCTGCTGCGTCGAGAGGACCCCCTCATTGTCGCTGTGGTGCAACCATGACGGTGGCGTATTTGTTGTTGGAATGTCCTCCTTTAACCTCTCTCAGGCGTGCTTTTAACCTCCAGGGTGATATATCATCTCTTTTAAGTGACAATGTCTCTGTGGTAGATCGGGCTTTAAGTTTTATACGCGCAAGCGGCATTTATAGGTCCATTTAATTTTATTACATCACCCTCTTTTGAGCTGTATCTTTTAATTAGTTTTGTGTTGTAATTCGACTCCACCCGAATCTTTTAGGCTGGAGGTTGTAACGTGTTCCAGAGTGGCTGGGTCATCCTATTATTTTCGAGATCAGCCAGCCACGATCCTCTGCTGTACAGTTTTAATTCATTCTGCCTTTCTTCTCTTTGTTGTTTTTGTTGCTGTGCTCCGTTTTCCATGTCGCTTTATTATTGACCTTGGGGCTATCCTTCCCCTGGAGTTTTTCTTTTAGTGCTCAGAGTGATTCATGGATGGTTTCAATGTGCTCGGTGTCTTTCTGAAACAAGGGACCGATGACCATTGCAGTTTGGTCCCTTTAATCTTTCACCCAACCAACCCCTCCCTTGACACAACGGAAGTCGCAAGTGGCTACAGGACGTCTGGCTCGGAGCTGGTACTGAAGTAACTTATTTGTAACAGTTAGTTGTGTCACTGTGTGAGACGCCCTGCTAAAGCCGCAGGATAGGACAGGTAGTTTAAGTAGTGGAAAGGGGCGTAAATTAGTGGCTGCGAATTACACTCAAACATACAACCTTTTATTTGATCAAACATTACAAGAACCAAGAAAATTTAAAAAAAAAACACAACTTTAGTTTTGGAACTTAATTAGTGGCTCAATGCGCTGTACAATCTCATGCCTTAAGGGCAAGACTACTTTAATTTAAAAACGGCTGGAAGCCAATAACTTAAAGCTCAACCGAATTCAAAAAGTTAATAGGCAAAACATTATCTTAAAACAGTTCCTTAATTAGGCTGAAGGCCCAAAGAATCTGACACTTTAAGAGCAAAACAACTTAAATGGCCAATGGTGCCCGAGCGGTTCTAGGTGCTTCAGCCTGGAACCGCGTGACTCTACGGTTGCAGGTTCGAATCCTGCCGCGGGCATGGATGTGTGTGATGTCCTTAGGTTAGTTAGGTTTAAGTAGTCTACGTTCTAGGGGACTGATGACCTCTGATGTTAAATCCCATAGTGCTCAGAGCCATTTGAACCATTTGAACTTAAATGCATAATCGTCTGAAGGCCCAACTCAATAACATTAATTTTTTAATGCTAAAGGCTTTATGTAAAACTGATCTTAAATTAGACTGAAGGCCCAAACCATCTGACGCCTTGAGGGCAAAACAATCATAATCTAAAAATCGGCTAGAAGCCTTACAAGTGCAAACAACAAGAAAAAGCAAGAGAAGGCAGTACACCAAGGGCGCTCAGAAGTTCCGTGGGTCGGTCTCGAATGCAAACACTAACGCTCGCTTAGGTGAGACAGGCAGTCAGCCCAACCATTGTTGATCTGACGACAACCCAGTCGACAGTTATCGGACCCACCGCCAGGCTAACCTCGGCTTCACCCGACCAGAACACAACAGGGAGTTCAATGGAACGTATTGGCGCCCACAACTAATTATACATTGAGCTGTCAAACTACACACCGTGCTGGACAGGGACAAAATTGGTTCAAACGGCTCTGAGCACTATGGGACTTAACATCTGAGGTCATCAGTCCTCTAGAACTTAGAACTACTTAAACCTAACTAGCCTAAGAACATCACACACATCCATGCCCGCGACAGGATTAGAACCTGCGACCGCAGCGGTCGCGCGGTTCCAGACTGTAGCGCCTAGAACCGCTCGGCCACCTGGCCCGCGACAGCGACAAAATGATGAGGAAAATACACTGCCTGAATTTACGTTAACGGCCAGGGCAGGTAACCGGAACGTTAACGGCCACAAGGCAGAAGATTCCGCTGGTACACTTCAATTCAAATAATCAAGTACAGGTAAACTCCACCGTAGGGTGGCTAAAATTTGCCAACTTGAAAGTACATGTTCTTGCTCGCGGTAATACCCCAGCAGCCGACAATAAACTCCAGACAACACAATGTGAACAGTCGTGACCTCTTAGATTTTGCTGGTAGATTAAGTCAAAACTCAACTTTAAGGTCCAGGACCGCCGAGCCACGAACCTTGTAGCAATGCGAACACACTGACACCGCGTAGAGGCCGCCTGCATGCCCGGACGTACTACGGGCCTCGGAGATATCCTCGCTGCTCCACGCCAACCGACCAACTCCCAGGTCTGTAAACGGTGAAAGGACCAAATATACGTCGGCCGATGAGACGACCAACCGAACGACCAACCAATGATCGTCCAACTCCAATCTATCTCCGTCGGACAGTTCATGTGTGTCGCCAGCGGTCGGCGAGCACTGACTGTATGCGCTTCACCAGCTCTCCGTCCCCCGACTTAACTGCTGCTGCGTCCCGACTGCACTGCTGGTCCGTCCCAAACTGATTGCCACACACACGATGACCCGGAAATACTATCGGTCGATCCAGAGATGGTACGACAGTGCACTTATCAATACACGCTGCCGTTTCCACTCACGGGCAAGTAAGGCAGGAAGTTAGTGACGCCAGTGAATGGAATAAGAAAATGAAGCGTCAGTACCGTAATAGAAGATGACGAACAGTAAATGGGGTAAAGGAGAGGCGTGCACGGTTCACTGTGGTGCTTGGTGCTGCTCAAACTTCTGCTGCAGGTGCAGTATCGAGCCATACACCAAACGCGATAGTCTTCCCTCTCGGTAGCGCCACGTGACCGTCCAGAGCCGAGTCTTCTTGCCACCGTATGTTCTCTTGACTACCACTGCCCACAGTCATGTACAGTGGCTGCATTTTCGCCAGTTTTTTTCTGCAGTATCGCAGAAGGAACACCCAGCTTCTCGTAGCTCTATCACACGTCCTCGTTCAAACACGCTGTGGTGTCAATGACGTCGTCTTTATCGCCTTAAGGGCATTCTTGACTGAAATCAACTCACCGCGTCCACTCTAATTGGTAACTGACGCTCACGACCGCGAATTTAAAGCAAACCTCATCTGCATTCCCATAGTGGCACACACTGGAGCCACATTTACGCGACTGGGGCGAAATTGTAACTGACATCATCTTTCAGATATGGAAACACGCCTACCAGCTTTCGTTTATATCGCACAACTCATTCTTGGTGTTGAGATTTTTACCCCGTTAGTTGTAACACTTACGCCGGCCGGGGTGGCCGAGTGAATCTAGGCGCTTCAGTCAGGAACCGCGCTGCTGCTACGATCGCAGGTTCGACTCCTGCCTCGGGCATGGATGTGTGTGTTGTCCTTAGGTCAGTTAGGTTTAAGTAGTTCTACGTTCTAGGGGACTGATGACCTCAGAAGTTAAGTCCCACAGTGCTCAGAGCCATTTATGACACTTACTGCGCAACAGATAGTACTGTAGCGGGAAAAAACCAAATACAACACTACACTGCGCCTCTTGTTACACTGGCACACCGGTATTACGTAGTAGTAAATGTTACCCTCTGGCAGGATTTAAGTAAATTGACCGTGAGTTACCTAATGGATTTGAATTATCGGACCTGAAGTTAATATAACAGTAGAAACAAGAAAGCAAAGATTGTAATTTGGAAAATTGCTTAAGTAACCAAGTGAAATAAAATACGGTAACCAGCCTAATTAGGCACAGTAAACATTACTTTTGAAGATTCTGTAGTAAATTTTGGTAAAGGAAAGCTACCATTCCTTCTTTCCCAGACAAGTGCAATGAACTCTACCACAACCAGACAAGTGGTACAGTGATGTTAGCAGCTATAAATAGTATATATAAGTTCTCACAGAAATCGTCAACGGCTTATTTCTTCTCAATAGTAATTACTTGGCTGGTTCAAATGGCTCTTAGCACTATAGGACTTAACAAATGAGGTCATCAGTCCACTAGACTTAGAACAACTTAAACCTAACTAACCTAATGACATCACACACATCCATGCCCAAGGCAGGATTCGAACCTGCGACCGTGGCGGTCTCCCAATTCTAGACTGCAGCGCCTAGAACCGCACGGCCACTTGTGCCGACAGTATTGCAAAGTCGGGCAGCTAGGAGGGTACAAAATACTCGCGAAGTCGGGCGGCTAGGAGATGAGCAAAATGCACGCTGCTACAGCACTGCTTGTGGTTTAATTATTTTTATGGACTCCACTTGATAATAACTTTGTTATATATGAACTTTGGGATCACGAAAAGTTACGAAAGTCAGAAATTGGACATTGACTTATGCCTATTTCAACAATTACTTTCCAAATAGCACAAATATAATTAAAAGTAACTTCCAAAAGGATTTTTACACCAATTAAGGAGTATTATTGTTTCTTTTTTTATGGATGAAGGGCAAGTACGGTAAATTTGTCTTTCATAGACAAAGATTTAGGTGGGGGCCCTCAAACAGCCTTTCCAAATTTTAATACACAAAGCACACAAAACTATAGAATTTCATCAAAATGTAATTAGTAAACTCATTGGTCAAGAATGTTTTCTCACATTGTTGTTGTTGTCCTCAGTCCTGAGGCTGGCTTGATGCAGCTCTCCATGCTACTCTGTCCTGTTGAAGCTTCTTCATCTCCCAGTACCTACTGCAACCTACATCCTTCTGAATCTGCTTAGTGTATTCAACTCTTGGTCTCCCTCTACGATTTTTACCCTCCACGCTGCCCTCCAATGCTAAATCTGTGATCCCTTGACGCCTCAAAACATGTCCTACCAACCGATCCCTTCTTCTAGTCAAGCTGTGCCACAAACTTCCCTTCTACCCAATCCTATTCAATACCTCCTCATTAGTTACGTGATCTATCCACCTTATCTTCAGCATTCTTCTGTAACACCACATTTCGAAAGCTTCTATTCTCTTCTTGTCCAAACTAGTTATCGTCCATGTTTCACTTCCATACATGGCTGCACTCCATACATATACTTTCAGAAACGACTTCCTGACACTTAAATCTATATTCGATGTTAACAAATTTCTCTTCTTCGTAAACGCTTTCCTTGCCATTGCCAGTCTACATTTTATATCCTCTCTACTTCACCATCATCAGTTATTTTCCTTCCTAAATAGCAAAACTCCTTTACTACTTTGTCTCATTTCCTAATCTAATTCCCTCAGCATCACCCGATTTAATTTGACTACATTCCATTCTCCTCGTTTTGCTTTTGTTGATGTTCATATTATATCCTCCTTTCAAGACACTGTCTATTCCGTTCAACTGCTCTTCCAAGTCCTTTGCCGTTTCTGACAGAATTACAATGTCATCGGCAAACCTCAAAGTTTTGATTTCTTCTCCATGAATTTTAATACCTACTCCGAATTTTTCTTTAGTTTCCTTTATTGCTTCCTCAATATACAGATTGAATAACATCGGGGAGAGACTACAACCCTGTCTCACTCCTTTTCCAACCACTGCTTCCCTTTCATGCCCCTCGACTCTTATAACTGACATCTGGTTTCTGTACAAATTGTAAATAGCCTTTCAGTCCCTGAATTTTACCCCTGCCACCTTCAGAATTTGAAAGAGAGTATTCCAGTCAACATTGTGAAAAGCTTTCTCTAAGTCTACAAATGCTAGAAACGTAGGTTTGCCTTTTCTTAATCTTTCTTCTAAGATAAGTCGTAAGGTCAGCATTGCCTCACGTGTTCCAACATTTCTACGGAATCCAAACTGATCCTCCCCGAGGTCCGCATTCGGGTGTTTGATTGAAAGAAATTGGTGACGTATCGTCTGATTTGGTATCATTGTTATTTTCGATAACGTCAATACGATTGGCCAATTCATCAAATTTTTCAGTCAGTGCTTTTACCTGATCGTCATTTTTAGTGTCACAAACATTAATTTGTTTTTGGATTTTACGGGTGGTTTTGTTCAATTTCTTAACGTCTGCTTTAATGGCATCGGGATCCTGTATTAACTCCAATTGTTCAAGTTTGTTAGTCACTGTCTGAAAGTCTACTGTGTGTGTGTCTGTTTTTGTTTTAAGATCGGAGATTTCATTATGCAATTCGGTGTTCAACTGTTTGATTTCGTCTGATAATGTAGCAATGTTGTTGTCTACGTATGTTTTTGCTTTCGTAAATAATTTACGCTTATCTTCCTGTCTCTGTGCAGTAATTGTTTCGATGACTTGTTTCTTTACTTTGTTCTGTTCCTGTATAAATTTACGGTAACGCGTTTCACTGTTTTGCAGGTGGTGATTAACACTTTCGTAAATTTGGCTGTTTTGTTGTTCAAATTTCGTGTCTACTTTCGCATCCAGTGTGCGTGAAAGTTCTGATGACATTAATTTAAACTCGTCGCGTAACTATGTTGCGTATTCAGAACATTGTTTAGCGTCTGCACTAATTTCATCTCTAAGTAATTTAGTTGTGGCTGCATGTGTATTACTTAATTCTTGTGCCACAGATCTAATTTCTTCACTACTGTTCCTAGCACAAGCCTTAATTTCCTCATGTAATTGTTCTTCAGTATCATGACATTGCACGGCAACGGCTGTAATCTGTTCCCTAAGTTGTTTGAAATTGTTGTCTTGTTTTTCATTCGACTGTTTGAGATTTTCATTAAGTTGTATGTTCGATTCATTAAGTCGTTTGACATTAACGTCTTGTTCTTTCTTCGACTGTTTGAGATTTTCATTAATTTGTAGTAATAATGCCATAACTCGATCCATGCCAAAATTAGCTACTGTATTATCTGTGCTGTGTGATGGTATATGTGCATGTGTTACGTTTTGTATAACCATTTGGTCATTGTCTGATTCACAAAAAGGTTTGCTAATCGGACGTGCACTGTGGGTCAGTACCTCGGAATCAAATAAATCTGACGTATTTTGACTACATTGTTGATCTTCGTGAGAAAAATTTATCTGTTCACTGTGTAAATTTTGCAAATCAGGTGTGTTAAACTGGGCAGCGTTCATTGTAACGGAACGTGCTGCGTCATCAATTGTCGTTAAATTTCCAGTGGACACAATTGAATTTGTTTGCTCATCATTTAGATTAGAATCATTACTAGTGATCGGCACGCACTGATTATCTGCAATTACAGGATTATCACTATTACACTGAGTGTCGCTAGTATAATCGGTCAAATTATTCGAATCGGCTTTTACACTCATTGCACATCGCGATGAACTGTTAGCAGTTTTTCGCGGCATTTTCACCGATCAAAGATAAGCACAAAATCAAACAAGGACAAAGCAAAATGGAACAAATACAACTACAACAAAGTGCAATAAATTGCCGATGATCTGTGAAAGAAAGAATGACAAGTTAGTAAATGCGTTGCGCCAGATGCAAACTACATTTAATATTAAGTAAATAAGAGCAGATATATGACTGACTACTTCTCAGAAATTCACAAAAATACGATCCTGGCCGGTTGTCGCCAAGTGTAACCTCCTCACAAAATAATTTCTGTAACCTCCCAACAGTAAGAAATGTAATTTTTTATAGCATTCAGCGTAACCTCCCACAGATAAATTCCATAATACAATGCGACTAATCTCTCAATAAAATTGCGACTCACTTATAACCTTTCAATAATTGACTGTCAATTTAACCTGGTAAATTTTGGACGTCAGCAGTGCTGCGTCATGGCCCTGATACATCATTCTGAATAAAGTGAAAAATCTTACCTTAATTAGGTCGCCGGATAACGCGTATATATATGCTCCTATAAGATATTTATCTGGCGCAGCTAAGTGCATTGCTGGCTGATAGATTTGTCTTATTTAAAAGGAAAGAACTGATTTTTCTTTTCAATAATCGGGATGACCAAGGATCGGAGAAATTAGTAAATTCTTTAAATTGAAATGAATGATTGTCAAAAGTTACTTTTTATGAGAGAGATTCTTATTAAGTGATTTTTTAAAAAACATTTACATGGGACTTGATATAACTATACTACATATGCGCGAGGCTGCTTTTACCTTGTACTACAACGCTCAGGCTCCGCCATCGCTCCAACTACTTACTGCTACTGCTACACAAGTTCCTACTGCAGTCAACACTGCTCTTTGGTCTCAGATTCTCTTATAGCTTACATGTCGCAGGCAGCGCGTGAGCAATACATCGAAATTACATCTGCTCGAGTGCGCTAGAAACAAACTCTTTAATTATGCACCTCTTACAACCGTCTGGACCAATATTGTCTTCATGAACTTGTGGATAGTATGCCACGACGGCTACAGGCATGCATCAATATAAGAGGACTTTTTACTGGGTATTAGAGGTACCGGTGTGTACACCAGTGTGGACCATCATCTCTGAAGGTCTCACTGTATGGTGGTACAACGTGCAATGTGTGGTTTTCATAAGAAATAAAAAGGACGGAAATGGTGTTTCTGTTGATCTTTTACAGTTCACATCACTGATTTCATTTTCTGCCAAATCTGTTTTCATTACGAACATAATTATCTTCTGCACTCTACTTTGACTTCTATAATGTAATACGTTTATGTCACTGTGAGATACGGCGACCAGAGGCTCCATGTTTTTGTGGTTACCTACAGAAAATTAATTGTACCGAGACGTGCACCTCTTCGGCCGAATTGAATTGACGCTCACCAATGTCTTTCTTCAGAGATAGAAAAATTTGGAACTCACATGTAGACAGACCAGGAATGTCTACGACGTATTGGAAACAATACTGTGAGCGTGTGGGCCCGCAAACATTACTGCATAAAAGCATCGTCGGTCTTGCTCACAGTGGGGTGACCGAATAACGGTTGTGGTGACTACTTTTGAAGTAATAATCAATTTACTTACTCCTTTCAAATGAGTGAACATGATAAATCATTTTTTTTTTCTTGTCTCTCTAGTACTCTAGCTGTTATCATTCCTTTCCGTGCATATCGAACCAAGAGTCCGGAACTGCTGTTTACCTTACCTGGATTACTCCATATCGACTGAATTAAACGAATTACTCATTCGTATGGCTATATGATCCGTCCCTCTCCGATTCCTTTTCATAACTGCCGTAATTACAGTTTCGACTTCAGTTCCTTGTCTGATCCATTCGCTTGCTTTGTCGTCTTTCCCGTTGGGCAGTCTTCAGCTTTGACCAGTTACACAGTGGAATAACAGAGAATTACTGATGAATTCTTTTCGGGTTATCGTTTCAATGAGTTTCGTACCTATCATCTTCTGGCGAAGTCAGAACGTAACGAACTGTTCACAACGACCAACTGCTGAAAACCACTCCGCTGCACGCAACAGTGTGAGGGCATTGGCAACACACGATTTTTCACCAATATTGCATCAAACTGCCTGCTCAAAGGGCGCACTCACGCAACACCATATCTCATCTACTCTTTCAGACAGACTCTATTTCAATTGTTTTCATCTATTAGACGATTGTTTCTAAAGTACACTAACCAAATTTGGAGTCACTATTGAAATCAGCCGCGCGGAGTTGCCGCGCTGCTTGAGGCGCCATGTCACGAATTGCGCGGCCCCTCCCGTCAGATGTTCGAGTCCTCCCTCCAGCATGTGTGTGTGTCGTTCGTAGTGTTAGTTACTTTAAACAGTATGAAAGTCTAGGGACCGGTGACCTCAGCAGTTCAGTCCCTTAGAAATTCACATACACATGCATTGAAATAATTACGCCTTCTAGAAACTTGTAACTAAGTATTCGTAGCCTTGCTCCTCTGAACTTCCCTATCATCATTTCGTGGTCTTGTCCTTAGTGTAGCTCAATTTCAACCATGGGACCACAGGTGCGATTCTCGGCAGGGTCGAAGATATTCATCCCTCGTGTGTGTGTGTGTGTGTGTGTGTGTGTGTGTGATGTGATCGCTATCATCGACACCCAAGTCGCCAAAGTCGCTTAAAATAAAAAGACTTGTACCAGACAGTCGACCTCTCAAGACAGAGGCTCCCGGCCAAATATGACATATGCACGCTCCTAAACTCCTCTGTACCAAGTAGTATTACACACATTGTCCTGGAAATTGGAGTGTTCTCATTAATCTAGTACCGGAACGTGATGCCCGTCAATCAGTGCATGGCACAAAAAATTTATGGAGACAAAAGGGGGGAGCGGAAGACCAAGAACATCCGAGGAAAACATTGATCACGTTTTAAACGTCTTCACTCGTCCACCTACGAAGTCCATCCGCACTGCTGCCAGACAGTTGCGACTGCCACGTTCAACTGTGAATGAGGTCCTACACAAGATCTTACCGTTGGACGCATACAAAGTGCAACTGCTACAGACACTTGAGCCAAATGACAAGTCAAAACGTACAGAGTTTGCACTCAACATACTGGAACAGCTTTCGGAGGATAAAGCGTTCCTCAAGCGATATTGTTTCAGTTACGAGGCAACTTTTTATGTTTCTGGGACATCAAACAGACACTATGTGTCAATCTGGGGATCCGAACACCCACATGTGACTAGGGAGCGTACCCGGGATAGTCCAAAAGTGAATCGATGGTGTGGAATCATGTGCAATCAAATAATTGGTCCATTCTTCTTCAACGAGTCAACAATTAATGCGAATGTTTACCTCGACATTTTCACCGAACATGTACCACCACAACTGATTGTCTTACAACCAACTATCGTTTTCCAGCAAGATGGTGCACCAGCACATTGGGGACTGCATGTTCGTCGGTTCCTCAATGAAACATTTCCAGGCAGATGGATTGGGAGGCATGGGCCAATTCCTTGGCTACTGTTTTCGCCAAATATCACTCCCTTGGACATTTTTATGGAGGTATGTAAAACATATCGTGCATCAAACACAGGTAATGCACATTGCTGACTTGAAGCAGACTTCGTAATGCCATTGCCATCATTGGTGACACTAAGCTACAGCGAACATGGCAAGAAATCGAGTACCGTCTTGATGTCCTTCGTGCAACTAAAGGTGTCCATATAGAGGTCTATTAAACAGTGTTAAAAATTGTAAACACTGATTACAATAAAAGAAATGTTGTTAAAATATTTCAACAACATCCGTTGTAATAAAATTTTGAAGTTGTAAAGGTGCTTTATGGACACCCTGTATACCTTAATGTTAGTCGGCTGAAGTGGCCGTGCGGTTCTAGGCTCTGCAGTCTGTAACCGCGAGACCGCTACGGTCGCAGGTTTGAATCCTGCCTCGGGCATGGATGTGTGTGATGTCCTTAGGTTAGTTAGGTTTAACTACTTCTAAGTTCTAGGGGACTAATGACCTGAGAAGTTGAGTCCCATAGTGCTCAGAGCCATTTATCTTAATGCTAACTACAGTGCTATATTACTTACTGCCAAAGTAAAGATTTGGTGCTTTTATATATATCTAAACACTTGAAGATATAATTTGCGATATATTAATTATGATTTCTTGAATGTGTTGACCTTTCTCTAGTTACAGTCACGTTCAGGCAGTTTGCGTGCTTTGTCCTCCACCATTGGAGAGGGGCAATTCCACTGGCTCTAGCACTCTGTACTACCTTCTACACATAGTGAGTGGACAACATAGAGTGGTTCGCCGCAACGGTAGAAGTGTTTCCGAATGCAGATTAAAGTGATTTTTTCCAAAACAGATCCTTTTGTATAAATTTTCCAAAAAATTGTTTTATTTGCCTAGAGCGCGACTGATACATATCCTGATTACTAGCTTCATGAAAATTACATTGCCATCTGCAGATCATCGGGTATGTGAACTATAAAGCACCTATGTAGGGGCTGTAGATGGCAACATCACTTTGCTGAAACTAGTAGTAGTATGGTGTTCTGCTTAACGGCAGGTCGTATCATGGGTTAAGCCTCTTCCACTGTTGTCTGCGCATAGCCAGTCTTTTCATTTCTGAATATTTGACTCCTTTGATATTGTCCAGCATTTGATATCTACTTTTTCCTCTTCCCCTTTTTCCCTCCACCATTCCTTCTATTCCTTCCTTCAATAAACAGTCCCTCCTCAAACAATGTCCAATCCAGTTCCGTTTCTTAATTCTGATGACGTTCAGCATGTCTCTTTCCTTTCCTACTCTTCTTAATACTTCTTCATTCCTCACTCGATTTCCCCATTCCACTTTTTCCTTTCTTCTCCATAATCGCTAGTGCCTCCAACCACCTATCGTCTTCCTTCCTTCCTTTCTCCCGAAACTAGTAATCAGGATATGTACAAACTGCTATATGGGCAATAAAACGTCTATTTGGAAAGCTGTTACTTGTTACACAGATAGCTCTTCTTCAGGCAAGGTCAGTTAATTACAGATACGTTTATAGCAAAGATGACTTTTTAACAGAAGTAAACAGTAAATGCTAACTCTTTCTGCCATATTTGTTCAAGTAACACGTTCCACAGCACTACGTTAATAAGCTCTATGGAAAATGGGACTGAAGAAAGACCTTGACTGCAATGTAGGAGAAGGTAGGCGGATTGCATTATCGAACATGAAAAAGCCAGTTAAATGCATCTTATTGAAGAAGGTAATCGACTGGAAAGGCCTTGCCGCAGTGTTAACACCGGTTCCCGTCAGATCACCACATTTAAGCTCTGTCGGGCTGGGCTACAACTTGGATGGTGACCATCTGGTCTTGTGGGCGCTATTGGCAAGAGGGGTGAACTCAGCTCTCGTGTGCGGCAAACTCAGAGGCTACTTGACTGAGAAGTAGCGGCTCCTGTCTTGTAAACTATCATACGGCTGGGAGAGCGGTGTTCTGACCACGTGTCCCTCCATATCCGCATCCCGTAACGCCTGTGAGCTGACGATGACACGGCGACCGGTCGGTACCGTTGGGACTTCATAGCCTGTTAGAGCGGAGTTTAGATGTAATGGACGGAAACATCCAAAGGAGGCTATTCTTTACAGTGGATGTTGGTTGAATCATCGTGGTGACTGAGCTGTGCGTGGCTCGTACTCGCTCCTTATACTATATATATACTGCCACCTCGTTATGTTAGTTTAAATTTCTTGTTGTTACTGAGTTGCTGCTTTGCCTCCCCGTGAGCGACAGCAGCGGCGCTTATCGATATAAGCCCTGGCGTATTATCTTTGCTGACTGCTGTTACTTCCCGGTTGGCGTGTGTTATTTCGGATCTGCCGGTGAGTTGGGAGGCGCTAGCAGTGAAGTTTGGGCCTGGCAGTGTTTGACTTTGGAGGCGGCAGACGTTCAGTTGGGGCGCGGCTGCGGTGAGGTCCGGACAGCCATGACTCGCCTGACGGTTGCCGATAATATCACTTGAGTGCGGACCATCTTGGTTGGTCGTGGGTCGGTAGTCTTGTCGGATGACATGTATGTTGGCCGGCGATCGTTTATGGGTTGCCTGCGGGTGCCGAGTCGTCATTCATCCCTGTTATTGCACAGTCGCTGCCTCTAGTATTGTCCGGTCGTTCATGCAAGTGTTCGTGAAACTGTGTGTAGCTTGTGATGTCGACTGCTGAGTTATTTTAGTGCTGTCGCCGTGCCGATGCGTGGCAGTCGGTCGGTTGGTGTGGATCAGCGAGGAAATTTCCTTGGGGCGTTGTTCAGCTGGGCCCGCTGGTGGTGTCTATGAAGTTTCAGAGTGTGTGGGGCTGTTCCCATTGCTACGAGGTCTGTGGCTCACCGACCCTGGAACACGAAAGTTGATTTTGGATTTAATTTATCAGCAAGTCAAGACTGTTCACATTGTACCGTCTGGTTGTCGTTGTTGGCTGTTGGGACTGTCCAGGAGCAACAACGTGTGTGTTCGAGTTGGCGAAAGTTTAGCCACCGTCCAGCTCAGTCTGACTGTATTTGGTTATTTGCAATTGAAGTGCACCAGCGAAATTTTCTGCCTTGTGGCCGTTAACGTCCCGCTTACCTGCCCTGGCCATTGACATAAATTCAGGCAGTGTACTTTTCTCACCATGTTGTCGCTGTCCAGTATGGTGTGTAGTTTGATAGCTTAAAAGAATGCTTGGATGTTGGTATCCATGCCTTTTACAATTTACATCGAACTCCCGGTTGTATGCTGGTCGATTGGAGCGCAAGTTACCTTGTCGTTTGTTCCGCTGACTGTCTGTTGGTTGGGCTGTTGTCGGATCGAGAATGTTTGGACCGACTGCCTGTCTCCCCTAAGTGACCGTTAGTATTTCAAGTGCTGGCCGACCCCAAAAATTCCTGGACGCCGTTAGCTGCACTGCCTTTTCTTACACTACTGGCCATTAACATTGCTACACCAAGACGAAATGCAGTTGAAAAACGGTTATTCATTGGACAAATATATTATACTAGAACTAACATGAGATTACATTTTAACGCAATGTGGGTGCATAGATCCTGACAAATCGGTACCCATAATAACCACCTCTGGCAGTAATAACAGCTTTGACACGCCTGGGCATTGAGTCAAACAGAGCTTGGATGGCGTGTACAGGTACAGCTGCCCATGCAGATTCAACACGATACCACAGTTCATCACGATTAGTGACTGGTGTATTGTGACGAGCCAGTTGCTCTACCACCAGTGACCAGACGTTTTCAGTTGGTGAGAGATATTGAGAATGTGCTGGACAGGGCAGCAGTCGAACATTTTCTGTAACCAGGAAGGCCCGCACAGGACCTGCAACAAGCGATCGTCCATTATCCTTCTGAAATGTACGGTTTGGTAGGGATCAAATGAAGAGTAGAGCCACGGGTCCTAACACATCTGAAATGCAACATCCACTGTTCAAACTACTGTCAGTGCGAACAAGAGGTGACCAATGGCACCCCATACCATCACGCCTGGTGACACGCCAGTACTGCAATCACGAATACACGCCTCCAATGTCCGTTCACCGCCATGTCTTCAAACACGGATGCGAACATCTTGATGCTGTAAACAGAACCTGGGTTAATCCGAAAAAATGACGTTTTGCCATTCGTGCATCCAGGTTCGTCGTTGAGTACACATCGCAGGCGCTTCTGTCTGTGATGCAGCGTCAAGTGTAACCACAGCCAGGGTCTCCGAACTGATAGTCCGTGCAGCTACTAACGTCGTCGAACTGTTCGTGCACATGGTTGTTGTGTTGCAGACGTCCCCATCTGTTGACCCAGGGATCGAGACGTGGCTGCACGATCCTTTACAGTCATGCGGATGAGATGCCTGTCATCTCGACTGTTAGTGATACGAGGGCGTCGGGATCCAGCACGGCGTTCTGTCTTGTCCTCCTGAACCCACGGATTCCATATTCTGTTAACAGTCATTGGATCTCGACCAACGCGAGCAGCAATGTCGCGATTAGATAAACCGCAATCGCGATAGGCTACAATCCGACCATTATCATAGTAGGAAACGTTATGGTACGCATTTCTCCTCCTTACACGAGGCATCACAACAACGTTTCACCTGCCAACGCCGGTCAACTGTTGGAAACTTTCCTCATGTCAGCACGCTGTAGGTGTCGCCACCGGCGCCAACCTTGTGTGAATTGTCTGAAAAGCTAATCATTTGCATATCACAGCATATTGTTCCTGTCGGTTAAATTTCGCGTCTGTAGCACGTCATCTTCGTGGTGTAGCAATTTTAATGGCCAGTATTGTATTTTCTATTGTGTGTATTTATATCTCCCATATACGACGGTTTTGAATAAGTGTTGAGTTGTTTTTAGTACTGTGTTAAGTCATGGGTCTTCAGCCGCTTTAACATTAAAGATCATTGTCTTTCGAGCATTAGATTGTTTGGGGCCTTCAGCCTAATTGAAGATAAGGCCTTTATTTAATTGTACCTTGAGTCTTAAATCATTGGCCTTCAGCTGTCTTTAAATTAAGGTTGTTGCTTTTGAAGTGTTAGATTTTGGGCCTTCAGCCAAACTGTGGAACTTACTTACCGTGAGGCCTTCTGCCCTCTAAATATTCTCTTTAATTTAAAGTGGTTGTGCCCTTAAGGCACAAGATAGTGTGCCGTATTCAGTCAATAACCAAGTTCAAATATCTGTACTGTAATGTTTGGTCAAATAAATATGGTTATGTGTGTTCGAGTGTAACTGTAGCCTCTCATTTTGGCTCCTTTCGACAAAAAAATGGTTCAAATGCCTCTGAGCACTATGGGACTTAACATCTGAGGTCATCAGTCCCCTAGAACTTACAACTACTTAAACCTAACTAAGGTCATCACACATATCCATGCCCGAGGCAGGATTCGAACCTGCGACCGTAGCAGCAGCGCGGCTCCAGACTGAAGCGCCTAGAACCTCTCGGCCACACCAGCCGGCTCCTTTCCACAATTTCAGTTACCTGTCCTATCCTACTGTTTTAGCAGGGCGTTTTAATGATAATGACTATGATGATTATGGTGATGACGGTGGTTGTTGTTGTGGTGGTGGGGTGGTGGTGTTGGTGGTAGTTGTGGTGTTAGGTAAAATGCTACGTCTACTCCAGGTCTTACGCGGCAACAGTGTGAAACTGTTCCTCGTGGAGTAGAGTTACATAAATCTTCAATTCGTGAATTTTGGTACATTTCGTGAAAGCAACTGTGTGTTTCATATTACAAACCTCTGTGACGATGTGAGGCAGCAGCATCTTGTCGCCCCACACATTAATAAACATTCCTCGCTCATTCCATTACTTGGCATCCCAACGACAGCTTCATTAGACAAAGTATCAAAAGAGGCGCAAAGGAGTGTCGTAGGACCGTTGCTATTCACAATATACGTAAATGACCTTGTGGATGGCATCGGAAGTTCACTGAGGCTTTTTGCGGATGATGCTGTGGTATATCGAGACGTTGTAACTGTTGTGGTTGGCGGGAGAGCCAACCGTATGGTTAAAGGAGGCCGAAATGCACGCGTTTTAGCTCACGCAGGCTGTCGTGAGGTCTGGAACATGACAAGGGAATTAGAATTGAGAAAAACGGATGTAGCTGGTGGAATACTTAACTTTAATCCATTAACGGAGAACGTCGCTCTTTATGGTACATAATTCACAATATCAATAGTACGGCTACTGGCGCCTTGCTAGGTCGTAGCAAGTAACGTAGCTGAAGGCTATGCTAACTATCGTCTCGGCAAATGAGAGCGTAGAAGTCAGTGAACCATCGCTGTCAAAGTAGGCTGTACAACTGGGGCGAGTGCTAGGAAGTCTCTCTAGACCTGCCGTGTGGCGGCGCTCGGTCTGCAATCATTGATAGTGGCGACAAGCGGGTCCGACGTATACTACCGGACCGCAGCCGATTTAAAGGCTACCACCTAGCAAGTGTGGTGTCTGGCGGTGACACCACAGTAACAATGGAAAATTGTACTGAAATGCAGAAGGATCTGCAGCGAATTGACGCATGCTGCAGGGAATGGCAATTGAATCTCAATGTAGACAAGTGTAATGTGCTGCGAATACATAGGAAGGAAGATCCCTTATCATTTAGCTACAAAATAGCAGGTCACCAACTGGGAGCAGTTGTAAGTAGGCTGTTTAAGTATTTTCATGGTAACGCCAACACCACGTAGCGCTCTGTATGAAAAATCACTGGCTGTGCCGTGTGCAGTCTGTGGCTGGTTTGCATTGTTGTCTGCCATTGTAGTGTTGGGCAGCGGCAGCTGGATGCTAACAGCGGGTAGCGTTGCGCAGTTGGAGGTGAGCCGCCAGGATTGGTGGACGTGGGGAGAGAGATGGCGGAGTTTTGAAATTTGTAAGAATTGGTGTCATGAACTGCTATATATATATTATGACTAGTGAGGTAAATACATTGTTTGTTCTCTATTAAAATCTTTCATTTGCTAACTATGCCTATCAGTAGTTAGTGCCTTCAGTAGTTTGAATCTTTTATTTAGCTGGCAGTAGTGGCGCTCGCTGTATTGCAGTAGCTTGAGCAACGAAGATTTTTGTGAGGTAAGTGATTTGTGAAACGTATAGGTTAATGATAGTCAGGGCCATTCTTTCGTAGGGATTTTTGGAAGTCAGATTGCGTTGCGCTAAAGATATTGTGTGTCAGTTTAAGCACATTCGTGTATAATTGTTCAAAGAGAACGTTTCACATAGCACAGTCGTGTAAAATTTTTCTAATGGGCGTTTCACAGTGAATTCCGTAAACTATCTGGGAGTACGCATTAGGAGTGATTTAAAATGGAATGATCATATAAAGCTGATCGTCGGTAAAGCAGATGCCAGACTGAGATTCATTGGAAGAATTCTAAGGAAATGCAATCCGAAAACAAAGGAAGTAGGTTACAGTACGCTTGTTCGCCCACTGCTTGAATACTGCTGAGCAGTGTGGGATCCGTACTAAATAGGGTTGATAGAAGAGATAGAGAAGATCCAACGTAGAGCAGCGCGCCTCGTTACAGGATAATTTAGTAATCGCGAAAGCGTTACAGAGGTGAGAGTAAACTCCAGTGGAAGACTCTGCAGGAGAGACGCTCAGTAGCTCGGTACGGGCTTTTGTTGAAGTTTCGAGAACATACCTTCGTCAAGCAGTATATTGCTCCCTCCTAAGTGTATCTCGCTAAGAGACCATGAGGATAAAATCAGAAAGATTAAAGCCCACTCAGAGGAATACCGACAATCCTTCTTTCCTCGAACAATACGAGACTGGAATAGAAGAGAGAACCGTTAGAGGTACTCAAGGTATCCTCCGCCACACATCGTCAGGTAGAACGAGATAGAGAGGGACGCTAATTTCTGGGACTTACGATCGTCATGTCGTGAAACGTGATGCGGCCGAAATTCTGCGCCGTCAGACTGCAGCAGCCAAAGGCAGCCGTTTTGTCGCTCCGCGTCCTGCTCCCCCCCCCCCCCCTCCACCCCCCCCCCCCCCCCCACCCTCAGCAACCCAGCTCACCCACGCTGCGCTGTTCGCTTTATTAGCGCCGTGGGGCGTGCGGTCCGGCCAGCAGCCACTGCGGTAATGCCGTGAATAGAATAACAGGTGACGCAGCGTTGGGAACGGGCGACCTGGGACGAGTCGTGCGTGCGGTGCGTAACGCAAACGGAATGGGGCAGCAGGGCACAGCGCGGCGGTCTGCCAAACAGCACGGCGGTCAGCCAAACAGCACGGCGGTCAGCCGTTCCAGCGTCACTGCCCTGCGTCCCTGAGGATTAGCCGGTGCCGTACATCCATTACTTAGGACGGTGGACGAGGAAGGCAGAGTCACCAGCGAGCACGTAGTCATGTCCCTGAATAAAAGTGCCGTGCTTAACTATTACTGAACAGGCGGGGTGTAGTCACCATGTGTCCTTAGTGTGTCAGTCAGCTGTAAAACTCAAAGTGAAAGTAGTTCACCTTCTTTCTCGTCGTAAAAGGTTAAGTGTATTCAAAATATTACTGCACACATAACGTACTTCCTCTTTGCGGATTTCCAGCATGCTGGGATGTTGAAGGGTCAGCAAAATAGTTCAAATGGCTCTGAGCACTATGGGACTTACAATCTGAAGTGCCGGCCGGAGTGGCCGTGCGGTTCTAGGCGCTACAGTCTGAAACCGAGCGACCGCTACGGTCGCAGGTTCGAATCCTGCCTCGGGTATGTATGTGTGTGATGTCCTTAGGTTAGTTAGATTTAATTAGTTCTAAGTTCTAGGCGACTGATGACCTCAGAAGTTAAGTCCCATAGTGCTCAGAGCCATTTGAACCAACCATTCGAACATCTGAAGTCATCAGTCCCCTTGCTTAGAACTACTTAAACCTAACCTAAGGAAATCACAAACATCCGTGCCCGAGGCAGGATTCGAATCTGCGACCGTAGCAGCAGCGTGGTTCCGGACTGAAGGGCCAAGAACCACTCGGCCACAATGGCCACCAAAGGGTCAGCAACTGTTATATTGTTGCAAAATGACAAACAGCCGAAGTTGCATAATAGCTCTTTAGCTCTTTTTATTACTTGATGATGACAATTTTCTTTTATTTATCGGAGTTTCATTCCCCTGTTCCACTCAGGCATGGAAGGGCTGGCAGTGGGACAGTCCATCAATCTTACGCCAAAGGGATTTGCAAATGCAGAAGGTGAACTCTATGTAAAAGGGGGATAAAAATAGAGTGACATAAAAACACTGTAAATGGAGATGATGGGAGCTAAAATACACACTATGGGGACATGCTCTGGAGGACAGTTAAAAAGTTCACGTAAAGTTAGAAAGAACACAGCTGGCAATGTGTAGTGCTCTTAAAAAACACTGGAGGCAAAAACAAGTTAAAAGCCAACCACAGTATAAAAAGCATACAAACAATCATGGACTATATACAGGTCACCTACACAATTAAAACATCACTTGGTGACACTGTGTAAGGGCACCAAAGATAATTCAAATGTAGCACACTTGATAATGAATAAAAACCTCAGAGAATCTGCCAAGGGGGGGGGGGTGGACAAGGGAGAAGGGGAGAAGGGAAAAGGACTGGAGAAGTAGGGTAGAGAAAGGGGGATGAGGTGGGGGTGTGCAGAAGGAGGGCTGGGGAGTGAAGGGACAGGAGAGGAAAACAGCCAAGGAGGGTGTGCAGGAACTCAGAGGGAAGGTTGGCAATCTGCTCTTGGAGAAAGAGGGGTGGGGGAGGAAAAAGGGGGACCCGGGGAAAGTGGGGGGCTGGGGACAAGGCCAGGCTATAGTTGGTAGGAAGGGTAGATGTCACGACGAAGTAGAACATCCGGGAGGGAGAGATGCTGGAAATTGCCCTGATGAAGTAGAGGTGGAGAAAGGGCAGCAACTAGTGTGGGTGCAGGGGTCAGAGGAAACAAGGGGGTGGTGGCGATGAAGCCTGCAGCCTAAAGGATGTGGTGATGGAGAAAAAGGAGATGGAGGATGGGGATGAGGTCACGCAGGAGTCGTGGGGGAAAGAAGTCAGATAAAGATGGCAAGGTGGTGCATTTGGCGTTCTAGGATCTGGAGAGCCTTATAAAGGCGGGGAGGAGGTTGGAGATCCAGACTATGCTGGGATAACAGTGAATAAGCCAGATGAGGAATTTTTAGATGTGGAGGATGGTAGAAGGATGCAATCCCCATGTCCGGCCAGACAGGAGTTGCAGGAGGTGGAGTTGGGAATGGGCTTTCTGCTGGATGGTCAGGAGATGAGGGGTGAAGGTGAGGTGACGCTCGAGGGTGAGGCCGAGGTATCTCAGGGTGGGGGTGAGCTGGATGGGACGACCATAAAGGGTGAGATAGAAATCGTGGAGGTGGGAGGAGAGGGTGGTGCGGCCTAAGATGATTGCCTTGGAGTGGTTGATATAAGAACCATTGGTTACACTAAGTGGTGAACTGGTCAAGGTGGGTTTGAAAGGTGTGATGGGAATGTTGAAGGGTAGGATAGAGAGCTAGGAAGGCGGTGTCATCAGCATATTGGAGGAGATGGGCAGATGGTGGTGGCTTCGGCATATCTGTGGTGTACAGCTGATAATGACCAGTTTCAGATTTTTATTCATAACCTATTCTCAGGCCATGATGTGAAACCATAGGCTATAAGTACAGTTTTTTACATTAAGTACTAAACAGCCAATGATTGTCACAAAGTGCTATGTCTAAGGTATCAAAATATTACGTTTATTCAAATGGGACCTGATCAGTGCGTCTACCTTTGCCTTACACGTAAGGTGGCACCACGCAACTGCGGGTATGGTGGCACCATCTAGTGGCAGAAAGACTGACGTGAGCGCACCGTTGGATGTTGCATAGCGCCCGTTTGTTTTCACGCCGAAGAGAAGGTGGCCTCACAAGTTATTATCCACTACCGAACATGCGGGTGAGTAAGCAGGAACAATGTGTGACTCGATTTTTGGAAATGGACGTAGTTGGAGGCCGTGAAATGTATAGACGGATGAAGGCTGTGTACAGTAAGTACAGGCTGAGTCGTTCAAGTGTTGTGGAACAGTGCAAACGATTGCTTGAGGGGCGCGAGTCCCTGGAAGACGATGGTCGTCCTGGACAGGCTCATCGTGTCATCACACCGGAAATAGTTGCGGAAGTGAATGCTTCTTGTTGGGGAGACAGTATAGCTGAGCTACTGACTACTCCTCAAACAGCTTCTGCCGCTTTGCACCGAAAACCTCTTATCATGCCCTTATTTGATGCAGTAGTAAGAGAGTTATTTGTCAAGTCAACTGTTAGTGCAAAATGAGACAAGAAAACTGCTCCTAAGATCGGCTGTAAAATATCTGCCACTACAAAATTCCACTTCTAACATGTAGATAAACGAATCTCTATCTATTGTTAATATTGAGGATAGATTTGTCAGGAGGTCGTTTCTAAAAGTATTTGTATGGAGTGTAGCCATGTATGGAAGTGAAACATGGACGATAAATAGGTTGGACAAGAAGATAAGAAAATGGTTCATATGACTCTGAGCACTATGGGACTTAACATCTGAGGTCATCAGTCCCCTAGAACGTAACACTACTTAAACCTAACTAACCTAAGGACCTCACACATATCCATCCCCGAGGCAGGATTCGAACCTGGGACCGTAGCGGTCGCGCGGTTCGAGACTGAAGCGTCTAGAAACACTCGGCCACCCCGAACAAGAAGAGAATGCAAGCTTTAGAAATGTGGTGCTACAAAATAATGCTGAAGATTAGATGGGTAGATCACATAATTAATGAGGAGGTATTGAATAGAATTGGGGAGAAGAGGTGTTTGTGGCACAACTTGACAAGAAGAAGGGACCGGTTGGTAGGACACGTTCTCAGGCATCAAGGGATCACAAATTTAGCATTGGAGGGCAGCGTGTAGGGTAACAATCGTAGAGGGAGACCGAGAGATGAATACACTAAGCAGATTCAGAAGGATGTAGGTTGCAGTAAGTACTGGGAGACGAAGAAGCTTGCACAGGATAGGGTAGCGTAGAGAGCTGCATCAAACCAGTCTCAGGACTGAAGACCACAACAACAACATCGTGAGCTCTTTATAGCCGTACCTGTTTATACTTGGATTGCTTTGAGCTATCAATCAGAAAGGCTCCCACCTGTACTTCTTAACAAAGCTCGGGGCCGGCAAGGCACTCACTAACCAGCCGGTGTCTATCAGAAAGTTAAGGCCTATCAGCCACTTGCAATGTGTGTGATGTCAGCTTATACTCTAAGGGTGGCCGCGAGTGGCATAAAGGTATAGCCTGCAGAAAGCCGTCAAGTGCCTTACCTACACTGTGGGTATTGGTGCCTGAAACGGTCACCTGGTCTTCGTTCGTATACGGCGCCGTTCGTGAGTGCTGCAGCCCGTGGCGGCTAGAGCGGGTTGCCCTCGCCATTTGGATATTCACAAGGTTTTGTGCACCGTGTGGTTTGTGGCCAGAATCGTCTATGACACAATCAAAAATTGTCCGTGTGAGCTTGATCCTGTTTGGAGTGTGACCTCTTCTTGTTACTGGTGGACGTCTGCAGCTCCAATTTATGTATTTTCCATCGCGTCTTGCAGTTTCCTGATCCCCTTAGGGATGCCTGGTTTTTGTCTATAACCTGTGGCTCCAGAGCTTAACTTCGATTCTTCTAACCATTCCGATGAGTCTTCATTGGCTTCCGTTGTAGAGGTGCCAGATGACGTTGCTACGGGCCTACGAGCGTCGACTGTGGAGTGGCGAAAGCTCTTTCAGCTATTTTCAGTTGCTTGTCGAGAGACTGTCATCCGTACGCAATCAACGTCAGTTGAAATTGATGAGTGAGCTGCTGTCGCCAGACGTGCAGTGACCATTCATTGGATATCATGCTTGCGTCGACTATAGCGCTTAGATGTCTCCGAAATTCAGATGGCTTCTGTCCCCGAGTTTCTCCAAATATATCACCTGGGAAAGTCACTGTTCAGGTAATTTAATGCAGCGAGTGATCAGCGACTTTTTAAGTGTGGTGTATCATTGTTGGAGCTACGGATCTATGATCATATCAGGGACTATCGCTGCTGTCCTCTGATCCAGGATGCTAATTGCGAGAGTGAATTTTCGCAGTCTCCGGTTATGCGACGTTGCTCCAAGATATTCTCTGTTATTACGAAACCTCATGTCTGTTGCGTAGGCTTGAATGGAGGTGCTCTTAACTACAACCGTGGCGCTGTTGATAAAGACTGCTTCTTGAGGGAAAAATCTTCGGCATATGAGTATTCTAGTGGTGTGGCTAGCACTACCGGAGTTTGCAAATTCATCGATTCCGTTTTGCTATCATTCCTCGGCGTTGCAAGCTCCAAAAGCCCAACTTCTTGCTTTAGTCGTCGTATCTCATCGGTTGCTTTTTGTTAGCTTGTAACGACCGCTACTCCCGTCGACTGCTGTGTCCGCACACGTTAGTTCCGTTCGCGCCATTCATAGATACAGTTGTGTCGCGAATTTAGTGAGTGCAAGGCAACAAATGAATGGCGTAATCCACCAAGTTTGAATCCGCCGCTTGGAGCGCTGAATAATGTTGTTGCCTACTCCTTTGAGCTATAAATTTTGTTTCCATGTTTATTCTATCCCTTTGTTACTGTTTTTGTTGTTTACAAGTTACCTATAGCAACTGTACTTCTTTTTCTGTAATACCAAGTAATAAAGCGTTCGTTAATTCTCAGTGCATGTTTGAATATTTATTAAGTACTGGTAACTCTACACGAAGAAAATATACCCGTCAAGCTTTTTCCATCTTTGGCGAAACTGCCGCACAATATTAAATTGTGAGAGCTTTTCTTATTTTTCCCGGGTACACCAGTACTTTATGTTTTCCAACACGAAAAGGAAAGTAACTGAACGAACAGTCAAAGAGTGAAAACTTATATCTAACGTCCGCTGCACTATCATGGAGTAAACGATGCACTCATCACCGGCTACTCCCACGTTCCCACAAGCATCTCTATGCCAGCCGCGAGTTCCTCACGGGGACAGAATTTGGTCACTTGAAACAGTGAAATATTGACAACCCGCGTAGCGTGTTAATTGAATACTAAGAACAACAATTCCTCTTGATGAGCTACGAAATTTGAAAAGAGAATGATCTCGTCAGAGATGTCTTATCATGCGTCTAGCACCCGCGATTTAAGAATTCTTATGTGGCATACCGCTAGAGGACGTTAAACATAGCAAGAAACGGGTAGATGACGCATTACACGAGGAGTATAGCACGGACTTAGGTCTTTGCGACGCGTATCCTGACAAAGCGAAACGCACAATTTTCAAGGCCCAAGAGGGTATCGAGAAAAAATTGCCTGCGTCCAACCTGACGTCGCGAGCCACTGGTCCTGTCTCCCCAGTGATTCATATCCCTAAGTCAATTACGCTGTCGTCTGTGAAACTCAAACCATTCTGTTGAATCAATGAGACTAGCCCCAGATTTTGAGAACAGTTTGAACGACGTACAAATAGGAATGTTTCCGTGTCTACTATTAACAAATACGCGTTCCGAAGATAAACTTGAATCCCAACTCGCGTATCATATCTGCCACACTCTCTCCCCTATTACGTGATAATACAAAACGAGCTGCCCTTTTTTGCACCCTTTCGATGTCCTCCGTCAATCAAACCTGGTAAGGATCCCACACCGCGCACCAACATTCTAACAGAGGACGAACGAGTGTAGTGTAAGCTGTCTCTTTAGTGGACTTGTTGCATCTTCTAAGTGTCCTGCCAATGAAACGCAACCTGTGGCTCGCCTTCCCCACAATATTATCTATGTGGTCTTTCCAACTATTTATCGAGTAATCGAATTCTAACGGATTTCTTATGGAACTCATGTGGATCACCTCACACTTTTCGTTATGTAGAGTCAACTGCCACCTGCCACACCATACAGCAATCTTTTCTAAATCGCTTTGCAACTGTTACTGGTCTTCGGATGACCTTACTAGACGGTGAATTACACCATCATCTGTGAACAACCTAAGATAACTGCTCAGATTGTCACCCAGGTCATTTATATAGATCAGGATCAGCAGAGGTCCCAGGACGCTGCCGTGGGGAACACCCAACATCACTTCAGTTTTACTAGATGATTTGCCGTCTGTTATTACGAACTTCCTGAGAGGAGATCACGAATCCAGTCGCACAACTGAGACGATACCCCATAGGCCCGCAGCTAGATTAGAATTTGCTTGTTAGGAACGGTGTCAAAAGCTTTCCGGAAGTCTAGAAATACGGAATCAACTTGAGATCCCCTGTCGATAGCTGCCGTCTCTAGCATTGTTGCCCGCTAAACTCGGATGGATCCTCAGTGGATGTCGCCCATGTGCTATAGATAAACATGCATCCGTTAATCGCAACAATTTAGCTGTTGACGACACTAATGGTTACCTTATTTATTTAAGCTGATCTTATTTGGCCCACTATGCCCTCTCTTACATCGAACCGCTGATTCACACATGTATTGTATACTACAATATAGTTAACTAAGGAAATAATAATTTTATTATGACGGTTAGTGTGAAAACGATTTGAGTATTGGCGATGGCGGTGTGACTATGAACTAACGAAGTTAATTCTGACATTACTTGTACAGCTGCAGCTGTAGCCACTAATAGGTATGCTAACACTAATAATAATTGCAACAATGACAATAATTGTGGCGTTGATAACAGTAATGACCGTGGCATGTAAAAAGAGTATTTGTTGGTCTAAAAATAGATGTTTCCTGATATGACGAGTTTCGGGATAAGGAAATTTAAGAAGACTACATCAGGTAAGAAAAGAGGGAAATGAGTAAGATCCAGCTGGAGAGAGGGTTTCCATAATTAATAAATACTAAATAACGCATATTTGCTGCCGATTGCAGTAGAAGTGCCATACCGAAGCAGACCATCCGGCGACGCTACCCGCTACTCAACAAGACATTCTGTAAAGCCCGCAGCATTGCTCCCTGTCCTGAAGAAACAGCAAGCTGCTGTCTCAGAGGTTCACTTTCGAGTCGAGTACTGCATCATGAATAAGGACTTTGCCAGTACTCGTCTGTATGGCATCGCTGGAAGGTTCTCGTTTTCGCTTCGTGTAGTCTTAATTACTTCGCTGTGATGATCCTCGGAGGTAGCCTCTCCCATCGAAGCTTTGCGATCGTCCTTTCATTAACAACAACTCCACATACTCATTCTGCGTCTCATGATTGTAGTTAGGCTATACACTGCATGGTGGCTTAAATATATAAAATGCAAATATTTTTAGTTTTAGTAGCTGTATGTCCGGCTACGAATTCTCGTAAACGGTTGGCCCTGGCTAGTAATAGTACCCAATCTGACTGCATAGAATAACAACAAAGAATGAAAGGAAATTTCCGTTAACACAATTAATTAATTAAGTCCCCAGCAAACTATAAAAGCTACGAAACAAAAAGCTACGAAAAAGCACAAGTGTAGCTGTTCTGTGTGTGGAAGTGTGATTCAACGTACACATCTGGGACGGTTCTTCCTCAATACGACAAGCTGCTTTAACCGCCATTTACAATGAAGTAATTTAAAAAAACAGAAATACTATGATTGCACATAGAAACCAGAATTACACTCTAGTACATGAACACAAGTCAGATGCTTTGTTCACTGAACCTGTGACAAAGGCATTGTTATTTAGGAAATTTGAAATACAAAAATTTTTTATTACCTCATATATATTGACGAAAAATACAATCTGATCATTACAACATACTCAATCGAACAGCATCGGCTGTCTAGTCTATCATAACAACTACACACAACATGCTCACAACTAGTACTGCTACCAACATCCTCTCAACAAGCACTGCCCACGGCAACCTCTGAACTACCACTGCCCCAGTGGAGGCGGCTGAATAATACTCTTTGGCGCAATCTCGGGCGCTGTGACTCGGTGTAGCCACCTTTCAACACAGAGGTCATGGACGGCGTCTGTGCGCTTTTGTTTTCTTGATGTGTCACAATCTGTGAGTTCATATGTGAGGTCTTACGATTGATGGATACGAAACTGGCCAGAGTGACACTATAGGCGTTTTCAATAGCACCACATTCCCCTTTTTCCATACCAACTCTTCAGAGCTCTATCTCACTGGCCACTACTTGGAGCTGCAGCTCTCTTGTGATTTCTTCCGGGCGCCCAGGGTCACTATACGAACCAGCTGTCTTGCTTCTTTAGTCGTGGTGATGATTTATTTCAGGTAGTCATCCGAAGTATCATCCAGTTGCAATATACAGGGTGATACAAAAAGGTACGGTCAAACTTTCAGGAAACATTCCTCGCACACAAAGAAAGAACATATGTTATGTGGACATGTGTCCGGAAACGCTTACTTTCCATTACTTCTCTTCAAATCACATTAATCGTGGAATGGAAACACACAGCAACAGAACGTACCAGCGTGACTTCAAACGCTTTGTTACAGGAAATTTTCAAAATGTCCTCCGTTAGCAAGGATACATGCATCCACCCTCCGTCGCATGGAATCCCCGATGCGCTGATGCAGCCCTGGAGAATGGCGTATTGTATCACAGCCGTCCACAATACGAGCACGAAGAGTCTCTACATTTAGTACCCGGGTTGCGTAGACAAGAGCTTTCAAATGCCCCATAAATGAAGGTCAAGAGGGTTGAGGTCAGGAGAGCGTGGAGGCCATGGAATTGGTCCGCCTGTACCAATCCATCGATCACCGAATCTGTTGTTGAGAAGCGTACGAACACTTCGAGTGAAATGTGCAGGAGCTCCACCGTTCATGAACCACATGGTGTGTCGTACTTGTAAAGGCACATGTTCTAGCAGCACAGGTAGAGTACCCCGTATGAAATCATTATAACGTGCTCCATTGAGCGTAAGTGGAAGAACATGGGGCCCAATCGAGACAACACCAACAATGCCTGCCCAAACGTTCACAGAATATCTGTGTTGATGACGTGATTGCATAACTGCGTGCGGATTCTCGTCAGCCCACACATGTTGATTGTGAAAATTTACAATTTGATCACGTTGGAATGAATCCTCATCCGTAAAGAGAACATTTGCACTGAAATGAGGATTAACACATTGATGGATGAACGATTCGCAGAAGTGTACCCGTGGATTCCAATCAGCTGCTGATAGTGCCTGCAAATGCTGTACATGGTACAGAAACAACTGGTTCTCCCGTAGCACTCTCCATACAGTGACGTGGTCAACGTTACCTTGTACAGCAGCAACTTCTCTGAAGCTGACATTAGGGTTATCGTCAACTGCACGAAGAATTGCCTCGTCCATTGCAGGTGTCCTCGTCGTTCTAGGTCTTCCGCAGTCGCGAATCATAGGCTGGAATGTTCCGTGCTGCCTAAGACGCCGATCAATTGCTTCGACCGTCTTCCTGTCGGGACACCTTCGTTCTGGAAATGTGTCTCGATACAAACGTACCGCGCCACTGCTATTGCCCCGTGCTAATCTATACATCCAAAGGGCATCTGCCAACTCCGCATTTGCAAACATTGCACTGAGTGCAAAACCACGTTAGTGATGAACACTAACATGTTGATGCAACGTAATGATGTGCTCGAAGCTAGTACTGTAGAGCAATGAGTCGCATGTCAACACAGGTACCGAAGTCAACATTACCTTCCTTCAGTTGGGCCAACTGGCGGTGAATCGAGGAAGTACAGTACATACTGGCGAAACTAAAATTAGCTGTAAAATGAAAATTAAGCGTTTGCGGACACAGGTCCACATAACACCTTTTCTTTATGTGTGTGTGAGTAATGTTTCCTACTGGGTGTTGTGTGATGTCCTTAGGTTAGTTAGGTTTAAGTAGTTCTAAGTTCTAGGGGACTATAGTGCTCAGAGCCATTTGAACCAATTTTTTTTTCTGAGGAATTTTCCCTGAAAGTGCTCATAATTACCGTTTACGAGTTATTCAACAGAGAAGGTAGTCAATCAGATCGTTGTGTGCATACATTGCGCGTAGAGTCCGCATATGATAAAATGGTGGTGGGAGTGGGGGGGGGGGGGCGCTTCTTATTTGACGCTGTCCAAATACGGGCTAAAGTTTAGTAATACATAGACTTCCGTGGGTCCGTGAGTTACCACTTCTTCAGATGGTCATTACCAATTAAAGTGTGCCTTTTTCGACAATGATAAATTCAAACGAAGTGAGCAAAAGCTACGTTTGTCTGACTTGAGGAAATAAAATGAATGACAAATTTCGCAGCCCGATTACCTGACTGGCTAACTTCATTGCTAAATCACTGGAAAACGGCGCAAAGCATCGACTGCTTTTCGTAGCAATTAATTCTCAGCACAACCTCCACTGCAAAACCCATACAAGCTTTTCGGACTATCCCTGAACACCGTGTGTACTGCACAAACATATTTACCGTTTATTTTAACAAGAGACAGCTAAATTTCTCGAAAACGACGTATTGCACTAAAAAACTTTCTTCTATTGAACGCCTCGTAACCATCCCTCCTGCTAGCACGGGCGCAGCTAGGAACTCCCATTTTATCGTATGTTCGCACTCAGCGCCAAAACATACGTACTGTTCACACAAATCATTGTTTCCTAGACTCTGCTCCAAAACATATATACTGTTTACTCAAACCATTGGTTCATATTCGTGGCAGATGGCGCTATAGGCGACAAATATAAAGTGCGCCTGTTTTTGCAACTAATAACCGATGCATCTAATTCTATATTTCATTTACTATGTAAATGCAAAACTCTGTGTTCAGTCCGTTAATATTGGTGTTCAAAAGTTGCTTGACTGTTGCAAATGTGATTGTACAGTACAAATAAAATGGCTAGATTCTAGCATTTGCGGCAAATAAGCTATTTGTATGGTAGCGCAGTACTTTTTGTTTCCCACAGGGTTGATTTGAGTCCCCCAACCATCGGAAAGCTCGATTTCGGTGGTCGTCCTCGAACGCCGCCGTCAGGGTGACTGATTTCGACATGCGTTTCCGTCCAACCGACACAGTTTTCACGCTGCCCGCTACGCGGCTACCGGTGGAATACAGACAACTGCCATGGTAATAAAGTAAAATATCCGTGAAGTGAATGTGACAGGCGCACACGCCGAAATCAGTCACCTCAATGGTGAGAGGAAAGGGGACTCACCTACATCAAGCTTCACGATAGGAACAATAAACTATTATAT
The DNA here is from genome assembly GCF_023897955.1 of Schistocerca gregaria. Classification (NCBI taxonomy): domain Eukaryota; kingdom Metazoa; phylum Arthropoda; class Insecta; order Orthoptera; family Acrididae; genus Schistocerca; species Schistocerca gregaria. The sequence continues at coordinate 924,554,858 of NC_064922.1, read as the reverse complement.
CCACGTAGTTATAGCTAGATCAGGCTAAAATTAAGCAGACAATAAAACGGGAAACCATATTGTATTGCTACACTAACGTAAATTTTGAACATAAACTACAACCGTTAGAAGGCAAAAATTTACATTAACATCGTAAATGAAATGTAGACTGCAATGCGTCGGTTCTTAATTGCAAAAACATGCAGACTTGATTTTTGTCGATTGCAGCGCCAACTACTACGAATGCAAAATAATAGAGTAATCCATATCTATTTATTGGTGCAGAATCCGAATATGCAATACGAGGGGTACTTATGAAGATCCAGTTGTAGTACAGACAGATTTCCCCATTGTTAGGATTAAAATTTCACCTAGAACATTTTTTTCGTATAATGCGTTGTTTTCAGTACATTTAGTTTTCTCGAGTTAAAACAGAACCCTGTATGTTCTGGTAGGCCTGCTCTAATATTCCTCCAATCAGATAAAAAAGATATAACTTCGATGTTGGTGCTGCGGTCTTTAATTTTAACATTGGTTTGATGCACGTTAGTTTATCCTGAACAAATCTCTTCATTGTGTATAACTACTGCACCTTACATACATTTGCAGCTCCTTACTGTTTTCATATCTAGGCCATCCTGTCCAATTACCAAGCGCTCTTCTCTTGAGTACCAAACTGCCCATTCCTAGATGCCTCAAGATATTTCCTTATTACAATACGTATTTTCACAGATTAAAATATATCCTCCTGACTGGATTTTTGAGAATCGAGCACAGTTACTTCATGAAACATGAGTACTCCTGGAAATGGAAAAAAGAACACATTGACACCGGTGTGTCAGACCCACCATACTTGCTCCGGACACTGCGAGAGGGCTGTACGGAGCTCCATCGCAGTCTTTAACACTGGTAGCATGCCGCGACAGCGTGGACGTGAACCGTATGTGCAGTTGACGGACTTTGAGCGAGGGCGTATAGTGGGCATGCGGGAGGCCGGGTGGACGTACCGCCGAATTGCTCAACACGTGGGGCGTGAGGTCTCCACAGTACATCGATGTTGTCGCCAGTGGTCGGCGGAAGGTGCACGTGCCCTTCGACCTGGGACCGGACCGCAGCGACGCACGGATGCACGCCAAGACCGTAGGATCCTACGCAGTGCCATAGGGGACCGCACCGCCACTTCCCAGCAAATTAGGGACACTGTTGCTCCTGGGGTATCGGCGAGGACCATTCGCAACCGTCTCCATGAAGCTGGGCTACGGTCCCGCACACCGTTAGGCCGTCTTCCGCTCACGCCCCAACATCGTGCAGCCCGCCTCCAGTGGTGTTGCGACAGGCGTGAATTGAGGGACGAATGGAGACGTGTCGTCTTCAGCGATGAGAGTCGCTTCTGCCTTGGTGCCAATGATGGTCGTATGCGTGTTTGGCGCCGTGCAGGTGAGCGCCACAATCAGGACTGCATACGACCGAGGCACACAGGGCCAACACCCGGCATCATGGTGTGGGGAGCGATGTCCTACACTGGCCGTACACCTCTGGTGATCGTCGAGGGGACACTGAATAATGCACGGTACATCCAAACCGTCATCGAATCCATCGTTCTACCATTCCAAGACCGGCAAGGGAACTTGCTGTTCCAACAGGACAATGCACGTCCGCATGTATCCCGTGCCACCCAACGTGCTCTAGAAGGTGTAAGACAACTACCCTGGCCAGCAAGATCTCCGGATCTGTCCCCCATTGAGCATGTTTGGGACTGGATGAAGCGTCGTCTCACGCGGTCTGTACGTCCAGCACGAACGCTGGTCCAACTGAGGCGCCAGGTGGAAATGGCATGGCAAGCCGTTCCACAGGACTACATCCAGCATCTCTACGATCGTCTCCATGGGAGAATAGCAGCCTGCATTGCTGCGAAAGGTGGATATACACTGTACTAGTGCCGACATTGTGCATGCTCTGTTGCTTGTGTCTATGTGCCTGTGGTTCTGTCAGTGTGACCATGTGATGTATCTGACCCCAGGAATGTGTCAATAAAGTTTCCCCTTCCTGGGATAATGAATTCACGGTGTTCTTATTTCAATTTCCAGGACTGTATATGTATACCCTCCGCTTGCGTTAAGCATTGCAATTCTGCACACTTTTGAAAAGAGAGCGCGTTGTGCCCATCGTATGCCGAATGCCACAGATATATTTCATGGTAAGTAAGAAATGTTACTAATATCGTTGAAACCACCTGCAGATTTGATACTAGAGATAAAGTATGGTTTAGTCCATTCGAAAACAAATATGAATGAGTAGCTTTGCCGATTACTGCCATAATAAATGCTGCTAACGGTCTTGTACGTTACGACATATGGTGTCATTGCAGTTATTAGACGACCCATCTGCTTCTGATGTTACGACTTTTGTTAGTGGAATGTGCCAACGGTTGGGTAATTGTTACGACGACGTATGAATGTTCATGAGCGATACGAGGAAATTTAACTGTTGCATCCTTTTACCACAGTATCCATAGGAAGAGTCTGAAAGTAGACTATCAGCAAAGCAACAGAAGAAATTGTTAGTGATGTTTTTCAAAGAATTGTTAAGTGCTTCACTATAAATGGGCTCTCCCTTAAAGTAGAGGAGACACACTGTTCCGTTCTGTACGACATATGTAATTGTACTGGCAATGGTACAGCACATGAAAAGGAATCAGTAAACAAGATCGAAAACTCCAGATATTTGGGTATGCATACTGACGAATCCTTGAAGTGGAAGAAACATACTGCTGAGATGTTCAAAGAAAGAAGATCAGCTGCCTTTGCTCCTCGTACAACTGATAATCTGGAAACAAAGAAACCTCCACAACATTTTTGTATTCTGTCACTCAATACCTTCTTACGGAATAATATCGTAGGTGGGAACGATCACTTAGAAAGAAAGTACTGATTGCACAAGTACGAGTTGTAAAAATAATACGTGGTGTTCATCGGTGCTCATCATATAGGTACTACTTCTGTGAATTACACATTTTAACTGCATCATCCAATACATATATTGTTCATGAAATCCGTCATAAATCATCCATCACAAGTGAAGTAGAATAGTGATGTCCATACCTACAATACTAGACAGAAAGATGTCTTTATTCCACATAAATAAAGCATTCTGTGGCCCAGAAAGGATTTAAAAATGTGGCAACAAAAATGTTTCGTCTTACTCCCAGTAACACGAAGCATGTTTTAAGATGAATGCTTTTGGACAGATCCTTCTACTACATAGACAGTTTTCTTATTTAATAACGGGTATCCTGTAAAAAAAAAAATCCTAATCTTATGTACGTATCCCCTGAACTGAATCATTTCATAACATTTCGATAAAAAAATTGTTTAAATGACCAATAGAACATGTAACTAACTAATGTGGAAGACGATATTAATGAGTTTATTTTTAACTATAGTTTATAATACTGTAATAAATTATCTGGTAGTCTATGAACGGCTACCGACAAAGTAAAGAATACATTATAGCTATCAGCCGTTTTCCATTTTTGCTCGTTTTGTATGTAGCATACCTATGTTTAATGGGTGCAAAAGGACACATAGTTACACCAGCGTCTTATTTCTGTTGCAGGTATTATTTGCACGTGAACTACGACAAAATGTCGACCACCTGTAGAACATGTAGAGTAGAAAAATGTTTCCCAGGTTAAGGTATGTATTTACTAAATTAAAGTTTTCAATATTTTTCCGTCTACTCCTTTTGCCACTAATTGCAAACACTATATATGCTGTATCTAAAAGGCACTGTTTCCAGTAACTCAGTACCGCAGTCTACATCGAAAGATGCTGATGGAAACAGTGCATAACATTCAGTATTTGGGATTCAGGTGATGGTTTTACAACAACCTACATATCTGGAATTAATTCTTCACCGCTCAACCCCTAAGTACGTTTTCACATTTATTACTGCGTTTGTGTGAATGAGCGAGTTCGATGAGATCCATTGTATGTGACTGCTCTAATTAGTATGCTGCTTTCCTTTCCTTTCATTTTTTTATCTTAATACCAAATATAACGCGTGAGTGAACGCCATTACATAGCAATGATGTGGCGTAGTTCGTTCACTCATGCCGTTTCCCACGTCAAGGGTTCATAAAAATTTTCTGTTTGTCTTTTCGGGTCAAGCACGTTTTATCATACCGCGTGAGTGAACGCCATTAAATAGCGGTGATGTGGCGTGGTTCGTTCACTCACGCGTTATATTTGGTAATAAGATAAAAGAAACTAATCTTTGTAATTTTCTCCATTCAGTGTCAACAATAAGAAGATGACTTCATCCTTGTCCATTTATGGTATGCACATGGGCATATTAGTAGCTATCTTTCATTGCTTTTTAATTCTCCCCTGTGAAGAACATTCCGTTTCCCATGTCAAGGGTCCATAAAATTTCCCTGTGTGTCTTTCGGGTCAAACACGTTTTACCATTATCTTATCTAATTAACAGTAGCCTTTAATATAAAAGGCGATAATTCTCTTTGGTATCACGTAGTGAAATTGACCTCTGTCGGTCGATAGAGTATAAGGGCGATGAAAGGACTTTCTACGTCCGTTCACGAAATTACCATATTTTTTACACGTAAACATAAATTGATCTATGTTGGTAATAGGCATTACATGGTGATGAAGTGGCGTTGTTCGTTCACTCACGAGTGATTTTTACTAATAACAAAAAAAAAAATAATCTTGATAATATTCTTCACTCAGTGCATGTCAGCGACAAGAAGTATATCTACATCAACTGATAAAAACACCTAATCGACCATCTGTGTACGGTCTATCCGAAATTATTGCATTTTGGCGTTTGCAAACTACAGTTTCGCTGTTTTATCTCATATTTCATTAATACCGATGACTACGTTGTGCAGAGTTCGTTGTGAAAGGGCAGACATATTCTAATAGTGTAAGTCGGGGTAATGTGTTGGAACTCATATAAATCCTTGTATAGTTTGTTACATTTTGGTCAAAACTGATACAGAGGCTTCATGTTTCAGAGTTTCAACCATTCTATAAGTTATTTGTTTCAAAACATAACTGCGCTGGTCGTTTATCTTTGATAGTCATGGTCTCAGTTAGACATGCGCAATGTATCCACCATGTTGATATACAGATCGTCATCTAGGTCTACTTAGTTTCACGTGAGCTCCCGAGGCCCACCGGACGGTGTCCATGGAGACGAGGCGCTCGACGGAGCTTACGTTTGTCTTGGTGGTGATTTAGTACCCTTGTACCGCATTTTTAAAATGTGACTACGCCTATTCAGACTGTTTTAGTTTTATTGCTAAGCCATGCCCTCGTAGTCATATTATAGAATCAGGTATATCTTCTGAAGAAGGCTCAATTACTTGGGCTGAAACCTAAGTAAACGTTGGCTTCATTACAGCAATCGAGGCCGATAGTTTCTTATATATTTTATAAACGTACGTTTGCCTTCATTAGCCTATTTTCTATGAGAAGTCGTAGGGTCAGTATTGCCTCGAGTGCTCAGATATCTCTCCGGAACCATAACTGTATTTTCCCCGAGGTCGGCTCTTACGAGTTTTTCCATTCCTGTGTAATGGATTCGTGTTAGCAATTTGCAGCCGTGATTCATTAATCTGATAGTTCGATAATTTTCACACCTGTCAGCACCTGCTTTCTTTGAAATTTGTATTATTGTATTCTTCTTGAATTCCGAGGGTTTTTTGTCTGTTTCGTAATTCTTTCCCAGCAGATGGAAGACTTGGTTTGTCTCGCAAGGCTATCAGTATCCCTACCGGAATGTTGTGTACTACCAGGGCGTTATTTTGACGTAAGCGTTTCAGTGGTCTGTTAAATTATTCACGCAGTATTATATCTCCCGTCTCATCTTCACCTACATTCTGCTCCATTTCCGTAATATTGACCTCAAGTACTCTCCCTTGTATACACACTCTACATATTCCTTCCACCTTTCTGCTTTCCCTTCTTTGTTTAGGACTGGCTTTCCAGCTGTTGGTTCTCTTTTCTCCAAACGTCTCTCTAATTTTGCTGTAGGTAGAATCGTAGAATCTATCTTACCCTAGTGATACAGGTTTCAACACTCTTACATTTGTTCTCTAGCCATTCCTGCTTAGCCATCTTCCACTTCCTGTCGATTTCATTTGTGAGATGTTTATTTTCCCTTACACATGATTCATTTATTGCTTCTTTATATTTTCTTCTCGCATCGAATAAATTCAATCCCTCTTGTCTTTTTACCTACTTGATCCTACGCTGCTTTCAGTATTCCATCTCTCAAAGCTACACTTCCTTCTTCTACTGTATTAATTTTCCCTGTTCCTGTCAGTCGTTTCCTAATGCTCCTTCTCAAACTGTCTCTCTTACTCTTTCAATTTGTCGAAGTCCCATCTCCTTAAATTCCTACCTTTTTGCAGTTTCTTCAGTTTTAATGTGCAGTTCGTAAGCAATAAATTGTGATCAGAGTCCATATCTGCCTTTGGAAATATCTTACAATTTAGAACATAGATCCAAAATCTCTGTCCTACCATAATATCATCTCATATCACCTCCAAGTCTCTTCCACACACACAACCTTCTCTCATGCTTCTTAAGTCAAGTGTTAGCTATGATTAAAATTCCACCCTGAAGCTTCCTCTTTCATTCATAATCCCATTTCATATTATCCTACTACTTTCCCTTGTCATCCTTTTCCTACTATCGAATTCCAGTGCACCAAGACTATTAAATTTTCGTCTCCCTTAACTATCTGAATAATTTCTTTAATCACATCATACATTTCCTCTGTGCTCCTTATCTGCGGAGCTGAATGACATATAAACTTGTACTTTTATGGTGGGTGTGGGCTTCGTGTCCACCTTGGCTACAAAAATGCGTACACTATGCTGTTCGTAGTAGCTTATCCGCGTTCCTACATTCTTATTCATTATTAAACCAACTCCTGCATTACCCCTCTTTATTTTTTTTATTTTTAGCTCAGTATTTACCTTACCAGGAGTTCTGTTCCTCCTGCCAACGAACTTCACTATTTCCCACTGTATCTAGCTTCATCCCTATCCTATTCCCTTTTTAAATTTTCTAACGTACCTGCCCGATTCTGCGATATGACATTCCAAATTCGTTCTGGCGTTCTACAGATCGGAGCGTGGAGACTTTACATGCAAACAGAAAAGTGCGCCATTGGTCTTTCTTTTAGTAATATGAGTAGGTAAATAACCCCAGCCTCTTTTGAAGGTTGAAGTAACGTTACTTCATGATCAACACCATCACAGACACTAACGATGACGGAGTAAACGTTGTTAACATTCGCCAATAACAATTCGGGTTCATTCTTCTTGCTATCGGGCAGAACGACAACGTAAACTGCCGACTTTCAGTTGAGAATTGGAGGGTTCGTCGGAACAAAATGCTTACTCACAATGGCGTATTTAGATTTTCTGCATGTTGTCAATTAGGTTAAATTCGAAGACGGGTGAAGAACTACTACAGCACGAAGTGGATTATACACTGACACGCCAAAGCAACTGGTATGGACATGCGTATTCAAATACACAGATATGTAAAGAGGCAGAATACGGCGCTGCGGTCGGCAGCGCCTATGCAAGACAACAAGTGTCTGGTGCAGTTCTTAGATCGGTTACTGCTGCTACAATAGCAGGTTACCGCTTACAGCTGAATTAAAGTTGAATAAATCCCTGAACCTAGACATCCCAGAAGTCCAGCCTTATTACTACGTAGTACTTCGGCTCACCTCTCACTAGGAAATAAAAGGGCAGGTTATCAAGATATAAGTGAATTTGAAAGTGGTGCTACAGTCGTGCACGACCGATGGGACACAGAATCTCCGAGATAGCGATAAGGTATGAATTTTCCCGTACAATCATTTCACGAGTGTAGCGTGAATATCAGGAATTCGGTAAAACATCAAATCTCAGATATCGCTGCACCGAGTAAAGGTCCAACAAGATCGGGACTTAACATCTGAGGTCATCAGTCCCTGAGAACTTTTTTTTTTTTGGTCATCAGTCTACTGACTGATTTGATGCGGCCCGCCACCAATTCATTTCCTGTGCTAACCTCTTCATCTCAGAGTAGCACTTGCAACCTACGTCCTCAATTATTTGCTTGACGTATTCCAATCTCTGTCTTCCTCTACAGTTTTTGCCCTCTACAGCTCCCTCTAGTACCATGGAAGTCATTCCCTCATGTCTTAGAAGATGTCCTATCGTCCTGTCCCTTCTCCTTATCAGTGTTTTCCACATATTCCTTTCCTCTCCGATTCTGCGTAGAACCTCCTCATTCCTTATCTTATCAGTCCGCCTAATTTTCAACATTCGTCTATAGCACCACATCTCAAATGCTTCTATTCTCTTCTGTTCCGGTTTTCCCACAGTCCATGTTTCACTACCATACAATGCTGTACTCCAGACGTACATCCTCAGCAATTTCTTCCTCAAATTAAGGCCAGTATTTGATATTAGTAGACTTCTCTTGGCCAGAAATGCCTTTTTTGCCATAGCGAGTCTACTTTTGATGTCCTCCTTGCTCCGTCCGTCATTGGTTATTTTACTGCCTAGGTAGCAGAATCCCTTAACTTCATTGACTTCGTGACCATCAATCGTGATGTTAAGTTTCTCGCTTTTCTCATTTCTACTACTTTTCATTACCTTCGTCTTTCTCCGATTTACTCTCCAACCATACTGTGTACTCATTAGACTATTCATTCCGTTCAGCAGATCATTTAATTCTTCTTCACTTTCACTTAGGATAGCAATGTCATCAGCGAATCGTATCATTGGTATCCTTTCACCTTGTATTTTAATTCCACTCCTGAACCTTTCATTTATTTCCATCATTGCTTCCTCGATGTACAGATTGAAGAGTAGGGGCGAAAGGCTACAGCCTTGTCTTACTCCCTTCTTAATATGAGCACTTTGTTCTTGATCGTCCACTTTTATTATTCCCTCTTGGTTGTTGTACACATTGTATATGACCCGTCTCTCCCTATAGCTTACCTCTACTTTTTACAGAACCTCGAACAGCTTGCACCATTTTATATTGTCGAACGCTTTTTCCAGGTCGACAAATCCTATGAACGTGACTTGATTTTTCTTTAGCCTTGCTTCCATTATTAGCCGTAACGTCAGAATTGCCTCTCTCGTGCCTTTACTTTTCCTAAAGCCTAGCGCATTCTCAATTTTCTTTTCCATTTTTCTGTATATTATTCTTGTAAGCAGCTTCGATGCATGAGCTGTTAAGCTGATTGTGCGATAATTCTTGCACTTATCAGCTCTTCCCGTCTTCTGAATTGTGTGGATGATGCTTTTCCGAAAGTCAGATGGTATGTCGGCAGACTCATATATTTTACACACCAACGTGAATAGTCGTTTTGTTGCCACTTCCCCTAATGATTTTAGAAATATCCGTTCTGCCTTATTTGACCGTAAGCCCTCCAAAGCTCTTTTAAATTCCGATTCTAATACTGGATCACCTATCTCTTCTAAATCGACTCCTGTTTCTTCTTCTATCACATCAGACAAATCTTCACCCTCATAGAGGCTTTCAATGTATTCTTTCCACCTATCTGCTCTCTCCTCTGCATTTGACTGTGGAATTCCCGTTGCACTCTTGATGTTACCACCGTTGCTTTTAATGTCACCAAAGGTTGTTTTGACTTCCCTGTGTGCTGTGTCTGTCCTTCCGACAATCATATCTTTTCCGATGTCTTCACATTTTTCCTGCAGCCATTTCGTCTTTGCTTCCCTGCACTTCCTATTTATTTCATTCCTCAGTGACTTGTATTTCTGTATTCCTGATTTTCCCAGAACATGTTTATTCTTCCTCCTTTCATCAATCAACTGAAGTATTTCTTCTGTTAACCATGGTTTCTTCGCAGCTACCTTCTTTGTACCTATGTTTTCCTTCCCAATTTCTGTGAAGGCCCTTTTTAGAGACGTCCATTCCTCTTCAACTGTGTTGCCTACTGCGCTATTCCTTTTTGCTGTATCTATAGCGTTAGACAACTTCAAACGTATCTCGTCATTCCTTAGAACTTCCGTATCCCACTTCTTAGCGTATTGATTCTTCCTGACTAATGTCTTGAACTTCAGCCTACTCTTCATCACTACTACAATCCTGGAAATGGATAAAAGAACCCATTGACACCGGTGTGTCAGACCCACCATACTTGCTCCGGACACTGCGAGAGGGCTGTACAAGCAATGATCACACGCACGGCACAGCGGACACACCAGGAACCGCGATGTTGGCCGTCGAATGGCGCTGGCTGCGCAGCATTTGTGAACCGCCGCCGTCAGTGTCAGCCAGTTTGCCGTGGCATACGGAGCTCCATCGCTCCGTAGCATGCGCGACAGCGTGGACGTGAACCGTATGTGCAGTTGACGGACATTGAGCGAGGGCGTATAGTGGGCATGCGGGAGGCCGGGCGGACGTACCGCCGAATTGCTCAACACGTGGGGCGTGAGGTCTCCACAGTACATCGATGTTGTCGCCAGTGGTCGGCAGAAGGTGCACGTGCCCGTCGACCTGGGACCGGACCGCAGGGACGCACGGATGCACGCCAAGACCGTAGGATCCTACGCAGTGACGTAGGGGACCGAACCGCCACTTCCTAGCAAATTAGGGACACTGTTGCTCCTGGGGTATCGGCGAGGACCATTCGCAACCGTCTCCATGAAGCTGGGCTACGGTCCCGCACACCGTTAGGCCGTCTTCCGCTCACGCCCCAACATCGTTCAGCCCGCCTCCAGTGGTGTCGCGACAGGCGTGAATGGAGGGACAATGGAGACGTGACGTCTTCAGCGATGAGAGTCGCTTCTGCCTTGGTGCCAATGATGGTCGTATGCATGTTTGGCGCCGTGCAGGTGAGCGCCACAATCAGGACTGCATACGACCGAGGCACACAGGGCCAACACCCGGCATCATGGTGTGGGGAGCGATCTCCTACACTGGCCGTACACCTCTGGTGATCGTCGAGGGGACACTGAATACTGCACGGTACATCCAAACCGTCATCGAACCCATCGTTCTACCATTGCTAGACCGGTAAGGAAACTTGCTGTTCCAACAGGACAATGCACGTCCGCATGTATCCCGTGCCACCCAACGTGCTCTAGAAGGTGTAAGTCAACTACCCTGGCCCGCAAGATCTCCGGATCTGTCCCCCATTGAGCAAGTTTGGGACTGGATGAAGCGTCGTCTCACGCGGTCTGCACGTCCAGCACGAACTCTGGTCCAACTGAGGCGTCAGTTGGAAATGGCATGGCAAGCCGTTTCACAGGAGTACATCCAGCATCTCTACGATCATCTCCATGGGAGAATAGCAGCCTGCATTGCAGCGAAAGGTGTATATACACTGTACTAGTGCATGCTCTGTTGCCTGTGTCTATGTGCCTGCGGTTCTGTCACTGTGATCATGTGATGTATCAAACCCCAGGAATGTGTCAATAAAGTTTCCCCTTCCTGGGACAATGTATTCACGGTGTTCTTATTTCAATTTGCAGGAGTGTATATTGTAATCTGAGTCTATATCTGCTCCTGGGTACGCCTTACAATCCAGTATCTGATTTCGGAATCTCTGTCTGACCATGATGTAATCTAATTGAAATCTTCCCGTATCTCCCGGCCTTTTCCAAGTATACCTCCTCCTCTTGTGATTCCTGAACAGGGTATTCGCTATTACTAGCTGCAACGTGTTACAGAACTCAATTAGTCTTTCTCCTCTTTCATTCCTTGTCACCTTTCCATCTACTCCTTCCCCTACAACTGCATTCCAGTCGCCCATGACTATTAGATTTTCGTCCCCCTTTACATACTGCATTACCCTTTCAATATCCTCATACAGTTTCTCTATCTGTTCATCTTCAGCTTGCGACGTCATTGTCGGTGATGGTTTGCTGTCTATTCTGATTAGAACAACCCAGCCACTGAGCTGTTCACAGTAATAGACCCTCTGCCCTACCTTCCTATTCATAACGAGTCCTACACCTGTTATACCATTTTCTGCTGCTGTTGATATTACCCGATACTCCTACCACGCTCAAGCTTCTGACATTCCACGTCCCGACTAGTAGAACGTTATCCTTTCGTTGATTATTCAATCTTTTTCTCATGGTAACCTCCCCCTTGGCAGTCCCCTCCCGGAGATCCGAATGGGGGACTATTCAGGAATATTTTGCCAATGGAGAGATCATCATGACACTTCTTCAACTACAGGCCACATGTCCTATGAATACACGTTACGTGTCTTTAATGCAGTGGTTTCCATTGCCTTCTGCACCCTCATGTCGTTGATCATTGCTGATTCTTCCGCCTTTAGGGGCAATTCCCACCCCTAGGACAAGAGAGTGCCCTGAACCTCTATCCGCTCCTCCGCCCTCTTTGGAAGGCCGTTGGCAGAATGAGGCTGACTTCGTATGCCGGAAGTCTTCGGCAGCCTCTGTATCGACACTCAAATTCTTTCGAATGCATTTTTTACCTACATTATGACGCCTTTTCTGTGCGGCTGGTCCCGACTGAGGTTCGAGTCCTCCCTTGTGTTCGTCTTTAGGATAATTTAGGCTAAGTAGTGTGTAAGCCTAGGGACTGGTCACCTTAGCAGTTAAGTCCCATAAGATTTCACACACATTTGAACATTATGATGCCCTTTGGCATGTGTCTGCTTCAATTATGCATCATCTTGCTGTAACTATAACGTGTTCATCAGTGGTATCTAACGTAGCAGCTCTGGCAGTACAAACCCAAGCCACTGTTCCACTACCTTTTCTTTTACCATGCCGACGTGGTTGCCGTTTAAATGAAGTGGCACATGAAAGTATGTGGAATGATTTGCATGACGATTCATTACTATCTTAATTGCTGCTCTCTGTTTCATCCGAGTTCCAGCTTTAGGCCCCAAGCAGGGTACGGTGGCCGATGCACAGTGTCCTATTTTTGTACAAAACAATGACTCATTTGTTTGGAAGTGCAGACCGACATTTTCTGTCACCTTTCGGTCTGACAGAATCGTGGTGCACGCACTGCAATCTTTCTCAAATGATTTTACAGAAAGTATTCGGTAAAAATATCATTTTTGCTTATCTCAGATTCATTATTGTGTGCCCATCATTTTGTTTTGCTAATAGTAATTGTGACATTTATGTGGAAGTAAGACATTGCGGCCGGCCGGAGTGGCCGTGCGGTTCTAGGCGCTACAGTCTGGAACCGGGCGACCACTACGGTTGCAGATTCGATTCCTGCCTCGTGCATGGATGTGTGTGATGTCCTTAGGTTAGTTAGGTTTAATTAGTTCTAAGTTATAGGCGACTGATGACCTCAGAAGTCGCATAGTGCTCAGAGCCATTTGAACCATAAGACATTGCGCAAATTCCGAAGAAAATTCGAATGAAATATAGGGGTTCAAAAATGGTGCAAATGGCTCTGAGCTCTATGTGACTTAACATCTGTGGTCATCAGTCCCCTAGAACTGAGAACTACTTAAACCTAACTAACCTAAGGACATCACACACATCCATGCCCAAGACAGGATTTGAACCTGCGGCCGTAGCAGTCGCGCGGCTCCAGACTGAGCGCCTTGAACCGCTAGACCACCGCGGCCGGCAAAATATAGGGGTTGCTATGATTTTGCGTAAGGCGCATAGTACATAATATGTTACTGAGTATGAAATTTAGTTAACTTACTGTTATTTAGATTTAGGTGGAGGTCTCTATCTGTCACCAATGTTGAGAAAATTGATCTGACGTAGCATACTCATTTGCGATTGTGCCGCACCAGCGATAAAGCCAGAGTAAAATATCCATAACAACCCTCATATTTCATAAACAGTTTTAGGTACAGAAATAAATTTTGGCAAATGATAGCACACAAAGAGGAGAGTATTTTGCTATATGGTTGTCACGCAAAACTTCATTATATACCATGTTATTTCACTAATTCCAGAAGTTTTCGATGAAAGAATGTAACTTTCAAAGGATATCGATAGCTGATGAAACGAGAAATGCTATAGGTTTTAGAAAAATTTATGTGAAGACATTACACGTTCACTTTTTAAACAAGATGTCCTTTTTCAGAAGATGCTGACCTTAATTTTCCTCAGTTCCTCGGTTGGTTCAATTTAAGAAACCGCTATTTCAAATTTCTCAAATGTTCAAATGTGTGAGAAATCTTATGGGACTTATCTGCTAAGGTCATCAGTCCCTAAGCTTACACACTACTTAACCTAAATTATCCAAAGGATAAACACACACACCCATGCCTGAGGGAGGACTCTAACCTCCATCGGGACCAGCCACACAGTCCATGGCTAAAGCACCTTAGACCGCTCGCCTAATCCCGCACGGCTCAAAATTCTCTCGCAATTGCATCTGCACCACATATTTGTGAGGTGATACTGTGTAAACTCCGCTGTGTGTTGGTGAAAGAAGTAAATTTTAACATGCAAACGAGATAAATGTGTAGGTTTTACTCGAAATTCGCCACTTGTGACACTTCTCTGTAAGTTACAAACGGTTAACAAGCCAGGGTTAACAAACCAGGCGTGAACGAATCGCTGTAATGTCAGTGGAATTCCTTTTAGATACTAATCAAAGCAGAGGTGACAGATATTTTTGACTAATCAAAGCAGAGGTGACAGATATTTTTGAATGGTCACCATACAACTGTGGGCGTGGAGGGGCTCCGCTTAATATTTACAAAGAACTTGTGCACAGGCTTCGGTTTAGAACGGCACTTCCCCTCCAGCGCTCGGCATTTCCCCTATGGTGGCTGCCTGCAGCCCCCACCACTACTGCTCTCCCCACCTGTGGCTTACCGTCAGCAGATCTACCGTCCACAGTATTCCGTGCAGACTGTACGTAGTTTACATCACGATCTGAATCAGTTGAAATACGTCTGCGTACAATTTTTAGAATTTAGTTTTGTCCTTACTGTTTATCGAAACTAACATCTGTTCTTCTGTGAGAACATACCCTGATTGATGCTCCGTGACTTCACAGGGCCTTTGTGTTGTATTTATATGTAGGGATGACAGAGTTCTACATCTGCATTCCAGAAGAAGACCCAATAAAGGATGCAAAAATGTGTAGCAGTCGGCACCGCTTAGTTTATTCAATGGGACAAAAATATAACATCAGCGGTTCTAGGTATTTCTTGTTATTTTTTTTCTCAAAAACTATGTAACTGACTGTATTGAAGCTGACGAAGTTGACTTTTAATTCAAAATTAAAGGATGCTAAGAAATATTAGAAGTCATAAACCTCATTTACCCCCTAAAACAATAAAAGGAGAGTGAGGGATTAAAGTTTGCTATGAACAAAAATGTCCTGTCGGTAGTTCTAGTGTTAACACATCTGTAGAATAATGAGATTGTTGAAGTTATTTTACACGAGAGTTCGATTCTTTATAGCAAAGGCGGTGGGAAATTACTAGTCCTTACTAAACTGAGGTTTAACACTTACTTCCATAGACCCTAATAATTGTTTTCATATGCGGCAATGCTTATACTCAACCCTTCCGTCTTTGGTATTATGGTGATTTTCCAACAGTACAGGTTTGTACAATGTAAATTTCTTCAGTGTTTTAAATGTACGTAATTTGATTGGGTCTTGAGCTTTCTTTGACCTGTCGTAGCTGTCTTAGAGATGTCACATACAGCATGCTCGTTCTGACAAAGAACGCCAGTAAATATGAGCCCACGAATGTTTGTGTGATGAGTCTATTGCAAGGCGCCAATATGAAGAAGGCAAATTTCCTACAACGTATTCGTGTCTCTACAGAAGAAAAATCTAGAAATTATTCTACAAATTAACACCAAGGTGTGGATGGGCAGTTAGGTGCTATAAGAACTCGGCGCACACTTCATCTGTGGCATACAGGAAGTAAAAGAGCACAGATGGACGCCATCATCAGGTGAATTGCAAAAAGAAAAAAAGTAAATTTCATATCTCCTCAAAAGGCCCACTCCACGCATTAAAACGGTTTCTGGGTAAACGAAGATAAATATGTAAGTCATTCAACACAACGATCAAGAATCGCGAGGGAAATAGTTTTTCAGAAGAGGATATAGAGCCGGTTTCTTGATTTTTTCAGAACGAGAGCTAATTTACATACGAGAAAAGACGTTTAGTGAACTTCATACGAGGAGGTACGGAATCCGTGAATTAGTAACACGATCCATCTTCCGTGCGATTATGGTTCTTGTTGTGGAAATACAGTGTACCATTACGAAAGACTAGAGACTGGAACGCACCTAGTCACTTCACGGTGTTGTTGTTGTTGTTGTTGTTGTTGTTGTTGTCTTCAGTCCTGAAACTGGTTTGATGCAGCTCTCCATGCTACACTATCCTGTGCAAGCTTTTTCATCTCCCAGTACCTACTGCAACCTACATCCTTCTGAATCTGCTTAGTGTAGTCATCTCTTGGTCTCCCTCTACGATTTTTACCCTCCACACTGCCCTCCAATACTAAATTGGTGATCCCTTGATGTCTCAGAACATGTCCCACCAACCGATCCCATCTTCTGGTCAAGTTGTGCCACAAACTTCACTTCTCCCCAATCCTATTCAATACTTCCTCATTAGTTATGTGATCTACCCATCTAATCTTCAGCATTCTTCTGTAGCACCACATTTCGAAAGCTTCTATTCTCTTCTTGTCCAAACTATTTATCGTCAATGATTCACTTACATACATGGCTACACTCCATACAAATACTTTCAGAAATAACTTCCTGACACTTAAATCTATACTCGATGTTAACAAACTTCTCTTTTTCAGAAACGCTTTCCTTGCCATTGCCAGTCTACATTTTATATCCTCTCTACTTCTACCATCATCAATTATTTTGCTCCCCAAATAACAAAACTCCTTTACTACTTTAAGTGTTTCACTTCCTAATCTAAATCCCTCAGCATCACCCGACTTAATTCGACTACATTCCATTATCCTCCTTTTGCTTTTGTTGATGGTCATCTTATATCCTCCTTTCAAGATACTATCCATTCCGTTCAACTGCTCTACCAAGTTCTTTGCTTTCCTTGACAGAATTACGATGTCATCGGTGAACCTCAAAGTTTTTTTTCTTCTCCGTGGACTTTAATACCTACTCCGAATTTTTCTTTTGTTTCCTTCACTGCTTGGTCAATATACAAATTGAGTAACGTCGGGGATAGACTACAGCCCTGTCTCACTCCTTTCGCAACCACTGCTTCCCTTTCATGTCCCTCGACTCTTATAACTGCCACCTGGTTTCTGTACAAATTGTAAATAGCCTTTCGCTACCTGTATTTTACCCCTGCCAACATTGTCAAAAGCTTTCTCTAAGTCTACAAATGCTAGAAACGTAGGTTTGCCCTTCCTTAATCTAGCTTCTAAGATAAGTCTTAGGGTCAGTATTGCCTCACGTGTTCCAACATTTCTACGGAATCCAAACTGATCTTCCCCGAGGTCAGCTTCTACTAGTTTCTCAATTCGACTGTAAAGAATTCGCGTTAGTATTTTGCAGTTGTGACTTATTAAACTGGTAGTTCGTTAATTTTCACATGTGTCAACACCTGCTTTCTTTGGGGTTGGAATTATTATATTCTTCTTCAAGTCTGAGGGTATTTCTCCTGTTTCATACATATTGCTCACCAGATGGTAGAGTTTTGTCAAGACTGACTCTCCCAAGGCCTTCAGTAGTTCCAATGGAATGTTGTCTACTCCAGGGGCCTTGTTTCGACTCAGGTCTTTCAGTGCTCTGTCAAACTCTTCACGCAGTATCGTATCTCCCATTTCATCTTCACCTACATCCTCTTCCATTTACATAATATTGTCCTCAAGTACATCACCCTTGTATGGAGCCTCTATATACACCTTCCACCTTTCTGCTTTCCCTTCTTTGGTTAGAGCTGGGTTTCCATCTGAGCTCTTAATATTGATACAAGTGGTCCTCTTTTCTCGAAAGGTCTCTTTAATTTTCCTGTAGGCAGTATCTATCTTACCCCTAGTGAGATAAGCCTCTACATCCTTACATTTGTCCTCTAGCCATCCCTGCTTAGCCATTTTGCACTTCCTGTCGATGTCATTTTTGAGATGTTTGTATTCCTTTTTGCCCGCTTCATTTCCTGCATTTTTATATTTTCTCCTTTCATCAATTAAATTCAATATTTCTTCTGTTACCCAAGGATTTCTACTAGCCCTCGTCTTTTTACCTACTTGATCCTCTGCTGCCTTCACTACTTCATCCCTCAAAGCTACCCATTCTTCTTCTATTGTACTTCTTTCCCCCATTCTTGTCAATTGCTCCCTTATGCTCTCCTAGAAACTCCGTACAACCTCTGGTTCTTTTAGTTTATCCAGGTACCATCTCCTTAAATTCCCACCTTTTTGCAGTTTCTTCAGTTTTAATGTACAGGTCATAACCAACAGATTGTGGTCAGAGTCCACATCTGCCCCTGGAAATGTCTTACAATTTAAAACCTGGTTCCTAAATCTCTGTCGTACCATTATATAATCTATCTGAAACCTGTCAGTATCTCCAGGCTTCTTCCATGTATACAGCCTTCTTTTATGATTCTTGAAGCAAGTGTTACCTATGATTAAGTTGTGCTCTGTGCAAAATTCTACCAGGCGGCTTCCTCTTTCATTTCTTTGCCCCAGTCCATATTCACCTACTACGTTTCCTTCTCTCCCTTTTCCTACTACCGAAGTCCAGTCACCCATGACTATTAAATTTTCGTCACCCTTCACTATGTGAATAATTTCTTTTATTTGATCATACATTTCTTCAATTTCTTCGTCATCTGTAGAGCTAGTTGGCATATAAACTTGTACTACTGTAGTAGGTGTGGGCTTCGTATCTATCTTGGCCACAATAATGCGTTCACTATGTTGTTTGTAGTAGCTTACCCGCATTCCTATTTTCCTATTCATTATTAAACCTACTCCTGCATTACCCCTATTTGATTTTTTGTTTATAGCCCTGTAGTCACCTGACCAGAAGTCTTGTTCCTCCTGCCACCGAACTTCACTAATTTCCACTATATCTCACTTTAACCTATCCATTTCCCTTTTTAAATTTTCTAACCTACCTGCCCGATTAAGGGATCTGACATTCCACGCTCCGACCCGTAGAACGCCAGGTTTCTTTCTCCTAATAACGACATCCTCTTGACTAGTCCCCTCCCGGAGATCCGAATGGGGGACTATTTTACCTCCGGAATATTTTACCCAAGAGGATTCCATCATCATTTAATCATACAGTAAAGCTGCGTGCCCTCGGGAAAAATTACGGCTGCAGTTTCCCCTTGCTTTCAGCCGTTCGCAGTACCAGCACAGCAAGGCTGTTTTGGTTATTGTTACAAGGCCAGATCAGTCAATCATCCAGACTGTTGCCCCTGCAACTACTGACAAGACTGCTGCCACTCTTCAGGAACCACACGTTTGTCTGGCCTCTCAACAGATACCCCTCCGTTGTGGTTGCACCTACGGTACGGCTATCTGTATCGCTGAGGCACGCAAGCCTCCCCACCAACGGCAAGGTCCATGGTTCACGGTATCCACGATAATCACAATATTGCCATTTTCGTATGGATCTTTTTCCTGGGAGGCACTTGAACAACAAATCTGGCCTGAAATCATGATGCCACACACAGTAACAGGTTGTGATAACTCAATGTAAGAAGTTTGTGGCAAAACATAGCTCTGTTCACTGAACAAAACACACAGTGATACTAATTTCCAGCCGCGCGGGATAGCCGTGCGGTCTGGGCCACCTTGTTACGGTTCGCCCGGGTCCCCCATCGGATGTTCGAGACCTCCCTCGGTCATGGTTGTGTGTGTCGCCCTTAGCGTAAGAGAGTTTAATTTAGAATAAGTAGTGCTTACTCCTAGGGACCGATGACTTCCGCAGTTTGGTCCCATAGTCCTTACCAGAAATTTCCAATTACTACGTTCCTTTCTGAAAGGCAAAGTTGCTGAAAATGTCCGTTTATATTAAGGCGCAACTGGCATCTACTTGATAGTAACTAACACATTCAGAACAACAAGGCGTTTCAAGAATAATGGCTACACCTACAGTCAAATATCTCTAGAACATTCATCACACGGCAATGTGAACATCGTCTGTGGAGATCACTAGCGTCAAATCTTCATCAACTCTAGTGGGTAACGATGCACCTGTAACGTCTTTGCCGCATAAATAAAATTTATTTTTATGCTCTATAAACACTATAAAACTTTATACAATTGGATCTTTTACAGCCTGTATACTCGAAAATAAAGATGAATCTACGCTTAAGATTTTATCTTGGTTTTGTCGTGACAGGAAGAACCAAGATGAAGACGTAATGTGAAAGTGGGTTGACGGCATAAATAGAGAAGCTGGACATAGTTTAGTCCAAAACGCTGAAAATCGTAATGTGTGTAGATGTATACTTTGTCCAGCAGTGGGTGGCAAATGGCTGGTGGTGATCAGTGACAATATTCTTCCATAGAAGACCACTCCACACCTACACCACTCCTTAACTTGAGCCTGTAGTTTGATTCCTTCTCCTCGATATATCTCTCGCAGAATTTCTCTAGTTTTAATGTGAAATGTTACTTCTCCATTTAGATATATTTTCGTAGTAATCACAGCAATTGGCCTCACTATTATAACAAAAATATTGACTAATGGTACAGCTGAAACAAAAAATTAATGTTAACTCCTTGAGTATTCAGCATTTGGTATCTACCTTTAGCTGATCGAAGTTCTCGTTTCAGTATAATGTCATTTACTATATCATATCAAGCCTGACAACTAGAAACATTTGTTCTTCGTAATACTCACCGTTTTGGAAGCATCCATAAAAATTTAAGTATAAACGCTGATTTAAGTATAAACGCTTGATTTCAAACCATTTTAAACAACAGCCCCGGTAAGTCATCTTCATTTTAATTGATATGAAACCAGTACCAAATCTCTCGCAGTCACATTCAGGAATGAATAATTAAAATATGTATCAGTTTCTGGAAACGGCTTGAGGTTTAGTCTGTGAATTTCATTCGTGTACTGGTTTCGCTTTTCAGTAATTTCTGCTGACCCTTCGCAAGGCATACTTCCTGACTTCCGTTTCCAGTATGGCGACGTTCTTTAAAAAGTGACTGACAGATTGAATGAATAAACTGGCTTTACTATGGGATCCCTTGCATAGGACACTGATATAGCCAAAGATAAAACTGATTGTACAACAATAATTAAAACGTCTATGGTATGGTGATGTTGTTGTTGTGGTCTTCAGCCCTGCGACTGGTTTGATGATGCAGCTCTCCATGCTACTCTATCCTGTGCAAGCTTCTTCATCTCCCAGTACCTACTGCCACCTACATCCTTCTGAAATGGTATAGTGTATCCAACGACAATTTAGAACTTTGAGCGCGATGAACGAGATTGGAATAATAGAGAATTGTGAAGGTGGTTCGATGAACCCTCTGCCATGCACTTAAATGTGATTTGCAGAGTATCCATGTAGATGTACATGAAAATGAAATTCATATTTTAATCGCGTCTTTTATGAGTGTGTGCATAGACATTTCACACCTATACATATCTGCTATTTTTCAAAAACTACGAGTATGTCTAAAAAATCAACAGGTCTTTCAAAATAAATTATAAGAAATACATATTTAAAAACATCGTTACAAAAATGCATTCAAAACTACCCTTTCCTTTTAAATAATTCTTTAAGGATGATGCGGGCACATCTTACACTTTGGGTGCTTACCTACAGCACTTGATCAAATAAATGGAAGAAACAATGTAAATTAAACCCGTTTCGTTCGTTTGATATATTTCTCGGTTTTTCTTTTTTTTATGAAAATTTCCCATTCTTCCATAAATTTTAATAGAGGACCTTTATTTTCAGCATGGATAATTCTCATACTACCTTAAATCTCACCTAATTTATATTTAGTTGGTCTCAAATGCTCACCCAGTGCTGTACAACTGGAATTCAAATGGCAGTGTTGCTTACAACCTACTTTAAACGCTCTTTCACTTTGGACAATGTATGCGCACTTATGTTTACGACACTTCATTTTCTATACTCCTGAATTACTGTATTTGTCCTCAGGTACATTGTATTTGTGTATTAAAATTTGTCTGAGAGAGCTGTTAGTTCAAAAGGCTACACTAACTTTCCGTCTCGCTATACGATCTGTTATTAGGCCTTTGTATGTAGTCTAATATACATTTTCTTTTTCAAAAATGGCTCTGAGCACTATGGGACTTAACATCTTAGATCATCAGTCCCCTAGAACTTAGAACTACTTAAACTAACTAACTTAAGGATATCACATACACCCGTGCCCGAGGCAGCATTCGAACCTGCGACCGTAGCGGTCGCACTGTTTCAGACTGAAGCACCTAGAACCTCTCGGCCACACCGGAAGGCACTATTGTTTTCCTTTCGTTGAATATTCTTCTGTATAGTGCGCTACAATTTCGTTATATCCTGGTCTTGGTAACTGTTCCTTCATTCTATATTTTCGTTGTCCGTGATTCTGTTGGCGTCTTCGTCTGTGAGTGGTAGCTGCCACATTTATGTAAAGCTGAATATAAATATGTCTTTTGTGCTTGATTGGATGATTTGAATTATTCCCAAAATTATAACTAAATATGTACGCGTCCTGCGAGCTTTAAAAACTTATTTCCTATTTGGTCTACTAAATGAAAAATTGATCCTGCTATCAGTTTCATGTTAAATTATGAATTTATCATTTAAACCTTGCTTGGTTCCTTTGAATAGAATTATGTTGTCACCAACATACAGGTAATAAAATAGTATTTTCTGCTTTATGTAAGGGAACTGATTACAAAATCTTACTTCCAAGTCATTAGGAAAAATTTCTGATAAGATGCTGCATAAATTACTACCCATCAATAGATGTTCTCTCATGTGGTAATAATTTCCTTTAAAGGGAAAGTACCTGAAATCAAGGCTAAATTGCAAAACGTCTAACAGCTCTTTAATCTCATCAACTGCCAAAGTTTTATGCTGTAGTAAATAACGTTTAATTATTTCTCATGTTTCATCAGTTATTGTGTTGGTAAATATATTAGTAACATCCGAAGTGCTGAAAATTGCATCTTTGGGAATATTCATATTTATTACATCGTTAGAAAATTGGATGCTATTTTTACTGCTGAAAGTTCGTACGATTTTGTTGATTTAAAAAAAAAAAATTTAATCGAGTATGTAATTTAGTTCACTGTGGAACATATTCTTTATTATTAATAACTCTGTTTGGGATGTCAGGTTTATGTACTTTAATCTGAGCTCTTGCAGTAGAAAGCCCTGGCTTCATTAACTTTCATATATGATTTTCTAATGAGTCAAATAGAAACTGGGAGGCATTAATTTTTTTTAAGTTCAGTTTGGGTATTTACTAATTTCGTTTATGCCGTTCTCTTCGAAATACTGTAACGTAACAGCATTGCCGAATTACCCTATCAGATTTTGTCTGTAGATTGTTGGAGCTATAAATTTTTCAGTTAAGGTATTTCCAGTATCTTAGAAATATTTGTATTTATTGAAAAGCTACTTTAGTTTCTTAGTTTTCATTTTATTTGCCACAAGTATAAGCTACATTTACGTCTGAAATTATTTCTTTAATGTCTTTCTTCAATAAATTGTGCTTGAAGTTATATTGAAGTTCTTTCTTTACTAAAGTGTGCCTCACTGTTGTTTAGCTGTATATTTGTAAAACTGACATGCTTGCGATAGAATTTAATATCTTTCTGAGCCAGCTATGACATCACCTGTAGCGAGTTGTGACGAGTCACAAAGTCTCTTACAGTGAATAGCTCTACATTTATCTGCAGCATTTTCAACCCTACTTAGCACTTCAGTTTCCATTGCACTGCACTGTGTTGGGGTTAGAAGACTTCCTAATTCAAACTATGGATCATAATGTAGCACATTAAGCAATTGTTTGACTTCATATGCATCTTATTTCCGCTTTTACCCAACTCAACTTCCCATTGCGTGCGGTTTATTCGGTTTATTGTGCAATGTGAGATGCATATTGGATTTTGACTCTGTCGCAGCTTGGAATTATACAGCGATGCAAGCATTCTCGATTGAATTTAATTTTCATGTTAAACTACTTAAGTTTCAATGGTATCCTTAGGTACGTGTGTATAGTTACACAGGCCGGGGTAGGCACAAAATTACCAAGGGCAGGTATGTTATTGAATAGCGAAACAGTAAATAAAAATACGAATAGCGACTTGTGGCTGTTTTCAAAAACTTAGTGGAAGTCACACCATTGATTGATTATGTATTGTTTTAAAACACAGGTCAGTTAAGAAATATATCTATAGTTAATCACAACTGTCTGAGATTAGTCAAATACTAAATCGGAAACTGCATAGAGTACTACCAACGTTTCCCTCAGTATGTTATTGATATTGTTAAGATAACAGTAACAACAAAAAATCTGTGGTTGTGAATTACACTAATACAAATAAAATCTCAATGTCATAACGAGTTAGGTGATGTATTACCCCACGAAATTCCGATTACCTCTTCCACAGGTCGTTTTCTTATTAGATTTTGTACCACTGACTGTTTATATGTTGAACCGTTAACACACAGGTTTGTCGACATGTATCTGCACATAACTACAACTTTTGGAGATAGGTCAAACACTAATTGAGCTCAGACTGATTTTGTCTGTGTATTATTCACATTCATAGAGAGATCAGTGCCACCAACAAATGTGTGGCTGGAGGTCTCATTATCACACATGAAATTTCATCGTCGTAACAAGTTATCCGACATATTACTGACGAAATTCTATTTCCACGTGGCGTTTCTTTGTTAGATATGTCACATGTTCATCGAACGGCTTTGTTGGATGAGAAGATTTATAATGTGGCGTATCTTCCTACCTTGGTATTTGTTTTATGTGATTTTACAGCTTTATTTTACTGTGGGGGAGCCACGTGCGAGGAACCAATATCACCATTGACTGCGTCAAGCATATCTTTATAATATTGACTCGGTGTGCTCTATGGCTGACAATCGGTGTGACTAGCTTTTGTAACTGAGTCGTATAAGTAAACAAAGAATGTTCATACCGGCATCGTGTCGTTACTGCCTGTAACCATTATTTTATCTAGGGGTAAGGTTCTACATAGGTAATTCGTGACTCCGTGTAAGGATCATTTTCGCGCTCTTACGTCTCCGCTTTCGGATACTATACGACGATAATGCAGGCTCTGTGCAACCGCCGTACGTCACAGTTCTCAGTGCAGGGCAGTGATTCGCGTACGGAACGTTTCAGTGTTTTGCAGGCGACTCCACAACAACGTGTATTTGTCAAAAACGAACATCACTTTCATCACTGTAGTATTGCAGGAGGGGACAATTGTATCGAACAGTGCAATCCTATAAACAATTCGTTCGATGATTTCATTCCGGACTCTACTCTACGCGCAGAACAGCTGCTCGAACGACCACTTTCGTGGATGTCCGCCGCTGTTGATTTGTCTCCCCTGCTGTGTTCAAACCCGTTCAGTCTGTTCGCATCGCACCATCTGACCCAGCCTGTTGGATACTTTTCGAAAGTTCCTAACGCACCAGCGACCGCTCCGCGGACGAATGCCGAGAATTTGCCCGCTGTACGACTTTAGATATCCTCTTGGTCATTGATCAGAGCCATTCGCCAACCACAGCACCGCCTGTAATAGTGCTCAGCCTAAACTGACAACGTTTGCCCGGATCAACCCTCAATTTGGGCCACACTTGTCGAGATCATGCTCCCTATATACGATACACGTGATCACAAGAAACATCCCCCCAACTTGCAACCATGTCCTGTGCGCTGAAAAGCCAGTAGCATTTTCCTAGTTCAACACCAGTTTGGCGACACTGTGCAGAACGGCCCCACTCCGTGTCACTCCCCAATGGCAGTGCATGGTCTGCAATAGGCTTACTCCATCGCGGGGGCCACTGAGGTCGCCGTAACTCCACATCGCGTTACCAGAACGTCTCCAACACCACACGATACCAGACGTTTCATCTTAGACCACTTCAACAAACTATATTGCCTCATCGACACGAGTTCCATTCTGGTTTCAGCTTCTAGTGCCGTTCCAGTCATACAGTTCCATGCAGCGAATGTTTCTCCAACCACGGCCTACGGGGCCGGGCCTTACACACTGGACCTCGAACTTGGAGAACTGTTTATATGGAACCTGTATACCGCTGTAAACCGTCGTTGAAGTGGAGGCGACAGGGTCCAAATTGGCAGCTGAAAATATGAGTGAACCACGTTTGGCTGTACATTGGATGACGACAATGAAAATTTGTGTCGGATCGGGACTCCAACCCGGATTTCCTGCTATACGCGGGCGGTTACCTTAAACGCTACGGCCATCGGAGAACGAATCACAGCCACAACTTCCATATGTATCACAATCTGTACTCCTACGCTACATATATTACCGACCAAGAAGTCTAGGGTATGATACGGGAGAAGAAATAAGAAATAGCAATGCCTGTATTATTAAGAACTACAATACAGTATTCCTTTGGATACCCATGCATGACAAATCGACAACGGCGTAGACAGATATATCCGCTTACCTCTACCTGATAAGGAGAGTGAAATAGAGCAAAATACACTGAAACACACAGCCAAAGAAAATACACTGACGAGCCAAAACATTATGACTACCTGACCTGCTCCTTAGATTGTTTGTTCGTCTTTGAAACAAAGTAAATCACTGAATCACAGATCCCACAGTTTGTTGGTACGTCTGTGGAGGTACGTGGCATTAGATGTCTAAGCACAGGACATGTAACTGGCGTAAATAACGGTCCGCTGATTTGCGTACGCGGTGATGGTGAAAGGTAGTAAGACAGATGGATTCCACAGGACTTGTTACAGGACTTGTTGTTGTGTTGTAGTCTTCAGTCCAGAGACTATTGCTACACTATCCTGTGCAAGCTGCTTCATCTCCCAGTACCTACTGCAACCTACATCCTTCCGAATCTGCTTAATGTATTCATCGCATAGTCTCCCTCTACGATTTTTACCCTCCACGCTTCCCTCCAACACTACATTGGTGACCCTTTGATGCCTATCAACCAATACCTTCTTCTAATCAATTTGTGCCACAGATTCCTTTTGTCCCCAATTCTATTTAGTACCTCCATAGGACTTACATCGAGCGAATTTGGTCATGGAGGCAACAAAGTGAGTTCACTACTGCCTCTGAAACTACTGTAGCACGGTTCTGACTCCGAGACAAGGGCAATTATACTGAAAGATGACATCGCCGTCGGAGAAGATATCGAACATTAAGGGAACGCAGTTGGTTCGCAGCTGACATTGGTTCTTCAATTGCTATCACAGGTTCCATGTAAGCGCAGGAGAATGCGTCCCATAGCTTAATACTCTCACCAGCCAGCTTCCGTGGCGCGCTACCCGTTTCTAGCTGCCGTTCATCTCAGTTCTGCCGTATGTGTAGACGACCAGATTCACTCGAAGAGCCGACACGTTTCCATTGATGGAAGTTTTATGATAATATTTCATTACGAAGAACTTTTTAAAGCTAAATCTATGAACATTTATAATTGGCTTCTCGGTTGAAAATAAAGGGTTAAAATAGGGGATTAAAATTTTAGGTGAAAATATTTTGTTACATTAAAACATTTTTAATGGAAAGTTTATGGAAATTGGTATTTGATTTCTAAAGAAAACTGTGTTATGGGATGAAAGTTTCTACAGAAACATCAGCACAAGTGCTCAAAAGGCTGGATTAACAAAGGCCTCCAACTCTAGCTAGCAGAATAATGGTTTGGTTTAGAAGTGCATTCAGAAATGACCATGGTTCTATCGCCTTAATTAGCATGGAAACTTTGTACGATGTAACAGTTTATGAAAAACAAAGAAATTCGAAAAGCAAACAACGTCTGCGCAGACCATAGAGTATGCGGCTGAATCAGTGGCAGTTAAGCTATTCTATAAAAATACTCAACACACTTTTAAAATATCAATTTTCAATTTCTGAGCGGAACTGTAACATGAGAACTTCGTACATTACTGTTGCTCCTCCTTTCTCCCTTCTTCACCCTCCTCCTCTTTCCGTAGTAGCGTTACCCTACTAATTACAGCTACCCTGTTCGTCTGACAACTTACATCTGAACACAGTGGAAGAGGAGGGCTTCTGGTCACGAATTCCAGCTGCACTGTGAGAGAACGCTGATTACATTTATCATCCCAACCCCATGAAGAACAATCCTTTGGGAATTTGTGGTAAGGTATTATGAGACCAAACTGTTGAGGACATCGGTCCCTAGCCTTACGCACTACTTAATGTAACTTAAACTAACTTGCGCTAAGAACAACACACACAGTCATGTGCGAGGGGGACTGGCACCTTCGGCGGGGGAGGGGGGAGGGGAGCCTCACGAATCGTGACAAGACACCTCAGACGGCTACCACGCGCGGTAGAACAAACGTCTGTCGCTGTCGTAACCGAACTGGATGGCGATCGATCTTCCGTTAAGATTCATAGGCAATGGATTCAGATTTATTAATAGGGATTTTCTGTACGAGAGGGACAGAAATGCGGTAATGTGGCGTTTACTTATATTTCTCATACATTGCCCCACTATTAACGGCCAGCGTCAACGAACTTTGTACGGTTGGGAAACACACATCATAGACATAAGGTCATACACTAGTGAATATTGGATGCGCACATAGTAATTTGCTACGGCCGGTGCTGGGAAACCCACAGCCATTTCCAATCGATGATGCGTCCTAGAATTTAAAGACCTATATGACCAGCCAAGTCATAGCACCATACCGATCTATGGCACCAACAGTGAATGCTTAACAATGCAGGTAGTCGTCAGAGTGAGATTCGTGAGCATCAGCAGAGTTTGAAGCACACTCCAAATAAGGATGCGCATTTATTCTCGATGAACAGTATTAGGTTAAACTTTAAGTGATTAGTGAATTCCGAGTTCAACAGTCTGGAAAATTTCTAGAGATGACGTTGAATTGGAAATCTTAGAGAATCGTGAAAGATGATTTATGTTCTGGACCATTCTTGTGTTAATATACTGTTAACGCTACATCAACGACATTTTGTATATGACTTTCCTCGAAATATGAATTGGGGGATGAAAGTTTCTATGGAATGTCACAACAAGAAAGCAAAAGATAGGATCAATAAAGACGTCTGACTCCAGCTGTCAGAAGTACTTCTATGACTTTAATTAGCGTACAGAGATTGGAAGATATTGCAGACATGAACAGCAAAAACATTCGATTAAAGAAAAAAAATCAATGTAGACCATATAGCCTACGCAAGCGAAAATTGGGATCTAAGCAAATTTTTAGCGAAATTCTAACTGAAATATAAGTTTGATTCTGAAATTGCTGCAATCATGGTTTGGAAGCTGTCAGAGTGGATAGGTCAACACTCTAGTTGGAGACGTAGATACACATTCAAATAGTCAACATTAGTATTCAAAGTGCCGTCGAGCACTGCAGTGTGATACACTTGTCCGCTCCGGTAAGACAGGGCTTCTGTTCGCATCTCCGTCCCCACACTCGATGACCATCCGTCGTTTTAGAAGTCGGGGACGAAGGCCACAAGCAGAACTGGCCATATGGTGAATCATTCTAGATATGATACTGTCCAAAATTTGGGAAATCCACAGATAAACACTGATGAGCTAAAGCATTATGAAAACCACCTACCTAATAGCCGGCATGTCCACCTTTGCACGGATAACAGCAACGACATGGAAGTAGTGAGGCCTTCATTTGTCATTGTAAATAATTGGCACCACATCTTCACACACACGTCACCTAATTCCCGTGTATATATATATATATATATATATATATATATATATATATATATATATATATATATAAATTCGAGTATGCTAGAACGACACAAAGTGTATATAAATTTACACATTAAAGTACTTCCGTTGCAGTCCACTTTCAAATAGGAATTCGGGAATCACACCACATTGCTAGGGGACCACACGGCAATCTAATTTTTGTAACGTTTTATATTTATCGTACGTGAAGTAAAGAACTCAAATTTCAATGCTCCAAAACAGTTAGATGCAACTCTCAAAAATTTACGAGGAAATGAAATGTTCAAATGTGTGTGAATTCATAAGGGCCAAACTGCTTATGTCATCGGTCGCTAGACTTACACACTACTTAAACTAAATTATGCTAATAACACACACACGCAAGGCCGAGGGATCGATAAAACCAACCTTCAAGATTTTCTCCCGTCGTTAATATGCCAAGATAAGTTCTATCGCTGAGTTCAGGGCATGTAGATGTGTGATAGAATGCTCGCCTGCCACATTGGTGTGTGGCCCGATTTGCGGCTGGTGCAACTTTTTACACAATGTTCTACTAGCAATTCCGTAAAGGTTAAAATACATAAAGATGAAAATAAAGTCAGTAGCACTCCATCCTGGTAATAGCTACACTCCTGGAAATTGAAATAAGAATACCGAGAATTCATTGTCCCAGGAAGGGGAAACTTTATTGACACATTCCTGGGGTCAGATACATCACATGATCACACTGACAGAACCACAGGCACATAGACACAGGCAACAGAGCATGCACAATGTCGGCACTAGTACAGTGTATATCCACCTTTCGCAGCAATGCAGGCTGCTATTCTCCTATGGAGACGATCGTAGAGCTGCTGGATGTAGTTCTGTGGAACGGCTTGCCATGCCATTTCCACCTGGCGCCTCAGTTGGACCAGCGTTCGTGCTGGACGTGCAGACCGCGTCAGACGACGCTTCATCCAGTCCCAAACATGCTCAATGGGGGACAGATCCGGAGATCTTGCTGGACAGGGTAGTTGACTTACAACTTGTAGAGCACGTTGGGTGGCACGGGATACATGCGGACGTGCATTGTCCTGTTGGAACAGCAAGTTCCCTTGCCGGTCTAGGAATGGTAGAACGATGGGTTCGATGACGGTTTGGATGTACCGTGCACTATTCAGTGTCCCCTCGACGATCACCAGAGGTGTACAGCCAGTGTAGGAGATCGCTCCCCACACCATGATGCCGGGTGTTGGCCCTTTGTGCCTCGGTCGTATGCAGTCCTGATTGTGGCGCTCACCTGCACGGCGCCAAACACGCATACGACCATCATTGGCACCAAGGCAGAAGCGACTCTCATCGCTGAAGACGACACGTCTCCATTCGTCCCTCCATTCACTCCTGTCGCGACACCACTGGAGGCGGGCTGCACGATGTTGGGGCGTGAGCGGAAGACGGCCTAACGGTGTGCGGGACCGTAGCCCAGCTTCATGGAGACGGTTGCGAATGGTCCTCGCCGATACCCCAGGAGCAACAGTGTCCCTAATTTGCTGGAAAGTGGCGGTGCGATCCCCTACGGCACTGCGTAGGATCCTACGGTCTTGGCGTGCATCCGTGCGTCGCTGCGGTCCGGTCCCAGGTCGACGGGCACGTGCAGCTTCCGCCGACGACTGGCGACAACATCGATGTTCTGTGGAGACCTCACGCCCCACGTGTTGAGTAATTCGGCGGTACGTCCACCCGGCCTCCCGCATGCCCACTATACGCCCTCGCTCAAAGTCCGTCAACTGCACATACGGTTCACGTCCACGCTGTCACGGC
The DNA here is from genome assembly GCF_023897955.1 of Schistocerca gregaria. NCBI lineage: Eukaryota > Metazoa > Arthropoda > Insecta > Orthoptera > Acrididae > Schistocerca > Schistocerca gregaria. The sequence continues at coordinate 924,523,164 of NC_064922.1, read as the reverse complement.
ATGCTACCAGTGTTAAAGACTGCGATGGAGCTCCGTATGCCACGGCAAACTGGCTGACACTGACGGCGGCGGTGCACAAATGCCGCGCAGCTAGCGCCATTCGACGGCCAACACCGCTGTTCCTGGTGTGTCCGCTGTGCCGTGCGTGTGATCATTGCTTGTACAGCCGTCTCTCAGTGTCAACACCTGTAAGCAGCTAAGGGTGTTCATTTCATTGTAATTTCATTCTACGAGCTGCATGGTAACCGATGGTATATGTTCTTTCGGACATGTCCGAAAGAATACATACCATCTTAGTATAATCTATACAGTGTTCCTCAAACCACTGTATCGCACTCTTGGCCTAGTGACATCGCGCATTATCGTGTTGAAAAATGCTACAAAGTCGTCATCAAAGGGGGGTACTTGGTCTGAACCAGTGTGGAGTAGTGCTTTGGACCCATAGATTCTTACGTGAATGTTCCTCAGAGGATAATGGAGCAGCCGCCAGGTTGTCTCCATACCACAGAGAAGGTGTCAAGCAGATGTTCCCCTGCAAGACGACGGATTGGCACCCTCCCATCGGTGTGGTTAAGAAGGTATCGGGATTTAATAGACCATGCAACACTCTGCCACTGGACCATCCTCCAGTACCTCTAGTCACGTGCCCATTTCAGTCGTAGCAGCTGATGTCGAGGTGTTAACATTGGCACATGCATCGGTCGTCAGCTGCGGAGACCCATCGTTTGAGTGTTTTGTACACTGTGTCTCCAGACACACTTGTACTTTGCCCAGCATTAAAGTCTTATGTTACTTCCACCACAGTTCCCCGTCTGTCTCATTTTACTAGACTGCCCATCCTACGATATTCGACATCAGCGACGGAGGATGGCCCCTGATCCCACGACGTCTGGACATGGTTTCGCCACGTATTGAAGATACTCGACCACAGCACTTCTCGAACACCGGGCAAGTCATGCAGTTCCCTAAAAGCTCGTGTCGAGCCACCGGGCCATCACAATCTGCCCTCGGTCAAGCTCAGATTGATCACGCCCCTTCTCCATTCTACACATGGACAGCACACTACATGCATCGCGTGTGTGTCTGACTAGCGGTCATTCCTCGCCAGGTGACGCTGCCGTCGCCTGGACGGGTATCGAAGGTAGGTCTGTGGTCATAACATTCTGACCAGTTTAAGTAGCTTTGACTAAGGCCGATTGTTGTGGCCCGGCTTTTGTGAACGAGCATCTCCGTAACAGTGAAACTGCTTGATGTTACTACTGTAAGCGTCAACGAAAAGCGGTTGAAGGTCTGGGAAAGTACTAGTAGGTGACAAGATGTTTGGCGACCACGCCTTATCACAGAGGGGTGAATGTCGGAGGTTAACACGCTCTGTAGAGGAGGCAGGACACTGTGGCCGGTCTCTGATTGGATTGCATTGCTGGTTCAGGCGTAACTGTTCCGAAGCACACCGTTCAGAGTACACTGTTGAACAAATGGCTTAGCAGCAGGTGACTACATCATGTTCCCTTGTTGTTCCAACGGCACCATCTGTTACGACTATAGAGGGCACGGGATCCTCGATATTGGGCAGTGCATCAATTGAAACATGTCGCCTCGAGGGATGAATCACGTTTCTTGCTACACCAAGTCGATGGTAGTGTTCAGTAAGGGCGGTAGTATGGTAAGACATTCCCCCGGGCTTTCGTTGCTCCATAGATTTTGATCTCACACGTTTTCCTTTCTTGTGATTTAAAATAATGATTGCATTGTTTTCCATTTTACCTACAAGGATGTGTCCTGACGTCGGAGACGAAACGACAGGGAATAGATTTATACATCGAGCAGCCTCCCGGCTCGAAAGTTTTAACCGGCCGTGAGAACTTACATTGTATGAATTATGGCATTGCTTGGATTAAGGTTCAAATGGCTCTGAGCACTATGGGACTTAACTTCTACGGTCATCAGTCCCCTAGAACTTAGAACTACTTAAACCTAACTAACGTAAGGACATCACACACATCCATGGCCAAGGCAGGATTCGAACCTGCGACCGTAGCGGTCGCGCGGTTCCAGACTGTAGCGCTTGGATTATGAAAATTCGGTTATTATGCCTAATATTATTTCAGCGCCATTGTGACTTTGTTATTGTGTATCCTTATTAACGTACGTTGAGCGCAGATAAACTTTAAATGACTGTTGTTAGTCATGTAAACTAGGCCTACATTAATTTTGGCTTATTTTGGTAATTTTCTTATTGTTTAGACTGTCAGGTTCTGTGTAACCTTTTTCTCGTATTATTATGTAGCTTGCCATCTGCAATGAAAATGATTCATTTCGAGGATGCTAAGCGAGTTAGAAAATCACTTTATTTCTATCAGCATCAATTCGATGCGCCAAAATATTTCGTGATTATTTATTTTCTATTGTTTAGCTGTGGGTACCTGTCCTCCGTACGTCTTCTATGAAAATATTTCCACGTTCTGCGTGTACTACGGTATACTGCATCCAGCTAGTAAACAACCAGAATCTCTGGTGGCCTACTACTTTTTCCATTCTTTGATTGACTTTTATAATCTCGTCCGTCCTTACCTCCAAAACGTCGTTGTGACTGAGATCAGTATTTCTGATTCATCTCTTGAACAATAAAACCATTCTAAGAAATGTAGAAATGACTGAAAAACTGTCTGTGTTGTTCGTTAATGTGGATGCAGATCGTTTTGTGGAAGAACACTTTGTCCTACTGTTGTCGGCTTGAATCTTTTCAAGTTGTTATAGACTGTACATTAGTGATAATGCAAATTGGGATATTGATTATGCAGATGAACAAATTCTAATAATTACAGATTGGAGGGATTTTATGTTGAATTACACAGTAATTCCGTACAAAGCAATTAAGACACAAACAACTAGTACCACTTCCCGCTGACAATGGAGCCGATTGAAGATATTGAAAAGTCCCCTTAGAAAAATTATACATGACTGTGCTTACACTGACACACAGTACTTTTAGCGCAACGCAATCTGACTTTCAAAAATCCCTACAAAAGAATGGCCCCGACTAACAATAACCTATACCTTTCACAAATCACTTACCTCACCAAAAGTCTTCGTTACTTGAACTACTGCAATACAGCGAGCGCCACTACTGCCAGCAAAATAAAAGATTCAAACTACTGGATGGCTGCTAGCCATCTCTACAAGGACTACAGTGGGTCTACACCTTTGATGACTCACAAATACCATAATCTCTACAACAACTGAAGTGGGTCTGCACCTTCGGTAGCCCACCAATACCTTAATCTCTACTAGTACTACAGTGGGTCTGCTCTGTGATGACCTACATACGAATAATCTTCAAAACTTCCACTGACTGTGCTGTGGGTTTGCTCTTTTGTGGCCCATTACCTGTCTGCATTTCAGGAGTCAGCACTGTCTTTCCGTTGGAAGGGCAATACTACTTCTTTAAGACTACACGGAAATCCACTACTTCTGTGTGCAATTTCTTTTACTGCTCAGACTTTGAGAAAAAAACTGTAATTACTATTATGATGAATGATCGGGACTGTCTTTATGGACTGTGAGAAAATTTTGGCTTTTGACCAACATTGCATCAACAAGTGTGTGCATTTGATTTCTTTGTTATTGTAATTATGATTATTAAATTTTTTTCTAAACTGTATTGGCCATTGCCCAAAACAATTTGTAAATTTTTTGTGGGAAGCGTGGGGGCTATGTAAGTAGGCTGTTTAGGTTTTTTTAATGGTAACTCCACGTAGCGCTCTGTATGAAAACCACTAGCTGTGCTGTGTGCAGTCTGTGGCTAGTTTGCATTGTTGTCTGCCATTGTAGTGTTGGACAGTTGGCTGTTAACAGCGCGTAGCGTTGCGCAGTTGGAGGTGAGCCGCCAGCGGTGGTGGATGTGGGGAGAGAGATGGCGGAGCTTTGAAATTTGTAAGACTGGATGTCATGAACTGCTATTTACATTATGACTTTTGAACACTATTGAGGTAAATACATTGTTTGTTCTCTATCAAAATTTTTCATTTGCTAACTATGCCTATCAGTAGTTAGTGCCTTCAGTAGTTTGAATCTTTTATTTAGCTGGCAGTAGTGGCGCTGTATTGCAGTAACTCGAGTAACGAAGACTTTTGGTGAGATAAGTGATTTGTGAAAAGTATAGGTTAATGTTAGTCAGGGCCATTCTTTTGTAGGGATTTTAGAAAGTCAGATTGCGTTGTGCTAAAAATACTGTGTGTCAGTTTAAGCAAAGTCATGTATAATTTTTCTAAGAGGACGTTTCAATATAAACCTCTAACTTTTGCCACGAAGTTCCTAGCATGTGAGCCAAAATATTCTAATACACCATATACCTGAAGATCGGTTGCGGTTTGTCTGTAAATTAATTTTATGATAGGTTTTGGTGTCGAGTTTTGTCTAAGCCGTTCTACGGTGGTAAATGAAAATATATTCTGTAGTTGATAGGAATTTTGAAAAATATGGCAAGGAATTTTGAGCCAGCGATATTGCCTATGTAGGCTTGATGTGTCCTTAGAATTGGCGCTAAATTCCCTTTCAGTGTCTTCGGATATGATATCAGCTTGTACCCAGTTTACGCGCAGTGGTGGTCGAATGGCATCGTGCAGGCTGGATGCGTTTATGACCTGTGATAGTAAACGTAGCCAAGACTGTCTGGGGCAAATGTTATGGAGGAGAGTGCGTGCAGCAACATAGTGTGGAAGCCAGGAATTGAAAACGGGGCTCAAACCTGGGTGTTAAATTACAGACGCGAAAACATATTACAGATCCTGATCGGTTTTAATGGATTAAAAGTTGTCGTCAGTTTCCGGTCAATTGGTTCTAATTTATCAGGTCATCTTAAGTGACTTATTATGGATTAAAATACTATGATACAATCAAACGTTGGTGAACTACTATTTGCAATACACTTTCTTACAAGAGGCAAATATTGCAGAACTCGAATCGCGAAGAATTAACGACGTGAATAACGTAGAAGTAGACATCCTCAGTGTAACAAGTATACTATACTACTGACCATTAAAAATGCTACACCAAGAAGAAATGCAGATGAAAAACGGGTATTCATTGGACAAATATATTATACTACAACTGACATGTAATTACATTTTCACTCAATTTGGTTGCATAGATCCTGAGAAATCAGTACCCAGAGCAACCACTTCTGGCCGTAATAACGGCCTTGATACTCCTAGGCATTGAGTCAAACAGAGCTTGGATGGCGTGTACAGGTACAGCTGCCCATGCAGCCTCAACATGATACCGTAGTTCATCAAAAGTAGTGACTGGCTTATTGTGATAAGTCAGTCGCTCGGCCACCATTGACCAGGTGTTTTCAATTGGTGAGAGATCTGGATAATGTGCTGGCCAGGGCATCAGTCGAACATTTTCTGTATCCAACGAGGCCTGTACAGGACCTGCAACATGCGGTCGTGCATTATCCTGCTCAAATGTAGGGTTCCTCAGGGATCGAATGAAGCGTAGAGCCACGGGTCGTAACACATCTGAAATGTAACGTCCACTGTTTAAAAGTGCCGTCAGTGCGAACAAGAGGTGACCGAGATGTGTAAGCAATGTCACCCCATACCATCACGCCGGGTGTAACGCCAGTATGGCGATGACGGATTCACGCTTCCAATGTGCGTTCACCGCGATGTCGCTAAACAGGGATGCCACCATCATGAGGCTGTAAACAGAACCTGGATTCATCCGAAATGACGTTTTGTCCTTCGTACACCAACGTTCGTAGTTGAATGCACCATCGCAGGCGCTCCTGTCTGTGATGCAGCGTCAAGGGTACCCGCAGCATGGTCTCCGAGCTGATAGTTCATGCTGCTGCAGACGTCGTCGAAGTGTTCGTGCACATGGTTGTTGTCTTGCAAACGTCCCCATCTGTTGACTCAGGGATCGAGACGTGGCTTGCACGATCCGTTACAGCCATGCAGATAAGATGTTTGTCATCTCGACTCATAGTGATAGGAGGCCGTTGGGATACAGCACGGCGTTCCGTATTACCCTCCGGAACCCACCGATTCCATATTCTGCTAACAATCACTGGATCTCGAGCAGCAATTTTGCGATACAATAAATCGCAATTGCGGTAAGCTATAATCCGACCTTTATCAAAGTCGGAAACGTGATGGTACGCATTTCTCCTCCTTACACGAGGCACCACAACAACGTTTCACCAGGCAACGCCGGTCAACTGCTGTTTGTGTATGAGAAATCGGTTGGAAACTTTTCTCATGTCAGTACGTTGTAGGTGTAGCCACCGGCACCAATCTTGTGTGAATGCTGTGAAAAGCTAATCATTTGCACATCACAGCATCTTCTCCTGTCGGTTAAATTTGGCGTCTGTAGCACGTCATCTTCGTGGTGTAGCAATTTTAATGGTCAGTAATGTACCTCTCTCGACGGAGCGTTCGTGCCAAAAGACTGTAAAGCTGCACAGATAACAATACTCAAGAAAGACAATAACGATAATCCGTGAACTACAGTAGGGGTTTGAAACATATTCTGGGTCTGAACATTGTGAATTACCTAAGAGGTAACGGTGTATTGACACACAGTCTGCATGGATTAAGAAAACATAGTTCTTGTGAAACATGACAAGTTTTATATTCGCACGACGTAATGAGTGCTATCAACAGCGGATCTCGAATTGATTCGATGCTTCTGTATCTCCACAAGGCTTTTGACAACGTTCCTCACAAGGGACCTCCAATCCAATTGCGTGCCTACGGAGTATCGCTTCGGTTGTGCTACAGGATCCGTGATTTCATCTCAGAAATGTCAAAGTACGCAGTAATCGATGTGAAACTATCTAGTAAAACAGATGTGATATCCGGCGTTTCCCAAGGAAATGCCTGGGTACCTTTGCTGTTCCTACATAATCGATTTAGAAAATTATCTGAGCAGGCCTCTCAAATTGTTTCCAGATGATGCTGACATTTACCGGCTAATAAAGTCATCGAAAGATCAAAGCCAGTTGCAAAATGTCTTAGATACCTTATCTGAATGGTGTAAAAAGTGGAAATTGTTTCTCAATAGCCGGCCGAAGTGGCCGTGCGGATCTAGGCGCTACAGTCTGGAACCGAGCGACCGCTATGGAACCTAGCGACCGCTACGCTCGCAGGTTCGAATCATGCCTCGGGCATGGATGTGTGTGCTGTCCTTAGGTTAGTTAAGTTTAACTAGTTCTATTTCTAGGGGACTGATGACCATAGCTGTTAAGACCCATAGTGCTCAGAGCCATTTGAACCATTTTTTCTAAGTTCTAGGCGACTGATGACCTCAGATGTTAAGTCGCATACTGCTCAGAACAATTTTGTTTCTCAATAAGAAAACAGGGGGGACATCTACATGTGTACAAAAGAGGAATCTGCGAAATTTCGGATAACCGATAACTCAGATAAATTTAAAGGGTGTAAATTAGACTAAATACCTGGGAATTACGGTTACATTAAATTGAAGTTTGAACGATCACATAGATAATGTTGTAAGAAATGCAAAGTAAAGACAACGTTTTATTGGCAGAACACTTAGAAGATACAGCAGGTCTACTAAAGTGACTGCTTGTGAATTCTGTGGTAGAGTATTGCTGTGCTCTATGGTATCCGTACCAGACAGGACTGACAGAGGGCATCGAAAAAGATCGAAGAAGGTCATCTCGTTTTGTATTATCCAGAAACCAGGGAGAGTGTGTCACGGATGTTGTAAGTGTGTTAGAGTGACGGCCATTAAAATGAAGACGTGTTTCGTTGCTGCTAGATCTTTCCACGACAGTTCAATCAACAATTTTGCCCCTCTGAATGTGAAAATATTTTGTTGTCACCAAACTACAGATGGAGAAAAAGAAGATTTGCTCCTATTGAATTCCTGCAGAAAGAAATAAGAGTTCATTTTTCCCAAGGGTCGTTCGAAACTGGAACAGTGGAGAAATTGTCTGAAGATGGTTCGAAGAACCCTCTGCCGGGCCCTTAAGTGTAAATTGCTAAGTAGTCATGTAGATGTAGATGTGGACGTTTATCTATAATCAGTAATTTTAGTAGTTAAAAGACTGACTGTCTCGAATTAATTTGAGTAGAACAGAACATCACGTGCGAGACTATCACAAAGTGATTAGAAAAAAAGTCTATTAAGAGACACAAAGTAATTGAGAGTTATGAGATAAGTGTTGTTATGGACCCTTGTTAATGCTACGATCACCGCTTTATTCCTTCCTTGCTGTAAGAAGTAGTATGGAGATGGATTACCATTTCTACACAGCAGAGATTGCGACCAGGCTTCAAACACTGATCAGCTTTCTATAAAAAAAGGGCTAGTTTGCTTTTGAACACACGGACGAAACGTGGACATTAGTACTTAGGTGAGCTTCTACAGGAACGCACTCCTTCAAACACTCTATCAGCGCTTGTGCTACCTACCAGATCCCACTAAAGACACGCCGACGTCTTAAGTCCACCAGAATTTGTTTTGAAACGCGCCCTGCGGTTTGCTTTTAAAGCCGACCGACGTTCCCAGTTAAGAACGCCCCGTGGCGCGATGTTAGAGCAGGGCCTGTGCAAAAAAGAACTAAGAGACGAAGTGCACTCATTTCTGCAACACACAGGGACATGCGATCTCGAAACTGACGTTAAGGAAAAAATACCACTCAGCTCGAAACTACTCTCTTAGCGTATCAGAAAGTTTGTGTCTACTTATTGTTTCAATTTATTGGAAGTAAGTTTTAAAATAAACTTTATTCTGGGTCAACAATCTTTTGACTGATTCGATGCGGCCCAACAGAACATGCTCCTCCGTGCCAACCTCCTGTTCATCTTCTCAGAGTAACATTTGCACCCATCGTCCACAATTATTTGTTGAAAGTATCCAGATATCTCTCTCCCTGTAGTGTTCATGCTCTCCACAGTTTCCTTTATCACCCTGAAAACTATTCTACGGTCTGAAAAAATATTCTATCAGCCTATCCCTTCTTCTAGTTAGTGTTTTCAATATCTATCTTTCCTCAACAATTCTACGGAGAAATTCCTCATTTTTTGTCTACACATTCCACCTGATTTCCATCATCCTTCTACAAGTATATCACAATATGTCAAACTCTTCGATTCTTTTCTTTTCTGGTTTTCCTACAGTCGATGGTTCACGTCCTACAATTACGTGCTGCAGACCTACATCCTCATAAATTTCTTCCTCAAGTTGAGGTTAATGTTTAACAATAGTTACACCCTTTTAGTGAGGAATGTCCTTCTTGCCCGTGCTAACCTACGTTTTATGCCACCATTGCTTCGTTTGTTATGCGTTATTTTGCTTTAATTGTTGCAAGTTTCCTTCAGTCTGTCTATTCCGTGGTCCCCAATATGTACGTTAAGTTTATTTAGTCTCGTAGTCACATTTCTTCGATTTCCCATCACTCCCTCTTCTGTACTCAACAGACTGTTAATTTCATTCAGTAGGCCTTCTATTTCTCCTTCACTTTCACCGAAGATAGAAACGTCATCATCGAAACTTATAGTTTATATCCTTCCCCTGTGAATGATAATCCAATTTTGAATCTTTTATTTCAGTCAGTGCTTGTTCGGGGTGCAGATTGAACAGTAATGGCGAAAGACTGCATACTTGTCTTTCACGATTTCTAATCCGAGCACTTCGGTTTTTGTCTTCTTTCTGACTTCCCCCTTGTTTTTTGTACATATTAAATAAACGCTATCTTTCTTTATAGCTTACATTTATTATTCGAAGAATTTCGTGCATTTTGCACTATTTTACACAGTCGGAAGCTTTTTTTCTAAGTCCGCAACTCTTACGAACGAATCTTCATTTTTCTCAAGTGTCTTCCGATATCAACGTCAGAGATATCTCTCTTTTGCCAGATGCTCAAATTTCTTTTTCTTCTCCTATTATTATTCTTGTTAGGGTCCACCTCTGTAGCGTAGCGGTAGAGTTACCGTCTACCATGCAGGGGGCCCGGGTTCGATTCCCACCAGGGGACTGCGTGTTGTGTGTCCATCATATTCATCATCATTGACTGGCAAGTCGCCTAAATGGCGTCAACTAAAAAGGACTTGAATAAAGGGCGGCCGAACTCCCCCGAATGGGGCCTCCTGGTCAACAATGCCATACGATCATTTCATTCTTGTTAGGAACTTTGACGCAAGAGCTATTAAGCTGACTTTGCGCTCTTTGTCTCACTTATCTGCTCTTGCAGTATTCAGGATTGTGTGGATGATATTTTTCCGAAAGTCAGATACAATATCTCCTGTCCCATAGATTTTACAAATCAATTTCAGTAGTCGCTTTGTTGACATTTCCCAAGATGATTTTAGTAATTCTGAAGGAACACTGCCTATGCGTTCCACTTTGATCCCTTGTATTCCTAATCTATATTAAGATCTGGCTCTAACACTTGATTCTTTGTCTCACCATGTCGACTCTCATTTCTTCTTTTGTCATATGATGAGATAGTTCTTCCAGCTCGTTGAGGCCTTCAATATGCTCTTTCCACGTATCCCTTCTGTCTCCACTGCAGTTAACAGTACTTGTTCAGTATTTTTCTCATGGTCACCTCCCCCTTGGCACTCCCTTCCCGGGGACTTACGTAATAGAACCCAGTGTGTTGTCCTCGACGACGAGAGTTTGTCGGACACAAGCATATAGTCAGCTGTGCACTAGTGTTGGTCCGTTATAATGTGTGATGGTCGAAGATGATTTAGACAATTTTTTTAGCTAGTTTCATGAATGGCAGCTGGCTCTAAATGTACAAACATGTCAATTAATGCGGATGAATAGGAAAAGAAAAAGCAGTGTCCTGCTTGACACAGTCACGTCATTTAAATATCTTGGCTTAACGCCGCGAGGCGATATTAAATCGACAGGCCATACGAGGGTTGTGGTAGAAATGGCGAATGGTCGACTACAGTACATTGGGAAAATTTTTGGGGAAGTATGGTTCATTTATGAATGAGACCGCACATAGGACACTGGTGCGACCTATTTTTGAGTCTAGGTGCTCGTTTCTTTGGGATGCCGCCAAGGTTGGATTAAATGAGAACATCGAAGCAATTGCTGGGGGTCTGCTAGATTTGTTAACGGTAGGTTCGAGCAGATCGCTGGTGTTACAGTGATGCTTCGGGGACTCAAATGGGGATCTCTGGAGGGAAGGCGACGTTCTTTTCGAGGAATACTATTGAGAAAATTTAGAGAACCGGCCTTTAAAGCCGACTGCAGAACGATCCTACAGCCATTTCGCTTAACGACCGTGTTTTTATCACTGCGGCTTTATTGAAGTGCATAATTTTCCTTTCACAGTAAACTTGTCATTGCCCGTTCTAGTAATTTAGGTACAGCAGCAGTAATTGCAGGAGGAGGAAGCTAAAACGTCGCTTTCATTTCGCTCTAGGAGTTTTCGTGGATTCGGCAAAAGTTTCACTCGCAGGTAGCGTAGATGCATTGTTATCGGAGTGTGCAGTGCGACGGAACTTTCGCAATATAATGCTCCGTCGATTTACTCGGAAACGATTAAAGGCGTGCCCGAATTAATTCTCTATAGTGCTGCACCAGCTTGACTAAAGAGTCGCCTGACTCTCTTTGATTTGCGAGATAGGGTTAAAGTTACCACTGCTGCGAAATCAACAAATGCAACTGCAGTCAGCAAGATTCCAAAATGACGCCTCTACCCGGAGAAACGTACATCGTCAACATTAAAATACACAGCCTGTACTGACAGACAGTAATACCCACTGACGACTTCTGCAAAGAGGAAAAAGTACATAATAGCCAAGTGGACAAAACCAGAGAGACAACCAGAAATTAAGTGTTATGAAGCAATTGGTGATGAAAACAGCTGTATAACACAGCTCAATAACTTTTTATTGAAATTTAGTAAAATATTAACGTTTAGGATTTTTAGGCCCAGTTAGAAGTCATACGATGAACAATAACAATTCGAAGAAATATTTAGCTGCAATTTCAGAAATTTACTTTAGCAACAACCAGTAACATTCCCCCCGCCCACAAAGTGTTTATAGAATCAAATCCAATGTACGAAACACTTTTAATATACAATATACAACACTTTTAATATACAGATTCGCAGAAGAGCTGTAAAGTTTGGAAGGTAGGAGACGAGGTACTGGCAGATAATGTCGGAAGTTCCATGCGGCTTTTCACGGTTGATGCCATAGTATACAGAGAAGTTGCTGCATTAAAAAATTGTAGCGAAATGCAGGAAGATCTGCAGCGGATAAGCACTTGGTGCAAGGAGTGACAACTGACCCGTAACATAGACAAATGTAATGTATTGCGAATACATAGAAAGAAGGATCCTTTATTGTATGGTTATATGAGAGCGGAACAAACACTGGAAGCGGTTACTTCTTTAAATGTTTGGGAGTATGCGTCCGGAACAATTTGAAGTGGAATGATTATACGATTATATAAAATTAATTGTTGGTAAGGCGGGTACCAGATTGAGATTCATTAGGAGAGTCCTTAGAAAATGTAGTCCACCAACAAAGGAGATTGCTTACAAAACACTCGTTCGACCTATACTTGAGTATTGCTCATCAGTGTGGGATCCGTACCAGGTCGGGTTGACAGAGGAGATAGAGAAGGTCAAAAGAAGAGCAGCGCGTTTCGTCACTAGGTTATTTGGTAAGCGTGATAGCGTTACCGAGATGTTTAGCAAACTCAAGTGGCAGACTCTGCAAGAGAGGCGCTCTGCATCGCGGTGTAGCTTGCTGTCCGGGTTTCGAGACGGTGCGTTTCTGGATGAGGTATTGAATATATTGCTTCCCCCTATTTATACCTCCCGAGGCGTCACGAATGTAAAATTAGAGAGTTTCGAGCGTGCACGGAGGCTTTCCGGCAGTCGTTCTTCCCGCGAACCATAAGCGACTGGAACAAGAAAGGGAGGTAATGACAGTGGCAGTAAAGTTCCCTCCGCCACACACCGTTGGGTGGCTTGAAGAGCATAAATGTAGATGTAGATGCAGAAGTAAAGCTGTGAGGACGGGTCGTGAGTCTTGCTTCGGTAGCTCAGTTGGTAGAGGATTTGCCGGCACACAGTTTTAATCGGTCACCCCTCCCCCCCCCCCCCCCTCCGCCACCTTCCTCCCCCCAGCCGAGAAGGCAGACACCTCATCCGATGGAATTACGGGACAGACCTGCGCCTTTCTAGGCGCTCAGTCCGGAACCGTGCGACTGCTACGGTCGCAGGTTCGAATCCTGCCTCGGGCATGGATGTGTGTGATGTCCTTAGGTTAGTTAGGTTTAATTAGTTCTAAGTTCTAGGCGACTGATGACCTCAGACGTTAAGTCGCATAGTGCTCAGAGCCATTTTTTAAAGACCTGCGCCCTCTTCGACTCTGGTGCAACAGTGAAACACATCTTACACTATCAGCTGTGGCAGTCCGTCGCCGCTTATTACGGCGTAGGCCACGTGCGCGTAGTCCACTTCTTCGCTTACCTTTGACGAATGTGCAGAAACATACTAGAAGACAACAATGTACGGAACGACACCTCTGGTCACAGGAATAGCATCAGGCACTCCAGAATGAGATTTTTACTCTGCAGCGCAGTGTGCGCTGATGTGAAACTACCTGGCAGGTTAATACTATGTCCCGGACCGAGACTCGAACTCGGGACCTTTGCCTTTCACGGGAAAGTGCTCTACCATCTGACCTACCCAAGCACGACTCTGGTGGAAATAAAGCTTTAAGGACGTGGCGTGAGTCGTGCTTGGGGAGCTCATGGTTAAGCACCTGCCCGCGAAAGGCAAAGGTTCAGAGTTCGAGTCTCGGTCCGGCACACAGTTTTAATCTGCCAGGAAGTTTCATATCGGCATCAGACACTGTTTTCGCATGAACCCAGCTTTTGTTTCTTTGAAAATGATGGCCTCGTTTCGCTTCGATGTAGACAGCGGTATCACAGTGGCTGCATTCGCATAAGGTACACAGCGCCAACTCAAGGCCTATGTGCTACTGGGTACAACCACAAATCACACTTGATGCTTGTCTAGAGCACTGTGACCAGCGTGACCCACGGGAATGACTTCCTGTGGTCCGTAGTCGTACCCTTTCTGCAAAACATCCCAGACGCCATTTTTCAGCAAGACAATGCACAATGACATGCTGCTGCACGAGCACGTGCCTTCTTGGTGTCATAGGAGGTCAGCCTTTTTCCCTGTCCCGCCAGATCACTGGACTTGTCGCCAAGCGAAAACATAGGGGATATGGTAAAATGTCGGGTGCAGCGCTGTGACGAAATACTAACCACCACAGTCGAACTTCAAGACCAGGTGAAGGCTGCATGGATGTCTATCCCACAGGACGCCATTCGCCCCTTATAAGCGTTGATGCTTCTCACATGGAACAATTTATCAGGTCTCATGGCGGACGCTATGCTTAGTAGGCAACAGAAACGTGATAAACCGAGGTAATAGAGATGCTACTCATTTCTGCAGAACATTCTCCACATCTTCAGGCATACGTGTAATTCGTGCAGCCCTATCCGCCCATGCAGCATACGCAAGAATCCTAGTTTCTCGGAGGCATCGATGCATCTTTGCAAATGTTCGACCCTCAAGGTACCATCGGGCAGAATATGCTTTTTAGTACATGCGAGCCGCCTATCGTTCATTGCCTTTAGCGCTACCTTACATGAAATGTAGGTCCACATACTCCACGTTACTATAATGCTCCATGATACCACGAACGCTCGTACGGCACCAGAGACGCTAAGGCGCTAAGCAAACAACTGACATGAATGGCACTACGTTTCCGTAGTGTGGTCTTTATTTACATGCGGCGTTTACATAGAATCACGTCATGGTAACCCCAAAGGCGCAATTACCTTGCAAGAAATTCGTTTGCGGACCTACGTTTACTGACCCTTTATTTCTTCTAGTACCGCGTAATTTTCGCTGTAGGGTCTCACGCCATTAATTCATATCCCATATACCACTGAATGTATGTGCCAAATCATATCTTCGTATGATCAATAACCATTGAGATGCGTGAAAAATTAGAACAGAGCCAGTTACTGATATACTTTTTCTTTAGTCTCTGGGCGAACAATCCTGAACCCTTAAAAAAAATGGCTCTGAGCACTATGGGACTCAACTGCTGTGGTCATCAGTCCCCTAGGACTTAGAACTACTTAAACCTAACTAACCTAAAGACATCACACACACCAATGCCCGAGGCAGGATTCGAACCTGCGACCGTAGCAGCATCGCGGCTCCGGACTGGAGCGCCTAGAGCCGCACGGCCACCGCGGCCAGCAAACCCTTAAATCTATAAAATATTTATATTGTTAATGTTAAATTTTTAGTACGTTAACCCATTATCAAAGCAATCAGATGTGTGAAGCTGCTTCATACATGGTAATTCGATCCTTGAAAGGCGGCCGCTGTCGCCGAGCGACTCTAGACGCTTCAGTCCAGAACCGCGCTGCTGCTACGGTCGCAGGTTCGAATCCTGTCTCGGGCATGGATGCGTGTGATGTCCTTAGGTTAGTTAGGTTTAAGTAGTTCTAAGTCTAGGGGACTGATGACTTCAGATGTTAAGTCCCATAGAGCTTAGAGCCATTTGAACAAGTTTTCGTTGGGCCAGAACCATCGGAATTCGACCATCGACCAATGGAAACCGTCGGCTCTCCGGGTGAATCACTTTTCTGCTACACGATGATCGTCTCCACAAACGCCGTCATCGAGGTGAACGGTTAGAAAGGAGCAGCGCGCCAGTGACGCAGGCTGGTGGAGGCAGTATTATGCTATGGGAGACATTCTTTTGCGCTTGCATGGTACCTGGAGTAGTAATCGAAGACAGGTTGATAGTTGCGAATCACGTGCATCGCCTCATGCTTCATGTTTTCACCGACGGTAATGTCATCTTTTAGCAATATAACTGTCCGTCTCACGTACCCAGAACCGTGATACAGTTGTTTGAGGAGCGTTACAGCGAACTCACCTTCATGTCTCGCTGATCATATTCATCTCATGTAAAACCCTTGGAACCCATCTGGATTGCTATCGGGCGCCATCAATGCATATGCCAATTAGCGGAACGTAATGTACGTGACGTGAGTTACATACCTGTGCGTAGACATCTAGTGTCACATACCTACACAAACCCACCAACAAACTGTCCGATCCCTAATACGCAGAATCAGTGATCTACGAGGTATTTCCATAAAGTATGTTCCGTTCGGTCATATAAAACAAACATGTACAGACACAGAAAAAATATTTATTGTACAAAAATCTACAGCAGTTAAACTACTTTTAAACATATCTTCCGAAATTTTGTAGGCACTGGTCATAGCGTGGCACAAGTTTTTGTGTGCCTTCTGCATAGAAGTTTACCGCCTGTGTATTCACCCATGAAGTAACATTCTTTGAGCTCGTTATTAACGTTAAGTGTTGACCATCAAGTACAGAGTTTAGGTGTAAGAAGAAATGCAAGTCGCTAGCAGCGAGGCCCGGCCTGTACGGAGGATGATCGAACGCATCCCAGTGAAATTCCCGTAAGAGTTGTTTGGCCACATTCGCCGTGTGAGGTCGGGCAGTGCCGTGGAAAGAAAGAACACCTTTTGACAGTAATCCTCGGCGCTTGTTATGTACTGAGCGGCGCAATTTCGTAACGGTCTCGCAGTAACCATGTGCATTGATTGTTTGGCCTCGTGGTAAAAAATCAATCAGAAAAATGCCTTTTCTGTCCCAAAAATGCGGTGCACACGACTTTCCGCGGTGTCAAGATTTGCTTAGGATTAACCTTCGTCGGGGATGAAATGTGCCTCCATTCCATTGATTGCCGTTCTGTGTCAGGGGTGTCGTACGATACCCAAGTTCCATCCTCCGTGACTACCTGAGGAAGAAAACCATCGCCTTCTTCATTGTAGCGTGTCAAAAACTGAACTACACTGCCCATCCGTTGTTTTTTGTGTTGTTCAGTAAGACGTCTGGGTACCCAACGTGAGCAAAGTTTTCGAAATTTCACTTTTTCAGTAACAATTTCTGGAATTAGTGACCGTGTGATTTGCGGAACTTCCATAACAAGGGCACTAAGTGTAAACTTACGGTTGTGCTTAATCTTCTCTTCAATTGTGTGAACTAGTTCATCAGTAACAACAGACGGGCGTCCACTTCGTTCTTCATCGTGCCCTTGATCACGTCCTTCATTGAAGTCTGACCCATCTTCTAACCATTGAATCACTCATAGCATTTAGTCCGTAAACCTCACAGATTTGCCGATGAATTTCAGTTGGTTTAACTTTCTTTGCATTTAGAAAACGAATCACAGTTCTGATTTCACACGCGGCGGTATTTTCAAATACGGCTGACATTATAAAGGAGCACTACAAAGCACACGTCAGCAGCAGCGATATGAAAATGGCGTACATGCGTTCACTTTGAGTCAGAGTAACTCAGCACTGCGATCGTAGCGCAGCCGCGGATAGAAATAGAAACGGAACTCCCTTTGTGGACGACCCTCGTATTTAGTTTGGAAAACGGACAAACAAGCTACTAAGCAGATGGTCATAACGTTTTGGCTCATCAGGGTATGTTCGACATCAAAATGCAAAATCCACTCAGAGACGTAAGGAGCCGGCACTACCAGTGAAGGGTATCCAAAACCTGTTGGGTGTGCTGTGTCAAAACACACGGGGTGCGCTCACCCTCACTGCTGCTGAGCGTCCTGCGAGATAAAGCAATGATAACACCTGGTGGTCACCATGATAAACGTGTATGATGTGGTTAAACCAAAATCAAATTGTGTTCTAGGTGATATGAGAGCGTCTACGGAATAGCAGGTGGCGAGCACGCGCGACTGTAGCGATATACCATATCGCCCTCGCTGGGTCCAGAGATGCCGCCTGAGCGACGCGCAGCAGGCGGTCGCTATTGCGAAGAATCGACAGCATCGATGATTATTACATTAATTGTTAAAATTTGGCGTGACGTTGCGTGTTTGTTCGTTTTAAATGGTTCCTATTGTACAACGAAAAGGGTTAGTTAGTTCAAGGATAGACCTCTCACCGACCATGTGGTTGTAGTGGTGTATATCAGGTCTGATTTTACACCGTTTCACTGCGTGGTGTAGTGAGGCTACTCAGTTGACACCTAAGTCTGGGGAGAGAGTACGTAATTTTCTTGATTATAGCTGTGGAAACAGTTCCATTCGTAAAATTTGCTGGGGTGATTTAATTGAGAGATTGATTTGTTAGGTGCTGTGTCTTGTGGAATCAGTGTGACTGCTTTCCCGTCTGCATTGTATGTTGAGTGGTAGCGACGTGCCCAGAGGTAACTGGGTTGCTTGTCGTTTTTATTGAGGTGATTTGGGTATTGTGCGTGTGTGTATCGAGAAGGGAAAGCCTCTAACACGTGTTGGTAGTTGTATTTTCAAGACCACTACCTTGCAGCAGACAGCGAATTGGTTCATAGAACGACAAACTGTTTCACTATACGGTGATGGTGTGCACGCATCACTGAGTAGACAAGCGATAGTAAATTGAAGGAACCATTTAACGAGTTACACGTAACTAAACCAAAACTTGATTCATCAAGGTGACGAGTGGCCGATTTAAATGTTAGGGAACTTAGCGGGTCGTGTGTGGTCAACGCCTGATGAGGTCAATATTTCTTTTAAATTGTAACTTAAGGTTAGTTGAAAAGTGGTGGTGACATTTAGAATTTTTGTTTGATTTTTCTATTAGTTGTTTCAGTATTGTGGGGAATGATAATATATTTGCTGGCAATCGTTCACTGGTGATAACCAACGCGTATTGAAGTACCTAGAAGGAAAATAAATCCAATTTTATAGGGGTTAAAGGAAATTTTCCAGTGTATTTAATGGGTATCTAGTGTGAATATATCTATAGAATTTTCGGAAGTATAAACGAGTGTAATTGAGAGATATTGATACAGTGGAGTCGATATCACGTATAATGTGGTGTTTTTAAATGTGCTTGGTAAAAGGTTCTTGATATTATGAAATTATAAATAATCTACTGAAAGTAGATCTTCTCAATATTAAAGAAAAGATTTCAATTAAGGGAAAAAGTTTCCTAAATGATGAATAAGTTTAACAGAAGCAATTGAATTATTTACGGAAAGGCCAAAGATTTTGCTACTACAAAGATTCGTTATTCTGTGACGCATGCGAAGTCTCACATCTTACATACTATCGCTGCGTCGAGTTGGAAAAATATTTAAGGGAGATTAAATTTGTTTTAATTCCTAATACTAGTGATGGAAGTGTCCACAAACAGAATAATCGTTTCAAGACGGTAGACGGATTGGTATTTTAGTACAAGTAATAAAACAGTTTCGAGTTTATGTCAGAGTGTACGTCCTGCGTTGTGAAAAGCTCGTTGCGAAAGATAACAGTTGCTAGTTGGATGTCGCATTTATCATCACGCAAGATAATCAGGTACTGAATTTAAGGTAATTCGCTGCTCTGACGAGATCAGTATCGTAGACAATGAGAGTGGTTCATTAAAGAGGCCCATTTATTCGCTACTGCTTAACTTCAGTAATCATTGGTGTGTGAATATTGTTAAGTGATTATTCATAGTTCTATCGTGGCTAGGTACGATTTCGGCGTCGTGTCTAGACAGGGTGTTGCTCCCATTATTTGGCAGACAGGCTGTTTGCATGGTCAGCGGTTGACGTGGCTGCAATATTAAATGTACTATGGCTGATTTCGTGCTCGATTAGTTCATTGCCAGTGTGATTGCGGCAAGGGCTAGATTCTTGTAGTCATCAGAGGCTCCTCTCCAACTGGAATCTTCTGCAATTAGATAGCGTTCTGCAGTCTTAACATCTATTTAAAAATAAGAAACTGTACCTAATCAAAGGTGTTATGGTCGACTGGTGGCCTACGTACTTTGCGCAACAGGATACTCTGCAATAACGGCATAGAGACGTTGGTACAGTGCGATCCCTTGTCGTTGTCAATCGATCTTGGGTACTGCCAGTCACGGACCACTACATGGGGTCACGCGGAAAACAAAGGATCGTTGTCATAACGCGGAAACCGTGGCGTCCGAAGGGATACAATCATCGGCTTTTGGGCTAAGGGAGCAAGCGTTTCCGAAACGGCTACGTTTGTCTGACGACTGACATTTTGAAGACGTTTTCATCAAACTGTTAATCGGTGGCGTGGCTGTATTTGGCTTGTTGCTTATAATCTACATCTGCTGGACCCATACCATTAATTGAACAGTAGTCTGTGAAAATATCAGAAGGCCATTACCCTTCTTACCGCATCTCTCTTGATAAAATGAGCTAGCCATGCTCTTCAAAAATTATCCGAAACTTTCTGGGAAGAAGGAGAGGTGGGCATGTTGTAATGCTCTAGAATCTGTGGGCCAGCGAAGATAACCACATTGTCTCTTGAGGTCTCGTAGTCGTGGGAATTCGTCCCTCAAGTGGTTATAGGCATCGTCTTCTGGAACTGGTTTTCCACACAGTTCTTTATGTGTTGTATACAAATTGGTCTAGAGCAAAACATTTGGAAAAATTACGAGGGTAATTCCAAAATTAAGGTCTCTTATAAGTACATAGATCTGGTTATTTCTAGAATGGTCTACATCAGTTTACAGCTTGAACTTTTAGCTATTTTTCGACATAATCACATTTCTGTCGATGCATTTTTGTATGTGCTGTGGCAGTTTTTGTATGCCCATGTCATACCAGCTCGCCGCCATGCTGTTCAGAAAGTTTTGAACCTCTCCTTTTACCTCGTCGTCGGAGCTGAATCGCTTTCCGGCCAAATGTTCTTTTAACCTAGGGAACAGGTGACAGTCACTGGGCGCCAAGTCAGGACTATAGGGTGGGTGGGTGGCTATGTTCCTCTGAAACTGTTGCAGGAACGCAACAGTTTGCTGAGCAATGTGTGGGCGAGCGTTGCCATGGAGAATTTGTACGCCCTTGCTCAGTGTCTTACAGTACCTGGCAGTGTTAATTGTGGTACCAGTGGGCATACAGTCGACCACCAACACCCCTTTCCTATCCCCAAATACAGTTGTCATGACTTTAGCGGCAGACTGTGTTTGTTTGAATTTCCGCATGATTGTTGCTTGGTCTCAGGTGTAAAGTAGTTCAAAAATGGCTCTGAGCACTATGGGACTCAACATCTTAGGTCATAAGTCCCCTAGAACATAGAACTACTTAAAGCTAACTAACCTAAGGACGTCACACACACCCATGCCCGAGGCAGGATTCGAACCTGCGACCGTAGCAGCCCCGCGGTTCCGGACTGCAGCGCCAGAACCGCACGGCCACCGCGGCCGGCTGTAAAGTAGTATGCCCAGGTTTAGTCACCCGTGACAACTGAGTCCAGAAAGTTGTCCTGTTCGGCTGCAAGGCGGTGAAGAAATGCGCGGAAAGCTTCAACTCGTTGCCGCATGTGGTCCTCAGTCTGCATACGTGGCACCCATCTTGCGCACACCTTTCGGTAGATCAATGTTTCCGTTAAAATACTGTGAGCGGTGCTTCGGGAATCCTCAGGAACCAACGTGCAGAGATCATCCAGGGTGATCCGACGCTCTTCACGCTTGCTTTGCTCAACCTTCAACACTGTCTCCTCGGAAATTTACGGTATCCATCTCCTTTGTTCGTCGTGAATTTCTGTCCGACCAGCTGCAAACTCTCTACACCACTTACGTTTTTGACATCCATGCACGACTCACCATACACTTCCGTCAATTGGCTATCGATTTCAATCGGCGCAGTTCCCTTTGCATTCAAAAACCGAATAACTGCGCGCAATTCGCACTTTGTGATAACATCCAAAGGGAACTCCATTCTCAACGGCTGTGAAGCCAAGACTTAGCGCCACGGCGCGAGTTGCGCATGTTTACGCACAGCGCACGAAGCACTCTTCATAACAGTGTGACCAACTGCCACACAAACAGAGTTCTGTACTTATAAAAAATGGGAGACCTTACTTTTGGGATTACCATCGTAGTTATTACCATCTACAATTCCAACCAGAGTATAACCTGAGCGCTGAGTAATATGTACTGGTCCTTCTCGTGTGACCTCTATTTCGACGAGACGTAACACCGAATCTTTCTTCCTTCCTTAATGTAACGGTTGTACACACTTTGGAAAGAAATTTCCACTATTTTCCTTAATGGATAAAAAATTTTGTAAAATAAAAACTAGAGCTGTGTTTCAATTTGCTTTGAGAGATTCGTTATCATCAATATAACTGATAATAATTAACGAGTTCCATCCAGTCCACATATTCACTGTTCCACTGTGCAGGCGGTGATTATCGATATCGATAGCAGCATGCGTGTAATGTTACAAGATATCTGAATGTATTATAGTAGGTCACTTTGCATCGCACAAGTTATTCCGAGAATCCAGGTGACTTCATATGAGTTGCTTTGCAATGTTTTGAAAATGGTAAAGCGTGGTCCTTGATGACTGAAATATCTGGCGGTGAATAAAATTCACATTTTTTGACCTTTCCTTATCATTCAATTCTTCAAGAGGCTCTTAATTTTTCAGAATGAAACTGCAGTTATTTCTGTGAGACTTAAGTAGATTTCCGATTGTGCTGCCATGTACCGGTATTTCTGCACAAACGGCGCAGAGAGGGTCAAAGTTCGGTCGTTACCTCTCGCGCCCAGTGGACACAATCTGATCTCGGCAGGCCGCCAACTGCCGCTACGGCCCCGGCGCGGCGGTTAGCCGCACAGAGCTGGCGGTGGCAAATTGTTGGGTTAATCGAGCCGACGGCCCGGGAAACTGTGACAGCCCCCGCCCTCTCTCTGCCTCCATCTCCCGGCTGCCAGCGCCTCTCGCTGGAGGGAGCGCAGCGTCACAGCTGTCTTCCCAAACTGAGCCAACTCGTCGCACGCCTTCGTTACCGCGGTAATGAATTTGCGAGACGTCTCCCCAATTGTCTGTTCAGCGAAGAAGTCACGTTTGTTGCCGAAAGGGTTGCGGCAGGCGCTGGTACTGGCCCCTCTAGCTTCGACGCTATGTAAAATCTTTGGATGAAGTTTCCGGACACGGGTTCTTGTCATCATGATACACACTACAGCCTCTCGAATATTGGCGGTATCGTTTCTCATCTACCTACAGGGGATAGGCAAAATAATGTGAACACCTGTAATTATTTGGGAATGCTTTATTAATGAGGAATTGAACCTGCATTTTCCCGTAATACAGCTGCGTTTCTTCTTGGAATACTGGAATATAATGATTGTATAGTCTCCAGCGGAATGTTACGCCACTCTTCAGTCACAACCTCCTCTAACTCCTGTACTGACGAGGGAGGCGAAAATCTGCTCTGGAGTCTGCACCCCATTACCACCCACAAGCGTTCAATAATGATAAAGTCCGACGACTGTGCTGGCCAGGGAAGACGTTGCAGTTCAGTTGCATGCTCCTCATAAGACGATTGTACTGTCCTGGCTGTGTGAATGGGTGCGTTATCGTCCTAAAATATGGCATAATTGTTGGGGAACAACAGCTGAATCATGTGTCGCACGTGATCACATAATCGTTGGCTGTAACACGGACGTTGAGAGTACTGTTGGGAGCAGCAGTATGAAACAATATAGCTACCCACACAGTCACACTTCCACCTCCATGCTTAATCGTTGGAATCAAGCAATTAGGATTGTAGGCTTCTTCAGGCGTTCTCCAGACGTAAACTTGGCCCACTGCTGTAAATAAAGAAAACATTGACTCGTCGTACCATGACGTGTTTCCACCGATCAGCCGTCCACAATTTATGCTGCTGATACCATGTTTTACACTTGTTTGCGTTGGTTGTCGTCACCAACGGTTTAGGAATAGTAGCTCATCCATGAGTATTCTGTTTATATTCTCGGCACACAGTGTCGATAGATATGGGATGTCGAAGATGACCATTGAGTTCTGCAGTCACTTTACCCGCCGTAGTTTTGTGTTGTTTTGACATAATTCGTGTTGGCGTACGATCTCTGTCATTCAGTTTTGATTTGCGCCCACTATTATTTACACAATGATGACTTTATATGTTTTGTGTAAGCTGTCATGACTGTTGCAACAGTTGTTCTCGAAATATTCAGTAGGATGGCTGTCTTGGCTACTGATGCTCCAGCTAATCGGACACATTTTGTTGGCCGATCTGGTTGCTCTGTCTAATATGACGATCAAGAATTCCATAAAGATTTTATTTCATTTTTGTATTTTTATTTTCTTTTATTTATTTTTTGTCGTTTTGCTCCCAGATGAAAAGTTAGAGGTTGTAATTTCGCCGTCCGTGGCAGATGGAAGATGCAATGCGTTTTATGGGCGACTACTTATATGGCGGGTCATCTCTTTCATGTAGACAATGGCTTTAAGTCTGATGCCGTAACTGATGTTATGTCTAAAATGTTTGCAGTTGTTCTGTTGATCTGGCTGACCATTTGTTTAGTAGTTTGTCAAACATTTGCTAACATTCGACACGGAATCCTGCATTTTCTTGAGTGTACATGTTTCAGCGCCTGTCAGGTCTATCCCGGATAGTGTTTCGTTGATTTGAATCGTCGTGTTAACAACCCTTCAACGCGTACTCCGGATTTCTTGTATAAAAAGTGCGCCGAGACGTTTTACAGTACGATGTTCCACCGGTACAGAGGAAATATTAACTTAATGGTATTATTTAGCGGTTGCTTCCGACAGCTTCCGCTCATCAAAAAAAGTTCTGCTTCACCTCAGTTCCGAGAGTTCTGAAACCTGTACAGAAAACTGCAATTCAGACCAACATACACATCATTTCTGCCCCCTTTTTTTTTTTTTTTTTGCTCATGAAAACCACACATTGTATGTTGTACCACCACACAGTGAGATCTGCAGAGGTGGTCGTCAAGATTGCGGTGCACACCGGTATCTCTAACACCCAGTAGAACGTCCTGTTGGACTGATGCATGCCTTTATTCGTCGTGGCATACTATCCACAGGTTCATCGAGGAACTGTGGGTCCAGATTGTCCCACTCCTCAACGGCGATTTGGCGTAGATACCCCATGTTGTTGGGCCCATCTGTACCTGCTACATGGTATCGTGATTGCAAAGGTGAACCTCGCCATGGACATCCGGAGTGAAGTTGCGCCACCGGCAGCATATTATGCACAATTTGAGTCGCGACAGGACGTCCTGTGGCTGCACGAAAAGCGTTATTCAACATGGTGGCGTTGCTTTCATTTTGCCTCCGAGCCACAATCCGTAGGTAGCGGTCATCCACAGTGGTAGTAGCTCTTGGGCGGCCTGAGCGAGGCACGTCATCGACAGTTCCTATCTCTCTGTATCTCCTCCATGTCCGAACAACATCGCTTAGGTTCGAGACGCCTGGACACTTCTCTTGTTGAGAGCCCTCCCTGGCACTAAGTAACAATACGGACGCGATAGCACCTCGGTATTGTCAGTCTAGGCATAGTTGAACTATAGACAACATGAGCTATGTACCTCCATCCTGGTGGAATGACTGGAACTGATCGGCCGTCGGACCCCCTCCGTCTAATAGGCGCTGTTCATGCATGGTTCCATCTTTGGGCGGGTTTAGTGACCTATCTGAACAGCCAAAGACTGTGTCTGTGATACATTATCCACAGTCAATGTCTGTCTTCACTAGTTCGAGGAACTGGCGTGATGCAAAACCCTTTTTAATGTGTGTAGTTTCTATGCAGTCTTCTTCCTGAGACTGAGGGCGTTTCCAATTATCAAGACCTTCTGCACACGCTCTGTTGTAGACGCTGGTCTGTATTTCGCGAACAATACATCTGCTTGACCGGCCGGGCTGTTTTCTGTAATTTTGTATCTTGTGTTTATCAACAGCACATCGTTCGTTGACATAAAGTCGATTAGTCCGGGACCTTTCCCTTCTTGTTTCTAGCGCATGCGTTATATGTAACCTTAAACACGTATCCAACTCACAATAGACTATTTGTATTATAGCTCATTCTAGCAGTATCGGATGGTTTCGTGTTTGTGCCACGTACCAAGATCTGATAGTAATAATATTTTTCTTAACTCAACCTTTTCTGTTAATGTCAAGTTTGTTTTTGCGTTTGCTTTAGTTAGTGGTGTGGTAGAACAGAGTACCTTTCGTCGTAAACCTCCATATGTTAAATATTGGCTTGTGATTCTCCACTACTGGTATCTCGACAGTGACGTGATATTTATGTGGCAATCGGCTGTCTGGAATCAGTGCATTAAGAATGTTTACGTGGATAAGTGACAAGAATTCAAATGGCTCTGAGCACTATGGAACTTAACATCTGAGGTCATCAGTCTCCTAGACTTCGAACTGCTTAAACCTAACTAACCTAAGGACATCACATACATCCATACCTGAGGCAGGATTCGAACCTGCGACCGTAGCAGCTACGTGGTTCGGACTGGAACGCTTATAACCACTCGGCCAATAAGTGACAGGATATCGAAATGGAATCATCATGTTTCGACGCGCCAGTAACCACACGGTTGATGACAGTATAGCTTCTTTTTTGTATCAATCTTGGACTCCTGTGCGTTTCTGCAAATAATGGTTCACTACTCCGTGCCCTGGAATATGGCGTATGAACAAAGGTAAAAAAAAATCCTAACCGACAGGGACCGCTCACGAATATCACACACTGTGAACGAATATCGCTCCCAAACCCAAAAGAAATCTCTGCTGTCGGTTAATGCAGGTGAATAACAACCAGCTGTCGAGCAAATATTGCGAAGATGCAAAGGGCATTTGGAATGGGAACTATGTAGAAGGCTGCTACCAGCAGTGCCATGGTTGTATTTAAAGTTACGGTGTTCCGAGTGTTACAGAGTGAGCTGTATACATCGGAGGATGCTGAAACATTGTAGGTGTGTCAATTAATTGGTGCACCTGTGGAGTAGTCTGGAAAACGTAATAGTACCATATTCTGCCACCAGAAGAAAATATAGTACTGTAAACAGTCAGATTGTGGAGTGGCTGGCCGCCCGATGTAGCGCAGCGGTTCTAGGCACTTCAGTCCGGAACCGCACCGCTGCTGCGATCGCAGGTTCGAATCCTGCCTCGGGCATGGATGTGTGTGATGTCCTTAGGTTAGTTAGGTTTAAGTAGTTGTAAGTCTAGGGGACTGATGACCTCAGATGTTAAGTCCCATAGTGCTCAGAGCCATTTGAACAGTTTTTGTGGTGTGGCTTCAGGAAAGAGGAAGGAACGATCAAACACCTGATAATGGAGGTATTGGGACGGTTATTAGGATAAGATCACAAGGCGAAACATGTGTTCAACATGGTGTCCCGACTCAGCAACATTCATAACACAATATGGCCCATAGTTGCTCGCAGCATATCCAGTGTAACCAGAGAAATATGTCGCCGTGTGCTGCCCTTCAGATCTGGAAGAGTCCAGAAACACTCCTGATGGACATGACCTCTCAGGTATCCCTACAACCAGAACTCAAATGAATTTACATTGGAGGATTCGTTAAGTCAGACATTGTGAAATTTTCTGAATATAGTGCCGCCGTTTGCAAAGGTTTTTCGAAGCATATCTTTTACGTGGCAAGCGACATGCGGTGTCGCCCCATCTTGCATGAAAATAGTGGTTGTGGACACCCTTGCGTTTTTGCAAACCTGGAATCACATGTTGCACAAGGCAATCCTTATAACGTGCAGATGTAGCTCTCCAATTTACACGCCCGCAAGGAGTCAATCCCTCGAAGAAAAACGGGCCGAGAACGAAGGAGCTTCTGAAAACACAGCAACGAGTCACTTAAGCTAACTGCACTGGAAGTCCCTGCGTAACAAGTGGCAGTTCTCCATAAGCCTGATTCACGGCGCAGTACACAGTAAAATGTGCCTCTTTCGTCCAGAGAATATTCCCGGACCACATCTTGTAAGGCGTCGCGATTTAGGATACCCCACATGTCGGATGCCACAGTTTTAATTGTCGTTTATAGTGTTGCAAGACACTGGTTTTGGAACATGGGACTTTTTTTTTGTGTGAGGATATTGCACTTGTTTGACATTTAATGCAGGTGTCATCGAGAGTGACGAGAATAACTCAATTACGTAAAATTGCATGTTTACGTTAGGTAGAAACAGGGTGGAAGCATCACTGAGGGGGGAAGAGTTTTAGTTGGCTACGCTGTGACACAATGGCCTGCAGAGCCGCAGCTTAGACAAGGTCAGAGGCAGGTGACTGGCACAGCAGAGGAGTGGAGAAAGAACAATATGTCACGTGTGCGACGACTGCTGACGTAACTTACCACTCTTGTGGGTGTGATGGAATGTTAACGAGGGGGGGGGGGGGGAGGGTAACAGACTTGGTTGTTCACTTGCAAGCCAGCTAGCTATACGACACTGTACTTATTAAGCCATTTGCTGATTGGGCAGCCATTGGCTGTTCCATTCAGTATCCAACCCCACTGTAGAGGAAAGTGGCGGTACGCTGCGGAGACGCACAGCTGCCCAGCGCGAAGGGCAATTCCCTTGTGACGTCAGCACGTGTGGTCAGAGATCATTTCTACCTGACGTAACGACAGGGAAAGGAGATTTATTGATGTGAACAGTTTGTTCACCTGGCTCCAATATTCACTCAAGTGCTGGCTGAATTCCTTTCGTAAATCTCATGAGTGGAGAACGAAGAGAGACAATGTAGTTAAATTGTTGCGAGAACAGCGAGGGCAGAGTAACACACGGCGCACCAGCCTCGCACGTCTGCTTAGCCATTAAAAGCATACTAGGGTGAAGTTAACGATCCTCGCTTCACGAAAACGTAGGGCAAGTTTGCTGATACAGAATCAGCCAGTCTCGGTATAGTATTTTGATAGATTTCCATGTCCGACAACACACTGCAATAGCTAAGCCGACACCACTGTGCAACACAAGGTAAAGAACGTAGCACGCCGTTAAATGTAAATGTCGTGTAAAAGGCAGTTTTCGCTACAGTCATATGAAGCTCAAAGTAGGTAGACCTGTCCTGTTTACAGTATTTCGCTACATTAACGTACTCGTATTTTCTCTGAGGGTTCGATGGCCAAGTTGGTTAACGCTTGTGGGGAAAGAATAAAATTTGTTTCAGCCGGTAACATTGTTCGTCTTGACACTAGGACAGTCTTCCCATCAGCCGCGCGGGATTAGCCGAGCGGTCTCAGGCGCTGCAGTCATGGACTGTGCGGCTGGTCCTGGCGGAGGTTCGAGTCCTCCCTCGGGCATGGGTCTGTGTTTTTGTCCTTAGGATAATTTAGGTTAAGTAGTGTGTAAGCTTAGGGACTGATGACCTTAGCAGTTAAGTCCCATATGATTACACACACATTAGAACATTTTCGTCCCACCAGAGAGTCTTTCTCAGTTAAAATAATTAACTGTACTGGGTTTTGTGATGTTATTGACCTTTCATGCTATTCGAAAAATTTGATACCAGGATCCCCTTGTCTGAACGGGCGATAGTTGAGATTGCCCTTATGCACTGTAATGACCCAACGTGTACAAATGTGACTCCAATAAATACAATTACAGGGACCAGTTGTTACGCGCAAAGTGGAACCGTGCACACAATGCAAACATAGCATTCACTTATTACCAACCAGAGGCGTGTTTAGAATACCATCAGATTCCATGCGTACCAAAAAACAAAGGGCAAAGTCACAGCGTTGTAGCCTACTTTGGGGCTACATTTGGAGCACGTTATCGATCTTGTACGGATACCATTGTACAATGCAACGCGAAATCTTTTGAAATATTGACCAGGGTAGAGACAATTCCCGTGACACAGCTCGAACACTGGCTACACAATTTGAGATATGTGCTGCACTGTCGCTTACAGCTACAGCAACTTCAACAGTTGCCATGGAAACGGGCTGCCTCCCTCACCTTGCTGCACCACTTAATTCACCTGTTTCTTCACATTTTCTTGATCATATTCTTAAGTACATTTGCTGATATGGGGCTTCTATGCCGCTATTCTTGTCGGCAGTATTCCCGCTGTAAGCGTATTGTCATATCGCTGGTTTACTTGTGGAGTATCTTTGCGGGCAGCCGCGTCTGTAGAGAGTCGAGCGTAGGACGCGGTTTTGTTATGCTGTATAATGTGTAGCTGTGCGTGTAAGAAGCATTGTTAGTATTCAGGTTGAAGTGTTGCTACAAGTGTTGTTACTGTAAAGTGATGAAATATGGAAGTGATTCAGAGGAAAGTGTGTCAAGAAGTAATGAAAAAATGAGCAGTGCCGTTGATAACGTATTTATGTGTCCTCTCTTTGCGTGTCGCACAGCATCTATCATCCGCGCCGTGTTCGGCCTCTCAGAATGAAGCAATGTGAATCAGTAGAAATTAGTTACCATAAAAGAGTGCAGTCAAGTGGCAGCGATTTGTAGCGAGCGTGAGGACGTGCGTTCGATCATAGCGTTTCCGCATTATCAACAATCAGCCGTGCCGCGACGGTTACGCGCACGCTCGTACAAGTGAGAACTGAGAACTGAAAAATTAACTTTACGAACAGTTTTATATCATTACTAGTGGCAAGGAGGACTATCACCAAGTATCTGTTTGTGTGTCGAGCGTAAGAACTTTCGTTCGACCATTCGGCTTCCGCATCATCAACAATCACCCGTGTGGGTTACGCGTACGCTCGTCGGAATGATATTCTGGACTGTTAATCATCAAGATTGTTAATTGGGATAACATTTACGATTTAGAGTGTAAACAGTGCAACCTGTGGTTTCCGTATCATCACAGAATGTAGGTGTTCATACCAGACATAGGACAGTGTTGTGTTTTAACGTTGAGTGGCTCCCCTAAACCCGCTTGCATATTTCGATAGATAACTCCAGGCAAGCCAGCAGCAGTGTGGAGAAGAACAGTACGACCGCCGCGGGATTACCAGGTACGGGCTGTGGGACATAGCGCACGGTCAAGAAAAGCTGAAACAGTAACAGTTTAGAGTCCCCCACTCCCATTCTGACTCCCGGGCGTGTTACACCGCAGTGCAGGACTGCTGTTGCTGCTGTTTTAATAAAAAAAAGTTATACCGTCAGTGCACGGCATTTCTTCTCAATAGGTACTGCATTTCGTGTGGAAAACTTCGATCTACTTATCCCTTTTAAGCCAACAGTCGCTTCACAAAAGGAATCAACACGCACCACCAGGCGAGAATCAGCATACTGCCGTAAAAAAGGAAACATTTCATTTTCTGACTGATTAAAACGCCCTATTTTTATGTGGTGGCAGAAAATGGATCTATTATTGTTTTCAGCATAAAGCGTGAGCGAACCGATTAATAAACGTACCAACGAAGTTTCAGCCCCCTACGATGTATGCAGCTTGCATTGCAGCTCTCAGAATACCGCCAGTTGAATTATAGCCGCAGGGTACAACTATACGTCTTCAATGGGCCTAACAACAAAGAAACTTGGCAGTAGCTAACTGGGGGGGGGGGGGGGTGTAGTCTTGCCAGACGAGTTGCGAGTTTGGTCCTTTCAAACGATTCTGGGTGGTGAGCGCACTGACCTTCCATTGACGCGCATAACCTGCAGTGCATGGAGGGTGTAGCTCAGACCAAAAGCGCTGCTGTGACGTTTTGGGTGCGTACTTCGTACAACGACTTAGGGTTGCTGATTCAGGTAACAGTGGACATGAATCAGGAAGTTAACATTCTTGCCCTTTTTTCTACATCATCATGATGAATGTGCTGCGGAACCCCTCGTCTTCCAAGACAACTACAGCGGGTTTTGCACGGCCGGTGAACGTCCAGGCAGGCTACCGCACCTCAAATGTTCCCCTAACACATCCGGTCTTTATCAGCTAAGGTATGTGAGGGTCTATCTGGAGCTGCTCCTGATACGTCCCAATCAAATCCCCACTATTTAGTCGCTATCATATCGTCAATGATTTGATTCAGCTGGCTATGGCATACGTAAAGAATTTGTGGATTCTTTCCCCCCTCGCTATACTGAAGCCTTATCAAGGCAAGATTGGATGTTACACGGTATTAGCATGGTGTTTCATGAAGTTGACAATTTTCATCGTGTTAACTTAGGCATTCACGTAAAGAAACAGGTACAAGGAAATAACCTACGATTATCATCTAACACAGTGACAGAAAGACAGAAGAGTGCATAAATATCACGTCACCATCCTGTTTCCGCTACGTAAGAAAAGAGGGGGGGAGCGGAATTAAATGTACATATTTCGTATACAAACAATGATCTTTTGCAAGCAAATTCAATTAAGTGTTCTATGATTTTGAAATAAATACTTTCAGAATCGAACCATTCTTTAGATAGCTACTTCGCATGGAAAGAAAAGTCTTTGCATCGAATCGATTTTACAAACATCTATTAACAGTGAGAGGCTGTTTGCTTGTGACAGTGGTCCTTTGTGCATTTGAAACTTCTTGCAGGTGTGAAAACACGGTAGAATTCGTCCTTTTTCATGATTTAGAGTTTCTCACATTTGATAAAGCGATATACAGAATCGTAATTGATAGACCATAAACCTGGTTTTTCGACGATGACATGTCACAGACAGGTCAAACATATTTTAACATTTCAACGTGCACTTGAGAATGACCCCAAATGCCGATATCACGATTGTGTGAAATGAATGAACAATTAACAGTCAAATGGAGGAAATTTCTTTCAAAAACTTATATTTGACTGTGGCCCCCACGAAGGAAAGATCAGTAGTGATAGTGTTTCAGCACATGACGTTCCAACTGGTTTAGAGACAGAAACACTCACATAACTAACGAGTTTGTTAAAGACATTTAAATATGTCGTAGAAGAAGCGTTTGGTCAAAACTATGTCTCATAGTTCTGAAGTGTACCAAACATTAACTGTCTGTGAACAGAACTTCATAGTATCACGTCAGCTTCACCAGTTGTCAAAGAATGCAAGGATGTTTTATTGAGACAGTTGAGGGAAAAGTGTGGGTTAATTGAGTTAAGTGACCATGCAACCATTACTATTCTATTGGAGCAAAGGTTGAAAAAACTAGCATTTGAAAGATCCAGGACCATGTGGGCAAGCCACACAACAATTGCAGCTTACGGTTTATGAGCAACAAAGCAGCCCTTGTGAGCCTGACGAAGATGTTGTTTTATCTACTGTCACACAGAATTGCTACTTTTCTGTGCTATCTTCAACCCATTTGCAGAATGGGACGACATGAAAATCATTTTTCCGTGTTTGTAACACACACGCCCAACAATATCATACCGTCGTTGTAACGTCTGTGATTGGTGAGTTCTTTTTCAAAGCATGGGGCAACGATATTTCTGAAGAGAGATAAGTTGTATCCTAAATATCCACAGCAATATTTCTTGATAAACGTTTCGAAACGTGACTTTTTCGTGTAACGGTTATATTCATAAAGCAATAAAAGTACTTATTGTTTTTAGTAAACTGCATAAAATTAGCTGTCAAGTAAAATTTCATAGTCCGCAGATCGTGGTCTCGCGGTAGCGTTGTCGCTTCCCAAGCACGGCGTACCGGGTTCGATTCCCGGCGGGGTCAGGGACTTTTCCTGCTTGGAGTTTACTGAGTGTTGTTGTGTTATCCTCATTATGATCATTCATCCCCATTACGGTCAGAGGAAGGCAATGGCAAAACCACCTCCACTAGGACGTTGCTTACTAAGGCGCTCTCCCGCGTCGCTCCCCTACGCTCTGTAAAGAAATAAGGGACTCATCATCACCACCAAAATTTCATATATACTTAGAATTACTTCATTTGCATAAAAAGATTAAAAAGTATCCATATGTGTTGGTTTTAATGCTTCTGTGGTACTCAAATAACTAATGTCAATAGACAATACTTTCATGGTATCGGATCATCCCTACCAGCACCCTCTTCCATTACCACCTGTGAGACCTGAAAATGGCCTGCGTGTCAGACTGAAGCTGCTAATTAATAAATCACAAGTATCACAAGGAGTTGGTTTCCATAAATGTGGCCTCATACCCTTACCTTTTACGACTCCGACCGAAATACTGGGAAGGAAGAATTGAAGCAAGACAGATTGTAATTCCGTCAGGTATACTGAAACTATGTGAGAAGATTCCATAGATTCCATAGATGCAGAGTTCCTGCGTGCGACTATCGTCTCTGCCTTTTAAATTTTAAACGTATTATTTCAAGATATTAGTCGACTCCAGCCGTGCCATGCCATTCACCATCACTATGATTTTCATTCACTGTTCGTATTAATCCACGCATCTTGTTGGGCGGTAACACGACGGAAGCTGTTACCCTCTGTACCCGTACTGTCATCTGATGGAGATGTTTCGACCCTGTCGTACTCTCCCCCTCGGAGCTGTAGCAGCCGCAGAGGAAACGGCGGCTTGGACGAGAGCGCCTCCGACCTCATCGGAAACCAATTTCTTACGGTCAGCGCTCGCCCCATATTGCATTAAATCTGGTCTCGTTGCGAATCAGACAAGTCCCCAGTTCTGCTTCATCGATGTGAAGCCAACTGCCAAAATGAATACGAAATACACCGTAGCCTATAGCACATCTCATTTGACAACATCGCTTTATTGACTGGGTAGCTAACTTATTAGAAACTGAAGTGAAAGGTGATCAAAATGCACTATGTGATCAAAAGTATCCGGAAAACTGGCTGAAAATGACTTACACGTTCGTGGCACCCTCCATCGGTAGTGCTGGAATTCAGTATGGTGTTGGACCACCCTTAGCCTTGTTGTCAACTTCCACTCCCGCAGACATACGTACGATTAGGTGCTGGAAGGTTTCTTGGGGAATGGCAGCCCATTCTTCACGGAGTGCTCAAATT
Organism: Schistocerca gregaria; assembly: GCF_023897955.1. Taxonomy (NCBI): domain Eukaryota; kingdom Metazoa; phylum Arthropoda; class Insecta; order Orthoptera; family Acrididae; genus Schistocerca; species Schistocerca gregaria. The sequence goes on along the minus strand of NC_064922.1, from coordinate 924,488,377 downwards.
AGGAGAGGTATCAATGTTGCTCAGTGGGGCCTGGCACGAAGTCGGCGTTCCAAAACATCATTAAGGTGTTCTATAGGATTCAGGTCAGGGCTTTGTGCAGGCCAGTCCCTTACAGGGACGTTATTGTCGTGTAACCACCCCGCCCCAGGCCGTGCATTATGAACAGGTGCTGGATCGTGTTGAAAGATGCAATCGCCAACCCCGAAATGCTCTTCAACAGTGGGAAGCAAGAAGGTGCGTAGAACATCAACGTAGGCCTGTACTTAGTGCTACGCTAAACAACAAGGGGTGCAAGCCCGCTCCATGGAAAACACGACCACACTATAGCACCACCTCCTTCGAATTCTACTGTTGGCGCTACACACGCTGGCAGATGACGTTCACCGGGCATTCTCCAAACCCATACCCTGCCATCTGATCGCCACATTCTGTACCGTGATTCGTCACTGCACACAACCATTTTCCACGGTTCGATCGTCCAGTTTTTAAGCTTCTTACACCAAGCAAGGTATCGTCAGCCATTTCCGTGCATGATGTGTGGCTTATGAGTAGCCGCTCGACCATGAAATCCTAGTTTTCTCACATCCCGCCTAACTTTCATAGTACTTTCAGTGATCCTGATGCACTTTGGAATTCCTGTGTGAAGGTCGGGATAGATGTCTGCCTATTACGCATTACGACCCTTTTCAGCTGTCGGCGGTCTCTGTCAGTCAACAGACGACGCCGGCCTGTACCCTTTTTTGCTGTACGTGTCCCTTCAAGTTTCCACTTCACTATCAAGTCAGAAACAGTGGACCTAGGGATATTTAGGAGTGGGGAAATCTTTCGTACAGACGTATGACACCCATTCACATGACCACGTTCGAAGTCCGTAAGTTCCGCGGAGCGATCCATTCTGCTCTCTCATGATCGCTGATATGGAGTACCTACCAGTAGGTGACAGCACAACGCACCTAATAAGCAAAACGTATGTTTTTGGAGATGTCCGGATACTTTTGATCTCTTAGTGTACTTTGCTAAATAAACGTTTAAAGCATTGTAACATTAGAAATTATGACAAGAAAAATATTAAGAGAGCTATAGATAAAGCTGAATTTGAGTCTGAAGCAGAAAAGAGTTCAACATTCCTGACACACATTATTGGCGGTTATCTCAGTGTTTCAGACGCATACATCGTTACTTACTTATTTCCTTTTGAAATATTTTTTAAAATTATTTTGATTTGCCTTTTTCATGTATTTCATTTTATTTCTATGAGAAATTACAGCGTCTACTAACGGCAGAAGAGTTGTTACATAATTGCACATTTTCGTTAATTGCACTTTTGTGTGTTTGTATATTGGTCAAAGATATATACGGAAGCCAAAGGTAACGAGTTTACGACAGATTCTTTTCTTTGTGACAACTGAACCGAACTTTGTTTGAAATAGTAGCACTGTTCACATAGTGACTCTGCCGTCACCGTGTTCTAACTCACTTAATATTGTGTTGCATTTGTTTGATCCGTTGAGGATGCCACTCTGCCATTACGATACCAAAATATGGTTTAAATAGGTATGTTTCGTATCGTTGTAACGGCATTTTATATGTACCAGTGTAATGCTTTTTTTTCTATTATAATTTATTGTTGAGGTTTTCTAGTCCACCACCAGTAATGGAGGGTGAAGCTTTGACTACACCAGCCACTCGTGCTGGTGAAACGTCAGAAAAATCATCAAACAAAATGAGCCATAGAAGCGAGACAGAAGCCCAAAGGCAACTGACTAAACTGTCCATTAGTTGCACTTGGTTTCCCTTTTTTTTGTACAATTCTGAGGTTTGTCATCACTCTCCGAAATCGATAGAGCGAAAAAAATTTTTGTGATCACGAATCACCAAAAAAAGAAACAAACTCTCCAATTCCAGGATCACAGTCTTCGCTCGCAACTATGTCACAGCTTGTAAAATCAACTTACATCGTTTGTTGGATTATTTTTGAAGAAATAATAGAGATCATTCTGTTATTTTACACTGCATGCACAAACAGTGTTAGTAACAAAAGAACGAACCAGATTTCCATCAAGTGCAGTAATATCTTCAGATGGTCTTCAGATACTGCAACATAAATCTATTAATACCAGTCTTCGATGACGTTTAGGCTGTTATCACCACCTCCGAATATAATATTCGTAGAATATTCGTAGAATAGTCAGAAGATTCAGCTATGCAATCTGAAAAAAGAGAACCAAAATCATCGTCTGAAATATAAAAGAAGTGTGTATGCGGACTGAATTTTCACATTGCACCGGAGCATTTGCTGTAATGAAACTTCTCGCCAAATTAAAACTTTGTGCCGAGCCTGGACTCGAACCCAAGACATTTGCCTTTGGTAGGTAAGTGGTCAAAAAACTGAATTACCCAAGCACGACTCATGACCCGACTTAACAGCCAACACCCCGTTTTCTACCCTCAAAGGCCTCAAGTTGAGGCCTGATCCGTCACATAGTTTTAATGTGCCATACAGTTTAATAAAATACTTTGTTATTATGGCCTTCAGTCACGAGAACGGTTAAATTCTCCACACGCTGCTCTGTCTTGTGCAAGCCTCCTCATCTCTAAATAAGTAGTGCAATCTACATCAATTTGTATCTGCTTACGTTGTTCATCCCTTGGTATGCCTCTAAAACAAACACACACACACCCATGCCAGAGGGAGGACTCGAACCTTCGCCGGGAGCAGCCGCACAGTCCATGACTGCAGCGCATGAGACCGCTCGGCTATTCCCGCCCGGCGGCCATCATCACTTACCTAACTGCCCAAATAGCAAAACTCGCCGAATACTTTCAGTGTAGCGTTTTCTGACCTAATAATATCAGCATACCTACGTTCCAGCACCCGCGTCTAGCGTTTGTTCATATTCATGATGTAGGGTCTTTTCATAATAGTGACAATTATATTCGACTACTCTTCCCAATCCCTTTTCGTCTATAGCAGGATTACTATGCTAAGCCAAACCTCAAACTTTTTATTTTTTCTATATTAACAACATTTCCGTCTCCAAATTTCTCAATCTACCAACTAACATCCGGAACAGGCTACAACTCTGTCTCACTTCCTTCTGACCCGCGGCTTCGCTTTCATGTCCCTCGACTCTTACAACTGCACCTTACTTTCAGTACAAATTGTAAATAATCTCCGGTTTCCTGTATTTTCCCTGCTAACAGTATACATCAGTCAGCATTGTCAAAAGCTTCCTCTTAATCTATCATCAAAAAGATACTTAGATGGCACCTTACGTCGTGAACATAGATTACAATATCACGTGTGAATTCAGTCCAGACACAGAGAGAAAGTTAGCTAGTTACAGATGCACGGCGTATTCATAAGAACGAGCCAAGAGAGACCTCGACAAATTATAAAAGCTAATGACTGTTCACATCATTTATATGACAGCGAATTATAGATGCAGTACGCCAATGACATTTCACGAATTCTAGTAAGAGAGGTAAGTTTTCCGGAAGTAAGCAAAGGATGTACCGTACCTTACTGGGTTACATCAATGTTGTCGTCTTAACAATTGGGGCTACCTGAGCACATGTGTGGGCCTGACTGAAAGGTTGTCACTGAACTTCAGGCAGGGCTGTTCGAAATTCATAGTTGGAAGCATCTGACAGTATTTGAATGAGACGTTGAGTCGTGCTCATGTAATCAATAGTTAAGAGTCCATTCTTTTCGACCAACCTGTATTATAATCGATTTTTGCGATCTTTGTGGAAAAACTAACGAAATAAATCTTTTTGCACGCCATTTATTGCTTTTGCAATATTTTCTGATTTTGTAAAGAAATTCAGTCATCACTAACCCCCCCCCCCCCTCCAATCCGAGGTGTTACGGTTGCTCTGTCCAGAATGAGGCGTGTCCACGACGGCACTCTCGAGTCTCCAAATCTGATCTGAAATAAGGAAACAAAGTCCTTTCTTAATCTATAAGATATTGTTCTGCGGTAATTGTACAGTTTTTTGAAACTTGACAAAATAACATAATGGTCGACATTTGAAACAAAGATGTAGTTTGTCGTCAGGTTTTGGTCACACTTTCTTGCAATAACTAATTAATATATTACAATTAAAAAACGAAGCTGTTACCGCTTGCAGACTGGCCCGAGGTGCCCGCAGTACATTCAAGATGACGGGATGGACTGTGGGCTCACTAATAAAGATTTCTTTCGCTCTCCATTTTGGCTGAACTGCCTCTTGGGCACGTCCGCAAGGAGTAATACGGTAACTTTTTTCATATTCAATTATTCATTAGTTACTGCAAAAAGCATGACCAAACATACACGACAAAACTACATCTGTTCTTCAAAAAACTGACATTATTCCGTGCACAAAATCCTATAAATTGTAAGAAAACTGTTAGTTTCAATGTCGGATAATATTAGCCAGCTGCAGGTCTTCCGTCATGGACATACCTCAGTTTGGACAGAGCAATTTTAAATACTCGGCTGTTGAGGGGAAAGTTGTACAAGGTTCAATAAATAGTGTGAACAAATATACGTTAACTGCGTTATTGGAAACCCCCCCCCCAACAAAAAGTCGTTAAGATAGCTTATTTTATAGACTGGCTGAGGAAAATGGATGCTTAAGGCAGATTCTTGGGATAAGTATAAAATCCGTGTTAGCGTTCCAGTCCGACTACAATTTTCAGATGTAACTAGTCTCCGCTCATTAACGAAACTATGCACGTACGTAACATCAATCACAGTTTTTGAAATAGATGAGAATTTCGTCGTAGGGAGGACTAATCATATCATATTGAATGGAGAATCTTTGGCAATCAATGAGGAAGCCATTCTGAGAGTGCTCCAGGGAAGTTTGTTGGACATTTGCTGTTCTTGTTGTATGTATATTAGTTACCTTGGTGACAATATTAACATATAACGAATCACTGGCCTCGTAATGTCAGCAATTCGGTGATTCCGAATTAAAGGAGAGCTCATATCTGTGAAATTAAGCATATCTACTTTAATTTTCATTCATTTTACTTGTTGTAAAAACAACGTAGTGTGTGAAGTCTCGTTCTTGCCACTCTTTCGTCTCCAGGCCGCCACTCAGAAAGTATCTGTATAATTTATTCTGTGTAAATTGTTTTTAATAATTCACACAAGCAGTTTAAACATATTTTCATTCTTTGTCGAAGTACTCCATTCTTCTACTAATATTGTTTGAAGTATGTGTTTAAATATTCCCACTGATTAAGCCGTTGGAAATGGACGCTTTGGTGACGCGATTATCGCTTGCAATCAGAGCGCTGTCGGATGTTCATTTTCGTCTTTCACGACTCAAATCTGTACTCTACCTTTTATTTTACAAGATCCGACAGTCACCGCTTTTGTTAAGCAAATCATTCGTTGTATTGTAGTTTAATATAATGACAGTCTAATGGACAAGGTTTTTCCACTCTCCAATGACATCATCTGAGCGTGACCGTTAGAAGAATTTGAAAGTTCAAATAAACGAGTCTTTACTGGACGTTGCAGTATTTCAGAATGAACATTAATGAAAATTTATGCCTGTTGATGATCTTCTTATGCTCCTGTTGTCGTCAACACTTTTTCATTTTATTTATTTATTCCTTATTTTGTGGATACATTACAAAGCCAACCTCGGAATCTTCGCCGATGATACAGTTATGTGTAATCACGTACTCCCATAAAAAGTTGCACAGATAATCAGTCCATTCTGGATAAGGTTTCAAAGTAGTGCTTTAAATGTACAGAAATATAAAATGTACGCTTTGTGTCATATAACGAACATAATTAGTCACGGCTTGGATCGGCCAACACCGTTAGTCCAGAAAGTTCCGAGACTGATCTTATTCCTGGCTTTAATTGACTCAGCGCAGTAACCCACGGTGGCAGTTCCACATAAGAACTGTAAACTACTGATGTGGATTCTACTAATCAGTTGTGAACTAATGATGTTAGGTAATGGACGTGCGGCCGTAATGTGTCAACGTTGTTGCATTAAAAATCTCAAAGGTGCACTATATCTAACTCAAGCGTTCGATGCAGCCTCCGGAATATTTTAAAGGAGAGCAAAATGATAGCAAAGTTGGTCCTGCGCACCATGAATCCCGGGAGAAAACCGAATTGACAGTGTAAGGCTGCCGCAGTTAAACTGAAATGCAAAAGGTGAACCTTATTTGGAAAAGACAGGACTAGGGTATTTTTGATACGAATCTACCACAAAACGACGAAGCGCAGTAATTTACATGAATGGTCAACGATCTGGCGACATTAATCGATATTAAAACCAATCCGGAGAATGAGTTGAGTGAGATCCGAAAGAAGGGCTTTTCTAATGGTATCACGTGGTTTTATGAACGTCCATTGAGTTTTACCGCAGTGTGGAGGGGTGAAGGGGGTAGGGGGAAGAACACATGAAGCAATAACACCACCATCTTCACTTTTCTCTATTCCTTATTAATCCAGTCTCTAAACTTCTTCGATTCCTGTTTTATGAAAGAAAACTGGTACTAGAAAGTTTTTTAATTGTTTTCGAATCGTACCAAATGCGATTAAGAGCGGATACTGCACACATACAAAGAAGGGCAACAGGAATGGACATAGGTTGGTTTGACCTACGGAAGACTTTTATGGAGACCCTTAACTGAACTGGTGAACGCATGAAGGTAGTCGCAAACATCCCATTAAAGCCTAATATAGTGTTTGAAGAACCAACTTCGTGTGATGAATCTAGGAATATTTCACTTCCTTATCGATCACGAAGATTAGACTAATTACATCGTGCACTGAGGTGTTTAAGTATCATTATTCCCGTGCTCCATTCGTAAATGAAAGTTTACAATGTCCTAATAACTAGTACAATAGTACCCTCTGCCTGGGACTTCACAGTGGTTTGCAGACAACCGATACACCGAGCGAGGTGGCGCAGTGGTTAGCACACTGGACTCGCATTCGGGAGGACGACGGTTCAATCCCGTCTCCGGCCATCCTGATTTAGGTTTTCCGTGATTTCCCTAAATCGTTTCAGGCAAGTGCTGGGATGGTTCCTTTGAAAAGAACGGCCGATTTCCTTCCCAATCCTTCCCTAACCCGAGCTTGCGCTTCGTCTCTAATGACCTCGTTGTCGACGGGACGTTAAACACTAACCACCACCACCACAACCGATACAAAAGGGTTACATGTCAGCACCTTTTATTGTCCTTCAAAGTAGTCACCAGCGTTGTGTATAACCCGTTGCGAACGATGTGGAAGGCGTAGTGTACCGTTAGCAAAGCCTGTTTTGTTGAATGTTCGAATGTAGCGGTCTACTGCCTGTCGAATCTCCGGAACAGTTCCGAAGCGAATGCCGCGAAGTGGTTCCTTCATCCTCGGAATCAAATCAAAGTCAAAGGACTTACGTCCGGGTAGTATGGTGGATGGTACAGTACTTCCCAGTCCCATCGACCGAACAGAGCAGCCACAGCTTGCACTGTTTGCGCCCGCGCATTGTCGTGAAAAATGATGGGTGGGTTGTGCAGAAAGGGCAGCCGCTTCTTTCCCAAAGCTGGTCGCAGGTGATGCTCCAAAAACGAACAATAATACTGTGCATTGACGGTCAGCCGTGGAGGAACGTAATGCGTTAGCATAACACCATCACAGTCGTACACGAGAATCACCATGACTTTCAGCATACTGGTGCTCTGACGCACTTTCGAATTTCGCGGCGACCCATACTGATGTCATTCGTGCGACTGGCGTTTCAGTTTTGGCTTCGTGGCATTCGCTTCAGGACTGTTCCAGAGATTCGACAGGCAGTATTCCGCTTCATTCGCACCGTCGACAGAACAGGCTCTACAAACGGTATATTACGCGTTCCACATCGCTGGCAACTGGTTCTAAACAACGCTGGTCACTACTTTGAAGGAAAGTAACAGGTAAAAACATGTAACTCTTTCGTACTGGTTGTGAACAAATAGTTACCACTATTGAAGTTCCAACCCTCGTTTATATATACAGGGAAGATTAAAAGGAACATTGAAGTGTGATGATGGGAACACAGATTTGACATGGGGCCGCAATTTTAGGAATGAATTTCATTCAGGGCCGCCATATTGAAATCCGCCATTTTGGATTGAAGTCCTTTTTTTATAAATGGGAAGGGGGGGTGTATGACACATCAAATAACACTCATTTGAGCTCTGAAATCGAGTGGTGTAATTTGTTTTTGTCTATCTTGTACAGTTTAGAGGTTATTAATGTTCAAAGTTGGGAAATTTACCTTCATGCCGACTGCTACTACAGATGTTCTTCGTCTTGTCCATCCCGTGCAATCCACAACTGTAGTTGCCGCAACTACATTAATAACTTCTAAACTGTTAAAGATAGACAAAACTAATTATACCACTCAATTCCAGAGCTCAAATGAGTGTTATTTGATATGTCATTCACCCCCCCTTTCCATTTAAAAAAAATGGCTTGAATCCAAAACGGCGGATTTCAAGATCCCGGCATTGAATGACATTCACTCCAAAAGTTGCAGCCCAACATCTAACCTATTTTCCCATCATCACATTTCAATTTTCCCTTTGTTGTTGTTGTTGTTGTCTTCAGTCCTGAGACTGGTTTGATGCAGCTCTCCATGCTACTCTATCCTGTGCAAGCTGCTTCATCTCCCAGTACCTACTGCAACCTACATCCTTCTGAATCTGCTTAGTGTACTCATCTCTCGGTCTCCCTCTACGATTTTTACCCTCCACGCTGCCCTCCAATGCCTTCTTCTAGTCAAGTTGTGCCACAAACTTCTCTTCTCCCCAATCCTATTCAATACTTCCTCATTAGTTATGTGATCTACCCATTTAATCTTCAGCATTCTTCTGTAGCACCACATTTCGAAAGCTTCTATTCTCTTCTTGTCCAAACTATTTATCGTCCATGTTTCACTTCCATACATGGCTACACTCCAAAAAAATACTTTCAGAAACGACTTCCTGATACATAAATCTATATTCGATGTTAACAAATTTCTCTTCTTCAGAAACGCTTTCCTTGCCATTGCCAGTCTACATTTTATATCCTCTCTACTTCGACCATCATCAGTTATTTTACTTCCTAAATAGCAAAACTCCCTTCCTACTTTAAGTGTCTCATTTCCTAATCTAATTCCCTCAGCATCACCCGATTTACTTTGACTACATTCCATTATCCTCGTTTTGCTTTTGTTAATGTTCATCTTATATCCTCCTTTCAAGACACTGTCCATTCCGTTCAACTGCTCTTCCAAGTTCTTTGCCGTCTCTGACAGAATTACAATGTCATCGGCGAACCTCAAAGTTTTTACTTCGTCTCCATGAATTTTAATATCTACTCCAAATTTTTCTTTTGTTTCCTTTACTGCTTGCTCAATATACAGATTGAATAACATCGGGGAGAGGCTACAACCCTGTCTCACTCCTTTCCCAACCACTGCTTCCCTTTCATGCCCCTCGACTCTTATGACTGCCATCTGGTTTCTATACAAATTGTAAATAGCCTTTCGCTCCCTGTATTTTACCCCTGCCACCTTTAGAATTTGAAATAGAGTATTCCAGTCAATATTGTCAAAAGCTTTCTCTAAGTCTACAAATGCGAGAAACGTAGGTTTGCCTTTTCTTAATCTTTCTTCTAAGATAAGTCGTAAGGTCAGTATTGCCTCACGTGTTCCAACATTTCGACGGAATCCAAACTGATCCTCACCGAGGTCCGCATCTACCAGTTTTTCCATTCGTCTGTAAAGAATTCGCGTTAGTATTTTGCAGCCGTGGCTTATTAAACTGATAGTTCGGTAATTTTCACATCTGTCAGCACCTGCTTTCTTTGGGATTGGAATTATTATATTCTTCTTAAAGTCTGAGGGTATTTCGCCTGTCTCATACATCTTGCTCACCAGCTGGTAGAGTTTTGTCAGGACTGGTTCTCCCAAGGCCGTCAGTAGTTCTAATGGAATGTTGTCTACTCCAGGGGCCTTGTTTCGACTCAGGTCTTTCAGTGCTCTGTCAAACTCTTCACGCAGTATCGTATCTCCCATTTCGTCTTCATCTACATCCTCTTCCATTTCCATAATATTGTCCTCAAGTACATCGCCCTTGTATAAACCTTCTATATACTGCTTCTTCCTTTCTGCCTTCCCTTCTTTGCGTAGATCTGGGTTGCCCTCTGAGCTCTTGATATTCATACACGTGGTTCTCTTCTCTCCAAAGATCTCTTTAATTTTCCTGTAGGCAGTATCTATCTTACCCCTAGTGAGATAAGCTTCTACATCACTTTAATCTTCCAAATTATGAAGGCGTCCAAGGACTTTTGACTCACCATGCTTGTTTTATCTAAAGCTTTTCTGGTGTAAATGACACATTTACTCAGAAATCTGAAAATATTTTACGAAATAGATGACAAAATGTGCCTCTTAAAAATGTGTAGTTGTTTCGGATGTTGATACACTGCTTTTCTGCATATGGCTAAGATTCTGTCGGTCCAACCTTCCTTCGCGTGTGATATCGGAAGCGACAATCCCTCTCAAGAGCTGCGTCGGCGGCAGAAGTCGTTTCGGCGAAGTGTCGACGCAGGCAGCAGCGTGGAACGTGATGCGGGTAGCGAGGCTCCAGGCGAAGGGTTCCCGGGAGTACTGAGTGGCGGGCATCCGGGTGTGAAGGACGCCGCGTTCGTTATCGCTTCCCCGGCCGAACCTCTTCCAGCTGCTCCACTTCATAACACTCTCAACGCAGTCTCCTGATCGTCTGAAATAGATGACGCCCTGCGTCTGTTTGGCCTCTTGCGGTAGCTACTGAACTTGGAACCGTTTCATCTTCATCTTTGCCTAGGTGTGGCGTGTCGTCTTCCGGAGTCTTGGCTTTGCTCTGCCGCGATTGGTCCGTTTGCTTTTAAATTTCGGAGGGCGCTGAGTTCTGGGGAGAGACATGCTCACGGCAAGAGTATCGAGTGCTGATGGCGCACTGAGACGGGGAGTTTAGTTTCCGATTGTGTGGCAGCGCAATGTCGCAGGAAAAGCGGTATAACTTCCTGTGAACGCACGTGACTGCTACGAGCGTGTGTGCTCGGGAAGGCGGCAGTCGTTCTTGACCGGCTGTGAGATAAGGAAGCTCGGCGTGGCAACTATTGACGATGCGTGTCCCCGTTGCTATGGCGGAACCGGGGCGATTGACATAACTCCTGCAACCTGTCGCCGAATGCTTGTCTGCCTTCTGGATTAACGGTGAGAATTTCCTGACTTGATGTGTCTCACTCAATTTTTGCCCATGTCTTCGGGTGTGTTTTGCTCTAAGGTCGTGTGCCATGGTGTTTCTACATCTACATCCATACTCCGCAAGCCACGTGACGGTGTGTGGCGGAGGGTACCCTGAGTACCTCTATCGGTTTTCCCTTCTATTCCAATCTCGTATTTTTCGCGGAAAGAAGGATTGTCGGTATGCTTCTGTGTGGGCTCTAATCTCTCTGATTTTATCCTCATGGTCTCTTCGCGAGATATACGTAGGAGAGAGCAATATACTGCTTGACTCTTCGGTGAAGGTATGTTCTCGAAACTTTAACAAAAGCCCGTACCGAGCTACTGAGCGTCTCTCCTGCAGATTCTTCCACTGCACTTTATCTATCACCCCCGTAACGCTTTCGCCATTACTAAATTATCCTGTAACGAAGCGCGCAGCTCTCCGTTGGATCTTCTCTATCTCTTCTATTAACCCTATCTGGTACGGATCCCACACTGTTGAGCATTATTCAAGCACTGGGCGAACAAGCGTACTGTAACCCACTTCCTGTGTTTTCGGATTGCATTTCCTTAGGATTCTTCCAATGAATCTCAGTCTGGCATTTACCGACGATCAACTTTATATGATCATTCCATTTTAAATCACTCCTAATGCGTACTCCCAGATAATTTATGGAATTAACTGCTTCCAGTTGCTGACCTCCTATTTTGTAGCTAAATGATAAGGTAACTGTCTTTATACATATTCGCAGCACATTACACTTGTCTACATTGAGATTCAATTGCCATTCCCTGCTCCATGCGTCAATTCACTGCAGATCCTCCTGCATTTCAGTACAATTTTCCATTGTTACAACCTCTCGATTCACCACAGCATCATCTGCAAAAAGCCTCAGTGAACTACCGATGTCATCCACATGGTCATACATGTATATTGTGAATAGCAACGGTCCTATGACACTCCCCTGCGGCACACCTGAAATCACTCTTACTTCGGAAGACATCTCTCCATTGAGAATGACATGCTGCGTTCTGTTATCTAGGAACTCTTCAATCCATTCACACAATTGGTCTGATAGTCCATATGCTCTTATTTTGTTCATTAAACGACTGTGGGGAACTGTATCGAACGCCCTGCCGAAGTCAAGAAACACGGCATCTACCTGTGAACCCGTGTCTATGGCTCTCTGAGTTTCGTGGACGAATAGCGCGAGCTGGGTTTTACACGATCGTCTTTTTCGAAACCCATGCTGATTCCTACAGAATAGATTTCTAGTCTACAGAAAAGTAATTATACTCGAACATAATCCGTGTTCCAGAATTCTACAACTGGTCGACGCTAGTTTAGTAGGCTCAGGCGTGCCCGAATTGCCGATTCAGTGATCTGCTTTTATATTTTCAAGTGTAACTATCATTAGAAAAGAGTGTTAACTCTCTGTGCCTTAATAACTGAACCTAAAATATTATCTGTGTTTGAAATTTTATTCCGACCCAAGTGCAATAACGATCTTGTATTTAACAATTTTTTGAGTGGTATTATTATTTAGTACTGGCCGTCACATTTCCTAAATCGAAGATTTACGAAAGCCAGTGGGCGTCATTAACAGTTCCTGAATAGGTAGGCGTTATATTTTGAACCATGTGTTTCAAAGTTTAGTAATTTTTATTTTAGGTGTTATAGAAAGTTGCTGTCATGCCCTATGTGGGCGATTCGCCACGTTGGTGAAGTTTCTAGTTGTTCTGCTGGTCTGTGCCATATTGGTGAACCAGGCAATCCTATCACAGCTGATTGTAAATTTTTCCTGGTGGTGAGAAGCACGGGCTGGTATTAAGTGCTAACTCACTAACTTCAACCATTGCCAAATATTTATTACTAATGATACTCAGGCCCTTCAGGCCGAGTGGCGACATCGTTACTCTTTTTTTGGTTATTAATTTCATCTTGTTAGCTTGTTTCATTAAAAAAACCTTCGGTATATGAATTTGTGTTTTGGTCTTTACTGCCCTTTTGACGAAGCAAATTAAATGTTGGTTTCGCATCCTTGTAGCATGATCAAAACAGCATTTGTGGTTATATTTGATTGGCCCTTCTGGCCGAATGATTAAAGTCATTCCTTTCAGTAACGTATCGTATTGCTCAATAATTAATCAAGAGTGTTGGGTCCTTCAGACCGCGATATTACCGCGGTTGTCATTCTGACATTATAGTTGTGAATGTTCAGCGACCCTTCAGGCCAGGAGTTTAAAATATTTTATTGTGTTTTAGTGTTTTTTAATATTTAATAAAATTAATTTGGGTCTACGCTTTCACTCCCTGCAGCCTTTGAGCTGCTTACCTTACGTTTTGGTTAGGTTTTTCCATACCACGACGTATCAGAACTGAAATACACTAACATTCCAACTTACGCTACCACGCTTTACGCATATCCGTAGTTACACAGTTCGTCTATATGAGCGCTGCACCCCTCTTCCACCCTACTCGGCCCACGACAGGTTCGAAAGTCTTTCGTGTGGAATTGTTCTATTCATGGAGCTGTCTTGAGTGACAGAGTCTAACTGTGCCTTCCCAAAGAAGCAGAACTCACTTGTTTGAATGAAAAGAAAATCATTGTCTTTGGAATGTAAACTTAATATTATCAAAGACTTCGATTCAAGAATTAAAATTTGTAAATTGTCAAAGAATTTTGCTCTACCGGAATCTACTCTCAGAACAGTTATAAAAGGCAAAGGAAAAATTCTCGAAGCTGTGAAAAATGCTCAGTCTTTGAATTCTAGTATCATTCTTAAATGTCATGGTATGTTCATATTATGGTTTGATAATTAAGTACGAGTCAAAATTTGCCGTTCTAATCAGAACACTATGTCCCCGCAAGCTAAGCAGATGTTTGAAAGATAGAAGGAAGAAGCTGAGGAGGCGGATAAAGACGAAATGTTTAAATCTAATAACTGTTGGTTTAGCCAACCATTATCGTTGTAACAGGCATAGCATCACAGAAAACTGAGAGACGGCAAGGACTGCGTCGTCTATCCGGAAAAACTTGAGGCAATTATAGAAGACAATGGCTATACCGTCAAACTTTATTCAACGTAGATAAAGCTATTCTGTTCCAGAAGAACATGCATAAAATGACTTTGATTGCGTGTTAAGAGAAACTTTCCTTTTCCAGATTTTAAATCCGCCAAAGATAGATTGACAAAGACGATTGACGATAATGCAGCTGGTGATTTTAACCATTTTTCGTTCAGCATTCAGAAAATCGAAAAGCTTGAAAATTACATCTGTATATGGCTTGGCAATGATTTGGAAGTCGAATGCTAAGTCTTGGATGACAGATTCCCTACTTGAGGACTGGTTTATTAATTATTCCATACCTGAAGACGAAAGTTATTGTCGGTTTAAACACATCCCATTTAAATTGACGCCATTAATCGACAACGCAGCAGATCATCCTCTTCTTCTTCTGTCATGCATTAGGCTTTCCGTCAGCCTGTTGCAGCTACACCTGGTCCTTCAGTCGTTTTGCGGTTCTCCAATGCGTCTTTTACCTTGCGGAGTATATCGCCAAAAATGTAGTCGTTATCTTGATTTGTCCATTCGTAACAGATGGGGTTTCCCTTTTGGTCGGTATTCGTCAGTCTTATTGTTTATTTGGAAAATATTTAATTACTTCCTCATATCTGTTTTTCTCTTGTAGTCTAGCATGGTGTATACTGCTATGTGACTGAGGAATTTCATTTCATTGGATTGTAATCTTATATTATTTTTCTTTTTCATTACCCAAGTTTCGCTTCCATATAGTAATGTTGGTTCTGCCATAACTTTATAAAATTTTAAATATATTTCTGTTCGTACTTTACGATGGGAGGCTCTTCTGATAGAGCCATTAAAGTAGTTAAATTTCTAAATTTTATTTTTTTGATCTAGGTCTCCCCTGTACACAGCATAGTTCCTAGAAATTTGAATCTATCTACTTCCTCTATAATCTTTTTGTCTATAATTATTTTGATTCTTACTGGATTTTTCTACAGAAAGCCATGGCTTTTGTTTTTTTTATTGTTATTGACATATTACGTATCTGGCATGTTCGGGATGGTACTAGGCAGCCCACTGCAGTCCTTCTTCATTATTCGTAATTACCACTTGGTCGTCTGCGAATAACGAAGTCATAATGCAATCTTTCTGGTTTAAGTTATAGTTACAGTACTTCAGTTTCATGCTCCATTGCCATATAATGTCGTCAATGTATTTATTAAAAAGCAGTGGAGAGATTCTGCAACCATGTCGAACTCCTAAATTAATAACCTTTGTTGTTTTTTCATTATTTTCAATTCTTTGGATTCTTGTATTACCATAAATCTTTTGAACTACCTGCATAATGTGTATTTGTATACCTTTTCTTGTAAAAATTTCTCATTATAGCTATCCATTTACTTGATCAAAGGCCTTTACATAACCGACGAAACGGATATGTGTTTCTTTATTGTATTCCTTACGTTTTTCTATAATTCGCTGTAGCATAAAAATGCTGTCTGTACAGGTTCTCACTTTTCTGAATCCATTTTGTTCTCCTGACAGCAGGCTCTCCATTACGGGTTTCAGTCTTTCGGTTATTGTTCTAGCATAGACCTTATATGCTGTATTTGATAGTGATATCTTCTATAATTTTCTGGTTTTGATCTGTCTCCTGTTTTAAATATTGGTTTTATAAGCGAGATGGTCCATTCTTTTGGTATTTCTTTTGTTTTAAGTGCTACTGGAGAATATTTTATTACTTCTTTGTTTATACCATCGCGTCCTACTGCCTTTTGGTTCTTTGTATATTTGAGAGCATTTTCTATTTCTTGGAAGTCAAGATGATCTACATTTGTTTCAAGATCTGCATCATTTTCTGTATTCATTTCATCAGTCCACAAATCCTTGTAATAATGCACCCAGTCTTTGTTCTTTATTACATTGATATCTACCACATTATTTTCACTGTTACTCGAGTGTCTTACCATACAAACATGCTATGATGAAATTTAGGGCGAGGGCAAAAAAAAATTAACTCGTTAGACGACATTGCTGCGTTTTATGATACCTTCAACCTCACAATAACTTTGGTTTGCCTTGTTGCAAAGCATAATGCGGAAGTGTATTATAATTTATTGCATTGTTGAACATATTATTCAACATTTTTCTTAAAAATTACGTAATTATGTTTAGTCTTTGATCTCATTTGCACATTATTCTTCTGTATTTAAATGCAGAATTGCTTTTCGTCTTATATAAGTTTAACTTAAAAGGTTATTGCTTGGTCACACCTATTGCATCTTCGTAAGATGTTTTGAAAGCAGGTAGATTGCTGACGCCGTAGCAGACTCACTCTCATTGTGTTCCAGGCCAGCTGCTTCATGGTCTTATAACTTCCTCATTTCTTTTCATCCTTTTTGATATTTTCTTCTTCGTTCGATACTTGATATAACTTTTACTCACAGAATATATCGCAATCAGTTTGCCTTCCTTTTCTTGTCCAGGTTTACGAGAGTTCTTCGTTCCTTAACAACTCCTAATTCTTCACTGTTCTTCACTTTATCTGTTCTTTTCGTTTTCTCCATTCTCCTCCAAACCCGCATCTCCAAAGCTTCAGATTTCTCTCTTTCTCCCTATGTCAGTGTTCAGTTTTCACAGCAGTAAAGGTAATCACTCCACATAAAATATTTAATCAATCTTTTTGTTACCTCCAATTTCATTTTACTATATAATAAGATTTTATTTTTCTGGAAATGTTGTTGGGTCATTGGAATTCCAAGTTTTATTTCTTTTCCACTTGTCCAGTTAAAGTTAGCTTGTGCCCCATATCTGTCCACTGCGAAACCTGCTTCATTTGAGCTTCTGATATTTTCCTCTTCATATCTTTTTTGCCATGGATTCTAATCACGAAAATTTGTTTTTGGGCCTATTATTGCAATTCTTCACGTCTGAATAGTGTTCTTTGAAGAAATAGTGTTTTATCTCCAGGTAGTATTATATTATCTGCAATTCTGACGCAGTTGATCTTCCGTTTGCTGTGCTTGCTCCTTCCACCTGTACTTGTAGCGTCTTCATTAGCAAATCTACCTCATGCTGGGTGTTCCGAAGTACTGCATAAGCTAATTAAAACTGAATATCTCTTTAATTATAGCGTATAGAAACTAAAAGTCTTTAGTGTCGTACAAATTACGTTTCAACCTAAGCTCGTAGATTCTCAAAATGACCAACGTCCGCCGCAATCATCGGCGACAATGACTTAAAACAGCATACCAATTGTGTCGTTTGTAATAGAGGTGTCAGAGACTAGCTAACCGACGATGTGGCGCAGTGGTTAACACACTGAACTCGTATTCGATAGGACGACGGTTCAAACCCGCGTCTGGCCAGTCTGATTTGTGTTCCTGTGATATCCCCAAATCGCTCCAGGCAAATGCTGGGATGGTTCCTTTGAAAGGGGATGGCCGATTTCCTTCCCGTCCCTTGAAGTTAACAGAGCTCGTGCTCCGTCTGTAATGAGCATGATGTCGGCGGGACATTCAACCCTAAACTTGCTTCCTTCCTATGTAGGTTTTCTCAATTTACGCTGTTACATCATCTGTTGCTTGTGCTTTGGGACATACACTCCTGGAAATTGAAATACGAACACCGTGAATTCATTGTCCCAGGAAGGGGAAACTTTATTGACACATTCCTGGGGTCAGATACATCACATGATCACACTGACAGAACCACAGGCACATAGACACAGGCAACAGAGCATGCACAATGTCGGCACTAGTACAGTGTATATCCACCTTTCGCAGCAATGCAGGCTACTATTCCCCCATGGAGACAATCGTAGAGATGCTGGATGTACTCCTGTGAAACGGCTTGCCATGCCATTTCCACCTGACGCCTCAGTTGGACCAGCGTTCGTGCTGGACGTGCAGACCGCGTGAGACGACGCCTCATCCAGTCCCAAACATGCTCAATGGGGGACACATCCGGTGATATTGCTGGCCAGGGTAGTTGACTTACACCTTCTAGAGCACGTTGGGTGGCACGGGATACATGCGGACGTGCATTGTCCTGTTGGAACATCAAGTTTCCTTGCCGGACTAGGAATGGTAGAACAGTGTCCCTAATTTGCTGGGAAGTGGCGGTGCGGTCCGCTACGGCACTGCGTAGGATCCTACAGTCTTGGCGTGCATCCGTGCGTCGCTGCTGTCCGGTCCCAGGTCGACGGGCACGTGCACCTTCCGCCGACCACTGGCGACAACATCGATGTACTGTGGAGACCTCACGCCCCACGTGTTGAGCAATTCGGCGGTACGTTCACCCGGCCTCCCGCATGCCCACTATACGCCCTCGCTCAAAGTCCGTCAACTGCACATACGGTTCACGTCCACGCTGTCGCGGCATGCTACCAGTGTTAAAGACTGCGATGGAGCTCCGTATGCCACGGAGAACTGGCTGACACTGACGGCGGCGGTGCACAAATGCTGCGCAGCTAGCGCCATTCGACGGCCAACACCGCGGTTCCTGGTGTGTCCGCTGTGCCGTGCGTGTGATCATTGCTTGTACAGCCCTCTCGCAGTGTCCGGAGCAAGTATGGTAGGTCTGACACACCGGTGTCAAGGTGTTCTTTTTTCCATATCCAGGAGTGTATATTATTCTCTTTATTGTACTCTAGTGACAAATGTCTACAGAGGGTGAATCCGGTGACTGAGCTGGATAGGTTACAGAACTTCCTCATCGTCCTGTGCATCTCTAAGTCAATGTCTGACTGGAAAATACTGTCACATCAACATAAAAGTGAGGCGGTGCCCCATCCTGTTGAATGTAATAACCATGTCGTTAAGACTTGGAGTTCTAATGTGCCACATTTCAAGGCCAGAGTCACCGGTAGCAGTCGCTTCAGAGAAGTACAGATTGATTAACCTTCGAGACCACAGACAACATCGGACTAATACTCCTGGTAGATTAACATGTATTTCAACAGTAATGCATGAATTTTCGTTGGCGCAGTACGCGTAATTTGGCATTTCATTATTCAGTTAAGCTTAAAGGTCTCATCATCCGATCAAAACATTACATCTTACAAAGTTCATATTCTTCACACACATTCATGAACTACTTACAAAATTTGGTTCGTCATGTTTACGACCAGTCATACAACAAAATGGAGACTCTGACAGTGGAATACGTCTACTGGTGTTGTTGTTACTAAGAATGTAGGAAAATTAAAGAGACCTTTGGAGAAAAGAGAGCCACTTGTATGAATATCAAGAGCTCAGATGGAAACCCAGTTCTAAGCAAAGAAGGGAAAGCAGAAAGATGTAAGGAGTATATAGAGGCTCTATAAAAAGGCGACGTACTTGAGGACAATATTATGGAAATGGAAGAGGATGTAGATGAAGATGAAATGGGATATACGATACTGCGTAAAGAGTTTGACAGAGCACCGAAAGATCTGAGTCGAAACAAAGCCCCGGTAGTAGACAAAATTCCATTGGAACTACTGACGGCCTTGGGAGAGCCAGTCCTGACAAAACTCTACCAACTAGTGGGCAAGATGTATGAGACAGGCGAAATACCCTCAGACTTCAAGAAGAATATAATAATTCCGATCCCAAAGAAAGAATGTGCCGATACATGTGAAAATTACCGAACAATCAGTTTAATAAGTCACGGATGCAAAATACTAACGCGTATTCTCTGCAGACGAACGGAAAAACTAGTAGAAAGCCGACCTCGGCGAAGATCAGTTTGGATTCCGCAGAAATGTTGGAATACGTGAGGCAATACTGACTCTACGATTTATCTTAGAAAATAGATTAAGGAAAGCAAACCTACATTTCTAGCATTTGTAGACATAGAGAAAGTTTTTGACAATGTTGACCGGAATACACTCTTTCAAATTCTAAAGGTGGCAGGTTTAAAATACAGGGAGCGAAAGGTTATTTACAATTTGTACAGAAACCAGATGGCAGTTATAAGAGGCGATGGGCATGAAAGGGAAGCAGCGGTTGGGAAGGGAGTGAGACAGGGTTGTAGCCTGTCCCCGATGTTATTCAAACTGTATATTCAGCAAGCAGTAAAGGAAACAAACGAAAAATTCGGCGTAGGTTTTAAAGTTTATGAGGAAGAAATAAAAACTGTGAGGTTCGCCTATGACATTATAATTCTATCAGAGACAGCAAAGGACTTGGAAGAGCATTTGAACGGAATGGACAGTGTCTTGAAAGGAGGATATAAGATGAACATCAACAAAAGCAAAAGGAGGATAATGGAATGTAGTCGAATTAAGTCGGATGATGCTTATGGATTTAGATTAGGAAATGAGACACTTAAAGTAGTGATGGAGTTTTGCTATTTGGGAAGCAAAATAACTGATGATGGTCGAAGTAGAGAGTATATAAAATGTAGACTGGCAATGGCAAGGAAAGCGTTTCTGAAGATGAGGAATTTGTTAACATCGAGTATAGATTTAAGTGTTAGGAAGTCGTTTCTGAAAGTATTTGTATGGAGTGTAGCCATGTATGGAAGTGAAACATGGACGATAAATAGTTTGGACAATAAGAGAATAGAAGCTTTCGAAATGTGGTGCTACAGAAAATGCTGAAGATTAGATGGGTAGATCATATAACTAATGAGGAGGTATTGAATATAATTGGGGAGAAGAGGAGTTTGTGGCACAACTTGACAAGAAGAAGGGACCGGTTGGTAGGGCATGTTCTGAGGCATCAAGGGATCACAAATTTAGCATTGGAATGCAGCGTGGAGGGTAAAAATCGTAGAGGGAGACCAAGAGACGAATACACTAAGCAGATTCAGAAGGATGTAGGTTGCAGTAAGTACTGGGAGATGATGAAGCTCGCACAGGATAGAGTAGCATGGAGAGCTACATCAAATCTGTATCAGAACTGAAGACAACAACAAACAAGAAAGGGCGGTAGTATGGAACAAAACAAGAAAAAAGTCTAGTTAACTTGGGCTGTAAGGTGCACACTATAACAGGTATGAGTTATGAGCACTTGTTCATCTTCGACACTGTGAAAAATACCTATTCTACAAACAGCAGTTAGTATGGACCAAAACAAGGGAAAATGTCCTGTAAACGTGGGTTCTAAAATGGGTGCTTAAAGAGCTATGACCATTTGTTCGTTTTCATTATTGTGAAGCTCGTATGCAGAACCAGTGTCCATGGCTTTTAAGATAGGCATTTTAGACATCAGCAAAGCTATCCCTGTGTAGTCAGGGGGCTAAAACCAACAGGGCACATGGCGGCCCCACCACAACGGACTGGCTACTGTGCTGGATATGCAGTGCAAAGAATTCCGTGGTAATCGTCGTCGCAGAAAACGACACTGCATGGTGGGTGGAGGAAATCGCACCCAGGACAGGACGGTGTCTTTGCTCAAGAGATGGAGGATTGGCTCGCTCTTGAGGAAAAATTTGGAAAATGGAGGTCAAATCCTACAGCGGACCATCACATAAACGCCGAAATGTGCCAGACTCCTTTTAGTCATCTCTTACGCCAGTCAGGACTACCGCGGGCCTGTTCTAACACCCGGGCTGGCACGGGGAGAAATTGTGTCCGGAAATGCACGGTTTCCGTGCTAGAGTCTATTTATTCAATCGTACTTTGATACTGAGACTGCTGTCTAATACGCACTGTGCGCTGCAGCCACGGTTACAGTATGCGTGATTTCCTCCTAGAGGGTCGTACTGTTCCTCATACATCATGCCCTAGCACCCTCCCCTGCCACAGTAATTGGTAATGTTGTGTCCGATTCACTTCCTTCGCTGCATTGGCTATGTAGTGGACGTGATACAGTGTTTGTACACTTTGTTTCCGTATTCGAATCTAGAGCTTGCAGACATGGTGTTTATTTACGGAGAGTCAAATGGGAACGAGTGGCGGGCAGTAAGATTGTATCAGAAGAGTATCCCCGTCGAGAACTACCGCAGCACAGTTTGCGACAATGTTTCACCGTTTGTCTGAGACACTGTCGTTTCAGGAAGAGGGAAATCATGAAAAACGTACACGACATGTTCGGACACCAGACCTGTGGGAAAGTGTGATTAACACTACCAGGCAGTGGGCCCGCCAGTAAAGGGTAGGCCAGACAACGATATGTATCACTCTTCATGACAGTTGCTACTACCCTTATCACTTACAGCGGGTTCAGATCTTACTAGCGAAAGACTTTCCAACATTGAGAACAGTTTTGTCATTGGTTTCTTCACCAGGCAGCCACGGTTACGGGATTTGTGTCATCCATCATATTCAAAGATGATCCCACCTCATTACAGTCTTCTGTGGAATAGTATGCAGAGCCCCATTGTGTGGTGACAGCGAGTCATCAGCATCGGTGCAGCCGGAATGTGTGGGCCAGGATAATCGGCGTCCGTATTTTGGGACCAGTCGTCTTTCCATGTCGCTTTACAGGCCGAAACTACGGGTGTTTCTTGCAGGTAAATTTGCTCCACTGCTGGGAGAAGTGCCATTGGTGGTACATAGGGTTACGTGGCTGCTACATGGTGGTGCTCCAGCCCACTTGGACGTTAACATCCGGAAGCATCTCAATAGTGTCTCCCCTGGTTGATGGATCGGACAATGGGGTCCAGTTACACCGCTACTCGTTCATGAGGTTTCAACCTTTGCAATTTCTGGCTATGGGCTATCTCAAAATTATCATTTATGGAGAACCCATTCCAGATGTGGAGATCGTGGAGTAGCGTATTCATGCTGACTTTGATACTGTTCGTATGAAGCCTTGCCAATGTGTGCGTGTGACAAAGAGGCTTACACACACGCGTTGTGGCACGTGGAAACCATTTACATCAAATACTGTAACTATGGCGGCATGGTACAGCCCGTTTTAGACCGCAGTCTATGATTGAATAAATGTTCTCTAGTACGGAAACCTGAAACCCTGCATTTCGCGACATAAGATCATTATACCTTCTTTTTCTCTATCCTCTCGTCGATCAATCCCTAGAGTTGGTGCACGGTGGAGAAAAGCATACTGTATACAAAAACAGTTTCATTCATGTGCTTTAGTCTGATGTTTAGTGCACCATTGAGTGTAACTTGCTTGACCAGCCATAATGATGTGTAACTTATATCATTATATCATTATACCTTCTTTTTCTCTATCCTCTCGTCGATCAATCACTAGAGTTGGTACAAGGTGGAAAAAATCATACTGTATAGAAAAACAGTATCATTTATCTGCTTTAGTGTGATGTTTAGTGCACCATTGAGTATAAGTTGCTTGGCCAGCCATAATGATGTGTAACTTATATTTTGAAGTCCCTCGGTATCACAGCTGCAACAGCTGCTTATAGATTATCATATAATCATCTTCATTGTATTGCCAAGTGTATCTTCCACACAGCGAGAGGAGTTTCTTTACTGGGTGGTGAAACTGCTTAATTGTCTTACCTCATCACGGTGAACTACGACCCTTCTTGCTGTGACGCGTTACGTCCCCTTTGACATTTCCTTGAAGGTCGTCTTCCAGAGCAGAGCAGCCAATCTCTCAGCTAAACTGTATTCAATTTTGTCACAAGACGCCTTCTTCCAGTTCCGTAGAACTGTTCCCTGCTCCTGCAAACATGACAGACGAAGCGCCACTCTAATCCCTCCTTCTCTTATTTCTATTAAGCTCTTCTTTCTGTTCGTAATTACTGTCGGCCGTGAACAGTAGCACAGTAGCCTAACTGGATGTCCTCCCTCGCCCTCCAGTGCCAGAACGGGAAGTAGCGAAAACAAATTCAAATGCAGGTGGTGTTATAGACTACGAATGCTAAATTAGACCGTTGCTGTGATTAAGTCAGGTGGTAACACACCGAAAAATTGTTGGCTGCAATTATATTCCATTTCATACATTATATTTAATTAGATTTTTCGCAAAGAGTGTTACAACACACCAAGATGCAAGAGGAGAAACGCATGGATGATGAACGCATACGGGTGTGCCGGCAGCCTGGTGAACATTTCAGCTCCACACACGCTGTCGCACTACACGCAACCCGCACAGCTGATACAATCGTCTGGGGCCATAACCTTCTAACTGAGATACGTGCACCTTTAACGGGGCAGCATTTTGCTGATTACGTTCTTCATCCTCTTCGGGGACCTTCCATGCTCGGTCTATCAGCGGCACTTAAAGTAAGACAATATTCTTACGCGTACAGCTAGAGTTGCCCAACATTCATATTCCGACTCTTCCACGACAGGCCCGTTCCTGGGCGCTTGTCCTCTATGAGTGCGACCAGCTGAAACGACAGGTGCCGCCGTGTCACTCTATACATGATTTGGAGGCGGCTGTTTCAGATTTGCGTGTCTGTCTGCTTCAGGACAACATCAAACGTCTAACCAGCCCGATGTTGGTTTGTGTTGTAGCATGCATTAGAGCAGAAGGTGGTCCACTTACTTATTTATGTTGTCTATTTGTGCTCACGGTATTTGTTTACAGGTCCTGATTTTGCAGTAAAGTGAATCCTTTATCCGTATCGTAATGCCTAATAAATTTCGTTTTATCCGTTGGTGCCCTCGTGGTGCGCTATTCTAAATGTTCATGAATGTATATAAGCGAAGCAGAGGCCAATAAGGAATCGTTATAGACATTATATGCCCTGTTGATTGCAAACGAGTATCTCCGAAACTATGAAGGTGGGCAGCTGTACTCATCCAGCAGTTAAACAAGATGAAGCCATAACGTTGCATCTTTTTCATTGTTTTTGGCCTCCCAGGTCACCAGGGCTCACACTTTGCGATTTTCTTATGCGGACGGTTCTGATAAAAAGTTAAATGATCGAAATAAGAACAAAACGCTATTAGTCTTTAACGTAGACCATGTGACCCTTACACCAAAATACTCAAAAAATACCGCTGAACCGGTTCTGACGTTCTGTCGTGTTCAGTAGGTATACACATTCACAACTGGCCCAGTAGACATGTTAATCACTGATTTTCAGGAGTGTTAGGTATTTTGCACCAGGTCCTGTCCTGATTACATGGCTAGTGGCTTTTCATGCGTTTGCCCCCCGTTTCCAAGAAAAATCGATGATGGAATTTTATGCTTACAACCTACACTGTAACGTTAGCAGTGTTTTGCGCAATCGAGTGTAGCGGAGCGCCTAAGGTTCACTGCTACCACGCAGGCGATACGGGCACATATCCTACCATTGTCCTTTTTTTTATCACTTTCGTCACACGGAATATCATAACATAGATTATGTCTTGCAGTATTGTTCGAAAGCCGTGACTTTCTCCATAGTAGTTCCAATAATAAATCAATTATTACAGCAAACTTTTTTTTCAAATGGGTATTCCATTCGTTGCAGAATAGATCACAGGAACATGTTACCTCCTATCAGATCGAAGCAGATTTCCAGATAGGTTTTGTCGCAGAAGCGACCGAAACACAAATTAGTAGAGCATCAGGCTTGTTTAATAAAAGCTTCTGCCTTGCAGACTCAAGGATTTTTCAGAAGTGAATCCGAAAAGTGCAATTCGTCTAAATTCTAAAATATTGCTATCTCTTCGATCAACTTTAATGCGGACCACATTTTATCATTACTCTGAAGATAGAAGCACTAAAATGCTGCAGAGTGAAAAATGCGTTTTTATGGAATCTTCTCTTGAAGCCTTTATTTCTATGTCTCTAACAAGTTAGGAGAGTTTTGCATTTTTTTCGTCAAAATTTTGAACTACATTGAAAAACGAACATCATTGGCAAGGTGCTGTACAATTGGGTGGGATTTTACGTTGCACGGGCAAACTCTGTCTTTTATCTACAAAGATCTGTATTTGATCTACCAGTCCTCCCCATGAATCAATAACTTATATAAATTTTTCTTATCCCACATAGCCGGCCATCGGTGGCCGAGCGGTTCAAGGCGCTTCAGTCTGGAACCGCGCGATAGCTACGGTCGCAGGTTCGAATACTGCCTCGGGCATGGATGTGTATGATGTCCTTAGGTTAGTTAGGTTCAGGTAGTTCTAAGTTCTAGGGAACTGATGACCTGAGACGTTAAGTCCCATATTGCTTAGAGCCATTTGAACCATTTTTTATCCCACATACAGAAGACTAACATATTTTAAAAGTTATTCGTACAGCATTTTGGTATACTTCCGTGAACTATTGCAGGTCACAATTACAGTTTCTAATCTGTGACCCAACTTGTCAACTCTCTTTGGAAAAAGGTCGACTAAATTTTCCAAATGATTCTTGCATAGACAAGAAAACGTATATGAATGTCTTTCCCTATGTGACTATAATATATGGTGCTGTGAAGTAATGACAGATTTTGTTAAGACCTTTTTCCTGCACAGCGCGGTTGTTGCTCCTTGTTCCGAAATAGGTCTAGTATAGGTCGACTGGTACTAACAGACGGTTTGATTAGTATTTATTACATACTCGAGATAAAAAGTGCATATGAGTATTTTTGTCTTTATGTGGAATGACATACTGTTTAATGACACTGTGCATAATGAAAATGAAGAAGATAAATGACACGAGTAGCTGTTGTGAAATAACGGGCACCCTGAAAATATTCTAAGTTTGGAGTTGGGGTGGCCGCATGTGCCGCTCGGCAAGCAGGACCTCGTCAGCAACCGCATGGTGCCAAACATTAGCTGGAGCAAGAGGGGTAGCCTCAGCGCATGGTCCAGGCCGACCACGTGGTGTGGAATCCCAGTGCCGAGGACTGTGCTCTGTGTCGATGAAGGAGATTTGTGTGCCGGGAGTGCCGAAGATGGCGGACTTTGTGAAACCATAATGGCAGACATTTCATAGATCATGTAGAAATTAATAATAGCCAGAAGAATCATGATACCTTAAAAAGAAACGTGTACATTACCATTATTTGCACGACGATTGCCCACCGGTGTGGTCGTGCGGTTCTAGGCGCTTCAGTTTGGAACCGCGTGGTCGCTACGGTCGCAGGTTTGAATCCTGCCTCGGGCATGGACGTATGTGATGTCCTTAGGTTACTTAGGTTTAAGTAGTTGTAAGTTCTAGGGGACTGATGACCTCAGAAGTTAAGTCCCATGGTGCTCAGAGCCATTTGAACCATTTTTTTGCACGACGATTTTGATGGTGTAGTCAGATTTTCAGTATCTTTATAAGATTCAAGTTTAGTGTCTGACTATAAATCATACAAGTAAGACTCAGAAACGAATTTCCAAAATCTAAACGGTTCATCAGATTTTATCGATCGACGTGTCTTTAGAAAGTTATTAGTGTAAACCTAAATTGGTATGAATTACAAACATGTAACCTCAATAGTACATGCGTTATTGGAGGTCAAATTGGGTGATTACTACAGATCGTGATAGGCCATAAATACTCCACAGTTACACAAGTAAATGGAATAATTGTCTATGTCTTTGTTTATATCCGATATAGACGATTCATAAAGAAATTGGTCATTTGTTTCTATTCATCTGATATACACTCCTGGAAATGTAAAAAAGAACACATTGACACCGGTGTGTCAGACCCACCATACTTGCTCCGGACACTGCGAGAGGGCTGTACAAGCAATGATCACACGGACGGCACAGCTGACACACCAGGAACCCCGGTGTTGGCCGTCGAATGGCGCTGGCTGCGCAGCATTTGTGCACCGCCGCCGTCAGTGTCAGCCAGTTTGCCGTGGCATACGGAGCTCCATCGCAGTCTTTAACACTGGTAGCATGCCGCGACAGCGTGGACGTGAACCGTATGTGCAGCTGACGGACTTTGAGCGAGGGCGTATGGTGGGCATGCGGGAGGCCGGATGGACGTACCGCCGGATTGCTCAACACGTGGGGCGTGAGGTCTAGACAGTACATCGATGTTGTCGCCAGTGGTCGGCGGAAGGTGCACGTGCGCGTCGACCTGGGACCGAACCGCAGCGACGCACGGATGCACGCCAAGACTGTAGGATCCTACGCAGTGCCGTAGGGGACCGCACCGCGACTTCCCAGCAAATTAGGGACACTGTTGCTCCTGGGGTATCTTCGAGGACCATTCACAACCGTCTCCATGAAGCTGGGCTACGGTCCCGCACACCGTTAGGCCGTCTTCCGCTCACGCCCCAACATCGTGCAGCCCGCCTCCAGTGGTGTCGCGACAGGCGTGAATGGTGGGACGAATGGACACGTGTGGTCTTCAGCGATGAGAGTCGCTTCTGCCTTGGTGCCAATGACGGTCGTATGCGTGTTTGGCGCCGTGCAGGTGAGCGCCACAACCAAGACTGCATACGACCGAGGCACACAGGGTCAACACCCGGCATCAAGGTGTGGGGAGCGATCTCCTACACTGGCCGTACACCTCTGGTGATCGTCGAGGGGACACTGAATAGTGCACGGTACATCCAAACCGTCATCGAAACCATCGTTCTACCATTCCTAGACCGGCAAGGGAACTTTCTGTTCCAACAGGACAATGCACGTCCGCATGTATCCCGTGCCACCCAACGTGCTCTAGAAGGTGTAAGTCAACTACCCTGGCCAGCAAGATCTCCGGATCTGTCCCCCATTGAGCAAGTTTGGGACTGGATGAAGCGTCGTCTCACGCGGTCTGCACGTCCAGCACGAACGCTGGTCCAACTGAGGCGCCAGGTGGAATTGGCATGGCAAGCCGTTCCACAGGACTACATCCAGCATCTCTACGATCGTCTCCATGGGAGAATAGCAGCCTGCATTGCTGCGAAAGGTGGATATACACTGTACTAGTGCCGACATTGTGCATGCTCTGTTGCCTGTGTCTATGTGCGTGTGGTTCTGTCAGTGTGATGATGTGATGTATCTGACCCCAGGAATGTGTCAATAAAGTTTCCCCTTCCTGGGACAATGAATTCTCGGTGTTCTTATTTCAATTTCCAGGGGTGTATGTTTATTTAATTCATGTACTTAATAATGTGTGTTAGAGCGTGTTTATGGTCCATCTGTAGGAATATTTACTTAATTTCAAGTTATTTAAATCCAGTATTTCGTATGTGTTTCAATATGTTTGTGAGTGTGTGTTGACTTGGAAACATGGCGGGAGCCCTTAAGCCAATCACTGCGCTCGTTGCTATGGTAGGCGACTACCGAAGTCGATGGAGAGACTGTATGGGAGTGGGGGAGGAGCTTGGGGAGCGCGCAGGAAACGGGGAGTGCTGGACGTGAAGGCGCAATGGATGGTCATGGGAAACTCTTGTTTAGTTTTGAGCAGTTTGCGCGTAGTTGTGCACTGGTAAGATTTCCCTGGCTTCTGCATTGAAGATGTAGTATGTGTTTAGAAGTGATTATCTCGTGAGCTGTGTTGTTGTGCATAACTAATTATGTGAAGTGGGAATCTATTGTTTCCGTATTATTCAGCTTACATTTTATTTAATTGCTGGACAATCGACACCAATAAGTGTTTTGCAGTAATATACAGCATTCTTAAAGGTACTCCTGCTATCGTATTCATCATTTAAAGTCGTTAAGAATAGTACCTGCAGATTGTATTTTATTACAACCTTTCATTTATAAATTTCTATGTTACATGGAAAATCCGCAATCGCCGAGTGATAGGAACCTTTGACCATTCGATTCATGTGTATATTCATATTGTATGGGGTAGACTCAGCAGTATTTGTCTTGTAATGGGGCAACTTCGTATCCCAGCCCCTAGACAACGAAATCAGCCAAACCGTTTAATATTTGAAGTCTGAGTCAGAGCGCTCGTAGTTGGGGGCCATTACTATTTAGAAACCTGCACTGTGAATATTAGCCTTTGGGTTGCTGTCGCTTGGTCGAAGAAATAGTACCTTCACAGTTATAGATTATTCGCATGAAACGTGAATAGCGATTTTCTCTGATACAGGGCCGTCGCATGAAAAGCCGCTAGCCACTTGCTCACGACCAGTACTTCTAGAGCATCAATATCCGTCTCATCGTGACATTGTCAGCGTATGCTTCATCTTCCGTTCGAGGCATTGGTAAGCAATCTAATCAAAACTGTCCGCAATCCCCTATGTTATGCGGAATTCACAACTAGACCCCCAGTAGAAACGTAGTGGGGAGTACTGTGTTACTAATAGAGAAGGAGTAAGTCCATAGCAGATGATTGTGAAGTGGGAACGCGATGGGCCATCCACAGCTATACCAAGACCAGGCTGAACTTATGTACTGACGGAAAGGGACCGTCGAAGTTTGCGGAGGGTGCTTTGTAAAAGATTGCACGAAAAAAAGGGAGTTATTACTGGTGAGTTCAAAAGTGCTACAAACAATCGAACTAGCACAATGACTGTGCGTATCGACTTAAGAAGAATGGTGTACAGTGAGCGAGCAACTGTCCATAGGACACAATTTTCTGTAGTGCTAACCGCCGGTAGGTGTTCCGTAAAGAGGGACGCCAATGGACAAGTGATTTGGAGCGATGAATCGCGCTGTACCCTGTAGCAACATGATGCAAGGGGTTTGGATTTGGTGAAGGCCTGGAGAACGTTACCGACCATCAGTGAAAAGCAGAGGATGTGTTGTTATGGTATAGTGGAGTTTCTCTTGATTAGGGTGTGTTCCTCTTCTTGCACTCCAGAAAACTCTTAATGCCGAAGGATATGAACACATTTTACAGCAATGTGTTCACCATACGTTAGAAAAACAGTCCGCAGGTGATGACTGTATCAGCGTGGCAGCACACCTTGCCGTAAAACAGCATCAGCGAAGCATATCGTGGCCTAGCAGGTGGCGTTGCTACCTTTGAATCACAGGGTCCCGGTTCGAATCCCGGTCGGGTTGCGGACTTTCTCTGCCCGGGGACTGTGTATTTGTGATATCCTCGTCATTTTATCGTCATCCTCATCATTCGTGACGGTGGCTAGACTGGATTTTGAACAAAATTGGACTGTGAAAAAATTTGGACTTTGTACGGGCGCTGATGACCGCGCAGTTGAGCGCTCCACAAACCAAACATCTTCATTGTCGCCATCAGCGAGGCAATGGTTTGCGTACAATAACGTTCCTGAAACAGACTGGCCTACTCAGAGTCCCGACCTGAACGCAATGGAACACCTTCGGCACGTATTACAACGTCGAATTTGCTCCAAACCCCAGCGTCCGACATCACTGCCTTCTGTGATTTCGGCTCTTGGGGAAGTATGGGATGTTATTCCTCCACATTGTCCCATAAAATGTTCAAGCCTTCACTCATCTGCCAGAACATTATGACCACTGACCTACCAGCGACATAAATCAGCCACGTGATGGCAATGTCACCTGCACGGTGCATGTACACACCTGGAAATTGAAATAAGAACACCGTGAATTCATTGTCCCAGGAAGGGGAAACTTTATTGTCACATTCCTGGGGTCAAATACATCACATGATCACACTCACAGAACCACAGGCACATAGACACAGGCAACAGAGCATGCACAATGTCGGCACTAGTACAGTGTATATCCACCTTTCGCAGCAATGCAGGCTGCTATTCTCCCATGGAGACGATCGTAGAGATGCTGGATGTAGTCCTGTGGAATGGCTTGCCATGACATTTCCACCTGGCACCTCAGTTGGACCAGCGTTCGTGCTGGACGTGCACACCACGTAAGACGACGCTTCATCCAGTCCCAAACATGCTCAGTGGGGGACAGATCCGGAGATCTTGCTGGCCAGGGTAGTTGACTTACACCTTCTAGAGCACGTTGGGTGGCACGGGATACATGCGGACGTGCATTGTCCTGTTGGAACAGCAAGTTCCCTTGCCGGTCTAGGAATGGTAGAACGATGGGTTCGATGACGGTTTGGATGTACCGTGCACTATTCAGTGTCCCCTCGACGATCACCAGAGGTGTACGGCCAGTGTAGGAGATCGCTCCCCACACCATGATGCCGGGTGTTGGCCCTGTGTGCCTCGGTCGTATGCATTCCTGATTGTGGCGCTCACCTGCACGGCGCCAAACACGCATACGACCATCATTGGCACCAAGGCAGAAGCGACTCTCATCGCTGAAGACGACACGTCTCCATTCGTCCCTCCATTCACGCCTGTCGCGACACCACTGGAGGCGGGCTGCACGATGTTGGGGCGTGAGCGGAAGACGGCCTAACGGTGTGCGGGACCGTAGCCCAGCTCCATGGAGACGGTTGCGAATGGTCCTCGCCGATACCCCAGGAGCAACAGTGTCCCTAATTTGCTGGGAAGTGGCGGTTCGGTCCCCTAAGGCACTGCGTAGGATCCTATGGTCTTGGCGTGCATCCGTGCGTTGCAGGTCGACGGGCACGTGCAACTTCCGCCGACCACTGGCGACAACTTCGATGTACTGTGGAGACCTCACGCCCCACGTGTTGAGCAATTCAGCGGTACGTCCACCCGGCCTCCCGTATGCCCACTATACGCCCTCGCTCAAAGTCCGTCAACTGCACATATGGTTCACGTCCACGCTGTCGCGGCATGCTACCAGTGTTAAAGACTGCGACGGAGCTCCGTATGCTACGGCAAACTGGCTGACACAGACGGCTGCGGTGCACAAATGCTGCGCAGCTAGTGCCATTCGACGGCCAACACCGCGTTTCCTGGTGTGTCCGCTGTGCCGTGCGTGTGATCATTGCTTGTACAGCCCTCTCGCAGTGTCCGGAGCAAGTATGGTGGGTCTGACACACCGGTGTCACTGTGTTCTTTTTTCCATTTCCAGGAGTGTATTATCAGTGATTGCGCTATCCCTGTGCAGAATGAGGAAGACGCGCGATTTGCCTGACTTTGATGGGGGGCTGATTGTCATGGCCCGTAGGCTGGACACGAGTATTTCGGGCACTGCGCGACTCAGGAAATGTAGTCAACAAGAGAAGTAGCCTACAAAATCTCTTTCGACCAATATCTGAATGCTGCTCGTCAGTATCGGATCTGTACCAGATGAGACTGATGGAGAAAATAGAGAAGATCCAAAGAAGAGCAGTAAGTTTCGTACCAGGTTCGCTTATAAGCGCAAATGCATCACGGTAGTGATCAGAAAACTGCAGTGGCAAATGCTACAAGGGAGGTTTTCTGCATCCCTGTATGGTGTACAGTTGCACTGCTAAAATTTCTGCAGCGTACGTTCCTAGAAGATCTTAGTACGAAGTGCTCTAATTCAAAAGTATGTAAGACGGATATGTAGTCTTTCGCCCCAACCTACACATCGAAGAAGCAACGATGGAAATAAAAGAAAGGCTCAAGAGTGGTACTGAAATTCAAGGTGAATGGATATAGTGACAAGGTTCGCTGGTGACATTGTTAACCTGAATGAAAGAACTACAGGACCTGCAGAATGGGATGAACAGTTTAATCATTACAAAATACGGATTGAGAATAAACGGAAGAAAGATGAAAGTAATGAGAAGTGTCAGATATGAGAACAGTGAGAAACTAAACATTAGGATTGATAATCACAAGAATTCTGCTAACTAGGGAGCAAAATAACACATAAAGGTCGGAGCACCGAGGACGTAAGAGGCAGACTAGCACTGTCAAAAAGGGCATTCAAGGGCAGGAGAAGTCTACTACTATCGAACGTTGCCCTTAATTTTCGGAAGAAATTTCTGAGAAGGTACATTTGGAGCCCAGCACTGTATGGTAATGAAACATGGACTGGGCGAAAACCGGAATAGAAGAGAATCTAGACGTTTGAGGCGTGGTGCTACAGAAGAATGTTGAAAATTAGGTGGACTGATAAGGTCAGGAACGAGTAGGTTCTCCGCAGAAAGGGTGAGGAAAGGAATATATGGAAACCACTTACAAGAAGAAGTTGAGACTTCAAAGAATAGCTTCCATGGCACTAGAGGGAGCTGCAGAGGGTAAAAATTGTAGAGGAACACAGGGATTGGAGTACATCCACAGTTAACTGAGAACGTAGGTTGAAAGTTCAACTCTGAGATCAAAAGGTTGGTATAGAATAGGAATTCATGGTGGGCGCTTCAAAGCAAATCGAAGATTAATGAATTAAAAAAGAAGAGTTACTAGAAGAGTCAACCAATACAGTGCTTCCTCTTACGTATTTTCCGCGAAATGACGTCGTCATAACAGGTTTCGACTGTATTTACAAAATTTTAATCTCATCTGCTGGATATCATTTACCTAAAGCAGTACGATCCAGTTTTCAAAAAGAAGAAGAAATTCTTTAAATATTAGCAGATGTACTAGCGTTTTGTAAAGTATTAACACAGGTGTCAGTAGTTCAGTAAGTAGCATTAAAGCAAGCTGATTATACAGGCTCTCAGTCGAATCTTGATAAAAGAAATATTTTACTTTTGTTTCTGTTTTGTATGTATTACAGATTCCAAATCTTAATTAACAACTATTTATTAGTGTTATTTCTAATCACATGAAAATGGCAGTTTCACAGTAAATTAAAATTTGGTACATAAATGCGGAACGTCTATATGAAAAGAAAATATTTTTGAATATTATTATTGATGTGTATATTTTTTGTGTTTAACCATCAGGTGTAAAGCGTTTATGAATAAAATTTGAATTTATATCGAGATGACCAGTAATTAAAATAGAAATGTGTTGTTTTAATTTAAAAATTTTGGTTGACTGCTTGTTAATAAATGTTTCAATCTGTTAAAAATGTGGGATTTAACGGTTCTACCAGAGTTTTGGGGACACAGTAAGGTCTGGGTGTATTTCCTACTCACGTATTTTTACGTTTCTGACTATGCAAGTTGCAGTTCCAACAACAATTATTCTTACTCATTTTGTTTAACTTCTACTTTGATTTTACAGTACTAATTGCAATACGTTTCTGACTATAATTGTCAAGCTGAAATATTTTCAAGTGGCGCCCTTATTTTATATTGAGTTACAGAAGGGCAATTCACTATACTGGGCATTTCTTAGTAACTTTCGCAGAAACATACATTTTTCCTAGTTGTGTAGAAATCCCTACAAAGCTGAGTCTCCAACACGAGCACTCCGGGCAAGATCTGTAGCAAGCGAGTGGACGAAGTTGATACTGTGGACACAATGGAGGGGGTGGGGGGGGGGGGGCAGCCGAAGGGTCATTAGCGCCGAAACCCGAGACGTGGCTGCGGCAAGGGTCATCGTCTAAGCGACCGTTAAGTCGCAGTGGACACACGGACTCTCCATTGGCTTATGACCCTAGTACAGTCCACTCCAAACACCAGCTGCCGCCAGCTACTTTCCCCTCTTCACAATTCCACATACAAGATTCCTCACACATTCCATTCGGCACACTCGGTGGAATAACAAATGTCGTAGGAGTTACTCAACTAAAGTCAGAAACAAGTAGCACTTTTCCGTTTAATTCCAACATTTCTTTACCCACTAAAAAAATTATGAACATTATTTGTCTGAAATGATAAATTTGGAAATGGAAGTGTAATTCATACAGGAGATATAAAAGTTTTAAGGTTTGCCGAGTGCAACGTAATTCTGTCAGGGGCAACGAAGTACTTGGAAGATCATTACACTGAATTGAATAGTGTCTTCAAAGGTAATTATAAGATGAATACCAGGAAACGTAAGATATGGGTAATGAGATGTAATGAACTAGCAATGGGTATTCAATAAATAATGCAACACATATTTTTTTCTCTGCCGATTTCGGTTGAAAAAATGCGAAATTTGTTGTTGGACATCGTGGAATATTCCCGCTTCAGTTCCTGTAGTTTCACGAAGCTCCTGTAGAAGGCGTCGCTATAGGTAGCCCACAAAATGTAACAGCGATGCGTTCCACGCAGAGAGTTCTCACTGAGTTTCTTACAATGGAAAACCAGAGCATTACAGCTATTCAGAGGCGCTTGCAATCTATGGAGACCTGGCAGTGAACAAAAGCACGGTGAGTCGGCAGGCAGTGCATCCATCATCATGGCAACAAGGTCATTCTAACTGTCGTATTTCCTGCATGCAGGCCGTCCGCACACAGTAGTGCTACACTCGTGAAATTGAAGAAGCAACTTCAGAGTGTTCATCGCCACAAAAATTGAAGAGGACCTTCTCTATCTGGACGATTTTGCAAGGCCCAGCAGAAGTCTACGCATCCGAGAGGAGGTCAGAAAACTTCATTGCACTGTTCTTTCTCGTCCACCCTACTGCCTGTATTTCACACCTTCCGATTTCCATCTGTTTGGCCCAATGAAGGATGCATTCGGCGGCAAGCAGTTCGTGGATAATGGAGAGGCTATTGACGCAACAAGACGTAAGCTCTGACGTCGACCAGTAGACTGGTACCATTCAGGCCATCCCAGCAATTTGGTGTAAAGCCGTAGCATTTAGCGGAGCTTATGTTGAAGAATAAGGTTTGATAGCCGGAAGTGCGGGAAATAATATGATGTACTGGAATTCTGAAAAACATAACTACCCTGCTTTCAGAAAAAAAATGTGACACGTTACTTATTGAATGCCCTTCGTCCGTTTAACCCTCCGTTACTCGCGCAAAAATTCGTGACATGGTCACTCGCATGGATGACAAGTGTCATCTACAAAGCAAGCGGTCCGTTTGTGTACTTACGAAAGATTTTAAGACTTTTTATTAAATCTAAATATAATACATTTAATATTCGTACACAGCATAATATATTCTAAAGTTTGAAACAGTTCGACCACTCGAAGAACAATGTCTTCAGCTGAATTAGTGGCATTACATGGTCCCTCTGGTTGCTTACTGACGTATGGTTCTAAATTCAAAGTGTAAGCTGTTTTTACATCAACCAAAGCAAACACTTTTAACTCATACGTTTCTCGTTTGCGAGGGATATATTCCCTGAATGCAATGGGCAGTTTCCTCTAAACGCCAAACCTTGTTCGCCAACAGTAAGATATTCACGACGTGAAAAATATTTTTGGTCAATTGTTCGTGAATATTTTAAGTACCTCTGTGAAAGGAGCCAACTTGTCAGTCTCTCTGTGAACACCTCTATCACCGTTATAATCAAACCTAAGACATCTCAACAAAAATCTGAATCGGTTTTCACTTATGCATAAATAGCATGATTCAAGTCCGTTTCCCTTTGAGTTATCCCACAATTTCGATACACTCTTCGTAGAACATTTCAAAGATCCACCCAGATCTAACAAACCGATGAAAGCTCTGATTTCTCTCGCATCTGTTTCTTGAGCATATCATTCCCTAGAGAAGTTACCATGAACTTCACTGATGGATATATATTAGTACTCGTTGCGAGAATGCTTATTATCCAGAATGAGATTTTCACGTTGCAGCGGAGTGTGCGCTGATATGAAACTTCCTGGAAGATTAAAACTGTGTGCCGGGCCGAGGTTCAATCTCGTGACCTTTGCCTTTGCCTTTCGCAAGCTAGCTTCAGTAAAGTTTGAAAAGTAGGAGACGAGGTACTGGCAGACTAAAGCTGTGTGGACGGGGCGTGAATTGTGATTGGGTAGCTCAGTTTGGCCGGCAAAGTAACTCAGCGTGTTCGGTCAGGGGGTTACCTGCCCTCTGTAATAAAAAAATTGAGTTAATGGATCAACCACGAATTGAATCGGGTGTCTTCCGACGTCCGCCCCGAGCAGATACAACGAACGAAAACGAACAAAATGATATTCCAAAAAAAAGTGGTCAGCGCGACA
The DNA here is from genome assembly GCF_023897955.1 of Schistocerca gregaria. NCBI lineage: Eukaryota > Metazoa > Arthropoda > Insecta > Orthoptera > Acrididae > Schistocerca > Schistocerca gregaria. The sequence continues at coordinate 924,450,579 of NC_064922.1, read as the reverse complement.
GAATAAAAAAAAAGTAGGTAGAGCACTTGCCCTCGAAAGGAAAAGGTCTAGAGTTCGAGTCTCAGTCCGGCACACAGTTTTAATCTGCCAGGAAGTTTCAATGCTTATTATGTTTTCATCCAAGAACTAATTCAGAGTTTCTATTTCCGTAACACGAAAGGTAACTGCAGTAAGTTTCATTTAGTCCAAATTTACGCACATGAAAGATCGAATGACTCTAGAAAAGCAATGAAGTAATGCAGACTTACTTTGTTTCAGAACGGGGCAGCAGAGCTCGTGCGGATGACTGGTGTCCTCCAGACTATACCAATGTTTCATGAACAATGTATCTTTCGAAACTGAAAGCCAACAATGATTGGGGCTAACTGCTGGAGAGTTAACAGAAAGGTACTGAAAATGGCGCGAACTTAATCCAGCCCTGTCAGACAAAATTGAGCGGGAAAGTCTTGTGGATGACGAGTGTCGTCTGCATGAGCAACGGAGGGTTAAGTGCTCGGAAGGATTTTTTTGAAGGTGACTCATGCACGATGAACAGTTCCGGCAAGAAAAGAACGGAGCTCTCCGAAATGTTGAGCTATAGAAGAATGGTGATAATCAGAGGGATGGATCATGCAAGTTACGAAGTGGTACTATATCGAAATGGGGAAAATCTCATTCCATCTGATAGAACCAATCCTCAGGCATCGAGAAATCGTCAGTTTAGTAACGAAAGGAAGTTCTGGCGATAAATTTGTAGATGGCGATGAAGGCTTGACTACGGTAAATAGATTAAAATGAATGTTGGTAGAAATAGTATTTCAGACATGAAGAGCGTTGAACAGGATAGGATAACATGGAGAACAGCATGAAACCAGCATTCGGAATCATGATCACAACAACAACAACAAAGACCTCCAAAAAACTTTCGTACATCCATATTTAAATTGGATGAAGGTGGGACACAGCTGGTATAATTTTTTTCTTAAAAATGAATCTTCTCCAGCTGTACTTAAGATTTTACATTTACTTGGCTACTAGTTTCGACGTTGTATCAACGGCATCTTCAGGCCCGTGCACTATGATGAAATAAACTCGGTGTGTCTCAGTACTAGAGGCCCGCGGTGAGACTAAGACGTGCTCCACATGGATGGCGGGCAGTAACTCGTGTCACTAGTGACACAAACTGCGTTACATTGCGAAAAAAACTGCTGAAAGGGAGGCGCAGAATGCGATGATGCGGAGAAAATGGGGATGGGGAGAGGAAGGAGGCTGTAAATAAAACAGGCAATTCTCATTGTCTTCCTCGAGGACGATGAAATCTGCTCCAGCCTACTCGGGTGCGTTAATAATTAAAAATAATAAGTAATTTATTCCTGGTGTTATTAACCGTAGGGTTAATTTATTGCTAAATATTAACTTGGTGGAAACTTCGTGAAATGACGATCCGCAACCGTTCTTTAAGTTTTTACTAAAAAACTGTTCATATAAATCCGAAGAGTGGTGAAAAATATAAACTCAGCTATGTCGTGAAAAATTGCCTCGAGTCCGCAATATTGCGCAGGCAAACTCGGTGTATACATTTTAAATAATTTGATGAAAAATAATAAACCATTGACCCAGTTAACAGCTGTTCACTGAAACAAAAATAAATTGCGAGCTAATTCGCACGTATTAGAATCCAGGCGACACACGACATTAAACTCTAATTGCAGATCACCCGAAGTAAATCATCACAGTTCGCTACAGTCGAAATTGAAGCTAAGAGCAATTTCAGCGTCCAGAAACAGTGTTTCGACGCCACTTTACACGCAAATCACAAGTCCGAAATAGTCGTGACATTTTATAAATCGAAGAATTTGTCGTGGTAAATTATTTGAAGTCCAGTTATAGGTGATGAGGTCCCATAGTCGGGGGAGCGTAGGGGACGATGCAGGAGACCCGAACCGCCAAGGCAAGGCCCTAGCGGGGATTATTTGATATTGCCTTTCTCCGCCCGTAATTGGAATGAATATTGTTGATGAAGACGACACAATAACATTCATTCATCTCGAAGAAGGAAAAATCCCTGACCGCGCCGGAAATCGAACCAGGGACCCCGTGCTCTGGAAGCGAGAATGCTTTCGCTAGACCACGGGTTGCGGACCCAGTTATAGGACGACCTTCAAAATAATTCTATCTCTTCCTCGCGAGCGCAAGTGAAAATCGCCAATCAGACGGACACAGGTCCTACCTCCTCTAGAGTGCACAGGACGGTGCCAAAATAAAGATGGCCGTTACCCTTAAATAGCCTAGGTTCACCTCCTCCGCAAAGTTCCCGTGTCTGCGTCGTCTAAGGAGTTCGCAGTTACACCAGTCTACAATTTTTTTGTACAAAACAGCAATCACTGATTTGGCTGCATCATTGGCTGGGCACTGAAAATTTAATAATCTGGTATGTTATATTAAATAGTAAGTGGAATAGTTCGCCCGGAAATTTACCTTAAGTAAGGGCAAAGCTCGCTGAAAATACCAAAAATGGTTTTTGCTCATAGTGCCGTTAAATAGTATCACAGTCATTAATACGGTACCACTGCCTTGTAGGAATTTTACCGCTCTGTATGTTGAACCAGTCAGAATTTACATATTATTAATTAGTCAAATAACCTGGACAAAACTACGCTAAATTAACAACAAGAAACGAAAGAAGCTTACAATGAGAATACAATTCTTAAGCAGTTGGTACATGTCACCGAGACGTCCAGCCTAAGCGCTACTTCTGTGTGATACTTTAAACGTTACACAAATTATAATTCATTTACTGAATTACGGCTATACAAAAACAGCTGGTGCTGTATCTTTTGATATACATAGCCCAAATGAGATCTGCAAGTCGATCAAATCATGTTGCATCCCTGTTTCAATGGACATATCAGTATTTCTCGAAAGAATTACCGTTTGAGCGGTATGAGTGCAAACACAAATAATAGTTGGCTCCCATTGTGAGCCACCAGCGGCAGAGCTGACGTCACGGCAGTCACATTCAGAGCTGTAAGTACTGAGTTAAATGGAAAGTTTTTAAAATTCAAAAGAGAAACAGTGATAAACAAATGAAAATATTCAAAAAGAAGAAAAATGTTAACTTCACTGGCGTTGTAGTATCTGGTGACTCTGTAATATGAGGTAATTTTGATGTCATAAGCATAAATAGCATTAATCAGTTTAGTGACATTGTTAATAGAACAAGCAACTTAAATTGGTGCTACTTGCTTTACTTCTGTTAAACTGTGCCATTACTTCCAGCAAATACTTGAACGTTACGTAACACGATTTACATGACGAACACTCAGTGCAATTTACCTGGACTCTATGCTCCGCACGTTGAGTCATAAGCCATAATGTGCTGGGAACTGGACCAGAAAGAGCACTACGCCAGCCAGTGCTAACAGCGAACGTGGCTGTGGCGAGGCAATTCTTGGATTCCCCAAACACTTTCTAAATTTTAAAAACAGGTCAAGAGAGCCATAAGGTTTTGTTTTTAATCGGAATTCTATTGTGTACATGGAATGTTTTGGGACAATTAAGGAGGAATTCATCATCATGATTATCAGTGTTCTGCCTAAAGGCAGGTTTTCACATGGTAGTCCTGTTCGGTCTTCTGCCATCCTCTTCAGGTCTGCATAATTTCCTCTTCCCTTTATGTCGTCTATCACCTTGTATCTCCTTCTTCCTCTCAGTTTTCTCTCACAAACCAATCCTTCTAAAGCATCTACTAGCAAGCAGTTCTTTTTCCTTTCTCTTACAACTTTCAGCAGACATCTTCTCTCACCAACGCTTTCCAATACTCTTCCATTACTCACTCTTTCCATCCAGCTTATTTCTCCATTCTCCTCCACATCCACATCTCAAATGCTTCTAACCTTTTTTCATCCTCTCGTCTCACGATTCTGCCCCATATAGTGCCACATTCCAGACAAAACATTTTCCAAGCCTTTTCCTTAGTCCTTTATCTAATTTTCCACATAAGTCTCCTCTTTCTGTTGAATGCCTCCTTCGCTATGGCAATTCGAGTTTTCACCTCCTGGTGACATCTCAAGTCTTCAGTTATTGTGCTTCCGAGATATTTAAATGCACTTACTTGGCTAATGCTAAATTGTCCTATTTTAATATTGGACAGTCTGCGTCTTGTACTGATGACCATGCTCTTTGTTTTTGCTGTGTTTATTTGCATCCCGCATTCCACACAAGCTTCATTCAGATCTTTGAGCATTTTATTCACTGTCCGCTCACTTTCTGCCACTAATACCATGTCATCAGCAAATCTTATACATTCTATTCTCTTTCCACCAATACATATTCCTCTTCTCCCATCTAAACTTTTCGCAATAATTTCTTCAAGGTGTACGTTAAACAACAATGGGGAAAGGCAACAACCTTGTCTAACACCTCGTCCACTGCTGCTTCCTTCTGACATTTCATTTCCAATCCTTATCCTTACATTGTGGTGTAAATATAGGTTCTGTATCAGTTGTCTCTCTTTCCAATCTACTCCTTTCCTCTTCAAGATATCCATCAGCTTGTTCCACTGAACTCTGTCAAAAGCTTTTACTAAATCTATAAAAACAGGAAAGATTTCTCTACCTTTTTCCATATATCTTTCCCCTATAGTTCTTAGCAGGCCAATAGCATCTCTTGTTCCTTTTTCTCTTCTAAATCGGAACTGCTCCTCTGCAATCCCTCTATCCAGCTTTACATATAACCTTATATTCAACACTCTCAGCAAGTCTTAAGCTCCATGAGAAATTAGACCGATGGTCCTGTGCTCTTCACAGTTTTAGTATTTGTCTTTTTCTCTATTGGTATCATAACTGTTGCAGCGAAGTCCTCAGGCCATTCCCCTTTGTCATATATTTCGTTACAGAGGTAGACCATTTGTCTTCTTGCCTTGTTTCCCACACTCTTCAACAGTTCTGCTGGCAAATCATCTACCACATGTCTTCCTATTCTTCATCTCCTTCAGCGCCTTTTCTACTTATGCTTCCTAGATGGTAAATCCCTTTCCATCTTCCGGCACATATTGCTCCTCTTCAACCTTAATTTCGCTATGCATTTCATCCCCCTTATACAGACATTCAATATATTCTTGCTATCTGTTCAAAACCTCCTGTGATTGTTCTGCTAGAGTACCATCCGCTCTTTCTATTTCCATGTTATTCCTCTTTCTTTTACGTTCTCACTAGCCAGTCGATACATCACGTCATACTTTCCCCTCTTTCTCCATTTTCTCTATTTCGTCGCATTTCTGTTTCATCCATTTTTCTCTTGCTTCTTCAGTTTTTCTTCTTAATTCATTATTCAGTTTCCTGTACCTCTTTTTGCCTTCTTCAGTTTCTACACTTTTCCAGTTTCTGCGCTCTTCCATCTTTTTCAACATGTTTTCTGTTATCCATTCTTTCCTGATGCTTTGGGATACTCTAATTCCTAGTACTTCTTTGGCAGAGTCCATGAGACCTTCCCTCATTTTTATCCACTTGTCATTAACACTTTCATCAACACTACCTCTTGGCCATTTTCCCATAAATCTGTTCTCCAAATCTGATGCATTTCCTACCTCTTTGAGTCTTTCTATGTTTAGTCTTTCCTTTGCTTTACCTCCTCAGTCTTTTTTAAATCTCACTTGTATTTTTCCCATCACTAGTTTGTGGTCTGAATTTATATCCGCTCCTGGATAAGCTTCAGCATTCTTCAAATATTTCTTAAACCTTTTTCGTATCAGGATGTAGTCCAGCTGATATCTTTCCCTATTCACATTTTATATCCATGTGTAACGTCTCCTTTTGTGGTGTTCAAATAATGTGTTACCAACTACAAATGAATTTTCTTTACAGAAACTAATTGAATACTAGTAATTAAGCATAGGTACTACATGGGTCCTAGCTACTGAATTTAAGTCAGTAGTACTGCAATATGTATTCTTAGATGTTGTGATAAGGCCTAAAGTGTCGTTTGGCAATATTACAAATGTGTTTTACAAAGCATCAGTTGAAAAATTCGTATTTTTAACACATTCACCGCAAAGGAATGTCGGCTGTTGTACAATTAACAATAAATGTTCAAATACCCCATCGTCAACTTCACTGCGTTTGTGCACATGTTGTGTTACCACACCGAGCGAGGTGGCGCAGTGGTTAGCGCACTGGACTCGCATTCGGGAGGACGACAGTTCAATCCCATCTCCGGCCATCCTGATTAAGGTTTTCCGTGATTTCCCTAAATCGTTTCAGGCAAATGCCGGGATGGTTCCTTTGAAAGGGCACGGCCGATTTCCTTCCCAATCCTTCCCTAACCAAGCTTGCGCTCCGTCTCCAATGATCTCGTTGTCGACGGGACGTTAGACACTAACCACCACCACCACCTGTTGTGTTACTCGCTTGAGTGCCAGGCTCTGCATGTTCCGTAATGAGGTTCGTCACGGTAGCTGCGCGGTCAGCGCTATAGATTGCTAACCGAAGTGGCCGGGTTCGATTCGTGACCGAGCCAGAGATTTTCTCCACTGGGAAACTGGGTGTCGATTTGTACTTACCTTCGTTTCGTCTCCAATGCGCTGTCGTATTGTCTCTCCATTAGTGAGAAGGCTGAATGGACAAGACCCTTTAAAAAAAGAGGACATCAACAAAGGTGGTGCAGTCAGACAGCTCGCCTTGCGTATTCACCTTTCTTTTGTACACCTCAGACTTCATCCAGCCTCATAAACAAAAACATAGTGGCGTAAGGTCTGGTGGTCTTGGTAACCACTTAATTGTAATAACGCGACTAATCCAGCCATTATGGTAAGACAAGTAAGTGCGCTCTACTGGTCCATAAAAAATGGACATTAAATGTATTCTGTCACCGAAACCATTCGAAAAGGGCGAATGTCTATATAAATTTTTTTGCTTGAAATCAGCGATCCTGCCCTATCCCTCAATACTAACCACTCATCGGGGAGACACTGCGTAAATATAATCGTAGTGCTACGAAACGATTCTGTTTTGCGCTTTCTCTCCCATGGCGGGGCCAGAAGCTGCTCACCAACGAGGAACTGACTGACATAGGGCAGTGCAAATTACAAGCTAAAAAGTCTGTGTTAGTGCCAAGCAGCGAAGAAAGTGTAAGCAGCGTAAAGAAACAGTAATACTGAAAGTGATGATCACCCCCAGATGTGCCCACAAAATTCGAGTATGCTAGAACGACACAAAGTGTATATAAATGTACATATCAAAGTACTTCCGTTGCAGTCCACTTTCAAATAGGAATTCGGGAATCACACCACACTGCAAGGGGACCACACGGCAATCTAATTTTTGTAACGTTTTATATTTATCGTACGTGAAGTACAGAACTCAAATTTCAATACTCCAAAACAGTTAGATGCAACTCTCAAAAATTTCCGAGGAAATGAAATGTTCAAATGTGTGTGAATTCATAAGGGCCAAACTGTTTATGTCATCAGTCCCTAGACTTACACACTACTTAAACTAAATTATGCTAATAACACACACACGCAAGGCCGAGGGATCGATAAAATCAACCTTCAAGATTTTCTCCCGTCGTTAATATGCCAAGATAAGTTCTATCGCTGAGTTCAGGGCATGTAGATGTGTGATAGAATGCTCGCCTGCCACATTGGTGTGTGGCCCGATTTGCGGCTGGTGCAACTTTTTAAACAATGTGCTACTAGCAATTCCGTAAAGGTTAAAATACGTAAAGATGAAAATAAAGTCAGTAGCACTACATCCTGGTAATAGCTATTTCAAGTTTCGTTTCCGCCACTACATTTTCGTTTCCTCCGTGCACTTCGAATACCTATGCGATTTAAATATAAAATTCGCCAAATATATACTAATTAACAGATATCTAATTGCTATTTATATGAGAAATCCACGTCTTATTACTTCTAATTACAAATCACACACAAAAATTAAGCTTACATTGCAAATATCAATTCTTCATTAATGATATTTTATAAAAGATTGATTAAATTAAAGAAAAATACTCTACAGACTAAATTCTTTTTTATCGTTACGTACGTTTCGCTTCATGAAAATGTTCATTTGGAACATGCACTCGTGTTTAAAAGTTTTCCAGGAGTCGTAACCAAATCCGGGGCAGAAATCTTGTACCCGTGCATTCGACCACACGACCTGCCGAGAACATTTGTCTTTGATTTAGCATATTACGGACGGAAGAAAAACTTCATAAAGAATCGATATTCTCGAGACTTTTTCAATGTTACTTCGAACCGTTTCAGGGGATTAACACCTAACGTACTATAAACATAAAAAAATTACAAATACCAAATTGAATCTTCTCTTGTTCAGAAATGATAAGGAGCGATCTGTTATACTTGATTTAAAAAAAAATCTTTGCGTAATGTGAAACATTTTGCCCACTAATGCGACAACTTGGCGTGAGGTTACAACTCTTAATGCACCGAAGATGACAGTAAAGTGTGTGAAAGCCGGTTGTTGAATATAAAGGAGTATTTATGCGATCTTGACTGTGGACAGTTTTTCATCTTGCAACAAAGTTTTTGAAAGATAGAAGATGTCAGCGAACTCTGTCGAAACCTATTGTCGAACACAAAGAATAATTTCTGCGATCCTGTCCATAAAGTGTTTTTCATCTTCCAGTTTGCCGTGTGTGCCCCTTGTGGGGTGGTGTGGATCCCGAATTCCTGTTTCAAAAGCAGACTGCAAGAAAAGCTTTGTAATATTTCCATTTATATACACTTTGCGTCATCTTGGTGTACTCTCATCACCAAATGGTACGGTATATTGGTAGCAGACCTCGTAAAGTCGTTCATGGTGGTCACGGTTGCCGACGGCAGTGGAATTATTCGACAAGATATTGCACCATATCACAAGGCCAGGAGTCTGATAGAGTGGTTCAAGGAACACAGTGGCTAGTTCTAACTGAAGTGCAGGTCCCCCAACTCCCCAGAACTTTACCCGATCGAACACATGTCGGATGTGTTTGAAGGTGGCGTCATAGCTAATGCCCCCTTCCCCCTCCATCCCTCTCCAAGGAATTTACGGGAATTAGGTGACTTCTGTGTCCAGTTGTGGTGCCAACTTCCTCCAAGAACCTACCAAGGCCGCATTGTTTCCATGCCATGAAGTTTCGCTGGTTTTATCCGTGCCAACAGAGGACATACCTGCTGTTACGTAGGTGGTCGTAATGTTCTGGCTGACCAGTGTATGTGTCTTATCCTAACCGCGACATTAGGTGTGGTAGTGGAGTTAACTGGCAACCAAGATCGCATGACCTTACGGAATTGGATATTTGCTTCTGAGCTTAGATGACGTATGATGTGTACAATTGAGCTGTGAATATGCGAGATGAGCTGTTTGGTCGCATCATGGGCGCTCCTCCCCTTATTACGGAACTTGCAGAGGTAGTCAGGCAAGCAACACAACATGTTCTCCCAAAGAGAACAGATGCACTGCGGCTCATAGTGGGATGTTTTAACATTTATTGTGAACTGTACAACAGCTGTAATCTGACATGTATGATATTGAAACTTCCTCGCAGATTAAAACTGTGTGCCTGACCGAGACTCGGGACCTTTGCCTCTCGCGGGCAAGTGCTCTACCATCTGAGCTACCGAAGCACGACTCACGCTCGGTCCTCACAGCTTTACTTCTGCCAGTATCTCGTCTCCTGCTTTCCAAACGTTCCAGAAGCTCTCCTGCGAACCTTGCAGAACTAGCACTCCTGAAAGAAAGGATTCTGCGGAGACATGGCTTAGCCAAAGCCTGGGGGATGTTTCCAGAATGAGACTTTCACTCTGCAGCGGAGTGTGCGCTGATATGAAACTTCCTGGCAGATTAAAACTGTGTGCCCGATCGAGACTTATTACGTACCTCAAAGTAGAATTGTATCGAACTGCATCTCATGACTGATATTTCAATTCTGAACTTCATGTACCATAAATGTAGAAAAATACAAATATTTTACTGTCATGTTGTTCCCTTGTATGAAAATAAGAATGTCATGAACCGAACAATGCCTGTAGTTGTGTCGTATTCCGGACAGTTCTGTCACAGTCAACAACCCTGCCACGTGCATGCTACTTCCGTGAGCTATCGACCTTCAGGTAGCTTCCACGCTAGCAGGGGAGTTCAACGATGTAGAGGATACTTTCCTTCACATTATCAGCCTTCCGACAGCTGTATTTATATTCTCTAAGGGCCAGTTGGCCATAATCGGACCGCTGGCCTATGCTATGAGGCATGGTCTGTGTCGGTGTGTCGGACGCCGCCGTAAAAAGCACGACGTACCTATGACGCAGCCGTCACCGGTCCTCGAATCCCCGGCTACTGCCTGAGCGCCGAACCACTTGGCAGTTCTGCGCTTCATCACTACCGCGAGATTATTATCTGGGAACCAGCGGCCTTCACATGTTCCGGGACTCGAAATGAGGACTCGACACATGAGGCCTGACAAACTTCCGTAGCTTTAGAACCTCTGTTACTGATTCGCCAGTAACTTCGTTCAGTGGCAGAGAGGCCAAAATAAGCGAGCACGTTTCAGAGGAAACGACGGTAAAAGTTGCCGAGGTACTTTACCAACCCTTTAGCGAGTAAAACAGTAGCTATTTTCACGCTTTAAGACTTCTGCGCCCTGTGTTGGAAATCCGGTTATAATTTTGGTTTTTGTTGTTCATTTATCCACCCATCGTAGAAAATAACTACACAAATGTTTTCCTTACTCCTTACTCCTTACTCGCCTACTAACTGCATGGCTATTGAATGAAATTAAAGAAATTTATTGATAAAATTATCTCAGATTTGTTTCAACGAAATTCCTGAAGTGTATCTTGATTCATAATCAATTGCAACAGTGGTTTGCCGTGAAACCTTGTGCCAACTCCTGAAATTCGCAATGTTAACTACGTGTCTTCCCCGAGTGAGATTCATATGAATACATGCTTTTGCGGGAAACCTGTCTTCGCGCGATAGTCCTGGTGTTCGGAATTTCTATGTTTCCAATGTCTTCGCGATCGGCATCACCCAAGTAAAGGGATGAAACCGTCCTGAAGAGTAAACACAAGTATAAAATATAAGAATTGCTATAATAATTGATATATAAGACTGGGAAACGACAAAAATGTTATTCCCCGAAAATAGTATCGTAGGGTATGTAATAAATGTACGACATAGTGGAATCCACTTATAATTTTACGCCGCGCGGGATTAGCCGAGCGTTCTAGGGCGCTGCAGTCATGGACTGTGCAGCTGATCCCTGTGGAGGTTCGAGTCCTCCCTCGGGCATTATTGTGTGTGTTTTTCCTTAGGATAATTTAGGTTAAGTAGTGTGTAAGGCAAGGGACTGATGACCTTAGCAGTAAAGTCCCATAAGATTTCACAAACATTTGAACATTATTTTTATAATTTTACAACTAATATAATGCCATTGTATTCCCTAACTTGGTAATAAACATTTGGGCAGTAACCTTCTAAGGACATGGGAACAAAAATCAGAATAAAATAAAACAAAACATAAACAATAATCGGGTTTGGAACACGGGGAGCAAAAGTGACAGGCGGTGACGCTCACTAAATCGCCTGAAAATTAGGTCACAACTTTGATCGTCATTTTCTCACCAACTGATAAGCCGAGACAAGTATTCATATATTTTGACAACTCTAGCACTGAGCGAAGTGAATGATAAATCAGGCTTTAGCACTTCCCATGTTCTCCTCGTGAGTTAGAGGTAGTGGATCCCCCTGCAGATTCCTCCTAGACTACAACGAGCGCCGCGTCTGATCGGCACACGGATCGGTTACTGCAGACGTTGCCAGAGTCTCGACGCAGCTGCTGAAGCTTTCAGTAGGCGCTAGCATCGACGACGCCGGTGCTGTGAGCTCGACGTGCCAAAAATGTATTCGCCGCTCTCGCCAAGGTTCCAGCCAACGCTCTAAGCATCCCAAAACCGTATTTGTATCCCCAAGAAATCTCCTCCTGCAGCAACATCCATTTCCGGTAGAAAATCACTCTCCTACACCAAGCCACCCTAATTCCCCCATCACAGCCGTCTTTCATGCTTGAACGCATGGAAACGGCGAATGTGAAAACGAATGAACGGACAGTGAAATGCTCTATAGTGCTACCCACGTCGGCATGAACGAACTAGGTGCGATCAACGTGCATCCTTGATGAAATTCAGTCGTAACCAGTTTTGAAACAAATTTTTATACCTATTAGATACGACAAGTGTCGAAAGTGATCAAGTAAAATCAACTCATCACTCTGTGGGGCGGCGGGTGGAATTATTATTATATAAAATGTAGAATGTAATGTAGAAAAGATGCATTCCCGGCCGGTTAGCATCATATGTGAGGCGGCGGGTGCAATAATTGTTATATAATTGTTCCTATTATTTATTTATTTAATGCTGTTATTTGCCGTTCTCAACACTGGCTCTCTAACTACAATATTGGCAACCAGAACGTGATTAGCAAAACGTGAAGCCTGTAATTAGAATTCCTAGTGCCCACTTCATCTGAGAAATACGTTTATAGCTACAGATTTTAGCTCTGAGGAATTAGGAGATTGTCTGGGATTCATAATTAAAAACGATTCTCTCTAAAATGTTCATTATATTCTGAAAGTCACAGACCAAAAAGAATCCACACAATCCAACTACCAGATCAGTTCAGAGTGTAATGCGCTGATGCAACTATAACTGTTCAAATTAAATGTTAAAGTGAATGCTCGCCATAATTTGATGATAATGTTCATCAAACGCCACGCTAAATAATGGTAGAATGTCTGTCCCGCGGCGGCACGTGAAAATACGACATACGCAAACTGAAGATAGATCATTAAAGTCATCCCAGAATTAACACTTCACTCGAAAACGATTTCATGGTTACGCGTATCCCGAGTAACTTATTACGGCATCCGAGGCTGTTTATAGCAATGATATCGACGCGACGCGACTCCCTGCACAGGTGGTGCGCTAATCAGCGTCTGGAGAGAACTTGGGTCTTCTTCTGTAGTGCAGCGTTGTTACATATAAAGCCGCGGTGCGGACGGCTAAGGGAACGCCTGATCAAATCTGCTGTCCCGACTAGCCGCTGGGCTAGTAATGCACCACTTTAAGTTATCGAATAAATCATTGCTTCCTTTGCTGATGGCCGATGAAGCTCTGAATTTAAATGTGCAATCAGCACACAGGTAAGTAATCATAATAAAATTGTGACGTGGCTAAGTAAAATATTTTGGTCGAGATAATTAATTTAATTACACTACACGCAGTAGACGAGCTCTGAACTTGCCCTTTGGAGATACGCTATCGTTATAGTTTTATAGTTATTCAGTTGAAACTTCTCATATCTTTATGATTATTGCGGATCTCCCTTCTACTTAAATTTAAACATCCTAGCTATATTTATTCGCCTACTTAATCTATCTTGCTTCCTTAATTTTTAAGACAAAACCCAGAAAATCATGAATTTCAACTAAAATTATTATGCAAAAGGAATCTAAATATAAATTTTTAAGTTTCTATCTCTTTTCTGTTGCGCCAATGACTTTTGCAGAAAAACGTCCAAATTTCGAAAATGGATAGTTATTGAACTGATATTTAACACATATTGATTTGGTATTACTCCTGACATTCTAGATACGTTTCAGGTTATTTACTTGGTTTTTAAAGTATTGCGCATCATTTATGACGTCAGAGCTAGTTACAGCGAACTGGCTGGCACACAATGGAAAGACTGATGTGAATATTATACGGCGTGAGTAGACTGCTTCCCTGTAACTCCTGTTGGGCTTTTCTGTCAACAGTTTCATAAAACAGTTAGTTCTATTATGTCACTGTCAATTTCTACGTCGAAATACACACATACGAGGTGCGTTCAGTTTATTTCTTTCTGAAAGCATGTTGGTTTTATTCAAGATTCCAAAACGCCCTATTATTTCACACTCTTTTCGCTACAACGCCCTGTTTTTCAGTATAGGCTCCGTTCAGTGGGACAACCTTACGCCACCTTACTGTGAGGGTCTGTATGCACGCATAGTACCACTCTACTGGCCTACGTCATCCGATGTCTTGCTGCATCAGTAACCTCCCCATCATTAGCATAATGCTTCCCAAGCAGTGCATCGTCGACAGAGCCAGACAGATGGAAAGTGCGAGGCCCGGGCTGTAGCTTGGATGGGGAAGAACATTCCAGCGAAGTACGCAGAATTGTGTGAGTCCTTGCTTTGTCACAGAGAAGAAGAATTTCGTTTTCATTTTTGTGATGAGTAACCCCCTGAAGTGGTTTCTCGAGTTTCCTGATGCCAGCACAATACGTTTGATAGCTCATCCTTGCACCATGAGGGAGGACATCAAACAGAATTACCCCTTCAGAGATCCACAGGACCGTCGCCATGCCATTTACGGTTGCAGTGCAGTTTGAACTTTTGCTTGGGAGGAGAAGTGGTATGGCACCACTCTAAGGATTGCCGTTTTGATTCCGATTCGAAGTGATGAACTCATGTTTAATGACCTTCGACGAAAAAATGTAACAATCAGCCTCGTAACGCGCAAACCATTCCGATCAGATGGTCCTTTGTTGTTCTCTGTTAGGCAACGAGGAACACGCTTTTGAGTACCACAACTGTTGTACGAGCATGTTAGCGCTACTAACAGCGATGTGCTATTGTGAACTTTCCAGTGTTTCAAGAGATCGAACAGGTTTGCGCGATTTTGTTTCGATGATGACCTCACCCAAAGGCTCACCGAGTTTTTGTTCACCACCAGATCTCCGCAGACACTCTGCAAGCGCCTCTCAATACCTCTGAAGATCGCGTTTTCCACCAAAAGAATTCAGTGACAGCTTTCTTCTTGAAACGCAACCTTGTCTCACAAATCCCATTTTGAAGGCACCTTTCGAAACTTCATGAAACTGTAGTTCTTGAAGCGGGAATATTCCACGATGTCCCGCAATAAGAGCCTCACATTTTCAAGAGTAACTGGCCTAGAAAAGAATGTCTTGCATCACGTAATAACGCCCCTCGTAACCTGCACATTTGTAAGAACAGACCTTGTTGATGATACAGAGGTGTACGGAATAATTCAAAAATTTATTTGCTGTCTGGGAATCCGTTGACATCAGCAGCATTTTGTACGGGAGTACTACCTACTAGCGACATATGAAACATGTGCCAGACTGGAGTCGAACACAGATATCGCGCTTATCGCTACTGGGAATCCAGCTAAAAATGTTGGTGTGTGTGTGTGTGTGTGTGTGTGTGTGTTTTAGGTTTACGGGCGCTAAACAGCGTGGTCATCAGCGCCCAAACGCATAGAAACAGGAACACAAGCAGTGAAGGGACGAAGACGGACGCCGAACAAGGAGAACGGCTAAAAGACACAGGCCTGACGCAGTTCCAAATGCGCACATACAGAGGCAAGACAAGAGGATAAGAAACACACTAAAAAAGGAAAGGAAACACAAGGAAAAGAGAACAGATACCGAAGGGAAACAAGGAGGTAATCGTGACTGGCAGACCTCTTACCTAAAACCTGGGTGAGCCAGTCACCCAGCAGCACATTAAAACCTTCTCCCTAAAATCCGAGGCAACAGATTGGACAGGACACAAAACCGTAAGACCTTAACCACAGTCGCTGCGTCGTCTTGCAAAATAGAGGGCAAATCCGGTGGCAAGGAAACCACCGCCCTCTGGTCAGAGAATAAAAGACAGTCAAGTAAAATGTGGCGGACAGTAATCTGGACGCCACAAGCACTGCAGATTGGGGGGTCCTCCCGCCGGAGTAAAAAACCATGCGTGAAGGGACTGTGTCCAATGCGGAGGCGAGTGAGGAGAACCTCAACCCGCCTGTATGACTGGTAGGACGTACGCCATGGTCGCGTAGTGGCCTTTACCAGACGCAGCTTATTGTCAGAAACTGCCAACCACTCCTCTTCCCATTGATGCATAACACGAAAACGCAAAAGGGAGGTTACAGCATGGAGGGGGACGGCACATTCAACAACGTGAGGGAGGGAACATGCATCTTTGGCAGCCACATCCGCCAGTTCGTTTCCCCTAATACCCACGTGCCCCGGCACCCAGCAGAAAGAAACCTCCTTCCCCTGCCGTTGCAGGTGGAGTAGGGCATCATGGATGTTCTGGACGACCGTATCTGCTGAGTACAAGTGTTGCATGGTCTGAAGGGCACTCAGGGAGTCAGAAAAGACGAGGAACTTAAGACTGGTAACACATCTCATCTGCTCCAATGCCCGCAAGATTGCAAACAATTCGGCATCGAGGATGGTAAACGCCGCAGGAAGCCATAACTTGACGACTCGATCAGGGAAAACAACAGCACAACCAACAGTGTCCCCCTGTTTAGAGCCATCTGTGAATACAGGTACATGGTCCGGATGCTGGTTTAAAATATCGTAAAATAAGGAGGTAAAAACAAACGCCGGAGTGCAGTTCCTCCGGTTCTCCGACAAGTCTAAAAGGATGCTGGGCCTCTGGAGCAACCAGGGAGGCAGGCGAGTAAAACCTTGTCGTTGGGGGGCCACACGCTCCACACCAAGGGACTCAAGCAAATGCTTGGCACGAATCCCAAATGGTTTTGTTGCCCTGGGACGACTGGAAAAGAGACGTTCCATAGGCGGTCGGGCAACGGTAGGGTACGCAGGGGAGGTAGGAAAGGCAAGGTAATGACACACCCGTCGCACCATGAGGAGTTTCCGCCGGATGGCGAGCGGCGGTTCCCCTGCCTCAGCACACAGGCTGGAATGGGACTGGTACGGAAGGCACCAGTGGCCAGCCTGATACCCTCATGGTGTACTGCGTCAAGGATCTTCAGATACGAAGGCCTTGCTGACCCATACACGGTGCAAGCATAGTCAAGACGCGATCGGACGAAAGCCCTATAAAACTGCAGCAGACGCGCCCGATCTGCTCCCCAGGACCGATGGCTCAGACACTTCAAAATATTCAGTGCCTTCAGGGCCCGCACCTTGAGGTCTTTAAGGTGAGGCAACCACGACAACCTAGAATCAAAAGTTAGGCCCAGGAACCTCACAGTGTCTCTAAAAGGAAGAACGGTGTCCCTCAGACGCAATTCAGGGGAGGTAAAAAGACGCCGAGAACGATTAAAATGAACACACACAGATTTGTCTGCAGAAAAGGTAAAACCCGTCTTTGCAGTCCATGCCTCTAAGCGCTTTATCGTAAGCTGTAACTGCCGACTAGCACTGACAAGACTGGAGGAAGAACAGAAAACAGCAAAATCGTCCACAAACAAGGAGCATTGGGCAGGACTCCGGATAGTGGACGTGATATTGTTAATAGAAACGGCAAAGAGGGTGACACTTAAAACGCTGCCCTGAGGAACACCATTCTCCTGCACGTACAAATCCGATAGCACATTACCAACCCGATACCGAAAGAGGCGGTGAGAAAGAAAGGACCGAATGAAGATGGGGAGACGGCCACGAAAGCCCCACTCATGGAGTTGATTGAGGATAAGGCGGCGACAAGTAGTGTCATACGCCTTATTAATGTCAAAGAAGAGCCCTAGACAATGCTGGTTACGTAGAAAGGCCTGCTGGATGGCGGCCTCAAGCAGGTTCAAGTTGTCTATAGTGGAACGACATCTCCTAAAGCCACACTGAGAGGGGCTAAGGAGCTGCCTGGTCTCGAGCAGCCAAACCAGGCGGCGGTTGACCATGCGTTCCAACGTCTTCCCAACACAGCTCGTCAAAGCAATACTCCGATAACTACTGGGATGCGTTCGGTCCTTCCCTGGTTTGAGGAGGGGAATCAAAATTGCCTCCCTCCACGAGTCAGGGTACGTGCCAGATAACCATATCATATTGAAACAGTTCAGGAGAACTTCCTTGGATGGCAGCAACAGGTGCCGCAGCATGCTGTACCGGATTTGATCATGACCAGGCGCAGTATCATGAGCCACAGACAGCGCAGAATCCAGTTCCCACATTGTGAAGGGGCAGTTATAGGGTTCAGAATTTAGAGACCGGAAGTCCAAGTGACCCCTTTCGATGGCAGTGCGGTAGCGGCAGAAATCTGGATCACAGTTAATAGTGGTAGATTCCGCAAAATGCATGGCCAGTGTCTGGGCAATGTCTCTCGGCGCCGTGAGGAGACATCCCTGATGCAGCAATGCCGTGACAGGTAGCTGGCTGAGTTTCCCGGAAATCCTCCTGATGGCTTCCGATACTTTCGTAGAACTAGTGGAGCGAGAGATGGAATTCAAGAAGATGATTAGTAATGAATATAGTGGGATGTAGACAGACAATGTGACGTATGGAGGTTTGGGTCTGTCCGCAGAGCATGAACCGACAGCCAAAGTGGTTGAGGTGAGTGCTCGAGATTACTTCAAAAAATCTGCATTCAGCAAATAAATTTGAAATTAATTTCACTGACAATGCCTCTGACGAAATAAACATACACTGAGTCTCTAACCTCGCTTCTATGTGCTGTGGAATTTACACACTCAGCGGTTTTTCATAGAAGTCCCATAACTATTCATAACAATTTAGTGATGGAGAAATGTCATATGTGATCAATGTGTCGGTAAATAAATGACTTTCTGCGTCCACGCCAGACAATTTAATGAATTTTAGACAAAATATATTAGGCAAATACTAACTAAAAAGATATACTCTAAGTTTACTCGCCAGCTGCGGTGGCCGAGCGGTTCTAGATGCTACAGTCTTCAAACCCTCAACCGCTACGGTCGCAGGTTCGTATCCTGCATGGATGTGTGTGATGTCCTTAGGTTAGTTAGGTTTAAATAGCTCTAAGTTCTAGGCGACTGATGGCCTCAGACGTTAAGTCCCATAGTGCTCAGAGCCATTTGAACCATTTGAAATTTACCGACTGAATATCGGAAACATTATACCACACCGGGTAGTGTGAGAAGTTTACATAGCTGAATGCACTAATCATAGCTCTAACCTCCAAAATTTATCATCAACTTTCGCGTAGCCGAAGTAGTTACTGAAGCATAAATGCGTAGCTCTCGTCGTAGAGGCTGATTCGAACCCTGACGAGGATTTTTTTTTTTGTCAGTGTCAGGTCATTGGCAAGAGACGTTGTGCTGTACAAACACTGTTCGCCAGACAGTCGACGAAAGACTTAAGTTTAATCGCAACGTATTCTCATGAATAAAACATGTCGTGTGACTAGGGCCTCCCGTCGGGTAGACCGTTAGCCGAGTGCAAGTCTTTCGATTTGACGCCAATTCGGCGACTTGCGCCTCGATGGGAATAAAACGATAATGATTTGGACAATACAACACCCTGTCCCTGAGTCGAGAAAGTCTGCCAACCAGCCGGGAATCGAACGCGGACCCTTAGGATTGACATGCTGTCGAGCTGACCACTCAGCTACCGGGGGCGGACAACGTATTCTCATAATCTCATTACATGAAGGCATGTGCCAGTACTGACAGCGTAATGCGGATCGGAGGCTCACTTTAGGCATCCTTGTGCATGTACAAGAAGAGTGGCACATGTTAGGGCACTTCTCCTCTTTTTATGTCATTTAGATTATCATAGAAGACAACACAATCCTAAGACTAAACTGAGTAACCGCGAATTTACAATTCAGATTACTCCGACGCGTACGTAGAATATTACACTATGTAAAGGAATGCTTATCAGTACGTCACACGCTCACACATGCATGAAAATGATTCATTGCACTTTGGTCTAAGCTAATGACAAAGACTGTAGTAAATTTCACGACCTAACAAATGAGCGATTACAACCATCTGGAACCATTAAGTTGATGATACTGTGTCGTCTCCTAATCTAGACGTTAATAAATGGGATTTAACATCTGTGGTCATCAGTCCCCTAGAACTTAGATCAACTTAAACCTAACTAACCTAAGGACATCACACACATCCATGCCCGAGGCAGGATTCAAACCTGCGACCGTAGCAGTCGCGCGGTTCCGTACTGCTCGCCTAGAACCGCTAGACCACCGCGGCCGGCAAGACGTTAATAAAGTGTTTAATTTTGAGCCCCCACACTACACAAACAAATTTTGTGGAGTTTATTGCAACCAACTAGGAATTGAACTGATTTCCGTCCTTTTTAGGTGTTTGGTCTCAGGATTCACGTGTGTTGGCACTGTGTCTGATTTACAAAGCACGAAGCCGAAACATGTCTCCATATAATAATATTTAATGTGTAAGCATAGTTCACGCACACAGTCACACCATCCGCTGCGATGGCAACCTAACTTTGTAAGGAAATCACAAAAGTACAGGTACTGTCGTTTACAACGACCTACCACAGCATTAACTCATTCTGAACTGCCTGTGGCACCTCTTAAAAATAAGTCTACGAACATTCTTTCCCTCATCATCTTAAGGGATGGGAGGTAATAAAAACGAAGTACAAATGTGTACCTTGTAGTAGAATTAAGCTCTTTCTTACATGAAAGAGTTTGTCCTTTGTATATTAAATTGATCGTAATATTAATATATAAGTCAGATATTCCTTCCATTTTCGTTTTGCCACTGCCGCAGAACACTAATGTATGTAATTTTTACTACGATATAAACGACAGTGAAATAATGTTTCATCTTAAAGAAAATTTTTTGCTCATTACAATACTGGTCTTAGATTTTGCGAAGATGTAACATTTCTAAGTTTACATGGAAGTAAAATTACTTAGTTCTCGTGATGCATTTGGTTTACAATTGTATATGTTAAACTTGATCTTTTACTCTCTGACGCCAGTTGAAAGAAGGTTACTTGGGATCCACAGCAGGTGGGAGTGACGGATGACATCGTGAAAAACGGGGAGATAGTGTCACAAACATGATATATGAATAGGAGTGGCAATTATTAAAACAAAGGCGCTTTTCGTTGCGACGGGGATCTTCTCACGAAATTTCAATCACCAGTTTTCTCCTCCGATTGCGAAAACATTCTGTTGGCACCCACCTACATAAGGAGAAATGATCATAACGATAAAATAAGAGAAATCGGGGCTCATACAGAAAAATTTAAGTGCTGCTTTTCCCCGCGTGTCGTTCGAGAGTGGAACGGTAGAGAGACAGCTTGAAGGTGGTTCATTGAACCCACTGTCAGGCACTTTATTGTGAATAGTAGAGTAATCACATAGATGTAGACGTAGATGTGGACTTCTGAAAACAGTCGTTACATGAATTTACACACTGCATCATATATTCTCTCTTCAATACTCGACACAGTTATTTTGGAATTTGCCAAAAAAATAGGTCTTCAGAAACAGGTTATGGCCGTAAAGCGTCATAGATTCTCATTTCATGGTATCAAATTGTGGACTGATGAATTTGGCTAAATACGAACTTTTTAAGTGAATACTGAAACATCATATCAGAACGATTATGTAGTAGCTGTGAGATCAGTAAGCCCTCAGAAACGTATTGCAGTTGTGTTCAACAGATATTACGCATGAAACAAAGAATTTACGTAATACCAACTTAGGTTTTATTTCTTCCGGTAAAGAATTATTTATCTGATGAAACTCACCTTTTGTGACAGGCTGAGATATTGTCAGTATGAGAAATCTGCGGCATTTGGATTATTAGAATGTCTTACATTACAATTTACTATGGAAATTTTTCCGTTTCAATACATTTTCAGTTCAGTTACAGAGTACCTTCGAGTCAATAGTAGCTACACAGCAACCTGTCTTTATCAGATTGCGGTCGACAGAGTCCGAAGCAATTAATCACCTTCAGTGATTGATGGTCGCAGCTCACAGCACCTGGGATTGGCTGGTCCACACTGCTTTCAACACCTGCCTTGTTACTACTGCTGATCCGAACGTATTCTGATTCCAAACTTGACCGATCATCAATTTTGGAACGAGCAGTAGTACACGGCAATGGAAAATGTTTTGAAGATCAGTTTTACATGGAAAGTAATTTCTCTCGGAATTCCTGCCGTTCTCTTTACACTTTGTGTAACACGTTTCTCTTTTATTTAGTGATGTATTATAGTGAGTAGCTCCAACACCATCACAAAGTTTTAACTGAACAGGAGAGTAACTTAAGAAACTGCTTAAGTAGCTAAGCCTACAGTTAACAAACGACCTTAGTTAAAGCAATTGAAAGATCTGCAGTCTCCAGAATTAAGTGGCACGAAACGGACAGACACCACTGGCAGAGTCTCTTATCGAAATAAACAAATCACACAGGACACAAATACACACACACACACACACACACACACACACACAGAGAGAGAGAGAGAGAGAGAGAGAGAGAGAGAGAGAGAGAGAGAGAGAGCTCAGATCTCAGATTTTATCCATGACTGTGATTTTTTCTTTCCTCCTATTAGATAACTTGTTCCTTCAAGAAAAGCCTGTGCGTTAATTTCTTTAAAAATAACAAGAATTGTTATTTTGTTGAAGAAACTCCTGTCGAGTCTGGCTAGTATTGAATCATTCTCGTGATCAGCTACACATAATCTTCCGCAGTCCTTCACGGTTCAGGATGTACTATCTGTTACTACAGAGTCTAGTGAAGTGTTATGGAAGATGAGAAAAAGAGTTGCAACGTTTGTCTTCAGGAATCGAATGGTCTGTTATAATGAACTGTATGCATACAACTCATGCAGAAAGTGTCCCTTTGTAAGGTACTGGTTGAAATGATTAGCATACCTCGTCGATCTACAGATCAAATCACCACTGACTTTCAGGGAAAGGAACATCGCCAGAAACTGCAATTTTAAAAGAAGTAGTGACGCGCTATGGGTAATTAATAGTTTTAAAAAAGTACTAGGCTTGGAGCAACTGAGCATGAAAGATGGGTACCGTACGTCACAACGATATACACTGAAGCGCCAAAGAAGCTGGTACAGACATCCGTATTCAAATATTGATATATGTAAACAGGCAGAATGTGGCGCTGTGGGTGGCAGTGTGTGCATCAGACAACAAGTGTCAGGCGCTATTGCTTGATCGGTTACTGCTGCTACAGTGACAGGTTATCAAGATCTAAGTGAGTTTTAACTTGTTAGTATAGTCGGCGCACGAGCGATGGGATACGGAATCTCCGAGGTAGCGATGAAATGGGCATTTTCCCGTACGACTGTTTCAAGAGTGTACCGTGAATATCATGAATCCGGTAAAACTTTAGACCTCCGACGTCGCTGTGGGCGGAAAAAGATCCGGCAGGAACGGGACCGTCGACGACTCAAGAGAATCGTTCAGCATGACAGATTTACAACCCTTCCTCAAATTGCTGCCGATTTCAGTGCTAGGCCACCAACAAGTGTTAGCGTGCGAACCATTCAGCGAAACGTCATCGATATGGATTTCCGGAGCCGATGGCCCACTCCTGTACCATTGATGACCGCTCGGCACAAAGCTTTACGCCTCGCCTGGGACCGTCAGCACCGACCTTGGACTGTTTGAATATGACTGGAAACATGTTGCCTGGTCGAAAGAGTCGTTTACAAATTGCATCGAGCGGATGGACGTGTACGAATACACAGACAACCTCAGGAATCTATAGACCCTATATGTGAGCAGGAGGCTGTTAAAGCTGGTGGAGGCTGTTTATTGGTTTTGGGCGTTTGCAGTTGGAATCGGACGGTTGATATGTCTAGATAAGGCTCTGACAGGTGACACGTAGGTAAGCATCCTGTCTCATCACCTGCACCCATTCATGCCCATTGTGCATTCCGAAGGAAAGATGCCCTACTCGATTTTAGGCAGGTGTACCACTCTCTTTGGTTATTCAGTGCATTAATGAAGCGATTCATCAAAGTACAAAATGAAACATGTGGTCGCTACAATACGAAACATGAAACAGAATGATTTACCCACTGAATGAAGGTTATAAACATTTAGTATGTGTACAAGAGACCAAAAATACGAACTATAGCTGTGACAGAGATGTGTGGTTACATGAAATCATAAAACCCAACTATTTAGTGGATACAGCCAATGACCGTGGAAATAGTTGAACAAAGATCATCAGAAAACCAAGAACGAACACCAACACTTTCACCAAAGTGTGCAACAAGCTGGCTGCAAATGTTAAGTCTGCACTGTCTAACTCTGAGGCAAAGGATAAGCTTTGCGTCCACGTCACCTCAGTAGCTACATCGAGGACATATGCTTACCACCCTTGAGTGGTGCTAGCATAGAGTAGAGCAGCAATAGTGACTCGAAATTCAAACTCCAGTTCGGCCTATGTCTCTAAGTCGGTGACATTCCTCTCCGCAGTTTTCTGCCACGACGTGGTGAAAGTGTTCTCTTCGATATACCTGCAACAAGGATATTCTTTGGCGTCCCTGAAGCATGTGTGTTCTCACTTTACTCCACTAAAATTAGATGGTTCTGCCAAGATTAAAATATCACTGGCCAACTACAGAGGACCTTGTGAGTTCTGGCCAATAATAACGTTATAAACAATTTAAACAATTACTACTCTCATGTGTTTCCCATTAACAATTATGGTCTGACGCAGGAGATAAGGAAGAAAGTCTCTCTCACAGCATGACAGATTTCCAGCCATGACAAACCAAAATCCTTGCACATAGATATGTGTGGAAAATTGTGCAATCTACTTAAATAATTACTGTGAGGCAATCACAGAACAATTTACTGGGATTTAAGTGAAGATTCCTGCATGGCACCACAGTGTCCAACTGCTGGTCCCACGGTCTGAATTTCTTTACTTTCACCCTGCCTTCAGATCCTAACTAGAAAAAAAGAATTTCTTTTAACGTTTTGCACAATGCATTTTTTATGGAATGTGGTCTGCCCTCCACTACACTCCTGCTGTGTGGATGCCGGAAACTGCCGTTTCTTCTATACCAGTGTGGAGATGGCTTTCAGCAAGAAATAGTTTCGTGGTACTCCGTGTCTTATAACTTCTCTGTCATGAACCACCTAAAGAAAACGACCAAGGCTGCAGAAATAACCGGTCTTCCTCAGTGTATTAAAAGGAAAGGAGAAGAAGTAATAGTCAGCAGCGTAATCACTGACAATAGCGAACATTGTCTACAATTTTCATGCATCGTTAATTAATTGTCTATTGGAATCTGCATATAACATTACGAGTAGGTCACGTAACGATTTGGGCTTAAACTGCCACGTAACACCACTTGGCAGTTTGAGCATAAATTGACAGGTAATACCATTTTGGTCATTGTAAAGAAAGTTTTGTCAAGAAGCAAAATAAATAATGTACCACATCAAGGAAATGTTGTTATGATTCCATGGGAAGATTAACCAGTGTCATCGCCTTTCTTGTAATCTTGTTTCGTAACATGGTGTAACAGCAAAAATATATTTTTAATAGCAGTAAAAAAATTTTAAATCGGTAAACCATTTCTTCTCCTAAAGACCTCTTCCGTTCACATAAACATGGCTTTATTAATAATACAGCATAAAATCATTTATTAGTGAAAGTAGCAGGGGTAATAGAAATCGTCTACTTGCTTGAGTTGACAGTAAAGGAATTGAAACACGAGGAAAATCTACACTGATCATTCAGTTAGCCCTTTCCCGAGTACAATGTACCAGCTATGAACAAAGTAAGTTTGCATTTTTCTTTTGTTTCCATTTCTTACTAGCGCTGATTCTGCGGTGAACCTTCCCATTCCTGATCAGTCGACCTATTCTTCAAGATCCTTTTCTAATACCACATCTCAAACGACTCAGTTTTCTCCTTTTTAAAGTTCATGATATACTACCTTATAATGGTCTGCTTTAAAGTTTACAGAAGCTCTCCTGTGAAAATCTCATTCTGGATTCACAGAAGGGTCCTCAGGGCCACTTCTGGCCTAGATGTCTCTGGATCCTAATCCCCTGGAATTTCTTCTTCCAAAAACGGACGTTCACATCGTGGGTAGCATCTCGAAACTACCACAAACACACAATGCCTAAAACAAGTTATAGTCCTAAATAACAAACAAAAAAGGGTCGAAATGTCGTAAACTTACATGTGATTAAAAAATTAACGTACACACAGCCCCTGTAATTCTCTGTCGAATCCAGTCATAATAGCTGTTATACAAACTGAAATTTACGTTATAAAAGCTTCACTGTCAGTTATCACCTCAACATGATCACCATGCAAAAACCGCACGTAAAAAACAATACAGACATATTTCTTCCATACTCCGCACAGCCTGATCCACTGTGACACTCAATGTTGTAAACGACTGTTGCTTTGCCCTTCAGTCGTAGATGTACCACAGTGTACAGCTTGGAGTTTAGGTCTTGCAATAGCTTCAAAAAATGGTTCAAATGGCTCTGAGCACTATGGGACTTAACTTCTGTGGTCATCAGTCCCCTAGAACTTAGAACTACTTGAACCTTACTAACCTAAGGACAGCACACTTATCCATGCCCGAGGCAGGATTCGAACCTGCGACCGTAGCGGTTGCTCGATTCCAGTCTGTATCGCCTAGAACCGTACGACCATTCCAGCTGGCTGCAATAGCATCGGTGGTTTCACGCGAAAGGCACTGGTACTTAAAAAAAATAAAAATACACACATCAGAAAGGGTTTTGCAACACCCTTGTTCCCAGGACTCCAGAAGATAGCCGTTGACTGTGAATATTGTATCACAGACTCAGTCCCATTGACTGTTTGTCCCATTGACTGTTTTGAGATGTCACTTAACACGCCCAAAAATATAAACAACCATGCGTAATCAGCGCCTTTTAGACGGAAGGGTCTGACAGCCGATCATTTCCAGTCATTCCACCAGGACGTTCAACCATGCCTAGAGCGTCAATACCGCGATTAAACCGCGTCGGCATTGTTACATTGTAAGGTGTCAGGCAAATCCAACACCTTCCATGAAAACCCGGACATGACAGGCAAATCCAGAAGTATGTCACATAGCTCTGAATAAATCGTGACATTAAATTAACCAAAGTAATATGAGTAACGAGTGAGCAAATGGAATACCACAGACTAACACAAGAATGCCTAAATGCATGTTGTACCTTCCCACCATGAGACCGACGCAGTTCCGAGGGAGAAACGAGAACAGAAGCCGAGAGCAGAAGCGTGTTAAGCTAGAAGGCCCTACGATAAGGGACGGACTGGACACCCACGTCACCAGCTAACCACTAGGGCCTCACCACCCGCACATTTTAGCGTGAGACTTTTTTGCGTCTCTGTTACATCAAGAACCACCCCCAAGCCCATGTTAAAAGCTAGAGTCCTCCAGAAAAACAGTATAGATCTTACGATAAAACAAAAAGGGTCACTACCACCCGCAAGTTTTAGCGTGAGACTTTTTCACGTCTCAGGTACGTCAAGGACCACCCCCCAGCCCATGTTAAAAGATAGAGCCCTCCAGAAGAACAGTATAGATCTTACGATAACGCTAAAAGGACCACACCAGCTGCAGGTTTTAGCGTGAGACTTTTTAGCGTCTCTGTTACGTTGCAAACTTTAAAAACATTGCCCCACCACGAAAAGTATAACGATTCTCATTGGCTAGACAGAATTTTTGTAGGCGGAGCTTAAGGTTAACATTGAGACCCTGATTGGTCAGATGGAAACACAGCCAGATAGTTTTTTTTAAACCAACTTCGGTAAATTGTAGTAAGGAGAAGTTAGAGGAGAGTTGCTTCCGAGATGGCGAGGTGAGCGGAGCAGGGCTGCCTGTCGCTGCCCTGACGCTGCCTAAACACCGACAAGGTAATGAACGCACGAGATGCCGCATTTTTTGAGCGCATAAGGCTTCACTCAGAACTGCAGAAGTCTCATCTGTTACACCCCCTTTTTGCGTAATACTAGGGTCGATCGTTAATTAAAACTCATGGTGTTCACATTTGCCACTTGAAGAACAGATCGGAAACGTGATGATTTTTCTTTCATATAGTTACTGAGAAGCCACATCAGCCACTGTAATTTACGACAAGTTAGATAAGTAATTAAAGATAATTGAGGGTCACTGTAAACCATTTTGTTAGTTTTCTCTTTTGTGAAACTTAATTTAAACCTAGGTTATAGATGTGATATGGCATAGGTCACCCTTCGATCCATTGTAGAACTTGGAAACCCATTCAGGGAATATTCGGTCACATTTTTGTTGAACGTGGTTGGTTTTTACCATCCTGTATTAAATCACTTCCTTTTATGAATAGTGCTATTTATAAACAATGTTTTGTGAGTAGAATAAAATTTCCAATGGTAAACTTAACTGCTTTTTCGACGTTATTTTACCAGCTAACTTAAAGCAGGAAAGCCTTGAACCCTTTCCACTAGATTTAGTTAGTATTAAGATTCTTTTACAGGGAGTGCACCGGAGCTGACGCTGAGATCATTTAGTATTTCGTTGTATCATCGCTAGTCTCACTGAACTCTTCTGAATTCTACATGTCATGTGTGGTCTGGCGTCTCCTTACCAGCAACAGGGCCCAGGTTCAAACTAGTTAATTCCCTAAAAAAAAAACACACTCAGAGCGTCGTTGCGCGAAAGTGGTAGGGAGACACGATATAGAACAAACAGACACCACCATGAATGTTTAGATCATTGTGGCAGGAAGGTCTCCCAACAAGGTAAGTGTCCAGGCGTCTCGCAGTGAACCAAAGCGATGTTGTTCAGACATGGAGGAGATACAGAGTGACAGAAACTGTCGATGACATGCCTCACTTAGGCTGCCCGAGGACTACTACTGCAGTGGATGACCAGCACCTACGGATTACGGCTCGGAGGAACTATAACAACAACGTCACCAGGAGGAATAATGCTTTTCGTGCCGCCACAGGAAGTCGTGTTACGATTCAAACAGTCCGCAATAGGCTGCATAATGCGCAACATCACTCCGGACGTCCATGGCAAGGCCCATATTGGCAACCACGACGCCATGCAGGGCGGTACAAATGGGCCGAAAAACATGCCGAATGGACCGCTCAGGCTTGACATCACGTTCTCTTCACCGATGAGTCTCGCATATACCTTCAAACAGAAAATCGTCGGTGACGTGTTTGATCGCAACCCGGTCAGGCTGAACGTTTTAGGCACACTGTCCAGGGAGTGCAGCAATGTGGAGATTTGCCACTGTTTTAGGGTGGCATTATGTGGGGCCGACGTACGTCGTTGGTGGTCATAGAAGGAGCAGTAACTGCTGTAATATACTTGCATGCCATCCTCCGTCCGATAGTGCAACTTTATCGGCAGAATATTGGCGAGGCATTCGTCTTCGTAGACGACAAATTGCACCTCACATCGTGCATATCTTGTGAACGAATTCCTTCAGGATAACGACATCTCTCGACTAGGGTGGCCAGCATCTTCTCTAGACATGATCCCTATCGAACATTCCTGAGATAGAATGAAAAAGGCTATTTATGGACGAAGTGACCCACCAACCAATCTGAGGGATCTACGCCGAATCGCCATTGAGAAGGGGATAATCCGGAACAACAGTGCCTTGATGAACTTGTTGACAGGATGTCACGACGAATACAGGTATGTATCAGTGCAAGAGGACGTGCTACAGGATATTAAAGGTACCGGTGTGTGCAGCAATCTGGATCGCCACCTCTGAAGGTCTCGCTGTATGGTGGTAGAATATGTAACGTGTGGTTTTCATGAACAATGACAAGGGCGCAGATGATGTCTATGTTGATCTGTATTCCAATTTTCTGTACGGGTACTGTGTAAAAAGTTAAAGGTTGGATGTTTCGGGTGGAATTCACTGAGGCGCAAGGTATTAAGCTGTGTCTGCTATCGAATCCTGAACCCAAGACGTTCTATCTGCAAACCACGGTTGGTACGCTACAGATAATGAACAGTACAAGTTCGTCATCAACATGCCCCAGAAATCCATCCGTCAAGATCAGCATCATGTATGGATTGTGAGCGTAAATACGGGCCAACTACTTTCAGTCACGGAACTGTCATTTTGATTTACAACGGCTGTAGACTTTTCCAAGTCGACAATGTGCATTCAAGTGAACGTTTCCAGGTGGAGATATCCTCGCCAAAAAGCCGGCGAGTGATAGATGATACTTTTTCTCACGGAAAATGCCGTGTTACCTCTCCAAAGTATTCCTCTCTTCATAAGGGGCATTATCTGCAAAATGTTTCAGCCGCGTGGGTTAAGGCGCCATGTCACGGATTGTATGACCCCTCCAGCCGGAGGTTTGCGCCCTGCCTCGGGCCCTGTGTTGTTCTTAGCATAAGGTAGTTTAAGGTAGTTTAAGTAGTGTGTAAGACTAAGGACCGATGACCTCAGCACTTTGATCCCTTTGGAATTCGCACACATTTGAATATTTTTGAAAATGTTTGAGCTCAATAAACTTTTTACCTTCCAAGTAACGATGAAGAGCAATTTCTGAACTTGTCTTGCTGTTACGTTTACGATTAATGGAAATATTTAAATGAAGTGCCGTCTCGCAGGCTGTCAAAGTTTTCTGAAACTGCAGTAGGCCTATATTTTGATGTCCATTAGCCTTTACAGTTTCATTTTGTTGGTCTCTAAGTTCCAGAATACATACCACGATCGTAAAAATTTTTGCTTAGCTTTCAATTTCTGCCTAAAAAGGTGCATTCTCTCCTCAAAGGATGTGAGTACCTAACAGTAGCGACACTGTGAGGTTGCAAACCGCGTTTTCTTTAAATGCACTGCATAATGGTCATATAACTAATGAGCGCATTACTAAAATATAAATGTATGTTTATTCACGTCCTGTAGTTACATTTGTTTAGAACTGTAGACAACAAAGTGGTGCCTGACTTGGAGATATAAAAAGAATCCGTTGAAAACCAAAGATCCAGGATTATTTTGTTTTCAGGTTCACAAATGAAACCATTATTTCAGACTATTAACTGAAAGATGTTATTAGCATTAACATTAATGTGCTGTTGTGAGCAGCATTACTTACATTTTGCAATTTTTTCAACTCGGTAGTGATACGTTTCTTTTTCTCTTTTTCAGGTAAGATATTCTGAACGTGGTGTGCTTGCTTCGGAGCTGTAAGGTAAATGATTTTTTTTCACTTCAACTTTATCAGCGTAAGATGACTATTACATTCATTACAGTACAAACTGAAGGATACACGTTGAAAGTGGTTGTGATTGTGGTAGATGATCAGCGCTAGTCCTTTACTACCAGTGATAACACTCTGCTTTTCAGAGGCCCTTACACCAAACTATGTTTTTAAAAAACGAAAGATCTCGTGGGTGGGTTTGTGTGACTACACAGCGCCGAACCATGAAAAGGGAGACAGTCTGCCTCTGACGTGTGTAAACTCTGTGTCATGTGTTTGTCTTGGAAGTATTCAAGTGCGACTGATTATAAGCGGCGAATGAACAACACAGATAGGTTCATTACTTGTATGGAAATGTTCGGTCTTCTCTGTTAATAGAATATATGTAAAGCGAACACATGTAAATCATTGTAAAAGTTGATTGCAAGATTCGCTCGTTTAATACAACGACCATTAGATTTATTCACAGTCAGAGAAAGAAATAGCAATAACATGGAGTTCTGTAACATAAACGAAGTTTGGTAGACGTTTATGGGCATCTGGATGATGATGTCTGTTCAGATTTCCCTCCAGTAGCACAAGAGTGACACTGTGCTGACGCAAATCACGTTTGTTTTAAATACACGCTGTAACGGTCTTGAACGTTATTCGCCTTTGCTATCGAACATGGCGAGTTGATATTAGTCAAGAATGTCTTTAAGATGGGTAGATCACATAACTAATGAGGAGATATTGAATAGAATTGGAGAGAAGAGAAATTTTGACACAACTTGACTAGAAGAAGGGACCGGTTGGTAGGGCATATTCTGAGGCATCAAGGGATCACCAATTCAGTTCTGGGGGGCAGCGTGGAGGGTAAAAATCGCAGAGGGAGACCAAGAGACGAATTCACTGGGCAGATTCAGAAGGATGTAGGTTGCAGTAGGTACTGGGTGATGAAGAACCTTGCACAGGATAGAGTAGCATGAAGAGCTGCATCAGACCAGTCTCAGGACTCAAGACCTCAACAGCAACAACAGCTTTTAAGGCGTCAAAGACGCCATTTTCAACACCTCACTCAGTTTGAACGTTGTCGCGTAACAAGGCTGCGAGAAGCTGGGTGCTCCTTCAGCAACATTACAGCGAGGCTTTGTGGGGGGAATATAACCACTAAACATGATTACTGGCAGCGGTAGTCACGAGAATGTACCCTCGCAAGAAGACCGGGCTCGAGACGACCACGTGGTGCTGTCGAGATAGAACAGTATTCATGTTCAGCGTGTGGCTCCGGCGCAATGTACCGCATCTGTAGCACTAATGTGAGCGCTAGTTGACACCACATTGACACAAAAACTGTTACAGATCGGTTCCTTCAAGGACAGCACCGAGGTGCTACCCCTGTAGCGTGCATTCCTTTGGCCCCAAACCACCAGATCATTTGTGACATCAGTGATGTCAATCGAGAGCTCTTTGGAGTGCAAGATGGAGGTCTGTAGACGTTTCAGATGAAAGCTGGTTTTGTCTCGGTGCCAGGGATGGCTGCGTGTTCCTTAGATGGAAGCCAGGTGAGCACTTGCAACCAACCTCTTTGCGACATAGACAGAACGGACCTACACCTGCTGTTAAGGCCTGGGGTCCGATTTCGTATGACAGCAGGGGCACTCTCGTGGTTATCCCAAGCACCCTAAGTGCAAATTTGTACGTCAGTCTGGTGAGTCGATCTGTTGAGCTGCCATTCATAAACAGCATTGCTCAGTCCGGAACCGAGTGACTGCTACGGTCGAAGGTTTGAATCCTGCCTCGGGCATGGATGTGTGTGATGTCCTTAGGTTAGTTAGGTTTAAGTAGTTCTAAGTTCTAGGGAACTGATGACCATAGATGTTAAGTCCCCTAGTGCTCAGAGCCATTTGAACCATAAACAGCATTCCAGGGGTTTCCCAACAGGATAACAGTCGCAAACATACCGCTGTTGTAGCCAAACATGCTATACAGAGTGTCAACACGTTGTCTTTGCCTGCTCCATCACCAAATCTGTCTCCAAACCATCGCAAATTGGACATCATCAAACAAGCCCGGCGTCATCCACAAGCTGCATTAACCGTCCCTATTCTGACACACCGTGTGCAACAGGTACGGAACTCCGTCCCACAAACTGACATCGGGCAACTGTACAACAGAGTGCATACAAGTTTGCAGGCTTACATTCAGCATTCTGGCGGTTACACCGGTTGCTAATGTACCAGAATTTCACATTTGCAGTGGCTTATCTCGCGTGTAGATTTATTACCTAGATAGATGCCTCACAGAGATTTGATTCCCCCCATTAATGATTAATGAGGATAATGAAATGTAGTCGAATCAAGTCGGGTGATGCTGAGGTAATTACATTAGAAAGTGAGACACTTAAAGTAGCAAAAGAGTTTTGCTATTTGGGAGTAAAACAACTGATGATGGTCGAAGTAGAGAGGATATAAAATGTAGACTGGCAATGCCAAGAAAAGCTTTCTGAATAAGAGAAATTTGTTGACATCATGTCTTTTCTAAAAGTATTTGTGTGGAATGTAGCCATGTATCGGAGTGAAACAAGGGACTATAAATAGTTTAGACAAGAAGAGAACAGAAGTTTTCGAAATGTGGTGCTGCAGAAGAATGCTGAAGATTAGATGGGTAGACCACATAACTAATGAGGAGGTATTGAACAGAATTGGGGAGAAGAAAAATTTGTGGCACAACTTGACTAGAAGAAGGATCGGTTGGTAGGACATGTTCTGAGGCATCAAGAGATCACCAATTTAGTACTGGAGGGCAGCGTGGAGGGTAAACATCGTAGAGGGAGACCAAGAAATGAATACACTAAACAGATTCAGAAGGATGTAGGTTGCAATAGGTACTGGGAGATGAAGAAGCTTGCACAGGATAGAGTAGCATGGAGAGCTGCATCAAACCAGTCTCTGGATTGAAGACAACAACAACAACAATGATTTTTTGGTGGTGCGAATTTTTTCTATCATCTTAGTTCCGTTCATTGTTTGGAAAGCAACAGAAGTTCCAGCATGGAGAGGATTTTCTTACTCTGAAGCAAATATCTTGATTATTTTTCCTGAATGAAAGTTTTGAGTTTAGACTATTTTTTTCTTCACAGCGAGAAAATGGCATGTTGACTTCTGGAATGAAGGGACAAATTTTTGTTAAACATTTAGCACTTATGCTGATAATGTGGTTGTTCTGTGTTTCTGAATTACTTACGAAATTATAGCTCTGCCTGACAGGTAGACCAGCACGCATCGTCCACAATAAAGACTTGTATACAGCTACCAGTCAGACACAGAAATTTTTGTAACAAAGAGCATCTGCCTAGCCATCGAGGTGACAACATGACTCACACCAAAAATTATTCGCTACGCTTGGTTGTAAGGTGAATGATGTCACTCGACTTTATTAAGACTTACGCCGGCGCTTGACCTCGGATTTCAGAAGGAGAATTGAAGGTCTGATTTGAAACCTCAACGGCACCAAACACCCGTATCTCTTTGTGGGGTCTTTGTGTCTTAACGACTAAAGAAATCTGATTGGTTGCGTGGTCAACCCGGCTGAGTGCTATGGATGTCCTTGTTCATTGGTCTTCCTTCCTTGAAATGGAGTTACTGAAAGTCTTATCGCATACCACGGCTATTATAGTGATCTGTAATCGCGTAATTTCCTAAAAATAAAGAAATTAAAGCAGTTCTTCAACAATACATATGTTAAGAAACCCCCAGAGCATCGACCTGTAATACATTACATTTTCATATTATGTTTATCAACAATTTCTTCATTTACAGTTTGCTGATACGATTGTGTTTTCTACAAAGGTTTCACAATTTTGAACGGTGACATCTGCTGTCTCTATAAATGTTATTTTTTTGAAAAATTTATCTGGAGTAATTGGTCTTCTGAGTGGTTTGATGTGACATATTACCACTTATTCTCCAGTGCTCATCTCTTCCTTTCAGATCAGCACTTACGATATTCCTTTCTTTATCTGCAGGGTACACTTGTCTTTGTCCTCTTGCACACCTCTTTTAAGTGCTATAGAAGCTATCCCCTGTGGTCTAACAAGTGTGCTATCAGTCTATCCATTTTCGTATGTGATTTCCACATTTTCCTTTCACCATCAAGTGTTGTGAGCATCTCAGTTCTTATCTTAACGGTCCTCCTAATTTTCGGCATACTTCTGTAGCACCAAATCAGAAACGCAAAATTTCTTTTCTTCTTCCAAACACCACAATTCGTTAGTCTATAATATTGTGCTCCAAACGCCCATTCTCAGAAATTTCGTCCACAAATGAAGTTCTATGTTTGAAACAAGGAGACTTCTTTTGTAAACTGTTGCCCTCTGTGCCTGTGGTTCTTATATTCCCTTTGCATCTTCCGCCATGCGTATTTAGCTTCCAAGGTACTGGAATTCTTTCGCTTTCGCTTCGCAGTTTTGATCTTAACCTTATCGCCAAACTCATTAATGCTCTTCGTAAAGTCTATATAACAGTTTTACACGGATTTTTAGTGTGAAATGGACTATTCATTTGAAATCTGGAAATATCGTTTGTAACTGAAAACATAACCGAAGCAGCTACCCACAGCTGATACTATATTTCCAAAAATACTGATTTTCTGTTATTTGGATACAGGCGCCCCATTTGGGAAAAACTTTATACGGCGAAAAATTGACATATCATGATGTCACATTACATAAAAATAATTTATTTCTATGCGTTTTTTCCTCCTCTCCCTGTTTCTTTCTAGAGCTACTAGGTGGCAGAGGAACCTGTAAACTAACCTACAGTTCGGGAAAAAAAGCCGTGATCATTATTCTTAACATTTCTGTCAATTGAGTTTATCCAAAGCTTTGATACTACGTACGACACCTTACGATTTGGGTATATACAGGATTTTATCTAAAGGAATCCAAAAAACATTTGAGTAAGAAGACTATACCGTTCATCATGAAATATTAACCTAAACTGCACCGAGCTAATCTTCCAAGCTTACGTAAACTTATCAACCTAGCGAGTCCTCCATTGATCTGGAACAGGGACAGCCACAGCACGCAAACTTGTATGCGTGTACAATGTACTGCGCGTGTGCGGTCCGAGGGTCGGCGTGTCTCGCCACTACTCCCAACATCTTGGTTTTGCTCGTTCTTCAAGGAACTGTCCGATACAGCGTGACACTTTATTTAGCAATGCGTTACGACGCTGTATCTTCCGGAATTTGAAGCGGAATTTACCGTCGGCACTACTTTTTCCAGTTCGCGCATGAAGAAGCACTTTATGCTATATCTGCAGCCATGGAACACGCATTGTTATAGCATCAGATTTAACAGTTTTTGATGCGAGTAATTGGACAGTATTTAAAGCTTATATATTACTGAAAATTACGTCGGTTAAGGCAACTGGTAAATCTGGAACGATTTTTTAAAAGTGAGACCCGGTATTGTTGAATTTCTGAAGAAGAAAAAGAAAGGAGGAACGAAATTTAGAAAGTCGGGAACGGACTGCAGACCTAGCATTTTAATGTATTTTCCGGGTGCTGCCTTCAGTAAGACGCCGCAGTGCGAGAAACAACTTATTTCTGTTTCGACGGGCTGCATTTACAGACATTACGACCAAAACATTCTCCTCTCTCCTAAACTCATAGGCAAAGAAACGAAAAATTTTGAGCTGCTTTTGAGACCGTTTGCTGTGACACTTGGGAGTCCGCCCCCCCCCCCCCCCCCCACCACCCTCGCCCACCTCCCACTCTGTCCCGCTAATCGTCCTACGCTACAATTCCCGTTCAAAAGGCAAATTCTTTTACGGTGAAATTGTCGGAAGAGTGTCCACGTTTCTACACTGAGTATACAAACGTGATAGTACGTTTCGATCACCATATGTGTGTAAAAATACTTTCTCAATCATAAAAATAAATAAGTCGTGATAACGTCGCAACATGAGTGAGAAAAACTTCAAAATGGTACGCGTTTGTTCATGAGGCGAATGTTTGTACCATACGTACATTTTTATTACCCCTTCAGAATGCAAAAAGTAATTAAATAACAATAAAAACTTATTTTGTTTGTTATTTGTATTATTGATAAATATGAAATACGAAGCAAAACTACATACAAGCCATTCGGTATTCTTTGCGCGACTGCACTGCCTTGCACAGTGTACATGGGCAAGGAAGGGGGGAAAGGTTTGTTGGATTTTTCTTACGACGACACCGTACAAGAGGTCGAGGGGTC
This sequence comes from Schistocerca gregaria, assembly GCF_023897955.1. Classification (NCBI taxonomy): domain Eukaryota; kingdom Metazoa; phylum Arthropoda; class Insecta; order Orthoptera; family Acrididae; genus Schistocerca; species Schistocerca gregaria. The sequence continues at coordinate 924,413,380 of NC_064922.1, read as the reverse complement.
ATGTTTTGTAGGTTGGCATCCAGAGCGGCCGTTAAATGGCACAACAGGAAATTAGGTAAAATCAAGAGAATATATTTTAATGTACGGAATAAAAGGACGTCCCTATGGCCAGAAGTTACTAGGGTTAGGCCAATCTAGGAGGTCGAACCACTAATTAAGTGGCCAACGGACGTGGAGGCGATTCAAAAATGTGTGTGAAATCTTATGGGACTTCAGTGCTAAGGTCATCAGTCCCTAAGCTTACACACTACTTAACCTAAATTATCCTAAGTACAGACACACACACCCATGCTCGAGGGAGGACTCTAACCTCTGTCCCCAGCTCGTGGTCGTGTGGTAGCGTTCTTGCTTCCCGCGCCCGTGTTCCCGGGTTCGATTCCCGGCGGGGTCAGGGATTTTCTCTGCCTCGTGATGACTTGGTGTTGTGTGGTGTCCTTAGGTTAGTTAGGTTTAAGTAGTTCTAAGTTCTAGGGGACTGATGACCATAGATGTTGAGTCCCATAGTGCTCGGAGCCATTTGAACCATTTGAACTCGAACCTTCGCCTGGACCAGCGGCACAGTCCATGACTGCATCGCCCCTGACCGGTCGGCTAATCTCGCGCGGCCGGGAGGCAGTTCATGTTAATTGATGCTGGTGGCCGGTGACGGAAAGCAGAGCCAGATGCTCTGACTCTCAAAAAGACGTCTGTTCTGCTCGAGATCTGGATTACAAGAGAGCGAAGCAACTGTGTTATGCACTGAAGAATCCTCCAGAGTCCACAAGTGACCAGCATCCCACGCTCACTATCCGCTAAAACCAATGGCATTAATTCGCTAGCAGTTTCAGCAGAGGCGTCTCTTGTCAGCAGCTTCAACTGGACGGAACTGTCTCTATTATGAAAGGCAGGCAACGTGCGCCACGCAGTCATAGCCGAAGTTCCTCTCGGAGAAAACTTGTAAAGATTTGACTGGATCTTTGATATAAATTTTGTAAACCAATTCACTTAAATAGTGACGGTTGAGGTACGAAGGATTTAGAATGCAGACTGGCTGTGCAAGGAAAGCGTTTCTGAAGAAGAGAAATTTTTTTACATCTATATTTAAGTAATAGGAAGACTTTTCTGAAAATATAGGTATGGAGTTTAGCCATGTATGGAAGTGAAACGTGGACGAGAAATAGTTTATATAAGAAGGAAATAGAAGCTTTTGAAATGTGCTGCTACAGAAGGATGCTGAAGATTAGTTCGGTAGATCACGTAATTAATGAGAAGATACTGTATAGAACTAGAGAGAAGAGGAATTTGTGGAACAACTTGACTAGAAGAAGGGATCGGTTGGTAGGACATGTTCTGAGGCATCAAGGGATGACCAATTTGGTATTGGAGGGAAGCGTGGAGGGTAAAAATCGTAGGGGTACTCCAAGAGGTGAATGCGTTAAGCATATTCAGAGCTTGTAGGTTGGAGTAGTTACTCGGAGATGAAGAGACATGGCCAGGATAGAGTAGCAAGGAGAGCTGTATCAAACCAGTCTCTAGACTAAAGACGACAACAACAAGGTGTAATATTCCTTCACTCTCTGCCACCATATACAGCAGTTTGTTCCGGTTTCTCCTTGTCTCTCTCTCCTGCTCCTTCCCCTCCGACCCCTTAGGAAAGAAGTGCGCTTTCGCATGAGAGAGCACTGCACGAGAACAGGAGATTCTCACACATGCAGAATGCTTGAGCGTTCATGTTGTAAAATACAGCCAGCCGCTGTGGCCGAGCCGTTCTAGGCGCTTCAGTCTGAAACCACGCTGCTGCTACGGTCGCAGGTTCGAATCCTGCCTCGGGCATGGATGTGTGTGATGTCGTTAGGTTAGTTAGGTTTAAGTATTTCTAAGTCTAAGGGACTGATAACCTCAGATGTTAAGTCCCATAATTGCTTAGAAGCATTTGAACCATTTGTAAACTACATCTGATCCTTGCAAAGACTTTTGGTTTCTCAAAAAAATACTACTTTCCACTGCAATCGTTCCGCCACGTTTTCCAGACTGTATCAGATTTAGCAGAAGAAGATGCAAACATCCGGCCGTTGTGGCCGTGTGGTTCTAGGCGCTTCAGTCTGGAATCGCGTAACTGCTACGGTCGCAGGTTCGAATCCTGCCTCTGGCATAGATGTGTGTGATGTCCTTAGGTTAGTTAGGTTTAAGTAGTTCTAAGTCTGGGGGACTGACGACCTCAGAAGTTAAGTACAATAGTGCTCAGAGCCCTTTGAACCATTTGAAGTTACAAACTCATTGGAAAATGAAAGATGGAAGCATAGTGAACTCTTGTTGTTATGTAGGGCAGGTTTAACATTTCATCCGCTTTGGTTAAACTAACGTTCTCCTCTATGTATCGTAGCGTCAGCTGATGAAGGACGTTGAGATTGTCTCTTGCACAGATCAGTGTCAGTCGGATTTATTTATTCCCTGTCGGCTGCTAAGTCGAGCGTGGTGCACGTGAGCGGATGTTGGCTGTGCCATCGGTGGACGCAATGCATAACAGACTGCGACTGGAAATAAAATAAAAAAATAATAAAAATGGCACAGAGTGCGAGTGGCAGTAAAAAGAGCGAGACACAGAGAGAGAGAGAGGTGGAGGGACAGAAGTGGAGCGTTATTGGTTGTAGCTCCAGGTGTTGCCGCTGGAAGTTCCGATAAAGCGGCGACTCTGAAGCAGCGGTGTCGCATGCATAATAAATGCAGCGCCTGCCGGCGGCGATCCGAGGTCGGCGACCACTGCCGCAGGCGGCGTTGTCCCTGGGCAGCAGGTGTTCTGCCGGTCGGAGGGTCGAAGTAGCGCTTCGGACACACCTGAATTACCCCTGCACCACCCCGCCCCCCGCCCCACCCCCCCACACACAGACATTTTTTGTGACCCTAAAGCAACCAGTGATACAAATTACTGACTCCCTGGTGTGCTAAGAAAATGTGGAGGACGAAATATCGGATGTGGTCTTCCGAAACTTTTTCAGCGCAGAAGGACGTAATACAGATGATACTTTCAGTCACAGCATACACTCTGAAAGGGCGGATATGAAATAAGTGGCTGCGGAACAAAAAGCAGGTAGACGTTCGTGATATGGATAGGCGTTTGGACCGGATGACGTTCGTGTAAGATTCTACAGATGTACGAGGTGCATTCAAGTTCTAAGGCCTCCGATCTTGTTTCTAATTAACTACTCACCCGAAATCGATGAAAGTGGCGTTACGTCTCGAGGTAATCGCCCTGCAGACGTACACATTTTTCACAACGCTGACGCCATGATTCCATGGCAGCAGCGAAGGCTTCTTTAGGAGTCTGTTTTGACCACTGGAAAATTGCTGAGGCAATAGCAGCACGGCTGGTGAATGTGCGGCCACGGACAGTGTCTTTCATTGTCGGAAAAAGCCAAAAGTCACTAGGAGCCAGGTCAGGTGAGCAGGGAGCATGAGGAATCACTTCAAAGTTGTTATCACGACGAAACTGTTGCGTAACGTTAGCTCGATGTGCGGGTGCGTTGTCTTGGTGAAACAGCACACGCGCAGCCCTTCCCTGACGTTTTTGTTGCAGTGCAGGAAGGACTTTGTTCTTCGAAACATTTTCGTTGGATGCACCTGTTACCGTAGTGCCCTTTGGAACGCAATGGGTAAGGGTTACGCCCTCGCTGCCCCAGAACATGGACACCATAATTTTTTCAGCACTGGTTGGTTACCTGAAAATTTTTTGGTGGCGGTGAATCTTTGTGCTTACATTTAGCTGACTGGCGCTTTGTTTCTGGATTGAAAAATGGCATCCACGTCTTATCCATTGTCACAACCGACGAAAAGAAAGGCCCATTCATGCTGTCGTTGTGCGTCAACATTTCTCGGCAACATGCCACACGGGCAGCCATGTGGTCATCCGTCAGCAATCGTGGCACCCACCTGGATGACACTTTTCGCATTTTCAGGTCGTCATGCAGGATTGTGTGCACAGAACCCACAGAAATACCAACTCTGGAGGCGATATGTTCAACAGTCATTCACCGATCCCCCAAAACAATTCCCTCCACTTTCTCGATCATGTCATCAGACCGGCTTGTGCGAGCCCGAGGTTGTTTCGGTTTGTTGTCACACGATGTTCTGCCTTCATTAAACTGTCGCACCCACGAACGCACTTTCGACTCATCCATAACTCCATCACCACATGTCTCCTTCAACTGTCGATGAATTTCAATTGGCTTCACTCCACGCAAATTCAGAAAACGAATGATTGCACGCTGTTCAAGTATGGAAAACGTCGCCATTTTAAGTATTTAAAACAGTTCTCATTCTCGCCGCTGGCGGTAAAATTCCATCTGCCGTACGGTGCTGCCATCTCTGGGACGTATTGACAATGAACGCGGCCTCATTTTAAAACAATGCGCATGTTTCTATCTCTTTCCAGTCCGGAGAAAAATAATCGGAGGCCTTAGAACTTGAATGCACCTCGTAATGAGAAAGGATTTGCTCTCATTCTAACAGTATTTAGTAAGGGTACCATAGGGAAAAGAAAAGACGCAGGTCATTTCCATTATGAATAAGATCGGTAAAACAGACGTATAAGGAGAATCAAAAAGTTTCCATTCGAAGGTCACACTAAACCTTTCTCTAGTTGGTGGTACTTGCATCGAAGTCGCTCTGGGTTGCAAAACGGTGCCGCAACTCTCGCAGACAGATACGTTCAGACTGTCCATTTTTAAAAAATGTTTCTAAACTTAATGACGCAGCTACTTATGTCGGAATATGATCATGAGTGATCTAAACAGGAAATGTAATCGAAAGTGTGCAACTGAGACTGAACAAAAATGAGAATTATCCTTTCATCGTTACACCACAGCATCATCATCAGCAAACAGCCCCAAATTGCTACTCTCACTGTCCGTCTTATCGTATATATATATATATATATATATATATATATATATATATATATATATATATATATATACGCATACAGTTGAAAGGACACGATGCTGGCATCAAAAAGGTCTCAGTAAACATAGGCTCTAAAATGCATACCTTAAGAGCTGCGAGACATTTTTCACATTCGATACTGTGAAACAAATCTCTTCTACAGTAAGTTCTTTGCATTCCACAGTTTGGGAAGTAGTAGTATGGGCCAAAACAAGAAAAAAAAAGTCCAGTGAACATGTGCTCTAAAATGCATTCCTTAAGAGCTATCAGCACTCGATCACCTTTGCTACTTTGAAACACAATTCTTCTAATGATCAAGTGCTCGTAATTTTTCAGGTATACGTTTTAGAGCACATGGTTGCTGGACATTTGTTTTTTTTTTATTTTAATCCACAATACCACTGCCCAAAACATGGAAAGCAAAGAACTTGCAGTAGACGTGATTTGTTTCACAGTATCAAAGATGAAAAATTTCTCGCAGTAAAAAGGTATGCTTTTTCGAGCTATGTTTACTGAGACCTTTTTGCTTCTAGTATCGTGTACTTTCAACTTTATGAGTTTACGGTTTACGCCATTTATTATGACACACCCCATATATATATATATATATATATATATATATATATATATATATATATATATGTGTGTGTGTGTGTGAGAGAGAGAGAGAGAGAGAGAGAGAGAGAGAGATAGTAACTGTCCTATCACACATCGCTGAGGTACTCATGACGACGAGAAAGAAAATAGGGGACGCAAAATCCGGACAGTTCTATTTTATCGTTCCAGAATGTGCAGTCCTTGTGGTTTAGGCACAATCTGGAAAACGACGGTTCAGATTCGTGTGTGGCCCTCCAGACTTACGTTTTCCGTGATTTCCTTAAATTGCTCCCAGCAAATGCCGGGATGTTTCCTTTCGAAGAGCATGGCTGATTTCCTTCTCTATCCTCCGAACAATCCGAGCTTGTGCTCCGCCTCTAATGACTCTTTGTCGTCAGGAATTTGAACTCTAGAATCCCCTCCTTCGAGAGAGCATGATAACCTGCATCAAACTAATTAAGAGACGCTCCGAAAGTTTGTCGACCGACCGACTGAGAAGAACTCATTGGTTTTTCAGGGATTTTTCTGAGAAATTTCTATAGGGGACCGGTGATCTCTTTTTTGCTCTTCCCAGAAGTCATTGCTTTTCGTTTTATTTCATATCCCCACTTAGTTTGTATCTGTATTGCACTGAGTACAAAACTGCAGATGTCGACGGTATGCGCTGCGTGGAAACATTGACACACGGCGCTTGCTGTTGAGGAGAGCAGGGCCCATATTGAAGGCTGCATTCAGTCTGCTCGTTTATGTTTCGCGTTTGTTAAATCAGACAGTGTTAGTTGTGCGTCAGCAGTGATATACAGCAATATGGACATGATCACAAAACAAGAGTTAGTTGATATACTGATTATTACAGTAATTTAAATTAATACATACGTAACACATAATAGCTGATAACAGATCATAGTAACATGTCATGGTAGTGGGCACCAAACAGCTCCTATACGTTCATCTTTATGTTTCCGCTGCCATTGGCTGATCCACTAAATTTCGAGCATCCAGTCGCTTAAATTCTATTCCTTTTTCTAACATTTTGGCCTTCTTCGGAGTGAACTGAAAGACTGACGCTACAGATTTCTTTCCTTTACTGTCATTTCATGACCCGTCGCGCTATATGAGCGGGTTGCGAGCTGTCAGTGGTACCGTGAACCTGCTCTTCAGCCAGTTGATAAGAAAACCTAACAAACACGAAATAACAATAAAAAGCAATAAAAAGAGAGGTCAGGCATTTGCAATAAATTTAAAACTTTTTAAAGTTGAAAATAAAATGGAAATTCTTAGGTGTAAAGCATATTACTTCCTTCGATATTGTTTAAAAACAATTGTAACAAAAGGTAATACAAAACAAACACAATCAGATTACATTTAAAGAGACATACGAATACTTTTTAAAAACCTAGACGCAGAATACTGACGCTAAAAAAAAAGGCACTTTACTGGAAGTAAGGCTACAATAGCCTACTCTGGGGTAGGCAGTCTGTTGTTGAAGGGGATTATGTAGGTCGTTGAGGAGGGTCGGTAGTATATCGATGGAGGACTGGTGCAGATATGTCGATGGGTAGGAGTGGCTATTGGGATACAAGAGGGGTTGGGTTAGAGAGGTTGTTAGTGAGGGTAAAATTTGATGAGGAAGAGGGTATAGGAAAGAAAGATGGAAAGGGAAAGAAGGAGAGTAGGTAAAATATGGGGAAGGGAGGGAGAGGGAGCCCTGACTAGGTTGAACGTGCCTGGGGTGGTTTTACAGTTGGTAGAAGGGGTAACTGTCGGGGCGGAGTTCATGATATGGGAGGGGGAGACGGCTGAAGTTCCTCTGGGAGAGTATGTGGTGGGCCTGTAGGTGCAGAGTTGGTGGGGTGTACTGGTAGACGCGTGGCAGCGAACTAGGTTTGGAAAATAGAAGGGAAACTATAGAATTACTGGACTCGAGTTTGCAGATGGTATAGGCTGGACACCACAGCACTGGTTTCATACATTTAAACCCTCGGACTGCGTTACTGTGCATGTGATTACAGTTTCACAAGCGCCTGAGACGTTGATTGGCTGTAAAGAAGCATGCATGGACTGAATGTGTAGCTACGCTGTCCATCCACTCCAGCAAGTCGATGGATCATTATGAGCTGCAGCGTGGTTGGGGTTTAAGAGATTTTCTGGGCGTGTGTCGCCATTCTTACACCAGACGACTATTGTCACAAGAGAGATAATTGTTTCAGCTAGGGCAAATCATGGAGGTGGCGCCCTTTTTAGTAAACTTGGTCAGAGGTCGCGACAATGTAGCTCATAATGATGTATCGATTTCAAAGCGTGTATCTACCTCGTAGCCACATTTTAAATTCAAGCATACATATTTACTGCGGATCAACAACTCGTAGTGCACATATTAATTAATGTTCAAGTTGCAAACGCATGAGACAGGTTAATTAAGGAATAAAATAAATAAGTTAATTAATTTAGGAGCAGCATAGTTTCTGGAAACATAAAACTACAAGTTTAACTCTTATATTAACTTTTCTCAAAAATATTTACTAAATAAATGAAATAAATAAAATATGTGAACATAATATAGCCTAAATCCTTTCGCTCTAATAAAGTTAGAAAAGTTACACTAATTAAAACATAAATAACCAGCAAAAGAAACTACAAAACAAACATAAATAAATCGTAAAGTTTCAATACTATTTGCAGAAAAAATCTACATAAATGAATGTAAATTCACTGTCGCCGTTCCAGCAGATGCGCAATATTACCTTTTGTTTATGCGAGCAGGAATTTTATAGGTGAGTTACTGCTTTGACTAGTCTCAATCATTCCTTTGTTTACCTTATGTTAGTATAAATCCACCGCTTCTCGCCACCACTAACGATACGGGATAGGAATAGTCTGTGTTACTAGTGAGACGAAAAAGCAGAGCTTACCCACCGATTTTCTGCGATTTTGGGCTTAGAGCATGTGGTACCCATACACCCACTTTTTGAATCTTCCCCATTGCTTGCAAATGTTGCACGATGGGCGAATCATCACAGCTCATCACATTTGCCTGTTCTTGAGAACGCTTGCGTGGATCATTGTGGATAATGCGTTTAAACGATCTTCTTCAAACTCCGAAGGTCTTCCTGAACGTGGAGAGCCGCTAATGTCAAAACGATCCTCCTTAAAACGAGAAAATCATTTTCTTGTCGTGCTCTGTCCAAAAGCGTGTTAGTAGGCTGTTTAGGTTTTTTTATTGGTAACGCCGCCGCCACGTAGCGCTCCGTATGAAAATCACTGGCTGTGCCATGTGCAGTCTGTGGCTGGTTTGCATTGTTGTCTACCATTGTAGTGTTGGGCAGCGGCAGCTGGATGCTAACAGCGCTTTGCGTTGCGCTGTTGGAGGTGAGCCGCCAGCAGTGGTGGACGTGGGGAAAGAGCTGGCGGAGTTTAGCAATTTGTAAGAATTGTTGTCATGAACTGATATATATATATATATATATATATATATATATATATATATATATATTATGACTATTAAGGTAAATACATTGTTTGTTCTCTATTAAAATCTTTCATTTGCTAACTGTGCCTATCAGTAGTTAGTGACTTCCGTAGTTTGAATCTTTTAGTTAGCTGGCAGTAGTGGCGCTCGCTGTATTGCAGTAGTTCGAGTAACGAAGATTTTTGTGAGGTAAGTGATTTGTGAAACGTATAGGTTAATGTTAGTCGGGGCATTCTTTTGTAGGGATTATTGAAAGTCAGATTGCGTTGCGCTAAAAATATTGTGTGTCAGTTTAAGCACAGTCTTGTATAAATGTTCAAAGAGCACGTTTCAAGCGTTATCTCCATAAATAGCGAAAATGTTTCTGTCCGCTTTTTATTTTCTCACCCCTCTACGAACAAACCGATGTATATGTCGGAAAAGTTAAGATTTTTTTTCATTTTCTGGCTTCTACATGTAACACTTCCGGCCCTTTCCTAATTGGCAATCGCCGATAACGTCAACCTTCTGAGAATGGTTTTAGCCTGGCCACGACTGAACCCAATGACAAGAAAACGGACTATAATATCGTAATCGAGAAGTTAGTGAATCTTTAACAACAGCAAAGCAACCAGGTTTTGAATTGGCGTTTTAGTGATACGAGAGTAAATCAAAATTATTTATACAGGCTGTTGCCCGCCTAATTAGGCAATGCTGTATCAAGTTTTACGTCAAAGTAGAAATAAACTTGATCTAAGGAAACTAACATCTCTCGATACGTTAACTAATCTCTTCTAGCACAGGTACTGTCAATATTACACAGTAACGTGCCTTAGCAAACAACACAACATCTAACCCGTATGCAGAAGAAGGAATGACCAGTAAATGGAGCAATACACATTGCCTCACAATAACACTTGATATTGGCAAAATATACTATACAGTATAATGAACAAATACATAAAGACATATGAACCTACTAAAAGTCTGACTGGAAATAGCATGAATTATTATTATTTTAATTAACTATCACAAAAATGGCATGATTTGAAAGCGTACTGATTTTTATTGGCTTCAGAAATTTGCACGTGAACTTAATCTCTATAAATGGGCAGAACAGCTATGATTTTTAAGAAAATTTTGGTGCAGAAACAATGATTGTAGTTGTTGCTGCACTCGCTGAGAAAGAGTCTTTACTTTCAGTTATTACATAAGCTAAGTAGCTCATGGAGTCCTTTAAACTGGTATGGTTTGAAAATCCATCATCTGTTGTAAATGGTGACATAAAAAATTAAGCAAATGGAAAATGGCTGCTTTCAGTAACAAATTTAAGGAAAATTAATAACGCAAAATTAGTTGAACTGTTAACAAGGTGTCCTAGCAACTAGTCTCTCATTGGTCTCAAAGTCAAGTAACCAAAAATTACTAGTTTACAAAATTGTTCAAAGTGAAATAATAGTGCTGTCTTTTTATAACTTTTATTTACAGACAGGTATAAATATTTTATATTTTTGTCATTGATTATTTTAATGGCAGCTTCTTATTTAATGAAGATCTTTTTATTACATTCACAGAGTGTTACAAATAAAACCAAAAGTAGAGTTACAATTGAATTTCTTAAAACGCCAAAATAAATAACATAATTAGTACATATTTACACAAGTAAAGATCTTGACTATGGAGATACTCTAGTGTACAATTTCGGGAGAGAACATACACAAAATACATACCAGGTCATCAAAAACATCCGAAAACCCCTAAAAACATACGTTTTTTTTCATATTAGGTGCATTGTGCTGCCATATACTGCCAGGTACTCCGTATTAGCGACCTCAGCGGCCATTAGACATCGTGAGAGAGCAAAATGGGGCGCTCCTAAGAAAACACAGCCTTCGAACGTGGACAGGTGATGGTTTTTCACTTCGGCCATATGTCTGTAAGCGAGATTTATCACCCTTAAGCATCCCTAGGTCCACTGTATCCGATGCGATGATGATGTGGAAACGTGAAGGGACACGTACAGCACAAAAGCGCATAGGCCGACCTCGTCTGTTGGCCAACAGAACGCTGACATTTGAAGAGGGTCATAACGTGTAATAGGCAGATATCTATCCAGACCAACACACAGGAATTCCACACTGCATCAGAATCCACTGCAAGTACTATGTCTGGTAAGCGGGAGGTGAAAAAATTTGGATTTCAAAGTCGAGCGGCTGCTCATAAGCCACAAATCACACCGGTAAATGCCAAATGGCGCCTTCCTTGGTGTAAGGTGCGTAAACATTTTACGATTGAACACTGGAAAAACGTTGTGTGGATTCACGAATCACGGTACAGAATGTGGCAATCCGATGGCGAATGCCCGCTGAACGTCATCTGCCAGCGTGTGTAGTGCCAAATGTAAAATTCAGAGGCGGTGGTGTTGTGGTGTGGTCACGTTTCTCATGGATGGGGCTTGTACCCCTTGTTGTTTGGCGTGGCACTATTACAGGACGAGCCTACATTGATGTTTTAAGCACCTTCTCGCTTCCCAGTGCTGAAGAGCAATTCAGGCATGACGGTTGCATCTTGCAACTCGATTGAGCAGCTGTTCATAATGCACAGCCTGTGGCGGAATCGATATACGACGATAACATCCCTGTAATGGATTGGCCTGCACAGAGTCCTGGCCTGAAGCTTATAGAACACCTTTGGGATTTTCTTGACCGACATCGATATCTCTCCTCAGTGCAACACTTTGTGAATAATGGGTTGCCATTCCCCAAGAAACCTTCCAGCACATGAGTGAACGTATCACTCCGAGAGTGGAAGCTGTTATCAAGGCTAAGGGTGGGCCAATACCATACTGAATTCCAGTATTACCGATGAAGGGCGCCACGAACTTGTAAGTCGTTTTCAGCCAAGTGTCCGGATACTTTTGATGACATAGTATACATAAATGTATCGATCATTGGTGTTAAACACAGCCGCGTGGGATTAGCCGAGCGGTCTGAGGCGCTGTAGTCATGGTCTGTGCGGCTGGTCCCGGCGGAGGTTCGAGTCCTTCCTCGGGCATGGGTGTGTGTGTTTGTCCTTAGGATAATTTAGGTTAAGTAGTGTGTAAACTTAGGGACTGGTGACCTTAGTAGTTAAGTCCTACAAGATTTCACACACACATTTGAACATTTTGTTAAGCACAGCTCAGCTATCTCGAAATGACAAAACGGCAATACATAAACTTAAACAGCAACAGCGAGGTACAAATAAAAACGACAATCAATAAACAAACCGATAGCAACTGGAAAACCAAAATTCAAAGCAGAAACGCTACGAACTTCTGCATCAACCTAATATTATTGAAGACAAACGTTAAGGAACACTGAATTGGATCACTTGTAACAAAAGGAAGGTTCTGTATAACTTATTGTTAGAGACGGGAACTCAGTTACCATACCTATGTTAACACTAGATTAGCGAGGTTTCTCGTTGAAGCCATGATTCACATCAGTGAGTTTATACTTGGCAAGAGCCACATTTGCCCGCTTTTCCCGACGACCCGTGACCGACGTCGCAGGAGCTGCGCCTCAGAACTGAAGCCACGCCCACGGTGGCGGAGGTTACAAGGCTTAAGTGCACTGCCGCAGCTCTGACCCCAGAATCTGATTACCAAATTACGTTACGGCAGCTGTAAGAGGCGGTGGTTGCAACAGCAGCGGAGCTGCGCTCTGGCGGCTCCGAAGGCAACTTCATGAGAACAATCGCCCGGCAGCAAGCAGCTAGCGTCTTCCTGACTTGCCCGGAAGTTTGATACCCTCTCCATGATAGCAACAGCTAATAACCCCTTCCTTTATCCGCTAAAATGGCATGCTAATTATATTTAGTTGTACATGCATTATACCGAGTGATCAAAAAGTCAGTACAAATTTGAAAACTTAATAAACCACGGATTAATGTAGATAGAGAGGTAAAAATTGACACACATGCTCGGAATGCTAAACATTTACCTTCTAGGCGAGTCAATGTCTCATTAAAGACAAAGTTGTTGAATCTGATTGTCAGTTCAGTATGTCGTCACTCATACTCTCTTCGAAAAAGTCCCATAGCTGTTTTGGAGTCGATTTAAATTTTGTTGGAATTATGGCGAGTGACTGTCTCAATTGTTCAGCTGAGGCAGTGAGCGAGGTTTCTTGTAGTTTTAGTTCCCTGTGGCTGTCGTTTTGTAGTAGGCCTAAGTGTTGGAATGCTTCTCTGTACGGCTGTTGTAGGTAACCATCAATAGTATTGAGATATGTGAAACTTTTAGTACCTGTATTTCGTGTAGCATCATCCGGAGATGTACGGTGTAGACCCTTCCCAATGTGACAGTTTTCATGTTTCCTCGAGGATACTCTGCTAGAAAAATCCTTGTTTCGACGTTGAAAGATTTTTCTTGTTGTTTTGCGTGTATAATAGATAGTGACGTCGACTTACAGTAAAAGTCTGTTAATGGTGTGTTCTCTTTTTCTGGAAGTGTCTTTTGTGAAGTAAACTCTCAGTCCTTTCTCCAAATCTACTGCTAGATGTTGTGCAGTTGGTTGACGTTCGTCTGGGGGAAAAGGGAAAATCCACCAATCAGCCTCGTTACTACTGACGTATCTTTTTCTTTGGTACATGAAGATCTCGTTTCTGTTTGTTGTTCGCTGCCTTTGGCTAATTGAAATACTGCTACGTCACTGCCTGGGTTCACATAATTACAGACATATTTGATGCATTTCACTGAATTGCAGTATTCTACATTTATGTGTGCTTGGAACATTTTGGAGAGTTGTATGTTATGTGGTACTACCCACTGATTGTCTATTTCCCTTTCGTCGCTGACTTGTATTCGTATTTTTGCTGTGGAGCTACTGCTTTTGGGTGATCGTCTTTTGTATTTGGGATAGCCGTCAACTCCTGGTTGTTTGTTGTCCAAGTATGGTTTTGGATTCTTTTTTCTTGTACATTTTCCATCATTCGAACACAACAAATTAAGGTTTAACGATCCACATGGCCCTTGAATCATGCTTTTTTTAACTATTATGTCGTACAGTTCCGGATAATCTTGAGGATTGGGATATTCAGTTTGGATGATTTGATCGATATCCGTGGGATTAATTATGTCGTGCAGCCATACGAGATTGTGTGAGTGGGGCAGTCCCAGTTTTTGCCATTCGCTTGTGTACAGTCTGCGTGTATCGGTTCCAAAGATGTGGTATTTTGGAAAGTTTTTAATAAATAGTTTTTGATAGACAGGAGAAAAATAAACTGCAGATGGATACCTGTACCCGTAACCAAGGCAACACACCATCACATTAAGAGGAGACAGGGCCTGTCTACGCAGCTGCTAAATACATCTTCTCCAATGGCAATCGTGGCAACAAGACCACCGAATAAGGAACAACATAACAAGACGATCGGCCTGTGTTCCGTCAACGAAATCCTCTTTAGTCGCTCAAAGTTTGTCGCAACATTTGTGGGACATCCTGTATATGATACGTGGGCGTTGTAACAAAACACTGCAGTACATCACTTGCTGTAAGCACAATCAGTTTAAATTCCAGAGCGGGAATCTCAAGAACCTAATCTACGATACTACCGTCCCTCGTTAATCCTTGTTAATGACCACCAGTCATCGGGTTGTCCAGATTACAACTTCTAACTACACTCCTGGAAATTGAAATAAGAACACCGTGAATTCATTGTCAAAGGAAGGGGAAACTTTATTGACACATTCCTGGGGTCAGATACATCACATGATCACACTGACAGAACTACAGGCACATAGACACAGGCAACAGAGCATGCACAATGTCGGCACTAGTACAGTGTATATCCACCTTTCGCAGCACTGCAGGCTGCTATTCTCCCATGGAGACGATCGTAGAGATGCTGGATGTAGTCCTGTGGAACGGCTTGCCATGCCATTTCCACCTGGCGCCTCAGTTGGACCAGCGTTCGTGCTGGACGTGCAGACCGCGTGAGACGACGCTTCATCCAATCCCAAACATGCTCAATGGGGGACAGATCCGGAGATCTTGCTGGCTAGGGTAGTTGACTTACGCCTTCTAGACCACGTTGGGTGGCACGGGATACATGCGGACGTTCATTGTCCTGTTGCAACAGCAAGTTCCCTTGCCGGTCTAGGAATGGTAGAACGATGGCTTCGATGACGGTTTGGATGTACCGTGCACTATTCAGTGTCTCCTCGACGATCACCAGAGGTGTACGGCCAGTGTAGGAGATCGCTCCCCAAACCATGATGGCCCTGTGTGCCTCGGTCGTATGCAGTCCTGATTGTGGCGCTCACCTGCACGGCGCCAAACACGCATACGACCATCATTGGCACCAAGGCAGAAGCGACTCTCATCACTGAAGACGACACGTCTCCATTCGTCCCTCCATTCACGCCTGTCGCGACACCACTGGAGGCGGCCTGCACGATGTTGGGGCGTGAGCGGAAGACGGCCTAACGGTGTGCGGGACCGTAGCCCAGCTTCATGGAGACGGTTGCGAATGGTCCTCGCCGATACCCCAGGAGCAACAGTGTCCCTAATTTGCTGGGAAGTGGCGGTGCGGTCCCCTACGGCACTGCGTAGGATCCTACGGTCTTGTCGTGCATCAGTGTGTCGCTGCGGTCCGGTCCCAGGTCGACGGGCACGTGCACCTTCCGCCGACCACTGGCGACAACATCGATGTACTGTGGAGACCTCACGCCCCACGTGTTGAGCAATTCGGCGGTACATCCACCCGGCCTCCCGCATGCCCACTATACGCCCTCGCTCAAAGTCCGTCAACTGCACATACGGTTCACGTCCACGCTGTCGCGGCATGCTACCAGTGTTAAAGACTGCCATAGAACTCCGTATGCCACGGCAAACTGGCTGACACTGACGGCGGCGGTGCACAAATGCTGCGCAGCTAGCGCCATTCGACGGCCAACACTGCGGTTCCTGGTGTGTCCGCTGTGCCGTGCGTGTGATCATTGCTTGTACAGCCCTTTCGCAGTGTCCGGAGCAAGTATGGTGGGTCTGACACACCGGTGTCAATGTGTTCTTTTTTCCATTTCCAGGAGTGTATTTAGATCTTTGAAAATAGTTGAAAATCTTAGCAGCCAGCTTTCGAAATTCGTATATATTCAGCGATAAATCGATTCTTAGAATTTTCCGTTTTGCATATCGAGTAGGTAGTTTCAAACCTTCGAAAGTTATAATGAGTAAAATAGACAACTGTAGTTCATGAAATGGCGACTGATATACTTTTTCACAAACTGTATTTAAAAAGGGGCTGAGAAAAATATCAATAATTACTGGTTGTCATAAGCAACACATTTCTACGAGCAGACACATTCATTACGGCACTGTTTGCAATGTAGCTTAGTTTTTGCTAAATTCCTATCCTGCGTCTCAACTACTTAATAAAGAGCCAACGATGACCTAATCTACTGTTTACTCTAAATCCAATTTCCTCGATAAAATAATGCAACCTAAATGTTATTCTATTTTCTCAAATATGCAATAATTTTATCTGCTACTTGTTCCCTGACAAATAATTTAGTGTGGCATAATCTGAAACATGATTTCGATAACGAGTTTCAGAAATTTGATAATTCGGGACTACACAAAATATCGCTCTAAGAACAGCCAGGCGAATGTTATCTCGTGTTTCGGCAGATATTTACAAAATAGTTTTTGCAGTATGTAGCTGGAGCTCATCATGCCTTTCATGCGATGCCCAGTGTCGATGAAAAGCGTCTGTTTTCATCGTGATAACAAACAAAACGATCTTTAAAGCAGCAAGTGACGTGCCCATTCGACAGAGAGGGCCGCTAATTGGTCTACTGCAACATTCGTTTTCTCGATATGATTTTAGAGGCTGTGTAAGAGGGAGAGTAACGGTAGGTAGTACTCCAACACAGCAGCGACTGACTAGCGCTGGTACATAGTGGAAGCAGTCAGTGTGGATCAGGGCTATGTTGTCGCTGCTCATTTACTGGTTATACCTCGTGTTTCATTGTTTCTGTTAGTACATAGGGACAAAACGAATATCGAACTAGACTGAACTACGGCCCCTCTGTCTAAATAGAAACGCAAACTTACCCTTTAAAGATATTGTTTTTTTGTAAAAAAATGTTCAAATGTCTGTTAAATCGTATGGGACTTAACTGCTAAGGTAATCAGTCCCGTAGCTTACACACTACTTGTGGTGTCACCGACAGACACCACACTTGCTAGGTGGTAGCCTTTAAATCGGACTCGGTCCGTTAGTATACGTCGGACCCGCGTGTCGCCACTATCAGTGATTGCAGACCGAGCGCCGCCACACGGCTGGTCTAGAGAGACTTCCTAGCACGCGCCTCAGTTGTATAGCCGACTTTGCTAGCGATGGTTCACTGACTAAATACTCTCTCATTTGCCGAGACGATAGTTAGCATAGCCTTCATCTACGTTATTGGCTACGACCTAGCAAGGCGCCATAGTCAGTTACTATTGATATTGTCAATCATGTATCGTCAACAGCGACGTTAGTCATTTATGGGTTAAAGTTAAGTATTCCACCAGCTACGTCCGTTTTTCTGAAGTCTAATTTCCTTGTCCTGTTCCAGACCTCACACCAGCCTGCGTGAGCTAAAACGCGTGCCTTTCGGCTTCCTCTAGTGACACGGTTTTGGCTCTCCTGCCAACCATACTAATTACCCTAAATTATCCCAAGAACAAACACACACACACCCTTGCCTGAGGGAGGATTCGACCCTCCGCCGGGACCAGCCGCACAGTCCATGTCTACAGCGACTTAGACCGCTCGGCTAATCCCGCGCGGCTTGTTTTTTGTAACGGGAAATGAAAACAAGTTTTTCGTCGACACTTGTCGTCGCGTCAAAGATCTTATGAGGATTGTTTTTTTTCGGCTGACCCCAGCTACGTACTGAAAATGAAAGTACAAATACAGGCCGTAACATAACGGATAATGCTCCTATACGGCTATGAGGAGGAAAACCGGTATAAATCACAGAGCACATCCAGTGATGAAAAATGTACTGGACGCTCAGAAAGAAAGCTTTCGGTTCGATACATAGAACCCAAAGACGCTTTTAGACTGAGAAATTCCATAAGGTGGCTTGGAAACCCTACACATGAAAATGAAAGGAAGAAAAATCGACTTCCTGAAACAATTGTAAGTAGCCATTTATGAAAAGAAGATCTGTTCTTCAAGTCATTTTATTTTATGGACACCGCAAATTGAGTGTCAACAGACTGAGTACGAGAGCATTGTATCTTGAATGTGTTGAATGAGGAGATTAGCTTGTAATTTCCCGTCGAAGTGAGGTCATTAGAGACGGAGCACAAGCTAGGGTTATACAAGGATGAGGAAGGAAATCAGCCGTGCCCTTTTAGAAGGAACCTTCCCAGAAATTGCCTTAAGCGGTTTAGGGAAATCACAGGAAACCTATATGAGGTTTATCGGACCCTGGTTGAAACCGCCTTCCTCCCGAATGCGAGTCCATTGTGCTAACCGCTGCGCAAAATGTTTAAAAAAAAATTTCTATTCATGTACACTGAAGAGCCAAAGAAACTGGTACGCCTGCCTCATATTGTGTAGAGCCCCCACGAGCACGCAGAAGGACTCGAATCATGTCTAAAGTAGTGTAACAACGACTCTGCAATATTGTACGTATAAGTAATTATCTCCATCTGATTTTTCGATAAACTTGTGTAATTGATGTTCTGATTTCAATTTTTGTTTGTTTCATGCCACTGTGTTAAGAAAACTGTAAACAAGATTCAATGTGAATATTAGTGTTTATGTCAAATGTCAAGTAATATTGTAATAGAATTGAAATGTAACAAATGTTGAAACTGTTGTAAGATGTTTAAAATTGTAACTGTGCGTCTGGCCCATGCGTAGGCAATGTGTTAGGATATGTCGAATGCAAAACCTCGTGCAATACCCGGTCTGTCAGGGAGCGGTAAAAGGTGGATGGCAGGCGAGCGCGGGAAAATGAGCGCGGGCACTGCACGGCACAACGGGCACATTAGTTAGTTGGAGTTTGGCATTGGTTAGAGCAACACCTTCTGGAGCGAGGAGGCTCTCCTGGAAGACGTAACTCCACTGAGCCTCGGGTATACTGTTCCAATGTCCACACAGCATGGAAAAATTCCATAGGCACCAAATCGGCACAACGGGCACATTAGTTAGTTGGAGTTTGGCATTGGTTAGAGCAACACCTTCTGGAGCGAGGAGGCTCTCCTGGAAGACGTAACTCCACTGAGCCTCGGGTATACTGTTCCAATGTCCACACAGCATGGAAAAATTCCATAGGCACCAAATGGAAAAGTATTGCGACGCTAAGAAGAATTAAAGTGCCGATACGTCAGGAGCCATAGCTGTGGTTGTATGTGTGCTCTGTGCCTCGCCATCGCGCCGCCCGCCAACCGCCGCATCGATACTAGCAGGTTGAAACTTTTAGTACTGTATTCGTGTGGATTCGAGAGTAATCTGTGTTTGTTTGGTGCAATAATGACCTAAATTTTACCAGAACTTTTCCATAATTTAATTACCCTCACAACTAACCAAGACAGGGCCCTTTCCAAATGTTGTGCAGTCCGAGTGTCCCGAAATGAAAATTAAAATTTATGTTCATAATAATTATTTGCAGAACTAGCTATATTATAATTGTGTTTAAAGAAATGTTTTGTTAATGAACCAGTGAATGAATAACGAAGGTCTAACGAAGTTGAAAGATAACTTTAATATTGATATTGTAATGAAGTCTATTATTTCGAGACAAATTTAAAGGCATTTAATGAGTAGTAACTTATATACTGGAAATCTTGAATTCATAATAAATTCAGTATTCATTTCTTTTTTAATACAGCGATCATAACAGTTTTGGGATCCCCCCCTCATTCATTTGATTTCTGAAGTGTTCTATATTGGTTTGACCAGCAAAAGTTAAAGTCAATATAAAAGTCAAAATTTATCAGTGTTTTATCTTTATCAAAATTGACATTTTATGTGTGGCGCGAAAGTCCAATTTCTAGGGCAATCTATGCCCGATTTTAATCAGATTGATAGACAGTATAAAGTTTTGCAGAATACATTATAGTGTAGTGTTATGTATTCATGGCTTTCTATATCGGTACAGAAGAAACTATCAG
Source organism: Schistocerca gregaria (assembly GCF_023897955.1). NCBI lineage: Eukaryota > Metazoa > Arthropoda > Insecta > Orthoptera > Acrididae > Schistocerca > Schistocerca gregaria. The sequence continues at coordinate 924,393,265 of NC_064922.1, read as the reverse complement.
TTCAATATATTTTCTGGTTCTAAAATTCTACTATATTATGTAGTGTAACAACTTGTTGTTCTGCATGAATATATACCAACTTGTACAGGGCAGAAACTTAGTTAATGCCTAATTAGGCTGGCGAACGTATTATTATCAAATTGGTAGCATCTTCTGGGTTGCTTTAGGTCCATCCTTACATGTAATTGCATTTCGAACTTACCTGACGGATCATTGTTATTACAGAGTGGGTGTAAGTCTGATTTGCCACCATTCAGGTACACGCGGTCGATATCTGTACGAAAATACTTTCTCTTAAGGTGAATCCCGCTCACTTACCATGGCACAGGCTTTAACGAGTGCTGTGTAAGGGGTTACAAGTGGCTTCCCGGTGTCAGGACATCCAGTTGTTGTAGGTCACAAATTAACGTGAATACCGAACAGTGGCACGAATTTCAATAATTTGCAATGAAGTTAAGAGCACTGAACAAGTACCGGAGTGAGGTGTAATTTGCGTTAGATATGTACAAGAACGTAAACACAGTAGATGCGCAGAACGTAATGGAAGATGCGGCTGGCAAAGGCAGGAGTTTAAAGGCCAGATAACATATGGCGTTAGCGGTAGACAATTGGCGTACGTACAATACGACGAACATGTTGACGCACAGATTGAAATGTCGAGATCGCCTAGAACACAGCAAGGAATAAAACAGGAAGTAGATGATGACTTTGTAGGTGATATAGGGTACATGAACGAATCCACTGGCATGTTTGATACACCACAGATAAAGAAAGAACCGAAAGAAAATTTTGAAGTAGGATCGGAACGCACCGATTCCGTAGTAAAAGACAGTGTGAAAATTTTAAGCATGACCGACTTATTTGAACGATTAACGAAACAAATTGCAGGACATAATGATCAATTTCAAAAACAACTCAGTAATCAGGTTGGTCAGCTTTAAACACACGTTGACGAGCAGCTTAAAACACAAAGTAATCAGCTCAGAACACATGCCGACTTTCAACTCAAAACACACGTTGGTCAGTTTATAGCACAGGTCGAAGAACAAGAAATTCAAATTAGTAAACAAATCGAACAGGTAGAACAAAAAGTGGCTAATTTAAGTTCTTCCGTAAATAATATGAAATCTGAAACTGACACAATTAATAAAAATATGAATACTATGCAGGGGGAAATTGACGACATTAACAGTAGGTTTGATGTTGAAATTCTCAACATCCAAGAGAAAGTAGAGCCTCTAGTTGAAACAAAAGTAGACGAAAAAGTTTTCGGTCTTAAAACGGAGATCGTAAACAAATGCCAACATGGAATCTCACAGTTGAAGTAAGCAGTTTCAGATACTGAAAGAGATTTAAGCGAAAAAGATACCGGATGTGTACAAAAGTGTGAACAAAATATATCGAAAATTCAAGGCGAAATTTTCGATCTCGAGAGTAAAACCAAAGATAGGCCTGGCTTGGTCTGTAATGGCACGCCACTTACGAGGCTGTTGGAAGGTGAGGAACGCTTCGATCCCGCCAAAACACATAACGGACGACATCCGTTGGATTTCATCAAAAATTGGGAGAGGATGTTTCCCAAACACTTGTCTGGTCAGGAGAAGAAAAACGTAGTAATTAGCGCCTTAGCAGGTGACGCTAAGCGCTGGGGAATCAACTTGAATACCGAACCAATGACGTTCGAAGAGTTTAAACAAAAATTTACTGAAGAATGCTTGTCGGAATAAAAACAGGATCATTTGTGGCGCGAGTTTATTATGGCCAAACTTCATGATAACAGGGGCAGGAATTCTTTGAATGATTTCTGCGAATATTGGTACCGAAATTTGACACACTTAAGAGGGAGAAGATCCGATTTTGAAATCGTATGGGAGCTATATAAAAAGCGTCTAGAAGTTTCGAAGAGATATGTGGAAAGCATTGATCGCAGCTTCCAAACGTTTCTCGAAATGGTCGGTGACGAAAACCACTGGCGCGAAAGTCGTGCAGGACAGGAATAACGGCAGTGGTTTTCACGTCAACATGATACAGAGAGGTAGAGACAGAGGAAGAGGGAGTTACCCAGGTCGCGGTCGATGGTACACCGCGCAAGATAACTACGACACGGGAAACTGATTTCCGCGAAAGTTGCGGGCCAAACGGAAGCGGACAGATCATACCGGCCACGATTTAAGAAACAATACCGGACTGACAGTAAAGTTATGAGACAGCTTAGGGACAGGAGTGGAAGACGCAGCGTGTTGTGGCGAAACAAGCGTCAGGTGCGTGCGTAGATGATTCATCTTCGCCGCGCAGTGCGTTACATGTTAACAGGCGAGTGGAACATCAGAGTTCAACGGCCCAGCCTAGCAAATCAGCTGTTCAGAGAGAAGCCGCTAGCAAGGCGGCAGAATTAGGTACGAACATTACCGTAAGAGCTGGCGAATACATTACGAGTGGTAATTCCGTGGCAAGGGAAATAGTGGACGGAACAGTGGATACACAGAGAGTGCGGTTAGAACTGTTAGCCATGTAGTAAATGGCGAGAATGAATTAGCAGAAGTAACTAATTGGCATGTGCAAATCGAAGATAGGTACAAGGGCCTCAAGCAATGTGAGTGGGAGGACTTTAAGAAGGAATGTGAGGCAAAGAGGTTAATTAGTGAAAAAGGAAATAGTAGGGACGTCGATAAGGTGGCGTGGCCAGAATTTAAAGAGGAGAGAGTAAATAGCGCCGCGCAAAGTAACCGTGCTGCCGATAGGACGATCGTTCAAGATAGGAAGGAATTGAAGGATGGAATCCTAAACATTGACGAGGAAGTAACTTCTGTTAACGATCCGCCAACAGTACAAGCTGTTACCGAAAGGCAACGTGAGGAAGGGGCAGGTAATTACCTACGAGTAACTGAAGTCCACTAGGATTACACAAAATATGAAGTAACAGTGGTTGTGAGTAAAGCTGATAATGAGGTCGTTTTGCCAAAAGAAGGTTCGATTTAAAATCAAAGCCTGACGAAAATGCAGAGGAAGAACTTAGTGCCGGTCTCAGAAAAGCTTTTATGTTAGAACCTGAAAGCGATCCAGAATGGTAGGATTCTGACGATAGTTCAGATGACGAGTACTAGTGAATATAATGAGGAAACAGCTAATTGCGATATTGTACCTACTGATGACGAAGTTTCAAAACAAAAGCCAGATGTTGAGACTGAACACAGAAAAAAGGAGCCACTGACGACTCAGTGTCTATTTTGCAAAGAGATCAAGTAAATAAAGACTTTGAACTCCAGAAACCGAGAAAGCCACCAGATATAAATGGTTCACAGATCAGGAACGTATCTTGGGACGATATCACAGTCGACCAAAGTGCGTTGTGGAAAAGACAGGAAGGGGCATGATTTAGAGCCTGGGGCAGATTTATATCGGAATTTGAGAATGTCATGAACACCTTGCATCATGAGTCTACTGGAGAAATTTTGTTAGCCAACAGAAGTTAAAGTTTAATTGAGGAAAAACTATAGTTTCCGCCTTGTGCAAGCTTGGGGTTGAGTCAAAAGAAAGAATAAGTCAGAAAAAGGGCAAAGCAAAAAGCTGAATCTAGATCTAAAAGACATGATAAAAATCTGAAAGTATCAAAATTTAATATTGGGGATTGTAATCTTTTAAAAACCCATGAAAAATCTAGTGATCACAATCATGAAATTTAGAAATTTAAATATATTTATAATGGACAATTTGTGGAAGCTTTGCACGCCTGTCAGGTTGAAGGATTCTCTTCAGTCGTCGTTGGTCCCGTTCTTGCACAGTATTTTTCTGGCCCCAGCGATGATGGAGATTTGATGTTTTACCGGGTTCCTGATATTCATGGTACACTCGTGAAATGGTCGTAGGGGAAATTTCCCATTTCATCGTTACTTCGGAGATGCTGTGTCCCATCGCTCGTGCGCCTATTATAACACCACATTCATACTCACTTGAATCTTGATAATCGGCCATTGTAATCAGCAGTAACTGATCTAAAAACTGCGCCAGACACATGTCTAATATGGGCGTTGGCGACCCCAGCGCCGTATTCCGCCTAATTACACATCTCCGTATTTGAATACGCATGCCTGTACCAGGTTCTTTGGCGCTTCAGTGTATTAATAATATTTATTAATACTGAATGTCAAGCGTCTGGAGAAGGAAATAATCAGGGGTGGGAATACTGTTGCTTATAAACAAAAATAGCCACTTATAAAGAGCATTTGACTAGCCTTCCTCGAAAGAGATAATGCCGAGAACAAGTTTTAATGCATAGTGCAGTGTCCGCTATTTTTTTTAAGTCATTAGTCTTCTAACTAGTTCCAGGCGGTCCGCAACGAAATACTTTCCGGTGGCAACCTATTCATCTCAGAACAGCAGTTGCAACATTTGTCCTCAGTTATTTGCTGCTTCTATTCCAGTCTCTGTTTTCCGCTAAAGCTTTTGCACTCGCTAGTACCTTGAAGGTTATTCCGCGACGTCTTAACACATGTTCTACCACCCTGGCTCTTCTCCTTATCATTCTTTTAATTATATTCCTTTCCTCGAAAATACGTGAAGAATCTTTTCATTCCTTACCTTATCGGTCCACCTATATTTCAACATTCTTCTGTAGCACCACATCTCAAATGATTCAATTACCTTATTTTCCAGTTTTCCCACAGTCAATATTACACTACTACACAGACGTGTGCTTCAGACGTACCTTTTCAGTAATTTCTTCCATAAATTAAAATCAATTTTGGTACTAGTATCTTTGAACAGAAATGCTTATTTACTATTGCTAGTTTGCTTTTTATGTCCTCTTTGCTCCATCTGACATGTTTTAGGCTACCCTGCCTAGGAAGCAGAATTCCTTAACTTTATCTACTACGGTGATCACCAGTTACGGTGTTAATCTTCTCGCTGTTCTTATTTCTGCTACCTCTCATTATCTCATGTCGTGATTGTAATTCGTGTTCATGTGTACATAAACGCTGTGAGCAGCAACACTTCCCGTTTACTAGTGGGTACCAGACGAGAGGCGTTTGAAAAATCCGTGCAAAAATAATGTCTGCTTACGTGTTTGGGGTACACCTTTTCTATTTTTCGTCATACTCTCCTTTTAGAGTTATACACTTCGTCCAACGCTGTTACAATAGGAATTGGCCAACAGTGCAAAATAGCTGGTAGTTGCTGCAATCACCTCGTCGCTTGAATAAAATCTTTTTCCCGCCAGCCATTTCCTCAAATTGGGGAACAAATAGTAGTCCGAGGGAGCCAAAACTGGAGAGTAGGGGGATTTGAAACGAGTTCATAAAGTAATGTTTAATCACCACAAGAAATTCTTTTTCGTTAATTTTTTGACAATTACTCGAATTCCTTGATTCACACTAATGCCTAACACAAAGAAAGAGACCAATATGGCTGAAACTTGGTGCGCGTTCTTTCCAAAGATGCTGCTAACTCAACATGACCTCGATACGCGCCTGTAGTGCCATCTCTCGAACTTTGCACGGACTTTTCAAACGCCCCAGTACACTTCCATAACAATACTTTCGTCCGCTTCTTCATGTATTCGAACAGCATTGAAACTAAGCATTAGCAGGAACATCACCGTGTTTCGTGTAACGTGATTCACATTACGATACGGCTCTGTCTAGCTGCTTAAGCGGGCTCCAGCTCACGCCGTCTCGTTCCTGTGATGGCGACAATGGCCGCTTCCGGCGACAACGGCTCAAATCTAATTACAAGCTCCGGCACTCAGCATGAATGATCAAATATTGCGTTCGGTGGCTTGACAGAAGGATAACACAGAATCAGTTTCAAACAAATTTTGTATATAGAAGGCTAACTGTATGATAATACTGTAATAGTAATACACTATTACAGCGCCCAGGAGAATGCAACGCCGACTGTGGATAGAAATTGACCTTTCACCTTTGAGTTGCCTACAGCCAGGAGCTAGGCTTCTGCGATGTGAGTGGTGGGTCGCTTTGTCAGCATTCGTAGAGCCCTCACAACTTCGTCTGCACACACACACACACACACACACACACACACACACACACACACATATACAGAGACAGAGAGAGAGAGAGAGAGAGAGAGAGAGAGAGAGAGAGGTTGTGTGTGTGTGTGTGCGTGTGTGTGTGTGTGTGTGTGTGTGTGTGTGTGTACACAGCATGTTACAAGGTTTCATTATTTCCTTCACTTCTGCTCTCTCCTCATCTTGTTGTAGTTGTTTGCTTTCGGAAACCCGCAAATATTAGAGTGGTAGTTTGATCTCTGTCCGCTGTACCGCCGTCTGGTATTACTTGTATGGTCTCTGATCCCCAAAGATGTTACAACGGTAGATCTTTGTTTGAACTCCAGCTACATCATATTGCTTTATGACACAATGATTTCCTCAGATTTTGTTTCAACATTGCTCCTCACTCACGTAGATGTGGCTAAAACTGATAAGCCACCTTCCAGACTCTGATAATGAGGGGTCGTCGTGTCCAGGTATCAAAGCCTGCCTCTCCAATATTGCAACTCGCACAAGACTGGACCCGGCACTTTTGTCGTACGTTAAACACCCTGTAAAACAGCGACTCCCAGCATATGTAGCGACTGGGGTTTTCCTCCCTGATACAGTATCCTGCACTTTTCTGAACATTGCCTGATGTGTGAAACTTTGCATAACATCACTTGAATACAATAAACGACTATCACCACCTAACCTTTTTTTTTCCAGAAATGATCCACATCACTATAGGTACACAACTTTAAGGAAAGAAGATAACGAATATGCTATACACTAGAAAAATATAATTGATCTTATTTACCAGCTAATATAGCTTTACATTACATTTCGATTTTAGGCCTCCATGTGATTATGATCAGCCAGAGTGAATAAAATATGTTCTTATCTAGGTGATAAACATAGCTGAAGTAGGAGCTGAAGAAGAACGTCTGCAAATATTAATACTGCCTGACAATCATTTCCATCTCTGACCTACTTTCAGTTACTTTTCGTACAAAAGACACATGTACATTGTCTTAAACAGGAGACTTTTATATGATATACAACTGCAAGGGAGAGGCCTAGCGTATAGGAAAACAAATTAGTGGTAATAGTAGCAAGAGAACCGCACCGGAAATGACCGTGGAGAAGCCCTCGGACGTTGGCGCGCCAGGTACATATAGTCTGCGGCCGCGAGCTCCACTCTAGTTCGCCACCGGTAGTGGAGGGTGAAGCTTTGGCAATGCCACCCACTCGTGCTGGCGAAACGTTAGCAAAATCATCAGATGAACGACGGCTGAGAGAGAAGAAAATAGGCAGTTTGTAAACAAGCTATGTTCTCGAATTGTAATACATAAGCAGGGTGGTAAAGAAAAGTGTTCCATATTCCAACCAGAGATAATACTGGTCAAAACTAGAAAAAAATTCCTATAATGATATCCTGGGAAACAAATGCCTGTCAGTATATATCTGTCTGCAGATCACACGATTCACAGCCTACATTTTATTTCTTAGAGAGGTAGGATTCACAAGAGATGGCATAGGATGTTACCACAACACCCTTCTGTGGGCAACTGCAAATCTTAAAGCAATCATCGGAGTGAGGTATAGGCGTTACTTCAGGGTCAATGTATAGGTAGCATTTATAGCAGACAGATTCATAGACCATACAATTTACAAACCAGACTAAAAGGTGTTGTGCATCACCTGTTCCTGCGTGATGCATTACTAACACAATTGTGGTAAGTCACTCTTTCAGAAAGAGAATGACGCTGATTTATTCACGACCTGACATCACTCCATTTTGTAGAGCCAGTATGATAGTACCTCGCCCTAACGTTTCAAGGGTGACGGATTCATCGCAGTTGTCCAGCAGCATTACCTCATCAGTCAGTCGAACTGATCTGGTTGGATTTCTAGCTGTGAGCGCATTTAAGGACTTTGCTGTATGCTTAGCACGTCACCAACGTGGAGACTTTACAGGGGCGTGCAAACAGTGCATTGATGCATTCCAAATAGAAGCAGGTGCATTCGAAAGAGCGCATTATTCACTGCAATTAACGGCTGAAGGATGTGTCAGGATGCATGATAAACACTTGCAGTAGTGCCTATAGTGTCTACTTTTAGGTAACACGCAAATGGGAATGTGAGGCAGGATAGCCCCGTATCTCAATAGGCACTGTTTCTAGACATATCACTATAGGCACTTCCTTTACGTCTTTCTTGCTCTGCCCGTCATTGGTTATTTTGCTGCATGTGTAGCAGAACGCCTCCAGTTCGTCTAATTGGTGATCCACACGATCGATAAGTTTTTCGCTGTTCTTATTTGTGCCACTTCTCGTTACTTCCGCCTTTCTGCAATTTACTCTCAACCGTCGTGTATTCTGTACTGATTAGATTGTCCATTCCGTTCATTACACCCTGTAATTATTATTCACATTCACTGAGAACAGCAATGTCATCAACGAATCTTCTCTATGGTATACTGTCACCTTGAATTTTAATTCCACAGTCGAACCTTTCTTTTATTTCTTGCTCCAGCAACGTGTAGCCTGAATATTATGGGCAGTCGTGTACAGTCTTTCTAATCCGAACATTTCGTTCTTGGTCCTCCAGTCTTATTGTTCCATCTTAGCTCTTTTACATATTGTATATTACTCGTCATTCCCTATAACTTAAGTCTTTAGCATCTTGCTCCATATTGCAGTGTCGAACTCTTTTTCCACGTTTACAAATCCTATGAATGTTTCTTGAATTTTCATCAGTCTTGCTTCCGCTATGAATCGCAACGTCAGAACTGCCTGTCTACTGCAGTTAGCTTTCCCAAAGCCAAACTCATCGTTCTTTAAAAGATCTTCGGTTTTATTTCCAATTCTTCTGTATATTAATGTTGTTGTCATGCTGGATTCATAAGCTATTAAGCTGATTGTGTGTTAGTTTCTCACTTGTCGGCTCTTGCAATCTTCGGAGCTGTGTGGATGATGATTTTCCGGAAGCCTGATGGTATATCACCAGTCTCACACATTCTATACACCAACGTGAATTATCTTTTAGTTGTCAATTGCCCTCTAAGCAACCAATTGATTTCTCAGGTTGGTGTGTAAAATGTATGAGACTGGCGGCCTACCATCTGGCTTCCAGCATGCTTCTTACATACCATAAAAATCCAAGGTGGTCACAATTCTGAACACATAAGTTATACCCATTGAATTTAGAAGGCTGGGTGTGTATGTTGTCCATTGGGTGCCCTCCAACTATTAGTGCAAGCATGGGGTGCTTACTATGTGGTATCCAGATTATGTGATGCAGTATTATCCGATGTGGAACCACGGTTAATGAGTATTGTTTTAGAGATGTTGCGACAATTTCGTCTCTTTACGTTAATGCATATATTCCTAGTATTTTGAGGAATGAATACTTGGAATTCCTCCAGTTTCAATAAAACTAACTTCAGGGTTTGTGCTTTACCGTCATGAAAGATTCCTAGTTTTTTTGTAATTCTGGCTTACTCAAGCATATGTCTTCATCTAGCAGGTGTGGAAGATTTAAGTAATATTTATCAGTCGTTGTTGGATTCTTTGCTAGGAATAAGTAAAGACAATGTCATGTGCGCTGTAGACAATATCTTTCATATTTTTTGCGGCAAGACATGTATTTTTTTAATTACAACTGTCTTCTAAGTCATTCTTGACAACAATCGATTGATAAAGGTTATAATTTGAAGATAACTGCTACCTAAGAGTGATCATTCCTTAAACCACTTTCTTCTCGTGACCTGTGTGCCCAAATCTTTTGTTTTCAGTATGCTACGTGTGTATCACCTGCATTTAATTTCCTCAAAAATCTATACTTCATCCGAGTCAATAGCATCAGTATTTCTGATTTTTCTCTTCTCTCCATCAAAATTACAAGTCCAAGATGCCGAATGACATGTTATACCACCCCGCTTCTATTTATGTCGACTCTTGACCAGCCCAAGGGTATTCGTCAAAACTTGTTCTAATATCTGTCCACTAAAATTTGACGATCACAGGTAAGTGCGGCTTTGGTACTCTTCCTTATTCAGATTAACCCTGTTGTACGCACCACACGAGTCTGCCTTGCAAGTGCACAATTTCGAAACACTGCATGCAGCATTACGCATTTAAATAATCCTTACTTTCTTTTAAGAAGGAAAACAAAAAGAAAACTGTTGTGACTGTGTTTGTAAGTACATCACTAGGCCGAGAATCAGCACAGGACAAAAAAAACTGTAGCTTACTATGGTCGCACCACTGATACCGTGTAATGCCTGCCTCTATCCTTCATAATGGATACATTTAGCAGAGGAAGAAAATCCCCGAGTTGTTTCGTGTATTTCGATTCCTACTGATGCCATGCATAGATGATTATATCCGCATAGAGCTACTAAATCACGGAAATGTTGATTGCCTCGGAAATGTTGATTGCTACATCTCACCCGCTGCTCCAGAAGTTCTAAACATTTTGCGTGAGATTCAGATCAGGTGACTTAGCAGGCTGCTCTGAGTGCGTTACAGTGCCTGAATGTTTGTCAAACTAGAAATGCACCCATGACTTCCTAAGAAGAGTGCGGTAGTTATCTTGGAAGATGGAGTTGCCGCAGTGAACTCATGGAGATGTAGAAGAAAGGACAACAGCTGGCCACAGAGAATGCTGAAATAAATAGTCCAGTTCGTTTTAAACGATGAGTTAGTCTAAGTAAGGGCCTCTGGCCGAGCGGTTCTAGGCACTTCATTCCGCAACCTACGGTCGTAGGTTCGAATCCTGCCTCGGGCGTGGATGTGTGTGGTGTCCTTAGGTTAGTTAGGTTTAAGTAGTCTAGGGGACCGATGACCTCAGAAGTTAAGTCCCATAGTGCTCAGAGGCATTTGAACCATTTTTTTGAACCGTTGAATCGGGTTTTCGGGCACGCCTGAGCCTACTAAAATTGCGAAACACCATGGCACACGACCTTAGAGCAAAAGGCTTATAAGTTCTAGGGGACTGATGACCTCAGATGTTAAGTTCCATAGTGCTCACAGCCATCTGAACCATTTTTAACCTGCCTCACCAAAACATTGCACGAAAATCTCTGTAATTCACTACGCTCTTCACACAAGGAGGGCTGAAAAGCAAAATTGTACCTTCGCTGCATGTGATGCCTTGCGTCATTTTAAAAGAGGCAAAACCACGACGAGTCGGACTACACCCTTGCAGCACTATCGTCAGTTTGAGTTGTTAGGCCTAAATACAAATATCCGCTGAAAGCATCCCACTTCGTAATGTCCACTCTAAAATTGTTCGAATTGCCCTCCATTCGCTCCAGCAGCAATTACTGTCGAATTTAAAACAACAAGTGACGGTCTTCTCTGGTCCCTGTCGGTTAGGATCTAATTACGAGTCCGTTCTTACGCCGTCTTACGTATCTGCGAGTAGTGCACCATTGCTTGTAGACACAGTGTACATACCCCACTGGTACACCAACAAACCGGACAACTTCTTTCACAGTGTAGTGTAGAGCAGGTCAAAAACGATTATCTGCGATTGGTACACCATTCTTTGTAGACGCATTGTGCAGTCCTCATTGGTACTCCAACAAACAGGACAACTGCATTCACATTGTAGTCATGAGCACGTCAAACATGAATACCTACGAGTGATACACCATTCATGTAGACACGCTGTACAATCGACACTGGAACACCAACAAACCAGACAACTTCATTCACAGTGTAGTTATGAGCACGCCAAAACACGAAAGCTTCTTTCCACCATTCTGTCGCGTCATCACGTCGTCCCATCTGTATTGTGGTTATTTCATACAATAGACTGCAGCATGTGCACGCCACTGCCATGAGTTCAGTCAGTCCCGTGACCATCTGGTAACAATTCTGTAACATCTGTGCTTCTCCAGTGTGACTAATTTGTACAATTAATGGTTAACTAACATTTTTTATTTGTACTTACAAACTTGAAGAAGATCACAAGAAGTTTAAACTGTTCGATCGAAACCTTTAGAATCAGTGAGAAACTGAAGAAAGTACTGCTTTATCGCACACTGCTCATTCGAATGCCTACAATGAAAGACACAATAGCAAGTTACGGCATGAGAAAGAAAAACGAGGTTCCCCCTCCGGAGATGTCACTAATTACCTCGCAAAACTGTTTCAGTTTGCTAATGGTTTGGGGTTTTAACAAGCAAAACGACCCTTCTTGATCTACGATACTCGTGAGCTTTGGCTGAATGAAGTATACACATCTTTTCGGTTGTTCCAGGGGTAGATGCACTTGATTGGGAATTTAGTTCTGCTCCCCCGCTCTCGTTTCGTCTTCTCCGTGGAAGTCATTTCTCTGCTGCTCATTTGCTCCTTCATGTGGATTAACCCGTGCTACTTTGAGATCACGAGGGCGGAGGGAATTCTCATCACACGGAACTGCCAGCAGTTAGAATTCTGGACGCGCAGACCGTAATTACTCGTGAAGGTACTCAAAAGTTTTTTGGCAAGAGAACGTTCCTGATTACTGAAAAAACGAGCGGCCATGTGTACAAACCACATTCTCTTACCCCGCTGGGTAATTACACATGAGGTGCAGTGCTATATAGACTGTTAGGTATACAAACTAAATATACTGCTCTGTCAGCAATTTTCCTTTCTCTCTTCTGTTGCATCATTACAGTTATTGTGCCTACATGGAACGTGTTCTGTTAACGACAGTTATTTCGTTCTATGCCCCTATAAACTCACACTGGTGTATCTCTTCTACTTCTGTATCTACATCTATCGTCTGCAAACTGCTGTGAAAGGCATGGCAGTGTCTTTCCATTCCATTCGTATATGGGACAGTACTGTTTCCCTGAGAAGGATGAATGTTTACAGCCCTTTTTGTACGCTGTAGTTAGTCCAATCTAGACTTCACGATCACTACGGCAATTACACGTAGAAGTGGCTTTGCACATTTCTACATTACTCATCTGAAGTTGGTTCTTAAAACTTGTTAAGTAAACTTAACTGGTACACTTAAGTTTTGTCTTCAAGCTGCTACCAATCAAGTTTATCAATATCTTTGTGACATTCTTCCTTGGGTCAAGCAAAACTGTGACCTTTCGTGGTGTTTTTCTATTAGTATGTTCAATTTCCTCAATTAGCATGATTTGGTATGGATCCCACACTCTTGAACTGTATTCTAGAGTGGGTTTGTAAACAATCTCCTTTTTCAGACTCATTGTATTTCCCTCATTTTCCGCTGTCTTATAACATCCTGCCTTTCAGATGACCAATTGGTAAACGCGGATGGATTACACGATGTAGATTACAGTCACTGAAATGATGTGAGTGCATCGATAGGGATGAAATCAGTTAAGATACAGTCAGGTGATTTGGTTCTCATATTGTTCCCAAGTCTGCCACCTCCCTTACCAATAGCAGAACCTAGGTGACCGTTCCATTTTAAACTCTACAAATTGCTACAATCAGGTACTATATGGCATGACGAATCGCAGCGGTAGTCACGGGATACTGCGTGTATCCGTTTTTTGATATGCTCACTGTTGCATATCTTTACATCTAAAGATAACTGCCAATTAGTTCATCAGTTCCACACTTATGAAGGATGTCTGAATATTTGTGCAGTCTGAATACTTATGTCTCTAAGCAGGTCGTAGGCTGTGTGCCAAAAATGAATAGCATAGAGACTGAAGTGCTGGCACTTTCTGCAGGACCTGACCGTCATTTTGCAGGACAGTGCTCAAGCACTTACAGTGCAAGCTGTTACTGATTTGGTTGACTGATGTAGTTGCTAAGTGCCATACCACCTACTGCACTACCCTGACTTAAGTCCTCGTGAGTTCAACTCTATTTCTAAACTGAACACTTCACGGCATTCGCTTCAGAACTGTTACAAATTCGTCGGGCAATAGACCGCGCCGATCGAACTGACCACGCAACTGGCACTGCTATGAGTGTCCTACGGCTTCCACATCGCTGACAACGGGTTATACACAATGCTGGTGACTACTTTGAAGGTCAGTAAAACTTTGAAACAATTAACTATTTTGTACTAGCTGTAAATAAATAGTTGCCACTATAAAAGCTCCAAACCTCGTATATATCTGTCTCACTGCCTTGATCCAAGACTTTTAGACCAAATACTTTCAGAATTATTGTATAAAATGTGCATTTCATTAACGATAGTAAAACTGCTGAAGGGGGTAGGCATGATGCTGGGTAGCACAATCCCCAGTCTGTCCCTGATATCTTGGATCTGCTTTGACATCAACTGTGTCCCACTGTTAGATCAAGGATACATCAAGCCCATTTGCAATAGTTGTGGGGAGGTGGTCAAGGGATGGACACAATGGTTCGATGGTGCAATGGCTATACGACAGACTCTCCAACCAACCATTTCATGCGTTTAGGGCCAAGAGGAGGGGGGGGGGGGGGGGGTAGAAGGGACAATTTATTGCCAAATTTTGTAATCACTGAAATAACATCGCATACCCTATCAACTAACACGTTTCATTTCGCTACTCTCTCCTCTACTGGGTGCTTAACTTCTTGTCACACAGTGTATTACGTTTAGAGAGCTGTAAATAGTGTGGCTCGGTGTCATAGTCGTGTACTGGACCTGTTCCACGACGGTCGAAGCACTATTGCAAAGTACTACCTAGATCTATTAGGATGCATTAGGAACTTTCCCATCTGGGCGATGTGTGTTCGGACGACTGCCAGAAGCGGAGGCTGTCGCAGCTAGATTGACGGAGTTGGGAAAACTCTTTACTCTGGCATAAATGTGGAGTAGATACAGGAACGTGCCCTAGACTGGCGGTGGCTGTCCGGCGTCGATTCGTGGCGTGTTCGTGTCCGGTGTAGTGGTGGTGGTGGTGGCTTAAAGAAGCACGTTCAAAAATCTCTGTGGTAGCGGTCACACTGTAGGGAAGCAGCCTACTCACGCCGTATAAAATTCACAGCAGTCTTTCCATTGTGTGCCAGCCCAGTCCGCTGTAACTAGCTCTGATGTCATAAATGTTGCGCAATACTTTAAAATGAAGTAAGTAACCTGAAACGTTGCTAGCATGTAAGGAGTAATACTAAATCATTAAGTGTTGAATATCAGTTCAATAACTTTAACCACTTTCGAAATTTAGACGTTTTTCTGTAAAAATCGTTGGCACAACAGAAAAGAGCTAGGAACTTAAAAATTCATATTTAGATTCCATTTGCATAATAATTCAGTAGAAACAGTATTCTGGATGTAACAAATTAAAATTTTAGTTGAAATTAATGATTTTCTAGGTTTTGTCTAAAAAATTAAGGAAGCAAGATAGATTAAGTAGGCGAATAAATAAAGCTAGGATGTTTAAATTTAAGCAGAAGAGAGATACACTACAATCATAAAGATGTGAAAAGTTTCAACTGAATAACTATAAAACTATAGCCACAGCGTATCTCCAAAGGGCAAGTTCAGAGCTCGTCTACTGCGAGTAGTGTAATTAAATTAATTCTCTCGCCCAAAATATTGGACGTAGCCACGTCAGACTTTTATAATGATTACATACCTGTGTGCTGATTGCACATTTAAATTGAAAGCTTCATTGGCCATCAGCAAAGGAAGCAATGATTTATTAGATAACAGCAGCTAGTCGGGACAGTGGATTCAATCAACCGTTCCCTTAGCCTTCTGCACCGCGGCTTTATATATAACAACGCTGCGCGAGAACACACCTGTTCATGGCTTGACAGTTTGCGCATGGAACGCAAACGGCATAAGAACTCAGGCTGGTGAGTTTCGCCAATTCCTGTATGACGAGGCAGTAGACATCTGTCTGGTCTGCGAAACACATCTAAAACCAGGAGTAAACGTTCGTGCAGCAAACTACACCTGCTACCGAACAGATAGGTTAACGGCAGGGGCAGGTACTGCAGTATATGTAAAAACCTCTCTCAAGCACCACTTAGTACAAGTGCCTCAGCTTGCTACGATTGAGGCCACTGCTGTAGCAGTACAAACTTCAGAGGGTCAGATCACTTTTGTGGCAGCCTACCGACCGGCCAGGGGACTCCTGAATCCCGCTGACTTCGCGACACTGATGACCCTTCGTGAGAAACCCTTTGTCGTCGGGGACCTAAACGCGAAACATACGGAGTGGCATTCAAGAGTCACTAATACCAGTGGACGACGCCTACTACGTGTAGTACGGCAGCACAATGGGATCGTGGTGGGCCGCTATGACCCAACCATCTATCCCACAACAGAGGTGGAGCACACTATCATCGGATCATGTCCCCGTGGTTTTAGACATTGATCTCCAGGGAACAGAGCCACCACAACGGCGTAGACAGCTTCACAGGGTGGATTGGGAGCAGTATCGGGAAAGTATACTTGACGATCTCGATACTGTTCCTCACCCACGTGATGTAGGAGCTGATGAGATGAGACGACGGCTCGCTGAGGTTGCGCTACAAGCTGTAGACGCAGCAACAGCGAGGGGACCACGCAGGCCGTCTGAATGTTCGCGCCAGCTCCCTCCTGATATTCTGGAAGCCATACGCCACAAAAATAGGGTTTTTCGAGAGTGGCAAATCACGAGGCAAGCCGCCACTATACGTCGCCTCAACCAGCTTAGACGTGACATTAAAGTGGCGGTTGAAAGCCATCGCAATAGAGAGTGGGCAGCGTGAGTGGCCATGCTCCGCCTTGATGGTTGCTCTGCCTGGCAGACGACAAAGAGGCTTCTTAGGAAAGGGCAGCGTATACCTCCGCTACAAGTTGGTGGGGAGGTGGTTTGCGAGCCAGACGACAAGGCTAGCGCCCTGGCTGACACGTTCGCGGCCAACTTCACACCTGTAGCGGACGTCATAGACGCAGCACATGTACAACTAGTGCACGAGCGTCTGCCTGTATTCCTGGCAGCAGAGGCAGCTCCAGAAGACGAGATAGCTGCTATCACTGAGGAGGAGGTTGAATACCAACTGCGAACCCTAAACACCAGGAAAGCTGGTGGCAGTGACAGAGTGGAGGCAGTTATGCTACGGCAGCTCCCCCCTCCTGCTATTCAGCCGCTCACCGAGCTATTCAACCATGTGCTGCGAACTGGGGACTACCCCTCTGTATGGAAACATGCACAGGTGGTAGACATCCAAAAGTCAGGGAAGGAAGCAAGGCTGCCGCAAAACTACCGACCTATTAGCCTCCTCCCAGTAATGTCAAAGGTCTTTGAGCGTATTTATGTCCAACGACTTTTAGCTCATGTAAGCCGCGAGCTGCTCATGCCTCCCGAATAGTTCGGTTTTCGGCAGGGGCGTAGTACACAGCAAGAGCTCTTGAGGTAAGTAGAAGATGCGATGGGTGCCCTGGAGCGCCGGGAGTATTCAGGGGCGATACTCCTTGACGTCTCCAGGGCCTTCGACAGCGTGTGGCATGAGGGCCTCCTATTCAAACTTTTTGAACTGGGGGTACCGACGCCACATGTGAAACTCATTGCATCCTACCGGCAAAATCGCACTTTTAGTGTCCGCGCCGGTGACGGAATATCCACTAATAGGCCTGTTCGTGCGGGAGTAACACAGGGATCCGTCCTTGGACCCCTGTTGTACACCCTGTACACGTCAGATGTACCTAGGACGCAGAGAGTGTCGCTAGCACTATATGCGGACGACACTGCCCTCTACGCACGATGTCTCAAGCTCAATACCCTTCGTCGTCGTCTACAAGAGTCGTGCGACGTATTGGGAGCTTGGGCAACAAAGTGGCGCCTGAAATTTAACGCCACAAAAAGCCAGGCAATTATTATTACACGTCGCCGGATACCAAGGGATCTTCAACCAGTGCAGATCATGGGAGGCCCCATCCCATGGTCTCGCACTGTAAAGTATCTGGGCGTGACTTTAGACCGGCACCTCACATGGGGGCCACATGTCACAGAGGTTAGGGCCAGAGTCTTAGGACGCTTACGCGAACTCTATCCTGTACTGAATCCACAGTCCACGCTTCCCACACACTGCGGCATTACGCTATATCTGGCACTGATCCGACCAGTGCTAGAATACGCGGCCGTAGTGTGGGGAAATGCCGCCGACTGCCATATCAAGCGTTTACAAGGCCTGCAAGGTAAGGTCCTGCGCCTTGCCATGCACATGCCGCGGGACTTCCCCACCAGGGACCTGCATGAAGTCACAGGGATCCCCATGGTTAGGGATCGATTCAAACTGCTGGCGAGGCAGTTCTATGAGCTGTCGTCCCGGTCAGACAATAGGTTAGTAGCAAACCTGGGTACCCAGGAGCACAGGAGGGGGACCACACGATGGCCCGCCATGCTTCGGCAGTGATCGCCAGTGGAAACACTGACGACCACTGTTAGAGCAAAATCAGATACACTACACACGCACACAACACTCATGTGACACATAGGACACACAAAACACGTTAGGCCATCAGAGACACAAGTACACTTAGGATAAGCAGGAATAACAATTGGGTTTAGCCTGTGAAACCACAGGGCACATAGGTTGTCCCTTAGGTTAAGAGCGAGCGAGCGAGAAAAAAAGGCCCCAGTTCTCTCCAGACACTGATCACCGCACCACTTGTGTCGGTATCATTGCTATGAACAGCCTCGGATGCCGTAATAAGTTACTCGGGATACGCGTAGCCAAGAAATCATTTTCGAGTGAAGTGTTAATTCTAGGATGACTTTAATGATCTATCTTCAGTTCGCGTATGTCGTATTTTCACGTGCCGCCACGGGACAGACATTCTACCATTATTTAGCGATGCGTTTGATGAACATTATCATCAAATTATGGCGAGCATTCACTTAAACATTTAATTTGAACAGTTATAGTTGCATCAGCGCATTAGACTCTGAACTACTCTGGTAGTTGGATTGTGTGGATTCTTTCTGGTCTGACTTTGAGAATATAGTGAACATTTTTGAAAGAATCGTTTTTTGATTATAAATCCCAGAAAATCTCCTAATTCATCAGAGCTATAAGCTGTGGCTGTAAGTGTAATTCTCAGTTGAAGTGGGAACTAGGAATTCTAATTACAGGCTTCACCTTTTTTTTAATCACTTTCTGGTTGCCACTATTGTAGTTAGAGAGCCAGTGTTGAGAACGGCAAACAACAGCATTATTAAATCATAGGAACATTTTAATAACAACAAAATTTCCACCCGCAGCCCCACATATGGTGCATCGTTGGGAAAGACATTTCCACATTACATTTCATTTATCATTTACAAATATTTCCATACGCCGCCCCACAACACGAGGCTGCTACAACAGTGTTAAAGTTTGGAGCGACTGAGATTAGCATAGCCATCGGTAGCTACGCGTAATCTCGCCGCATTCACTGTACTCCTTCAATAGACTGACGGTGTCGGACCACGGGCTCCAAGAAGCTTGACTCACGACCACCTGGTTGAATTTACGGCTTTATTTAAGATTCCAATATACCATTCTATTCCCACTTTTCTGAATACAGAACTTCATTTTTCTACATAATCCCCGTTCAATACGACGTCCTTACGCCATCCCATTGGGAGGTCCTGTATGGCTGCGTGGTATCACTTTACTGGTTGGCGACGGAGTCTACGACTTTCTGCATCAATAACTTCCACATCATCCAAGTACTTCTTCCCGTGGAGTGCATCCTTCCTTGGGCCAAATACACGACAGCCGGAAGATGCAAAACCCGGGCTGTAGGTTCGCTGAGGAAGAACAGTCCAAAGAATTATTGTGGGCTCCTCTCGATGTCTCGCGTTGTCGTGGAGAAGATGTACCTCTGCATTTTTGTGGCGACGAACACGCACAAGTCGATAATTTCTGTTTCGGGTAGAGCCATAGTCAAGCTAAATTATTTGAATGACGCTGCCGCCATTTGACTATAATAATTTTTATTTTATGGTTGTTGTTGTTGTGGTCTTCAGTCCTGAGACTGGTTTATTGCAGCTCTCCATGTTACTCTATCCTGTGCAAGCTCCTTCATCTCCCACTACTTACTGCAACCCACATCCTTCTGAATCTGCGAAGTGTATTCATTTCTTGGTCTCCCTCTAGTATTTTTACCCTCCATCCTGCCCTCCAATACGAAATTGGTGTTCCCTTGATGCCTCAGAACATGTCCTACCAACCGATCCCTTCTTCTAGTCAAGTTGTACCACAAGCTCCTCTTCTCCCCAATTCTATTCAATACCTCCTCATTAGTAATGTGATCTACCCATCTAATCTTCAGCATTCTTCTGTAGCACCAAATTTCGAAAGTTTCTATTCTCTTCTTGTCCAAACTATTTATCGTCCATCTTACACTTCCATACATGGCTACACTCCATACAAATATTTTCAGAAACGACTTCATGACACTTAAACCTATACTCGATGTTAATAAATTTCTCTTCTTCAGAAACGCTTTCCTTGCCATTGCCAATCTAAATTTTATATCCTCTCTACTTCGGCCATCATCAGTTATCTTGCTCCCCAAATAGCAAAACTCCTTTACTACTTTAAGTGTCTCATTTCCTAATCTAATTCCCTCAGCATCACCCGACTTAATCCGACATCATTCCATTATCATCGTTTTGCTTTTGTTGATGTTCATCTTATATTCTCCTTTCAAGACACTACCCATTCCGTTCAACTGCTCTTCCAAGTCCTTTGCTGTCTTTGACAGAACTGCAATGTCATCGGCAAACCTCAAAGTTTTGATTTCTTCTCCATGGATTTTAATACCTTCTCCGAATTTTTCTTTTGTTTCCTTCACTGCTTGCTCAATATACAGATTGAATAACATCGAGGAGAGGCTACAACCCTGTCTCACTCCCTTCCCAACCACTGCTTCTCTTTCATGTCCCTCGACTCTTATAACTGCCATCTGGTTTCTGTATAAATTGTAAATAGCCTTTCGCTCCCTATATTTTACGCCTGCCACCTTCAGAATTCGAAAGAGCGTATTCCAGTCAACATTGTCAAACGCTTTCTCCAAGTCTACAAATGCTAGAAACGTAGGTTCGCCTTTCCATAATCTTTCTTCTAAGATAAGTCGTAAGGTCAGTACTGCCTCACGTGTTCCCATATTTCTACGGAATGCAAACTGATCTTCCCCGAGGTCGGATTCTACTAGTTTTTCCCTTCGTCTGTAAAGAATTCGTGTTAGTATTTTGCAGTTGGCTTATTAAACTTTTAGTTCGGTAATTTTCACATCTGTCAACACCTGCTTTCTTTGGGATTGGAATTATTATATTCTTCTTGAAGTCTGAGGGTATTTCGCCTGTTTCATACATCTTGCTCACCAGATGGTAGAGTTTTGTCAGGACTGGCTCTCCCAAGGCCGCCAGTAGTTCCAATGGAATGTTGTCTACTAACGGGACCTTGTTTCGACTCAGGTCTTTCAGTGCTCTGTCAAACTCTTCACGCAGTATCGTATCTGCCATTTCATCTTCGTCTACATCCCCTTCCATTTCCATAATATTGTCCTCAAGTACATCGCCCTTGTATAGACCCTCTATGTACTCCTGCCACCTTTCAGCTTTCCCTTCTTTGCTTAGAACTGTGTTTCAATCTGAGCTCTCGATGTTCATACAAGTGGTTCTCTTATCTCCAAAGGTCTCTTTAATTTTCCTGTAGGCTGTATCTATCTTACCCCTCGTGAGATAAGCCTCTACATCCTTACATTTGTCCTGTAATCATGCCTGCTTAGCCATTTTGCACTTCCTGTCGATCTCATTTTTGAGACGTTTGTATTTCTTTTTGCCCGCTTCATTTACTGCATTTTTATATTTTCTCCTTTCATCAATTAAATTCAATATTACTTCTGTTACCCAAGGATTTCTACTAGCCCTCGTCTTTTTACCTACTTGATCCTCTGCTGCCTTCACTACTTCATCCCTCAAAGCTACTCACTCTTCTTCTACTGTGTTTCTTTCTACCATTCCTGTCAATTGTTCCCTTATGCTCTCCCTGAAACTCTGTACAACCTCTGGTTCTTTCACTTTATCCAGGTCCCATCTCCTTGAATTCCCACCTTTTTGCAGTCTCTTCAGCTTTAATCTACAGGTCATAACCAATAGACTGTAGTCAGAGTCCACATCTGCCCCTAGAAATGTCTTACAATTTAAAACCTGGTTCCTAAATCTCTGTCTTACCATTATATAATCTATCTGATACCTTTTAGTATCTCCAGGGTTCTTCCATGTATACAGCCTTTTTTTATGATTCTTGAACCAAGTGTTAACAATGATTAAGTTGTGCTCTGTGCAAAATTCTACCAGGCGGCTTCCTCTTTCATTTCTTAGCCCCAATCCATATTAACCTACTACGTTTCCTTCTCTCTCTTTTCGTACTACCGAATTACAGTCATCCATGACTATTAAATTTTCATCACGCTTCACTATCTGAATAATTTCTTTTATATTTTATGGTTATACGATCCATATTTCGGTCTTAGGCGATTTTCATGTACAAAAACAGGAACAAGCAATAGAAGGATAAATCATAAAAGCAAGAAACAGGGCAACCATGAAAAGGCGCAGAAATATTATAATTATTTACCTTATTTAAGAGTCAAAGCTATAGACTGGTATGGAATACAAGCCCTTGTCGAAAAAAAAATGTCTGTTCATATGGATCAGATCTGTCAACAGTAAAAGTAAGAACATCTAAAACGGATAACTATATAGGAGACTTTCATTTCTGGACCATACAACACAGCTGGTATATGAAACTTCTAACCAATAAACAATTACGGGCCATATTATTATGTCTGAACAACAACTGATACGGAGTTAGACGAAACGATGTTCCAAAGATCGCCCGATAGGCATCACAGTCTGCACAATGTAATCTGTGGTGGCGTTACTGGTCGAGGTAGCTGAGATATTGTTTTTGTGTGATAATTACATTATTTTTGCATAAATTAGTGCGAAACGGTGTCGA
Source organism: Schistocerca gregaria (assembly GCF_023897955.1). Classification (NCBI taxonomy): domain Eukaryota; kingdom Metazoa; phylum Arthropoda; class Insecta; order Orthoptera; family Acrididae; genus Schistocerca; species Schistocerca gregaria. The sequence continues at coordinate 924,370,354 of NC_064922.1, read as the reverse complement.
CAGGGAGGTACGCATTTGAAGATTTCGTTTGGACATCGTGAAATGTCTTATTGTAATATATTTGTAACAAACTTGGAATTTCTAATCTTGTATTGTAGTTAATTACGTAAAACATGGTAAGAGTAGAAATATGTATCGTTGCAAATCACTACAGCAGTACGAAAATAGTCCCAAAAGTCTCTCACACCAACACAATCAATCAATAAAACCTCAGCACAATTGTTAAGAAAATCTGGGGCGAGGGAGTAAACATGGTTGCAACTATGGAGCCAACAGAATATGTGACATTACAGACATTATGCCACAGCCATAGAAATTAATATATTCTTACTCCATTACACAGCATATTTCATACGTTACCGTTTTAAAGAATTCCCTACTTTTTCAAACACTGAACTTCCTGTAAATTGTTTTTAGAATAACTGAACAACTACTGTTTCACATTAATCTTTAATTTATTTTTATTTTTACAGGACACTATAAACAAATTACAGAAGGAGATATACATATTATTATACCAAACAATAAATTGCTATCTGTTATTCTCAGTAGCATTGGTTACATCGCCCCCTCCTTTACTCGATCAACTACTCAGGGTGCTTCTGTTCACTGCGAGGTCTCTGTGGACATTCTGCAAGCGCCAATGGATGACTGCGAAACTCCGGCTATCCGCCAAAAGAAACTCAATGACAAGTCTCTGCTTGAACCGTACCTCCACTGCGGATGCTAATTTGAAAGTTATGTATAGCTTTCCTACCTATCGGAACTTCATGAAACTATAGGAGCTAAAACGGGAATATCCCACGACGTCTCAGATGGTTCAAATGGCTCTGAGCACTATGGGACTCAACTGCTGTGGTCATTAGTCCCCTAGAACTTAGAACTACTTAAACCTAACTAACCTAAGGACGTCACACACATCCATGCCCGAGGCAGGATTCGAACCTGCGACCGTAGCAGTCACGCGGTTCCGGACTGCGCGCCTGGAACCACGAGACCACCGCGGCCGGCACGCGACGTCTCACAACAGATTCTATATTTTTAATCTATCTTGTCCGATAAAAAAATGTGTGGCATTACTTGTTGAACGCCCGTCTTAAAATTGTTATTTAACTGGAGAGAAGCAAAGTGGTATCGCCAGAGATTATCGCAAAATATATCATTAGCTTGTTATTTCATATAACCGGTAGAATGTGTCGCTGGTAGTTACCTTACGTGTTAGAAGCCCGAAATGTGAGTTCCACAGTAAGCGAGTATGAACTATCAATCATATTCGTTTCAAAGTTGTCGCAGAACTTCTACTCTAATCATTCATTAGCTTCACTGTCGATAATGATATATACGCTGGTCTCCAAAATTAAAGCAATAAATGTAAATTTTGCAAGGTTGCGTCCCTTTTGCCACAAAATACACTCCTGGAAATTGAAATAAGAACACCGTGAATTCATTGTCCCAGGAAGGGGAAACTTAATTGACACATTCCTGGGGTCAGATACATCACATGATCACACTGACAGAACCACAGGCACATAGACACAGGCAACAGAGCATGCACAATGTCGGCACTAGTACAGTGTATATCCACCTTTCGCAGCAATGCAGGCTGCTATTCTCCCATGGAGACGATCGTAGAGATGCTGGATGTAGTCCTGTGGAACGGCTTGCCATGCTATTTCCAACTGGCGCCTCAGTTGGACCAGCGTTCGTGCTGGACGTGCAGACCGCGTGAGACGACGCTTCATCCAGTCCCAAACATGCTCAATGGGGGACAGATCCGGAGATCTTGCTGGCCAGGTAGTTGACTTACACCTTCTAGAGCACGTTGGGTGGCACGGGATACATGCGGACGTGCATTGTCCTGTTGGAACAGCAAGTTCCCTTGCCAGTCTAGGAATGGTAGAACGATGGGTTCGATGACGGTTTGGATGTACCGTGCACTATTCAGTGTCCCTCGACGATCACCAGAGGTGTACGGCCAGTGTAGGAGATCGCTCCCCACACCATGATGCCGGGTGTTGGCCCTGTGTGCCTAGGTCGTATGCAGTCCTGATTGTGGCGCTCACCTGCACGGCGCCAAACACGCATACGACCATCATTGGCACCAAGGCAGAAGCGACTCTCATCGCTGAAAACGACACGCCTCCATTCGTCCCTCCATTCACGCCTCTCGCGACACCACTGGAGGCGGGCTGCACGATGTTGGGGCGTGAGCGGAAGACGGCCTAACGGTGTGCGGGACCGTAGCCCAGCTTCATGGAGACGGTTGCGAGTGGTCCTCGCCGATACCCCAGGAGCAACAGTGTCCCTAATTTGCTGGGAAGTGACGGTGCGGTCCCCTACGGCACTGCGTAGGATCCTACGGTCTTGGCGTGCATCCGTGCGTCGCTGCGGTCCGGTCCCAGGTCGACGGGCACGTGCACCTTCCGCCGACCACTGGCGACAACATCGATGTACTGTGGAGACCTCACGCCCCACGTGTTGAGCAATTCGGCGGTACGTCTACCCGGCCTCCCGCATGCCCACTATACGCCCTCGCTCAAAGTCCGTCAACTGCACATACGGTTCACGTCCACGCTTTCGCGGCATGCTACCAGTGTTAAAGACTGCGATGGAGCTCCGTATGCCACGGCAAACTGGCTGACACTGACGGCGGCGGTGCACAAATGCTGCGCAGCTAGCGCCATTCGATGGCCAACACCGCGGTTCCTGGTGTGTCCACTGTGCCGTGCGTGTGATCATTGCTTGTACAGCCCTCTCGCAGTGTCCGGAGCAAGTATGGTGGGTCTGACACACCGGTGTCAATGTGTTCTTTTTTCCATTTCCAGGAGTGTAGTATAATAGGTGATTGTGACGTAGAAACCATGTAAAGAATACAGAACGAAAACAGCTGCAACATGCATAACGGTAGCCAAAAACGTTCTTCGTTTTTCCCAACATACATTTGCACACACATTCCGACGACTTGTTAATGTGCCCAGAAGGCAGGGCAGCAAGAAAATCTGGAAAGGGAAGTACTAAGGCAAAATCAACACTGGGGTCCAAACTTAAAGCGATAAAAGCAGTTATGCAAGTTTGCGTTTATTTTGCTACAAATAATACAAACACATGATAGAAAAATAAAACATCGTAAAGAAAAGAGAACGTAACAACTGCAACTTGCACAACAACAAACGAAAATGTTTTTAGTTTTTCCTGCTTATCGATTTTGCACGCTCATTCCAACAACTGGTTAATGTGCTCACTATAGAGTGTGACCACCTCTGGCCGCAGTACAGACCCGGCAAAGACGTAACATGATATTAGTGATGCCATGAATGTCATATTGAGGCAATAATGCCCATTCTTCTTGCAGAAATGTTAGAAAGTCTTGGGGAGTGGTTGGTGGATGATGACGTGATGAAACCCGTCTCCCTAGTGCACACTAGACACTCTCTATGGGATTAAAATTGGGATAGAGAGCAGGCCACGCCATGTGTGCAATGTCTTTCGTTTCCATGAAAAAAAATCAGCTACCCGTGCTCTATGAGGTCTACCATTATAGTCCATCAGTACAACGTGTAGCCACACACCACCTCGCCACAACAGTACATGAGGTCCCACGATCTCGCCACGATACCAGACAGAAGGTGAACCTTGCCGATTCACTCGTAACATTTCATGAACAGATGTTTCTATGAGGTCAACATAATCCCTGTCTATTAGGGACCACCTCGATTTCCGTTACCGAAATTGTGTTTCATGCACGCTCCAGATGCGAATCCGTCGAGAATCATTCTCCGGACCAAATAGGGATTCATATGTGAAAAAAAAACATTGGCCCACTCTCTGACCGTCCAGGTGGCATGTTGGCGATTTCGCTCTTGATCGCAGAGAGTGTGGTAGGCACCTTCTCTGTGCCATACTGTCTGTGGCTGTGTAGACAGTGATTGTGGATGAAGGACTGGCCGGCATACACCGCCCCGTTTGATGGGTGCCCTCAAGTCACCTTTGGCGTGGTTGTCCGTTGAGCCATCTTCCGTGCAGAACACGATAGTAAGAACATCTCTTGACCGTTTTGTATGATTATATACTGGATTACATACTGGACGGGAAAATAGCGATTTATTGCTTTAATTTGGACACCAGTATGCAATAATGACTTTTACCGTGGTGGTATTGGCCACCACACATGGCCACATTGAAAAGAAATTCGAACAGAGGATGTGAGTTCTACTATTAATTAAACAGTCTCGTCGCCAAAAATTAAGTATATTTTCGTAACAATTCGCTTGCACATAGTTTACTTTGTCCAGCACTAGTCTATACCGTGGGCGTCCTAGTAGGTCGGTCGGTGTCAAAGTTGTCGGTGAAGAGTATGACCCCAGGTTCGAATCTCGTTCCGGTACACAGCGTCGATATACGTTAAACATTGTCTTTATGTGGGATGCGGACGCGGAGAAGGACATTGTGTGTAATGTTGACTGTGAGAGCTCAGAAATAATTGTGCTGTTCCTGCTCTCCGTATAATCTGCGATTACCGTGCTGCTTGTTTTTGGCAACGTCTGGCACGCCAAGAAAACACATTTTGTTTCCAAGACTACGCATATCTGAGACTGCATTACACGTTTTATTCTTCTTTTTCTCCTTATTATTCTGCACATAAGTGTAAGTAGGCTGTTTAGGTTTTCTTATTGGTAACGCCGCCGCCACGTAGCGCTCTGTTTCAAAATCACTGGCTGTGCCGTGTGCAGTCTGTGGCTGGTTGGCATTGTTGTAATACTCGCCATTGTAGTGTTGGGCAGCGGCAGCTGGATGCTAACAGCGCGTAGCGTTGGGCAGTTGAAGGTGAGCCGCCAGCAGTGGTGGACGTGGGGAGAGAGATGGCGGAGTTTTGAAATTTGTAAGAATTGTTGTCATGAACTGCTATACATATTATGACTATTAAGGTAAATACATTGTTTGTTCTCTATTAAAATCTTTCATTTGCTAACTGTGCCTATCAGTAGTTAGTGACTTCCGTAGTTTGAATCTTTTAGTTAGCTGGCGGTAGTGGCGCTCGCTGTATTGCAGTAGTTCGAGTAACGAAGATTTTTGTGAGGTAAGTGATTTGTGAAACATATAGGTTAACGTTAGTCAGGGCCATTCTTTCGTAGGGATTTTTGAAAGTCAGATTGCGTTGCGCTAAAAATATTGTGTGTCAGTTTGAGCACAGTCTTGTACAATTTTTCACAGGGACGTTTCATATAGACCAGTCGTGTATAAATTGTTCTAAGGGGACGTTTCATATGTCGACCCTTAGCCAAGGATACCTCACTGGAATCATCTGATTTTTCCTTGTAGTTTGTGTAATTAGTGTAGCTTTTGTTTATTGCTAGCGCGTAATTGTAGAGAGAATTTCCTCTGTAGTTGCAGTCTTTCATTGTTGTACAGTAAAATAGTTGTGGCATGTATGTAGTTTTGCACGAAGTATTTCGCAGCTGCGCTTGCAATTAATTAGATATTATTTTCAGTGCTATGCTAATGTGTTCTTTTATTTTTGTTCTTCGAATTGTGTTTTTCTGTGTTGTCGTATGAAAAATTGTGACAATAATGGCGTGTGAAAAACGTAACACTAGGCTCCAAAGTAAACTGAGAAATGACAGTGAAGACGAAAGCAGTGTGTTAACGTCACCATGTAATGAATTCACTAATGTTCAAAGTAGTAATTTGGTAATAGCGCATAGGGAAATGGAGCGAGTTGCAAATAATGGTGTAGGCAGTGAAACAATTAGTGAACAGGGAAGCATTATCGATCGATCGGTCGGCAACAGCTCGCCTCAGGATTCCGAAATGACAGGACACAATCTTGCAAATACTGTAGATTCAGATTTTGCGTCCTCACCGTTTTCTCAAATAAGTCAAGACACATTTTCTGTTTTTCAAACTGCGAATATTGCCGGTTCAAATGCATTGCCGAATAGCACTGAGGAACATGTTTCAGACACCAGTGCACTGTTATTACAGTTAATGCAACAAATGGGACAAAGGCTACAAGAGTTAGACACAACGCTTGAACAAAATCAGAAACAAATGGGACAAAATCTTCAAAAGTTAGACACAATGGAACAAAATCTTCAAAAGTTAGACACCTTGGAACAAAATCAGAGACAAACACAGCAAAAGCTTCAAAAGTTAGACACAATGGAACAAAATCAGAGACAAACACAACAAAAGCTTCAAAAGTTAGACACAATGGAACAAAATCAGAGACAAACACAGCAAAAGCTTCAAAAGTTAGACACAATGGAACAAAATCTTCGAAAGTTAGACACCACACTTGAACAAACACGTGAAGATTTAACTACTGAGTTACATAACATTGAATCGAAATGCCAAAAAATCTGTAATGACGTTAAAACACAAATTTGTGAGCATTTTCAACCTATTTTTTCGCGGCATGAAAATGCATTACAGAATCATGAAGCAGCCATAAAAGAACTGCAAACTATTGTTCGTGAAAATCACGACACCTTGCAAGCTAAGATGGACTCAGTTGCATCCACCGATTCGGTTACGCAACTTGCAAGAACTCAGGAAAACTTAAAGGTCACAGTAGATTCGATTTCATCACAAATGGACACTCTGAAACTTGGTTCAGAAAAACACACTGAGGAAATGTGTTCACTATCGGAGAAAGTAGCCGAACTTTCAGATCAGTTCACTAACTTATCTACAAAGGTAGATGATGATCTGAATGATACAGAAGGGTGCGAACAAATTATGAAATTCAAACAAAATCAGAATGAAATTAATACACAACACCAAAGAGAAATCCGGGAAGTGCAAGATCAGCTGACACAGGTAATAGAAGAATTACGTATTTCAGAGGACAGTCGCGCTCCAACACGGGAAGAGGGACTTATAAATACGGAAAAGCCACAAAATAATAACACAGGGCATTTCGGAAATTGTGAAAGAAATTGGCAAGGTGCACCGAATTTTGAGATGGAACTGCCGACACGACGTAACAATGAACGATATGCTACCCGCCGACACGATGATTTTGACTATAAGCTGTTCATTACTGCACGTAAATTGAAAACATTTAAGAATTCTGGCAACGACATTCATCCACAAGCGTGGCTCCATCAATTCTCTCATTGTTTTCCTCCCAACTGGTCATTAGAGCACAGATTAGAATTTATGTGTGGCTACTTGGAGAATGAACCAGCTGTAAGAATGCGATCGGTCATTCACGATTGTCATAGTGAAGGAGAATTTTATCATGCCTTCCTCTCAGCATATTGGTCTCAAGCTACACAAGACCGAGTAAAACATAGCATCATAATGGTGAAACATTTCGAACAATCTGAATTTTCCAGTCTTGTCAAATATTTTGAAGACATGTTACATAAGTCCGCAGCTCGTGGTCTCGCGGTAGCGTTCTCGCTTCCCGAGCACGGGGTCCCGGGTTCGATTCCCGGCGGGGTCAGGGATTTTTCACCTGCCTCGTGATGACTGGGTGTTTGTGTCGTCTTCATCATCATCATCAATCATCCCCATTACGGTCGGAGGAAGGCAATGGCAAACCACCTCCACTAGGACCTTGCCTAGTATGGCGGCGCGGGTCTCCCGCGTCGCTCCCCTACGCTCGGTAAACGGAGTATGGGACTCATCATCATCATCATGTTACATAAGAATCAGTATCTTTCAAACCCATACAGCCCCTCAGAACTCATCCGCATTTGCTTAATCAAATTACCTGAACATTTACGACAGATTATTTTGGCAGGGCGTTGCAAAGACGACATTGAAGCTTTTCAGGGACTGTTACAAGAATTAGAAATTGACACTGACAATCGCGGAACGCGAAAACAGGAGCAAAACAATTACAGGTCACACCTGTCACAATTCCGCGATGACAGAAATAATACACGACAAGGCTATTCGTACAACGTAAATCGTGACCAAAACAGACACCACCCGTATGACAACCGTTGGCAGAGTAATAATTATTGCAGGGAAAGATCACCTCTCCGCGGTAATGAATATCACAGACACAATCAGAGAAACAGACAATACGGGAACCAAAATAATTATTATCAAGGGAGACGGAATAACTTCAGACGCAACGGTCCAGCGCGCAGTTACGATTCAGGGAGAAATTCTCCACCACATGACCGACAAACAAGAAACTATGTAAACTACCGACAAAACGACAGACCTGAACTCCATCAGAATTGGCGAGCTTCAAACAGGGCAGGGCCTTCTCGTCAAGGTGAATTTATAGAAGTTAGGTCTCCTAATCCCAATAACGGCGCGCGCCAACAAAGAGACAGACAATGACTCCCACCGCAGGCAGCGGCGTGCGCCGGCGGCCTCAGAGAAAAATAACATAGGCGCTAACCTTGAGCAACATTCCAGTGTTCCTTACCGACGTAACCACATGATAATTGCTTTTCTGTTGACAGTCTGCGTACTAGGAAGAGTAAAGGTTTACACCACATTTCACATGTAAAACCGATTATTGAAAGAGAATCTGCTTTTTAACTTTGTCTTTGCCATAAAGCTATTCACATCACGTCACTAGTATACTTTGTCACACTAAGAATCTGTTAACATGCAACAATGTTTTGAAGTTAACTATCCAGTCTAGAACTTAGAGAACTTATTTAGACAGTATTTACGAGTGCATTGTTATAGTGAACAGACGTCACACTGTTATTGTGCATGTACATTCTTGCTTGTTAGTTGCACGATTTCGTAACGACTATAAGGCTTACATACTTAGAACATTTACCGGTACTGCTAATGAGATTTTGATGCAACATTTTGGTTTACTTGCAAATACATTCTGGATTTAAAGTACTTTCTGTGAGATAACAGATGACTCAGTGGTTAGTTTATGTGACAGCTACACGATTTTATCACGACGCTACTAATGAGTGACAATTTACAATGTTGCTTTTGCAGTTTATCTGTTTTATATCTGCGCAGTTTTTCTGAATTTTTCTGGAAAGTAAAACATGTTTTAGTGGTAAGTTTTGTGGTATAGCTATAATTAGACAGCCTTTTCCATAGCACAGCAATACGTTACAGCATAGTACTGTCTTCATCACGGCAATAAGCGTAATAACTAAAATATTTATACGCAAAGCAATTCACTTCCTTTATTACGAGGTAGGTACATTGACTTCAGTAGAACTTTGCTTGCAGAGGACGATAACTACGACACTTCCACATAATTATCTTGCAACAAGACGCACAGTTTATCGCTACAGTACACGTATTTGAGTGATTAATTTTGTACTTAAAACATTTATTTTTAAAGATATTTGAAGTACAATGATACAAAGGTTTTCTGTGATACATTTCATTCCATTGCTGTAATCTGTAACACCTGAGGATATAATCACATTAATCCTCAGGGGGGTACACGTCTACTTTGTGTACCATGTGTTTGGCAAGCACAAGGAGCCCTAGCTAATATGGTATTTGTTTATACGACTTTACACATCGGTACCATATTTCTCTAACACATAAATTACACAGCTATCTGGTTATTTAACTGAGAGACAAACTTTTTTTTTACTACATCAGTGACAGATGTTTACGCAATTACACAGTTGGATAATTTCACACTTATGAAATTGTATTTTGTCTGTACTTTGTGAAATGTTCATATTTTTTCGGAACCATTGTGACACTATGAGAGCTTTGAATGATATATTTGGTATGAAATCACGATTTTTAAAGTACGTTTGAGGTAGATGACACTTTTGACATGAGCAGAGAATTTTTTTAGGTTTTGAAATTATTGGAGGAAGCTACAACGATTTTGAGAATTTGACTGAGGTGTTATGATGTTATTATTACGACGACAATGTGAATTATACTGCTGAGGTATGTTTAAGCTGATGCTATTTGAGGAATTTGATTATGCTACTTATTTATTATGATGAAATATTGAAGAAGTGTCGACGAATAAGGTAAGGAATAAAGAGTAGTGGTTAGGGACTCTGATTTGTGAGAAAGGATGTTGGAAACCGAGAATCGTACTTTAAGAGTTATGAAATGAGTGTATATGTGTGAATGTATCACTATGTGGCGAAAATTATTTGGACACTATTCTATTTAAAGGATTTTGTTTCTACATATTTGTAACGCAAATTCTTGACCTGTGAATTTTTTTATATGAGACTGCCACTGTAGGGGAAACTGGTGTCGTAAATATTTCGATAAGACAGTTAAGTGACCACCTGCTTGTAATGCGTCGTGGGCACCCAGCTGCGCGACAACCACCTGACAAAAGAAAGCCATTAGTGTGTGCCTGTCAGAGGCACAGGTGGAGGAAAAAAAAATGCCGTTATCCTCGCTATTGACATTCCTTTGTAGAAAGCACCGCAAATACGACACGCTCATTTCTGGGAAACATTCTTACATCTGCACACCTGATTATAACAAGTGTCTTTCTACGAGAGTTGAGAGAACTTCTTCTGACTTATGAAATGCCAAATAGCTATTGAATGATGGTTTTATTCTTTACTTTGCATTATTGCTTATTTCAGTTGATATCTGTTTTCCAGCTGTGTTACAACATTGGTTTTATAAAATAAAAGTAAATGCATTTGCTAATGTGAAAACTTTCTGTCAACAGATCTGTTAAATAATAATTTAATGATCCACATTCTTCAAAAAAAAAAAAAAAAAAAAAGGAGCACTTGGAAAGGAAAGAACAATAAGAAGGAACTAGTAACAGGAACTGCATACATAATTTTCTTTTCAAGTACTTGGTAATTTATTTCATAGAATAAGTTGTGGTGCACCACTTTAATTACATAGCCATTAAGATGTGATTATATCTTTCCCTTATCTGCATTGTTGTCTTTAGTGTACTATTTTTTTCTGCTTGTAGCTTTGTCATGTTTAGGTATAAGTTATAGCATTTGCTGCGGCTGTTTGCCATTCATAGTGCTACTGAATGTCACTTTGTATTACTAGGATAAGCCAATTTTATTACTGATTTATTTTTCTTGTTTGCCGCGCATTGCCTTATATTAGTTGTAATATTGCTGCCTTTTTTTGCCAATTTCCATTTTTTTATCATTACTTTTTGTGTAAATTGTTTTGTGCTGCTGCATTACCTCATCCCTTAGTTAAGGATCTGAGCTCAGTAGATTTACGTTAGCTTAAGAGGGGGTAACCTATATAAGAGAATGAGTTGCGATGAATTTGAAGAAATGCACTGAGAGGTTATATGAGAAAAGTACAGAAAGCAGGTATAGATAGGACTTTTTGGAAATAATGAAGAACGAAGGGAGATCTCCGAGAAGTAAAGAAAGCTATGTTGGCAAAATAGTGCAGTAAAACAAACCCTGTCCTTTCCTTGTGTTATCCCACTATGTGTTTGTGTACCCTTGTGTATTTATGTTCTTCCTGTCTTTATATGTTTATCTGATAAGACTTATGTTGCAGAATTTTTGTAATACTAAGCTACATTCACTATGATGAGGAGTACTGTTATCCTCAAATATAATTTACATTAATAACATGTTATTTACTTTGTAAAGATGTTTACACATTATTTATTCTGTTTTGTTCTAATGCTCATGTGTGAAGTTGATGTTTCAAAAGTTATTCTGATCTTTTATGTATGTACTTATGTCGTAATTTTTGTAACACTGATGTATTTGCTATTTCGATTCTTTTGTAAAGCCTGTACTACTGCAAATGTTCTCTGTATTATTATGTTATTTAAAGATGTATTTTGTACCTTTGTTATTGTATTTTCATGTTATAAAATTGTAATTGACACCAGTTCATCAAATTAAGTAACTTGTAAATTACATTCCACTGCACACGTTTCTGTTGGTCATTGTATATGGACAATATGTGAGAAGTAGGGACTGATAGTGTTTGCACATGTGTTAATAATTCAGTAAGGGACTGGATAACAGCATTGCTGGTTGGAAGGACATTTCAAAAAATTTGTGAGTGCACAAGTGGTGGTTCATGGACTTGCTGTATTTTCTGCAAGACTCTTCGATGGTGATCGTGCACCTGCACAGTCGCAACAGATGGCTGCTGGCCATCCATACAAGGACTACAGTGGGTCTTCATCTTTGATGGCCCACCAATACCATTATTTCTACAAGGTCTACAGTGGGTCTGCATCTCTGGTTGCCCACCAATACCATAATCTCTACCAGGACTACAGTGGGTCTGCTCTGTGATGACCTACCTACCGATAGTCTTCAACGTCGACTGACTCTGCTATGGCCCATTACCTGTCTACATGTCAAGACTCAGCACTGTCTTTCGTTGGAAAGACAACACTGCTTCTTCAAGACTGCTTAGAAATCCACTACTTCCAAGTGCAATTTCTTTTATTGCTCAAACTTTGAAAAAAAGAACACTGCAATTTTACTGTGATGAACGATCAGGACTGTCTTTATGGACTGTGAGAGAATTTTAGCTTTTGACCAACATTGTATCAATAAGTGTGTGCATTTGATATATTTGTTATAGTAATTATGAAAAATTTTATCAAATCATTATTGGCCACTGCCCAAAACAATTTGTAAAAAATTTTTTGTGGGGAGCATGGGGGCTATGTAAGTAGGCTGTTTAGGTTTTCTTATTGGTAACGCCGCCGCCACGTAGCGCTCTGTTTCAAAATCACTGGCTGTGCCGTGTGCAGTCTGTGGCTGGTTGGCATTGTTGTAATACTCGCCATTGTAGTGTTGGGCAGCGGCAGCTGGATGCTAACAGCGCGTAGCGTTGGTCAGTTGAAGGTGAGCCGCCAGCAGTGGTGGACGTGGGGAGAGAGATGGCAGAGTTTTGAAATTTGTAAGAATTGGTGTCATGAACTGCTATATATATTATGACTAGTGAGGTAAATACATTGTTTGTTCTCTATTAAAATCTTTCATTTGCTAACTGTGCCTATCAGTAGTTAGTGACTTCCGTAGTTTGAATCTTTTAGTTAGCTGGCGGTACTGGTGCTCGCTGTATTGCAGTAGTTCGAGTAACGAAGATTTTTGTGAGGTAAGTGATTTGTGAAACATGTAGGTTAACGTTAGTCAGGGCCATTCTTTCGTAGGGATTTTTGAAAGTCAGATTGCGTTGCGCTAAAAATATTGTGTGTCAGTTTGAGCACAGTCTTGTACAATTTTTCACAGGGGACGTTTCATAAGGTTTAGGCACACGTGCCTCTTCTGTCTTCCCTTCTAACCACCTCCTTGTCCTTTGTCTTCCAACGACCATTTCACCTATGACGGTACCTTATGGTTAATGCTGGTGTATTTGCTCTTTAAAACAGCATCCCATACGAGGAAACGGTTGCGCCTTTATCTGCAACGGGGTTACTTGTACCTTAAGTATTTGTTTTTATGTACGGCTCCGTTTAAAATGAATATCTCTATGTAGTCATAGGGCCGAGCTGTGCACGTCTGCTTTCATGCCTCATAGCTAATTCGCTGCAAATAATAAGCTGTTGCTGTGATCCTGTAGTCAAATTGTCTAAGCATTGGGTAGAATTGAAAGTTTATAAAATGCACAGAAATTCAAAATAGAAGTTAAATGAATAATTCAGTAACAACATTCTATTCTGTCGTCCTTAATTAATGTAGTAGACAGGGAATTATGTTGAAAAACGTTTATTCAAGAAAGGACATCTCACACAAACGGGGAGTGGTTCTACGTAAGTCAATTAAAACACAGACAGGAAATACTCTTATTAAATGCAGGAAAGTTACGTTAAAGAGGGTTACGAGAATGGTAGAAAAATCCCAAAACTGAATAGTCATCAAAGATATGCAGAAACTAAGACCGTGTCCTAATCACAATGCATCAAATACTCACCAGTTCAGATATGTTAAAGTTCAGCAGGATGATTTTCAAATGATCACTCGCAATACATAGTTTAATAACTCATATAATGTCTATACTGCGTTTCATAATACATGTGGAAAAAGTTAGATTCGTATTCTAGAGCACATTGAGACCTCTCGAAATATAAAGCCCCTTCATACGTTAAAGTATGGTAGCATCCGTTCACTTCCCAGAATCAAACACCTTCATGATCGAAAACCACTCGTTAATACCGGCCTCCAACCCGAACTCTTGTAAATGTGTACAGAATTGCTTGCTTGAGCTCCCAAGTCGAAAAATTTCACTTTCCAATTGACTTCATTAGTTTTCTGCCACTGTCCAGTTATCTTTAAATGAAGGCCATCCCCCCTAAACGTATATCACTCTTACGTTCTACAGACGTCATCAGACTCAACATGACCACTTGCTTGAGCTTGCTTGAGCTCCCAAGTCGAAAAATTTCACTTTCCAATTGACTTCATTAGTTTTCTGCCACTGTCCAGTTATCTTTAAATGAAGGCCATCCCCCCTAAACGTATATCACTCTTACGTTCTACAGACGTCATCAGACTCAACATGACCACTTCCCGAAATGAAGTAATATATTGCACCAATACGTAGATAAAGAAATGTTACAAATATTCTGTCACACTCAGATCATTCACAGTATTTGTAAATAAAAGTTTGTTCATAAATAAATAATCTAGTATTCTTGCGCAACTGCGTTCACGATAAAGGACAACGAATTGTCGTTAAATAATGTTTAAACAATTACTTGTGCCTTCTGGACAGAAGCATCTTTTGGTTCTCTTTGAACTACGATGTACGATAACACATGCGATCGACCACTTTCAGATTAGCACAGTTTTTAACAGCACTTGCAATCAACATTTAAGTACACCTACTGGCAAAATAGTATGCAGTACGTTAGGTAAGCACACAAGTATTAAAAAATGTGAGGTGTTAATGCTGTAGTCATTTGGGGTGTAACTATGCAGGATAGAATGCAGTGACAAAATTTGCGTACTGAGAAGGTATATAAAAAACAATAAATGATGAAATAAAATACATAAAGATAAGTAGCTACAGTGCAATGCTGTCATCTGAGGTATCATTCTTGAAATCACATTAAGTATTTAAAAGTTCATTTTGAAAATGTTTATTCACAGTAAAATATTTATATCTGCAGTTTAAATAATGAAAATATTGTTGTGTCACTGGATGCACTTCATTTTTCCACGATCGCAAATGTATTCAGGTTTGATTTAATACTTGACTGTAAATTATTATACATCCTCAAAGAGCTGTAAGACGCCGGTTTCAGTTTGTCTCAAAGCCGCCATTGACGGTCATTCTGCATTCTGCTACGAGAAGCAACCGCAGTAGATGTTCCCAGTTCTGGGATTTACCCACAGCCGGCCACGCTACTCCACTCTGCACCTGCCTGGTCGGTTCCAGTCGCATATCAAGCCGTCAGCCGCACAAGCAAATTCAGCTTCCCTCACACCAACTCCAGGCAGAAAAATCGCTCGCCTACATACTCGTAACATTATTCTCCACTTCACTGGTATAATATGGCCTGAAGTGGGATTCTCTGTGCATCCATTCTTTATAGGTGATGTTTCGATACTGTATTACTTTTCTTCAGTCTTTGCGACAGAATGTCCAGTGGATTCCTAGTATTCCCTTTTCTGCTATGGTCTTCCCCCCTGTTAACAGGTCTCATTTTCCAGAGAAATCTCATTTCTGCTGCTTGTAGTTTACTTTTATCACGTTTTGTTTAGTGGTCTGTTACTCTCTTCCATAGAGAAATACTGGTATAGCTATGGTTTTGTAAACTTTTAACTTTGTTTTATTCCGTATTTTGTTCTGGTACGTGTTGTTTATGATTCTACACACCCACTGATATTTATTCCGCCACGGGGGATTAGCCGAGCGGTCTTAGGCGCTGCAGTCATGGGCTGTGTGCTGATCCCGGCGGCGGATTGAGTCCTCCCTCGGGCATGGGCATGTGTGTTTGTCCTTAGGACGATTTATGTTATGTAGTGTGTAAGCTTAGGGACTGATAACCTTAGCAGTTAAGTCCCATAAGATTTCACACACATCTGAAATTTTTTTTTTGGAGCCTCAGTTATAATTTTTTTTAAAGTCAGTACCGTCATTAGAATTGTATATTTACAGTGTTACATTTACACTTACACAATCATGATTTCGGCTTCAAAGTGCCATTATCAAGTGCTTTAAGTGTTATAAATTGTCTAAGATGGCAATACGGCAATACGACAGAAGCCGAAATCATGATTGTGTAAGTGTAAATAATACTGTCGTATCTTAAGCAATTTGTAACAATTAAAACACTTGATAATGACACTTTGAAGCCGAAATCGTGATTGTGTAAGTGTAAATGTAACACTGTAAATAAACAATAGTCTGTCCGCATCTCTTGGTCGCGCGGTAGCGTTCTCGCTTCCCACGGCCGGGTTCCCGGGTTCGATTCCCGGCGGGGTGAGGGATTTTCTCTGCCTCGTGATGGCTGGGTGTTGTGTGATGTCTTTAGGTTAGTTAGGTTTAAGTAGTTCTAAGTTCTAGGGGACTGATGACCATAGATGTTAAGTCCCATAGTGCTCAGAGCCATAAACAATAGTCTAATAGTGGTACTGATTAAGTGACTAATATTAGTTAACCCTCGGGCGGGCGGCCTGTGTATAAAGTGTGCCAACCAAAAATAAGACGATTTAGTGCGGTTCCATTTTTGTTTCACAACTGCAAACCGACATTTATTCCTTCAATATTGCTTCAGGTAATAAAGTAATAAATTATGTTGTCGTACGTCCAAGTGAGTAGCAATAATATAAAATACAAAGTGAGCTAGACTAGAAAAAACTTTCGATCGGTTCAAAAAAAATTACCCCAGTTACGAACTAGCAACATAATCTCACACTGAGGCAGTTGTCTACGAGATAATTAGTGATCGAATAAGCAGATGACCTAGATCTGATGCAACTGCACTGCTTAATGCTTCGACTACGTCGTTACTCTCTAACACATGTCCTTGGCAACAGACAGTTAGAGTGAAAATTTATTTCATTATTAATAATACGGTAGTTAAGCTCATATTATTTTATACTCATATTATTTTCTCCTTGTTTAAATAAACTAATACAAACTGTGATTCTGATCATACTTAACTTGCCGGCCGGGGTGGCCGAGCGGTTCTAGACGCTACAGTCTGGAACCGCGCGACCGCTACGGTCGCAGGTTCGAATCCTGCCTCGGGCATGTATGTGTGTGATGTCCTTAGGTTAGTTACGTTTAAGTAGTTCTAAGTTATAGGGGACTGATGACCTCAGAAGTTAAGTCCCATAGTGCTCAGAGCCATTTGAACTATACTTGACTTACCTTGGCAACATACAGAAACCAATTCTTTTCATGTGTACGAAGAGCGCCGCGCGCCCGCTCGTGTTATGAAAAACGGCGCACCCGCTCGCTCGAGCATTAATCCTATTTTCTATAACCTTGTCTTTGTCATAGCATATGACACCTCCTACAATATGAAAGCAGGTCAAGTGTGGTGTCATCTACTATTGTTTTGAGCGAATGGGATATTTTCCACGGTGTGCCATGATTCATATTGGAAGGCTATCTTCCCTTTTTTCCTACTTATTGAAGTTATGCAATGTTTCTTTGTAACTCATCTCCTCTGTCTCTTAGAAAGTAACTATGCTTTGTGCTCGTCGAAAAGAAAATGATGCAATTAGTTAGACTCGACGTAGACAAATCATTCTTCTCTGGAGCTGAAAACAGGATAAATGGACAAAACTGAAAGCGCTTTACGACACATCTCACTCATAGTCCGAATAAAATTGAGAGGAATGGAAAAACCCGCTGAGGTTCGACAGCTGGACAGCTGTCCACGGAACCTCACCCCATTTTTAAATGTAGCCAAAGCTTCGTAGATAAGCAATAGAAACAAGCGAAAATTAATCTAAGGACAAGTACGCGTAAAGGGTTCGGCAAATTCTGCCGATCTCGTAGGAAACTGTAAGCAGATTTGATGGTAAACCAGTAAACAGACATAGAACATGTATCTAGAACCTCAGTGGCCACAGTGAACGGAAGATAACAGGGAGAAGACCAACTTAAAAACTTCCTGTAATCGAAAATGTTTCGCCTCAGGAAAATATGTTCAAAATTGTGTCTGCCAATCCTGCTACATACGTCACACCGTGTCGTTACCATCTTAAAATTTAACAAAAGTAATTACCTTTATGGGAAGACCAGGTCACAAACTACATAGTCCATATTTAGTAAGAGGTCTAATAACCTTGCTGTTGAATGCCCTAAAATTAGGTGTCATTACCTGAAGGTCCTAACATACTCTAGTGTAGTAAATTATTGGTACAAGTTATGTTACAGTGATGTAGGCAAGGAAAAGAAGTAAGTCCTACACATGGAATTTCTCCTAAGAGTCGACAGGCACATTGTCGCTTGTGTTTCGTCATAGATATAGAATTTTGTTTTTGCGACGGGCAGCTGAAGACAGCGCAAACATCTATTGCTTGTCGTGTCTTACGTGTGACGTCCAGTGTCAGTGGCAAGCGTCGGTTTGTTTCCCATTACGAACAAGAAAATGATTTTTAAATCGAAATTTTACGTGCCCATTCGACAGAGCGGCCCAAAATTAATCTAGTACGATGTTTGATTTACCCATATGTATTAATAGGAACAGTAAAACACGAGGGATACCGAGTACTCTAGTAGCGACTGAGCAGCGCCGTTGCCCGCGTCGTTAGCGCCACGCAGAGGCTCGCTACTGAGTCGCTGCTGGAGTACTGGCTATCCCCCGTGTTTTACTCTTCCTGTTTACTTAAAAGAACATCCCACTACACTAATCCGATGGTGCTCTATTGAATTTCCAAGTAAATTACCTATTTAAAAATCTGTTAGTTTGAAACGAGAAAGAAAGCGACGCATTCCGTCGACGTTGTGCGTCATATGGAAGACGTGACGAAACAGCATTTTTTGGGCCAACAGCTTTACGTTGCGGAAACTAAATTGCAAATACCTGCGGGAACGCCAGAGAAAGTGCGCCTGGTAACTCTTAGCAGAGAGATAATAATATGTTTACGCAGTGTAAACATGTGGTCGCCTTTGACATCCCTATATGTACCATCCCGCTCTGCACCTGGAATTACTGACTAAGACAGGATGGTCAAACTGTGCGTGAAACTACGTCCTCTCGAAATTGAGGGGCGGTGTCTTGGCTGTGCTACAGCAGTAACTTATTTTAAGTCTGTGACCGCAACGGGAGATGCGCACTTACTGATAGCACACTAATACCCATGAAGAATGATTAACTGTCACTGAAAATAAAAGTGAGTAACAAGAAAATAAACTACAGTGGTTGAGAAAAAGAAAATCAGAGTCACTGGTTGACATTAAGAAATAAGGTTAACATTGTGTCCACCAGTGGGAGGGTCTCCGAGAGTCTACTTTTCATCACGGAAATAACAAACATCTCACGCCATCCATAAATGGCGAGACCCGCGAAGCAGTGGTCGGCGATGAGCAACGGCTTCACCTTGTGATGGCTAAGCCGGTTGAAAAACGACGAGGCTCACTGAAGTTATTGCCTGTGGGTGAGCGGCGGCTGCTCTGTGACATCGTAGTGGCTCGTAGAGCAGACAGCGAAACCCAGGACCCGTGGTCGGTAGCAGTCAGCGACAGCTCTGGACGACGACGGGGTGAGGCGACGCAGGAACAATGATGTGGGCAGAGTCCTTCGAGGCTTTGGTCGCCTGTGCCGACAGCTTGGTTGCTCATTTAAATGACTGGTATCCATGTCTGCAGCTTGTGGGCGGGTGGCGGGGAGAGGGAAGAGGAGTCTACGAAAACTCGCGCAACTCCGGTCTCCGGTGAAATGGCTGTCTACGCGTCAGGTGGCTATTTATATGCACGCCTGTGTGCGAAAACAGTTCCGCGATCATGGCGCCATCTGGAGCAATGCTGGCGTCGCGGTATTGTATGGAGCTTTCTCGAAGTCTGCTGGTAAATATGATTATGTTTACCGGCTGTGGACGTGGAGTCTCTAGTGTTTATTACCCGCGATCGATTTGTGAAGGCACCGTCGCCAGCAGACTGATTGTGTTGCGGTACAGCCGAGTTTTCAGGGGTACCGCACAGGAATTCGAAAGTTTATAGGCGTCAGCCGCCTGTGCTTTCAGCCACGTCTCTACCCCCGTCTGCAGTTCCTGTCTGTGGTTCATCAGAGGGAGAGCAGCCCAGGTAATATTTCCTACCGAAAACGCTGTGGGGTCATCCTCTTTGCCTCTACACTGCTTCAGTGTACATCTGAGATTGTTATGAAAATGGACATGTATGAGAGTTGGTTGAGGAGGGGGTGAGGGTTCATGAAATCAGGCGAAACCTGTCAGTGGGCACCCGTAATGTGAGGGAGGCACTATGGTTTCAGTCATCTTCAAGTGCTCACTGTGTGCTCATAACTGTAGAGAGCGACATGACGCGATCAACTGGCATACTACAGACACTGCACAACACATGTGCGAAAAGCTTCATCGGATTTCCAGTGTCGTTTCCATTTTGCGACATATCGGAACTTACTTTCCGAATAGCCCACGTATTTTTTCTCAAAAAAAAAAGTCAATTTTACTAGTCACATATGGCTTCAGGAAATACATTAGGACATATGTTTTTCTTACAAAAGCGTTACCTTTTTCCTTTTTTCATTAATTCGTATTCTGTGTTCTCTGAGTGATTTTTAATAATGTGGAGTGGATTATGGAAGAAGTACGTTTTGACTGCTGTTTAAGTATCATTTGTTACTTTTTTCATGCTTCCTTCCTCAGGCAAAATACTCCCCCAATTGGATGTCCCGCCAGGGACTACTTCGAAGGAGGTTGTCCATCAGGAGAAACAAAACTATCATAGTGAGCTGTATCAGGCCAATCCTCGTACTGAAAATCACAACAAAATCTCATCGTTGGAAATTTCGTCACGTAATTTTAATCCCTGTTACAGAATTCCGCTATGAAAGAACTAATGCTTTTTTCTTCTTTTTTTGAGATGTGTAGATCAGATTGGTATATTTGTAGTCTTTGGCACAGTAGGACACCCACTTTTTTAAATGTTTCTTTTCATTTAAGTCCCGTTGCTACTTTTAAGTACTATTGTTATAGTAATTATTTTGCAACTTGAAAACTGTGCCGATGTTTTATCCTCTTCATTCATCAGGAAAGAATCCCAATGGTACGAACTGAGCTTAAACAGTATGTCACCAAAAGATGTTAACTGTTACACATGAAATGACCCTCAGTACAAAGTCCCATGACATTCTCTTTCTATGTACAGTCCATATTATGCCATTGAGGGATACATACCAACAAGAATATTACATCATAGCGTGAGACGATGCCTAGGAAAAGAACTTATTAATTTGGGATGATTACTAGATAAGGAACTAACTTTGCTTTACTGGGCTGAAAAAAAGTATTGTAACATCAGAACTTTATCTTTTCATCATTGTATAGCCTGTCGGTGCTGCCATTTGATTTTGTTACATGTTCTTATGAGAAAACATTAACAAAAATTTCTCACGTCTTCCTTCTTCTTAACGCTGCTGTTTATGGCAGCTCTCATTTCTAGTACTTAAATATTTCAGTTCGTGATATCTTCAAGATCTCCATTAAGAGCTCTTCAGTTTGTAACATGATAGGATTCCGACTGTAAACACGGATAAAGCAGGGACAGTAACAGTTTTCCAGGCACTGATGCAGTGATGCAGTAATGCATGTCGTTACAATGTATCGACTCCTAAGTGACAGTGTCTAAATTCTCTCTTTCACAGATACGTTTCATGTACTACTTTAATACTTTAGCTTTTTACAAAAATCACAGTTACTCAGAGACGTGTGTCATGGACGACAAGGCGTAAGGGAATGCGAGGCAGCAAGGACACAGAAAGGGCGAGTGGCCCAGTTAGCGTGGTGGTCCCCTAGGGCGATGGCAGCTGTCAAAACAGTCGCTGTTAATTAACTTCGCTACAGCAACAGCGTTAAGCAATCACCATTATTACGAGTGGGCGAAAAACGCGCTTGTAGTAGTCTGTCAGATAGAACAATGTCCGCCGGTGTTTAATATTGAAAAACATCCACATCTACATCTACATGGTTACTCTGGAATTCACACTTAAGTGCCTGGCAGAGCACTTATCGAACCAGTTTCATACTACAGCTCTACCATTCCACTCTCGAATGGCGCGTGGGAAAAAGGAACACCTAAATCTCTCCGTTCGAGCTCTGATTTGTTTTATTTTATTATGATGATCATTTCTCCCTACGTAGGTGGGTGTCAACAAAATATTTATGCATTCGGAAGAGAAAGTTGGTGATTGAAATTTCCTAAATAGGTCTCGCCGCAAAAAAAAAAAAAAACCGCCTTTGTTTCAGCGACTGCCGCCCCAACTCGAGTATCATATCAGTGACACTCTCACCCCTATTGCGCGATAACACGAAACGGGCTGCCCTTCTTTGCACTTTTTCGATGTCCTCCGTCAACCCTACCTGGTAACGATCCCACTCCGTGCAGCATTATTCCAACAGAGTACGGACAAGTGTAATGTAGGCTGTCTCTTTAGTGGGTTTGTCGCATCTTCTAAGTGTTCGCCCTCCACAGAATATTATCTATGTGGTCTTCCCAATTTAAGTTGCTCCTCATTTTAATTCCTAGGTGTTTAGTCGAATTGACAGCCCTTACACTTTTGCGATTTATCGTGTACCGATACCCAAAATTTATAGGTTTTCTTTTAGTACCCATGTGGATGACCTCGCACTTTTCTTTGTTTGATGCCAATTGCCACTTTTCGCATCATACAAAAATTCTCTCTAGATCATTTTGTAGTTGGACTTGATCGTCTGATAATTTTACTAAACTGTAAATTATAGTATCATCTGCAACAATCTAAGGGGGCTGCTCAGATTATCACCTAGATCATTATTGTAAATCAGCAACAGCAGTCATAGATATACACGCTGTATACGCATGGTTCCCAATCAAAAATATACATCGAAAGAGGTAGTAGACGTGAAGATATTTGTCCTTCAGATCATTCACTTGTCTGAGGAATTGCACACAACATGAGTAACTGAAATATTTTTTGCTTTCAACTATCTGGCTTTTCATTCGCGCCTGCTCCCTAACCCCTTCCTCATACCCCTCATCATCTTTTCTCCCATTCCACGAAGGTAGCAAGGAGAACACAAAAAGCAGACTAGCACAGGCATAGAGGACAATACTGATGACAATATGTCTACCAGCGTCAAGCATTGGTCTTACTTTCGGGGAAAAAATTCTAAAACCTAGTTTGGAAGTTCGTATGGAAGCGAATCATGGACTGTGGAGAACCGAAGAAGAGACTGGTGGCGTCAGGGATGTAGTACTATAGAAGGATGTTCAAATGCGGATGAATGATAAGAAGTGATGTTTCTCCGCAGAGTCGGCGGGTATAGATATATTTGCAACACACTGACAAGAAAAAGGGGTAAGATGATAGGAAATGTGTCAAGACAAGAGGGAATCACTTCCATGGTACCAGAGGGAGCTGTAGAGGGTAAAACCGCTAAGGGAAGACGGAAACTGTAATACATTTGATAAATAATTTAGCAGATTGGGTGCAGGTGTTACTCTGAGATAAAGAGTTTGGCGCAGAAGAGGAAGTTTTGGCGAGAATCATGAGACCAGTCACCAACTGATCACACACAACATTTAATACAGGCCAATTCTACAGTACCCACATGACTTAACAGACTATGCGCCTGCTTGTTGCCAATGTAATTTTTAGATCTGATGTTGCTCAAAAGCCGAAATCCGAAACCGCTTGTCAGTTTTAATATATCAGCATTCGACAAAGGCATCGACATTTATAAACTAAAGCGATGGGCAGAAATAAATATGATTGCATAGATGTTTATTTCTTGACTTATAGCGCTTATGAGATTTATGTCAATGTGTCTTAAATGTCAGAACTTTTCTACGATTTCATGTACTGATCTACTTTATGTTAATACGTATGCTGCGAGAGAAACAAGGACGTGTGTCAGGTTTCTTTTCTTTCTTGTCTTACACTCCTGGAAATTGAAATAAGAACACAGGGAATTCATTGTCCCAGGAAGGGGAAACTTTATTGACACATTCCTGGGGTCGGATACATCACATGATCACACTGACAGAACCACAGGCACATAGACACAGGCAACAGAGCATGCACAATGTTGGCACTAGTACAGTGTATATCCACCTTTCGCAGCAATGCAGGCTGCTATTCTCCCATGGAGACGATCGCAGAGATGCTGGATGTAGTCCTGTGGAATGGCTTGCCATGCCATTTCCACCTGGCGCCTCAGTTGGACCAGCGTTCATGCTGGACCTGCAGACCGCGTGAGACGACGCTTCATCCCAGTCCCAAACATGCTCAATGGGGGACAGATCCGGAGATCTTGCTGGCCAGGGTAGTTGACTTACACCTTCTGGAGCACGTTGGGTGGCTCGGCATACATGCGGACGTGCATTGTCCTGTTGGAACAGCACGTTCCCTTGCCGGTCTAGGAATGGTAGAACGATGGGTTCGATGACGGTTTGGATGTACCGTGCACTATTCAGTGTCCCTCGATGATCATCAGAGGTGTACGGCCAGTGTAGGAGATCGCTCCCCATACCATGATGCCGGGTGTTGGCCCTGTGTGCCTCGGTCGTATGCAGTCCTGATTGTGGCGCTCACCTGCACGCCGCCAAACACGCATACGACCATCATTGGCACCAAGGCAGAAGCGACTCTCATCGCTGAAGACGACACGTCTCCATTCGTCCCTCCATTCACGCCTGTCGCGACACCACTTTAGGCGGTCTGCACGATGTTAGGGCGTGAGCGGAAGACGGCCTAACGGTGTGCGGGACCGTAGCCCAGCTTCATGGAGACGGTTGCGAATGGTCCTCGCCGATACCCCAGGAGCAACAGTGTCCCTAATTTGCTGGGAAGTGGCGGTGCGGTCCCCTACGGCACTGCGTAGGATCCTACGGTCTTGGCGTGCATCTGTGCGTCGCTGCGGTCCGGTCCCACGTCGACGGGCACGTGCACCTTCCGCCGACCACTGGCGACAACATCGATGTACTCTGGAGACGTCATGCCCCACGTGTTGAGCAATTCGGCGGTACGTCCACCCGGCCTCCCGCATGCCCACTATACGCACTTGCTCAAAGTCCGTCAACTGCACATACGGTTCACGTCCACGCTGTCGCGGCATGCTACCAGTGTTAAAGACTGCGATGGAGCTCCGTATGCCACGGCAAAGTGGCTGACACTGACGTCGGCGGTGCACAAATGCTGCGCAGATAGCGCCATTCGACGGCCAACACCGTGGTTGCTGGTGTGTCCGCTGTGCCGTGCGTGTGATCATAGCTTGTACAGCCCTCTACATCTACATCTACATCTACATCAACATCTACATGACTACTCTGCAATTCACATTTAATTGCTTGGCAGAGGGTTCATCGAACCACAATCATACTATCTCTCTACTATTCCACTCCCGAACAGCGAGCGGGAAAAACGAACACCTAAACCTTTGTGTTCGAGCTCTGATTTCTCTTATTTTATTTTGATGATCATTCCTACCTATGTAGGTTGGGCTCAACAAAATATTTTCGCATTCGGAAGAGAAAGTTGGTGACTGAAATTTCGTAAAAAGGTCTCGCCGCGACGAAAAACGTCTATGCTGTAATGACTTCCATCCCAACTCGTGTATCATATCTGCCACACTCTCTCCCCTATAACGCGATAATACAAAACGAGCTGCCCTTTTTTGCACCCTTTCGATGTCCTCCGTCAATCCCACCTGGTAAGGATCCCACACCGCGCAGCAATATTCTAACAGAGGACGAACGAGTGTAGTGTAAGCTGTCTCTTTAGTGGACTTGTTGCATCTGCTAAGTGTCCTGCCAATGAAACGCAACCTTTGGCTCGCCTTCCCGACAATATTAGCTATGTGGTCCTTCCAACTGAAGTTGTTCGTAATATTAACACCCAGGTACTTAGTTGAATTGACAGCCTAGAGAATTGTACTATTTATCGAGTAATCGAATTCCAACGGATTTCTTTTGGAACTCATGTGGATCATCTCACACATTTCGTTATTTAGCGTCAACTGCCACCTGACATACCATACAGCAATCTTTTCTAAATCGCTTTGCAGCTGATACTGGTCTTCGGATGACCTTACTAGACGGTAAATTACAGCATCATCTGCGAACAGTCTAAGAGAACTGCTCAGATTGTCACCCAGGTCATTTATATAGATCAGGAACAGTAGAGGTCCCAGGACGCTTCCCTGGGGAACATCTGATATCACTTCAGTTTTACTCGATGATTTGCCGTCTATTAGTACGAACTGCGACCTTCCTGACAGGAAATCACGAATCCAGTCGCACAACTGAGACGATACCCCATAGCTCCGCAGCTTGATTAGATGTCGCTTGTGAGGAACGGTGTCAAAAGCTTTCCGGAAATCTAGAAATACGGAATCAACTTGAGATCCCCTGTCGATAGCGGCCATTACTTCGTGCGAAGAAAGAGCTACCTGCGTTGCACAAGAGCGATGTTTTCTGAAGCCATGCTGATTACGTGTCAATAGATCGTTCCCTTCGAGGTGGTTCATAATGTTTAAATACAGTATATGCTCCAAAACCCTACTGCAAACCGACGTCAATGATATAGGTCTGTAGTTAAATGGATTACTCCTACTACCCTTCTTGAACACTGGTGCGACCTGCGCAATTTTCCAATCTATAGGTACAGATCTATCGGTGAGCGAGCGGTTGTATATGAGTGCTAAGTAGGGAGCTATAGTATCAGCGTAATCTAAAAGGAACCTAATCGGTATACAATCTGGACCTGAAGACTTGCCCGTATTAAGCGATTTGAGTTGCTTCGCAAACCCTAAGGCATCTACTTCTAAGAAACTCACGCTAGCAGTTGTTCGTGTTTCAAATTCTGGAATATTCCATTCGTCTTCCCTGGTGAAGGAATTTCGGAAAACTGCGTTCAATAACTCCGCTTTAGCGGCACAGTCGTCGATAACAGTACCATCGGCACTGCGCAGCGAAGGTATTGACTGCGTCTTGCCGCTTGTGTACTTTACATACGACCAGAATTTCTTCGGATTTTCTACCAAATTTCGAGACAATGTTTCGTTGTGGAACCTATTAAAGGCATCTCGCATCGAAGTACGTGCCAAATTTCGCGCGTCTGTAAATTTTAGCCCATCTTCGGGATGTCGCGTTCTTCTGAACTTCGCATGCTTTTTCCGTTGCCTCTGCAACAGCGTTCGGACCTTTTTTGTGTACCACGGGGGATCCATTCCATCTCTTACCAATTTATGAGGTATGAATCTCTCAATTGCTGTTGCTACTATATCTTTGAATTTGAGCCACATCTCGTCTACATTTGCGTAGTCAGTTCGGAAGGAATGGAAATTGTCTTTTAGGAAGGCTTCTAGTGGCACTTTATCCGCTTTTTTAAATAAAATTATTTTGCAGTGTCCGGAGCAAGTATGGTTGGCCTGACACACTGGTGTCAATGTGTTCTTTTTTCCATTTCCAGGAGTGTATTTTGCATTTCTACAAAGGATCTGTAATGACAGATTTGGTGCAACAATAAGCTCTGTTCTGTAGAACTAACCATGCTGCAGTCGAGTTTTAAGTTATTAGTAAATAACTCATAACAGATTACTGTTACCAAATGAATGCTTCATTCAATACGTGTGCGCTTGAGCTACAATTACTGTGAATTACATTAACCGAATATGCCATACCAGCTCCGGGATGTACATAGAAATGCGTTGCACTTAACATTATTTTCGTGAGTTGTTTGTTTTCTCAGTTCAGCTCACGCATATGTAGTATTGTTGTTATCCACACTGCACGACGCATGTGAAAAAAAGTTGACGAACTGTTTTTCGGACGAATGGAATCACGAATTAGTTTTTGTTTAGTTTTCATCAGTGCAGTGTCTGTAGGACTCTTATTGTCTGTAGCTTGTTGACTTGTGATTTCACTCTTATCCTCCTACGAAATCACTAATGTTTCCCATTCTACTGTGACAGTACGTAACGGTTGGTAATGACCTCTGAGAAAAACCAGTGACCCATAGGCCGACGACTTTCTGCTGTTGGATAATATCATGTGTCTTTCCTCAAACCTGCAACTTTCACGCCACGGCAGATCTGTATTTAAGAATTTTACTAGAAGGAAAACAAATTCTGTCACATGTTTTAACGCACTTATTTGGTAAAATTAACAGTATCCACATGACCAAGACCTTCAAAATCTCCGTAATTTGTTTTAAAACTGAAATTATGCACAAGTTCCCACCTCACGGTTATCTTTGAAAACTCGTTTGACTCGTAGTTTAAGCACGTCGGAGAAGATGAGTGGTAAATTTCAGTCGGCAAACTCAGTCATTACTGCTCGCTCTCTTGCACATTTCAGCAAACTGCACGACTAACCTACCTGAACCTTTCACACGTCAATTACATCCACTTGCCATGCAGCATTTCGTATGGGTGCCATTAGGGAGACAGTTAATAGATATGCAGACTCGATTGGTGTGACGTTGAAAGTCTGGTACCGTTCACGACGAAAATTTAACCAACCACTATACAAGTGAAGCATAGATCGAAGTTCATAATCACAGGATGCGTAAAGGACACCATCATGTGTCTTAAATAATCATGTCCGTTATGGCTGTTAAAACTGACCATTGTCCCAACTTTCACCCACCGCCATTACTTTGGGACTTTAAAATGACTTAGCAATTTTATACTGAGAGGATCCCAGTAAAGGTGTTATCTTCCTAAATAAGGTAGACATAATTTTTTATTAAAGACACAATGTAGATACCTGCCCTGTTATAAATGTGGATTATGGCTGAATTATTTACGTTGAAATAGTCAAAATCCACACCACATCACATCATTATTAACTGTTCAACCTGTCAGAAACTGAAAACTGTGAGTCATACCTACTAGAAGTAGATAATGTAAACAAATTTAACAAAATTATGCCTGTCTCGTTTTGTTGCGAAAATTGCTTGGTTACTATTGAAAATAGAGGAAAAAATCAATGTAATGCAAATATGTTGTCTATAAAATTACGCGTTTCTGTCAAAATATCTCTACCTTTCGTATCTGCCATTCATAAAAAGTATCTAAAAATCTAGAATGCTTTGTCAAGCACAATATTTTTTATGACAAAAGCCTTATCTGCGTCATCCCCCACTTACGTTCTAAGGATGTTTGTAGTACACGTTTGACGTTTCCAATTATGGCTTTGTCTCTTCTGAAGTCGCAGATGGAATCAGCTATGTTTCTTTTTAAAAGTAATGTTGCCAAGTCCTTTTCCTCCCTCCTTATGATACATTTTCAATAATTTGTTGTTTCAGCTTCAGGGGTGTTGGCTGCTTGGCTGGCAGAATGACCAATGATTTTAGCGAGATTCAAATGCTTGTACTTCTATGAGGTCATTTTTACAACTATTTTACGTACAGTAGAATATCATGCATTGTTGCGTAAACAAAGTACTGTAACGAAGAGTGGCCTAACGAATCATATATCAAATGAATTTACGACACAATTATGATTATCTATTGTTAGACAGACTACACTTTATACAGGTATAAAGTCTTCCTGTTATCACAAAAATTTATTTGTATGGACGTCTTCAACAAAACCCCTTGGATGATCTTGTAACTAATTTACTCTGAGGGGAAAACAAAAATTGCAACACCAAAAGAAGAAAAAATTAGCGTAGACTAAAGAAATTTCGAGAATACATTTGGCTAGATAACTTATTTAAGTGATTAGTATTGCAAGATTATAGTTTAATGTAAGCAAGAGATACGCAATGACAAGTGTTAAATGCTGCTGCATTAATAACTGTTGTAACAGCCATAATGTTGAATGCAAGCATACAAAGGTTAATACATTGTGTTGTGCGGCTGTCGGATGTCAGTTTGTGAGATGGAGTTCTGTGCCGGTTGAACTTGCTCGGTAAATACAGGGATGGTCACTTGCTGATTGAGGATGAAACTGAAGTTGTTGTCCGATTATGTGTCATATGTGCTCGACATAAGACAGATCTGGTGATAGAGCAGCCCAAGGCAACATGTTAACATTATGTAGCCAAATTGGATTACAACAGCGGTATGTGAGAGAGCGTTATTCTATTGCTGTTCATCAAGTGAAGCACAACAGGTCCAATCACCAGACTGTCGTACAATTATGGAGTCAGGGTGCGTGGGACGTGAGTCTTCATGGTGTCATACGAAACCCCAACCCAGGCCATAACTCCATGTGTAGGTCCTGTGCGTCTAGCACAGAGACAGGTTGGTTGCAGGCCCTCAGCTGACCAACTTCTAACCAACACTGGGCTGTCACTGGAACATACGCAGCAACTGCTTACATCAGAAGACACAACATACCTCCATACTGCCCTCCAATAAGCTGTCGGTTGATACCACGGATGTTGCAAATGGCGCTGGTCTTGGATCAGTGGAACGCACGCTACAGGGAGTCTGGTTCGGAGCTGTCCTTCAGGTAACCGATTTGCAACATTTCCTTGTGTCACTGTGGTACCAACTGATGCTCAAATTGCTGCTGCAGATGCAATACGATACGCCAGATCCATATGCCAAACACGATCGTCTTCCTTGTCGGTAGTGTCAAGTGGTCGACTGGAGACGGTCTCTACATTTCGGTGACCCCAGCTGTCTGCATTCATGTACAGTAGCTACATTCCTGCCACCATTTCTCCAGTATCATACAAGAAACATCCAGCTTAATGTAGCTCTATTACACGACCTCGTTCAAACTCAGTGAGGAGTTGGTAATGGAGTCTTTATCGCCTTAAAAGTATTCTTGACTAATCTCAAATTACCACGCCCAATTTCAAAGGTAACTAACGTTCACGACCGTTGTAGCGTATATTTAAAGCAAACCTGATGTTCATTCTCATAGTGGCGAAAATATAGCTACTCTTACACGATTGGCGCGAAACTTCAATAGACATCTTTCAGGTGTAGGAACACGCCCACCAACTTTCGTTTATGTCTCAGAACTCCTCCTTGGTGTTGCAATACTTTTTTTCGACAGTGAATTTAACGACCGGTTTTGTAGCCTAGAGGTCATATCATGTCAAATATGTTTAATCCTGATATTAACGTTGCAACATGTACGGATAAGAAC
Organism: Schistocerca gregaria; assembly: GCF_023897955.1. Taxonomy (NCBI): domain Eukaryota; kingdom Metazoa; phylum Arthropoda; class Insecta; order Orthoptera; family Acrididae; genus Schistocerca; species Schistocerca gregaria. The sequence goes on along the minus strand of NC_064922.1, from coordinate 924,339,215 downwards.
ATCTCTTGTGTGTGAATATATGACGAAATTAGCGGATCTTCAGGTAAGCAGAAAGTATGGGTTCACGTTTTCTCAAGCGTGCCATGAATCGAGACGCACAATAGACCGAAGACAACACATTAGCGGTTAGATTTGCGGAAACAATGCATCCAGAGTGCCGCACTATAGAAGACCGCAGCCAAAGAAGGTGCCGGCGGGAAAACATACGGTTGCTGGTCTAAAGAGACACTTCATTCGTCCGGCTGTGGCGGCTTTCTTCCTTCGCGTGTCTTGAAGCGCTGCGTCTTCGTGTCTTGACGTTGGTAGGAGCCTGTCGATTTGGTGTCGTTGTTGAAGTTTGTTGGCCGATGTAATTGCTGAGAGATAATGTTAGTGAACTGCTAATAGAGGTTAACTCTGAAATTATTGGTATATCAGAGCACCACTTTAATAATTTGACAATTCAGAGGCTTCCTTTGCCAGGCTGGCTGTTTCTCAAGGAGTTCCTTGCGGGTGGGGGAGTGGCTCTGTACTTAAGAAACAGTATTTCATTTGAGTCCATTGACTTATCACGACACTGCACTGAACACATATTTGGAAGTTGTGCAGCATTAGTAGAATTTAGTGAAACTAAACTTCTAATTGTTATTGTTTATAGGTCCCCTAACTCCGACTTCAGAGGGGGTTCTTGACTCACTTTGTAGGAAGTACCAGAAAGTATTTATATGTGGTGACTTCAATACTGATTTTGTATATGATTGTGCAAGAAAATGGATGTTGGTAGATCTCCTAAATTCATATGATCTCATGCAAACTGTTTTTTCCAGCTAGGGTGCAGGGGAACAGTAGCACAGTAATAGATAATATTTATATTCATTCTTCATTACTGGATGGGCATTCTGTTAGTAAAAGGGTTAATGGCCTTTCAGACCATGATGCACAAATTTTAAGACTAAAAGGCTTCTGTAATCATACCAGTGTCGTATTTAATTACAAACTGTGTAGGAAAGTTAATCCAACAGCAATAGAGGTTTTTAAAACTTGTCAAGGAACAAGAAAGGCAAGATATTTATAGTGCCAATAATATAGATGATAAATACAACGCTTTCCATGCTCTTTGAAAATTACTTTCCATTACAACATTCTAAACAGGGTACTAGCAATAATGGACAGCCCAGTTGGCTGACTAGTGGGATAAGGATATCATGTAGAACACAGCGGGAATTACATCAAAATGTTAGAAGTAGTCACAATCAAGCTACAGTAGCCCATTACAAACAGTATTGTAAGATGCTTAAAAATGTTATTAGCAACGCAAAGAATATGTGGTAGCAAATGAACGGCTAGTTCACAGGATAAAATTAAAGCCATATGGTCAGTTGTGAAGGAAGTGTCTGGTCAGCAGCATAAAGTCGATGATATAAAGTCAGTTCGCAGTAATAATATTTCTGTTAGTGATAAACGAGATATATGTACAGTATTTAACAATCATTTTCTGAGCATTGCTGGTGAATTAAATAAAAATTTAGTTTCTGTAGGAAATGATAAACTTCTTGGCAAATACTTTTCCGAGATTGATGTCTGAAATACTCCTCTGTGATACAGACGAGAGAGAGATAGAGTCAATAATTAAATCATTGAAGGACTCTCATGGTTATGATGGAGTGTCTAGCAGAATATTAAAGTACTGTGCTGCACATGTTAGCCCTGTATTTGGCCATAATTGTAATTTTTCCTTTAGGAATGGTCAGTTTCCTGAGCGATTAAAGTACTCTGTAGTAAAGCCGCTTTATAAAAAGGGAGAAAGGGATAATTTAGATAATTTTACAACTATTTCTATGCCGTCAATGTTTGCAAAAGTTATCGAAAAGGCTGTGTATGTAAGGTTAACTGATCATTTTATATCAAACGATTTGCTATCAAATGTACAGTTCGGCTTTAGAAGTCATTTCACAACTGTGAATACTATATTCTTTTTTCTCTGTGAGGTACTGGATGGGCTATGCAAAAATTTTCAAACGCTTGGCGTATTTTTTGATTTAACTAATGCATTTGACTGCGTTGATCACAAAATATTGCTCCAGTGTCGGACCATTACGGAATAAGGGGAGCAGCTTACAATTGGTTCACCTCCTACTTTAGCAACAGGCAGCAGAAGGTCATTATTCAGAATGTTGATAACGGCTGTGATGTGGGATCTGAGTGGGGTACTGTCAAGTGGGGAGTGCCCCAGGGATCAGTGTAGGAGCCGCTCTTGTTCCTTATTTATATAAATGATATGCCCTTTAGTATTATAGGTAACTAAAATATTTCTGTTTGCTGATGACACTAGCCTGGTAGTAAACGATGTTGTGTGCAACCTTGACTCTGTTTCAAATAGTGCAGTACATGACCTCAGTTCATGGCTTGTAGAAAATAGTTAACGTTAAATCACAGTAAGACTCAATTTTTACAGTTTCTAAAACACAATTCAACAGAACCTGACGTTTTAATCTCACAGAATGGGCATATGATTAGTGAAACTGAACAGTTCAAATTTCTAGGTGTTCAGATAGATAGTTAGCTGTCGTGGAAAGCCCACGTTCAGGATCTTGTTCAAAGATGTAATACTGCCATTTTATTATTCAAACGGTATCAAAATTGAGAGATACTACGACATGTAAATTAGTCTACTTTGCTTATTTTCATTCACTTATGTCGTATGGTATTATGTTTTGGGGTAGCTCTTCTCATTCTAGGAGGATATTTTTGGCTCAGAAACGGGCGGTTTGGGCAGTAAGTGGTGTGAATTGACGATCCTCTTGTCGACCTCTGTTCACGAGTCTGGGTATTTTGACATTGGCCTCACAATATGTATATTCCTTATTGTCGTTTCTTGTTACCAATATTAGTTTATTCCCAAGAATAAGCAGCTTTCAATCAGTTAATACTCGGCAGAAATCAAACCTCCATTTCGATCTGACTTCCTTAACTGTTGTGCAAAAAGATGTGCAGTATACTGCTGCATCCATTTTCAATAAGTTGCCACTCGAATTCAAAATATCTTAGCAATAATCCAATCACTTTCAAATCGAAACTGGAGAGTTTCCTCATGCGCCACTCCTTCTATTCTGTCGAGGAGTTCCTTGAAAAAGTAAGCTTATTCTTACTGTATTGCTGATAGCGTTTACTTAAACTTATGGACTGACTTCTTTTCAGGTTCATGAATATTTAGTTTTATCTGTTTATTACTTTCAAGTTGTAAGTTCATGTATTGACATGTTCCATGACCTTGGAGATATGCTCCTCATTTTGGTCCTACGGAACTTGACGTGTAAATAAAAAAATAAAATAAAAAGACATCCATCATAGTTTTTTAAGGGCCATGTCTAATAATGTGATGAGGAATTTCATGTAAGTTCCAGTATGTTTTGTCTTTTTCCCAACGGATAAATTAAGAGCTCTTGCTTCTCGGTGAGTCACAGGTCAGTTATATGTGCTGTGAGGCTAACTGCCCCTGAGGGGACTTATTCAGAGAGTGGCTTAATGTCTGCTGCCATGTTTATTATTACGTCCTAATGGGTGCAGCGGTTATGTCGATTACGCTGGATGTTTGTTTACAAGTTATCCAAACATATGCGATCCTTCGAGGTAAAATCCAATGCCTCCGATTGTCTGTGAGTCATGAATAAGTTATAGTACGCTCGAAAGAAAGTAGCAATTGTTTCCATATTTTATCCGAACTCTCAATGCACATTAACGCTGTTGAAATAACAAAGACTGTCATAGTGAGACAACCCTCTGTCCTCAACGCGGTAATTAAAGTCACACAAGGCTTAAGCGTTATTAGTAGTTAACTGCCTACTATTCGAAAGTTTCCAGACCACCACGTGCTGTTGATAAAATAAATCTTTGTTAACGACCTACATTCCTCACCAGATTACCGTCGGGTGTCATAAAATTATCAGTAACTCCCAGTACTAAGATGTTTGACTGGGGCGACAAATGAAATAAGAGCCATCCTTCTTCACTTCCGGCAATAGTAAAATGCCTTACATAGTCAGCAGCAAATTTATTTCCCTGATGTCCACAGTGACGCATAGTGTTTTCTATTTTTTCTTGACGCTGCTTAAAACTTTGCAGTACAAACGGTTGCTAACAATTTTGTGATACTTGACGGTAATCAGGCGAGGAAAACGGTTAGTTAATAAAGATTTATTTCATCAGCGGTTAATGGCGGCTCGGAAATGTGAGTTATCTGTGAATGCTTACTAGCAGTGAGCTACCACAAGCACTAAATACGTTCCTTAGCACCAGTATCACACACACACAGGCGCACACGCACGTAGATAGAGAAACGAATACGAACACACATTAGATTAGAGATTAGATTAGATTATTTTTTCGTTCCATAGATCCGTGTTGAGGAGATCCTCGTGGATGTGGAACATGTCACCGTTTTTTATTATTTATTTTTATTTTTTAAGCTGAAATAACAATACTAATAGTATAAATATATACAACACATCATTTGTTTGTATTAAAAAATTCGTCAATGGAGGACAAGGAGTTGGCCACTAGTAAGTATTTCAGGCTCCTTTTAAACTGATCTTTATTTGTAACTAATTTTTTTATGTTTGCCGGCAACTTATTGAAGATGAGTGTTCCTGAGTAGTGGACCTGTTTTTGAACTAAAGTAAGTGCTTTTAAGTCCTTGTGCAGATCATTTTTGTTCCTGGTATTCTATGTATGAACTGAGCTGTTTGTTGGAAAAAGAGATATATTATTTAGGACAAATTTCATTAAGGAGTAAATATACTGAGAGGCAGTAGTTAGTATACCCAGTTCTTTGAAGAGGTTTCTACAAGACGTCCATGAGTTTACTCCACAAATAATACATAGTACACGCTTTTGGACTCTGAAAACTTTTGTTTGACTTGAAGAGTTACCCACAAATATTATACCATATGAAATTATGGAATGAAAGTAGGAAACGTATGCAAGCTTTTCCACTTTTATGTCGCCTATGTCTGCTAACACTCGAATTGCAAATACAGATTTGTTAAGGCGTTTCTGCAGTTCTGTGGTGTGCTCCTCCCAACTGAATTTATTATTAAGTTGTAATCCCAGGAATTTAAGACTGTCAACCTCTTCTATCTGCTCTTCTTCGTACTTTATGCATATGCTGGGTGGAAACCTCTTACAGTTTCTGAATTGCATATAGTGAGTCTTTTCGAAGTTTAATGTCAGTGAGATGGCTTTAAACCATTTATTAATATCCACATCATTAGCAGATCTTTCTAGAACTACACTCGACATACTATTTATTGCAATACTTGTGTCACCTGCAAACAAAACGAACTCTGCTTCTGGCTGTGTAACTGATGAGAGATCATTAATGTACACAAGAAAGAGCAATGGCCCTAAGATGGATCCTTGAGGGACACCACATGTAATTTCTTCCCATTCTGATGATGACTGATGACTTAATTCACTAGTCCCTTGCACTGAACCATTTTGCAGCACTGCCCCTGACACCATAGAATTCTAATCTATTTAAAAGGATGTTGTGGCTTACACAATCGAATGCCTTTGACAAATCACAGAAAATACCTGCTGCTTGTAACTTGTTATTTAATGAATTAAGTACATTTTCACTGTAGGTGTAAATAGCCTTTTCGACATCAGAACCCTTCAAAAATCTAAACTGTGTTCTTGATAATATGTTATTTGTGGTCAGATGGCTGAGAAGCTGCCTGTAGATTACTTTTTCTAAAATTTTTGAGAATGATGGCAAAAGTGAAATCGGTCTGTAGTTTGATGGCATCTCTTCGTGAACTCCATAGTTGGAATCAGTTAGTGTTGGTAGTGTAAAATGTACACCCCAGATTAAAAGGAGGAAATCGAGCACCACATTTGATACAAAACCGATTACCTTGCGAAAGGTAAACCAAATAATGAAAGACAAATATGCTCCATGCCCCATCGTTTATAGAAAGAAGACGGAATGTTGCCAGCTCCTCGCACACACACACACACACACACACACACACACACACACACACACACACACACACACCCACACACGAGCGCGCGCGCGTGTGTACAGACGAACACAAGCGCTTGTTTTTGTGTTTAATAAAAAATTCTACTCACCGCATTACGACCGAGCATAGAAGAAATGTACGAAAAAAACTAAAAAGTAAACAAATCCAGTTTGAGGTACATTCTTGTTCACAGCTTAGCTGTGTCGCACTTTGCGTACGTATGTATCTTTTGACCCTTACGATGTATCGTCAGAACCAGTGTCCGCTACTAACGTAACACATCAAATAAGCATCTGGTACCCATCACAGTGATATAAGATCAAGATGACTGCTCGTTCATTATTTGGCGAGGTACCTTCATAAGAAGATAGTGATTCTGGTGACGGCTCATAACAGCCGAAACCGACATACCTCAATAACTGCGATCGTGACAACTGTCAGCAGAAACGTATTTTTCGCAACGATCGCATGTCCCAGTCTGGAAATGTCAAATTTCTTTTAACACTTGGATACTACAAATTTAGAATTTTCTTCTCGGACATACTGTCCCGGAACTAAACAAGTTCCCATTCTCTCAGGCGTGAGCTTTAAGGCAAAAACCGGAACTACACATAACTAACAACCACCTAGCTTCGCAGGGCAACAGTAACTGGGGCCGTACGACTCGTTTTGCGCTGCGGTAATAAGTTACATGCACAAACCTTCCTCGTGAAACCTTATTAAAATCTCTGCAGTATTTCCTCAGATTAGCCCTCATACACGAATAGAACAAACGCTTTGGAGAAATTTAATTTATATTATATATAGGAGATATGTGTAAAGTCTAGTCGAGAATTGCTACGCTATGGAGTTGTAGTGGCTGATTACTGCTGTTTCTGTCAGATGCTAAACAACAAGTATCATTGCCACGTGATGTCTCTCTAAACGCCAATTAAACATGGAACATATGTTATATAAATATACTACACACTCATCATTACTTAGCAGTAGTAAATTATACAGGGTAATTAGGCTGCCCGTACCGCTGTCTTTTAATGTAACCTACGGTTTTATATCTGGTCTTCAGAAACCACAAGTGAGATTTTCATATGCTCTTCCTCGATATGCGCTAAGTATTTGTTTTACAGGAAAAATTAACAGAACTTTCTTGTAGGAGATTTACTCAGCTCTCAGCACTCCGTCTTCAGGCCACAAGTGGCCCATCAGGACCATCCGACCGCCGTGTCATCCTCAGTTGTGGCTGCGAATAGGAGGGAGGTGTGGTGAGCACACTCCTCCCCCAGTCGTTATGATGGTTTTCTTTGACAGTAACCGCTACTGTTCGATCGAGTAGCTCCTCAGTTGGCATCACGAGGCTGAGTGCACCCCGAAAAATGGCAACAGCACGTGGCGGCCCGGACGGTCAGCCATCCAAGTGTTGGCCACGCCCGACAGCGCTTAACTTCCATCATCTCGTGGGAACCGGTGTATCCACTACGGCAAGATCGTTGCCCTTGTAGGATATTTAATGGAGTTAAATTTTGTACCAGGCTACGTTTTCGTTGAAGCACCTCCATTCCCACACTCAGACCTCAGCAGTCAAAAATGTACAAAACTTTGCGTCCGTACGAACCATTCCCGATACTCTACATTTTTATTAATTTCATCTTGCCTATGAAGGTAGTGAAAAAAACGACGTTTCTAAACGTTACGCTAAAGGTAACCTTTAAAAACACAATAATTTCGTAGTGACAAGGCCTCTTAAATACAACGAAATAACTGTTCAGTTTTACAATTTGTGAGTGCTCGATTAAGATTAGTGACAACGAACACCAGAAAAACGTGCAGTCCCAAATTTTTGTACAGTGGTAGGCGGGAGTTCCACGAGCAGAATGCTAGAAATCCTGACCGGTGGGGGGCTGGGTGTGGGATGCATTTGAATGTCACTTATGTACGTTTTCAGGAATAACTCGAAAACTACGGTCTCTAACGGAAACTCAACCCAGTACAGAATTTAACTGCATTAAATTTCCTACAAAAACGTCCTGCTGATTTCTTCTGTGAGGATGATGCTTGTAGTTAGTAAGTGAGAGAAAATGAAAATAAAATAAAATAAAATTAGTACTAGACAAGGCTGCATTTAGTGTAGTACTAATTTTATTTTATTAGTTTTGTTTATTAATTGAAACTGTTACGTAGGCATGCTATTCCTATTTTGTGATACAGGTTTTCCTGTCTACTCCATTGTTATTTATGTACTGTTCAGTTTTTACTTTTTCATTGCAAAGATGTTACTTACTGTATGTTTCTAATTCAGACTAGATGTGTCACTTCTCCTCCAATGTTGTCTGCTAACATTTAACTTCTTTGGTGATAATACTCAGTAAATGTCTTAAGATGACCCTGTAAGCCGAAAACCGGTTAACCATGAAAGTAATATTGCAGAACAAAAGCAAACTGGTGCTTTTTATTTATTATAACAGATTTCGCGCATCAGAGGCCATCTTTAGACGCTATAGGTGGCATTTGATGTATAAGTCTTCATGTGTTGTCATGAGTTAATGTATGGACACTTGTTCGTCAAATGCCACCCGTAGCATCTAAAGATAGCCGTTGAAGGCCGATATCGGTTATGATTCTATCATAAAAAAGTAACTGTGTCAAAAATAATACGTTAGTACTTTGCAGTAACTCAGTCAGCGTCTCCGCAAACAGAACGTAGCTTTTTACCGAAATCCCAAATGTTTCGTAATCTAGTGAAGGCTTAGAAGAAACAGTGGAATTACATTTTTTTTTCAGTTAGGGAACACCGAATAGCGCTATCTATTGTTCGAAACGCCATATGCCACACAAGCAGATGTGCGGAAATTCTGGCGTTAACTACCGCTCCAATCACGGAACTCCTAATCTGGTAACTGTGTTTAACATGCAAATAGGAGTAGTCGGGACTGAGGGAGAGGCGCACAAACAATCCCCTGCGGCCGCGATAATCGATAATGCCGGATATAATCTTCTCACCGCACCATAGGCAGGCTAAGTACTTTGGCCCTCGCAGATCTGAAACCTAGTTGCGGCTTTCAGGGCCGCCGTTGACGTACACTCAATGGAGTTCGAGGAGGGTGTACCACGTGCCGATCTCTCAATGGCGTACTGACACGAGCTTGCACGATCTTCCACATCTGTGATCTTCTGAATACCCGCACAGAAATTAAGATTTCGCAACGTTGCATGAATTTACAATCCCTTCTTGGAAAGTTTTTGCCGAATCATGGTGGGTGCTGTAAGCACGATCGCTGCCTGGAAATTCATGTGCAAGTCCAAATTTTCCTTTGGGTCCATACAACACATTGAGCATTACTTCGGTTTATTTGGTGTAATTTACGTAGAAACTGAAGTTAAAATGTTGGCAATTGGGCACTGCCCCATGACCCTCGGATTAGCGTTCAGTACTCAATTTGATGCGCCAACCACCTCCTCGAGACTATGCCAACATACACTGATCACCAGGTTAGCTTCCATTCTGAAAACTGTTGCACTCAGCGACTGCTATATTGACTTGTAAAATATGGATTATCAGCGATCGGTTGTCCTTTATTAATTTTATTGGAAGATCAAGATTTCAGCTGCAGTCAACAACAATGCTCGATGCTTCTACGTCAGGCCGACAATTACACAAGATGGGCGCGTCAGAGTCTGATATCGGCTACATTACCAATTAGCCAGCAACGAACAAGACACCTCGACTTCCGCCGCTTGCCAATATAGAGGCGGCAGAGTGATCAAAGACGCCCATTCCTGCTACTAGCCCATTCAGGAGGTTGCAGGTGAAAAGATTACACATCGCCTGGGGTTCCTTATTGCCTAGTCATCTGAGAGGCAGCAGAGGTAGCAGATGATCAAACTGTGATTCCAGCCTGCACAGTCTGGTTCAACTCTCTTGCGAGCAAAACCACCCGATGGGGAGCTGACCGCTTTATGCAGACCGTCGTCCCAGACGTACTGTCTTGCCCCACTCTCCGAGCGTCGCATAAAAAAAAATATATTGTACATATTTCATAATATTACTGTTATGCTATACTATGATTGATCTAGCGATGAAATTTATGAGCATGGCAGTGAAACTAGGCCATTCTTAAATTATTTAATCATAAATGGAAATATTTAACACTTGAATTATTTAGTGAGCAATTTCTTAGGCTCGAAATACACTCCTGGAAATGGAAAAAAGAACACATTGACACCGGTGTGTCAGACCCACCATACTTGCTCCGGACACTGCGAGAGGGCTGTACAAGCAATGATCACACGCACGGCACAGCGGACACACCAGGAACCCCGGTGTTGGCCGTCGAATGGCGCTAGCTGCGCAGCATTTGTGCACCGCCGCCGTCAGTGTCAGCCAGTTTGCCGTGGCATACGGAGCTCCATCGCAGTCTTTAACACTGGTAGCATGCCGCGACAGCGTGGACGTGACCCGTATGTGCAGTTGACGGACTTTGAGCGAGGGCGTACAGTGGGCATGCGGGAGGACGGGTGGACGTACCGCCGAATTGCTCAACACGTGGGGCGTGAGGTCTCCAGAGTACATCGATGTTGTCGCCAGTGGTCGGCAGAAGGTGCACGTGCCCGTTGACCTGGGACCGGACTGCAGCGATGCACGTATGCACGCCAAGACCGTAGGATCCTACGCAGTGCCGTAGGGGACCGCTCCGCCACTTCCCAGCAAATTAGGGACACTGTTGCTCCTGGGGTACCGGCGAGGACCATTCGCAACCGTCTCCATGAAGGTGGACTACGGTCCCGCACACCGTTAGGCCGTCTTCCTCTCACGCCCCAACATCGTGCAGCCCGCCTCCAGTGGTGTCGCGACAGGCGTGAATGGAGGGACGAATGGAGACGTGTCGTCTTCAGCGATGAGAGTCGCTTCTGCCTTGGTGCCAATGATGGTCGTATGCGTGTTTGGCGCCATGCAGGTGAGCGCCACAATCAGGACTGCATACGACCGAGGCACACAGGGCCAACACCCGGCATCATGGTGTGGGGAGCGATCTCCTAGACTGGCTGTACACCTCTGGTGATCGTCGAGGGGACACTGAATAGTGCACGATACATCCAAACCGTCATCGAACCCATCGTTCTACCATTCCTAGACCGGCAAGGGAACTTGCTGTTCCAACAGGACAATGCACGTCCGCATGTATCCCGTGCCACCCAACGTGCTCTAGAAGGTGTAAGTCAACTACCCTGGCCAGCAAGATCTCCGGATCTGTCCCCCATTGAGCATGTTTGGGACTGGATGAAGCGTCGTCTCACGCGGTCTGCACATCCAGCACGAACGCTGGTCCAACTGAGGCGCCAGGTGGAAATGGCATGGCAAGCCGTTCCACAGGACTACATCCCGCATCTCTACGATCGTTTCCATGGGAGAATAGCAGCCTGCATTGCTGCGAAAGGTGGATATACACTGTACTAGTGCCGACATTGTGCATGCTCTGTTGCCTGTGTCTACGTGCCTGTGGTTTTGTCAGTGTGATCATGTGATGTATCTGACCCCAGGAATGTGTCAATAAAGTTTCCCCTTCCTGGGACAATGAATTCACGGTGTTCTTATTTCAATTTCCAGGAGTGTACTTTAATATTGGAATAATTAACATGTGAAATTTTTAAACAGGCAAATTTCTTAGGCTTCAATGAACTGTGGATGAAGCCCAACCAACAGGCATTACATGCATTGAGCAAAAATAATTGTGCATTGTAAATGGCTAGCTTCTACATGAAATCGAGATCTTCCAATAAAATTTAAAAAGGACGACGAACCGCTGAAAATCTATAATTTACAAGTAAATACACTGATCAGCTAGAGCATTATGACTACCAACCTACTATCGATATAAACCAATCCAGGCGATAGCAGTGTCATCTGGCGAGGAGGGATCGCTAGTCAGACACACGTGCGCTGCATTTGATATCAGCAGGCTTGATGTCCGCGTGTAGAATGTTGAAGGCGCGCGATGTATCAGAGTTTGGCCGATGACAGAGTGTGATGGTACACAGACTCGGCACGAGCATTTGACAAACTGCACAGCTTTTCGGGTGCTCGAGGAGTGCTGTGGTGAGTGTCTTCAACATGTAGCTGGCAGCCACCGTTCATTATAGATGTCGGACGTCGTAGGCTGGGCAGAATGGTAAAACAGGACAGACTGAAAACTGTGGCGTAAGTAATATCAGACTTTAATGCTGGGTAGCGTACAAAGGTATCTGAGTATACAGAGCACCGAATATTCCTAACGGTTGGCGTGCGCAGCCAACGACCCATTCTAAGCCAGTGCATAAAACCACGATATCAGTAACTTGTAACACCGAAAACGCAGGATGCATGGGCCCTGCTACCTATACATAACTTTTTTCTGAACTGTATGTAAATATTTGTAATTTAATTGCCTTCTTTTAATAAGTAAGGACATTGCTTCACAGTATGTGTCCATTTAGGTAGAAGTTTGTTGACGTATCATTGTATTTGTCTGTGTTTTACTGTGAGAGTTATAACCTCTGGGAAAAAGCCAAAGGAATTCTTATTTGCATCGAGTAGCAACGGTAATAGTAGTGGTTGTGCGTAGTAAAATCTTTGGGTATGGGGCTGTTGCGCAGAGCGCGCTTAGAGAGTGAAGATGGGATCTACAACTTTTAGTGAGCGGAAGTGTGGCGTTAACGCTCCCGCAGTAGAGAGTACCACTTTCGGCGGCATCATGTACGCCCGCCGACGAGATGTCTAGAGCAGGAGTAAGGACTGTGGATGGGCGGAAGAAGCTGTATTAATTACGATTGCCCGTTCCTGTAATTAGCCGTGGCTCCACGATATGCTAACTTCAACAACAGCAGCAGTTCCAGCAACACAGTTTCGTCGTCGGCTCCGAGTTTTGTCGTATGCACAGCACTGAAGTAAGACTGTTCATTGGCAGAAAGTATTAACTGCTAACCCAGCAGCTCAACTGAATGTGATTTGATTGATAAGATTTATTTAAATAATAGTTAAACTAAGGGCGATTGTGTCCTCATTGCCCCCATACATTGTTACCAAGCAGGATCCTTGTTCCTTTTTTCTTAATATGTTTAGTATGCTAACTGAGTGTCATAAGAATAAAATTCAATAGTTACAGCCAGATTATTAATGAATAATTACTCTTTTAAGAATTTTAGCCTCAGTCTATTTTCATTTAACTATTGTACAACAGAGGCTTCAGTATATGACTAAAGTAAAGCAATTTCATTTTTCAAGTTTGAGAATCAGTCACTGGATAAAACATCCAAATCTAAAGAAATGCTCAAATTTAGAGTGCGGAAGTTTTGTTTATTTTACATATAGCTTGGAGCACATGGCTAGTTGGTTTCGTACGTATTCAAGTTTACTTCTGTTCAAGTCAGTAAAAAAGGCCCATTTGTTTTGACAATAACATGAAATTTAATTTGCAAAATAAGTAACGGCAAAGCAAAAAAGAGCTTTTTTCTAAATTTCTTTGAAGACGTTATGCAGAGGTCACGAAAAGTCATTGTTCACGTAACGAAATTCAGTACTAACTCATAGTTCAATTGCATATTTTCAAATCATTAGTCGATTGCCTTTTTCAAAATATAATGCCAAACATAATGTAAGGTGACTTTTCAATTTCCTTTATAAAAAAGAAAAACAAAAAAAACAAAACAAAAAACGTGGCAACCTTTAGTTACTACATCGCTGTTTAATAATACATGTTTTTCTTTCCCATCAGCTTGCACATGATTTTGGATGTAAATTCTCCTAGTTGGCTGGCGACCGTTAATTACTTCATTTTCCTTCATTAGTGTAACTTTTGGATTCATGATCAGTGGTACCCCTTTCTGTCCAGTGTTGTTTCTGAGTGAATGCACAAAATAACTTTCATTTTCCAAATTATAGCCCTGTTCGGTTAAATTACATTTATTTTAGGTAGACTTTCCATCAGAAGGGTCGGTTGTACTCTTTCCTCCTACTTATCGGTATCATTTCTTCGGGAAATACAGCCTTATGCAATTAAAAAAATCAATTCGGCATACACTTGATCCACGGCCATATTTTATATCGCAAGCAGGATAGGCCGATTTGTAAGAGGGAGGTTACAAACTATGACTCATATGGGCCGGTGATTATCGATACTGGACGCTGGTACAGTGACAGAGCGTTGCATGGTCTGATGGATCTCGAAATCTTCTTCATCATGCGCGAATCCGTCGTCTTCCAGGGGAACAGACCCTTGACTCCTGTACTGCAGAACAAGCTGGCGACGTCTCCATTGTCTCCTAGGAAACATTCAAGGAGGCATCCATGGTTCCAGTAGAGCTCATGCAAGGCACCATGGCGTCCAAGGAGCGCTCTACACTGGTTTCAGATCACTTATACCCCTTGATGACGATCATATTTCCCTACGGCAGTGGCATCTTTCAACATGATAACGCGACATGTCAAAGGCCAGGTGTGTAATGGAGTGGTTCGAGGAACACAGTGACGAGTTCCAATTGATGTGATGGCCCCCGAGTTACATTTTAATTACTCCACCTCCAAACACCATTTACACTTTCTTACAGTACTTGAGTTACAAAAATCCTAATTTATATATTAGACATCCAGAAAATCTCACGCCAACACTGGTTTTCTCTACACTCCTCTCATCTTCCTCCAGCTGTCTATTTCTTAGATTTTACACGGATATTAATCTCTCTGGGTGTAGCATTCACGCGAGAGAAAATATACAACACTTACGTTTATACAAGTTTACTTATTGCAGGTAATACAGAAAACATTAAAGAAAAGTAAAGAGTACATACAAACACGTTGGAAAATTCCGTCACAACTGCACTCCCCTCTGGTGTGTTTCTGCACCGTGTAGGAGGGTATCTCCAACGATAACTTTGGTGCATTCTTTTATGTCGCGTATTGAATTTCCAGGCAGACGGTATGGTGTTGTCAGAAGTTTATACGTACGTGCATTAGCAGCCACTAATCAGTAGAAAACAAACAGCCGATGGGCTTTTAGTAGCTCGTTTGGACGGCGTCTGTTTAGGCGTGGGCTGCTAGTAAAACGGTGTTTACTGCCTGAGATTCTCCGCCTCTTGTCTTCGCTGTTATTGTCAGTCGGCTATTGTTGCCACAGAAAGGATAAAAGCGGTCACGCCCCATCTCCCTCCAGCGTCCACATCGACGGCCCGTCTCTGTTCTGCAATCCCAGGCACTCACGCCCCGTTTACTGACAAGCGGTTCCTCATATACACACGAAATGGACATAGTGAAAATTTTCCTCTTTTTGATTCATATGCTCATGATATATCAAATTCTTAGAGGAAAGAAACAAGGGTAACACTATACGATACAAGAGACAAAAACATTTCAGTAATTCCCACAAACGAACTATTTACGAGACAAACACAGGTGTTTGGTTATGATCGTCCATTGACTTCAGTGCGAAGTATTGTGTCAGACAGTGATAATGCATAAGAAATGCAAACTTTTGTGTAGTCGTCCCATGTAACTAGGCTCGGGTAGGTAAATATTTAAGCCCAATTACATTATGAGTTAATTAAAAGGCTTAAATTTTAAATATGTATGTACTAACCTGGA
Source organism: Schistocerca gregaria (assembly GCF_023897955.1). NCBI lineage: Eukaryota > Metazoa > Arthropoda > Insecta > Orthoptera > Acrididae > Schistocerca > Schistocerca gregaria. Next base: position 924,323,603 of record NC_064922.1, on the reverse strand, counting down.
CGATATCTCATTCTGAAGTCAGTGTCGGTTCGGAAATAAATATATGGAATTATGTCGTGAACGGCTTCGTTGGGTCACTATAGATAGTGTGTATATCGGTACGATTATCGTACACCTCGAGGAATGTCTGTCTGAACTGTTAATTACAATACACCCTGTACATTATTACGGTATACCGCTGAGCCTTCTGAGTCGAAGATACTACTCAAACAGAGTTACTAAACATGGGCTTCCGAAATGCTTTCACAAAAGAAGACGAAGTAATTATTCCAGAATTCGAATCGAGAACAGCTGCCGACAGAAGTAACGTAGAAGTAAATATCCTGGAAGTAGTGTAGCAACTTAAATCACTTAATGAAAGCAAGTGTTCTGGTCCAGACTGTATACCAATCAGGTTCCTTTCGGAGTATGCTGATGCATTAGCGCTTTACTTAACAATCATATACAACCGTTCGCTCGACGAAAGATCCGTACCCAAAGACTGGAAAGTTCCACAGGTCACACCAATATTCAAGAAAGGTAGTACGTGTAATCCACTAAATTACAGGCGCATATCGTTAACGTCGATATGTAGCAGGATTTTGGAACATACATTGTGTTCAGGTATTATGAATTACCTCGAAGAAAACGGTCTATTGACACACAGTCAACATGGGTTAAGAAAACATCGTTCCTGTCAAACACAACTAGCTCTTTATTCACATGAAGTGTTGAGTGTTATTGATAAGGGATTTCAGATAGGTTCCGTATTTCTGGATTGCCGGAAGGCTTTTGACACTGTACCACACAAGCGGCTTGTAGTGAAATTGCGTGCTTATGGAATATCATCTCAGTTATGTGACTGGCTTTGTGATTCCTGTCAGTGAGTCACAGTTCGTAGAAACTGACGGGAAGTTATTGAGTAAAACAGAAGTGATTTCTGGCGTTCCCCAAGGTAGTGTTATAGGCCTTTTGCTGCTCCTTATGTATATAAACGATTTTGGAGACAATCTGAGGAGCCATCTTCAGTTGTTTGCAGATGACGCTGATGTTTATCGACTAATAAAATCACCGGAAGATCAAAACAAATTGCAAAACTATTTAGAAAAGATATCTGAATAGTGCGAAAATTGTCAGTTGACCGTAAATAACGAAAAGTGTGAGGTCATCCACATGAGTGCTAAAAGGAATTCGTTAAATTTCGGTTACACGCTAAATCAGGCAAATGTAGAGGACGTAAATTCAAACTAAATACCTAGGTATTACAATTACGAACAACTTAAACAGATAGAAATTGTTGTGGGAAAGGCTAACCAAAGACTGCGTTTTATTGGCAGGACACTTAGAAAATGTAACGGACCACCTAAGGAGACTGCCTACACTATGATTGTCCGTCCTCTTTTATAATACTGCTGCGAGGTGTGGGGTCCTTACCAGATAGGACTGACGGAGTACATGGATATAGTTCAAAGTAGGGCAGCACGTTTTGTATTATCGCGAAATATGGCTGTCACACAAATGAAAACAAGATTTGGGCTGGAAAGCATTAAAAGAAACGCGTTTGCCGTTGCGACGGCATCTTCTCACGAAATTCCAATCACCAACTTTCTCCTCAGAATGCGAAAATATTTTGTTGAAAGCAATCTACATAGGGAGGAACGATTACCACGATAATATATGGGAAATCAGAGCTCGTACGGAAAGATATAGGTGTTCATCCTTTCCGCGCGCTCTACGAGATTGGAATAATGGAGAATTGTGAAGATGGTTCAATAAGTCCTCTGCCAGGCACTAATGTGATTAGCATAGTATCCATGTAGGTGTAAATGTAGATGTATAATTACGCTTCAACTTATGTTTAACTGATGGTCACCTACTTAATAGCCGGCCGATGTGGTCGAGCGGTTGTAGGTGCTTCAGTCTGGAACCGCGCGACTGCTACGGTCGCAGGTTCGAATCCTGCCTCAGGCACGGATGTATGTGATGTCCTTAGGTTAGTTAGGTTTAAGTGGTTCTAAATTCTAGGGGACTGATGACCTCAGATGTTAAGTCCCATAGTGCTCAGAGCCATTTGAACCTAGTTAATACCTTTTGCGTCCAACTTCAGATTGCAATACAGCAGCGATTCTGCATGGATTCGACAAGTCCTCGGTACGTTTCGTGAGGTAATTAGGAGAAGGCCACGCAATACCCATAAATACGGGCTGGTGGTCTGTGGGTACGACGTTACCGCCGACAGTGTCCAACACTACTGCAAGTGCTCTATCAGGCAAGATAAGGTGACCGAGCCGTTAGCGAAAGCTCACTACCATGAAGCTAAAACCACCATAGTACAATTTTTAACTTGTGACACGGATACCTGTTCTGCTGGAAGGTACTATCACCGGTAGGGATCAAGCATGTACGGTTGCAGGCAGCCTGCTATAATATTCACACAGTACACAGCTGTCACAACTCCTTCGATTTCTACCACAACTTCCATGGAAGCCTAGGAGAGCGTCGCTCTCGGATACCGGTACTATTGCCAACACTGACCTCCCTCTGTGGCGCTGCGCATGTCTCACTTTACCTTCACCAGAAAATGACGAAAACCTAAACTGAAACTTGGATACCCATGTGGTGCACTTATCGCTGTCAAGCACATGTTGTTAGATTTTCAGTCTGATGAGTGGTGTAATGCAGCTTTCCATCCTACTCTACCTGTGAAAATCATTTTCACATCTGTACACCAACAGCAACGTGGACTTTAAAGCCAAACGATGATGACCACCGTTCGTTGGGAAACTGAATGGCGCTGTGTGAAGGTGACATGATAACGACACTACACCCAGGGTGAATCAGCTGCCTTTTTCGGTAGGTTTTATGCAATCCACAATGCCTTCAAAAACTACACACAAACGGTGAGTTTTACAGAAACAAATGAACAGGACGTTTTAGTAGTAAATAGTTAAATTTTGTGCTGGAATACGTTTTCGCTGGAGGCTACAGTTTTCGAGTTATACAAGAAAACGCGTTTTAACATAACTTTCTTGCGTTTCATTGAATATTTAGAAAATTGTGGCTTCTAGCGAAAACAAATCACAGTGCAAAATTTTGCTTCATCAAATTTTCTACAAGATTATTTTGTTCATTTTTTTTCTGTTGGACTCACAGTTTGTGCAAGGCAAGAAAGAGAATATGAAAATCTTGCATTTGGTATTTGAAGACATTGTGTGTTGTATAAAAATGATAGGTAGGGACAGCTGATTCACTCTGTATGGTGTAACATACGGGTGGGGCGAAACTTTTAGGAATCATTCCTCACATCTAGAGACAGGTGACAAGTTGTACGGAAAAGAGACAGGTAATGCTTTATTTCCATATTACAGCTCTGTTTCTGCAACTCTTCAACACATTTATCATTTGAAACAGACTGGAAGATAAAGAATCAGTAGCCTGTGAAACACTTTCCTAAATGTAATGTTCAAAGTACCCTGCTTTACTCTGACTCACAAAATTCCTGATGCGCTATGTATCGCTGGGAAACTTTCTATTGTTTCACTGCTTTCCAAAGTATGGACACGAAGACTCTGTACACCTTATATCGGGATTCCACAGACAAGGGCTTTCAAATGCCCAAACAAATCAAAATCTAGTGTCTTCAGGCCCAGGGGGCATAGAGGCCAAGGAACTATACTCCTGGAAATGGAAAAAAGAACACATTGACACCGGTGTGTCAGACCCACCATACTTGCGACGGACACTGCGAGAGGGCTGTACAAGCAATGATCACACGCACGGCACAGCGGACACAACAGGAACCGCGGTGTTGGCCGTCGAATGGCGCTAGCTGCGCAGCATTTGTGCACCGCCGCCGTCAGTGTCAACCAGTTTGCCGTGGCATACGGAGCTCCATCGCAGTCTTTAACACTGGTAGCATGCCGCGACAGCGTGGACGTGAACCGTATGTGCAGTTGACGGACTTTGAGCGAGGGCGTATAGTGGGCATGCGGGAGGCCGGGTGGTCGTACCGCCGAATTGCTCAACACGTGGGGCGTGAGGTCTCCACAGTACATCGATGTTGTCGCCAGTGGTCGGCGGAAGGTGCACGTGCCCGTCGACCTGGGACCGGACCGCAGCGACGCACAGATGCACGCCAAGACCGTAGGATCCTACGCAGTCCCGTAGGGGACCGCACCGCCACTTCCCAGCAAATTAAGGACTCTGTTGCTCCTGGGGTATCGGCGAGCACCATTCGCAACCGTCTCCATGAAGCTGGGCCTCGGTCCCGCACCCCGTTAGGCCGTCTTCCGCTCACACCCCAACATCGTGCAGCCCGCCTCCAGTGGTGTCGCGACAGGCGTGAATGGAGGGACGAATGGAGACGTGTCGTCATCAGCGATGAGAGTCGCTTCTGCCTTGGTGCCAATGATGGTCGTATGCGTGTTTGGCGCCGTGCAGGTGAGCGCCACAATCAGGACTGCATACGACCGAGGCACACAGGGCCAACACCCGGCATCATGGTGTGGGGAGCCATCTCCTACACTGGCCGTACACCTCTGGTGATCGTCGAGGGGACACTGAATAGTGCACGGTACATCCAAACCGTCATCGAACCCATCGTTCTACCATTCCTAGACCGGCAAGGGAACTTGCTGTTCCAACAGGACAATGCACGTCTGCATGTATCCCGTGCCACCCAACGTGCTCTAGAAGGTGTAAGTCACCTACCCTAGCCAGCAAGATCTCCGGATCTGTCCCCCATTGAGCATGTTCGGGACTGGATGAAGCGTCGTCTGACGCGGTCTGCACGTCCAGCACGAACGCTGGTCCAACTGAGGCGCCAGGTGGAAATGGCATGGCAAGCCGTTCCACAGGACTACATCCAGCATCTCTACGATCGTCTCCATGGGAGAATAGCAGCCTGCATTGCTGCGAAAGGTGGATATACACTGTACTAGTGCCGACATTGTGCATGCTCTGTTGCCTGTGTCTATGTGCCTGTGGTTCTGTCAGTGTGATCATGTGGTGTATCTGACCCCAGGAATGTGTCAATAAAGTTTCGCCTTCCTGGGACAATGAATTCACGGTGTTCTTATTTCAATTTCCAGGAGTGTAGTTCACTCCTATGTAACTACATATCACTAAATCTGTCATTTAGAAGCCTATGAGTATTACCATGGAAATGAGAAAGAGCATCATCGCGCATAACCTGTGTCTTTTATTGCACTCGTAAGGGTGCGTGATATTGCAGAACAGGTAGAATACGCTTTAACAGAGCACGGTGAATTCCTGCAGCGAACCTAGGTGGAAGGACATGAGGCCCTGACACGTACATCGACATCTACATCTATACTCCGCAAGCTACCTGACGGTGTGTGGCGGAGGGTACCCTGAGTACCTATATCGGTTCTCCCGTCTATTACAATCCGATGAAGATGAAACGATGCCTGATTTGTGAACATTTCACTAAAATGAGGTTTGACACATCGTTCAGTGAACCATTAGCCAACGGGTACCCATGCAGGAAAATCAGCAGCTAATTGTGACTGCACAAGGTATTACAAGGTGTTAATTGTATTGATGCAGCTGGTTCTCCTGTAGCACTTACCAAACAGTCCTGTGGTCAACATTACTTGCTGCAGTTAATTGACTTATACTGATACTAGGGTTGTCGTCAACGGCATGAAGAGTTTCCCCTTCCACTTGATGTGTCCTTGTCCGTCAAGGCCTCCCCATGACGCGAGGAGTAGGCTTAAACGTACCGCGCTCCCTTAGATGTCTAGCAATTCCTTCAAAAGTCTTCTTGTCGGGACAATGTCGTCGTAGAAATCTCTCCTGATACATATATTTAGCACTATGGCCACCAAAGTCTGCTTATCCGTACAACAAATGGGCATCTGCCAGCTCCGAATTTGGGTAGACCTCCATTGCAGTGTACCGGAAACCACGTCCGTGGCGAAGACTAAACAGCTGATGCTAACTGCATGATGCTAGAAGTGCAGTTAAGATAGTCGCATATCAACACAAGCGAGTGAGTCGCATGTCAAGATTACCTACGTCCAATTGTAACAACAACCACTGGAAGTGAACTTAAGATTTACAACTTACAGTGAATTCAAACCAAATGAAACCAAGAGTATAGTTGAAACATTTTGTGTAAGCAGTTGTTACAAGTAATGCTGGTAGTTTCTTTTTCCCTTTGTTTTCCATGGTTACTATGTTATGAAGAGAAGTAGGAAATGAGATCTAACATAGAAACAAAGCTATTCCGGACCCACGTACATGTAACAAATGGCTCTGAGCACTATGGGACTCAGCACCTGAGGTCATCAGTCCCCTAGAGCTTAGAAGTACTTAAACCTAAGGCCATCACACACATCCATGCCCGAGGCAAAATTCTAGCCTGCGACCGTAGCGGTCGCGCGGTTCCAAACTGAAGCGCCTAGAACCGCTCGGCCGCAGTGGCCGGCATACATATAACACATTTTGTTCCTGAACAGGAGTGTTTGATTTCAAACAAAACCATACGTTTGTCATGAACATTCAGAAAACGACACCTTAATAAAATAGCTAATCATTTTAAAGGAGGTTGCTTTAAACCAACACTTAATCTAGAATTTGCTTTTCTCGATCCTAAGACTATGTACTGTTACTATAATTAATAGCATATAAATCAAGTACTATAAACTGGTTAATGGTCTGAAAAGAGCTGTACATTAATGTAAAAAAAAAACAACAACATTAAATGCATTTACGCGGGAAACCAGTATCTTTAGCATAATCACGTGAATAATAATTGGCACCCTTTAAGAAAATTAACTGGGTCAGGATTATAAGAATAATAAAAGTTTATCAATAACATTGCCATAAAGAAATAAGAATTAGAGGAACATATATTTTAAGAAAAGACTAGAACTGCATAACTATTAATCAAAATAGTAAAAGACCAGATGGAAGAACTTGAAACAGTAAAGTAAACCACTTATTGGACCACAAAAAACTTGTAAGTTACACTTAATACATGAAATACTAAAGGCCCAAGGAGAGTTTCCAACAACAGTAATCAACAACTTATCTTTGCCAATTAGTTGCGTGGACTAGTTGCAGCTGGCACAATATACAGACGGTGTCCGCCTGGAATGCTTACACACAACAAGGTGTGTCGTCCGATGTCCATCTCTCCCTCCCGCATGGCAGATGTGTGGACTGGGCAGCACGATCCGCTCAGCGACTCAAGCGTGAACGATTAACGTAAACAAGGTTGCTCGACGCAAGAAACTGCATTCACAACTAATATGGGAGACAGATATAGGAAACAAACACTTATTAATGGAGATGCAAGAAGGAAAACTCGCGTTAACTGCACGGAGGTGTAGACGGTATTACACTCCTGGAAATGGAAAAAAGAACACATTGACACCGGTGTGTCAGACCCACCATACTTGCTGCGGACACTGCGAGAGGGCTGTACAAGCAATGATCACACGCACGGCACAGCGGACACACCACGAACCGCGGTGTTGGCCGTCGAATGGCGCTAGCTGCGCAGCATTTGAGCACCGCCTCCGTCAGTGTCAGCCAGTTTGCCGTGGCATACGGAGCTCCATCGCAGTCTTTAACACTGGTAGCATGCCGCGACAGCGTGGACATGAACCGTATGTGCAGTTGACGGACTTTGAGCGAGGGCGTATAGTGGGCATGCGGGAGGCCGGGTGGACGTACCGCCAAATTGCTCAACACGTGGGGCGTGAGATCTCCACAGTACATCGATGTTGTCGCCAGTGGTCGGCGGAAGGTGCACGTGGCCGTCGACCTGGGACCGGACCGCAGCGACGCACGGATGCACGCCAAGGCCGTAGGATCCCACGCAGTGCCGTAGGGGACCGCACCGCCACTTCCCAGCAAATTAGGGACACTGTTGCTCCTGGGGTATCGGCGAGGACCATTCGCAACCGTCTCCATGAAGCTGGGCTACGGTCCCGCACACCGTTAGGCCGTCTTCCGCTCACGCCCCAACATCGTGCAGCCCGCCTCCAGTGGTGTCGCGACAGGCGTGAATGGAGGGACGAATGGAGACGTGTCGTCTTGAGCGATGAGAGTCGCTTCTGCCTTGGTGCCACTGATGGTCGTATGCGTGTTTGGCGCCGTGCAGGTGAGCGCCACAATCAGGACTGCATACGGCCGAGGCACACAGGGCCAACACCCGGCATCATGGTGTGGGGAGCGATCTCCTAGACTGGCTGTACACCTCTGGTGATCGTCGAGGGGACACTGAATAGTGCACGGTACATCCAAACCGTCATCGAACCCATCGTACTACCATTCCTAGACCGGCAAGGCAACTTCCTGTTCCAACAGGACAATGCACGTCCGCATGTATCCCGTGCCACCCAACGTGCTCTAGAAGGTGTAAGTCAACTACCCTGGCCAGCAAGATCTCCGGATCTGTCCCCCATTGAGCATGTTTGGGACTGGATGAAGCGTCGTCTCACGCGGTCTGCACGTCCAGCACGAACGCTGGTCCAACTGAGGCGCCAGGTGGAAATGGCGTGGCAAGCCGTTCCACAGGACTACATCCAGCATCTCTACGATCGTCTCCATTCGAGAATAGCAGCCTGCATTGCTGCGAAAGGTGGATATACACTGTACTAGTGCCGACATTGTGCATGCTCTGTTGCCTGTGTCTATGTGCCTGTGGTTCTGTCAGTGTGTTCATGTGGTGTATCTGACCCCAGGAATGTGTCAATAAAGTTTCCCCTTCCTGGGACAATGAATACACGGTGTTCTTATTTCAATTTCCAGGATTGTAGAACTACAGTATGAGTATTATATTTTCTTCAGCGAAACCTTGAGAGTTGGCAATACTCTCTTAGGATTTAAAGGTTCGCTACAGCGCGCATACTAAAGCTCGGGAATCTAAGATATTGTTGTCGCGCTTCGCAGCGCACGGATTAATTAGTGGCAGTTTGGAAGCCAGTGTAGGAGCCCGCCTGCTGTGGTGTGCACCTGTGTTGGGCGAGGGGTCGTGGCCGAGCTGCCGTACTGCCGTGTCCGAAAGCAGCGACACAGGATTTGGTATATAGCTCGGTTATTAATTTAAAGAAAAAAATTTGTGTATGTGCATAGCAGCAGACGGTAATTTTAATAATGATAAGAGTTGAATTCTTAAGGGAAACCATTTATTAGGCGAATAGATTAAGTATTGATTTTTTTCATTGATTTCTTTTGTAATTGTCAGGGAATCGTTTCACTATGACTTTAATTGAGAAGTATTTCAGTCCGTCTCAAGAGTTTGATTAATTTGTAATGTTGCTTTAATGCCACTGGTGGCAGATTTCCATACGAAACGATTGTTAAAAGAGCTTCTACCGTTGGGTTATCATTTATCGAGTTTTAGATTCGACCAAACCCTTTCTCTTGAATTTTATGTAGTTGTAGTAAGCATCAGCAGCCGCAGCAACAGCAGGGGCCGCCATACACAACATGCATTGCACTCAGCACGAATAATAGGTTTTTTATGTTTTTGTTAAATAATGGAATGCAGCAGATCCAGCAGTGGCTTCTGAAAGACCAAGTAAGTTATTTGTTGCGTACAGGACCAATTAAAAAAATAATAAAGTTTAGGCGATCTCTTTAATAGTAAAGTTAACAAGAGTGCAAGCACGAGATTTTCTGTAGAAAATACGAGATAAGAAGATAGAGCTCGCGACTTTCAACCTTCCACCAAGACTCCACGCTTCGGACGGACACAAATTTAGGCAATTGTGCGAAATACCTGGGCCTTCCTACCTTTAGCCTCAATAACATGAACAGGCATATAAATGCAATTAATCTGCTGACTAGATAGCACTAGAAATTTACAGAAGCCTTAAATATATAATGTGGAATAAAATATTAGCTGTCTCATAAATTTACACAACCAAGATCTGCGACGCTGCGCTGCATGCTACAGGTAAGATTATGGAACTTGAAACAAGGCAAATTATGCTTCAATATCTTACAGTTTGCCACAATTCCAACAGTGAGCGGAGACGAGTAAAGAACAGGTGTTACACAACTAGCGAAAGAAACAGCCATTGACCTAACCTTAATTTAAACTTAGCACTCCACGTGGCCACTACAAGAAACCACCAAGTTTTCCACCAGTTTTCAGTACAAATAAATGCACGAATTTAAAAGAAATCACTTACATACAAACTTCAACAATGTCGCATTACAAGTAGTGGTAGTCAAAACGGATCATGGCGGTCATTTACAAACAGCTGGAGCCAAAACAGTGGATAGCAGGAATTTAAAATTCTATCTCAGGCCAGCTCTCAGAAACGCTGGAAAAAGAAATGTAGAAGAAAGTAGTTAAAATGCTCCCAGAAGATCGGCTTCGTTCTCCGCAAATGTGGTTTTAAGGGACAATCGGAAAGCGCTAAAAATCAGTTCTTCGTATCATCGAACGCGCAACTTGAATAAATCATGATCTCCAGAACAGTGTCCACTATGCTGACAGCCCCATAGCCCGCGGAGCTAGCACAGTCTTGCAACGCTTGCATTAGCTCATACTTCCCTCTTAAACGGCCTTGCCAACCAACCTCTGTGCTCTCGACTCGCTGTCGCTACGCCAGCTCTTTCTCGCCTAGTTTACCTCTTGGACCCGAATCGCCACCTAACTACACGGCGTGGCTGCGAAAGAAACATAAACAGCGAGAAACCTACTCGACACGAGACGCAACGGTTCAGTTCCTCCACATGTGAATAACTTTTCCTGAAATTTTAGCCATGCCTTCTTGTTACAACCAATATAAACGGAGGTGAGATGAATGATGACTCTTTCTACTGAGTGTGCGGGCCGCAAATGGCGAAATCCACTAACATAAGAGAATCTGGCAAACAGACGACTGATGCAAACGAGCATCTCTGTTGCATCGGAGCTGTGGGCTACCGGCTTGCCACTGCTGTGATAATAGGCCAAAGGACGGTAAAACAGCGTCACGCATCATCACAGGGATGGACAGAAACTTGTCTATTCTGTAAAGATGAATCGGTAGCTGTCTGTGACTAGATGGGCTAAAATTCTACTAAAGCCACAAGATTTTCGGAAAACATCCGCGGCGGTTGTCGTGCTGTGTCGATATCGATATCGATATGCTGTCATCTTTTACTGTAACATGTTGGCCAGCGAATGAAGCTTCCTCTGGCGTGACTTGAAGGGGCGTCTTGCTGGGCCCAGAAGGGCAGTATGACAGCATGATGAGGTATCAGTGGAGCAACCATCTGGAAAGGAGGCCCTTTGCCGCCACCGATCTGTCTCTTCCGTGATGGCGTAAAGTCGGAAGGATCTGCAGGGGTCATGTTTGCCACTGTTTGGCTTACAGTGTCGATGAACCTCAGGAGTCGATTATTAAAAATCTGCCGAGTTCTCTGGAGGGCGGGAGCTTCCCGGAATTTGTGGATGCCCTCCGGTTCCTTTTTTTTTTTTTTTTTTTTTTTTGTTTATAGACACTAACGTCCTCGCCTCAATGTGATATGCAAACTGAATTACATGAGCAAGAATTTATGTGTTAAGAAGACCTGTTGTTGTTGTTGTTGTTGTGGTCTTCAGTCCTGAGACTGGTTTGATGCAGCTCTCCATGCTACTCTATCCTGTGCAAGCTTCTTCATCTCCCAGTACCTACTACAACCTACATCCTTCTGAATCTGCTTAGTGTACTCATCTCTCGGTCTCCCTCTACGATTTTTACCCTCCACACTGCCCTCCAATGCTAAATTTGTGATCCCTTGATGCCTCAAAACATGTCCTACCAACCGATCCCTTCTTCTAGTCAAGTTGTGCCACAAACTTCTCTTCTCCCCAATCCTATTCAATACCTCCTCATTAGTTACGTGATCTATCCACCTTATCTTCAGTATTCTTCTGTAGCACCACATTTCGAAAGCTTCTATTCTCTTCTTGTCCAAACTAGTTATCGTCCATGTTTCACTTCCATACATGGCTACACTCCAAACAAATATTTTCAGAAATGACTTCCTGACACTTAAATCTATATTCGATGTTAACAAATTTCTCTTCTTCAGAAACGCTTTCCTTGCCATTGCCAGTCTACATTTTATATCCTCTCTACTTCGACCATCATCAGTTATTTTACTTCCTAAATAGCAAAACTCCTTTACTACTTTAAGTGTCTCATTTCCTAATCTAATTCCCTCAGCATCACCCGATTTAATTTGACTACATTCCATTATCCTCGTTTTGCTTTTGTTGATGTTCATCTTATATCCTCCTTTCAAGACACTGTCCATTCCGTTCAACTGCTCTTCCAAGTCCTTTGCCGTCTCTGACAGAATTACAATGTCATCGTCGAACCTCAAAGTTTTTACTTCGTCTCCATGAATTTTAATACCTACTCCAAATTTTTCTTTTGTTTCCTTTACTGCTTGCTCAATATACAGATTGAATAACATCGGGGAGAGGCTACAACCCTGTCTCACTCCTTTGCCAACCACCGCTTCCCTTTCATGCCCCTCGACTCTTATGACTGCCATCTGGTTTCTGTACAAATTGTAAATAGCCTTTCGCTCCCTGTATTTTACCCCTGCCACCTTTAGAATTTGAAAAAGAGTATTCCAGTCAACATTGTCAAAAGCTTTCTCTAAGTCTACAAATGCTAGAAACGTAGGTTTGCCTTTTCTTAATCTTTCTTCTAAGATAAGTCGTAAGGTCAGTATTGCCTCACGTTCCTGTTAAATGTTTTAATAAGATCTTTGCACATAGCATCTTCTTAGAAGTTTAAATTAAGAATTTTACGTCTCCGTGGCGCCTTTAATTTAGATTTATGTTACAGTCCACGTCTACAACCAAATTTGTTGTCGAATTCGTTGGTACTGTAGTACTTACGTGTCTTTAAGTGTTTCTACCCACCTGTTATTAATTCTCACCTTCCTTGAGGCAAATAACTATCAGCGGTCTTATTTTTGGTGCACAGTATTGCTCGATGTTTAATATAATCACAGACTGCGTATTCCTGGTCTGTAAGTGGACTTCGGTGTTGCGCGAATGTTATCAGAGTCAGAGTTAAGAACCGTGTGGCTTATGTATAAATTGAATGTGTTGGAAGAATGCTGCGCTCAGTTTGTAACTGTCGTTTGGCGGAACATTAATCATCTTTGTGCACTTCGTTACACTGTGTCTTATTCATTAAAGCTAATGCACTGTTTATGTGCCCTTCAGGCCGTCGTGTCTCTGTTTTAAGTGTTTTGTATGGAAATTTTAGTTTGTTTTAGGACTTCAACAGCCGGCCGCAGTGCTCTCGCGGTTCTAGGCGCGCAGTCCGGAGCCGTGGGACTGCTACGGTCACAGGTTCGAATCCTGCCTCGGGCATGGATGTGTGTGATGTCCTTAGGTTAGTTAGGTTTAAGTAGTTCTAAGTTCTAGGGGACTAATGACCACAGCAGTTGAGTCCCATAGTGCTCAGAGCCATTTGAACCATTTTTTTAGGACTTCAACACATTTAGCTTGGACTGTGTACGTGCCCAGAAGTTACAGAATTTGAGTAGCCCAGGGTTGGCTTAATCATTTCTTCCAGCGGGATTGGTATAACTATTTAATTCTGAAATTTTCTTTTGCCAGCTGTAAGTGGTGTCCAAAATCTTCTGCTATCTTCTTGGAAATAAATTACATTTACAGTATCGCTTCGTACGAAATTGCATGTAATATTGGGAATGTAATCATTATTTATTATAACCTTGACCATTATTTGAGCTTGCACTTACTGGAATTTATTTGTACTGCAGGGAATTTGTTAAGAGTTCTTATGCTCTGGCATCGCTGATGTTTCCCGATCCTTATTAGATTAGCCGGCTGTTGTGGACGAGTGGTTCTAGGCGCTACAGTTTGGAACCGTGCGATCGCTACGGTCGCAGGTTCGAATCCTGCCTCGTGCATGGATGTGTGACCTAAGGACATCACATACATCCATGCCCGAGGCTGGAATCGAACCTGCGACCGTAGCAGTCGCGCGGCTCCAGATTGAGGCGCCTAGAACCGCTCGGCCGCACCGGCCGGCGGGACTGATGAGCACACATGTTAAGTCCCATAATGCTCACAGCCATTTGAACCTTGTTAGATCCATATATGGTGAACCCATTCGGGTTATACGGCCATCTGTTTATGCCATTCTGTGCACAAGCCTTGGGCAGCGTAATCTCGCGCTGTGCTCTGCAGTGCTATTTCTTCCAAGCGGAGCTGTGGCCTATAATGCTGCCGTTTAAATTTAAGTTCAAAGTTTCGAGCAATTCATAGTCATTCTATTTCTTAATAAAATGAGACTTTCTTTTATAACCGTATTTGTTCCTGAAGTTATTTAAACATTTTACTGGTGGCTGAGAACAAAACAATTATTCTTATTTAAAGTAAATTTTAATCATTTGAATACTATTGTGGATCTCTCTAAGCCTTCCAACTGTATATGTTTTACGACGTTTTAAGTCAGTTGTTCTCCTTGTGCCTCTTTGTATTTTAGTATAAGAATTTCTTGGCAGTGGGCTATTGGGCGGCCGGTTCATTTTTATCAATTTTTTTGTTGGTTCTTCCTGATCATGAAGTTTTGGTAATTCTTATGGCAGTTTAAATTTAGTTGGAATTTCTATCTTTAGTCTTTTATCTTGTGGTATGCAAACAGTGATTGTGTGCGAGTTATAATTAACATATTCTGTCCTCACTGATTTAGTTTCAGTATTCAAATAAACTGTTTTTAATTAAATTCTTAATTGGGTTAATGTAATTCTGTCTGTACAAAATTAATTTTGTGTGCTGTACCAGTGAATTAACTGTGGTAAATCCCCACAGGTCTATCCCTCCCTCGTTTTCCTTACTGGCCAGATTAAGAGGCCGTATTTTCAGATTTCAACAACGCTTATAGTATATAGAACATCGTCTCTGGATCATAACAACCTTATGTGTTACGTTGTTGACAGAACACCATCGTCAGTTTGCACCGGACAATGGATCATCAGGTTTGGACCGTGGAACAATGGAAACCTATCGCCTGATGTGATAAATCACGCCTCGCGGGATTTTCCGAGCCGTCTTAGGCGCTGCAGTCATGGACTGTGCGGTTGGTCCCGGCGGAGATTCGAGTCCTCCCTCGGGCATGGCTGTGTGTGTGTGTCCTTAGGATAATTTAAGTAATGTGTAAGCTTAGGGACTGATAAACTCAGCAGTTAACTACCATAAGATTTCACACATATAAAATGTTTTTGATAAATCACGTGCCTTGTTGCGCCGGATGTATGGTCTCGTCCGGAAACGCCGTCAGTCAACTTTTCGAAACATGGACCACCACGGATGCAAACTGGAGTTTTATGGTATGTGAGACATCCATCTGTGCCTCCATAGAACCTGTAGAAGTAATCGAAGTAATCATGACAACTGTAGCTAACATGAACATTATTTCGGACCACCCGCTTCCCTTCATGTTTGATCTCTTCCCCGACAGCTACGGCATATTCCAGCAGGATAATGTTCGTGTCGCAAGACTACTATTATATGAGAGGCAGAATGCTAAACTCACGTTGATTTCTTAGCTATCCGATTCCTTGATCTGAACACCATGGAACACATCCCAGATTCTCGACCATAGAGCAAAGGTCACAATTCGAATCAGTACCACTCACTAGTTATCTCATTTTTCCACGCTCTTACTGAATTTCACTGGAACCTAGACTGGCCTACATCGAGGTCGGCTTCAACCACATCTTCCATTCTTCTGTAAATACTCTAATTTGTGTTAGTATTTTGTAATCATGACCTGTTAAAGTGATGGTAAGCTAACATTCCCATTTTTTCCCCTGCCACCTTCAAAGCTGAAACTATTACGTTTTTCCTTAGGTATACGGCCTACTTTGGAACATGATTTATTTAATTCTTGTTGAAGTCTGTTGGCATCCACAAAAGGCGAAACAGTTTCGTAACGGCTGGCTGTTCAAAAGATCTAAGTAAACTTAAGGGAACGTCGTCTACACTATACTTCGTTAATCACAACAACATAGCTGATGATTACTAACACAAACGCTAAGGCTAGTCAGCAGCCGTAGCAGAGCGCACACTGGTGTTGCTACTCTCTTGGAAGTAGTTGTTACGTATGTATTAGAAATCTTTTCTGCTGTGTTAGTGTAAGTACAACTCTGAGAAATTCTCATGTATTAACAGCCATTAACATTTTTCTAAATCATACTTTAGCTACGTAGTTCTCGTTTCAAAAACCGTGTCCAGTCCAAGTCTCTGCAAACGATTGTTGTACTCTCATTGTCGCACTGTTAAAACGCAGTATGAAACTCTTTTACGCTGCTTCCTGTTCCTAAGTGAAACACGAGTATTGGACATTTAAAAATGGCGAGAATCGGGTTGTTCTTAGTGTTTTTCAATAGCTTACCGAGGAAACCGCCTTTGAAGCTTTACAATGCACTGAATTACTGAAGCTAAAGGAAATTTATTATACAGATGGGTGGGTCAATGGGTAACATTGGAGATTGGTAATCCAGTGTCATATACGTCGCTGGTTTCAATCTCGCTGCGATCTTCTTTTTCCCTCTTTCAGTTCGAATACCCAAATAATTTAAATAGAATGCTAATGAAATATATGAATATTAAGATATATATGATAAGCTTTTCCCTATAAATTACATCTGTTTTTATTTCTTATTATGTACTGGACACAAAATTCCAGTTTTCTATGCAAATACAAATTGTTAGTTACAATATTTCATAAAAGATTGTTAACATAGAACGCGTTAATGAAGGAAACATTACAAATAAAATTCTGGGACAAAAACGGACAATCAAATACTATTTATTTGAGCTATATCCATTATGCCACAGATGTGGTCCCCAAGGCAATGTGAGAGGTGTCGTAGAATCGCGGGAAACAATAACTTTCACTGAATTTATCACATCATACAGATGAATCGCAAATTGTTGAAACCAAATATGTCAAAATTTTCAGTTTTCGTTTATTCACTGAATATTACATTTAAGAGTGTAGCCTATGGTTTAGCTTTGAAATGAAAAACGTCATGCTCCTACAACTGGTAGAAAAGGATGTGTAATTTACACTGTTTGTTGTTGAATCCAAATAAGTCACTGACTTATTCCTTTTCAACAGAATCTGTTTTCCTCCAATACTACATATTGTTGATGAAATTATCCACTTCTTTTTGTTGTAGCTCGAATAGTCACTGTTAATGTTCATTGAGCGCCAGTTGGTTGTATAACTATGGCTCCAAAAAGGAAGAATAGTAGTGCAGATTATGATAGAAATAAGGTAAAGACAGCTCATACCAGAGGACTGCCTTATCTAAATTACAGAAGAGATTATGTTCCAGGGAAAGAAGTTAAAGAAACTTATAGAAAACTATCAGTCTTTCTTGGAACAACCGTAGCGAACTGTACAGATGCAAGAAAGATCAATGTTACCAACAATACCAATCATATTAATTTCCTTTCAGCTGCAGAATAATATGTTATGACTCCATTGACGCAATTCAAGGTTATAATATTTTGGCAAGATTTCTTGGTCTTCCTACCAAAGATGCCCAGGACTTACATCTGCAGCGCTTTATTGAAGAAAAGGAAATAAAGCCGAGGCGTTCACGGACATCTGATCCAGAATTTTGTGAAAACCGTAGGGATGCAACGTTTCTTTACCATATAATGGTTGAAAGTGAAAGTAAACTGGTTTGTGAGAAAGAATTCCCGAATATGCATGCAGTGAAGAATATGCGAGTGTTTCATATCTGTATATCGATGGATTAATAAGACATACTTTTCACTTAAGAAAATGACATGCGCCCATCATTCCTGGATTAATGGACAGCATTCTAATGGCCTACCCAATATAACAAGTACATATTTCCAGAATGAAGATGGATGATGTGAAGTCATTGAATATGTGCCTGCTGCAAAAACATCTTTCTATGGAGAAGTGCTTTCTTGGCCAGTGATTAACTAAAATTATAGCTAATGCACAGTTAATCATTATCGCTGTTAAAACAATTAAGTTTGTCCTATTTTGTCAGACTATGCTAATGTAACGGAAAGTTACACTGGGATGCGCCGAAATGAGTATTCTGACATTCTCTTCGTGAGTAAATTTAAAATTGTGCAAATTTTAAGTCTTTTATTCTGATCTTTCAATAAATCCTAAAAAAGCAAAAAATATGGTAGTAAATTGTTGAAGCCTAATTTGCAAAAGACGTTGAAATCATAAAATATCGAAATGATGTACTCTAAGTTAATTATTTCTCTCCCAATAAATGCAGAATGGAGCCACTTTCAGTTCTGAAAAATTCAGTAATGTAGCAGTAATACATATGGTAGTATTCAGTTTTCTGTTTCCGTGAAAAGTGTAAAGCATGACTTGCTTGGATAAACAAATGACGATTCAAATACTGTTATTTACGGTTGCTACTTACCACTGTCATCTGAAACCAATAGAATTGATCTAGAGCCCAGTTACGGTATTTGTAGCAAGACATAACTAACATTTTAAGTTACCAGACGTACTGGAACTACATTTACATCTAAGTGATTAGTCTGTTATTCAAAATTAAGTGTCTGGGAGACGGTTCAATGAACTACCTTCAAGCTGATTTCTCTTATTTTGTCGTGAAGATCATTCCTCCCTATGTAAGTGGGTGCCAACACAATGTTTTCGCAATCGGAGGAGAAAAATAGTGTTTGAAATTTCATGAGAAGATCCCGTCGCAACGAAAAACGCCTTTGTTTTAATGATTGCCGCTCTAGTTCCCTTATGATGTCTGAGGCAGTATCTCCTCTATTTCGCGATAACACAACACGAGCTGCCATTCTTTGAACTTTTTGAATATCATCCGTTAGTCGCAACTGATGCAGATCTCACACCGCACAGCTATACTCCAGAATACGGCTAACAAGTGCGGTGTAAGCAGTCTCTTTAGTAGATCTGTTGCACCTTCTAATTGTTCTGCCAGTGAATCGCAGTCTTTGGTTTGCTTTACCCACAACATTATCTATGTGATGTTTCCAATGTAGGTTATTTGTAATTGTAATCTCTAAGTATTTAGTTGAATTTACAGCCTTCAGATTTGTGTGGCTTATTGCGTAATCGAGATTTATCGGATTTCTTTAAGTACTCAAGTGAATAACGTCAAAATTTTCTTTATTCAGTATCAATTACCACACCACACAGATATCTTTTCTAAATTATTTTGGAATTCATTCTGATCATCTGATGGCCTTACTGGACTGTAAATGACAGCATCGTGTGCAAATAATCGAAGAGGGCTACTCAAATTGTCTCCTAAGTCGTTTATATATATCAGGAACAATAGACGGCCTATAACACTCCCTCGGGGAACGCCGGATATTACTTCTGTTTTGCTCTATGACTTTCCATGTATTACTACGAACTACAATCTCTCTGACTGGAGCCGGCAAGGGTGGCCGAGCGGTTCTAGGCGTTACAGTCTGGAACCGCGCGACCGCTACGGTCGCAGGTTCGAATCCTGCCTCGGGCATGGATGTGTGTGATGTCCTTAGGTCTAAGTAGTTCTAGGTTCTAGGGGACTGATGACCTCAGAAGTTAACACCCATAGTGCTCAGAGCCATTTGAACCATTTGAACTTTCTGACAGGAAATCACAAATCCAGTCGCACAACTGAGGCGATATTCCATAGTCATGAACTGGCTGTCCACTGCTGCTCCAAGTCGATTGCGACGGTGTCGCTTACGTCCCGTGTTACTGATGAGTCGATGTGCGCGTAATGCACAACGTACATCCTTATTATCGTACTTGACCGTACACGAGACACCGCGGCTTTTTCTCTCTGTGAAACTAAATCTAATGAGATTCCAGTAAACGCGGAAGAATACGTAGAATAATGTGTACACGTCGTTTACTGTTACGATGAACACAGTATAAAGGCCCTCTTTTGAAATAGGTCATTCAGTGCTTCATGCGGAATCGTATCTCCCGTCTCATCTTCTTTCCATTTTCATTCTGTAATATTGTTTTCTAATTTTTTAAACTGTGTACACGGCACACTGTTCAACCTTCAAGAGAACGTTGAACGGTGTGTCGTCTATACAGTTTAAAAAATTTGTGAACAACATTTGTTGAGAAATGGCTTGGCATCTGTGCTCCTAATATTCATACAGCTACTTCTTTTTTTTCTGTCCAATAGCCTCTTTCTTTTCCCTGTATGTGTGTCGTGTACACCCTTCCCCTGGTGGTGCATGATTCTAAAACACTTCATTTCTCTAACCACCTACTATGCTTCCTGTTCATCTCGTTTTTGGACTGTCTTCCCTTTCACCTACTTTATTTCCTTAATTCTTCTCCTTTACTTAATTAATTTCAGTATCTCATGTGTTATACAAGCGTACGTAGCGCACTTAGTTTTTTTGCCTATTTGATGCTGTGTCGCCTGCACTGTTTCATCTCAGAAAGCTACCCATACAGCTTGTACTGTGTTTCATTCCACTGTTCCAGCCAACCGTTGCCTAAAACTGAAATCGAAACTAGCTTTTCATAACTGGGATTCACAGTCATGTAAATTTTTTTAGAAAGACATCATGTTTACGCCAGTGACTGTTAAAATTTTTAATTCCACTATTGTGATTTCGGCCTTAAGCCATTATCAAAAAGCAGGTGTTTTGACTTTAAGTGATGTCAACTTTATGCACGCTGACACATTTATATGTAGTATATAACAGAATGACAACGACATATAAATGTGTCAGCATGCATAAAGTTAACATGGCTTAAAGCCAAAACACCTGCTCATGATAATGGCGTAAGGCCGAAATTTCAATAGTGTAAAAAAAAAAAAAAATTAATAGTCGCTCGCGTAAACATGATGTCTTCCAAGAAATTGAAACTCTCTAGAAGCAATGATTCGGTTTATATGGGTTCCATCTCTCAACTCTAATTTCGTAAGACAGAATGACAGTCATTGTCTTTATCTGCCTCTGGATTCGTTAAAACTTTAAACCTACTTTCGGCGTCCTCCGTAAAAGTTTGCTTCACGTCAAAAGTCGCTAATTCCAGCACTGGCAGCGCACAAGACGTGGTGAGTATATTCGAAGCGAGAGCTGCCGAAGGCGCGTGCAGCGCCGCTAACACGCAGTGATTTACGGCCTCTCGTATTCTTAGCCACGCAGACGCGACGCGAGAGCTGCTAACAGTTTTTGCGTTCGTCGTTCGCCCCTAGCGGTCACGCACCGGCAGTTGTGAAACACCAGGAGCCACATTTCCACTCACCAGTGCCGGCTAAAACTGGAGGAGCCTTCTCGGAAGTTGGACGCCAATCCGCAGGCTTAGAAACTGTCCTGCTCCCGTAGACCGAGTACTTCCGAAAGCTCCTAATGCACTCCGGAAACAGAAACCGCTTCGTCAGCTGGCTTGAAACGTTTTTTCTGGAATCCCCTCAATTACATAGTGAGCTATGGGCGACTGTCTCCTGTTTAGTAGTTGTAGATTGCGAACTGACGTATCCAGTCAAACTGGAGGCAGTGCTTCCTTTACAATCCTCTACTGTATCATATGCTCTCCTCTGTGCTGTCAGAGTGGACTCGGTCCATTCATGTGAGAAATCTATCAGCGTTTAATTTGCGACTTTTCCTCTAGTTATATCTCAATTTTTGCTACAGAACTAGTGGTCCCCGACCACGCGTTGCTGTGGATTGGTCTGGTTAAACGTGAAAAAAAGAAAATAGAAGGTACTCGTTTCTTTTTTTAATCATCAGTCTTCTGGCTGGTTTAATGCAGCCCGCCACGAATTACTCTCCTGTGCCAATCATTTCAGCTCAGACTAGCACTTACAACCAGCGTGCTCAATTACTCTATGGATATATCTCAATCTCTTCTTTGTCTGCAGGTTTTATCCTCTACACTCTCTCTCTAATATCATGCAAGTTATTCCATGATGTATTAAAAGAAGCCCTGTCATTCTGTCCCTTCTTATTGACGGTGTTTGCCACGTATTACTTTCCTCGCCGGTTCTGTGGAGAACCTCCTCATTCCTCACCTAAATTGCGTCATCTAATTTTCAAAATACTTTTGTAGCAGAACTTCTCAAAAGCTTCGGTTCCTTCTGTTCCGGTTTTCCCACGCGCCATGTCTCACAATGCCGTGGTTCAAACTTACATTCTTAGAAATTTCTTCCTCAAAGTTTCTCCTATGTTTGATACTATTCGACTTTCCTTGGCCAGGAATGCGGTTTTTTTGCCAGTGCTATTCTGCTTTTTATGCCCTCCTTGCTCCGTCAGTCATGGTTCATTTTGCTGCCTACGGACTATGATTCCTTAACTTCATCTGCTTCGTGATCACCAATTATGATGTTAAGCTTCTCACTGTTCTCATTTCTGCTACTTCTCATTACATTTCGCCTTTCGTCAATTTACACTCAATCAGTATTTTTTACTGATTAGGCTATTCATTTCATGTAACAGATCCAGTAATTATTCTTCACTATTGCTAAGAATAGCAATGTCGTCAGCTAATCTTGACAGTCATATCCTTTCACCTTGAATTTTTGTCCCACTCTACCACCTTCCTTTCGTGTAGTCAATGCTTCTCTGACGTATATATTGAACACAGCACAGTTTTTAATCGGTACACGTCGATCTTGGTCTCCCACACTTATAGTTCTCTCTTTGTTCTTGTACATTTTTTGTATTACCGGCGTTTCCCTACAGCTTAACCCCATGTTTTCCTCAAGATCTCCTACATCGTACAGCTTTTTTAACTGTAAAAAGCTTTTTCCAGGCCTACAAATCCCATGAGTGTATCTTGATTTCTCTTCAACTATGCTTTCAATATCAACCGCAACCTCATAACTGTCTCTCTGGTGCCTTTACCATTCCTGAAACCAAACCGATGGTAATCTGCTACATCCTCAGATTTTTCCGTTCTTCCGTATATTATTCTTGTCAGAAACTTGGGCACATGAGCTGTAATCTAATTGTGTGATAATTCTCGCACCTGTAGACTCTTGAAATCTTCGGAATTGTGTTGATGATGTATATCCGAAAGTTAGATGGTATATCGGTTACTTGTTATAACAGCAGTCCGTCGCCTTTCTTTTTGTTCTTCAGTTTTTATTATCCCATTACCGATTTAAAATAACCTATCGATTCATCATCCAATGGATGATGAGTCGCTAGGTGGTGCAAAACTGGCAATGGGAAAATAAAAGTTGAAGAACAAAACGAAAGGCGACTGGTTGCAATTATTTCAAGCAATCTTTAATCATCATAGTCGCGGTGATATAAGTAATGGATAGAAGTTTTAAATGGCAAAAACTTCATTTCTTTGGCCATGTGGTACGTAATTGCTTCACAACTCTTGAGGCTACATTTGTTCTGTCGTTCCAACTACAAAATGCGTGATTATTTTCACCAGATGCGTTTAGCTTTACTTTACCTCAATAAAGCGAAACGCGTCTGGCGAAAAAATCACCAATTTTGTACTTGCAACGACAGAACAAAAATGCGCTCAAGAAACTGAAATGCTATATCGCTAGTCTCAACACAACAACTTTAATAGTCATTTCCTTGCCACTTCCCCAATGATGTGTGTGTGTGTGTGTGTGTGTGTGTGTGTGTGTGTGTGTGTAAGTGTGTGTTTGTGCGCGCGCGCGTGTGTGATATGAGACGTTTTTAAGAAGCAGGAAATTTGTATTACTTCAATCTTTACGCATTCTGGTTTGTCAACTTAAAATTTACACTCTGTACATATAGGGTGTAAATTTTAAGTTGACGTACCAGAATCACTCGGAAAATAAGTTTCTACTGGTGCCAAAATTAGCCCGCCATCCCAGCCTCCTGGGGGGTGGGGAGGGAGACAACTTTAAAATTTCAAATAGGAACCCTTATTTTTATTTGCAGAATCAGATTCTACATAAAAATACTAGGTACATTTTGTCTTAAGCACCTGTTTTAATTCTTGGTAGTGGGCGCTGTAATTCTAGAAAATCCGTGTCCTCGCTTTTCTGGGCGGCAAAAGAGTAAATAACTCTCTTGGAAATATTTACACGAACGACATATAAATATTGTATATTATTTTATACATAGTAAATGCTTCTGACAACAATAAATAAATAAATCAACATGGAAATTGTTAAAGTAGTAACGAAACTTAAACCACTTGATTCACTCACTGATACTATTCACGTTTTAGGTAACTCTGTAATGTGGATTCTATGGCTGCGTAAGATGCGCATATTCACAAAATTTTTAAACAGATTGCTAAATTAAGTTATAACAAAACATTTCTAGTCTCGTATCATCATAGGCAAAACCTGAAACGATTTTAAACCGAGAAGCTTATGACGTATCATTGTATCACGATCCTCTATGTTTGCTGGTGTCTTGTTTGTGGACATCTCGGTAGAGCGTAACACCTGTTATTTTCGAGGAGACAATGGCACAATTGTAGTTCAACCGACGGCGTAGACGGGTGACCTTGCGGCTATCCTGCTCCACCCACATCCGCACTTTGGCGTGCCGCGGAACGAGGTGACTTTCAAAGCTCTAAGGTCAGCTCCCTCTCTTACCAACGTCTGAATCGACATACATAAATATACCTGTTATGATCAAACAGTTCGTCGAGATTTGATCCTGGTTTAACCTTCATATTTGGAGATTTATTTGGAGATATTTACTAAATTTATACTTTTCATTATTTTAGTTTAAGATGGTCAAATTAGGCCAAAACCTTTCCCAGACACAAAATACGTGCTCAGTACTGTAATTTCTGCATAAAATTATGACAAAACAAGGTGATCTGTTTCTTTTGGTACTCATTCACAAGTTCTTGATTATAAATATGTTCTAGCATAATATCTACATATCTGAACACATATTAGTCAGTTAACGAACTGGAAGCTGACAGCAATCTACGGAAGACTTTATTATAGCTGTTTTGTCGATCATTGACATCACAACGCCGTGGAGTGTCAATTTGACTAACAGTTTGCAGAATAAAAACTAAATGAAAGAAAACAGACTTTGGTTTGATCTTGTTAAGGGCATTACTTCTTCGACATAAAAACTAATTAATTTACTGTTCATCAAAAATAGTTTGACAACGAAATATCTGAGACTGTACGTTCTGAGCACAGCACTGAATGGCAATCAACCATAGACTGTGGGAAAAGTGCAGAAGATTCGTTAAAATGGCTCTGAGCAGCATAGGACTTAACATCTGAGGTCATCAGTCCCATAGAACGTAGAACTACGTAAACCGAACTAACCTATGGACATCACACACATCCATGCCCGAGGCAGGATTCGAACCTGCGAACATAGCGGTCGCGTGGTTCCAGACTGAAGCGCCTAGAACCGCTGGGCCAATACGGCCGGCTGACAGTCCTGAAAATAGATTGTAAGATGAATATCAAGAAAAGTAAATTAAGTGTAACAAAATATAGCCTAATTGAATGAGGCTATGTTGTGGGAATTAGATTAGTAAATGAGACACTAAAAGTTGTAGATGAGTTCTGATATTTGGGCGCAAGATAGCCGATGATAGCCAAAGGATAGTGTAGGTAAAATTCAGACTGAATATAGAATGAAAAGCATTTCTTGAGAAGAGGAGTTTATTAAAATCTAAGATCCGTTTCAGTCTTAGGAAATATTTTCAGAAGGTGTAACGTTATATGGAACCAAAACGTTGACACCAAGCAGTTAGGAAATTAACAGAAGTGTTTGAAAAGTGGTGCTACGGAAAAATTTGTATGTTAAATGGGTAGATAGAGTAAACGATATGGGGTACTGAATTGAATCGCGGAGAAACGAAATATAAGGCAGAAAGTAACTAAAAGAAGGGATCAGTTGACAGAATGCATTCTGATTCATCAATGAGTTGTCAGTTTGCTAATGGAGGGGTGTGTGGAGATAAAAATTCTTAAGAATACCAAGGTTCACATACAGAGAGTTCAATCAGATGGCTGTTGATTACAGCAGTTATGCAAAGCTGAAGAGACTTGGTCAGGATGGACTAACATGTAAAGCTGCATCAACTCAGTCTTCTGACTGGATACCGCAACAGACTTTATGATTTAACAGTACGCATGGGAAATGTATGCCAGTGTCAAGTACTTTTCACCAACTATTTATATAATAATTTTTACTTTGTAGTGTACTTTTCGCTTCTGTCCGATGTTTCCTGTTTAGCGATGTAACAGATGACGTCATTATGTTTGAAGGAAGGGTTCTAAAACATATCGTCATCGAAAATTTAGGAAGGCCGGGAGATGGAAGGTAACGGTGGTGGTGTTAGTGTGGGTCGAAAAATGGGGTTATCTCTTTTGCAGCAGTATACACTGACGATATAACTGTCTTCGGTTTCATTCAATGCGCTCGTAGGAAGTCACGAAGAACGTCGTATATTGTCATCATAAAGGAATTAAATCCTTGACTCTTTGGTAAGTCAGCACAGGCCTCAAGCAAAGTAACACCTCGTTCAATCTGTATTATTTTCGAAATAAACCGCTTTTGTAGAGTGAGCGGTTCACAGATAGTACCCGATTAACGTTAAATGAAAATACATGCTTCAAAACAGCTTTAAGTTAATTTTAATGGTATTAAGAAGGTTGAGTATGTGAACGTAATAACTTCTATGTACCTCTCTTTCCCCAGTTTCTACTACGCCTTGTTGACAGAAGTAATGTGTGACAATGAGCACATGTTATCTGAAACCAGTCAAGTAACGGAAAAGAAAGATATTAATAATATCTAGAAATAAGTTACTAAATTCCACTAACTCATCGTAACAATGAGTTCCGTCCAGTATTTGCGGTGTGGTTTCAGTTCCACAGAGGGGAACGGTTTTCCAGGAGAAGTTACAGGTCTCCAATTTTGCAATGCAGAACAAGACAGAGCCAGGTCTTAATGTGGCGCTCGAGAGTGAATGTACGCTTGCCAGTTAAATTTATTGTTATGGAAATACTCGTCTGTAAGAAGAGACAGAACGTGGGGAATTCTCTTGAGCAATTAAACAAAAGAAAGATTTATGACTCTAACTTGCATAATACTGCACCTTACCAGCGTTAACGGTGATGTTTGGAGAAATGTCTAGAAAGCACAGCTTTCACAAGCTCTCTCACTTCTAAATATATTTGTCGTTTATTCTTAATACAAATGAGCACGAGTAACTAAACTCAGTATTTCCTTTTCATCACAGCCAATATACTGTAACTCCTGTGCATTTTTATTATTTATTAAAGACTTTTTTTGCTATCAAAGTAAAGCAACACAGAATCCAACCTCCATTCTGGAAATATTTTTGTGTTAATTTTTCTATATTATCTCTTGCATAACAGTTTACAAGTTCTTGGAAAAACGTATTAATCCATGGTTTCGTTTTGTTTTGTTTTGTTTGAGGGCGCAAAAATGGCTGAGATCATAAGCGCCCATGTCATAACCCTAGAACAAAAATGCGAAAAAGATGTTAAGAGCGACTATCGTTAACCCTAGTCGACGGAAGGAAACAGAGGTACGAACAAGGACTTTCTTTTTGAGAGAGGACCACAAAATACGCCGTAGAGGCAGTAGATGTCCTGAACTAACAATTAAATGTCATTCGTCATATTTATAGAACGTATAAAAAGCGAAACGCCGTCGACAGCCCGATAGGCTTCATGTATCCTTCCCCTTGTCATGCACGTTTCTACAGCACTGCATTTCTCGCCTAGCCATTCCTGTTTCCCATTCTGCAATTTCTGTCAATCTCGTTCTTAGACGTCAATATTTCCTGTCGCTTGGTTGTGCTGTATTTCTATAGCTTCACTTTTCGACAGTCAAATTCAGATGCGTCTACTGAGATTATCTTTTTCCCGGTTGCCCTCAATGATTTGACCACAGCTCGAGGTCTTGCGTCAGCGTACTCGCTTCCAGCACACGGGGTCCCGGGTTCGATTCCCGGCGGAGTCAGGGACTTTCCCTGCCTCGAGACGACTGGGTGTTGTTGTGTTTTCTTCTTCATCATCATCATTCATCCCCATTACTGTCGAATGAAGGCAATGGCTAACCACCTACGCCACTACCTTGCCTAGTTGGCGGTGCGGCTCTCCCGCATCGTTCCCTACGCTCCTCGGAGTATGGAACCTCGTCATCATCATCATCATCATCATTCAGTGATTTACCTCTCAATAATATTCATTCTTCCTCTACTGAATTTCTTTCTCCAGCCAGTCATTTGTCTCTACCTCCACAACTTTGAAGAGCAACATGTGAGAAGCTTATCACTCGGAACTCTAGCGGGAAACTTCGCAGCTGATAAATAACCTAGAGATTAATTTTGTACCTAATACTTTTGTATAAAGAGCAGTATTTAGAAATTTCGTATACCTGTAATGTCTGTTGGCTAGCACTTGGTGCTCGTAACAATATGTTGACCATTTGCGATTCAGAAAGTTTTCTCCGAGTTCGTGACTTGCATAGTCTCTGTTTCGTTGTTCTAAAATTCTTCTGCAGTGCTAGTTCATTCACTAAAAATAGAAAAGCAGAGCCAATGTTTGTTAAAAGAGCGAAAAGTTCTAAACAGCTTGTTCTTTTTTCTTCTAATTCGAATTACATGGAACAGTGTATACTGAAAATGAAGGTTAAATAAATAAAATTCTCTCTTACATACAAAATTTAGACCTATGAAACTAATATTATAACGATGTCTCATTGCATCCACAAAGTTGTAATTATGAAAATAGAATTTTGGGCATAAGTTGGCAGATGACTGAATTTCATGTGCATAGTGAGTTGTGTTAAACATATGAATCAATTTTAATGAAGTGTGTGTAACCGCGTTTGAAGCCAAGTAATGGATCAGTCTGTTACCCTAAGCTTCAGAAACCAGAGAATCCACAGACGTAACACAATCATGTTTTCTATATAGTGATGATCTGTCAGTTCTCTCAGGAGCTGTCGTGGCTGACATACTTTCAATTCTGTAAGAGCATGCAAAGAAAAATCTAAGAAATGTTCCACTGACTGTAGTTTTGGAGGATAAACGTTTCTTTGTAGTAATAGTTCAGAAGTAACTGTATTTCCGTGGAAGGCAGAAAAAACGCTACACAAAACATTTCACTTCCAGTTGTAACGTATAACTAGGCTGGAAAAAAAAATCAGAATTTTACATGAACCGCATCAGAAAACAGAGAAAGAAGCCAACGCAGTGGGAATGTGATCATTTCAGATGCCCTAGTAGTCGGATTGGTTAATATAAACCGGATTCTGTACCTCGCTTAGAGAATTAACCTTCATAAACATCGTACGAAAGAGCTCCTCCTAGGCAAGAACTCACTAAGGTCTTCAAAATGTTGTTACCAAGCCTTGCAGTTCGCACAGAGGAAGAAACACTGGATCTGCGAATGAAAACAGAGTGTGATTGCAATTGTACTCAAATGTCGTTAAAGTATGCAGCGTCTGGCCATCCCAGCATATCATTCCATCCTTGTCCACACCTCGTCCGTTCGTGTTTATCCAAGCCCAACTTCGTGCCGCTAAATTGCAGTCTTGTCGCGTCTCATTGGTCCACACCAACCGGCGTCTGGAAGAGATTCTTACTATTGTTACTGGTCGTGATCAAATACAGACAATTTCAGAGATCGATAAGTCGCTAGGAGTTGGAAGGTCAGTTTTCATAGTTGTAATAGTATAGTAACAGACAACAAAAAAAGCAAGCCCGAATTTTCAGTGTAGTTCAATGGAACACACGTGCACTATTCACCTGAGAACAATGCTGCACGAAATCAGTATGCCTACACGGCAGCACTGGCCCGAAACTCACCATTTTGAAATAAAAAATGGCGATCGACAAACCGAAAATAGGCCTATTTTGGAATTTAAGATCACAGTTACTTTTGAAACTTGCATAATCTGAATCGGTGAACGTGTAATTGACCTTTCTTGTAGATCGATCAAGGGCGATCAGCATCTGACTGTACAACACCTGTTAATACAAATATGTACAACGATTACGTCAAAGAGAATCTGATCAGCAGCAAGCAGCCTCGGAGTCTCCACAGCGCCCACTTACGTTTTAAGCTATGAAGCATGCAAAGGACAGGAAAATGCTTCTTGTGATTACTGTTTTTCAAAATGCTTCTGCAGATTTCCTTGCCACTGACCACCGTTGTCGCTGTAGAGAATATTCAAAGTTTGTGCTTGCATATGTGCACATGGAAACTGAGTATCCAGGCCTGTGTGTAGTGTATTTTGGACATGAATTTCATGAGTGACTTTGGAGTGAAAATATATCATAGACGCTTTAGCCGAATTTCTGATTGTTGATGCTCAATTGAAAAATATTAATATATGGAATTTCCCACTTGTCTTATAAAGGACCAAGTGGCATATCAGGCCACGATATAAGGAAGAAGCTACAGAAAAAGGTTACAGTTATCTTGTAAAATCCTGAACACATTTCAATAAACGAGAAAGTAATGTTCAAAAATCGCTCTGAGCATAATGTGACTTAACTTCTGAGGTTATCTGTCACCTATAACTTAGAACTTCTTGAACCTAACTAAGCTAAGGGCACCATACACATCCATGTCCGAGGCAGGATTCGAACCTGCGACCGCAGCGGTCTCGCGGTTCCAGATTGTAGCGCCTAGAACCGCACGGCCACTCCGGCCGGCAAAGTAATGCAGCCAGCTTGCTTACTGTAGAGATGAATAAGTGAGAATAACCGACAGTGTACCACATACAGCGACAATCTTTTACCTATGCGATTCTTCAATTTCTCCAGACGTATTTTATGATGAAATAAATCTCGGGTGAACAGCTTGGTATGAGTGTCCATAGGACACAATATTTCGGCAATCGACCACGTTTCCATCATCAGGTGCGCTGATGTACTGTATATCAGCGCACGTGATGATGGCAATGTGGTCGATTGCCGAGATATTGTGTCCTATGCACACTCATATCAGGCTATCCACCCGAGATTTATTTCGTCTATTATTTACCTCTCAGTGAACGCATTATTGTGGCCAAGATAGATACGAAGCCCACACCTACTACAGTAGTACAAGTTTATATGCCAACTAGCTCTGCAGATGATGAAGAAATTGAAGAAATGTACGATGAAATAAAAGAAATTATTCAGATAGTGAAGGGAGACGAAAATTTAATAGTAATGGGTGACTGGAATTCGAGTGTAGGAAAAGGGAGAGAAGGAAACATAGTAGGTGAATATGGATTGGGGCTAAGAAATGAAAGAGGAAGCCGCCTAGTAGAATTTTGCACAGAGCACAAGTTAATCATAGCTAACACTTGGTTTAAGAATCATGAAAGAAGGTTGTATACGTGGAAGAACCCTGGAGATACTAAAAGGTATCAAATAGATTATATAATGGTAAGACAGAGATTTAGGAACCAGGTTTTAAGTTGTAAGACATTTCCAGGGGCAGATGTGGACTCTGACCACAATCTGTTGGTTATGACCTGTAGATTAAAACTGAAGAAACTGCAAAAATGTGGGAAATTAAGGAGATGGGACCTGGATAAACTGAAGGAAGCAGTGGTTGTACAGAGTTTCAGAGAGAGCATAAAGGAACAATTGACAGGAATAGGGGAAAGAAATACAGTAGAAGAAGAATGGGTAGCTCTGAGGGATGTAGTAATGAAGGCAGCAGAGGATAAAGTAGGTACAAAGACGAGGGCTGCTAGAAATCCTTGGGTAACAGAAGAAATATTGAATTTAATTGATGAAAGGAGAAAATATAAAAATGCAGTAAATGAAGCAGGCAAAAAGGAATAGAAACGTCTCAAAAATGAGATCGACAGGAAGTGCAAAATGGCTAAACAGGGATGGCTAGAGGACAAATGTAAGGATGTAGAAGCTTATCTCACTAGGGGTAAGATAGATACTGCCTACAGGAAAATTAAAGAGACCTTTGGAGAGAAGAGAACCACGTGTATGAATATCAAGAGCTCAGATGGCAGCCCAGTTCTAAGCAAAGAAGGGAAGGCAGAAAGGTGGAAGGAGTATATAGAAGGTTTATACAAGGGCGATGTACTTGAGGACATTATTATGGAAATAGAAGAGGATGTAGATGAAGACGAAATGGGAGATACGATACGGCGTGAAGAGTCTGACAGAGCACTGAAAGACCTGGGTCGAAACAAGGCCCCCGGAGTAGACAACATTCCATTAGAACTACTGACGGCCTTGGGAGAGCCAGTCCTGACAAAACTCTACCAGCTGGTGAGCAAGATGTATGAGACAGGCGAAATACCCTCAGACTTCAAGAAGAATATAATAATTCCAATCCCAAAGAAAGCAGGTGCTGACAGATGTGAAAATTACCGAACTATCAGTTTAATAAGCCACGGCTGCAAAATACTAACGCGAATTCTTTACAGACGAATGGAAAAACTGGTAGATGCAGACCTCGGGGAGGATCAGTTTGGATTCCGTCGAAATGTTGGAACACGTGAGGCAATACTGACCTTACGACTTATCTTAGAAGAAAGATTAAGAAAAGGCAAACCTACGTTTCTAGCATTTGTAGACTTAGAGAAAGCTTTTGACAATGTTGACTGGAATACTCTTTTTCAAATTCTAAAGGTGGCAGGGGTAAAATACAGGGAGCGAAAGGCTATTTATAATTTGTACAGAAACCAGATTGCAGTAATAAGAGTCGAGGGACATGAAAGGGAAGCAGTGGTTGGGAAAGGAGTGAGACAGGGTTGTAGCCTCTCCCCGATGTTATTCAATCTGTATATTGAGCAAGCAGTAAAGGAAACAAAAGAAAAATTTGGAGTAGGTATTAAAATTCATGGAGACGAAGTAAAAACTTTGAGGTTCGCCGATGACATCGTAATTCTGTCAGAGACGGCAAAGGACTTGGAAGAGCAGTTGAACGGAATGGACAGTGTCTTGAAAGGAGGATATAAGATGAACAGTAACAAAAGCAAAACGAGGATAATGGAATGTAGTCATATTAAATCGGGTGATGCTGAGGGAATTAGATTAGGAAATGAGACACTTAAAGTAGTAAAGGAGTTTTGCTATTTAGGAAGTAAAATAACTGATGATGGTCGAAGTAGAGAGGATATAAAATGTAGTCTGCCAATGGCAAGGAAAGCGTTTCTGAAAAAGAGAAATTTGTTAACATCGAGTATAGATTTAAGTGTGAGGAAGTCGTTTCTGAAAGTATTTATATGGAGTGTAGCCATGTGTGGAAGTGAAACATGGACAATAAATAGTTTGGACAAGAAGAGAATAGAAGCTTTCGAAATGTGGTGCTACAGAAGAATACTGAAGATAAGGTGGATAGATCACGTAACTAATGAGGAGGTATTGAATAGGATTGGGGAGAAGAGAAGTTTGTGGCACAACTTGACTAGAAGAAGGGATCGGTTGGTAGGACATGTTTTGAGGCATCAAGGGACCACAAATTTAGCATTGGAGGGCAGCGTGGAGGGTAAAAATCGTAGAGGGAGACCGAGAGATGAGTACACTAAGCAGATTCAGAAGGATGTAGGTTGCAGTAGTTACTGGGAGATGAAGCAGCTTGCACAGGATAGAGTAGCATGGAGAGCTGCATCAAACCAGTCTCAGGACTGAAGACAACAACAACATTTACCTCTATGAGCAACGCGAAGTGAAATTTGAACGCGGAAAAAAACACATTTAGTATTTACCGCAGGTAAATATTTTAACATACTGCAAAATGCGTGATTCTGCCTTACAATACTTCTTGTACCTATTTTTCTGAGAATGGCCATCAAAAAGTAAAATCGTAGGAAGTAATCCCACCAGTAGTCTGTAGCAAAACGTGGGAGCAAGAGCCAAGAACAGCATCAGACCCAAAGCAGCGTAGGGAAAGTCGGGTGGAAACAGAGTGCAGGATCGTTTCGCCCCTCATTCAACGGGGCTCAGAAACAAGCTACCGAGCTCATGTACACCGGTGTTGGATTTTCACGTTTGGCCTCCAAAGTATATCCTATTAGACATGGTTTCACTCTGATAATCAAAGATAGCTCACCTGGTGCAGAACATGTTTGTACCGTGCTTGTGATTAAAAGAACTGCGAAGGAATGAATAATTTCAAGGTTGACGTTTTAACGAACAACTTGCGGCTTCTGAAAAAAAACCACAAGCCGTTTACAAACGAGCTTAAGAACTTGTCCTTTCTGTGTCTAAACTCCCTAATCGCCTCGGAAGCGCCCCCTTCTGTCGATGTTAAGCTAGTACTCACCAGGCATTTGAGAGAAATAATTTCAATAGATAATCCTGGAAGTATTAGGGGGTACAATTGGGCTCTGTGCATTTGACGTGTTTTTTCCACCAATGCTTTCGTCCTCCCAGATTCAATTTAGAGAGAGCTTTTCGCGATTTTTTGTATCACAAATGCCAGTAATAGGACCCGTTTTATCTCGTCGAAAGTTATTCTATAAATATGTACCAAAACTGAAACCCGAACGCCTCAGTGGGAACAATGGAAAGGCTGGAAAGACAATGGCGACATACATTTATAATTGACTAGCTCAGCGCTCGCTGCTTCACTCGCAGACTGGGTGTTCTTCAGATGTTTTTGCTCCCCTATAATGAATTTTTTATGCTTTTCGCCAACTGTAACATCTTCTAAGCTATTCACGCTAATTAAGGTAATAGACTTCTACCGAATGTGTTCCTGACCGTAAAGAGATTCTCGTAAGTGGCGTCGGGGCTTTTTGTTCGTTCTGCCTTTTAGGTTATCGATGTGGTATTTCCGTAGAAACTTTTATCCCGTAATAGTTTTTTATTTCCAATCAAAAACAGAAGTAACAGTTTTCATACATTTAGCTTTGAAAATTATCTCAATGCAACGAAATATTTTCTTAAAACTTTTCATCCGCTTTTTTATTCCCAAAGAGGTTGAATTTCTAGAAACACTGAACTTGTGTTGTTCTTTTCTTTCTTAATTTCCATTCGAGAACTCAAATGCCAGTTTTCATAGGTGTAGCTTTAAAATGCTTTAATGGTTCTTTAATAATGATTTATTTTGGACTAAAATTTTTACCCACTTTTTCACTCCCATAGGGAGTAAATTTCCAAAAATTTAGAATCACGTTTTTTGTATTACTGACCGAGAAATCAAATACCCGTCTTCATAGTTGCAGCTTCAAAACTGCCGTAATGGCGGCATACTTTCAAGAAGCTTCTATCCCGTATTTCCCCTCTTAAGAGTATAATTACGAACAGTCCTTTACTAAAGGGGGCCTCTGGTATAAAGTAAATATCGCTTCCACATTTCAAGTTACTGTCCTTAGCGGTTTGGGCACCTTGATGATGAGACAGTGAATCAGTCAGATCCTATTTTACCCCCTTACAGGTTGAATTTTGAAAAACACTGAACCACGTATGTTTTATTTCCAACCGAAGAGTCAAATGCCAATATTCATAGATTTTGCATTAAAAATGCTTTTTTAGTCCGTTAAAGACGATTTATTTTCGAAAAAAGACTTCACCCACTATTTAAACTCTATAGGGGTGAAATTACCAAAACTTTTGAAACTCATGTTTCTTTATTTCTCATCGAGAAACTAAATACCAATTTTCGTAGTTCCAGTTTGAAAATTGCCATAACAGTGACACACGTTAGAGAAAACCTTGCATTCCTTATTTCTCCCTCTTAAGACCGGAATTTCGAGAAATTTCTTCTTAAAAGAGTCCTAAAGTACAGTATGAGCACTGTCTGCAAATTTCGATTTCTTGTACTTAACGGATTGTGCTGAATGATGATGAGTCTTCCATCTACAGAGATTTATGAAACTACAAGTTAAGTGCAAAAACGTTGGTGTCGATGGGGGGAAAAGGTATCGTGTAGGAGTAGAAGGCATCCAACGTAAAATAAGTCACTAGGACGTGTAGGGTACTACAGAAGCGGTTCGCAGCCGATGTAGGTGGCATAATTAGATATTGGTTTTGAAATACGAGGTCACATACAGATGATCAAAGCCGGGAGCAAAAAAGACAAGTCAACCTGATTAAAAATTGTTGTAAGGCAATGTACATAAATAGATTAAAAGTTCTGACATCATTTGATGTCACGATCAGTGAAGAGTCAGCAGTAATTTACCTTGGATTATCTGTCCAGATGGTGGTAGACTGTTACCAGAATACGGTGTGGTGTCACCGCCAGATACCACACTTGCTAGGTGGTAGCCTTTAAATCGGCCGCGGTCCGGTAGTATACGTCGCACCCGCGTGTCGCCACTATCAATGATTGCAGACCGAGCGCCGCCACACGGCAGGTCTAGAGAGACTTCCTAGCACTCGCCCCAGTTGTACAGCCGACTTTGCTAGCGATGGTTCACTGCCTACTTACGTTCTCAGTTGCAGAGAAGATAGTTTAGCATAGCCTTCAGCTACGTCATTTGCTACAACCTAGCAAGGCGCCATTATCAGTTACTATTGATATTGTGAACTATGTACCGTCAAGAGCGACGTTCGTCATTAATGGATTAAAGTTAAGTATTCCACCAGCTACGTCCGTTTTTCTAAATTCTAATTTCCTTGTCCTGTTCCAGGCCTCACGCCAGCCTGCGTGAGCTAAAACGCGTGCCTTTCGGCCTCCTCTAGTAACACGGTGTTGGCTCTCCTGCCAACCACAAAATACGGTTTATGGGAAGAATCGCAAGAACTAATTTCCAGGCCGGGAGGCAGCGCTCCGTACAAAAAATTATTCCCTGCCAGTTCATTTCCGAATGCGGGAGACATCTTCGAACGTAATACGTCGTCTCCGCAGATGCCTCCCACAGTCGAAGACGAAGTTCCTGGGTACAGTTTTATGCGTCTACCACAGGCTCCTACTCTAATGATATGCCCGCAACAAGAGGAGACCATAAGGCAAAGTCCTCGCCGACAAGGCTTTTATAGCTATCGGCAGGCGTACAAAAGCCAATATTCGAAGACAGCAATAACTAGACTTGACTAGCGACTGGTACAAGGCTAATAGAATTAAGTTAAACCTAGCCAATACGGCAGCGATTTACTTCGCCATAAAGTCTCCACAACTATCTACAAGTGTGAAGCCCAAATCCCTCTTGACCTCAAGAGCGACTTTCTTGGGTATCAAACTGGACAAGTAGCTACTTCTCCACGAACACATCGATAATCTCTGAAGTAAGGCACTTGGTATGGCAAAAAAACTTAGGCTCTTTTTACTAGCACAGATCCAAACACAAAAACACAACTCTGACTCTGTAAGGTAACAGCGGTATCCAAATTAGCTATAGAAGCAGCCAAAGTTGCAAGCTTCAGTTTTTATTTAACGGAAGACAAGTTTTTGTTTAAAATCACTCCACTCCATGATAACTTGCAGTGGCACTGGTGCAGCAACCGTAGTAGATCACTGGAACAGACAGAAAACCTACAATCTTGATGGCACAAGGTAGTTTTGTTTAATATTCACATGTGACACGATTCTCCTGTTCTAGGCATCATCAGACGATGGGGGAAATTTGAAACTGGTATAAGTTCGAATTTCTATAAAAGGCAATAATGAATAGGGTTGGGGTTGCCTTGGGGAGGGAGACCAGACAGCGAGGTTATCGGTCTTATCGGAGTAGGGAAGGACGGGGAAGGAAGCCGGCCGTGCCCGTTCAAAGGACCAATTCCGGTATTTGCCTGGAGCAATTTAGGGAAATCACGGAAAACCTAAATCAGGATGGCCGGACGCGGGATTGAACGGTCGTCCTCCCGAATGAATGAATAAATTAAAATTACAAGAGGCGGACATACAGCGGTTGGACTATGGAGTTATCTAAAAACATTTTCAAATCATCCAGACAGACAAAACAAAATTTTTGTAATAGCATACTTCAACGTTTGTCCTGGTATGGTTAATAGAAAAACGTAATTTCCATATACATGTATGTACAGTCTTTACACGGTTTGCATGCTATTACTGAAATACTAGTTTGTCGGTATCGATTATTTGACAATTAGTTTTAGGTAACCCAAAACTAGTCATCAATCAACTAAAAAAAGTGAACCTTAAAAGTTCGGCTGTTGCTATACCAAACTGGTTAAAATAAGATTTTATCTCGTTATTAAGCCAACATGCTGGAAATCCATCTTATCCAAATTGCAATAGGCAGATCAATTTGAGGACTAACCAGCAAGACGCAAGAAGCACGAATACAGATTTTTCAAAAAAAAAAAAAAAATGTATTCAAATGGATTAATCGAGCAAATAGATACGCATGTATTGCAGACATGCACGCAAAATTACGAAGCACACTATCTAGAAAGTTACTGGCAACTGAACTAAGAACCTGCAAAGAAAAACTGGTGACACCTGAGGCACTGTTGTTCGACACAAACAAACATTGGGCATAGTCGTCCCAGTACCTTGGTATAGGTACTGCTTACCACTATGTCTAGTACTCATACAGGAATGAGGTTAACAGCACTGAAAAGGAACCTTACGTACCAAGAGTGAACAATAATAAGTTTATCCCTTAAACTTACACGTGACATGGTGAAGTCTGGATCGCCGATGGCAACGACACATTGTGAAAAAAATACTTAAAACGCAGTCTTTCGTTTGCCTTCTCCACAGTATTTTCTGTGTATTCTTTCCAGTTAAGGTTATTTGAAACTGTAACGTCTAGATATTTGGTTCAATTTACAGTCTTTGGATTTGACTGATTTATCGTGTAACCGAAGATTAACGGATTCTTTTTAGCACTAATGTGGATGACCTCACACTTTTCACTGTTTAGGATGAACTACCAATTTTCGCACCATACAGACGACTTTCATAAATCATTTTGCAATTTGTTTTGATCTTCTGATGACTTTATTAGACTATAAATGACAACTTCATTTGCAAACAACATAAGACGGCTGCTCATATTGTCTCCGAAATCGTTTATATAGATAAGGAGTAGCACAGGGCCCATAAAACTACTTTGGGGAATGCGAGAAATAACTTCTGTTTTACTCGATGACTTTCTGCCAGTTACCACGAACTGTGATACCTCTCACAGGAAATCACGAATCCAGTTGCATAACTGAGACGATATTCCATAAGCACGGAGTTTCACTACTTATGTAGTACAGTACCAAAGCATTCTGGAAATGTAGTAAGGTCATCCGAAGACCGGTATCAGTTGCAAAGCGATTTAGAAAAGATTGCTGTATGGTGTGTCAGGTGGCAGTTGACGCTAAATAACGAAAAGTGTGAGACGATTCACATGAGTTCCAAAAGAAATCCGTTGGAATTCGAATACTCGATAAATAGTACAATTCTCAAGGCTGTCAATTCAACTAAGTACCTGGGTGTTAAAATTACGAACAACTTCAGTTGGAAGGACCACACAGATAATATTGTCGGGAAGGCGAGCCAAAGGTTGCGTTTCATTGGCAGGACACTTAGAAGATGCAACAAGTCCACTAAAGAGACAGCTTACACTACACTCGTTCGTCCTCTGTTAGAATATTGCTGCGCGGTGTGGGATCCTTACCAGGTGGGATTGACGGAGGACATCGAAAGGGTGCAAAAAAGGGCAGCTCGTTTTGTATTATCACGTTATAAGGGAGAGAGTGTGGCAGATATGATACACGAGTTGGGGTGGAAGTCATTACAGCATAGACGTATTTCGTCGCGGCGAGACCTTTTTACGAAATTTCAGTCACCAACTTTCTCTTCCGAATGCGAAAATATTTTGTTGAGCCCAACGTACAAAGGTAGGAATGATCATCAAAATAAAATAAGAGAAATCAGGGCTCGAACAGAAAGGTTTAGGTGTTCGTTTTTCCCGCTCGCTGTTCGGGAGTGTAATAGTAGAGAGATAGTACGATTGTGGTTCGATGAA
Organism: Schistocerca gregaria; assembly: GCF_023897955.1. Lineage (NCBI taxonomy): Eukaryota > Metazoa > Arthropoda > Insecta > Orthoptera > Acrididae > Schistocerca > Schistocerca gregaria. Next base: position 924,283,798 of record NC_064922.1, on the reverse strand, counting down.
CCCTCTGCCAGGCACTTAAATGTGAATTGCAGAGTAGTCATGTAGATGTAGATGAATCAATTTGAAATTCTTTGTCAACAGCACTCAACGGAAGTGAAAGAAAGGATTCAAAAATGGCATGTGTTTAGTCAGTCTGAGAGTCGAATAAATGATCAAGAAACCTTACAAGAAATACTAGTCAAGAAACAGATTACTTTCTCCAACATTACGCACTGCGTTCGCATCAGGATACTAAAATTAGAAAAATTGTGGCTCATACGGAGACGTGAACACAAATCGTTCTCCCGTTTCACATTTGCGAACAGTACCGGTTGAGTACAATTAAACTTTCCCTATTTAACACGTTATAACACGGAAACTAATTATCGTACGAATACCAAATTTGGTAGCATTACTGATGTGAGTATGAGGTGCCTGATTTCCATGCGTCACAGTGCCACAGTCCAGCTGCAGCTATGGCCACCGGTTGCCGTGATCAGCCATCGTGGTTCATAGTCTCACACGAGTGAACAGTCGCACTGTATTTGTTGACGAGTCAACATGAGCTTGAAAAAAAGAATTAGGGTCTTACTAGTGAAGCTCTATCACCAAAGCAACAGTAATGCTGCATCTGCTTTTTGAGAATATCGCCGGCTGAAAGGATTAGCGAAGGGTCCGCTTTCTCCACCTGCTGTGCGGAACACGATGGAGAAGTTCGAATCAAATGGAGAAATGGGCATCGTTCCGGGAAGAGGGCGACGGCCGGTTGCACCATTGATGAATTGGCCGTCGCCATGGCAGACAACGCTGCGCATAATTCCCGAACGTAACGCAGTGCGCGTGCTGTGTCACGATAGTTGAACATCGCGTGGTCCACTGTACGTAAGGTGTTTCTCAAATGGTATTCGTACAAGATCCATATCGTACCGAGGCTTGCACCACAGGACGGACAATGACGTGTTGACTTCGCTCTCACTTTCTCGCAACGATTGAAGTTCATGAGGGACCATCCTATGGACAGACAAAGCTCATTTTCCTCTCACGGGTGAACACACAGAATTTCCGACTATAGAAAACGTTACCTCCATTCACTGTGCGTGAAGTTCCTCTGTATGGTGAAAGTGTCACCGCATGGTGTGGCTTCACGTATAAGCTCATCAACCGTCCATTCTTTTTTGAAGAGGTTGGCGCTGAAAGACGAAAGACGTGCACCGTGACTGGCCAGCGCTACAGCCATATGCTTCGCCAAACTGTCATACCCGCCCTACAGGAGAGACGCATTGAACTCAACAGCTCTCATGCAAGATGGGGCCACATCGCACACAACTCGTGAAATTCACCTGCTCCTCAGAATTATCAACCGATCGTTTCCAAACGCTTCGCCGGCACAATCACCTGATCTCACTCCCTGTGGTTTCTGGTTGTGGGGCTACCTGAAGGACAGGGTTTACCACCAGAACATTCACACATGTGCTGACCTCAAGTGCAGCATAACAAGAGGGGTAGCCAGCGTACCTACGGACATGCTTTGTTCTGCTGTGCTGAGTACAATTCTGCGCTTTCAGACTCTGATGAGGGCCATATTGGGCCCCTTTTGTAGCAGTAATAGTACGGTATGTAATAGTGTGACGTATCGTAGCAACAGATTAAAAGTCTTTCAATTGAGATGATTCTGCATTATTTCTCTACCCCATGTCCTTGTCATTAATACTACCAAGTCTGGTACTCGTACGGTAATTAATTTGCGTGTTTTAATTTGTTAAATAGGGGAAGTTTACTTATAACCATCCGGTATTTCCGCCACACACAGATAAGCACACATATACCGTACGGTGAGGTTCAAATTGCTCTGAGTACTATAGGACTTAACTTGCTGAGGTCATCAGTCCCCTAGAAATTAGAAGTACTTAACCTCAAGTAACCTAAAGAGATCGCACACACCCATGGCCGAGGCAGGATTCGAACCTGCGATCGGAAGGGTCGCGCGGTTCAAGAACCGCTCGGCCACAATTCCCGGCCCTGTAGTTTGTCTCACGGAGTAAAGATATCGAAATGTACAGGGTGTATCAAAAAGAACCACACGATTTAAAAAAAATCATAGCTCTTATGCTATTTGAGGTATGTGCGTGAAGAACGTACTGTTGGAAAGAACAAACTCTCAAGTTTTATATGGTTCCCGCAATGTAGCAGCAGCATGCGCCCACTTCAGTTCTAGTAAAAAAGGTGTCGGGACGAAAGAAAGTGTTTTGTGTTTGTTCTACGTTTTGCGCAATGCGGGTCAGAAATAACTCTTCAGCGTGGCTTTCGTAGTAGGTATGGTGCGGACTCTTCTATTCTACACGAGACAACGACATGAAAAATTCCGAGAAACAGGTTGTTTGCGTAAACGCAAATCGCCGGGCTGTCTCCGTGCGCCTGATGCAGAGGTCGAACATGTCCGCCATATTTACTAGGATGGTATCTGTTCTTTCGGACATGTCCGAAACAACAGATACCATCGGTGACCAAGCAGCTCGTTTGATTGAAATTACAATGAAATGAACAACCTTAGCTGCTTACAGGTGTTGACATACGTCAACGGGCACAGATGAAAATGTGTGCCCCGACCGGGACTCTAACCCGGGATCTCCTGTTTACATGGCAGACGGTCTATCCATCTGAGCCACCGAGGACACATAGGATAGCGCGACTGCAGGGATTTATCTCTGGCACGCCTCCCGCGAAACCCACATTCTCAACGTATTGTCCCGCACTACATTCGTAGTGGCCCCGCCCATCATATTCATTACTCGCGTTGCGTTGCCGATTACCGTAAGAGTTCGGTCACTGTTTGGGCATTCGAACAGAAGAAGAAGATGGTCAAGTGGCCGGTGAGCCGTAACTATATATTTACTAAGAATCGGCAACGCGCCACGAGTAAGGAGTGTAACGGGCGGGGGCAGTACGAATGTAGTGCGGGACATTACGTTGAGAATGTGGGTTTCGCGGGATGCGTGCCAGGGATAAACCCGTGTAGTCGCGCTATCCTCTGTGTCCTCGGTGGCTCAGATAGATAGAGCGTCTGCCATGGAAGCAGGAGATCCAGGATTCGAATTCCGGTCGGGGCCCACATTTTCATCTGTCCCCGTTGACGTATGTCAACGCCTGTAAGCAGCGAAGGTTGTTCATTTCATTGTAATATCCGCCATAGTTTCACAAGCAGTCCGCAGAAATCCGTTCGCCGTGCTGTTCGACGTGCCTCCGATGTCCGACTGGTGTGTGTTGCGTCGACGTTAACGCATGCAGCAATACAAAATCAAGATTCTGCAAGCTCTTCGGAAAGGTGAAAAACAACAACGTGTGGATTTCTGTAATTTAGTTCTTGGGGGAAGATATCAGTTTCCTTCGACGCTTAGTCGTTAGTGAAGAGGCGCCATTCTATTTAAATGGAAAGGTAAACTGTCTCAATGTACGGAAAAAACAAATTAAGTTGTAGAATATGAGAGAGACGGTCTAAAATTTAATGGGTTTGGTGCAGTTTCACGGGGAAAGGTGTTTGGTCCATTTTTCTTTGCCGAGAACACTTTTACTGGAAGCACATATGTCGATATACTTTCCTTTCCCACTGTTAGAGACTGATTCGAACGACTTCATTTACCAGCAGGAAGGGGCATTGCCTCACTGAATTAAAAATTACCACACTTCCAGATGCCAAAGGGCTACGGGACGATGGATTGTTCGCACTGGACCAAATGATTCAGCCTTACATTACTGATATTTTCTTGGGGGGGGGGGGGGTTATAAAAGACGCCCGGTTATCGGCACTACAGTCTGGAACCGCGCGACCGCTACGGTCGCAGGTTCGAATCTTGCCTCGTGCATGGATGTGTGTGATGTCCTTAGGTTAGATTAAAGCAGTTCAAAGTTCAAGGGTTAAGTCCCGTAGTGCTCAGAGCCATTTGAAACATTTGAATTCGTTATAAAAGACTGTTTATGTGCCTCCGTTACCAACAATAATGAATGAACTGAGACGTAACAGCAACTGTGGAAGCTGTAACTCAAGACATGCTCACTGCAGTGTGGAAACAATCTCAATACCGCATTGACATATGCCATGTATCTAAACGGGGGTGTATTGAATACCTATGAACTCAGGGCGTGAATCGGGCTTGGGTGGCTCAGTTGGGAGAATATTTTCCCGCGGAAGGCAAAGGCCCCGAGTTCGAGTCTCGGTCCGGCACACGGTTTTGACCTGTCAGGAAGTTACTCCCATGAAAATATGTGAAGAAAAATTTATGAATTCCCGTTCATAAAAAAAAATCATTGCATATGTTTATCAGTTTTAGAAATATGTTGTTGTTGTGGTCTTCAGTCCTGAGACTAGTTTGACGCAGCTCTCCATGCTACTCTATCCTGTGCAAGCTTCTTCATCTCCCATTACCTACTGCAACCTACATCCTTCTGAATCCGCTTAGTGTATTCATGTCTTGGTCTCCCTCTACGATTTTTAGCTTCCACGCTGTCCTCGAATACTAAAGTGGTGATCCTTCGATGCCTCAGAATATGCCCTACCAACCGATCTCTTTTTCTAGTCAAGTTGTGCCACAAACTTCTCCCCAATCCTTTTCAATACCTCCTCATTAGTTATGTGATCTACCCATTTAATCTTCAGCATTCTTCTGTAGCACCACATTTCGAAAGATTCTATTCTCTTCTTGTCCAAACTATTTATCGTCCATGTTTCACTTCCATACATGGCTACACCCCATACAAATACTTTCAGAAACGAATTCCTGACACTTAGATGTATACTCGATATTAACATACTTCTCTTTTTTAGAAACGCTTTCTTTGCCATTGCCAGTCTACATTTTATATCCTCTCTACTTCGACCATCATCAGTTATTTTTCTCCCCAAATAGCAAAACTCCTTTACTACTTTAAGTGTCTCATTTCCTAATCTAATTCCCTCAGCGTCGCCCAAGTTAACTCGACTACATTCCATTATCCTCGTTTTGCTTTTGTTAATGTTCATCTTAAACCCTCCTTTAAAGACACTGTCTGCTCTTCCAAGTCCTTTGCTGTCTCTGACAGAATTACAATGTCATCGGCGAACCATTAAGTTTTTATTTCTTTTCCATGGATTTCAATACCTATTCCGAATTTTTCTTTTGTTTCCTTTACTGCTTGGTCAATATAAAGATTGAATAACATCGGGGAGAGGCTACAACCCTGTCTCACTCGCTTCCGGACCATTATTTCCCTTTCATGTCCCTCGACTCTTGTAACTGCCATCTGGTTTCTGCACAAATTGTAAATAGCCTTTCGCTCCCTGTGTTTTACCCCTGCCACGTTCAGAATTTGAAAGAGAGTATTCCAGTCAACATTGTCAAAAGATTTCATATAGACGTACCAAATCAGATGTTTCTTTTTGATACACAGTGTATGTTTAGAAATGGTAGTGTAACAGCGCATCGCCACTAGCAGAACGGGCTGTAATCTAGTGGTACGGAGTTTCCTGGAATGGGGGATATAACGAGTTCCCCGAGTTTACTCTGCTGTCAAGCGAGGTACGGAACTAGCGCGTAATACAGCTGCGCTGTTCCCAGCTAATATATTAACAGAGAGTTCGACCAGGCGGGTCGAGTCCGTCGGCGATGTTAACTGCCGCGCATACATTGCTTGTAAACGATGCCGTCACCCTGCAATGTAGTGCACTAGATACACGTCCCTCAGCGTACCCTAAATATGGAAACAAGCTTTTGTAAACAAAATACTAAGTGTAAATCATTTCTCCTGTAACGTGTGGAACAAAACAAAATCACCCTGGTTTCGTTTTGTGAGCGTAGACTTGCGAAGTTTGGGTAGCTGTGCTGTCGCAGTGCTAGCAGAGCGAGCTTAGAAAATTTAAGAATTTCCGTAGGCTTTTTGTCGGTTCTCACGTACTCTCGTTAACTGCTTTTCTACTTCTCTAGTTGAATCATTGACTTCACTACAGTAATTTCGCGGTGAACGAGGCGTCAGTGTCGTGCGTCAAAGAATTCTCCCATCATTATGAAGACAATAATCAGCTTCAAAGTCATTTCCAAGGCATCAAGGGATAATATGAAGGGCTTATTTCAATAGTGGTACAAGTCCATTTTTGTTCATTCTGAGATAAGTGTCCTAAAGTTAAAAGAGCTGTTTCGGTACTATCTTAAAGACTCTGGTTTCCAAGTCCTAGAAGTTTGTAACGGAAATTTCCGATAGCCCTGTATTCACCTTTCCTGAGAAAACTATGCGTTGGTGTTAGTTTCAATGATCTTACTTCGATAAGGCACTGCACTAGATGTGTCTCGTCAAAGAAGTACTCAAAACTCCAAGCGATTTATGCTAGTGCCATTGAGGTATTATCAATTGATGGCTGTAAGTTTAATAAATGGTGGAATTATAGATAAAAGGAAACCATTATTATAACCGGCTGCCACCTTACTGATTGCCCTGGGAGTATGAGAAATCACCTTTTCAAAATATGCAGTGCAAAATATTACGAAATCTAATGTGACATATTGTAAGTAGGCTGTTTAGGTTTTCTTATTGGTAACGCCACATAGCGCTGTGTATGAAAAATCACTGGCTGTGCTGTGCGCAGTCTGTGGCTAGTTTGCATTGTTGTCTGCCATTGTAGTGTAGGACAGCGGCAGCTGGATGCTAACAGCGCGTAGCGTTGCGCAGTTGGAGGTGAGCCGCCAGCAGTGGTGGACGTGGGGAGAGAGATGGCGGAGTTTTGAAATTTGTAAGAATTGGTGTCACGAACTGATATATATATTATGACTGTTAAGGTAAATACATTGTTTGTTTTCTATTAAAATCTTTCATTTGCTAACTGTGCCTATCAGTAGTTAGTGACTTCCGTAGTTTGAATCTTTTAGTTAGCTGGCAGTAGTGGCGCTCGCTGTATTGCAGTAGTTCGAGTAACGAAGATTTTTGTGAGGTAAGTGATTTGTGAAACATATAGATTAATGTTAGTCAGGGCCATTCTTTTGTAGGGATTACTGAAAGTCAGATTGCGTTGCGCAAAAAAAATATTGTGTGTCAGTTTAAGCACAGTCTTGTATAATTTTTCTAAGGGGGCGTTTCATATGGCGACGTTTCAATATGTAGTATTAGTCGACACTGATACATTACATAGCCGGCTTAATAACAAAAAGAAAGGTACCTGAAATTTTATATCGGACGTCTTTTTGATCTGTTATACTGGCTACGTAATTTGGGAGAGACGACCACGTTAAATACGTCGTAATTACTCTTACGATATTTTGCCATTTTTTTTCTTTTCTTTTAAAGGTGGTTTCTGGTACGCTCAGGTGGGGACCTATGTGATCGCACCCGGTAAAAATGTTGATACTGTAAGAAATTATTAAACTTAAACTTACTGCTGCTGAGAAATAATGGTTAAATGCCATTTGTATTTTTTTATTAGTTCTATAGCGCGATACACCTAGTGCAAGGAAAATAATCAACACTATTACTTCTCAATTGCGCACTAAAACCTGTACTGTGAGCAGTTGTAACAACATTTTACCGACGCTGCTATATCAACGGCGTTTATGCCGCAGCAGAGATGTGCAAGCGTTACAATTTCTTAGACAGTTTCTGTTGCAGGCGCAAGGTCACACAGACGTGGGCCAGTCATAACGCAAATAGTTATACAACGAGAGTTTAAAAAGCGGTATTGCTTATTTGAAGAAAACGAGTTAGTCAAGACATATGAACATTAACTGTCCGTTAAAAATAATACAGCAAAGTGTACTTTATAGGTCTATATGTGCACTGCTGGTCATTAAAGTTGCTACACCACGAAGAAATGCAGATAATAAACGGGTATTCATTGCAGAAATATATTATACTAAAACTGACATGTGATTACATATTCACGCAATTTCGGTATCCAGAAAGGACCGTACAGGACCTGTAACATGCGGTCGTGCATTATCCTGCTGAAATGTTGGGTTTCGCAGGGATCGAATGGAGGGTAGAGCTACGGGTCGTAACACATCTGAAATGTAACTTCCAGTGTTCAAAGTTCCGTCAATGTGAACAAGACGTGTAACCAATGGCATCCCATACCATCACGCCGGGTGATAACCCAGTATGGCGATGACGAATACACACTTCCAATGTGTGTTCACCGCGATGTCGCCAAACACGGATGCGATCATCATGATGGTATAAACCGAACCTGGATTCATCCGAGAAAATGACGTTTTGCCATTCGTGCACCCAGGTTCATCGTTGAGTACACCATCGCAGGCGCTCCTGTCTGTGATGCAGCGTCAATGGTAACCGCAACCACGGTCTCCGAGCTGAGTGAATGCTGCTGCAAACGTCGTCAAACTCTTCGTGCAGATGGTTGTTGTCTTGCAAACGATCCCATCTGTTGACTCAGGCGAGACGTGGCTGCACGATCCGTTACAGCCATGCGGATAAGATGCCTGTCATTTCGACTGCTTGTGATACGAGGCCGTTGGGATCCAGCACGGCGTTCCGTATTACCCTCGTGAACCCACCGATTCCATATTCTGCTAACAGTCATCGGATCTCTAGCAAAGCGTGCTGCAATGTCGCGATATGACAAACCGCAATCGCGATAGGCTACAATCCGACCTTTATCAAAGTCGGAAACGTGATGGTACGCATTTCTCTTCCTTCCACGAGGCATCACAACAACGTTTCACCAGGAAACGCCGGTCAAGTGCTGTTTGTGTATGAGAAATTGGTTGGAAATTTTCCTCATGTCAGCACGTTGTAGGTGTCGCCACCGGTGCCAACCTTGTGTGAATGCTATGAAAAGCTCATTATTTGCATATCACAGCATCTTCTTTCTGTCGGTTAAATTTCGCGTCTGTAGCACGTCATCTTCGTGGTGTAGCAATTTTAATGGCCAGTAGTGTAATACACTAAAGTGTACTTTATAAGTCTAAATTGAACTCCAGTGTGAGTTATGACGACTAAAAACCGGCCACTTGTCGAGTTGTTATGTTAGACCTAACGATCAGAGAAACTTCAAAAGCAAACATATGACTTGTAATAGCTGAGTTTGCCGGCTGGCTTGACGGGCCGCATTAGGGATTTCTTTCTTCACATCTACATCTACATGACTACTCTGCAATTCACATTTAAGTGCTTGACAGAGGGTTCATCGAACCACAATCATACTATCTCTCTACCATTCCACTCCCTAACAGCGCGCGGTAAAAACGAACACCTAAACCTTTCTGTTCGAGCTATGATTTCTCGTATTTTATTTTGATGATCATTCCTACCTATGTAGCTTGGGCTCAACAAAATATTTTCGCATTCGGAAGAGAAAGTTGGTGTCTGAAAGTTCGTAAAAAGATCTCGCCGCGACGAAAAGCGTCTTTTCTGTAATGACTTCCATCCCAATTCGCGTATCATATCTGCCCCACTCTCTCCTCTATTACGTGATAATACAAAACGAGCTGCCATTTTTTGCACCCTTTCGATGTCCTCCGTCAATCCCACCTGGTAAGGATCCCACACCGCGCAGCAATATTCTAACAGAGGCCGGTAAATTACAGCATCATCTGCGAACAACACAAGAGAACTGCTCAGATTGTCACCCAGGTCATTTATATAGATCAGGAACAGCAGTGGTCCCAGGACGCTTCCCTGAGGAACACCTGATATCACTTCAGTTTTACTCGATGATTTTCCGGGAATTTTCTGCGAATTCTGCGAATTTTTTAATTACAGACTGGCGCTTACGTCCAGAATCATCTAGAAATTGCAATTTCTGTCTTCTCCTTAAGCTTTTGCCCTCTACAGATCCCTCGCGTATTACGAAAGCTATATTCTGATGTATTAACGTATACTCTGTCATTTACCAGCCGGCCGGGGAGGCCGAGCGGTTCTAGGCGCATAATTCTGGAACCGCGCGACCACTACGGTCGCAGGTTCGAATCCTGCCTCGGGCATGGATGTGTGTGATGTCTTTAGGTTACTTAGGTTTATGTAGTTCTAAGTTCTAGGGGACTGATGACCTCAGAAGTTAAGTCCCATAGTGGTCAGAGCCATTTGAACCACATTTTTGTGATTTCCCTTTCTTCTCGTCGTTCTATACTATATATTCTTTTCATAGCCACATCTGTGGAACTTCCCATTTCATATCAGTCCACACAAATCACAGCATCATTTGGAAGCAACACATTTGAAATCCTTGGATTATCTTCTCTCCCAGATTTCACATCCCTATAATCCTGTTCAAGAGACATGTATCCTCAGAAATATCCTCCAGCTCAGTCGTACGTTTGACACTCAGCGTCATGCGTTACCATAATTCAAAGGTAGCTGAAATCCTTCATGTCCTTTGATAAGCTTATCGCTAATCTCGTTCTGCTACTCATTCGTGTCGTATTTCCTTGGTTTTCTTCCCATAGGTATTCAATGGTCACTTAAGTGTTTATTTCATCCAACATAACCTGTGAAACTTTCTTACTGGCACTGAGAACAGTAGTGTCATGAGGGAGACTTGTTTATTGTAATTCACCTTCAATGTTCATTCCATTTCTGAATTGTCTTATTTCTCTCATTTCTCCATCGATATTATCACCGTAAAGAGTAATTCTTCACTCGTGCCTTATCTCGTTCTTAATCCGAGCATTTCGCTCTTAGTGTTCCATTTTTAGTGTTGACTCCCGGTTCTGGTACTCATTATTCAACGTAGTAATTTGCACTGTCTATTTCCCGCCAACATAATACTTCCATCCCTCATACAAATAGCAGGAAGAGGTAAGATTATGGAAAGAATTTTACCAAACAAACGAATTATTTGTCTATAATCTTCTCATTGAAGTATTTAAAAAAAACGTTTTAAAAACAATGTCGTTGCTTTTAAATGAAAATAAAACTGAATAAATGATTTTCGAAATACATCCAGTATATAAAAAGTAATTACTTTTTTTAAAAAAGAAGAGAATAATATTTGTTAGATCTAACGTTTGGAAACAAGTTGGGCACATACATTTAAAAGAAACTATCTTCATAATGTCATTTAAACTGTATGAAATGTGAAATTACAATTTTGAAATTTTCTGTATCGTATAGTGAATTTATGAAATGTATCGAATAATCCCTTTATTTAAGGTCATGTACAGCTACCATATGTAGTGAAAGGTGAGCTATTGGCCAGCTTCAGTTACACATCGAGAGTAATAGCAAAGTTCAGAAACTAATACATTGTGGCGAACGTAATGTACACTGAAGTAGGAGGGAATCAGTGGTGTCAAAATACGTGGTGGAGAGTCACGTGAAATTTCCCTTCTGTCCACAAAGTGTTACGTACCACGCGTGTTACTCGTGTAAGCGGATATCGCGTGCAAACTAAAGTCAAATTCCCGCAGTTACATCGGTTAGACCAGCAATTGTTAACGAATGTTTTATGTGATATGTGCAGAGAAGGAAAAATGAAAAATCTTTCTGATTAAATAACGCACGAAGTCGGATTGATTTATTGGTGATGCGTGGTTTCAAATCACTTGAGACGTCCACGACTTCTGAGAGGGAGAACTCTATGATTAATTTTTTGATAACAAATGTTTTACGATAAAATGTTTTTCCCTCACGCTGGAACCAAGTAATGAGAGCACGTATGGAACAGGCTTCGCTAAAATTTCTGTGACTGTGAAATTTAAAGTTACAATTGCGTCAATTTCCGTTCGATCTATTAAATCGGAGTCCATCAAGATAAAACAAGCAGGTTGCATGTTATAAATTCAAATAGTAATTATCTCAGTGAGATGGGCGCAATGACGGCTAAACAGATAACGACCAATTCGGTTAACTGTGATCACAAACCTCACCTCCTGATCCACGATATTAGTTATTAAACTTAATGTTGACATTAAAATGAAGAAGCACAGTACAATGAATTTCTTTTATCGTTAAGTATTATTCAAGAAAAAATACATGGATGATATGTCAGTATAGATACAAGCCAGGACGAGACCATAAAAACAACGAACAAAAGAAGATTGAAACAAGAAACAAAAATTGACACAGCATACCGTTTTTCTCATTGAGATGAAATTTAAATCACGTGTTTTACGATTAAAGTCCAGACACTATTCTAGTTCTTTTCTCCTCATAGAAGTATTGTTTCTCTTCACTAAAAGACCACTGTTCAAGATGAGTTATACAAGCTAAGAAAGAAAAAAATATTGTAACGCTTCAAACTAGGGAATATTTTCGGAATATATAGATGAAAATGCTGGAAGGAACGGCAGCAAGTTAGTGAAGAACTGTTTTCTGTGCGTGATGACAGAGACTTTTCTAGCCTGTATGTTACGAACTCAGGCGTATAGAAAGAGAAATTGTGCAGGACTCAAGTATATGACAAGCACCCGGCGAAACCGCCCCCTGATGTGTTTACAGTAAATGTCTGAAACATACACAGGGTTAGCGAAGCGGCCAACAGCTGCTACACGCGCCCCATTTGAACGTCGGGACGGCGAACAATATGTGCTCTGTGACGCCTACGATTGAGTGAATCAGCAGTGGGCGAGACGCGCTGTGTAAATCTTGCGGGTCTGTCAGTGGGAAGCCGCGGGACTGACTTGCACCGCGGAAAACAAGCCGCCAACAGCCGTAAACACGCTGGCCTCCTGTCACGAACACTTGTTACCACCTGTCAGCTGCCGATAACCAGCATCTTGTGTAATCGTCGTCGTGGTCATCATCATCATCATCATCATCAGACGTTTACGTTAACACCTTTTGCATGTAGCATTCCTCTTCTTCCTTTCACCATCTGCATAGGGTGACCATATTTTCTTCGGACAAAAGTGGGACTTTCATACATTTTCTGGGCCAAAAAGTGGGACAATTTTTATTTCTCGTAAAATGTCACTTTTAAAGCTAACATTTTTGCTTCCTCTGCAAATATAGCCTTCACTGATATTGTGTGTGTGCGTGTGTGTGTGTGTGTGTGTGTGTGTGTGTGTGTGTGTGTGTGTGTGTGTGTGTGTATGTATGTGTGTACAAAACGAAACAAAGAATGGAAAGAAGTAGATTTCAAGTTTTCAGATATTTACTTATTAAGCAATTTAACATTTAAAACACAGAAGGTAGGAAGACACACAGTAACAATCACTATAAAAAAGGTTCTTAGTGAACACAAGGAATTTGTGGTTTTGTTTATTCCACACTGCAATCATATTTCTTCGAAGATGAAATTTCATTCAGCAACTCAGGTTTGCATAATAGGTATGAATAGAAGTCAGTGAAACTGTATTTACTGAAGTTTAAACATGTCAGTAAAATACACTTAACGCTCCTCAACGTAAATCTATTCGTCTCATGTGTCCACTGTGACGATAGTAAACTGAAAACTCTTTCAACATTTGCATTGTGAGCAGGGAGTGAAAAGAATTACTGCGCTATATTAAGTGATTCTCTGAACTGTTCATTACACTGGCAAGATCTTAAAAACCTACACCATTTTTCATGTGCCATCCACTGATTCCATTGTTCACTGTCTGTTTCCTCTTGTTGTTTTACAAATGACTGTATATGAACTATTTCATCAAATAAGAGGCTGTAGTTTACTAGAAAGCCCTTTTCATTTAGCTACATTAAAATATTTTCAACTACTGACCATTCTGGTGGTTCTTTGAGCATCATCCATGAGAATACAGAAAACTCAGGTATTCGCTGTAACCATAAGGATAAATAGTCTACTGAAGCATCATAAAACGTTGATACTGCTATGTCAAATTTCTTAACAGACTGGTCATCACAATCATTCAGCAATTTTTTTTACACTTAGTGGTACAAAATGTTCGTGTTTCCATGAATTTAGACTTGTCAAAGCTTTATTTAAGACTGCTAATACGTCATATATGGAAATATTCTGTTTCTCAATGCTCAGAATTGATTGTTGGAAAACACTCATTTGTGAATGTACAAAAAGAAAAAAAAACATTCATTTATAGGATCACAGAAAAAACTCTTTAAGATTGCATGGCATTTTGAGTAAGATTGTGACAGATACTAAGATTTCAAAGTTTCATACATTTTAAAGATCCTTTCTATGGCTGGCAACAATTAAAGCCAGCTTGGTTTGGAAAATAAAAGTAGATTTTTGTAAGTGATACCAACAAATTCACAGAATTCAGTGAGTTCTGCAACACGAATAGAAAAAATATAAAAATGGTTGTACAACTTCATGACATGCAGTCAGTGTCAACAGGTAAAACATCACAAGCACTTTGAAGTGTGTTAGGAACAACATGTGCTGTACAACCTACGCCAACAATGTTATGGTTTTTAAATTTTTCTTCCAGATGTGTGAGAACATTATTACCCTCTTTCTTCATTAACCCCCCAAAATTACAGTTAGTATTGTCTGCACCAAATGCAACACACTTTGAGATGATACTGAAGGACTGTATACCATGAGGAAGATAATTGGAAATTGTTTCGGACTTTTCTTTCTACAATTCATCAAGATCAAGCAATTTCGTCTGTAGTCCACCCTCACCTACAGAAAAATACTGAACAATCACAGCAAAAAATTTCTGATGTCCATGGTTGCTAGCATTAGTAGATACTGAAAAGCATTTAGCACTCTTTACAGCAGCTATTACCTGTTTTTGGGAATGCGGAGCTATAACATTGTTGATAATTGCTACACACTTTGTTGTTCCAGACGAAACATTTTCTGCAATATTTTTTGTTTTGTTGAACACTGCAGTCATTAGAGCGATAGCTTTGGTGGTGTTTAACAACATGGAATGACAGGGTTCCTTCTGCTGCAGCTACGTTTTTCTGTTCCTGTGTATTTGAAGTTACAAAATATATCGTCATATTTTGCAGGGAACTTGATGGTCGGAGATTCTTCTTGTGTTTCTCTGATTCCACATAATGCTTGAGATGTGCAGCACCACCATGAGACACCGATACACCACGGTTACATACGTTACATTTTGCTGAACAGTCATTGTCTGTAGCAGTGAAGCAAGGAAATTTCCTCTGAAGCGCTTCCGAAAATTTTTATTTTCTTTTCGGCATCGCCACGACGTGCTAGCACTTCACGAAACTGATACTGAGTGCTGACAGCAATGGCAAGCAATAGCAAATAAAATAAGAGTACACAACAGTTATAGTTTATAAAATCGACACTCAGAAAATATTTTAACCACTTTGTAAATGTCTGAAAATAATCCTTGAAAATTGCTTGTTTTTTTAAAAAAGTTCGGGACAAATCTTTGAGCCTGAAAAAACGGTACAATCCTGATTAATCGGGAATTATTGATGTGCATAATTCGTATGTAGCTGCTGCCGCTGGTAACACTTTGAAATATAGATGTTGAGGGTCCGCCTTGTGATTTTTTCCCCGGGATTTTTCCTTCCAAGATATTTTGTTGTGAAGCTGTCTTTACGGATCATGTGTCCAGTACATTTAGTTTTTCTTCTCCGTATCATCACGACTACCACAGTAGTACAAGTTTATATGCCAACTAGCTCTGCAGATGACGAAGATCAAATGTATGATGAGATAAAAGAAATTATTCAGGTAGTGAAGGGAGACGAAAATTTAATAGTCGTGGGTGACTGGAATTCGAGAGTAGGAAAAGGGAGAGAAGGAAACATAGTAGGTGAATACGGACTGGGGCAAAGAAATGAAAGAGGAAGCCGCCTGGTAGAATTTTGTGCAGAGCATAACTTAATCATATTAACACTTGGTTCAAGAATCACGAAATAAGTTGTAAACATGGAAGAAGCCTGGAGATACTGACAGGTTTCAGATAGATTACATAATGGTATGACATAGATTAAAGAACAAGGTTTTAAATTGTAAGACATTTCCAGGGTCAGATGTAGACTCTGCCCACAATCGATTCGTTATGAACTATAGACTAAAACTGAAGAAACTGCAAAAAGGTGGGAATTTGAGGAGATGGGACCTGGATAAACTGACTAAAACAGAGGTTGTACAGAGTTTCAGGGAGAGCATAAGGGAACAATTGATAGGGATGGGGGAAAGAAATACAGTAGAAGAAGAATGGGTAGCTTTGAGGGATGAAGTAGTGAAGGCAGCAGAGGATCAAGTAGGTAAAAATACGAGGGCTAGTAGTAACTCTTGGGTAACAGAAGAAATATTGAATTTAATTGGTGAAAGGAGAAAATATAAAAATATAATAAATGAAGCAAGCAAAAAGGAATATAAACGTCTCAAAAATGAGATCGACAGGAAGTGCAAAATGGCTAAGCAGGGACGGCTAGAGGACAAATGCAAAGATGTAGACGTTTATCTCACTCGAGATGAGATAGATACTGCCTACAGGGAAATTAAAGAGACCTTTGGGGAAAAGAGAACCACTTGTACGAGTATCAAGAGCTGAAATGGAAAGCCAGTTCTAAGCAAAGAAGGGAAAAAAGAAAGGTGGAAGGAGTATATAGAGGGTCTATACAAGGGTGACGTGCTTGAGGACAATATTCTGGGAATGGAAGAGAATGTAGATGAAGACGAAATGGGAGATACAATACTGCGTGAAGAGTTTCACAGAGAACTGAAAGACCTGAGTCGAAACAAGGCCCCGCGAGTAGACAACATTCCATTAGAATTACTGACGGCTTTGGGAAAGCCAGTCCTAACAAAACTCTACCATCTGGTGAGCAAGATGTATGAGACAGGCGAAATACCTTTAGACTTCAAGAAGAATATAGTAATACCAATCCCAAAGAAAGCAGGTCTTGACAGATGTGAAAATTACCGAACTCTCAGTTTAATAAGTCACAGCTGCAAAATACT
Organism: Schistocerca gregaria; assembly: GCF_023897955.1. Lineage (NCBI taxonomy): Eukaryota > Metazoa > Arthropoda > Insecta > Orthoptera > Acrididae > Schistocerca > Schistocerca gregaria. The sequence continues at coordinate 924,267,027 of NC_064922.1, read as the reverse complement.
AACTCGAATTATTTACAGACGAATGTAAAAACTGACAGAAGCCGATCTCGGGGAAGATCCCCTTGGATTCCGTAGAAATTTTGGAACACGTGAAGCAATACTTACCGTACGACTAATCTTACAAGAAAGATTAAGGAAAGGCAAACCTACGTTTCTAGCATTTGTAGACTTAGAGAAAGCTTTTGACAACATTGATTGGAATACTCTCTTTCAAATTCTGAAGGTGGCAGGGGTAAAATACAGGGAGCGAAAGGCTATTTACAATTTGTACAGAAACCAGATGGCAGTTATAAGAGTCGAGGGGTATGACGGGGAAGCAGTGGTTGGGAAGGGAGTGATACAGGGTTGTAGCCTATCCCCGATGTTATTCAATCTGTATATTGAGCAAGCAGTAAAGGAAGAAGGGATCGGTTGGTAGGACATGTTCTGAGATATCGATGGATCACCAATCTAGTATTGGAGGGCAGTGTGGAGGCTAAGAGTCGTAAGGGAGACCAAGAGAAGAATACACTAAGCAGATTTAGAAGGATGTAGATCGCAGTAGGTACTGGGAGATGAAGAAGCTTGCACAGGATAGGGTAGCATGGAGAACTGCATCCAACCAGTCTCAGGACTGAAGACCACAACAACAACATGATGTTAATTAACGCCCTTTTGTCTCAATTAAATTGATATTCACTCATTAGATTTCTTTCAATTAAGGACGTTATTGTAGCCATTCTCCAATACCACATAAGTACTACTTTTTTTCGTTTCTCGTTTTCACAACCAAAGCTTAAAATGCTCTGTGTAAGTGTTTTGACGAATTTAAGTTCATTTCTTCTTTTACTATCCATTACACATCTGTTTTCATCTGTTATTGTACAGCCTACATAGCACAATACATCTACAAGCTTTAGCATTTTATTTCCTGTATTTCTGTCTGCTCTTACTTCTCTGTTAGATTTATCTATCGCCGTTACCTTTAATGTTGTTTGTATTTATTTTTAGTTTGTGATTATGTAAGTTTCTAACATATAGTTCTAGCCCTTTCCAGAATCATCTAGGATTGCTGTAATATCAATAAATGAAACATAAAATATTTCTTTTCCATTTCTTTATCCCTTTGGTGCTGCTTTTCATTGTTTATGTTGGACTCTACTAAAAGAAATCAAATAATTAGAGCGAGGACAGTATGATCGGACACCTTCTCTTATCCCAGCTTTGGTATAGATAGTGAATCAACTTTTTATCTACCCAGTTGATTTTAGTTTTATTCGATTTCCCAGACAGCATGTTCCACTCCGCTCTTTACGAGCCTTCTCTACGTCAATGCATGGTGATCACGTTTTCCTGCGCACCTCAATTCTTCTTTCTAGAATAATTGATAGTGCCATTACAGTTTACCTGCTCTTTTACTTCTTTTCCACATATGCATACTGGTCTTCTCCTAATTACGGGTTTATTTCAGTTTTCTATCTTTTCTTAACGACACTGAGTAGAATTTTTGAAGTGAGATATATAAGGAAATTATTAAGAACAATGAAGTAAATAATGACACCTTAGCCATTTCACCTTTAGATATTATTGCGATTTAGGCTATACAGTAATTTCCCAAGTCTCCGTTATTACCATAGCTCGGAAATGGCTAAAGATCTGAAATTGTAGCAGTATCCAAAAGGAAGTAAAAGACCGTCCATAGGTGAATGTGTTATCATGCAGACAAATTGTACCTGATTATGAATGTAAAAAATGCGAAAATTATCGAGCGCCAAGGAGAAGTCAAGATATTAAAAGATAACAGTGACTTGGCGGATTATGGTAAACAGAAAAAAAATTGTGTGAAAAAGTCTCAGAGTGGATGTGAGGAAGTACGGCGAAGATTTAATAAGAGAAAGACGAGAACAACGAGAATGCGAAGAATACAAAATAAGTAGAAATGTTACGTAGATAACACACTTGATCCATTCAGATAATAGATGGCACTATAAACACCAACACCAGGAAAACTGTACTTCCCCTCGAAGATTAAATATTTATGTAGAACAAAACCGCACATGATATTATAAAAACAATGACAATCTGAAGGTCACACCAGTGTGGTATATGAAGCCATTTCAGACATGAAATAATACAATATTCCAGTAGGTAGTGGAGTTTTAATAAAAATTATTCAAGCTGTAGTAATGGAAAACAGCAAGCAAAATTACTTACTGAGTCTTGCTGAAAAAAATGCAATAACCTGAAACCATTAAAGATCCAGTGGAAAAGGCAGTACCCTGAAAGTATCAAATACCTGTGTTCGTTCTACTTAACGGGGTAGGCGTTGTAATAGAAGTATTCGCATCCCCTTAATATACAAGATATTTCAAACGGCATGGAGATTGTCTTAGATTTTCACCAGGTAAGAAACAAGTTTGTTTTAGTGGTGAATGTAGGGAAATGAACCATTTACAAAACAGACAAGATGATTTCATGGTGACAACACTCTTTTCAACAGTCCTACAGGCAGTTCCCAACACCCTAACCTGGAAATCTGGTGATGGACAACATATTCTCATAACATATCTTATCTACGATATTTAGCAAATGATATTCTGTATTTTTGTCCTTTTAAGGCACATTAACCGCGAAATCGAACGAGAAAATATCCACTGAACATCATTTCTAATCAGGCTGAGGTAACTTATAATCAGCATCAGACCGAAAATAAAATGTACAGATGACTTTTTCATACAAACAGATTGTAGAATATCGTGCAATTGGAGCAGTTAACTTGGTACACAGAAAATGAATTAAATAGAAGACCAAATTTAACGTTAAATGCTTTTGGCAAATTTAAGTCATCGAAAGAATCTTTAGATATTTGTGAAATGGAAATTTCAAGCTCACTATTCATTCCAGTACCACTACCATTACCAGTCACGTATGGCTGCGAGAGTTGGCCCTCGATGCACGAACCATTAAAATACAGATGGGAATATGTTAGGATCTAGCAGGGATAGAGGTAAAAAAAACGGATCATGGAACAGATCAAAATACGCTATTATCACTCTAATACCTACGAAATCGATGTCAATAGGACACTTTGGCAGGGGAATGATATTAGACAGACTAATGAAGTACTTTAGCGGATTACTTATACGTTTATTGATGTTACATACTAAACCTGCCGTCTTTTTATTTACTGCAGGTTGTATAATACAATCTGTTTTGGTCATAAATTATAAGGCAAACCACTCATAGTATAAAAACACAGTACTGAACATATTCGTTACAGCTGGAATAATCTGTCAGTGCCTACCCCATTAAACAAAATATCAGAAATGTATTCTGAATCCGTGCAGAGATGATCTTTTTCCTTTTTTTCTGTTAAATAGGAACCTGTGATATACTGGCACTCGAAACATACCAGTTAAAAATTTCAAACTCTACATAAAACTAAACTCAATATTACAACAGTGCTAGGCACCGCTGCGGACCAGAAGTGACCCAAGACACCACATCAGACGCACTACTGACCTTTCAGTTATACTAACAAAATACTGATTTTAGTACTTTTCTTTTGTCATTAAACCTCCGTGAGTACTTTCTTCGTCGGCAAAGTCACGTTTTGATCTTGTTCTTGTCATAATTTCCAGTGACGTTACTCTCCATCGATAGCTATTGTTAAAGTTTTCTTGTCTTACTCTCCATCGATGGCTATTGTTAAAGTTTTCTTGTCTTTAATTGGCAGTGCCCCCCCCCCCCCCATGAACCATGGACCTTGCCGTTGGTGGGGAGGCTTGCGTGCCTCAGCGATACAGATGGCCGTACCGTAGGTGCAACCACAACGGAGGGGTATCTGTTGAGAGGCCAGACAAACGTGTGGTTCCTGAAGAGGGGCAGCAGCCTTTTCAGTAGTTGCAGGGGCAACAGTCTGGATGATTGACTGATCTGGCCTTGCAACATTAACCAAAGCGGCCTGGCTGTGCTGGTACTGCGAACGGCTGAAAGCAAGGGGAAACTACAGCCATAATTTTTCCCGAGGACATGCAGCTTTACTGTATGATTAAATGATGATGGCATCCTCTTGGGTAAAATATTCCGGAGGTAAAATAGTCCCCCATTCGGATCTCCGGGCGGGGACTACTCAGGAGAAAACTGGCGTTCTACGGATCGGAGCGTGGAATGTCAGATCCCTTAATCGGGCAGGTAGGTTAGAAAATTTAAAAAGGGAAATGGATAGGTTAAAGTTAGATATAGTGGGAATTAGTGAAGTTCGGTGGCAGGAGGAACAAGACTTCTGGTCAGGTGATTACAGGGTTATAAACACAAAATCAATTAGGGGTAATGCAGGAGTAGGTTTAATAATGAATAGGAAAATAGGAATGCGGGTAAGCTACTACAAACAGCATAGTGAACGCATTATTGTGGCCAAGATAGATACGAAGCCCACACCTACTACAGTAGTACAAGTTTATATGGCAACTAGCTCTGCAGATGACGAAGAAATTGAAGAAATGTACGATGAAATAAAAGAAATTATTCAGATAGTGAAGGGAGACGAAAATTTAATAGTAATGGGTGACTGGAATTCGAGTGTAGGAAAAGGGAGAGAAGGAAACATAGTAGGTGAATATGGATTGGGGCTAAGAAATGAAAGAGGAAGCCGCCTAGTAGAATTTTGTACAGAGCACAACTTAGTCATAGGTAACACTTGGTTTAAGAATCATGAAAGAAGGTTGTATACGTGGAAGAACCCTGGAGATACTAAAAGGTATCAGATCGATTATATAATGGTAAGAAAGAGATTTAGGAACCAGGTTTTAAGTTGTAAGACATTTCCAGGGGCAGATGTGGACTCTGACCACAATCTATTGGTTATTACCTGTAGATTAAAACTGAAGAAACTGCAAAAATGTGGGAAATTAAGGAGATGGGACCTGGATAAACTGAAAGAACCAGAGGTTGTACAGAGTTTCAGGGAGAGCATAAGGGAACAATTGACAGGAATAGAGGAAAGAAATACAGTAGAAGAAGAATGGGTAGCTCTGAGGGATGTAGTAGTGAAGGCAGCAGAGGATAAAGTAGGTAAAAAGACGAGGGCTGCTAGAAATCCTTGGGTAACAGAAGAAATATTGAATTTAATTGATGAAAGGAGAAAATATAAAAATGCAGTAAATGAAGCAGGCAAAAAGGAATACAAACGTCTCAAAAATGAGATCGAGAGGAAGTGCAAAATGGCTAAACAGGGATGGCTAGAGGATAAATGTAAGGATGTAGAGGCTTATCTCACTAGGGGTAAGATAGATACTGCCTACAGGAAAATTAAAGAGACCTTTGGAGAGAAGAGAACCACGTGTATGAATATCAAGAGCTCCAATGGCAACCCAGTTCTAAGCAAAGAAGGGAAGGCAGAAAGGTGGAAGGAGTATATAGAAGGTTTATACAAGGGTGATGTACTTGAGGACAATATTATGGAAATGGAAGAGGATGTAGATGAAGACGAAATGGGTGATACGATATTGCGTGAAGAGTTTGACAGAGCACTGAAAGACCTGAGTCGGAACAAGGCCCCCGGAGTAGACAACATTCCATTAGAACTACTGACGGCCTTGGGAGAGCCAGTCATGACAAAACTCTACCAGCTGGTGAGCAAGATGTATGAGACAGGCCAAATACCCTCAGACTTCAAGTAGAATATAATAATTCGAATCCCAAAGAAAGCAGGTGCTGATAGATGTGAAAATTACCGAACTATCAGTTTAATAACTCACAGCTGCAAAATACTAAAGCGAATTCTTTACAGACGAATGGAAAAACTGGTAGATGCGGACCTCGGGAATGATCAGTTTGGATTCCGTCGAAATGTTGGAACACGTGAGGCAATACTGACCTTACGACTTATCTTAGAAGAAAGATTAAGAAAAGGCAAACCTACGTTTCTAGCATTTGTAGACTTAGAGAAAGCTTTTGACAATGTTGACTGGAATACTCTTTTTCAAATTCTAAAGGTGGCAGGGGTAAAATACAGGGAGCGAAAGGCTATTTACAATTTGTACAGAAACCAGATGGCAGTAATAAGAGTCGAGGGGCATGAAAGGGAAGCAGTGGTTGGGAAAGGAGTGAGACAGGGTTGTAGCCTCTCCCCGATGTTATTCAATCTGTATATTGAGCAAGCAGTAAAGGAAACAAAAGAAAAATTTGGAGTAGGTATTAAAATTCATGGAGACGAAGTAAAAACTTTGAGCTTCGCCGATGACATTGTAATTCTGTCAGAGACGGCAAAGGACTTGGAAGAGCAGTTGAACGGAATGGACAGTGTCTTGAAAGGAGGATATAAGATGAACATCAACAAAAGCAAAACGAGGATAATGGAATGTAGTCAAATTAAATCGGGTGATGCTGAGGGAATTAGATTAGGAAATGAGACACTTAAAGTAGTAAAGGAGTTTTGCTATTCAGGAAGTAAAATAACTGATGATGGTCGAAGTAGAGAGGATATAAAATGTAGACTGGCAATGGCAAGGAAAGCGTTTCTGAAGAAGAGAAATTTGTTAACATCGAATATAGATTTAAGTGTCAGGAAGTCATTTCTGAAAATATTTGTTTGGAGTGTAGCCATGTATGGAAGTGAAACATGGACGATAACTAGTTTGGACAAGAAGAGAATAGAAGCTTTCGAAATGTGGTGCTACAGAAGAATACTGAAGATAAGGTGGATAGATCACGTAACTAATGAGGAGGTATTGAATAGGATTGGGGAGAAGAGAAGTTTGTGGCACAACTTGACTAGAAGAAGGGATCGGTTGGTAGGACATGTTTTGAGGCATCAAGGGATCACAAATTTAGCATTGGAGGGCAGTGTGGAGGGTACAAATCGTAGAGGGAGACCGAGAGATGAGTACACTAAGCAGATTCAGAAGGATGTAGGTTGCAGCAGGTACTGGGAGATGAAGAAGCTTGCACAGGATAGAGTAGCATGGAGAGCTGCATCAAACCAGTCTCAGGACTGAAGACCACAACAACAACAACAATTGGCAGTGGATTGTTTTGACTGCTACTGACTTTCCAGTTTTGAAGGAGATTTCTTGTATTATGTTATTTACGTAGTTTGACTTTGGGTAATTATTCATGAGAGTACCAAGCACCTAGCAGTTGCCCTCGTTACAGACTTTGACACGCAGACGCACTATCAGATATTTCGTGCAATGTACGTCTCAATTCAGTACATTTGTCACTTTCAAACAAAGTATGTTCAGGGCTAGCTTTAGAGAGATACTGAATGACTTGGGCGATGACCTAACGAAGCACAGCGAACATAGTGAGAAGTCTCGGTACATCCATCCTTGCCAAATATGAGGAGAGGATCACGTTCGATTGTAATATTACAAATGTCAACTGTACCGTCAGCTGTAATTTCATCATCAGTATGTTGGCTACCGGTTTCGACGATATACTTTATCATCATCAGCCCCAAAAAGTAATATGCAAATAGCTACATTAGCAACAGAGTGATATCAATAGTAAAATAGAATCTAGAATTAAAGTACGTAATACGTACTGGCTAACACTTAAGCCAAGGCCCAAGGGCAGAGCGCGCCGACAGACTTTTGTGTCCGTGTAGAAGCGCGACTTGCAACATTTCGTGAAACACCCGTACTTTCTCTAGTGAAAACACTGGGATGGTTTGGAGTTTATCTTCGTAGTCTTCTTTGTAGTTCTGGTGAAATGCTCTCTTTCACACGCGGCAACTAATATGCTCTCTTCCTGTAATGAGCATTTTGCAGCATCATTTTAATTTGTTTGTTCCCTTCGTCTCGTACGGCTGTTAGAATTCCGACCATTTTCCATTTCCTAAATAAAGTACAAAGGCTCAAATGGCTCTGAGCACTATGCGACCTAACTTCTGAGGTCATCAGTCGCCTAGAACTTAGAACTAATTAAACCTCACTAACCTAATGACATCACAATCATCCATGCCCGAGGCAGGATTCGAAACTGCGACCGTAGCGGTCGCTCGGTTCCAGACTGAGGCGCCTAGAACGCACGGCCACAGCGGCCGGCAACTGTCCAAATCATACATCATATTTATACGTGACTGTGACATGCATTCATAGAATTATGTAAATGACAATCTTTCACAATTGCCATATATATATATATATATATATATATATATATATATATATATATATAGAGAGAGAGAGAGAGAGAGAGAGAGAGAGAGAGAGAGAGAGAGAGAGTGTTTCAAAAATGACCGGTATATTTGAAACAGCAATAAAAACTAAACGAGCAGCGATAGAAATAGACCGTTTGTTGCAAAATGCTTGGGACAACACGACATTTTCAGGCGAACAAACTTTCGAAATTACAGTAGTTACAATGTTCAACGACAGATGGCGCTGCAAGTGATGTGAAAGATATAGAAGACAACGCAGTCTGTGGGTGCGCAATTCTGTACGTTGTCTTTCTGGTGTAAGCGTGTGCTGTTCACAATGTGCAAGTGTGTTGTGGACAACATGGTTTATTCCTTAGAACAGAGGATTTTTCTGGTGTTGGAATTCCACCGCCTAGAACACAGTGTTGTTGCAACAAGACGAAGTTATCAACGGGGGTTTAATGTAACCAAAGGACCGAAAAGCGATACAGTAAAGAATCTGTTGGAAAAATTTCAACGGACTGGGAACGTGACGGATGAACGTGCTGGAAAGGTAGGGCGACCAAGTACGGCAACCACAGAGGGCGACGCGCAGCTAGTGCAGCAGGTGATCCAACAGCGGCCTCGGGTTTCCGTTCGCCGTGTTGCAGCTGCGGTCCAAATGACGCCAACGTCCACGTATCGTCTCATGCGCCAGAGTTTACACCTCTATCCATACAAAATTCAAACGCGGCAACCCCTCAGCGCCGCTACCATTGCTGCACGAGAGACATTCGCTAACGATATAGTGCACAGGATTGATGACGGCGATATGCATGTGGGCAGCATTTGGTTTACTGACGAAGCTTATTTTTACCTGGACGGCTTCCTCAATAAACAGAACTGGCGCATATGGGGAACCGAAAAGCCCCATGTTGCAGTCCCATCGTCCCTACATCCTCAAAAAGTACTGGTCTGGGCCGCCATTTCTTCCAAAGGAATCATTGCCCATTTTTCACATCCGAAACGAATACTGCATCACGCTATCTGGACATTCTTCGTGAATTTGTGGCGGTACAAACTGCCTTAGACGACACTGCGAACACCTCGTGGTTTATGCAAGATGGTGTCCGGCCACATCGCACGGCCGACGTCTTTAATTTCCTGAATGAATATTTCGATGATCGTGTGATTGCTTTGGGCTATCCGAAACATACAGGAGGCGGCGTGGATTGACCTCCCTATTCGACAGACATGAACCCCTGTGACCTCTTTCTGTAGGGACACTTGAAAGACCAGGTGTACCGCCAGAATCCAGAAACAATTGAACAGCTGAAGCAGTACATCTGATCTGCATGTGAAGCCATTCCGCCAGACACGTTGTCAAAGGTTTCGGGTAATTTCATTCAGAGACTACGCCATATTATTGCTACGCATGGTGGATATGTGGAAAATATCGTACTATAGAGTTTCCCAGACCGCAGCGCCATCTGATGTTGACAATTCTAACTACTGTAATTTCGAAAGTTTGTCTGCCTGAAAATGTACTGTTGTCCCAAGCATATTGCAACAAACGGTGTATTTCTATCGCTGCTCGTTTAGTTTGTATTGCCGTTTCAAATATACTGGTCATTTTTGAAACACCCTGTATATGTGTGTGTGTGTGTGTGAAATCTTAAATAGTAATATAAAATAGATAATGTATATTTCTTGACCTGTCAGTTCCATGTCAAACATTGTCAAGCCTTCTCAGTGGCTAGAATTTAACAGCAGTAGGGTACGTGACAAGCTGTGTACTATTTTATAGGAAATATTTCAGATACTGTTGTATTAACTGACACATATAATTACTGTAGAAGTGCATAGCGTAACTACACTAATATTACTGCTGTATATTTTTGAGAAATACAGTTGCTTATTCCTCTGTATCAGACGGCAGTGATCATGGGTTACAAATCCGAAAACCGGTTCATTTGTAGTGCAGCTAATTTTGTAGTAAAGGTGTCTTTTAATATATATCTGAACGCCAACAAACCGGACCCCTTCCTCCCACTACCAGTGTAAGGTTTTGAGGTCAGATTAACAGCTGTGAAAGCTGTAAATATTTTCGTTTTAATATTGCAATTGTATCACACAGTTTACAATGTGACAATGTTATGACAGTTGTCAAATGTATGCATATCGTCCTCACACAGTTAAATAATCCTAAACATAACTGTGGCCAATTTTAACTACTAGTTTCTTTGCAAAATTATTTTTACGACTACTTCATGATGTTGGCCAGTACTACGATAAATCATCCGATTCCGATTCAAAGTGCAGCCTTATTTAGGATGACAACCAAGTCTACAGAGGCTGGTTAGTTTTGTGATAAGTTGAGCAAAAGTTTACCCAAGGTCGCTTGAGTTTACAATGGACGCTAGGTGGTGAAGTAACAATTTTACACATCTGCTCGCTTTATTTACCTTAGCTGCAGGGGGACTGATGACCTTCGCTGTTTAGTCCCCCTTAAACATCCCAACAACCACCACCACCACCTTAGCTGCAATGAGGTGTCGTTGCATTGATTTCTGAAATTCCTATAAAATCTAATTAAGACTTTGGTGATTTTTCCAGCAGAATCTCTCCCTACATTTCTCGTTATCCGAGAAAACATGTACTCATCCCTAGTCTTGGAATACGATGATACGCACTCACATGGCTGAAGTAGCGTGCGTATTAAAATGACCTCTCAGTCCTCACAAGAACAATTAACTAACTGGCTGGTTCATTTTACCACAGTTGGAGCTCAACGACGCTACAGCTAATATCTATCTGAATGTCAGGAGCAGTGAACGCAGTGTTCACACAAATTTCTCCTCTGCGTCATATAGATCTTTGTTGTTGTTGTTGTGGTCTTCAGTCCTGAGACTGGTTTGATGCAGCTCTCCATGCTACTCTATCCTGTGCAAGCTTCTTCATCTCCCAGTACCTACTGCAACCTACATCCTTCTGAATCTGCTTAGTGTATTCATCTCTCGGTCTCCCTCTACGATTTTTACCCTCCACACTGCCCTCCAACGCTAAATTTGCGATCCTCTGACGCCTCAAAACATGTCCTACCAATCGATCCCTTCTTCTAGTCAAGTTGTGCCACAAACTTCTCTTCTCCCCAATCCTGTTCAATACCTCCTCATTAGTTACGTGATCTATCCATCTTATCTTCAGTATTCTTCTGTAGCACCACATTTCGAAAGCTTCTATTCTCTTCTTGTCCAAACTAGTTATCGTCCATGTTTCACTTCCATACATGGCTACACTCCAAACAAATGTTTTCAGAAATGACTTCCTGACACTTAAATCTATATTCGATGTTAACAAATTTCTCTTCTTCAGAAACGCTTTCCTTGCCATTGCCAGTCTACATTTTATATCCTCTCTACTTCGACCATCATCAGTTATTTTACTTCCTAAATAGCAAAACTCCTTTACTACTTTAAGTGTCTCATTTCCTAATCTAATTCCCTCAGCATCACCCGATTTAATTGGACTACATTCCATTATCCTCGTTTTGCTTTTGTTGATGTTCATCTTATATCCTCCTTTCAAGACACTGTCCATTCCGTTCAACTGCTCTTCCAAGTCCTTTGCCGTCTCTGACAGAATTACAATGTCATCGGCGAACCTCAAAGTTTTTACTTCGTCTCCATGAATTTTAATACCTACTCCAAATTTTTCTTTTGTTTCCTTTACTGCTTGCTCAATATACAGATTGAATAACATCGGGGAGAGGCTACAACCCTGTCTCACTCCTTTCCTAACCACTGCTTCCCTTTCATGCCCCTCGACTCTTATGACTGCCATCTTGTTTCTGTACAAATTGTAAATAGCCATTCGCTCCCTGTATTTTACCCCTGCCACCTTTAGAATTTGAAAAAGAGTATTCCAGTCAACATTGTCAAAAGCTTTCTCTAAGTCTACAAATGCTAGAAACGTAGGTTTGCCTTTTCTTAATCTTTCTTCTAAGATAAGTCGTAAGGTCAGTATTGCCTCACGTGTTCCAACATTTCGACGGAATCCAAACTGATCCTCCCCGAGGTCCGCATCTACCAGTTTTTCCATTCGTCTGTAAAGAATTCGCGTTAGTATTTTGCAGCTGTGACTTATTAAACTGATAGTTCGGTAATTTTCACATCTGTCAGCGCCTGCTTTCTTTGGGATTGGAATTATTATATTCTTCTTGAAGTCTGAGGGTATTTCGCCTGTCTCATACATCTTGCTCACCAGCTGGTAGAGTTTTGTCATGACTGGCTCTCCCAAGGCCGTCAGTAGTTCTAATGGAATGTTGTCTACTCCGGGGGCCTTGTTTCGACTCAGGTCTTTCAGTGCTCTGTCAAACTCTTCACGCAGTATTGTATCACCCATTTCGTCTTCATCTACATCCTCTTCCATTTCCATAATATTGTCCTCAAGTACATCACCCTGGTATAAACCTTCTATATACTCCTTCCACCTATCTGCCTTCCCTTCTTTGCTTAGAACTGGGTTGCCATCTGAGCTCTTGATATTCATACAAGTGGTTCTCTTCTCTCCATAGGTCTCTTTAATTTTCCTGTAGGCAGTATCTATCTTACCCCTAGTGATAGATCTTTATGAACCCCATTCTGCACCTGACGCCAGGTCAGAGAAGAGTCCCCGAAAATTTTGCTCTTGCCTTCCTCATAGTCGAAATGTCTCCCCCATGGGTTCTTTCATTCTCCACGTCGCAGCTTTTTTCGACCAATGGGAGCGTTCCTCTTACATTGCTTAATCTCTCTCTGCCAATCACAAGAGCCCTACCATTAAAATGCATCGAAATCTCGCCATTTTACTCCTTCCTAGTTCGTTTCCGTCAATCGGAAATTTTGTGCGCACTCCAGGATCCTAAAATTTACATGCGTACATCACATGTGCACCACTCGCTGTTCACATAGTCAACTGCGTCACTGGTTTTATTCGTATCCGTTTGGAATTCCAAAACGCAGTTTTCTAAAGCTTCTTTCTGTCCTACTTCTGGTGGCCTGTTACTTGCTCTGCAGTATGCGTCACCTGTCTGGACGCTGACGCCCCCTAAGAGCTCTGCATCCGCCTGCTCCCGCTTCCACACAAAACATTTCCTCTCACGGCTTGTTTCACCTTCTGCTGATTGATATGCGTTATATAGGAGCAGTGTGTTAATGCCGTCGATTGAGTGTCATCCCTTTTGCATTACATGCGTATAGGAAAATCTGCTCATTACTACCAAAGTAACATAGGTATCATATCAACCTTCTCATTGTGATGTGTAAAACCCTTATATAAGGTGCGAAATCGATCATCATTTATTCTGCCACCTTACACCAGAAAACCGGCTACGTTCTTGCCCGTTCTTTCCTTCAGTACTAAATTTGCTGTTCCTTCACATATGAAAACCTATTACATAAATGCACAATTAAATATTTCTTTCTTTGGCGATATGATGACACCTCCCTGTTGGCAGACAAATTAGAATACAATCATCAAGGTAACAAACTCCTCTACGATATACAAAATAGGTTGTCTTTTATGTCACGTTTATGTATAAATACACGAGAGTTGTGGCTGTTGGAGCCACTGTTCCAAAGATATTGCGAATAAGCCATTTCACAGTAGAACATCGTTATTGCTATATAACTTGAGGACATTATATAAATCCGTTTCCCAAGTCAGCCATCCTTATGCACAGGTAAATAGAAGAAAAGGACGATCACTACTCGCCTTCTAATGTAAATATCGCTGAATTACACATATTGTCGAAATCTTACTCACTTCGAATTAAAATTAATTATGGTCTGACATATAAATAAACAAATAACCCCAAAAGTAAGGTATGTGCTCTTATAAAAGGAAAAAAATATTTTTATAGGTTTGCATCTTCATTACAGTCTGAAGAAAATAATAAAACACGTGTTAAAAGAAGAAAAACTACTAAACCAAAGGGAATGATTTAAAATAATTAATTGGAGTTATTTTAAATGGCTTAAATCAATATTTAATACATAGTTCAGTCACACAAATCGTTATGAGAATATCTTACATATGTTTTTCTACACGATCGCAACAGGTGGATGATAAACTGAGTTAACAGTTGAATTAAAAATATGATAATGTAGTATGACGAAGTGATTATCTTACACTGTCTGTGTAATATAGAATTGGAGTATTCATTGAAGATTGGTTAGTTCTCTAAACGATGCAACAATTTCTTTTACGAAGAAGCTTTTTTGCTGTAATTGAAATTTGCCACTAATTAACTTTAATAATGTTAATTTTTATCACATATATAAGTACCACAGAACCATATTTGCTAACTATAGCAAAAGTCGTAGCGCCCCTTCTCTTGCCGTGACATTTTGAAATCTTCAGCTTTCAAAGGAAGAGGACAGTGTACTTGCATTAACGTTGGTCCAGTCTTTCTTCCACTGTCCGTTATATTTCCTTGAGAAGAATTATCTCTCAACCTTTTTGACACTGGTAGGAACGCAAACACTGTACACAGAAAATATGTCGTTTGTTTGGACAGAAGTACTTGTCACACGCACCTTCCATCAACATAGATTTTATAGGGAGGAGCGATTTTTCGTGATGACACCATTTCTCGCACAATAATGTGTCCCCTGCTTTCAGTTCGGTTAGCGATACCGTATCCTCAAAGTAAACTTTCAGTTCGTATAGCTTAACTAAATTTTCAATTACTTCTCCTGATCTTCAATGAGTCCATTTATTGGTGGAAAAAGTACTGCTCCTCCACAAAAATTTCAGAAGGGCCATGTGGATGATTCTTTCTTTCAGTTTGTTTCATTTCATAGGTACATCGATAACAGATTTAGAGAATTCTTTATCTAAGTGATACATGATTCCTTAATCGTACCACATTTGCACAGTCTATCGTAAATACCATAAAAGAGGAAGGGAGTGGAATCATGGTTGGTAGTCACACTTTATAATGAAGACACATTATTGGCACTTCAACTTTTACAAAAATAATTTGAGAATTACAAATTTTGGACGAGCCGCTAGGTAAAACCTTGTAAATACAATTACAAACAGAACGTACTCAGTACTCTAACAAACAGTTCCAAATTAAGAAAGGGGGTTACTGACAAACTTGAGAACTTCAAACTCCCATATAGGACTTCCCTCTAAATAGATACAATGAAACAGTTACAAAACAGTTGAGCACTAGTGCCAAACCATGATGCCATTACATAACATGATAGAATCAATTAATTAAAAAAACTACAACAGAGACACTGATCTTAAAAAATAAATGGTTACGTACTCAGACGTGTTAATAAGAAATTACTAGAAAAAGCAGCACAAGGAACTCAGCGGATGCTATACAGTTTAAAGTTTAGCCAGTTTCCTGTCCGTAATATTTAAGAAAACAAGTTCATATACAAACATGTTACATACAATATATATATATATATATATATATATATATATATATATATATATATATATATATATACCAGCTTAACCCGCCTTCACGGAAGTAGATAAAAACTAAACTTTGCAAGGCGATATGTGAACACCTCCGGTAGTGGCCAGGTTCTTAAACACTGCCAGGCCTAGACCTCGAATGACATTTCACTCCCCGCCAAGGCGGTAGCACAAATAAAAGTTTCAGCCCGAATCACGAAGACATTCCAATAACTCTGAAACATAGGAACAGTGGGCGGAACCTTTGACTCGCACATGAACTACTGTATTAATATAGTGCAGGCTTTAAAAACAGCAACATAAAATCATTTGATGGCAAGAGACACGAAAAAACATCCTAGAAAATTTTCAAATAACGGCCACCGTTTAATTAGGCAAAAAAAGTCTCCCATAATAATAATAAAGTTTAAAATCTGTAAGTGCGTCTGTGAACAAACAGTTACGACTGACTCCGTATCAGGCACACAATACGAGGGAGCTGTTTACACAGCTACACCGCTTCCCTTCAAATATTGTTCCCAGTGCAGTCACAGAACTTGTATCTCTAAGTTGCCCATGTCGGCAAAACGCCCAACCAACATTACACCACAACGTGTAACGCTCGTCACACTCGTTTGGCAGCCGTTAACACTCGTCTCTCCCGCGAATGACACGAGATCAAGAGGGTCCCGTCGAAGGCCAACAACTGACTCGCTTCGCCTGCCAAGCCGCAAGATACGACACACGAAAGGCAAAGATAGCTTACCTCAACCACAATCGGTCTCAACGATACATGAACAAAATACGACTGTCGCCAGTTGGCTTATGAAATCATTTTTCCTGCTGCACTTAGCACCATCGAGTCAACTGAAAATTTTCTTGTTTACTTCTGTGAATTGCAGGAATAGTACTTAAAACGCATGGGTGATAGGTGGTTACAAGGCCAACGGCCTTGCAGCAGTCATAACACCGGTTTCCGTCAGATCAGCGAAATTAAGCGCTTTCGAGCTGGGCTAGCTCTTGGATGGGTGACCATCCGGTCTACCGAGCGCTGTTGGCAAGCTGGGTGCTAACTGAGGAGCTACTTGACTGAGAAGTAGCAGCTCCGCTCTCGGAAACTGATATACGGCCGGGACAGCGGTGCGCTGACCACATGCCTGTGGGCTGAAGATGACACGGTGGCCAGTCGGTACCTTTGGGCCTTCATGCCTTGTGCGGGAGGAGTTTTTAGTTTAGGTGGTTACCAACAAATTTGAAAAAGTAACATATTTGCAATGTACCCCCAATCAAATTCACTTTGGGTATAGTTATTATTAAATGGTTCAAATGGCTCTGAGCACTATGGGACATAACATATTAGGTCATCAGTCCCCTAGAACGTAGAACTACTTAAACCTAACTAACCTAAGGACATCACATACATGCCCGAGGCAGGATTCGAACCTGCGACCGTAGCAGTCCCGCAGTTCCGGACTGCAACGCCTAGAACCACACGGCCACCACGGCCGGCAGTTATTGTTAAAGCCAGGATCTCCATGCAAATGCATCTTTTGTATATGTCGGTTCCACTTCTTCAACTATGGTATTGTTCACTTCATGGCTTCCAGTACCAAATAAACATAGTTCCTCCATGCAGGTAAGCATATTTTGACCATATAGGAAATAAATTCATGTATACTACACAAAGTTTTATACTTCATTTGACATATTTTACACTTAAATCTTGAGTATTAATCGCTTATTTTCTACTTTTATTGCACAATATTACGCTGCTGTGCATCACAATGGAATTTCTGAAATTTGTTCCATAAAATGTGATGTTTCCATTAAGAAGGATAAAGTGATTTATTGATTCAGAAATGGCTCTGGGCACTATGGGACTTAACTACTGTGGTCATCAGTCCCCTTAACCCTAACTAACCTAAGAACATCACACACATGCATGCCCGAGGCAGGATTCGAACCTGCGACCGTAGCAGTCGCACGGTTCCGGACGGCGCGCGTAGAACCGCTAGACCACCGTGGCCGGCGTGATTTATTGACAATGATCTCAGAGATTCACGGTGCTGGCGGTGCATTGGGGGGAGGGGGGGGGGGTCGATTGGGGGAGAAGTTGGCTCAGAATTATTCAAGCAGTCCGTTGAAAACAATCGTGTGGAGGCGATCGAACTGTAGAATGAGCTGCCATCACATATCCGTTCTGCTCTCCACAACAGATCCCTCCTCATCGTTGCGTATCGGAAGTAGTTTACGTAACTGAGTACAGACCACGTGCCCAATAGATTGGGCAATATTTTGATTTCAGACCTCATTCTTTGCGATTTAACGTTGCATCTGAAGGAATACTTTTAGTAACGTATGAAGGTGATAAAGTTAATAAATCGTGATCATATTTAAAGAATAATTTTGCAGTTCATAGCGCGAGATCTCAAAACATCGTTGCATGTCTACTACTCATCTCGTTCATTTCACCTGCGGCAATGAGTTGAAGTATCCCAACTAACGACGTAGAGTACATGTACTCCTGTAGGCTTGCACGGTGCCACTGTATTCAGTAATTCGTGCCGCTCTGGAATATTTTTCTGCTAATGGCATCAAACAGCGAACTGGTGCACCGCTTCGGCGAGGCCGGGAAACCGCACCTCTGGGACAGCGGTCGCAGTACGTGGCGGAATTTTCGGAATGAAGTGTGGGCTGGATGTGTGGCGTCCGGGACAGGAGACGCCAGCGCCGCGCTGCGGTGTCCGGCGTAATTAGAGCCCTGGCGTAGGCCGATGCCCCTAAGCGCCATGAATCAATGGCCCCGCCACGTCTCACCCGCTCCGCTCTGCAGTCCAGCTGACGACCGGTGCGCCGGTGACGTCACCGGGAGCTGCTCCTAGCTGATTTCCCCTTCACATGCTGCACCGTGCACTCTATTCATCGATATATACATACACATTCCTCAACTACTGTACTGTAGGGTCGCCACACGTCCCGTTATTATACGAGATCGCCCCTTATTTAGCTTCAGGGGGGGTAGGACGTCAAACGGGCCGACTTGGAGCAGGAGAGACACCACAGAACATTTTAATTTCCACTGTCTATCCTTTTACAACTACATTCATAAAACTTTGTCAGCATGATCAGGAAGGATTCTGGATTCACACTCGTAGCAGCGGAAGTTCAAAAACATAAGAAAATATTTTTTTTTACCTGTGAAATTTCTTCATTATTTCACTTACTATTGGCTGCATTTGTTACTATAGGTATACTTAAATTCATAAGTAAGAGAGACTGTTCGATGAATTTTGCACAGCATACAACCCATACTTACATGTGTCTTAAACTCTAGAATCTATTTAATTTATGAAAAAATGAATGAGCTGCTACGTTTTAAACTTTACGTTTAGAAAAAAATCAAATTTTACAGTTAATTACCTTAGTTTTTACCACAGTTTTTAATAGATTAGGAAACTTCTAGAGTTTCATACACCTGTGAGTATGGTTTGTATGCTGTGTAAAATTCGTCAAAGAATCTCTCTTATTTGTGAAGAACAATGTACCTATAGCAACAAATGCAGCCAACACTAAGTTAAAAAAAGATGTAATATAATACCGAAAAAAAATATTTTGTTATGTTTTTGCACTTCCACTGCTAAGAGTGTGAATCCTGAATCCCTCCTGGTCATACTGCTAAAGTCTTATGAATTTATTTGTAAAAGTATAGGCAGTGCAAATTAAAATGACCTGTGGTGCCTCTCCATCTCGAAGTCGGCCCGTTTGACGTCCTATCCCCCTCAAGTGTCCCGTTGTCCCGACAAAAAAAAGGTACTGGAAACATCCTGGCCCACTTTCATTAACCGCCCTGTTGAAGTACCGTCTTTTTAAGCGGCATGTAGCGTAACCAAATAGAGAACGATTGTGGTCTTACCAAAACAATGAAGAAAATGAACTCTTTGAATAAAACAAACTTAACGAGGCATGATTTCTGAAAATGTTATGCTTCCACATGGCTAGCGGTTTGGCACTTCTGCTTTTTTGTGCTTTGCGTATTGCCTCGGGCCGCTGCACTGTGGTTTTAGGCCGTTAGATTCTCTGGTTAGGTTACTTGATGTGATATTTTGAATCTTTTTACATAAATGACAAAAACAAGGTATGTATTTATTGTTGAAGCTAAGGCAGAGTGTCCATTTCCGAAATTAGAACACCACAGCTACAAATTATTTTGCACCATGGAGGTAGATCAGCTGTGTGACACAATAATAGGAAGAAACACAGGCTAGCTGTCTCAGGTGTTTGGCGCAAAACTTCGTCACAAAGTACGATGTCTCTTATTACGAAATGTGCAAATAGTGACATGATAAACGATGAAGTAAAGGGTCTTTCTGTTGAAGAAGGCTTGCTAGCTTCTCATGCAATTAAACGTAAGCATCCCCCGATATCAATGGACTGCAGTACTGCCAGGACAAGTGTAAGGTGTCAGGCAAATCCAACACCTTCCATGAAAACCCTGACATGATAAGCAAATCCAGTAGTATGTCACAAAGCTCCGAATAAAACGTGACATTAAATTAACCAAAGTAATACGAGTGACTAGTGAGCAAATGGAATACCACAGACTAACACAAGAATGCCTAAATGCATGTCGTACCTTCCCACCGTGAGGCAGACGCAGTTCCGAGGGGAGGAACGAGAACAGAAGCCGAGAGCAGAACCGTGTTAAGCTGGAAGGCCCTACGATAAGGGAAGGGCTGGGCACCCACGCCGCGAGCCTACCTGTACGAGTACACAACCCTCACGTTTTAGCGTGAGACTGTATCGCGTCTCAGGTACGTCAAGGACAACCCCCAGCCCATGTTAAAAGCTAGAGCCCTCCAGAAAAAAAGTATAGATCTTACGATAACACAAAAAGGGCCACTACCAACCGCAAGTTTTAGCGTGAGACTTTTTCGCGTGTCTGTTACATTAGGACAATCCTGCAGCCCATGTTAAAAGATAGAGCCCTCCAGAAGAACAGTATAGATCTCACGATAACGCTAAAAGGACCACACCAGCTGCAGGTTTTAGCGTGGGACTTTTTGGCGTCTCTGTTACGTTGCAAACTTTAAAACCCATTGCCCCACCACGAAAAGTATAACGTTTCTCATTGGATAGACAGAATTTTTGTAGGCGGAGCTTAAGGTTAACATTGAGACCCTGATTGGTCAGATGAAAACATAGCCAGATAGTTTTTTTAAACTAACTTCGGTAAATGGTAGTAAGGAGAAGTTAGGAGAGTTGGTTCCGAGACGGCGAGCTGGATGGCTGCTGCGCCGGCCGCTGCCGCCCTGACGCTACTTGAACACCGACAAGGTAATGAACGCACGGGATGACGCATTTTTGAGCGCATAAGGCTTCACTCAGAACTGCAGAAGTCTCATCTGTTACACCCCCTTTTTGCGTAATACTAGTGTCGATCGTTAATTAAAACTCATGGTGTTCACATTTGCCACTTGAAGTGAAAATCTGAAACGCGATAATTTTTCTATTTTATATAGTTATTGAGAAGCCACATCAGCCACTGTAATTTACGACAAGTTAAAAAAGTAATTAAAGATAATTGAGGGTCACTGTAGACCATTTTTATAGTTTTCTCTTTTGTGAAACCTAAATTAAACCTAGATTATAGATGTGATATGGCATAGGTCATCCTTCGATCGATTGTAGAACTTGGAAACCCATTCAGGGAATATTCGTTCACATATTTGTTGAACGCAGTTGGTTTTTACCATCCTGTATTAAAACATTTCCTTGATCAATAGTGCAATTTATAAATGATGTTTTGTGAGTAGAATAAAGTTACCAATGGTAAACTTAACTTATTTTTCGACGTTATTTTACCAGCTAACTAAAAATAGGAAAGCCTTGAACCCTTTCCACTAAATTTAGTTAGTATTAAGATTCTTTTACAGGGAGTGCAGTGGAGCTGACGCTGAGATCATTAAGCATTTGATTATATCATCGCTAGTCTCACTGAACTCTTCTGAATTCTACATGTCATGTGTGGTCTGGGTCTCCTTACCAGCAACAGGTCCCAGGTTCAAACTAGTTCCCTAAAAAACACGCTCAGAGCGTCGTTGAGCGAAAGTGGTAGGGAGACACGATATAGTACAATCAGACACCACCATGAATGTTTAGACAAGGATACTGCGTGAGAGGAAATTTACTTGTTACAGAACTTTTTCGAGAAGTTAACCATGTTAAAAATGTAGATGAGGTGAAATAAAACTTTAATTAAGATCTGTTAAGCTTTTTCGTCAAAAATAATCTATTATTTTCAACTTTCATGCATGTCAGATACCTGCCAGAAAAATTTGGAGCTTATAACTGCGTTTGTGGTAACTGGCACTAATAAAGCTGTAGAAAATGTGTTCCTGTCACAAATGGAGTTATAAAAAGAATCGGTTTATTGTGGGAACGTCGAAGTAAATAATTATAACTAAAATTCATTTTCAGTGTACTTAATGTGCTGATTTTTGTAAAATTCGATTTGAAAACATTCGACTTCGACTACTTAGTAAAAAATGGTTTAACACAAAATACCCAACGTGGAAATTACAGGGAAATTGAGACTGAGAAATAAGTAACGTATGTCAATAACAATAATTGTCTGTACTAGTTAAAGATCTCGTTATGTTAAAATGATATACTGTGGTAGCTTGTGACGACAATGATAAATCAGTAAAGTTACGTATTTTGATGTTTTTTAGGGCGAGTCTTAACAAAAACGTACGACGACGTATGTAGTTGTAGCGTAAACCATTTTAACATCAATCTTCTATAGATAAACAGTATTACCGAAAGTTTCCAGACCATGTTGATTCATTTTAACATCTAAATTGTGTCCCATATATTGATTTTTAAAATCTGGTAACACTACTGTACAGTGTCTGCTAGAGACGGCCTTAGACTAACATTGTCGACTTTCTTACTCATTTCACTGTTGCACTGCAGAAGGTAGAATCGCTACATATCCCTGTGTACGTCATAGTCTCTCTTAATTTCGTCCTGCGAGGGCTATTCGAAAATTTATCTCTGACTGGCTATTAAAAATACAAACATTTGTAGCTTCATGGCGCTTGCGCGGTTACAAAAGAATACATTGAAGTTCATTTTGTTCTAGTTCATAACTGATGAGTAACATGTCTAAGAAGACTCTAAGACGGACGCAGGTTCGAACCCAGCCTCGGGCATGGATGTGTGTGGTGTCCTTAGCTTAGTTAGGTTTAAGTAGTTCTACGTTCTAGGGGACTGATGACCACAGATGTTCAGTCCCATAGTGCTCAGAGCCATTTGAACCATTTGAACTGCGTATCTGTTGCTATTTTTAATACTAAACTTTGATTTGTTGGAAAGAGGAGTACCTGTGGGGGTGTAGAGCACACAGGTAGTCTGTTTCCATCAATTTGGATTTATAACACTGCAGTGTCATTTGCTGGAGATACGGAGTATTGCTTTGTGTGACTAGTTGGTGATATGGGGATGGGGGAGGGGAAGGTTTTTAAATTTTTACCACCAACGCGTTTGGGATACTTACTCATACGCAGAAGATCATTTACCCTGACCCTAGTACTGTATGTAGGTACCCCTAATGCAACGGTCAAATTGGGCTGGATAGTTCCTATCTATTTACGTACCATATTTCATTCATACTGTACACTCGCATTACATTCGAAAAAGTTGTTTTTAACCAAAAAAATATGATCCCACATTTGTTAAGTAACATTTCCGTTTGATAAAGAAGTAGAGTTTCAATAAAATAAATAACGAAATATGATACAAGCGAGAATGAAGCCAGCAACATCACAAATAAAAACCTATTAAGCTATGCACTCTTCATGTTTACCGATAAATACACTAACTATAATTGTTTTGCACCTAGCTGGGATTAGAAATCTTTCAATTTTAAAAAAGAGCCTTTTTTATGAGAACAGTGTCGCGCTGCTTCAGTAAGCTGATGTCTGGGCACTGGCCTCCCAATCCTACAGGTGCTGAGGAGACCATAGATCATCTGCCACTGAGATATGCTTATAACTAAAGTACACTACTGGCCATTAAAATTGCTACACCAAGAAGAAATTCAGATGATAAACGGGTGTTCATTGGACAAATATGTTATAAGAACTGACATGTGACTACATTTTCACGCAATTTCGGTGCATAGATCCTTAGAAATCAGTATCCAGAACCATCAACTCCGGCCTTAATAATGGCCTTGATACGCCTGGGCATTGAGTCAAACAGAGCTTGCATGGCGTGTACAGGTACAGCTGCCCATGCAGCTTCAACACGATACCACAGTATATCAAGAGTAGTGACTGGCGTGACGAGCCAGTTGCTCGGCCACCATTGACCAGACGTTTTCAATTGGTGAGAGATCTGGAGAATGTGCTGGCCAGGGCAGCAGTCGATCATTTTCTGTATACAGAAACGCCTGTACAGGACCTTCAACAAGTGGCCGTGCATTATCCTTATGGAATTTAGGGTTTCGCAGGGATCGAATTAAGGGTAGATCCACGGGCCGTAACACATCTGAAATGTAACACCCACTGTTGAAAGTGCTGTCAATGCGAACAAGAGGTAACCGAGACCTGTAATCAATGGCACCCCATACCATCACCCAGGGTGATACGCCTGTATGGCGATGACGAATACACGCTTACAATGTGCGTTCATCGTAATGTCGCCAAACACGGATGCGACCATCATGATGCTGTAAATAGAAGCTGGATATATCCGAAAAAATTACGTTTTGCCATTCGTGTTCCCAGGTTCGTCGTCGAGTACAGCATCGCTGGCACTCCTGTCTGTAATGCAACGTCAAGGGTAACCGCAGACATGGTCTCCGAGCTGATAGTCCATGCTGCTGCAAACGTCGTAGAACTGTTCGTGCAGATGGATGTTGTCTTGCAAATGTCCCGATCGGTTGACTCAAAAATCGAGACGTGCCTGCACGGTCAGTTACAGCCATGCCGATAAGATGCCTGTCATCTCGACTGCTAGTGGTACGTGGCCGATGGGATCCAGCAAGGCGTTCCGTGTTACCGTCCTGAACCCACCGATTGCACATTCTGATAACATTCATTGTATGTCGACCAACGCGAGCAGCAATGTCGCAATACAATAAACCACAGTCGAGTTAGGCTACAATCCGACGTTTATCAAAGTCGGAAACGTGATGGTACGCATGTCTCCTCCTTACACGAGGCATCACAACAACGTTTCACCAGGTAACGCCGGTCAACTGCAGTTTGTGTATGAGAAATCGGTTGGAAACATTTCTCTTGTCAACACGTTGTAAGTGTCGCCACCGGCGCCCACCTTGTCTGAATGCTGTGAAAAGCATATCATTTGCATATCACAGCATCTTCTTCCTGTCTGTTAAGTTTCGCGTCTGTCTCACGTCATCTTCGTGATGTAGCAATCTTAATGTCCAGTAGTGTATTAAGACCAAGAAACTGAATTCGCCTAACGGCCCCGTCGACGACGTGACATCAGGGCAAAATTGCACATGCACAAATCCGAAATTGATGGACAAGCAGTAAGGTACTGTTCCTTTTGAAAGGAAATAACATGGTACTCACCTTAAACGATTTAAGGAAAAATCTGAAAAATTAGAAAGGCCGAACAGAAAATGGGTTGTTTACAATTTCTGATTAATGCAATAACGACTGTGCCTGCTTGCTCGGTGGTCTGCATGGAGGCAAGCGCTGCTGAGGTATGAACCACCGCGCTCGCGGAAGCCTCGCCTGTTTCAGTAGAGAAATTCATGAGACCAGCGAAACGTGGAACGACGGATACAGCTACAATTTGCAAGGCACAAGACACGTTTCTCAAACTGTGATGAAAGAGCGCGGATGGGAGAGCGAAAGTAAGTTTCCTGCGCGGCTGTGAATGCGTCATCCGAGAAATGGCGAACCGTGCGAGATACAGAACCAGCTCCGCGAATGAGACGCTTCCTCCCTAATTGAGCCTTCCTGCCACCGTTCTTTAAATAGAGTTGGAGCCGGGACAGAGAGCCATGGGGAGGGCTACTCGAAGGCCCAGGGCCGCGTCTCGTCTCAACTGAGTAACTTCTGCTGCAGGCTGCTGTTCATTAAGTTCCCGTCGCCTTTACTGTTGGCCGCCGTCGCTGATCTTTTGTTACAATACATCTAACTTCGCTGTATCAAAAGACGGACTGGCAAATTAGACCGTTCTCTATGTGGCAGCGAGGGTGTGGTTTATTGGGACAAGACTCTCGATACAAGGGACGTCGCAAAAGTAAGTTCCGTCATTGTTTTTCACGCGAGAACATTGTTTCTATAAAAAAAGTACATGGTTACATGATAAACATACCTTGCACGATATCACGACATATACGCCAGCGACACAGAGGCATTTGTAGCATGCAATCAATTTGATGAAACCACTCTGGTAAAATTCGATGCAAAAAACGGTCGCACAGCTTTCTCCACCTCACTTTGATAGCGACCACCCTAGAGTACAACTTTCAATTCAGGGAACAGGAGGAAGTCTGACGGGATAAGATCAGGCCTGTACACCTGGTGTTCCAATCTTTACCATCCGAAGTGACGAATCTGATACTGTGTGAGCCTTCACGTGTGCGGTTTTGCAATGAGCCCAAGCCAACAACATATTCAAGAATAGTTCAAATGGCTCTGAGCACTTGAGACATAACATCTGAGGTCATCAGTCCCCTAGAACTTAGAACTACTTAAACCTAACTAACCTAAGGACGTAACACACATCCATGCCCGAAGAAGGATTCGAACCAGCGACCGTAGCAGTCGAGCGGTTCCGGACTGAAACACCTAGAACCGCTCGGCCACCGCGGCTGCCGACATCATCTTCTCTTAAGGGTCCTGGTATCTTTAGTCGAATGGCAGACCTGAGTTTGGCGAATGTGGCACAGTAGCGCGTCGCTCTGATGGTCCCCTGCTGGAGAAAATTAAGGAGAATCAAACCTTTCTCATTCCAAAATAATGTTTCCATAACCTTTTGTGCGGTGGGGTGACATTTTAAATATTTTCCTCACTGGTGAACTGTTAGGCTTCCACGTCACTGAGGCGGCACTGGATTCTGTCTCATCGCGTGTGATGCCTCTTGTGTGTAACACATCAAGTGATCGAGGCTGATTACCATCCCATTGTTGCGCCCTTGAAATCCGGGATCAGATTTCGCGGCATCCTTCTAGCAGACACTTCTCGGTAACAGCATATCACGGAGCATGTGATGGGCCTGGAGATGGTGAGTGCGTTGTGTAGACACCATATCTGACACCATTTTGAGCCTGTCCGATAACAACATATACTGTACTCAAGCGAAAATGTTCTCATCTACATCTACACCTACATGATTACTCTGCAGATCACATTTAAGTGCTTGACAGAGGGTTCTTCGAACCACAATCATACTATCTCTCTACTATTCCACTCCGGAACAGCGAGCGGGAAAAACGAACACCTAAACCTTTCTGTTCGAGCTCTGATTTCTCTTATTTTATTTTGATGATCATTCCTACCTATGTAGGTTGGGCTCAACAAAATATTTTCGCATTCGGAAGAGAAAGTTGGTGACTGAAATTTCGTAAAAAGGTCTCGCCGCGACGAAAAACGTCTATGCTGTAATGACTTCCATCCCAACTCGTG
This sequence comes from Schistocerca gregaria, assembly GCF_023897955.1. Lineage (NCBI taxonomy): Eukaryota > Metazoa > Arthropoda > Insecta > Orthoptera > Acrididae > Schistocerca > Schistocerca gregaria. The sequence continues at coordinate 924,239,793 of NC_064922.1, read as the reverse complement.
TATCATATCTGCCACACTCTCTCCTCTATAACGCGATAATACAAAACGAGCTGCCCTTCTTTGCACCCTTTCGATGTCCTCCGTCAATCCCACCTAGTAAGGAGCCCACACCACGCAGAAATAATCTAACAGAGGACGAACGAGTGTAGTGTAAGCTGTCGCTTTAGTGGGCTTGTTGCATCTTCTAAGTGTCCTGCCAATGAAACGTAACCTTTAGCTCGCCTTCCCCACAATATTATGTATGTGGTCTTTCCAACTGAAGTTGTTCGTAATTTTAACACCCACGTACTTAGTTGAATTGACACCCTTGGGAATTGTACTATTGACCGAGTAATCGAATTCCAACGGATTTCTTTTGGAACTCATGGGGATCACCTCACACTTTTCGTTATTTAGCGTCAACTGCCACCTGCCACACCTTACAGCAATCTTTTCTAAATCGCTTTACAACTGATACTGGTCTTTGGATGACCTTACTAGACGGTAAGTTACAGCATCATCTGCGAACAACCTAAGAGAACTGCTCAGATTGTCACCCAGGTCATTTATATATATCAGGAACAGCGGAGGTCTCAGGACGCTTCCCTCGGGAACACTTGATATCACATCAGTTTTACTCGATGATTTGCCGTCTATTACTACGAATTGCGACCATCCTGACATGAAATGACGAATCCAGTGGAACAACTGAGACGATACCCCATAGGCCCGCAGCTTGATTAGAAGTCGGGGTCTGCGTAGACATTTGGTGCACATACCTCCGGATAGACTGAAAGTATTTCTCGGATCCATGGCATGCTGCTCTGTAACAGTACATGGACTGACTACCACGCTTTTAAGCAAGTGGTCATAACGTTTTGGCGTGTCAGTGTATGTTCCAACGATGTGTCCTTCATTTTGTTCCGACATTACATTAGCAGTAATAAGAATTTCAAATCCATCAGTTTCCCACTTCTCAAAGCAGGTTAACTGACAGATGCATTATCGCGAATTTCTCGTGCATCTATGTCTACACCAATATTCAAAATAACCATTGTGTACGACATGCCATGTGGTACTTCTCTGTCCTATCCAATAATATGGAATCTTCCTGTTCCTTTCGAGTATCGATCGCAGGAAGAAAGGCAACTTAAATGCCTTTGCGAGCTTCGCAACTATTCTGAGGCAGTCTACACAGTTTTAAGAAAGTGATACGCAGGATGACGCAGTAGTTCATTAGCCTAAATTCTTCAATAGGTACTTGCTCAAACATTTGCGTGGTAATTGGTGACTATCTTCAAATCGCTACCAGTCTGGGTTTCCTAGGGTTTGCGATACTCTCACACAAACCTGTCACTATCGGTGCCCCCTTCTTTCTATATCATATGGTACGAACATATTTGAGCAACATTGTAGAACGGTACGCATGTATGTAAGAATTTTTAGCATGTTGCAGCCCCGTCAGCAACTGTGATAGACTATTATTTTGAAGAATCAGCCTCAGTTGTGTAAATTTTCTGGTCTTTACCAGGTTTCGGCTAAATTAATCTAGACTTCTTCAGAAGCATAAAACTACTATAACATACCAGAGTAAGGCACTGTCATCATTAAAATTAAAACCTATAGTACCGTGGTGCCATGTCGTATTAAAACTACTTAAATGAAGAGAATCCGGGGCTGGACTTCATTTAAGTAGTTTTAATTCGCATGGTACCACGGTACTATAGGTTTTAATTTTAATGATGACAGTGGCTTACTCTGGTATGTTATAGCAATTTTATGCTTCTCAAGAGGGCCATATTAATTTAGCCAAAACCTGGTAAAGACCAGAAAATTTACGCAACTGAGGCTGATTTTTAAGACTATTACGCATGTGTGTGTTGTAAACAGCTCATTTGCAGCCTGAATATATTTTCCCAGTGTTCTAAGAAAGTATGCAAGTCTGCCACAGTTTTTACCTACAGCTGAGCTTATTTGATCACTCTATTTCGTGTTGTTGTTTGGTCTTCCGTCCTAAGAATGTAGTCCAACATTATGTAGAAGTGATCGCAAAAATTATTACTTAAAAAGAGTGTGTAGTAATTAAAAGTTTAATTAAAATTCTTATTTCTTGTCAAACTGGATCCAAGATGGCCGTACTTGCTACTTATTGTAAATATAGCCGGCGACAAGTAGAAAATAATACTACTTTGAAAAACCAAAAAAATTGTATGTGACGCAGCATGTGAAAGTTGCTGTATTTGGAAGGGTTACTCCTGTAACCGAAATGTCAGATCTGTAGATGGTTCTAAAGGAACCAAAACCGATCATATGAATAAACACTTTGCAGTCAGGACGGATTAAAAGCTACTGATTGCAGCTATCCTATCAGATATTATGTCTGTTGTTTCAAAATGCTGATTCTCTTTCGAGATATATCGATTATTTTTAAAGAGCACTCGATAATTTGCAAGATCGTCTCAGCGAATAGCTCTACACTAAAGGTCTTAGGCTTATTCGCTTCGCAAAGAGTTGTGCTACCTTGCTGATACTCTTAGAATGATCGATGTTTTGGGAACGATTATTATCGATCATAGACGTTTAAACGTAGGTGGTGAAATCGATGATCAGTCAACATGACACATCCCCAGTGATGTCAGACCTGTCTGTTCGTCTAGAAAAGTAACCACCAATCGGGAACAGAACTATCTCAGTACTGATTCAGTCGTATTAGAGTTCTACATGTGAAATAACATGTTTGCGGGGTTACAGTGCACCAAAACATGTTTTAAAATTTAAATGGAAAAAAAGAATAGCAGTCAGTCGCAGAATTCCGAATTTATTGCAGATCTAGATTTCGGCTGTACCAGAAGAGTCATACAGCCATAACTATGTCAGAGTGTAAACATGTGATAATTCACACTGTCATATATTTATGCTCTGACATGTTTATGCCTTTGCGACCATTCTGATAATGCACTGCTGATAAACATGTTGTAGTCGAAATCTAGATCTGCAATAAAACACGGATTCTGCGACTGATTGCTATCCATCTTTGCAATTAAGTATTCAACGGTCGATTTGCACCTTCGGTATCCAGTGGATTGCACTTTAGTTACGTAGCAAAATAGTGTGTTGGGGAGTGTGGAGCAGAGACCCGTGGACGTTCTAGCTGAGAGCCGAGGGAAATATTGAGCACTTTGGGAGGCGGCAGATGCGGATATTGGGTTCAGAGCGAGTGTGGGCTTTCGGCCAGATGTATCGGCAGCTGCTCAACAGGTGGTGCCAAGCCTGGAACAACGGGAAAGCCTCCACTGTTGGTAGTTCGGAGTAGCGTAGTTGACTGAAGCTTTGGCCACTTCATCTCGTGTTATTTGCTGAAGGGGGCTGTAATCTTCGCAGAATCTCCATATAACTGTCTAAAGCAATATTTGAAAACTTTTCTCCAGGATCAAGGCTAAAAATTTTATTACTGTTACAATAATGATTTATCAGTTGCACTGCTCTTCATACGTGTTTTATTGCGTAAATCACGCTGAGCTCATTTCGGGATATTTTCATCGTCAGATGTTCTGTAAATACATTAATAGGTGACAGTCTTGATGTTGTGAACTTTAACTATGATAGTAAAAGTATTATATATTGTATTGGCGATTTTACCTTCCTCCTAGACATGGTTGTTGCTTTCAGCCACTCAATTACATTAAATTAAATGTCATTTTAAACATTAAATTGTTAAATACTTGGACGATTACATTTAGAATGGGATGGAGGCCGTTGGAGATTGAAGTTGGGGGACTCTGAATTCTACATCCGCCAAGTCGAAGGCTACTGCTTCGTGACATAAGTAGGATACATCTCGGAAACGCCAGGTTGTTCTCTACAACGCGGATCACTATCTCAACGTCCTGTGACCGGCAGCTGGTGTTAGATTCCAGTCTTCCTCACGTCCTTAGTAATAGATTACATTTCCTTCTTCTCGTTCCTCTTCTTTTTCGTCTTCATCATCATCGAAATTATTTTGTACTCCCTCCTTCATCATTATGGTTTTTTTTGTTACTTCTTACCCATGGGTAACTGATTTCCTCGGTCACCTTAATACACCGAAAAAGTATATAATTTTCACCGTTTCTCATACAATTAGGAGAAAGACTTGATGCAGCTCACAATGCAAATCAGTCCTGTGTAAACCTCTTCATGTGTGCATAAATACTGCAACCTGTACCTATTTGAACCCAGTTGCAGTAGTCTAGCCTTCTCTTCCTCTACATTGTCATCCTCTACAATTTGTAAACATCACACCTCTATCCACTGACAAACTGATGGTTCCTTTATGCTTCAGGACAATTCCTATCAGCTACTTCCTTTTGTTTTTTATAATAATATTATCACACAAAGTTGACTCAGTACTTCATTAGTTATCCGAGCTTCCTGTCCAGTCAACAGCATTCTGCTGTAACATCGCATTTTAAAAGCTTTCATTCTCTTGTGGTCTGATCTTATTATATATACAGGATGTTTTATAATTGTTGTGACAAACGTCGAGTGGTTGTAGAAGATATATTGAGGAACAAATAGAGAAATCGTATCTGGAAACGTAATCCAAAGACGCTACAGAGCGTCGAAGTCATAGGCCCTGGCACCTAACATTAGGCCACCCGTTCGGCAGCAAATGTGACTTTGTACACTGACAGATAGTAGGCAGAACGTCATACAATGTCTCTGTATGTCCATCTTTATACAGGTGGTTGCGGACCTGCCCTTTTCAGTACACAATGTCAAATCGAAACACATTTCAGCCCTCTAATTGCCCAAAATGTTAGTTTGTTGAGCAACCAGTTTTGACGATATATTACGCTGTCTTGTGGTCCTTGAGTGAAGACAACAAGGGTTACAATGTGAAGTACATAACGAAAGAGGACGGTGCGAGTTTTAAATACAATGGTAATATGTAGTAACATGTAACAATACCAAACACTATAGGGAGTAACATCAAAGTTAAAGATAAATTAAGGAACAAAATATGCAAAGTAAGTGAACAAGAACAACTTTGTTAATGTAAACTAGGGTGTATATATAATATAACACAAAATCGTAAAAAGTAACCTACTAAAGGAAGATCAATATTGCATGTTATGCATAGATAAGAAACGAGTAATGCTAATTTCAGTTCTCGTGAAAAACCTGGAGCAAACTGAAGGTAAAACATTTGATTATTTGTGGTTCTATACTAGCAAACGTAAACCATTACTAGAGGTCCACGCATCAACAATTTGTATCATCATGCTCCACATATTACTAGCGAATATGAAGAATATTTTAAAAAACTGCTCCAGATTTGATGCCAGCCTCAGTGTGTCAAAAATTTTTAATAGTTTCAAGCGAACTAGTTTCTTATCTCACTGCAAATGATTACACCAACCATTCGTTGGACACAGAATCCAGCACAATTTACTCAGTATTACATACTACGTCTGTTACTCAGTGGTGCCAAAAACTGCCATAAAATGCAGTGAGTACCATTTTTGTCACCTGTTTTTCTTCTTGCTTTGGGTGTTTGCAACTTGTAACTGCCATTTAGGCCTCCGATAAAGATTCGACATTCGAATCAACATATCTGTCATTGTCACGGTTATATAGGGCTGAACACTTTGACACAAAAGACTGCATTTCCTAGAAACCTTCGTATCAATCATTTCCTTACGGTTCATCAGTGTTTCAGTAAAAGCAGGAAAAGCTCCTCTGAACTCTACTCCACACAATGATGCTGTACCACCTAAGCAAGTACGTTTCCAATTGACACTGTCTCACCTGGAATAACTAGTCCAAGCTGTGATCAGATGTTTGGTACTTGATGATCTCGTGTAGTAAATGTAGTTCTGTCTTTACCTTCTTCGCGACACTAAGACATTTTTCAAGATCAAGGAACATGGTCAAGGAACTATACAAGGTTATACGTAGGGTTTTTTTTTTTTTTAGAAACCTACTTACACATGCCTGTATGTCCTATTGGTTTGAAAGAAGAAAAAGGCTAGTTTGATGCAAGTCATAAGCACACGGTCTGCCATCGAAATCGCCACCTGAAGTTACAGAATCATGCGATTTCACATAGGCAGCGAAGAGTATCACGCTATTTTTCAGTGCCGTACTTCAGTACACTAACAGTAATCCTTGCACGCACCTCTCCCAACACAGTTTTTATGGACAGTATTTTTAAAATTCACAGTTGATACTTTCTTCTTCTCCTCTGATATTACCTCAACATTCATGAGTATTGCATTTCATGTTCTGGGTAGGGACTAACACGATTTCTGTATGTCATGCCAGCCACAGAGCAATCAGAACTGTTCAACCAAAGAACCGCCCCTATCACTTCAGATTCAGCAGGCAGGGTAAGTGTCGGTATCTATTGCTCGACTGACAAGCAGGGAAGGGTGGATGCTGGAGAAAGTGGGTCATTGTGCTCTGCCTGCTCCCTGGAGAAACGTTATGAGGCATGTGCTCTCTGATTACACTTTTTTTTTTGCTATGAATACCTGCAAAATATTTCTGTCCTGGAAGGAGAATTTTGTAAATAATACAGGCAGTTGTCTGAGCCATTCGCAGAGAAAACTTTCGAGGGGAGATGCCGATCTCGAAAGGTTTCTAAAATACATCAGCAGACCCTGGGTATGGCGGTCACACACTTTGGCCACCTGTTCGGCGTCTAGCTTGTTACATAGTCAAATCCTTTGACGTGTAGCAGGTACGTTGTATAATTGTTAAAAACCATCCAACAGCAAAGATCACAAAATTTTTTTTTCAAATTTAAGACTCCCTTTTCAACAGACAATCTTCAGTTCTTGCAAGTAAAGTCATCGTTAAATGAACATATTTTTCAACAAATAATTTTAAGACCTGAAGATGACAGCATAGTCTGTTGAAACAGAATGTCTTAAATAAAAGAAATAAATATTTTTTGCTACCTTGGCTGTTGAATGGTTTTTGAGTTCCCTTAACTCTTCTATGAGGACTGTGGATCCCAGCATGATGGAGGTTACTGAGGTTGTGGTTGCATAGTTAGGGGTAAAATCGCAGTGTTTGAGATAAGTTTTTAATTGTGGTGCATTTGTGACATATTCTTGCTTCTTATTTTATATCGACTGTGGCAGTCAGTCCACCTGGGAGCACATGTCGTCAGTAGCTTGTGAGTGTGCGTTAGCTTCACAAGTGGCCACCAGAATGCGACAGTGTAGGCGGAGCCTACAGCACAAGTAATACAGCGGCCACTGGGGCGGAACCCGAGCTGGCGGCTCGCTTTGATGGCCGCTACTCCTCCGAGAGTCGATACGGCAGCCTCTAGTAGAGTGACACTGACAGCAGGAGCGGCGGCTTCTCCCACCCCTCCCCTCCTCCCCCACTTCCCCCCCCCCTCTCACACACACTCACACACCGATTGGCTGTCAGCCACGGCGCATGCCTAATTACGCGAGGGTCGTGTTGACGCGGCCGAGTAATCGCAAGGGCGTTCCATAAGCGAGGATAGTGCTGCCACCTTCTACATATGTTTATGCTGCAAATGCTAGAGGCTAGCAGCAACATTTTGCGTATACCCTGTGTTACGCGCTCTTTATTCGCAACCTTCCCGCCAGGGACTTCCGATGATCATCGATTGTTACAGAATGTAGAGGTTGGGAGGTTAAAGTCAGTGTTTCAGGACCGATATTAAAGACTATCGACCTTCCATTATGGCAACAAGAGCCAGGTTAATTTTTACCACTGCCAACAATTTATTCCTCATTTAAACAAATCTTTTTCTGAACATGTCTGAAAACAGCATCAGTGCGGTGGTGAAAGGTTTAGAAATGCAATTGGAAGAAATGGACATAAACTGTGTTTTGCCTTATGTAAATTCGTCTCCTCCAGCCACCTCTTCATCTCTGAGTACCACCTACAACATTGGTCCTCAGTTACTTGCTGGATGCATTACACTGCTGTTTTTACCTTCTCCAGCTCTATCGGATACCACTGACGTTCTGCTGTGATGGCTCTACAGATGTCCTCTCGTACTGGTCCTTCTTCTCGTCAGCGTTTTCCATATATTCCTTTCCTGGTCCATTCTGCGGCGTAGCTCCTCATTCCTTACGTAATCAGTCCACATGCATTTTCAACATTCTTCTGTAGTAACATATTCCTGTGGTTTGGTAGAAAAAAATCTATTATCGAAACTAACTGTCAGATTTTTTTTTTCCAATGGGCCCGTAGCTCGATATAAGTCGTACAAAAACATTATGAATTAAGTACAAAAAACTGCCTCTATTTTGAGATGTTTATTTAATCACGATTGGCCTGTTTCAGCACTTCAGGCGATCTATAACATCGCTGGTTAGTCACTCAAGCTTTTTTCTTACGTCGTTTTAAGTTTTTATGACGTAGCTTTTATAGGCTATATTTGTTGGAACTTATAGCCTCAATTTTATTTGTTATTCATGCTATAACTTCCAACAAATATAGCCTATGAAACCTACGTCATAAAATAACTTTAAAAGACGTAAGAAAAACGCTTGAGTGACTCACCAGCGATGTTATAGATAGCCTGATTATGGCAATAGTGTTGGAACAGGCCTGTCGTGATAAAATAAACATATCAAAGTACAAGTAGCTTTTTGGACTTAATTCATAATGTCTTTATACGAACTGTCTGAGTTGATTACCGCTGTGAAAAGGGTTGTTATGTGGTTGAAGCAAAGTGTAGCAGCATGAGAAGTAATAAGAAACTAATCAGGTCTCAAACTTATTGAAGAAGCATCAACAAATAACTGTTGTATATTATTTAAAAAATTTTATGTCTGAGTCAAGTGATTAATTATATAATTTATTATTGTGCTAGTGCACCAAGATGGCTCATAAATGGCAGATATTGTAGTTCTGGCAGATGCCTGTAACATTCTGAAACCTACAGAAGCGGCTGCTCATGCTGTCTGCGTAGAAAAGTACGTTTCGAGTTGTACACTAACTCCAATAACTACTACCTTGAATATCAAAGTAAAATGGTGAGGTTAAAGGCATAGGATACCGATATGCACATATAATGATGGCGATAGTATCACGTACCGAGGTATAAAAGGGCAGTACATTAACAGATTTCTCATTTGTAATCAGGTGATTCATGTGAAAAGATTTCCGACATCATTACGGCTGCGCGATGGGAGTTAATACAGGGTGTTACAAAAAGGTACGGCCAAACTTTCAGGAAACATTCCTCACACACAAATAAAGAAAATATGTTATGTGGACATGTGTCCGGAAACGCTTAATTTCCATGTTAGAGCTCATTTTAATTTCGTCAGTATGTTCTTCCACCTACGCTCAATGGAGTATGTTGTCATGATTTCATACGGGATACTCTACCTGTGCTGCTAGAACATGTGCCTTTACAACTACAACACAACATGTGGTTCATGCGCGATGGAGCTCCTGCACATTTCAGTCGAAGTGTTTGTACGCTTCTCAAAAGTTCAACTGCTAAGGTCATCAGTCCCTAAGCTTACACACTACTTAACCTAAATTATCCTAACGACAAACACACACACCCGTGCCCGAGGGAGGAGTCGAACCTCCGCTGGAACCAGCCGTACAGTCCATGATGTACGCTTCTCAACAAAGGATTCGGTGAACGATGGATTGATAGAGGCGGACCAATTCCATGGCCTCCACGCTCTCCTGACCTCAACCCTCTTGAATTTCATTTATGGGGGCATTTGAAAGCTCTTGTGTACGCAACCCCGGTACCAAATGTGCTCGTACTGTTGGCGGCTGTGATACAATACACTATTCTCCAGGGCTGCATCAGCGCATCAGGGTTTCCATGCGACGGACGGTGAATGCATGTATCCTCGCTAACGGAGGACATTTTGAACATTTCCTGTAACAAAGTGTTTGAAGTCACGCTGGTACGTTCAGTTGCTGTGTGTTTCCATTCCATGATTAATGTGATTTGAAGAGAAGAAATAAAATGAGCTCTAACATGGAAAGTAAGCGTTTCCGGACACATGTCCACATAACATATTTACTTTCTTTGTGTGTGAGGAATGTTTCCTGAATGTTTGGCCGTACCTTTTTGTCACACTCTGTATACGTGGAACGGGCAATAGTAGTTGGAGACAGACGGATGGGGCACTGAATTTCGGAAATTGTTAGGGGATTCAATATTCCGAGATCCACCGTGTCAAAAGCCTGGCGAGAATACCACATTTCATGCATCGTTTCTGACCACGGGCAACGTAGTGGCCAACGGCCTTTACGTAACTACAGAGAGCAGCTGCGATCCGTAGAGTGGTCAGTGCTAACATGCAACACAGCGTGAAATAACCGTAGAAATCAATGTGAGACGTACGACGAACATATCCCTTAGGAGAGGGTGGCGGAATTTGCCGTTAGTGGGCAATGGCAGCAGACTACCGACGCGACTGCCTTCGCCGACAGCACATCGACTGCAGCATTTCTCCTGTGCTCGTGATCAATCCGTTGAACTCTAGACGCCGGAGAATAATTTCTTTTTCAACAGTTTTTGACTGGCTTGATGCGGTCCGCCTCGAATTCCTCTGCTGTGCTGATCTGTTTATCTCACAGTAGCACCTACGCCCTCAATTAATTTGCTGGATGAATTCCAATCTCTGTCTTCTTCTACAGTTTCTGCCCCTCTATAGATCCCTCTAGTACCATGGAAGTCGTTCCCTCATGTCTTAGCCCGCATTTCGTGGTCGTGCGGTAGCGTTCTCGCTTCCCACGCTCGGGTTCCCAGGTTCGATTCCTGGCGGCGTCAGGAATTTTCTCTGCTTCGTGATGGTTGGGTGTTGTGTGATGTCCTTAGGTTAGTTAGGTTTAAGTAGTTTTAAGTTCTATGGGACTGATGACCATAGATGTTAAGTCCCATAGAGCTCAGAGCCATTTGAACCAATTTTTGAACCTCACGTCTTAGCAGATGTCTTACCATCCTGTCCCTCCTCCTTATCAGTGTATTCCACATTTTCCTTCCCTCTCGGATTCTGGACACAACCTCCTCAGTCCTTACTTTATCAGTCCACCTAATTTTCAACATTCGTCTGTAGCACCACATCACAAATGCTTCGTTTCTCTTCTTTTCCGGTTTTCCAACGCTCCAAGTTTCACTACCATACAATGCTGTATTGCAGACGTACATTCCCAGAAATTTCTTACTCAAATTAAGGCCGATATTTGATATCAGTAGACTTCTCTTGGCCAGGAATGCCCTTTTTGCCAATGCTAATCTGCTTTTGATGTTATCTTTGCGCCATTCGTCATTGATTACTTTACTGCCTAATTCCGTAACTTCATCTACTTCGTGAATATCAATCCTAATGTTAACTTTCCCGCTGTTATCATTTCTACTACTTCTCATTACCTTCGTCTTTCTTCCATCTTCCATTTACTCTCAGTTCACACTCCGTACTTATTAGACTATTCATTCAGTTCAGCAGATCAGTTAATTCTTCTTCACTTTCACTCAAGATGGCAATGTCATCAGCGAATCGTATCATTGATATCCTTTCACATTGAATTTTAATTCCACTCCTGAACCTTTCTCTTATTTCCATGACTGCTTCCTCGATGTACAAATTGAACAGTAGGGGCAAAAAGTTACTTCCTTGCCTTACACCCTTTTTAATACGAGCATTTCGTTCTTCGTCGCCCACTCTCGTTATTCCATCTATGATGTTGTACATGTTGTATATGACCCACCTCTCCCTATAGCTTATCCCAACTTTTTTCAGAATTTCGTACGTCTCGCGCCATTTTACATTGGCGAACGCTTTTTCCAGGTCAACAAATACTATGATTGTGTCTTGATTTTTCTTTAGTCTTGCGCCCATTATGAACTGCAACGTCAGAATTGCGTCTTCGTGCGTTTACCTTTTCTAAAGCCACTCTGATCGTCAGCTAGCGCATCCTCAAATTTCTTTTTCATTCTTCAGTATATTATTGTTGTAAGAAACTAGGATGCATGAGATGTTAAGCTGATTTTGCGGTAATTCTCGCACTTGTTAGCTCTTGGCGTCTTCGGAATTGTGTGAATGAGGCTTTTCCGACAGTCAGATGGTATGTTGCCAAACTCATACATTTAGCACACCAACGTGAATAGCCATTTTGTTGCCACTTCCCCAGATGATTTTAAAAATTCTGATGTAATGTTACGTATCCCTTCTGCCTTATTTGATCCTAAGTCCTCCAAAACTATTTTAAATTATGATTCTAATACTGGGTCCCCTATCTCTTCTAAACCGACTCCTGTTTCTTCTTCTATCACATCAGACAAGTCTTCCCCATTTCAAGATATTCTTTCCACCCATCCGCTCCCTCCTCTGTGGAAATCCAGCTACATTCTCAATTTACCACATTTGTTTTTAATGTCTCCGAAGGTTGTTTTGACTTTCCTGTATAATGAGGATCTTCTTCCGGCAATCATTTCTTTTCCAATTTCTTCACATTTTTCCTGCAGTCATTTCATCTTAGCTTCCCTGCACTTAATATTTATTTTATTCCTCAGATACTTGTATTTGTGTATTCCTGAATTTCTTCGCAGTTACCATCTTTGTACCTATGATTTCTTTCCCGACTTCTGTGATCGCCATTTTTAGAGAAGTCCATTCCTCTTAAACTGTATTGTCTACTGAGCTATTCCTTATTGCTGACTCTATAGCCTTAGAGAACTTCAACTGTATCTCCTCATTCCTTAGTAATTTCGTACCCTACTTCTTTGCGTACTGATTCTTTCTGACTAATGTCTTAAACTTCAGCCTACTCTTCATCAGTACTATATTGTGATCTGAGTTTATATCTGCTCCTGGATACACCTTACAATCCAGTATCTGATTTCCAAATGTCCTTCTGACCAGGAGGTGATCTAAGTGAAATCTTCACGTATCACCCGGCCTATTCCAACCATACCTCCTCCTCTTGTGATTCTTGAACAGAGTATTCGCTGCTTCCAACCGAATCTTGTTACGGAACTCAGTCTTTGTCCTCTCTCATTCCTTGTCCGAAGCCCATTTTCTCCTGTATTCTTTTCTTCTACTCCTTCACCTACAACTGCATTCCAGACCCCCATGAATATTAGAATTTCATCCCCCTTACATACTAAATTACCCTTTCAATATCCTCATACACTTTCTCTATCTCTTCAGCTTGCGACGTCGACGTTTATACATTGCCCAGTCGTTGTCAGGGTTGGTTTGTTGTTGATTCTGATAAGAACAACCTTGAATGCGACACGCGGTGCAGTATGTCGTGATCGTCAGATTCCTCGTCGTCTGTATTGACCTCGTCGTAAAACCGGCGATAGTGATCTGCGAAGGCTTCTGTAACCGCCGCCTGAGTTATTACGACCGTACCACCTGGCAATACGAGGTCCGTGATCAGCTGCTGTCGGCGTCGGCGGCTGTCTAGCACGATGTGATGCATAGACGGGTTTTCTCCTTCCGCTCGGTCTTGACGTCGCGTTCGCACTACGACCCTCTCCAAACGTTTCCTCGTAAGAGACAATATTTGACCTTTGATTCGGCGGCTTTCCATTTTTCGGTTTGGAGATGGTGGTTGGCTGTCGAGTTCGCGAAGCGTCGTGTAATAAAAGTCCAATGTGTGACGATGCCAAGCTGCGACATCTTTTCCGAATTGTGTTAGCACACGTCGAAACGCTGGTTTTGCACAGTCCACTCACCATGCTAGAGTCGATGGGTATCGAGGAAGACGGCGTTCGCAATCCAGCCATGTGTTGGCGATAATCTGACGGCATTCCGGGGCTTGAAGATGTGCCACATTCAGCATCCACGGTCCTCGGCTGCGCCATATCTGCTGCTGTTGTAGAGTGAGTGTGCATATGAAAGCGCTATGATCGGAGAAGCCCAAAGTTCGGCGTCCAACACTCCCGGCGCTAGAGCTCGTGAGACATAAATGCGGTCTAGGCGACTGGCTGAGTGACTAGTAAGGTATGTCGGCCCGCGACGGTTACCGTGCACTGTCTGCGACGTGTCGGTGAGAAGCAGATCTCGATCCAGGAGCCGAAGTTCTTGACAAGTCGAGGAATGTGGGACTTGGTCTTTGGGGTGGAGCACCGCCGAAGATATATTGATCGAAGCGGCTGATAAAAAGGGGAGCGATATCCTCCGAGTAGAACAGCGATCGTTCGCGGCGTTGGTCAGTTCCTAATGGAGCGTAAATGTTAATGATGCGCGTGGCCAGTGCTGTGATCGCCAGCCCCCTTCCTGACGGAAGGTAAGTCACTTCTTCGGTGGCAATTCCGTCGCGAACTAGTATTGCCCTACCGCTGCCATTCCGGTCCGCCGGTGACACATATGTCACATAACCGTAGAAAAAGGGGAGGGCCGCTATATACACTTCTTGCAACAGGGCAATGTCAACATCCGAAGAACGAAGCATCTCACGCAGCAACTGGATCTTCACTGCCATTGTGTTGAGGTTAAGCGTGGCGATACGATAAGCTTGTTGCCGAACCGCAAGTGTTAAGTTGTCCATTAAGACTGGAATTACCTATGACGCTTCTGACTCTATTGACACCTCCGCATCCCCCCAAACCTCACTTGCAGTCGTTTATAGAGAGCGGGCGCCAATGGCGTGGGCCCCGTTGGCGTGACTTGCATGGTGCTGTCGCCGTCATGGTCATCCGCCCACGTTGGGGAACTCAAAGCAAGATCGGCCTCCCTAGCTTCCTCAGGACACGGCATGGGTGCTTGCACTCCAGAAGGTTGTGGGCAGCATCTGTCCTGCATATCGGCACCCGATTTTGCCACTGTAGATATATGTGGTTTGTCCTCAGTTCCGTTCGGTGGTGCCACACTGCAGCAAATGGCGACTGCCTCTTTGGTAGCGTCGTCATTGAAGGTGGAGTCGTCATCCTCTGGAGGTTGTGTCGCATCCCGTTCGGAAGTTGCTCTACGCCTCCGCTTCCGTCGCTTCGGAGAGCGTTGCTTCCTGGCGTGTCCTTCTGTGTCAGACGATGGCAAAGATTCACGACGTTCCGGCACAAAGGCAGCCGTAGGCACAATAAGCGAGTCGACGGCCATCCTACCGTCATGTATGTCGTTATCAGTCGACGGGGGCGGCGGCATCGGAGTTGAATCCGTAGCTTGTCGGTGTGTCATCATCGCCCTGTACTGGAGCATGGAGCAGCGACCCAACAGTGGATGTCGGCTGTCGTGGTGGAGTGGTAGCTGTGGTGAGGGCTGCTGCATAGGTCACGGGAAGCAGCGTCGGCTGCGATGGCGGGTGCGCGTCAGCCGGCTGCAGTTGAGTGATTCGACGTTGGATACATTCTGATCTGAGGTGTCCCTCCTTCCCACAACCAGAGCAGGTCTTCGGTTGCCCATCGTAGATGACGATGGCATGGCAGCCACCGATATTCAGATATGAAGGTACATGTCTTTTAAGTTCTATTCGGACCCGGCGGACACTGTTCAGCACAGGATATGTCTGGAATTGCGTCCATTTTTCCGCAACATGATCATGGACCGTGACGTAGGGGCGCAGCGCTTTCACGACGTCCTCCGCCGGTAGTTCGAAAGGAAGTTCGAAAATTCTGATCTTGCGAAGTCCCATGCCAGAATAATCAACCTGCACAGTCCCCAAATAGCCATCAGCATGGTGGAAACGGAGGCCTTGTTTCGTGTCCCGAAGGATCCGTTCACTTGTTGCATCGTTGATGATCTTGACATACACGATACTACTCACAATGGACAAGTGAATGCCGAAAATGTCGGTCGCCGGGATTTTAAATGCGTCTCGTAGAAATCGTTCGATTTGGGCCGTGCTAATTCGTTGCGGAATGTAAATTTCAGCGTAGATTTTCTGTATTGGTGCGCCATAGTGATCTATATGCTGAGTACGGCACCCGCGAAACGGCCGAGTACCATGTAAACAAACACGAGCGCTCGCTCCGCGGCTGGAACACAAACAGCGCGTCCTCACCGCAGCACAGCCAAAGGCCAACTACGCCCATCTGAGCTACCGAAGCACGACTCACGCCAGGTACTCACAGCTTTACTTCTGCCAGTATCCGTCTCCTACCTTCCAAACTTTACAGAACCTTGCAGAACTAGCACTCCAAAAAGAAAGGATATTGCGGAGACATGGCTTACCCACAGCCTGGGAGATGTTTCCAGAATGAGATTTTCACTCTGCAGCGGAGTGTGCGCTCATATGAAACTTCCTGGCAGATTAAAACTGTGTGCCCGACCGAGACTCGAACTCGTTACCTTTGCCTCTCGCGGGCAAGTGCTCTACCATCTGAGCTACCGAAGCACGACTCGCGGCCGGTACTCACAGCTTTACTTCCAAACTTTACAGAAGCTCTGTAAAGAGAGAGCTTCTGTAAAGTTTGGAAGGTAGGAGACGGATACTGTCTGGCAGAAGTAAAGCTATGAGTACCGGGCGTGAGTCGTGCTTCGGTATCTCAGATGGTAGAGCACTTGCCTGCGAAAGGCAAAGGTCCCGATTTCGAGTCTCGGTCGGGCACACAGTTTTAATCTACTAGGAAGTTTCGAGAACAACCTTGTCACTGAACTGTTCACAGTAACATACTGTCTGCCCTACTTTCCTATTCATAACCAATCCTACTCCGGTTACACCATTTTCTGCTGCTCTTGATATTACCCTATACTCATCTGACCAGAAATCCTTGTCTTCTTTCCGCTTCACTTCACTCACCCCTACTATATCTAGACTGGGCCTTTGTATTTCCCTTTTCAGGTTTTCTAGTTTCCCTACCACGATCAAGCTTCTGAAATTCCACACTTCCACTCGTAGAACGTTATCCTTTCGTTGATTATTCAATCTTTTTCTCACTATAACCTGCCCATTGGTAGTCCTCTCACAGAGATCCGAATGGGGAACTATTCCGGAATATTTTGTGAATGGAGAGATCATCATGACAGTTCTTCAGTTACAGGCCACATGTCCTGTGGATACACGTCACGTATCCTTAGTGCAGTGGTTTCCATTGCCTGCTACATCGTCATGCCATTGGTCATTGATAATTCTTCCTCTTCTAGGGGCAGTTCCCCACCGCTAGGACAAGAGAGTGCCCTGAATCTCGTCTGCTCCTCCGCCCTCTTTGACAAGGCCGTTGGCAGAATAAGGGGTGACTTCTTATGCCGGAAGTCTTCGGCCTCCAATGCCGATTATTAATCAAAATTTAAGCAGCGTCGAGATTCGAGCCCGGGACCGCAACGGGTTGATTAAGAATCAAAGACGCTACCCCATCTTTTTGTGTTTGGTCGTTTGCGGACGTTACATGACATCCGTGGAAGTTCTTTGTTGATCCTTTCACTCAGTTTTTTTTAATTACAGAGGCCAACCAGCTCTATGGCAAAACACGCTTAGCTACGGTGCCGTCGCCCGTAGACCACGGGTGGTGACTGGAAAGGCGTCCAACCACAAAATAAACTAGCCATATAATGAAAACATCGGACGTCGCTGATGAGGTAAATACTAGGAACGAAACTGGGAATCAGAAGCGTATGAGGAAATTAGTAAGTGCTCTTAGTCTCCTGTAGTGAAATTCACATGAGATCTGGAGAACTGGACACACACATTCGATAATTATGTGCTTATGCGGAGGGGGTGGAGGGAGGGGAGAGGTATTGCAGTATATCGTGTATTCTGCACTAAACCCCTCATCCCTGATAATTGCATAGTCGTGAATAAGACAGTGGTTCGTTGGCGAGGCGATGGAATTAATCGTTACGGCCCATCATTAGGTGACTTCTGCCCTCATTAATAACAAAGCGTCCCGCGTATAGGTCACCACAATGCGGAGGATAGCTATCTACAGTCTCCCAATGCGGATTCGTGAGTAATGTCCGCATACTACATATGCCAAGCTCGTAGCAAAGTGTATAAGCACAGAAATTGGTGTTAATGAAAAATGTCGTATATTTGGAAGATCGTCTACCATTCACTTACTTAACTTTGTAAAAAAACGAAATGATTATCGGGTATTTTGAAGTCTGGCAAACGTGATGTCCTAAAATGTGCCCTGATCAGTTTATTTCTGCACACCTAGCGTGTAATGATTTCCCGTTAATTTAGTGTTTGTTCTCACATATGATTCTTTCATTACGCAGCAAAATATATGTCATCTTATCTTTGTCATCGTATGTTTATTCAAGCAGTGCGCGAACAAGGGTACTGTAACCTACTTCCTTTGTTTTCGGATTGCATTTCCTTAGAATTCTTCCAATGAATCTCAGTCTGTCATCTGCTTTACCGACTATCAACTTTATATGAACATTCCATTTTAAATGACTCCTAATGCGTACTCCCAGATAATTTATGGAATTAACTGCTTCCAATTGCTGACATGCTATATTGTAGCTAAATGATATGGGATCTTTCTTTCTATGTATTCGCAGCACATTACACTTGTCTACATTGAGATTCAATTGCCATTCCCTGCACCATGCGTCAATTCCCTGCAGATCCTCCTGCATTTCAGTACAATTTTCCAGTGTTACAACCTCTCGATATACCATAGCATCATCCGCAAATAGCCTCAGTGAACTTCCGATGTCATCCACAAGGTCATTTATGTATATTGTGAACAGCAACGCTCTTACGACACTCCCCTGCGGCACACCTGAAATCACTGTTACTTCGGAATACTTCTCTCGATTGAGAATGACATGTTGCGTTCTGTTATCTAGGAACTCTTCAATCCAATCACACGATTGGTTTGATAGTCCATATTCTCTTACTTTGTTCATTAAACGACTGTGGTGAACTGTATCGGACGCCTTCCGGAAGTCAAGAAACACGGCATCTACGTGTGATCCCGTGTCGATGGCCCTCTGAGTCTCGTGGACGAACAGCGCGAGCTGGGTTTTACACGATCGTCTTTATCGAAAGCCATGCTGATTCCTACAGTGTGGATTTCTAGTCTCCAGAAAAGTCATATACTCGAACATAATGCGTGTTCCAAAATTCTACAACTAATAGACGTTAGAGATATAGGTCTATAGTTCTGCACATCTGTTCGACGTCCCTTCTTGAAAACCGGCATGACCTGTGCCCTTTTCTAATCCTTTGGAGCGTTACGCTCTTCTAGAGACGTACGGTACACCGCTGCAAGAAGGGGGGCAAGTTCCTTCGCGTACTCTGTGTAAAATCGAACTGGTATCCCATCAGATCCAGCGGCCTTTCCTCTTTTGAGCGATTTTAATTGTTTCTTTGTCGTCTATTTCGATATCTACCATTTTGCCATCGGTGCGACAATCTAGAGAAGTAACTACAGTGCAGTCTTCCTCTGTGAAACAGCTTTGGAAAAAGACATTTGGCATTTCGGCCTTTAGTCTGTCACCCTCTGTTTCAGTACCATTTTGGTCACAGAGTGTCTGGACATTTTGTTTTGATCCACTTACCGCTTTGACATAAGACCAAAATTTCTTACGATTTTCTGCCAAGCCAGTACATAGGACTTTACTTTCGAATTCATTGAACGCCTCTCGCATAGCCCTCCTCACACTACATTTCGCTTCCCGTAATTTTTGTTTGTCTGCAAGGCTTTTGCAATGTATATGTTTGCTGTGAAGTTCCCTTTGCTTCCGCAGCAGTTTTCTAACTCGGTTGTTGTACCACGGTGGCTCTTTTCCATCTCTTACGAACTTGTTTGGCACATACTCATCTGACCCATATTGTACAATGGTTTTGAACTTTGTCCACTGATCCTCAACACTATCTGTACTTGAGACAAAACTTTTGTGTTAAGCCATCAGGTATTCTGAAATCTGCTTTATGTCACTTTTGCTATACAGAAAATTCTTCCTACCTTTTTTAATATTTCTATTTTCGGCTGAAATCATCGATGCAGTAACTGCTTTATGATCGGTGATTCCCTGTTCTGCGTTAATTGTTTCAAATAGTTCGGGTCTGTTTGTCACCAGAAGGTCTAATATGCTATCGCCACGAGTCGGTTCTCTGTTTAACTGCTCAAGGTAATTTTCAGATAAAGCACTTAGAAAAATTTCACTGGATTTTTTGTCCCTGCCACCCGTTATGAACGTTTGAGTCTCC
This sequence comes from Schistocerca gregaria, assembly GCF_023897955.1. Classification (NCBI taxonomy): domain Eukaryota; kingdom Metazoa; phylum Arthropoda; class Insecta; order Orthoptera; family Acrididae; genus Schistocerca; species Schistocerca gregaria. The sequence goes on along the minus strand of NC_064922.1, from coordinate 924,219,753 downwards.
CAGTCTATATCCGGCACATTAAAATCTCCTCCCACAACTATAACATGGTGGGGAAATGTATTCGAAATATTTTCCAAATTATCCTTCAGGTGTTCAGCCACAACAGCTGCTGAGCCAGGGTCACGACAGCATCGGCATCATGCCGTCTTGCGCGATCTTATGAAAGATGTCTCGAAATCTTGACAATAATGCACAGCCACCAGCCTCAACATGTCAGAAATGTAACGGATGATGTTACAAAAATAATCGTCTTACGTATCCATGGCTGACCTATTGTAATGCTGTAGCTAATTTTGGGCGTTACTGAGGTAAGAGCAGCTTCATTTCAGCCGTATGTGAGGCAAGCAGGCAGGCGCCGAAACACTGATACATAATTTCAAAAGCGAGTCTTTTTGTACATCGCAAGGTGACCGGGCCGATACCCCAACCACGGTGACACTGCAGATAGGCCATGCAACTACGGGCTGGTATTCAAAGTATTTACACACAATTGATCCACAAAAGTGATGATGCCTGGAAGCAATGTATCGATACAAAAAAGCCGCTATTAGTCGGTATCAATACCCTCTGATGCCAGCACAGCTAAGCGAAAGTCTGATAGCACCGTCCGCGATATCTTGTCCATTATGCTACGGGCTTGTCAGCAGCCGACGCCGGCCTGGCCAATCATCGCCATCAGACCAGTTCACGGCTCCACAGTGAGGTAGGAGAAGTCGTGGGATAGCGATAAATAAATGTACAGATGGTATTGGTTCGGGTACACAAGGTTAAAAAAAAACGGCAGTCAATTTTGTGGGGCTTTAATTTTTACTCAGGAGGTTATTCATGTGAAAAAAAAAGGTTTCTGACGTGATTATGGCCCGACGACGGGAATTAACAGACATTGAACGCGGAATAGTTGCTGGGACTAGATGTGTGAGGCAATCCATTTCGGAAATCGTTAGGAAATTCACTATTCCCAGATCCAAGAGTGCGCAGAGGAAACCACATTTCAGGGATTACCTCTCACTACGGTCAACGCAGTAACCGACAGCCCTCACTGAACGACCGAAAGCAGCGGCGTTTTCGTAGAGTTGTCAGTGCTAACACACAACCAACACTGAGTAAAACAATAGCAGAAATCAATTTGGGGCGTAGACGAACGCATCCTTTAGAGCAATGCGGCTGAAATTTGGCGTTAGTGGGAAAAGGCAGCAGATGACATACACGAATGCCATTGCTAACAACATATCGCTAGGAGCACTTCCCTTGAGCTGAAAAACCATTCCTTGTGCAGTTGAGTCCAGATTTTAGTTGGGGAGAGTTGATGGTGGGGATCTAGAATGCTGCAAACCTCACGAAACCATGGACCCAAGTTGCCAACAAGGCACTGTGCAAGCTGTTGGTGGCTCGATGATGGTGTGGAATGTGTTTACGTGAAATGGGCTGGGTGCTCTGGTCCAACTGAACCGAACATTAACTGGAAGTGGGTATATACTTATATGGATATGGTGTAGGTTCTTTCTGACATGTCTGAAGAACAGACACCATACCAATGTAAGTAAATAGTTCTGGAAATACTCTTCCGGGACGTGGTATGAATGTCTTCCACGAGTAACATCTACATCTACATCTACATCCGTACTCCGCAAGCCACCTGACGGTGTGTGGCGGAGGGTACCCTGAGTACCTCTATTGGTTCTCCCTTCTATTCCAGTCTCGTATTGTACGTGGAAAGAAGGATTGTCGGTATGCTTCTGTGTGGGCTCTAATCTCTCTGATTTTATCCTCATGGTCTCTTCGCGAGATATACGTAGGAGGGAGCAATATACTGCTTGACTCTTCGGTGAAGGTATGTTCTCGAAACTTTAACAAAAGCCCGTACCGAGCTCCTGAGCGTCTCTCCTGCAGAGTCTTCCACTGGAGTTTATCTATCATCTCCGTAACACTTTCGCAATTACTAAATGATCCTGTAACGAAGCGCGCTGCTCTCCGTTGGATCTTCTCTATCTCTTCTATCAACCCTACCTGGTGCGGATCCCACACTGCTGAGCAGTATTCAAGCATTGGGCGAACAAGCGTACTGTAACGTACTTCCTTTGTTGTCGGATTGCATTTCCTTAGGATTCTTCCAATGAATCTCAGTCTGGCATCTGCTTTACCGACGATCAACTTTATATGATCATTCCATTTTAAATCACTCCTAATGCGTACTCCCAGATAATTTATGGAATTTACTGCTTCCAGTTGCTGACCTGCTATTTTGTAGCTAAATGATAAGGGACCTATCTTTCTATGTATTCGCATCACATTACACTTCGCTACGTTGAGATTCAATTGCCATTCCGTGCACCATGCGTCAATTCGCTGCAGATCCTCCTGCATTTCAGTACAATGAGTGTGTTGGGGTGGGACACTACGAATTTAGTGTGTGGACATACAAGGAGAGAACGTAAGTCTGCCGGGAGGCGTGCGCGAGATAATCCCTGCAGTCGCATTGTCATCTGTGCCCTCGGTGGCTCAGATGGATAGAGCGTCTGCCATGTTAACAGGAGACCCCGTGTTCAAGTCCCGGTTGGGGCCCACTTTTTTCACCTGTCCCCGTAAATATATATCAACGCCCTTCAGTAGCTGACGCTGTTAATATAATTCTAATTTCGACAATGGTTATGTTCTACTACTTTTACACCATTTATGGCCATTCACGAAAGAAGGCCCCTGAAGTAGACAACATTCCAATGGAACTACTGACGCACTTGGGAGAGCCAATCCTGACAAAACGCTACCATCTGGTGTGCAAGATGTACGCGACAGCGAAATATCCTCAGACTTCAAGAAGAATACAATAATCCAATCCCAAAGAAAGCAGGTGTTGACGGATGTGAAAATTACCGAACTATCAGTTTAATAAGTCACGGCTGCAAAATACTAACCCGAATTATTTACAGACGAATGGAAAACTGGTAGAAGCCGACCTCGGGAATGATCAGTTTGGATTCCGTAGAAATGTTGGAACACGTAAGGCAATACTGGCCTTACGACTTATCTTAGAAGCTAGATTAAGGAAAGGCAAACCTACGTTTCTAGCATTTGTAGACTTAGAGAAAGCTTTTGACAATGTTGACTGGAATACTCTCTTTGAAATTCTAAAGGTGGCAGTGGTAAAATACAGGGAGCGAAAGGCTATTTACAATTTGTACAAAAACCAGATGGCAGTTATAAGAGTCGAGGGACATGAAAGGGAAGCAGTGGTTGGGAAGGGAGTGAGACAGTGTTGTAGCCTCTCCCCAATGTTATTCAATCTGTATATTGAGCAAGCAGTAAAGGATACAAAAGAAACATTCGGAGTAGGTATTATAATCCATGGAGAAGAAATCAACACTTTGAGGTTCGCCGATGACATTGTAATTCTGTCAGAGACAGCAAAGGACTTGGAAGAGCAGTTGAACGGAATGGACAGTGTCTTGAAAGAAGGGTATAAGATGAACATCAAGAAAAGCAAAACGAGGATAATGGAATGTAGTCGAATTAATTCGGGTGATGCTGAGAGAATTAGTTTAGGAAATGAGACACTTAAAGTATTAAAGGAGTTTTGCTATTTGGGGAGCAAAATAACTGATGATGGTCGAAGTAGAGAGGATATAAAATGTAGTCTGGCAATGGCAAGGAAAGCGTTTTTGGAAAAGAGTAATTTGTTAATATCGAGTATAGATTTATGTGCGAGGAGGTCCTTTCTGAAATTATTTATATGGAGTGTAGCCATGTATGGAAGGGAAACATGGACAATAAATGGTTTGGACAAGAAGAGAATAGAAGCTTTTGAAATGTGGTGCTACAGAAGAATGTTGAAGATTAGGTGGGTGGATGACGTAACTAACAAGGAGGTACTGAATAGGATTGGGGAGAAGAGAAGTTTGTGGCACAACTTGACTAGAAGACGGGATCGGTTGGTAGGACATGTTCTGAGGCATCAAGGGATCACAAATTTAGCATTGGAGGGCAGTGTGGAGGGTAAAAGTCGTAGAGGGAGACGAAGAGATGAATACACTAAGCATATTCAGAAGGATGAAAGGTGCAGTAGGTACTGGGAGATGAACTTGCACAGGATAGATTAGCATGGAGAGCTGTATCAAAGCAGTCTCAGGACTGAAGACCACAACAACAACAACGGACAGCATGTTCGCAAACAACGGTGTCATGTCAGCGGGCCACAATTATTCGCCACTGCTTTGAAGAACATTATGTAGTATTATAGTCAATGATATGGCCACGCAAATCGCCCGATATGAATCCCATCGAACATGTATGGGAAATAATCAGCTCGTGCACAAAATCATGCATCGGCAACACTTCCGCAACTATGGCTGTCTGTAGAAGCAACGAATGGTCTCGGGGTATCGTCTTTGATTAGTAATCCAAACGCCTTCCGCCCTGGGTTTGAACTCCGCCACTGCTTAAAATTTCAGTAAAAATCTTCATCGATGGAGGCGGAAGACTTTATTTTTCGGATCAGAGATATTTCAAGTATCTTACGCGTAATGTGTCACTTCCACTCTTTCCTGTAACTACACTGAATAAACTACCTATGAAAAGGGCTAGTACTTCATTTGTAGTTAGGTTGAATTCTTTGTAGGCTGATTTTAATGAAAACTGGAAAATTATTGTGAAATTTTGTCATGACGTCGCTCTTCCTTCTAGTCACTTTATTCCGTACGTCATCAACTCTCAAGGTTGCTCGTATATCCTCAAATTTGTTACCTGAAAATTTGGTAATGTAAATACGTCTGGCGAAGCTATCATGAAATAGCTCTCTGAAAGGCAGTCCTGAATTATTCCTACCGATACCAAGAAAAATCAGGAGACCAAAAACGCATTCATTTCCTAAGATGTAACATGTTTATCTGGTTGCTAACAAATCCAGTTAGCTCCAAGACCACCGGGAAGGTAATCAGCGGTATCGTAGCCTATATTATCTTATTCTGCCCTGCTTTCTTCATCTGAGACGATAGAATAGGCAGGTTCACTATCATAGTAGTCATCGATGTCTAAATCTGTACTATCTTTCTGATGAAAAAGAGCTACATCTTCAATTCTTTAAGAAAGAGTTGGTTCAAAATTTTGACCACAGGAAGTCATCCTCGTTCTGCCAAACGACTTGTCAAAGAGGGCGGAGGAGAGGGCGGAGGTTCATGGCACCCTCTTGTCCCTGGAGTGGGAAACTGTCGTATTAGGCGGGAGAATCGGCGATCCTCAACGGCGTGAAGATGTAGAAGGTAATGGAAATCCCGTGCATTGAATACACGTGACCTAGATCCACAGATCATTTGGCCTCTGAATGAAATGTTATCATGATGATCTATCCGCTTACAAAGGATGCCGGACTAGTACCGCAAATTGGGAGGTAACAATGAGGAAAAGACTGAATAATTAAGTACATGATAACGTTCTTTGAGTCGGGGCGTAGAATTTCCGAAGTCTGAAAGTGGTAGGGAAGCTATAAGTCTGAAAACGAAAATCCTAAGCCTTAGTCGATATACAGTGGGCGTCAGTGAAACGAAATGGAAAGCTGCAGCTTGCATGAGAATGAGGGAATTTGGATGCACTTTCAATAACTTTACGTGTGGGTTGTCCACACTTTTATGTTCTGACAACCTTACGCGTTTCGACTTTCAGTGATTTTCGAAGGCTACAAAACCCAATACAAAACTGGCATCAGAGGATATGAAAGTATCATACATTTTACCATTGATAAGAGCCATATTACAACGATTAGAGCATGGATTTCTAGCTTAGCAGTATTATGTCAGTCATATAAAACCGTTCATAGGTATTTTGTATCATGTCAACATTCTAGGTCACGAGACAAGTGCAGACTACTACCACGATAAAAATTTTGGAAACCAAATGGAGTAAACCGCAAGGTGGCGTTGGGTACGTGGTACACGCTGCTATTTTTCTCTGTTTAAGACCACAATTTTCATCGTTACATTGTGTAAGAGAATATCTTCAGTAATACATAAAAATCAAATGTTTCACCGAAAACGTATTACCTTACAAAACAATCGTTACATATTTTTCCAACTAATACACTGGAAGAACACGATGACTGGAGCTGGAGTAAACAGTCTGTTAACTAACAAATCCTGTTTTTTCTTTTTTTACAACTTAGAGCACAGAAATTACTATCATTAGTAAAACTTTATAAATATTTAGTAAAGGTTGAAATTAGAGATAAATAGAAGTTAGACGGGTATTGGTTAAAGTGCACATGCGCAAGGTAACGTACTTAAGATTTTCTATGGTTGTATTCCCATAAAACTGTTTGTCTGTGAATAGCAAACATTGTACTACCTTGACGACGCCATGACACAAATTAAACAGGGGGGGGGGGGGGGGTTTGAAGGAGAGCGAAATACTAATCTTGAAATACTAAAAAATCATGTAAAACTGTTTGTAATACTGTCACTACAAATGTTTATAAAATGACAACTTTAAGTAAAATAAGGCGAAAGCGTTGTGAAACAGCTATAGTAGCTCTGTTCTCAACAGATTTCAATTTGTGCAACCAGCGTGAACCACTGAACTACCGCTTATGATTACTCTATCGACCTATGACCAATCCGCGCGTATGACACCAAATATGTAGTAAATAATTAAGCTTTACTGATCTTGTGCAGAAAACAAAACACAGGAGAAAGCCACACAGAAGGTACATAGCCTTAGGGAGTGAAATACAGAACATTACGCCATTTATAGCGAAAACCTCTAGTGCGTCACCATCTACCGAAGCCCCACGATTGCGGGAGAACTAAACTGCCTCGTAAATAGACTGAAAAACCAGTTCTTGGTGAACTCTGTTTCTTCCTTTACTATTCATGACGAAAATTTCGTTTTACTGCGAAAAATATCCAAATCCTCATGCGTATTTAATAGCACACATAAGAAACGTTATTAAAAGTGAAATGGATAGGAGACAACGTTTCTGGACAGATGGGTGTAGGGTAATTTCAACAGCAGCAGAAAGTGGTTTAACGAGAATGGAATTCGTCATGAATAGGAAGGTAGGACAGAGAGCGAGTTACTACGATCAGTTCAGTGATGGGGTTGTTTTCACAAGACTCAACAGCAAACCAACACCGACAACAAAAGTTCAGGTAGGTATGTCGATGTCGCAAGCAGAAGATGAAGGAATAGAGAAAGTTTATGATGATATCGAACAGATAATTCAATATGTAATCGGATGTGAGAATCTAACAGTCAAGGACGACAGAAAGCGGTTGTACGGGAAGGAGTTGCAGAATGGCTTACGGGAGAGTGTTGGCTTGGTAGTAGGAGTGAGAGAAGAGAAAGATTGGTTCAAATGGCTCTGAGCACTATGGGACTTAACATCTATTGTCATCAGTCCCCTAGAACTTAGAACTACTGAAACCTAGCTAACCTAAGGACAGCTCACAACACCCAGTCATCACGAGGCAGAGAAAATCCCTGACCCCGCCGGGAATCAAACCCGGGAACCCGGGCGTGGATAGCGTGAATGCTACCGCATGACCACGAGTTGCGGACAGAAAGACTGAGTTGTGCAACAAATTTCAGGTGGTAACACACAATAATCACAAGAGCAAGAGGTATACTTTGAAAAGGCCAGTAGATAGCGGAAGAATTCATTTAGACTGCGTCATGGACAAGCAGAGATTCCGAAATCAGATATTCGACTATAATGCGTACACAGAGACAGATACAGAATCAGATCACGATTTGGAAATAATGAAGAGTAGGCTGAAGTTTTAGAGGCTATTCAGGAAGAATCAATGAGCACAGAAGTGGAATAGGGAAGTAATAAGGAAAGATAAGGAAAGATGCTTCCCCCCATGAACCATGGACCTTGCCGTTGGTGGGGAGGCTTGCGTGCCTCAGCGATACAGATGGCCGTACCGTAGGTGCAACCACAACGGAGGGGTATCTGTTGAGAGGCCAGACAAACGTGTGGTTCCTGAAGAGGGGCAGCAGCCTTTTCAGTAGTTGCAGGGGCAACAGTCTGGATGATTGACTGATCTGGCCTTGCAACATTAACCAAAACGGCCTTGCTGTGCTGGTACTGCGAACGGCTGAAAGCAAGGGGAAACTACAGCCGTAATTTTTCCCGAGGACATGCAGCTTTACTGTATGATTAAATGATGATGGCATCCTCTTGGGTAAAATATTCCGGAGGTAAAATAGTCCCCCATTCGGATCTCCGGGCGGGGACTACTAAGGAGGATGCCGTTATCAGGAGAAAGAAAACTGGCGTTCTACGGATCGGAGCGTGGAATGTCAGATCCCTTAATCGGGCAGGTAGGTTAGAAAATTTAAAAAGGGAAATGGATAGGTTAAAGTTAGATATAGTGGGAATTAGTGAAGTTCGGTGGCAGGAGGAACAAGACTTCTGGTCAGGTGACTACAGGGTTATAAACACAAAATCAAATAGGGGTAATGCAGGAGTAGGTTTAATAATGAATAGGAAAATAGGAATGCGGGTAAGCTACTACAAACAGCATAGTGAACGCATTATTGTGGCCAAGATAGATACGAAGCCCACACCTACTACAGTAGTACAAGTTTATATGCCAACTAGCTCTGCAGATGATGAAGAAATTGAAGAAATGTACGATGAAATAAAAGAAATTATTCAGATAGTGAAGGGAGACGAAAATTTAATAGTAATGGGTGACTGGAATTCGAGTGTAGGAAAAGGGAGAGAAGGAAACATAGTAGGTGAATATGGATTGGGGCTAAGAAATGAAAGAGGAAGCCGCCTAGTAGAATTTTGCACGGAGCACAACTTAATCATAGCTAACACTTGGTTTAAGAATCATGAAAGAAGGTTGTATACGTGGAAGAACCCTGGAGATACTAAAAGGTATCAGATAGATTATATAATGGTAAGACAGAGATTTAGGAACCAGGTTTTAAGTTGTAAGACATTTCCAGGGGCAGATGTGAACTCTGACCACAATCTATTGGTTATGACCTGTAGATTAAAACTGAAGAAACTGCAAAAATGTGGGAAATTAAGGAGATGGGACCTGGATAAACTGAAAGAACTAGAGGTTGTACTGAGTTTCAGAGAGAGCATAAGGGAACAATTGACAGGAATAGGGGAAAGAAATACAGTAGAAGAAGAATGGGTAGCTCTGAGGGATGTAGTAGTGAAGGCAGCAGAGGACAAAGTAGGTACAAAGACGAGGGCTGCTAGAAATCCTTGGGTAACAGAAGAAATATTGAATTTAATTGATGAAAGGAGAAAATATAAAAATGCAGTTAATGAAGCAGGCAAAAAGGAATACAAACGTCTCAAAAATGAGATCGACAGGAAGTGCAAAATGGCTAAACAGGGATGGCTAGAGGACAAATGTAAGGATGTAGAAGCTTATCTCACTAGGGGTAAGATAGATACTGCATACAGGAAAATTAAAGAGACCTTTGGAGAGAAGAGAACCACGTGTATGAATATCAAGAGCTCAGATGGCAGCCCAGTTCTAAGCAAAGAAGGGAAGGCAGAAAGGTGGAAGGAGTATATAGAAGGTTTATACAAGGGCGATGTACTTGAGGACAATATTATGGATGTAGATGAAGACGAAATGGGAGATACGATACTGCGTGAAGAGTTTGACAGAGCACTGAAAGACCTGAGTCGAAACAAGGCCCCCGGAGTAGACAACATTCCATTAGAACTACTGACGGCCTTGGGAGAGCCAGTCATGACAAAACTCTACCAGCTGGTGAGCAAGATGTATGAGACAGGCGAAATACCCTCAGACTTCAAGAAGAATATAATAATTCCAATCCCAAAGAAAGCAGGTGCTGACAGATGTGAAAATTACCGAACTATCAGTTTAATAAGCCACGGCTGCAAAATACTAACGCGAATTCTTTACAGACGAATGGAAAAACTGGTAGATGCAGACCTCGGGGAGGATCAGTTTGGATTCCGTCGAAATGTTGGAACACGTGAGGCAATACTGACCTTACGACTTATCTTAGAAGAAAGATTAAGAAAAGGCAAACCTACGTTTCTGGCATTTGTAGACTTAGAGAAAGCTTTTGACAATGTTGACTGGAATACTCTTTTTCAAATTCTAAAGGTGGCAGGGGTAAAATACAGGGAGCGAAAGGCTATTTATAATTTGTACAGAAACCAGATGGCAGTAATAAGAGTCGAGGGGCATGAAAGGGAAGCAGTGGTTGGGAAAGGAGTGAGACAGGGTTGTAGCCTCTCCCCGATGTTATTCAATCTGTATATTGAGCAAGCAGTAAAGGAAACAAAAGAAAAATTTGGAGTAGGTATTAAAATTCATGGAGACGAAGTAAAAACTTTGAGGTTCGCCGATGACATTGTAATTCTGTCAGAGACGGCAAAGGACTTGGAAGAGCAGTTGAACGGAATGGACAGTGTCTTGAAAGGAGGATATAAGATGAACATTAACAAAAGCAAAACGAGGATAATGGAATGTAGTCAAATTAAATCGGGTGATGCTGAGGGAATTAGATTAGGAAATGAGACACTTAAAGTAGTAAAGGAGTTTTGCTATTTAGGAAGTAAAATAACTGATGATGGTCGAAGTAGAGAGGATATAAAATGTAGACTGGCAATGGCAAGGAAAGCGTTTCTGAAGAAGAGAAATTTGTTAACATCGAATATAGATTTATGTATCAGGAAGTCGTTTCTGAAAGTATTTGTTTGGAGTGTAGCCATGTATGGAAGTGAAACATGGACGATAACTAGTTTGGACAAGAAGAGAATAGAAGCTTTCGAAATGTGGTGCTACAGAAGAATACTGAAGATAAGGTGGATAGATCACGTAACTAATGAGGAGGTATTGAATAGGATTGGGGAGAAGAGAAGTTTGTGGCACAACTTGACTAGAAGAAGGGATCGGTTGGTGGGACATGTTTTGAGGCATCAAGGGATCACAAATTTAGCATTGGAGGGCAGCGTGGAGGGTAAAAATCGTAGAGGGAGACCGAGAGATGAGTACACTAAGCAGATTCAGAAGGATGTAGGTTGCAGTAGGTACTGGGAGATGAAGCAGCTTGCACAGGATAGAGTAGCATGGAGAGCTGCATCAAACCAGTCTCAGGACTGAAGACAACAACAACAACAAGGAAAGATGAAAGGTACTTCAGTTGAAGAGGGATGGAAATCTCTGAAAAGGGCAGTGGCAGAAGTTGGCGGGCAGTCGCAGAAGTTGGCGAGACAAAGGAGTGATCGACTAAAGAACGAAGCCCAAAAATGTTCAGGAAAATCTATGAATACAGAATTAGGATTCAGTTAGGAATGAAATAAACTGGAACGGCAGGGAAGGTAAGGTGAAATGCCTACGTAGAACTCTGAAGATATCGAAAAGTAAAGGAATGTTGGATGGACTGACTCATCACACAGAAAAGTCAAAATACCTTTTAGCGAAACTGAAAGAAAGGTCGGTAACATTAAGAGTCCAATGCAAAAGAGAGAGCGCATAGGCGGAAAGAGTACATTGAAGGCCCCTGTGAGGAAGAGGACGTGACAGAAGCAGAAACAGGCATTAGTAGGAAAGAGAAACGGCATCCAGTATTATATTTAGAATTTAGAGGAGCTTCTAATGACTTAAAATCACCTACGTCAGAGGAGATGGACTACATTCCATTGGATTTTCTAAAATAGTTGTGGTGAGTGACACGAAAACGATTATTCGTCTTGGTGTGTAGAATAAATGAAAATGGGGGTTACCATGTGACGTTCAGAAAAAAAATAATTCCCAGATTGAAAAATTCTACAAGTGTAAGAATTATCGCACAAAGAGCTTGACAGCTCATGCAGCCCAAGTGCTGACAGGAATAACATACCAGATAATGCAAAAGAAAATGATGGATCTGTTAGACGACGGTAAGTTTGGCCTTAGGAAAGGTAAGGGCAGCAGAGAGGCAGTACTGTCGTTGCAGTAAATACTGGGACAAGGTCCGAAGACACGTTCGTAGGATCTGTCAGCCTAACGGAATCGTTTGACAATGTGAAATGATGAAAGATCATCGACATTCTGAGAAAAAATCGGGCACGCTACAGGGAAAGACGGGTAATACAATATGCACAGAAAACAAGAAGGAACAATAGCAGTGGAAGAGCAAGAACGAACTGCTCGGTATTTGGAGTTGGGGAATTTGTGTAAATTATCTTACATACGCCTCTGCCCTCAGAGATGTCGCGCGACAAATGGGCAACAGTTACCTCTCCTTGGTGTTTCGTGCGGTAGCTTGTTTTCTTAGGCCCATGCAGTACCATCAAAATTCTTAGTCTGGTTAACTTGCTTGTCAGGCATAACTGATATCTGGAGTTTCGTCACTTGTGTAAATTATCTGCCATGCGGCCCTGCCCTCAGAGACATCGTATGGCCAATGAGAAACAGTTGTCCCTGGTTGGCGAGCTCGTATTAACTTGCTTGTCAGACATCTTGCCACTGATAAGGTCCTCAGACTACACCTTAATCAACTTCAACCTTCTTCTTCTTCTACGGGATGAACCAGGGCCCATTGACTTACGAGGGGGAGATTGAGCCGCGGCGTGGTTGCTGGCGAAGCGTTTCGAATTCCTGGAACCACTAGCTCGATCTATCACGTGATGTTCCACTGGACTGAGGCCACTTAAGATCTTTGCTCCAGGTTGTTAATGGGGACTGGGGTGGGTTGTGGCGCAGCGAGTTGGCGAGTGGTAACGGAGCGAGGGGGACGGTCAGAGAGGTCCCCTCAGCGAGTAAGGCGAGCACTTGAGCAAGGGTCTTTGAGATAGGGTCTGGCGAGTGGTTGCTGGGCATATTTGTCGGTCGATTTCACTCTGTGGATGGCTTCCAGTGCCGTCTTCATGCTTAGCCTGGCCAGCCACCCCTGGAACATGTCACACTGATGAGACAGCAGAAGCAAGTTTCGATGGGATGAATTCTGGGCTCCCTTGGAACCGGCAGTCTTCAGCTTCGATTCGTGAATTAGAGTTATGTTTGGGATTCTAGGTCTCAGCTGTTATTGTTGAATGCCTGCCTGTTTTCTGTTTGCTGATTTTATTTAACTGAAGCTGTTATTAAAGAAGTCCTGTCTGCTTTCGGTTTCGTAGTTTTACTTAACTGAAGCTGCTATCGTTGAAGGCCTGAGTGTTCCCTTGTAATTAAATTAAGAACGATTCCATAATTGGGTTACCTGAAACTGTTATTAATAAAATTTCCATCACAAATAGATCGCAGCACTAAATACAGTTAATCCAATTTCTCGTACGCATTCCCATCCACCACAATGCTTCCACTAAACATATCTGCTGAAAAAGAAATCGTGACAATTACACAAGCTAGCGATCGCAAGGCACGCACTATCAGCTAACTGCAGGGTAAAACCCTTCTGCAGCGCCTGGGAGAGAGAGAGACCCACATGTGTGCCTGCCATGCTCATACACACACTGACCTCATGTGTGCATGCAATAAAACCAAAGGAAACAATAAATTCATCAACTTCGAGGAATTCGACATCGTGATTTGATTTTTAAAACTACTATACACTTACTAAACTGATTCTCTCTGGCACATTTGGAAGGAGGGAGGAAGGTTCTCCTTCATTATAGAACTGAGACACCAGCAAATACCATTCCAAGACAGACCCCACTGCGATATTTTGAGAAGCACTAAACATAACACACTTAATACACGATCCAGTCCGTAGCAATAAGATGTCAGGTCTAGATGTTGGAAAATGATGGAAACACTCACACATCACCTTGCGCTGCTGTCCCGACGTCCATACATGAAACGTAGCCGGTGCTCATGTAAAGAGATCAGCGAAAATTTCACTTCAGCTGCAGGCACAATTATGAATGTCTGTGTGTGCCAGTGTGCATCATCCATGGAGGGGTGGTAGGAATTACGTATGATGGGTGTTTCATGACAGTATTCCTTGTGCCATCAGAATAAAAAAAACGATCGATTTTAGTTACTCGTTACAAGACGTGCATCTCCCCAATCAGTGGAGAATGGTGAACAAGAGAAATCCAACTCATCCAAACTAATTTTTTTTATAAATAAACATTATATCCTCTGCTGTGTATGTGAATTTCTTATCATTAGAGTCTTCCTCTTCACCACAGAGTCACGAATTTCCTGGTATCAGAGGGGGAAAGGGGAGAGGAGGGTTGGGGTATTTACCAGAGGGGTAGGGGTTAAATTAACGAATTTGATTAAGTATTCAATGAAATTTATAGAATGAGAGCGAGCTATTCGAATAAACGAGGCCTGATAGTGTACCTGTATCAGTGAGGGAGGGTGGGGTTGGAAATTTCTTGAGGGGTTTGGGATGAGGGAGTGGGGAGGGAGAGAGGAGGGGTGGGGGAAAAATAGGTTAAAGACTTGTCAATCAAAAGGAAGGATTACCCCCAGGGGGTCTTAACTAGTCAATCAATAGAGAAGAATAGGTTTGCACCTGGGTGCACATTGGCCTCTGATGTATGCAACCCACACTAGCGAACCATACCCACTCCCAATTTGTCCCACTACTGCCTAGTGTGGTGCCCCATAGGCTGCTTGGTTACTCTGGTGCAATGTCTCTTCCCCAATGGTGACGACAGCACCCCAGTCCACACAACTCAGTGTTGAAGACATGGTTTGTTTGCATGAGGATGAATTATTGCATCTCTCCTGGCCACCACTGTCAACAGACCTAATTATTACTGAAACTTTGCGATCTGCTTTGGCGAACAGGGTGCTTGCTTGCTACCAACATAGTTGACACTATTCTGCAGAGAATCGCACAAGACTCCCTTGAAAATCGGACATGGTCTGTGGTTCATTTATTCTCGGATGACTTGAAGCTGCTCTGAATGCCAGCTGTTTTCCTACACACTATCAGTCCTGGTAATAAGTTGTGATTTTAGTGTTTCCATATTTCTGTCCACCCTCTGTATGTCTCAGAGAACGGTTAAGTGCGACTGATAGTTTACTTCCTCTAAAATGAAAAGAGATTAAAATGTAGCCCCAGAAAGAGGGAAGAGAAGAACTGCGTCGCTAATTATTGAGCGTGCATGCTATAGCTACAATTTCGATTAGTTTCTGGGACAGTTTCGCACTGGCGATCAATAAAGCCACTTCGAAATTAAGTCGCAGTATAATTTACTTAAAGTGAGACTCGGTAATCGATCAAGTGCAGTTCAACTTAAAAAAGCTGTCTCTATCCTTTGTTTCTATATGAGAGAAAAGTAGCGATACCTGAGCTGTGGTGGCCGAGCGGTTCTAGGCGCTTCAGTACGGAACGGCACTGCTACTGCGGTCACAGGTTCGAATCCTGCATCGGGCATGGATGTGATTGATGTGCTTAGGTTAATTAGGTTTACGTACTAAGTTCTAGGGGAATGATGACCTCAGATGTTAAGTCCCATAGTGCTTAGAGCCATTTGAACCTGAACTGTGACGATTGCTGCAAACAAGAGAAAAGGGGCTTACTTTGTCACTATAAAGCCTTAATCAAAGATTATTCCTGATAATAAATATTGATTTTTAAGACGCCAATGAAACGCATGTACAAAGTGCACGGTACTCATCGGGTGTATCTGACGATACTATTAACATACTGACATTCAGAACCTGCAAAGCGCTTATCGGCAGACCACAGGCAAACATGGGGTCGTGATTTTGGACTCGATGCATATTGCTGGCAAAAAAACGTGTCCTGCCCATCTGAATTCTCAATCCTTAGGTATTCATACTGTATATTTGAAATAACACCCTTCCTTTGCTTGCACTCTCTAAGAAGAAATACGTAGAATATAACGTCCTCGTATAGTCGGAACGACCGATACGATGCGTGGGTGAAAGTAGTGAGTCTGATACCGCTTAAGAGATCGAACTATTGAAAACAGCGAGCATAGAAGAAACGGTATGTGTTTCTGCAACATTGCAACTTCTGAGACGTATTTCATTCTTTCAGTCATTTTAGTAATGTGACCACCGAATGCACCGTCTGGATCATTTCACTGACGACAATAGCACGAGTGTTGGTGGAAAGACTTAGTGACCGTGGTTTTCTAAAATGTCACATTTTCAATTGGGATAAGCTTAAAAACAATGGTGTCAGTAGGCTCCATCGATCCATATTGCCATCATTTCCTGATAGCTCCAAAAAGCCCACTATACGACGACCAGTTACATGTGTTAACAAACAGCTTAGAGACTGTCTGATTGGAGTGCCGTGCTTAGGTGAAAGTTTGATCATCAGAGTGACGCCACAAGTATCAAGATTTCTAACTGTATAAACCAGCCACGAGATTATCTATGCAACACTTTACTGCAGTATTTCAGCAACCTACCAACGTCCCTAATCCCTTTGCGACTGCCAAAATTAGCAGTCGGCTGTTATGAAGAAAGAACGTTAAATTTTCTGTCCGCAGACAATCAAATGAAGCACTAGCCCAGACAACTGCGGCGCGGTAAATAGGATGTAGAATATGGAATATGTAAACATACTTACAACGAGGTTAACGGAAACCAGAGAAACCGAAATATGGATGTCTCAGACGCGATTTCAATCCCATGCCTTCATTGTGACACCAATTCACCTGTCGTAAACATATTGACCGCTGCCTCTGTGTTACTGCACTGAATAGTGACGTTATTAGCCCCAGTTGTATAAGAAAAAGTTCAACAAGGAAGAATTATTTGACGATGTGGTCACCAAAGCAACTGTTGCAACTGTAAAGAGATATTTATCAGCAACTTTCTTCAAAAAGGTAATAAAAGTTGTTGATAGAAGTGTGTATAAGAGAGACACAAGAACAAACCCTTTGCACAACGAACTGAACTAATTTGTTGAGTTCTACAGAAGAACTTCTAAACACATTAATACTCTTAAATATCAATACCTGCAGATACTTTATTCGGCACGTATTCTGGATTGGGTGCATCCTTAAATTATTTAATAATATCAAAAATTCCTTGATATTGCTGAGCAACCATCCAGAAGTCGTCAGTAAATTTTACGCTTTGGTTTTACGCAAAGAAAAAAAGACCCGTATTTATGTTATGTTCTTAGAATTCTCCTAAAAACTCGACTTTCCGTTGCAATCAAACCTAGTGCGACAATTACACCAAACATTTATGTGGAGCTAATAATTTACATAGGCAGTGAGAAATAATTTGTGTCGCGAACGTCAAAATTCGAAAGTAAAAGAAGATTTTACTTAACACATACTACAATAAGGCCTCGAATTATAATCCACAAGATGAGCGGACGTTGGACGCTGCAAAGTTCCTTTGTATCTAGTCGTAATTGCATAATTTTGCTTTGTATCACACCTTTCAGGGTTTGTATCATCGTCAGTAGGTGTACGTCCATTTATTTCTGTTTGAGTATATATTTGAGCTGTTGCGAAAGTGTAAGTCACTTCTCCTGTTTCAGAGGAACCCTCTCATCGTGCTAGACACAGGCGGTTACAGACGGTGGGATTACTGGTAGTTGGGAGCTCCAACATTACGCGGTTTAGGAGGCCTCTTGAGATATAGCAGATAAGGTGTTCATTCTGCACTCTGTGTGCATATTGGGAGGGGTCATCCCAGGCGCGGAACAGATGCTGGTGGATTCCATGAACAGAACAAGGGTGCAGCCAGCAGCAAATGGTGGCTCAAGTCGATACTAAGAATGAGAATCGCTTTGAATCAGAAGAGATTCCTTCTGGTTCAGGCGGATGGCTAAGGTGGTGAAAACTGTTATTGCATGCGAGTTGAAGGTGGTGGTGGTTAGTGTTTAACGTCCCGTCGACAACGAGGTCATTAGAGACGGAGCGGAAGCTCGGGTTAGGGAAGGATTGGGAAGGAAATCGACCGTGCCCTTTCAAAGGAACCATCCCGGCATTGGCCTGAAACGATTTAGGGAAATCACGGAAAGCCTAAATCAGGATGGCCGGAGACGGGATTGAACCGTCGTCCTCCCGAATGCGAGTCCAGTGTGCTAACCACTGCGCCACCTCGCTCGGTCGAGATGAAGGCAGAACTTACCATCTGTACCGTCATCTGCAGGACCTGTCGCGAATCTTATATACATAGCCGAGTGGAGGGTCAGGGTTCTACGATAACGTAGGCTGTGGATTCCTCAACTTGCGTCATGTAGAATAGTGGGGTTTTGGGTTCAGCTTAAGTCAGGGGTCCGTTACACGCTGGAGGCGGCTATACGGGCACCTAAGATGTGGACTGGGAGATTTTTAGTCTAGAGCGACTCAGGAAAGTACAAAAAGGGCTTCAGCATCGAACAGGGTAATCAAACACAGGACGAGGGCTAGAAACAGCAACAATCGTGGCATGGCGGTTGAGTCTCGAATGATTGTCAGCACATGTTGAATAGTAAATTGAAGGGTGCTTCGGCCGCGTTAATTAGGATACATGATATAAAGCTGTTTAATTTCATAGAGATTGCAGTATTAGCAGTTGATTGAGTAATCTGTCTTGGATGGATACGTGACCTGACTTTGGTCAGCAATAAAGTGATTCGTGCCAGTTTTGTGGTGTGCCTGCTCTAATACAAACTTGCAGAAAAAATGGCACTCTTGGAAAGAGGGCGTCGATTTAGATCCAATGATGGCAAGTGCCACCTGGGGGATAGTTGTCTTACTGATAATGGTTTGAACAGAACGTAATGGCAAGCTACTAGAGTGCCGTCTGCGACTACCTTTTAAAAGGGAATGCTAGAGCCGGCAGGCTCTGTGTGGTGCAAAAGTGTGAAGCAAGCAGACAACTCGTGCTTCCTACAGCCCACTGAGCTAGTTGGGAAGTGGTCAGGTTGCGCACTCCGAGTGCCAGGGTGGTCCTTTCCGAAAATTGCCACACAAAGTTGCTCGTTCTGTGTCAGTTGAGCAACGATGCTTGTATAAATAGTCACGTAATCATCTCAATCTTTAATCGAGGTTCTGGACGTCCACGCAACGCAGATGCCCTCCGGATTGTCATGTTGTAAGGGCAGCTGTTGCAGACCGTACAGCTGCCACAACACATATAAGAGTCTTGTGAGCCCAGAGATGTCGACACGAACTGTTGTGAGCCGGTTATTAGAAGTGGGTCTACGGGCGCGCACACCTCTAGCCCGTCTTCCACTCATGCTACAGCATCGATATGCACGGCTCAACTCACACTTTCAGATGATTACTTGGAAAATGGAGTGGAGCGATGTGGTCTTCAACGACGAAAGCACATTTTTGCCTGCCCGCAAATGAAAGTCGTTTGCATGTACGAAATAGATCTAGTGAGCTTTGTCTCTGAGAGAACATTCCTCCAAGGAACACTAGCCCCATTCTGTCCCTATGGTCTGGGGTGGGAGTCTCATTCAACTCTGGTGTTTCTGGAAGGGACGATAGCGAACGCTCGGTGATTTCAGGATTCTGTTACACCTATTCTTTTGATACTCTGCTGGAGGATGATGATGTCTTCTTCGATAAGCGCGAAGCTCGTCCCCACATGCACCTGAAACTCAACGTGCTCTGCAACCCGTGCAGCAACTTCCCTGGCCAGCACTATCTCCGAATTTGTCTCCAATTGAACACGTGTGGAGATGTTGGGGAGAGAAGTTACTCGTGCGACTCGCCAATCAACAACTCTTGCAGACCTACTTGAGCAGGTCGAGCAGGCGTGGCTTAACGCATCCCAGGACAGTATTCCTCATCTCGGTCGACTGCATGCCAGAGTTGGCGCCTCCATTTCCACATGTAGAGTGTACACCACGTACTAACATGTGCGCTTCAGTACGAGTCGATACGTGATACCTCAGAACCACTTGTGCTATTGACCTGTAAATGTTATCATATCCATGTACTCCATAGTCAATGTTCCAACGAAAAATCTCGAGTTAGTAGGAAACCTCTAAAGTGTGTATTAATTCTTTTTCCATCAGTGTAGCTCAGACTTCCCTGTCTCAAAGAAGTACATAAGCAGGCTGAACTTTAATTTGATATAATTAACTTTCATTGGAACACAGATGATCCCGACGGTCAACTACATAATTTGCGTTAAATGATCGTTTCTACTGAAATTTCAGAGACATTTAGCCTGCCTACACATAAGGAAAGCAGGTAACTGCAGCGGGGCACAAAGATCACAAAGAACTACAGCATTCAGTGCACTGTTTCACTGGAAGTAGTAAGTTTCGTAATTTTGGAGTTCAGTTCAGTTAGTAATTAGCGTTTATTCTGGGCTGTTTCGAACGCTCGTTGAGGCAAATACTTGATTGCTCCACAGTTATACGTCAAAGAATACGATACGCGAACAAGTGAAGCAAGTTACTGCGAAGGCGACAGTTTACACTATACAGGCAGATGGAGGAAACGACTTCGCAGCCCTAGGCTTCCTAGAAGACTATGGTCTCAGAAACGGCCTCGGGCTAGATCGTACAAGGAAAACTGGTACAAACGACCTTGGAGAAGATCGCTTTGCTTTTCTTCAGAAGTGTAGGTACACGTTAGACAATACTAATACTACAATTTTTCTTAGACCGAAGACATCCAAACTGCGTTCATAGAATTTGTAGGATTAGAGGAACCATTTGACAGTGTTGACTCTAATACTGCGATGTTCGCTGATACGTGCTCAGAAAACAATTGCACCGCGGAACGTGTTACTTTGTTGGGTCACGTAAACGCTACTCCAAACTTGCAGGAGCAACAGAACAGTCACTGTACCATGTGACTTTCGGAACGACATGTGTTGCGTAGCGGAGGATACTTAGTATTTTCACCGCGCTCCCCTTCCTCTTCCTTTTTTTCTCTTTTATGCGGGAATGATACAAGGGAAGAAACGTTGATGGTAAGCAGTCTCTTCTCGAAATAAGCGTTTGTCGAAGGAATATACTGATTGAAACTCCTGCGAACGCACGTGATGCACCAGGCCCCTCTTGTACCGTTTGCAAGTGTAGTTGGACGAGCACCAGCGCAGGACTACTTACAAATCGAATGTCTTACGTAATGGACTGTTCTTCTTTCGATCTTCTCGCACTTTTATTTCAATTCTATGCGGTAAGGATCCCAGACTGAAGAGCATTTCTTAAGTACTGATCGAACCAGAACTACATAAACAGTATCATTTTTGCGTGGACCACACTGTCAGAGGATTCTTCGAAAGAAAAATTATACATGACTGTGCTTAAACTGACACACAATATTTTTAGCGCAACGCAATCTGACTTTCAAAAATCCCTACAAAAGAATGGCCCTGACTAACATTAACCTATACGTTTCACAAATCACTTACCTCACAAAAATCTTGGTTACTGCAATACAGCGAGCGCCACTACTGCCACCTAAATAAAAGATTCAAACTACGGAAGGCACTAACTACTGATAGGCATAGTTAGCAAATGAAAGATTTTAATACAGAACAAACAATGTATTTACCTTAATAGTCATAATATATATAGAAGTTCATGACATCCAGTCTTACAAATTTCAAAACTCCGCCATCTCTCTCCCCAAATCCACCACTGCTGGCGGCTCACCTCCACGCAGTGTTAACATCCAGCTGCCAATGGCAGACAACAATGCAAACTAGCCATAGACAGCACACAGCACAGACAGTTTTTTTTTTCATACAGAGCCCTACGTGGCGTTACCAATAAGAAAACCTATACAGCCTACTTAACAACTGTCCGGCATCATCTTTCCCCACGATTAGTTTAGTGCGGGTGCTACAACTTAAATCCCTTCGTTCCCATAGTCCTAGGTATTTAAAGGATTGTGACTGTTTCCTTACCAGCTAGTGTTGATAGAAGAGATAGAGAAGATCCAACGAAGAGCAGCGCGCTTCGTTACAGGATCATTTAGTAATCGCGAAAGCGTTACGGAGATGATAGATAAACTCCACTGGAAGACTCTGCAGGAGAGACGCTCAGTAGCTCGGTACGGGCTTTTGTTAAAGTTTCGAGAACATAACTTCACCGGAGAGTCAAGCAGTATATTGCTCCCTCCTACGTCTATCTCGCGAAGAGACCATGAGGATCAAATCAGAGAGATTAGAGCCCACACATGGGGAATACCGACAACCCTTCCTTCCACGAACAATACGATACTGGAATAGAAGGGAGAACCGATAGAAGTACTCAAGGTACCCTCCGCCACACACCGTCAGGCTTGCGGAGTATGGATGTAGATGTAGAAACTATTCAGCCGTCGTGTAGCGAGATAGTGACAGATATTTCGATCATTCGTGAGAAAAGTGTTGTATCAGGTTATGTTGCACGAAGCGTCAACTTCTGCTGGTATTCCTGCACTTTATTACAATTTTCTAATTTGTGACTTCCACAAACACAACAGGGTCACTTGTAAAGGGACTCACGGAGCTTCAGATAATATCGACTGGCACGTTTATTCACTGAAGAGCCAAAGAAACTGGTACACCTGCCTAATACCGTGTAGGGCTCACGCGAGCACGCAGAAGAGCCGCAACACCACGTGGCATGAACTCGACTAATGTCTGAAATAGTGCTCGAAAAAACTGACACTATGAATCCTGCAGGGTTGTCCATAAATCCGTAAGAGAAAAACGGGGTAAGGATCTTTTCGGGACAACACGTCGCAAGGCATCCCAGATATGTTCAATAATGTTAATGTCTGGGTAGTCTGGTGGTCATCGTAGGTGTTTAAATTCAGAAGATTCTTACTGGAGCCACTCTTTAGCAATGCTGGACGACTAGAGTGTCGCATTGTGTCGCTGCAGTTGCTCAAGTCCGTGAGAATACACAATGGACATGAGTGGATGCAGGTGATCAGACAAGATCCTTATATACGTGTCACCTGTCAGAGACGTATCTAGACATATCAGCGGTGCCATATCACCCCAAATGTACACGACCCACAACATGACATAACCTCCACCAACTTGAACAGCTCCATGTTGACATGCAGGGCCCATGGATTCATGAGGTTCTCTCCATACCCGTAGATGTCCATCCGCTCGATACAATTTGAAACGAGACTCGTCCGAGCAGGCAACGTGTTCCCAATCATCAACAGTCCAATGGCGGTGTTGACTAGCCCAGGCGAGTCATAAAGCTTTGTGTCATGCAGTCATCAGGGTACAAGAGTGTGCCTTCTGCTCCGAAAGCCCATATCGATGATGTTTCGTTGAATTGTTCCCACACTGACACTCATTGATAGGCCATCATTGAAATCTTCAGTAATTTGAGGAAGAGTTGCAGTTCTGTCACGTTGAACGATTCTCTGCAGTCGTCGTTGATCCCGTTCTTGTAGGATCTTTTTCCAGTCGCAATGACGTCGGAAATCTGATGTTTTGCCTTATTCCTAATATTCATGGAATACTCAGGAAATGGCCGTACGGAAAAATCGCCACTTCATCACTATCTCGGAGACGCTGTGTCTCATCGCTCGTACACCGACTATAACAGCACGTACAAATTCACTTAAATCTTCAAAATCTTTCATTATAGCAGCAGTAGCCGATCTAACAATGCGCCAGACATTCATAGTCATATATTGGTGTTACCAACCGCAGCGCCGTATTTTGCCTGTTTACATATCTCTGTATTTTAATACGCGTGTCTCCGTCAGTTTCTTTGGTGCTTCAGTGTATAACCTACATTATGAAGACGAGTAGTTGTATAACATTCTTTTTGGGTTCGTATCAATTTAATTTTACAAGATTTCTCTCGAATTATGCGGAATACAGCAAATCATTCTTAATGTTCATGACAGCCCCTATAAAATAGAAAATTGCTAACTAGAATGAGCTCAGTTTTAACATAACTATTTATAGATCTTCACATATTTACGAAGTTAAATTTATGTTTAAGGCGTAGAATATTTATTTCACTCACTACACTTAATTTACCTGGCAGATTCTTATTTCAGATTTGCAGTCTACTTAAGGGGAGATTTACTATCATTGGCCAGAAAAAAGAATGTTTTTTTAAGAATTTGTTTCTCAGGATGTGTTACAGATATCAATATCAAATTTGGTCAAAATGTTTATTGATATTTCCTCTACAAACTGGAATTTTTTAGACCAGAAATGTAGAAGAGCAAAGGCGGAAGTGCCGTCGGAACGAAACAAAATTTTGATGTAGACCTCCACGCGCGATATGTCACAGGTCAGCCGGCTCGTCTGAAATCAAAATTGAGTTAACGTTAGCGAAGTATATAAGATTCATTAAGAACTGTACCTCGCTGTAGTTATTTGGTCCATAAAAAACAAAATTGTGGCCATTTGAAAAAAAGTTTTTTTTTCATCGATTTTTGGACTTCGTCAGTCAAGTAAAAATATTTATAGCTGATGGATCGGAATAAAAGTAGGGCAACTCCTAGACAATTTAGTTAGCTTTGTGGGAAACAAAGAAACATGCCAATCGGTTCAGTAGATTTGAAGCTACCAAACCGCGCTATAGAAGAAAGTCATTTTGAGAAAAACGCGTTTGAAGTTTTGACAAAATGTAAATGCAATATTATGCAACTTACGTTCAATCTACTATTCCGAGTCCATAAACTAGTCCTTACTCTTCCTCACAGAGGGCGTCCTGCTCCATCTGGGCCATCCTGCGCTGCTCCATAGCTGCTCGTACGGCAGGTGATACGCTGTTTTCGGCCGCTTGAATCCGGTGGTCGTCCGAATGCTCGGCGAACTGCGTCGAATAGAGTCCCAGGGCGACGTCCATCGTTGTCATGGTTTTCAGAATTACTGAATACCCTTCGTTGAAGCTGCTCACTGCCAGGAAATTAGCAATCTCCACAGTCTTCTCACAAGAATGCAAATGCTTCGTGGCTAACGTCCAAACACACGCGTTCAGACATTCATTTGAATTTTGTGTGTTTCCTCTCAAGCACCGGTGCAATAACTCGTCCTCCGAAAGAAAAAGACTGATGCGTGAAAAGGTCCGATTTCAGGCAGTTGCATTTTTTTGTTCAACCGCGAATCATAAACATTTCCGTTCCATATTCGGAAAAACCGTTTCAGAGGTGGACTCTAAACATTTTATCGATCCAAAAATGCAGTTCTAAAAAAATCGATTTTTTGAACAAAAATATAGTAATCCTCCCCTTAATCATAATTAATGGTTGCGACCAAGAGAGGTGACAATTAATTCAATAACATACACTTTCTAATAACAACTTCTATTATATTTTGCAAAAGTACAGAAAAAACTTACATTAATTATCAGCCATCCCTACAATGGCGGCCTACCTCTAGACGAAACGAAAATAGGAGAGAGGGTTCAATCAAAGCATTATCTTTGATCTTCACTGCCTATGTCACACAGAGATTTTACTAAAATCTGTTCTTTGTTAATTACATCGATATTTGTGTATTGATAATAATAATTTACATTTTTTTTACTGCTTGTCATACATTGTGCAGATTTACTTCGTCTTTAGATAACTGATGTTTCACACGTCGCATAGCAAAAACTTCTTTTCCCTTTCTCCTAATGTCCATTTATGTGACGTACCGTCACAAGGTGTAGAATATCTGTTTTACATACTACGCTTAATTTACCTCTGCGATCTACGGTGGATCTTACATAAACTCTATGACAAATCGCCAGTTTAAACAGGAGTGACATTTAGCAGAGGGGCCTCGAATGACTCTGGACTAGAAGGACTTTTCTCATACGGCTGATTCTTAGTCCAGATTTGCAGTCTACTTCAAAGGTTGGTACTCATGATTCCCAGTGAAAAAAGATCGTCGCTCCCCGGTCTCGGACGTAACGTCAAGGTTGATACGGCCTTTGGAGAAGGCCTCGCCACCCACACGAGTTCGTGATGGCGCCACCGCAGCCGTATCGGAAAGCGATTTTCGGAGAACGGCGACGTGTGTCCTGTGAATCGCCAAGATACGCCCTCGGCGCGACCATGAGCCTAACACAGTGTCAGAGCTGAGGAATCCACTGTGCACGAGAAATAGACAAAAAATTACTGTCAAGAGGTCGTGAATGAAAACTTCATGTAGTTCTTCGTTTCTATGAAATCTTTCTAAAGATAACTGTTCTCCTTTTAGTAACTCTTTAATACGACATAGCCCTATTTCTTCAATCATCTGCTACCTTCTTCGCAGCTTCATTTCGTTCAATAATGTAGGGTTACTCATAAGTAGTACCAAATATCAGTTTCGAAACCGACGCTGTGTTGAATTTCCCTTAACCGTCCAAAATTAATTGTGTAAAGGCCACCTATTTCAACTAACCTCTAAATGCTTGCGCACAAAGTTAAATGAATACTGCGAAAATTATGGGCCTAGCCATAGCACTTATAGCGGGCAAATGGCAAAACAAATACACTCCTGGAAATTGAAATAAGAACACCGTGAATTCATTGTCCCAGGAATGGGAAACTTTATTGACACATTCCTGGGGTCAGATACATCACATGATCACACTGACAGAACCACAGGCACATAGACACAGGCAACAGAGCATGCACAATGTCGGCACTAGTACAGTGTATATCCACCTTTCGCAGCAATGCAGGCTGCTATTCTCCCATGGAGACGATCGTAGAGATGCTGGATGTAGTCCTGTGGAACGGCTTGCCATGCCATTTCCACCTGGCGCTCAGTTGGACCAGCGTTCGTGCTGGATGTGCAGACCGCGTGAGACGATGCTTCATCCAGTCCCAAACATGCTCAATGGGGGACAGATCCGGAGATATTGCTGGCCAGGGTAGTTGACTTACACCTTCTAGAGCACGTTGGGTGCCACAGGATACATGCGGACGTGCATTGTCCTGTTGGAACAGCAAGTTCCCTTGCCGGTCTAGGAATGGTAGAACGATGGGTTCGATGACGGTTTGGATGTACCGTGCACTATTCAGTGTCCCCTCGACGATCACCAGAGGTGAACGGCCAGTGTAGGAGATTGCTCCCCACACCATGATGCCGGGTGTTGGCCCTGCGTGCCTCGGTCGTATGCAGTCCTGATTGTGGCGCTCACCTGCACGGCGCCAAACACGCATCGACCATCATTGGCACCAAGGCAGAAGCGACTCTCATCGCTGAAGACGACACGTCTCCATTCGTCACTCCATTCACGCCTGTCGCGACACCACTGGAGGCGGGCTGCACGATGTTGGGGCGTGAGCGGAAGACGGCCTAACGGTGTGCGGGACTGTAGCCCAGCTTCATGGAGACGGTTGCGAATGGTAGTCGCCGATGCCCCAGGAGCAACAGTGTCCCTAATTTGCTGGGAAGTGGCGGTGCGGTCCCCTACAGCACTGCGTAGGATCCTACGGTCTTGGCGTGCATCCGTGCGTCGCTGCGGTCCGGTCCCAGGTCAACGGGCACGTGCACCTTCCGCCGACCACTGGCGACAACATCGATGTACTGTGGAGACCTCACGCCCCACGTGTTGAGCAATTCGGCGGTACGTCCACCCGGCTTCCCGCATGCCCACTATATGCCCTCGCTCAAAGTCCGTCAACTGCACATACGGTTCACGTCCACGCTGTCGCGGCATGCTACCAGTGTAAAAGACTGCGATGGTGCTCCGTATGCCACGGCAAACTGGCTGACACTGACGGCGGCGGTGCACAAATGCTGCGCAGCTAGCGCCATTCGACGGCCAACACCGCGGTTCCTGGTGTGTCCGCTTTGCCGTGCATGTGATCATTGCTTGTACAGCCCTCTCGCAGTGTCCGGAGCAAGTATGGTGGGTCTGACACACCGGTGTCAATGTGTTCTTTTTTCCATTTCCAGGAGTGTATATCTCACTACCGGTGCATGACTGGAGTAAAATGTTGGTGATGATTATGAAACGTTTGCTGATATCTCCCAGAATATACACTCATGTTCATAAACTAAGGATAGTTGCAGAATGTGGTGTCACACAACTTGGCACTATCCAAAACTAGCGTTAATAGCATAGGCACATAGGGAACTCACACGACACAGATCTGTAAGTCCACGGTATTGGTGATAAGTTGAGAATACCATCCGGAAACACTTGTGCTACAAAACTGGACTGTTTCCTGCGCATGCACCCCGACATCAATACGGGATATGATCACCATGCGCACATACGTAGGCAGCACAACGGGTGGTCGAGCAGCTGCTGGGGTATAGCCTTCCATTCTTGCACCAGTGCCTGTCGGAGTTCGTGAAGTGTCGTAGGGGTTTGAAGACATGCAGCGATACGTTGACCTAGAGCATCCCAGACGAGCTCGATGGGGTTTAGGTCTGGAGAACAGGCAGGCCACTCCATTCGCCTGATGTTTCAAGGTACTCCTCCATGATGGTAGCTCGGTGCGTTATCTACCACGAGGAAGGTGGAACCCATTGGAGCCCTGTAAAGGCGGGCATATTGGTGCAAAATGACGTCCCGATACACCTGACCTGTTACAGTTCCTCTGTCAAAGACATCCAGGGGTATACGTGCACCAATGATAATCCCACCCCACTCTGTCAAACCACGACCTCTATACAGGTCCCTTTCAAGGACATTGATGGGTTTGTATCTGGTTCTTGGTTCACGCCAGATGAAAACCCGGCGAGAGTCACTATTCAGAAGATACCTGGACTCGTCCGTGAACATAACCTTGGACCACTGTTCCAATGACCATGTACTGTGTTCTTGACACCAGACTATACAGGCTCTCCTGCTACCAGGGGTCAGTGGAATGCACCTTGCAGGTCTCTAGGCGAATAAACCGTGTCTGTTAAGTCGTCTGTAGACTTTGTGTCTGGAGACAATTGTTCCAGTGGCTGCAATAAAGTCCCGAGCGAGACTACCTGCAGTACGTCGTGTCTGTCTGCGGGCACTGATGGTGAGATATCGGTCTTCTTGTGATGGTGTACACTGTGGTCGTGCCGTACTGTAGCGTCTGGACACGTTTCTCGTCTGCTGGAATCGTTGCCATAATCTTGAGTTCACACTGTGTGGCTCACGGAGGGCCCGTGCTACGACCTGCTGCGTTTGACCAGCCTCCAGTCGCCCTAGTATTCTACACCTCATAGCATCATCAATATGTGTTCTTTGAGCCATTTTCAACACACAGTAAGCACGTCTGAAAACGGCTGCACACTTACTCGCTGCACCGTACTCTGACGTGCACCAACACACCTCTACGTATGCGGATTGCTTCGAGCGCCACCATGCGACGACCACAGGTCATATGCACCGCACGGTCACACGCCGAGGTGATTTAAACCCGTAAACCGACCACCAGAGCGTTGTTTCACCACATATCAGCATTATCCTTGATTTATGAGCATGAGTGTAGATTAGAAGCCTAGCACCTAATGTTTGTGAAAGTGCTGAACAGAAACAATTTGAAGTCAATATTCATATTTATCCATACATACATGTATGAGATCAATGTATTGATGAATAATCAAGACCTGTGATAATAAGCTCTATGAAAATTTACATATAAATTAAATTCAAAACAGCGCCTCTCCCGTATCATTTATTACTTCTTGCTCTCCTAAGAATTCACTCACTCCCGATGTCTGATGATAACCGACAACTACTTAAGCTCGTAATGTTTAATCGGAACAGTGCCTAGAAGTTGGTAATTGAAACCCAGAAGACCACACATACATCTTGATAAAATGCTATTGTAGCAGCAGTAACCGGCTGAACAATTGCGCCAGACGCTTGTTATCTTATACACGCGTTGCCGACAGCAGCATCGTATTCTGCCTTTTTACATATCTCTGTATTTGAATACGCATGTCAATATTAGCTTCTTTGGCGCTTCCATGTATACTACGATTCTAACTTTAATACTTGTCTTATAAAACTTTAGTGTAAGGTTACACCTCAAGACAGATACAGACATTCTGACTTTAATATGTGTCTTATTGCATCAAAACTTCAATATAAGATTACAACTGTCAGATTATTACAGTTTAAAACTATTTTGATTGTTAATGAAAAATGGTTCAAATGGCACTATGGGACAACATCTGAGGTCATCAGTCCCCTAGACTTAGAACTACTTAAACGTAACTAACCTAAGGACATCACACACATCCATGCCCGAGGCAGTATTTGAAACTGCGACCGTAGCAGCAGCACGGTTTCGACTGAAGCGCCTAGAATCGCTCGGCCACCGTGTACGGCGATTGTTAATCGACCGAGACTGTGTAAAATATATGAAAAGAATCTTCGAATACGGCAACCAGTCACAATATTTGTTGACTACGTAATTAATAAAGCCAATAGTAACAAATAAATAAATAATTAGTTTTGGATTAAATAGTCGAATTTTTTAACTGATACCGGTATTTCAATAACCTTTTAAACTCATGATAGCATTTCAAATTTTGAAGTTTGTCAAGAATGAAATGAAAGAGTGAAAATCGAATTTTTGTTGTACCTGGAAACCGTTTATATGCAACCTTAAGTTGTCACAAGGTGACCGTTTTAGCTACACTACTGGCCATTAAAACTGCTACACCACGAAGATGACGTACTACAGACGCGAAATTTAACCGACTCGAAGACGATGCTGTGATATGCAAATGATTAGCTTTTCAGAGGAGGTGGCGACATCTACAACGTGCTGACATGAGGAAAGTTTCAAACCGATTTCTCATACACAAACAGCAGTTGACCGGCGTTTCCTGGTGAAACCTTGTAATGCCTCGTGTAAGGAGGAGAAATGCGTAACATCAGGTTTCCGACTTCGATAAAGGTCGGATTGTAGCCTGTCGTGGTTGCGGTTTATCGTATCGCGACATTGCTACTCGCCTTGGTCGAGATCCAATGACTGTTAGTAGAATGTGGAATTCAGGAGGGTAATACGGAACGCCGTGCTGGATCCCAACGGCCACGTACCACTAGCAGTCGAGATGACAGGCATCGTATCCGTATGGCTGTAACGGATCGTGCAGCGACGTCTCGATCCCTGAGCCAATAGATGGGGACGTTTGAAAGACAATAACCATCTGCACGAACAGTTCGACGACGTTTGCAGCAGCATGGACTATCAGCTCGGAGACCATGGTTGCGGTTATCCTTGACGCTGCATCACAGACAAAAGAGCCTGCGATGGTGTACTGATGACGAACCTGTGTGCATGGTCGCATTCGTGTTTGGCGACATCGTGGTGGAACCGTGTATTCGTCATCATCACCGGCGTGATGGTATGGGGTGCCATTGGTTACACGTCTAGGTCACCTCTTGTTCACATTGACGGTAATTTGAACAGTGGACGTTACATTTCAGATGTATTACCACCCGTGGCTCTACCCTTCATTCGATCCCTGTGAAACCCTACATTTCAGGAGGATAACGCACGACCGCATGTTGCACGTCCTGTACGGGCCTTTCTGGATACAGAAAATGTTCGACTGCTTCCTTGGCCAGCACATTCTTCAGATGTCTCACCAACTGAAAACGTCTAGTCAATGGTGGCCGAGCAACTGGCTGGTCATAAAACGCCAGTCACTACTCTTGATGAACTGTGATATCGTGTTGAAGCTACATGGGCAGCTGTACCTGTACACGCCATCTAAGCTCTATTTTACTCAAACCCCAGGCGAATCAAGACCGTTATTACGGCCAGAAGTGGTTGTACTGGGTACTGATTTCTCAGGATCTATGGACCGAAATTGCATGAAACTGTAATCTCATGTCAGTTCTAGTATAATATATATGTGTAACGAATACCAGTTTATAATCTGCATTTCTTTTTGGTGTAGCAGTTTTAATGGCTAGTAGTGTATTTGTCTTATAGCATTAATTCTTTAATGTAAGATTACAAAACTGCCAGGAATATTCAGTTTAAAATTACTTTTATTGTTTATCGACCGTGACTGATTGAAAAATATGAAAGGAATTTTCGAGTCCCAATACCTGTTGGGTACGTAATTAACAAAGCAAATAGTAACTAATTAATAAATAATTATTTTGGGATTAAATGGTGTTTCAAATGGTTCAAATGGCTCTGAGCGCTATGGGACTCAACTGCTATGGTCATCAGTCCCCTAGAACGTAGAACTACTTAAATCTATCTAACCTAATGACATCAGACACACCCATGCGCGAGGCAGGATTCGAACCTGCGACCGTAGCAGCAGCAGGTCTCCTTACTGGAGCGCCTAGAACCGCACGCCCACCGCGGCCGGCCGATTAAACAGCCAAATATTGTTATTTATACCGGTGCCTGACTAACCTTTTCAAATCATGATAGCTTTTTAATTTTTGAGTCTGTCAATAATGAAATAAAAGGGTCTAAATCGAATTTTTGATGTACCTGGAAACCGTTTATATGCAACCTGAAGTCGTCAGAAAGTGACCGTTTTTTTTTTAGTAATCTGGTTTCAGCACAGCGCGTGGTGTGTACGATGTATAAATTACCTACGGGAGTTTCTTAGAACTTGGCTTTGATTTAAGTAAAAAAAAGGAACAGCGACGGAGCGGGACCGAAGTCAATCGCGTGTTTCGGAGATAGAGCAACGGAGATCACAAGCTTTCCGAGCCGCTACTAACGGTGTGCTACTTGATCGTGTGAGTCACGGCAGACTACCTTAGACCAAATAAACCCTCCGCCGTGGTGGAGACCCGACGAGTGCTTACGGGTTTGCCGGAGTGTGCCCTTTGAGAACCAGCTGGTCTGCAGCCGGAGCGGCTTCCCTTTGTGGAGGGAGGGAGGGGGGCGGGCAAAACAAGCCGCGGGCGACGTGCTCTGTGAGTGTTGTTCGCTCCGTTGCTCTGTACTGTTTCCACGTAACACAGCCACGCGGGTCCCGCTGCTTCACCAGTTTCCTTCTGTTGTGGCAAGTGGGGTTTCCAGAATGTACTGCACTGACACACGAGAGTTTCCTAGGCCAGGGCTTCCCAACCCCTTAGGGGTCCGCCGGCTCATTCCAGTGGGTCCACGGCCACCTTTCATCAAATCGTCTAAAATAATGAGTAAAATTATTGAATGAAAATGTGAAAATCAAATTAATCATCAGCAGTCCAACAGTTGTAAATTAATTCACTGGCACTCATTTCCTCCGCGGCCATTCGCTGATCTCATCCATGACCCGTGGTGAATCACAGTTGCATCGGCGCCGGTTTTGGACAGCCCCATTCTGTTATGTACAGTGTACTTTCAATGAAGCGGCCCGAGAACCGTTTACAAACTTATCCTCTTCGGAAATATTCCCATCCTTGGCCCGAACACCAATGATCACGATAGCTTCGACGTCAGATAAATAGCTCAGTTTCCCCAGTGCGATAAGGACTGCACCGTTTTCTACGGCTGCCCGCCGCCCTTTATGTATCCTGTGCTGCTAGTGTTGCAAACTGCCGTCTGTGAGTGATTATTCCACGTTGACGTCGACACCAGATGGTAGTTACATTAACAAGATGTGTGCATATGGTCGGAAATTACACGAGAGTTTCGCGGACGATCTGTTCTATACATAAAATTGGAAGAAAATGCAGGAGAACCTGCACAGGATAGACGCTTGGTATAAAGACTGGGAACTGACCATCAACATAAACAAATCTAACGTTTTACGGATATATACACTGATCAACTGGATTATTATGAGCACCTACATAATAGCCGGTATATCCGTCTTTGGCACGGATAACAGCAGTGACCCATCGTGGCATGGAAGCAGTGGGGCCTTGGTAGGTCGCTGGAGGGAGATGGCGCATCATATACACGTACAAGGCAAATTAGAATCTACGCTATAGGAATCAACATGGATTCCGGAAAAAGCTATCGTGTGAGACCCAACTCGATTTACTTGTTCATGAGACCCAGAAAATATATACGGGCTCCCAGGTGGATGCCATTTTCCTTGAATTCCGGAAGGTGTTGGATACAGATCCGGGCTGTCGGCTGATAAACAAAGTAAGAGCCTACGGAATATCAGACCAGTTGTGTGGCTGGATTAAAGAGCTTTTAGGAAACGGAACACAGCATGTTGTTTTCAATGGAGAGACGTCTACAGAATTTGAAGTAACCTCTGGCGGGCCACAGGGGACTGTTATGGGACCATTGCTTTTCACAGTATATATAAATGACCTAGTAGATAGTGTCGGAAGTTCCATGCGGCTTTTCACGGATGATGCTGTAGTACACAGAGAACTTGCAGCATTAGAAAATAGCAGCGAAATGCAGGAAGATCTGCAGCGGATAGGCACTTGGTGCAGGGAGTGGCAACTGACCCTTACCATAGACAAATGTAATGTATTGGGAATACATAGAGGGAAGGATCGTTTATTGAATTATTATATGATAGCGTAAAAGACATGGGAGCAGTTACTTCTGTAAAATATCTGAGAGTATGCGTGCGTAACGATTTGATGTGGAATGTTCATATAAAATTAATTGTTGGTAAGGCGGGTGCCAGGTTGAGACTCATTGCGAGAGTCCTTAGAAAAGGTAGTGCATTAACAAAGAAGGTGGCTTACAAAACACTCGTTCGAACTATACTTGAGTATTGCTTATCGGTGTGGGGTCCGTACCAGGTCGGGTTGACAGACGAGATAGAGAAGATCCAAAGAAGAGCGGCGCGTTTGGTCACAGGGTTATTTGCTAAACGTGATAGCGTTACGGAGATATTTAGCAAACTCAAGTGACAGACTCTACAAGAGAGGCGCTCTGCACCACGGTGTAGCTTGCTGTCCAGGTTTCGATTGGGTGCGTTTCTGGATGAAGTATCGAATATATTGCTTCCCTTTACTTATACCTCCCGAGGAGATCACGAATGTAAAATTAGAGAGATTCAAGCGCGCACTGAGGCTTTCCGCCAGTCATTCTTCCCGCGAACCATACGCGACTGGAACAGGAAAGGGAGGTAATGACAGTGGCATGTGAAGTGCCCTCCCACACACACCGTTGGGTGGCTTGCGGAGTATAAATGTAGCTGTAGCTGTAGATTCCCGTAATTTCCGGACAGGAGACAATGATCTCTGACTCCATATTCAATCCCATCTAAAATGTGTTCGTTCGGGCTCAGTTGGGGTACCGTCACATTTATGGGATCTCGCCACTGTGATCCTCGAACCATCCATCTCACTCGTGGCCTTGTGACATGGTGCATTATCTTGTTGAAACCTGCCACAGCCACTGGGAAACATGATCGTCAAGAAGGGGTGTACGTAGCCTGCAACCAAGGGACGATACTCTTTGATCGTATGGTGCATTGTACGACCTCCACTGGAGCCATGGATGCCTACATGAATGTTCTCCAGAGCACAATGGAGCTACCGCCAGCTTGTTTCCGTCCCGCAGTCCACGTGTCAAGCAGCTGCTCCGCTCGACGACGACGGATTCATGCCCTTCAATGGGCATGATGAGGAAGGTATCGGAATTAATCAGACCATGCAACACTCTGCAGTTTAGCCAACGTCCAGTGCCGATGGACATGTGCCCATCTCAGTCGTAGCAGCCGATAGCGTAGAGTTAACGATGGCACATCCATGGGTCGTCGGCTTCGGATGCCCACCGTTAGCAGTAATAGGAGCACTGCATGTTCAGATACACTTGTACTCTGCCCATCTTTAAAGTCCCACCACAGTTCGACGCCCGACCTGTTTTACAGACTGCTCAGCATACGACGTCCGACGCCTGCAGTTAGGGGTAGTCATCTAACACCACGACGTCTGCACGTGGTTTCACCTTGAGTTCGCCACGTGTTCAAGTCACCTACAAGAACAGTCCTCGAACAACAGACAACCGCAAGTCACAATCTGCTCTCGGTGAAACGCTTTTCCAATTCTGCACACGGCAGCACGCTCATTGATACTACATGCAGCATTAGTGTGTCTAACTAGTAGTCACTCCTCGCCAGCTGACGCTGCTATCGCCTAGACAGATTTGTATCGAAATTTGGTAGAAAATCCGAAGAAATTCTGGTCGTATGTAAAGTACACAAGCGGCAAGACGCAGTCAATACCTTCGCTGCGCAGTGCCGATGGTACTGTTATCGACGACTGTGCCGCTAAAGCGGAGTTATTGAACGCAGTTTTCCGAAATTCCTTCACCAGGGAAGACGAATGGAATATTCCAGAATTTCAAACACGAACATCTGCTAGCATGAGTTTCTTAGAAGTAGATACCTTAGGGGTTGCGAAGCAAACTCAAATCGCTTGATACGGGCAAGTCTTCAGGTCCAGATTGTATACCGATTAGGTTCCTTTCAGATTACGCTGATACTATAGCTCCCTACTTAGCACTCATATACAACCGCTCGCTCACCGATAGATCTGTACCTACAGATTGGAAAATTGCGCAGGTCGCACCAGTGTTCAAAAAGGGTAGTAGGAGTAATCCATTTAACTACAGACCTATATCATTGACGTCGGTTTGCAGTAGGGTTTTGGAGCATATACTGTATTCAAACATTATGAATCACCTCGTAGGGAACGATCTATTGACACGTAATCAGCATGGCTTCAGAAAACATCGCTGTTGTGCAACGCATCTAGCTCTTTATTCGCACGAAGTAATGGCCGCTATCGACAGGGGATCTCAAGTTGATTCCGTATTTCTAGATTTCCGGAAAGCTTTTGACACCGTTCCTCATAAGCGACTTCTAATCAAGCTGCGGAGCTATGGGGTATCGACTCAGTTGTGCGACTGGATTCGTGATTTCCTGTCAGGAAGTTCGCAGTTCGTAGTAATAGACGGCAAATCATCGAGTAAAACTGAAGTGATATCAGGTGTTCCCCAGGGAAGCGTCCTGGGACCTCTACTGTTCCTGATCTATATAAATGACCTGGGTGACAATCTGAGAAGTTCTCTTAGGTTGTTCGCAGATGATGCTGTAATTTACCGTCCAGTAAGGTCATCCGAAGACCAGTATCAGTTGCAAAGTGATTTAGAAAAGATTGCTGTATGGTGTGTCATGTGGCAGTTGACGCTAAATAACGAAAAGTGTGAGATGATCCACATGAGTTCCAAATTAAATCCGTTGGAATTCGATTACTCGATAAATAGTACAATTCTCAAGGCTGTCAATTCAACTAAGTACCTGGGTGTTAAAATTACGAACAACTTCAGTTGGAAGGACCACATAGATAATATTGTCGGGAAGGCGAGGCAAAGGTTGCGTTTCATTGGCAGGACACTTAGAAGATGCAACAGGTCCACTAAAGAGATAGCTTACACTACACTCGTTCGTCCTCTGTTAGAATATTGCTGCGCGGTGTGGGATCCTTACCAGGTGGGATTGACGGAGGACATCGAAAGGGTGCAAAAAAGGGCAGCTCGTTTTGTATTATCACGTAATAGGGGAGAGAGTGTGGCAGATATGATACGTGAGTTGGGATGGAAGTCATTACAGCATAGACGTTTTTCGTCGCGGCGAGACCTTTTTACGAAATTTCAGTCACCAACTTTCTCTTTCGAATGCAAAAATATTTTGTTGAGCCCAACCTACATAGGTAGGAATGATCATCAAAATAAAGTACAAGAAATCAGAGCTCGAACAGAAAGGTTTAGGTGTTCGTTTTTCCCGCTCGCTGTTCGGGAGTGGAATAGTAGAGAGACAGTATGATTGTGGTTCGATGAACCCTCTGCCAAGCACTTAAATGTGAATTGCAGAGTAGTAGTCATATAGATGTAGATGTAGATGTAGATGTAGGTCAGTGGGCATAAGGTTCTGGCTGACCCAAAATTGTGTGATTATAGGATTGTAGTTACACCTGCTGAGAATCCTTTCGGGTTGTATGGCCGTGGTTCATGCAACTCTTCAATCTCTGACGTTTCATCCAAGGTTACGTTGAACATCTTCGGAGGTACTCCTGGTTGTTCTGAGTCTTGCCGACTGACGAGTCGGACGTCGAAGAGTGGCCTAAATACAGCGGAAAGTGGGCGTGGTCTGGATTTCACGTGGTATCAGAGATAAACTTTGTGAAAGATAAAATTTTTCAACTATCGATTATAGTACGTCAAAAATAAAAACATCTCATCGATTCTGTAGCGCCACAGTCCATATATCACTGAGGTTCATGGCTTCATATTTTCTGTTAAAATTATCCGCATGTTTATATATTTCGATGGCTTCTCTGTATAGCCGTGGATAATAGTTCGTCATAGTACGTAAAACTTCAGTTCCCGAAAATTTCACTACGTGATCACTTGATTGAATAGCATGAATAGCATGTTCCGCCACAGCTGATTTGTCTGTTTTCCCTAACCGGCAAAGACTTTTATGTTCCTTCAACCGTATATTAACTCTTCTCTTTGTAGTTCCAACGTAGACCTTGTCACACGTACACGGAATGTTATATACACCACTTGCACGACAACCTCACAAAAGTCATATAGTGCTAATAGTGCTGATACAACGATGACGATGTATTCTTAACAAATGAAAGTGGTAAAGAAAGAGATGTCGGGCAGGGAGCCACAAATCCCCTTTCCAGTGAAACGTAGCAAAGGGTAATCGTTCTCCAAGGAACTGGTACTAAACATAATGACGTACATTTAACATTATCTACAGCATAGTAAGTAAACAATCATGAACAGCTTTTGAATAAGTCCGCAGCAATGTTACTGTGTAGTTCATGAAAAAAACTGCGGATATTTAAGGAAGGACAGGTGCATTTGTTACGAAAGCTGGTGTTTGCCCGTTTCAAGGATGCTCGATATCATTTACAGATGTGCTTGATACTGACATGTTACGTCATGCACATCAAACTCCGCATGATACAGATTATAGTGATTTCAAGGGAAGTAGTGGATCGTTGGTTAACTTCAAACAGTTCTACAAGGTTGGAAAACATCAACTAAACAAAACTCCGCCCGAACAGGTCTCAGAATACCCTAATGGTACTGACCGACCGCCGTGTCATCCTCAGCCTTTTGGTGTCACTGGATGCCGATATGGAGGGGTCAGCACACCGTTCTCACGGCAGTTATCATTTTTCGTGACCAGAGCCCCTACTTCTCAGTCATGTGACTCCTCGATTGGCCTTACAAGTGCTGAGTGCACTCTGCTTGCCAACAGCACTTGACAGACAGGACGGTGACCCATCCAAATGCTAGCCAAGCCCGACAGCGCTTAACCTTGGTGATTGATGGGAACCGGTGTATCCATTGCGGCAAGGCCGTTCGCTTGGAAGACGAAGATAAGGAAATTTCGCCGCATGGGATTTGCGGAGCGGTCTAAGGCACTGCAGTCACGGACTGTGCGGCTGGACCCAGCGGAGGTTCGAGTACTCCCTCGGGCATGGGTGTGTGTGTTTATTCTTAGCATAATTTAGGTTAAGTAGTGTGTAAGCTTAGGGACTGATGACCTTAGCAGTAA
Organism: Schistocerca gregaria; assembly: GCF_023897955.1. Lineage (NCBI taxonomy): Eukaryota > Metazoa > Arthropoda > Insecta > Orthoptera > Acrididae > Schistocerca > Schistocerca gregaria. The sequence goes on along the minus strand of NC_064922.1, from coordinate 924,180,559 downwards.
AGTCCCATAAGATTTCACACACATTTAAACATAACGAAATTTCAAAGGAAAGTCAGTTTGACAAAGCCCAGCAAACGGTAGAATTGGCCCGAAAATCTGTAGGTGAGATGATCAAACTTATCAGATCGTTCAGTAAGGAATTTATTTTCATCTCTGCACAGTCGCCATTTGAAGAGGAAATGCGCGTGAAAGGAACCCTGGAAATTAGCCAACACTAGTGCTTTAAAGTACTGGTACACAATTATGCCGACTGCTAATCTGGATGGTAAACTTGCTGTAAAGTCGTTTATTGTGCTGTGAGAACTCGAATTCTATCTGTTCTGCTTGGTCTTGCAAGTCGAATAGGGAGTATTTACGTCACAGCTAGCAAGAGTGGAAAAACCAGCTCAAGAAATCAGTTATGGTATAAACACTGTTTTTGACAAATAGCTGGTCAGAACACCTTGCTTTTGCTTCATATCCGGTCTGCGTATAATAATCGTACACCTTTAGAGCAAACTATCCTTCCCGAAAAGACTGTAACATAGCAATTCATACCTCCTGGAAGCACTTGACAATTCAGCGCCTGGGTGTTTTTTTTTTCTTTTTTCGCGCGCCTATAAAACATATTATTGCAGTATCTGTAACTACGTCTTGAAGGCCTGCCAGTTTCAAAATAAACTCCACGACAGACTGCTTCGCATTCGGTTGCATGCCATCACATGCCATCACATACTAATACGATTCTATTAGCACTCCTTAAAATTAAATAACTAGCCGAACGTTCTGCAACGTTTACTAAGCCCCAGGAGTTCGCCTTCAGTGTTGATAGCTCGAACCTATGTGATAAGTGTGGCCCGCCATTTTTCAGTCTGTGTTTATGGTCCAAGTTAATGGTTTGTTTTGAACAATTCTTAAATGTTGACGATATCCATTTTGTGAATTGTAATACGTACATTCCATAGAAGGTTGATATCTGCACGAATCGGATACTCATTTTCTGATTTCCTTCTGACTCATATGGTGAGTCATTATCAACTAACATTTATCCTGTCATAATAGTTAATATAACACTTTCAAATCAGCCTTACTAAAGATCGAATTTGCACTCGTGGGGTTTCTTGTGAGAGCCATTGGGAAAGCTCTCAGGAAGTGTAGTCCGTCCACAAAAGAGGTAGCTGACAAAACCCTCTTGCCATCAACTGGCGAACATTTCTCGTCAGCCTGGGATCCGTACCAGACAGAATTAATTTTTCTAGCCTAATTTTTAAAATTTTAAAAAGATAGTCCAGTTAAGACGGTAGTAAGGAACTGTTTATAACTAGTGATTGCGGATACTCTCCAAGGACATTATGTCAGTTTTTGCCAGATAGGATTGATGAAGGAGGTGGAGAAGATCCAAAGAAGAGCAGAGCGTTGCGTTACAGGTTCGTTTAGTAAGCCAAAAGCGTCACGGAAATGCTCTTCCAACTCTAGTGTTAGGTACTGCAAGCAGTTGTTTTTCATGGTGTAGTTTACTATTAACCCATTACAGGCCAACCCTATCTGATAATTTTTTTGTAAACTTTTATACACAAATACGTTACATTGAGTGATTAATTGAATAAAAAGTTGTTTTGAAAATTTTCTGTTTATTAGAACAAAAACTACAGACCGTCCCATTTTTGGGACATTGACCAAATGCGCTATCCATATTCACAACATTATTCTCAATGCAAACTAGTGTAAGAAACAACAAAAACAATAAATAAAGAATGTTTTAATATTATTGTATGTCTATTCAGTATGAAATGAAGCAAAACACTTGTCATGTACATCAACACTGCACCTATCACAAATTAATATTTTTTTTTTCTTGCAATAAGCACATCTCCTCTGTGTTTTACTCTTTTCTGTGTTTTACTTGACACAATGAAATGATTTCCTGGATCTAGTCGTACACCTATGCTCAACCATCCTCCCATCAATTTGCTTCCTTGTGATCCTCTGCGTTTTGATACAGATCCTGTTTTCTTTGATAGATAATACATCACTATTCTTGGTCGGACATCCAAAGGTGAGAGCTTCTCTCTAAAGTACCGGCTACATCTTGTACAGCAGACTCATTGTTCAATACGTTTTTATCAATGTCATCTTCATCTGTTATTACATCTGCATTGGGTGAAATAATGGCCAGTTTTACGTCATTGTCACTCTCTTGATGGTTCGCTAGTTCTGCTAGAATTTCGTTAAGTGTAAGTTCAAACGGCATGTTTTTATCCTGTTGAAATCTTAAAATTCGAATAGAACATGAAAAAAGCATATATAAAGAACTTAAAATGCAATTCTTCTCTGTATAATATGTGTATACAAAAATAGGGCACATCAACAATAAATGAAAGTGTAATATGTCATTGTCCCATTATTGGGACGCATAAAATATATCGATATTGCACTTACTTCAAAAAATCTGAAGTATACTTAATCTTACATGGATATCCATATGTTCATAACAAACACGTCCAGACAACTAAATCATAGCTCATTGTTGTCCAGGATTACCAGCAGACATACAGTGCTGTCAAGTGGGAGAACAAAGGATCGGCAAGTTTATAATTTTCCTGACGTGAAGTATTTAGAAAAAAGTTATTTATTTTACATTTACAGGCATTATAGCAGTTAGTTGAACCTACAGGTGAAACAATAAAGGCTAAAAGCTCCATTGCTTACGGAGAAATAAGTAAAATATATGCGTCCCAAAAAAGGGACAATGGCCAGTAATGGGCTAAAGCTCCATGTGTGTATGTTGCTAAAAGAGGTAACTAATATGTTGCTTCCTATTACGAATATCTCGCAGAAAGACCATGAAGGTAAAATTAGAGACACACGTGAACGTACACAGAGGCTTACTAGCAATTTTTCTTCCCGCCAGCCATTGCCGAGTGGAGCAGTGAGATATAGATAAGATTAGATTAGATTAGTTTTTCGTTCCATAGATCCCTGTTGAGGAGATCCTCGCGGATGTGGAACGTGTCACTTTCTTTTTAAGCTGTAACAACAATACTAATAGTATAAATATATATACAACACATCACTTGTTTATATTAAAAAATTCGTCAATGGAGTAGAAGGAGTTGGCCTCTAGTATTTCAGGCTCCTTTTAAACTGATCTTTATTTGTAACTAAATTTTTTTATATTTGCTGGCAACTTATTGAAGATGAGTGTTCGTGAGTAGTGGACCCCTTTTTCAACTAAAGTAAGTGCTTTTAAGTCCTTGTCAAGATCATTTTTGTTCCTGGTATTGTATGTATGAACTATGCTGTTTGTTGGAAAAAGAGATATATTATTTAGGACAAATTTCATTAAGGAGTAAATATACTGAGAGGCAGTAGTTAGTATACCAAGTTCTTTGAAGTGGTTTCTACAAGACGTCCGTGAGTTTACTCCACAAATAATACGTATTACACGCTTTTGGACTCTGAAAACTTTTGTTTGACTTGAAGAGTTACCCCAAAATATTATACCATATGACATTATTGAATGAAAGTAGGCAAAGTGTTTCGCCTATGTCTGCTAACACTCGATTGCAAATACAGATTTGTTAAGGGCGGTTCTCCAGTTCTGTGGTGTGCTCCTCCCAACTGAATTTATTATCAAGTTGTAAACCCAGGAATTTAATACTGTCAACCTCTTCTAACTGCTCTTCTTCGTACTTTATGCATATGCTGGATGGAAACCTCTTACAGGTTCTGAATTGTATATAGTGAGTCTTTTCGAAGTTTAATGCCAGTGAGTTGGCTTTAAACCATTTGTTAATATCCATGAAAATATCATTAGCAGATCTTTCTAGAACTACGCTCGACATACTATTTATTGCAACACTTGTGTCATCTGCAAACAAAACGAACTCTGCTTCTGGCAGTGTAACTGATGAGAGATCAATAATGTACACAAGAAAAAGCAATGGCCCTAAGATGTGTCCTTGTGGGACACCACATCTAATTTCTTCCCATTCTGATGATGAGTGATTCCTTAATTCACTAGTCCCTTGTTCTGACACCCTTTGTTTCCTGTTAGCGAGGTATGACTTGAATCATTTTGCAGCACTGCCCATGACACCATAGAATTCTAATTTATTTAAAAGGATGTTGTGGTTCACACATTCAAAAGCCTTTGACAAACCACAGAAAATACCTGCTGCTTGTAACTTGTTATTTAATGAGTTAAGTACATTTTCACTGTAGGTGTAAATGGCCTTTTCGATATCAGAACCCTTCAGAAATACAAACTGTGTTCTTGATAATTTGTTATTTGTGGTCAGATGGTTGAGAAGCTGCCTGTACACTACTTTTTCTAAAATTTTTGAGAATGCTGGCAAAAGTGATATCGCTCTGTAGTTTGATGGCATCTCTTTACCCACTTTCTTGAATAGAGGCTTAACATCTGCTTATTTCAGCCAGTCAGGAAATGTCCCAGTTATAATTGACTGGTTACACGAGTAACTTAGAATTGTATTAAACTCACAAGAACATGCCTTAATTAACTTTGTTGATATTTCATCGTAACCACTAGAATCCTTTGTTTTTAAATATTTTATTATGGAAGTTATTTCTTTTGGTGAAGTGAGTGACATATTCATGTACCTGAAACTATTTTTAAAGGCTAGTTTCAGATATTCAAGGGCATTATTTACTGACGCTGACAATCCCATTCTATCAGTAAGGGATATAAAGTACTTGTTAAATAGATTTGCGACACTATGCCCATCGGTTACTAATGTGTCATCTACCCTTAGTGCTATTTGCTCCTGTTCTCTTCTGGTTCTACCAATCTCCTCTTCCACTATATCCCATACTATTTTAATTTTTTTCCTGACATTGCTATCTTCTTCTGGTAGTGTATTTGTTTAGATGTCTGAATTATTTTTTATTATTTTACAGTATTCATTGTATTTAGTTAAATCATCGGCGTTGGAGCTATTCTTGGTCGACAGATACATTTTCCTTTTTGTCTTAACGGATATCTTTATTCCTTGTGTGATCCATGGTTTTATTGTAGACTTCTGTTTAATTTGAGTAACTTTTCAGAGGAAAATAGTTTTCAAACATGGTACTGACATTGTTCATGAATGTGTTATATTTTTCATTCATGTCATAAGCACTATAAACATCTTTCCAGTTCATATCTTCAAGCAGTTTTCTAAAACACTAAATTTTTTGTTGATTGGATACTCTCCTGTACTCAGATTTAGCAGTCTTGATAATCAGCTTAGAATTTACATCTAAAACAAGGAGCTGCATGTCATTATCTGATTGTACGTTTAATACAGGTTTTATGATATAATTTTATCCTTTGATTTGTCTATAAAAACGTTATCAATGGCTGTGCTTGAGGATTTAGTGATCCTAGTTGGAAAGTTTACAGTGTGAGTTAGATTGAAAGACAGCTTTACTAACTGCAGTAAATGCTGATAACACTCTCTTACATTGGCACAATGCAGTACTCTGGTATTAGAGTGTAAATGTAGCGATTTTCAGATCTACAACAAAACATGTTCCCAAAAATAATCGCAGAGATGCAATGTAAAATTGTAATCACTTGAATGGAGGTAACTAACTTCAAAGAAATCACACACATGCAGCACCACCGCAAAACTCAGGAACCTTGCACCCACAAAAACCCGAGCCTAATCTCAGTGACATTCCTTACACATTCCCATACCTTGATGGTACCTATAACATACTACCCAAAACCCACTATACGCAAGAACCAATGTAAAGGGAAAGGTGGCAGGGAAAAGGAGTGGGTGAGTTATGAGACTACGAAACAGCTACAGTTGTACAGGCTATGTAATCACAAAACTGTATGAGGAGAAAATAATGGGTAGTAGGGATCTTAATATAATGGAAATAACACTCACCACAGAAGAAGGAAAAGTGAAGAAGAACTTGTTTGATACCATTCCACATTTAGGTACTATTTTAGACAAAACTTCCAACATGTTTGACATACCTAACCAACACACGAGTACATCTGGTATCTACAAGATTATATGCGACTCATGTGACAAAAACTACATTCAAGTGGGATGTTATGTTGCTTAGGCCTCGCTTTTTGCAAGTTAGATAAGGGAGGTCGATTACGGTTTTGAGTGTTTTGTCTTATTGCATAATATGGTGTGTGGTCAAATAAAGTTTGTATGGTTAGTGCAGCTGACAGAAACCTATTGTTGCTCCTTTCCACAACCTAACCCGCTCTGGCCTGCTATTACAGGCATTTCAGTAATTTTAATTTGTAGTAGCTCCTAATAATTTATCATCCACTTCTAGTATCATTAGTAGTTAAATGAATATGAAAGTATGACCCTTCAAATGTAGTGTTGTTGTTGTTGTGGTCTTCAGTCCAGAGACGGGTTTGATGCAGCTCTCCATGCTACTCTATCCTGTGCAAGCTTCTTCGTCTCCCAGTACCTACTGCAACCTACATCCTTATGAATCTGCTTAGTGTATTCATCTCTTGGTCTCCCTCTACGATTTTTACCCTCCACACTGCCCTCCAAAATTAAATTGGTGATCCCTTGATGCCTCAGAACATGTCCTACCAACCGATCCCTTCTTCTTGTCCAATTGTGCCACAAACTTCTCTTCTCCCCAATCCTATTCAACACTTCCTCATTAGTTATGTGATCTACCCATCTAATCTTCAGCATTCTTCTGTAGCACCACATTTCGAAAGCTTCTATTCTCTTCTTGTCCAAACTATTTATCGTCCACGTTTCACTTCCGTACTTGGCTACACTCCATACAAATGCTTTCAGAAATGACTTCCTGACACTGAAATCTATACTCAATGTTAACAAATTTTTCTTCTTCAGAAACGCTTTCCTTTCCATTGCCAGTCTACAATTTATATCCTCTCTACTTCGACCATCATCAGCTATTTTGCTCCCCAGATAGCAAAACTCCTTTACTATTTTAAGTGTCTCATTTCCTAATGTAATTCCCTCAGAATCACCCAACTTAATTCGACTTCATTCCATTATCCTTGTTTTGCTTTTGTTGATGTTCATATTATATCCTCCTTTCAAGACACTGACCATTTCATTCAACTGCTCTTCCAAGTCCTATGCTGTCTCCGACAGAATGGCAATGTCATCGGCGAACCTCAAAGTTTTTATTTCTTCTCCATGGATTTTAATACCTACTCCGAATTTTTCTTTTGTTTCCTTAACCGCTTGCTCAATATACAGATTGAATAACACTGGGGAGAGGCTACAACCCTGTCTTACTCCCTTCCCAACCACTGCTTCTCTTTCATGTCTCTCGACTCTTATAACTGCCATCTGGTTTCTGTACAAATTGTAAATAGCTTTTCGCTCCCTGTATTTTACCCCTGCCACCTTCAGAATTTGGAAGAGAGTATTCCAGTCAACATTGTCAAAAGCTTTCTCTAAGTCTACAAGTGCTAGGAACGTAGGTTTGCCTTTCCTTAATGTTTCCTCTAAGATAAGTCGTAAGGTCAGTATTGCCTCACGTGTTCCAACATTTCTACGGAATCCAAACTGATCTTCCCTGAGGTCGGCTTCTACTAGTTTTTCCATTCGTCTGTCAATAATTCGTGTTAGTACTTTGCAGCTGTGATTTATTAAACTAATAGTACGGCAATTTTCACATCTGTGAATACCTCCTTTCTTTGGGATTGGAATTATTATATTCTTCTTGAAGTCTGAGGGTATTTCGCCTGTTTCATACATCTTGCTCACCAGATGATAGAGTTTGGTCAGGACTGGCTCTCCCAAGGCTGTCAGTAGTTCTAATGGAATGTTGTCTACTCCCGGGGCCTTGTTTCGACTTATGTCTTTCAGTGCTCTGTCAAACTCTTCACGTAATATCGTACCTCCCATTACATCTTCATCTACATCCTCTTCCATTTCCATAATATTGTCCTCAAGTACATCACCCGTGTATAGACTCTCTATATACTCCTTCCACCTTTCTGCTTTCCCCTCTTTGCTTAGAACTGGGTCTCCATCTGAGCTCTTGATGTTGATACAAGTGGTTCTCTTATGCCCATAGGTCTCTTTAATTTCCCTGTAGGCAGAATCTATTTTCCCCCTAGTGAGATAAGCCTCTACATCCTTACATTTGTCCTCTAGCCATCCCTGCTTAGCCATTTTGCATTTCCTGTCGTTCTCATTTTTGAGACGTTTGTATTCATTTTTGCCAGCTTCATTTACTGCATTTTTATATTTTCTCCTTTCAGCAATTAAATTCAATATTTCTTCTGTTACCCAAGGATTTCTACTAGCCCTCGTCTTTTTACCTACTTGATCCTCTGATGCCTTCACTTCTTCATCCGTCAGAGCTTCCCAATCTTCTTCTACTGTATTTCTTTCCCCCATTCCTGTCAATTGTTCCCTTATGCTCTCCCTGAAACTCTGTACAACCACTGGTTCTTTCAGTTTGTCCAGGTCCCATCTCCTTAAATTCCCACCTCTTTGCAGTTTCTACAGTTTTAATCTGCAGGTCATAACCAATAGATTGTGGTCAGAGTCCACATCTGCCCCTGGAAATGTCTTACAATTTAAAACCTGGTTCCTCAATTTCTGTCTTACCATTATATAATCTATCTGATACCTTTTAGTATCTCCAGGGTTCTTCCATGTATACAACCTTCTTTCATGGTCTTAAACCAAGTGTTAGCTATGACTAAGTTGTGCTCTGTGCAAAATTCTACGAGGCGGCTTTCTCTTTCATTTCTTAGTCCCAATCCATATTCCCCTACTACGTTTCCTTCTCTCCCTTTTTCTACGCTCGAATTCCAGTCGCCCATGACTATTAAATTTTCGTCTCCCTTCACTATCTGAATAATTTCCTTTATTTCAACATACATTTCTTCAATTTCTTCATCGTCTTCAGAGCTAGTTGGCATATAAACTTGTACTACTGTGGTAGGCGTGGGCTTCGTGTCTATTTTGGCCACAATAATGCGTTCACTATGCTGTTTGTAGTAGCTTACCCGCATTCCTATTTTCCTATCCATTATTAAACCTACTCCTGCATTACCCCTATTTGATTTCGTGTTTATAACCCTGTATTCACCTGACCAAAAGTCTTGTTCCTCCTGCCACCGAACTTCGCTAATTCCCACTGTATCTTACTTTAACCTATCCATTTCCCTTTTTAAATTTTCTAACCTACCTGGCCGATTAAAAAATCTGACATTCCACGCTCCGATCCGTAGAACGCCAGTTTTCTTTCTCCTGATAACGACATCCTCCTGAGTAGTCCCCGCCCGGAGATCCGAAAGGGGGACTATTTTACCTCCGGAATATTTTACCCAAGAGGACGCCATCATCATTTAATCATACAGTAAAGCTGCATTCCCTCGGGAAAAATTACAGCTGTAGTTTCCCCTTGCTTTCAGCCGTTCGCAGTACCAACACAGCAAGGCCGTTTTGGTTATTGTTACAAGGCCAGATCAGTCAATCATCCAGACTGTTGCACTTGCAACTACTGAAAACGCTGCTGCCTCTCTTCAGTAACCACACGTTTGTCTTGCCTCTCAACAGATGCCCCTCTGTTGTGGTTGCACCTACGGTACGGCTATCTGTATCGCTGAGGCAGGCAAGCCTCCCCACCAACGGCAAGGTCCATGGCTCATGGGGGGGAGGGACCCTTAAAAATGTATAACATATCATGTATGCATCAGATCTGCACAAGCTGTAATTAGTATGACTGCACTGATTTGAAATCAATGAATATCCGTGTTGCACTGTAGGTTGTAGTTGCACCGAAGTACTACGTTACCGTGTTTCTTCGCCTTCATTCCCCATAGTTCATCTCCACTACAGCTCCTTTTCACACCATGCCTCCACTTAAACGCTGTCCGTTCTCCACCACCGATACTCCCATACCTACCGTTGAACCATCACTTACCGATTCCCCGCAACCCCCCTCTCCCCCCCCCCCCCCGTCTCTTTGGCGGCCCTCCGACTCTCAAACGTACTTTTATACCATCTTTTGCCTCTTCCTGACACTCTCTTCCCCTCTGACAGCCAAACCTGCCACCCACGCACCCACTTTTTCTCCAGTGTCACCTCCCTCCATTCTGCCTCTGTTTACATTGTGTTTTTGGGTAACATATTGTATGCATAGCCGAGTTTTGAGAATGTGTAAGAAATGTCATTGTGTCCTGGCTCAGATTTTTGCGGTTACGAGATTCCTGTATTTTGTGTTGGTGCCGTATGTATGTGATTTCTCTTACGCAATTATCACCATTGATCAAGGTATTACGAATTTATAATGCGTCTGAGCGATCACTTTCAGGATCGTGCTTGTTGCGCCTCTAAATAATGGTAATATCTACACTTTCAGAAGAGAGTATAGCATTGAGCACCTCTAGGTACTTCAAGGATATGTAAAACACATAGCCAAATAAGTAATCCCTTTCCTATCGTTGCGTTTGGCGATCAAAAGTAAAGCAGCCGAGACAGTGTTGTCGTTATGTTACGACCTCTTCCGTTGTTATGACTAATGTCAGCGTCATTCTATGCATGGACGTGATGGTTGCAAGTCACATGAATGTTCTACCAAATATGTATTATAGTTCGTTTATGTTTTCGTTAGTGTTTCAGCCGTATTAGTGTCTTTCATATGTACTCATATCAGTTAATATGAAGACTGGTTTAAAACGCTAGGTAAATACTATGTCGATGATAACATGTCATTTAGGCAGGTCTGATACTGTCTTAAAAAAATGTACTGAAGTTTTGTTAGCCAGCCGGTGTGGCCGAGCGGTTGTAGGCGCTACAGTCTCTAACCGAGCGACCGCTATGGCCTCAGGTTAGAATCCTGCCTCGGTCATGGATGTGTGTGATATCCTTAGAGTAGCTAGGTTTATGTAGTTCTAAGTTCTAGGGGACTGATGACAGCTGTTAAGTCCCATAGTGCTCAGAGCCATATGAACCATCTGACGTTTTGTTCATCATATTATGCGCTGCACCACGTAACGTCCCCTTAGAAAAATTATACATAACTACTTAAACTGACACACAATATTTTTAGCGCTACGCAATCTGACTTTCAATAATCCCTACAAAAAATGTCCCTGGCTAACATTAACCTATACGTTTCACAAATCATTTACCTCACAAAAATCTTGGTTATATCGAACTACTGCAATACAGCGATCACCACTACTGCCAGCTAAATAAAAGATTGAAACTACGGAAGGCACTAACTACTGATGGGTATAGTTGGCAAATGAAAGATTTTAATAGAGAACAAATGTATTTACCTTAATAGTCATAATATATGTAGCAGTTCATGACATCCATACTTACAAATTTCAGAACTCCGCCATCTCTCTCCCCACATCCACCACTCCGTTCGGCTCACCTCCAACTGCCCAACGCTACGCGCTGTTAACATCCAGTTGCCGCTGCCCAACACAACAATGGCAGACAATAATGCCAACCAGCCACAGACTGCAGACAGCACAGCCAGTGATCTTCATACAGAGCGCTACGTGGCGTTACCAACAACAAAACCTAAACAGCCTACTTACATCGCCCCCATGCTCCCCACAAAAAATTTTACAAATTGTCTTGGGCAGTGGCCAATACAGATTTGAAAAATTTTTTCATAATTACAACAACAAAGATATAAAATGCATACACTTATTGATACAATGTTGGTCAAAAAACTAAAATTTTCTCAGTCCATAAAGACAGTCCTGATCGTTCATCACAGTAAAATTGCAGTGTGTTTCTCAAAGTCTGAGCAGTAAAAGAAATTGCACACGGAAGCAGTGGAGTTCCATGCAGTGTTGTCCTTCCAACAGAAAGACATTGCTGACTCTTTACATGCAGACAGGTAATGGGCCACAAAAGAGCAAACCCACAGCAGAGTCAGTCGAAGTTGAAGACTATTGGTAGGTAGGTCATCACAGAGCAGACCCACTGTAGTCCTGGTAGAGATTAGGGTATTGGTGGGCTACCAGAGGTACAGACCCACTGCAGTCCTTGTAGATATCATGGTATTCGTAGGCCGTCAAAGATGCAGACCCACTGTAGTCCTTGTAGAGATGGCTAGCAGCCATCCGTTGTGACTGTACAGGTGCACAATCACCATCAAAGAGTCTTGCGGAGGATATAGCAAGTCCATAAACCACCACTTGTCCACTCACAAAGTTTTTGGAATTGTCCTTAGAACCAGGAATGCTCTTAACCAGTCCCTTGCTGAATTATTAACACATGTGCAAACACTAACAGTCCCTACTTCTCACATATTGTCCATATACTATGACCTACAGAAACGTTTGCAGTGAAATGTAACTTAAAAGTTACTTAATTTCATGAACTGGTGTCAATTACAATTTTATAACACAAAAATACAATAACAAAGGTACAAAATACATCATTAAACACCATAACAATACAGATAAATTTGTAGTAATAGGGGCTTTGTAAAAGAATAGAAATAAACATATACATCATTGTTACAGGAATTATGACATAAGTAAATACATAAAAGATCAGAATAACTTTTGAAACATCAACTTCACAAATGAGCATTAAAACGAAACAGAATAAATAATGTCTAAACATCTTTACGAAGTAAATAACATATTATCAATGCAAATTATATTTGAGGATAACAGTATTCCTCATCATAGTGAATGTAGCTTAGTATTAGAAAAAAAAATTCTATGAAACAGTACACAGAGACAGGAAGAAAACGAATACACAAGGGTACACAAATGCATAGTGGGATAACACAAAAGGAAAGGACAGGGTTTGTTTTCAGGGTAACATTTGGTACTGCAGTCCAACCCAAAATTTCATTCCATAGATCGTCACTCTTATTTCAACATTTGCTCCAGCCAAAAAAAAAAAAAAACTTATCCAAGCATGCTTTCTGTATTCTGTTCACATCCTCTTTCAAAAATAGTTTTTCACCACTGTACATTACATTTTTTGGCTAAACCGTTTTCTTATAGCTTCTCAATGCATTCCTTCCAATTCATCGCAACTTATTCTCTTATATAAACTATCCCCTCTTAAGCTAACTTAAATCTACTGAGCTCAGATGCTTAACTAAGGTTTGAGGCAATGGAGCAGCACAAAACAATTAACACAAACAGCAATGACAAAAAATGCAAGTAAGCAAAGCAAGCAGCAATAAATGTAATAACTTATACCTAAACATGACAAACCCATAATCAGAAAAAATAGTACACAAAAGACAACAACGCAGATAAGGGAAATGTATATTCACATCTTAATGTCTATATAATTAAAGTGGTGCACCACAAAAACTTATTCTATGAAATAAATTACCAAGTACTTGAAAAGAAAATTGTGTATGCAGTTCCTGTGAAGCGAAGTGCCTTTTTTGTGCCCCCTCATTTTTTTGGAAGTATATCATATTATTATTATATACTGGATCTGGAGACAGAAAATATTTATATTAGTACATCTATAACATTTTATTTTAACCAATGCTGCAGTGCAGCTAGATACGAGATATTAAACAAAATAGACAAAACAAGGCGTGAAACGTCATTCACTAGCCATATGGCGTTTCATAGTGCAGTAAACAATCTTTCAACTAGCAACACAATAGCCGTGAAATGTTTCTCATCCGTTTCATTAGGCATTTTAGTAGATATCATAAATTAAGAGCTCCACAGTATAATCATATGTTTTCAAGTATGAGTGTGTCGTATTTACGATGCTTTCTACAAAGGAACGTCAACAGCGAGGATAATGGCCTCTTTTTTTTTCTCCACCTATGCCTCTGACAGGCACACACTAATGGCTTTTTTCAAGGCGTCTGTCACGTAGCTGGGTGCCCACGACGCATTACGTGCAGGTGGTCACTTAACTTTCTCACCGAAATATTTACGACACCAGTTTGCACTACAGTGACAGTCTCATATAAAAAGTTTCACAGGTCGAGAATTTGCGTTACAAATCTGTAGAAACAAAATCCTATAAATATAACAGTGTCTAAAAAATTTTCGTCAGCATAGTGATACATTCATGCATATCCACACATTTCATAACTCTTAAAGTACGCCGGCCGCGGTGGTCTCGCGGTTCTAGGCGCGCAGTCCGGAACCGTGCGACTGCTATGGTCGCAGGTTCGAATCCTGCCTCGGGCATGGATGTGTGTGATGTCCTTAGGTTAGTTACGTTTAAGTAGTTCTAAGTTCTAGGGGACTAATAACCACAGCAGTTGCGTCCCATAGTGCTCAGAGCCATTTGAACCATTTTTCTTAAAGTACGATTCTCGGTTTCCAACATCCTTTTTCACAAGCCAGAGTCCCTAACCACTACTCATTATTCCTTACCTTATTACACATATACATATTCGTCGACACTTCTTCAATATTTCATCATAACAGATACGTAGCATAATCAAATAACTCATATAGCATCAGCTTAAACATAATTCACATCGTCGTCGTAATAATAACATCATAACACCTCAGCCAAATCTCAAAAACGTCATAACTTTCTGGAATAATTTCAAAACCTACAAAAAAATATTCTCTGCTCATTTCAATAGTGTCATCTACCCCAAAAGTACTTTAAAAATCATGATCTCATACCAAATATGTCATTCAAAGCTCTCATAGTATCACAATGGTTCCGAGAAAATGTGAACAGTTCACAAAGTACAGACAAAATACAGTTTCATAAGTGTGAAGTTATCCACCTGCGTAATTGCGTAAACATGTGTCACTGACATAGTAAAAATATGTTTGTTTATTTGTCAAATAATCAGATAGCTGTGTAATTCTGTGTTAGAGAAATATGGTACCAATGTGTAGAGTTGTATGAGCAAATACCATATTAGCTAGAGATCCTTGTGCTTGCCAAACATATGGTACACAAAGTAGGCGTGTACCCCCATGAGGATTAATTTAATTATATCCTCAGGTGTTACAGATTATAGCAATGGAATGAAATGTATCACGGAAAACCTTTGTATAATTGTACTTGAAATATCTTTAAAAATAAATGTTTTAAGTACAAAATTAATCACTCAAATATGTGTACTGTAGCGGTAAACTGTGCGTCTTGTTCTAAGATAATCTCTGTGGAAGTGTCATAGTTATCGTCCTCCGAAAGCTAAGTTCTGCAGAAGTCAATGTACTTACCTCATGATAAAAGTGAAATGCTTTGCGTATAGTTATCGTAGTTACTACGCTTATTGCCATGATGAAGTAAGTACTGTGCTCTAACGTATTGTTGTGCTACAGAAAGGGCTGTCTCATTGTAGCTATACCACAAAGTTACTACTAAAACATGTTTTCCTTTCCAGAAGAATTCAGAAAAACTGTGCAGATATAAAACAGATACAACGCAAAAGCACAATGTAAATTGTGTCACACATTAGTAGCGTCGTGATATAATCGTGTAGCTATCAAAGAAACCAAATGCTAAGTCATCTTTAATCTCACAGAAAGTACTTCAAATAAAGAATGTCTTTTCAACTAAACCAAAATGTTGCATTAAAATCTCATTAACACTATATGTTCTAAGTATGTAAGCCTTATAGTCGTTACGTAATCGTCCAACTAACAAGCAAGAATGTACAAATAACAACACTGTGTCGTCTGTTCACTATAACAATGCATTTCTGTTTAAAAATGTTCCCTAAGTTCTAGACTGGATAGTTAACTTCAAAACATTGTTGCATGTTAACAGTTGCTCAGTGTGACAAAGCATACTAGAAATGTGAAGTGAAATGTTTTATGGCAAAGACAAAGTTAAAAAGCAGATTATCTTTCAATAAACGGTTTTACATGTGAAATCCTTTACGCTTCCTAGTAAGCAGAGTTTCAACTTCAACGCAATTATCATGTGGTATACGTCGGTAAGGAATACTAAAATTTTTCTTAGGGTTAGCGTCCATGTTATTTTTCGCCGAGCCAGCCGGCGCACGTGGCTGCCTGCGGTGCTAGTCATTGTCTGTCTCTTTGTTGGCGCGCATCGTTATTGGGATTAGGAGACCTAACTTCTACAAATTCACCTTGTCGAGAGGGCCCTGCTCTGTTTGAGTCCCGCCAGTTCTCATGCAATTCAGGTCTGTCGTTACGATCATATCGTCTGCCCGTCATGTCGGTAGATTCCATAGTTTCTTTCTTGTCGGTCACGTGGTGGAGAATTTCTCCCTGAATCGTAACTGCGCGCTGGACCGTTGCGTCTAAAGTTATTCAGTCTCCCTTGATAATAATTGTTTTTGTTCCATATTGTCTGTTTCTATGATTATCTCTGTCATATTCATTACTACGTACGGAAATGCGATCTTTCTCTGTAACTATTAGTAGTCTGTCAGTGGTTGTCATATGAGTGGTGTCTGTTTTGGTCACGATTTGCGTTGTAAGAATAGACTTGTCGTGTCCAGTTATTGTTTCTGTCGTCACGGAATTGTGGCGGGTGTGACCTGTAGTGATTGTTTTCCTGTTTTCGTATCCGGCTACGGTCTGTGTCAATTTCTAATTCTTGTAAGAATCCCTGAAAAGCTTCAATGTCATCTTTACAACGTCCTGCCAAAATAATATTTCTTAAATTTTCACGCAATGTGATTAACTAAATGCGGATAAGTTCTGAGGGGCTGTATAGGTTTGAAAGATACTAATTCTTATGTAACATGTCTTCAAAATATTTCACAAGACTGGAAAATTCAGATTGTTCGAAATCCTTCATCATAATGATGCTATGTTTTACTCGGTCTTGTGTAGCTTGAGACCAATATGCTGAGAGGAAGGCATGATAAAATTTTCCTTCACTGTGACAATCGTGAATGACCGTTCGCATTCTTACAGCTGGTTCATTCTCTGAGTAGCCACACATAAATTCTAATCTGTGCTCTAATGACTAGTTAGGAGGAAAACAATAATAGAATTGATCTAGCCACGCTTGTGGATGAATGTCGTTGCCACAATTGTTAAATGTTTTGAATTTACGTGTAGTAATGAACAGCTTACAGTCAAAATCATCGTGTCGGTGGGTAGCATATCGGTCATTGTTACGTCGTGTCGGCGGTTCTATCTCAAAATTCGGAGCACCTTGCCAATTTCTTTCATGATATCCGAAATGCCCTGTGTTATTATTTTGTTGCTTTTCCGTATTTCTAAGTTCCTCTTCCCGTGTTGGAGTGCGAGTGTCCTCTGAAATAGATAATTCTTGTATTACCTGTGTCAGCTGGTCTTGAACTTCCCGGATTTCTCTTTGGTGTTACGTATTAATTTGATTGTGATTTTGTTTGAATTTCTTCATTTGTTCATACTCTTCTGTGTCAGTGATGGCTACAGGTCTTGTGTCACTCAGATCATCATCTACCTTTGCAGATAAGTTAATGAACTGATCCGAAAGTTCAGGTACTTTCTCCGATAGTGTACTTATTTCCTCAGTGTGTTTTTCTGAACCAAATTTCAGAGTGTCCCTTTTTGTTGAAATCGTATCTACTGTGTCCTTTAAGTTTTGCTGAGTTTTTGCAAGTTGCGTAACCGAATCGGTAGATGCAACTGAGTCAATTTTGGCTTGCAAGGTCTCATGATTGTCATGAACAATAGTTTGCAGTTCTTTTGTGGCTGATTCGTGATTCTGTAATGCATTTTCATCCCGCGAAAAAATAGGTTAAAAATGCTCACAAATTTGTGTTTTTACGTCATTAGAGACTTTTTGACATTTCTATTCGATTTTATGTAACTCAGTTGTTAAATCTTCACGTGTTTGTTCAAGCATATGTTCCACTGAGTCTAACTTTTGAAGCTTTTGTTCCACTGTGTCTAACTGTTGCTGTGTTTGTCTCTGGTGTTGTTCCATTGTGTCTAACTTTTGAAGATTTTGTCCCATTGTGTCTAACTGTTGCTCTGTTTGTCTCTGATTTTGTTTCATTTGTTGCATTAACTGCAATAATAATGTATTAGTGTCTGGAATCTGTTCGTCTATGCTTTTCGGCAGTGCATTTGCACCTGCAACATTCACATTTTGACAAGCAGAAAATGTGTCTTGACTTATTTGAGAAAACGGCGAGGACGCAAAACCTGAATGTACAGTATTTCCTAGATTGTGTCCTGTCATTTCGGATTCCTGACGCGAGCTGTTGCCGATCGATAATGCTTCGCTGTTCACTAATTGTTTCACTACCTACACCATTATTTGCAGCCCGCTCCGTTTCCCTATGCACTATTACCAAATTATTACTTTGAACATTAGTTAATTCATTACATGGTGGCGATAACACACTGCTTTCGTCTTCACTGTCATATCTCAGTTTACTTTGGAGCCTAGTATTACGTTTTTCACACGCCATTATTGTCACAATATTTCACACGACAACACAGAAAAACACAATTTGAGGAGCAAAAATAAGAGAACACATTAACATAGCACTGAAAATAATAACTAGTTAATTGCAAGCGCAGCTGCGAAATACTTGGTGCAAATCTACATGCATGCCACAACTGTTTTACTGTACAACAATGAAAAACTACAACTACAAAGGAGATTCTCTCTACAATTATACGCCAGCAATAAACAGAATCTACACTAATTACAGGAACTACAAGAAAAAATCAGAAGATTCCAGTGAGGTATCCTCGGCTAAGGGTCGACGTATGTAATGTCCCCATAGAAAAATTATACATAACTGTACTTAAACTGACACACAATATTTTTAGCGCAACGCAATCTGACTTTCAATAATCCCTACAAAAATATGCCCCTGACTAACATTAACCTATACGTTTCACAAATCACTTACCTCACAAAAATCTTCGTTACTCGAACTACTGCAATACTGCGAGCACCACTACTGCCAGCTAAATAAACGATTGAAACTACGGAAGGCACTGACTACTGATGGGTATAGTTGGCAAATGAAAGATTTTAATAGAGATAAATGTATTTACCTTAATAGTCATAATATATACAGCAGTTCATGACATCCATACTTACAAATTTCAAAACTCCGCCATCTCTCTCCCCACGTCCACCACTGCTCATGGCTCACCTCCTACTGCGCAACGCTACGCGCTGTTAACATCCAGCTGCCACTGCCCAACACTACAATGGCAGACAACAATGCCAACCAGTCACAGACTGCGCACAGCACAGCCAGTGATCTTCATACAGAGCGCTACTTGGCGTAAGCAATAAAAAACCTAAACAGCCTACTTACGGGGGCTATGTAAGTAGGCTGTTTAGATTTTTTTATTGGTAACGCCACATAGCGCTCTGTATGAAAAATCACTAGCTGTGCTGTGTGCAGTCAGTGGCTGGTTGGCATTGTTGTCTGCCATTGTAGTGTTGGGTAGCGGCAGCTGGATGCTAACAGCGCGTAGCGTTGCGCAGTTGGAGGTGAGCCGCCAGCAGTGGTGGACGTGGGGAGAGAGATGGCGGAGTTTTGAAATTTGTAAGTATGGATGTCATGAACTGCTGTATATATTATGACTATTAAGGTAAATACATTTATCTCTATTAAAATCTTTCATTTGCCAACTATACCTATCAGTAGTCAGTGCCTTCCGTAGTTTCAATCGTTTATTTAGCTGGCAGTAGTGGTGCTCGCAGTATTGCAGTAGTTCGAGTAACGAAGATTTTTGTGAGGTAAGTGATTTGTGAAACGTATAGGTTAATGTTAGTCAGGGGCATATTTTTGTAGGGATTATTGAAAGTCAGATTGCGTTGCGCTAAAAATATTGTGTGTCAGTTTAAGTACAGTTATGTATAATTTTTCTAAGGGGACGTTTCATACGTACGGTTTGTTTATTTTACTAATATTCAGTTCAAATTGAACCTGAGAATGGCTGTAAAGCTGAGTCGAATACTATGTGAAATAGACGAATACAAACTTGCAGTTAGATGGCGGACATTTCAGGCAGTAAGTTCTTCATGAGTGTGGCCCCCAAAAAGAAAATGTCATAAATTTCGAATGTATCTTTATTCCTATTTATAACTTGGAAGTTAGTTGTACGACTACACTTTTAACAAATACCACTTCCCAAAGAGTTGTTCCAGTTATATACAAACTAATATTTGTTGTGGAAAAAGAACAGTTACAGTTCAGTGCAGTTGCCAGTATTTGAATTAGTCATTTTCCGCATGGTATGTAACCTTTAGAAAACTACACTTTCTCTTGTTATGCAAAGAGGTGTCTAATTTGATAATTTTATCGGTTATCCCCGTTTCCTTTTTCTTCTTAATATGGACGAGATATTCGCAAGAAATTCGACGTATGGAAAAATCTAACTAAGATTTTATAAGAACCGAGACCCATTAACACCAACCGCCTTCTAATTCTGTCTATCTTACGTTGCATTGTCACTCCGTAATAGTTGCGGGGAAGTAGTTGTGTGCTATTACTTTACCAATACACTTGTGTCTTTTCTCTGTTGCTCTCATAAACTATCTTTCCACACCAATGCTTTGTGTGGCCCTTGGGTTCCCGGTTGGTGGTTTTGTCTGCCTCTTTCATCTGTAGTATGTGTATTCAGCACCATACCTGAAATGTTAAAAAAAATTTATTTCATTCATGGCTATTGTCCATGCTTCACAACCATACAGTGCTACTCTCCAAATATAGATTTAGTACTTATGTTGTATGAACGTTCTTCATCAGTTCATAAATATTACGTTTTCTTCTCTA
This sequence comes from Schistocerca gregaria, assembly GCF_023897955.1. Taxonomy (NCBI): domain Eukaryota; kingdom Metazoa; phylum Arthropoda; class Insecta; order Orthoptera; family Acrididae; genus Schistocerca; species Schistocerca gregaria. The sequence goes on along the minus strand of NC_064922.1, from coordinate 924,159,931 downwards.
ATTCTATCCTTTACGACCTTTTTTCTGTATCAGTTGTAGGTGTCTTATATCCTAAATAATTACATGATACTGTTTATACTTTTATTGCAATTTTAATTTTCCTTTCTTCTGGTTTCTAGGATTACACAAATGGTTGATTACTTTTCGAGTTAATTTACATGTTGTACACATCCCTTAGTACTGTATCCGTAACCTCTAAGATAACTTGGAGATTTCTTTCATCTAGAGGTATCACAGCCATATCATCTACAAACCTAAACATTTTTATTCTCTCTTCTATTACAGTGATAGTTGTACATTATTCTTTTCAGCTGCTTATTTCATATTTTACGTAGATGTTGAGTAAGTACTGTAACGTTCTCAAACGTTCTCTAAATTTTTTTAGCTTGACTATCGCTGTTTGTTCTTTATAAAGTCCTTTCATATTTCTTGTATCTCTGTAATTTTCCGGAGTGGCAAGGAGGGCCTGGTCCCCGACACGAATCCGCCCGGCGGACTTATGACGAGGTACAATGAGCCGGCCAGACTGTTGATGAGTTTCAGGCGGTTTTCCTTCTGCCTCGGCGAATGCAGGCTGGTTCCCCTTATTCCGCCTCAGCTACACTATGTCGGCGATTGCTGCGCAAATAAGTTATCCACGTACCCGTAAACCACCATTACTCTACCATGCAAATATAGGGGTTACACTTGTCTGGTGTGAGATGTTCCCTGGGGGTCCAGCAGGTGCTGAACCGCACAATAACCCGGAAATAGTGGTTCGATGTGGGGCGGGGTGAAGTGGACTGCGGCAGTCGTCGTAGGGTTGTGAACCACTGCGGCTGTGGCGGGGACGGAGCCTCTCCGTCGTCTCTGAGCCACCGGTCAACATACAATACAATACAGGACAAATATCTATAATCTTCTTTAATAATTTCCGTTCATTTTTATCCCATTCCACCGTACCGAATGCTATCCTGAGGTCTAAGAATGCTTTCCAAATTTTTGTTGACCCTAGAGGTTTATTCTACTACACAAAGAAGGCGTGGGATAGCTTGTCGTATGGTTGTGCCTTCTCGGAAGCGAAATTGATCTTCAGTTGAACTGGCTTCCCTTTTGTTCTTAACGTTTGTGTGTCCTTTCTTTGTTAATATTTCGGATGTGTGGGAATGATCAAAGTTCTCTGCTCTTCCTAACATAGCTGCTCTCTACTCCTTGGAATGGAGATAAAAAATGAGACATAGTCCCTTGGTACTCCCTCCTCCCACAAGTATTGAATAAGTTATGAACAAAAACTGTAACTTTACTCTTAGGCTGTTAAATACGTACTAAGACGTCAACTATACTTCCAAATTTTTGCTTTGTCGAGTTTGCCAAGGAACAAAGTAGCTGCAATTCCTCATTTTCAATGGTAAATGGAAATCTCTTCTAAAACACTGCCCAATGGGTTACCTTCTGACCAGCTAAAATAACGTCTGGTTACTGATATGGCTGAAAAAACTTAGCTCTTTATTGAACCTACAGGGTGTTTCAAAAATGACCGGTATATTTGAAACGGCAATACAAACTAAACGAGCAGCGATAGAAATACACCGTTTGTTGCCATATGCTTGGGACAACAGTACATTTTCAGGCAGACAAACGTTCGAAATTACAGTAGTTACAAGCGTCAACAACAGATGGCGCTGCGGTCTGGGAAACTCTATAGTACGATATTTTCCACATATCCACCATGCGTAGCAATAATATGGCGTAGCCTCTGAATGAAATTACCCGAAACCTTTGACAACGTGTCTGGCGGCATGGCTTCACATGCAGATGAGATGTACTGCTTCAGCTGTTCAATCGTTTCTGGATTCTGGCGGTACACCTCGTCTTTCAAGTGTCCCCACAGAAAGAAGTCACAGGGGTCATGTCTGGCGAATAGGGAGGCCAATCCACGCCGCCTCCTGTATGTTCCAGATAGCCCAAAGGAATCACACGATCATCGAAATATTCATTCAGGAAATTAAAGACTTCGGCCGTGCGATGTGGCCGGGCACCATCTTGCATAAACCACTAGGTGTTCGCAGTGTCGCCTAAGGCAGTTTGTACCGCCACAAATTCACGAAGAATGTCCAGATAGCGTGATGCAGTAATCGTTTCTGATCTGAAAAATGGGCCAATGGCTCCTTTGGAAGAAGTGGCGGCCCAGACCAGTACTTTTTGAGGATGCAGGGACGATGGGACTGCAACATGGGGCTTTTCGGTTCCCCATATGCGCCAGTTCTGTTTATTGACGAAGCAGCAGGTAAAAATAAGCTTCGTCAGTAAACCAAATGCTGCTCACTTGCATATCGCCGTCATCAATCCTGTGCACTATATCGTTAGCGAATGTCTCTCGTGCAGCAATGGTAGCGGCGCTGAGGGGTTGCCGCGTTTGGATTTTGTATGGATAGAGGTGTAAACTCTGGCGCATGAGACGATACGTGGACGTAGGCGTCATTTGGACCGCAGCTGCAACACGGCGAACGGAAACCCGAGGCCGCTGTTGGATCACCTGCTGCACTAGCTGCGCGTTGCCCTCTGTGGTTGCCGTACGCGGTCGCCCTACCTTTCCAGCACGTTCATCCGTCACGTTCCCAGTCCGTTGAAATTTTTCAAACAGATCCTTTATTGTATCGCTTTTCGGTCCTTTGGTTACATTAAACCTCCGTTGAAAACTTCGTCTTGTTGCAACAACACTGTGTTCTAGCCGGTGGAATTTCAACAGCAGAAAAATCCTCTGTTCTAAGAAATAAACCATGTTGTCGACAGCACACTTGCACGTTGTGAACAGCACACGCTTACAGCAGAAAGACGACGTACAGAATGGCGCACCCACAGACTGCGTTGTCTTCTATATCTTTCACATCACTTGCAGCGCCATCTGTTGTTGAAAATTGTAACTACTGTAATTTTGAAAGTTGTCCGCCTGAAAATATACTGTTGTCCCAAGCATATTGCAACAAACGGTGTACTTCTATCGCTGCTCGTTTAGTTTTTATTGCCGTTTCAGATATACCGGTCATTTTTGAAACACCATGTAGATGCATAAAGGCGCATTAAAAAAAGAGAAAAAAATTAACGGGTTTTTATTGCGGCCGTACACACGACATAGGAGTACAAGTTACTTAAAATAAATCTGACACAGAGTAAAAATACTGCTATAGTGTGAAAAAAAATCGTTAATTTCAGGAACGTGTTCTCTCGAATGTCTGCTGTTCCTGAGAGGCGACGATTCCTGCCTCTCACCGGCAAAATTTACACATCTGTGAGCCGCGTTAAACACGTGTTTCAGAGCACGTCACTCTTCGGTAGCGCGCTGTGCGACGAGGAGGAGTTCTGACAGACGTGATGAGCTTAACCCGCTGCCGAGCTAGGCTTGCGTATGTTTCAGGCTTCAGGCGGTAGCGTGGTACTTCGCTGAGCAGTGTAGTAACTCGGTTTTGTGGACAAGATTACTCCTGACACGTGATACTGCAAATAAGAGAACGTGTTTTCCATTTCCTGCTGTGTAATGCAACGAACATACACGTCAAACTCATCCTCCTCTAACGCTGCATAAAATTCGTCATTATCAGAACTGAAGCGGCTTATACTGTAATGTTCTGTACGTCACTAGCATTTATACAGTGATAACCGGGTGTATCTGACTTCGTCCATGAAATGAAAGAAGTGCAGTTAAAAAAAAAAAACAACAACAACGGAGCATTGAAATGAGCGGTCCAGGCACCAGGACACCAATGGCCAATAGAACTTTATCAGAAACAGAGATGTCTCGGAGAAAGTATATATTCCAGTCTGAATTTATCAATGAAACTGAAATTACTGTGACGTATTGAGCGTAATTAAAAACTTTTGTGATTCGTCTTTCACGAGAAACATCTTTCCCGTAGTATCTATCCTGTGGCTTGAAGGCTTCTCACAAACTTCATGAAATATATTCAAGTTCAAATTAGGTTGCACCCCCAGCGTCACTCAATATCTATTACAACAAAACGCACCTAACCAGCATAGCCTTTGCCATGTTACATAAGCACATTGCACCACCACCATTGAAAAGTGGTTATATTTACAGCCAAATTTGAATATTTCGATACTCACAAGTGGACATGTGAAGCTACGCTGCAATCAGAAATGTAGGTCGTAACTGGCCTATAAAAGTGCAACGTGGTCTTGTCTCTACTCGAAAGTTATTACTTTCGCTTTCTAAGCCAGTCTGTAAACAGTCAACAGCACTTTCAGAACAGTTTTAGCAGAAAACTTTGTTTCGTTCCCAAATGAATCTTTCCCAGTAAAGCTCAATTCACAGTCCTATATATTCACTGGTCAGCTTACGAATACACCGAGAAAAAGCTGAAACTGAAATCTTTCAAAGTAACTGATTGAAACATGGTGAATGTGTATGGTACATTACATTCTATAACCATATCCTATATTGTATTACTGAATAAACTGAAAGTCAGAACTCCCATTTTAACCACAAATCTTGATGGACTTTCAGTTTTTTAGTTACAAAGTTATCTGTCCTTATAATTAACCGATTTTCGTTAAACATTAACCAATATTTGGTTGGAGAGTAATAAATTAGATGATTATACACTCCGGGAAATGGAAAAAAGAACACATTGACACCGGTGTGTCAGACCCACCATACTTGCTCCGGACACTGCGAGAGGGCTGTACAAGCAATGATCACACGCATGGCACAGCGGACACACCAGGAACCGCGGTGTTGGCCGTCGAATGGCGCTAGCTGCGCAGCATTTGTGCTCCGCCGCGGTCAGTGTCAGCCAGTTTGCCGTGGCATACGGAGCTCCATCGCAGTCTTTAACACTGGTAGCATGCCGCGACAGCGTGGACGTGAACCGTATGTGCAGTTGACGGACTTTGAGCGAGGGCGTATAGTGTGCATGCGGGAGGCCGGGTGGACGTACCGCCGAATTGCTCAACACATGGGGCGTGAGGTCTCCACAGTACATCGATGTTGTCGCCAGTGGTCGGCGGAAGGTGCACGTGCCCGTCGACCTGGGACCGGACCGCAGCGACGCACGGATGCACGCCAAGACCGTAGGATCCTACGCAGTGCCGTAGGGGACCGCACCGCCACTTCCCAGCAAATTAGGGACACTGTTGCTCCTGGGGTATAGGCGAGGGCCATTCGCAACCGTCTCCATGAAGCTGGGCTACGGTTCCGCACACCGTTAGGCCGTCTTCCGCTCACGCCCCAACATCGTGCAGCCCGCCTCCAGTGGTGTCGCGACAGGCGTGAATGGAGGGACGAATGGAGACGTGTCGTCTTCAGCGATGAGAGTCGCTTCTGCCTTGGTGCCAATGATGGTCTATGCGTGTTTGGCGCCGTGCAGGTGAGCGCCACAATCAGGACTGCATACGACCGAGGCACACAGGGCCAACACCCGGCATCATGGTGTGGGGAGCGATCTCCTACACTGGCCGTCGTGGTGATTGTCGAGGGGACAATGAATAGTGCACGGTACATCCAAACCGTCATCGAACCCATCGTTCTACCATTCCTAGACCGACAAGGGAACTTGCTGTTCCAACAGGACAATGCACGTCCGCATGTATCCCATGCCACCCAACGTGCTCTAGAAGGTGTAAGTCAACTACCCTGGCCAGCAAGATCTCCGGATGTGTCCCCCATTGAGCATGTTTGGGACTGGATGAAGCGTCGTCTCACGCGGTCTGCACGTCCAGCACGAACGCTGGTCCAACTGAGGCGCCAGGTGGAAATGGCATGGCAAGCCATTACACAAGACTACATCCAGCATCTCTACGATAGTCACCATGGGAGAATAGCAGCCTGCATTGCTGCGAAAGGTAGATATACACTGTGCTAGTGCCGACATTGTGCATGCTCTGTTGCCTGTGTCTATGTGCCTGTGGTTCTGTCAGTGTGATCATGTGATGTATCTGACCCCAGGAATGTGTCAATAAAGTTTCCCCTTCCTGGGACAATGAATTCACGGTGTTCTTATTTCAATTTCCAGGAGTGTATATCTCTGTTAGCACCGTCTGTATACGCTTAATCAAATACTTAATATTTGTACAGCTAGAAAGATATATTTTTATAACGTCGCTTGTATCGCAGAACTAAACTGCCTCCCTTCCGTCTTCCAGCGCTCACGGCCGTATGTCATTCGCGTCTTTCTCTTTGGTCGTCCCTCTCTCAGCATTATACAACAACAGTTTTTATAGCCATATGTAAAGAAGGAGAAACAATAAGTTGCACTCTGTTCTCCCTCTACCTAGACTATAAAATAAAAAATTTTACCTTGAATTAATTTTTTTGGGAGCTAAAACAACATTTGCTTTACGACTGAATCCGCAAATACACAACGGAAAAAGAGCCACATATAAAAGTGTCAGCATACACTGTAGGATATTCTGGAAAAGCGAATGGACCTGTCTCTCCTCTTTGAAATCTGAAGGTGCTTATTTAAATGGTACGCTATTTCGTTTTTCGCTGTGCAGACTTTTTGTTCCTACCTTCTGAAGTTGTGATTTTTCCGAGGCAATTGTTAGAAATGTAGGATTTGGGAACATTGTACATAGTGGGGACAGGCAGTATTGATACACGATGTGTACAGTGTGTGCATCTGGAGGTAGGTATATTCAAAATTGAAAACTTGACATATTTTATTTTTATTTTTAAATTTTTTTACAGCTTTTAAGATCAGGGTGTGCTGTTACAGAATTTGGTTCTTTTCAGCCAAATATGCTAGTAGGCTAGGAATGTGACCAGGGGAAGCCAGTTGGGAATTTTTGGAAAAGGATTTCCAGTTCCGGCATTCACCTGAAAACACAGGGAAACCTGTCACAACCCTTGGCCGGACTAGAGGATTTCTGTGAGAGTATTAAACGTTGTGACAGCTCAAAATTAAAATTTTATCTGTTTTTATATACTATGTGATCAAAAATATCCGGATATCCCCAAAAACATACGTTTTTCATATTAGGTGCATTGTGCTGCCACCTACTGCTAGGTACTCCACATCAGCAATCTCAGTAGCCATTAAACATCGTGAGAGAGCAACATGGGGTATTTCGGGGAACTCACGGACTTCAAACGTGGGCAGGTGATCGGGTGTCACTTGTGTCATACGTCCGTACGCGGGATTTCAACACTCCAAAACATCCCTAGGTCCACTGTTTCCGATGTGTCAGTGAAGTGGAAACGTGAAGGAACACAATCAGCACAAAAGCGTACAGGCCAACCCCCTCTGTTGACTAACAGAGACTGCCAACAGTTGAATAGGGTCGTAAAGCGTAATGGGTAGACGTCTATCCAAGGCTTCACACAGAAATACCAAACTGCATCACGATCCACTGCACGTACTACGACAGTTAGGCGGGAGGTGAGATAACTTAGATTTCGTGGTCGAGTGGATTCCCATAAGCCTGCATCACGCCCGTAAATGCCAAACGACGCCTCGTTTGGTGTAAGCAACGTAAACATTGGACGATTGAACAGTGGAAAAACGTTGTGTGGAGTGACAGATCACGGCACAAAATGTGAAGATCCGATGGCAGGGTGTGGGTATGACGAATGCGCTGGTGCACGTCAACTGCCAGCGTGTGTAGTGTCAACAGTGAAATTCGGAGGCGGTGGTGTTATGGTGTGGTCGTGTTTTTCATGAAGGGGGCTTGTACTCCTTGTTGTTTTGCGTGGCACTATAACAGAACAGTCCTACATTGATGTTTGAAGCACAGTCTTGATTCTCACTGTTGAAGAGCAATTCGGAGATGGCGATTGTATCTTTCAACACGATCAATCACCTGCACAAAATGCACGGCCTGTAGCGGAGTGGTTACACGACAATAACATCATTGCAATGGACTGACCTGTACACAGCCCTAACCTGAATCCTATCGGATACATTTGGGACGTTTTGGAACGGCGAATTCGTGACTTGCCTCGCCGATGGACAGCCATACTTCTCCTCAGTGCAGCACTCAGTGAAAAATGGGCTGCCATTCCCAAATAAACCTTCCAGCACTTGACAGAACGTATACCTCCGAGAGTAGAAGTTATTATAAAAACTAAGGGGGGTAACACCATATTGAATTCCAGCATTAGGGATGTTGGGCGCCACGAACTTGTAAGTCATTTTCAGCCAGGTGTCCGGATACTATTGATCACACAGTATATGTGTGCGCAAACGGCCGTGTCGCAGGGTAATGCAGCAGTTCTCAATCGGTTACTTCGGTTAAGCGCTGTCGCGCGTGGTTAGCACTTTGGTGTGTGACCGTCTGGGCCACCATGCACTGTTGATCTACCGGAGTGCACGCAGCTGCATAGCGCCAATAGAGGAGCAGCTTGTCTAAGCGGTAGTGGCTCCAGGTCACGGAAATTGACAAATGGGAGCGGTGTGCTGAGACCACACCCCTCCATATGGGTACCCGATAACTCCAGTCGGCTAAGAATAACAAGGCTGTCGATAGGCCGGGTGGGGTCTTCCGAAGACAGTTTGGGCGGAGTCTAGTGGCGTATGTCTGTGTGCTGTGACGAAAATGCGAAAGTACATAAATGTACAAGAGGAGCAGAATCCTAGTGAGCGTCAATACGGTGTATAGTCACAAAATGCTCCATAAACGTGAATGGAGTTTTTATCGAATGAAACTGTGGGTTCCAGTGGGTAATTGGGTGGAAGATATGAGGAGAATCTGAATGGCGAATGGAATTGCTAGTAACTGAAGAAGGAAAAGGGAGAATTTTAAATTTCAATGCCCTCAGCTAAATGCCATTTAAAGACGGAGCACAAGATTATGACGTGGAAGACGGAGGAGGAAATCAGCCCTGCCCCTTTCAAAAGAACCGTAACGGCGTTTGCCTCGAGGGATCTTGTGAAATCACGAAAGTTCTGCGTTTTGTATGGCAAGATGTTGATTTGAACCGTGGTCTAGTAAGTGATAGATACAAAAAATTTTTAATAATAGTCCATTCGAAGAAATACAAATGCATCAGTATTAAGAAACCGGTAAAGTATATGGAATGTGGAAGTGTTTACACAAAAAGTCCAGTAGCAGAATTTAAGTCCAGTGAAGAAACGTTGTGTGGTATAGGAATTCCACAAATGAAAGGTATTTGTTTGCACTGTAAGGTGCCAGAACATGAGCTTACCAACATTAGTACTAATAATAAAGGGACTGGCAAGGGCATCAGATCATGACTCTATTGAGTTATGATAAATATGAAGCACTCTCGAGCAGTCTTCCTTGCACGTCTGCATGATTAAGTCACTAACTTAAAGCGATGGTGAAAAGTGTCGGAAGTTGATAATTGTGGAATATGATGTCTGCAGATGGCCGTAGCTTGGTGGGGCGCCGTGGGCGGCAGGTAGCGGTCACCGGACATTGCACAGCTTGCCCAGACTGGAAGGGAAGAATGTTTGCGGTCTTCTATGTCTGTGTCTATGTCTATGACAAACAAGCTTACAGCACTTCTCAAATGGTGTCACAAACGTAGAGGGTGAATCGGCTGTCCCTGCAGGTTTTATGCAACCTGCAACACCTTCAAGTGCCAAGTGCAACATTTTCATCCACTCTCGCTCATCATGCACAAACTATTAGAACTACCGAAAAAATCAACAGGAACTTTTTGCAGGCAATTTAATATAGTTAAATTTTGTACTAGTATGCGTTTTCGCTAGACTCCGTAGTGCTCGAAATGTTCAAGAAAAACGTACAAAAGTCATGTTCAAATGCGTTTTTGTTGAATAATTCGATAACCGTGGGCTCCACTGAAAATGTATCCCAGTACATTATTTAACTACACAGAATTACTTACAAACAGGTCCTGTTCATTTTTACCGTAGGGTTAACTGCACGTGTCGAGCGAGAGAATATGAAAATCTTTTGTGTATTTGAAGGCTTTGGGGCTGCATAAAGCCCAGCGGCAAGGGCAGTTAAATCAACCTGTTGTAACGGCGCCATGTGAGCCGCTACATGGCTTCACGCAGTAGTTTTATACTCAGAACACACCTGGATGCCCTTCCAACACTCAGGGACGTACAATATAAGATTTATTATTCGAAATTATGTTACATCAGAGTCTGTAAATGTGAATGCGGGTTGTCTGATGACGTATGCGTGGGCTATCTGCTGGGGGTTGTGTGAATCTGGGGATGCAGTTTAGCCAACCATTATATCAAGTAGAGTGCGACTGCACTGGACCAGAGAGACATGAGTTCCCCGCGCGTTAGCAGGCCCCGTTAGGTTGGCAAATAGCCGCTGTGCAGACTCTCTGAGCCCTTCCGGCCACCGTGTGTGGACCCCAGACGAGGGGACGGTTGGGCATTCCCTGGTGAGACTCTGGTAAGTACGGACGCTCTGCGCGATAGCTCCTACAGTCATCTTAATTAGGAGAGATACTCAGGTTGGATAAAATTGCTATTTCGGTTTTGTATTACGGATGAAGAGCCAGCATTCCATAACTGTACTAAATGAGTGACTAAGAAGTATTTTCATGAATTTTAGGAAATAAATGTTGTTCTTATAGAAAATTTGTAACTTTGTTTCTCACAGCAACACCGTGTTTCCGTTACCATTCCAATTAAGTGATTCAAAATTTCAACTTAAAGTTAATCAATAAGCAGAAATTTTTGTGGTGATGTTTGCTCACACGAACGGTCGTAGGCGTCTTCCACAAAAGACAGGTGCCAATTTCAAATTGAGGATGCCTGCCAAGGCTTTGCGGAGAGCAAGTATCATGCACTGTGTTGCGCAACTGACATTATTTGCTATGAAAGGTGAATGCGTTACTATAAACAGTTGAAATGACAATAGCTTATATAATGATACCTAGTGAATATCGTAGACTAAGAAGCTACACAAATATACATTTGGCAAGCAGAATATTACCAGAACGTTGTACGTCCATTCTCATTTCTGAAAACCTTCTGACATGTGACTATGACATCGTTCTAGTTCCAGCCCAAAACAGTTTTGGGCAATGTGAAAATACTTTTCTTCTTCTAGCAGACTGATAGCACTATTTTCTCACTCTTTTATCATATACTGACTCAGGGCTCTTCTTTGGGAATGTATGGGAGATCTTGTAAAGGTCCTATCCTTGATTAGGTAGTATCAGTTTAGGATTATGGTAGGCTTGGTCAAGCTAATAGACGTTATGAGCATAAACTGTGCAGAGGACGACTGGGAGTAAGTGTTTACCACGCGCGCTCAGTACCTGTTATGCCGCACAATTTGGCTGAGCTCAAAGGCTGGGCAACGACGCGTTGCTTGTATAGTGAGGTGGTGATAACCGATCTTGTTACTTGATGTCATGAAGAGGCATTACAGGCGTAGAGAAGCTGAATAGTTGGATCTGGGTAGCGCCACGTTGCTGTCTTTCACAGAGCAAACAGCATCTAGCAGTCGTTCTCAGTCTAATAGAGCAAGGAACGTTAGGAATGTGTTTATTCAATTTTTGCCTAATTGAAAGACGAGGGAGAAAGTGTTCGCATAAAAAATGGTGAAAGATAGGCCTGCAGCCTTTCACCCTTACTGTACAATTTATACATCGAAGAAGTATTGACGGAATAAAAGTTGACGAGTGGGTGAGAATTCAGGCTTAAAGGATATCACTGATAGGATTCGCTGATGACGACGCTATTCTCAGTAAGAGTAGGGATGAAGTGCAGGATCTATTGAACGGAAGGAACAGACTAATAAAAAGTCACTGTGGATTGAGACGAAAGCCTAAGAAAGACCAAAATAATGAGGTGTAGCAAAAATGAGATTAGCGACAAAGGACATCGCAATAGGCGGTATGCAAGTAGACGAAATTAAGTGATCCTGCTACGTTGGAAGCAAACTAAGACGTAACTGATGAAGCGAGACTCGCACAGGCAGATAAACCATTTCTGGTCAGAGATGTCTACTAGTATCTAATATAGCCTTTAATTTGAGGAGGAATTGGCTGAGTGTTGTATGTTTGCGACCTGTTTACTGTGGCAAGACTAGAACAGAAAGGATGTGCTATAGAAGACTGGTGAATTGTGGGTGAGCTGTAGAAACGGTGAGAAAAGGAACGTACGAAAAACAGCGACGAGAATAAGGGACAGAGCTATAGAAGATTTGTTGAAGCATGAGGAAAAAACTATCGTGGTAGACGGTAGAAACTCAAGGGGGACACAGAGAATCGGATAATCCAACAAATAATTGAGTGCGTAGAATGAAGTGCTACTCTGAAGAGGTTGGAATACGACTGAAAGTTGTGGTGATCTGCATCAAACCAGTGATAAGAGTGACGATCCAAAGCAAAAACAATAAAAGATTGCAGCCTTGTTAATCTGTCGTCATTTATGAATGTCCGCCCATTTCGCTGAGTGGTCAGCGCGTCGACTGCAAAGCAGCGGGCCCGGGTTCGATCCCCCGCCACGTCAGAGATTTCCTCCGCCCGGGGACTGTCTGTTGCGTTGCCATCATCATTTCATCATCATCGACGCCCAAGTTGCCCAATGTGGTGTCAACTGAAAAGATTTTGAACTCGGTGGCCGAACTTCCCAAGTGGGTACTCTCAGCCATCAATGCCATACGATAATATCATTTCATTTCGTTTCTGGACCTAATGTTATCCTGAGTCCTGTTTGAAGTAGGGTGCATTGCAAGAGGCTATTCAACATGGCTCGCTCGCTGCGAATGGCAGGTAGACATGAGAATTATTACTTGTGATCACCTACTGTGAATTAATTTCTGTAAACGGTGGTGACATTAGTTTACATTAGTGTGTAACAGCAGACGTCCCTCGCAGAATTATCTACAGAGTATTCCTAAAACGAATGAAAAACGAGCCGGCCGTTGTGACCGAGCGGTTCTAGGAGCTTCAGTCCGGAACCGCGCTGCTGCTGCGGTCGCAGGTTCGAATCCTGCGTCGGGCCTGGATGTGTGTGATGTCATCAGGTTAGTTAGGTTTAAATAGTTCTAAGTCTAGGGGACTGATGACCTCAGATGTTAAGTCCCACAGTGCTTAGAGCCATCTGAACCAATGAAAAGCGTGAGAGTGCTGGTAGAGATGGTCACAACAAGCAAATTTCCCACAGACCATGTCCGCATCCCATAGCGTTCGGTGCTGGGCATTATTTAACAACGTCGAGCGCTTCCTGGAAGGCAAGTATACAAGCTGCCTTTCGAGACGACATGATAGCATGTCTGAAAGGTAACGTTTTCAATTTTTGTGGGACATCGAGCTAAAGTAGAGGTGGAATTGATGTTTAATGAGCTTTGCCGTTTGACAAGGTCTGAGTGATTGTGACTCTTTCAAAGTGAGGACTGCATCAGCGGCTGCCATAATTCGTGCTATCAGCTCTTCTCTGTCTCAATAGGTATTTAGTAAACAACAGATTCCAGTTGCCCCGCACGAAAACAATCAAAGGGCGTCAAGACGTGGGAATTCAAAGTCCATGCCATAGGCCCATCGCGCCCTTTCCAGTTCTCACTGAAGGTCTCCTTCAAATGATCTCACACCGCATGAGTATAGTGCACAGATGCGCCACCATATTTGCACCACATGTGCTGTCATTCATTGAGCGGGACATGTTCCAATTAGTCTGGCAGTGTTTGTTTTAGGAAGATAAGTCGTCAGGGGAACATGTTTGGGCCAGTTGGACAAAGGTTATTGCCAACCAAACAAGCTCGAACGTCGACGGCGAAGCGCTGTTGGTACCACAAAAAGGTGGTGTGCGGGTTTCGCTCCGTAACACTGTTGATTGTCGCCTTCCCTGCTAAACGACACTTCATCTGTAAAATGTACTAAGTGTAGAATGCCGGTTAAATGGCACACTTACATAAAATACCAATGGAGGAATATGATTTGATCCATTATAAATGGTTCTGAAAGAATGAGACTGTGAAAACAATAGGTAACAATAGGTAACTCATCTACTACCAGTCACATAATAGAGGACACCCATTTGAAAAAAATAGAGCAAAATGTCAAAGTACTCCACTGACTAAATAAAGGACATAAAGTAGATTTGCTAGAAGAACTGGAGATATATTCACATTACATAAAATATGAAGATAAAATATTAAATGAAAAACTTGAAAGGGAATCAGTGTTTTTCTTCAGATGTTTCGATAGTATACTTAAATAAAAATAGTAACACAAAGAAATAAGCACAGTTGTAAAATAGACAAGTAAATTATGATCCAAATTCTTAAGGTAAATAACCTCTGTACAAAAACATATCATACTCTATGGAAGACCTATGATGTCATCTCTGTTGATTACTTATAAGAACATCTGTGTCACTGTTTTGTTTATGAAGAAACTTTGCGATGTATAAAAGTGTACAACAAGTTGTGTGTAATGTTTAGTGTGTGTGAGACTCTGCACAAATCGACCATAAGGAAACTGTAAGTACTAAATCTTCTAAATTTCGCCCCTAACGTCACAAAAAGATCAACAGCCAACTAAAAATCGCATAGTATACTTAAATAAAAATAGTAACACAAAGAAATAAGAACAGTTGTAAAATAGACAAGTAAATTATGATCCAAATTCTTAAGGTAAATAACCTCTGTACAAAAACATATCATACTCTATGGAAGACCTATGATGTCATCTCTGTTGATTACTTATAAGAACATCTGTGTCACTGTTTTGTTTATGAAGAAACTTTGCGATCTATAAAAGTGTACAACAAGTTGTGTGTAATGTTTAGTGTGTGTACACTTTTATAGATCGCAAAGTTTCTTCATAAACAAAACAGTGACACAGATGTTCTTATAAGTAATCAACAGAGATGACATCATAGGTCTTCCATAGAGTATGAGATGTTTTTGTACAGAGGTTATTTACCTTAAGAATTTGGATCATAATTTACTTGTCTATTTTACAACTGTTCTTATTTCTTTGTGTTACTATTTTTATTTAAGTATATATTGCAGTGAAGGCCACAAAGTGAATCAGAATCTCACACATCGACAACGTCATATAGAAATGACATAATAAACACAAAAAACGCACGTGAAAATGGGAGTCATTTCTCGAAACGTGTCTTGCGAAAAATAAAATAAAGAAAACCGTGACTGGTATCAGATTAGTTATTTACAAACAAACCCAATGGCAGAAGTCAATCAAACGCGGAAAAACGTAGGGGTTAACGCCTGCTCTTCAAACTCCGGTGCGTTAACAACCACGCCTGTCCGGCTTTTGCGCTTGTATCACAAGATGAATGCATATGGCTTCGATGTAGAACTTAAATGCCCATGAGTCATTACGATAACGTGTCAGTGGACGACTCACTCCATGTGCACCTGTTACTGTTGGCCACCTGTGTGTGGTGGTGAACGTTGGTAGATCTGGCAGTCGACGATGGCGGAGCGCTGAACGTACAGCTGTTGTGCAGCGAGAGCCTATCTGCTCATCTGCTCTTTCCCTCTAGGAAAAGCGCTCCATTTCCCGTACGCTCCGCTCGGTACTAAACACAAGAGTGTCCCTGTTTGTTGGCAGACTGATGCCGAGCGAACCAGACTTTGCAGTGTTCACAGGTGACGCCCTCTTTGCGACATTGTCTCAAACAGTTATTTGCATTTCGAAACGGAACGCAGTCCCGTTCCTGTAGATATCAGGAAGAAACTCTGTGGTTTGCCGAACAGCTACCTTGTCGACCCGGATGTCGGATTGCCCACCTACCTCCCCGGCGGCACGTGTCGCCGTTAAATGCGCCTAGTGCCAAACGCTAAGGGATGCAGACATGGGTTGCTATGTGAAATTTCCTTGCTATGACACCTCTATCAGTCCTTTCATTTTTTTTAAATTCTCATTTTAGGAACACCCTGTATATCAATTAAACTCTGTGGGTCAACTTATTGTTTCCTAGCCGGCAGCGGTGGCCGAGCTGTCTGCTACGGTCGCAAGTTCGAATCCTGCCTCGGTCATGGATGTATGTGATGTCCTTAGGTTAGTTAGGTTTACTTAGTTCCAAGTCTAGAGGGCTGATGAGCTCAGGTATTAAGTCCCATAGTCCTTAGATCCATTTTTTTTATTGTTTCCTACGTTCCGTTCACTATATTAAACTGAAATCCTTTTCCTCGAGTGGCTGTGTAATATGGAATACGACAGGTCATTGTAGCTATTATTCTAAAGATCACATACTCCTAATTCAGTCTCTCCGCAATGACTGGGTTTAATCACAAAGCGACTATGGTGTACATGCAAAATTCTAATGGAATTTTAGCCGAGTTTTCCAGAATATGGTATACTGGAGAATTTTCTTGAAGTTTGGAGAGCAGAAGAGATGCCCCAGCAGAACTAAAAGTTCGGGAAGAGGTTGTGGATTGTGCTAGAAAGCTCAGTCGTGCTAGCTTTGGAGGTTCATATAGTAAAACTGGAACGGTAAGAAGAAAATTAGAGTCGGCACGGTAGCCCAGCGTGTTCGGTAGCTTGACTGGTCACCCCCTTTAAAAAAAAAGAAAGGAAAAAGTTAGCGAAGGTCTCATCGATGAATCTGGAAGCTGTCATGTGATATCCGCACAAAACCTATGACAAAAAAGTGCCCAAGAAACAGATCGAAAGAAAGTAGACAAAGAAACAAAGAAGTTGCTAAGAATGCGAAGGGTAAGGTTACAGGTTCTAGTCCCAGCTACGAATGCAGTTTTAATTTGATGGAAATTCCACCAAATTATTTTGTGATGCATGCGTTGTGAGTAGCGGTGATCATCATAAAGTGATTTTTTATCTTTTTAACTTGTTACTTGCGTGAAGCTCATTATCTCAATAAAGAAAATTTTTTCTTACAACTGGTTGATTATGTCAAACTACGCAGTTGAGGAGTTTTATCGTGAGCATAGATGTCGCGTTATATACCTGCTACTTTGTAGATGCTTATTTTCATACCATTACCTCCAGAAACGTTACGAGAAACAGAAATCTTTTAAGAGTGAATGAAGAAACCCAGCTTTTAAAATATAATTAGAACGGATTCCTTGTATCATCGCTCGATCCTGTACAGGAGTCTGTCGAAGTAACTTCGGTCCTTTCGCTGTCTATTTTACATTGAATGAAACCACAAAAATGATTGACTATTCGATACCGTGTTGCGCTCTTCAGCGCAAGTAATAACTGTGTGATACGCATGTATGAGCCGCAGTTAGCTGCAGACTTACCTTAAACTTTGCCCTCTTCAAAAGTAAGTAAATTTCAAGTGTGTGTCATCAAGCCACTGAGCTCAGATAGCACAAGTTTCTTTCTCTCCTCCCCCCCCCCCCCCAATTGTGTGTGTGTGTGTGTGTGTGCGTGCGTGTGTGTGTGTGTGTGTGTGTGTGTGTGTGTGTGTGTGTGTATGTGTATGTGTGTGCTCCATCCCCTGTCCCAGTATCCCTGCCCAATTCATGTCAGCTAATTTTGTATTTTTTACTGAATTCTTAAAAACCTATAAGTTATTTTTTCTTTTTATTGTTATGAAGCTGATGATGTTGACAATGATGATGATGATGATGATGGTTGTACCTGGAATTCTATGTGATGCGGTTATCTGTTGCTTTCTTTGCTACTACTGTATTTGACACATAATTATTTTCTGTCACCTGAAGACTTCGTTTCTTTTACAGGTAACATCTGCTATTAAATTCTTGAAGACGGTGCTATGTCTGGCAACGTGATCTGTAGACTGAGGCAGAAATTTAAGGTATGTAAATCAATAATTACTTATTTTCCTTAATTGTATGATGTGTGAGAAACACGAAGTTTTAAACGACTAACATTTCTCCGATGTACTTCTAACATTTGCAAATAATGTCTTTGTTCGACGATACGGTATCATTCGCATTAATTATACAATCGGTTTTCGTGCTGCCCTCGTTAAACGAATAAATTTCCGGTGGTTAAATGGAATTTTTCTACATTTCTTACGGTGATTGATAAAAGTTGTAAACTAGGTGCTATAAAATTATATGATTTCATTTCAGAGGGATGGACAGCTAATGTAAGAATCAGACAATTTTTTTAACCATTGGTGTCCAAATTTAAACCAACAAACCGAAGTTTTGCAAGGTTGCGTTTGTGTTGCTACAAAACAGTATAATCATGTTATAATAAAGTAGAAACAATATAAAGAATACAGAGCGTAAACAGCTGCAACATGTATAACTGTTGACAAAAATGTTTAGTTGTTTCCAAATTAACAGATTTACAAACACATTCAGACAACTGGTTAATGCGCTTACTGTGGGGTGTGACCACCTCTGGCAGAAATACAGGCCTGACACATGACGCGGCAGGCTGTGAATGATGTCATCAGTTTCATGATGCAATAACGCCCATTCTTCCTGCAGCGCTGCTCGAACGTCTTGGAGAGCTGTTGGTAGATGCCGACATGATGTAAACCGTGTCCCTAGTGTATCCCAGATGTGCTCTATGGGATTCAAATCGAGAGAGTGAGCAGGCCAAACCATGCGTGCAATATCTTCCGTTTCACGGGAAACATCAACCATATGCTCTATGAGGTCGCGCGTTATCGTCCAACATTACGAAGTCTGGGCCCACGACACGTGGCAATAGCCGCCCATCTAAGCATAACTATCCACAGCGACTATAAGTGGAATGATCATATAAAACTGATAGTGGGAAAAGCAGACACCAGACTCAGATTCATCGGAAGAATCTTAAGGAACTGTTACTCATCCACGAAACAAGTGGCTTATAAGGCGCTTGTTCGCCCGATTCTTGAGTATTGTTCATGGCAGTACACCACCAGCCACAAGCAAGAAGGTTGCCATGCGCCACCACCTCCGTCAGACACCTATGGTTGGAAGATGATCTAATGATAAGATCGAAACCGCTCACGACATTAAATAAATTCATAATATCAAGACTGCTTCCAGTTTACTTGCTATTCATCTGTCTGGGACCCTATCAGATAAGATTGATAGAGGAGACAGAGAAGTACCAACAAAGAGCGGCACGTTTCATCACGGGATCGTTTAGCTGGCGTAAGAGTGTTACGAAGACGGTAAACAAATTCCAAAAAAACAAAAAAAGTGGCTCTGAGCACTATGGGACTTAACATTTCTGGTCATCAGTCCACTAGAACTTAGAACTACTTAAACCTAACTAACCTATGGACATCACACACATCCATGCCCGAGGCAGGATTCGAACCTGCGACCGTAGCTGTCACGTGGTTCCTGACTCAAGCGCCTAGAACGGCACGGTTACACCGTCCGGCAAACAAATTCCACTGTCAGACGTTACAAGAGAGATGTTGTTCATCACGGAGAGATTTACTGTTGAAATATCGGGGCAGCACCATTCAGAAGGAGTCAGACAACGTATTACTTCCCCACACATACAACTCGCATATTCACTAGGATAAAATTGGAAAAACTGGAGCCAATACAGACGCTCACCGGCAATAAGGCTTCCCACGCACTATTCCTGAGTGGAACAGGTTGGAGAGATTAGATAGTAGTAACGAAAGTGCCCTCCACCACACAACATTAGGTGGCTTGCGGAGTATGATGTAGATGTAGTTGTAGATGAGATCCGAAAATCTCGTCACGATACCTGGCAGCAGTTCGAGTGGTCAACCTAATTCCCGTCACACACTCGATGTCAGTGTCTTTCCATAATGGTTGAGTCCCGCAATCGATTTCCAAGTTCTCTCCATAAGTGAGCCCGTCGAGAATTACTGTCCAAACCAAATCGGCATTCGACTGTGAAAATAACATTGGCCCACTGTTCGACCGTCCAGGTTGCATGTTGGCGGCTCCCCTGTACACGTTCCCTCCCGTGAAGATGCGTGGGAGGTACACCTACATCAGGGCTCCGACAACAAAGGCCACTCAGCCGAAGCCTTCTGTACACCATTCGTCTCGCTACAACACGTCCAGTGGATGCTGCTCGGTCAGATGCCAGTTGCCGCGCAGTTCCAACGCGGTACCGTCATGCCCTTGCAGCCAAATAACGGTTCTCTCTTTCTGATGTTACACTTAGTCGCTCCCATCCTGGTCATCGGAATAGCTTCGATCTCTCTAAAATGTCTCCACATCCGAAAAACAACAGAGCGATCCACATTAAGCCATTGGGCCACATTAGTTTGCCACTGTCCTGCTTCCATTCTTACAAGGCCCTCCACAGCATAGAGACAGGTAGGTGTCTTCTTTGTGCGATACTTCACCGTCTGTGACTGAACACAGCGATTGTGGATGTGAGACTGCCCGGCAAACACTATCCCGTCTGACAGGTGCCCTACCATCATCGTTGGCGTGGTTGTCCGTTGACCAGAGTGCTATCTTCCGTGCGCGACACGATCGTATGGACATCTGTTGACAATTTGTATGATTATATTGTGAATTAGACACAGGACGGCGAAATGGTGGTCGGGTTACTTTAATTTTGGACACCAGTGTATGTTGCGTATGCACAATTCTCCCAAAATGTAGCGTGTAGTTTCTTGTACAAAATTCAAGAGTTGTTGCACAACTGGTTACTGCATATGACGGGCAAGCCATCTACTTTTTTCTATATAGACATTAACGAATACACTGTAATACGAGGGTTGGAACTTCAATAGTGGGAAATGTTGATTTACAACTTACACAAAGCAGGCACATGTTTTATAGTTTTTCTCTCCTTGAGAGTAGTTACCAGCATTGTGTATAACCCTTTGCCAGCAATGTGGAAGTCGTAGGACACATTTAGCAAAGTGTCGCCGCTCCTTTCTCTAAGCTGTCCATTTTTGGAACACAGCCTGCAATCCACCACAGTCTCAGGACGTAAGCCCTTGTGCTTTGAAAATGAGTCCTAATGTGATAGAAGCACTTCTTGGTATTCGCTTTCGAACTGTTACAGAGATTCAGGTAAAAGACCGCTCCTCTCGAACAATCAACACAACTGGCGCTGCTAAACCTATCCTACGAGTACCACATCACTGACAACTGGCTGTAAACAATTCTGGTGACTGCTCTGAAGGACTGTAAAACTTTGAAACATTTATCTATTTTGTATAAGTTGTAAATAAACATTTTCCACTATTAAAGTTCCAAACCTCGTATATCAGTCTCTTACATTTTTGTCTGGGATAATGTAGAGTTGTCTGTTGGAGGCGACAGTATTACGAGTGTGCAACTCGTCTACTAACTTCACTGAAAGCGACTCTACACTGTAGTACAGGTAAGAAAAGGTGACAGTTGCCAAGCGGCGTAGACTGTTCGGAGACGAACACTCCAGTTTGGCAGACAAAACTTCTTTCTCCACGCACTCTTGAGACTAGGAAACTCCCCCTTGCCCTCTGCTCGAAAGATCCTAGCACGCCCACACTGTGTCCATAAAACCCTAATATTTCTAAGTCTGAACGTTTGCTACAAACGTAGGCTGGACGTAAGTCATTCAACAGAGAGCTATCGTTCACATCATTTTAAAGCCTAATTCGTAAAGAACCATCCAAGGAGGCACAGGTTTGCTTTTAGGCAGCTGTGATATTGTATGTGTTTAGTAAGCTGTGAGTCAAGATAGCTGCTAGCTTATACCTACAGCTATGACAGCAATTGCGTTTTCATTAACGTACCCAAGACTCAGGCTAATTGTGCTTTGTCGTAGTCCGTGTGTCATATACTTGCAAGTAAATGCCTCAGGCTGACGGAATCATGTCTTGGCAGTCAACTCTTTCCATGAGCCTCTTGAGCTAAGTATCAACTTGTATTATGTCCAGACAGAGTCTGCTGACGACGCGTTGGAGTCACCTATTAATTTGTTTTATTTTCTGAAAATTACTTCCGGTTCAATCCGTTGCATAACAGAGGTCAAAACAAAGTGGGGGACCTCCGTGATAGTCTGTGTGGTGGAGTACCTGGAGCCGCAAGTAGCAACCTACGTAAAATGATGGGATATGTGTAAATTGCCCCTGGTGAAATTCGCGCCCAGTATTCCTGGAAACTACTTGCACTCTATCACTGGAGACTCCCCACTACCGGCAATGAGTTACTGTGCTACCACGTAAATACCAGCTACGTAAACATCCTGCTGCCGGAAATAGAACGCCACCTAAACTAGCCACAGTGTTCTGTGGTATGCCAACATAGCATACTGCACTATCTTTAGTTGCTTTAACATTTGAAACGACTTTGCCGACATCCTTTGGGACCGCATTACAAAAGCATCCCTCGAAGTACGCATCGAAGAAATTCTAATGAACCGTGACAGTGGCTGGCAGCAGGATATGTGTTTAATCCCTTCATCTGCGACATTTGCTCCAGACGAATACTCTTATGGCTGCGGCGAGCAGGTACGCCGAAGACAGGTGATCTTAGAAGTTCCACCAGCGAATGCGCTGCCGCCGGGCGGTGTTGTCCATCCGTCACCATGACTGAGGCATGCGAGACGATAACCTCAAGCCCGCTATCTCGGGCGGAGCGGAGAACATCTTCGTCAGTCTTCGATGGCTCTCTTGAAAATGTCTTCTGGTAAACCTTCCGGGATGTAAGGTCGTGGTCCATGAAACACTTCAGCTCGTAACGTTTCGTCCAGAGCTGCGTTGGACATCTTCAGAGGGGTGTTCCTCCTCCGGTGAGTCTTGCCGCTGACGGGTCGGACGTCTCAGAGCGACTTACATATCGTAGAAAGTGGGCGTGGCCAGAGTTACACGTGATATGCAGAGATAATCTTTGTCAGAGATAAAACTTAACTATCGATCGTAATCTCGTCACAGATAAAACTGCCTAGCAATTCTGTAGTGCTACTGTCCAAATATCACTAAGTTTCATGGTCTCTTCTTTCCGATTAAAATTATACCTATGTTTATATATTTCAATTGCTTCTCTACAAAGCCGTGGGTAATAGTTCGTCGTCGAAGATAAATTTTCGTTTGTTTCGGAAAACTTCACTTGAGGCTTTCCTGACTGAAAATCGTGTTCTGCTACAGCCGATTGGTCTGTTTTCGCTAATCGACAAAGACTTCTGTGTTCTTTTAACCGTGTATTTACGCTTCTCTTCGTTGTTCCAATATAAACTTTACAACATGTACACAGAATTTTATATACGCCACTGGGTGATAGAGGAGCGCGTTTATCTTTTACAGACAGGAGGACATGACAAATTTTCTTCGTTGGTCTAAAAACAGGTCTAATATCATGTTTACTTAAAATTTTTCAAATCTGATCCGTTACTTTCTTTATAAAAGGGGGAGAGACTGTATTCTTCCATCGTTTTTCGGGCTTGTCAGTAAGCTTTCTGTTGTTTGGGTGCAGAATTCTGCTTACTTCTTTCTTTGAGTAGCCGTTTTTCTTCATACTATGATCTCTTGAAAATGACTGGTAGGTTTCCAATCGAAATATCATGGAGTGAAGTTCACGACGACCGGCTGCAATCCCGAAATCTCTTCGAACATTTAATTCGCGGGGACAATTTTAAATTTTACATCAGAGTATGAGTTACTGTTCCTTGTATAGCATGTGTTCGTTTGTGAATCAACTGTTTTGAGCTGGTTAATTTCTCGTGTATTGTGATCGTGAAATAGACTTATTTCTCGAGAGTCTTTCATGACAATTTAGTTTGGAGATTTATCCGCCATTCTCGTCTCGCTAGCAACATAACTTGACTGAATTTGATAAGGGTATTTTCTGTTTGTATTTTAAATGAATATTGTAGAATCTCTTTCCGTTTGAGATGTCCTTTTTTTTTTTTTTTTTTTTGAATAAACATTATTCACCATAATTCTATACAGTCTACTTCAATAACAGACTTAAGTATACAGCACTTGTTACTGAATTATTCATTTATCTTTCATATTTATGTGTATTTTAGTAATTGGTAATTCTAGGCAAAGCACAGATCATTTCGCTGCAGGACCACAGTTACAGGTTATTATTCGCAGCGAATTACCTGAGAGTTATGGAAGCAGACGTGCGCAGCTCCACTCTGTGACTATACTGAGCCATTCGTTTTAAACAGAGCCGTGCATAGCCCCAGTACTCACAGGGCGAGTAGTATCCAGCAAAGTCCCAGCTGGTTTGCTCTACGGGATGCTGTTAGGCCCAGAAACTCATCAGCAGTAACCTGTAGGTACAGTCACGAGAGTAGGACAAGAGACTGGAATACATCCAGCAAAGAAATGAGAACGTAGATTGCAAGTCCTAATATGAGATCAACAGGTTGGCACAGGTGAGGAATTCATGACGGATGGCATTAAACCTGTCAGAAGATTCAAGACACAAAATAAAAGAGAAAAAGAAATACTCTGCAAACCACCTTGTAGTGTATAGTGGAGTGTACCTAGTGCACCACGGTCGCTTCGCACTTCTCCTGTTCCAGGTACAAATAGATGGAGAGAAGAACGATTGCCGGTAAGTCTCCGTGTGGGGTCGAATGCTTATAACTTGATCTTCATGGTCATGAGATATACGTAGAAGGATGCAATATACTTATTGTATCTTCTGGGAACGTACGCTCTCGATACTTTAACGATAAACCATGGTGTAGAACGTCTTCCTTTCAACGCCTGCCACTGGAGGTGGTTGATAATGTTTTTAATGCTTTCATGCTTACTAAATGAACCTGTAACGAAACCCACTATTCCTCTTCGCATTTTCTCTGTGTGTATTTCGTACAGATCCCATAGTGACTACCAGTTTTCAAGTTTTGGTCGAGCGAGTGTTTTCCACTATTCCTCTTTGCATTTTCTCTGTGTGTATTTCGTACAGATCCCATAGTGACTACCAGTTTTCAAGTTTAGGTCGAACGAGTGTTTTGTAAGATACTTGCTACATTTATTTTGCAATAGGGGAGATAGTGTCACAGACATGATATGTGAATTGTTGAGTTCCAAAAGAAATCCGTTGGAATTCGATTACTCGATAAACAGTACAATTCTCAAGGCTGTCAATTCAACTAGGTACTTGGGTGTTAAAATTACGAACAACTTCAGTTGGAAGGATCACATAGATAATATTGTCGGGAAGGCGAGCCAAAGGTTGCGATTCATTGGCAGGACACTTAGAAGATGCAACAAGTCCACTAAAGAGACAGCTTACACTACACTCGTTCGTCCTCTGTTAGAATATTGCTGCGCGGTGTGGGATCCTTACCAGGTGGGATTGACGGAGGACATCGAAAGGGTGCAAAAAAGGGCAGCTCGTTTTGTATTATCACGTTATAGGGGAGAGAGTGTGGCAGATATGATACACAAGTTGGGATGGAAGTCATTACAGCATAGACGTTTTTCATCGCGGCGAGACCTTTTTACGAAATTTCTGTCACCAACTTTCTCTTCCGAATGCGAAAATATTTTGTTGAGCCCAACCTACATAGGTAGGAATGATCATCAAAATAAAATAAGAGAAATCAGAGCTCGAACAGAAAGGTTTAGGTGTTCGTTTTTCCCGCTCGCTGTTCGGGAGTGGAATAGTAGAGAAATAGTATGATTGTGGTTCGATGAACCCTCCGCCGAGCACTTAAATGTGAATTGCAGAGTAGTCATGTAGATGTAGATGTAGATGAATTGGAGAGGCAGTCATTAAAATAAAGATGATATTCGTTGCGAAGGGAAGTTCTCATGAAATTTCAATCACACGTTTTCTCATCCTATTGCGTAAACATTCTGTTTCCACCCACGTACATAGGGAGAAATGATCATCACGGTAAAATAAGAGAAATCAGGGTTCGCACCGAAAAATTTAAGTGCTCGTTTCTCCCGCGTGCCGTTCGAGAATGGAATGGTAGAGTGATAGCTTGAAGGTGGTTCATTGAACCCTCTGCCAGGCACTTTATTGTGAGTAGCAGAGTAATCACGTAGATGCAAATGTAGATGTAGACTGTATGGAGGTAAAGGCCTCTGATAGGCCTCAGTGGCCTGCGACTGACTCATGTTCGTTTGCTGATCAACAAACAGCTATCGACTGGCATGCGCCATAACTACAGGTCAGTGGCGACATGTTGCGTTGTCCCATGAATCCTGGTTTCAGTTGTATGAGGTGGGGGATGTGTGAGAGTGTGGTGTATGTCTCTTGAAGTCGGGGACACACGTGTCAACAAGATTGTGTCCAAACAGAAAATGGTTCAGTCACAGCCCAGGCAATGTTCATTTGGACCCAATTAGGCACAGCTTCCTGCCTGCAGGGAGTAATGTCAGCTGCACTTCATGAGGGCATTGTTCAGACCACCCGAACCAGTTTCCGGTATTACATCTACATCTACGTGACTACTCAGCTATTCAAACTAAAGTGCCTTGCAGGGGGTTCAATGAACCACCTTGAAACTGTCTCTCTACCGTTCCACTCTCGAACGGCGCACGGGAAAACCGAGCACTAAAATTTTTCTGTGCGAGCCCTAATTTCTCTTATTTTATCGTAACAACCATTTCTCCCTATTTACGTGGGTGCCAACGGAATGTTTTTACAATAGGGGGAGAAGTACCAGATGCTGATGCCGTGTTTCAACAGGACAGTGCGACATTCCCCCACTCATTAGCTGTTGACAGATGGCTTGTTGGAAACTTCAATGAATTCACGACGATCAATCGGCCTCCCTGACAAGCCAGTCTTAAGCCTGTACTTTTTTTTTTTGTCATCAGTCTACTGACTGGTTTGATGCGGCCCGCCACGAATTCCTCCCCTGTGCTAACCTCTTCATCTCAGAGTAGCACTTGCAACCTACGTCCTCAATTATTTGCTTGACGTATCCCAATCTCTGTCTTCCTCTACAGTTTTTGCCCTCTACAGCTCCCTCTAGTACGATGGAAGTCATTCCCTCATGTCTTAGCAGATGTCCAATCATCCTGTCCCTTCTCCTTATCAGTGTTTTCCACATATTCCTTTTCTCTCCGATTCTGCGTAGAACCTCCTCATTCCTTACCTTATCAGTCCACCTAATTTTCAACATTCGTCTATAGCACCACATCTCAAATGCTTCGATTCTCTTCTGTTCCGGTTTTCCCACAGGCCATGTCTCACTACCATACAATGCTGTACTCCAGACGTACATCCTCAGCAATTTCTTCCTCAAATTAAGGCCGGTATTTGATATTAGTAGACTTCTCTTGGCCACAAATGCCTTTTTTGCCATAGTGAGTCTGCTTTGGATGTCCTCCTTGCTCCGTCCGTCATTGGTTATTTTACTGCCTAGGTAGCAGAATTCTTTAACTTCACTGATTCGTGACCATCAATCCTGATGTTAAGTTTCTCGCTGTTCTCATTTCTACTACTTCTCATTACCTTCGTCTTTCTCCGATTTACTCTCAAACCATACTGTGTACTCGTTAGGCTGTTCATTCCGTTCATCAGATCATTTAAATCTTCTTCACTTTCACTCAGGATAGCAATGTCATCAGCGAATCGTATCATTGATATCCTTTCACCTTGTATTTTAATTCCACTCCTGAACCTTTCTTGTATTTCCACCATTGCTTCCTCGATGTACAGATTGAAGAGTAGGGGCGAAAGGCTACAGCCTTGTCTTACACCGTTCTTAATACGAGCACTTCGTTCTTGATCGTCCACTCTTATTATTCCCTCTTGGTTGTTGTACATATTGTATATGACCCGTCTATCCCTATAGCTTACCCCTAATTTTTTCAGAATCTTGAATAGCTTGCACCATTTTATATTGTCGAACGCTTTTTCCACGTCGACAAATCCAATGAACGTGTCTTGATTTTTCTTTAGCCTTGCTTCCATTATTAGCCGTAACGTCAGAATTGCCTCTCTCGTGCCTTTACTTTTCCTAAAGCCAAACTCATCGTCACCTAGCGCATTCTCAATTTTCTTTTCCATTCTTCTGTACTATGCTCCCTATAGCGGAGAACACGCCATGAACTCACCGCCAACTAGACAAGAACAATTGTGGGGAGAATTAGAAAATGCGTGGATGAATATCTCTCCACAGCGGTTGACACTTCTTTCAGTCCGTTGAAGCGTTTTCTTTTTTTTTTTTTTTGTTTAACGTGAACTATTATAAGAAAACAGGCAATATGCTCCTAATTACATGTCAACAAACCGGTTAACTCTTTTGTAAACCCAATGAACATTTACGATTAGCGAACCCTCTATATCCGCGGGGACGTTAATATAATGTCGCTAAGAAGAAATGACAAGAACCACTTCACTTGTCTTCTGCTTACCATTTTGTGTTTCTGTAATGGAAGCTTGCACTGCTAGCATGTAAGCTGTGGTGCTTATAATTTTCTGGCTTAATAGTTACATATTTCACTACAATTACTTGACTTTATTATTTGACAAGAAGTCGTTCCAGTCAGCTTATCACATACTTACCTTGTGTACTTGTTCACGTGTTTCAGCGACAAAATAGGACAGGTGAAGATGGTCTGTTCAGTGGGAACGACCCAGCACTACAGATGTTCTGTTGTTAATTGCTTTTCAGTCTGAAGCTAGAAGATCCCGAGGTATTTTATCAGATCATTTCCCTTACTGTACTTAAAGTTTTATCGTGAGGGCAGTCTACGTCTGATCAATTACCACTACGAAAAACTGACACCTACCATCCTACACATCGGGCTGATACGACCCCAATCATAAAAAAGTGATTAGATGATGGACTGGAAATAGTGAAGAAAGTTTCAGTCAAAATTACAGCAAATTTAGTGAACTGCACGGTACGGTGTTCTTAAAAGAAAGTGTTGGCCATCATCAGTGAGGCTTGCATTCATGACGCGACTGTTAATTAGTGTAAAGACATTTATCTCACCAACTACTATTGGAAGTCACCTATTTGAGAAACTTCCAATTGAATCTCTCACAATGAGATGGAGAGTAACGACACCAAGCTCCGTCGTACAGACAACTAGCTTTGAAAATCACGTAAGTGTTTTGCCACGACCTCTGGCTAAGTAGTATAATACGATTTCAACTGAAATTTGAAAGTTACTGTGGACTACTTGCAGCACTTTAATTCGTTCTTCTGAAACACTGAATTTATATTTAAGGTATACTCTGGTCATCGACGATCTGCTACAATGAGTTGCTAATGACGGAGCGAATCTCATTAAGTAATTTCCAATAGATGTTTGTACAACATGGTTATGCATCTATACACTGTGTAGGTTCCCAATATCTTTTGCTCTACAACGATGGATTCCCTCCAAAGTGAGTGTCGATCCTGTCATTGCGTAGGCGACAGACAGCAGCGTGGCAAAGGGGACAGACATCTAGCGCCGCTGCCATGACAACAGCGTCCATAGGGCCTGCACTAGGCAACGGATACCGTCGTAGCAGTGAGGACAGCCATGTTGGGCCGCTACCATGGCAACGGCCTCTATAGTACCTCGACTAGAGGGCTTCTCTATATATACGATTACAGATACGCACACTTAAACTTGTTACGTCATTAAATAATAGGATATAAATAAGTACAAAGTAAATAGAATACAGACAGGAAATTGTTATCCTTCTCCAACACTATATTACGAAATAGGATAAGGTAACTTACTAACGTTCTTTTATAATTTTGACGTTGAAAAGTGTTTTCCTCATACTTTTTCATGTTTATTTATCAACAGTGGTTTTTTTTAATGAACGTGGTTTCTTTACATTGTAACCTTAACACAAATTGTATTTATATTTTATTTTTAAGCCTAGACGTCTACCATTGGTCACCGCTGGATGCGTTGCTTACACTCACGTGCTCATAGCTTGCTATATAAACCCAGACATAAGGCAATTTCCTTACAGTCTCCTACGCCATTTCGAGAGACGTGATGCCATCAGCAGTCGACCAGTTGGTGAGACATAATTTTTATGTAATCCATTGTTTTAATTTAGTTAACGTTAGTGTTGTCTAAGATATATATTGTAATTTCACAGTTTGTTCGTCCTGAAGATAGCCCGTGCGATGGGCTGAAACCGGTCGTCACTAAATAAATAAGAAACGTGATTAAGACTGTTTTGTTAGTATTAAGTTCATTACCGATACTCCAGTTGCTATCATCCGGCGTTTATAACTGTTGGTTTATGGTTAGCAGATAACCAACATTGAGAAACAGCTCAAAAAACATTATCGTCCACCGCAATGGAAGTAGAAAGATTTCTTTTCTTTATTTTTGTAACAGAAGGAAGGAAATTTTTAACACCAAATAATGGCTGACTATTTTCTGGCTTCGCCCACTTGCACAAGCCACTTACTGCAGAGAACAAAATGTGTTATGAATGTATGTGTCGAATGCGAATACTAAAAGTATCAGTGATAACATGGTTGATATGACAACTACTTATGTATCTGCATTTAGGATATATATGGTGTGGACAGATGTGTTACGTCATCACTCTTAATTGTAACTCATGTCTCAGTTAAAAGGTGACACAGTCCTTTTTACACCTTACGTACTATGTTACTATATGGTCATTTGGAATCTGGTAGCTGAGTGGTCAGCGCGACGGAATGTCATACCTAACGGCCCGAGTTCGATTCACGGACGAGTCGGAGATTTCCTCCGCTCAGCGACTGGGTGTTGTCTTTATAATCATCATTTCATCCCCATCGACACGCAAGTCGCTGAAGTGGCGTCAACTCGAAAGACTTGCACCAAGCGAACGGTATACACGATGGGAGGCCATAGCCACACGGCATTTCCATATGGACATGAATATATATTATATTATAACTAATACCTTTATTATCCACATTCAACACATTCACTCGCAACAAATTTTGTTCTATGTAGTAAATGGGCAGAGCCCACAACTAGTCAACCATTAAATAAGCAGCAGCTTCGATGTTAAAGATTCAAAAATGTCTTTTCTTCAGTATTTGAGAGCTGCAAGATGCGACATACCCTAGATTCAAACTTCCTGGAAGATTAAAACTGTGTGTCTGACTGAGACTCGAACTCGGGACCTTTGCCTTTCGTGGGCAAGTGCTATACCATCTGAGCTACCGAAGCACGACTCACGCTTGATACTCACAGCTTTACTTCTGCCAGTACCTTCTCTGCCAGGAAGTTTCATATCATCGCACACTCCGCTGCAGAGTGAAAATATCGTTCTGGATACCCTACATTATTGTATTATGCCCACTTGTCTAATATAGGGTGCCTAGGAAGTTGGTTTTCTCGGATCGCTTCCCACCCTTTTTATTTATTTATTGTTATTTCAATACCTTCAACAAAAGGTGGGTCGGCAGCGGCAATACTGCGCCGCTCTTTGGCCTTAGATAGAACAAATAGACACAAGGAAGACACAGAAAAACAAAACCTAATGGTGGACCAAAAACAGACACTTGGGTAAAAAACACGGTTCCATTCACAGGCGCAGCTTATTAAAAAAATTACGCTCAGCACTTGTACACAGACACTGATGACTGAAATGACACACGTGAACGATGGAGCGTGGGCAGTGAATACACTGAAGCACTAACACGACAGCACACACACCGAACCGATGACGATGAGCTATGGCGCGCGAATGTGCACTTGATGTCTGTGAGTCTGGAGACATGCCAAAAGAGGAAAAGGTGGGGAGGAGGGAGAGGGGAGTGTGAAGATACCAGTGGCAGTGGAGATGGAAGGGGTAGGAATGAAGGTACGGGGAAGTTCGTGAGGAGGAGGGACAGAAGGGAGGAGGGAGAGAGGGTGCCCTAAGGAAACACAGGGTGGGGATAGGGAGGATCAAAGTTGATAGGAGCGGTAGTTAGATGGAGGGGATGAGGCTATCATCAGGGAAGGGAAGTTGGTGGGAGCCAACTTGGGAGAGGATGGGAGAGACAAGCAGGTGAGGGGGATCAAATTTACGGGAGGTGTAGAGGATCCGTATCCATTCGAGGAAAAGGAGGTGGTGCGGAAACGGAATCAGGTCATACAGGATCCGCATGGGGGAGGAGACACGGATGCGATAGGCGAGGCGGAGAGCATGGCGTTCTAGGATTTGAAGGGATTTGTAAAAGGTAGAAGGGGCGGCGATCCAGGCAGGGTTGGCGTAACAGAGGGTGGGGCGGATGAGGGATTTATCGGTGTGGAGGTTGGTGGAAGGGTCCAAATCCCATGTGCGGCTAGAAAGGAGCTTGAGGAGTCGGGAGCGTTCCTTCGCTTGGATTGTCCGGAGATTGGGGTGGGGGTGGTGGGGTTCCAGGACAGGCGACGGTCAAGGGTGACACCAAGGTACAGTAAATTTACAATCTTTTGTTACACCTCAAGCGATAACAACTCAAATTATTCAATGGAAATGACAAGAAAAATCAAGTTAACTTTGAGGCTTAATTCCGTGCACACCAGGAAGCAACTCGTTGATCACAGAGTTGCCAAACTTACCTTGCCTTGTTGCAGGAAGAAGACGAACCGATGTGATACTGTAGAGGGCTGGGAAGTGACTATAGCAGGTGTCTGAAAGGCGCGGCTGGCACGGCCTGGAATACGTAATGCATCTGATTCACATTTCTGTAACTAAGTTTAGGGACTGGAGCGTAGTACTCTTTTATTCTTCTTTATATTTATACTGTTTTTTATTTTTATTTCCTTATTGTGCTGGACTATCGTCCAGACACGAAAACGTCCGCATATGAGCTTCTTAGTTTTGAGTACACTTACGAAAGAAATATAGAAACAACTATGAGAGTTATTTGATTTATGATGCTTAGTTTACAGTCAGTCCTTACTATTATCAGTAGCTACGCTCCAGTCCCTAAACTTAGTTACAGAAATGGGAATAACATGCATTACGTATTCCAGGCTGTGCCAGCTATGGTCACATATCAGCCCTCTGCAGGAAGACATCGGTTCGTCTTCTTCCTGCTGGTACAGCCACTGAGATTTGGCAATAAGGCAAGGTATGTTTGGCTACTCTGTGATAGACGAGTTGCTTCCTGGTGTGCACGGAATTAAGCCTCAAAGTACACTTGACTTTTCTTGTCATTTCCATTGAGTAACCTCAGTTGTTATCGCTTGAGGCGTAAAAAAAAAAAAAGATTGTAAATTTATGGTTTACATCTCATGAAAGTCGTTGCACGTGGAAATCACAACTAATCGTGTTCCTTAAATAGATATTTACGAGTTTTATTCCCTATTAGCCTCCTAATAGGAGTCCACAACACATCCCTCTTTGCTAGCTGCGTAATAACATACTAACCTGTAACAAAAAAAAAAAAAAAAACTAAAGCGCCTGTTCTGGTTCATGGTTCGAGACTCGCTGACAATAACGTTTTTATCCCTTCTGTGAAAGGGATGTAAGCAGTCACATCAAATATCGATTAGGAAAACGCAAGAAAATACTTTCGGCTCATACTGCAATGGTGAAAAACGTACAATGTTGCAAACAGGTAATGCTTCTTTCCGTTGCTGACAAGCAAATTTTGGGTTTCTAGGAATACATAACTTTTTATGAAATGCTACATTTGCATACCTGTTGAGTATGACACAGCTTACCAATAAACCAGACCCAATCGAAATGTGAGTAGTATTTTACTTATTCGGTTCGATACAGGCACGCTTGTGTACAGATACTCAGCTTTATTAAAGCAGACTTCCGTCCTAAGTTTATCGTGGGTAGTTTTATTTCATTTCATATAATAAAGCGAACAATTTTCGTAGGGTTTCTTTCAGTGTCGTTTAAACAATAGTGAACATGAGAGAAATTAATCAACGATATATACGAATTCCCTGATGTTATAAATAAGTCAGACAATGCAACGCAGTTTATTGATTACATGCATGTAGAAAACTTGCTCTGAGTTAAAGCTGTCATACAAGGTTTGAAGAAGAATAAAATGCCGCTAACACACGACAGATAATGTGGAAAACACTTTTCTGATGTATTTTGGCACGATTCGCTCTCCCCATTCATAACACGAAAGTTTCGAGATGCATATGCTGCCTGGCCGTCTATTAAACCTGAAAAGAACAAAATATCACAGTAGTTGGCCCTTTTTCCACATGAGACTATTTTGGGTTGAGAAATGAGGGAAATAATGTTCAAAGTTCCATTAGATTGATAACTTCAGCAGACAGCAGAATTGTGTTTTACAAAATGTAGCAGTCAATGTACTTGAACTCGCGACTTTTTATGTACGGTCCACTACACTTACCGTTACACTACTGGCTGAACCGTCGGTACAACACCTCAAGAACTCAACAACAATTCTTCCAAAATTCCACATTCCACAGTATTGTGAGACAAGGCATATTACCGGATGTACACTTCTGACAGACAAAGACAATTACAGCTTTTCTTTTGCACTGCATGACGTTTTCAACAAACAGATAGCGCAATAGAGTAGCTCAAGTGAAAAGGAACACTTCCTATTTAAATTTCTGCATCCTGCACTGTTGGCAGTTCTCTGTAGGTGGCAGTAACGTGATTTTATGTCGGTGATTACAAAATAGTCGCATGTATGCACTGGGTAGCCGAGGCAGCTAGTTCATGGCGATTCTGTCAACCAAGTAAATGAATATACTGAACATGCTGAAATCATGTCACATTGCGCGTGAATGGGTTCGAATCCTGGCCCGGCACTAAAGTTTTCATTATGTTTTATCAAGCTCTAGCAGAGTACACCTATCTGCTGGTGGATAATAATTTTGATTTTTTAATGCATTTTATTTCGTGGTCAACACTGACGTTTTTGACTCTCAGTGAGACACAGAACTGTTTGCGAGATCATTGTAAGTTCAAGGATGTTATTTCGAGCTGCTGGTGGGGAAAAATTCAGTAGCTGACGTCTCTTTCTGTGTAGCAACAACGATATGTGTGGGGCTCGATTACCAGTCAGCACTGAACTCTTAGTCATATTATTTATAGTTCAAACATGCTCAAATGTCGCTGCTGATGGAACAAATCCATATTTAATGTTCGTTTCCTCTACAATATAACAGCGATAGGTGCCGGGTTGGAGCCCTGGGAAGGAAAAAATAGATGTTTCGTATCGTCATTTCAGTTAAAACACCTTGCTACTGCCGAGAAAATCCGATATGTCACAGATTATTGTCCTTCGATAACAATCTGATTAGGTTCTGGGTTCGAATCCCTGTCCAACACAAAGCTTTACTTAACGGCATTTCAAGTAGCTTACTTCTTAAGAAGCAATATTAAACATCTCTCGTAGTTTGTTAACAAGCACAATAAATGCTGGGTAGGAATTCGTGTCCGTTAAAAATGTTTACATTATGTAATTTAAAGTTGATGTTGCCTAAAATCGAGGTGTGTCACTCTCTGTATGCCTAGTCAGGAATGACTGTTAGTTTCCGTCAGTCATGAAATCTGTGCTTGGTCTGCATGCCTTGGGTCTGAATCCATATGCAGAACGAGACGGTTCGTTGTGTCATTTGAAGTTCATACATATTCTCAACTAGCAGCTCGTGAATAACTTAAATTTTTAATGTCGTTTTGAGTTAAATAATAAGTATGGTAGGTTACTTTGAAGAGGAAATCATGAATACGACGAACTTACTACGTGCATTACCTATCTGACGTAATAATTAGAGTGGCAACATTTTAGGTATGTCATTTATTGTAATAAATGTGAGCTTATTAGCTTTAAGGACTGTCTTATGTGTGATACGGTGTACCTGATAATTGTAGTATCGTGGTATTACTTTAGATCTTGAGTTATTACGATAGAGAGCAGTATTTTCTAGTGGTGATTTGTTGGAACCATTTTCAATAGTCAAACGACTGTACCGAGGGGCGATGCGTTATGAGGGTTGTATGCGAATCAGGCGAAATTCAGTTCAGGTCATTCGGATACTTTTGAGCACGACTGTGCTTCAGGTTGGGGGTGAGGGCTATAGGACGGCCATAAATGGTGATACAGAAATCGAGGAGACGGAAGGAAGGGGTGGTTTTGTCTACAATGATCACCTGGGTCCCAGGAGGGTTGACGTTGAGCAACCACTGGTTGCACCACGCGGTGAACCGGTCTAGATGGGATTTGAGGCGTTGGGAGCATTGCAGGGTGGGGGCGAGGGCATGGAAGGCGGTGTCATCGGCAAACTGGAGAAGGTGGACGGGGGGTGAAGGCGGCGGCACGTCCCCCGTATACAGAAGGTAGAGAAGAGGGTAGAGTCAACAATGCAAGCTAATCGTATTAATGGAGTTTATTACAGTAAGTCAAATTAACAATAATTTGCGTATTCACAAAGGTGTGTCGCAAGCAAATGGCTACATGCAAATTATCGATGTCCTTCGGTGAATATTCGTACAGTTCCAATGCAAGCAAAACAATACAGTTCATAAGGCACTACTGTAGCTCTAGTATGACAACTGGTCTTCCATTCCGCGCTCGACTAGGCGGTGCAGCGCTTATGTTCTCTACATGTAGAGGCCTCTCCTATTTTTGTGTCCTCCTAGAGAGGGGTTCTTCAGCGTACTGTTAGCTGACATCGTATCACAGCCGTCTCTGCCCCTCCGTTCTTGACCGTCATGCCAGCGCTCGTCGTTACGCTGGAACAGAAACGTATATAACTTTGTGAGGACACGAGGTCACATAAGTAAGCTGAAACAAAACTAGCTTCTACGGTCAATTTGTAGACAATAGTCTTCGTGAAGTAGCCCACAAAACGTCACTGATCACCCATCTGTAAGGAAGCTTGAAGAATTTCATGTAAAGACGCAAAACACAGTTCAGCCAAATACGTGAGCTGAAGCAAAACTTACTTCAAAAGCTGCAACATAATCGCGAACAATAGCAGCGATCGAGGGAATGTAAAATTTCTCTTATTGCAGTATATAATCACGACGATTGACATGACACTATAGATTTCATCGATTGGTGACCGTCTTCAGATGTCCAGAAAAACGGGAAACCACGTACAAAAATTTTAACGTCCACATTTTGTAAACAATGAATTATGACATATTGAAAAGTATCACTTTCAAACGGAACTAATTAGGGGGAAGAGGAGAGCCGGCCGGAGTGGCCGAGTGGTTCTAGGCGCTACAGTCGGGAACCGCGAGACCCCTACGGTCGCAGGTTCGAGTCCTGCCTCGGGTGTGGATGTGTGTGATGTCATTAGGTTAGTTAGGTTTAAGTAGTTCTAGGTTCTAGGGGACTGATGACCTCAGAAGTTAAGTCCCATAGTGCTCAGAGCCATTTTATGATTAATGAAGGCAGAAGGCGAAGATTCTTTAAGATGCTGAGCGGGCTGATGGCCCACAAAGTAAACAGAAACAGATAGACAAACGCAATAACATGGCTGAAGGCCACAAAGTTAAATTCTACAAATTAAGGAAATGTATTTTGCAACAATCGATAGAACAGTACATTAAGTTTAAAATTTTCCTTTTTGCAACACCAACGGCAGAAGGTCCACAATAACTAATAAAATCTTTCAGAGGAAATTGCAATAACCTTTCAAGAGCAGAGGGCGATAATGTTTGGACTTCAAGGACACTCTGAAACATGTTCCCAGGGCTGAAGACTCACAACTAACCTTGCCAAATCAAACATATGAAATACTGTTAAATTACAACATCATTAAGACTTACAAAAGGATAGTTAAGTGAACGGTACTCAGGAGTCTCCTGTGGATCGGTCTGCCCTCGTTCACTTAGGCGAGGCATGTGGTGAGTCCGACTGCACATAATTAGAGCGAACCCAACCAAGGGACATTCACGGACCGACCGACCAACCGCTTGATTGCCACGACGGAGTACACGAGAATTCATGGCCTCACAAAATACAAGTATCACTATCCCCAAACAAACGCGTACGTGAACTCAGCTGCTAAAACTATACACTATGTTGGGCAGCATCAACAGGTAAGGAAAAGACACTCCCTAAAAATTATGTTAGCGGCCAGCGCAGGTAACCAGAACATTAACGGCCACAAGGCAGAAAATTCCGCTGGTGCACTTGACTATGGATAAATTAATTTGATCAATTCCACCGGACGGCGGCTATCTCGAACACTTCACTCGTTTTTTCTCACAGGAAAACGTCCACAACAGCAACGCCGGAACCAACAACGTAATGCTCAAAACCACTCAACCTTCACGTCCTGGGTTGGCGAGCGACGATGCTCGTACCGATGTGACAGCTCCAGACAGAATCCGACACTGCGCAGAGACCACCAGCGGCCCAGTCGACAACGCCGCACGGAGATGTCCTACGATCAACCGACCGACCACCAGTCCACCAGAGGTCAGGCCCGGCTTAAGTGATGCGTGGCGCCAACGGTCGGGTGGGCGACGTCCACGCAGGGCTCACTGCTGCTGCAAGCCGGCGACTGGCTGGACCGGGCTACGCTCCAGATGGGTTGCACCGAGCGAGGTGGCCCAATGGTTAGACACTGGACTCGCATTCGGGAGGACGACGGTTCAATCCCGCGTCCGGCCATCTTGATTTAGGTTTTCCGTGATTTCCCTAAATCGCTCCAGGCAAATGCCGGGATGGTTTCTTTCAAAGGGCACGGCCGACCTCCTTTCCTGTCCTTTCCTAATTCGATGAGACCGATGACCTCGCTGTCTCGTCTCCTTCCCCAAAACAACCCAACCCAGATGCGTTGCAATACCCGGCAGGGCCCAACTCACTGCCAGAATTGCCGCCGTGAACTCTCCTCCTCGCACGTTCCGACTGACTTCTCTCAGAATGCCGACAATATCTAAAGACGTCGTCAATGGAACTAACGCAAACTTCACACACACACGCTGACAAACACTTGGACTAAGACCTGAACGATACCCAACAGTAACTAAGCACGCACGGAGACAAAACGGGAGTCGATACACACACACACACACACACACACACACACACACAGCCTGTAACCTCCGACTCACTTTTCGACCTTACTGACAGTGAAAAACTAAACCGCGTGTATCTAATGGAAATTTGGGAAAAGAAATCGTCACCGAAGTTAATCTGTCGGTAAAATGGGAGGAAAGTGTTACATCTGAATGAAAGGAAAAATGTAAATGAAACTGGTGGAAATTAATTTTGAAAAAGGGTAAAGTTAATAAAGAAAGTAAATGTGAAGCCGTTACGTTAACAGTTAACTAGCGTTAATTAGATATTTGAGATTTGGGGGAATTTACGGTCGCCAGTCCTATGGACAATTACTACAGTAACTGAAAAAAGAAATGTTATTACACATATAACTAGCACTAGAAGGGTGGCAGCTGAAGGCTGACACGTGTAGTGTGAAAACTGAAAGTTCGTCAGAAATAATAAATTTCGCTACACTCTGATTTAATTTAGCAAAAGAATTAATAAAACCGCAAAATTGAAAGTTAATTTAGTGACTGAAATAATAGCGAGCTTTCTTTCTGAAGCACATCGGAATTCAATAAAATACGATTAGTCTTGGGCTACCTCAACAATCATTTCAAAAGCTACTTGACACTACGTAATTTAGAAATAAGAGATTAATCTTTGAACTTGAATTAAATGATCCTGAACCATTAACAATAGTAAAATTTAGTACGCACCAAGCTGAACTGCAGTCACATGTAAGCTAAAATATGCTAACAAAACTCGCACTCCTAATTTGTGCTTCTGTAGCCAGCTATGAATACTTTAACTGGACTTTGAAATTAAAGCAGTGTAATCGACTGATATTATTTTAATTCTGGCATTTGAATTTCAACGACACTCGTGTTCATTCCGGAAAAGGAAGGGGCCCTGCTTGGTAATGCAATTGGGACAATGGGCAACAAAGGTTCATGATGAGTTTCTGTAATTTTTTTGAGGCAGATGGGACAATTTTAAAAGCTGAGGTCCGCCATACAGTTCCAAAACTTTACGTGCTTCCAGTCTTCCTTGTTGGTTGATTGAAGGTTCGAAGCCGTCGATCGAGGAGGTGGCGACAGTCACTCATTGTCGGCCGTCGCTGTTGCAGAAGCTGGATGTTGGCGCGCCTCCTTCTTGACACGGTCACCAGGCGAAACGGGCTCTTGATGTGCGCCAGCTAATACTTCCCGTTCGCTACACCGTGCCGGAAACTATCATAGCAAGTCGAGCGTAATTACAAGCTGCACAACCCCTGAAACGTCCCCTTAGAAAAATTATACAAGACTGGTCTATGTGAAACGTCCTCTTTGAACAATTATACACGACTGTGCTTAAACTGACACACAATAGTTTTTAGCGCAACGCAATCTGACTTTCAATAATCCCTACAAAAGAATGGCCCTGACTAACATTAACTTATACCTTTCACAGATCACTTACCTCACATAAAATCTTCGTTACTCGAACTACCGCAATACAGCGAGCACCACTACTGCCAGCTAAATAAAAGATTCAAACTACGGAAGACACTGACTACTGATAGGTATAGTTGGCAAATGAAAGATTTTAATAGAGAACAAATGTATTTACCTTAATAGTCAGAATATATATCAGTTCATGACACCGATTCTTACAAATTCCAAAACTCCGCCACCTCTCTCCCCACGTCCACCACTGCTGGCGGCTCACCTCCAACTGTGCAACGCTACGCGCTGTTAGCATCCAGCTGCCTCTGCTCAACACTACAATGGCAGACAACAATGCAAACTAAACACAGAATGCGCACGGCACAGCCAGTGATTTTTATACAGAGCGCTACGTGGCGGCGGCGTTACCAATAAAAAACCTAAACAGCTTACTTACACCCCGAACGCGCGGCAACTCGCTGAAGCGTCACACAATACACCTGCTCCACCGCCCTACTCCCACAAGACTCCCTTCTGCCCGCGCTCCACGCGACCGGGTCCACACTACCAAAGGTCCTAAGAAACACTTTGGTTCTCCACACGGCCTATCGATGTATTCGTTCGATAGCATAGTTTTCCCTAGGCTAGACCAGCGTATAAATACAAATAATATTCACAAACAAACCAATTATACATCGACATAAATGTATATATATATATATATATATATATATATATATATATATATATATATATATATATATATACAAATAGCAAAACAATTACAATATATAAAGACATAAAAATGTCATATCTTGAGGTAACAAAACAAGGAAAAAAAATTTTTAGGGCAGCAGATGGAAATAGGATATGCATTTCCGGCGTTACGAGCCGACTCATGAACGATCGGCGAGCCAAAACGCGTCGGTAGGACGATCGACCGACGATCCACCAAGACCGTGGCCCTGCTCAAGTGATGCGTGGCGGCGCAGACCTCACTACTCCAACCCGACTGCACTAGTGCCGCATTGCAACTCCACCACTGGTAGGTCCGTACTGCGCTCCCGACACGTTCCAACTGACTCGCGACCCGAACTGGTTCATGACAGACAACGACCGGGAAGTAATAGCAGTCGAGCAAAGATACTACGAGAGGGGACACATCGATACGTGTTGCTAACGCCGCTCACGGTCAAGCAAAACAGCAACTCGGTGACAATAGTAATTTAAATTAACGTAGTGAGGTGGAAGTACCGGGTGATCGAAAACTCAGTATAAATTTGAAAACTTCATAAGCCACGGAACAATGTAGATAGAGAGGTACAAATTGACACACATGCTTGGAATGACATGGGGTGTTATTAGAACCAAAAAAGAGTTCACAAAGTGTCAGACAGATGGCGCTGGACATCAAAACTTCAGTCAATACACATGGCAATCGTGTATAAAAGGAGCTGTAATGAGAGAGAGAGAGAGAGAGAGAGAATCAGATGCATGTTGACGTTACCTCAAAAGGCGCTTTTATGTGAATCTGTATTACCAGAATGGGGAATGTGCTAGTTCGGCGTTACGATCCTATCGCCATAGGAAGGGGATTCGAACGGGTAAAGGTCCGTTGACAAATGCAGCTGTGGCGAGCATGATTTCGAAGTTCGGAGCCACGGATTGTTTAGACGATAGACCCCGTAGTGGCCGACCGAGCACAAGGCTTAATGCTGCTGAGACAGTTCAGGAAGAAATGGAGACTGTAGCGGGTTCGTCCATGCACGGGGAAGTCAGCGCTCGTGATGTTGCACGTCCCACCGGCATTCCATACAATACTGTTTGGTTGGCACTGAGGCGTACCCTCCGATGCTATCCGTCCAAAATCCATCGGCATCACGAACTGTTAACTGGCGATTTAGTGAAGCGGAGGGAATTTGCGGTGTAGGCGTTTCAAAAGATGGTGGAAGATGACAATTGGTTGAGTAACGTGTTGTGGACCGACGAAGCTCATGTCACGCTCCGAGGGTTTGCCAACGCTCAAAACTGCAGAATTTGGGCTACCAAAAATCCTAGAACTGTCGTGGAAACTCCATTGCACGACGAGAAAGTCACCGTATGGGTTGAATTTACCACATCTACCGTTATCGGGCCGTTTTTCTTCGAGGAAATGCGTGATTCTGGTTTTGTAACTGCTGCTGTGACGGGTGAGAGGTACGCCGATATGTTATAGAATCGCATCATCCCCAGCATGGCTGATAAACACGTTCTGGAACGTACGATGTTTATGCAGGATGACGCTCCATCCCATATTGCTAGACGCGTGAAAGATCTCATGGCGCGCGTCGTTTGGTCATGATCATGTGCTCAGCCGCCACTTTCGTCACGCTTGGCCTCCCAGGTCCCCAGACCTCAGTCCGTGCGATTATTTGCTTTGGGGTTACCTGAAGTCGCAAGTGTATCGTGATCGACCGACATCTCTAGAGATGCTGAAAGACAACATCCAACGCCAATGCCTTACCATAACCCTGGACGTTCTTTATAGTGGTGTTCACAACATTATTTTTCGACTACAGCTATTGTTGAGGAATGATGGCGGACATTTTCAGCATTTCCTGTAAAGAACCTCATCTTTGTTTTGTCTTACTTTCTTATGCTAATTATTGCTATTCCGATCAAATGAAGCGCCATATGTCGGACATTTTTTGAACTTTTGT
Organism: Schistocerca gregaria; assembly: GCF_023897955.1. NCBI lineage: Eukaryota > Metazoa > Arthropoda > Insecta > Orthoptera > Acrididae > Schistocerca > Schistocerca gregaria. Next base: position 924,117,203 of record NC_064922.1, on the reverse strand, counting down.
ATTTTCAGGTTCTAATAAAACCTCATGTCATTACAAGCATGTGTGTCAAGTTGTACCTCTCTATCTACATTATTCCGTGGTTTATTCAGTTTTCTAATTTGTACTGAGTTTTTTATCACCCGTTACGTTGAAGACTGGGTGTAAAATACATGATGGCGGAAACAGGAGCCACCCACGGCATAGAAACAATTATGAACGTATCTGCATAAATTGACGCATTCTGCACCAATTTTTAGTGAAGGTTTAGGTACGCACTGAGTCTTTCACGTGTGTGCTAGGTACAGAATACAGTCCTCACAGTTTAAGGCACAGATTTTTTGAAGGAACGCAGTCGTGTGATGTGACAGCAGGCGTACCGCTTGAGTTAGGGCGCGGCGAAGTACGTCGTCTGTCTCGACTCGGCCGGTCAAAGCGGATCGTCGCCAGCCGCCACTACGGCGCTCTCCTATTAACGGGCAGGGCTGGCCGTGTCCCGTCACAAAGCGGGATGATCACAGGCGCGCATGCGCCGACGCGCTCATTGTGCCCAACGGTTCCGGACGCGCGCCGTCAGATTCGTTGTGTCCAGGCTGCGGTCGCAGCGATATTAACAGCTGCTAGTTACTTTGTTTTAGGGAGCCAGTCAGAACAGGAAAGGAACACTTCCGCTGCTACAACGACGGAAGATGGAGTAGTGAATTAAAATTGGTGCCGTGGCCGGGACTTGAACCCAGCCCTCACAGCTTAATAGCCAGATATGCTATCCACTTTTTTAATGTCATTTTATACGCTAGTGATCGTTCTATTTGTTCGGGATGGACGTACCATAAGGCTTGCTCAAGTTCATTGGTGATCCATTAACTCAGTTTTTATTACAGACGTTAGCTAATCCTATGACAACACGCTGAGCTACCGTGCCATCCAGTAAACCACCAGAGCATTACAGCTATTGTAGCTACACAGACTACCCTAATCCAATGTCCTCCACAACACAAACTTCAGTTCACATCTTCGGCCGGCCGGTGTGGCCGAGTGGTTCTAGGCGCTTCAGTCTGCGGTTGCAGGTTCGAATTCTGCCTCGGGCATGGATGTGTGTGATGTCTTTAGGTTAGTTAGGTTTAAGTAATGCTAAGTCTAGGGGACTGACCACATCAGATGCTAAGTCCCGTAGTGCTCAGAGCCAGTTCACATCTTCAGCTTACTTTCCCCCACGTAGATCATTTAAAAGGAGATTGTAGTACGATAGTCCGTGAATCTAACATAGCTCTCATGCTGTGGTGGTGTAATGTCTAGCGTACTTCCATATTTAGCAGGAAGACCCGGGTTCATGTTCTGGTAACGGCACAAATTTCAATTCACTACTACAGCTTCCTCCCCTCCCTCCCCCCTCCATCCACACACACACATATGCACTTTCCAGACACAGCTCTAACCAAACACTGTTGGATTCTTCCGCACAAAACGCGATTCGGCGTCATTTTTGCAGTTATCATCATCATGGTTTCACATTAGATAACCATCGCACAACATTGTGTGAAACTGTCAATTAATAGTTGCGTCTGGGACACCATAGTCATAAATACAAGACGTCATAATGGGATAGCGTATCGGTTAGCGTACAAACTCTCGTATAGAAGTTCGAAACTCTTCAAATGCTGCGAAATCTTTTACTTTTCTAAATCTAATCAAAAGACTTTATCATTTTTTCAATTACTTCGTTTAAATGTATTTTTTTTAAATTTCCAATATATTGCTGTGTCGATGTACAAATCGTATTGACTCTTTAATTTTCTCTTATTTTTCTTTCTATAATTCTCTCTTCGTTGGGAATCTGTGTCGCCTACAATCTGCTACCAAGTGCCAACCAGGACTAATCATTATTTATAGCCAGTAGCATTACTGTAGCCAGTGTGAGAAGATTATCAGGTAACAAATGACATAGAGAAAATAGTTTGCTTGTATCGCTAAAAAACTAATTTTGAATTCGTTAGAGGCGATTAGCTTTAAACGCCATGAACAAATTGATCGTGATTTTAGTTCTGTCGCAGATTTCTGATCTCCGTTTCTCGGTTACACGAGGCTGCGTTAAATTCAAGGCTATAAAAAACGTCGTTTGCAGCAGTTCATTCTCTTACAGTCACTTGTCGGCAGAGCATCTGTCGTTTCCGTCACACACATTAAAGAATTACTTCGCAGGGGCGGTAGGTGGTAGCGGATGTGGCAACACTGTAGCGGCAAGTGAAGGACGTCATCTATCAATATTCAGACAAATATAAATTATTGTTTAATTCAGTGTATATCAATCATCAGGCATTACACATCGTCGTAATCAGCTGAGCTTAATCGCTTTTGTGGTCATGTCGACAGTAAAGTAGGTCGTCATGGTTATATTAAGACCTACCTTAAAGTATACATGACAAGAGCGATTCAGCTCAACAGATTATGACGAAGTAATGTCTGGTGGCCGATACATACTGAACTAAGTAATTATTTTTCTTGACCTGAAGATGGTTCGTTAAAGAGCTGGGATCTATAATCGATGAAGGAATATTAGCGATCTGGAGATAGGACTTCTTCCACACTTGGATGACGCACAGCTATTTACTGCGCCGCGAGGACCCACCTCTATGTCGCTGCGGGTCAACTTTGACGGTGGTCCACGTCTTGTTGGACTGCTCGCTTTTAACTTCGCTCAGGCAAACGTTTGCGCTGCCTGATACGCTTCCTGCACTTTTATCAGATGACGTTGCGATGGCAGATTTAGTTTTATTCGTGCGGTTTTTTTTTTATCGCTTGATATAAGTGTTTGTCCTTTTTCGTGTCGAGTGTGGCCTTTGCCCAACGATTTTAGACTGGTGTTTTTAGTGCGTTTCGTGGTGGTTGGCTTGTCCTTTTTTTTGTTTCTATGGTCAGCCAGCCACTGACGCACTCGGTGTGAATTTAATGCCTTTTTTCTGGTCTCTGTCTGTGTCTTTCTTGCCCTGTCTCGTCTCTTGTATTTTCATTGTTTGTTTTTATTCTTTGTGGGTGTTTCAATTTCGTCGAAAAAGGGACCGATGGTCCTAGTAATCTGGTCCCTTCAATCCCACAAACCAACCAACCAACCACGAGCCTTTCGGCTGTTCTGCAAGGTGATGTTACTGCCGATGATTATGTGACAACTTTGGCTGACCAGGTCCGTCCCATGGTACAATATTTGTTCTCCAATGGTAATGTTGCATTCGAAGTCATGGACTGTGCGGCTGATCCCGGCAGAGGTTCGAGTCCTCCCTCGGGCATAGGTGTGTGTGTGTGTGTGTTTGTCCTCAGCATATTTTTTTAGGTTAAGTAGTGTGTACGCTTAGGGACTGATGACCTTAGCAGTTAATTCCCATAATATTTCATACTCATAAGATTTTTTAATATTTTTTTGTTTTTTGTATTCCAACAAGACAGGGCAAAGTTTCTCAAAAATCACATCGTCCAGGACCCGTTTCGTGAGCACAAGGATGAATTACCCTGTCTCCCTTGATGATCACAGTCACCACATCTTAGTATTATTTTTCCCTTTACAGTCTACTTTGGAGAGATGGGTGCATGGCTCCTATCCAACTTGGTCGTCATTACCCGAACCTAGCACCTAAAATAGTGCTAAGTGCAGGACCTATATGAAATCTGGTTTCACAGGGCAGTGCGGATCAGGTTATAGACTGTGGAAAGGGGCCAAGATCAGTTACCGTTAGTTGCACAAAATACAAAAATTTTATTTTCCTAAAAGGACTTAATCACACATGCTCTTAAGAGGACTCAAAACAATACGGCTGAAAGCCCAAACAGAAGTTATAGCAATTGCTTTAAGGAATACACGCGGCTGAAGGCCTTTCATAAAATACGATGTGCGTATACAGTCGGCTGAAGGCCACACACTAGACATACAATAACTAAGGCTTAGGGCCTAGATAACAAGAAGATTTGAAATGAGCAAAATCACAATTTTTAAAATAAGATTTAAACGATTAAATCTTGATACCTTAATCTAAGTCTGCTGAAGGCCTTATTTCAGAATCAAAACAAACCAAATTAATAGACTATCGAAAGCCTCGGAAAATCACAATCTAAAAACAACAGGCAGTGGTGCTCAGAAGTGTTCCGAGGGTCGGCTTGAGGAGGTAACTCTAACGTAAGCTTAGGTGAGACAGGCAGCCAGGAATATTGTTGCTGTTGTTGTGGTCTTCAGTCCTGAGACTGGTTTGATGCAGCTCTCCATGCTACTCTATCCTGTGCGAGCTTCTTCATCTCCCAGTGCTCGCTGCAACCTACATCCTTCTGCATCTGCTTCGTGTATTCATCTCTTGGTCTCCCTCCACGATTTTCACCCTCCTCGCTGCCCTCCAATGCTAAATATGTGATCCCTCGATGCCTCAGAACGTGTCCTGCCAACCGATCCTTTCTTCTTGTCAATTTGTACCACAAACTCCTCTTGTCCCCAACTCGATTCACTACCTTCTCATTAGTTATGCGATCTACCCATCTAATCTTCAACATTCTTCTGTAGCACCACATTTCGAAAGCTTCTATTCTCTTCTTGTCGAAACTATTTATCGTCCATGTTTCACTTCTACACATGGCTACACTTCATACCAATACTTCCTGACACTTAAATCTATACGCGATGCTACCAAATTTCTCTTCTTCAGAAACGCTTTCCTTGCCATAGCAGGTCTACATTTAATATCTTCTCTACTTCAACCATCACCTGTTATTTGGCTCCCTAAATAGCAAAACTCCTTTACTACTTTAAGTGTCTCATTTCCTAATCCAGCTGACTCAGCATCACCCGACTTAATTCGACAACATTCCATTATCCTCGTTTTGCTTATGTGGAATTTATATCCTCCTTTCAAAACACTGTCCATTCCATTCAACTGCTCTTCCAAGTCCTTTGCTGTCTCTGACATTACAATGCCATCGGCGAACCATAATTTTTTTTATTTTTTTCTCCCTGGATTTCAATACCTACTCCAAATTTTTCTTCTGGTTCCTTTACTGCTTGCTCAATATGCATGTTGAGTAACATCGGGGATAGGCTACAAACCTGTCTCACTCCCTACCCGACTACTGCTCCCCTTTTATTCCCCTCGACTCTTATCCATGTGGTTTCTGTACAAATTGTAAGTTCAAATAAGAATAAGATTACGTAATCTGACGGCAACCCGACCCAGGGACGGCTGAAGGATCGACCAAAAACCTGATCAATTCCCTGTCACCGACCAACGGCACGACTGAGAAAAATATCAGCCGAGGATGAAGATACCATCGGCACAACGTTTTTAAAACAGGCGTCTGAAAACAGTCAAGGTACAATGTTGTTGTTGTTGTCTTCAGTCCTGAGACTGGTTTGATGCAGCTCTCCATGCTACTCTATCCTGTGCAAGCTGCTTCATCTCACAGTACCTACTGCAACCTACATCCATCTGAATCTGCTTAGTGTACTCATCTCTCGGTCTCCCTCTACGATTTTTACCCTCCACGCTGCCCTCCAATGCTAAATTTGTGATCCCTTGATGCCTCAAAACATGTCCTACCAACCGATCCCTTCTTCTAGTCAAGTTGTGCCACAAACTTCTCTTCTCCGCAATCCTATTCAATACCTCCTCATTAGTTACGTGATCTATCCACCTTATCTTCAGTATTCTTCTGTAGCACCACATTTCGAAAGCTTCTATTCTCTTCTTGTCCAAACTAGTAATCGTCCATGTTTCACTTCCATACATGGCTACACTCCAAACAAATACTTTCAGAAACGACTTCCTGATACATAAATCTATATTCGATGTTAACAAATTTCTCTTCTTCAGAAACGCTTTCCTTGCCATTGCCAGTCTACATTTTATATCCTCTCTACTTCGACCATCATCAGTTATTTTACTTCCTAAATAGCAAAACTCCTTTACTACTTTAAGTGTCTCATTTCCTAATCTAATTCCCTCAGCATCACCCGATTTAATTTGACTACATTCCATTATCCTCGTTTTGCTTCTGTTGATGTTCATCTTATATCCTCCTTTCAAGACACTGTCCATTCCGTTCAACTGCTCTTCCAGGTCCTTTGCCGTCTCTGACAGAATTACAAAGTCATCGGCGAACCTCAAAGTTTTTACTTCGTCTCCGTGAATTTTAATACCTACTCCAAATTTTTCTTTTGTTTCCTTTACTGCTTGCTCAATATACAGATTGAATAACATCGGGGAGAGGCTACAACCCTGACTCACTCCTTTCCCAACCACTGCTTCCCTTTCATGCCCCTCGACTCTTATTACTGCCATCTGGTTTCTGTACAAATTATAAATAGCCTTTCGCTCCCTGTATTTTACCCCTGCCACCTTTAGAATTTGAAAAAGAGTATTCCAGTCAACATTGTCAAAAGCTTTCTCTAAGTCTACAAATGCTAGAAACGTGGGTTTGCCTTTTCTTAATCTTTCTTCTAAGATAAGTCGTAAGGTCAGTATTGCCTCACGTGTTCCAACATTTCGACGGAATCCAAACTGATCCTCCCCGAGGTCTGCATCTACCAGTTTTTCCATTCGTCTGTAAAGAATTCGCGTTAGTATTTTGCAGCCGTGGCTTATTAAACTGATAGTTCGGTAATTTTCACATCTGTCAGCACCTGCTTTCTTTGGGATTGAAATTATTATATTCTTCTTGAAGTCTGAGGGTATTTCGCCTGTCTCATACATCTTGCTCACCAGCTGGTAGCGTTTTGTCATGACTGGCTCTCCCAAGGCCGTCAGTAGTTCTAATGGAATGTTGTCTACTCCGGGGGCCTTGTTTCGACTCAGATCTTTCACTGCTCTGTCAAACTCTTCACGCAGTATCGTATCTCCCATTTCGTCTTCATCTACATCCTCTTCTATTTCCATAATATTGTCCTCAAGTACATCACCCTTGTATAAACCTTCTATATACTCCTTCCACCTTTCTGCCTTCCCTTCTTTGCTTAGAACTGGGTTGCCATCTCAGCTCTTGATATTCATACACGTGGTTCTCTTCTTTCCAAAGGTCTCTTTAATTTTCCTGTAGGCAGTATCTATCTTACCCCTAGTGAGATAAGCTTCTACATCCTTACATTTGTCCTCTAGCCATCCCTGTTTAGCCATTTTGCACTTCCTGTCGATCTCATTTTTGAGACGTTTGTATTCCTTTTTGCCTGCTTCATTTACTGCATTTTTATATTTTCTCCTTTCATCAATTAAATTCAATATTTTTTCTGTTACCCAAGGATTTCTAGCAGCCCTCGTCTTTGTACCTACTTTATCCTCTGCTGCCTTCACTACTACATCCCTCAGAGCTACCCATTCTTCTTCTACTGTATTTCTTTCCCCTATTCCTGTCAATTGTTCCCTTATGCTCTCTCTGAAACTCTGTACAACCTCTGGTTCTTTCAGTTTATCCAGGTCCCATCTCCTTAATTTCTCACATTTTTGCAGTTTCTTCAGTTTTAATCTACAGGTCATAACCAATAGATTGTGGTCAGAGTCCACATCTGCCCCTGGAAATGTCTTACAACTTAAAACCTGGTTCCTAAATCTCTGTCTTACCATTATATAATCTATCTGATACCTTTTAGTATCTCCAGGGTTCTTCCACGTATACAACCTTCTTTCATGATTCTTAAACCAAGTGTTAGCTATGATTAAGTTGTGCTCTGTGCAAAATTCTACTAGGCGGCTTCCTCTTTCATTTCTTAGCCCCAATCCATATTCACCTACTATGTTTCCTTCTCTCTCTTTTCCTACACTCGAATTCCAGTCACCCATTACTATTAAATTTTCGTCTCCCTTCACTATCTGAATAATTTCTTTTATTTCATCGTACATTTCTTCAATTTCTTCATCATCTGCAGAGCTAGTTGGCATATAAACTTGTACTACTGTAGTAGGTGTGGGCTTCGTATCTATCTTGGCCACAATAATGCGTTCACTATGCTGTTTGTAGTAGCTTACCCGCATTCCTATTTTCCTATTCATTATTAAACCTACTCCTGCATTACCCCTATTTGATTTTGTGTTTATAACCCTGTAGTCACCTGACCAGAAGTCTTGTTCCTCCTGCCACCGAACTTCACTAATTCCCACTATATCTAACTTTAACCTATCCATTTCCCTTTTTAAATTTTCTAACCTACCTGCCCGATTAAGGGATCTGACATTCCACGCTCCGATCCGTAGAACGCCAGTTTTCTTTCTCCTGATAACGACATCCTCCTGAGTAGTCCCCGCCCGGAGATCCGAATGGGGGACTATTTTACCTACGGAATATTTTACCAAAGAGGATGCCATCATCATTTAATCATACAGTAAAGCTGCATGTCCTCGGGAAAAATTACGGCTGTAGTTTCCCCTTGCTTTCAGCCGTTCGCAGTACCAGCACAGCAAGGCCGTTTTGGTTAATGTTGCAAGGCCAGATCAGTCAATCATCAGACTGTTGCCCCTGCAACTACTGAAAAGGCTGCTGCCCCTCTTCAGGAACCACACGTTTGTCTGGCCTCTCAACAGATACCCCTCCGTTGTGGTTGCACCTACGGTACGGCCATCTGTATCGCTGAGGCACGCAAGCCTCCCCACCAACGGCAAGGTCCATGGTTCATGGGGGGAGGCAAGGTACAATAACCACTAAAAAAAATACGAACAACGCCAAAGGCCGACGAACTACACGCGGTACCGGGCAGCACCAACACGACGAGAAGAAACACACTGCGGAACACTATGCTAATAACCTCGCTGCTGAGACTTCCTCGCTGCCCTGTTCCAACCGACCGACTGCCTACTCCAGTACGCAAGCAACATTAGCAATACTGCTCAGACTAAATCACACAAGCTATACACAGTTCCACGAAAACACTTCCACTGGAAGTCGAACAATCCTAAAAGCAAGTCTGTGAAATAACAAGGGCGAGTCACACGTCGACACACTCAGAGAACCCATAAGCGATCAGCGACGAAACGCACGTCGGCCGATGAGACGACCAACCGAACGACCAGCCAACGGTCGTTTCCCCTCCAGTCTCCTTCCGTCGGTTAGTGATGTGGGTCGCCAGTGGTCGGAGAGTACTGGCTGTCCGCACATCAATGGCGCTGAGTCCCAACGAAGCCCCTACCACGCCGTAGCGGAGAAGCGAGGCAACGGTCCCTCAATAGAAGCAGCTGATCGCAGCCATTTGCAGGGATGTCTCCTAGTACTGGGGTTGTGATTTGAAGTATACGAGACGCAACAAGCGGAAACTGAAGCATAAATTAAACACGTGTTTGTTTAAAAAAATACCGAGTATTCGAGTTTATTTTAAAATTATACCTAAATGAATGAAGTTTCTTAATTTCCGAAAGACGTCTGCATAGAGACGCTAATTTTAAGAATGTAAGGCTCTTTCCTGACACGGTGGAGCGAGTTTAGATCGCGTTATTTGCATTAGATAATTGCATGAAACTTTAAAAGTAGTAGACAGTACGATTATACTTGCCCCTAACTCCTTTGCCATTGCAATATTAGTGAAAAGTCCATCACAAGTAACAGATAACACACTGACATTTACATCATATAACATTGTAATGGCCATCTCCAATAACATGTCACTGAGTAGCGTTTACTAAGTTTTTAGCTTTTAGTTCTCCTAAAATATTTGCAAATTTGCAAATCTTCTGCGTCTGTCTTTGCTCTTTTTGGTCACTGTATTTAACTTAAGTCTTATATTGCACAACTCTTGCTTCCTTCCTTTTTTCAATTTTTTTCGAACTTTTTCTTCAGCTTACTTGGACTTGATGGAAATGAATAATTGTCGTCCCAGTGTAACCAGAAGCTTGCACATCGACACACACGTTTTCTGCTGTCTCAGCATTCCAGGGCTTTGGCTTTGGAGGTTTCCTTACCTTGGTAACCTGGAAAAGGAACGTTCAAAATTATACACACTGACAGTATTTCCACACTATTTAACCTAGGCCTATATTGCACGATTTCCAGGACGCTATGGCTTGTGACGAAGGGCAACAAGACGGGGCGTAGAATATCGTCGACGTACCGCTGTGCTGTTAGGATGCCGCGGATGACAACCAAACGGGTCCTGCTATGAAAAGAAATGGCACTCCAGACCAATTTCAAATGAGTTGGAAATCCAGATATTGTCGGTATAGTATCGTTCTTCAGTTGACGTGTATTAACATAATTTTGCATGTAACAATCCTCTTCAAAATGAAGAGAGTGCAGTAAATGCTTTCTTGTCGGTTGTAAGTTTTCTCTCCGAGTAGCAACTAACAAAAACAAAAGCTCATGATGTATTATTTCCCCATGAAAATACTATATACAAGTAACAGAAAGTAACAAACAACCAGAAACGACTGTCATGTGAAATGTAACATTGTTTCCGTCGTCATCTATGCATCCATTCATACTGTTACTATTAAAAGCAGCACACGAACGAACCATGTTTATGCACTGTTTCCGTGCAAATGGCGGCTTCTATCACGTTCAATGTGGGGACGCGACACTAGCGCCAATGCGCGGTCTAGTTTTTATTTAGTAAGCCTATGGTCCCAAATGAACTCCCGACACACAACCTTCCAGAAATGCTAGCAGTCGCTTCAAAGATAATGGACAGTGCTTCTATCGATACGCGCTGCTGCTGTCACTTACGGGCAGGCAAGACAGCAAAGTAGTGACACTACTAAAAAGAATAAGAAACAAGGCGATGGTTCCGTAAAGAGAAGCTGTCAAGAAGGAAACGGCATGAACACGTGCCTCGCACGGCTCACTATATTTAACGATTCAGAGACGACTGGAAGCTATTTTGACTGCCAACGCTTTTCTTGTGCAGTATAAAGAAAAGCAACACGTTGGTTTTACGGTTTTTCCATTCATTTGTTCAACCGCTGTACGTAAACCACGTTAACGGTAGCCGTTTTGCTAGGTAGCAGTCGTTTCCTTATAATACTGCAAGCGTATTGTCATATCTCTGGTTTAGTTGTGGAATATCTTTGCGGGCAGCCGCGTCTAGAGAGTCGAACGCGGGACACGGAAGTGTTATGTTGTGTAGTGTGCAGCTCTGCATGTGAGAGGCATTGTTAGCATGGAAGTTGAAGCGTTCCTACAAGTGCTATTACAGTAAATTGATAAAATATGTAAATGATTCAGAGGAAAGTGCGTCAAGTTGTAATTAAAAATGAGCAGTGCCGCCGATAACGTATTTGTGTACCCTCTAGTTGCGTGTCGCGCAGCATCAATCATCTGCGCCGTGTTCGGTCTCCCACAATGAACTAAAGTGAATCAGTAGAAATTAGTTACCATAAAAGAGAGCAGTCAAGTGCCAGTGTCTCGTAGCGAGCGTGAAGACGAGCGTTCGATCATCGCGTGTCTGCCTCATCAACAATCAGCCGCGACGCGACGGTTACGCTCACGCTCGTACACGTGAGAACTGAGCACTTAAAAATTAACTTACGGACAGTGTTACATCATTACTAGTGTCAAACAGCAGTGGCACCAAAAGAAATTGGTGTATGCGTGGGGAGCGTAAGAACTTTCGTTCCATCATACGGCTTCCGCATAATCAACGATAACCCGCGTCGTGTCGGTTACGCGTGCGCTCGTCTGAGTGATGTTGTGGACAGATAATCATCAAGAATGTTAATTGGGATAAACATTTACGACTTAGAGTGTAAACAGTGCAACCTGTGATTTTGTTTATTCGTCTCAGAATATAGATGTTCATACCAGACGTCGAACAGTGTTGTGTTCTAATGTTGAATGACTCCCCTAATCACGCTTTCAAATTTCATAAATAATTTCAGGCAAGCCAGCAGCATTGTGGAGCAGGACAATACGACCGCCAAGGGATTATCAGGTATGTGGTGTGGACAGGGCACACGGTCAAGAAACGGTCGCGAAACGACAACCAGTATAAAGATACCTCACCCTTTTGTACTTCCGGGCGTTTACAATGACACCTGGACGAATATCCAGACACTCCGGGATGATGATGGCATTGAAACAGAGAATGACACGCGTAAAGCTGAAATACTAAACACCTTTTTTCCAAAGCTGTTTCACAGAGGAAGACCGCACTGCACTTCGTTCTCTAAATCCTCGCACAAACGAAAAATTGGCTAACATCGAAGTAAGTGTCCAAGTTATAGAAAAGCAACTGGAGTCACTCAACAGAGGAGAGTCTACTGGACCTGACAGGATACCAATTCGATTCTACACAGAGTACGCGAAAGAACGTGTCCCCCTTCTAACAGACGTGTACCGCAAGTCTCTAGAGGAACGGAAGGTTCCAAATGATTGGAAAAGAGCACAGGTAGTCCCAGTCTTCAAGAAGGGTCGTCGAGCAGATGCGCAAAACTATAGACCTATATCTCTGACGTCGATCTGTTGTAGAATTTTAGAACATGTTTTTTGCTCGAGTATCATGTCGTTTTTGGAAACCCAGAATCTACTCTGTAGGAATCAACATGGATTCCGGAAACAGCGATCGTGTGAAACCCAACACGCTTTATTTGTTCATAAGACCCAGAAAATATTAGATACAGGCTCCCAGGTAGATGCTATTTTTCTTGACTTCCGGAAGGTGTTCGATACAGTTCCGCACTGTCGCCTGATAAACAAAGTAAGAGCCTACGGAATATCAGACCAGCTGTGTGGCTGGAATGAAGAGTTTTTAGCAAACAGAACACAACATGTTGTTATCAATGGAAAGACGTCTACAGACGTTAAAGTAACCTCTGGCGTGCCACAGGGGAGTGTTATGGAACCACTGCTTTTCACAATATATATAAATGACCTAGTAGTGTCGGAAGTTCCATGCGACTTTTCGCGGATGATGCTGTAGTTTACAGCATTAGAAAACTGTACCGAGATGTAGGAAGATATGTAGCGGATAGGCACTTGGTGCAGGGAGTGGCAACTAAACCTTAACGTAGACAAATGTAATGTGTTGCCAATACATAGAAAGAAGGATCCTTTATTGTATGATTATATGATAGCGGAACAAACACTGGTAGCAGTTACTTCTGTAAAATATCTGGGAGTATACGTGCGGAACGATTTGAACTGGAATGATCATATAAAATTAATCGTTGGTAAGGCGGGTACCAGGTTGAGATACATTGGGAGAGTCCTTAGAAACTGTAGTCCATCAACAAAGGAGGTGGCTTACAAAACACTCGTTCGACCTATACTTGAGTATTGCTCATCAGTGTGGAATCCGTACCAGATCGGGTTGACGGAGGAGATAGAAAAGATCCAAAGAAGAGCGGCGCGTTTCGCCACAGGGTTATTTGGTAACCGTGATAGCGTTACGGAGGTGTTTAGCAAACTCGAGTGGCAGACTCTGCAAGTGTGGCCCTCTGCATCGCGGTGTAGCTTGCTCGCCAGGTTTCGAGAGGGTGCGTTTCTGGATGAGGTATCTAATTATTGCTTCCCCCTACTTATACCTCCAGAGGAGATCACGAATGTAAAATTAGAGAGATTAGAGCGCGGACGGAGGCTTTCAGACAGTCGTTCTTCCCGCGAACCATACGCGACTGGAACAAGAAAGGGAGGTAATGACAGTGGCACGTAAAGTGCCCTGCGCCACACGCCCTTGGGTGGCTTGCGGAGTATAGATGTAGATGTAGATGTAGAACTGGACCTTCAAAACTTAGTCTGTGACAACAATTGCTGTCTTGCAGACAGGAAAGCATGGCAAGACGCGGGGTCCCTGACGGAGCCTGTTGTAATTAAATCTTTATGTCTACCTCTTACATGTTAAGCGTTTGTCAGACCGAAATATACGCAGTGTAGCGTGAGACAGAACACTGCTTGCTTGCCTCTGCTCTGCCAGACTCCCAAACCTATGCTGGCGTTCGCAGCCTCTACCGTGCAGCTGGTATCGGCTCAGAGCCGTGGGGGTGGCAAATGAGTTAATCGAGCTCCCGTACCGGAAAACATCATAGCTTCGGTCACCCCTACCCCCCACCGGCTCCGCCCCTTCTCCCACCTCGCCGGGGGGGGGGGGGGGGGGGAGGCTCCTGATGGCACAGATTGCCACCATTGTGCAGGCGCGGCACGGGCTCGCCACAGAAAGTCAATTAGTCCGCCGCACACCTCCATTACGGCGGTAATGAATTCGCGACGCTTTCTGTTGCTCTCTGGCTGCACCTGCAGACATGGCTTTGCATTCAGCTAGCGACAGTATGCTCCATACTCCTTCGTCCACGATAAAAGCTGAACTTATTTCGTGTCCGCCGGTATGCGTGCTTATCGTTTGAACCAAATTTGCACTCAAGAGAATAATTTCTGTCTCTATACAGTGAAGAAAATGACCTGCTGCTATAGTTCAGCGCCGGCCGGAGTGGCCGTGCGGTTCTAGGAGCTGCAGTCTCGAACCGAGCGAACGCTGCGGTCGCAGGTTCGAATCCTGCCTCGGGCATGGATGTGTGTGATGTCCTTAGGTTAGTAAGGTTTAATTAGTTCTAAGTTCTAGGCGACTGACGAACTCAGACGTTGAGTCGCATAGTGCTCAGAGCCATTTGAACCATTATAGTTTAGCGCTCAACGCGTTGCATTGTGATACAATGAGAAGCCTCGGACGTACATTTATTTATATTTACACGTCAATTTCAGTAGGACCAAATTGAGGAGCAAATCTCCAAGGTCATGGAACGTATCAGTACATGAAATTACAACATTGAAGTAATAACAGATAAAAATAAAAGTTCAAGAACCTGAAAAAAGTTATAAACTTAAGGAAACGCTATCAAATTGTTCAAATGGCTCTGAGCACTATGGGACTTAACATATGAGGTCATCAGTGCCCTAGAACTTAGACCTACTTAGATCTAACAAATCTAAGGACATCACACACATCCAAGCCCGAGGCAGGAGCCGAACCTGCGACCGTAGCGGTCGCGCGGTTCCAGATTGAAGCACCTAGAACCGCTCGGCCACATCCGCCGGCTAAACGCTATCAGCAATATAATAACCAGATTAATCTTTCAAGGAACTCCTCCACACGATAGAACGAGTGACCCATGAGGCTCCGTCTCAGGGAGGGTTCCGTAAAGGTCGCTCCGCCGTCGACAATCTGGTAAGCCTGGAGTCGGCCATCCGTACTGCCTTTTCTCGCCGTCAGGATGTGTTCGCTGTCTTTTTCGACATGCGGAAGGCGTATCATACGACATAGCGTCATCACATCCTTTCTACGCTTAATGGATGGGGTCTTCCGGGCCCTCTGCCGATCTATATCCGCAATTTTCTGTCGTATCGTACCTTCCGCGTGCACGTCGCGGCCTCATATAGTTCCTCCCAAGTCCAGGAGAACGGTGTGCCACAGGGTTCTGTTATAAGTGTCGGTTTTTAATAGCGATTAACGGGCTCGCTGCGGCCGTGGGAAATTCTGTCTCCGCTTCCCTGTATGCTGGCGACTTCTGCCTTTACTACCGCTCTATTGGCATTGCAGCTGCTGAACGTCAGCTACAGGGCGCAATCCGCAAGGCGCAGTCTTGGGCTGTAGCGCATGGTTTTCAGTTTTCGGCAGCCAAGACTTGCGTTATGCATTTCTGCCGGCGACGCGCTGTTCACCCGGAGCCGCGGCTTTATCTCGACGGCGAGCTTCTTACAGTGGTGGAGTCACATAGGTTTTTGGGTGTCGTTTTTGATGCCCGGTTGACTTGGCTGCCTCATATTCCGCAGCTTAAACAGGCGTGTTGGCGGCATCTAAATGCTCAGCGATGCCTGAGTCACACCAGGTGGGGCGCCGACCGATCTACTGTCTGGACTACGGGAGTCTGGCTTATGGCTCAGCATCCCCATCTGCGTTGCGGGTGCTGGACCCAATCCTCCACAGCGGGATACGCCTTGCGACTGGTGCCTTCCGGACCAGCCCTGTGGACAGCATACTTGTGGAGGCAGGTGTCCCTCTACTGCGGTTACGATGCCAACAATTACTGGCTGCTTATGCTGCCCATGTTTTTAACTTGCCCGGGCATCCAAATTATCGTGTCCTGTTCCCGCAGTCAGTCGTCCATCTGCCAGAACGTTGGCCCCAGTCGGGTTGCCCGATCGCCGTACGTGTCAAACAGCTTCTCTACGGGCTTGGGTGTTTCCCTGTTCCACCTCCTTTCCCGGCCCCTCTGCGTACACCCCCGTGGTGTGTGCCTCGCCCTTGCCTTCGGCTCGACTTGGCACAGGGCCCGAAGGACTCAGTCCCTCCGGAGGCCTTCCGACGCCGCTTTTATTCCATCCTGGCCACGTATCAGGGCTCTGGCGTTGTCTACACCGACGGTTCGATGGTTGCTGGTCTTGTCGGTTATCCACTAACTCTAGGGGACCATTCTGAACAACGTTCGTTGCCGGCTGGCTGCAGTGTTTACACTGCTGAGCTGGTCGCCATCTTTCGTGCCCTAGCGTATATCCGCTACTGTTCAGGTGAGTCCTTCGTTATCTGTAGCGATTCCTGAGCGGTTTACGAGCTCTCGACCAGTGTTTCCCTCGTTCTCGTCTGGTGATGGCTATCCAGGAGTCCCTGCATACTCTCGCCCGTAGCGGCAGGTCTGTGGTCTTTGTTTGGACCCCAGGCCATGTTGGGATACCCGGCAATGAAACTGTTGACCGCCTGGCGAAAGAGGCCACCAGTGCACCATCTCTGGAGATTGGCCTCCCGGCGACTGATTTGCGGGCACTATTACGCCGCAAAGTTTTCGGTTTATGGAACACTGATTGGCACAACCTGCCCGTGCCAAACAAACTCCGCCGTATCAAGGAGACGACGACTGTGTGGCGGTCATCCATGCCAGCCAACCGCAGGGACTCAGTCGTCCTTTGTCGGCTCCGCATTGGCCACACCCGACTCACGCACAGTTATTTACTGTGTCGTGAGGATCCCCCTCTTTGTCGTTGTGGGGCGTCCTTGACGGTGGTCCATATTCTGTCGGAGTGCGACCTTTTAACCGTGCTCAGGCAGACTTTTGCGCTGCCTGACACGCTCTCTACTCTTTTATCAGATGACTCTGCCATGGTGGACTTGGTTTTGCGTTTTATTCGTGCAGGGGGATTTTATCGCTTAATGTAAGTGGGTGTGTTTTTGTGTGGATTCTGGCCTATGGCCCACGATTTGTCTTTTTTTTTTTTTCATGTGTTTCTCGGTGGATGGCTTTTCCCTTTTTATTTGTATGGTCGGCCAACCACCGTCACCCTCTGTGTGATTTTAGTTCGTCTTGTCTGGTCTTTGTCTACGTTTCTCTTGCTCTGTGTCGTCTGTCTTATCGTCTGTTGATCGTTTTTATTCTCTGTGGGTGTTTTTAGTATTTGGAAAAAGGACCGATGACCGTAGCAGTCTGGTCCCTTTAACCCCCACAAACCAACCAACCATCTTAAATCGGGTTTCCACAATTTCCAAATCTACTACACTCGGCAAAAAAGCTCTCCGGATCTTCGCTTTAAAATAATTCCCAACTCTTATTAAATCTTGACTTCAAATTCTGGAAATACTGTATTAATGTTTCCGTGCTTTGCGCACACCGTTACCCCCCAGCAACCACACTTATAAACTGGTACGGAGAGTATATTCGTTTAACAGTCTAATTCCCCACATTATCAAAATCCTGCAGATATTATTAATGTTCTTAACAGTGCCATGGTATTTCATTAAATAGTAATATTTTTGCGTCATCATTACACAATCGTCCCAGAAATTTACAGAAATGCGCACAATCTATATAGTAAAATTTTTACTCTTAGTTGCCAATTTCTTTATCAATATAGACTATATTCCATACAACAAAATGAGAAAAATAAAAGATTAAATTATATTTGTAGGCAACAAGTTAATTAAATAGTAATGTACATAAAAATCGTTGATTCGAAAATCGTCATGTTTGGCACCAGTTTCCAAACACGGCTAGTCGCCGTTAAACCCAGCAGACAGAAGAATGGTCGGAGACACAATTGTTTAGGGATCAACAGCGACAAACGTGCAACAAAATATATTGATATTGGAATATATTAATATTGGAGTACAGTGCAAATTACAGCGTCCGCACATGAGGCCCTGAAAGCATAGAAGATTTCCATACAGGGCACAAGACTGATGTTATCGCTCGATGTACTAGAACATGAGTAGTCACCGACAGACAAATGAAATCAACAGTGTACTTGGAGACCGTGAAAGATTTTTTTCTAACTGTACAAAAATTGGGCAGTGAATCTGGGCCAGAAATATTTTTCAACATTTCATGACAATCGAAACATCAAAGAGACGATTAGAAATCGAAAAACACAAACAGTAGCGATTTAAGAGCACTGTAAGCATTTGTGTTCTCATCTCATGCCAGAATTGTAAATGTCAGCCGGAAAAGTTTCATTCTGACCACCCCATACACAGATCACAGCTAGCAGTAATCTTCGTAATGGTTATGCACATTCTGACATCCCTTCCCTCCTTCTTCACTCGCCGGGAGGAGACGCGACTGGTGACGATGTTCCTTCCCGTCGGTGTGACGTGGAATAGCACCTGTAACTCTCCTAAGAGCACAACTCCTCTCGTGGTTGAGAAATATTCTGTTATTTGTCCGCAACAGTCTTCTCAGCTGATGGTAACTGGTAAACTGCTATCGTTTATTTTTATTTCATGCCCGGTTAGCTCCGTGATGAAATTAAATCTTGATTCTTGATTTCATCATTACGGTCGTTTTTCATATCATACATAGCGAGGATGATATTTTGCTGTCTTCCGTTGCTATGCCGTTTCTACGTCTAGTTATTAACAACGGTCCGACATAACTCCAGAAATAACTTATGTTGGGGTATATATTTTTTCTAATACGCCGTAATACTTGTTTAAACTTATCACTTTTCACAGTCCGTTATTCGTGTACTCACTTACTTACTTAAAATGTTTAAAGAGTCAATCAACTTGCATTAATACACATTGTATTGTCCGTTTAGTGAGTTAGGCGGCACGTAAGATTTATCTTCTGACTCAGATTTTGTTGTTCTTTCTGTAATTCATTGTTTGTCTCTAGAACACAGGCACACCGATATGTCATTCAAGGTTAATTTCTGCTTAGTTCAGTAATCGTGACGCTGACGACAACTTTTGACTAATCGGCGTACTTGTCTTTCTTCGTGTCCTACTCAAGTCTACGAATTGTTTTTCTGTCGTTGATCCATTGCTCTCAAGGTTTGTAACTGTTCATCAGTATGATGGCTAAGTCCGATAAACCAATATCACTTGGTTCAAATGGCTCTGAGCACTATGGGACTTAACATCTGTGGTCATCAGTCCCCTAGAACTTCTTAAACCTAACTAACCTAAGAACATCACACACATCCATGCTCGAGGCAGGATTCGAACCTGCGACCGTAGCAGTCGCGCGGTTCCGGACTGAGCGCCTTAACCGCGAGACCACCGCGGCCGGCCCCAATGCCACTCAATTGAAGTCTAACACTCCTCTTACTATAACGTCGCGTGGAGAACGGTAAAGATTAACTTTCATCAGTCGAATGACTGAGCAATACTTCACTCTCTACGTCACGAATTATCAAACTTCCAAAACTGAAACAGTCTAATAGCGTTTACAACCAGACAACTAATCGCAAGAGTACTCTAGAGCGACTCAAGAGCAACTAACTAACTGAACATTTCCATATCCGAGTTGCATTGTAGTCGCACTGAATTTCCTTGTCGATGCGACTACAACTCTCTCCCACGGTAAATGTTACCTTTGACTAAATTACATTATTGGATTTAACCTTCGTTCATGAGATTTTGAAATTATTCTATAGATGTGTGATAAAGAATCTATGATAATTCTTTCCTTTTATCTCCCCTTTATGTATGCTTTTCTCAGTATTTGAATGATACAGGTGTTAATAAAAATATTACCAGTGTGATTTTTATCGTCAATAGTTGCCGTCACTGTCAAGATGACTCACTTCACTACGTTAAGTTTCCACAAAGTTTATTAATTGGGGTAGTCTTTCTTGGGGCGTTACAAGATTAATTTTTGTACGTATTTTACGTACGTATGATTGACATAAACACCGAGCATCAAACTAGTTAGTTTCGCTTAATCTCTGTTTGCTACTAAGCCAACGTTGCTTAATAATGTTACCTCTAGAGAGAAAATGGCTCTTATACGTAGATTTGCGTACGCATATTTACCGTCCCTTACTGACCGAAAAGGTTTGACGAGCGCATACGTCAGGACGGCATACCGTGAGACAATATAGGAATATCGGACCGCTGTGAACACGATGCAGTGTATTTCCAGTTTCCTCGGCTCCCGGCGAGTTCACAATCGTGACGCGCAGCTTCCAATGTTCCGCTGTGTTCGGCGATGTTATTTGCAGTTCAGCGAGCACCGGCGCCCCCAGCGAAAACGTGCTGGCGTGGCCCTTCCGCTCGATGTGCAGCCCTTTGTTTTGTGTCCGCGCACGGAATAACGAGGTCTGTGTGAGAAGCCGTTATGCTGATTCTGGGTAAACAGCTAACTCGAATGCAAATTTACTGATACTTTGAGAAAGTAAGCTGCCGTAACAAAAGAGGTCAGACGGTGTTTCTCTCTACACTGGTAGCTGAAAAATACGTATAAGCAACCCCCACGAGCGACGAAGCGCAAAATACCTATTTCAATGTTGATCTTCAGTTTTTTCATGTTCAGATTACCAAAGATTCAAACGCTTTTAATAAAAAGGAAAGTTATGTCGCTAACCAACTCACTGACGAGATCTGTCCTTCTACCTATAACAACG
Organism: Schistocerca gregaria; assembly: GCF_023897955.1. Classification (NCBI taxonomy): domain Eukaryota; kingdom Metazoa; phylum Arthropoda; class Insecta; order Orthoptera; family Acrididae; genus Schistocerca; species Schistocerca gregaria. Next base: position 924,096,467 of record NC_064922.1, on the reverse strand, counting down.
GGCTTGTCTAAGTAGAGTAAAACATTCTAACTGGTCTTGTGTGTTGGTGAATAGTGATTAATTACTACTGCGCGTTTCTGAGGCAAACTGAATGAAATTATTTTTGTGGTCCGACTCAAAATCATTAAAGCTTAACTCGTATGCTTGGCCTATACCTTTACTGAAGCACGCAGAAAGCTAATTAAACATCATTCTCTGGTTTTGTTCTACAATATTACTTTTATTGCTAGCCGGTTTTCGGCTTACAAGGTCTTGGTTGCCGAAAACCGGTTAGCAATAAAAGTAATACTGTAGAACAAAAGCAAACTGGTGTTTTTCTTTTATTATAATGTTGGTCTAACAAGAACCGACGGAATATTCTGTTAATATCATTCTCTGGCATTAAATATATTTCCCACAATTATAGAGTATCTACTTCGTTGAACATGGCACTAGTCGGTACTTATGCTGACAAGGAACCCGTTGAGCACGAGATCAAAAGTTCAAACTTCAGTAAGGAAACTTCAGTAAGGCTCATTTCAAACTATTTTTTAACACTTATGACAGGAAATATATTAGTTGCTAATGGCTCAAAATGTGCATCAGGAGGGCAACAGAAAATGAGTATCCAGGAGGTGCAGACATCAACTTTCTATGAGATGTATGTATTACACTTCACCAAATGGACATCATCGACAATCAAGATATGTTCAGAATAAATCATTAACCGTCGCCGTGAACATGGAATGAAAATCGGCACGCCAAACTGATCGTAAAGGTTCGCATGAGCAAAACAGAAGACAAAGTGTGGAGGACGTTTTCCTAGGTATCCACTCTTCAGAAAATGCCTGTAAAATCATATTGGTGTAACGGTGTGATGGAATGTGCTGCATGCAACCGAATGCGGATCAATCTGTCGTAGAGCTTACAGGGAAACTGACTAGCTATTACGGTACAGGTGCAGATAGTGCGATAATATGTTTTATAGGCCAGAAAAACCAAACATCCAAAGGCTGAGTTTCCAGGTATTATGAATTGCAATGTCAAATAAATTCCAGGAGTTCTAGTTTGCACTAGAGGAGTATGATTTTTATATGTAGAGGAATTAAGCAATAGCAAGTTATTTTGACTAGATATTGGCCAAAAGCAGTACTCATAACATAATTATAGGTCTCTTACGCCCATTTTCCCACTCTTACTTGCTGTGACGTAAATATTCCCTACTGCCCTTGCAAGATAAAGCAGACGAGAGAGAGTCGTAGAGGGGAGATCACCTCCAGCTTCTCGAGGCACAACAAATAACTTTCCAGTTAATTTTCCACCCAGATTAACGATCGGCATAGGTGAAAACGAAAGCGTTTAGGCATTAATGGTACTTGATCTTGATACAATTTTATTGGCAGCTCTAATTTTCAGGATAATACGCCACTATCATACACATTCTGCAAATTGAATCGAGCGTTCTTGAAACGACCAAAGACGAGCTTTTGTAAGAAGTGCACCTTCTCCTACCGTGAATATCCGTGGTTTTTCTTATGTCCTATACGGTCATACTGATGCGGACTTATTCTAAATATGTTCATAATTGGTTTTTACTGTGCTGCGGATGATTTCCGTGCATTTCATTGTTTTTGGTAACTGTCCTTTACTACGTTTAACTAGAGACGGGATTTATGGCTCCCTGTCCGACAGAGATGGTAATCTACGTGGTTCGGCACATGTTTCACGATCATGTCCGCTTCTTATGGACGCGTGGTCGTCTTTGCATCTCTCATAAACGATGTTCGCGCAGTGTAGCTTGTACGACACCAGACATTCAACTGACTAATTTTGCAGAAAGGCTAATATATTCTGTCACTCCTTTCTCAGTCTGCGAAGCTCCTTAGGATCCTTTCTGACAGAAAGTCTGCTGTTATAGGTATAATGCTAATTTTGCTTTGTTTATTGTTGCCATTGTTGTGCTTTGTATCGACACCACTAGCAATGTAGCACTATTGTGAGTTAGTCGTCGACCAAGCACTTCAGCTTCGCTTCGTGGCCTCGTGCTGTGGACACCATTAGATACCTCCACACCCGCCTCCTGTTTCAATTAGCAGACACCATTGTGGTTGCATGGTGGACAATATGCGTCGTGTAGAATTCCGTAAACGTCATGGGCCCTTTGCGAATTCGCACGTAACGGGTTCATAGTGAGATAACATTAAGCACAGATACAGACACAGGCGATGCATGGCTCTGTTTATAATTGTGGCATGGTATATTCATAGCGTCGTGGTGTACCGATCTGTTTTCACGCCCACCAGCTCAACACTCTGCAAAAATCGTTGTTACTTGTAATCCTTCGATGTAATCTCGAAACACTCGCATGTAACGCGAAAGTCGGTCGGAGTAGCCGAACGGTTCTAGGCGCTACGGTCTGGAACCGCGCTCTCTCTACGGTCACAGGTTCGAATCCTGCCTCGGCTATAGATTTGTGTGATGTCCTTAGGTTAGTTAGGTTTCAGTAGTTCTGAGCCCTAGGGGACTAATGACCTCTTAAGTAGAGTCCCATAGTGCTCAGAGCCATTTATAATGCGAAATTTTAAACAAAATACAATCAGAATAGTAATAAACATTGTTTAAAGATTATAGTCCACTGTATGATTAATATAGACAACACAAGTGTTTCTAGCAATCCTGTGTCCAATTGGACTAACACTTCGTCCTTTGCCTTACAACCGGATTTCGCACGTTTCAGTTACCATTTGTCTGTTCCAATTAAAATGTACTCGTCGGGAAGCAGTAAGTGGGTGATGGGGAAGTTATTGATGGAGCAAAACACTGGCTTCGACTTCGACCAGTAAAGTGGTAACATACCTGCACAGAGACCCTACAAGGAAGATGTCGTAAAGCCGTCGCATTGATGGAGATTGTTCAAAAATAGATCTGCGTTAGGTCTCATTTGTCGAATTTTCTTGTCGAGGACGTTCTCTCATCCTCTACGGAAAGTACACTCTCGAAATTTTAGTTGAAAACCTTTCTAGTAGCGTCTTCTACTTGAGTTGGTTGAGCACCTCTGTAAAGCTAACGCGCCGATTGAACGATCCCATGACTAGGCGCACCACTCTTCGTTGGAACGTCTGTGTCTCTTCTATCAATTTAACCCACTAAGCAACATACACTGATGTACAAAACTCAAGAATAGTTCGAATAAGCGCCTTTAGACCACTTCTTTCGTGGATGTGTTACATTTCCATCATATTCTTTCAATTAATCTCAGTCTGAGATACGCTTTTACTGCTACTTGTTTTACATCTACATCTACATCCATACTTCGCAAGCCACTGGTGTGTGGCGGGGGGTACCCTGAGTATCTCTATCGGTTCTCCCTTCTATTCTAGTCTCGTATTGTAAGTGGAAAGAAAGATTGTCGGTATGCTTCTGTGTGGGTTCCAATCTCTCTGATTTTATCCTCATGGTCTCTTCGCGATATATACGTAGGAGGGAGCAAAATACTGCTTGACTCCTCGGTGAAGGTATGTTCATGATACTTCAACAAAAGCCCCCACTGAGCTACTGAGCTTCTCTCCTGCACAGTCTTCCACTGGAGTTTATCTATCATCTCCATAACGCTTTCACCATTACCAAATGATCCTGTAACGAAGCGCGCCGCTTCTCTATCTCCTCTATCAACCTGATAGGTACGGATCACACACTGCTGAGCAGTATTCAAGCACTGGGCGAACAAGCGTACTGTAACCTACTTCCTTTGTTTTCGGACTGCGTTTCCTTAGGACTCTTCCAATGAATCTGTCTGGCATCTGCTTTACCGACGATTAACTTTATATGATCATTCCATTTTAAATCACTCCTAATGCGTCCTCCCAGATTATTTATGGAATTAACTGCTTCCAGTGGCTGGCCTGCTATATTGTAGCAAAATGATAAAGCATCTTTCCTTCTATGTATTCGCAGCACATTACACTTGTCTACATTGAGATTCAATTGCCATTCCCAGCACCATGCGTCAATTCGTTTGCAGATCCTCCTGCATTTCAGAACAGTTTTTCATTGTTGCAACCTCTCTATATAATGCAGCATCAACCGCAAAAAGCGGCAGTGAACTTTCGATGTTATCCACCAGGTCATTTATGTATATTGTGAATAGCAACCGTCCTATGACACTCCCCTGCGGCACACCTGAAATCACTCTTACTTCGGAAGACTTCTCTCCATTGAGAATGACATGCTGCGTTCTGTTATCTATGAACTCTACATCTACATCTGCATGACTACTCTGCAATTCACATTTAAGTGCTTGGCAGAGGGTTCATCGAACCACAATCATACTATCTCTCTACTATTCCTCTCCCGAACAGCGACCGGGAGAAACGAACACCTATACCTTTCTGTTCTAGCTCTGATTTCTCTTATTTTATTTTGATGATCATTCCTACCTATGTAGGTTGGGCTCAACAAAATATTTTCACATTCGGAAGAGAAATTTGGTGACTGAAATTTCGTAAAAAGGTCTCGTCGCGACGAAAAACGTCTTTGCTGTAATGACTTCCATCCCAAGTCGTGTATCATATCTGCCACACTCTCTCCCCTATAACATGATGATACAAAACGAGCTGCCCTTTTTTGCACCCTTTCGATGTCCTCCGTCAATCCCATCTGGTAAGGATCCCACACCGCGCAGCAATATTCTAACAGAGGACGAACGAGTGTAGTGTAAGCTGTCTCTTTAGTGGACTTGTTGCACCTTATAAGTGTCCTGCCAATGAAACGCAACCTTTGGCTCGCCTTCCCGACAATATTATCTATGTGGTCCTTCCAACTGAAGTTATTCGGGATTTTAACACCCAGGTACTTAGTTGAATTGACAGCCTTGAGAATTGTACTATTTATCGAGTAATCGAATTCCAACGGATTTCTTTTGGAACTCATGTGGATCATCTCATACGTTTCGTTATTTAGCGTCAACTGCCACCTGACACACCATACAGCAATCTTTTCTAAATCGCTTTGCAACTGATACTGGTCTTCGGATGACCTTACTAGACGGTAAATTAATGCATCACCTGCGAACAATCTAAGAGAACTGCTGAGATTGTCACTCAGGTCATTTATATAGATCAGGAACAGTAGAGGTCCCAGGACGCTTCCCTGGGGAACACCTGATATCACTTCAGTTTTACTCGATGATTTGCCGTCTATTACTACGAACTGCGACCTTCCTGATAGGAAATCACGAATCCAGTCGCACAACTGAGACGATACCCCATAGCTCCGTAGCTTGATTAGAAGTCGCTTATGGGGAACGGTGTCAAAAGCTTTCCGGAAATCTAGAAATACGGAATGAACTTGAGATCCCCTGTCGATAGCGGCCATTACTTCGTGCGAATAAAGAGCTAGCTGCGTTGCACAAGAGCGATGTTTTCTGAAACCATGCTGATTACGTATCAATAGATTGTTCCCTTCGAGGTGATTCATAACGTTTGAATACAGTATATGTTCCAAAACCGACGTCAATGATATAGGTCTGTAGTTAAATGGATTACTCCTACTACCCTTCTTGAACACTGGTGCGACCTGTGCAATTTTCCAATCTGTAGGTACAGATCTATCGGTGAGCGAGCTGTTGTATATGAGTGCTAAGTAGGGAGCTATAGTATCAGCGTAATATGAAAGAACCTAATCGGTATACAATCTGGACCTGAAGACTTGCCCGTATCAAGCGATTTGAGTTGCTTCGCAACCCCTAAGGTATCTACTTCTAAGAAACTCATGCTAGCAAATGTTCGTGTTTCAAATTCTGGAATATTCCATTCGTCTTCGCTGGTGAAGGAATTTCGGAAAACTGCGTTCAATAACTCCGCTTTAGCGGCACAGTCGTCGGTAACAGTACCATCGGCACTGCGCAGCGAAGGTATTGACTGCGTCTTGCCGCTTGTGTACTTTACATACGACCAGAATTTCTTCGGATTTTCTACCAAATTTCGAGACAATGTTTCGTTGTGGAACCTATTAAAGGCATCTTGCATCGAAGTACGTGCCAAATTTCGCGCGTCTGAAAATTTTAGCCCATCTTCGGGATTTCGCGTTCTTCTGAACTTCGCATGCTTTTTCCGTTGCCTCTGCAACAGCGTTTGGACCTTTTTTGTGTACCACGGGGGATCCGTTCCGTCTCTTACCAATTTATGAGGTATGAATATCTCAATTGCTGTTGCTACTATATCTTTGAATTTGAGCCACATCTCGTCTACATTCGCATAGTCAGTTCGGAAGGAATGGAAATAGTCTTTTAGGAAGGCTTCTAGTGACACATTATCTGCTTTTTTAAATAAAATCATTTTGCGTTTGTTTCTGATGGATTTGGAAGAAACTGTATTTAACCTAGCTACAACGACCTTGTGATCACTAATCCCTGTATCAGTCATGATGCTCTCTATCAGCTCTGGATTGTTTGTGGCTAAGAGGTCTTCAATACAATCACACAATTGGTCTGATAGTCCATATGCCCTTAGTTTGTTCATTAGATGACTGTGGGGAACCGGATCGAACGCCTTGCGGAAGTCAAGAAACACGGCATCTACCTGGGAACCCGTGTCTATGGCCCTTTGAGTCTCGTGGACGAATAGCGCGAGCTGGGTTACACAAGGTCGTCTTTTTTCGAAACCCATGCTGATCCCTACAGAGTAGTTTTCTAATCTCCAGAAAAGTCATTGTACTCGAACACAATACGTGTTACAAAATCCTACAACTGATCGACGTTAGAGATATAGGTCTATAGTTCTGCCAATCTGTTCGACGTCCGTTCTTAAGAACGGGGATGACCTGTGCCCATTTGCAATCCTACGCTCTTTTAGAGACCTACGGTACACTGCTGCAAGAAGGGGGCAAGTTCCTTCATGCACTCTGTGTAAAATCGAACTGGTATCCCATCAGTTCCGGTGGCCTTTCCTCTTTTGAGTGATTTTAATTGTTTCTCTGTCCCCTTGTGGTCTATTCCGATATCTGCCATTTTCTCATCTGTGCGACAATCTAGAGAGGAAACTACAGTGCAGTCTTCCTCGAAAAAGACATTTAGTATTTCGGCCTTAAGTCTGTCACCTCCGGTTTCAGTACCATTTTGGTCACAGTGTCTGAACATTTTATTTTGATCCCCGTACCGCTTTGACATAAGACCAGAATTGCTTAGGATTTTCTGCCAAGTCAGTACATAGAACTTTACTTTCGAATTCATTGAACGCCTCTCGCATAGCCGTCCTCACATTACATTTCGCTTCGCGTAATTTTTGTTTGTCTGCAGCGCTTTGCCTGTGTTTATGTTTGCTGTGAAGTTCCCTTTGCTTGCGCAGCAGTTTTCTAACTCGGTTGTTATACCACGGTGGCTCTTTTCCATCTCTGACGATCTTGCTTGGCACATACTCATCTAATGCATGTTGTACGATGGTTTTGAACTTTGTCCACTGATCCTCAACACAATCTGTACTTGAGACAAAAATTTTGTGTTGAGCCGTCAAGTACTCTGAAATCTGCTTTTTGTCACTTTTGCTGAACAGAAAAATCTTCCTACCTTTTTTTAGTGTTTCTAATTACGGCTGAAATCATCTATGCAGAAACCGCTTTATGATCGCTGATTCCCTGTTCTGCGTTAACTGTTTCAAATAGTTCGGATCTGTTTGTCACCTGGAGGTCTGATATGTTATCGCCACGAGTCGGTTCTCTGTTTACCTGCTCAAGGTAGTTTTCAGATAAGGCACTTAAAAAAATTTCACTTGATTCTTTGTCCCTGCCACCCGTTATCAACGTTTGCGTCTCCCGGTCTATATCGGGCAAATTAAAATCTCCACCCAGAACTATAACATGGTGGGGAAATCTACTCGAAATATTTTCCACATTATCCTTCAGGTGCTGAGCCACAACATCTGGTGAGCCAGGGAACCACTTGAGGGACGAATTCCCACGAACAAGAGACTTCAGAAGACAAAGAGGTTACATTTTTGCATGAAAGTTGCGTATCACTTTTGAAGATCAGTGAGCCGTAGACTGGTTGGCGTTGTGTGTTAGGATGTAACATCTCGTTATCTTAATCCGTTCACTGGCACTACAGCTGACTGGAGGGACTCTCTCTGACTCTTCTCAAAACAAACACTTATGCTCGCTCAGAATAGTTACTTCCAGATATTTTACGTCGATACTCTTTCCAGAAAATTATCATCAACATTGTAATTACAAAGCATTAGATCCATTTTCCTACGTATGCGCAGTATGTTACTTTTATTCACGACCTGGTTCAACCGCGCAGAGCTGAACCATTCATCAGTCCTCTGTAGGTCATTCTGCACAATGATGTTGTCTTCGTCCGTTGCTATTAACGTAAGGACATCCGCAGTTTCTGTGAACGGTCTTAAAGATCTGCCGACGCTTTCTACTAGATCACATTAACAGTCCCATCACACTTCCTGCGTGTACTCGGGAATTTATCTTTACATGCGCCGATTTTTTTCCGTCAAGAGCGACGTGTTGAGTTCTTTCTGCAAGAAGGTCTTGAATCCACTAGCAAATCAATCGGTAGGGTCATGATTTTTTTCCCACTAAACTGCAGTGCGAGACAGTGTAAAATCAATTCCCAAAGTCTGGAAACAAGGCACCAACTTGAGTACCGTTATCTATAGAGCTATGGATGTCATGGGTGAACAGAGCGAGCTGAATTTCGCAAGATCTCTGTTTGCGGAAACCAGGTCGATTTTTATGGAGGATATTTTCTATCTCCAAAATCGTCGTGATTCTTGAGCACAAAACATCTTCCATTTTTCTAAAGGGCGAAAATTACACTGCTGGCCATTAAAATTGCTACACCAAGATTCTTCTGCAGATGATAAACGGTTATTCATTGGACAAATGTTTATACTACAATTGACATGTGATTACATTTTCACGCAATTTGGCTGCATAGATCTTGAGAAATAAGTACGTAGAACAACCACCTCTGACCGTAATAACGGCCTTGATACGCCTGGGCATTGAGTCAAACAAAGCTTAGATGTCGTGTGAAGGTACAGCTGCCCAAGCAGCTTCAACATGATACCACAGTTCATCAAGAGTAGGGACTCGTCTATTGTGACGAGCCAGTTGTTCGGCCACCATTGACAAGGCGTTTTCAAACTGGTGAGAGATCTGGAGAATGTGCTGGCCAGGGCAGCAGTTGAAGATTTCTGTATGCAGAAAGGCCCGTACGGGAACTGCAACATGCTGTCGTGCATTATCCTGCGGAAATGTAGGGTTTCGCAGCGATCGAATAATGGGTAGTGCCACGGGTCGTAACACATCTGAAATGTAACGACCACTGTTCAAACTGCCGTCAATGCGAACAAGAGGTGACAGAGACGTGTAAACAATGGCACCCCATACCATCACACTGGGTGATACTCCAGTACGGCGATGACGAGTACACGCTTCCAATGTGCGTTCACCGCGATGGCGCCAAAACCGGGTGCGACCATCATGATGCTGTAAACGGAACCTGGATTCATTCGAAAGAATGACGTTTTCCCATACGTACACCCAGGTTCGTCGCTGAGTACACTACCGCATGCTCTCCTGTCTTTTATGCAGCGTCAATGGTAGCGGCACCCACGGTCTCCGAGATGATAGCCCATGCTGCTGCGAACGTCGTCGAACTGTTTCGTGCAGATGGTTGTTGTCTTGAAAACGTCCCCATCTGCTGACTCAGCGATTGAGGCGTGGCTGCACGATCCTTTACAGCAATGCGGATAAGATGCCTGTCATCTCGACTGCTAGTGATAAGAGTCCGTCGGGATCCAGCACGGCGTTCTGTATTATCCCCCTGAACCCACCGACTACACATTGTGCCATCAGATTGGATCTCGACCAACGCGAGCAGGAATGTCGCTATGCGATAAACCGCAATCGCGATAGGCTACAGTCCGACCTTTATCAAAGTCGGGAATGTGATGGTACGCATTTCTCCTCGTTACACGAGGCATCACAACAAAGTTCACCAGACAACGCCGGTGAACTTCAGTTTGTGTATGAGAAATCGGTTGGAAACTTTCCTGATGTCAGCACGTTTTAGGTGTCGCCACCGGCGAAAACCTTGTGTGAACGCTCTGAAAAGCTAATCATTTGCATATCACAGCATCTTCTTCCTGTCGGTTAAATGTGGCGTCTGTAGCACGTCATCTTCGTGGTGTAGCAATGTTAATAGCCAGTAGTGTATGTGCACCTGCTCCTACTCTTGCGTTGAGGATTGCTCAGCACTGATACAGACGAATGAATAAGTTATTGTTTCAGAGAGCGTGTCTGAGGCCGCAGTAAGTTGCATTACATCCCTCGTGCTACGCACATGTCAACTAGTCCCTCAACGTCGGATCCTAGCGACCTGGTCCCGATATTTTCGACATCGCAGCCCCGCGGAAACAGCTGCCTCGGAGCCGAACGCCCTCGGCCACCGCGCCTCGCGCTGCCTTCCTATTAAATTAAACCGGGAGCTCCTGCAGTCTCCCTTGAACTGCAGGGGCGCCTTCGCCGCCTGGGGCCCCTCTGCCTAATTATGCAAATTGCAGCCCGTTACTCAGTTAGGGCTGAGGCGCTTTGCATAAAAGATTCCTCGTTTGTTCAACAAGTGTCTCTCTGTTTTAAGCGCCACCCTGGATTTAGCCTCGCTGATTATATTACAGTCCCCACTTTTTTCCAATCTGTAGCAACACTCTTAAGAACCGGATCACATTACCAACTGGCATAATTAAAAACTGTGAGACATTTGGCATTATACAGGGTGGTCCATTGATAGTGACCGTGCCAAATATCTCACGAAATAAGCATCAAACAAAAAAAAACTGCAAAGAACGGAACTTGTCTAGCTTGAAAGGGGAAACCAGATTGCGAAATGGTAGGCCCACTAGATGGGGCTGCCATAGGTCAAACGGATATCAACTGCGTTTTTTAAAATAGAAACCCCCATTTTTATTACACATTCGTGTAATACATAAAGAAATATTAATGTTTTAGTTGGACCACTTTTTTCGCTTTGTGACAGATGGAGCTGTAATAGTCACAAATGTTTAAGTACGTGGTATCACGTAACATTCCGCCAGTGCGGACGGTATTTGCTTCTTGATACATTACCCGTGTTAAAATGGACCGTATACCAACTGCGGAAAAGGACGAAAGCGTTTTGCTGTATGGCTTTTGTGATCAAAATGCCCAACGGGCGTGTGCTATGTATGCTGTTCGCTATCCCGGACGACATCATCCAAGTGCCCGGACCGTTCGCCAGATAGTTACGTTATTTAAGGAAACAGGAAGTGTTCAGCCACATGTGGAACGTCAACCACGACGTGCAACAAATGATGATGCCCAAGTAGGTGTTTTAGCTGCTGTCGCGGCTAATCCGCACATCAGTAGCTGACAAATTGCGCGAGAATCTGGAATCTCAAATACGTCGGTGTTGAAAATGCTATATCAACATCGGTTACACCCGTACCCTATTTCTATGCACCACGAATTGCATGGCGATGACTTTGAACGTCGTGTGTAGTTCTGCCACTGGACACATGCGAAATTATGGGACGATGACAGATTTTTTTGCGCGCGTTCTATTTAGCGACGAAGCGTCATTCACCAACAGCGGTAACATAAACCGGCATAAAATGCACTATGGGCAACGGAATATCCACGATGACTGCGACAAGTGGAACATCTGCGAACTTGGCTGATTAATGTATGGTGCGGTATTATGGGAGGAAGGATAATTGGTTCCCATTTTATCGACGGCAATCTAAATGGTGCAAATATATGCTGATTTCCTACCTAATGCTCTACCGATGTTACTACAAGATGTTTCACTGCATGACAGAACAGATATGTACTTCCAACATGATGGATGTCCAGCACATAGCTCGCGTGCGGTTTGAAGTGGTATTGAACAGCATATTTTATGACAGGTGAATTGGTCTTTCAAGCACCACACCATGGCCCGCACGTCCACGGATTTATTTTTATGGGGAAAGCTGAAGGATATTTGCTATCGTGAACCACCGACAACGCCTGACAACATGTGTCAGCGCATTGTCTATGCATGTGCGAACATTACGGAAGGCGAACTACTCGCTGTTCAGAGGAATATCGTTACACGTATTGACAAATGCATTTGAGCATTCATTGCATTAATGTGGTATTTATAGGTGATCAGCATGAGTTCTCGGAAATGATAAGTTCACAGAGGTACAGGTATCACACTGGAACAACCGACATAAGATGTTCAAACATACCTACGTTCTGCATTTTAATTTAAAAAAAAAAAACCTACCTGTTACCAACTGTTAGGCTAAAATTGTGAGCCATATGTTTGTGACTGTTACAGTGCCATCTATCATAAAGCGAAAAAAGTGGTCCAACTAAAACATTCATATTTCTTTACGTACTACATGAATATGTACTAAAAATGGGGATACTATTTGAAATAACGCAGTTGATATCCGTTTGACCTGTGGCAGCGGACCAACCATTGCGCCATCTCCTTTCCACCTTCAAGCTAGACAACTTTCGTTTTTTGTAGTTTTTTCGTTTGACTTTTATTTCGTGAGATATTTGGCCCGGTCACCATCAGTGGACCACCCTGTATGGTTTCATGATTCACTGTTACACAAGCTCGCCTGACAAAAAATTAGTCATCCCTAGAGAAATCATTACGGGCATCATTTACAACCGTTTAATTGCGCCCACCCCTGCTCCTGCTAACTGCCCAGGCAGGTTAGGAAATGAGCCTAAAATGCTGTGCAAGTACGTCGCATCCAGGTTACGCCACAACTCCGCCAAATTTCGTGGATGCTGACGTCGACATTTTACTTGCTGCTCCATCACGTCCCACAGATTTGCTATAGCGTTCAAACCAGGCCAGTCAATAAGTAATAAAATTGGGGAGTGTTCGGAAACGTAGAATGAACACTTTCACGACAGGATGACATAACTGCAGGTAAGCTTTTCAGGATGTGAGGTTGTGGTCCAAGAAACTCTTCTGTTCGTGACGTTTCGTCCAGGACTGCGCCACACATCCTCAGCGGCGCTCCTCCGCTAAATCCTCCCGACTGACCAGTCACTCGTCCGAGAGCGACTTATATACACTCCTGGAAATGGAAAAAAGAACACATTGACACCGGTGTGTCAGACCCACCATACTTGCTCCGGAAACTGCGAGAGGGCTGTACAAGCAATGATCACACGCACGGCACAGCGGACACACCAGGAACCGCGGTGTTGGCCGTCGAATGGCGCTAGCTGCGCAGCATTTGTGCACCGCCGCCGTCAGTGTCAGCCAGTTTGCCGTGGCATACGGAGCTCCATCGCAGTCTTTAACACTGGTAGCATGCCGCGACAGCGTGGACGTGAACCGTATGTGCAGGTGACGGACTTTGAGCGAGGGCGTTTAGTGGGCATGCGGGAGGACGGGTGGACGTACCACCGAATTGCTCAACACGTGGGCCGTGAGGTCTCCACAGTACATCGATGTTGTCGGCAGTGGTCGGCGGAAGGTGCACGTGTTCGTCGACCTGGGACCGGACCGCAGCGACGCACGGATGCACGCCAAGACCGTAGGATCCTACGCAGTGCCGTAGGGGACCGCACCGCCACTTCCCAGCAAATTAGGGACACTGTTGCTCCTGGGGTATCGGCGAGGACCATTCGCAACCGTCTCCATGAAGCTGGGCTACGGTCCCGCACACCGTTAGGCTGTCTTCCGCTCACGACCCAACATCGTGCAGCCCGCCTCCAGTGGTGTCGCGACAGGCGTGAATGGAGGGACGAATGGAGACGTGTCGTCTTCAGCGATGAGAGTCGCTTCTGCCTTGGTGCCAATGATGGTCGTATGCGTGTTTGGCGCGGTGCAGGTGAGCGCCACAATCAGGACTGCATACGACCGAGGCACACAGGGCCAACACCCGGCATCATGGTATGGGGACCGATCTCCTACACTGGCCGTACACCTCTGGTGATCGTCGAGATGACACTGAATAGTGCACGGTACATCCAAACCGTCATCGAACCCATCGTTCTACCATTCCTAGACCGGCAAGGGAACTTGCTGTTCCAACAGGACAAAGCACGTCCGCATGTATCCCGTGCCACCCAACGTGCTCTAGAAGGTGTAAGTCAACTACCCTGGCCAGCAAGATCTCCGGATCTGTCCCCCATTGAGCATGTTTGGGACTGGATGAAGCGTCGTCTTACGCGGTCTGCACGTCCAGCACGAACGCTGGTCCAACTGAGGAGCCAGGTGGAAATGGCATGGCAAGCCGTTCCACAGGACTACATCCAGCATCTCTACGATCGTCTCCATGGGAGAATAGCAGCCTGCATTGCTGCGAAAGGTGGATATACACTGTACTAGTGCCGACATTGTGCGTGCTCTGTTGCCTGTGTCTATGTGCGTGTGGTTCTGTCAGTGTGATCATGTGATGTATCTGACCCCAGGAATGTATCAATAAAGTTTCCACTTCCTGGGACAATGAATTCACGGTGTTGTTATTTCAATTTCCAGGAGTGTACTACAGCAAAGGGAGCGTGGACGAAGTAACACGTGATGACCAGAGATAATCCTTGTCAAAGATAAAACTTAACTATCGATTGTCGTCTTGTCATGGATAATATTGTCTAACGATTCTGGAGAAAAAACCGCTACTCGGGGAAAGCGGTAAAGAGAATTTTGCAAACAAGGAACAGAAGACAGAAGGACAAGGCTGAACCACTACGACGGAAAAATACATTTTCTCTCCCTTTTATTATAAAAGTAATGCATCAGATCGGTAAGATCTTACAGAAACATGACATCACACCGGTCTTTAGACCAACAAATAAAATAAGTCAAGTATCCTTTAATAAGGACTTTGTCTTTATGAAACAGATGTAAGGATGGTCATTATAGACAGAAACAGGTAACCGTTTAACACAAAGTTTGTGACCACAGACGTAAATTAAAGGAAACTTATTGTATGTACGGGTCACTGATTTACTCGCGACAATGTCGCAGCTTGTGAACATAAGTCAAGTACTTCGATCTGTGAAGAATAAACGCCCTCCTCTGTTGACTTGTTGTGTATACGAAATTCCGTGCACGTGTGGTAAAGTTTATATTGGGACTACAAGCAGGAGCTTAAATACACGGCTAAAGGAGCACAAAAGTCTCTGCCCACGAGGAAAAATAGAGAAATCAGCTGTAGCAGAGCATGCTCTTCATTCAGGACACCACGAAGTGAAGTTTTCTGAAACTGAAATATTATCTAGAACGTCAAATCATTATCTACGGCTATGTAGAGAATCCATTGAAATTTGTAAGCATCAGGATAATCTTAATAGAAAAGAGGAGGCAATGAAACATAGCGACATATGGACAGTAGGTCTCCAGAATCGCTAGACATTTTTATCTTTAACGACAATCGATAGTTAAGTTTTGTCTTTCACAAGAATTATCTCTGCTCATTACGTGTTACTTAGACCACGCTCCATTTCCGACAGTATACGTGTCGCTCTCGGACGTCCGACCAGTCAGTCGGCAAGACTCAGCGGAGGAGAGCTGAGGGTGTGCAGCGCAGTCCTGGACGAAACGTCAGGAACAGAAGAGTTCCTTGCACCACGATCTCACATCCAGAAAGCTTTACCAGCAGCAGTGTTCGGAAAGCCAGACGAATATTCCTCATGGCCGATGAACTCTCCTGTAGCCGACTTAAAAAAATATGGGTATCAAAAATATACTCATCGTACAGATGTTGACTGAAAGGCAACACCATGTCATTCTGAATGTTTAAATAAACATACTGGCTCACGTCAGTGAGCGGACTCAATTCATGACAAGAAAAACAGACCTAAAACATCATAGACCCACTCGCGGCTTCATCCTGACATGGTACACGTTCAGGAAAAAAATGAATCATTTGGCCTTTAGTGCATTCGAAGACGTGCGTTATTTCAATGCAGGCAAAAATGTGATTCCGTCGGATCATATTACGTTACACCAGTCATCTAATGTCACCGTTCGATGATTTCTAGCTCACTGTTGACACTCCGCTCTACGTGCCTAGGTGAGCAATGACCTCTTCCGAGGTTATCAAGGTCCCTTCGCTACGTTATCACGCTTACAGATGGATATGCAACCTCAGTTACTGCCTGCAGTAATCCCTGTCGGCTTTGGCAGTTACTTTGATTCGCATATTGTGAAATGCGTCTCCGATCTGTCTGTCAGGACCTTTTTCCGACCACAATTTTGACACAGCGTTTCGGAGCCGAGCGTCTTACACTGCAGTTAGCAGACACGCTGAACAGCCCGCCACCAAACACCACCAAATCCAGCAGTGTCACACTCAGGATGACCATGTTCACGGCCTAACAGAAATGCTGAACTTTTCCACCCTCCCACGTCCGTACACTCACTAATGTTTAAGTACTGTGTCCGTTTGAAACGTAAATGTCTTACTAATTGCTACCACCTTATACTCACGTGTAGTCACTGTCCGCTGTACGTTGTGCACTGTGCCTTGTGAACTGTGCACTGCTGAGCATGTGGCTCGATCGTTTTCGCCATCTGTAAAGTCTTAACGAGTCTTCTATTTGTGCACGTTGGGCTGACTAGGCTTCTGTGTGGTGAGCTTACATACAGTTAGTAAGGTTGGGTTGTTTTTGGGGGAGGAGACCAGACAGAGAGGTCATCGGTCTTATCGGGTTAGGGAAGGATGGGGAAGGAAGGGGGCCTTGCCATTTCAAAGGAACCATCCCAGGATTTGCCTGGAGCGATTTAGAGAAATCACGGAAAACCTAAACCAGGATGGCCGGACGGGGGGTTGAACCGTCGTCCTCCCGAATGCGAGTCCAGTACAGTTAGTAGCTTCCTGTACCCTGCACCAATGCAACGTGCTATAAAAGCGCTTCACAAACCAGACACTGAAACACTGAGTCAGTGTAATCTATAATGACCCTATCGTCCCATTTTCCTAAACTCAGATATGGTCTTCTTTTTACATTAGTTTTTCGAGAGTCTGGTCACGACTGTGATTTAGAATGACGCTCTTATGGCCTTATCCGTCTTATAATTGCAAAATCAAACAAAATTATTTGCGCTTTGAGTGTTACATTGAAATACAGTGCACTGTTTGGCTAATCTTGGCCGTATCCGTAGCCTATTAAAATTTAGTGTGTCCTCCAACTCGGTCAGCATCATTTAGTAGGCAAACCATTGAGTCATTCTACCTAGCAACAAAGTATTCGAAGCACTTCACAGCTCTTCATGATTTCCCTTTTTCAACAAACTTAGTGTCTGCATCCACAACTGATACAGGAATCTGACTAAACTCCCTTGGGAAATCCCTCCTAAAACTTAAAACTTCTGTTTGCTATATAATGTAGGAGCACCACCATTTAAAATGGGAAAGGTTTGCTGCAGTGTAAAATTTCTGAGCACAGAAGTTACAGCCAGGCATGGACCTGTTGATAGTAAATTACGCTACCAGTGGTTGTGAAGCAGAATGGAGGCCACAGGGCCATAGATCCACTGAAAAGAGTAAATGCAGAGGTTTGCGTGGTGCAGGTTACAGCAAAAGGGTCCACTTGCCCAACCCAGGTCTTATAAGTACATTACTCCGAGCGGTGCGTTAGCGAAATGGAGGCGTACTGCTATTTGAAAATAGGCGCTGGTTCACTAGCAAGGCATCCAAGTATGACAGCTCTATTGGATGGCGGGGTCTGTCACACCATCCACTACACGCAGCAACAGATGGGGCGCCAGCGTTCCAGTCCATGGCAGGTCGCTGGTTCGACTCTCTGAGGCCAACGAGGGGTCCGCATCCAGCCAGCGGTGGGCCACGCCATGGCTCACTACTGTGGGCAGACTTGTTGGCTCCAAACACGCCCCGGAGGTATCCTGAGGCGAGGGCAGCACATTCGGATGCCGGATCTTGGGCGCTTGTCGTCGCCACAATCTTTGCCATGCTGGCGAGGAAGCACACCACAGCTGCCTTGCAGCTCCCAACGGTCGGCGATAAGGCGGCAGGGATGGATATTGCCGAGTTGGCTGCTGACACAACTTGACGTCGTCGGCCATGCGGTTCTAGGCGCTACAGTCTGGAACTGAGCGACCGCTATGGTCGCAGGTTCGAATCCAGCCTCAGGCATGGATGTGTGTGATGTCCTTAGGTTTGTTAGGTTTAAGTAGTTCTAAGCTCTAGGCGACTGATGACCTCAGAAGTTAAGTCGCATAGTGCTCAGAGCCATTTGAACCATCTGACGTCGTCACAAATCTGCACCCTTTCGAGGCTGTCACACAAGGGTGTTGCACGGGTCACTGAGGCAGCCATTCCACGCCAAGCCGTTGCACAGTCAGTAACGTGGTGTCGTCAACATTGTGGGATCCTGCGATGCAGACCGAGAGGAATGGTGCCACTGTAGCTGGAAATAATGAATCGGTTGGGAAGCTCGGACGAGCTTTAATATGGCGCATCCGGACAGTTTCCATCGTCATCCAATATTCCTCTACAATACGGTCGCCACAGCCTGAAGGAACGAGTTCTGAAAGTTAAATCTGTTCACTCAATTTGGAACAGTTATTCCAGCTGGTTTTTATTAAGGCTAAAACTTGCTTTTGAGAACCAGGATGAAACTGCCAGATATTTATAGGTTTCCATTTAGTACTGTGTCTTCTAAAAAATTTTGAAGTAAATACTTGTCACTTGAAAGACGGTGATATACTCTTGAAGAAAATGGCTTCATGCAACTAAATCTCAGTCACGCTTTGTAGCAAAGAAACCCACAAAGATGTCTAATACTGTGGCTCTTTAAATCTGAGAAAACACCATAATACTCTAACTACTTAAATTTAAGTAAACAGAGGTGTTACAGGTATCATTTTCAAACTGGAATGTAGGGGTTAAGAAAGATAATATAGATTCTGTTATCAAAGAGCAACACTATTAAGTATTGTAATGGAACCTCCTCCTCTATCATTACATTTCCTCGAAAGTAGTAGTCGATACCAGTACCATTTTTCGAATTTTGTGCAGGTCAACATTATCTCAGCTGCTCTTCTGAAATCTTTCATATAATTATACACACAATATGTAACATTTCAATCTAAAATTTATGAAAATGAATTACTTTATTTTCGATGTTATAATCGATAAATTCTAGTTAAGAATGTACAGTTAAAATTATTTTTCTAGAAATATTTTAAATTACTAATTATTCCTCACACTTAAAATTTCTGTATTAATTATGCAATCTAGTACTGTTTATTGTGTGTATTTCTGGATTCATTTATGAAATTATAATCAAAATTAGTAGAAATTCATTTGTCAAGAAAAATTGCAAACCTTCTGGAATACTGTTACTACCGCAGAGTGAAGAAGTGGCAAAAATGCCTCTGATGTGATCGGGAGTATTTTTGTATTTTCGGCGAACGATGTAATTTCGGCTCTCTTAATGTGAAAATTCAAAAAACTATATGATACACTACAACGTGGGAACGTATATTAACGTAACAAAAAATTTTCTGCAACAACAATCTTCAAATTGATTTAGGTCAATTCAGCCTTGAGGACCTCCAATGTGAGAATTTCACCTTCAAGAATTAGACCACTAGAGAATTTGAACTGGAGACACCTCTACAATAAATGCAAAGTAAACTAGAAAGTGTGCTATAACCTTCGCTCCTCTCAAATTTTGCGTAAAAGACTTTGCTTATTGCGTACAATAGCTGAAATTAGGGAGGAGGGGGGAGGGGGAATTACAGTGTAAATGAATGTGTTGAACAGAACGCACTTGATCGCAGAACTAGTTGAATTAAGTCTGGCATTGCTGTACATGAATGACAATAGAAAACCTTGTAGCTAGCCTTAATAGCTGCATTTCAGTTGATGACGTGGTGCCATAAACACTTCCGCAAATTTTTCACGTTCCCGGTTAAACATCGTGACAAAAGGAGTCGATAAAGACGACAATATTCGGCATACCTTAAACAATATTGTGCAACTACGCGTACCAATAAATGAGTCCGGTAATTCTCCCAACAACGCCTCGTAAGTATCAGAGTTGACTGTTTCACACAGAAGTATTAATAAACGTCTTCCTCCAATACTGTGAGCAAATGTTAAGACAAAGAATAAAATCTTGTGGAGCCCACAATTAAACGTATAGTTCAGTGTCACTTCTGCCTTGCTCAGTCTGAATGCGGTAAGGCTTTTACAGTGTGAAAAGTGCCATATGTTACCGCCATCTCGACGAGGGCAAAAGTTGGGCCTTCTTAAAGCCAAATGGCGTCTTTCTTAGCACGATTTAAACTTCTTTCTATGATAATTAATACAAAGGATAACGATGAACTCGGATCATAAATACACTCCTGGAAATTGAAATAAGAACACCGTGAATTCATTGTGCCAGGAAGGGGAAACTTAATTGACACATTCCTGGGGTCAGATACATCACATGATCACACTGACAGAACCACAGGCACATAGACACAGGCAACAGAGCATGCACAATGTGGGCACTAGTACAGTGTATATCCACTTTTCGCAGCAATGCAGACTGCTATTCTCCCATGGAGACGATCGTAGAGATGCTGGATGTAGTCCTGTGGATCGGCTTGCCATGCCATTTCCACCTGGCTCCTCAGTTGGACCAGCGTTCGTGCTGGACGTGCAGACCGCGTGAGACGACGCTTCATCCAGTCCCAAACATGCTCAATGGGGGACAGATCCGGAGATCTTGCTGGCCAGGGTAGTTGACTTACACCTTCTAGAGCACGTTGGGTGGCACGGCATACATGCGGACGTGCATTGTCCTGTTGGAACAGCAAGTTCCCTTGCCGGTCTAGAAATGGTAGAACGATGGGTTCGATGACGGTTTGGATGTACCGTGCACTATTCAGTGTCCCCTCGACGATCACCAGAGGTGTACGGCCAGTGTAGGAGATCGCTCCCCACACCATGATGCCGGGTGTTGGCCCAGTGTGCCTCGGTCGTATGCAGTCCTGATTGTGGCGCTCACCTGCACGGCGCCAAACACGCATACGACCATCATTGGCACCAAGGCAGAAGCGACTCTCATCGCTGAAGACGACACGTCTCCATTCGTCCCTCCATTTACGCCTGTCGCGACACCACTGGAGGCGGGCTGCACGATGTTGAGGCGTGAGCGGAAGACGGCCTAACGGTGTGCGGGACCGTAGCCCAGCTTCATGGAGACGGTTGCGAATGGTCCTCGCCGATACCCCAGGAGCAACAGTGTCCCTAATTTGCTGGAAAGTGGCGGTGCGGTCCCCTACGGCACTGCGTAGGATCCTACGGTCTTGGCGTGTATCCGTGCGTCGCTGCGGTCCGGTCCCAGGTCGACGGGCACGTGCACCTTCCGCCGACCACTGCCGACAACATCGATGTACTGTGGAGACCTCACGCCCCACGTGTTGAGCAATTCGACGGTACGTCCACCCGGCCTCCCGCATGCCCACTATACGCCCTCGCTCAAAGTCCGTCAACTGCACATACGGTTCACGTCCACGCTGTCGCGGCATGCTACCAGTGTTAAAGACAGAGATGGAGCTCCGTAGGCCACGGCAAACTGGCTGACACTGACGGCGGCGGTGCACAAATGCTGCGCAGCTAGCGCCATTCGACGGCCAACACCGCGGTCCCTGGTGTGTCCGCTGTGCCGTGCGTGTGATCATTGCTTGTACAGCCCTCTCGCAGTGTCCGGAGCAAGTATGGTGGGTCTGACACACCGGTGTCAATGTGTTCTTTTTTCCATTTCCAGGAGTGTAAGTTATTTGATTTGACTTCTTAATTCTAGAACAATAATTTACCCATACATTTATCATTGTAATAAAACCGTTACACAAATTACTAAATAAGCACTTGAAATTTCGCCAACACTCCACGCCCGCGGACATTATCACTCTCCGTTAAAAGTTTAATGCAAATTTTCTCTACCGAATGTGAGGGTTCAGAGCAACAGCATTCAAATCACCTTTCTGGTCGTCCTGTTCATGTTTTCCTAGATATTCTACATTACGCAATACAAATTCACATGACCGATTTAATTTTCTAATCTAGTACATGTACGATAGTGTTTGGTCTTCAATTACTCTTGCGTTCATGGGACATTAAAGTCTAAACCAGCCTCCTTCTTTCGAAGATTCGAACTTTTCTATCGACTGTTCCCATACTTCGGTTCAAACCTCATCCGTCAATGCCGTCGATTTCCTATGGTGCAGTGAATATCGCAGGTGAATGTATGAATACACGTTGATATATTTTAAAAGTACGGTCAAATGGCAGTGTGGTGTCCATATTGATACCGTGCTTCCTCTAGAAGTACGAAGGTAGTAGTTCACGTACTACTAGGTTTTCGCGGTCTTTGAGAAAATGGTATAGGTTCTTCGTTTGGATCCATCTTTTGTGAGTTGAGGAGAAATTTTACACACTAATGAAGATTTTGTTAAACAATAGCACTTCTAGTGTGGGTTTACTGCACAAGGGCCTAGTTCTCCTACCAAACTGCAAATATTCGAGCAAGTGTGACCGAAGGTCCAGCCACTACTCTCTTACTAATTCGCTCCTGTAATCTCCCCTTCCCAGTTTCACATACAGATCGAAATTTATTTCTCCTTAGTTATTGGGCAAGGCACCATGATGTTGAATCGCGTAGACTACCTTGTACAATACATGTACATGTAGTACAACCCTTTAATACTCATAATTATATGTTGCTTACAGTAAAAGCAATCCTTGCTTAAAACTTGCATATTCACTGCTTTCTTTTATTGTGATCGTTGTTGTTGTTGTTGTTGCTGCTGTTGTTGCCTTCAGTTCGAGAAAAAGTTTGATGCAACTAATCACGATATTCTGCTTTGTGGAAGTCTCTTCATATCTGAATAGGTACTGTAAAACCACATCAATCTGAAACTGTTGACTACACTAGTCTCTTGGTTTTCCTCTGCAATTTTTACTCCCCTCCCCTCCACCCAGCCCGAACACTCACACTTCTCTCAAATACTAAACTAACGATTCCTTGACCTCTCAGAAAGATTCATATCAACCGATCATTTCTTTTTAGTCGAGTTGTGCCATACGTTTCTTTCTTCTTCTGTATGATTCAGTACTTTCCCATTAGTTACGCGAACTACCCATCTAATCTTCAATATTCTCCTCTAGCATCACATTTCCAAAGGTTCTGTTCTTGACTTGTCTGAACTAAATTTGTCCATGTTTCGGTTCGGTGCAAGGCTACACGTTTGAAAAATGCCTTCAGAAAAGGTTTCCTAACATCTTAATCCTAGTAATACCATTTTCCATTACGTGCATTACCAAAGTGAGGGTGAGGTGGGGGTAGTTCTTATTGTACTCCCATCAGAACAAAGTTCAAAGAAAAACAAATAAAATTCATTAAGTGTTGTTGACATACATTACTTACTTTCTGAAGAGTTGTTGATGTGTAATATTTTTAGCTGACTCTTAGCAGTATCAACGAACTTTGAACATCGTGTACTGGTGACTGAGGGGAGGGGGGGGGGAGGGGGATAAGCGAGGATTTAATTTCGGTAATTGCTGAGATACTAATGCTTAACTAACCTCCTGAACCTCGAACTAGCGAATTTGGCAATAATTGGGAAAAGAGACAAGTAACACTAACGCTCAAATTTTTGGGCTAAATATAACTGAAAAATTTAAAACAATTAAGGAATCTGGCGGAAAAGTTTATTAAAACTATAAATCCATTTTTCAGAATTTTTAAAAATGTTGTTGTTGTTGTTGTTGTGGTCTTCAGTCCTGAGACTGGTTTGATGCAGCTCTCCATGCTACTCTATCCTATGCAAGCTTCTTCATCTCCCAGTACCTACTGCAACCTACATCCTTCTGAATCTGCTTAGTGTACTCATCTCTCGGTCTCCCTCTACGATATTTACCCTCCACACTGCCCTCCAATGCTAAATTTGTGATCCCTTGATGCCTCAAAACATGTCCTACCAACCGATCCCTTCTTCTAGTCAAGTTGTGCCACAAACTTCTCTTCTCCCCAATCCTATTCAATACCTCCTCATTAGTTACGTGATCTATCCACCTTATCTTCAGTATTCTTCTGTAGCACCACATTTCGAAAGCTTCTATTCTCTTCTTGTCCAAACTAGTTATCGTCCATGTTTCACTTCCATACATGGCTACACTCCAAACAAATATTTTCAGAAATGACTTCCTGACACTTAAATCTATATTCGATGTTAACAAATTTCTCTTCTTCAGAAACGCTTTCCTTGCCATTGCCAGTCTACATTTTATATCCTCTCTACTTCGACCATCATCAGTTATTTTACTTCCTAAATAGCAAAACTCCTTTACTACTTTAAGTGTCTCATTTCCTAATCTAATTCCCTCAGCATCACCCGATTTAATAGGACTACATTCCATTATCCTCGTTTTGCTTTTGTTGATGTTCATCTTATATCCTCCTTTCAAGACACTGTCCATTCCGTTCAACTGCTCTTCCAAGTCCTTTGCCGTCTCTGACAGAATTACAATGTCATCGGCGAACCTCAAAGTTTTTACTACGTCTCCATGAATTTTAATACCTACTCCAAATTTTTCTTTTGTTTCCTTTACTGCTTGCTCAATATACAGATTGAATAACATCGGGGAGAGGCTACAACCCTGTCTCACTCCTTTCCCAACCACTGCTTCCCTTTCATGCCCCTCTACTCTTATGACTGCCATCTGGTTTCTGTACAAATTGTAAATAGCCTTTCGCTCCCTGTATTTTACCCCTGCCACCTTAAGAATTTGAAAAAGAGTATTCCAGTCAACATTGTCAAAAGCTTTCTCTAAGTCTACAAATGCTAGGAACGTAGGTTTGCCTTTTCTTAATCTAGCTTCTAAGATAACTCGTAAGGTCAGTATTGCCTCACGTGTTCCAACATTTCGACGGAATCCAAACTGATCCTCCCCGAGGTCTGCGTCTACCAGTTTTTCCATTCGTCTGTAAAGAATTCGCGTTAGTATTTTGCAGCTGTGACTTATTAAACTGATAGTTCGGTAATTTTCACATCTGTCAGCACCTGCTTTCTTTGGGATTGGAATTATTATATTCTTCTTGAAGTCTGAGGGTATTTCGCCTGTCTCATACATCTTGCTCACCAGCTGGTAGAGTTTTGTCAGGACTGGCTCTCCCAAGGCCGTCAGTAGTTCTAATGGAATGTTGTCTACTCCGGGGGCCTTGTTTCGACTCAGGTCTTTCAGTGCTCTGTCAAACTCTTCACGCAGTATCGTATCACCCATTTCGTCTTCATCTCTTCCATTTCCATAATATTGTCCTCAAGTACATCACCCTTGTATAAAGCTTCTATATACTCCTGCCACCTTTCTGCCTTCCCTTCTTTGCTTAGAACTGGGCTGCCATCTGAGCTCTTGATATTCATACACGTGGTTCTCTTCTCTCCAAAGGTCTCTCTAATTTTCCTGTAGGCAGTATCTATCTTACCCCTAGTGAGATAAGCCTCTACATCCTTACATTTGTCCTCTAGCCATCCCTGTTTAGCCATTTTGCACTTCCTGTCGATCTCATTTTTGAGACGTTTGTATTCCTTTTTGCCTGCTTCATTTACTGCATTATTATATTTTCTCCTTTCATCAATTAAATTCAATATTTCTTCTGTTACCCAAGGATTTCTAGCAGCCCTCGTCTTTTTACCTACTTTATCCTCTGCTGCCTTCACTACTTCATCCCTCAGAGCTACCCATTCTTCTTCTACTGTATTTCTTTCCCCTATTCCTGTCAATTGTTCCCTTATGCTCTCCCTGAAACTCTGTACAACCTCTGGTTCTTTCAGTTTATCCAGGTCCCATCTCCCTAAATTCTCACCTTTTTGCACTTTCTTCAGTTTTAATCCACAGGTCATAACCAATAGATTGTGGTCAGAGTCCACATCTGCCCCTGGAAATGTCTTACAACTTAAAACCTGGTTCCTAAATCTCTGTCTTACCATTATATAATCTATCTGATACCTTTTAGTATCTCCAGGGTTCTTCCACGTATACAACCTTCTTTCATGATTCTTAAACCAAGTGTTACCTATGACTAAGTTGTGCTCTGTACAAAATTCTACTAGGCGGCTTCCTCTTTCATTTCTTAGCCCCAATCCATATTCACCTACTATGTTTCCTTCTCTCCCTTTTCCTACACTCGAATTCCAGTCACCCATTACTATTAAATTTTCGTCTCCCTTCACTATCTGAATAATTTCTTTTATTTCATTATACATTTCTTCAATTTCTTCGTCATCTGCAGAGCTAGTTGGCATATAAACTTGTACTACTGTAGTAGGTGTGGGCTTCGTATCTATCTTGGCCACAATAATGCGTTCACTATGCTGTTTGTAGTAGCTTACCCTTATTCCTATTTTCCTATTCATTATTAAACCTACTCCTGCATTACCCCTATTTGATTTTGTGTTTATAACCCTGTAATCACCTGACCAGAAGTCTTGTTCCTCCTGCCACCGAACTTCACTAATTCCCACTATATCTAACTTTAACCTATCCATTTTCCTTTTTAAATTTTCTAACCTACCTGCCCGATTAAGGGATCTGACATTCCACGCTCCGATCCGTAGAACGCCAGTTTTCTTTCTCCTGATAACGACATCCTCCTGAGTAGTCCCCGCCCGGAGATCCGAATGGGGGACTATTTTACCTCCGGAATATTTTACCCAAGAGGATGCCATCATCATTTAATCATACAGTAAAGCTGCATGTCCTCGGGAAAAATTACGGCTGTAGTTCCCCCTCCGTTGTGGTTGCACCTACGGTACGGCCATCTGTATCGCTGAGGCACGCAAGCCTCCCCACCAACGGCAAGGTCCATGGTTCATGGAAAATAAAATAACTATTTTCTATAGGTAGGTACAAAGCACCTTCCACACACAACCCCCCCCCCCCCCCCCCACACCCCAGTCCTTTGGTATTGAGACTTATTTTACATTCGATGTTAACAAATATCTTCTTTTAAGAAAAATATTTTCTTGCCATTGCCGTTACTCATTTTCACGCAATTTGGGTGAATAGATCCTGAGAAATCAGTACCTAGAACAACCACATCTGCTTCGGTTATCATCAGTTATTTTACCGCAAAAAATGCAAAACTCATCTACTGCTTCTAGCGTCTCATTTCCTAATCTAGTTTCCTCAGCTTCGCTAGATTCATTCGACTACTCTCTGTAATGTTCGTGTGACATCGTCCTCTCAAGACACTATCCATTCCGCTCAACTGCACTTGCAAAGTATTTTTATTGTCTATGACAGAATTACAATGTCATCGGCATACCTCATAGTTCTTATTTCTCTCCATATTTTTTTGGCTTCCATTACTGCTTGCTCAGTGCCCAGATTGAATAACATGGTGGATGGACTACAACCCTGTCTCACCCCCTTCTCAACCATTGCTTAATTTTTATGTCCTTCGACTCTTGTATGTACTTTCTGGTTTCTGTACGAGTAGTATATAAGCTTTCGCTTCCTGTATTCTACCGATATTGCCTTCAGGGCCTTGCCGTTGTAAGCTGACATAATGCTGCTTAGGCAGAGTTGCTCTACAGAAATATCCATACTGGAGCTCACCTTCCCGAGAGATGCTTCTTCGTCATGCTGTCGCGCTTCAAAAAACTGGAACTTTCAGCGCATGGCAATGGAACCGTCGCAGAACAAGCACAGACGAAGCCGCCGAAGTTACTTTGCTTGCTTTTGTTGTAATGAACCAACAAATGAACACAGAACAGCATCAGCGTGAGATTTGCACCACTACAACAATTGTACATCGCGTTCTAGCACTCCACAGATCCATCCTGATTGTAAATGAGAAAACATTATTTTAATTACTTCTCTGCTTTCTTAATACACTGCTGGGCATTAAAATTGCTACACCACGAATATGACATGCTACAGATTTGAAATTTGACCGACAGGAAGAAGATGCTGTGATATGATTAGCTTTTCAGAGAATTCACACAAGGTTGGCGCCCGTGGCGACACCTACAACATGCTGAGATGAGGAAAGTTCCCAACTGATTTCTCAAACACAAACAGAAGTTCACCGGCCTTGTCTGGTGGAAACGTTGTTGTGATGCCTCGTGTAAGGAGAAAAAATGCGTACCATCACGTTTCCAACGTTGATAAAGGTCGGATTATAGTCTATATCGATTGCGGTTTATCGTATCGCGACATTGCTGCTCGTGTTGGTCCAGATCCAATGACTGTTAGCAGAACATGGAATCGGTGGGTTCAGGAGGGTAATACGGAACGCCGTGCTGGATCCCAATGCCCTCGTATCAATAGCAGTTGAATTGACAGGCATCTTATCCGCATGGCTGTAACGGATCGTGCAGCCACGTCTCGATCTCTGAGTGAACAGATGAGGACGTTTGCTAGACGACAACCAAGTGCACGAACAGTTCGACGATATTTGTATAAGCATGGACTATCAGTTCGGAGACCATAGCTGCGGTTACCCTTCACGCTGCATAACAGAAAGGAGCGCCTGTGATGGTGTACTAATCGACGAACGTGGGTGTAGAAATGACAAACGGTCATTTTTTCCGATGAATCCAGGTTCTGTTTTCAGCACCATGATGGTCGCATCCTTGTTTAGCGACATCGCAGTGAAGGCACATTGGAAGCGTGTATTCGTCATCTCCATACTGGTGTATTACCTGGGGTGATGGTATGGGGTGCCATTGGTTACACGTCTCGGTCACCTCTTGTTCGCATTGACGGCACTTTGAATAGTGGACGTTACATTTCAGATGTGTTACGACCCGTGGCCCTACCCTTTATTCGATCCCTGCGAAACCCTACATTTCAGCAGGATAATGCTCGACCGCATGTTGCAGGTACTGTAGGGGCCTTTCTGGATACAGGAAATGTTCACATTATCCAGATCTCTCATCAGTTGAAAACGTCTAGTCACTGGCGTATTGTGACGAGCCAGTTGCTCGCCCACCATTGACCACTCTTGACGATCTGTGGTATCATGTTGAAGTTACATGGGCAGCTGTACCTGCATACGCCATTCACGCTCTGTTTGACTCAATGCCCAAGCATATCAAGGCCGTTTTTACGGCCAGAGGTGGTTGTTCTAGGTACTGATTTCTCAGGATCTATGAACCCAAATTGCGTGAAAATGTTATTACATGTCAGTTCTAGTGTAATATATTTGTCCAATGGATACCCGTTTATCATCTATATTTCTTCTTGCTGTAGCAATATTAATAGCCAGTAGTATATTATTTATAACTTCACTTCGATGGTGTACATTGGACCTCCACTAACATTCAGCTAAGAACAGTCAAGTGAATAATCCGTGTCCAATTTCCTTGTGTTTCCACTTGCCCAGTGTCAACTCCAGATAGCGGTCGAGTTAACGTTAGCGTGATTGCTTGCACTATTTTCTAGTACAGGAGAGTAGAAGCCAGTCTTGTGCTACGTTTTTCATAACGGTAATTTTATGTGAGTGGTACACTATGATACGTTTTCGTACAGGCCGTGCGGAGAGCAAGTAGAAACACGATTAAAGAGTAAAGGGCGCTTTTGAAAAAGAGACATGTTGCTGATTTATCTGCGTAGAGAACAAAGTTACAAGACAGGCAATCATGCTTGCTAATATCCACCCGCGACTTACAAAACGTTTGTAACTTAGCAGGCACGGTGGTGGGTTTATAAATGGTATTATTCAATCCTACGTGACAATCTCGGTAACTGGGAGAATGCTGTTTTATTTTCAAAACCTAAACGTAAATGTGCTTGAACCGTATCGGTAGGATGCCAGTGACCAGTTAATTGAGTGAAAGGGTGCCACTCTCCTCATTTACCAGGGGGGGCAGAATGACAACGTCCATTTCACGGTTGTGAGAGGCCACAATCCCCAATATTTCACGACCTCGTTGAAAAAGGCTCTCAAGAATAGCACTCTCAAGCTCGTTTCCTAGGCACACATTGTAATTACGCAAGCCACAATTAAGGGGACTCGCCCCTGAACGGGCTGTATTTTTAGCATTATCTTCACCCTCAGAGTGCAACTGATCTAGAAATGAGAGACAGCTCAAAATTCTTACAGACAATTATGGTCATTAGAGAAATCATTTCACAAAAAATCATTGGCATATTTATTATATTTAGTTACTGATAACAATATTTATAATATCATAAAACACGGAATACTGATTCACTGCAGTGCCATTTTCTGTGGAACCACTGGCGGCACAGCTTGGAAAATTTCAGAATACAGACATCATTCATATAAGTGTTTTACGCCTCCAATTTTCTTCCCTGATGCTGATATGTGAAAAGACAAGTAATTTATTTTAGTGCAACAAAAATATTCAAATACACTCCTGGAAATGGAAAAAAGAACACATTGACACCGGTGTGTCAGACCCACCATACTTGCTCCGGAGACTGCGAGAGGGCTGTACAAGCAATGATCACACGCACGGCACAGGGGACACACCAGGAACCGCGGTGTTGGCCGTCGAACGGCGCTAGCTGCGCAGCATTTGTGCACCGCCGCCGTCAGTGTCAGCCAGTTTGCCGTGGCATACGGAGCTCCATTGCAGTCTTTAACACTGGTAGCATGCCGCGACAGCGTGGACGTGAAACGTATGTGCAGTTGACGGACTTTGAGCGAGGGCGTATAGTGGGCGTGCGGGAGGCCGGGTGGACGTACCGCCGAATTGCTCAACACGTGGGGCGTGAGGTCTCCACAGTGCATCGATGTTGTCGCCAGTGGTCGGCGGAAGGTGCACGTGCCCGTCGACCTGGGACCGGACCGCAGCGACGCATGGATGCACGCCAAGACCGTAGGATCCTACGCAGTGCCGTAGGGGACCGCACCGCCACTTCCCAGCAAATTAGGGACACTGTTGCTCCTGCGGCATCGGCGAGGACCATTCGCAACCGTCTCCATGAAGCTGGGCTACGGTCCCGCATACCGTTAGGCTGTCTTCCGCTCACGCCCCAACATCGTGCAGCCCGCCTCCCGTGGTGTCGCGACAGGCGTGAAGGCGTGAATGGAGGGACGAATGGAGACGTGTCGTCTTCAGCGATGAGAGTCGCTTCTGCGTTGGTGCCAATGATGGTCGTATGCGTGTTTGGCGCCGTGCAGGTGAGCGCCACAATCAGGACTGCATACGACCGAGGCACACACACCCGACATCATGGTGTGGGGAGCGATCTCCTACACTGGCCGTACACTGAATAGTGCACGGTACATCCAAACCGTCATCGAACCCATCGTTCTACCATTCCTAGACCGGCAAGGGAACTTGCTGTTCCAACAGGAAAATGCACGTCCGCATGTATCCCGTGCCACCCAACGTGCTCTAGAAGGTGTAAGTCAACTACCCTGGCCAGCAAGATTTCCGGATCTGTCCCCCATTGAGCATGTTTGGGACTGGATGAAGCGTCGTCTCACGCGGTCTGCACGTCCAGCACGAACGCTGGTCCAACTGAGGCGCCAGGTGGAAATGGCATGGCAAGCCGTTCCACAGGACTACATCGAGCATCTCTACGATCGTCTCCATGGGAGAATAGCAGCCTGCATTGCTGCGAAAGGTGGATATACACTGTACTAGTTCCGACATTGTGCATGCTCTGGTGCATGTGTCTATGTGCCTGTGGTTCTGTCAGTGTGATCATGTGATGTATCTGACCCCAGGAATGTGTCAATAAAGTTTCCCCTTCCTGGGACAATGAATTCACGGTGTTCTTATTTCAATTTCCAGGAGTGTATGTAGCTCAAATGTCAGCGACATCATCACATTATGCATTTTTCAGGGAATACTAGCCAAGGAAGGTAGAGGAGGTCATTCTAAACCTCTGTACCAATTTTTGTGAGTTTAACGTCAGCCATTTAAGAGAAAAGTGTACCTGAATGAAGAAAATTAAAGTTTTCGATAAATCACAAAAGAAGATTTACTGAGTTATTATCTTACCACTATGCTCGTTTAGAACATTCCAACTTCATACACTAGTTGTACCCAGTTCCCTTATCTTCCACACGCTTTCTCATTATTCTTTTCTTTATCCTTGACTCCTTGGTAGCAGCTTCTGCAGCTGTCTCTGATTTGGTTTACCCGCCCCTTATCACGAGCAGTTAGAGCTGAACAAATACAGTTTTGGGTATTATCTCCCATACACAGCTGTTGAAGCTTTCATTTGAATTTTGAAAGTAGATTTTTAATAGCCAGATCCCTATATATAGGCCTAATTATCTCCATTATAGCAAGTGGTAAAAAATGATTTGGGGTATATTGTATGCCTGTACCATTGCTCAACCAGTACTTGCACCACGAATATTCACCTTTCGGACAGAAATAGTGCTTTGCAGTGTTGTCTGTTGACACTCTCTGAAACCATGTTGCCTCAACAGCTCGTCTCATGTTTTCTAAATCTCGTACATTTCTCCTTATTGCTAGTCCAAAATATTGAGCCAAAGAATCAATTTTACTCTTTGTAAGACGACCTGGACCACCTGTGTGTTTTCCGTCTGATAGTTTTTTTTTCCACTGCAATCCTTACATAATTTTCTCAGCCGAGCTCCATCATTCTTTTTTGTACATGCTCAACACATTCAAGTCTTTCTATCAGAGTGTCCCCATATGGTCTGTCATTATCAGCAGAAATGTATCCTTTACAGCTCTATCCCCAAGAAAGCCTACATACCTCACACCAAGACTGACCTCTGATCTCTTACAAATGTTTATAACTCCTTTCTTTTCTATGTTTCCAATAGGGCCATCAAAGTTCTTTACACACACATGGGTGCTAAAAAACTTATTTGTACAACCTGGCAGTGCTTTGTTAGATATTCATAATCTAGTTTCTTACCACTTCCAATAAATGTGACAGTTACAACCCAATTCAAAGAGGTATGACCTATCTTCTGCCAAGGTCTATCAAATGCTGTTACAGTGTCTGTATTTTCGGACAATGCTACTGCATCTTCTGCTACTCTTTTCATTGAATGTTCACTTACCCTACATAAAGCGTTATGTATTAATTTATTGTATCTGTCAAACCTCAGTGGAAGTGGAGGCTAATCCATCACTGCACAAAAAGTCTGGGCAGCTCACCTTCCACTTGCAATAAATCACATTGCGTAAGCCAGCTGAATATTTACACTGGAATGTCGAATATCAGTTATTGGCGATGTCATAGTGTCACTGTGTGTCTTACAAGAGTTACAGGCAATCACTAACCGAGTTGAAAGCCCCTTCCTTGCTGAAATGTCCTCAGAAACGTCAATAATATCTTCATAATTACTGTACTTGCATTTCACAGCACTCTTCAAAAGTCTTGACAGTATATTTAGGTTCGCAATAATATTTCCGTTGTTATTGCTGCTCACAATTTTAGTAGGTTTGTTCTTATTACATTCAGAAAGTGAAAGTTTG
Organism: Schistocerca gregaria; assembly: GCF_023897955.1. Taxonomy (NCBI): domain Eukaryota; kingdom Metazoa; phylum Arthropoda; class Insecta; order Orthoptera; family Acrididae; genus Schistocerca; species Schistocerca gregaria. The sequence continues at coordinate 924,063,010 of NC_064922.1, read as the reverse complement.
CGTCTAGAAGTACTGCCTTTTGACACAGTTTCCGCGGGCGACTTTTGAAGCAACTGATGTGTATTATTCGGTTGTGTCCATTATAATTATCCAGGCTGTTATGCCGTGGTCGGTTGATGAATTCTGTGTCGGTTCCCAAGGTTGTGTTTGGAACTGGTTGTCGCGAAACTTTCGTTCGGGGCTAAATTTCTTTCCTCTCTGCATCTGTAGCACAGGAAACATACACACAAAAGCAAAACAGCGCACAATAATTACCCACACGCATATGAAATTCCGAAATCATATATTCTCAGATCTTTGTTTACATTCGAGCCAAAGCCTTCTAGACATGCCTTTCCTTTAGTTACAGGAGTCAGTGCCTTCTAGAATACACCTGTGCTAACGATCCGTGACTAAAAACGGAAGAAAAGAATAATGCATCACGTATTCTGACGCACTTCAAACTGATGAATGGGCGTGGCCCCTGTGCAACATTACGTTCAATCTCAATTTTTGAATGAACTGAAAATTATAATGGCTATAAATAACACATTTTTGAAATCGGCATGAAATGCTCTTTTCTATAGACCAAGAAATTTTTGTTCATTTTCATGTACATGTCCGCTTAAATTGTGGTGACCTGGGAAGCAGGGTTTGATATTCACGAATAAAGAGAACAGAACTGCAGTAAACTTCAATAGAAGACAAACTGACCCTTACTTACATTTGAACAGTAGTTACAATAAGAGGGGTACTGATGGCTACAGAGGTATTTCGCACCAAATTTTTTAAGAAGACAGTGCAAGAAAGAGCAGTCTCAGGCGAAAGTGTTCCCTTACGTGCTTTGTATGATACTTCCATCAGCTTCTTTCTTTCTTTCTTTCTTGGGGTCCTTGTCATGCGAGGTCTGCCATGTTACTATTTATTTGGCAGTCTTAGTGGCAGAGGGTGGCTGGATGCCTTTCCTGCCGCCACCCTGAACTTCCCAGAACGGAATTAGCGTACCCCAGCTGTCTGCATCTAGTGGAAGACATAGAATAGTATGAGCGTTTTCAGATGTCCGCGGATCATGTATTTGAGGTGGAATGTGCGGACCAGCCCGGTATTCACCTAGAGGGATGAGGAAAACCACCTGAAAATCACATGCAGGCTGGCCGGCATACCGGCCCTCTTCGTTAATCCGCCGGGCGGATTTGATCTGTGGCTGGCGTGCCTACCCGAATCCAGGAAGCAGCGTATTAGCGCTTTCAGCTACCCTGGCAGGTACTTCCACCAGTCATATTAAATATAATTCTCCTCACAGACCAAGTACTCATTGCTAGGGAAATCTTAACTCACGTTACCAATTTATAAAACTCCAGAAATCGGTCTCAGACACTTGGTTGTTCAACTGAGTTATAAAACAGGAAAATACACTCCTGGAAATTGAAATAAGAACACCGTGAATTTATTGTTCACGGAAGGGGAAACTTTATTGACACATTCCTGGGGTCAGATACATCACATGATCGCACTGACAGAACCACAGGCACATAGACACAGGCAACAGAGCATGCACAATGTCGGCACTAGTACAGTGTATATCCACCTTTTGCAGCAATGCAGGCTGCTATTCTACCATGGAGACGATCGTAGAGATGCTGGATGTAGTCCTGTGAAACGGCTTGCCATGCCATTTCCACCTGGCGCCTCAGTTGGATCAGCGTTCGTGCTGGATGTGCACACCGCGTGAGACGACGCTTCATCCAGTCCCAAACATGCTCAATGGGGGACAGATCCGGAGATCTTGCTGGCCAGGGTAGTTGACTTACACCTTCTAGAGCACGTTGGGTGGCACGGGATACATGCGGACGTGCATTGTCCTGCTGGAATAGCAAGTTCCCTTGCCGGTCTAGGAATGGTAGAACGATGGGTTCGATGACGGTTTGGATGTACCGTGCACTATTCAGTGTCCCCTCGACGATCACCAGAGGTGTACGGCCAGTGTAGGAGATCGCTCCCCACACCATGATGCCGGGTGTTGGCCCTGTGTGCATCGGTCGTATGCAGTCCTGATTGTGGCGCTCACCTGCACGGCGCCAAACACGCATACGACCATCATTGGCATCAAGGCAGAAGCGACTCTCATCGCTGAAGACGACACGTCTCCATTCGTCCCTCCATTCACGCCTGTCGCGACACCACTGGAGGCGGGCTGCACGATGTTGGGGCGTGAGCGGAAGACGGCCTAACGGTGTGCGAGACCGTAGCCCAGCTTCATGGAGACGGTTGCGAATGGTCCTCGCCGATACCCCAGGAGCAACAGTGTCCCTAATTTGCTGGGAAGTGGCGGTGCGGTCCCCTACGGCACTGCGTAGGATCCTACGGTCTTGGCGTGCATCCGTGCGTCGCTGCGGTCCGGTCCCAGGTCGATGGGCACGTGCACCTTCCGCCGACCACTGGCGACAACATCGATGTACTGTGGAGACCTCACGCCCCACGTGTTGAGCAATTCGGCGGTACGTCCACCCGGCCTCCCGCATGCCCACTATACGCCCTCGCTCAAAGTCAGTCAACTGCACATACGGTTCACGTCCACGCTGTCGCGGCATGCTACCAGTGTTAAAGACTGCGATGGAGCTCCGTATGCCACGGCAAACTGGCTGACACTGACGGCGGCGGTGCACAAATGCTGCGCAGCTAGCGCCATTCGACGGCCAACACCGCGGTTCCTGGTTGTCCGCTGTGCCGTGCGTGTGATCATTGCTTGTACAGCCCTCTGGCAGTGTCCGGAGCAAGTATAGTGGGTCTGACACACCGGTGTCAATGTGTTCTTTTTTTCCATTTCTAGGAGTGTATTACGTATAATTTTCACTTGCATTTATTTGCAACTAAACAGACGTCTTTCAATAATGGTTGTAAATTATACATTTGCTCGTATAACAAACGTCATAAAGGATCAGGAGCCAATACTTCCGTCACGTGATATAGTCGGCTATCACGTTCTTAAACCTTGAAGACACAAACATCAGAAATCTCACAAGTGCGAAGCCGTGAGCCGAAATCATTTACCCAACATGTTGGAGACAGCATAATGACGTGTGAACGCAGTCCTGCTGCCGTTCCAACAATCGTCACAATCGGAGTTGATACTTATACACACATCCAAAGTGACTTCCTAATCGTGAGCGTTATTGCGTGATGTAATATTTGCGGGATAAGCTGTCGCTACTCAGACGTGGTTTGGGACACACTAAGCAGAGTCAGAAAAGCAGTAGTACTGCCAGAGGAGTATATTACATCTGAATTTAGCATATTTGCCGAGCTTTCATCTACGTGACCTGCCCCTTAGGCAGCCCACTAGCGACTTAATCTTCCGAGCGGGCACACATCTTAGTTGTTGCTCGCTCCATTCAAAGTACGCTTCATGGCTCTTGAGTCACAGTAGGCGTATCCGCTTTTGAAAAATGGTTCAAATGGCTCTGAGCACTATGACACTTAACTGCCGCGGTCATCAGTCCCCTAGAACTTAGAACTACTTAAACCTAACTAACCTAAGGACATCACACACATCCATGTCCGAGGCAGGATTCGAGCCGGCGACTGTAGCAGTCGCGCGGTTCCGGACTGAGCGCCTAGAACCGCGAGACCACCGCGGCCGGCTATCCGCTTTTCAATCTGAGCCCTTGAGTAATCTGTGTAGATAACAATTGAAATAAATACTTCTTAAAATGGAAGGTTAAGAACATTTGGGACTATTTTACGTCTTTATACGATACCCTACATTGTAGCAGACCAGTACGGGATTCCCCTTCGTCGTAGCGGTTCCTGGCTCTTTTAAGCTGACGGAAAGGTCTACCTATGCGAAGATCCTTGTAGTCCAATTAAGACGTTTTCTGTGTTCCCAGGCAAACTAGACACCCTTACAATTTCATACTTACATGGACATGGTGTCTGTTCTTTGGGATATGTCCGAAAGAACAGACACCATATCCATATAAGTATATAGTTCTGGCAATACCGGCCATGACCTCCTTCTTCTGTGCGGATGCACGCAAATACCCCGAATTCTTACGGGACTTGGTAAGAGAGTCTTTCATGAGTAATGACTGTGTTGGGGTGGGACACTACGAATTTAGTGTGTGTACATGCAAGTTCAGAATGTGGGTCTCGCGGGAGGAGTGCTTGAGATAATGCATACAGTCCCACTATCCTCTGTGCCCTCGGTGGCTCAGATGGATAGAGCGTGTGCCATGTAAGCAGGAGATCCTAGGTGCGAGTCCCGTTCGAGGCATGTATGTTCACCTGTCCCCATTGATATATATACCAAAGTCCGTCAGCAGATGAAGGTATTAATAAATTCTAATTTCCTTATAATTTCAAGCTAACTCACTTTCACATCCTCGCTCGGAGTTGGTCACCACCTTCCTTATACAGGGTGTTACAAAAAGGTACGGCCAAACTTTCAGGAAACATTCCTCACACACAAATAAAGAAAAGATGTTATGTGGACAAGTGTCTGGAAATGCTTCATTTCCATGTTCGAGTTCATTTTAGTTTCGTCAGTATGTTCTTCCACCTACGCTAAATGGAGCACGTTATCATGATTTCATACGGGATACTCTACCTGTGCTGTTAGAACATGTGCCTTTACAAGTAAGACACAACATGTGGTTCAAGCACGATGCTCCTGCACATTTCAGTCGAAGTGTTCGTACGCTTCTCAACAACAGATTCGGTGACCGATGGATTGGTAGAGGCTGACCAATTCCATGGACTCCACGCTCTCCTGACCTCAACCCTCTTGACTTTTATTTATGGGGGCATTTGAAAGCTCTTGTCTACGCAACCCCGGTACCAAATGTAGAGACTCTTCGTGCTCGTATTGTGGACGGCTGTGATACAATACGCCATTCTCCAGGGCTGCATCAGCGCATCAGGGATTCCATGCGACGGAGGGTGGATTCATGTATCCTCGCTAACGGAGGACATTTTGAACATTTTCTGTAACAAAGTGTTTGAAGTCACGCTGGTACGTTCTGTTGCTGTGTGTTTCCATTCCATGATTAATGTGATTTGAAGCGACGTAATAAAATGAGCTCTAACATGGAAATTAACCGTTTTCGGACACTTGTTCACATAACATCTTTTCTTTATTTGTGTGTGATCTATGTTTCCTGAAAGTTTGGTCGTAACTTTTTGTAACACCCTGTATAACGTTCATACAAGTTTACGTCAGTGCCTTAAGGTGGTAACACACTTTATTCCAGTTCGCTTGACATAGAACTCGCTAGATGATTGCACATCCTCGGATAAGCCAATTCACTCATAGTATAGCAAAACTACATTAGGCGTCTGTTTATGTTATAGTTATAATGATAAAATACAAGGGCTATCCACAAAGTACATTACGTTTTCGTTTGTGTCCGTTAGGGGCGGGGCTAGCGCGGCCATCTTGGTGTCATGGCATTCCACCGCTTAGTCGGCATCCTGCCGTGCTAGTGAGAGGTTCGTGCTGTACTCCGTTGAGTTACTGTGACAGTTCGAAATGTCAGCGATAATTGAAAATGCGGCGAAGTGTGAAGTGCATGCTGTAATAAGGTTTCTGACTGCAAAAAACTGTACACCGATAGAAATCTATCAGCAGCTTTGTGAAGTGTATGGGGACAACATAATCACTGAAGGTGGAGTGCGTCAATGGGTCATAAAATTTAAAACTGGCCGAACTGACGTTCACGACGAAGAGCGAAGTGGAAGACCCAGCTTAGTGACTGCCGAACTTGTCGAAAAAGTCGATGCCGCGGTCCGTGAAAACCGTAATTTCACAATAACGGAACTCTCTATGAGTTTTCCACAAATTTCACGAAGTTTGTTGAACGAAATCATTACCGAAAAGCTTGGTTACCACAAGTTGTGTGCAAGATGGATACCAAAAATCTTGACAGAGATTCACAAAAATCAGCGAATGGCTGCAGCGTTAACGTTTCTGGACGCTTACGAGACAGATTACTCGATCGCATCGCTACTGGTGATGAAACATGGGTTAAGCATGTGAACTGCGAGACAAAATTGCAGTCAATGCAGTGGGGCACACAAATTCCCCCCCAAAACCCAAGAAATGCATGCAGACAATGTCAGCAAGGTAGATGATGGCGACTGTCTTTTGGGACAGAAAGGGTGGGATTTTTATGGATTTCCTGGAAAGGGGCACTACAATAAACACTCATAGGTATTGCCAAACTCTGCACAACCGCAGAAGAGCAATACGAAACAAGCGCAGGGGAAAGTTGGGCTCAAAGATTTTGCTGATTCACGACAACGTCCGGGCCCACACGGCAAATGCCACTCGTGAAGTTCTCGAATCTTTAAGTGGGAGTTGTTTCCTCATCCGCCGTACAGTCTAGACCTGGCACCGACTGACTTCCACTTATTCCCAGCAATGAAGAAGTGGTTGGCTATGCAGTGTTTTGATGACGACGCACAGCTTCAAGAAGAGGTAACCACGTAGTTGAAGGCGCGGGCGGCCGAATTTTACGACAAAGGAATTTCCAAGCTCGTCCATCGCTACGATAAGTGAATTAATTTAAATGGCAACTATGTAGAAAAGTAGTATTTAAGTGTGTCTTTCATCTGTATATAATTAAAAAAATTCCAATACTTTATTTATTTTTAATTCCAAAACGTAATGTACTCTGTGGATAGCCCTCGTAACTAAAATCTGTTTTGTGAGTTACTGGCTGTCTTGTAGTATATTACGTTTTGGATTTTATCATACACTAATTCCGTCGTTTGTCGACAGCGAAGAGGATAAAAACGTTTCGTCGAAACTCAAGGACGGAGAACTGAGAAAAAGGTAGCGAGTGATACAGAAGGCTCTAGTCACACCGTGATTGAGACACCTGCACAATCGAAAAACTGGTGCGCGGCGTTTCTTTATAAATAGACAGCGACACTGACGCTGCAGTATAGTTTTCTCAATTAAATGTGTACCTGCAGTGCAGTGTGACGTGCACGAGATCAAAAAATTCCGTAACTTTTTCTACACATTGTTTCTAGTGTTTATTAAAAATAAAATTCCTCCAGGGGTACTCAAGATTTTATGTTTACTTGGCTACTAGTTTCGACGTTGCATCAACGCCATCTTCAGGCCCGTACACTTTGATGAAATCAGTTCTGTGTGGCTCACTCCGGCAGTGCGCGGTGAGACCAAGTACTCCACACGGATGGCGGGCAGCAACTCTGAGAGTGACTGCCCGCGGGCTACTAGACTGAACCACACACAACTGATTTCATAAAAGTGTACGGGCATGCAGATGGCGAGGTAAATATAAAATCTTGAGTTCACCTGGAGGAATTTCATTTTCAATAAAAATTATGGCTTCTGTGTCCCACCTTCATCCAGTTTAAATATAAATGTACGAAGAAAGAAAAGTCTGTAGGTTTAGCTTTTACTTATTGTGCATCGTCTCCTTACTAATACTCTCCTCCACAATTGGTACTCCGCTCCAAACGCCGATTCCACTTCTAAAAGCAGTCTTGGTACGCCTCTTGCAGGATCGCGCGAAGCGCTGTTTGCGAATTTTCTTTCATCTCAGCTATGCTGCAAACCTTCAACCTTTCAGCGGGGTTTTCAACATTGGAAATAAAAAAAAGTCCACAGGGTCCAAGTCTAGAGAGTACGGAGGATCAGGCAGTATAGTTATTTTGTTTTCTGTGCAATAGTCACGCAATAACATACCGCGTGGGATAGCCGTGCGGTCTAAAGGCGTCTTGTCACGGTTCGCGTGGCCCCTCCCACCGGAGGTTCGAGGCCTCCCTCGGGCATGGGTGTGTGTGTTGTCTTTAGCGTAAGTTAGTTTAAGTATGATTAAGTACTATGTAAGCCTAGGCACCGATGACCTCAGCAGATTGGTCCCAAAGGAACTTAACACCGACGTGGATGAATGCACGGGTACGTAACCGTGATGCAACAGCCATGATATACCTCGTAACATTTCAGGCCGTTTCCTGCTCACATTTTCTTGCAGGTGTCGCAAAACTCCCCAATTGTACCAGAAAATTCATGATGAACTAATCCTTCAACGTCAGAAAAAGCGTGGCTTTGACATTTGACGTGACCTGAGAAGTTATTTTTTCTCTTAGAGAACCTTTCCTGGTCTACTGTCAAGTCTGAACGTTGGTCTCAAAGTCATAAACGTAGACCCACGTCTCATTATCAGTTATGATTCTCTTATGAAACATCTCGTTCTCATTTTAAAAAAAAAAGATCAAATTGCTCTGAGCACTATGGGACTTAACATCTGAGATCAGTCCCCTAGAACTTGGAACTACTTAAACCTAACTAGCCTAAGGACATCACAAACATCCATGTTCGAGGCAGGATTCGATCCTGTGACCATAGCGGTCGCGTGGTTCCAGACTGAAGCGCCTAGAACCGCTCGGCCACACCGGTCAGGTTTAATATTTTGCACCAGCTGCTCTTGATCCACAGACATTGTGAAGAGAAACAACGCACGCTACTTCTTTCTTTTCCGTTCTTGATCGTTGTATTTGGTCCTTGCGGACGTCACATGACATCCGTTCAGGTTCGTTTGTTGATCCTTCCACTCATTTTATTTTGTTCTCATTACTATGACAGAGGCCAACCGGCTCTCTGACTGAACACGCTGAGCTACCGTGCCGACTGTTCTCAATTGCTCGATCCAAGAGCCCTTCACAGATGGCGAGGCGAAGGTCTTTCTGGCATTGACTCAAGAGCTGTGCGGCGATCTTGGAGGCAACAAGATGCATTCCAAGATACTGTGTCGGGATTTCATGACGTAATCGAACTGAAATGTTACATTCCTCTGCAGTCTCTCCGACAGACGGTCTTCCACTGGCACGCACAATTTCTTTTACGTTCCTGGCACAAGCGTCGTCGTTAGACGTCGGAGGGTGTCCTGAGCGACGATAATCTGTAACTTCCATCCGATCATCTTTAAATCGTGAGAACCATTCGTAACACCGTGTACGGCTTAATCACTCATCACCGTATGCTTTCTGCATCATTTGGTGTTTTTCTTGAGTTTCCCCCGAATTTAAATGCAGAAGCGTTGCTCCTCTAATTTTGCCGTCCCGAAATTCGCAAAGTGTGTGATACAACGTTCCACTCAGTACAGCACTGAACAGTTAATAACAGACATACAGCAGTGGAACTTCCCGCAGTTATACACAAGCCTGTGGAGGGATGCCAACCGCATTTCGCTCCAACTCACTACTGGCGCAAAATTACGAACGTTCCGGAATTTTTTGAACAGACTTGGTATTAACATTAACTTGACTACATCTGAGGACAGGACATTTCATAAGAGAAAATTAAGACGTTTTCTTTCTTCAGGAAATGAACGTGGTGAGTGATAATACTGTAGTAACGCAGTGTTAATATTTGACTGTCGGAAAGGAGAAAAAATGTTCAAATGTGTGTGAAATCTTATGGGACCTAACTGCTACTGTCATCAGTCCATAAGCTTACACACTACGTAACCTAAATCATCCGAAGGGCAAACACACACACAAATGCCCGAGGGAGGACTCGAACGTCAGCCGGGTTCACCCGCACACTCCATGACTACACTGCAGACCGCTCGGCTAATCCCGCGTGGCTCGGAAAGGTCACTAGCGGAGCCTTAAACATTATGCCGTTCTTACCCAAAACTGTATTAAATTATGTACAAAACAACACAACTCCACAAAAACAATTCCTTTATGTGTGAGACAAGATATGCGCATTATTACCATTATTGTTGATAAAATGTTCTCGGGTTGACGGACGAGTCAATGTATTTATCTCCAGCAACGTTTCAGCAAGTTTCTTACTTGCCATCTTCAGGCCTGAACATTTTATCAGAGAGATTCGCCGAGAAAGCATGCATTCTCATATAATATTATTGTTATCATTATTGTTAGTGGCTAAAGTTGTATAAAATTGTTCAGAACTATAATACAGCAGATACTATTTCACAATTTCAAGTTCATCTCAATGTATAGATTTATGAACTCCCAAAATTCATACTCACGATCCGCCAATTGTACGAAGTAGATAGTTTAATTCGCCTTGCCCTTTGGGTAACGTGAAATTATTCTCCGTAAATTTTGACAGACCCTTCAGTTACTACTGTTATTATGAAAGGTAGGTAAAAAGAGAAACTGAGGAGGGTACATTTATACGTTATTACCGAAAGTAATTACTACGTTACGCTGTTTTTTAATTTGCTTCTGATCAAAAAGTTACGTGGGGTGGTCAATCTGAGTCGCTCGCCCTGCATACATTTTGCACAGACATATTCAGTATAGTCACCGGGTGTATTGGTGCGATTACAGCGGCTAATAATCTTGTGACAGGTGTCGGCAGTCGCGCGCGTCCCAAATATTTGTGCAGAGACACCGCATCGCTGCGTGGACCGCAAATTACAGCACGCCACGACTCGCCACCTGGCAAACACTAAACCAGTGTGTCCTGTGGCTCTCTGACCGCAACGGTGACATTACAACCCTTCGTAAACCACGGGGCGTTCCTTCGTGTTGACAGTGGGCAAACGGTTTTACCCTCATGTTGACAAACTTCCCCTCGGCTAGACCATGTTTATGCTGAGTATTCCGTCGTTTCACATTCCATGCAAATGCCTGAGAGCTTATGATACTAGAATGTAAAACAACTCATTCTTTGAGAAGTCCCATGTAATGGAAATCAATATTTGATCTTCACATTCCCGCTGAACATATGCTTGGTTGACTGTGGTTTTTATGGATAGGGGCTCAATATCCAGGGAACCGGAGCCCTTACTAAAATAATTTGAGACGAAACTGTTTAAATGTTTAGCAAGAGGATCTTACTGAGTGTGATCTGTCCTCTGCTACTTTATTCATAGTAATGAGTTCTGAAAGTCAAGGTCCAGACATCAATTTCCTAAGGCAATACGACGTAATTCGCCAGAAACAAGGAAAAACTGACCTTTGAACATCAGATTTCCCAGTACTGTTAACTACAAAGAAGTAGGCATTTTTCACCGACATCGCCGGTAGTTGCTTTGGTTCCTTTTTAATGTTGTATAATCATGAATACAGGTTGTTGTTGTTGTGGTCTTCAGTCCAGAGAATGGTTTGATGCAGTTATCCATGCAACTCTACCCTGTGCAAGCTTCTTCATCTCCCAGTGCCTACTGCAACCTACATTCTTCTGACTCTGTTTAGTGTATTCATCTCTTGGTCTCTACAATTCTTACCCTCCAATACTAAATTTGTGATCCCTTGATGCCTCAGAATATGCCCTACCAACCGATCCCTTCTTCTAGTCAAGTTGTGCCCACAAATTTCTCTTCCCCCCAATCCTATTCAATACCTCTTCATTAACTATGCGATCTACCCATCTGATCTTCAGCAGTCTTCTGTAGCACCACATTTCGAAAGCTTCTATTCTCTTCTTGTCCAAACTATTTATCGTCCACGTTTCACTTCCATACGGGGCTACACTCCATACCAATACTTTCAGTAACGACTTCCTGATGCTTTAATCTATACTCGATCTTAAGACATTTCTCTTCTTCAGAAATGCTTTCCTTGCCATTGCCAGTCTACATTTTATATCCTCTCTACTTCGACAATCATCAGTTATTTTGCTCCCCAAATAGCAAAATTCATTTATTGTTTTAAGCGTCTGATTTCCTAACCTAATTCCCTCAGTATCACCCGATTTAATACGACTACATTCGATTATCCTTGTTTTGCATTTTTTGATGTTATGGTATATCCTCAAGACACTGTCCATTGTCTTCAAAGTCCTTTGTTGACCCTCACAGAATTACAATGTCATCGGCGAACCTCAAAGTTTTTATTTCTTCTCCATGGATTTTAATACCTGATCCGAACTTTTCTTTTGTTTCCTTTACTGCTTGCTCAATATACAGATTGAATAACATAGGGGAGAGGCTACAACCCTGTCTCACTCCCTTCCCAACCACTGCTTCCCTTTCATGCCCCTCGATTCTTATAACTGCCATTTGATTTCTGTACAAATGTAAATAGCCTTTCGCTCCCCGTATTTTACCCATGCCACATTCAGAATTCGAAAGATAGTATTCCAGTCAACATAGTTAAAGCATTCTGTAAGTCTACAAATGATAGAAACGTAGGTTTGCCTTTCCTTATTCCGTTTTCTAAGATAAGTCGTAGGGTCTGTATTGCCTCGCATGGTACAACATTTCTACCGAATCCAATCTGACCTCCTCCGAGGTCGGCTGCTATCAGGTTTTCCGTTCCTCTTAAAGTATTCGTTTTAGTATCTTGCAGCCATGGCCTATTAAACTGATAGTTCCCTAGTCGACAAGAATATGAAAACCCCAAATGCACAACACATTACCATGTCTAATACAGTGCAGGAAAACTGCTGGCATTCAGAACCATCCAGTCATTTTACAGCGCAGAAATAAAGTTCCTGTAAGGTCTTAGAAAAGGGCCTCAAGAGTGCAGGAAACTAAAACCAGTGCTATCCAATTACAAAGAACCAGTATTAAGATAGGCTGCTTAGTTTTTTCAGACTACCTGGAGACGCTGTGCCAGGACGTTGAAACAACACAAAAACAAATAGAAATGACAAACAGCACAGAGAATAAGACTGCAAATATTATATGAAAAAGAAACAAAATGTAATTTTAGGAACTGGAAGGCAAATTTCTAAAAACTGAATAGGGAATCTCAGGAAGGTTTGTCACTTCATACATTTCGAGGAAACATTCAGGAAGGTAACCTGAAAAATAGAGTTTACGGAATTCGTTGTCACAAAATGGAAACAACTTTCAGGCTCACCAAGACATCCGTTTAAGACGACAAATTCATCTTAAATAATACCAAACTGGATAACTACAACACAGCCGTGAAGGGAGAGTGCATTTCCGGGCTTGAAACACTCATTTTAAACAGAAAGAGTGCCGCAGAAGTAATTAAAGATTTAAAAGTAGTTTGGAATATTATAGCCCCAAATTATACCGAAAAAGGAGCAGTCTAAGAGAAACTAAAAAAATTGAAACGTGTACCAACATATATTTGGATATGTCAAAACGCACCAATTCGATGGGCACAATAAAGATTGGAAACAAGCAAATTAACTAGACATGATGTGGAGCTCTGCAACATCCGTGGCAAAGATAAAATTGAAGCTATCGAACGTCCCTGTGCAGTTAACGAAGGTCTGAAGAAAGTAAAAATAACACAACTTCATATCTCAGACAGAAAATTTTTAGGCAAGAAAATCCACAGCTGAACAGTTTGCCTCGCAGAAAAACCATATAAACTCTACAGAACTCTATAAAAGACAGCAAAGTTCCCGCAAACAGAGATGTTGTGTAACTTAGCTCGCTATGTTCCTCCATGAGATCGATAGCGCTGTAGAAATCGACGCTCAGATTGATGCTGTGTTCCCCGACTTCCGGAATGCAATTGAAACTATTCCATACTGCCTTTCGGTGAAAAAAAGACGAAGTTACGGGGTATCTGACCAGGTTTTCATGACTCAACATGTTGCTCTTAACGAAACACCGTGAAAGATGCAAAGTTAGTTTCACGAGTACTCCTAGGAGGAGAGACAGGAGCGTTACAGTTTACAATGTATGTAAATGATGTAAGACCTGAGTTTCTCCTGGCATAAATAATGCCCACATAGCTTACGGATTTCTGCCGTCTGACGTCGTCGACAACCGCCAATATTACGACAGGAGAACACCCTATCATTTTCAAGGTAGAATTGGAGCAAATAAACGCTGTGAAATGGAATTTAAAACCTCTGTTTGAAGAGAAATTTCAGAAAGATCACACACACACACACACACACACACACACACACACACACACACACGCACACACACACACACACACACACACACACTGTACACAATAGTGCCATCACACAACCCAAATTGAATGATGTAAAAAGTTATCCATAGTGAAAATTAATAACTAGTGTGGGAGGTAGATACATCAAGATGGGCAATAAAAGAATGGAACGATTCAGGACATATTTAGTGAGCTAAACAGTTCACTACTGCATCGCGGGCGAACACCTACTCTGCGAGCAAGGTACACTCCTAGAAATTGAAATAAAAACACCGTGAATTCATTGTCCCAGGAAGGGGAAACTTTATTGACACATTCCTGGGGTCAGATATATCACATGATCACACTGACAGAACCACAGGCAAATAGACACAGGCAACAGAGCATGCACAATGTCGGCACTAGTACAGTGTATATCCACCTTTCGCAGCAGTGCAGGCTGCTATTCTCCCATGGAGACGATCGTAGAGATGCTGGATGTAGTCCTGTGGAACGGCTTGCCATGCCATTTCCACCTGGCGCCTCAGTTGGACCAGCGTTCGTGCTGGACGTGCAGACCGCGTGAGACGACACTTAATCCAGTCCCAAACATGCTCAATGGGGGACAGATCCGGAGATCTTGCTGGCCAGGGTAGTTGACTTACACCTTCTAGAGCACGTTGGATGGCACGGGATACATGCGGACGTGCATTGTCCTGTTGGAACAGCAAGTTCCCTTGCCGGTCTAGGAATGGTAGAACGATGGGTTCGATGACGGTTTGGATGTACCGAGCACTATTCAGTGTCCCCTCGACGATCACCAGAGGTGTACAGCCAGTGTAGGAGATCGCTGCCCACACCATGATGCCGGGTGTTGGCCCTGTGTGCCTCGGTCGTATGCAGTCCTGATTGTGGCGCTCACCTGCACGGCGCCAAACACGCATACGACCATCATTGGCACCAAGGCAGAAGCGACTCTCATCGCTGAAGACGACACGTCTCCATTCGTCCCTCCATTCACGCCTGTCGCGACACCTCTGGAGGCGGGCTGCACGATGTTGGGGCGTGAGCGGAAGACGGCCTAACGGTGTGCGGGACCGTAGCCCAGCTTCATGGAGACGGTTGCGAATGGTCCTCGCCGATACCCCAGGAGCAACAGTGTCCCTAATTTGCTGGGAAGTGGCGGTGCGGTCCCCTACGCACTGCGTAGGATCCTACGGTCTTGGCGTGTATCCGTGCGTCGTTCCGGTCCGGTTCCAGGTCGACGGGCACGTGCACCTTCCGCCGACCACTGGCGACAACATCGATGTACTGCGGAGACCTCACGCCCCACGTGTTGAGCAATTCGGTGGTACGTCCACCCGGCCTCCCGCATGCCCACTATACGCCCTCGCTCAAAGTCCGTCAACTGCACATACGGTTCACGTCCACACTGTCGCGGCATGCTACCAGTGTTAAAGACTGCGATGGAGCCCGTATACCACGGCAAACTGGCTGACACTGACGGCGGCGGTGCACAAATGCTGCGCAGCTAGCGCCATTCGACGGCCAACACCGCGGTTCCTGGTGTGTCCGCTGTGCCGTGCATGTGATCATTGCTTGTACAGCCCTCTCGCTGTGTCCGGAGCAAGTATGGTGGGTCTGACACACCGGTGTCAATGTGTTCTTTTTTCCATTTCCAGGAGTGTATATTATTTCCACGTTATGCGGGTAGCTGGATTCCTAGCAGACGATACTCGAGGGCTGCCATGCTACAAACGGGCACCAATGACCACCTAGGCGCCAGCAGAGGTCGCTGGCCTCACTGACCAATTTCTTACGCCGACCACGTGGCAGGAGTTGGGAACGTCCGTATTCTGGCGCCAAGGACTACACTTAGCCCGGCACACGGGTCCTGAGAGGCCAGTTCGTTCCGAGTGTGCTTCCTGGACCAGACGCCAAATGCACTCGGGTGTCATCTATCAGGAACACAAAGTTTCAGATAGAATGGGCTATATCGTATAATTTTGTGTTAAGGGGTTCAGGAATATTGCACTAACTTCAATTTTTCATGTTCCTATAAACATTTTCTTGTATACATTTCGAAATTTAAAGATGACTGGTCAGAATCGTACACATCGGCCTTTTCGGTAAATATAGTTTTCGATTTGTTTCCATAAATTCATAAGCTCTTTCACTATATGCTTCTTTATTTTGTCAGTATTTGCGCGTTAGTGATGAGTTTATTGATTTTCCTTGAAACAATTTGGTGTCTTTCTATAAAATTCGTAATCCAAGTCGAGCAAACCTTGAACAAATATATTTCATAAAATTGAAAGAAAAACTGTCTGTAGATGGATATATAGAGAATATATAATTAAATTACTTTTATTTGGAAATACTTACTAAACAACCAAACATGACAATTTTCATTAAAGCGTACAGATATTCGGTGTACAGAGAGCGATATTTCAAGCTTATTTCTAACAAATCCGTCTTCGAATTACCACTTCATCATATGTGGGTGGGTTTTGTATTAACGGTTCTTTACGTTTTATTATTAGTTAAATATCAAAATCAAAAACAAAGTAGTGTGGGGCGATTCGTAGAAAATGACTTTTTCGACAAATCTCGGTGCACCATTGTAATGTACATTAAAACCCACGCTACTTTTATTTAGAGTTTTTTTTCGTAACAGACATACAGAAATATTAAACTCAGCTTTTTTTGAAGTATGTTTCGCCTCGCTAGCGGCCAATGGGCACGAAAAAAGTAGTCTGTCATTGTGCTCTACAATAAGACATATTCAAAGAGGATGAAAATTGTAATGTATCCCTTGAGTAGGCTTACATGAAAGATAACGTGGCTGTCTTTTTGACTTCATAAGTGTTTCACCATGAACTTACATGAAGGTAGACACTGGCCATCATTCATTCTTTTGTTCCTTTTGCAAGATAAAATTTAATTTTTCAAGTCAGTGTGTTTGCAAGTCTCAAAACAGTAAAAGTCAGGGTATTTTTTGTCGATGTATATTAGGAATTTGACGCTATCGAAGTCTGTGTGTTTAATATTTCCCCCTGTCTGATATCACTGAGTTCAATAAACTATGTAATCATATTCTAGCCGCGAGTGCTTTCTTTATCCGCAGTAGCCTTACGTTTCAAGTTTGTGTTAGCAATTTTAAATTATGGCTTCGAAGCATTATTGTTTGCGCGGATACCATTCAAAACTGAATGGTAAACTTTATTTCAGGAGCAGCCGGGAGAGACAGGAGAACATATGGTCCAGATAACAGAATTAAGTGAATAGTTACGACTGCAGTGCAAATCAAATAGTGGTGGACGGGACATATAGCCAGGCAGATATATGGTAGATGGACGAAATAATTTCTT
The DNA here is from genome assembly GCF_023897955.1 of Schistocerca gregaria. Taxonomy (NCBI): domain Eukaryota; kingdom Metazoa; phylum Arthropoda; class Insecta; order Orthoptera; family Acrididae; genus Schistocerca; species Schistocerca gregaria. The sequence continues at coordinate 924,045,839 of NC_064922.1, read as the reverse complement.
TGCAGCGTTACAGAGATCAGACCAACTAGTGCAACAAGCAGAATGTGAGTTGCATCACATAATTATTGTACAACAACTCGCTCGACGAAGTCCGTAGATTGGAAAGTTTCACAGGTCGTACCAATATTCAAGAAATGTGATGTAATCCACAAAATTACAGGCCCCTATCATTTACGTCGATATGCAGCAGGATTTTGGAACATACACACATCAAAAAAAGTTCTGCATCACCCTGGTTCCCAGAACTCCTGAAGATAGACGTTGACTGTGGATAAACACAGTCTCCTTGACTGTTCAGAGATGTCAATATACCCGGCACTATGCAATAGCAGCGCCTATTAGACGGACAGGGTCCGACAACCGATCAGTTCCAGTCATTCCACCTGGAAGGAGGTACGCGGCTACTGTTGTCTGTCGTTCAGCCAAGCCTAGACGGTCAGTACCGCTGTTCGATCGCGTCCACATTGTTACTTAGTGCCAAGAAGGGCTCTCAACAAGGAAAATGTCCAGCAGTCTCGGAGTGAACCAAAAGCGCTGTTGCTTGGACATGCAGGGGATACAGAAAGACACGAACTGCCAATGAATGCATCGGTCAGGCCACCAAACAGCTACTACTGCAGTGGATGACCGCTGCCTACGGATTAGTGCTCGGAGGAACTCAACGGCTATTGCGAGGTCTATCTTTGCAACCACGATACCACACAGCGCGGTGCAGATGGGCTCAACAACATTCCGAATGGACCGCCCAGGATTGGCATCAGGTTCTCTTCACCGATGAGTGTCGCATATGCCTTCAACAAGACAGTTGTGGAGACGTGTCTGGAGGCAACCCGGTCAGGCTAAACGCTTTAGACACTGTCCAGCGAGTGCAGCAAGGTGGAAGTTACCTTCTGTTTTGGGGTGACATTATGTGGGGCCGACGTACGCCGCTGGTGGTCATGGACGGCGCCGTAACGGCTGTACGATACGTGAATTCCATCCACCGACCGATTGTGCAACCATATCGGCAGCACATTGATGAGGCTTTCGTCTTCATGGACGACAATTCTAGCCCCAATCACACACATCTTGTGAATGACATCCTTCAGGATACCGACATCGCTAGACTAGAGGGATCAGCATGTTGTCCAGACATGAACCCTATCGAACATGCCTGGGGTAGATTGAAAGGTCTGTTTATGGAAGACGTGACCAACCAACCAACCTAAGGGATCTACGCCGAATCGCCATTGAGGAGCGGGACAATCTGGACCAACAGTGCCTTGATGAACTTGTGGATAGTATGCCACGACGAATACAGGTATGCGTCACAGCAAGAGGACGTGCTACTGGGTATTCGAGGTACCGGTGGTACAGCAATCTGGACACCACCTCTGAGTCACTCGCTGTATGGTGGTGACTGACTAAGATGCGACTGTCTGCCTTCCGAGTGACTCTGCCGACTCACTCCACCGACCCACGCTTTACTGTCAGAGCAGAACCCGAAACACTAGCGGTCGCTCCACAGATAGTAACACGAACCTACTATCAAATGACTCTGAGCACTATGGGACTTAACATCTATGGTCATCAGTCCCCTAGAACTTAGAACTACTTAAACGTAACTAACGTAAGGGCATCACACAACACCCAGCCATCACGAGGCAGAGAAAATCCCTGACCCCGCCGGGAATCGAACCCGGGAACCCGGGCGTGGGAAGCGAGTACGCTACTGCACGACCACGAGATGCGGGCTGAATCTACTATCGATAGCGCTGGTGATGCCACTCACAGACAGCGAAGGTGAACAAGGATAGTTGCGCCAGAAGACATTAACACAAAAGTAAAAAAAAAAAAAAAATATTCTCGCCATTTCAGAAATGCAGTAAGGACAATCTTGACCCACGCACCGCTCAAAGTTAATCTACTTGTTTGCATTGTTAACACTAATGACCGTGCAATGATATATGAGATATAGAGACGAAGTTTTGGGCTAGTGATGTTAGCCAGAAGGAAATGTAATTGTGTCTTCCGGCTAATATTGTTAACTCTTCTAGTAACCGAGAACCTGAAGCAAGTATCCCTTTTTGAAGAGGGAAAGAGTACACTTTTTAACGGTGTTCGGAATTTCTTGAAAAGACGATTACATACTTAGTGTTCTTTAATGTTACCCTTGAAACGTTTCTGAAAAAAATCTGCTAAAAACGGAAGGCAATACGGCTAGTTTAATCTATTTTGAGATAAATACCGCTGACGTTGTCGACATCCGTCGTTTCGAATATTTCTTCTTTTTTTGCAACGGGTGGTGTTCACATAAACATGATTACGTGCTCACATGGCAATTTGTTTCCCTTCTGAAACCCTGGAACTCAGCGTTTTTGTTCACAACAGTCGAAGCTAACCATGTTTCTATGTCATATAAAGTCGGGCCAAAAACAAATACGTTTCAACTAATTGCAAAGTAACGAAGGTCTATCTTCTTCCTGCATACAGTGACGGAGTCTGGCGTTTAAGCCACATTTGAAGGTGTTCATAGCGCTATAGCCGATTTCAACTGCCTTGCCTTTCACCTTTAACACATCTATCGGAAAATTTGTCGAAAATTCAAGCGCCAAGCTCTCGACTGCCGTTATAACGTATATCGCTTCTATTTAGCAAATTTAAAGCCATTCAATCTATAATATCTCACACGACACAATGTAATACAGGATGCCCCACTTACATTCACTACCACAAATGACTTTTGTATACAAGAATAAGGGAAAAAGGTATTAAGCAAATGGTGTTTAGCCACCAAGGGGACATTAGTCATCAAGAGTGTCTGTCTTGCATCTTTATTCGTTACGAAAATATGAACAGCTGCAAGCCTTTTTTTTAATTAGCGCCCTTTAGTTTTTCTTCGTTAATTCACTACCTCTCCTCAAGACATGTTCAAATGCTTTCCACAATGTACCCTTCAGTAAGTATTAAAAACGTAGCTCAAAACTTTCCTTGGGTTCGCCGGCCGGAGTGACCGAGCGGTTCTAGGCCCTACAGTCTGCAACCGCGTGACAGCTACGGTCGCAGGTTCGAATCCTGCCACGGGCATGTATGTGTGTGCTGTCCTTAGGTTAGTTAGGTTTAAGTAGTTGTAAGTTCTAGGGGACTGATGACTTCAGAAGTTAAGTCCCATAGTGCTCAGAGCCATGCTAACCATTTTTTGGCCTTGGGTTCCCTGTACTGGCACCCATTACAGGGTTCCCTGTACTAGCAACCGATACAGGTAGCCACGGAAACTCGTTCAATTTCTGGAGTTGACAGTAAACAAATGAGAACACCAGCAAAATGCACACCAGGTACTCAGTCACACAGTCTACAGTTGAAGGTTTGTGTGACTACAACGTACAACTCTACTCATCTATAGAAAACGTAAGTATGCATTTTCCTTACGTTTTCATTTGCTCATTGTTAACACGAGGTAGTGGACGAGTTACGTTACTCTGGGTAGCTGCACCGTGTACCAGTACTTGAGAGCAAAAGCCGATTTTGTGTAAATTTTTTTAATAATGTTGTGTTTACGTCAATGCCACACGTTTTTGAGCAGCTTTTGAAGAAAAGGAGTTGGATTACCGAATAAATATACAGTGTGCTTTAAAAAAAAGTACTGCTGTTCGTATCTTCTAAGCAGCAAAGGCACAAGACAGACACGCATACTGATTAACGTCTGCTTAGCAGCTGCAGATCATTTAGTTAATGCGTTTTTATTTTATTAGGTCTACAACTTGGCTTCCGCCGTTTTGCAACGAACGGCAGTAACAGCAAGTGGGGTTCAGGTGGTTAGTCATACGTGCAATACAATAAGCTTAGGCATCTGGAAACATAATGCCATAAAAATATTAGTAGATTTGTGACTGCATCATTAGGTTATTCTCGATTACGTACGTCAACTTACGTACCCATTTACAGGAAGTTTTAATTTTCTGCTTTAACATAAAGAAATATGCAGCTATTGATCTTAAAACGCAGGGTAAGACCAATGGTGAGGGAACTATTTTTGGCCAGCGATGGGAAGTAGAACGAATCATAAATTGTTTGTACGTTTTTCACAATAAAGCCCCGAAATTCGAGAAAAAACGGCTGATTTTCATGTCTAAGACCGCTTGGCGGATTTCGTAGCTACTGAAACAGATTAAGACATTCACAGGACATCATTACCGAAAGCAATTGATGCGTTAGAGCCCATTACTGAAACACAAACGGCCACAATACAGCGATAGAGACATAAAGGTAATTTTGCAGCAAGTCAGTGCTCGACCCCATGTCGCAAAACCCATTCAAAATACGCATGGAAACGTTGAAATGGAAGTCCTATCCCTCCCGCTGTATTATCCATACGTTGCTCTCTCTGAGTACCATCTTTTTCGATCTGTGGCATACAGTCTGGCTGACCAGCACTTCCGATTATATAAACAAGGGAAACATTGAATCGATTCATGGATCCCCAAAAAAGGTGCCCAGTTCTTCCGCCACGGGATTCGGATGCTATCCGAAAGATTGGGAGAATGTAGTGGTCAGCGATGGGAAATACTGTCGTTGTTGTGGTCTTCAGTCCTGAGACTGGTTTGATGCAGCTCTCCATGCTACTCTAGCCTGTGCAAGCTTCTTCATCGCGCAGTACCTACTGCAGCCTACATCCTTCTCAATCTGCTTAGTGTATTCATCTCTGGGTCTCCCTCTACGATTTTTACCCTGCACGCTGCCCTCTAATACTACATTGGTGATCCCTCGATGTCTGAGAACATGTCCTACCAACCAATCCCTTCTTCTAGTCAGGTTGTGCCACAAGCTCCTCTTCTCCCCAATTCTATTCAATACCTCCTCATAAGTTAAGTGATCTACCCATCTAATCTTCAGCATTCTTCTGTAGCACCACATTTCGAAAGCTTCTATTCTCTTCTTGTCCAAACTAGTTATCGTCCATGTTTCACTTCCATACGTGGCTACATTCCATACAAATACTTTCAGAAACGACTTGCTGACAGTTAAATCTATACTCGATGTTAACAATTTTCTCTTCTTCCGAAACGCTTTCCTTGCCATTGCCAGTCTACATTTTATATCCTCTATACTTCGACCATCATCAGTTATTTTGCTCTCCAAATAGCAAAACTCCTTTACTAATTTAAGTGTGTCATTTCCTAATCTCATTCCTTCAGCATCACCCGAATTAATTCGACTACATTCCATTATCCTTGTTTTGCTTTTGCTGATGTTCATCTTATACCCTCCTTTCATGACACTGTCCATTCCGTTCAATGGAATGGGAAATACTATGAATCATAAATTTTTTTGTCCGTTTTTCACAATAATGCCACGAACTTCGACAAAAAACGGCGGAAGCAAAGTTATAGAACTAGTACTTCCTCGCAAAAAGTTACTTGGTGTCGCCAAAATGAATGACTCTATAAAAAGAGTATTACCCAAACGACATTACAGTGTATGAAAAAATAAGAAGATTGAAAGAAAGAAAGAAGCACCGCGAAGGAATTTCCCGAATGCGATAGAAATCGATAGATGCGAACTCCATGTACAGACGTATAAAAACAGGATGATTTCTTCTGGAGAAAGAGCTGTACAAAATAAGTCAGTAACCCCTTCATCCACCTCTGATCCTAATGCGAGCTTGGTATTGAGGAAGTTGATGGACGTCCTTCTGAGGGATATTATGCCAAATTCTGCCAAACTGGGGCGCCAGATTGTCAAAATCCCGAGGTGCTTGTAGGGCCCTACCCATAATGATCTAAACATTCTTATTTAGGGAGAGATGTGGCGATCTTGCTGCGTGATGTATTGTTTGGCAAGCACAAACACAAGCTGTAAATACTCTCGCCGTGTGCGGGCGGACACTATCTTGGTGAAATGTAACCCAGGATCCCTTACGAAGGAGAACAAATCTGGGCGCAGAATATCGTCGACGTATAGCTGTGCTGTAAGGGTTAGAAGGATGACAACCCAAAATTCGTGCTATGATACAAATGCCACCCCAGACGATCACTCTTGGCTGTCGGGCCATAGCGTGCCTGGCAGTCAGGCTGTTATTCTACTGCTGAGAGGTGCGTCTCAAGACAGGCCTTCGCTGCTCTTCGGAGCTCAGATGGAAGCGGGGCTCCCTAGTGGGGACAAGTCTATGCCAGTCAGTGGGATTCCATTCCAATAATGTGTCTGGAGACAACCCGCACAGAAGTGGGACAGCATCATGACTGTCGCCCGACTACCAGGAATGAGGGTCTGGGATAGCATTTTTTTTTTCATAACAGGACCTCTTCGGTTATCATCGCGCGATCGTTACACCACAGAGGTATGTCGACCACATTCTACGCCATTTTGTTACAAAATTTTCAACATGGCTGCACGTTCAGAGACCGTGTCTAGGTTAAAACTGCATGAAATGAGCCCTCGGTCATTATTCTTAAGCTAATTTAACCTGGTTTTGACACTACTAGGAGAACCTTCATCAGAATTGAAAAAAATTAAAGTGGCCTATAACGTAGTCTCAGATTTATAGGGTAAGATATTTTTATATAAAGAGTGTAAGTAATGCATAACAGTGAATGACGTAGGCACATACAAGGGTCACTCCAAAAGAAATGCACTCTATTTTTGTAAAAATACCGTTTTCATTCTGCATGTGTGAAAGTCTATCAGTGTGTACATACGTCCTTCCCGCTTGTTTTCAAACTTAGTTCAACCTGTTTCCGTGAGTGGCGCCGTCACAGCATGTCTTCAAGATGGCTGCTATACTTGACGTTCGTCAGAAGCAGCGTGCTGTCGTAGAATTCCTGTGCTGTGAAAACGAGACAGTGGAAAATGTCCACAAGAGGCCGAAAAAGGTGAACGGAGCTCCTGCTGTCGGTCGCAGTACAGTTAGTCGGTGGGCAAGCAAGTTACGTGATGAAAGCGGGCACGGCAATATTGAGAATTGTCCTCGCACCGGCAGGCCTCGTGCTGCACACACTCCAGACAGTGTGCAGAGAGTTAACGAATTGGTGACTGCTGACAGATGCAACACAGCGAACGAATTGCCACGCTACGTTGGGATAGAGGAAGGAAGTGTTTGCAGAATACTGAAAGTGTTGGCGTTAAAAAAGGTTTTTGCCAGGTGGGTTCCCAGGATGTTGACAGTGGCTCACAAACAAGCAATAAAAAAGATATGCAGCGAACTTTTGGAACAGTACAAGAATGGTTGAGATGAATTTCTTGGAATAAGTGTGACAGGTGATGAAACATGGGTCCTTCGTTTTTCACCAGAGACGAAGAGGCAATCAATGGAATGGCATCATGCAAATTCACCCAAGAAAAAAAATTCAAAACCACAACTTCTGCTGGAAAAGTTACGGCTACAGTGTTTTTCGATTCCGAAGGACTCTCGCTTGTGGACATCATGTGAAGTGGAAACACCGTAAAGTCTGATGAATATGTGACGACACTGAAGAAACTTCAAGATCGACTGAGTCATGTTAGACCACATCGGCAAAAGCAGGATGTTTCGCTGTTGCACGACAATGCACGGCCACATGTCAGTCAAAAAACCATGGAAGCGATCACAAAACACGGATGGACAACACTGAAACACCTGCCTTACAGTCCTGACCTGACTCCATGTAACTATCATCTCTTTGGGAAACTGAAAGACTCTCTTCGTAGAACAAGGTTTGAAGATGGTGACTCCCTTGTGCACTCTGCCAAACAGTGGCTGCAACAGGTTGATCCACAATTTTACCGTGCGGGTATATAGGCGCTGGTTTCCACATGGCGTAAAGCAGTCGAGAGGGATGGAAATTATGTGGAGAAATGAAAATATTGTTCCTAAAGGATGTATCTACACTCTGTAAAACTTTCAGACATGTAGAATGAAAGATGGTCTTAAAAAAATTATGTGTAATTCTTTAGAAGTGACCCTCGTATAAAGTAATTAACACACCAAAGCGGCCTTAGACACAAAATATTTTTGATAGAATAAATGAAGGCGAGCCACTATTGGCTGCTCATACCTGTACGCTCACAGGATGCATTCTGATCTTATACACTCCTGGAAATTGAAGTAAGAACACCGTGAATTCATTGTCCCAGGAAGGGGAAACTTTATTGACACATTCCTGGGGTCAGATACATCACATGATCACACTGACAGAACCACAGGCACATAGACACAGGCAACAGAGCATGCACAATGTCGGCACTAGTACAGTGTATATCCACAATGCAGGCTGCTATTCTCCCATGGAGACGATCGTAGAGATGCTGGATGTAGTCCTGTAGAAAGGCTTGCCATGCCATTTCCACCTGGCGCCTCAGTTGGACCAGCGTTCGTGCTGGACGTGCAGACCGCGTGAGACGACGCTTCATCCAGTCCCAAACATGCTCAATGGGGGACAGATCCGGAGTTCTTGCTGGCCAGGGTAGTTGACTTACATCTTCTAGAGCACGTTGGGTGGCACGGGATTGCCATTGTCTTGTTGGAACAGCAAGTTCCCTTGCCGGTCTAGGAATGGTAGAACGATGGGTTCGATGACGGTTTGGATGTACCGTGCACTATTCATTGTCCCCTCGACGATCACCAGAGGTGTACGGCCAGTGTATGAGATCGCTCCCCACACCATGATGCCGGGTGTTGGCCCTTTGTGCCTCGGTCGTATGCAGTCCTGATTGTGGCGCTCACCTGCACGGCGCCAAACACGCATACGACCATCATTGGCACCAAGGCAGAAGCGACTCTCATCGCTGAAGACGACACGTCTCCATTCGTCCCTCCATTCACGCCTGTCGCGGCACCACTGGAGGCGGGCTGCACGATGTTGGGGCGTGAGCGGAAGACGGCCTAACGGTGTGCGGGACCGTAGCCCAACTTCATGGAAACGGTTGCGAATGGTCCTTGCCGATACCCCAGGATTAACAGTGTCCCTAATTTGCTGGGAAGTGGCGGTGCGGTCCCCTACGGCACTGCGTAGGATCCTATGGTCTTGGCGTGCATCAGTGCGTCGCTGCGGTCCGGTCCCAGGTCGACGGGCACGTGCACCTTCCGCCGACCACTGGCGACAACAACGATGTACTGTGGAGACCTCACGCCCCACGTGTCGCGGCATGCTACCAGTGTTAAAGACTGCGATGGAGCTCCGAATGCCACGGCAAACAGGCTGACACTGACGGCGGCGGTGCACAAATGCTGCGCAGCTAGCGCCATTCGACAGCCAACACCGCGGTTCCTGGTGTGTCCGCTGTGCCGTGCGTGTGATCATTGCATGTACAGCCCTCTCGCAGTGTCCGGAGCAAGTCTGGTGGGTCTGACACACCGGTGTCAATGTGTTCTTTTTTCCATTTCCAGGAGTGTATTTCACCGAGGCACTCCACTTCTTGTCTTCGTACTTGTCAAACCCTACCTCTGTCACCGAGGTCGCCGGATCTCTGCTCGTCTGAGAACGTTTGGAGCACTATAGCCAGAGCTCTCCACCAGCTCGGAATAAGAAGGGTCTAACGTACCAGTTGGACAAAGTCTGGCACGATAACCATCAGCAGGATATCTGACAAACCTGTCAGTCGATACCGAACCGAATAAATATTGACATAAGGGCCAGAGGTGCACCAAGACGTTATTGACTTTCTCAGTCTGTGAAGCCATTTCTCTTGAACAAATTAAATATATATATCCACTAAATTTTAAACGCGTTTGCCACACATGAAAAAGAAAAGTTTCATTCCGCCTTACGGTTTGTGTAATAATCTTATATCACATCTTCTACCCAGTTTTACCACAGTTCTGCACCGACCTTTTCAATACACTCCTTTAGTACACATAATGCACTTTTAATTTGTATCGTGTATTTTCTATGTGATTTCTTGTTTTTTCTTCATTTTAAATGTAAACCACTAATTTCAAATTGTGAACGGCCGGACTAGTGGCCCCGTGTTCTTGTCTCCGTCAATAGATAGCAGCACTTTTGCCACTCTGGTTTACCAATTTTTCTCCTTTTTCGCGTGTGCTACTGTACGTTCTGCGCTCTTTGATGACTTATTTTTCTAGTATGGGATCTAAGGATAAAAGGAAAACACTTTATTTATTACACATTCAGTTAGGCTGGGACACTCAATGGGTCCTTTAGCCTTCTGTCTTTGGTGATGTCTATCTGCTGTGAAGGGTGAGATGTGTTTAGGCTGTTATGTGTGAATGCTTCCTCGTGTTATGACAGATAGCCTATGGGGGGGGGGGGGGGTGAAAGGTTATTGACTTCGGTACTCCATACGTGTTCTATCTTGCAGGGTTTACCGTTCCTGCCGATTCTAATTGTCGAAATTCGTCCATGAGGACATCGATCTTGTCATAAACTTGTAACATCGCAGGAGTATTAACTTCGTGTTTATCGTGCCTAAGGTAATGTTCTCATACACTGTTCATAGAAGCTTACACACAATAATACTTTCTTTTTCATTATTAGATGTACTCTAGCATTATCTATATTTGATATTTTTGTTTATGACCCTGTACTCACGGTACTCACCTGACAGAGTCTCCTGCTCATGCTGCCACCGACCTTCACTAATCCCAACTACATCTAACTTCATCGTGTACATTTCACTTTTCAAATCTTCTAAACTGCCTACTCGATTAAGGGGCCTAACGTTACATTTTGCCATCTGTAGAGTGCTAGTTTTGCTTTTTCCTGATGATGACATCCTCCTGAGTAACCCCAGACTGAAGATATGAATGAGGGACTATTTTACCCCCGTAATATTTTACCCAGTGGGATGCCATAATCATTCAACCATTACAGTAGAGCTGTATGCTCTACAGGAAAGAACGGCTGTAGTTGCTCTAACCCTTTGCCGTCTGCAGTTCCAGCACAGCAAGACCGTTGTGGTCGATGTTACACGGCTCAGTTTATCATTCAGATTGTTGCCCTAAAATCTTCTGAAAAATCCGCTGTGCCTCTTCTGGAACCACACGCTTCCAATGTGCGTTCACCGCGATGTCTCCAAACACGAATGCGACCATCATGATGCTGTAAACAGAACCTTGATTTGTCCGAAAAAATGACGTTTTGCAATTCGTGCATCCAGATTCGTCGTTGAGTACCCCAACGCAGACGTTCCTGTCTCTGATACAGCCTCAAGGGTAACCGCAGCCAAGGTCTCCGAACTGATAGTCCATGCTGCTGTAAACGTCGTCGAACTGTTCGTGCAGATGGTTGTCGTCTTGCAAACGTCCCCATCTGTTGACTCAGGGATCGAGACGTAGCTGCTCGACCCGTTACAAAATGGCTTTGAGCACTATGGGACTTGGCTTCTAAAGTCATGAGTCCCCTAGAACTTAGAACTACTTAAACCTAACCAACCTAAGGACATCACACACATCCATGCCCGAGGTAGGATAAATACCTGCGACCGTACCGGTCGCGCGGTTCCAGACTGTAGCGCCTAGAACCGCTCTGCCACTCCGCCCGGCTCAATCCGTTACAGCCATGCGGATAAGATGCCTGTCATGTCGACTGCTAGTGATACGAGGCAGTTGGACTCCAGAACGACGTTCCGTATTACCCTCCTGAACCCACCGATTCCAAATTCTGCTAACAGTGATTGGATATCGACCAACGCGAGCAGTAATGTCGCGATACGATAAACCGCAATCGCGATAGGCTACAATCCGACCTTTATCAAAGTCGAAAACGTGATGGTGCGCATTCCTTCTCCTTACACGCGGCATCACAACGTTTCACCAGGCAACGCCGGTCAACTACTGTTTGTGTATGAGAAATCTGTTGGGTACTTACCTCATGTCAGCACGTTGTAGGTGTCGCCGCTGGCGCCAACCTTGTGTGAATGCTCTGAAAAGCTAATAATTCGCATATCAAAGCATCTTCTTCCTGTCGGTTAAAGTTCGCGTCTGTAGCATGTCATCTTCGTGGTGTAGCAATTTTAATGGCCAATAGTGTATAACAAAGAATAGCGATGCTGCAGTAATTGCAATTATCTTTGAACTTGATGTAAGCAAGAATATTACTGACATATATATCTTTGAAGTTGCGGTATAAATATATGTACAGCGGCGGGCACGTGCATCAAATAGCTGTTAGGTGTCTTATTTTCGAAACCACATCCCTTGTAAGTTCTTTTCACTCCTATAAATTTATGCTTTTCTTTAATTTAACGTAGCCTTTTCCAAAAACAAAATTCTTTTACCAGCAAAAGACACATACGAGGCGCATCCAGAAAGAAAGGTCCGATCGGTCGCGGAATGGAAACTACAGTGAAAATGAAAACTGTTTTATTTGAAATAGTTAGCCACACCTTCCAGCAACGTCTCTATATAGTCGCGGCTCGGTCTGAGATATTTGTCGTAGCATTGTACCAACTTTGAAATACCCTCGTCATAGAAGGCAGCCGCATGCACTTTTCGCCTATTCTCTTCTGTGGTCTGCAGTTCGTCGTCTGTGCCAAGCGGTGACTTCGTAACAAGTGGTTCCTGTCAGCATAGACGAAAATCAGAGGGAGCAAAGTCTGGGCTGTATGGAGGCAAACAAACAATTCCTGTCGAAAACACTGCAGGCGCGCCCTGATGGCCCCTGCAGAGTGCCGCCGAGAAGAAGGAAATGCCAGACCGTCATGTCATGTGGGCTGCGTGGAATCAGGCGAAATCTCTCTCGGGAACTCATACTTGGCGGGGAACACTGATTTATAGGCATCTTAACATGCTCACTGTTCGCTCAGAACTGAGAAGACAGATGTGACACGATCAAAGGGCATACAGGTCACAGCAATACCCAAAATGGAAAATACGAGTAATGCGATGAATTACAGGCCTGTATTACTAACGTCGATTTGCAGTAGGGTTTTGGAACATTTACTGATTTCCAACATTATGAAGTACCTCAATGAAAACTATTTATTGACACATAGCACGGTTTCAGAAAATATCGTTCTTGTGAAACACAACTACATCTTAATACTCATGAAGTAATAATTGTTATCGATAGGGGATGTCAAACTTATTCCATGGTTTTGATTTCCAGAAGCCTTTCAACACCGTTCCCCACAAGCGTCTTACAACCAAACTGCGTGCCTATGGAGTATTACCTCAGTTGTACGACTTGATTCGTGATTTCCTGTAAAAAAAAAAAAAAAATGGCTCTAAGCACTATGAGACTCAACAGCTGAGGTCAGCAGTCCCCTAGAACTTAGAACTACTTAAACGTAACTAACCTAAGGACATCCACACATCCATGTGGGAGGCAAGATTCGAAACTCCTGCTGTAGCGGTCGTGCGATCCCAGGCTGAAGCGCCTAGATATGCTCGGCCACTTCAGCCGGCCTTTCCTGTATATAGTACATACTATATACCTAATATGTTTTAGAACAGTTAGTCTAATTCTGAAGACGCTCATAGTAGCGTCGAAATCAGGTCAATTTTACTTAATATTTGTGACCGAGGGCTTATTTGTTCCAATAGAAAAGTGTGAAGCTATTCACATGAGTACTAAAAGAAATGAGCTAAATTTCGATTATGCGGCAAGTCAAACAAATATGAAGGCTGTAAATTCAACTAAATACCTTGGGTTTACAATTACAAATAACGTAAATTGGAACGATCACATAGATAATATTGTGGGTAGAGCAAACCAACGGCTGTGATTTGTTGGAAGAACACTTAGAAGGTGCAACAGGTCTACTAAAGAGACTGCTTACACCACGCTTCTCCGCCCAATTCTGGAGTACTGTTGCGTGGTGTGGGATCAGCATCAGGTGGGCCTGACGATTGACATCGAAAAAGTACAAAGAAGGGCAGCTCGTTTTGTATTATCGCAAAATAGGGAAGATAGTGTCACAGACATGATAAGTGAATTGGAGTGGCAATCATTAAAACAAAGACGTTCTTCGTTGCGTCGGGATCTTCTCATGAAATTTCAATCAGCAGTTTTCTCATCTGACTGCGAGAACATTCTGTTGACACCCACCTACATAGGGAGAAATGATGATCACTATAAAATAAGGTAAATGAGGGCTGTCACAGAAAAATTTAAGTGCTTGTTTAACCCGCGTGCCGTTCGAGGGTGGAACGGTAGAGACAGCTTGAAGGTGGTTCATTGAACCCTCTGCCAGGCACTTTATAGTGTAAAGTGGAACAATCACGTAGATGTAGACGTAGGAAACATGTACTCTCTTATAGAAGAAAATTTATAAGACGTTACAAGCTGGGAGATGACCTTCAGTTCTTGTGTGTCCAATGTATCATCGAGGTGGGACTGCGTTAACTGAAATGTCGGAGAAGCGCTGAAGGCACGGACAGGGCGCGAATGGCCAGCCAGCCGGTGTTTGAACAGTGGGGGCTTGGAGGCCCGGCTTAGCGCCGGCCGTGGCTATCCGTCTCTGCCGCAGCCGGCACCGCCCTGCACCGTCCGAGGCGATAACTCCTCCCCCAGACGCAGCCACAGTGGCCGCTGCTAGGGCCTCGTCCTGTGTTCCCTCCCCCTCCCGGAGGAGCGTCCTGCTTCGACCACTCACTGCTTGTAATGTTCCGCAGTCCGTATGCAGAGCGCATGACTGACTACTCTATTATTGGTGTCTGTACTAGGAGAGGCGTTCAGTAAGTAAAACAACGCATTTTTGGGACCAATTTTGGTTGAAAAAAATTGAGAAATTTGTTGTGAGACACAGCTGGATGTTCTCGCTTCTGCCCCTGTTGTTTAATGAAGCTGCGATATGTTTCGGCGCTATACGTAGGCTTCAAATTGACGTCTGTGATGGAGGTGCGTTCCGAGTAGAGAGCTTCCTCTGGCAGAAAACCGGAGCATCGCAGGTATTCATAGGCACTTGCAGAATATCTACGAAAATCTGGCAGTGGACAAGAGCACGGTGAGTCGTTGGACAAGGCGTCTGTTATCATCGCAATATGGTTGTGCAAACCTCATCGATCTCCCTCATTCCGGCCGACCGCACACACCTGCGACAATTGCAATGTTAGAACGGGTGGACACTCTGATTCGAAAAAATCGACGAATCGCGATCCAACCCTTCGCTAAATCTATGTTGGTAGTGGTGACATACTTGTCCATCTGGAGGTAGTCAAAGGTGTGTCGTCCCTGAGTTCCGCGCCACCTAACAGAACGCCACGAACAGCAACGAAAGACAGCCTGTGCCGAATTGCTTGCGCCTTACGAGGCTCATCTTGACACATTTTTGTTGATCAATGTCACAGGTGACGAAACACGGGTTCATCACTTCGAACCGGAAACAAAACGGCAATCTATGGAGTGGCACCAAATCATCTCCTCTCCGTCGGCCCTAATAGCTGAGTTGTCGGCGTGACGGTTTTCCCGTCCTATGGGCCAGGGTTCGATTCCCGGTTGGGTCGGGGATTTTCTCCGCTCAGGGACTGCGTGTTGTGATGTGTTCATCATCATTTCATCCCCATCCGGCGCACAGGTCGCCCGGTTGGCGTCGAATGTAAAAGACCTGCACCAAGGCCGTCGGACTTGCCCCACAAGGGGCCTCCCGGCCAATGACGCCAAACACTCATTCCCATTTCAATGTCTTCTCCGAAGAAAAATTCCGAAGCCTTTGCCATAGCCGACAGGATGCGAATTTGAAGGGGTTATTCTAATACATGTCCTCCCTCATGATGCAACGATCAACTCGAAAGTGTATTGTGCTACCCTCAGGAAAATGAAGAAACGACATCATCGTATTCGTTGCCACAAAAATGAGAACGAAAGTCTCCTCCTACACGACAACGTAAGGCCTGACACAGGTCAACGCACCTGAGAGGAGCTCACAAAACGCATTTCACAGTTCTTCTTCATCCACACTGGAGGCTGGATCGCGCACCTTGCGACTGACATCTGCCTGGCCAATTGAAGGCTGCAAACCGCGGGAAGCAGTATATGGATGATTGGCAGGTTATTCTGACGTCGACCAGTGCAATGGTGCCATTTCAGTAGATCCGTTTCTGTAATGGTGAGTCGTTTCTTCTCTGTTCTGACTCCCTGAGCAGCTTACAAGCTATCGTCCAGTGCTACCCTCGCCGTCCAGGAGTCTATCTCTGCCCTGGAATGATCCAGTCGTTCAGTGGTGTTTAAATGGAACCCAGGACACGTCAGAATCTCAGGCAATGAACTTGCTGACACGCTGGCCAAAGAAGCTAAGCGGAAACCGTTCCTGGAGATGGGCATCTCTAAAACTGACCTGCGTTCTGTCTTAACGACGCAAGGTTTTTTAGACTTTGGGAGACGGAGTGGCGTAACAGTATGCACAACAAACTGCGTGTCATTAAGGAGACTGGGAATGTATGGAAGGCTTCCCTGCGGGCTTCTTGCTGGGAATCAGTTGTTCTTTGTTGGTTCCGCATTGGCCATACGAGGCTCACACATGTTTACCTCCTCCGTCGCGAGGACCCCCCTCAATGTCGCTGTGGCTCCCAAATGACAGTCGTCCACCTCTTGCTGGACTGCCCAATTTTAGCCACTCTGCGGCGGACTTTTAACTTTCCTAGTTTCCTACCTTTGGTTTTGGGCGACAATGCCTCAACAGCAGTTTTACTCGCATTGAATGAAGATTATGTTGAAAAAGAGAGTTTCGTAGCCAAAAGAGGGGTGAATAATGTTGATGTTGTTGTGGTCTTCAATCCTGAGACGGTTTGATGCAGCTCTCCATGCTATTCTATCTAATGCAAGCTTCTTCATCTCCCAGTACCTACCGCAACCTACATCCTTCTGAATCTGCTTAGTGTAGTCATCTCTTGGTCTCCCTCTACGATTTTTACCCTCCACGCTGCCCTCCAATACTAAAGTGGTGATCCCATGATGCCTCAGAACATGTCCTACCAACCGATCCCTTCTTCTGGTTAAGTTGTGCCACAAACTTCTCTTCTCCGCAATCCTATTCAATACTTCCTCATTAGTTATGTGATCTACCCATCTAATCTTCAGCATTCTTCTGTAGCACCACATTT
Organism: Schistocerca gregaria; assembly: GCF_023897955.1. Classification (NCBI taxonomy): domain Eukaryota; kingdom Metazoa; phylum Arthropoda; class Insecta; order Orthoptera; family Acrididae; genus Schistocerca; species Schistocerca gregaria. Next base: position 924,028,885 of record NC_064922.1, on the reverse strand, counting down.
CGAAAGCTTCTATTCTCTTCTTGTCCAAACTAATTGTCGTCCATGTTTCACTTCCATACATGGCTCCACTCCATACAAATACTTTCAGAAATGGCTTCCTGACACTTAAATCTATATTCGATTTTAACTAATTTCTCTTCTTCAGAAACGCTTTCCTTGCCATTGCCAGTCTACATTTTACATCCTCTCTACTTCGACCATCATCAGTTATTTTGCTCCCCAAATAGCAAAACTCCTTTACTACTTTGTCTCATTTCCTAATCTAATTCCCTCAGCATCACCTGACTTAACTCGACTACATTCCATTATCCTCGTTTTGTTTTTGTTGATGTTCATCTTATAACCTCCTTTCAAGACACTATCCATTCCGTTCAATTGCTCTTCCAAGTCCATTGCTGTCTCTGACAGAATTACGACGTCATCGGCGAACCTCGACATTTTGATATCTTCTCCATGGATTTTAATACCTACTCCGAATTTTTCTTTTGTTTCCCTCACTGCTTGCTCAACATACAGATTGAATAACATCGGGGAGAGACTACAACCCTGTCTCACTCCCTTCCCAACCACTGCTTCCCTTTCATGTCGCTCGACTCTTATAAATGCCATCTGGTTTCTGTACAAATTGTAAATAGCTTTTCCCTCCCTGTATTTTATCCCTGCTGCCTTCAGAATTTGAAAGACAGTATTCCAATCAAAGGGTAATAGTGTATTGTAATTCTGAACAGAACCAGTCTCCGTTCAGAAAAAGAAGGTTTTGCATTACTTACTGAACGCATGTCGCGCGTTAGTGAGCTTTGGATGCTACGGGCAGCTCTGCAACTAAAATTAGCTTCGTTCAAATTCTGTATTTATCAAGCGTGTGATTCCGATTATTGAAACTGTCTACTGACACACAGTCAACATGGGTTTAGAAAATATCGTTCCTGTGGAACACTACTAGCTCCTTATTCGCATTATGTTTTGAGTGTTATTGCGAAGGGATTTCAGATCGATTCCGTATTTCTGGATTTCCGAAAGCCTTTTGACACTGTACCAAGCAAGCGACTCGTAGTGAAATTGCGTGCTAATATCATACCGTCTCGATTATGTGACTAGATTTGTGATCTCCTGCCAGATAGATGACAGTACGTAGTCACTGACGGAAAGTCATCGAGTAAAACAGAAGTCACTTCTGTCGTTCCCCAAGGTAGTGTTATAGGCCCTTTGCTGTTCCTTATCTATTTAAACGATTTGGGAGACAATCTGAGCAGCCGTCGTAGGTTGTTTGCAGATGACGCTGTCTTTTAAGTTGACTCTCCATAGCGGAAAGTGTGAGGTCATCCACATGAGTGCTAAAAGGAATTTGTTTAAACTTCGGTTACACGATAAACCAGTCAAATCCGAAAAGCCGTAACTTCAACTAAATACCTAGGTATTACAATTACAGAACAACTGAAACTGGAAGAAATACATAGAAAATGTTGTGGGGAAGGCTAACCAAAGACTGCATTTTATTGGCAGGGCACTTGGCAAATATACGAGTAACAGATCTACTGAAACGTAATATATATAGCAGTTAATGACATATAGTCTTACAAATTTCAAAACTCCGCCATCTCTCCCCCACATCCACCACTGCTGGCGGCTCACCTCCAACTCTGCAACGCTACACGCTGTTCACATCCATCTATAATGACAGACAACAATGCAAAGTAACCACAGACTGCACACATCACAGCCAGTGATTTTTCATACAGAGCGCTACGTGGCGTTACCAATAAGAAAACCTAAACAGCCTACTTACACTACTAAGTAGACTGCCTACACTACGCTTGTCCGTCCTCTTTTAGAATAGAGCCGCGCGGCTTGGGATCCTTACCAGATAGGGCTGACGGAGTACATCGAAAAAGTTCAAAGAAAGGCAGCACGCTTTGTATTATCGCGTAATATGGGAGAGAGTGTGACATAAATGACACAGGAATTGGGTTGGACTTCATTAAAAGAAAGACGTTTATCGTTGCGACGCAATCCTCTCACGAAATTTCAATCACCAACTTTCTGCTCCGAATGCGAAAATAGTTTGTTGACACCGATCTACATAGGAAGAAACGATCAACACGATAAAATAAGGAAAATCAGAGCTCGTACGGAAAGATATAGGTGTTCGTTCTTTCCGCCCGCTGTACGAGGTTGGAATAATAGAGAATTGTGAAGGTGGTTCGATGAACCCTCTCCCAGGCACTTAAATGCGATTTGCAGAGTATGCATCTAGATATAGGCATAGACGAATAATATCAAACATAGGATGGCTTTGGATTTAACAGTAGCGAAGATGTTCAAGATCTGAACGAAACAGATAATCATAATAAATAATGTGACGATTGACTACTACTAAAATAGTAGATAAATAATGAGTTGTCACGTATACATCTCGACGTGTTATCAATTCAAAAAAATGTTCACATGTATGTGAAATCTTATGGGACTTAAAGGCCATGGTCATCAGTCCCTAAGCTGACACACTACTTAACGTAAATTATCCTAAAGATAAACACACACACACACACACCCATGCCCGAGGGAGAACTCCAATCTCCACCGGGAACAGCCGCACAGTCCATGACTGCAGCGCCCTAAACCGCTCGGCTAATCCCGCGCGGCTATCAGTTCAAGTTTTCGTAAAGAGAACAGTGCTGACTTTAAAAATGTATAGGAAATCCGAATCAATACTTTGTGAAAAAGTACACAATCCGGAAAGCACACGTGAGGCGACCCAGAAATGGCTGCACTTCTTCAGATGAAGGCTACGCAGCTCTGTAAATGAAAATGGAGATTTTCTTTAATTAGACTCCTCCTACACAAAGGCTCGGCAGCGTCGACGCGTGGCCATAACCGGATTCTGGCCAGTGGAGCCAAGAGCCCGGATTATACCGCGGCTTAGTCGGCGCGTTATCAGGGGCAGGCGAACGGAGCCGGAGCGGACCGTACTGCCCGATTCCCACGGCGCTGTGCCTACGCGGTCCACAGCCGGCATACGGGGATAGGTCTGCTGCGGTTTCAGCTTCCCGGGGAGCTTCCTGTGATGCATTTAAAGTGACATTTGCACGCAGGGTGCTTAACGTACATCGATTCACAGAAAGATTAAAAATCTGACTTTCCACGAGCAAAATTTTCTATGAAATGTAAACTAGAGAATGAGAGGGTATTATTTATAGTTCCATTGTCCGCATCTACATCCGTACTCCGGAAGCCACCAGCCGGTGTGGCGGAGGGTACTTTCAGTACTTCTATCGGTTCTCCCTTTTATTCCAGTTTCGTACTGTTCGTGGAAAGAAAGATTGTCGCTATGCCTCTGTTTGGGCTCTAATCTCTCTGACTTTATCCTCATGGTCTCTTCGCGGGATATACGTAGGAGGGAGCAATATGCTGCTTGACTCCTCGGCGAAGGTATGTTCTCTAAACTTCAACAATAGCCCGTACCGAGCTACTGTGCGTCTCTCCTGCAAAATCTTCATTTTATCTATCATCTGCGTAAAGCTTTCGCGATTACTAAATGATCTTCTAACGAAGCGTCCTGCTCTCCGTTGGATCTTCTCTATATCTTTTATCAACCCTATCTGATACGGATCCCACACCGCTGAGCGGTATTCAAGCAGTGGGAGAACAAGCGTACTATAATCTACTTCCTTTGTTTTCTGATTTCATTTCCTTAGGATTCTTCCAATGAATCTCAGTCTGGCATCTGCTTTACCGACGATTAACTTTATATGATCATTCCATTTTAAATAACTCCTAATGCGTCCTCCCAGATTATTTATGGAATTAACTGCTTTCAGTGGCTGGCCTGCTATATTGTAGCTAAATGATAAAGGATCTTTCTTTCTATGGATTAGCAGCACATTACACTTGTCTACATTGAAATTAAATCGACATTCCCTGTACCATGCGTCAATTCGTTGCAGATCCTCCTGCATTTCAGTAAAATTTTCCATTGTTACAACCTCTCGATATACCACAGCATCATTTCCAAAAAGCCTCAGTGAACTTCCGATGTTATACACAAAGTCATTTATGTATATTGTGAATAGCAACGGTCCTAAGACACTCCCCTGCGGCACTCCTGAAGTCACTCTTACCTCGGAAGACTTCTCTCCATTGACAATGACATTCTGCGTTCTGTTATCTAGGAACTCTTCAATCCAGTCACACAATTGGTCTGATAGTCCATATGCTCTTACTTTGTTCATCCCGACACAGGTTCCCTGCGTTATCAGGACTCTAACAATACTGTGGTTTCAGTTTGCTTTGTTATCAAAATTTGTAGCGGAGATGATAGTGAGAAAATCTCTTCGGTTGGATGGTGTTAGGTTAAGAATGTTGGTAACTGTCGTGGACTTCACGGGAACGGTTTTCAGACAGTGTCGTGTATGGTTTGATTGCATGTTGTACAATTTCAGCAAGATTACAACAAATGGTTCAAATGGCCATGAGCACTATGGGACATAACTTCTAAAGTAACCAGTCCTCTAGAACGTATAACTACTTAAACCTAACTAACCTAAGGACATCACACACATCCATGCTCGAGGCAGGATTCGAACCTGCGACCGTAGCGGTATCGCGGTTCCAGACTGTAGCGCCTAGAACCGCTTGGTCATCCATGCCGGCGATTACAATAAACTTACTTACTTATTATTAATGTAACATGAGGTTTTATTTGATCACTGCTTTTCTCGTTATTTTGTTAAAGAAATCTCCACCTGGTAATGTGTAGAAATGTTGTCTGTCAAGCACTGTAAAGGGCATTAAGTTGGTGCTCAGAAGCAATCATATATAACCACCAGCCAAGCCAAATGCATGATAAGTAATATGAACAAAACGAGAGTAATGATTTTTAGTAATTTTCAGTGCTGTTGTATAATAGTCCCTTCACTGGTTTCAGATCGTTTATCGAATTTAATGCTACTGTTATGCGACGTGGCAACACATTTCTTTAAGCAAAATGATCAGTTTTATCACACAACACCACACGTGCACAATACTAACGTATTTTTTCCTGTCAAAATATTTCATAAAAGTTGTTATGAAATAACAGGGATTCATTCATCAGCAGAAAAGAATTTAAGTCACGTAAGATACTGTTTGCATTCATTGAAGTTCATTGTATTGGCAGTCTAACTGGAATTTATTTACGCCCCCGGTAGCTGAGTGGTTGCCGGCGCGGTAGCTCAGCGTGTTCGGTCTGAGGGTTAGCTGCCCTCTGCAACAAAGAAAACTGAGTCAACGGTGCAACGCTGAACTTGATCTCGTGTCATGGAACATCCACACCGAGCAAAAGCCACGAACTATGTCGAACAAAATGAGATCAAAGACAAAAAAGAAAGTGGTCAGCGCAACAGAATATCAATCTTAAGGGCCCGGATTCGATTCCCGGATGGGTCGGAGATATTCTCCGCTCAAGGACTGGGTGTTGTGTTGTCCTAATCACCATCATTTCATCCCCATCGACGTGCAAGTCGCCGAAGTGACGTAAAATAGAAATGCTTCCACGGGGCGAAAGGTCTACGAGACGGGAGGACCTAGTTACACGACAGTTATTTATTTAACTGAAATTTATTACCTCAGACTGTGGCCACCAATACACGATTTTTATCGCAGTTACGATCAACAATATTGATGTCTGTATAGAAAATCAATTAAAGTCTGCCGCTACAATATTTAACTAAGTTGGCGGCTAACATGGCAATCACTTATCTATTCTACTTCAGGCCCTGTTTTACTACTAACAAATAATTTATATTAAATCTTTTTGTACCTTCACTATATGTTTTAACATTTGAAGATAACCGCACGGAGTGGCCGTGTGGTTTGAGGCGCCTTGTCACGGATTGCGCGGCCAATCTGGCAGGAAGTTCGAGTCCTCCCTCGGGCATGCGTGTGTGTGTTGTTCTGAGTTTAAGTTAGTTAACATAGTATGTAAGTCTTGGGACCTATGAGCTTAGCAGCTTGATCCTTGAATTCAGACACATTTGAAAAGTTGAACTTTTGATAATATTTCGCAATGTTAATCGCTTATTATTCAGTATTTACCAATAAACCGCGCTGTAGATCGATAGCACTAATGGATGCGATCTTTCGTGGCTGAGCAGAAAACTTAACATTTATATAGTACGAGTGTTACATTGACAGAAAACTCCATACAAACAAGATTCATCTCAATTACACACAAACTCTATTTTTCAAATATTACATTATCAACCTAATACAGTATTCTACAGACCTCTGTGTTGCGAAACATCAATCACATCCTATCAGTACAACAGTTCGAACAAGAAGAAGGACTATTCTAGAAGAATCATAGATAGCAAAAGATTGAAATTTTCAGTATCTTTCTCCATGGGTATCGTCTGTGATACAATGTTTTACAAAATATTAAATTATGTCATTGACAATAATTATTTATTATTTTAATAATATCACGAGCATACGATTAATGTTCGTTCACATTCCACATACAATGCTGTCGTGAATACTATTCTGAATGAAATATAGATGTGGATAGTACAAGACGAAGGAAGTTGTTGTAACGAACACATTTACATGGTGACGTTTCGGACCAAAATTCGTCATCAGAAAGTCCTATGATTTTAATGATTACTACGAAGTATCTCTATCACAGCTTGACTGTCACACCCTCTGCTCACTAGAGGCTACTTAGCCTAACTGAACTACCGGCCATTAAAATTGCTGCACCACGAAGATGACGTGCTACAGACGCGAAACTTAACCGACAGAAAGAAGATGCTGTGATACACAAACGATTAGCTTTTCAGATCATTCACACAAAGTTGGCGCCAGTGGCGACACCTACAACGTGCTGACATGAGGAAAGCTTCCTACCGATTTCCCATGCACAAACAACAGTAGACCGGCGTTGCCTAGTGAAACGTTGTTGTGATGCCTCGTGTAAGGAGGAGAAATAGGTAACATCACGTTTCCCACTTTGATAAATGTCGGATTATAGCCTATCGGGATTGCGGTTTATCGTATCGTGACATTGCTGCTCGCGTTGATCGAGATCCAATGACTGTTAGCAGAATATGGAATCGGTGGGGTCAGGTGGGTAATAAACGGCCTCGTATCACCAGCAGTCTAGATGACAGGCATCTTATCCGCATGGCTGTAACGGTCCGTGCAGCCACGATCCCTGAGTCAACAGATGGGGACGTTTGCAAGACAACAACCATTTGCACGAACAGTTCGACGCAGTTTGCAGCAGCATCGACTATCAACTCGGAGACCATGTTGCGGTTACCCTTGACGCTGCGTCGCAGACAGGAGCGCCTGCCATGGAGTAGGCCTACTCAACGACGAACCTGGGTGCACGAATGGCAAAACGTAATTTTTTCGGATGAATCCAGGTTCTGTTTACGGCATCGTGATGGTCGCATCCGTGTTTGGCGACATCGCGGTGAACGCACATTGGAGGTGTGTATTCGTCATCGCCATACTGGCGAATCACCCGGCGTGATGGTTTGGGGTGCCATTGGTTACACGTCTCGGTCACCTCTTGTTCGCATTGACAACACTTTAAAAATTGGACGTTACATTTTAGATGAGTTACGACCGGTGGCTCTACCCTTCATTCGATCCCTGCGAAACCCTACATTTCAGCAGGATAATGCACGAGCACATGTTGCAGATCCTGTACGGGCCTTTCTAGATACAGAAATGTTCGACTGCTTCCCTGGCCAGCTCATTCTCCAGATCTCTCACCAATTGAAAACGTATGGTCAACGGTGGCCTAACAACTGGCAGGTGACAATACGCCAGTCACTACTCGTGATGACCTGTGGTATCGTGTTTAAGCTGCATGGGCAGCTGTACCTGTACGAGCCATCCAAGCTCTGTTTGACTTAATGCCCAGGCGTATCAAGGCCATTAATAAGGGCCAGAGGTAGTTGTTCTGGATACTGATTTCTCTGGATTCTTTTTTTTTTTGTGTCATCAGTCTACTGACTGGTATGATGCAGCCCGCCACGAATTCCTTTCCTGTGCTAACCTCTTCATCTCAGAGTAGCACTTGCAACCTACGTCCTCAATTATTTGCTTGACGTATTCCAATCTCTGTCTCCCTCTACAGTTCTTGCCCTCTACAGCTCCCTCTTGTACCATGGAAGTCATTCCCTCATGTCTTAGCAGATTTCCTATCGTCCTGTCCCTTCTCCTTATCAGTGTTTTCCATATATTCATTTCCTCTCCGATTCTGCGTAGAACCTCCTCATTTCTTATCAGTCCACCTAATTTTCAACATTCGTTTGTAGCACCACATCTCAAATGCTTCAATTCTCTTCTGTTCCGGTTTTCCCACAGTCCATGTTTCACTACCATACAATGCTGTACTCCAGACGTACATCCTCATAAATTTCTTCCTCAAATTAAGGCAGGTATTTGATATTCGTAGACTTCTCTTGGCCAGAAATGCATTTTTTGCCATAGCGAGTCTGCTTTTGATGTCTTCCTTGCTCCGTCCGTCATTGGTTATTTTACTGCCTAGGTAGCAGAATTCCTTAACTTCATTGACTTCGTGACCATCAATCCTGATGTTAAGTTTCTCGCTGTTCTCATTTCTACTACTTCTCATTACCTTCGTCTTTCTCCGATTTACTCTTAAATCATACTGTGTACTCATTAGACTGTTCATTCCGTTCAGCAGATCATTTAATTCTTCTTCATTTTCACTCAGGATAGCAATGTCATCAGCGAATTGTATCATTGAAATCCTTTCACCTTGTATTTTAATTCCACTCCTGAACCTTTCTTTTATTTCCATCATTGCTTCCTCGATGTACAGATTGAAGAGGAGGGGCGAAAGGCTACAGCCTAGTCTTACTCCCTTCTTAATACGAGCACTTCGTTCTTGATCGTCCACTCTTATTATTCCCTCTTGGTTGTTGTACATATTGTATATGACCCGTCTCTCCCTATAGCTTACCCCTACTTTTTTCAGAATCTTGAACAGCTTGCACCATTTTATATTGTCGAACGCTGTTTCTAGGTCGACAAATTCTATGAACGTGTCTTGATTTTTCTTTAGCCTTGCTTCCATTACTAGCCGTAACGTCAGAATTGCCTCTCTCGTGCCTCTACTTTTCTTAAAGCAAACTGATCGTCACCTAGCGCATTCTCAATTTTCTTTTCCATTCTTCTTTATATTATTCTTGTAAGCAGCTTCGATGCATGAGCTGTTAAGCTGATTGTGCGATAATTCCCGCACTTGTCAGCTCTTGCCGTCTTCGGAATTGTGTGGATGATGCTTTTCCGAAAGGCAGATGGTATGTCGCCAGACTCATATATTCTACACACCAACGTGAATAGTCGTTTTGTTGCCTCTTCCGCTAATGATTTTAGAAAGTCTGATGGAATGTAATCTATCCCTTCTGCCTTATCTGGATCTATGCACCCAAAATTGCGTGAAAATGTAATCACATGTCAGTTCTAGTATAATATATTTATCCAATGAATGCCTGTTCATCATCTGCATTTCTTATTAGTGTAGCAATTTTGATGGCCCGTAGTGTAATAAGTGAGCTACATTGTGGGCTACACTATGTGCGATATTTAAAGAATGCAATGCGTAAAAGTGAACAGAAGGCCCGGTAGGACGAAAAGATTTCTAGAAATAAGTCAAAGTACAAAAGAGACGCCACGGGAAGGGTGTTTGGATTGATCGTTGGCTGCAAATGGTACATAGACCATTTGGTATCACGTGAGCTCACATGGAGAGCTGCGAGGCGGGACCATTCTTCGGCGTTGACCATATATGGCCATAGACAAGATACCGCAGGGGGGAAGGGTATGGAGGGGGGGGGGGGGCGTGGCCTGTCGTACAGTATAGAGGCAGAGGCGGGGTAGCGTGCAAGGTTGTTCAGTACAGACGGCGCTCTACTTGGGACGTCTGTGTAGGACTTGGAGCATTCGCTCTGGCTCTGCTCGCACGTAGCCGCATGCTTCCACCATGGAGTTGGGTAGCGTTAGGTTGGGATGATTTGTGGGAGGAGTCCAAACTGCGAGGTCATCTGGCTCATGGGACTCGGGTAGGATCGGGAAGGAAGTCGGTCGTGCACTTTCAAAGGAACCATCCCGGCATTTGCCTGAAGCGATTTAGAGAAATGGCCTCCACGGTATTTTGCAATCAGGAGTAATGTATTTTCATTCAAGTCGTTATCCAGTTCCTGCTCAGACGAGGAATTAAAGATTGTAGTTATTCAAGTCTTGCCTTTATTCTGTTATGTCCTGACCGAGTCCCATAAATCTTTCAAACTTACATTTAGCCATCTCCACATTAGCTGACTAGGTGGACCTTCTCTAGACTCCGATTACTGATATTCTAGACAGCTCACTGGACGCAGCAATTAGTATTCACAGGCTACGTTGCCTACATTGCAAGAGACATATACAAAGTAGTAGCCGTTGCCTGCCATTCACTGTACTTCCACCATTCTACCTCTTCCAGACAGAGACAGTCTCTCTGCAGCACCATTCCACTGACTATTGTAAAACGATAGTTAGATTGCAGTTTCTGTGTGTCCAACAGAGTATCTCCTACCTGAAGTTTTACCGCTCCATCGTGCTCCGCTGCGAAGAGTTACTGCCCTCCGGATGTGGGTTATTGGAATTGAATAGCCCCCTTATTCACTCCTACAGCCGGCCGGTTTGGCCGAGCGGTTCTAGGCGCTATAGTCTGGAACAGTGCGATCGCTACTATCGCAGGTTCGAATCCTGCCTCGGGCATGGATGTGTGTGATGTCCTTAGGTTAGTTAGGTTTAAGTAGTTCCAAGTTCTATGGGACTGTGGACCTCAGATGTTAAGTACCGTAGTGCTCAGAGCCGTTTGAACCATTTGCGCCACTGCTACATCAGTCTTTTATTTCCTATTTAATTGTCTGGTTGCACAAGGTCCTCTTCGATCTCTTCCTGGAACATTCTCTTTGACCTTTTCCCCGATTTGTGATCACCTTAATTTGTCTGTATCTCTATAAATCGTCTCCGAGATTTTTGCTTTAGGCTTGTTGCAAAGTTTCCTATTATTCCGTTGACCTCGACTCTGCGCCGTTGGCAATGTTCAAGTGCACTGCTTGCGGGAGTGTTTGTCCAGACTCGAAGAAGCAGACAGTGTCCAGGTGCTTTGGTATGCTTTTTGTCCCCGATATACTGTTTAGCTTCCACCTGTCCTTCCATGCGAAACCCGGCTTTTTACTCTCGTTACGATGTGAGATGTGATAAAATTCATTAATTGTTTCTAAGGTCGTCGAATCGTGGCTATGTTCTTGACAACAAAAATTTTGTTACAGCACTGTAATGCGTCCCTCCTTCTTTTCACAACATTTATATCGTCTAGTATGGAGTCTGCATTTTCAGTATTTGACACTGAATTCTGATAGTCAAGGAAGCAGGATTCGGTTACGATTGTGGACGGGGCCGTAATCAGTTACTGTTGATTACCTTTTGCAATGAGATACATTTATTTCAAAACGGTAATTCCAGAGTCGGCAATACATAAAGTTATCACACTTTATTAATGAAGGAATAAACAGCTGTGTAATTAATAGTGCTTTCCGTGCATTAAAATTTACCAAATGACCATAGAATACAGACACATCAAATAATGTTTTAAAAACAAGCCAATGTGATCCCAAGTAGAATTTTAAAACAAGTAACCACAGTCACGGCTGAAGGCCTTTAACGCCAAGAACGGCAATTACAGAAAAAATTTAATAAACATACTTGAAAACAAAATTGCAATAAAACGGTTAATTTAAAGGAGAGGCAACTGATCACCAAACGGGTGAGAAAAAATGATGGTAAACTTGGCAGCACAACCATTTAAACCAGCGGTATCGCCAAAAATAGCAATTATAGAAAAAATTTTAAAAAAATACAGTAAAACAGCAAATACAATAATAAAACGCAAGAGCCAGTCACAGACGGTGCACCAGGAATCATGAGTAGGTCCGGCAAAAAAACACTTTCTCGAGCGATGAGATAGGCAGCCAAGAGTTGCATTCACTTCACAAGATGGTAACTCAGACCAGTGGAAGTCTAACGAATGACTAGTGATAATATTACCGAGGCTACCTGACGTCCAATAAACCAAATGCAAAGATGTAAACATACGCCAAAGCCGGAACTGGCCGTCTGGACTCCGCCCACAGAATACTGTGCTTCGAGCGCCCAGAACGAGAAAGAAATCTCTGCCAATAGAGTAGAAGAATCGCAAAACAATCTAAAATCAAGAAAGCTCTCAAAACTACACGCCTTACCGGACAGCAGTGGCAAGGCGAGGAAATGTACACTGCTGTTACTTACGCTAAACTAGCAGGGCAGGTAACTGGGGGCTTTAGCGGCCACGAGCCTGGAAAAATACCACTGGTTGAACTTAACAAATAGTAACAAACTGAAGTCAATAAATAGTAATTAGAAGTCCAGGAAAGATAATCATGTCCCCCTTCCCCAAGCACTCCACTCGCTGCTCTTCATCTCGGCAACACTAAAAGTGGCAACACGAACCCAAGTCACTGGAGAATCGCAAGATCTCACAATGGTGGAAGTTTCTCTACTTGAATCCAAATGCACTCCACTTAAAACTTTCAGGATCCGGTTTGAGACGAGGTCATGCACCCTCGTGACCACAGGCCTTTGATTCGGCAGTCCATGCATTGCTCGGACTTTGCTCGTCCTCAGCCCTCAATCGAGCTCCACTCTGACACGACCTGGAAGAACCACAAGTCACCCCAAAAGGTAGGGCCACAGTTACTACATATCGATAACCACCGCTGCTGCCACTAGCGGAGAGGCAACGCTTGCGAAACCAACTGGCGCCAGTCAACACGAGAAGAAGACAAACAGCTGCAACCATGTCAACTAAACGATACGGTCTGGCCTCCAATAGACGACGGAAACCTACAAACAGTACCAACGCGAGCAGCAGCATAGCTCAGACACCTTTCTTAACTGTTTCACTTTGTGGTCGCATTCTCTACCTCACCCAACACTCCTTAAGATGAGCATAAGAAGGGAAAGCATACTCGCTACCTGTCTGTAAATCGTAAAAAAACATCGTTCTTGTTTGTGTATCGCATTCACTGAGCGGAATACTGGGATCCGCCCAGCATTTGCCCAAACGAGCTGTGTACCAGACAACTGTCACTAATCGGCCGCTCAGATTCTGCCTGGCTCTGTCACACTGCCTTGTCTGGAAAACTAGGCTACCGCGCGTTACACTCTACGAGAAGGTCGCTGCGGTACATCTCAAAATCACGCATTTAGAAAGACATTATGTGGTGCATTCGTCATACTGTAAAATAAAAGGCGCAACGTAAACGGAACATACAAGTACAGCACAAGATAAAGCATTTATTTGATACTGTTATTCAGATATCTAACAAGTATTTGATTGGTTTCTGTAAGTTTACTTCCCACCACACTGAATTCAATACATCGTTCATACTGGACTAAAAGGTGTCAGATGTGATTTCAGGGTACATCGTTGGAGGGCTGTAGAACAGCTGTTGTTCACGATAAACGTAAAAGACTTGACGGATGACGTGGGAAGCCTTGTGCGCTCCAACGCCCAGAAACTGCGGTGGGATGCAGAAATATTTGCAGAGCATAAACAACCGGCAGTTGGTCAGTAACGTAATTAATTCTGGCTTATTGTGTATGAATATATGAAAGTTTACACCACCAAGGGCGCCCATGCTCGAGGGCAACGGCATGGCCTTTTGTGGCATCCATCATATACCCGTAAGATGAAAGAATTCGGCTGAAGGAAATTCTCAACATTTGCTTTCGTTTACAGTCAAGTGCGGGCGAAAAAATGATGAAGGATCAGTTACAAAACTAAAATGGGAAGCAAAATACGTGGCACACGATACTCTCTGTCGCCTTGCAAATAACGGTGAAAACAATCCTGTCAGTAGATCATGTTGCAGCCAGTCAGACAGCAGAACATCGTCAACTACATTCAGGCCTATTATTTGTCTACACAATATATCAAGGTATTCCTCGCATAAAGAACATAAAATGAGCAAACTCATGTATATTGGTATATATCTTCACTCAATCTCCAGATACATCAACAAAGACCTGATAGCCAATTTTCTAAAGCGGACAGGAAGCAGTTACGAATTCAGAGATATTTTGGAGGCAGTAAAAGAAAATTGTAAGGAACTTGACATAAATATCAAAATACCAAGACTGGCTCGAAGGTAGACTCACAGATGCAATGTGAATATTACTAAGTGGCAGTTTACAATCGATACCTGTATTCTGTAATTACATCACATACAACAATATTTGTCCTTTCACGGACAGAACTCTTTTCTCACATTTAATGAAAAAAGAGCAGAAGGAAGATTTCATGAGCGACATAGCTTCATCAAATCGATAACTTGGAAGCAGAAGCCAGATTGTGGAACGACGTCTGGACAAATGGGGAAAAACCAAAACTCCATGATGTACTCTTAATTCAGCAGTAACGAGACTGCTTATATTCCACGACATTGCACTCCCGACAAATTGCACCGCAGAGCGTTCTCTCGGCACAATGCGTAGACAGAAAGCGTGTGAGAATTACTATTGGGGAGGTCTGTCTGTCAATCTTGTGGTTTAGTAATGCTCACAGGCAAAGAGCGAAAAACGCTTCGCAAACAAGATATCACCTATGGCAAGACCAGCATGGAGAGATTTTTAAATACTGTATTATATGCAGACGATCAAATAATAATTCACGAAAATGAACATAATCTTCAGACTACTATTCATGATATTAATTTTTGTTGGCTTCCAAAGATAACATGGACATCTCCACTGAAAGACGAAGATTACTGCATCCAAGATGAAATTTGCTATAAGAACAGAAATTGTAATAAATTATGTGACACTGGAACAAGAAATAGGGTTGTCAACTGCGACTCAGGATGAAATATCGGCATTAAATTTTATGACAAGGTCCAAAAATTTAATGTAATCTGTAGAAAGAAATATGGCACAATAAAAAGCTACAAAAGAGACGCAGATGAAGTTTTATAAAGTCGTAGAAATAATAACTGTGCTTTATGCATCTGGAGGCAACGGCCTTGCCGCAATGGATACACCGATTCGCGTCAGATCACCGAAGTTGAAAGCTGTCGGGCGTGGCCGACACTTGGATTTGTCACCATGCAGGCCGCCATGCGCTGTTTCCATTTTTCGGGGTGCACTCAGCCTCGTAATGCCAACTGAGGAGCTACTCGACCGAATAGTACCGGCCCCCATCAAAGAAAACCATCATAAAGACCGGGAGAGCGGTGTGCTGACCACACGCCCCTCCTATCCGCATACACAGCTGAGGATGACACGGCGGTCGGATGGTGCCGATGCGCCACTTGTCGCCTGAAAACGGAGTGCTTTACCGATCTGGAATATGAGTACCTAAGCAAAAGACTACTGAAATCAGACGAAAGCAGAATAAAGCAGGAAAGATCATTTCGGAAATGATGACATCAGGAAAGAATTATAGGTTGATTTAACGCACAAGAAAATAGACCCAAACAGGAAAAGATGGTTCGGAAATGTATCAGAAAGCCCGAAAACAGACTTCCAAAACAAATTATTGACTGAAAGCTTAGAGGGACAAGACAGAGGGGTAAATCACGAAAGACGTGGCGAGACCCTGCTGACCGGAACAGCTGGAATCACATGATCTAAGAAGAGAGTAGTAGTAATAATAGTAGTAGAAGAAGAAGGAGAAGAAGAAGAAGAAAAATGGTTCACATGACTCTGAGCACTATGGGACTCAACATCTGAGATCATCATCCTCTAGAACTTAAAACTACTTAAACCTAAGGACCTCACACACATCCATGCCCGCGGCAGGATTCGAATCGGCGACCGTAGCGGTCGCGCGGTACCAGACTGAAGCGCCTAGAGCCGGTCTGCCACTCCAGCCGGCAGAAGAAGAAAAAGGAGATGGCTAACAGTCAATAAAATTCTTCTGGGTATGTGACTGCATTATCAATGTGCAAATTTATCCAATGTTTAGGTCACTGTTGCAAATGGCCTCCCTCAAGGTGTTTTTGCTAATTAGAGTCGGAGAATTTTACACATTGACAGTCCGTTCACATACCCAGAGGAATTATACGTACTGTCACAATGGCTGCGGAAGCCTAAACTTACAAGACATCCAACAGTTTCGTAACATTTCTGCAGCTTCGCATTCCGATACAAGGGACGACCATCAGTTTGTTGCTTTCCAGGAACGACAGCAGGGCTTCGTTTTGTTGTGGCGTGGGCAGAAACGCCTATTTAGGAGTCTCATAGTGTGTGACGCATGGAAGCAAGCTACCCGTGTCCCCTAGGAACGGCCAGTCGGATGCGAAACGTCGCTGCCGCCGACGGCGTCGTGACGGGTCGGGGGACGCTGCCGCCTCATCGATTTCTTCCACTGGCTGTAGCCGAGCTCGGCTGTGTTCTTCACGTCTCGGCTGCGCGCTGCGTGGCGCTGAGTTACTGTCGCCGGATGCTGGAGCAGCGGCGTCTCCGGACGTTCTGCCCCACTGCCCTTTCCCGACGCAGAAGCACGGCGCCGTCACCTCATACCACCTCAGCCCGCGGCTACCAAAGAGGCTCCGCGAGGCGGTTTTCTTGTATGAGCCGTAGGAGTTCCGACCGTTAAGAAAAGCGTTATATGCGAGGTACCTGTGACGGGGCAGCTGTGTTGCGGCGCGGATTTACACTACTGGGCTTTAAAATCACTACACCAAGAATAAATGAAGTATTCATTGGACAAATATACTAGAACTGACATGTGACTACATTTTCATCCAATTTGGGTGCATAGATCCTGAGAAATCAGTACCCAGAACGACCACCTGTGACAGTAATAACGGCCTTTATACGCCTGGTCATGGAGTCAAACAGAGCATGGATGGCGTGTACAGGTACAGCTGCCCATGCAGCTTCAACACGATACCACAGTTCATCAAGAGTAGTGACTGGCGTATTGTGACGAGCCAGTTGCTCGGCCACCATCGACCAGACGTTTCCAATTGGTGAGAGATCTGCTAGCCAGGGCAGGAGTCGAACATATTCTGTATCCAGAAAGGTCCATACAGGACCTGCAAAATGAGGTCGAACGTTATCCTGCTGAAATGTAGGGTTTCGGAGGGATCGTATGAAGGGTAGAGCCACGGGTCGTAACACATCTGAAATTAATGTTCAAAGTGCCGTCAATGCGCGCAGGCCTGACAGACGTGTAACCAGTGGCTCCCCATACCATCGCACCGGGTGATACGCCAGTATGGCGATGACGAATACACGTTTCCAATGTGCGTTTACCGCGATGTCGCCAAACACGGATGCGACCATCATGATGCTGTAAACAGAACCTGGATTCGTCCGAAAAAATGACGTTTTGCCATTCGTTCATCCAGGTTCGTTGTTGAGTACACCAACGCAGACGCTCCTGTCTCTGATGCAGCGTCAAGGGTAACCGCAGCCATGGTCTCCGAGATGATAGTCCGTGCTGCTGTAAACGTCGTAGAACTGTTCGTGCAGATGGTTGTCTTGCAAACAACTGTTGACTCAGGGATCAAGAGGTGGCTGCACGATCCGTTACAGCCATGCGTATAAGATGCCTGTCATCTCGACTGCTAGTGATACGAGGCCGTTGGGATCCTGCACGGCATTCCGTATTACCCTCCTGAACCCACTTTACTTTTACTTACTTTACTTACATGTCAAGTTCCGTAGGACCAAATTGAGGAGCAAATCTACAACGTGTCAGTACATGAACTTACAACATAAAAGTAATAAAAAATAAATGTTCATGAACCCGAAAGAAACACAGTCCATACGTTTAAGCAAACGCTATCAGCAATACAATGAAAATCAGCATAATTTTTCAAGGAACTCCTGGATAGAATAAAAGTGACCCATGAGGAAACTCTTCAGTTTCGATTTGAAAGCGCGTGGATTACTACTACGATTTTTGAATTCGAGTGCCAGCTTATTCCATATTCTGATAAGTCATTTTATCTCGACCAATGCGAGCAGCAATGTCGCGATACGATAAACCGCAATCGCGATAGGCTGCAATTCGACCTTTATAAAAGTCGGAAACGTGATGGTACGCATTTCTCCTTCTTACACGAGGCATCACAACAACATTTCACCAGGCAACGCCGGTCAACTGCTGTTTGTGTATGAGAAATCGGTTGGAAACATTCCTCATGTCAGCACGTTGTGGTGTCACCACCGGCACTAACCTTGTGTGAATGCTCTGAAAATATAATGAAAACATAATCATTTGCATGTCACAGCATCTGTAGCACCTCATATTCGTGGTCCGGGTATTTTAATTGACAGTAGTGTAGATCTACGGACTAAATACTTTCATCGTTCTAGGGTCACGATAGTCGAGAGTTCGTCGAACGAATAAAACCCTCAGTATAAGTGCTCTGCCCAGTGAAGTTGGATTCTACTTCCATGAGACACACACACACTAAGACAAAAAAGAACGACTCACCAAGAAAGAACTATCCGAATGGCACAGAAGTCGGAGATGTGATGTACAATACAGACAAACAAAACAAACTGTTACAATCTCAGTAAAAAGTTGGATGTTTTATTCAAGATCAAGAGCTTTACAAATTTAGCAAGTGAATAATAATAGATTTGTCCACCTCAATGCAAGCAGCTATTCGGCTTAGCACTGTCTGATAGGGATTTTGGATGCCCTCCTCAGGGATATTGTGTCAGTATATTAAGTTGGAGAGTTGGATCGTTAAACACCCGAGTTGAATTGATGGTCTTGCCCGTAGTAGTTCAGACCTCAATTGGGGAGAACTTACTCTCTCCGGGCCATCTGCTATGGCCGAGCGGTTCTAAGCGCTTCAGTCCGGAATCACACTGCTGCAGGTTCGAATCCTGCCACGGTTATGGATGTGTGTGATGTCCCTAGTTTAGTTAGGTTTAAGTAGCTTAGGGGACTCATGACCTTATATGTTAAGTCCAGTGCTTAGAGCCATTTGAGCCATTCTCTCTCCGGGGCATTCGACATCCCCAGACACGTCTTCGCTGGCCGTCGTGGCTCAGTTCGAAGCGGGACTCAGCAGCGAAGACAATTCTAGTCAATGAGATTCCAGCAGTGATACATCAAAATGGAAGTCGCCTTCCATACGGTCGGACCACGAGGAATGATGGTTTGAAGTGTGATTTACTTTCATAACAGCACAACTTTGGTTGTCATCTGCAGAAAACTTAGAGAACAACGGTACAGCGACGGTTTGACGCACTGTCTTGTTGTCTTTCGTGGCAGGTCATCCTGGTATTGCATTTGTGCCAGATAAGGCCCATCTCCACGCGGCAAGAGAACCTACTGCTTCTCTTCACGCCTGCAAAGCCTCACCTTGGCCAGCAACATCTCGGGATCTCCCTCTAATTGGGAAGGTTTGAAAAATTATGGGCTGTGCCCTAAAACAAGCTCGGAATTTTGACGATCTAACGGGACACTTGGAAGGAATTTGGCATGATAGCCCTCAGCAGCACATCCAGGAACACTATCAATCAATACCAAGCCCAATACCTGCTTACATTAGGGCCAGAGGTTGACCAACGTGCTATTAACTTGCTCAATACCGAGCGAGGTGGCTCAGTGGTTAGTACAGTCAACTCACATTGGGGATGACGGCGGTTCAAACACTCGTCTGCCCATCTTTATTTAGGTTCTCCGTGATGTCCCTAAATCGCTTAAGGCAAATGCCGGGATGGTTCCTTTGAAAGGGCAAGGACGACTTCCTTCGCCATCCTATCCCACTCTATTGGGACTGGTATCCTCGCAGTAAGTCTCCTTCCCCACACTAACTGATGAACCAACCAACCAACCAACCAGTCTGCTCAATGTGTGAACTTCTTTCCCTTGAATTAATGATTTGCTCAATTTGTGGAGCTCTCTCCCTCCAAGAAATGATTCAATGTTTCTGAAATTGTAATTGTTGTTTTGTCTGTAGATCTACATTGCAGCTAACGATTTGCGTCCCATTATGGTAATTCTTTCATGGTGTGTCGTTTTCTCTTGTCTTTTTGTGTACTTACGTATATTATAACTTTCGTCTTTTTTAGTACTGGCTTGTCATCAATTTGCTGATGGAGGCCAAGGCTTGACTATAGTAACTTCAAGCGGATGTAGGCTGCAGTAGTTACGCAGATATGAAGACGCTTACACGGGATAGACTTGCGAGGAAAACAGAAGCAACTAGGGGCAGAAAGGGATGATGACCGTGAACGCGTACCGACCATCTTTGAGGCCCTCAGCGAGCTATTCTAATAAATTTTCGAAACCAAACCGTTATTGCCGGAGTTATTTGCGCATAATTATTACTAACTTTGGGGAAGCCAACCATGCCAAAAATTTTTCGCGTGTTCTGCAATCTATATGAGGTGAAATACACAACCACATTAAGAAGAATCTAATAGTTCTAGTTTCAAGGAGCAGGCAGGTAGGTTTAAGTGGTAAGATGCAAGATCATGAATAAGCACATTTCTTAATCAGGATATTTCCACAAACAGTTTCTTTACGTTGGTCTTCTGGAAAATGACAAAATTTCGCAAAATAAACGTCTTGAAAAACATTTAACAAGCTACCAACATTGCCTCACGTCAATTCATTTGTTAGAAAAAATTTGTTAAATTCGTTAGCAAAGACGTCCTTCGATGGGATAGTTGAAACATTAAACTATCATTTCAGCGCCATTAAAGAAACACACTTCTCAAATACGGCATTGGCATAAGAATGTCAGTGGACCTTGTAACATTAATTACAATTACTAAGGATAACAAATGATGCACAACTATAACACAGAGAGAAATACTAGTAAAATAGCAATTTAAACATTTAGTAATGCTTGCCTTTAAACTCGATATATAGCAATTATAATTGATACGACTATTCTGTTTGCTAAAGCTATGTTCTGCTCTGGATTCTCTAAATTATCACAATTGACCTTCATTTTTCCATTGTCCTCCGTCAACCTCTTCTTCTCAGAGTAGCACTTGCACCCATGTCCTGAGTTGTTTCCTGGATGTATTTAAATTTCTGTCTTCCCCTACAGTTTTTTCACCTCTACAGTTCACTCTAGTACTATGGGAGATACTCCCTGATGTCTTAACACATGTTCTATCATCCTGCCGTTTCCTTTTCTCAGTGTTTTCCTTGTTTTTTTTTTTCTTTACCCATTCTACGGACGACCACTTCATCTTTTTTCTTATCAGTCTCCCCCTGATTTTCCACACTCACCTTTAGCACCACACCTAAAATGATTCGATTTTCTTCTTTTCCGGTTTTCCTACTGTCCAAGATTCACTATCATACGTTGCTGTGCTCCAAACGAACATTCACAGAAATTTATTTCTCAAATTAAGGTCTATCTTTGATACAAGTAGAGCTCTCTTGCCCAGGAATGTCCTTTTCCCTATTGCTATTATACTTTTTAAGTCCTCCCTCCTCCGTCCGTTGTGGGTTAGTTTGCTGTCTAGGTAGCACAAGCCCTTAACTTTTTTCACTTCGTGATCACCAATTCTGACGTCAAGTTTCTCAGTATTCACATTTCTCAACACTTTGGTAGTTTTCCTGTTTTCTCTCAATCCACATTCAGAACTCTTTAGACTGCCCATTCCATTCAACACATCCTGTAACTTTCTTCACTTACATTCATGATAGCAATGTTTCCAGCAAATCTTATCATTGATATCGCTTTACTCTGGATAATTCCACCCTCAAACTTATTTCCACCATTCTTTCGTCGATGTATAGATTGAACAATAGGAGAGAAAGATTGCATCTCTCTATCATACTCTCTTTAATCTGACCACCTATTCTTATTCAGCCATTCTTAGTGTTCCCTCTTGATTCCTCTACATACCGTGCGCTGATCAGGGAAAACATTATGACCACTTCCCTCTGCAAGGCAGGATGCCTCCTGCTAGCGTTGCGGGCAGCTGAGGCAGTAAGAAACGCAAATAAGCCAAACAGAGACTCGTGGGTAATAAGCCAAGCGAAGTATGCGCTGCAAATGGAGTAATGTTCACATGATACCCTCGTGAGCATCTACAGAAAGTGATGTAAGAGTAGTGAAACTGCCAGTAGGCGGATAAGTGATTGGAAGTCCATAAATCTTCGCAGAACGTGGAGAATGTAGGCTTGTCTGCTCTCCAAAGTAGAACAGATATCGGTCTGTGGTACCTTCGGCGAAAGAGCACAATCCCGGTGGACACACAAGTGTTCCAGAGCACAAAAGTTCATTATACATTGTTGAAGAAGGTGCTCCGCAACAGACGATCCCCGCGTGTCCACATGGCGGTCCAACGGCATCGCCAATTATGAATGTATTGGGGCTCGGGATCATCGAGATTGAACTGTGTATCACTGGCTCGTCGGATAAATCACGTTTTTGCTAAATCAGGTGGATGGTCGTCCCCACAAACTCCGTGATCCAGGATAGCGGCTGTTCGAAACATGCAGCGCGCCACGGGCGCAAGCTTGTGGGAGCAGTATTAAGCTATGATAGACATTATCCCGCCGTTGCGCGCGACCTGTAGCAGTGATCGAAGATACCGTGTCAGCTGCGGACCACCTGCATCCCTTCATGCTCAGTGGCTTACTTACCGACGATTTCATCTTTCAGCACTGTAATTATCCCTGTCTCGAAGCCAGAAACGTGCTACAGTATTTCGAGGAGCGGATAGTGAAATCACGTCGATGTTTTCGCCACCATATTCGCTTCATGTGAATCCGATGGTAGCCATATGGGCAGCTATAGAGCACCATCACTCCGTACACAGATTACCGGCCAGTTGTTTACGGGAATTACATGACTTGTGCGTAGACACCTGGTGATACATAGCTCTACAAACCTACCAACAAAATGATACGCAGCATCGGTGATGTATTGCATTAAGAGACGGCCCAACATGTTAATAAGCAGGTGCTCATATTTTGGCTCGCCGTTGTTTTTTACCAGGCTTCCCCTATTGCTTAATTGCATTTTTCTCGGCATTTCATACATCTAGACCCATTTTATATAATCGAAAACTTTTTCTAGATCGACAAATCCCATGAGCATGTCTTCATTTTCCCTCAGTCTTCCTTCTGTTATTAACGGCCACATAACAACCGCCTCTTCTGCGCCGTTAAGTTTCGTAAGGCCAAAATGATCATTATGTAACGGGGCCTCAATATAGTTTACCATTCACCTTTATATTACTCTTGTCAGCAGCTTGAAAGCAGGAGCTGTTGAGTTGATTGTACGGTTTTTCTCGCACTTATTGGCCCTTGCTATCTTACGGACTGTGAGGATGATATTTTTCCGAATGTCTGATGTTACATCGCCAATCTCATATATTCTGTATACAAATGGGAATAGTCGTTCGGTTGCCACTTTCCCCTACGATTTTAGAAATTTCGATGGGTTGTTATCTATCCCTTTGCCCTTATTTGATATCATGTCTTTCAGGGCTCTTTTGAATTGTGACCCTAATACGGGATCACGTATGTCTTTCCCGTCAACTCCTGTTTCTTCTTCTGTCATATCGTCAGACAAATCCTCCCCAGTACAGTAATTTCAGAAAAAACAATAGCTGTCAATGACCCCCGGCTGACATAAAAAATTAAACAGGGTACTAAACAGTTGGCAACCAACCCAGAAGAAGATAAGGCGTATACTGAAAACATCGCTAACTGCTATCCCTCACACTAACGTTCAAATGGTATTGATAAACAACCAAGTAAAATATTAACCATTGCAAGCAGAAAAGGTGAACATTCGTTTTGTGCGAGATCGAAGCTAAGGTAGCTGTAAGTTTAACATAAAGTTCTCACCGAGTAATATTATTCCGTGATCGGCCTGAAGTAAGGGATTCATAGCCTTTGTATGCCAAACTTAATCCACTGAGGTTAATTCGTTCTCCAGGAAATTCACCAAGTTAACAGCCTCTACAGGAAACACACCGAAAGTAAAAGACGCCGAGAAGAGCTTCCTCACTCGGCCACACCATAGAGTAATGTCGCAATGTACCGCGCCTAACACTTGACCTGTGATAAGGTCACAACTCACTCCACCACAGGATTGACTCGGTGAGATCGACCGATCGGCTAAAGTCGGCGCTGCAACGGCTAACCCTCGTGGGTGCGGATATTAAACACGTTCTCGCCAGTTAAGTAAATATACATTGAGGTACACTATGGTCAGTAGACATGCACAAGGTATTGCATTATAACGAAAGACATCGATGGAAAGACCTGAACGACTAACGAACCATCTGTTTAATATGTGATGGTTGCAAAATACCTACACGTCTTAGTTACAGAAATATGGAACCACAATAGTAAGTGTGAACTCACAAAAAAATCAATTGGCTTCCGACGTAATGTAGGAAAACACCGTACCATGTATCTTAGAGGATAGTAGTTGAAAATTCAGACAATGCTTTTTGAGAATGTTGACTGGAATACTCTGAAATTCTGAAATCTAGCAGGGATAGAACATTGGGAGAGAAGACAGGGAGAGAAATTCTGCAGCTAGGAGAGATGAAATGTAGGAAGAAAAATGTTATACACACCGTGGAGAGAACCCAGTCTACGATTACGAGAGTCGAAAGACATGAAAGGGGAACCTCAGTTGAGAAGAGAGCGAGATAATATTTATTATGTACATTAATAAAGCTATAAACGAAACCAAAATAGAGATATGGAAGCGAACTGAAGTTCAGGGACAAGAAATAAAAACGTTGTTTTCTGGTGACTCGTAATTCTTTCAGAAACGGGAAAGGACTAGGAAGAGCAGCCATACAGAATGGGTAGTGCCTTGAAAAAATGTTGTAAGCTTAACATCTTCAAAAGAAAAAGAAGCACAATGAAATGTAGTCGAATTAAATCAGGTGATTCTGAAGGAATTATATTAGAAACCGAGACAGTAAAAGTAGTAGATGAATTGTGCTGTTTGAGTAGGAAAACAGGTGGTGACGGGTGAAGTGGACAGGATATGATGTGAAGCGTGTCAATTGCACGGAAAACACTTTTGAAAAGGAAGAACTGGTTAAAATTTAATACAAAATTTTAGAATTCTCTTTTTTCCGACAGTGTCATGTCCAAGTCCACGTCCACAATATTGAAGCAAACAGATTCGTTGCCATTTCAGGAGACCACTGATGACCTCTGTTCCGTTGCTGCCTCCGTCCTATATTACAAGGTAGAGTCACATTAATGTGAATAATCACCTTTTGGAGCGCGGACCGTTGCAAGAAACGCAGGAAAACACTGTGAGGTTCTGAAAGTCATCGGCTCCAGTGCCGCTTCACGAGGTTTCCCGGTTGAGGATCCATGGCACAAAGAGCGCCATCGAGTGGTCTTACAAATTCTCGATTGGGTTTAAATCCGGGCTGTTTGGTGTCCAGCGGAGTACCATAAACTCATCAAGGTGCTTTACGATACATGCACGTACGATACGAGGTGTGCAACACTTTGTGTTGTACTGCTGGTAGATGTCATGGTGCCGAGGAAAAACAAACTGTATGTGGTGGTAGACATGGTCCCCAAGCACACTTGTGTTGATCCACTGCGCGTTCCAGAAAGACGAGGTCACCCGGAAAGCCAAGAAAAAATTCCCTAGACCATAATACTCCCTCCTCCTTGACGTTTACGACGAATATTGCAGGACGTTTGCTTTCAGTCATTTCACGTCGATCGCGATTCACCTGAAAAGAACACTCAGTGGATGTACAGTCACGGTATTGGTGTGAAGATTCCAGCCTTCGTCGTCGTTGAACAGCAATAGCGTGGGTACACGAACCATGGCGTGCTGCTTGTGCCTATATGCAGCAACATTCACTGAGGAGTCGCTGAGAAGACACTGTTAGTAGATCATAGCTTCATCTGGCCTGTCAGTTGCTCAACATCTGCAAGACTATTCTCCTGTACACGCAGCTGTCGTTCACTTCTGTCATCTAAAGTTCATGATATACCACAATTCCCCCTGCGCCTGTTTCACATAGCGACAGTTTGGCAAGCACTCTGTACTTTAATCACTGCGGCACGCGAACAGTTTACAGACTTAGCCATACCAGAAATGCTTCCAGTCTTGGCCGAAAGCCAATGATCATGCCGTCTGGACATCAGACATATCATGCCGTTTCCCCACTAAGACAATGATTGCATTGTTTCCCACGTCCTCTGGACCTGCTTTATATCTCCTTACCTGCTAGTGCCCCCACCTGCCGTCAATGTGTAGTTATTGTACGTTGACGTCGAAAATATCCAGTGGTCGTATTAAAGTTACCGTTACCACCCATCCACCTTTATCGCTATCCGTGCAGATGCCGCAGTGGATGGTGACGGTGATGGGGATAGAAGCATCCTGCTTCCAATCTGGTCTCCAGTGCCACAGCTATCTCTTTAGAGTGCGGACCTGACTGTACGAGAACAATTTTCTTTTTATAGGCTCACTGTGGGATCCACGAGTGACTCTGTTGTAGGACGCTATCTTTATTAATTAGATCATTTCGGACCCTAATTTCAAAAGCATCTTTAATCACGCAATTCCCGATGGAGGATTACTGCTTAAGTAATTTTTGGTTGTCGTGAATGTTAATACTATGATCGGGCACGGCTGATGCTTAGCACACTGGACTCGCATTCGGGAGGGCGACGGTTCAATCCCGTCTCCGGCCATCCTGATTTCGGTTTTCTGTGATTTCCCTAATTCGTTTCAGGCAAATGCCGGGATGGTTTCTTTGAAAGGGCACGGCCGATTTCCTTCCTAATCCTTCCCTAACCCGGAATTATGCCGCTACAAGGTCCTGCCGATTTTCCTGGAATTCTTAACGCAGTTCCTATCTGCTTGATGCTGTACAAATTTCTTAGAAATGTCCTCTTGACGTGGTTCATCTCAGTAGGAACATAGTCTTGGTCGCAGATGGATCGCGCGCTGTGAAGAAGTGTGCATAGAATGCCTTCACACTGAGACTTGTTGTGAGTACTGGAGGTACATAGATACAGATCAGTGTGTGCCGGTTTTTTGTGCACACTGTGTCCCAGTTTGACACCTGGGGTCTGATGAGGTCTATGAACCAAAGGCCTTGAGGTAGCATCACTGAATAGTAATCACAATCTCCTAGGTCCCGAGTCTGAACACCGACACTGCTTGAAAATTGAAGAAAAATTATCAGCAATCGCGGCCGAGACTTCCGGCTTAAGAAGTCATCCTTGTCCTCATAAAGGCCTTTTCAAAGAAAACGAAGAAGCGGACAGACGTTCAGGACACTCTCTTTCGCCTGAGGTGAGAAACTGACCTAAAAGGGGAAAGAAACAGCAGTAAACAACAGCATGAGGATGCGGGAGGCAATGGAAACCCCTACACTAAAGACACATAATCTGTATCCATAGGACACGCGGCCAGTGCCGGCCGTGTGACCGATCGGTTCTAGGGGCTACAGTCTGTAACCGCGCGACCGCTACGTCGCAGGTTCTAATCCTGCCTCGGGCATGGCTGTGTGTGCTGTCCTTAGGCTAGTTAGGTTTAAGTAGTTCTATCTTCTATGGGACTTATGACCTCAGAAGTTAGGTACCATAGTGCTCAGAGTCATTTGAACCATTTTGAACGAGGCCACTAATTGAAAAATTGCCCTGATGATCTCTCCGTTGGCAAAAGATTGCGGACCATTACCTCATTCGGAACTGCTGGAGGACACTATCAACTGGGAGTTGATTATAGGAAAAAGATTGAATAACCACCGAAAGGATATGTTCTAAAGGGATATGTTCTACGAGTCGCGGCATGGAATGCCAGAAATTTGATCGTGGTAGACTAGAAAATCAGAAAATGGGATTGCAACTACTCAATCCAGCTGAATGTTCACCATAAATTTTAACAATTATTTGGCGGCTGAATATCCCCATGTGCCAACATACATGTTATTCTATCATCGGCAGTATACTACTTTTTAGCGAATGTAGTCATCGAGTTATAGTACGTTCGTATATCTGTAATGAGACCACCATCTATGTTCGACATCAGCTTGCAGTAGCCATTAACAAAAGACAGTTGCCAGAGCTGGCAGTTATGGGTGTATAAAGCATGTCAGGGGAACCCGGGAAACATTGCAGACGTTATCATACGAAGAAATGGAGCGATTGTCGTCCACAAGGGTATGAGCGTTGGCTTTCATGCCAAGGGTACAATCATTTACAAAACTGCTAAGTTTGTAAATTGTTTGCTTGCCATAGTGCTTAAGATATACCACAGGTGGCAAAATGGCGCTATCAAAAATCGATACCGATGCAACTGTATTGTATCATGAGTCATAGGTGACAGGGGCGAACGGTGGCTGTGGAGGTGTGTTCCGGTAACTTATACCCAAATTAATCAAGAGGGTACCGAGATTGTCCCTCAACGACCGTAAACGAATGTTGATGCATATGGGTCTCGGCATCAAGTGTCTGGCTCATGCGCACATACTGATCTTGTTAATTGGTGACAATGGCTCAAATCTGCGCGCTAATGCTGCAACTAGAATCACAATGAGAAACATCGCCTTTTCAGGAGCTTATGTTTCATACTCTGTTGGACTCATACTCCACTTCTTGCTCTTCCTCTCACTGAATGTATGTTACGAAAGCAAACCCCGTGCAACAATCGTCAGAGGCGTCAGGGCTGGAGGACATACCCTGGGTAATCTCGTCATTCTGGAAGACATATTAGGTCAACAAAAGTAAGCATTTATCTTTAGGGACTGAGCCGTCTGCGGCTCGCGGTAGTGCTGTTGGTAGGTTGGTATCGTGTAATAGGGTTAGTGGCGTCTCGTTATCGTCTCTTCTTTACTGGTGCCACTAGTGTTGTCTGTCCGCGAGTGGCAGAAGCAGCGTTTATCGACATATACACACCTGGAAATTGAAATAAGAACACCGTGAATTCATTGTCCCAGGTAGGGGAAACTTTATTGACACATTCCTGGGGTCAGATACATCACATGATCACACTGACAGAACCACAGGCACATAGACACAGGCAACAGAGCATGCACAACGTCGGCATTAGTACAGTGTATATCCACCTTTCGCAGCAATGCAGGCTGCTATTCTCCCATGGAGACGATCGTAGAAATGCTGGATGTAGTCCTGTGGAACGGCTTGCCATGCCATTTCCACCTGGCGCCTCAGTTGGATCAGCGTTCGTGCTGGACGTGCAGACTGCGTGAGACGACGCTTCATCCAGTCCCAAACATGCTCAATGGGGGACAGATCCGGAGATCTTGCTGGCCAGGGTAGTTGACTTACACCTTCTACAGCACGTTGGGTGGCACGGGATACATGCGGACGTGCATTGTCCTGTTGGAACAGCAAGTTCCCTTGCAGGTCTAGGAATGGTAGAACGATGGGTTCGATGACGGTTTGGATGTACCGTGCACTATTCAGTGTCCCCTCGACGATCACCAGAGGTGTACGGCCAGTGTAGGAGATCGCTCCCCACACCATGATGCCGGGTGTTGGCCCTGTGTACCTCGGTCGTATGCAGTCCTGATTGTGGCGCTCACCTGCACGGCGCCAAACACTCATACGACCATCATTGGCACCAAGGCAGAAGCGACTCTCATCGCTGAAGACGACACGTCTCCATTCGTCCCTCCATTCACGCCTGTCGCGACACCACTGGAGGCGGGCTGCACGATGTTGGGGCGTGAGCGGAAGACGGCCTAACGGTGTGCGGGACCGTAGCCCAGCTTCATGGAGACGGTTGCGAATGGTCCTCGCCGATACCCCAGAAGCAACAGTGTCCCTAATTTGCTGGGAAGTGGCGGTGCCGTCCCCTACGGCACTGCGTAGGATCCTACGGTCTTGGCGTGCATCCGTGCATCGCTGCGGTCCGGTCCCAGATCGACGGGTACGTGCACCTTCCGCCGACCGCTGGCGACAACATCGATATACTGTGGAGACCTCACGCCCCACGTGTTGAGCAATTCGGCGGTACGCCACCCGGCCTCCCGCATGCCCACTATACGCCCTCGCTCAAAGTCCGTCAACTGCACATACGGTTCACGTCCACGCTGTCGCGGCATGCTACGAGTGTTAAAGACTGCGATGGAGCTCCATATTCCACGGCAAACTGGCTGACACTGATGGCGGCGGTGCACAAATGCTGCGCAGATAGCGCCATTCGACGGCCAACACCGCGGTTCCTGGTGTGTCCGCTGTGCCGTGCGTGTGATCATTGCTTGTACAGCCCTCTCGTAGTGTCAGGAGCAAGTATGGTGGGTCTGAGACATCGGTGTCAATGTGTTCTTTTTTCCATTTCCAGGAGTGTAGTACCTGTACTATCTTTGGAAGGACGTGTAGTGTTTTACGGGTCGGGTGTCTCGGTAGTTTGGTTGGGACGGAACAGCAGAGAGGTCCAGCAGGGCGAAACCAAGCCGGAATGCTGGCAGCACGCAAGAATTGCCGGATCGAGGGTCTGTAGTCGCGGGGGCCACAACCAAGTTGTCCACCGGACCCGGGACTTTAAGTGACCATTCATCCAGCAGTGAAACCTCCACTATTTTTTGATCACGCCGTTTGTTCGTGCGTTCCTGCTTGTAGGGTCGCCGTGAGAGGAACAGCAAGAAGTGGAGTGTATTGAGTTGGCAGAATTTATTAGCCGTCTTCTACTGCCTGTTATTAGTTTTTGAATTTTGTGTTATTATTGGTGAAGTACAACCAGCGGTATTTTACTGCCTAGTGACCGCTAACGCCCCATTTACCTGCCGCTGAAATTAGCGTATTTTTGTGGCAGTGTACATTATCGCGCCGATGCAGTCCGGCATCACGTGTAGTTCGACAGCCTCATTGATTGCGGTGTGGATTGTGGTTTATGTTGTCTACCTTGGTTGTAGTGGTTCCTTCTGCCTTTCGACGTTTTAAACACCGGATTCAGAAGACACAGTACTCTCTGTCACTTCGTCCTTGCTTGAATTATTCCGTTGTGGTACTGGTTATCGCACGTTAGGTGGATTTGGTAAGAGCATTGATCGGCATTTAAACTGTATATAGTTTGAATTGGCATCCTGTCATATGAGCATAACTTTTGGCTGCCTGTCTGACTTTCCTCAGGTTGATGCTTGGAGTACTGTCTCTGAATCACTCATTTATTTGGTCTGATAGTGTCAATTGCTTACAAATAATATTTTGTTTAAATTATTCCTATTGATTGTGACCTTCAGCCAACTAATAATTTGACTTATAACTTAATAAGGCCTTCAGCTGTCAGCGTAGCTTGCGTTGCAGTTAATTTTTTAAGTGGCTGTTTCAAAAATTATTTTGGTATTTTCCCGTGTCCCTCTGACATGCTTTATACACCCACAACTGCCAGAGCTGACACCTGTCATCTGTGAATTGTTATTGCAAGTTGATGTCAAACATAGGTGGTGGTCACATTACGGATATACGAACGTATTATTCCTCGATCACTACATTCGCTAAAAAGCAGTGTAGCACCGATGATGAACGAAGATGTATGTTGGAACATTGAGCCACCAAATAATTATTAAAATTTATGGTGAACATTCAGCTGTCCTTTATTTTGCACAATTGTCTTCGCTACCAGTTTCGTTCGATTGATCATTATCATGTAAAGCGATAAACGAATCAATCAAATCAATAGAGATTACGCAGTGTACAGATAAATGTAAGACTAAATAGTGTATCACTTACTGACATAAGCGGCTGGAAAGTTACACCATAATAAGAGAAATCTGCTCTTTTGAACTGTCCAAACAAATGAACTGGAGAAAGATTGAGACAGCTAGTGCATCGGTGAACATTGCAATCAGATGCGTGATTTGATTGCTATGGGACTAATGGAACCACCACAGCTATGTTTCGCGAACAAACACACACACTCACACACATTCATATTGTTGTAGCAGTGACAACACGAACAGGATAGTTCGGCTCGGACAGAGCACACTGATACCTCCGTCTTCGGAATTACACGTAATTGGGAGAACAGCGATTAACGTGTTTTTTTCACCCAAACCTGCGCTTTTAGACTTAATTCCAATGTAAATGAAAGCACACAACAAATGAAATATGTGAGCTTAACCACTAACACTAGCTACCAACTTAGAAAGGGCCTGCACAGAGCAACGTGCTGTTCCAGACCGTGCACTACCTATTCCGTCATTATAACGCGAATCATTATCCAACTCAAAGTTAATGCTTTGTACTAGTTTTGCTCCAACCCGTCTTATGTTTGAAGTTAATCAGGTATTTTCATGAGATTACTATCAAATAGTTTAGTATGACAGTATCGTTGTATTCCCAGTAAATGAAGTCTGCCTCGCTGGATACACGGTTCTCAAGCCACACTGAAGCAATTGTTCTACAATAGGTGAAAAGTAAGAATCCACTGGCCTCTTACTGCAATTATATACCGTTCAGTTTTTTATTGTATTCGATTTAAGGTGCTACTTTCATATTCGGAAATACCTGTGAACAGCTCTTTGCCCCAAAACCGTTATTGGTGACAACACGTAGGCCCATAAAAACGCCATAACATCATTTGTGTGGTCAATTGCGGCCAGCTGTCTATGCATCCTTGTTCTAGTGTAAATACGATGTTCAAATGTGGTAATGATATCTAAGTGCCTGCGTGAAGTGTACTTGAGATGGAAAGCGGGTATCAAATCAGCATTTACCTAGTTCGATGTGAAAAGTACAAAAAAGCCGTATGCAGGCTTGCCACATCACCAGCCCTCGTCATTTATCTGGGAGGTAGACTCGCTCCGTCCTAGCTCGCCTTCCCATAGTCTGGAAGTGGCGCGTAATCGCGCTCGCCTATTCAGACGGCATCTTGATGAGTACACTAGATGAGCAAAAGTATCCGGACACCTGGCTGAAAATAACTTACAAGTTCGTGGCTCCTTCCATCGGTAATGCTGTAATTCAGTATGGTATTGGCTCACCCTTAGTCTTGATGACTCTCGCGGGCATACGTTCATTGAGGTACTGGAAGCTTCTTTGGCGAATGGCAGCCCATTCTTCAAGGAGTGCTTCACTGAGGAGAGGTATCGATGTCTGTCGGTGAGGACTGGCACGAAGTCGGCGTTCCAAAACATCCCAAAGGTGTTCTGTAGGATTCAGGTCAGGACTTTGTGCAGGCCAGTCCTTACAGGGATGTTATTGTAGTGTAACCATTCCGCCACAGGCCGTGCATTATGAACAGGTGCTCAATCGTGTTGAAAGATGCAGTCACCATCCCCCAATTGCTCTTCAACAGTGGGAAAGAAGAAGATGCTTAAAACATCAATGTAGGCCTGTGCTGTGATAGTGCGACGCAAAACAACGAGGCGTGTAAGCCCCCTCCATGAAAAACACCACCACACCATAACACCACCACCTCAAAATTGTTCTGTTGTCATGATACACGATGGAGGATGACGTTCACCGAGCACTCGCCATACAAACACTCCATAGTTGAGTCGTCCCAATCTTCACACTACTTACACGAAGCGAGACGACGTTTGGCATTTAGCGGCGTGATGTATGCCTTATGAGCAGCCGCTCGGCCATGAGATCCAAGTTTTCTCACCTTCCTCCTAACTGTCATAGTAATTGCAGTGGCTGCTGATGCAGTTAGAAATTCCTGTGTTATGGTCTGGATAGGTGTCTGGCTATTACCATTACGACCCTCTTCAACTGTAGGCGGTCTCTGTCAGTCAACAGACGAGGTCGGTCTGTACGCTGTTGTGCTGTACGTATCCCTTCAGGTTTCCACTTCACTATCTCTTCGGAAACAGTGTCCCTAGGGACGTTTAAGTGTGCGGAAAGATGTATGACACAAATGATATCCAATCAGTTGACCATGTTCGAACTCTATGAGTACTGCGGAGCGCCCCATTTTGCACTCTCACGATGTATAATGACTAGTGATGTCGCTGATATGAAGTACCTGGCAGTGGGTGGCAGCACAATGCATCTAAAATAATAAACGTATTATTTTGGGCGAGTGTGGTTACCTTTTATCACACAGTGTACATACAGGGTAGTCATATTCAGCTTCGTAAGCTTGTGAGGGTGCTGCAGGATAGATTGTGCAAATAAATAATTGTTAAGAAGAAAATATATAAATATCTGGAGCCGTTTCCGAGTTAAATACCATTGAAGTTAGCCAATCAGGCCGTTGGGCCCGCAAACTCTAGTGGTCCACCAGGTACAATTAGTCAGCTGTTCTCAGCCTTTCCCTCAGGTTCGATCGTTACTACTGACACCTGTCAAGTTTTTCTGTCGCTCTGTTGTTCAGTTTCAGAAAACCAAACAAAGAATACATTTGGCTACACCGTTTCCGGCGGGCAATTTGAACTTGGGCAATCAAATGCTTGATTGGCTAACTTCAAAGCTAATTGACTCGGAAGCGAAGCAACGTGTCCATATTACTTCTTAACATTTATGTCCAGCACAACCTATCCTCCAACACCCTTACGAGATTTTTCAGACTGTTTCTCATGACCGTGTATGAACTTTATATAAAAATATGGATACGTATATACCTCGCCGATATATGGAAACTCTTAACTGTGCATGAGACTAAGAACCTCGAAATCGATCACGTTACAATAAAACTTGGAGACCAATTAATTGTAGTCAGAGGCAAATTCAGTCTTACTCTCACCATATGACGGCGACCCACGATTCCATCATTGTTTGAAAGTGTAAACCTTCTACTGTAGCTTAAGTTTCAGGAAACATCTTTTTTCATATTTTTTCTAGCAGACCGTCTGGTATGTCGTTTAGAGTTACCTCCCGATGTAGAGTTTACATTCACGTGAATTGCAGCAATTTTCTGGTCTTTGCTATGACGTTTGACACTTTCCCCGTTGATTTTTCTTCGTACCATACGAAGTTAGTCATTACCGCTTCCGCGGCACTTTATCGTAACTCGTCTCTACACACGTCGATATTGAGGTACGAGAGAGCTGTTCAAAATGTCGTAGGGTATACGTTTTGGAGGTGTCAATTACATTTCAGCTATGCAGACATCGGTAATGCAATATATGTGACCAGCAGCCGGAACGATAAAAAGCAATTAAAACAGAATTTCATTATCCTGTGGCTTCCGAATTACTGCACCTGTTTTAGCAATTTATGATATATGTACCAATAACAGTCGTACAACCTTTGCAAATTTCAATTAACTAGGACGTTAATTTCGGCAGATGCATGGCAACATGTTCGATAGGGTGACGAGGAACTTATACGCAGGTAATGCTTTATGTTTTATTCATTTATGGTTTTCAAGCTACCAAAATTGCTTTCTTCCATCTTTCCTGAAAAGAGCAATATGTTATAATGTTCCAAGGAGGAAATTTTAGTAGTCATCGTCAAATTCAGAATACAATCCGTCATGCATCCTCTGTGGCTATGACAGTTTCCATTGATTCCGCAGTTCTTATTCCCAACGATTGCCTTTTTCTTTTCCAGCGGCGTTTCATATTCTAATACATGATCTCAATTCGCATTGTGTGTGCAGCCTCAATTCTGCTGCAATATGTACAGATTCTGTTGACTATAATGTGTACAGATTTTGTTGACGACAGTGAATATTGCTTTTATTTACTCAACAAATTACTATGGGATCAAAGATCCTGAGAATCATTACGTTAAACACTACTTGTAAATTTTCCTGATGGAATCACTATCTTAAGTTGTATATACACGACGTTCAAACAATCTCCATCTGGAAAATGAAATCCTTTAGCCTAGATTAAACACTGATTCATTAGCCTCAAGCAGATAAGTACTTGTAGATAATGAAATAATGAGTGGTGGAGGCACATTTCAGTATGAAATTGTACGTATTCTAAGAAGCTTGATTTTTACTTTGCGCTATTCTGTATTTTCGGTTTACTTTAAGTGTATTTCCACATATACGGGTGCTTTTAATCTGTTTGGTGCAGAATTTCAACTCCATGGTATAGGGAATACTTGCTGCCTAGACCATAAACAGCGACGAACAGGGGTAACAGAAAGTTTTAAAGCAGAATCGACGCAACCTCACCTAAACATATACTTATTAATCTGAAAGTTCAGTGTAAATATTATTGTACAGAATATGGAGAAGAATGAGTAATAACTGTGAAATATTGAATTCTTTACGTTGTTGTTGTTGTGGTCTTCAGTCCTGAGACTGGTTTGATGCAGCTCTCCATGCTACTCTATACTGTGCAAACTTCTTCATCTCCCAGTACCTACTGCAACCTACATCCTTCTGAATCTGCTTAGTGTATTCATCTCTTGGTCTCCCTCCACGGTTTTCACCTCCACGCTGCCCTCCAATACTAAATTGGTGATCCCTTGATGCCTCAGAACTTGTCCTACCAACCGATCCCTTCTTCTGGTCAAGTTGTGCCACAAACTTCTCTTCTCCCCAATCCTATTCAATACTTGCTCATCAGTTATGTGATCTACCCATCTAATCTTCAGCATTCTTCTGTAGCACCACATTTCGAAAGCTTCTATTCTCTTCTTGTCCAAACTCTTTATCGTCCATGTTTCACTTCCATACGTGGCTACACTCCATACAACTGCTTTAAGAAATGACTTCCTGACACTTAAATCTATACTTGATGTTAACAAATTTATCTTCTTCAGAAATGCTTTCCTTGCCATTGCCAGTCTACATTTTATATCCTCTCTACTTCGACCATCATCAGTTATTTTGCTCCCCAAATAGCAAAACTCCTTTACTACTTTAAGTGTCTCAATTCCCTCAGCATTACCCGACTTAATCCGACTACATTCAATTATCCTCGTTTTGCTTTTGTTGATGTTCATCTTATATCCTCCTTTCAAGACACTATCCATTCCAATCAACTGCTCTTCCAAGTCCTTTGCTGTCTCTGACAGAATTACAGTGTCATCGGCGAACCTCAAAATTTCCATGTCTTGTCCATGGATTTTAATACCTACTCGGAATTTTTCTTTTGTTTCCTTTACTGCTTGCTCAATATACAGATTGAATAACATCGGGGCGAGGCTACAACCATGTCTTACTCCTTTCCCAACCACTGCTTCCCCTTCATGTCCCTCGACTCTTATAGCTGCCATCTGGTTTCTGTACAAATTGTAAATAGCGTTTCGCTCCCTGTATTTTGCCCCTGCCACCTTTAGAAATTTTAAGAGAGTATTCCAGTCAAGATTTTCAAAAGCTTTCTCTAAGTCTACAAATGCTAGGAACGTAGGTTTGCATTTCCTTAATCTTTCTTCTAAGATAAGTCGTAAGGTGAGTATTGCCTCACGTATTCCAGTACATCTACGGAATCCAAACTGATCTTCCCCGAGGTCGGCTTCTACTAGTTTTTCCATTCGTCTGTAAATAATTCGTGTTAGTATTTTGCAGCTGTGGCTTATTAAACTGATTGTTCGATAATTTTCACATCTGTCAACACCTGATTTCTTTGGGATTGGAATTATTATATTCTTCTTGAAGTCTGAGGGTATTTCGCCTGTTTCATACATCTTGCTCATCAGATGGTAGAGTTTTGTCAGGACTGGCTCTCCCAAGGCCGTCAGTAGTTCCAATGGAATGTTGTCTACTCCGGGGACCTTGTTTCGACTCAGGTCTTTGAGTGCTCTGTCAAACTCTTCACGTAGTATCGTATCTCCCATTTCATCTACATCCTCTTCCATTTCCATACTATTGTCCTCAAGTACATCGCCCTTATATAGACCCTCTATATACTCCTCCCACCTTTCTGCTTTCCCGTCTTTGCTTAGAACTGAGTTTCCATCTGAGCTCTTGATGTTCATACAAGTGGTTCTCTCATCTCCAAAGGTCTCTCTATTTTTCCTGTAGGCAGTATCTATCTTACCCCTAGTGAGATAAGCCACTACATCCTTTGATTTGTCCCCTATCCATCCCTGCTTAGCCATTTTGCACTTCCTGTCGATCTCATTTTTGAGACGTTTGTATTCCTTTTTGCCTGCTTCATTTACTGCATTTTTATGCTTTCTCCTTTCATCAATTAAATTCAATATTTCTTCTGTTACCCAAGGATTTCTACTAGCCCTCGTCTTTTTACCTACTTGATCCTCTGCTTTCTTCACTACTTCATCCCTCAAAGCTACACATTCTTCTTCTACTGCATTTCTTTTCCACATTCCCGTCAATTGTTCCCTTATGCTCTCCCTGAAACTCCGTACAACCTCTGGTTCTTTCAGTTTATCCAGGTCCCATCTCCTTAAATTCTCACCTTTTTGCACTTTCTTCAGTTTTAATCCACAGGTCATAACCAATACATTGTGGTCAGAGTCCACATCTGCCCATCGAAATGTCTTACAATTTAAAACCTGGTTCCTCAATTTCTGTCTTACCATTATATAATCTATCAGATACCTTTTAGTATCTCCAGAGTTCTTCCACGTATACAACCTTCTTTCATGATTCTTAGACCAAGTGTTAGCTATGATTAAGTAGTGCTCTGTGCAAAATTCTACCAGGCGGGTTCGTCTTTCATTTCTTATCTCCAATCCATATTCACCTACTACGTTTCCTTCTCTCCCTTTTCTTACTACCGAATTCCAGACTATTAAATTTTCGTCACCCTTCACTATCTCAATAATTTCTTTTATTTCATCATACATTTCTTCAATTTCTTCGTCATCTGCAGAGCTAGTTGGCATATAAACTTGTACTACTGTAGTAGGTGTGGGCTTCGTATCTATCTTGGTCAAAATAATGCGTTCACTATGCTGTTTGTAGTAGCTTACCCGCATTCCTATTTTCCTATTCGATATTAAACCTACTCCTGCATTACCCTTATTTCATTTTGTGTTTATAACCCTGTAGCCGGCCTCGGTGGTCTCGCGGTTCTAGGCGCGCAGTCCGGAACCGTGCGACTGCTACGGTCGAAGGTTCGAATCCTGCCTCGGGCATGGATGTGTGTGATGTCCTTAGGTTAGTTAGGTTTAAGTAGTTCTAAGTTTTAGGGGACTAATGACCACAGAAGTTGAGTCCCATAGTGCTCAGAGCCATTTGAACCATAACCCTGTAGTCTCCTGACCAGAAGTCTTGTTCCTCCTGCCACCGAACTTCACTAATTCCCACTATATCTAACTTTAACCAATCCATTTCCCTTTTTAAATTTTCTAACCTACCTGACCGATTACGTGATCTGACATTCCATGCGCCGATCCGTAGAATGCCAGTTTTCTTTCTCCCCTTGAATAGTCCCCGCCTGGAGATACGAATGGGGGACTATTTTACCTCCGGAATATTTTACCCAAGAGGACGCCATCATCATTTAATTATACAGTAAAGCTGCATGCCCTCGGGAAAAATTACGGCCGTAGTTTCCCCTTGGTTTCAGGAGTTCGCAGTACCAGCACAGCAAGGCCGTTTCGGTTATTGTTACAACGCCAGATCAGCCAATCATCCAAACTGTTGCCCTTGCAACTATTGAAAAGGCTGCTTCCCCTCTTCAGGAACCACACGTTTGTCTGGCCTCTCAACAGATAACCCTCCGTTGTGGTTGCACCTACGGTACGGCTATCTGTATCGCTGAGGCACGCAAGCTTCCCCACCAACGGTGAGGTTCATGGTTCATCGGGAGAGGATTCTTTATGGAAGTACGATGAAAAACGCGTCTGATTTCATGACTAATAGCGAGATCCGCAAGGTCAATTTGAAACTTAAACTTTGTAATGTAAATAACAAAACTCTGAACTGGAAACTCCTAAGTTACAATGAAATTATTACGTGTTGAAAAAGCTTGTCTAACTGAGGGGGGGACCTTTGAAAGACAAAGTGTAAGTGAAGTCCTGTGTTTGGCAGGGAACATTCTGCCGACACGGACGTATAAGAAGACAGCCAACACTTTACTTACCTGTACTTGATCCCGCAAGCTTCTGGCTGGCTTTGATTTAATGTGTGGAAGAGCGATGTCCTTGGAAGATCCTGCATGGCATTCCATATGAACGCGATCATGCAAGCACGTTATCCACTTCGCCCCGGTACTGACGAACTCTTTGTCACGGCTGCGCGTGCAGAACCTTTAGATAATGCCAGTAGTGCAATGCCGACTTGATTATCGAGACACATTTGCGCGGAGGCGTCAGGAAAACAAAAATGATGTACATAAAAACGAACGCCAAGTGCAAAACGGCTCCAGATGTAAATTTTCGTAGCATGCTGCAATGTCAGGCACCTCTTGTGTTGAGTGATTAAAACAAACTCGACTCTACAAATAAAACTACTCGGATTTCCTAGGATATTGTAATATCTTTTTAAAAAAAGCGTAGGATTTATCAAAAATGTATATAAATTTGTATGAATATCAATTCGCATATTGTTTCCGAAATGGAAATCTTGTGCCCTTTGTATTTGAAAATATTTATTTCACCACAACCGTCTTGAGTTGTATAAAAGCATCACTTATCCTGTCGTACAATTATTCCATTATCCCGGCTTATACTGAATATTTGATGACGTCCTCATCGTGTCATAACATCCAGGAACATTACACCTGGGATACAGGTAACTGGAATAGTCTGCCAGACTCTACTGCCTCCTCTCATCTGACTTCCCAGGGCATGTGGACTATCTTTTCACCGATTAGTGATAAAACAGAATGTATCAATTAAGGGAAGATTACTATCTTAGGCACGAAAAAAGCATGTTCTTTGAGAATTAGTTTCTCGGTATGTGTTATAGATATCAATATGACATTTGGTCAAATTGTTTATTGACATTTTCTCTACAAACTGGAATTTTTTCGAGCGGAAATGTCAAAGAGCAAAGGCGCAAGTGCCCTCGGAACGAAAAAAAATTTGGATATAGACCTCCACGCACGGTGTGTCAGAGGTCATCCGGCTCGTCTGAAATCAAAATTGAGTTGAATGTAGCGACGTATATAAGATTCTTTAGGAGTTGTACCTCGTTTAAGTTATGTAAACCATTGGAAACAAAATGGCGGCCATTTGAAAAAAATGGGGGTTTTTCATCGATTTTTCGACTTCGCCGGCCAAGTAAAAATATTTATAGTTGATTGATCGGAATAAAAGTGGTACAGCTCCTAGACAATTTAGTTAGCTTTGTCGGAAACAAAAAGTCAAGCCAATTGGCTCAGTAGATTTGAAGTTACCATAACGCGCGATAAACAAAAAGTCATTTCGAAAAAAAACGCGTTTGAAGTGTTGACTACATCTAAATGCAATATTATGCGAGTTACGTTCAATTTGCTATTCCGGGTCCATAAACTGATCCTTCCTCTTCCTCATATGGGGCGTTCTGCTCGATCTGGGCCATCCTGCGCTGCTCCAGAGCCGCTCGTACGGCCGGTGACAAGCGGTTTCCGGTCGCTGGAATCTGGTGGTCGTCCGAATGCCTGGCGAACTGCGTCGAATTGAGTCCCAGGGAGACGTCCATCGTTGTCATGGTCTTCATAATTGCTGAATATCCTTCGTCGAAGCTGCTCACTACCAGGAAAGTCACTATCTCCACAGTCTTCGCATCAGAATGCAAATGCTTGGGGGCTAACTTCCAAACACACGCCTTCAAATTTTCATTTGAATTTTATGTGTTTCCTCCCAAGTACCGGTACAGTAACTCGTCCTCCGAAAGAAAAAAATCTGGTGCGTGAAAAAAGCAGGTGCATATTATTGTTCAACCGTGAATAATAAAAATTTCCGTTCCGTATTCGGAAAAACCGTTTCAGGGGGAG
Organism: Schistocerca gregaria; assembly: GCF_023897955.1. Lineage (NCBI taxonomy): Eukaryota > Metazoa > Arthropoda > Insecta > Orthoptera > Acrididae > Schistocerca > Schistocerca gregaria. Next base: position 923,987,122 of record NC_064922.1, on the reverse strand, counting down.
GATTCTAAACACTTTTACGGATCCAAAAGTACAATTTTAAAAAAATCGATTTCTTGAACCAGAATATAGTAAACCTCCCCTTAATCTAGGATACTTAAATGCTGAAACGTAATAAGACATGAAAAACTACCTATTCAAAAGGAAGAAAACATATTTATATTTACACGAACAATTTATATCTATGTGAATATTGTTGGTGTATTTGTTGATTTGTGTATGTGATAAAGTGTATTGTGTGTTATATGAGTTCAAGAATGTAAGTAATGAATATGCATTAGGTAGTGACTTGTTGAATAGCGTTGTAAAGATTCATTGTGAAGAATTGTGCCAACTCCATTCCAGGGGGCTGCGTAATGCCACGGTTGGCATTAACACAGATTCCCGATCTCAACGAAGTTCTATGATATGTTTACAATATTATATGGGTTTATGAAAAATGCAAGTGTCTCAGTATTGTCTTGTACTCTCCCTTCTGTCGTAGCAGTCTTATCGGAAAGATGTGATGGAAAGGTTCTCTCTTACTGTGTTAGTTTTGATTAGTTGAATTACATTAATTTGACGATTTAGATGATTCATTTCAATTGTTTAATTTACTCCTTGTCCTCAGCTAATAATTTTTTATGGTTTTACTAAATGGTTGTTATTGGTCGTTTTAATACGATGATACAATTGACGGGCCGCCATTGTCACCGCCGTAAGTGCGTACATCACGTTCCAGAAAACGAACCTGTCTTCATTCAGCTAAATGACAACGAAGTCCGATGCCGATTTATAAGCGCCATTTTATTGCGAAGTTAATTTTCACGCACAAAACCGATTGTTCATCTTCCCACAGCCGCGCATCATGGTGTTTGAGATGGGCATACAACACTGGCATCCCTGATTTATCCATTCATCTCACCATTATAAATGCCCTCTCTCTATTCTGATTTTTATATTCACTAGAAACGAAATTAATAAATTACCAACCGGAAAAGAGCGACTGTAGTAACCTACCCCAGTAACCCTCTCAGGGAAATAGGACCTACGGTTTTTAGTGGAATCCGAACCTCTTTCTATCCGACCGTATTGTCACGTAGGGGAAGGTGTAATTAGATGAATGACGAACAATAACTTCACTTAACGCAGTTTTATTCAGCACTTGGACATACAAGAGCACGGAACGAACTGCCTCCGGCCAGAACACATACGGTACATGCACAGCTACAGAACATTCCAGTACAACTATTCTTGACATTTGTGTATACTTCTAGAATGTACTCGAACCGAATACAGAAATTAAAATTATACAGTCCAGGCGATTTCTGAACTCGTGTCCCTCGATACAACAGCTTAGCATCATAACCCCTACACCACGGAGCAACTCAGCTTCTTTTGTGACCATATGATTATGTAGACGTTGTTATTAAGGCGATTACTGTCGGTGTTTTCGCACATCAAGACTGCATTGCGTGTGTTGGTTTGGCCTGAGCGTACGACAGTAATGTTCTCAGCCCTGCTGCTCGGGGCTCGGCCATCGAAATCTCGAAGCAGGACGGCGGGCGCAGAATGAAAACATTAACTTATATGAAGCATCAATGACGTCACAGAAGGCAGCGCAGGATGGGCAGCGTGGTAGCACCAACCAAAAACAGTCACCGCTTTACAATGGACCAGGAGTACTCGAGCGAAAGCTGGTGAATTTTAAACCACTTGACGAAGCTGAAAGTTCGAGAGAATTTTATTGATCTGTAATGTATTTTGCGAGCCTCACTTCCTACACGTCTCCCAGTCATCTTCTTATGTGGTTGTGTCTAGTATCTTATGTGTTCACGTTAATTAGTAAACTAATGGCTAAAATCTGAAGATGCCACAAGATGAATTACAAGCTGCTGGGACGTAATTTCATGTGGAAACAAGAGTCCACTTCTAGTGTCTGTAATTTAACAAAATAATTTTTTTGTATAATTTTGTGACAGTTAGTGTAATGTAATAAAATAAAATATGAACCGTGACGTATACAAAAAAGAAACACACATTAATGCAATGAGTCACCATAAAAGAGAAATAACTAATGTAGGAATATTATTAACAGTGTAATATGTTGTTCAATTTAGCCCGCCGTGTATAAGCACTCAGTAAACTAGCTCAATTCTCAGGATAGTTACGTAATTGTCTATAATTAATTGCCCTTCTCTTATTTATCCGACACTAGGCTCGTGAGAAGTCATGTGCTTATTGCACCAGAGAATATTTGCGAAGTCTGTTCGATGTACAGTATTGTAGTACGTAACATAGTGTCGTGGTTTCGTCTCGATTCCCCAATATGTGATAATAAGAGTAGCATCTACAAATGAGTTCCTATAAAAGAACGGGAATCCTGTGACCAGACCTTTTCTACCTGGGATATTGTCTCGTTATATAAAGAAAATCTGTAAGTAAAATTGTTAAATTACTAGTAGCTGCCTCCGCTCTCGAGGGATCTGAAATAAAGTTAATTGTCCTAACCTAAGGCACGTCTTGTAGATGAGCTAAAAGAAAAATGTTAAAGATTTTTCTAAGATGGCGCCAATCAATGAAAATTCTTTGTTAAGGCCCATATCTACTTAAGGCAGTCTAGTTATCAGACTAACAATAGGCTGACCACATACACAAAATTCTTTTCACAAAATAACCATTATAGTTTTCGGGTTTTAAGTACAACTTACATTATCAGCTGGTACAGCAAGATGAGCTTTACACAAGAACGTTCTCTAAGGTCCGAATCCAAGCGAATGATATAGAAGAATGACAAAGGAAAGATAGTTCATGCATAGAAGCGCATGAGTGTATGGAATATCTTTTCTTCTCTGGCGTACTTGTCGATTATGTATAAAATTTATCGTAATATTTAGTTTACATTTTTTTTAAACCCAAGTCCACCCAGGAGAGACAGTACATGTCTTCTACGGCGGGTATCGATAGCGACTTAGAGCTGCTGCTTCATGCTATGATGACAGCCGCCACCTCCGGCCTCAAGAAGTGGAACCAGCGGGTCATGTGCAGAACCATTCACACGGATCTAGGAGGGCTAGGCGCTGAATGCAGTGTTCATAATCGCATCATACCGTTACTCATACATCTGTTCTCCATTTATTCTGAACTGTCCATTTTTTTCTGCTGGGATGTGATCAGTGCGCAGCATACGATGACTCCTGCTCTGTTTACGGTTTACACTTTCGTACCAGAAGTGGATAGAAAACCGTTTATATCTCGAAAGCGGGTGAAAACGGATCTGCGGAGAGGGTCGTTACTCCCTTGAGATATGACGACTAACGCAAATAAATGCAGACATGACGTTAAGCTGTGTTTCCCCTGCTTAACGGCGTCGTCGTGCAGCTGTTACGCTAGCAATTTTAATAATTTACAGAGTGTAAGCCATAAAATGTCCGCTTGATGCCTTAAATTCCTTTTGCGAGTTAGTAGTCTTGTTAGTCATAAAGGGTTTTATTGTCCGCTGCAACAGCGTTTATTGTTTTTGGGATTAATGAGAGATGCTTCTTGAGCACGAAACAGAACGATACCTCACGAATTCATACTATATCCGGCACTGTTTGCGCTCTTATTTAATTCGTTTGTGTGACACACCGAGGAATAATTTTTTCTGAAGGCAAAACGTTCCGCACTGTGCTTAACATTCTGCCGCGCGGGATTAGCCGAGCGGTCTGGGGCGCTACAGTCATAGACTGTGGGGCTGATCCCGGTGGCGGTTAGAGTCCTCCCTCGGGCATGGGTACGTGTGTCTGTCCTTAGGATAATTTAGCTTAATTAGTGTGTAAGCTTAGGGACTCATGACCGTAGCAGTTAAGTCCCATAAGATTTCATACACACATTTGATTAAAATTCTACACTGGATGATATCAAATTGTCTGTAGGAGTTCTCTCACAGAGAACGCCAACTTAAATAGGACTAAGGCTTATGAATAGTTGTCCTGTTGAATCTAACTGTAAGGAAGCCTCTTGAATTTTACACGCCTGTCCTAACAAGTGAAGGTATTTTTATTTTCTGCCAGATGAACTCGAGATGAAATGGATCACACGGATGAACATCCGAACATTACTGTTCACTGGCCACAATGTCTTGACAAGTTATCACATTGTGTTGCTGTACCGAATCATTAACGTACCCAATAGCAACGTGACCACTTTCCGAAACATTTGCACCGTTAAACACTGATACCCGGCCGTTCACCCGTGAACTAATCCATTAAGGCAAATACGTCTGAAATAATTTATCATCCCTTTATCTCAACGTCAATTGTAAATTAAAAACAATATGCACGGTAGCTAGCTCACCAGCCCCCGTCGTTTATTCGCGACGCGCATTTGATTCGAGGTAGACTCTACTCTCCGAATCGCTAAAGCGGAGCGCTAACGCGCTCGGATATCCCTTTAAGTGTTTCAAATTATCGGTATGTGTACGTTATTCTCTGTGAATTGAAAGTAATATCATGAAACAATTGTATGTTGACGTCGGCGTATGTACCTTGTCAAATCCCAGCGTGTATGATTATAAATCGAAATGCCGTCGGTGCCAGGTTCGAGCCCCATCAGAGCTTAAAATCTGAATAAAAATCATCAGCTACGGACCTTCCAGCATAAGAATGCACCCACCTTCAGCCAGAGGCTTTTTCAAAGAGGGCAGAGGAGTGGACTGAGATCAGGGTAGTCTCTTGTCCTTGGAATAGGAAAATGTCACCAAAGCCGGAAGAATTAGCAATGATCATCGGCTTGAGGACGCAGAAGGCATCGGAAACCAGTGCATTAAAAATAAATAATGTGTATCCACAGTACATGTGACCTGTAATTGAAATATTGTTATGATGATCTCTTTATTGGCCCCATTTGGATCTTTAGAAGGGGACTGCCAAGGGGGGGTTTGACCACGAGAGAAAGATTGAGTAACCAACATATGGATAACATCCAACGAGTCGGGGAGTCCAATATCAGAAGTTTGAAGTGGTAGTGAAGTTATAAAATCTGAAAATGGATATGGTAAGGCTCAATCTAGATGTAGTGGGACTCAGTGAAGTGAAACGAAATGAATACAAGGATTCCTGGTCATACGAGTGTAGAGTAAGATCGGTAATAGCAGAAAATGATATAATGGAAGTAGTATTCGGTATTATATGAAGGTAGGGCAGAGACGGAGTTATTGTGAACAGCTCAATGAAGGGGTTGTTCTCATCAGAATCTACAGCAAACCAACAACGACAACGATAGTTCAGGTACAAACGCCGACGTCACAAGCCGAATATCAAAAGATACAAAAAGTATATGAGGATGTTGTACAGGTAATTCAGTACCTAAAGGGGGATGAGAAGCTAATAATATTGACTTTGTACGAGTAGGAGAAGAAGAACAGGTTGCTGGAGAATATGCGTTTGGTATTAGGAATGAGAGAAGAAAAAGAATAATTTTATTCAGCAATAAATTTCAGCTAGAAATGGCGATAACTCTGTTCAAGAATCACAAGAGGAGGGGGTATACGTCGACAAGACCTCGATATACGACAAGATTTTGGATGGATTACATCATGATCAGGCAGAAATTCCCAATCAGATACTGGATTGTAAGGCACACCCAGGCGCAAATATAGACTCATATCACAACTTAGTAATGATGATGGGTAAACTGAAGATTAAGAAGCCAGATACAGAAGTACTAAGGAAAGAAGAGAAACACTTAAAGTTTTCTGGGGATATAGATACTGCATGAGAAGCAGCTCAGCAGGCAGTTCAGTTGAGGAGGAGTGGACATCTCTAAAAAGGGCAATCACACAAGTTGGAAAGAGAAAGTTATGTATAAAGAAGGTAACTGCGAAGAAATCATGGGTAACAGATGAAGTACCTCAGTTGATCGATGACAAAATGTAGTAAAGACATGTTAAGGGAAATTTATGACTACAGAAACAGAAGTTTCTTACAAATGAAATAAACAGGAATAGCAGGGAAGCAAAGGCGAAATGGCTGAACAAGAAATGTGAAGAAATTGAAAAAAAAGTGATTGCATGAAAGACTGACTTATCCTACAGAAAAGGCAAAAGAACCTTCGGTGAAATGAAAATCAGGAGTGGTGATATTAATAGTGCAATGGTAATACCACTAATAAATGCAGAGGAGAAAGCGGATAGGAGGGAATAGTACATTGATAGACATTGTGAGACGTAAGACTTGTCTGATGGCCTGTTAGAAGAAGAACCAGGAGTCGATAAGGAGGAGACAGGGCATCCAGTATTAGCATCATAATTTTAAGGAGCTTTGGAAGACTTAATAAGATCGTATAGGGCAGAAGGAGTAGGTAACACTTCATCAGAATTTCTAAAGTCACTGGCGGAAATGGCAACAAAAAGACAATTAACGAAGATGTGTAGACTGAGTCAGGCGATATCCAATCAGATTTTGGGAAAAATATAATTCGCAAAATTTCGAAAAAGGGAAGAAGCAATAAGTGCCAGAATTATCGCAAAATCAGCTTATCAGTTCATGCCTTCTGGTTGCTGATATGAATAATATACAAAAGAACAACGGAGAGGAAAATTGAGGATTTGTTGGATCCTTTAGGAAAGGTAATGACAAGAGAGACGCGGTTCTTTCATTATGGTTGAAAATGGAAACATGACTAAAGAAAAGTCAAAACACGTTCATAGGATATTTCTACCTGCGAAAACCATGTAAAATGGTGTAAGGTGCTCGAAATTCTGTGATAAATAGGGGTAAACTCTAGGGAAATCCGGGTAATATGCAGTATGTACAAGAGCCAAGAGGGGACGATGAGACTGGAAGACCAAGAACGAATAAAGTGCTCGGTTTAAAAATAATGTAACCAGAGCTGTAATTTTTCGCCCCTGCTGTTCAGCCTATACATTCAAGAAGCAACGACGTAAATATAACAAAGTTTCAAAACAAGAATTATAATTCTAGGTGAAATTATATCAATGGAAAGTTTTACTGATGACATTGCTATCCTCAGTGAATGTGAAGAAGAATTACAGGATTTAGTAAATGGTACGAACATTGTCATGAGTACAGAGTAAATCGAAGAGAGACGAAAGTAACGAGAAGTAACAGAAACCAATGACGGATGGAGCGCCGGCCGCTGTGTCCGAGTGGTTTTGGGCGCTTCAGTCTGGAACCGCGCAAGCACTACGGTCGCAGGTTCGAAGCCTGCCTCGGGCATGGATGTGTGTGATGTCCTTAGGTTAGTTAGGTTTAAGTAGATGTAAGTTCTAGGAGACTGATGACCTCAGACGTTAAGTCCCATATTGCTCAGAGCCATTTGAACCATTTTTAACAGATGGAGCGGAGAAGACATCGTAGCAGACTGGCACAGTCAAAAAACGCATTCCTGGCCAGAGAAATCTTCTAGTGCTAAACTTAGGCCTTAATCGGAGGAAGAAATTTGTGAAAATTTTTGTTTGGACCATAGAATTATACGTTAGTTAATCATGGACTGTGTTAAAAGCTGAAAAGTAAAGAATCGAAGTATTTGAGATGTGTTGCTGCAGAAGAATGTTGCAAATTAGGTGGACTGATAAGGTAAAGTATGAGTAGGTGCTGTGCAAATCCCAGAGGTAAAGAATAGATGGAAAACACTGACAAGAGACGTAGATTTGAACTGCTATTCTGAGATGAAGAGCTTTGCGCAGACGAAGCACTAATGGCGGGGCGCATCAAACCAGTCACAAGACGCAAAGTGTATCAGTTATTAGGGCTTTTTCCCCTTCCATTCACGTACGGTGCACGAAATTAATCATTGCTTAAATGATTCTGTATGCTCCGTATGGTCTCATTTTGTCTTCGTGACCCCTCTTTCCAGTCGAATCTTCCTCATATCACGGTTTTCATAGGCGATGCAGTCTCCTTGAATTTTCTTTACCTATAATTTGCTATACCAGAAAGCATCTATTCCCTTAAACCTATAAATTCTTTCTATATGTGCCACTATCATTACTGTCATTATTATCATTATTACTATTATCATCATTATTATTGGCAGCAGCTGCAGAAGTAAAAGTGGTGTCAGTACTAACTTTATTAGTTCGTTGTCAGTACAGTGCAATCTCACATAGCGAGCGCAATTCGTTCCAGAATCTTACTCGTAGTGCAAAACACTAGTTAAGCTTAAAAATTTATCTCTTATAAATCATAAGGTTTTTAACATGGCTGTCAATCAGCGACTGTTGTACAAAACAAAATTTTTGCAAACACAGAGCTCAGTCACGAACACAATTTGTGACCTAGGTTTCGGTGTCACAGGGGACACCTTCTTCGGACAAAATTAAAACTAAATGTTACAGCACAACGTACCAAAATATACGAAAGCTGCAGTCATACCTGACAGCGTCAGATAGAATTAAAATAAAATGCAACAGAGGTGCAAGCCACTAGGGGCTGCCATGTGTCCTTTGCTCTGTGACACCGAAACCTAGCTCACAAATTAATTGTGTTCTCGACTGAGAGCTGTGTTTTTCAAAATTTTGCCCTATAAATCAGTTTAAAATACGACAATGCTTATCACGTGATTCAAAAAATTGTACATAGAATATTACGTAATTTATTATTCACGATATATAACTAATGCTTTTTTAGTAGGAAGCTATCTATAGTCATTTGTTTCCGCCTACCCTTCAACACTTGACGAAAATGTGTCACAGCATTATCCTCAACTAAATTTATAGCTTGCATAGCCACTGCTTTATTGGGGTCATGATCTTCTATGTACGATGCGAACGATTCCCATGATTCCAGAAGATTTCTGCTCTGCTGTTACCGCCTACTCCCACCCTCTTCGTCCCTCACTGAAGAGCTCCACGAGTTTCTGCTGTGAAACACGCTGCAACTCCATAACCTCTTCGGTGGCCATTTCTTTGCTGTGATCGTCCACAAGCTCATCATATCATGGTTATCCACCACAGTCAGATGCTCTTCGCCAAAGACATAATCTCGTTGACTGCAGACTCCACAGGTACTGGCTCAAGGATCTCAGAGTCACATTCGACAACGCACTCTGGCCAAAGCTTCTTCCAAGTAGAAAGGCGAGTTCTCCTGGTAACCTCTTACCACTTCTTTTCGATCACTTTTACGCGAGCAACGATGTTGATGTGATATTCCCAAAACTCTCTGGGGATGGGACTGGTAGCTTCACTCAAGTCAAACAAATGCTCTAAGAAGGCTTTAGTACAGAGCTTCTTAAAGTTAGAATTAATCTGCTGGTCCATAGACTGGAGTAGCCGAGTGGTGTTGCTAGGCAGAAATTGGATCTTGACCCAAAACTCTCTGTGGGTGAGACTGGTAGCTTCAGTAAACTCAAAGCAATGCTCGAAGAGTGCTTTAGTGTGGAGCATCTAAAATTTAGAAATAATCTGCTCGTCCATAGGTTGGAGTAACAGAGTGGTGTTGGGAGGCAGAAACTGGATCTTGATGAATTTAAATTCTTCTCGAAGGTGGTCTTGTAGGCCTGGCGAATCGCCAGGTTACAAGGTGAATGGGCTGGTTACAAACTAGACATGGAGTGGTGGATTCACGTCACCGAAGGATCAAACACTTCACTGTTCCAATCTCAAAAAAGATCACGTGTCACCCATGCCTTGTAGCACCTCCACATCACAATTAACCTGCTCCTCTTGACTTCACACTTCTTGAAGCTCGTGGAGTGTCTGAATGATAAACAAGAAGCGGTTTAATTTTTGTCGCTTGCATTGGCACAGTTTGACACAGTCTTTCATTGACTTCTGACCGGGCAGTACATTCGCCTCTGTTGTTATAAAGGTACTCTTCGGTATCTTTTTCCAGAACAGACCCGTCTTGTCACAGTTAAAAGCGTCTTGCAGTGGAAAACCCTCAGAATCTACGAGCATCTTGAAGTTGCTGATGAAGCTCTCTAATGCCTTTGTGTCGGAGCTAGCTGTTTCATCTTGCCTAACAACGCTGTGGATTCCGGTTCTTCTCTTAAACTTCTGGAGCCACCCACGGCATCCCTTAGACACTTCTTCGACCTTTTATGATCCTGGCGTCTTCTTAACGAGGTCGTTAAAAATCATTCTGGCCTTCTCATAAATGATGGCCTCATTAAAAATGTGTCCTTGCAGTCGCTTTTCATTTACCCATTTAAGGAGCAAACTTTCGACATCGTCCAGAATACGAAACCGTTGTATAGATATCCTTGTCGCTTCATTTGAAGCAATTGTCCTCCTAATCTTCTCCTTGCTCTTGAGGATAGTGCAGATAGTTGTTGTAGACCGGTTGTATGTGCGTGCTAAAGCAGAAACGCTCACACCTCGTTCGCTTTTTTTATTGATTTTAATTTCATTTCGAAAGCTATTTCATTATGATCGTTTTCTTCCGGCTTTATCTTCCGGGAGGTTTCTAAGAAGTTTGTTAAAATTTGCGCACAAAAAAGCACTGTGTGAACACAAGTTTAAAGAAATGTGTGATCACGAACTGCACTAAGATGGTAGCAGAAAGAGCGCTACACCCAGACTGAAATACGTACTAAAGGCATTGTTCACAAGCCGATGACGACAATGAAAGATGTTCATATTGCTGAACGTTTCACTGGCGCGCGCAAACGACTGGTGACGTCACACAAAATCGTTGTCACTCGTCATGCGAAACATCGCTCGTCAAGCGAGTCATTTATTGCAATTTGTTTTGCTCGTTACGCGAATTCCGCGTTATGGAAGGTGCTGGTTAAGCGAGGTTCCACTGTATCGTTTACTGACACTGCCGCTTCCGATACTAAAATTATTTTTATACTATTTGTCACATTATGATTGATATTTCTTAGATAACTGGGGTGCAGAATAGTACCACACGTGTAAAAACTTATTCCAGTGTAAGACAGGGCTGATGGCCCTAATCAGATAAGGTTAAATAAATAAATATATATTTGAACCATACGGCGGCGGTTGTAGTATATTTCTGGATTCTCTAAATACAAACTGGATAAAATTTGATATGTAACTAACGTTCTTGTAATCTGTGTAATTAACTTCTGTAATAATTGAAATTTTTCAAAATACTCCACCAATGTTAATTCATTTTCAAACATTAAAACTTTTGTTACAACATAAATTAAAGAACCTTTCAAGCCACATGCGACAAAATGTAATAGAGCTAGATTCTGAAATGCCATTTTTGAAAAATAATTCGTACAGAATGTGTTGTCGGAGTATTTTCAACATACCTAGTTAAAATATTCAAACATTCATTACTGTTTTAATCACATATTTTACTTATATTTATTACACGTTTTAAATTGTTATTTTACGCTATACATTCATGTTTTCGTACTTTTATAGCACGTTTCAAATAAGAGTATTTTAATGTTTTGAACATGGCTCTGATCAGCAACCGTACTTCATTACAACGTCACAGATTTCCAGCCAACTGGTTGCAAATGGAATTTAAAATTCTTTAACTAGTTTTCAACGCCAACTATGGGTCCCTTCTTCAGACGAAACTTACTTAACAACTTAACTTACTTAACAGTATCACAGTAAGGTACATTAATAAAAGGTAGGCATTAGAACAAACAATTTTTACAAACTAAATTGCTTAAAAAGTGTTTGTTCTAATGCTTACCTACTATTAATGTACCTTCCTGCGATATTGTTAGGTAAGGTAACAGTTTCACTGAAGAAGGCGTCCCTAGTTAACGTTGAAAACTAGCTAAGGAATTTTAAACTGTATTTGCAAACGGTTGGAGGGAAATTTGTGACATTTTAAGAGTATTTTGTTAATCGATCATGAGTAACTCATGATTACCATATAAAATAATTACAATAATAATAATCTGTACATCTCACGCGTAAAATGAACTAACTCTCTTCACATAATACACCAGATTGCGGAATAACATAAAACAAAATCTAGCAGGATTTCAAATTGTCACTGCTGGTCCTCTAATTATCTTGATTTGTATCATACATATTTCAGTACATTGGTAAGCCTTGAAAAAGAGAAAGTTTACGCACTATTGACTACGGCTTTATTACATCGTTTCTCAAGTGGAGATTGACATCATAATCGTTCAGCAGAATCTTCTCACAGAGTTCTCCCAACATCGAAAGCTTTATGCATCCCACGGCCATAACAGTGCTGTCGAGCCCTTTGGGATCACCTAATGAACAAGTTCCTTGTCCTCAGATACTATGGTCTAAACGGTTCTTTCACTCTGACTGCCCCAAGAATATTGCAGTAATATAGCATTTTCTCCATTATTCGGAAATAAACATCTTTCAGATATTTTTTGACCTTGTCAGACGTTTCTTTACAAGAAGTTCCAACTTACTGTCTGCACACCGAATTTTTACGAAGTCTTAGACGGTGTTCAGGAAAGATAGATTAGGCAGAATTGGTGGTGGAGTGTTTGTGTCTGTCAGTAGTGGTTTATCTTGTAGTGAAGTCGAAGAAGATACTCCGTGCGAACTGGTACGGGTGGAGGCTATACTTAACGGCCGAATTAAGTTAATAATTGGCTCCTCCTACCGACCCCCAGACTCCGATGATATAGTTCCCGAACAGCTCAGAGAAAATTTGAGTCTCATAACAAATAAAAATCCCAAACATACTGGTATAGTTGGTGGGACTTCAACCTTCCCTCGATATGTTGGCAAAAATACTTGTTCAAAACCGGTGGTAGGCATAAAACATCTTCCGACATTGTCCTAAATGCTTTCTCCGAAACTTACACTCCTGGAAATTGAAATAAGAACACGGTGAATTCATTGTCCCAGGAAGGGGAAACATTATTGACACATTCCTGGGGTCAGATACATCACATGGTCACACTGACAGAACCACAAGCAGATAGACACAGGCAACAGAGCATGCACAATGTCGGCACTAGTACAGTGTATATCCACCTTTCGCAGCAATGCAGGCTGCTATTCTCCCATGGATACGATCGTAGAGATGCTGGATGTAGTCCTGTGGAACGGCTTGCTCTGCCTTTTCCACCTGGCGCCTCAGTTGGACCAGCGTTCGTGCTGGACGTGCTGACCGCGTGAGACGACGCTTCATCCAGTCCCAAACATGCTCAATGGGGGACAGATCCGGAGATCTTGCTGGCCAGGGTAGTTGACTTACACCTTCTAGAGCACGTTGGGTGGCACGGGATACATGCGGACATGCATTGTCCTGTTGGAACAGCAAGTTCCCTTGCCGGTCTAGGAATGGTAGAACGATGGGTTCGATGACGGTTTGGATGTACCGTGCACTATTCAGTGTCCCCTCGACGATCACCAGATGTGTACGGCCAGTGTAGGAGATCGCTCCCCACACCATGATGCCGGGTGTTGGCCCTGTGTGCCTCTGTCGTATGCAGTGCTGATTGTGGCGCTCACCTGCACGGCGTCAAACACGCATACCACCATCATTGGCACCAAGGCAGAAGCGACTCTCATCGCTGAAGACGACACGTCTCCATTCGTCCCTCCATTCACGCCTGTCGCGACACCACTGGAGGGGGGCTGCACGATGTTGGGGCGTGAGCGGAAGACGGCCTAACTGTGTGCGGGACCGTAGCCCAGCTTCATGGAGACGGTTGCGAATGGTCCTCGCCGATACTCCAGGAGCAACAGTGTCCCTAATTTGCTGGGAAGTGGCGGTGCGGTCCCCTACGGCACTGCGTAGGATCCTACGGTCTTGGCGTGCATCCGTGCGTCGCTGCGGTCCGGTCCCAGGTCGACGGGCACGTGCACCTTCCGCCGACCACTGGCGACAACATCGATGTACTGTGGAGACCTCACGGCCCACGTGTTGAGCAATTCGGCGGTACGTCCACCCGGCCTCCCGCATGCCCACTATACGCCCTCGCTCAAAGTCCGTCAACTGCACATACGGTTCACGTCCACGCTGTCGCGGCATGCTACCAGTGTTAAAGACTGCGATGGAGCTCCGTATGCCACGGCAAACTGGCTGACACTGACGGCGGCGGTGCACAAATGCTGCGCAGCTAGCGCCATTCGACGGCCAACACCGCGGTTCCTGGTGTGTCCGCTGTGCCGTGCGTGTGATCATTGCTTGTACAGCATTCTCACAGTGTCCGGAGCAAGTATGGTGGGTCTGACACACCGGTGTCAATGTGTTCTTTTTTCCATTTCCAGGAGTGTATTTCGAGCAGTTAGTCCACGAACCCACGCGAATTGTAAATGGTTGCGAAACACACTTGACCTCCTAGCCACAAACATTCCAGAGCTGATAGAGAGCATCATGGCTCATACAGGGATTAGTGATCACAAGGTCGTTGTAACTAGGCTCAATACCATTTCATCCAAATCCACCAGAAACAAACGCAAAATAATTTTGTTTAAAAAGCGGATAAAATGTCACTAGAAGTCTTCCTAAGAGACAATCTCCATTCCTTCCGAACTGACTATGCAAATGTAGATGAGATGTGGCTCGAATTCAAAGATATAGTAGCAACAGCAATTAAGAGATTAATACCTTATAAACTGATAAGAGATGGAACTGATCCCCCAAGGTACACAAAACAGGTCCGAACGCTGTTGCAGAGGCAACGGAAAAACATGCAAAGTTCAGAAGGACGCGAAATCCCAAAGATCGGCTAAAATTTACATACGCGCGAAATTTGGCACGGACTTCAATGCGAGACGCCTTTAATAGGTTCCACAACGAAACATTGTCTCGAAATGGAGCCCCTTAGGGATATGGCAGCAAGAGAGGGGAAGAAAACCAATGTGCAATCGGTGTGCATATCGGGGGGAGTCATTCCAGATGTGGAAAGGGTCCTTCCGGATGCCATGAAAGTTACAGGGTGCACCCATCTGCAGGTGGTCGCTCATGTCGGCACTAATTATGTGTGTCGCTATGGATCGCAGGAAATCCTCTCTGGCTTCCGGTGGCTATCTGATTTGGTGAAGACTGCCAGTCTCGCTAGCGGGATGAAAGCAGAGCTCACCATCTGCAGCATCGTCCACAGGACTGACTTCTGACCTTTGGTACAGAGCCGAGTGGATGGTCTGAATCAGAGGCTGAGACGGTTCTGCGACCGTGTAGGCTGCAGATTCCGCGACTTGCGCCATAGGGTGGTGGGGTTTCGGGTTCCGCTGGATAGGTCAGGAGTCCACTGCACGCAGCAAGCGGCTACACGGGTAGCAGCGGTTGTGTGTCGTGGACTGGGCGGTTTTTTAGGTTAAATGGCCTCTGGCAAGTACAGAAAGGGCAATCGGTATTGTAATTGTAAATTGCCGAAGGTGCATTGGTAAAGTACCGGAACTTCAAGAGCTGATAGAAAGCACCGAAGCTGAAATCGTTATAGGTACAGAAAGCTGGCTGAAGCCAGAGATAGATTCAGCCGAAATTTTTACAAAGTCACTGACGGTGTTTAGAAAGGATAGATTGCATGCAACCGGTGGTGGCGTGTTTGTCGTTGTTAGTAGTAGTTTATCCTGTAGTGAAGTAGAAGTATATAGTTCCTGTGAAATATTATGGGTGGAGGTTACACTCAACAACCGAGCTAGGTTATTAATTGGGTCCTTTTACCGACCTGCCGACTCAGCAGCATTAGTGGCAGAACAACTGAGAGAAAGTTTGGAATACATTGCACATAGATTTTTTCAGCATATTATAGTCTTAGGTGGAGATTTGAATTTACCAGATATAGACTGGGATATTCAAATGCTTAGGACAGGTGGTAGGGTCAGAGCATCGAGTGACATTATACTGAGTGCACTATCCGAAATTTACCTCGAGCAATTAAACAGAGAACCGAATCGTGGAGATAACATCTTGGACCTGCTGATAACAAACAGGCCCGAACTTTTCGACTATGTAAGTGCAGAACAGGGAATCAGTGAACATAAGGCCGATGCAGCATCCCTGAATATGGAAGTTAATAGAAATATAAAAAAAAGGGAGGAAAGTTAGCTGTTTAGCAAGAGTAATAGAAGGCAGATTTCAGACTACCTAACAGATCAAAACGAAAATTTCTGTTCCGACACTGACAATGATGAGTGTTTATGGAAAAAGTTTAAGGCAATTGTAAAATGCGTTTTAGACAGGTACTTGCCGAGTAAAACTGTGAGGGACGGGAAAAACCCATCGTGGTTCAACAACAAAGTTAGGAAACTACTGCGGAAGCAAAGAGAGGTTCACTTCAAGTTTAAACGCAGCCAAAACCTCTCAGACAAACAGATGCTAAACGATGTCAAAGTTAGCGTAAGGAGGGCTATGCGTGAAGCGTTCATTGAATTCGAAAGTAAAATTCTATGTACCGACTTGACAGAACATCCTAGGAAGTTCTGGTCTTACGTTAAATCAGTAAGTGGCTCGAAACAGCATAGCCAGACACTCCGGGATGATGATGGCATTGAAACAGAGGATGACACGCGTAAAGCTGAAATACTAAACACCTTTTTCCAAAGCTGTTCCACAGAGGAAGACCGCACTGCAGTTTCTTGTTTAAATACTCGCACAAACGTAAAAATGACTGACACTGAAATAAGTGTCCAAGGAATAGCAAAGCAACTGGAATCACTCAACAGAAGAAAGTCCACTGGACCTGATGGGATACCAATTCTATTCTACACAGAGTACGCAAAAGAACTTGACCCCCTTCTAACAGCCGTGTACCGCAAGTCTCTAGAGGAACGGAAGGTTCCAAATGATTGGAAAAGAGCACAGGTAGTCCCAGTCTTCAAGAAGGGCCGTCGAGCAGATGCGCAAAACTATAGACCTATATCTCTGACGTCGATCTGCTGTAGAATTTTAGAACATGTTTTTTGCTCGAGTATCATGTCGTTTTTGGAACACCAGAATCTACTCTGTAAGAATCAACATCGATTCCGGAAACAGCGATCGTGTGAGACCCAACTCGCTTTATTTGTTCACAAGACCCAGAAATTATTCGATACAGGCTCCCAGGTAGATGCTATTTTCTTTGACTTCCGTAAGGCGTTCGATACAGTTCCGCACTGTCGCCTGATAAACAAAGTAAGAGCCTACGGAATATCAGACCAGCTGTGTGGCTGGATTGAAGAGTTTTTAGGAAACAGAACACAGCATGTTGTTATCCCTAGAGAGACGTCTACAGACGTTAAAGGAATTTCTGGCGTGCCACAGGGGAATGCTATGGGACCATTGCTTTTCACAATATGTATAAATGACCTAGTAGATAGTGTAGGAAGTGCCATGCGGCTTTTCGCGGATGATGCTGTAGTATACAGAGAAGTTTCAGCATTAGAAAATTGTAGCGAAATGCAGGAAGATCTGCAGCGGATAGGCACTTGGTGCAGGGAGTGGCAATTGACCCTTAACATAGACAAATATAATGTATTGCGAATACATAGAAAGAAGGATCCTTTATTGCATGATTATATGATAGCGGAACAAACACTGGTAGCAGTTACTTCTGTAAAATATCTGGGAGTATGCGTGCGGAACGATTTGAAGTGGAATTATCATATAGAATTAATTGTTGGTAAGGCGGGTACCACGTTGAGATTCATTGGGAGAGTCCTTCGAAAATGAAGTCCATCAACAAAGGAGGTGGCTAACAAAACACTCGTTCGACCTATACTTGAGTGATTGAACGCAGTTTTCCGAAATTCCTTCACCAGGGAAGACGAATGGAATATTCCACAATTTGAAACACGAACAGGTGCTAGCATGAGTTTCTTAGAAGTAGATACCCTAGGGGTTGCGTAGCAACTCAAATCGCTTAGTACGGGCAAGTCTTCAGGTCCATATTGTATACCGATTAAGTTCCTTTCAGATTATGCTGATACAATAGCTCCCTACTTAGCAATCATATACAACCGCTCGCTCACCGATAGATCTGCACCTACAGATAGGAAAATTGCACAGGTCTCACCAGTGTTTCAAAAGGGTAGTAGGAGTAACCCATCAAACTACACTCCTATATCATTGACGTCGGTTTGCAGTAGGGTTTTGGAGCATATACTGTATTCAAACATTATGAATCACCTCGAAGGGAACGATCTATTGACACGTAATCAGCATGGCTTCAGGAAACATCGCTCTAGTGCAACGCAGCTAGCTCTTTATTCGCACGAAGTAATGGCCGCTATCGACAGGGGATCTCAAGTTGATTCCGTATTTCTAGATTTCCGGAAAGCTTTTGACACCGTTCCTCACAAGCGACTTCTAATCAAGCTGCGGAGCTATGGGGTATGGTCTCAGTTGTGCGACTGATTTCCTGTCAGGAAGCTCGCAGTTCGTAGTAATAGACGGCAAATCATCGAGTAAAACTGAAGTGATATCAGGTGTTCCCCAGGGAAGCGTCCTGGGACCTCTACTGTTCCTGATCTATATAAATGACCTGGGTGACAATCTGAGCAGTTCTCTTAGGTTGTTCGCAGACGATGCTGTAATTTACCGTCTAGTAAGGTCATCAGAAGACCATTATCAGTCACAAAGCGATTTAGAATAGTTTGCTGTATGGTGTGGCAGGTGCCAATTGACGTTAAATAACGAAAAGTGTGAGGTGATCCACATGAGTTCCAAAAGAAATCCTTTGGAATTCGATTACTCAATAAATAGTTGAATTGACAGCCTTAAGAATTGTTCTAAGTACCTGGGTGTTAAAATTCCGAACAACTTCAGTTGGAACGACCACATAGATAATGTTGTGGGGAAGGCGAGCCAAAGGTTGCGTTTCATTGGCAGGACACTTATAAGGTGCAACAAGTCCACTAAAGAGACGGCTTACGCTACACTCGTTCGTCCTCTGTAAGAATATTGCTGCGCGGTGTGGGATCCTTACCAGGTGGGATTGGCGGAGGACATCGAGAGGGTGCAAAAAAGGGCAGCTCGTTTTGTATTATCACGTTATAGGGGAGTGTGGCAGATATGATACACGAGTTGGGATGGAAGTCATTACAGCAAAGACGTTTTTCGTCGCGGCGAGACCTTTTTACTAAATTTGTCACCAACTTTCTCTTCCGAATGCGAAAATATTTTGTTGAGCCCAACCTACATAGGTAGGAATGATCATCATAATAACATAAGAAGTCAGAGCTCGAACAGAAATGTTTAGGTGTTCGTTTTTTCCGCGCGCTCTTCGGGAGTGTAACGGTAAAGAGACTGTATGATTGTGCTTCGATGAACCCTCTGCCAAGCACTTAAATTTTAATTGCAGAGTAATCATGTAGATGTAGATGTAGACATATGTAGTGCTCCATCCCACTGCAGTGTGTGTGGACCGTGAGCTGGAAGTGTGGGTCTCACGGGGAGAGTGTCAGAGGTAAGTCCCTGTAGTCGCACTGTCTTATGCGTCCGCGATGGCTCAGTCGGATAGAGCGTCTGCCATGTAAGCAGGGGATCCCAGATTCGAGTCCCAGGCGTTCAACTATCCCCGTTGATATTTATCAAGCCTTTCAGCCCATAAGGGTCTTGATTTCATTTGTAATTTCATTCTTCGAGAGCTGGAACATCACCAATGGTATCTGTTCTTTCGGGCATATTCATTAACACTCGGAGGCCATGTTCCATGGGAAGTTGCTGTATAGCACTTTGTTGTATTAATGCTTATGACAGGAGGAATAAAGTACGGAGTGGTTCAGCGTTCCCTATTTAACAAATTATATTTCGGAAACTAATTACCTTACAAGTACCAAACTTGGTAGCATTAAAGTCCAGAGTAAGGGGTACATGATTTCCACGGCTCACAACGCCACCGTCCAGTCCCATCTGTGGCCATCGGTTTCCGTGATCAGGCATTGTGATTCATAGTCTCACACACCCAAGCAGTGGCACTGCACTTGGTGACGAGTCGACATGAGTTTGGACAGGAGCAGCAGGTAATTATTGGTGAATCTCTATTACCAAAACAACAGTAATGCTGCACCTAAACTTTGGGAATATCGATGGTTGAAAGGTTTACAGAAGTGTCCTCTTTCTCCACCGGAGCGTGATGAAGAAGTTCGAATTAACTGGAGAACTGGGCGTCGCTCCGGGAAGAGGCCGGCGACCGGTTGCACCACAGGTGGTTGATGAAATCACTGTTTCTTTGGCACACAACGCGGCGCGCAATTCCCGATCGTCAGACAATGCAGTGTCACGACAGGTGAACATCCCGTGGCCCACTGCACTGAAGGTGCTTCGAACCATTGTCAAATAACATTCGTACAAGATCAATATAGTACAGTAGCTTGAACAGTAGGACGTGCAACGCAAACTACGAGTTGACTACGCTCTCCACTTCCTCTCAGGGACTGAAGATGACGATGGCTGGTCCTGGACCATCCTGTGCACAGACGAAGCTCATTTTCCTCTGACGGGTTAGTTCAACACACAGAATTACCAAGTGTGGGAATCTTGACCTCCAGTCACCGATCACGAAGTTAGACTGAATGGCAAACGTTCGTCATTGGCCCATTATTTTTTGAACAGATTAGTGCTCAAGGACCAAAGACGTGGAGTGTGACTGGCCAGCGTTACTGCGATATGCTTCGCCAGCATGTCATACGCTGGAGACGCAATGAACTTTTAACATTTTTCGTGCAAGATGAGGCCCACCACAAAACGCTCGTGAAGTTCATCTGTTTCTCCCAGACACGTTTGGAAACGATCGAATTATCTGGCGACCATTTCCAAGTGCTTTGTCGGCACGATCACCTGGTCTCCCTCCCTGTGTTTTCTGGTTGTGGGACTACCTGAAGGACAGGGTTTACCAGAGGAACAGCCACGCATGTGCTGGTCTGAACTTCAGCATATCAAGAGGGGTAGCCAGCATTCCTACGACGATGCGCCGTTCTACTGTGCAGAAGGCAACCCTGTGCTTTCAGACTCTTCTGGACGCCGATGGGCGCCATATTGAGCCCATTTTGTTACAATAATGATACCGGCATGTAATGGTATGATGTAGCGCAACAGCACATTAAAGGTGTTTCAATTGAATTGATTCTGCATTATTAGTCTTCCCCATGTCCTCGAAATTCATCAGTTTGGTTCTCGTAGAGTGATTAGCTCCCGTGTTGTACCGTGTTAAATAGGGGAGGTTTAATTATAGCCACCCAGCAAATCATTTAAAGTTCGATCCTGAAACTATGTAAGCCAGCTTTCACGGGGTACTTTGCATCCGTTTTCAAGCGTCAGCCAGATCAGCTCTATCAGCCTTCCCGTGATGCTCTGTCGTGAGTCAAACATATCTGTGACCAATCATGTTGGACTGATTTTTATACGTTCAGTGTCCATTTTAGTACTATTTAATATGGGCTTCACACATTGGAGCACTGTTCCGTTATGCATTGCGCTAATGTTGTGAAATCAATCTCTTATTTAGCCTGACTGGATTTACTCTCACCAATGAACCGAAGGAAGTCTGACATCTGCTTTACCCGCAATGGTCCATTGCAGTGGCGGCAGCAGACTGTAAAGGCGGGGACGAGCGACATGGTTCAGTAGTCAGCACAATGGATTCGCATTCGGAAGGACGATGGTGTAACTGCACTTGTTATCAAACAGATTTAGGTATTACGGAAAACCTGAACTAGTGGTGGACCGAGCGAGGTGGCGCAGGGGTTAGCACACTGGACTCGCACTCGGGACGACGACGGTTCAGTCCCAAATGGTTCAAATGGCTCTGAGCACTATGGGACTTAACATCTGAGGTCATCAGTCCCCTAGAACTTAGAACTACTTAAACCTAACAAACCTGAGGACATCACACACATCCATGCCCTAGACAGGATTCTAAACTGCGGCCTTAACGGTCGCGCGGTTCCAGACTGAAGCCCCTAGAACCGCTCAGCCACAACGGCCGGGGGTTCAGTCCAGCGTCCAGCCATCCTGATTTAGTTAGGTTTTCCGTGATTTCCCAAAATCGCTCCCGGCAAATTCCGGAATGGTTCCTTTGAAAGGCCATGGCAGATTTCCCCGTCCTTCCCAAATCCGATGAGACTGATGACCTCGCTGTTTTGTCTCTTCCCCCAAACAACCCAATCTCTCACTTGTGGTAATTACCAATGTGTGTGGTATGTTATGGGACTTACCTGCTAAGGTCATTAGTCCCTAAGCTTACACTGCTTAACCTAAATAATCCTAAGGGCAAATACACACACCCATGCCCGAGGGAGGACTCGAACCTCCGCCGGGACCAGTCGCACAGTCCATGACCGTAGCGCCTAAGACCGCTCGGCTAATCCCGCGCGGCGTAAATACCGAGATGGTTCCTTAAAAGTTGACTACCTATTTCCTTCCTTACTCTTCCCGAACCGGACGTTTTGGTCCATCCACAACGACCTTGCTCATGCGATCTTGAAGACTAATCTTGATTCCTTATTACTGTATATAAACCAAGCAAAAAAAACAGTGTCCGAAAGCTATTACTTCAAGTTACTCTGCAGTAAAATTGTATACTTACTGATATATGTATTCACAATGGTTGCCATCTTGCTGAAGGAGATATCCGATTCTATGTATCGCATCACTATGCTATAAAATTCTTACAACACTATATGGAAATCGAATCGGGGATGTTAATTGACCCATAAATGTTACTGAAACCAGACCAAATATTTGTTTTATGTGCCACTGTAACAAAAATTTGATGTGCAATATTTCTTTCTTGTTTATCCCGTACAATCTTTACGCGACTTCAATTGAGGTATAAGTCCGTCTTTTTAGCATTGATTACTCTTTTATTCTGCCGCTAGAAGAGCTCCGTAATATATCACTGAGGACCGTGCAGCGCTTGACGTGAATGGTGAAACCCACTTCCGCCATAAAATGGAAGCGGACTGATTTATTTATTGTCCGCAGCATTGAGGGTGGCAGCAATATGGCTGGCGACTTGCAGAGCAGCCCGTCCTAGCTGTGGCCGGTTATGAAAAAGGAGCAGCGGGATTTGAGAGGAAGACGACACCCTGAGCTGTTGCCTGGCGATGGTGCCAGAAAGCGATGAAAACGTGGCCACTGGAGCAGAGGCTTCGAATCCATAATTCATGACACGGCAGGCGGCGTCGTAGAGTGAAAGATGGGAACGATCATAGTGGCAGGCGAGACCAAGCTTGTGTAAGCCTCTGGGTGATCTCAGGTTCTCCAACTGCAAGATGTTGCGTATCAGCAATCGAGCCTTACCGAAAACAACAGACACATCCGTGAACTGAATGGCGGAGAGTACTATCCAGTGTACAACGTATTAGGGTTGGAACCCTTTCTTTCCGCGTATAGAGAGCGGAAGGCTGAATAAACGCCCAGAGCTCGCTGTAATTAGTCTTCACTCTCCGTACAGGAGCCATAAGTAGAGGGTTGTAGTACGTTCCTAGTTCCTCTCTTTGCAATCTTTCCCAGGATAATTGACGCCTGTCTAAAAGCGCCTTCTGCCAGTCCAATTTCTTCAGCATCTCTTTGGCGCTGTCGTACGAATCATACAATCCTGTGACTAATTGTGTGGCCCTTCTTTGTACACCTTTGGTTTTTTTATCCTACTGAGTGTTTTTCCCACACATTTCTGCAATATTCTGGTGCTCGGCGAACTAGTACATTGTATTCAGTCTCCTTTGTAAAGTGACTGCATTTTCTCAGTTTCCTACAAATGAAATGATGTCTGCCACCTACCTTATATACTACTGAGCCCGTTGGATCATTTCATTTAATATCCCTGCAAACTGCTACACCCAGCAACTTGTATGTATTGACTTATTTCAAACTTTTAAATAATTCTCATACATTGACCAGTCTCAGTTGCGCCGATTTTTTAATTAAATCACATGTTTCGATTACTGTGCATCATCTTCAGATCTAAGTTGTTGTTCCAGCTACCGCAGAGTACTCGATATAAGCTCCTGAATAGACACGACTGGTTACAGAACCTTAGAGCAGAAGATGATCCAGAGTGATCGAAACACGTAATTTAACTTAAAAATGTGCATCTGAGACTGAGCAATAAATGAGAATTATTTTAATTAACAATAGTTGCTGATTCTCTCGAAAGGAATGTGTCAGCTGTAGGATTCAAACGGTGTCTCATTGGTACTGTGATTGTAAGGAGGCACATGCTTTCGATTTATGAAGTGCACAGTTTTAATTTATGAACTGAAAGCCGGCCACGGTGACCGAGCAGTTCTAATTGCTACAGTCGCGAACCACGCGACCGCTGTGGTCGCATGTTCGAATCCTGCCTCGGGCATGGATGTGTGTGATGTCTTTAGGTTAGTTAGGTTTAAGTAGTTCTAAATTCTACGGGACTGATAACCTCTGAAGTTAAGTCCCATAGTGCTCAGAGCCATTTGAACCATATAGCTTAAAGATATAACCACTAACGAAAGTAAGAAATTACACAATTTCCTTGAACTCTTCACTCAAATTTAATAAAACATAGACCACTAACAGTCAAAAATCTGAACAAGAATATGCTCACCGCGATAAAAAAAAAGAAGCATTTGAAGTACATAAGATCGTAAGCGCTATTAAAGAAGAGCACGAACACTAAATTGATATTCAGAGTACTCTCATAAAGAATTGTTTTAATTTTTTTACATTTCCTAAAGTGTGCTAAAATTACAATTTGAATATATTTCTACTGTCATTAAAACTCCAACATTGAGCAAATATTATTTCCCGTTGAGCAAATACCCAAATGAGCAAATAATATATATAGCTTATTTGGGTCTTTCCTCAATGGAAAATTATGGGGTAATTGCTTAGCGGATGCTATTTCCATTGTAAAAGAACGTGTCCATTGTGTGAAACACATGTCTGAACCTGAATTGACATTAGGAATATTATGAAGTGTTTGTGTGCCACAGTGAATTTTTCTGAATATTTGTGCTGTTTGCACTGATACAGCCCTCACACTGTCCTGAGGAAGCATAAAGTCGATAGCAAGACAAGCGCCGTCCACTGGAACATATTTAAATAAGTGCAAGAGTTCCACCTCTTTTATACAATCAAATTCATGTACATCAACATCTTTTCACTATCGAAGAAATATATAAAATGACGATAAATATTCAAACGCTCTTGTGCAGCACAAAATCAGACGATATTCCACTGACAAAATCATGAATGTAACCATCTCAGGAGGGATATTATAGCCAGAAACAGGTTGTGGTGTTGAAATAAAGCATTTTTTAACAGTATTATGTTGTTAGCGTTATTCACCTACAATTTAAATTATATTGTCGATCGGTGTGACACTTTGAAATCTTACCTAGGACTGTAGCTTTCTCAGACCGTACTTCAATATGGATAACTGCATCATATGCCAAGGATCTTACATTAGTTGTGAAGATAAACACTAATATATATTTATTCTGTGACCACTAGAGTTGCCGGCCGCGGTGGTCTCGCGGTTCTAGGCGCGCAGTCTGGAACCGTGAGACTGCTACGGTTGCAGGTTCGAATCCTGCCTCGGGCATGGCTGTGTGTGATGTCCTTAGGTTAGTTAGGTTTAAGTAGTTCTAAGTTCAGGGGACTGATGACCACAGCAGTTGAGTCCCATAGTGCTCAGAGCCAGTTATTTACGTTAATTATGTTGATTTATCTTTGTAATGAAAACCCCCACAAACCTTTAGGTTTAGGCGACCTCTTCGCTGCCATGGCGCCCTGAAGGGTATATAAGCTGGGTGTAACTTTTGTACCGTAATTTCACTAGCGTTGTTCGGAGTCCTGCTGGAGTTTCTCCGCCCTTCGATATCACTGTGGGTATTCATCAGGATTCTGCCCTATCACAACTGCTGTTCATCCTTTGCACGGATACGGCAACAGCTGACCTACAGACTTCGCATGCCTGGGCCCTTCTTCATGCAGATGACGTAGCTCTTGCTGATCAAGCCCGCCCTGAACTCCAGCACCAGGGTCAAACGTGGAACTACAGACTGGCTGGAAATGGACTGCACCTTTCTCTCCAGAAGACAGAGTAAATAGAATGCGGTTCCCAAACCAGATGCACCATAAGTATCGGCGAGGAAGACCTGCAGAAGACCTCGTATTTTAAGTACCTAGGGTCTGTCGTCACCTTGAAACATCCCCTTAGTAAAAATATACAAAACTGTGCTTAAACTGACACACAATATTTTTAAGCGCAACGCAATCTGACTTTCAAAAATCCCTACCAAAGAATGGCTCTGACTAACATTAACCTATACGTTTCACATATCACTTACCTTACAAAAATCTTGGTTACTCGAACTACTGCTATACAGCGAGCACCACTACTGCCAGCTAAATGAAAGATTCAAACTACTGAAGGCACTAACTACTGACAGGCATAGGTAGCAAATGAAACATTTTAATACAGAACAAACAATGTATTTACCTTAATAGTCATGATATATATAGCAGTTCATGACATCCATTCTTACAAATTTCAAAACTCCGCCATCTCTCTCCCCACATCCACCACTGCTGGCGGCTCAACTCCAACTGCGCAACGCTACGTACTGTTCACATCCATCTGCCCAACGCTACAATGGCGAGTATTACAACAATGCCAACCAGCCACAGACTGCACACAGCACAGCCAGTGATCTTCATACAGAGCTCTACGTGGCATTACCAATAAAAAAACCTAAACAGCCTACTTACAACCTCACTCTGTGACAGAACTCTTGATACTCGGATGACGGTGAATGCATCTTGACTCAAGTGGAAACAGGTCACTGGAGTCCTCTGCGATAAAAAGATATCTCAGCATCTAAAGGCAGAAGTATATAAGACCATGGTACGCCCAGCAGCAATGTATGGGACTGACTGTCACTCTATGACGAAACAACAGGTGCAAATGTTATACACCAAGGAGATGAAGATGGTCCGAGGAGTCCATGTGCTGACACGATGTGATCACGTAAAAAATACGCCTGGCAAAGGTTTGGTGTCGCGCCGATCACCGACAAAGTGAGGGAAACCCATCTCCACTGGTATGTCCAAGTCGTGAGAAAGCAAGACAACTAAGTTGCCAAAACAGCACTCCGCATCAACCCAACAGGAACACCACCACCAGGAAGACCGGCAGAGAGATGGACAGACAACGTCAGGGGAAACATGCGCGTTGTTGGCTTACGACCAGAAGATGTCAACGGCAGAGAGAAATGGAAGAGACCAAGCAAAACAGCAGACCCCGCAAGTCGGGATTAATGCTTCGAAAGATAGATAGACTCCACAGTCGTTCATACTACATAAACGTGTATTAATTCACGTAAATGCACCTGATGGAGGTTGAAACCACCAAAACGCGTAGTGGAAATAAAATAAATTGTGACTGCTAACTTTTGTCATGTAAATTAGCTTACCTTCCATTAGGAATCCCGATTTGCTTTAATAAAGGCTGAAAGGAAAAGATGGCAGATTGCTGTTCTCCATCATTTTGAAATTTATCATGTAGTTTCCGTCGCGACCATGGTAAGCTACATACCTTCACCTATACTGGTTTGGTTGTCTTCCAAATCTGAAGCTCCATTCCTGGTAAGATAAAAAAAAATAGTTCAAATGGCTCTGATCACTATGGGATTTAGCTTCTGAGGTCACCAGTCCCCTAGAAATTAGAACTGCTTCAACCTAACTAACCTAAGGACATCACACATATCCATCCCCGTGGCAGGATTCGAACCTGCAAAGATAGCGGTCGCGCGGTTCAAGAATGTAGCGCCTAGAACCGCTCGGCCACCCCGGCCCGCCTGGTAAGATAATCTGAAAGCATTTTTCCAGATAGAATAATAATTTTCTGACGATATAATCCGATTGACAGTTGAGACAGTGTCACATTGCTGCTCGTAGCAATACGGAGTGTGGGGCGGCGAAGAAGTTGGTGAATGAGTTGTTTGAATGTTCATTCCACGTAACAGACTATTGCCGATGCAACATATGTGGGACGGCGAAGAAGTCGTTGTTTAATGTTGAATGAAAGTTGAACATTGCCACCTTAAATCACGCGAGCCTGGCAACTAATTTGGTGGCCAGTCAGAAAGCGAAGGGAAACTTACTGACCTTAGTTCCCAGTCTGCACGGCCACATTCCTGTACAGCCCAGCTAAACGAAAAATATCCATAGTTCTTCACGGGATTAGGGCTGCTTCAATAAAATTTAAAGTTCCAAACAAGATTTTATTATCTTAAAGGCTCACACAAATTACTCGAAACTTCTGAAAATGCTAAAGACATTAAATATTGTTAATTCAGCCAATCGTTTAATAGTTCAGAGGCGACTTCTACAGCAAGTTCCTCCCGAATAGTTCATTACTCTAACTAACGGTGCTCTATTAATAGTTCGCAATAATGTTAAAAAAAAAAGATTAATGCTCGCCTTAAAAGTGGAGTTAGTCACCACTTGCCACGCGGAATTATACTTCACACGGACGGCACAATAACAGTTTGTTACCGAAGTCTAAACGATCCAGGACGGTGTACAGTCCTCGCGATTTTCAATGTCCGTTTACATTGCTAAGTACGCGCATGTCACAGCCCGCTATGACGTCACCCGAGGCGAGGCGCGATCGGACGTTAAGCTCGCGTGGACTAGGCGTTGGTCTAATGCGGAGTGAGCTTCCTACTGCCTCTGCCGCTCTTTTTATATAGCTCCGGCGCGTACCGCCAAGAGAGCATCTGTTCTTTTCGTTCTTATGCAGATGCCTGCAGCCTTCAAATGATCGCTATCTCAGGCACATAATCTTAAATATCACATTTAATAATAGCTTTACAAACTTCTCAATTTTTGTATACATACATCTGAGCAGTACAGAAGCACGTAGAAAATCTCAGCCCGCTAAAATTAAAACTTTACTCTCTAGAATTTTTACAATGGAACTAACGGTAGATTGTTACCTCTGAACCATAGCTTTATCAAGACTTGTATCAGCTGTTAATTATGCTACAAGACTAAAACTTGGTGTAGCTTTGTTAATTGTCCTATCTGATCATTGGTCTTAAAGAATTTGTTTTATCATTAAAATTTAAAGTACTTAATCTATAATGCTTATGTACATTTTACTCACAAAAGTAGTTTTTACTAAATTACTAAAAAACTAGAAGAGGTAACTGATTGCGGTATTCCCATTATTATTATTAGGGTGAACTGAAGCATCCTACCAATTTTCAATATTGTAGCTCTATTATTTCGCGCCTCTGATTTTTCCGAAAAACGCGGATTCTGGAGTCAATTTTAGTTTTATGGTTTTGGAAACCAGCACCACTCATTAATGACTTCTTACTGCACCTTCTCACCAAATTTTGGCTTCCTAGCGTCATTATTTAGCACCTCCTATTTTTCTTTCAAAACGTGAATTTTACGTAAACTACTAATTTTATAACATTAAGATTTGTTACCTGAAACATTATTACATAGAACTATACTTTAACAAAGTTTTACACACAAATCTTAATTTTTACTTTTATGTTAAATGTGGTGCAATACTATATGCAGGCGCGTTACGATGACGTGACGCTACTAGCAGTGAACTAGGGTAAGTCCCGTGCACTCGCTCGCCTCTGTATCTTATACATGATACAGCGCTTGCTTTGCTTCATCACCCCCTTTTTAATTTTCGTGAAAATCTATTTTTGAACAAAATTAAATTTCTAAAAGAACAAACAAGCGATGGATTACTTTGGTATACCTCTTTCAACTTAAGTTGCTTCTTCTTAGGAAATTCCTTATTACTACATACACAAAATAACCATACTCATATACACATAGAAAACCTAGTACAGAAGACATTCACAAATTATTTACATACATTTACATGGAAATATAAATTTTTCAATGGTTACAAAATAGTTATTTTTTTTTCTTTAAAATCAGTCTCTTCCTGAAAAAGAAAATACACACGACTTTTATCACTGCAACGCACTCACATTTTTCTTTTACTATAATACTCGGCACTGTGGTGGGTGTCCTATTGTAACACTCATTTAATTTCACTGATTGACAAAATTGTGGGAGGAAATTGTATTCACTGTGGTTTGCGTCTCTACTTCCAATCTCCCTACCGCTTGTTGTCAGTCATTCATGCAGCCTGCATGTCCCTGAGAAACAGACAATACAGTCTAAGTTTCTGTTTTCAACTTATATCTAAGGTAGGACAAAGTACATTTTATAGTTTATATTCGGGCACTATTTTACTAATTGTGAAGTTGTCAGAAAGACATTTAGCACTAAGTCGTATCTGATACAATAGCTACTACTTTCTTCTTTCATAAATAATCTTTTAGGTTCCTAAATAGTGAAAATTCTTTTAGCAAATTAATATATTAAGATCTTGCTTCAACTTAGAAAATTGAGTAACCTTTTAGTTTTAATGTACTCTGGCTTAATTATCGTATGGATTAGTTCATCAAAGAAGTCATTTGCTGATCAGCACTTTGCTTTATTGTATGAATTACTAAAGAAATTAGTTATTTTCAGTATACCGATTCCAAATTTCTGCATTTTCCAATATTTGTGTGTTTCTGTTGTCTGTTTAACTATTTATTTGCCTCAAGCAAGATTTAGCGTTTTTCACCATTTCACGAGACGTGAGGGAATTATTCTTTAATCCTACATCATTTACTTCAATTTACTTACTTCACTTCTTCACCTTATTCATTTTCTCCCTTTTCTTCCAGATTCAAAATACTTCATTTCTCCACTTCTTTCTCCCTTTTCCTTTTGTCAGCCTATTGACGTCCTGTTTCTATATATTTGGTGCGATCCTCACACCACTTCCACACATCTCCATTTATTTAATTCTAAAACGCCATTGCTTGCCTCTATGAGCATTACCTTCTTACGCTGTTTTCCTTCAGACAACCTTATTTCTAGCAACATACTACCTTCTGCCTAATCTCATGGATTATTCATATTCATACCGTACTTCGTATACTGCAAAGTGTCTCTCTTAGTTGTAGTTTCTAACCCTTTACAATTACATGAAATATTTTAATTTATTTATTTTAGCCATGTTTGCCTCTTATTGTTACTCAGACTTTTGTTTTGCCATTCACTAGGTAGATCCTTACTAAGAATGCTTAAAACCTAATAGCATATATACAACATGAAGACATATGTGATTCTTACTTGTTATGATAGACCAGAAGAAGGGAATGAAACTTGAAAAGGAAATAAAGTTTCACCCAGCTGGGACTGCATGGTACGCCAAACCGTGTATCCGCCAAAGAGTGGCAGACTCCCTACAGTAATTAATTACTGTTAATTTTAAATTCCTTTAGATCCACAATATTTCTTAGACCTAGTTCTCTCTTACTCTTTGGATATTCCAAACGATAGGCATTTGCATGAGGTTTACTTACTATTCTAAATGGTCCATGATATACATGCATAAACTTTTTAGTTTCTGCAGAAATTTTCTTTGATTTTTCTTTTGTTTTGACCAGCACTAGCTCACCAATTTTAAAACTAGTGGGGGAAGCCCTTTCATCATGTATTGGATAAGGCTTCTTAAAAAATACCTTCCCAGGCTTGATATTCAAATGGCATTCATAACCTTTAACTTCACCAGGTGCGTTTGAGAATACATTACTATGCTTAGTTAACACACTCTTTAACTCTGATCTTTGTTCGTCAGCAATTTGCTTTGTTGATTGTACCTTTTCCTCTATTTCCTTTAGGATGTGTCTCTCTTCAACCTTAGCACTTTCCTCATTCTCACTGAAAACCAAATTTTCCTGCAAGTATCCTTTATTCTTTATTACTCTAATAGGCAGTTCCCAAGTTTCATTACTACCGCCTATATGACTTCCTATAAAAGACTCTCTTATCACTTTAGAGTCAGGTAAAGTTAAAATTAAGTTGTTCTGATCAAAATTGATCTTTCCCTGGTACTTTGATAAGAAATCAGTACCAATCAACATATCAACACTTAAGCCTAGCACAATCAAACAAGGATGATCTATTACTACGTCATTTATACCAATGGGTATCAAAGCTTCGTGTTGAACTGGTCTAGAGACTTTTCCAGTAGCACCTATAATCTTTAAGCCACTT
Organism: Schistocerca gregaria; assembly: GCF_023897955.1. NCBI lineage: Eukaryota > Metazoa > Arthropoda > Insecta > Orthoptera > Acrididae > Schistocerca > Schistocerca gregaria. The sequence continues at coordinate 923,955,200 of NC_064922.1, read as the reverse complement.
ACTTTCATAACTGTTAACTTCTCTTTATTGGGTATGGTGTCAAAAAATGTTTGTGATAAAGCACTTGCTTCACTGCCACTGTCAAGCAGACAACGCACAGTGACTCCTGATATGTTTACTTTGATAACAGGGTGAGTTATTTTACATTGAACAGGTTGCTCACACACCTCGTCTAATAAATCTCGTTCTATGTTCTTCCAGCTAAAGTAATTCTGATCAGTTGCAATTACATTTACATTTACATCCTGGGGCTCATCATGCTCTATAATCTTAGCTGCTTTCTCTAATCTGTCCACTAACTTTAAATCGAAGCATCTGACGACTTTTTCTACTTTTGTTTGCTGCACATCAGCCAAACTATCCTCTACCTCTGAGCAACTGCGTCCCTGCGCAATATTGCTGTTCATAAGAATGTCGTCACCTTCAACCATTTGTGGCACGTTTACACAGCTACTAGATTCTTTCACCTCGTTACTATTTCTACCCCCTTCATTCATCATTTCCTCCTCTCTAAAGTTTTGCAGTACTGATTCTACTTCTGCTACTTCTACTTCAGCTTTTAGATTGCCATTTTCATCGAAGATGTAAGCTTTTACTTCATCATTATTCCCATCAGACTCAAACCCATTATCTATTTCTTCCCCATTATCTACCTTGAGTTCCTGTTCTTCCTTGACCCATTTTTCTAGTGTATCCAAAATACTATCCACTATTTTGTGAGAGTGGCTTAACACATCACTGGTATTATCTGTATTTATTTCGTCATCCATGTTGTCTGTCTGTGTATGTTGGCTGATTGTCTGTGTTTCCGTTACTGGCTGTGTTACTGTTACCGCCTGGTGAGCGCCAGTTTCCTCATAGACGGGATTTAGTTTCCCACACGCGGCCTGTTGTGTTCATCTGTGACACCACTAGATATAGTAGCATCATGACTCCCTTCTTGTCTTAATGGCATAGGATTTACTTCTCCACTTTCGTCATAGTAGTTGTTACGAAAGCGTGGTGAGTATCTACCCCCTCTTCCTCTGCCACGGCTTTGGTTTCGATAGTTTGTTTTGGTGTGCCTAACTTCCATATTTCTAACGTTCACGTTTCCATTATTTTGTACGTGATTGTTAGAAGATTTGTTATTCTGCTGCACCTGCTCCTCAGCAGCAGCTACTCTTTCCACTCTTTCCAGATATTCAATAAATTTGTCTATATTATCTCTAGGGGCGGAAATGATCCTCTTCTGCCAGTACCACGGCAGCTTACCTTCTAAACCCATAATGATCATATCTGGCTTCATCTTTTCTGTCAAATGTGACAGTCTTGAAACCCACTTCCTAGCGAAATCCTTTACTGATTCACGCCCTGGGAAAAACTTCTTACCACTCCAGAATTCCCTTAACACATCATTTTGTTTGTTATGTGACCAGTATTCGTTGAGAAATGCAGACTTAAATTCAGATAAAGTTTTACATTTGATCATTACATCCGCTGACCATCGCAAAGCATCACCTGACAAATGACTTCTTATAAATGAAATTTTTTCTCTTTCTGACCAAGTGTTGGGGAGAACATCCTCAAAGTCATTCCAAAATTCAAGAGGGTGAATGTACTTATCAGGATCAAAGCGCAAAAACTGTCGACACCCTATAAAAGCGGCGTCAACTGAAGTCACATGCTGTACAGTAGAATGACTAGAATTAACAGAGGTTACTCTATTTTCTAGGTTAGCAATGTTAGTATTTAATTCCTCTACTTGTGACTCTACTGCTTCTATCCTGGCAGAACATCTTTGTTCCACTGCACCACGAATTTCGGTACAGGTTTCTTTTACTTTCTCAATGTTTTTCTGACAAGTATCTACTTTAATTTGTACCTCTTTAACTTTGTCAGAGCAAAGTTTGGACTCGTTGCTCAATCTTTCGGACAACCTCACTTCCAAAAGTTCATCTGCCTCTTGATAATTTTTTTTGAATTTGATCTATTTCACATTTGAAAGTACTATGCATTTTAGTTAACTGTTGCCCTACTTTTACTTGAATGTCATGATGAATAGCATTTATCTTATAATTCAAACTATTCCATTTTGATTGCAGTTCTTCTTTTAGTTCTTTATTACTATCCTCAATTTTATTTTCCAACCCTTTATTACTAACCTCAATTTTATTCTCCAACTCTTTATTACTATTTTCAATTTTAGCCTCAATTTTATTTTGGTTTGATTCGAGTTTGGCAAACAGTATTTGCATCCAATCCGGAGCTTCTACCTTGATACTTTGTATCTCTTGACTTGACTGAGCTGGAGATATATTGAGCTCAGTTTCACTACCTGACAAAGTTAGCAACTCTACTGGCTCCCTTTTGACTTCTATTTCACTTATTGATTGCATCCCTGCACTCTCATTTAAATTAAAGTCATAATTTACTGGTGACAAATTACGTTCTAGTTCAATATTTGAGGGATTAATGGAACCATCCTCATTAAACTCAATTCCTGATCGTGAGGATTCTTGGTCAGAGACCGGTTCCCTTCTGAAATGTACACTACTTTCCATATCTTTTAGTTTGTTAGCAGCAGTTAATAAATATTTTAAAAGTCTTTGACTTAACTTAAATGCTTGATTTCGACGAATGATGTCGTCGCGGTGTACCAGCAATCGTGATGCGACGCGTCGCGACGTATTGAAGGCAGCAGCAGCAGCCGTAGCGTCGAGTACCGCCACAGGAATCGCCTACTGCAATAGCTCCAGGGGGGGGGGGGGGGGGGGCAGCAAGGCACCGTTGACCGCTCGGCGCAGCCGGCAGCTGTCTCGCAGATCAGCGCAGCTCCGCGATGACGCACCGTCTTCCTTTAGTCTCAGCGCCGTCGGCAGCCGCGATCCAGCATCGTCGCCTTCCTCACCATCGTCACTAACCAACGTACAGCGGTAGACACTTATTGTTTATACACTACACCCGCCTTTACTAGTAACACTGTTCCCACACTAGTTCGATTCAGTGTCCTGTTATTGCCTACCGAGTTCGTTAATTTATACCAATCGCTTTCACACATCGAGCACTTTTATTTGCTTTTAATTCAGTTTTCCCGGCCGATAAGCACCATATGTGGGGCGGCGAAGAAGTTGTCGAATGAGTTGTTTGAATGTTCATTCAACATTAAACAACGACTTCTTCGCCGTCCCACATATGTTGCATCGGCAATAGTCTGTTACGTGAAATGAACATTCAAACAACTCATTCGACAACTTCTTCGCCGCCCCACAGGAGGAAGTGTGATTAACGTCCGAAATACTGAATAGTTTGGTGACAAATTTTGTCCAAAGCATTAGAACGTAGTGTGAGAAAAATGACACTTTAATTAGCAACAACCGTTAGCAGAACAAGTAAAGAGATTTACTAACAAATTAAAACGTATTAGAATAACCTTGCCTTTTGCGGGTGGTTCTCATTTTCAACTGATCTATCATAGCACGACCGGATGACCTGCGTTCGCTTCTCACAGCTTCAGTAGGTACAAAGCTCTCTCTCTCTCTCTCTCTCTCTCTCTCTCTCTCTCTCTGACTCTGCCTCTTGTGTGTGCGTGTCTTTCTTAATGCACCGGGAGCCATCGTATCGAGCAATGCAACATCAGTGATAGTGATATCGGCAAGACGCAAAATTATCTGCTGTGAAACTGTAACACAAAATGTATGGAAATCGGTAGGGAGAGTTGTGAAAATGTATGATTTATTTAATGCAACATGTTTTGGGAGTACGTGATTCTGTCGTCAAGTTCTCTTAAACAATGAAAACGTAAGTCATTACTTCACATTCTTACACATTTCAATATACATGTAAAGATAACTTGAAATTATTCTCAGATGACGTATGTAGATGACACAGAAACTTTATAATAACGTTCAAACAATATAGTAATGTAGAGGATGTTTTATCTAAGGCAGCAAAGCACCTTATGTGTAAGCAGCGTTTGTTAGGACGTGTCACGGACCGTTTGGTTTATGTCAAACTTAGTGGAAACAGACATATTTTTCGCTTTGAGAGATGTTCAACGAAAACCCGAAATTGTCCTCGCCCCAGTTTCATGAGACTCTAGTAAAAGGCAGCGACAAACAAATCTCTCTAAGAATAATTATGTTCCAAGGTTTCCTGCTTGCATTTATATGATGGAAAAAGCGAGTTTCATCAAGGTTGTGGCAGCTTCTTTTGGTTTTCCTTTTATAATGCTGTGTGTGTTCCCTGGTTACCAAATGGAACCAGCTGCAAGTCGGTGTTTCCAAAGCACATCACCCTTACTATAGTAAATGTTTCCCAAGAGGTATTTGATAAACATTTGACTACTAAATGAGATGTTAGTTTTATGTTTATAAAGCGACGAAGTGAAACATGGGTGATAAAGAGTTTGGATAAAAAGAGAATAGGACTTGGTGCTACAGAAGAATGGTGAAGATTAGAAGAGACTATCACATAACCAGTGAAGAAGTACTGAATAGAATTGGAGAGATAATAAATTTGTGGCACAACTTGACCAGATGAAGGGATCGGTTGATAGGACACATTCCGAGAGATCCAGGGATCACCAATTTAGTATTTGAGTGAAGTGTGGGTGATAAGATTCGTAAAGGGAGATCAAGAAATGAATACAGTAAGTAGATTCAGAAAGACGTAGGTTGCAGTAGTTGTTCGGAGATGAAGAGGTTCGCTCAGGATAGAGTAGCCTGGAGAGCCCCTAAGCCAGTCTTCGGACTGAAGGCCACAACGACAAACCGACGCTTTCTCATTCTCATTGTGTTATTTCAGTGCTTTTTGCCGCATATTTACATTACATAAGTGTCTACATCTCGGTAGTGAAATAATAGCCCAAAATCTTCGTAAGTTCGATAACATTTCGCATTGAGCATAAAGGTAACAACAAAAACCTGAAACTTCGTGACAGATTAAAACTGTGTGTTGGATCGACACTCGTACTCGGAGGTCCCGAGTATCGTATTACTATGGACTTGTGGCTAATTTCCTTTTACAATACCAGGGCGCAAATAATATCACAAAGCAAGCAATTGAAGGAACACACAGTGAAGGTGCTACAACCGTTGTGAAACATGTTTGTGTTCTTGCAAGAAGCACGGGAACAGATATTGAATTTCATTAATCATTCAATGGTTTTCTGGAAAACTCAATTTCGTAGGTTTTCCTGGTGTGTGTTTGTGTGTGTGTGTGTGTGTGAGAGAGAGAGAGAGAGAGAGAGAGAGAGAGAGGGAGGGAGGGAGAGAGGGAGGGAGAGAGGGAGGGAGGGAGAGAGGGAGGGAGGGAGGGAGGGAGAGAGGGAGGGAGGGAGGGAGGGAGGGAGAGAGGGAGGGAGGGAGAGAGGGAGAGAGAGAGAGAGAGAGAGAGAGAGAGAGAGAGAGAGAGAGAGAGAGGGAGGGAGAGAAAAATTTCAAAATGCTTCAAAATCTATACAGTGGTGCAAACATTATTAAATGTAGCCTGTGTCAAATACTATTAGTACTATGACATTCCCCCGGTAATTAGCCACGTACAGATACAATAGCACTAGTTTTACAGTCCGCAACTCAGATTAAGTCTAAGCGCAGCTAACAGGTGCGCCATTACTTTCATAAATATTGCATGGGATTTATCTTGTACTTACGAGACTCGTCTTGTTGTAGGCCCCCACGTTACCTAAGCCATCCATCTAGGCATTAACCACTTCACAAAATTAACCAAATTTAAGCGGTAAGAGCAACTGTAATCTAAATTTACGAAAAAGTGCACAGCGACACGACGATGAAACCATTATTAATAGCACAGTTTTTATCATGTATGGTATTCTATTAAACACTTAATTAGTATTTCTAACTTAGTTCGCTTTTTGTACAGTAAAATAATTGTTTACAACTGACACGAGGTAGCCGTAAAATGTCATATTCTGAAATGATTTTGCATTCTTGCGGATGTCCAATATTTATCTATGTTGCACTACTTCCCCAGTAATGAAGTTAATTAGCATCGCAAAATTTCTACAGCCTGTAATTACATGAAATACATTTAAACTTGTTGCATTATTATACAGAAGTATTAATCCTGCATCATACTGTTGTGTGAGTTTGAGTGTATTTTCAAGTGCTTCTGAATTAATGACCACATTTCACTAGCGGTGAACCGCATCTGGCGGCTGATTAACTTATTGTATCGCTGATATCTCTAAATAATGCGATTGTGTTAGAGGTGCAACATCCATTGACATCCCGCTACGCACTGCAGCTATTTTTGTTTTGGTAGATAGTAGTGGTCTCGTAACTAGTATAATTACGTAATCCCACTTAAAATTTCTTTTCTAAGGGTTAGTCGGTAACATCGTATTTCAGCTTAGAACAAATTCTGGATATTTACAGTTTTCAGCCAATCTCATTTTTCGATATGGAACTACATTAACATGCCCGCAGCTTCCGTTGAGCCTAGTAAATTCTGCAGTCACTATGCGTCTATATATTGGCCTGTACGAATCGATTGGTTTTCTAACTCTGCGACATACCACTTAATTTGTGAATTGTTATCTGTGAGGCAAACTTGAATGTAATCCGGTTTTATCCAAATGTATATGTTTCAACAATCTTCAGTCTACAGGCCGAGCGTGCACCGATATAAAATATTCCTTACTTTTGATAATACTGAGATTGGAATAGTTCTTTGCAGACCTATTAACTGAATTAAAGGCATATAAAGATGAAAATAAGGTAGGCTACGCTACCCATTCACATTGAAAAGTCTTTTGTTTTCCAAACTATATAAACAAGTCTGTTATAGTCGCAGTTATACAGGGTGTTACAAAAAGGTACGGCCAAATTTTCAGGAAACATTCCTCGCACACAAATAAAGAAAAGATGTTCTGTTGACAAGTGTCCGGAAACGCTTAATTTCCATGGTTGGTTGGTTTTTCGGGGAAGGAGACCAGACAGCGAGGTCATCGGTCTGATCGAATTAGGCAAGGACGGGGAAGGAAGTCGGCCGTGCCCTTTGAAAGGAACCATCCCGGCATTTACCTGGCGGGATTTAGTGAAATCACGGAAAACCAAATCAGGATGGCCGGACGCGGGATTGAAACGTCGTCCTCTAGAATGCGAGTCCAGTGTCAAACCACTGCGCTATCTCGCTCGGATGCTTAATTTCCATGTTAGAGCTCATTTTAGTTTCGTCAGTATGTACTCTACTTCCTCGATTTACCACCAGTTGGCCCAGTTGAAGGAAGGTAATGTTGACTTCCGTGCTTGTGTTGACATGCGACCCATTGCTCTACAGTACTAGCATCAAGCACATCAGTACGTAGCATCAACAGGTTAGTGTTCACCACGAACGTGGTTTTGCAGTCAGTGCAATGTTTACTAATACGGAGTTGGCAGATGCCTATTTGATGTATGGATTAGCACGGGGCAATAGCCGTGGCGCGGTACCTTTTTATCGAGACAGATTTCCAGAACGACGGTGTCCCGACAGGAACACGTTCGAAGCAATTGATCGGCGTATTAAGGAGCACGGAACATTCCAGCCTATGACTCGGGACTGGGGAAGACCTAGAACGACGAGGACACCTGCAATGGACGAGGCAATTCTTCGTGCAGTTGACGATAACCCTAATGTCAGCGTCAGAGAAGTTGCTGCTGTACAAGGTAACGTTGACCACGTCACTGTATGGAGAGTGCTACGGGAGAACCAGTTGTTTCCGTACCGTGTACAGCGTGTGCAGGCACTAGAGTGCTGCAACGCTAGAAGTTTGACCGGTCACCGCTGACGTCTCACCTCGCCTCGCCCCCGCCCCGGTCGCTGCACTGTCTTGTATTGTACAAATCCAACGCCTCACTCTCTCTCTCTCTCTCTCTCTCTCTCTCTCTCTCTCACACACACACACACACACACACACACACACACTGTATTTATCTCTCTCTCGTTCTCTCTTTTAATACAAAAGTCACATTTCCAAGAACGGGTACGTGACACAGCTACATTCATAAAGCACCTGGAAAGTACAATGATATTTCAATACAACCGCGGATAGAAGACGAGTCTCATTTCCAAAAAAAAGTTATATTTTGGCTTTCATTTATAGGAAACATTAAATAAGTGCTTTCCCTGTAATCTAGAAGACAACCATCTTCATAAGGAAAGCATACAAAAAACATTAAACATTTACAGACGTAGCTTGTTATACTTATCAATTGTTTGCAACAGAAACAAAATTATAGTTATTGTTGATCAGCAGTATATCACTAACGCGTTCCGGATTTAACTGGGTGCTGCGATTTGTTAGTAACATGCCGGCTTACACTAGGTGCGCTTGTTGCTGTTATACATAAAATACGTCTTGCAACTGCAGCCAAGCCTGGTAGATCTGTTTCATGTCTGCTCTACCACTATATGATGTCATCATCATCATCATCTCCGGGGTGCATTAAAATGTACAGATCTACTTCATCTGCTGCGGATGATCTGTTATTCCTCCATTCCATGAAACGATCTCTCTTTCTGGGTGGTGATGACACAGTACTTGAAGGATCTATGATAATAAACAAAAGAGACAAGTAATACAGAACTGATATGGAAATCATCGAAAAGTTCTCGTAAGAGACCGATGACCTCGCTGCTTGCTCTCTCCCCCAAACAAACCGACCCCCGTTCCAATAAAAACGAGATGTTTTACGTTAATGAAATATTGTACGAAACACAACATTAACGTTTCTCTATAATACACTTTCCACTAACTATGCAAAAACGATTATGTTAATGATTGCATGTTGTACCTGCGTACGTAGCACACATTTGTCGCACGTTGCTAAGAATTTCCTGCTTTTCACTTATTTCAAGCATATTACGATCACGGAAGGACGGCCAAAGAAACGATCTTTCTCAGGTTTCTTGCAACTGTGTTTCTTGAAATGAGTGTTCCACTTTATTGTTTTCCCAGTCGGGAACCAGTTTATGCACGATACGTACCCAGTAGATGCACTGTTTTCATCTACACCAACAGAAATGTACTCCATACTTGGCTTTTTAGACCTTCCCGTTTCTTTAATGTGTAAACATTGGTTTCAATCTTACGTCTTACTACACTGGCTAACTCGCGCTGCATGATTACAGAGAGACACGCCACAAATGAGAAGCCCGTACTGGTCGCAGTGTCACACGGATAATAACACATGTAAATGTGTTTGAAGTTATGTGCTACGTATTCGGTCACTGCTTCTATGCTCGGTCACAAGTTCTAGTGCGGGTAGCCTATCCAGTTAGGGTGTGCTCGCCCCACCTCGTATTTTGTGCTCGCTTACTCGGTCATGCAGGACTCTAGCTGGCACTATCAGCAGCTGATTGGCCTCTACGGGTACACTTCTGCGAATGGTTCATCCAACAATGTGTCAATCCTCATTTCAGTGCCAATGTTCTCTTTACGGATGAGGCTTCATTCCAACGTGATCAAATTGTAAATTTTCACAATCAACATGTGTGGGTTGACGAGAATCCGCATGCAATTGTGCAATCACGTCATCAACACAGATTTTCTGTGAACGTTTGGGCAGGCATTGTTGGTTATGTCTTGATTGGGCCCCATGTTCTTCCACCTACGCTCAATGGAGCACGTTATCTTGATTTCATACGGGATACTCTACCTGTGCTGCTAGAACATGTTGTAAGGTGTCAAGCAAATCCAACACCTTACATGAAAACCCTGACATGATAAGCAAATCCAGTAGTATGTCACATAGCTCGGAATAAATCGTGACATTAAATTAACCAAAGTAATACAAGTAACGAGTGAGCAAATGGAATACCACAGACTAACACAAGAATGCCTAAATGCATGTCGTAACTTCCCACCGTGAGGCACACACAGTTCTGAGGGGAGAAACGAGGACAGAAGCCGAGAGCAGAACCGTGTTAAGCTAGATAAGGGAGGGACTGGGCACCCACGCCGCGAGCCTACCTGTACGATATACAACCCGCACGGTTTAGCGTGAGGCTTTTTCGCGTCTTAGGTACGTCAAGGATCACCCCCAGCCCATGTTAAAAGCTAGAGTCCTCCAGAAAAGCAGTATAGATCTTACGATAACACAAAAAAGGCCACTACCACCCGCAAGTTTTAGCGTGAGACTTTTTCGCGTGTCTGTTACATTAGGATCACTCCCCAGCCCATGTTAAAAGATAGAGCCCTCCAGAAGAGCAGTATAGATCTTACGATAACGCTAAAAGGACCACACTAGCTGCAGGTTTTAGCGTGAGACTTTTTAGCGTCTCTGTTACGTTGCAAACTTTAAAAACATTGCCCCATCACGAAAAGTATAACGTTTCTCATTGGATAGACAGAATATTTGTAGGCGGAGCTTAAGGTTAACATTGAGACCCTGATTGGTCAGATGAAAACACTAACTTCGGTAAATTGTAGTAAGGAGAAGTTATAGGAGAGTTGGTTCCGAGACGGCGGGCTGGATGGCTGCTGCGACGGCCGCTGCCGCCCTGACGCTGCTTAAACACCGACAAGGTAATGAACACACGCGATGCCGCATTTTTGAGCGCATAAGGCTTCACTCAGAACTGCAGAAGTCTCATCTGTTACACCCCCTTTTCTTTGTAATACTAGTGTCGATCGTTAATTAGAACTCATGGTGTTCACATTTGCCACTTGAAGTAAAAATCAGAAACGCGATAATTTTTCTATTTTATAGTTATTGAGAAGCCACATCAGCCACTGTAATTTACGAGTTAGATAAGTAATTAAAGATAACTAAGGGTCACTGTAGACCATTTTGATAGTTTTCTCTTTTGTGAAACTTAATTTAAACCTAGATTATAGATGTGATATGGCATAGGTCATCCATCGATCGATTGTAGAACTTGGAAACCCATTTAGGGAATATTCGTTCACATTTTTGTTGAACGCAGTTGGTTTTTACCATCCTGTATTAAAACATTTCCTTTTATCAATAGTGCAATTTATAAACGATGTTTTGTGAATAGAATAAATTTCCAATGGTAAACTTAACTGCTTTTTCGACGTTATTTTACCAGCTAACTAAAAATAGGAAAGCCTTGAACCCTTTCCACTATATTTAGTTAGAATTAAGATTCTTTTACAGGGAGTGCAGTGGAGCTGACGCTGAGATCATTTAGTTTTTGGTTATATCATCGCTAGTCTCACTGAACTCTTCTGATTTCTACATTTCATGTGTGGTCTGGCGTCTCCTTACCAGCAACAGGTCCCAGGTCCAAAATAGTTAATTCCCTAAAAAACACGCTCAGAGCGTCGTTGCGTGAAAGTGGTAGGGAGACACGTTATAGAACAAACAGACACCACCATGAATGTTTAGAATGTGCCTTTACAAGTACGACACAACATGTGGTTCATGCACGATGGAGCTCCTGCACATTTCAGTCGAAGTGTTCGTACGCTTCTCAACAACAGATTCGGAGACCGATGGATCGGTAGAGGCGGACAAATTCCATGGACTCCATGCTCTCCTGACCTCATCCCTCTTCATTTTCATTTATGGGGGGCATTTGAAAGCTCTTGTCTACGCAATCCCAATACCAAATGTAGAGACTCTTCGTGCTCGTATTGTGGACGGCTGTGATACAATACGCCATTCTCCAGGGCTGCATCAGAGCATCAGGGATTCCATGCGACGGATGGTGGATGCTTGTATCCTCGCTAGCGGAGGACATTTTGAACATTTCCTGTAACAAAGTGTTTGAAGTCACACTGCTACGTTCTGTCGCTGTGGGTTTCCATTCCATGATTAATGTGATTTGAAGAGAAGTAATAAAATGAGCTCTAACATGGAAAGTAAGCGTTTCCGGACACATGTCCACATAACATATTTTCTTTCTTTTTGTGCGAGGAATGTTTCCTGAAAGTTTGGCCGTACCTTTTTGTAACACCCTGTATATACACAGTAACGCTACCTGGAAGCCAGTTTCCGCAGGTCCGAAGCAAGTCTCCCACATACAAGGGTCGTTTGTAAAGTCCGTGCAAAGTCCGAGAGATGGCTCCACTAGCGCGTATAGAGATCATGTTTAGTTAGCAGAATCGTTAGAAAGAACGCACATAAAGTTTCAGCCATATTGGTCTATGTGTTTGGCATTCGAGTGAATCAAGGAAATCGAATGATTGTCAAAAAATGGACAAAAAAGAATTTATTGTGGTGATGAAACATTAATTTATGAAAAGCAAAACGCCTCAGGAGACTAAAGAGAAGGTTGATTAATAATACGGTGACTCTGCGCCTAAGTCTTTTCAAAATTTTTGTAGTGACCAAATGGATCCAAGTGATGCTGAACGTTCTGGACGCCCTGTGAAGGTTACGACTCCTGAAATCATTGACGAAATCCATGATATGGTGATGGGTGACAGAAGAGTTAAGGTGCGTGTGATTGATAGTGCTGTGGGCATCTCGAATGAATGGATACATAACATTTTGCATAAAACTTTGGACATGAGAAAGCTATCCGCAAGATGGGTTCCGTACTTGACCAAAAACGGAATCGCGTGAAGTGTTGCAAGGATGGTTTGCAGCTGTTCAGGAAAAATCTGCAGGACATTAAGCGTCGTTTCGTCACTATGGATGAAACATGGATGCATTGCTGAGGCCAAACAACAATCTAAACAATTGTTTACCACGGGTGAACCTGCACCAAAAATTGCGAAGGCCATTCCTTCGGCTGGAAACGTTATGGCAACTGTCTTTTGGGATTTTCAAGGCATAAACCTCATCGACTATCTGGAAGAGTGTGTAACTACTACAGGTGAATATTATTCATTGTTAGTGGACCGTTTGAAGACTGATATGGAGAAACGCCGGCGATTGGACTGCAAAGAAGTCCTTTTCCATCACGACAATGCACCAGCACAAACTCAGTATTTGTGATCCCCACCCCCTCCCATTCTCCAGACTTGGCTCCCTCGGACTACTATTTGTCCCCCAACTTGAAGAAATGGTTGGCGGGACAAAGAATTTATTTAAATGAGGTGATTGCAGCAACTAATGGACAATTCCTGTTATTCGGAAGGGATCAAAAAATTAGTACAGCGTTGGATGAAGTGTATAAAAGGAGATTATGTCGAAATATAAAAAACTGTACCCCAAACACTTAAGTTATTTTTTATTTTTGCACGGACTTTTCAAATGCCCCTGGCTCCTAAAAACACAAGATGGTGCATCCGCCATTCTGTTTCCCAACAACTGCTAAACACAGCACGTAGCTTAGGCGAACTGTGTTTCATAGAGCCTTAGATCGTGCTATTTTCAGCTTTCATTCGACTCATGTTTACATCGATATGTGGATCAGACACAAAAATCTAGCGTTTTGTTTTCTCATTGCTGCTTTTCTTTGCTGTCCCAATGAAGAATAAAGGTGCAAGAAACATGTATATTTCTATAGTAGAATTTCGTACTATGTTATTGTTTTATTTTCTTCGCAGAAGTAAAATTAAATATTCGATAATGACGTTTATTAAATCATGTACCAGGCTCCTATAAGTACGAATTGGTGCGGCTGCATCTAAAGTGCATATCTGCGCAATAACCAAGTATAAATACGAAACTCACCAAACGCGGCACTTCTAGTCGAATGAAGGCTTGCTTCGCTAAATTTTCTGGAGACAGAAGAACATACTTAACACTTACACACTACACAAATCCTTCTCCATGGTAAAGCCCAAGTTATGTGTAAATATGGAAAATGGCTAAAGTTGAGAAAGGGCCGCCTGTCTGTACTGCTGATTTGAAATTTATCTATTCTTCCACTTAAATATGAAGTAAAGCATTTGTGCCCTTTCCCACTCACAGCACAATACTTAAGCTTACCTAGAAGAATTTCATGATTCACACAGTTAAAAGCAAGACATTCTTGTTCTAGGCACCTTTACTCGCTCACAGTCCCCTCACAACTGAAAAGAGCCTCTTGATGCGATCGACGGAGGTACTAGAGACACTACCCAACACATCTGTGCAAAGCTTCATCGGGTTTTCACAGTGGTTTCCATTTCGCGACCCATCGCTCCTCACTTTCCGACTAGCCCTCGTAGCTGCCGTCACGGAACTTCAATAAGAAAATCTATGCTTTACAGCTTATGACCCACACACATTTTGTGTTAACAAATAGTTCTGAGTTGTGGAGCCGCTACAGTTCAGTAACTACTGAAGCTATCGTATAGCCTCCGTGACTTACATTAACGTAAACAGGTTAACATACAGCTTCCAGCGTTTAAGTACCTCTAGATACTTCTGCCTGAGTGTGTAGGTATGCCCACCTTCCGGTTCCAACAAGTCGCTGCACAATATACACAGGTTATTTACTTTCATCCCTGACCACTTGTCAGAAATATGCTACATTCCGCCGAGATAGCAAGTTCCCCTACTTCCTTTCAACCACCGGCTGATACGCACTGAGTTGATACATACTATCCGATTCAGGCCCTAATAAATGAAGCATCGTAGTTCAAAATAATGTGTATGAAATCTTATAGGACTTAACTGCTAAGGTCATCAGTCCCTAAGCTTACACACTACTTAACCTAAATTATCCTAAGGACAAAACACACACCCATGCCCGAGGGAGGACTCGAACCTCTGCCGGGATCAGCCGCACAGTCCATGACTGCAACGCCTGAGACCGCTCGGCCAATCTCGCGCGGGGCATCGTAGATAACCATCGTTTTTACAGATATATTATTACAGTTTTGGATATCTAATGTAAAGTTATTAATAAACTAAAGGCGTAGCTCCTTCTCTTTCACATAAAATTTGTTCTTTCCTTTAGAATTTCTTCGGCACACTGTAGTCGTAAATGGAGAGCTTTCTCTTTTTAATTGATGTCCTTTTTTCATTTTCAGGTGAGTGTTGAAGACGGTGAGAGATTCACAGGCTGGCACCATAGGCTCTAAGATAAGCTACCTGGGTAGAACACAGTAGCTATGTGTGTCTGTCTTCGTAGCCACCCTCACTCACTTACTGCACTTCCAGGTAAGTGTGAAAAGCACGCTGTTATCTTCAACGTTCTGTTTGAAACAGTTCATCAATAATGATACTAATCGTATTTAGTAAAGTGACAGAGCACAGACGTTGTTATCATTGGTGACTGCCAATGTGCTGCCAAGTGCAGAACCGCTCGTGATGGAGAATTGTGGTTGATGATAGCTAGCATTGGTTTATATAAACGTGTATAGTGGTCTATTGTGTGCTTATACGAAAGAGTGCAATTTCATAATTGTAACTGTAGATTTTTGTCTGTGGAAGTATTTAGCGCATTCGTTTTATGGAAGCAAATAATCAGCTGCATCACCTTCGTTTGGTGAAATCGTGTTACACTTCTGACAGAGGATTCGATTCATGGTGAAACTAAATGAATTTGTATTTCATATTCGAGCAGGATCTCCAAATGACCACAGTTTGCCCGTTTCCAGAGTGATCCACCGTTAATTACTCAGCTGTTGCATGTGGTCCGGTAGTCCAGTCTTTCTATTACTCTGTTATCAATGAGACAATGAGAGGGAAGAGCGAGAGCGAGAGCGAGCGAGCGAGAGAGAGACATAGAGAGAGAGAGAGAGAGAGAGACAGAGAGAGAGAGAGAGAGCGTCCAACTTGAAATGGTAGTGACCAGAAGGGTAGCAAAATTAAAAGCGACATATAAAATGCATAAAATTCACTTTAGAATCTTTGTTGTCTCCTAAATGAACATTTGGACAGCTGATTCGTTCGTGAACAATTTTTCTCCAGAAATTTGAAGTTTCTGAAAAGACTGTTATCCAATTCACAACAAATGTAATAAGCAATAGCCCTTACTTACTGATTGTATATTTCTGTTATTAATGACATATGCAGTTCTGGCGTAACAACAAGCGCAGGAACGAAGAACGCAAGAGAAGAGAAGGCGGCGAAATGACGTCAGCCAATGGTGGGCTGATTAGGATCGCATCAGGACAGGAGCGCCTCTACGACAGGAGAACATAAGGGCCGCTCCTGGCAGACTCGGCTGCTTAGTATCTGCATAGTATGTGGACAGTATACAGACAGTCCTGGTAGAGAACGCTACAATAGCAGTTGTTAGTGATCCACAAACTGTGTGTCAAACTTGCATGAACACTGTATATATCAAAGGGTTCGGATTTATGTTGCATGTCGTCCATCGCTTGCGACACCATCTTTAATCCAAGTTCGACGTCTACATGCACATGGATGCTCTGCAAATCATTTTTAAGTACCTGGCAGAGGGTTCATTGAACCACCTTCACAATTCTCTATTATTCCAATCTCGTACAGCGCGCGGAAAGAAGCCGCACGAGCTCTGATTTCCTTATTTTATCGTGGTGATCGTTCTTCCCTATGTAGGTCGGTGTCACCGAAAATATTTTCGCATTCGGACGATAAAGTTGGTGATTGGAATTTCGTGAGAAGATTGCGTCGCAACGAAAAACGCGTTTCTTTTAATGATTTCCAGACCAAATCCTGTATCATTCCTGCGACACTCTCTCCCAATTTCGCGATAACACAAAATGTGCTGCCTTTCTTTGAATTTTTGCGATGTACTCCGTCAGTCCTATCTGGTAAGGATCCCACACAGCGCAGCAGTATTCTAAAAGATGATGGACAAGCGTAGTGTAGGCAGTCTCCTTAATAGGTCTGTTACATTTTCTGAGTGTCCTGCTAATAAAACGCAGTTTTTGGTTGGCATTCCCCACATCATTTTCTATGCGTTCCTTCCAATTTAAGTTGTTCGTAATTGTAATACCTAGTTATTTAGCTAAATTTACGGCTTTTAGAGTAGACTGATTTATTGTGTAACCGAAGTTTAACGAGTTCCTTTTACCACTCATGTGGATGACCTCACACTTTTCGTTATTAAGGGTCAACTGCCACTTTTCGCACCACTGAGATATTTTTTTTCTAAATCGTTTTGCGGTTTTTGATCTTCTGATGACTGTATTAGTCGTAAACCATAGCGTCATCTGCAAACAACTGAAGACGGCTGCTCAGATTTTCTCCCAAATCGTTTATATAGGTAAGTTAAGTATTGTCAATTTTCTTATTAAGTAATAAAAACTATTTATGTGATTTTTCTTGAATTGTTGTATAGCATTCCGAGAACGCAGCATCCTTTAAGCTCCCTAAATCACAAGAGTTGGCAGGACCCCAGATACGTATGCGATCTGTAGGGGCTGTGAATAACTAACGCAACATTTCTCTGCATATCAAGAAACGCATTACTACGATACAATCTTCAGAAGACAACACACTTGTTCTTACAGGAAAGGAAGTATTCTGCTGCTGCTGATAAAATACAATGCAGTGGATTCCTTCACTTAACATGGACGGATTTCATCTAGCTTCATGGCCTTTTAAAAAAGTGAGAAATTGCCTTAACGTAAACCTAAAGCCACTTTTACGCTTCATAGGACTAATACGTATCTTAGCCCGCCCGGTTGGCCGTGCGGTCTAACGGGAAGGAGCGCCGTTCCCCGGCACGCATCCGCCCGGGGGATTTGTGTCACGGTCCGGTGAACCGGCCAGTCTGTGGATGGTTTTTAGGCGGTTTTCCATCTGCCTCGGACAATGCGGGCTGGTTCTCCTTATTCCGCCTCAGCTATACTATGACGGCGATTGCTGCGCAAACGAGTTCTCCAAGTACGTGTATACCAGCATTACTCTACCACGCAAACATAGGCGTTACACTCGTCTAGTGTGAAACGTTCCCTGGGGGTCCACCGGGGGCCGAACCTCACAATAACCCTGAAAGAGTGGTTCGGTGTGGGGCGGCGGAGGGGTGAAGTGGACTGCCATTGTCGTCGAGGGGGTTGTAGACCACTGCGGCTGCGGCGGGGACAGAGCTGCTCCGACGTTCCTAGGTCCCCTGTTAACATAATACATATCTTCAAAAATAAATTTTTACTCTGGGGCGGAGTATGCACTGATTTGAAACTTCCTGGTAGATAAGAACTGTGTGCTGGATAGAGCTTCGAACGTAGATATTTTACATTCTGCACGCAAATGCTCCACCGAAAGACAAAGCTTCTAGATTTCAGTCCAGGTCTGACACACAGTTATAATATCAGAAATTGTGGAATATCTGACCTCCTAAAATGGCGTAAGGAGTCATTTTGATCCCACGTTATATTTCTTCATATTTTACCTAAAAATTATTTGGTTTTTAGTGGTTGTTAATGCATACCTTTTTTCTAGCATTCAGAGTAATTAGTCAACACGAAAACTAATAATTACTTATTTCAGCAAAACAATAGCTTACAAATTTATAGCAAACAGTAGATTTTCGCTTATCAACTGTTGGTTCAATCTTCTAAACACATTTAGTATGTTTCGTCCGTATTACTCTCGCATGTGTTCTACACACAGCTTTGTATTACTTTTCACCAAAGTCATTGCTATCTGCTGGATGCACTTTGCACAGGTGATATCTATTTTATACTCACAGTTTCAGCACGTGGCTCTGTGGCACTTTACAAAGTTTTCGCTGATCTTGTTGCGTTTGCGGCGGATGATCTGACACTTCCTTCGTTTTCTGGGTGATTTCAGTCCCGTATCCTCTGCTTTTGCCTGATGATGTTGCTCTATCGTTCACTTGACTACAGTCGCCATCTGAATTACGAACTTCTTCCTTTAAATTTCTTTGTTCGTTACTACGTTGTAGATGACCGACGCATTTTTGATTCTTACCATGTCCAAGATGTTGTAGAAGATATGCATTTCCATTATCATAAAAGCAACCTTTGCAGTATTTTTAAGGGTCATTTGATCAAGGACGTCCGCCCCATACTTCGTTGCATCGTATAATGTTATGGTTTCAAGTTTCTTCTGTCCTTCCTTGTTTACTGCTACTTCAGAAGAGTGATATTTTTATTCTTTGTTCGTTGGTATACAGTCATGGTGCAGTCTGTGCTGCCACTATGGCACGAGATGGTGTTAGAGCGTATTTCAGAATTGGACTTCCTTACCTCGTCGGGGATTTCACGACGGATCCAATTCATTCTACCAACTAATGATGTTCTTTTTTTTCTTTGAGTTTCTAAGCAAGACGTATAGAAATTGTCTGTTCTTATATTTCTTTCTTGTTTACAAAAAGGCTCCAAGAGACGTAGACCGTCACACTCTCTCTATGCGTGTCCTCTTTGCGAGGTGAGGGAAATCATTACATACATTCTTTGTCGTTATATCGACAGCCAACCAGAATTTGAGACCATATTTATCTGGTATGTTAGACAGGAAGTGAGCGAACTGACATCTTGTTCTTCTTGGTAATAGTTGCTCGCCAGTGATCATATTTTCTCCAGGGCTGTAAGAACGAATACTTATTCACTACACTTTCCCCAAATTTCAGCTACAAGGGCGAATACGTTGGTAGCCAGACGTTCAGCTCAGGTTGATTTTTCATCGAAACGGTGAAATCTGAGAATCTCCTTAAATCTGTTCCCTGACATGATGTCCTTGACAAAAGTAGGGCCCCCCAAGATTGCGACCAGAGATCATCCGCAGATTTACCTATTGTAAAAATGGCACTTCGAACATACATGATGGCTATCATTTTCTCCAGTTCCACAACCGACACAGTACATTATTTCTTAGTTTCTTGAAACATTTCATTCTCTGTATTTCTTCATAAGACGTAGCACCGCTTCGTCAAAAAGAAGACGGAAGGCACTCAGAGTCGTCTACTCGTTGGCAAACATAAACAGTGGGACCTCCTATAGCCTTCAGAACGTTCACAGCCGATCTTCTTCCAGGCGATGAAAGATTGGCAATCTCCCACACTGTTCCATCCTGTGCAAACATCTTTGTAGACCCTTCCAACCGTGCCTGCTGAGATGAAAGAGTAGAATATCGAAGTAGATTAGGATGTCAATTCTCTTCCACTAATCGCTCCTCGTTCACAATATCTTCATTTTCAGTTGTTGCAGGTACATCATCATCTTCATTACTGAAGTCAGTTTCTGTTTCAACTTCATAATTCTCTAAGTGATGTAACATTTTCTTATTAGAATTTCCACGCTGACGATACATGTTCGTAAACTTGTTTGCCGACAAAGACTATCACCTGAATGAAACGATAACATTAGTATTACCATGCCTCTGAGTTGCGGATGTCCTGCATACGAAATCTTGTGAATGACATGATATAAACTGTGGTAGATTGTAATTTACACGTGACAGGTTGCAACAATGAGCAACAACTGCTCTGCATGACTGCTAACTGTTGTCGCTTCATTACTGGATAATTTGCATGCATTCAGAATAGAAATTACACTGGCGTCAAACTGACGCCTTCCGCCGTTCCACGTACATCGAATGAAATGTTGTGGACAGTATACATATTTTGTAAATCGTAATACGTCACCGTAAAGAGGGAAAAAAAAGGAAAATCAGGTTACCTTACGTTCGGAAAGTGGTAGCACTCAGCGACTGCATGTGACTTATAAATTATAGAGTGCAGCAAACAGTCGTCCTTTTCAGATTTCGTCATGCAAATCACGATTTCGGCTAGTAGCTAACCATTCTCAGTGCGCCATTTTGTTTATTCTCAATGATCGTAAGTCTCTGTTGTTCGGGTTCAGTCACAGTCCATTGAATGCTACTGAATAGCGCATTGAGGATGGCTAGCTGCTACCCCAAATCTGGATTTGCATAAGAAGATCTAAAAAGGATGACTGATTGTTGCACTCTATAATTTATAAAATAGGAAAAGTCATATAACTTCATTAACGAAGTAAATAAATTGAATATGACAATAAAGGAAGAAGTGTGAACGGGCTCATTTTGACCACTTCCGCTGTTCTAGTGATAGTCTGCTAAAAACTCTCAGTATATGTCTCGTACGGATAATATAGCGAAATTTCAACTTTCTCCCCTTGCTGTTTGCTTTCTCTTTTACTGATGTTCTTGGCGGCATCAGTTTCATTGCAAACTTGTTTATAGTGCGAGTCACTGTAGTGGCAGCTCGAGAGTATACATTCTGTTCACAAATTTTTATATTCAGATCAGTTTGAGAGTTTGAACTTAATAGCATGTGCTGTACAACAGTTATGATTATCAACAAGTTTACACAACTAAAGCCACTGCCAATAATAATAAAAACAGTAATAAAATAATAATAATAATGTAATGAGGTGCATAAATTACCTGACAAACAGAAAGAATTGTTTTTGTGGAATTTTCTTGTTTTGTAGATAATTGTCGCAACTGTCGTCATATCAATTCAATTTAAGACATTTCGCTCTTAGTGACCTGAAAAAGAATTCGATAGTCATATAGTGAACTTGAGTATTGCTCATCAGTGTGGGATCCGTACCAGGTCGGGTTGACAGAGGAGATAGAGAAGATCCAAAGAAGAGCGGCGCATTTCGTCACAGGGTTATTTGGTAACCGTGATAGCGTTACGGAGATGTTTATCAAACTCAAGTGGCAGACTCTGCAAGAGAGGCGTTCTGCATCGCGGTGTAGCTTGCTCGCCAGTTTTCGAGAGGGTGCGTTTATGGATGAGGTATCGAATATACTGCTTCCCCCTACTTATACCTCCCGTGGAGATCACGAATGTAAAATTAGAGAGATTCGAGCACGCACGGAGGCTTTCAGACAGTCGTTCTTCCCGCGAACCATACGCGACTGGAACAGAAAAGGGAGGTAATGACAGTGGCACGTAAAGTGCCCTCCGCCACACACCGTTGGGTGGCTTGTGGAGTATGAATGTAGATGTAGATGTAGATGTAGAACTACGACGATAAATCCAGGGCCCCACTCCCAGTCAACAAAGAACTTTACGTCATGTTTCCTACCAGTAGAGTCACATGCACATCTCGCAAATTGTGAAATAAACCGATTTTAGTGTCTATTCGTGGCTACAAATGAAAGACCATAGGTAAAGGGTTCGAATCCCGTTAGGCCAAAACGTTTTGGTCTCGTCATTTTGGTTTCAATCAGTTCGCTATTTGTCGAAAATTACGATTTATAACATCTGATCGAGCTTACTCAACAGTCCGATTAGGTGCTGGGTTCGAATACCATCCAACACAAAACTTTGTCTCGTCATTTCAAGTTCAAATTTTCGCAGACTTTGTACTTGTGACTGAACCCATATGTAACATATTTCGTAGTTAGTTAACACGAAAAATAGTTACTGAATTCAACAGTTGGATCTCAGTCCAGTGCAAAAGTATTAGTAAATTAGTTTCAAGTTGAAAATTGCTTTTTAAAATGTCATTTACTGCAATAAATTTGAGTTCACAAGCGTTATGGTTGTGTCACATCTAGTAACGTATTTTCTGATGTTTACATTATCGTGATATTAATTAACATCTGGAATGAGAGCCATACATTTACTGTAATAATTTTGAGTTTACAATTGTAATATTGTATCCCATATAATAAAGTGTTTTCCGATATTTGCATTATCGTGATATCGATTTGCATCTGGAACGATAGCAAAAGAGGGCAGTTGTCTCTTGTGGCGTTATGAAGTAACCATTTTGTATTGTCTGTACCTAAATGAGAGCAGAGGACAAGTAAGACCGTTACATTATGTGAATTGCATGCAAAACAAGCGACACGGAATTGAGGTCTTTCGGATACTTTTGAACATGATAGAACATCTCAACCAGTCCCTCAGTCGATTCAGATCAGAACAGGTCAATTAGGGTAGACAAAAAATTTCTAATTTCATCGGCCCAGTATTTCGTTCGCAGCGGGGCCATTATGTCAGCAGTCGTGGCGTGTGTCGTTAGGGAGTACGATTGGCGAGCAGGCTAGCAGAACTGCAAGCTCAGTAAGGCAGTGTGTGACTGTGAGCGGTTCAGTAGGAAATTTGCGGCGGAGACAGTGCTAGATGAGCCTCGGCGTGCATCCTTAACCTTACACAAGAAACTTAATTCGCTTGACAGCTTCACTTACTGTGCGCTTTTCCAGTAGTTTTCGCTCTTCACAGCAACCGACAACACGGGAAGTTTCTGATGGGGCAATAGCGTGGAGCATCACGGTACCCGACAACATCACAAAGTGTTTTGGAAAGGGAGATGTGCCGCAGGAAGGATCTAGAACTCTCGACTCCTCCCAGACGTCCAGTCAGAGAACCACCACATCAGCAGACGTACTCTAAGTGATGGGTCACCCCCAGGACGTAGTAGAAGACGCTGCGTAGATTGCAAAATTACTGAATCAACTAGACTTACAGTTGATTATTTTGTTACTGTGTCCACCGACGAGTCCACAAACTACCCCAGCATCTTTAACAGCAGGAGCACCTAACGGGTGTTCTGGGCCCTACATAGCGAGCATCCTTTAGGGAACTGCATACAGCGGATATATGGAGTTGAGCAGAACTCTAAAAGCCGCTACTCAAAGCAGAACATGAGCTGACCTTCTGTGGTCCGAAAAATACGAACAGAAACTGGGCAGTAGAGGAAAGGTGGCACGTGGTTGGGGGCCGAAACAGTAGCATTTTTCACTCTTTTCGAATGATGGATGACAACGGCTGTACTGGCTGCTCAATGAGTCGTTTGCACTGCAGGCTTGATTAGTCCTAGTGATTCTTTGGGGGTCATTTTCGTACCCCAGATAGATGACCGTACGCAAATAAATAAGAAAAAAAAGATGCAAGTGTCACGTACAGTGCTAAACCCGTACAACACCTCAAGGTGGAAATAAATTCCTGAAACATGTTAAGTTATTCCATGAGGAAAGCGTAACGATAAGGTGTTTAATTATTTAAACATTTTTGACATAGCTAAGACTTTCGCACAACACCTTTTATAATAGGGTAAATGGCCCATGAAATAAGGTAATCGAGAGGGGTCTTTGACATGATGGTGCCAGAGACCCGGTGTGCAGTGAAAAAGATCTCTTGCTCATCAGGTACTCCGTGAGTTGTCAAAATAGACTGATGTTCACTCCATCACGATAGATTATGTTCACTGAAGAGCCAAAGGAACTGATACACGTCCCTAATGTCGTATAGAGCGCCCGCAAGCACGCAGAAGTGACGCAACGTGACGTGGCATGGACTCGACTAACGTTTGAAGTAGTTCTGGAGGGGATTGACCAGACGACACTGCAGGGATGTCCGTAAATCGGTAAGAGTACGAAGGGGTGGGGATCTCTTCTGAACAGCATGTTGGAATGCATCCCGGATATGCTCAATAATGTTCATGTCTGGGGAGTTTCGTGGCCAGCGGAAGTGTTTAAACTCAGAAGAGTGTTCCTGGAGCAACTCTGTAACAGCTCTGGTCGCGTTATGTGTCGCATTTCCCAGATGGAATTGCCCAAATCCGTCGGAATGCACAATGGAAATGGATGCAGGTGATCAGATGAGCTGTTTACGTATATGTCACCTGACACGCCTAGACGTATCAAAGATCGCATATCGCTCCAACCACACATTCCCCACGCCATCTTGGACTGTTCCCTGCTGACATGCAGGGTCCATGTATTCATCAGGTTGTCTCCATACATTTATGAAAAGAGACTCGTCAGAGCAGGCAACACGTTCCCAGTCGCAAACACTCCAACGGCGTAAAACTTTGTTTCGCGCAGTTATCAAGCGTACACGAGTCAACCTTCGGATGAGAAAGTCCATATCGATGATCTATCGTTGAATGGTTCGCACGCTGACACTTGTTGGTGGCCCAGCACTTACATCAGCAGCAATTAGCCGAAATGTTGCACTTCTCTCTCGTTGAACAATTCTCTTCAGTCATAGTTGGTCACGTTCGTGGAGGATCTTTTACCAGCCGCAGCAGTGTCGGAGATGTAATTCCTAGTATTAACAGTACACTCGTGAAATGGTGGTTCGGGAAAATCCCCACTTAATCGCTACCTCGGAGATGCCGTGTCCCAACGATCGGGCGCAGACTATAACACCACGTGCAAACTCACTTAAATCTTCATAACGTGCAGCAATAACCGATCTAACAACTGCACCAGACACTTTTTGTCTTACAGAGGCGTTGCCGACCGCAGCGTCGTATTCTGCCTGCATACATATCTCTGTATTGGAATGCGCATGCCTACACTAGTTTCTTTGTCGCTTCAGTGTAAAATGATAGATTACCTCAATGGAGCTAGATTACACCTATGAACCAAACAGGTTACTCGAAAAATCAGTAGCCGCGTGCATCAAAAAACGTTATTTGATAAGTTCCTCAATTCATCAGCGGCCTCGCCTGTTGCTTGTGGATGGAGAATCTGGGTATTTCAGTCGAATAATTTACTTTAAAGATCGTGAATGACAGAGTTTGATCTGGTATATTAATATTTATCCAAACACTGCGTAAAAAGTATTCAGCACACATGCATTTTGAGGTTATAAAACAGTCTGAGAATGGATGTACATAATTAAAATAGAAAAATGTTGATAGAATGTTTTTGGTCACCACCAGCATGTTGCCACAAAGTTACGGTTGCCATGGTGCCCAGAAACCTAAAGAACAGGAATTACTTTTCACTCGTGATTGAAAATCTAAACACACAAAAAAATGTATGAACCCGACCAGAGCCCATAACAGATTAACGAATAAAACTAGAATCAGAAGGAAACATCTAACTGAACATAGTGTTCCCATGAGAAGGACAAAATAGACGAGCAAAGTTTGGGAATTTGCAGATACACATGTGGCTATATATTTTACTTGAGGAAAAGTGCCTGTAGACCACACACACAGCTCGATAACAGCTAGTGAACAGCTGAGGACACCACTTTACTAATAAGCAGAGTTCTCACCAATTCCACCAGACGATTCCCGTTCTAGTACTGACTACAAACTGAGCTAGGAGGATGGCCTGACCAACTGACAACTGACCATGCAGTCTGTTATCTTAAGATCTTCCACGCTAAGTGAGCAACAGCTCTTCTAGATCATGAATTTCCATTTGTTTTCGCCCCAGGGAAACGAAATTCCCCTGATCTAGTGACGCAATTCGATAACGAAAAGATCTTCTTGAAGCAAGAATTAGACTGAAAAAAAAATTAAACCAGTGCGTAAAGCGAGTTGATAACGTTTAGAAGAAGAAAAGTAAATACCATGAATTAACTCCTCTTCTCACGATATATCGCGATTTTGGAAGTCGGGAGTGCACGTTGTAAATGTGGTCTTTCTCTAACTGCCGTCGAGGAAGCTGAAGCGAACGCTGCTGCTACTTTCTGTGAGGGTGAGCTGATATGGTGAGACTGAGAATCGCTGATTTCATCATCCTCCTGATTGCTGGACTCATATGGGAGTAAATCAGAATTTGAATCTTCAAAGACTTGGCAAGGCTGATGTCAAGAAGAATACGAGAACGGGTTCAAGATTACAATTACTAGGTAGAAGTTCGAATCAGATTGTTTCTCTCAGGGTTGATAAGATTTCTTCGTACCTTGAAAAGGAGCGTGGAACAATCTTCTCTAGCTAATCCCAGAAAAGGCCTAGGTGCTCTTCCTATCAGAGACCTGGAAGTCCGTCCACTAGCTCCCACCGTGAAGATATATCCACCAATGTCGTACCTGTACGAGGAAAAGGAAAACGTATGTCTCCCATTCAGACGTCCAGACGTTTTCCGCAAATTCTGGAAATTTTGTTTAACCTCACACAGCGTTCTCATGAGAAGGACAAAGCAGACGAGTAAAGTTTGGAAATTTGCTGATACACAAGTGTCTATATGTTTTGCTTGAGAAAAAGTGTCTGGAGACCACACACAGATCGATAACATCTAGTGAACAGCTGAGGACACCAGCCAAAGTATACTAACGAGCTGAGTTCTCATCATTTCCACCAGAGGTTTCCCGTTCTGGTATTGATGAAACCCGTCTCCCATTCCACTGCTCATTGTCTGCGGAAGCTGAGCTAGGAGGATGGCCTGACCAACCGACATTTGACCATCCAGCCCCCGGACCGGGTGGCCGAGCGGTTCTAGGCGCTACAGTCTGGAACCGGGCGACCGCTACGGTCACAGGTTCGATTCCTCCCTCGGTCATGGATGTGTGTTATCTCCTTGGGTTGGTTAGGCTTGAATGGTTCTAAGTGATACCCGTTGTATAGGGGTAGCGTCTTTGATTCATAATCAAAACGTCTTCGGTCCCAGGTTCCATCCCCGCCACTGCCTAAATTTTGATAAATAATCAGCATTGGCGGCCGAAGACTTCCGGCATAAGAAGTCAGCCTCATTCTGCCAAAGGTCTTGTCAAGGAGGGCGGAGGAGCGGATAGAGGTTCAGGGCACTCTCTCGTCCTAGGGGTGAGAAATTGCCCCTAAAGGCGGAAGAATCAGCAATGACCAACGACATGAAGATGCAGAAGGCAATGGAAACCACTGCATTAAAGACACGTAACGTGTATCCACAGGACATGTGGCCTGTAATGGAAGAAGTGTCATGATGATCTCTCCATTGGCAAAAGATTGCGGAATAGTCCTCCATTCGGATGTCCGGGAGGGGACTGCCAAGGGGGAGGGTACCATGAGAAAAAGATTGAATAATCAACGAAAGGATAATGTTCTACGAGTCGGGGCGTGGAATGTCGGAAGCTTAAACGTGGTAGGGAAACTAGAAAATCTGAAAAGGGAAATGCAAAGGCTCAATCTAGATACAGTAGGGGTCAGTGAAGTGGAAGGAAGACAAGGATTTCTGGTCAGATGAGTATCGGGTAATATCAACAGCAGCAGAAAATAGTATAAGGTGTAGGATTCGTTGTGAATAGGAAGGTAGAGCAGAGGGTGTGTTACTGTGAACAGTTCAGTGACCGAGTTGTTCTAATCAGAATCGACAGCAGACCAACACCGACAACGATAGTTCAGGTATACATGCCGACGTCGCAAGCTGAAGATGAACAGATAGAGAAAGTGTATGAGGATATTGAAAGGGTAATGAAGTATGTAAAGGGGGACAAAAATCTAATAGCCATGGGCGACAGGAATGCAGTTGTAGGGGAAGGAGTAGAAGAAAAGGTTACAGGAGAATATGGGCTTGGGGCAAGGAATGAAAGAGGAGAAAGACTAATTGAATTCTGTAACAAGTTTCAGCTAATAATAGCGAATACCCTGTTCAAGAATCACAAGAGGAGGAGGTATGCTTGGAAAAGGCCGGGAGATACGGGAAGATTTCAATTAGATTACATTATTGTCAGACAGAGATTCCGAAATCAGATACTGGATTGTAAGGCGTATCCAGGAGCAGATATAGACTCAGATCACAATATAGTAGTGATGAAGAGTAGGCTGAAGTTCAAGACATTAGTCAGGAAGAATCAATACGCTAAGAAGTGGGATACGAATGTTCTAAGGAATGACGAGATACGTTTGAAGTTCTCTAGCGCTATAGATACAGCAATAAGGAATAGCGCAGTAGGCAGCACAGTTGAAGATGAATGGAAATCTCTAAAAAAGGCCATCACAGAAGTTGGGAAGGAAAACATAGGTACAAAGAAGGTAGCTGCGAAGAAACCATGGGTAACAAAAGAAATACTTCACTTGATTGATGAAAGGAGGAAGCACAAACATATTCCGGGAAAATCAGGAATACAGAAATACAAGTCGCTGAGGAATGAAATAAATAGGAAGTGCAGGGATGTTAAGACTAAATGGCTGCAGCAAAAATGTGAAGACATCGAAAAAGATATGATTGTCGGAAGGACAGACTCAGCATACAGGAAAGTCAAAACAACCTTTGGTGACATTAAAAGCAACGGTGTTAACATTAAGAGTGCAACGGGAATTCCACTGTTAAATGCAGAGGAGAGAGCAGATAGGTGGAAAGAATACATTGAAAGCCTCTATGAGGGTGAAGATTTGTCTGATGTGATAGAAGAAGAAACAGGAGTCGATTTAGAAGAGATAGGGGATCAAGTATTAGAATCGGAATTTAAAAGAGCTTTGGAGCCCTTACGGTCCAATAAGGCAGAAGGGATAGATAACATTCCATCAGAGTCTCTAAAATCATTAGGGGAAGTGGCAACAAAACGACTATTCACGTTGGTGTGCAGAATATATGAGTCTGGCGACATACCATCTGACTTTCGGAAAAGCATCATCCACACAATTCCGAAGTGCGAGAATTATCGCACAATCAGCTTAACAGCTCATGCATCGAAGCTGCTTACAAGAATAATATACAGAAGAATGGAAAAGAAAATTGAGAATGCGCTAGGTGACGATCAGTTTGGCTTTAGGAAAAGTAAAGGCACGAGAGAGGCAATTCTGACGTTACGGCTAATAATGGAAGCACGGCTAAAGAAATATCAAGACACGTTCAAGGATTTGTCGACCTGGAAAAAGCGTTCGACAATATAAAATGGTGGAAGCTGTTGAAGATTCTGAAAAAAGTAGGGGTAAGCTATAGGGAGAGACTGGTTACATACAATATGTACAACAACCAAGAGGGAATAATAAGAGTGGACGATCAAGAACGAAGTGCTCGTATTAAGAAGGGGGTAAGACAAGGCTGTAGCCTTTCGCCCCTACTCTTCAATCTGTACATCGAGGAAGCAATGATGGAAATAAAAGAAAGGTTCAGAAGTGAACTTAAAATACAAGGTGAAAGGATATCAATGATACGATTCGCTGATGACTTTGCTATCCTGAGTGAAAGTGAAGAAGAATTAAATGATCTGCTGAAGGTAATGAACAGTCTAATGAGTACACAGTATGGTTTAAGAGTAAATCGGAGAAAGACGAAGGTAATGAGAAGCAGTAGAAATGAGAACAGCGAGAATCTTAACATCATGCTTGATGGTCACGAAGTCAATGAAGTTAAGGAATTCTGCTACCTAGGCAGTAAAGTAACCAATGACGGACGGAGCAAGGAGGACATCAAAAGCAGACTCGCTATGGCAAAAAAGGCATTTCTGGCCAAGAGAAGTCTACTAATATCAAATACCGGCCTTAATTTGAGGAATAAATTGCTGAGGATGTACGTCTGGAGTACAGCATTGTATGCTAGTGAAACATGGACTGTGGGAAAACCGGAACAGAAGAGAATCGAAGCATTTGAGATGTGGTGCTATAGACGAATGTTGAAAATTAGGTGGACTGATAAGGTAAGGAATGAAGAGGTTCTACTGAGAAGGAGAAGGGACAGGATGATAGGACATCTGCTAAGACATGAGAGAATGACATCCATGGTACTAGAGGGACCTGTAGAGGGCAAAAACTGTAGAGGAAGACAGAGATTGGAATACATCAAGCAAATAATTAAGGACGTAGGTTGCATTGCTATCCTGAGATGAAGAGGTTAGCACAGGAAAGGAATTCGTGGCGGGCCGCAGAAACCAGTCAGTAGACTGATAACAAAAAATAAATAAATAAATAAATAAATAAATAAATAAAAATAAATCAAGACCACATACATTTAAAGTAAAAATTAATACAGGAATGGGATCTTAGATAGGGTACAGGGTGGTGAGTTACCTATATTCCTACAAGCTGCTTCCTAACCATTCATATAATCAGCACGTAATATGGGTGAAAAGTTGACACGTAAAATCCGAATCGGAATGTAAATAGAGCAAAGGAATTTCGTACGCAATTTCATTACGCAATAGCATGAACTCTGAGGGGAATAGCCTGAAACAGCCGACACTTTAAAACGTACATGGGATGTATTCTGTACAATTTGCGAATTGAAAATGTGGAACAGAAGGGATCATCAAAGAAAATGAAACAGTACATTGTATATGAAATAACACGTATGCAGGAACGTAGAGTACGGGCGGGATAGAGAGAGTTTAATCAAACGTCTTCGTAGAATGTGATGATTAGCAGCTGTAGCCATATATGTCATCACGAAGTGATTAAGGTGCCATCAGCTGATAAAGTTGTAAGACTGTGCTAAGAACTGGTGTGAAATACTTTCTTTTTGAAGTTATTCTGCAAAGTGATACTCAGGCGACTGTATACCGTAAATACCTCACCGTAAATACCTCTCGAATGTTACTGGGCACAAAAATTTTCACGAAGCACCTATTTCTCTCGATAGAATGCACTGCGCTGGAATGAATTTCTTTCGGATAAGGAACAAAATTATGGTGTTGTTGATATTTAATTTCAATGGCACCGTAAATTTATGCCTGAGAGGACAGTGCAACGCGGCAGTAATTGCTGCAGTATCCGATCGAACGTATTACGATTTCAAGCACGGACATCGCTCTGCCATAAACGTAACTGGCAAATAGAGAAACAAAATTCCACTCAACTAGTACCACTATATCATGTCACCGTAAAATTTCAGCACGTGTGGATAATATTGGAACTGAATCTCTGACCCGTATGTACCACTGAGGAATGAAAATATTAGCGGAACTTTATCATGGCACAGCCGGTTGTATGCTTATATTTGCTCTCCGCACTTCGTTTTATCTGCAACGAAGCGTACATCAATCAGTTACAAACTGGAAATATCTCATAACTAAACGATAAAATTTTTTCACGGAGATGAAACTTTTTGTGGGCTATAGGTATGTTTGTGACGTGGAATCAGAAATTCCCTAAATGTTTGAAAAATCGGCATCCATAAATGTGAACTTACGACGATCGCAAGACCCATACCCCTTCATATTTCACTTAACTTCAAAAAATTAAAACAAACTGTTATCACTTGAACAAAATTATTTCAAGATAATTTAATCGTATTTTCGAATGCAGCATGATTATATAACGTACTTTCAAAATAATTCAAATACAGATAGTAGACTGGACCGGAATTTCTCCTAAGAATGACAACTTGCTGTCGTAGGTACTTGACCAAAGGCTTTGTTTGTGGTGCATACGTTACTTCACGACTGAGCGTTATAGGTATCACAAGGTGTGTGAGTACTGACGACACGAAATGTCATAAAGTATTTTATATTATGGGTATCCGCAGCTGTTGAAACCCATGATGTTAACAGGCATTCCGCTCACAGCTGGTAAAATTGTTGTTTTTTTTTTAAACACAACAGGTTACGCGGCCTAAACCCGCATGATCATGTGCAACCGTCATGGTAATAAGTAATATTCAGTGTACCAACCTTGTGGATGATAAAATTAATGAAGATAATATCTAAAATACGCTCAAAATGTTAAAAGGACATAGGTGTAGCGGTTGCTCCTAGGCAAGATTTATTATTCGGTGAATACTGTCTATGTTACTTGGGTGAAGGAATAATGCCAAGATATCATCCGTTAATTTCACAACAATTACTGGTGGGTGGACCACGTAATTATAGAGCTTTGTTTTAAAATTCTGCTGCATCTAAGGGAAGACGAAATTTTCTATATTGAGAGGACGCTACTTATCCTTTTTTTTAAAAAAAAAAGAGAGAAAATCTGGATTGTCTACGTAACTGTCACTAGTAACGTGATTACTCGGGACGCTCTGCAAATTACTGTGCGGTGAGGTACAAGGTGGCACTTTCTTACCAGTGTGACAACAGGGCATCCCTGCGTCGGGAATGGTAGAAGTGGCCGGCACAAGCGGCTGATGAAACAGAATCTTGTGGACGTTGTGACGTCATATACTCACGACAATGAGCTCTTGGTCGCTCCTTTTACATGACACAGCAGTACTAAATTTTATTATGCACTAATACTTAATCGTATAAACAAAATTACCCAGAATACACTGTTATTTTAATTCTAATTGATTACTGTGGAACATCATAGCTTAGACACAACATATCTTTTGTTGAATCATTTAGCTTTCTGTATTATTCAACATCCCATCGCTGAACTTCTGTAATTAGTGTATGATAAATTCGATACTGTTATGAAGTGTAGTCTCTGTAATATGCACCATATGAACAAATGATACGATTTTTCTTTCTCACATAAACTCTTTGGTTGTCTTTAAAACTGAATAATTTTATTTAAATAATTTTGTGTAGGACTACCAATATGTGCAAATAATATGTTTGGTTTAAAGTGATGGTTTGCTGTTATGTAATTGCTGATCCTCACTTAGGGTTCTTAGTTATTTTGTATGTAAAAGGTGGTGTGGTTCCCCTCGGGAACGGAACTGTGTCCCGCGCGCAAAATGTGGTTAGCATGGGTATAAGTCTGGAACAAAGAGTCAGTCGGGGACGAGCTACCAAACTGTCAACTGTTCAGATAATAGTTGGGTATCGTGCTGGTGCCGAGAGAGGCTTTAAGTGCCGCTTTCTAATGCCTCAGATGGACGGATAAATAGCTGGAAGTATACTGGAATTGGGTATCTATCATCGCCACCAAGAAATGACAGAGTCCAGCAATTCTACTTGCAAACCCACCTACCAACATGCACTGAAAAGGAACCAAGGAACTGTAAACATGTAAAGTGAAGGGTCAGCTCATTCGATGTTTTAGTGTGCTCAAATATAAGGTAACTTATAACTGAATTTAACTTATAACTGAATTTATGTACCTACCATTACATTTTCCTTATCACAACACCTCTCAGTTCCTTTCCGTTTGAACTATGATTACCAAGTGTTCTTGCTGTGCAAAAAATGAAAGCCTTAAAGCCAAACAGTTATTTAAATAATGTTGTTTGAGATTTGGTAAGAAGTGAATATTCATATTTACTGTGCATTTGATAAAATAGTGGGAGGTAGTAAATTTAGCTTTGGGAAAGCCTCCCAGTAACTGAAACAGTCCTATTTAAAGTTTTGTGGACTTCCAAAGTTACTTATTTAATGACTGACTTGATAGTAGAAGACTGTAGTAATAAAGACAATTTGCTGTTACTTTTAAAAATCAAAAGTTCTTAAAACTGAGGCTTATAAAGTTTTGCTTGGTTAATGATCATAGTGCTGCCTGTTTTAAATTTTAAAAGGTGAGTCAGTTTTTTACAAATTTGCCAATATTATGTCTCACTGCAATAAAAGTCGTGAACTGAATTTGTGGAAAGTTATATACTCATGTCTGCTAAGTGCTTGTCTCTCTTGTGTATTGGAAGTGCATATTAAGAGTGTAGCAGGATCCACAGTTTGTGTACTGTTCTTATGCTAGATTAAAAGTAACAGAAAGACCACTATCTATAACAACAATAACTTCTTTATGCAAAGTGAGAAGAAATTTGTTAGTGAACTCCATTTAATTTTCAATCTAAGTAAAAAGGTGTTTAGTAGAGAGAGACTTAATCTATCTACAGTAACCAATTTTTCTGTGAACCATATCCATATTTCATGTCTGACAGGATTATATTTGAAAACTAATATTGATCGTTTATCCAGTTTATGATTCTACAGTGACTATTAATAGTAAGGTCATTGAAACCATTCACTTTGACTAAGTTCTCACAGTGATAGTGTGTTTCGTTATCTGTTATATTTATGCAAATAGTTTGTTCTGCTCTGTCAGCTCCAACCTTAACGTGAACATATGCAGGTGCCAGAGTTCATTTCACTCTCGTGTGACAAAGTGTAGGCTGTATCTGTCCATTAAAGTTACTCATATCTAGTTTCTTGAACAAAAAAAATGTTACTTACATTTATGCCTAATTAGGCTGACGACCGTTTTTATTATCATTTTGGACAGTGAGGATAAGCAAATTATTGTTTGTTATTGTTTAAATATTTACGTAATTCTGACTTCCATTTCCGACAAGCTATCTCCGTTAGGTAGATCACTGTCAACACAACTAAATTCCTTTCAAAGGGTAGCACTGCACTGTTGCTTTATACCATAATTACTTTAACAAGATACTTTCATTACCCGATCTGCCAACAACTTTAAGGATATGATATAAAAGTAGCAGGCGGTAGTGTTATAATTGGACATGAACTGTGCACTTTTTAAATTCTACAACTTCCTCCTACCTCTAATATTTTCCAAATGATTTTTTTTCTATTTTATGAAGTATTTTTAAATTTTTCGTAGACTTGTGATGCTGTCGCCGACTGCCCGCTTCAGTATGTGAATTGTTAATGCACATCGAGGATTATTAAAGTAAAGGTGTACTTCAGATCTTATTTGTAATGACCTGCAGGTTTGCTCTACATATTTATTAGGGAAGTCATTGTAATGTACTATACACCCACCCCATTACATTTATTCAATACTGTTTCAATTTCTACCTCAGTTTACCAGTTTACTACAGTAATTAGATCCGGGGAAGTGAAATACGTTGTAGTGATGTTCTTAAGTCTTACATATAAGTCTGTGTTTTTCGGATACTGCATCCCAATATGGTATACTGCTAATAATGGAGCGTTCCTTTCCGTGATCGTCAGCTATAAGCATTGTCAGACCTGTCTCTTAACCCATATGGGAAAGAGCACTTTTCTTATTTAATATAATATATAGCGTAGAATCACCAAAACGTCATCGGACTCGAACCCCACCACAGAAACTTCCGGCAATAAAACGTCACCCTCAATGTGCCAACGGCCTTGTCATAAAGGGCGGTGCAGCGGACAGAGGTTCAGGACACTGTCTCACCCTTGGGGTGGGACACTGCCCCTAAAAAGTGGAAGACTTAGCAATGATCAACTGCACGAGGATGCAGAAGGAAATGGAAACAACTGCATTACAGATGCATAATGTATATCCGCAGGATACGTGACCTGTAATTGAAAAAGTGTCATGAACAATTTCTCTACTGGCAAAAGATTCCGGAACACTCCCCCATTCGCATTTCCTCAAGGGTACTACAAAGCGAGAGGTGACCATGAAAATAAGATCGAATAAGGAACGAAAAGATAGCGTTCTACGGGTCAGGGCGTGGAATGTCAGCGATGTGAACCTGGCAGGGAAGCTAGAAAATCTAAAAATGGAAACGCAAACGCTCCATCTAGATATAATTGCAGTTACTGAAGTGGAATGGGAATAAAACAAAGATTTCTGGTAAGATGAGTACGGGATAGTATCAGCACCAGCAGAAAGTGTTGTAAATGGAGTAGGATTCGTTGTGAATAGGACAGAGAGTGAGATATTGTGAACAATTCACTGGTACGGTCGTCCTCATGAACAACAAACATGGACAACAAACTAACACCGACAGCGATAGTTCAGGTACGTATGCCCACATCGCAAGTCGAAGACGAAGAAGTGGAGAAAGTATACGAGAATATTGAACGGATGATTCACTACGTACAGGTAGATGAAAAGCTAATAGTCATGGGAGACTGGAATGTGGTTGTAGGGGAAGTCGAAGAAGAAACGGTTACGAGAGAATATGGGCTTGGTCATAGGAATGAGAGGGGATAAAGGCTAATTAAGTTCAGCAATAATTTTTAGCTAGTAATAACGAATCCTACGTTGAAGAAATGGGGGCAGCATTCAAATGGTTCAAATGGCTCTGAGCACTATGGCACTTAACTAATAAGGTCATCAGTCCCCTAGAACTTAGAACTACTTAAACCTAACTAACCTAAGGACATCACACTCATCCACGCCCGAGGCAGGGTTCGCACCTGCGACCGTTGCGGTCGCGCCGTTCCGTTATGAAGCGCCTAGAGAAGCTCGGCCACCCCGGCCGGTCGGTAATACGTCACATCCAGTTATTCTTCATTGCTGGATATTGCAGTCTGTGTTGCCAATATGCCATCACTGACATTTAAGATGTTTCGAAAGATCTCTAGCCTAATCTTTTTCCTTACGGCTAACAGCTGCCTGTCTGAAGACATAGATACTGCCAACAAGTAAAATCCAAACACCTTTTCGTCCATATCCGTCATACATGAAGGTAACAGATCGATTAAAAAGTGTAACGGCCTACACTATCAAAAATTGTATGTGATTGCTTATTGTCTTGCTAGACATGTGTGTTACCTTTTACAGAACGATTGCACACAAAATCACTCTGTATCTGTCATAGCGGAAGTGTCTCTCCTGTTTCTGTTGTTAATTAGGAGCACGGGAAAAATTCGACGAAAATCTGTTGTAAATCACACTGATATTCGACAGCTGTGGAGAAGTATTCACGACATCTACATTGTAAATAGATTACGACAGTGCTCTTTGTTTGACTGGGGAATGTTGTCACGCATCAGGTACACAGATTAATGTAAATCCACCGAGTCACTGAATTACTGATTCCGTAATTCTGTTTAACATGCAGATAGGATTTGTCAATTCCTAAGTAACCACACAGTCACTTGCTATTCAAAATAATCGATAACGCTACGAGTAATCGTCTTACAGCATCATCAGCATGCTAAATCTCAGCGCGCAAAATCCTCCACTGGTCTGAAATGTACTTACGTGTTCTTAGTGGTCATTAAGTGTTCGAAGGTATAAACTAAGAGTCTAGTTTTGAGCTCATTCTTCGCACATCGATATAAATATCTACAATAATGTCTGCAAGCGGTGTTTGTAAAGTAATTTGTGGTACTTAACTTTGCGAGGAAATGTACTTTCTCAGTGTTGCCAGAACAATTGGCAATTAGTATTAAGTTTGTATGCTAGTCACTGATTACATTCAATTAGTGATTTTGAATGTATTCATAGGTGGGAGGGACTAGCAGTTATCGACTGACGTCTATAATATCGCTACAACTGTATTTACATCACCCTTATGCAATATTACCAATGTTAAGAATACCTGTGATAAGGCGTTTGTTTGAGTGTTGATTGATGACGGAATAATTCTGAAGTTTCACGACTCATAGCTTACTAATAATCTGGCCAGCAAACAGGATAATAAGTAACCACAGCGACAAAATGTGTATTTCGTTTTATTGACTGTTTCTTATAGACTACATTGCTTGCTCGTTGTATTCATGTAGCTTATACGTGTTGAAGATATTACGTAATTATTTCGCACTACAGTGCAACGATGTGCCTGGCTTAGTCGTAAAATACTGTCAACATGGAATGTCATCGAAGATCATGCAGTACGGTACAATATAATAAATTAATTAGGAGACAGACACACCTGGATGATCCAAGCTGAATTGCTGAGCGCAGACGGAGTGACCAACGTAATCGAATGTTACGGCCCTTGCTGTGAATTCAAAGGTGAAGAATTGCGACATGTTTCCAAGTACACTGAGAAAGGAAAGAGAAAGGAAACGAACACCATGATAGATATACTTAAGACACGAAGTTTGTTGGGGAATAGAACGTACAGCAATTACAGGGCAGTTTGCTTTTCTAAACAATTATTTTAAAGGATGAAATTTTCGCTCTGCAGCGGAGTGTCCACTGATATGAAATGTCCTGACAGATTAAAACTATATGCCGGACCGAGACTCGAACTTGGAAGAGAGCTTCTGTGAAGTTTGGAACGTAGGAGACGAGGTACTGGCGGAATTAAAGCTGTGAGGACGGGTCCTGAGTCGCGCTTGGGTGGCTCAGTTGGTAAAGCACTTGCCCGCGAAAGGCAAAGGTCCCGAGTTCGAGTCTCGGTGCAGCATACAGTCTTAATCTACCAGAAACTTTCAATTATTTTAAAATTCCACCCCCTCATTCTCCTCTTCTCTTCTTAGTTGCATATAATTCCAATTTCACCCCCAGGTGTTCATGTCAGTAGGGGAAAGGAATTTTTCCCACTAGAGAATGTTATCTGCTCTTCGTTTTCTCCTTTTGGTTTCTATAGTGAACCTGTTGAATGTTATAAACGAGGCTAAGAGTGTATCAGAGTGAATCCTGCTTCTTACATTCCCAGAGATTAGGCTTTTTCGCCATTGACGCTATGCCATTTCCTCTTTGAAGTTCACTATGAATTAATGAGCTTCATAATGCCAGAATTGTGATATACTGTTGTAGAAGGACTGATTGACTTTATTGAGAGAAATTCGAACTAAGACGAAAACGAAAGTCATATTTTATTTTTTTCAACAGCACGTAGCACTATTTGCACTATAAATTTTCGCTTCAGGTATGTCCCAACAGTATCACATTTATGGCACCAATGCGTGCGACGTGGATGAAGAATCACCTGAGCTTCCGCTCCTCCTATGCAAAGATTTTGCTCCTCATTTGGCATAGAATCGAAGAATTAGAAATATTTTGTATGCTTGCTGCATCAAGCGCGATTCCGAGTGCATCGGCAACAGCTTCGCCATTGATCTTTATTTATTTATTTTCAAATTGGTATCTTCGTAAGAATTACTTTCACGTCCCATACCTCTGGTCGTAGACAAGTCGCATTTAGAAGAATCGTAGTTCTCTCATCCACTTCTCCATTGCTTTACAAAAGAAACTCTAGACAACAAACTACGAAACATATGTCTGGATATTTGTGTGAATCGTACGAACTAAAGCTAAACAACAATGCTCTGTAGGTGGAACAAGTGGGAACAAGGATGGCAAATGTAGATACGCTGAGGTGACAGAAGTCATGGGATAGCAAATGTACAGTAGTGTTACATACGCAAAATATAAAAGGGCAGTGCACCGGTGCAGTTATCATTTGTACTCGGGTGATTCATGTGAAAAGCCTTCCATTGTGATTATGGACGCACGGCGGGAATTGACAGGCATAGTTGGAGCTAGACGCCTGGGTCATACCATTTCGGGAATCATTAGGGAATCCAGTGTTTTTGTTGTTGCTCACCAGATGGTAGAGTTTTGTCAGGACTGGCCATCCCAAGGCCGTCAATAGTTCTAATGGAGTGTTGTCTACTCCTGGGGTCTTGGTTCGACTCACCCTTCACGCAGTGCCATATCTCCCATTTCATTTTCACCTTCATCCTCTTCCATTTCCATAATGTTGTCCAGAAGTACATCATCCTTGTTTAGACCGTCTCTATACTCCTTCCACCTTTCTGCTTTCCTTTCTTTGCTTGGAATTGGGTTTCCATCTGAGCTCTTGATATTCATACAAGTGGTTCTATTTTCTCCAAACGTCTCTTTTATTTTCCTGAAGGCAGTATCTATCTTACCCCTAGTGAGATAAGCCTCTACATCCTTACATTTGTCCTCTAGTCATCCCTGCGTAGCAATTTTCCACTTCCTGTCGATATCATTTTTGAGACTTTTTATATTCCTTTTTGCCTGCTTCATATACTGCATTTTTATATCTTCTCCTTTCATCAATTAAATTCAATATTTATTCTGTTACCCAAAGATTTTGACTAGCCCTCGTCTTTTTACCTACTTGATCCTCTGCTGCCTTCACTACTTCATCTCTCAAAGATACCCATTCTTCCTCTACTGTATTTCTTTCCCCAATTCCTGTCAATTTCTCCCTTATGTTCTTCCTGAAACTCTGTACAACCACTGGTGAAGTCAATTTATCTATGTCCCATTTCCTTAAATTGCCACCTTTTTTGCAGTTTCTTCAGCAGTATCCAACAAATTTCAGGCACTGCCTGTCACAACACACAACGCTGTGATCGACGGCCTACGCGTAACGACCGTGAACAGTGGCATTTATGTGGCGTTATCAGTGCCAACATACAAGCAACACGGCGTGAAAAACTGCAGAAATCTGTGGGACGTATGACAAAGGTATCTCTTCGGATAGTGCGGCGAAATCTGCCGTAAAAAAGACTATGGCAGAAGACCACCGCCACGGGTGCCTTTACAAACGGTGCGACATCGCCTGCAGCGCCTGTTCTGGGCTCGTGACCATGTCGGGTGGACTTTGACGACTGGGAGAGCGTGGCCTAACCAGCTGAGACCCGGTTTTTGTTGGTAAGAGCTGATGGAAGGGTTCCAGTGTGGCGCAGACCCCTTGAGCCATGGGCCCTGGCTGTCAACAAGGCAGTGTGCGAGCTGGTGGTGACTCCATAAAGGTGTGAGCTGTCTCTATATGGAATGGACTGGGGTACTGACGAAGCGCCTACGTTCGGCTAGTTGGAGACCATTTACAGCCATTCGTGGACTCCATGCTGCGAAACAAGGGTGTATTTGCTATTTATCGTATGGCAATACAGACTCATAAGAATGAAACAGAGAAATCACTAATATAAGAAAAGTTAATAATTGCAAACAAACATCACTAATACGAGGGCTGTCCAGAAAGTAAGTTACGATCGGTCGTGAAATCGAAACGACTATGAGAATCCGATAAATCTTTGCAAAGATGTGTTGGGCAGTGTCTCTAGTATGACTCTAGGTAGAATTATGTCGCTCTTTTCATTCCTGAGCTCTTAGTGAGCGCGTAAAGATGTTATAGAAAATAGTGTCTCCCGCCAAGTACGAGGGCCCGGTGAGAATTTTCCCCTGAAGCTATGCACCCAACATGACATAACTGCCGTGCGGTTTCTTCTTCAAGACATTTCTCAGCCTCATTCTGCAGGGCCAATGAAGATGTTCCTGCATCGTTTCAATTGGAAATGTTTGGTTACCCGCAATACAGCCCGTAATTGTCTCCCACTTAGTTTCATCTCTGCTCAAACGAACCGCTGGCTATGAAGACAACATTCTGGCACAGACAGCGAGCTTTAGGCCAGCGTAGAGAATTGGCGGAAAGCACTGGCGGCTGCCTTCTATGAGAAGGGTATTGGAAAGTTGGTACAATGCTACGACGAATGTCTGAGTCAGAACGGCGACAGCGTAGAGAAGTAGCTGAAAGGTGTAGCTAACTGTTACAAATGAAACATTTCTGATTTTCACTGTGGTTTTCATTTCGCGATCAATCGTAACTTACTTTCTAGACAGCCCTCGTATAACAGTGTTTAAGGATTTCTAACAAATAGAAGAAAGTGTGTTGTCAAGCGAGCATAGGTCATGAAATCAAGCAATTCACCTCGCCAACAACATATGAGAAAGCAGTAACCACAAAACATGATACATACTCACTTTCGTTTGTAAATGCATATTAAAGAAGAAAATAAAAATTACGTTTTTTCTGTTTGCAGATGAAAAGTTGTAGATTATGTAGCATACTAGCTATCGACATAAATATCCAATAGCATCATTAAGGTATGTAAACTGTTGCATACATCTACTCTTTTGCCAATTAAGCTATAACTAGAACTTTAGACATAATGATATAAACAACATATAGTGCATCAGGTGGTGAATTCATATCTCAACTGTGAACCACGAACAAATGGTGTATAATATTTTACAACAATTATTCATTCACAATTAAAAATACTAAATACCAAAGTTTCGCTAAATATTAACACGTAACAAAAATTTTACAGTAAGAAAATAAAAAAAATTACCCACTGAAGATAGCACAAAAAGTGTTGAATCATGTCTGGGTGAAACAAAACTGAAAAGTGTCTTGCATAAGGCGGAATTTCCCGTCCTATGTTCATAGCAAGTACGGGCCTAATAAGAACAACTGCAACACCACAAGCTGATCATTTGTTACTCCAATAACCTGTTGAGGTCTTACCTCCGAGTCGAACACCACGCAGAGG
Organism: Schistocerca gregaria; assembly: GCF_023897955.1. NCBI lineage: Eukaryota > Metazoa > Arthropoda > Insecta > Orthoptera > Acrididae > Schistocerca > Schistocerca gregaria. Next base: position 923,912,993 of record NC_064922.1, on the reverse strand, counting down.
CGTGGGTTAACGACCTCGGCTGCAGAGGTGTGGCAGTGTGGCTATAAAAATGTATATGTCATTTAGTATTTTGATTGTATATGTACCTAAAAGTATTTCATTTTTTAAGGATGATGTCACTTTTGTGGTCGTCCGTAGCCGATTGGTCAGTGTGTCTGAATCTCATTTGGATGGCGATTGTTCAATTCCCGGCGCTGCCAGGAGTTTTTCCTTAATGGAAGGCCGAATGGGGTGCACTCAACCTCGTGATGCCGAATGAGGAAATGCTTTTGTGAGAAGAGGCGTCTCCAAGGCATGAAAAGTCGATAACAGCCGGGAGAGCGGTATGGTGAATCCATACCGCGTCCACGTGCCCCCTAAATGCCAGAGAATGTCACAGTGGTCGGTAGACATCACGTGGTGTTCCGGAGTTTGGTTTTCGGGTGTTTTCTTAATATTTTACTTCATTTTTGTGTATTTGTGTTTAAAGTGAGACTGGCGTCCCATTCACTGTTTTAACTATGGCAAGAACGAATTGTGTTCGTACTTCTAGGAAAAACGCGACAACTTTGCTGAGAAGGAATTATGATTTAATTTCGGTAATTTGTAGCAGGTATGGGAATTGAAAGGAAAACATTGATGGTCTACAAAGCTTAAAGGCCGCTTTTTTTGTGAAATATCGATATTCATTGCCGATTTCTTAGATTCGTTTTTGAAGCTAAAGGATAATATCAAGGTGCGCACCCCAGTTGTTTCAGCAACTGTTGAAAATGGTTATCCAACTACAAGCACGTGTTAAGTAGCAACAAATGTTCTCTGACTTTCCAGGCCCTCTGTATGCTGACTTTCATACACTGTAATACCTCTAAGATGATTACAGAACAATTTTCCTACGTCTTCAAAGAAAGAGACATCTTAAAGAAAAAAACTGGGATTTTCAACATTCTGTAAGATCAGTTTCAACACTTTCACAAAGATTCTCATTGCTCTAGGTCATTTTATAACTAATTATACATATGTTTTATACCATTTTACGTCATATTATCGGTATCTTCAGGTATTCTTAGTGATATTTTCCCGGCTACTTTGGGTCATAATTATGTGGCACCTGCTGTTGCAGGTCCCTTTTTCAAGTTCGTAAAATAAATGAATTCTCAGTGCAGGCAGCTGCCCAACTGGCCCCCATCTGCGGGCACTCCAGTGTAATTCTCATACTAAATGAAAATGCCGCGCCAGATGGCTTGCCGGTTTACAACTGTTGCCATCAGAACATGAAGTCAAAAGAAAATAATCAGGTAACAGAATTTCCATCTACTTCTGCATCTACATGGATACTCTGCAAATGGCATTTAAGTGCCTGACAGTGTATTCATCGAACCATCTTGCCGGCCACTGTGGCCGAGCGGTTCTAGGCGCTTCAGTCTGGAACCGCGACGCTGCTACGGTCGCAGGTTCGAATCTTGCCTCGGGCATGGGTGTGTGTGATGTTAATTACGTTTAAGTGGTTCTACGTCAAGGGGACTGATGACCTCATATGTTAACTCGCATAGTGCTTAGACCCATTTCAAACAATTTTTTTTAACCACCTTCACTATAATTGTCTATAATTCCAATCTCAACCAGCGCATGGGAAAAACGAACACCGTACAAGCTCTCATTTCCGTTATTTTATTATGATGATTGTTTCTCTCTAAATAAGTAGGTGTCAATAAAATAATTTACCATTCGGAGGAGAAATTTGGTGATTGAAAATTCGTGAGAGAATTCGTCTGCAACATAAAACGCCTTTCTTTTAATCATGTCCAATCCTGTATCAGATCAGTGACACTCTCTCCCCTATTTCGCCATAATACTAAAGGTGCTACTATTCTTTGAACTTTCTCGAAGTACTCCGTCTATTCTATCGTGTAAGGATTCCACATCGTGCAGCAATACACCGGAAGAGGAGGGACATGCCTAGTGTAGGTTGTTTCGTAAGTAGATCTGCAACATATTCTAAGTGCCCCGCAACTAAAATGCAGTCTTTGCTTTGCCTTCACCACAATATTTGCTGTGTGTTATTTCCAATTTAAGTTGTTCATAGTTTTAATTCCTATGTATTTAGTTGAATTTACGGCCTTTAGGGCTGACTGATTTACGGTGTACCCGACGTTTAACGGTTTCTTTTAGCACTCATGTGGATTACCTCACACTTTTCGTTATTTACGGCCAATTTCCAATTTTTGCACCATACACAGATCTCTTCTAAATAGTTTTGCCATTTGTTTTCATCTTCCGATAATTTTACTAAACGATAAACAACACCATCATCTGCAAACAACCTAAGAGAGTTGCTCAGATTGTCTCCTAAATAATTCATATAGGTAAGGAACAGCAAAGGGCCTATTACACTACCTTGAGGAACGCCACATATCACTTCTGTTTCATTTGATGACTTTCAGTCAGTTACCCTTCTGACAGGTAATCACGGATCCAGTCACATAACTGAGACGATATTCCTTATGCAACCAATTTGACTGCAATCCACCTGTGTGGCACAGCTTTCTGGAAATCTAGGAATACAGAATCAATTTGAAATCCCTTGTCAATAACACTCAACACTCCGTCATGTGTGTAAAGAGCTAGTTGTGTTTCACAAGAGCGATGTTTCCTAAATACATGTTGACTGTGTGTCAATTGACCGTTCTACCTGATGCGATATATGATGTTTGAACACAATATATGTTCCAAAATCCTGCTGCATATCGACGTTAATGATTTGGGCCTGTAATTTAGTGAAGTACTCCTACTACCTTTCTTGAATATTGGTGTGACCTGTGCAACTTTCCAGTCTTTGGGCACGGATCTTTTGACGACCGAACGGTTGTATATGATTGTTAAGTATGGAGATAATCTATCAGCATACTCCGAAAGGATTCTAACTGGTATACAGTCTGGACCAGAAGACTTGCTCTCATTAAGTGACTTAAGATGCTCCACTACTCCGAGGATATTTACTTCTTCGTTACTCATGTTGGCAGCTGTTATCGATTTCAATTCTGGAATATTTACTTCGTCTTCTTTTCTGAAGGCATTTCCGAAGGCTGTGTTTAGTAACTCTGCTTTGACAGCATTGTCTTCGATTGTATCTCCATTGCTATGGCACAGAGAAGGCATTGATTGTTTCTTGCCGGTAGCACACTTCACATACGATCAGAATGTCTTAGAATTTCCTACCAGGTTTCGAGGTAAAGTTTCGTTGTGAAAATCATTTTAAACTCCTCGCATTTAAGTCCGCCCTTAATTTCGAGGTTCTTTAAATGATCTCCAATGTTGGAAATTTTACTTTCGTTTAAATTTGGCATAGTGTTTTCGTTGTTTCTGCAACATTGCCCTGATTGTTTGTGTGTACCAATTTTATTTAAAATATGTGTACCTTCCTCTCGTAAAATATTCAAGTGATTCCTACATAAATTGTCTCCTTTTAATATCTTTGTATATAGTGAGCATCTGTCATGAGCTTCTTTAAATATATCGAATAGGAGACATTTAATAATTTATTATTAAATTTGGAAGTATAATAATTCGTACATAATTCGCAACACTTTGCCCAGTGTCTCATCTTATTCTCAGAATTCCAACATTTAATCTTGAGACAGCATTTATTGGGTTTATTCATAATTGTAGCCTTATAGATTTTGAGAAGAACATACATGAATTTTTAAAATCAAAATTTTCGGGAAATATCGTTTAAACTTCAGCCTAACATTTGTCCCTTTGTGATCTTTCCAAAAGGCCCAGATTTGTACATAGAGGTCCTTTTCCTTTCAATGCTTCTCTTCTGGTTCCTTGTTTTCTGCCTTCTTTGCTTTACGTATTAGGTCTTCAACTAACTTTTCAGCTGCACAGAGCCTCCATAAATCTATTTCATTCAAGATGTCTTGAGTGAGATTTGCTGTCTCAAAGCTCATGCTCTCTAACGCCTTCATCCTTCCTACATTCCCATAGTTAAATTTAAAAACTGCATCACAAGTTGTAATTCTGACAAATATGGCGATAAAAATGAGTGAATTTAGAGATTCATCTGAAATATGGGTTTTTCATGAACAGATCTTTTTTGAAGTTCATGTTCACCCAGAATCTTTAAGGGCAGTTATAACGGAAAAAAATTATATACACATTTTCCGATTTTTATCTCTTTATAAAATTTGCAATTTTCCGAACAAAATGCTGTATATTTTTATATATGCATAAAAACTCATGTGGAAATTATTTTACTTTATTTTCTTAAATATAATCTACATCGGTTGAAAATTTTAAATTTTTTACGTCCATTGCTTCAAGATCTAATATAATCGGTAATTCTTTAAATATAGAAGGCTGTGGATTGCTGTGTTACAAAGGTTAAATTATGTATTTATATTGTTAGCACTTTCAAAAACAGTATCGTATTGTTTCATAGTACAAACACGCGTTGTATGTCAAAGTGCTAACATTTTTCCGAGGAAAAGTGACGAATAGATTGGTAATTCACTCAAAAAGTAACGTATGACGCCAAAACGAACTGTTTTTACGAAACGTGGGTTTCATGGTAATAGATTTTCGAATAAAGGGAAACATTGTGCTCAATGAAGTTACAGACAATGAAATACAGGCAAACTCGACAGTACGTAGAGAAACACACATTAGTGCTTCGTAGATTAAAATAAAACGTCGTGATACACAATTTTTTCAGAAACTAAGTGATGTAAATGGTAGGTTAGGTTATAGTCTGAAAGATTTAAACATCCTAACAAGGATGTTAGGTCAATGTGTGTGTTGTAGAATATGAATATGGCCAGTTAGTTTACATGAAGACAGTGAGGTATGAAATGGTCTATCCAGGAAACTTATCATTAATTGTGCCATTTGTAAATATACTCACTATTTTTGGAATTCTGGTAAGTGTAAAGATAATTACCTTGAAGTAAATGTTATGTGGTTTTATGTATTGGGAGCTTTTGGCCTAGGACTCACTGAAGCAGATACAATGTGTTCCATGATTAATATGCAACGCCCACCTTGTACAATGACTCTCTATGTGGCTCTGACTCTCCTAGGTTTATGGGAAACAAATTTCCGTTGTAACAGCACCCCTTATCTATGAGCATTGCGAAAATAGTTTATTTATAGACTTCTTATTACACATCTGAATATTCTACGCCGTTAGTATTGTAATCTGAATTTCCTAATTTAATGGTCTTATTGTTTTATTATTACGGTTGCCTATCCCGAATTTCGAATTGAATTTAACAACTACGCCATTACTACCGATCGATCTATAAATAATGTATCCACATATCTTCACAGCACATGCCTCCTGACAACCAATGTGGAGTGCTTGTAACATCTGCCCCGTGTATTTAGTGCTACGTTTACGCCCTGCTTAATTTTGGTATGAACCTGTGACGTACCATACTCTGATTTTAATGTCGGCATTACGAAAGAGTAACTGTCACACAATAACCGTATTATGTGACAAGGATACCAAAAAAGAATATTTCAACAACTAATTTACGCAGACGCAACTGACCTGTTTCACAACAACACGGTTCAATCCCGCGTCCGGCCGTCCTGATTTAGGTTTTCCGTGATTTCCCTAGACCACTTCAGGCAAATGCCGGGATAGTTCCTTTCAAAGGACACGGCCGACTTCCTTCCCCGTCCTTCCCTAATCCGAGGAGACCGATGACCTCGCTGTTTGGTCTCTTCCCCCAAACTACCCATGACCTCGCTGTTTGGTCTCTTCCCCCAAACTACCCAAACCCACAAAAACAGATAAATCTGACATGAGATTAACCGAGGATCGCAAAATATTTTCCCTTCTTAACTGAATTAATATCCATTAATATGGATAAGCAATCTATCTCTACAGGGCTGACATTCTCGACTTGCAGGCGTTCGTCAAAGTCCAATTCTTCTACAGACTGGAACGCTAATAGATCGTACGAGCGCTTTCTTGAAAAGACAGTATTAACGTCAATAACTAACCGTTATTATTGCCACTGTATTTTGTCTAATAAATGACATTACAAGTTAAGTATTAAGAGTGGAACCATAATAATAATCCACTGAGATGAGATTAGACTACCTGTTTGCTTCGGGATTGTCAAGTCGCTAATAATCAATCATTCTCAGCTAAATACCAACTAAGAAATCGTTTTTGTTTCCTTTCAGTCATTTACCGTCAGGAAATGTCCCTCCTTCTTTGCTATGTAGATTAATATTACGCTACATGTAATAGCAAATCTCTAGTTATTTCAGTGGAAAATATTCCTCTAATACTGATTATTCCTGCAATGCTAATAGCGTAGCTTACAACCGCTGGCACTATGTCTGCCTTATCTGTGATCGCTAAATGAATTTTAAATAAATTACGTAAAGTTTGTCTTGTTGCTCTAATTTGAGCCAATTTTTATCTTTAGACGTTTCTTAATCTTTGCGTCTATCTTTGTGTTAATTTGTTTTGAGTCCGTGCCTTAAATACGGAGTGTACAAGGGATTTCAACTTTCTTTAAATATTGTACTTTACAACTAACTCACTTGTGAAATTTTCTTCTTACTTCTTCTCTCTCTTTTCTTTTATTAAATTTAGATTGTAAGTACCATAAAAGGTTTCTTTCGGTCTTCTTCTCTCACTTTAAATATTCACTGCCACTCCTAGTGTAAGCTGGTCGTATAGTCGAAGACAACTGAGTTATCACTTTTGTTTTGATACGACAAACATACATCTGGTCTCAGTTTTATTACCCCGTCTTTTACGTAACACATCTAGTGATTCTAGCTACAAAATCAGAAAACGATTTCCTCATATTTTCCTTTGATTTCAATCTGGGCATATTTCTTTTTTTTACACTTTATTAATTATTCACTCTATAAAGGTGCATCTCTTACAATGAATGCGATCGAGTGCCAGCAAAGAGACTAATCCTTCTCGTTGGAATCGAATTACACAACAAAAACTCTATACAAAAATATACAATGAAAATCAAAGCTCTTCAGGCGGTTACAAATCACGAACATCCTAATACGGTCTAATCTGATAATCGTCACACGTCACAGTAAATTCCCAGAATTGTAAAAGTGTAGCACGTCGTCTCTAAAAATGGTTCTACAGTTTCAGGGTCTAAATTATTCTACATGCTAGTGTAGAGCTCAACTTCCAAATACCAGACGCTCCATAGAGAACTAAATAATAGTGTTTGCTGAACACTATTCGATAGAGACAGCCACAACAACAATAATTACTACACCCTATGACTTAACGTCGCTCGGGTATAACAAATCCCCATCAATCATTAAATGAAATGTTGCCCTCACTCACGGATCTTAGAATGGGCCAGCGGCGCCACTGGATTTACCTGTAGGGAGCAACTGGATCTACAGTTGGACAAAATACAACTCGCGTATCTACGGTCAACAAATAAACTTCAAGAGGTATTGCTGAGGCTAACTCGTTCCTTAAAATTCAATTATTATCATCATTCAAATAATTGTGCTCCCTAGTTGTTGCAAAACTACTTCTGAACTTTCTACCCTACAAACAGATAACTGGAACAAAATTTCTTGAAACATGACAAAATTCCATGTTATCGTTATCACACTACACGTGCTAACCGCATTCACTATGCGCAGTTACACTTACCGCACGAGAGGAGCAACATGTAACCACTGTCTTCTCTACAGGACGATCTGTCTTGGTTTCGTGACAAAAAGGGAACTGCAAATCTCTCCATGTTAATCGCTACATGAACCACATTTAGAGGCAAACGTGCATCGCTTTTGTGATGTTACATAAATGGAATCGTTGTAGGTGATGGCTCTCGCAGCTCCATGTAGCGGCCAGACTACGGTCCCAGTGTACGATCTCTGGAAAAAGCTGTATCCGATGAATTGTTTTACTGCATCACTGCCAAAGAAGAGCCATCCACGAACTAGCTTATACAACATATTTACACCGATGAATTAGACAACTATTCACTTACCACTTTACATATTTCCCTTGAAATTTTTCTTAGTTGTTTCCTCACTTTTTTCTGCAGTAGCTGGAGGCGACACGTACACCATTTTTTCACGGTAAAGCCGTTTGACGTAGTAGAGTATCTTCACAGTACATACACTGCTGGCCAACTAAAATGCTACAGCAAGAAGAAATGCAGATAATAATAGGTATTCATTAGACAGATACACTCCTGGAAATTGAAATAAGAACACCGTGAATTCATTGTCCCAGGAAGGGGAAACTTTATTGACACATTCCTGGGGTCAGATACATCACATGATCACACTGACAGAACCACAGGCACATAGACACAGGCAACAGAGCATGCACAACGTCGGCACTAGTACAGTGTATATCCACATTTCGCAGCAATGCAGGCTGCTATTCTCCCATGGAGACGATCGTTGAGATGCTGGATGTAGTCCTGTGGAACGGCTTGCCATGCCATTTCCACCTGGCGCCACAGTTGGACCAGCGTTCGTGCTGGACGTGCAGACCGCGTGAGACGACGCTTCATCCAGCTCAATGGGGGACAGATCCGGAGATCTTGCTGGCCAGGGTAGTTGACTCACACCTTCTAGAGCACGTTGGGTGACACGGGATACATGCGGACGTGCATTGTCCTGTTGGAACAGCAAGTTCCCTTGCCGGTCTAGGAATGGTAGAACGATGGGTTCGATGACGGTTTGGATGTACCGTGCAATATTCAGTGTCCCCTCGACAATCACCAGAGGTGTACGGCCAGTGTAGGAGATCGCTCCCCACACCATGATGCCGGGTGTTGGCCATATGTGCCTCGGTCGTATGCAGTCCTGATTGTGGCGCTCACCTGCACGGCGCCAAACACGCATACCACCATCATTGGCACCAATGCAGAAGCGACTCTCATCGCTGAAGACGACACGTCTCCATTCGTCCCTCCATCCACGCCTGTCGCGACACCACTGGAGGCGGGCTGCACGGTGTTGGGGCGTGAGCGGAAGACGGCCTAACGGTGTGCGGGACCGTAGCCCAGCTTCATGGAGACGGTTGCGAATGGTCCTCGCCGATACCCCAGGAGCAACGGTGTCCCTAATTACCTGGAAAGTGGCGGTGCGGTCCCCTACGGCACTGCGTAGGATCCTACGTTCTTTGCGTGCATCCGTGCGTCGCTGCGGTCCGGTCCCAGGTCGACGGGCACGTGCACCTTCCGCCGACCACTGGCGACAACATCGATGTACTGTGGAGACCTCACACCCCACGTGTGGAGCAATTCGGCGGTAGGTCCACCCGGCCTCCCGCATGCCCACTATACGCCCTCGCTCAAAGTCCGTCAACTGCACATACGGTTCATGTCCACGCTGTCGCGGCATGCTACCAGTGTTAAAGACTGCGATGGAGCTCCGTATGCCACGGCAAACTGGCTGACACTGACGGCGGCGGTGCACAAATGCTGCGCAGCTAGCTCCATTCGACGGCCAACACCGCGGTTCCTGGTGTGTCCACTGTGCCGTGCGTGTGATCATTGCTTGTACAGCCCTCTCGCAGTGTCCGGAGCAAGTATGGTGGGTGTGACACACCGGTGTCAATGTGTTCTTTTTTCCATTTCCAGGAGTGTATATTATGCTAGAACTGGCATCTGATTACATTTTCACGCAATTTGGGTTGACAGGTCCTGAAAAATCAGTACCCAGAACAACCACCTCTGGCCGTAATAACGGCCTTGAGGAGTGTAGAGGTGTAGCTGACCATGCAGCTTGAACACGATACCACAGTACATCAAGGGTAGCGACTGGCGTATTGTGACGAGACAGCAGCTCGGCCACCATCGACCAGAAGTTTTCAGTTGGTGAGAGATCTGGAGAATGTGCTGGCCAGGGCAGCAGTCGAACATTTTCTGTATCCAGAAAGGGTCGTACAGGACCTGCAACATGCGGTCGTGCATTATCCTGCTGAAATGTAGGGTTCCGCAGGGATCGAATGAAGGGTACAGCTGCGGGTGGTAACACATCTGAAATGTAACGTCCACAGTTCAAAAAGCTGTCAATGAGAACAAGAGGTGACCGAGACCTGTAACCAATGGCACCCCATAACATCACGCCGGGTGATACGCCAGTATGGCGATGACGAATACAGGCTTCCAATGTGTGTTCACCGCGATGTCGCCAAACACGGATGCGACCATAATGATGCTGTAAACAGAACCTGGATTCATCCGAAAAAATGACGCTTTGCCTTTCGTGCACCCAGGTTCGTCGTTGAGCACACCATCGCAGGCGCTCCTGCCTGTGATGCAGCGTCAACGGTAACCGCAGCCATGGTCTCCGAGCTGATAGTCCATGCTGCTGCAAACGTCGTCGAACTGATAGTGCAGATGGTTCTTCTCTTTCAAACGTTCCCAACTGTTGACTCTGGGATCGAGACGTGGCTGCACGATCCATTACAGCCGTGCGGATAAGATGCCTGTCATCTCGACTGCTAGTGATATAAGGCCGTTGGGATCCAGCACGGCGTTCCGTATTACCCTCCTGAACCCACTGATTCCATATTCTGCTAACAGTCAATGGATCTTGACCAACTCGAGCAGCAATGTCTCGATAGGATAAACCGAAATCGCGATAGGCTACAATCCTACCTTTATCAAAGTCGGAAACGTGATGGTACGTATTTCTCGTCCTTACACGAGGCATCACAACAACGTTTCACCAGGCAACGCGGGTCTTCTGCTGTTTGTGTATGAGAAATCGGTTGGAAACTTTCCTCATGTCAGCACGTTGTAGGTGTCGCCACACGCGCCAACCTTGCGTGAATGCTCTGAAAAGCTAATCATTTGCATATCACAGCACCTTCTTCATGTCTTCTAAATTTCGCGTCTGTAGCACGTCATCTTCGTGGTGTAGCAATTTTAACGGCCAGTAGTGTACTTCCTGAAATCTAAATGTGGCGTATTTGTCACACGTATTTCTTGGAAGGCTATCATAACTCAGAAGACACTCAAACTCTAAATCTATGGCTGTTATGTAAGCATTTCACTTCTTACCTACTGTGCAACGGAATACGTCATTAAAGACACAATTTTTGTAGCAGTACAGCACACACAGTCTGAGAGAGAAGAGTGTGCTACTATTAGAAAATTCACATTAAGCTTTCGCATGTACTGGAAATATTTTTTAAACTTTGCTCCGAAAAGATAAAAACTGTTTCTGAATCGGAATAGTTTATTTTCCATATTTTTTTGTAATCAGATGCACTCCATATGCTGCCTGTACTGAAGGTACTGATTTGATCATAGCCGTCCGGTGTGGCCGATGGTTCTAGGCGCTTCAGTTTGGAACTGCGCGGCCGCGACGGTCGCAAGTTCGAATCGTGCCTCGGGCATCGATGTGTGTAATTTCCTTAGGTTAGTTAGGTTTAAGTAGTTCTAAGTTCTAGGTGACTGATGACCTCCGATGTTAAGTCACATAGTGCTCCGAGCCATTTGAACCATTTTCATTTGATCATGTTCACTGAAATCGAACCGCAAGTTTATGTCAATTTATATATGCAATGAGAGAAATTCATCCCTAAAGTCTACGTAAAATTTATCGCTGATCTTGCCTCTCAGGTCTTGTTTCTGGAGCGTATATGACTCTTACTAACGAGTTGCCACTTCGTCCATGATAGGTCATTTGTAGCGCACTTTCGTCTGCCTGGACAACAGCGGATACTCGTACATTAAAGCCACCTGACAGTTGCTCTGGCGCTGAGCGCATTAAATCCAGTCCCGCGGTTCCTTTATAAATTTAAATCAAGTGACATATTTTGGGCGCCACTGATCACTCCTCTTGGCGAGGCAGACTGGAGGTTACAAGTAACGTCCAAAATAGCCAAAGGCCTTCCAGAGAGTGCGCCATCCAACAAGTACCGCGTCACATAGTGATTTATTGCTGGAGCGTATTCTTAACAGTTTGCTCGAACCGCACCGCTGCCCTGTCAGATGCTTCTGTGCGCGCCGGAGCGATACGACGCTGCAGTTCCGAAATACCGGCGCCACTGTGACTCACACAAATACTGGCTAATATTAGCCGACGCCCTGAAGAAATGGCCTAACTCACGATGACCGCACGCAGCGTTCGCAGTGTGGTACCCCGTTTTTCTCCTTGATAAGCACTACATTTTATGTGGTTTTCCTCGTTCCACGAAGTGCACATTTACCTATTTTAATTTTTTGTATTCCAACGTGAGTGAGTTTTCTACGCAAGTCAGTGTCCTAGCCCGATCTCGTTGGACTATTGTAAATACAGGACGTCGCAAAATAATGTATACACTCTTCGATATTGAATATCTCTTTAATTAACGCCGACAGAAGTGGTACATTTTTGGGGTCGTACACATTAAGGTGTAACGTAAGACGGTTTATGTCCAAAATCGCAGCATTCGGTCGAAGTGCATCGTCGACGTATGCTGTTGGATAGAAAGTTTTCTGACAGACAGAGAGAGGTACGTCGCCCTGAATGGGGAGACTTCAACAGAAAAAAAGCGTAAAAATCAGGTGTGGCCCAAGGCAGCGTAATAGGTTGCATGGGGGCTTAATTAATATAGAATGCAAATAATTTTAATTTTAGTCGCTGTTTGTCCGGTTACGCATTCTCGTAACCGGTTGGCCCTGAATAATATTAGTACGCAATCTGACTGCATAGAATTACAACAAAGAAGGTCCGCTGTTTTTTACGATTTACAGAAACAATCTGGTTGATTGACAGCGGCATTAGACTGATGATGCTCTAGCCTACAGGAAAGTAGTACCACACGAAATCTGTGGACAAATCACTGAGGATTTTCGGAAAATAAATGCTTGATGTAGTGATTGGCAGTTATCTCTCAATATTCGTAAGTGCGTATAACAAGTAATTAATGTACGAGTACAAAATAAATGCCCAGTCTTTGGAAGAGGTAACATTCATCAAATATCTGGGTGTGACTATTCGAAATGTTCTCAAATTGAGCGATCAGATTACAGAAGTAACGGGTAAGGCAAATTCTAGATAGTGGTTTATTGTTAGAATCCTGAAGCGATGCATCTTTAAACAAAGGAAATAGCTTACAGTACGTTAGTTCGTCCAGTCTTAGAGTATTGTTCGTCTGTATGGGACCCTTACCAGTTTGGTCTGATTCAAGAGATTGAGAAGGTCCGAAGAAGAGCGGCAAGATTCGTGACTAGTACATTTAGCCATCGCGAGAGCGTTATAAAGGTCATAGAAACTTTGAAGTGGGACACACTTGCAGATAGACGGCGCGCTAAGCGAAAGGGGTGCACACTAAATTCCAAAATCAGATCTTCGGAGAGGATATAGAGCATATATTATTACCACAATTTCTCAAATCGAGCAATGATCGCCATTCAAAGATAAGGGAAATTAGAGCTCGTACTGAGGCCCATTTGGACATAGCGCATTGACCGCTTCAGTGACACAGCCTCCGATCTGCCACTATCAGATGTGAAAGCGCTCAAATAATGCTCCTTACGACCAGTAAAAAAGCCTTTCCTTAGCGTCTTCTGGAACTGCTGTGCGCCCGATCAGCTAAAGATAACAACCACTCCCTCAAGTTTCCAAAATGAGATTTTCACTCCGCAGCGGAGTGGACGCTCGTACAAACTTCCTGGCAGATTAAAACTGTGTGCCGGACCGAGACTCGAACTCGGGACCTTTGCCTTTCTCGGGCAAGTTCTCTACGAACTGAGCCACCCAAGCACGACTCACGCCCCGCCCTCACAGCTTTCATTCCGCCAGTACCTCGTCTCCTGCTTTCCAAACATAACAAAAGCTCAGTTGGTAGAGCACTTGCGCGCGAATCGCAAAGGTCCCGAGTTCGATTCTCGGCCCGGCACAGAGTTTTAATCGACCAGGAAGCTTCATATCACCGCACACTCCGCTGCAGAGTGAAAATCTCCTTCTGGAAACATCCCCCAGGCTGTGGCTAAACCACGTCTCCGCAATATCCTTTCTTCCAGGAGTGCTAGTTCTGCAAGGTTCGCAGGAGAGCTTGTGTGAAGTTTGGAAAGTAGGAGAAGCTCTGAGGGCGGGGCGTGAGTCGTGCTTGGGTAGCTCAGTTGGCAGAGCACTTGCCCGCGAAAGGCAAAGGTCCCGAGTTCGAGTCTCGGTCCGGCACTCAGTTTTAATCTGCCAGGAAGTTTCACTCCCTCAATTTGTCCACACGGCAGCGCCAACATCTGCCTGTCGTCTCGTTTGGCAACTGTCTCACAGACACCAGCTGCAGAGAAACACACTTGGCTCCGCCCAAGACTCGCTTCTTCGAGTCACTCCAGCAACTGACCAAAACACCGTTGTAGAAATATATGCCTATCAAATGGTTCTCATGGCTCTGAGCACTATGGGACATCTGAGGTCATCAGAACTTAGAACTACTTATACCTAACTAACCTGAGGGCATCACACACATCCACGCCGAGGCAGGATTCGAACCTGCGACCGTAGCAGCAGCGCGGTTCCAGACTGAAGCGCTTAGAACCACTCGGCCATAGCGGCCGGCAATATGCTATCAGCCGCTATTTTTGAACAATTTATTTAGGCTACCAGATTCAGCGCCTTAGTAGCGTATTCTTGAGATCCCCAGTATTTCGAACATCTGGTGTATTCCAGTTGTGTATGTACGTAATACAGGATCCACTGAAGGAACTGGATCCCGTAGAAATGTTTCGAGCAGTGTGCGCTCTCCACACATGCAACATTTGCATGGGTGCATGTGTGGAGAGCACACACTGTTCGAAATACAGTCCACGGCTCTATCTGTTCGTGTCCAATAGGGTAGCAGCTCGAAGGAAAGAGGAACGTTTCAGGGGCGAAGCTGTAAATTAAACGTCAGTAATAAAGGAGCAGAGGCGGCCAATCACGGGTATCTAGCAGCAACCCACAGCTCACACAGTGCTGGCAGGAGGGGTGATAGTGTAAGCCTCGGGCTGAAATAGCGCTGCCGACAACTCTCCGCAAACAGGCGGCAGCCTAACGGCCGCCCACGCTGCCGATACGGTACGTGCCACGCCAGCGGAACACCCACCGTTCTCTCTCTCTGTAAACACGGGCTCCGGACACGTGCTCTGCGTTTTTGATGGGACAACTCGTCCCTCGCTTGCGTCAGCTGACACCCTACTGCGAGCACGTACCTGCCGCTGGGTATCCTTGCAGCGAACTGATGTATTTACTGCTCCATCAGTTGTTTTCTCTAAGAAACTAAGAGTAAACATATGCGGCGAAGCTTAGCTACGTAAGTTCGTACTCGCCACTTCTAAGAGCTTTATTTTCATTTTTATTCGTTTCTTTATTTTGATTCTGAGCCATGAGTCTTACAACAGGTTTAATAACGCTGCCTCCCATGAATTCCTCTCATGTACCAATCTTTTCATCTCAGTGTAGCAATTACAAACTACGTCCTCAATTATTTGCTGGATCTGTTCTAATCTCTGTATTCCTCTACAGGTTTTACCCTCTACAGTTCCCTCTATTACGTTGGAATTTGAAACTTCCTGGCAGATTAAAACTGTATGCCGGACGAGACACGAACTCGGGACCTTTGCTTTTCGCGAGAAAGTGCTCTACCAACTGAGCTTCTGTTAAGTTTGGAAAGTAGGAGACGAGATACTGGCGGAATGAAAGCTGTGAGGATAGAGCGTGAGTCTTGCTTTGGTAGCTCAGTTGGTAGAGCACTTTCCCGCGAAAGGCAAAGGTCCCGAGTTCGAGTCTCTTTCCGGCACACAGTTTGAATCTGCCAGGAAGTTTCATATCAGCGCACACTCCGGTGCACAGTGAAAATGTCATTCTCGAAACCTTGGAAGTTATTCCCTGACACAGGTCCTGTCTTCCTGTCCCGTCTTCTTGTCACGTTTTTTTCCACACATTCTTTTCATCACCGATTCTGCGCGGAAACGCCTCATTCCTTACCTTAACAGCCCCTCCATCAAACTGGCAATATCCTTCTTTAGCACCACATCTCAAATGCTTACATTCGCTTCTATTCTGGTTTTCCACCAATCCATGTTTCATTACCATAGAATGCTGTCCAAGCAGCGTACACTCTCAGAAATTTCTCCCTCACATTAAAGCCAATTTCAGATAGCAGTATACTTGTCTTGAGCAGGAATACCATTTTTGGCAGTGCTAGTCAGTCATTTATCTCGTCCTTGCTCCGGCCATCATTGTTTATTTTGCTTCGAAGGTAACAGAATCTCTTAACTTAGTGATTCACAATCCTGATGCTAATTTTTTCGCTCTGCTCATTTTCGCAACTTCTCATAATTTTCGTCTTTATTCGTCTTCTATCTGTCATTCTCTGTACACACAGAACTGTTCATTATTGGTTAAAACAGTCTTGGTAGTAATTTTAGTTTTTTATTTTTCAACGAGGGGTTTCGCCTTATTTAGGCATCTTCAGGTCATGTTTTCCAGATGGACGCGAGGGCACCAAGATCTGCATAACGCGTTCCCATTCACAGGAGCGAGTAACAGAGTAATATGGGGGCTCAGGTAGCAATCACAATGCTCCACAGCGTCGTGTCAACTGTTCGTTCCATTCATTAATTCTTATTCACATTCACTGAAGATAGCAATGTCCTCAGCGACTCTCAGCATTGATATCCCTTCACCTCGAATTTTAAACCTACTCTTGAACCTCTCATTTATTTCTGTTATTGCTCCTTCGACGTATAGATTGAATATATGGGACGTAAGACGACATCCAAGTCTAACACTTTTTTTCCGAGCTCTTCGTTCTTGATCTTCCATTCTTATTGTTCCCTCTTGGTTCTTGTACATATTGCATATTACCCGTCTTTCCCTACATCGCACCGCTATTGTTCTCAGAGTTTCGAACATCTTGTAGCATTTGACACTGTCGAACGTTTTTTTCTAGATCGACAAATCATACGATAGTGACTTATCTTTAGTCTTACTTCCATTTTCAACCGCAACGTCAGAATTGTCTTTCTGGTGATTTTACCTTTCCTAAAACTAAATTGAACGTCACATAACACATCCTTAATGTTCTTTTCCAGTCCTATGTATGTTAGTCTCGTCAGCAATTTGCATGCATGAGCAGTTAAGCTCGTTCTATTTCCGGATGATGTTTTACGGAAAGTCTGATGGTATATCAATAGCCTCATATATTCTACACACCGACGTTAATTGTCTTTTCTTGCCACTTAGAAATTCCGCTGGAATTTATCTGTCCATATCGCCTTATTTGATCTTAAGTTATCCAAAGCTCTTCTAAATTCTAGCTCTAAAAGTGTATAACCTTTTTTTCCCTATCGACTTTTGTTTCTCTTCAGTCACACCGTCAAACAAGTCCTTCCTTTCGTAGAGGCCTTCAGTGAACTCTTTCCTCGCCTACACGCTCTCTCCTTTCCATGTAACACAGGAGTTCCCATTAAACTTTTAATGTTACCACACTTACTTTAACTTCGTCAAAAATTATTTTGACTTCACTGTACACTGACTCAGTCCATCCGACAGTCACTTCTTTTTGGTTTCTTAACATTTTTCATGTGGATATTTTGCCTTAGATTGTGTGCAGTTCCTGTTCATTCCTGAGGGGCTTGTATCTCTGATTCTTGAATTTCCCTGAACATTTTTATACTTCCTCCTTTCGTCGATCAGCTGACGTATTTATTATGTTACGCGTGGTGCCTTCACAGTTCCGTCTTTGTAACTATGTATTTCCTTCCTACATCTGTGATTATCCTTTTTAGACTGCCCATTCGTTTCAGCTGAACTGCCTACCGAGCAATTACTTGTCTCAGTAACTATAGCCTTAGATAATTTCAAACGTATATCCGTTCTTTAGCCGGCCAGTGTGGCCGAGTGGTTCTAGGCGCTTCAGTCAGGAACCGCGCTACCGCTGCGGTCGCAGGTTCGAATCCTGCCTTGAGAAATGATGTGTCTGATGTCCTTAGGTTAGTTAGGTTTAAGTAGTTCTAAGTTCTGGGGGACTAATGACCACAGCAGTTGAGTCCCATAGTGCTCAGAGCCATTTGAACCATTTGAACCATTCTTCTCTATATTATTCTTGCAAGCAGCTTCGATGAATGAGCTATTAAGCTGATTGTGCTATAATTCTCGCACTTCTAAGATCTAGGGGACGGACGACCTCAGATGTTAAGTCCCATACTGCTCAGAGCCATCCGTTCTTTAGTACTTCCATGTCACACTTCTTGGCGCATTGCTTCTCCTGAATAGGCTCTTAGATTTCAGCCTACTAAACTGTGATTTGAGACTGTATCTGCTCTAGGGTACGCCTTACGATCCAGTATGTGACTTCGGAATCTATGTGTGTCCTTGATATAATATAACCGAAATCTGTCCGTATTTCT
This sequence comes from Schistocerca gregaria, assembly GCF_023897955.1. Lineage (NCBI taxonomy): Eukaryota > Metazoa > Arthropoda > Insecta > Orthoptera > Acrididae > Schistocerca > Schistocerca gregaria. The sequence goes on along the minus strand of NC_064922.1, from coordinate 923,894,652 downwards.
CGACCTTTCCAGTTATATCTCCTCCTCTTGTGATTCTTGAGAATAGTACTTGGTATTACTAACTAAAATTTACTACACAACTAAATTAGTATTTCCCCTTTTTTTTGTAACTGGCAACTGTTTCCTCCACTGCTTGTCCTACAGCCGCAGTCCAGACAGTTCGGTTTTCATCTCCTTTCATGTACTGAATTACCCGTTCAATATCTTCACTCCCTCTTCATCTTTGGCTTGTGACGTCGGCATTTATACCTGAAATATGGTTGTTGATGTTGGTTTGCTGTCGACTCTGATGAGAACACCTTTATTACTGAACTTTTCACAGAAACCCCCTTCCTGCCCTACCTTCCTATTAATAACTAATTTTACCCTCTTTATACCATTTTCTGCTGCTGTTGATAATCTTAATACTTGTCTCACCACAAATCCCGTCCGCCCCCGGTAACTGAGTGGTCAGCGCAACGGAATGTAAATCCTAAGGGACTGCGTTCGATTCGCGGCTGGGTCGGAGATTTTCTCCGCTCTGGGACTGGGTGTTGTCCTAATCATCATCATTTCATTTCCATCGACGTGCAAGTCGGCGAAGTGGCGTCAAATCGAAAAACTTGCACCCGACGAACAGTCTATCCGATGGGAGACCCTAGTCACTCGACATTTACACTAACCATAAATCATTATCTTCTTCCCATTTCGCCGGCCGCGGTGGACGAACGGTTCTAGGCGCTTGTCAGGAATCGCGTGACTGCTACGGTCGCAGGTTAGAATCCAGCCTCGGGCATGGTTGTATGTGATGTCCTTAGGCTAGTTAGGTTTAAGTAGTTCTGAGTTCTAGGGGACTAGTTTAGTTCTGTAATAAATTTCAGCTAGTGATACCTGGACCATTAGAACGGCGGAACGGCGAAGAATTGACTCTTTCGAATTGTGCGGTTGGAGGAAACTTCTTAGAGTTCCATGGACTTCAAAGAGAACCAGCAGATCAATATTGGAGCAAATAAAACCAGATTTCTCTCTGGAAGGTCTAATGATAAAACAAAAGTTGACCTACTTTGGACACACAATGCGAAGACATGCTTCGCTGGAAAAACCATTAATACTGGGGAAGATTGAAGAAACTAGAACAAGAGGACGTCAGAGGATGAGATGGGTCGATGGCATCACAGAAGCAATGTGATCCAAACTGGAAGGTCTACGGGAGAAAGTGTAAGACAGGAAAAAGTGGCGTGATTTGGTTCATGGGTTCACGAAGGGTCGGAACCGACTAAACGAATAGAGAGAGAGAGAGAGAGAGAGAGAGAGAGAGAGAGAGAGAGAGAGAGAGAGGTTCTAGGGGACTGATGACCTCAGATACTAACTCGTGCTCAGAGACATTTGAGCCATTCTCTCCATTTCACTTCACTGATCCCCACTATACCTACACTGGCGTCCCAGATTGAAGCAACAGACCTCTGAGTTCCCCGTCCTGTGTTTAATTCACGATATAATCATACAGACTGTCAACAGACGTCGGTACGTTCGTATTCTGCACGGAAGATGGGATATCGATCAACGGAAAATCACGCCAACGATGACGTCAGGGCAACTATCAGACGGAGTACTGTTTTGAGGGTAATCCCACAGCCGTAATCGCTGTGTACACAGTCACAGACAGTGCTGCATGGCACAGAGGAGACCCCTACCAGACTCTCCTCGCTGTAGGGCCGTAGGAATAATATAAGGACTCGTGCGGCCCTATGGCTTAACGTGAGTCGTTCTGTTGGACGGATGTTGTGATAGTTAAAAGAACCGAAACTGTGTCCTGAAACCGTCCACGTGTGACATCAGAGAGAGAGGACCGTTTTTTGGCTGTAAGGGCACGACGATACGGCCTTAGTGCCACGTAGCAACTGGCATCGGATCTCGCAGCATCCACTGGACGTGCTGTATCGAGGCTAAGGTGTAGATTAGTCTTAGACAGAGTGGCTTTTATTGAAGCAGACCTGCTGCACGTGTGCCTGTGATGCGTTTTCACAGAAGGCAACGTCTAGAGTGGAGTCGTCAACATGCCACTTGGACAGTCGAACGGTGGGCCAATGTTCTTTACACACATGTGTCCCTACTCGGTCTGGAGAGTGATTCTCGAAGAATCCGCATCTGAAGGGACTGTGGTACACAATTTCGAGACCCTAACATTGTGAGAAGAGACCGATTTCGTGGAGAGTCGCTAATGGCGTTGGCATGGAGTACCTCTTCATGAAATAATATTTTCATAATGCGGGGCCACAGTCATAATATATTTCTTTAAAGTCAGTACACTTAGTAAATGTAACACTGTTGCTTATTTACAGTCTAATGGCGGCACTGATTTTAAAGACATCTTCATGAAATTGAACATGTGAATCGGAAAGATTTAACTGAAGTCAGGTACCGTGACGAGGTCTTGGGACTTCATGTAGGGTTATTGCGAGATGCTGTGGGCCCAGACTTCGGGTTGATGGACAACAATGCTCGACCTCATACAGCACGAATGATTGATGTTTTCTTGGGAACAGAAGATACTTCACGCATGGCGTAGTCTGCTCGCTCTCCCGATTTGAATCCATTAGAGCGTGTCTGAGATACACTATGGAGACGGAGTGCCTCACGTCAACATCCAACAACCACTCTCCAAGACTTGCGAGCAGCTCCGCAGGATGAGTGGGCGTTATTGACTCGACATGACACTGATGACGTTATTGACAGCATGTTTCGTCGTTGTCATGCCGCTATTGCTGCCATAGTTGGTCACACTCCATAGTGAGCACATCAACCAGTTGCCGGAAAATGTGTGCAAATCTTTTAAGTTTACTGTTCTGCATGTTGCTGTTTTCTTCATTCTGTATTCTGTACTCCGTTTCTACTTTGCTACCACCTGCTAGTAGTATTTTGTGGCAAAATAAACACTTTAATTTTGGACACCAATGTAGATTGCGCATTAGCATTTCTCTTTTTAGATTTTCTGCTTCCCCACCACATTCAAACTTCCGGCATTTTACACCCGTATTCGCAGAAGTTAGAATTTCGTTGGTTATTCAATCTTTTCCTCTTGGTCACTTACCCCTTGGCAGTCCCTTCCCGGTTATTCCAATTGGAGACTAATCCTCTGCTACAGAAATTTAATTTTCGGTACGTCATATAATTATTGACGAAATTTAAAAATTGGAAAAGGCTGTCATAAGCATTAATCGGTGTATTCCTACGTTCAGGGCAAACTGGAATTTCCAACAGGGGGGGCGAACACTGTCATGAAGAAGTATGACACCAACAGCATTAATGTTGAGGTGTTTGTCACGAAGGGCACGACGCAGCGTAACCAAAGTTTAATGTAGCCTGTAACATTCACAGTCGACCCATGTTCAGCAAAGTCCACCAGCAGCACACAATGCATATTCCAGAACACTGTCACAAGTACCTCCCTAGCAGAATGAGTCTGACGTTTATCGTATTGGGAAGCCAGTATGATTCCAGGCCATAGAGGCCTACTTGGTATCGGGGATTTTGTGGACACTCACGGTTCATCACCAATGACGATTTATACCAGAAAGTCACGCCCTTTTGTGGCGTAACGCGTTTAGTGATCCTAGCTTGTCATTATTCACTTATCTTTGTAATGCTGGATTCAGGCATGCACGCCATCATTAATATACTTTCAAACAAATTTTAGCTTCAACAGAAAAACTGCTAATTTGTTAAGGCGGAGAGCCGCTACGGTACACCCGGATGCCTCTGTCGGAGGTTCGATGGTTGGTTGGTTTGTTTTATGGAAGGAAACCAGACAGTGAGGTCATCGGTCTCATCGGATTAGGGAAGGACCGGGAAGGAAGTCGACCGTGCCCTTTGAAAGGAACCATCCCGGCATTTGCCTGGAGAAATTTAGGGAAATCACGGAAAACCTAAATTAGGATCGCCGGACGCGGGATTGAACCGTCGTCCTCCCGAATGCGAGTCCAGTGTTTAACCATTGCGCCACCTCGCTCGGTCGGAGGTTTGAGTTCTCCGTCGGGTATAGGTGGTGTTTGTCCTTAGCATAAGTTAGCTTAAGTTAGATTAGGTAGTTTGTAAGCGTAGGGAGCGATGATCTCAGTAGTTTGGTCCCATAGAAACTTACGACAGATTTCCAAATTATTTCCAATGCTGAGACGATTTACGGTGGAAAAAATTACACTACTGGCCATTAAAATTGCTACACCACGAAGATAACGTGCTCCAGACCCGAAATTTAATGGACAGGAAGAAGATGTTGTGATATGTAAATGATTAGCTTTTCAGAGCATTCAGACAAGGTTGGCGCCTGTGGCGACACCTACAACGCGCTCACATGAGGAAAGTTTACAACCTATTTCTCATAAACAAATAGCAACTGCCGGCGTTGCCCGGTGAAACGTTGTTCTGATGCCTCGTGTAAGGAGAAGAAATGCGTACCATCACGTTTCCGACTTTGATAAATGTCGGACTGTAGCCTATTGCCATTGCGATTTATCGTATCGCGACATTGCTGCTCGCGTTTGTCGAGATCCAATGACTGTCAGCAAAATATGGGATCGGTGGGTAGCGTTCTCGCTTCCCGCGCCCGTGTTTGATTCACGGCGGGGTCAGGGATTTTCTCTGCTCTGTGATGAGTGGGTGTTGTGTGCTGTGCTTAGGTTAGTTAGGTTTAAGTAGTTCTAAGTTCTAGGGGACTGATGACCATAGATGTTAAGTCCCATTGTGCTCAGAGCCATTTGTACCATTTTTTATGTACGTGATCCACTCAAAACAACTCTGTATCAAATAGAGTATCATAATCGAGCATGCACGGCTGACTAACAACTCTTTGGTGTGCACGAGTGTTATGTTATCTTTGCTCCCCGTTGACAGACTTCAGCCTGAAAGAAATAGCACGGATACACGTATCATGTTTTTCGTGGCCTTGACGAAAGCCATTGAATCTGTTACATCAAATATATACATAACCATTTTCGATGCTGTAATATGACATCGAATCCTATATGTAGTAGTAATGGTGGTAGTAGTAGTAGTAGTAGTAGTAGTAGTATGTTATTCTGCCTTACGGCAGGTCTTATCATGGGTTATGCCTCCTCCTACTTTTGTCTGTTCATAACCAGTCTTTTCATTTCTGAATATTTGTCTCCTTTTATATTGTCCAGCATTTGATATATGCGGAACGCCGTGCTGGATCCCAACGGCCTTGTATCACCACCAGGCAAGATAATAGGCATCTTATCCGCATGGCTGTAACGTCTCGGTCCCTGAGGCAACAGATGGGGACGTTTGCAAGACAACAACCATCTGCACGAACAGTTCGACGGCGTTTGCAGCAGTACGGACTATCCGCTCGGAGACTATGGCTGCAGTTACCCTTGACGCTGCATCAAAGACAGGAGCGCCTGCGATGGTGTCTCAACGACGAACCTGGGTGCACAAATGGCAAAACGTCATTTTTTCGGACGAATCCAGGTTCTGTTTACAGCATCATGATGGTCGCATCCATGTTTGGTGAATTGCGGTGAACGCACAGTGGAAGCGAGTATTCGTCATCGCTATGCTGGCGTATCACCCTGCGTGATAGTATTGGGTGCCTTTTGTTACACGTCTCGGTCACCTCTTATTCGCATTGACGGCACTTTCAACAGTGGAAGTTACATTTCAGATGTGTTACGCCCCGTGGCTCTACTCTTTATTCGATCCCTGCGAAACCCTACATTTCAGCAGGATAATGCACGACCGCATGTTGCAGGTCCTCTACGGGCGTTTCTGGATACAGAAAATTTTCGACTGCTGCCCTGGCCAGCACATTCTCCAGATCTGTCACTAATTGAGAACGTCTGGTCAATGGTGACCGAGCAACTGGCTCGTCACAATATGCCAGTCACTATTTTTGATGAACTGTGGCATCGTGTTGAAGCTGCATTGGCACCTGTACCTGTACATGCTATCCATGGTCTGTAAAATGTAAACATGTATCCATGCTCTGTCTGACTCAATGCCCAGGCGTATTAAGGCCGTTATTACGGCGAGAGGTGGTTGTACTGGGTACTGATTTCTCAGGATTTATGCACCCATATTGCATGAAAATGTAATCACATGTCAGGTCTAGTATAATATATTTGTCCAATGAATACCCCTTCATCATCTGCATGTTATCTTGGTGTAGCAATTTTAATGGGCAATAGTGTAGTTCCCCAGCTTTGCCCACGTTGCTCTGAATGCAAGAAAGACGTACAACAATGTTGCCATATGTAATGGATTTGGAACGGTACTTGTGCAGAACAGGGGAAACAAGTGAGAAAGGCGTAATGTTGACTTTGTTGTTAAAAGCTGCTCACACCATTTGTTCAGTACGAGTGTCGGAGGCGTCGAGGAAATGCTGCGTCCATAAAGCGACGTGATCAACAGTAGCTCCCAGCTGTTCCGGCGCAATCTCAAGAACGTGTTTATGTATACTGGCATTCAGATCAAGTACAGACCGACCGCGTCCATGGTAAGCTCTTTCTTTTAGCTACCCCCAGAGCCGAAAGCCACATGGATTCAGATCAGATAATCTTGCGGGCCATTTACCTTGAATATTTCTGGAAATAACACGTTTGCGTAAGATCACAATAAGCAGATCTGTCACTAGCTAGCGACATATGTGGTGTTACCACTTTTGCATTAAGAGAGGATTGTGTCCACAAATACGCTTTCTTCCAAAGCAGGAATCGCATACTGTTCAAATAGATCTCGATAACGTGTATGTAAATATACATCCACATGGATACCTCGCATATCACATTTAAGCCCCTGGCAGAGATTTGATTTAACCTCATACAATAATTCTCTATTCTTCTTCTTTTGAACAGTGTGCGGAAAAAACGATCATCTACATATTTCCGTGCGAGTTCTGATTTCCCTTAACTTATTATGATGATCGTTTCGCCAACGTAGGTCGGCGTATACAACATTTTTTCACTTTCGGAGGAGAAAGTTGGTGATTAAATTTCGTGAGAAGATCCCGCTGTGACGAGAAAGGCCTTTGTTTTAGTGATGGCCACCCCAAATCCTGTATCATGTCCGTGACACTCTCTCCCCTGTTTACTAATAATATAAACCGTGTTGCTCTTCTTTGAACTTCCTCGATGCACTCCGTTATCGTATCTGGTAATGACCCCACACCGCGCAGCAGTAGGGTACTCGATACAAGGACGGGCAAGCGTCCGTTCCTTTGGTAGATCTTGCATCTTCTAAGTGCTCTCACAATAAATCGAGGTCTTCGATTTGCCTTGCCCACAAGATTTTCTATCTGTTACTTCCAATTTAAGTTGTTCGTAATTCTAATTCCTAGATATATAGTTAAATGTACGGCATTTATGTTTCAATGATTTGTCGTGGAACCGAAGTTTAACGGATTTCTTTTAGTACGCATGTGGATGACCGCACACTTTTCGTAATTTAGAGTAACTACCTATTTTCGCACCATACAGATAACTTTTCAAAATCGTTTTGCATTTTTTTTTATGTTATGATGTCTTTACCAGACAATAAACGCCAGCATTAGTTGCAAACAACCTAAAACAGCTTCTCAGATTGTCTCCTAAATCTGTTATGTAGATAACGAACAGCAAAGGGCCTATAACACTGCATTGGGAAATCACATCTGTTTTACTCGATGACTTTCCATCAGTTATTATGAACTGTGACATCTCTGAGAGAAAATCACGAATCCAGCCCCATAATTAAGACGATATTCCATAAACAAGCAATCTGATTACAAGCTGCTTGTGACGCACAGTGTTAAAAGCCTTCTGAAAATCTAGAAATACGGAAACAACCTGTAATATGTTGTCAATAGCAATGAACACTTGGTATGAGTAATGCGGTACTTGTGTTCCGCAAGAACGGTGTTTTCTGAATCCAGGTTGACACTGTGTCAATAGACCATTCTCTTCGTGGTAATTCATAACGTTCTGACACAATATATGTTCCAAAACGCTGCAGCATATCGACGTTAATAATATGGGCCTGTGATTTAGTGGATAACTTCTATTGAATTTCTTCAATATTTGTGTGACCTGTGCAACTTTCCAGTCTTTGGATACCGATATCACGCCTAGCGAGCGGTTGTATATGGTTGGTAAGTGTATAACTATTGCATCGTCATACTCTGAAAAAAAGTTATCGGTATTCACTCTGGACCGGATGACCTGCTTTTACCTGTTTCACTTCACAGTGCATATATATACCGCTAAGTAACTACTGTTGGCAGCTGTTCTTGATTCGAATTCTGGATTACATTTACTTCGTCTTTCTTGGTGAAGGAGATTCGGAAAGCAGTGATTAGGAACTCTGCTTTAGCAGCTCTGTCATCAGCATTTCCATTGCTCTTTGTAACGCCGCTTCTTTTGGACGCCAAATTGAAAATATAAAATAGTACCCGAAACCAGAATCCAAGATCCAAATTTGAAGTCGCACTGGAACAGCTTCATTTGAATAGTAGCAAGTACATAGAAAAGAAATACAGTACAAACTGACTAAATGTTTTGAAAAAAGGAAAGAAAAGCAATAGAATCCATTAGTTTCAAATTAAGAAGTAGTAGAAAGCAAAGTAGTTTACTTCTAGACCATGGAATAGAATGAGTGAACTCAAAGAATACTCTCTGTGACTATTCTTTGAGGTCAGTACGTAATACAGAAGAAAAAAGTAATACATTGTTAATGTGCTGCTAGCTCTTGCCGGATCAGGTCGTATTTCAACGTATTCTCTTGTACGTAGGCGCGACGAAATTGTTTTTGGTGCATTTTTGGAAATTTTGCAATCTGCTCTGAATCATTAAACTTGAAATAGGTAGATCAGCAACCCGGAATATATCATTACGTAAAGCCAAGGGAGGAAAAGATCTGAAGTTGTCATAAATTGATTATCTTACAGGGAAGACTGAACTTTGCCGCAAAGTAATAAACTGTTGGCATTTTACCGACATATTAAGTGAACATTCGTACTGAATTGTGAGAAAGATCTGAAGCTTCGGTAAAGTATCAAATTAATTCTGGATCTTGTTACAGACTCTTTGACGGAAACGTAACTAATTCCACCCAACTTAGGGATACGTTAGGTCTACTTCCTTAATACCATAATAGGACGAGAATAATATAGAATAAACCAGCATAAAGTGGTTTACTGTGTGACATTTCTTTCAGCCCATTTAATATTGTTGTTGTTGTTATGGTTTTCATTCTCTAGACTCGTTTTATGCGGCTCTACATGCTACTCAAGCCTGTACAAACCTCTTCATCTCCCAGTACCTACTACAGCCTACATCCTTCTGAATCTGCTTAGTGTATTCATCTCTTGGTCTCCCTCTATGATTTTTACCCTCAATGCTGCCCTCCAGTACTAAATTGGTAATCCCTTGATGCCTCAGAACATCCCTCCTTCTAGTCAAGTTGTGCCACAAACTCCTCTTCTCCCCAATTCTATTCAATGCCTCCTCATTATGTGATCCACCCATCTTATCTTCAGCATTCTTCTGTAGCACCACATCTCGAAAGCTTCTATTCTCTTCTTGTCTAAACTATTTATTGTCTACGTTTCACTTCCATACATGGCTACACTCCATACAAATACTTTCAGAAACGACTTCCTGACACTTAAATGAATACCCGATGTGAACAAATTTCTCTTCTTCAGAAACGCTTTCCTCGCCATTGCCAGTCTACATTTTATATGCTCTCTACTTCATCCGTCATCAGTTATTTTGCTCCCCAAATAGCAAAATTCATTTACTACTTTAAGTGTCTCATTTCCTAATCTAATTCCCTCCGCATCAACAGACTTCATTCGACTACATTCCATTATCTTCGTTTTGCTGTCCATTCCGTTCAACTGCTCTTCCAAGTGCTTTGCAGTCTCTGACAGAATTACAATGTCATCGGCGATCCTGAAAGTTTTTATTTCTTCTCCATGGATTTTAATACCTACTCCGAAATATTCTTTCGTTTCCTTTACTGCTTGCTCAATATACAGATTGAATAAGATCAGGGAGAGGCTAAAACCGTGTCTCACTTCCTTCCCAACCACTGCTTCCCTTTCATGTCCCTCGATTCTTACAACTGCCATCTGCTTTCTGTACAATTAATATTGTGTGTTATTAAAATATTTAATTGTGTGACGACATAGATTGTAAGTTGCCAGGTAAATCTAAATATTTCCGTGAAAACCCTGACATGCTAAGCAAATCCTGTAGTATGTCACATAGCTCCGAATAATTCTTGAAATTATATTAACCAAAGTAATACGAGTAGCGAGTGAGCAAATGGAATACCACAGACTAACACAAGAATGCCTAAATGCATGTCATACCTTCCCACCGTTAGACAGACGCAGTTCCTAGGGGAGAAACGAGAACAGAAGCCGAGAGCAGAACCGTGTTAAACTAGAAGGTCCTACTATAGGGGACGGACACCCACGTTGCCAGCTAACCTCTAGGGCCACCCCCCAGCCCAAGTTAATAGCTAGATCCCTCCAGAAGAACAGTATAGATCTTACGATAACACTAAAATGGTCACACCAGCTGCAAGTTTTAGCGTGAAACTTTTTCGCGTCTCCGTTTCGTTGCAAACGTTAAAAAACATTGCCCCGCCACGAAAAGTATAACATTTTTCATTGGATAGACAGAATTTTAGTAGGCGAAGCTTAGGGTTAACATTGAGACCGTGATTGGTCAGATGGAAACACAGCCAGATAGTTTTTTTAACCAATTTCGGTAAATTGTAGTGAAGAGAAGTTAGGGAAGAGTTGCTTCCGAGACGGCGAGATGCATGGAGCTGCGCCGGCCGCCGCCCCCTGACGAACACCGACAGGGGTAATGAACGCACGCGATGCCGCATTTTTGAGCGATAAGGGTCCTCTCAGAACTGCAGAAGTCTCATCTGTTACATCCCCTTTTTACGTAATACTAGTGTCGATCGTCAATTGAAGCTCATGGTATTCACATATGCTAGTAAGTTAAAATCTGAAACGCGATGATTTTTCTGTTATACAATTATTGAGAAGCCACATCAGCCACTGTAATTTACGACAAGTTAGATAAGTAATTAAAAATAATTGAGGGTCACTGTAGACCATTTTGATAGTTTTTCTCTTTTGTAAAACTTAATTTAAACCTAGATTATAGATGTGATATGGCATAGGTCATCCTTCGATCCATTGTAGAACTTGGAAAACCATTCAGGGAATATTCGTTCAAATTTTTGTTGAACGCAGTTGGTTTTTATCATCCTGCATTAAAACATTTCCTTTTCTCAATAGTGCAATTTATAAACAATGTTCTGTGAGTAGAATAAAATTTCCAATGGTAAACGTAACTGCTTTTTTGACGTTATTTTACCAGCTAATTAAAAATTGGAAAGCCTTGAACCCCTTCCACTAAATTTAGTTAGTGTTAAGATTCTCTTACAGTGAATGCAGTGGAGCTGACGCTGAAATCATTATGTTTTTGGTTAAATCATCGCTAGTCTCACTGAACTTTTCTGAACTGTACATGTCATGTGTTGTCTGGCGTCTCCTTACCAGCAACAGGTCCCCGGTTCAAACTAGTCAATTCCCTAAAAAACACGCTCAGAGCGTCGTTGCGCGAAAGTGGTAGGTAGACACGACATAGAACAACAGACACCATTCGGAATGTTATAAGATTAATAACAAAGCGCAGAATCCATAAATATTCTTTTCCGAGTTAGACAGTTATTGTACCGACTCGATCTATTAAGCCTAAGTAAACAAAACTTTAGGGGAGAAACTATAGCCATACATAGTTTGTAGCCATAATTAGTACAAGGATAGCCACTGGTGTGCAACTACGTGCAGCTGTGCTCGTACACGTCGGGGAGCACATTATTATTTGAACTGGTCGGTATGATTGACGTGCACTCGGCGTGAAAACAGTGCAGCAGGAGAGATTTTCTTATGTAATGTTCTTTATAGGACAATATTACCGCTAGTTAGTTGGAGCAGGAATTTCATCAACGAACATTCTAATATACCTCAACAGGAACAGTTAAATATTGTACAGAGAATGCATTGGTTGTTTCTTGCCACTAGCTAACTTTACCTATGACAAGGATCTCTTTGGACTTTCTGGCAGGTTTCGAGACAAATTTTCATTGTGGAAACAATTATAAGCATTTCACACTGAAGTTTGCGCTAAATTTCGAACTTCTGTAACTGTCAGTCTTGGGGTTTGAGTTCTTTTGAATATAGTGTACTGTTTTCGTTGTTTCTGCAACTGTGCTCTGACTCGTTTTGGACACCAGTAGGGTTTAGCTCCGCCGTTTATTAATCTATTTGGTGAAAAACTTCTCAACTTCTGTCGATACTACTTCCTCGACTTCAAGCCACATCTGGGCTGCCCTCTCATTGTTAATTTGGAACGAAAGAAGGTTGTCTCTCAAGAAGGCGTCAATCGAATTTTTATCTGCTTTTTTTCTCGTTTATTTTTGGAGAATTTGGGAATTATACTATCCAGCCTCACTCCGGCAACCTGTGTTCACTAATCACCGTATACGTTTCGATGCTCGTAATTAGCTCAGGATTATTTGTTGCTTAGAGGTCAAGTGTGATTTCGCAACCGTTCACTATTCGACTGGGCACATGAGCTAGCCGCTCGAAATAATTTTCGGAAAATGCGTTTAGCACAATTTCGGATGATGTATTACGCGTGCCTTCGTATTAAAGTGTGCGTTTTCGTGAAAATAGTTTTATGAATCGGATATGTGTTTGAAATTAGGCTTAAGTTTCCTTTGAACCTTTAATCAGCTCTATCATCTGAGTTGGGAAACCCGAAAAATACCCATTTTTAATTTATTCCGGTTGCCTAGAATGACGTCTATCCATAATAACTTACAAGAACCATCTATTTCAATGTCGCTGCAGGATGAACTACTTCTAACAGTAACAAACACGCCTTCGCAAAAATTTCGACTGACCTTATCTCGGACATTAGTCAGCTTTCAGTGACTATAACGATTTGAGGATCAGGGTTTTCTATTGGCGCTTGGAGCTCTGGCACTTTCCCAATGCCGCTACGCCGATTTACAACTGTTATACCGATGGTTCCTAGATATACGTTCCGACGTGTTCGACCTGCACCCTTTGAGATTGAAGGCCTACGTTTCTCCGCGATCGTCTAATCTAAACACCCCCACCCATTTCACATCACACGTCTCTTGATACACCTGTAACAGCCTCCTGCGTGTAATAGACTCCAGACCTGTTTAGCGGAACCCGAAACCCGAGCATCCTACGACGCAAGTCCAGGTATGAGCAGCATACACTGCCACAGAACCGTCTAAGCTTCTGCTTCAGACCCTGCACTCGGCTGCCAGAGGTTCGCAATCGGTCCTGTCAATTATGCTGCAAATGGTGAGGTCTGCTTTCATCCCAAACGCAAGACTGGCAACCTTTACCACCAGATAGCCGCTCGAAGCCAGAGAGAATCTCTTCCGCTCCAAAGCGACACACATCATTGGTTCCGACGTGTACCACCACCTCTAGTCGGCTGGAACCTGTGCTCTCCATGGCATCAGAAGGACCCGTTCCACATTTGGAATGACTCCATCCGGTATGCACACGGAGTACACAGTGGTTTTCGTTCCCTTCTTGCCAACCATGTCCCTAAGGGACCCCATAACACACAACGTTGGAGCTCCCAACTATCAAAGAATTTTTAACATGTTGCAGCCCTGTCAACAACTCTGATAAATTAATATGTTAGAAATCCGCATCAGTTGCGAAATGTTACTCGTCTTTACCCAGGCTTCAGCTACAGTAATCTAGCCTTCTTCACAAGCATAAAATAAACTAAGGTAGCATCCGCCGGTAACTGACCGCTTTCGACGAAGTGAGGCCGAAGCTGTTCCTCAGCTAAGTGACGTAGCTTGACGTGGTACCACGGTAGCTTTTTACCCTTGACCGTGCCTTATTCTGGCATGTATTAGTTTATTTTATGCTTGTGAAGGAGGCTAGATTACTGTAGCTGGAACCTGGGTAAGGACGAGTAACATTTCGCAACTGAGGCTGATCCCAACTACCAATAATTGCACCCTCTGTGGTTACCCGGATCTTGCAGGCTGAAGGGTTTTCCCCTGAATCAGCATCTGGCTCAGCGACAGTGCCAGCCGCAGACAGCACCTGGAACCTGTTTGTTAGAAAAACCGGGGAGGCCTTACGTGCTGCCGCCTGGGAAGTCTTTCGCCACCTGCTGCGCCCCGAGGAGACCTCCCGCTCGACCAAAGGTGAGGCGGGGTCAACCTCAGTGCGCGCAGTAACTTGGCTGGCCGCCAGGAGAACCGTTGGTTCCCCATGGCCGATCCACAACAGAGACGCCCATCCATTGCAGCCTCTAACTGTGCAGCCGAAGTCATCGCAGCCTGTAACTGAGAGCGACGTGTCACCAACTCGGCTCTCACCCACACACAGCAATCACAGTCCTTATCCATACTAAAGACCCTGTAAAACACTACACAAACCACTGCAGACACACACTACGGAACTCTGTCGTAGACATTAACGAAAGCGCAAGAACTGCGCCTACTAAATGAGATTAACAAGCACAGATCCAGAAACTAAAATTCCAAAGCACTCTGGTGAGACTAAATGATTCGCCCCTGATTAGGCACTTGTAATAATTCACCAAATTGGTTTACTTTCCGAAACACAGCGTAAACGAGAGAACTATGTCTATTAAATATTAAATTAACACGCATAAATTCAAGAAATTAAGGTACCAAAGCACATACATGAAACTATATACACTCCTGGAAATGGAAAAAAGAACACATTGACACCGGTGTGTCAGACCCACCATACTTGCTCCGGACACTGCGAGAGGGCTGTACAAGCAATGATCACACGCACGGCATAGCGGACACACCAGGAACCGCGGTGTTGGCCGTCGAATGGCGCTAGCTGCGCAGCAGTTGTGCACCGCCGCCGTCAGTGTCAGCCAGTTTGCCGTGGCATACGGAGCTCCATCGCAGTCTTTAACACTGGTAGCATGCCGCGACAGCGTGGACGTGAACCGTATGTGCAGTTGACGGACTTTGAGCGAGGGCGTATAGTGGGCATGTGGGAGGCCAGGTGGACGTACCGCCGAATTGCTCAACACGTGGGGCGTGAGGTCTCCACAGTACATCGATGTTGTCGCCAGTGGTCAGCGGAAGGTGCACGTGCTCGTCGACCTGGGACCGGACCGCAGCGACGCACTGATGCACGCCAAGACCGTAGGATCCTACGCAGTGCCGCAGGGGACCGCACCGCCACTTCCCAGCAAATTAGGGACACTGTTGCTCCTGGGGTATCGGCGAGGACCATTCACAACCGTCTCCATGAAGCTGGGCTACGGTCCCGCACACCGTTAGGCCGTCTTCCGCTCACGCCCCAACATCGTGTTGCCCACGTCCAGTGGTGTCGCGACAGGCGTGAATGGAGGGACGAATGGAGACGTGTCGTATTCAGCGATGAGAGTCGCTTCTGCCTTGGTGCCAATGATGGTCGTATGCGTGTTTGGTGCCGTGCAAGTGAGCGCCACAATCAGGACTGCATACGACCGAGGCACACAGGGCCAACACCCGGCATCATGGTTGGGGAGCGATCTCCTACACTGGCCGTACACCTCTGGTGATCGTCGAGGGGACACTGAATAGTGCACGGTACATCCAAACCGTCATCGAACCCATCGTTCTACCATTCCTAGACCGGCAAGGGAACTTGCTGTTCCAACAGGACAATGCACGTCCGCATGTATCCTTTGCCACCCAACGTGCCCTAGAAGGTGTAAGTCAACTACCCTGGCCAGCAAGATCTCCGGATCTGTCCCCCATTGAGCATGTTTGGGACTGGATGAAGCGTCGTCTCACGCGGTCTGCACGTCCAGCACGAACGCTGGTCCAACTGAGGCGCCAGGTGGAAATGGCATGGCAAGCCGTTCCACAGGACTACATCCAGCATCTCTACGATCGTCTCCATGGGAGAATAGCAGCCTGCATTGCTGCGAAAGGTGGATATACACTGTACTAGTGCCGACATTGTGCATGCTCTGTTGCCTGTGTCTATGTGTCTGTGGTTCTGTCAGTGTGATCATGTGATGTATCTGACCCCAGGAATGTGTCAATAAAGTTTCCCCTTCCTGGGACAATGAATTCACGGTGTTCTTATTTCAATTTCCAGGAGTGTAGTTTGCTTCTGGTTAGGGACTCGTAAAATGTGATGGTACACCTGACAGGACCTCGGGGTGTATTCTCTTCAAAGAAGAAAGGACTGAAAATAAAAATAGCTTTGAATTCGCAGCACACAGTCATATACGACGAGTTCAATAGCCTTTGGTACCTAACACACAGTTTAACCTAACCTCAAATCGGCAGTTGCGTATATGCACTGCACCCTGTTGTATAAACTGCACTTCGTCACTACACAGAATATTACCAGGCCACCTCTCATCATCTTCGATCCATGCCAGAAAACGAAGAGCAAATACAAATCAATGCTGCGGATCACGAAGTTTCGGTTGCTGCATGTTGTACGGCTACCATTTTGAAACAGACCACAAAATTTCGCGTACTATTGACCATGGGATAGGCAATTCTTGTGGCACTGCCTAAGCACTAACTCTACCCAGGGCATGTGAAGCATGGTCAGTTATACCAACAACAACCTCGTCAATAACTTTCACAGGGATAGGACGCCTCCCTCTTCCACGTGCCACACCAAGCTCATTATGTTCTTCAACCCATTTAACGACATTTTACCCCTCCTTAGACCACTCAGCCGGCGAAACTCTCACAATGCACATCACTCTCCTTTATAGCCATACTGTTAACTCTTTTTTTTCTGTCATCAGTCTACTCACTGGTTTGATGCGGCCCGCCACGAATTCCTTTCCTGTCTTAACCTCTTCATCTCAGAGTAGCACTTGCAACCTACATCCTCAATTATTTGCTTGACGTATTCCAATCTCTGTCTTCCTCTACAGTTTTTGCCCTCTACAACTCCCTCAAGTACCATGGAAGTCATTCCCTCATGTCTTAGCAGATGTCCTATCATCCCGTCCCTTCTCCTTATCAGTGTTTTCCACATATTACTTTCCTCTCCGATTCTGCGTAGAATCTCCTCATTCCTTACCTTATCAGTCCACCTAATTTTCAACATTCGTCCATAGCACCACATCTCAAATGCTTCGATTCTCTTCTGTTCCGGTTTTCCCCCAGTCCATGCTTCACTACCATACAATGCTGTACTCCAGACGTTCATCCTCAGAAATTTCTTCCTCAAATTAAGGCCAGTATTTGATATTAGTAGGCTTCTCTTGGCCAGAAATGCCTTTTTGCCATAGCGGGTCTGCTTCTGATGTCCTCCTTGCTCCGTCCGTCATTGGTTATTTTACTGCCTAGGTAGCAGAATTCCTTAACTTCATTGACTTCGTGACCATCAAGCATGATGTTAAGTTTCTCGCTGTTCTCATTTCTACTACTTCTCATTACCTTCGTCTTTCTCCGATTTACTCTCAAACCATACTGTATACTCATTAGACTGTTCATTCCGTTCAGCAGATCATTTAATTCTTCTTCACTTTCACTCAGGATAGCAATGTCATCAGCGAATCGGATCATTGATATCCTTTCACCTTGTATTTTAATTCCACTCCCGGACCTTTCTTTTGTTTCCATCATTGCTTCCTCAACGTACAGATTGAAGAGTAGGAGCGAAAGGCTACAGCCTTGTCTTACTCCCTTCTTAATACGAGCACTTCGTTCTTGATCGTCCACTCTTATTATTCCCTCTTGGTTGTTGTACATATTGTATATGACCCGTCTCTCCCTATAG
Source organism: Schistocerca gregaria (assembly GCF_023897955.1). Lineage (NCBI taxonomy): Eukaryota > Metazoa > Arthropoda > Insecta > Orthoptera > Acrididae > Schistocerca > Schistocerca gregaria. Next base: position 923,876,789 of record NC_064922.1, on the reverse strand, counting down.
CTTACCCCTACTTTTTTCAGAATCTTGAACAGCTTGCACCATTTTATATTGTCCAACGCTTTTTCCAGGTCGACAAATCCTATGAACGTGTCTTGATTTTTCTTTAGCCTTGCTTCCATTATTAGCCGTAATGTCAGAATTGCCTCTCTCGTGCCTTTACTTTTCCTAAAGCCAAACTGATCGTCACCTAGCGCATTCTCAATTTTCTTTTCCATTCTTCTGTATATTATTCTGGTAAGCAGCTTCGATGCATGAGCTGTTAAGCTGATTGTGCGATAATTCTCGCACTTGTCAGCTCTTGCCGTCTTCTGAATTGTGTGGATGATGCTTTTCCGATAGTCAGATGGTATGTCGCCAGACTCATATATTCTACACACCAACGTGAATAGTCGTTTTGTTGCCACTTCCCCTAATGATTTTAGAAATTCTGATGAAATGTTATCTATCCCTTGAGCCTTGTTTAACCGTAAGTCCTCCAAAGCTCTTTTAAATTACGATTCTAGTACTGGATCCCCTATCTCTTCTAAATCGACTCCTGTTTCTTCTTCTATCACATCAGACAAATCTTCACCCTCATAGAGGCTTTCAGTGTATTCTTTCCACCTATCTGCTCTCTCCTCTGCATTTAACAGTGGAATTCACGTTGCACCCTTAATGTTTCCACCGTTGCTTTTAATGTCACCAAAGGTTGTTTTGACTTTCCTGTATGCTGAGTCTGTCCTTCCGACAATCATATCTTTTTCGATGTCTTCACATTTTTCCTGCAGCCATTTCGTCTTAGCTTCCCTGCACTTCCTATTTATTTCATTCCTCAGTGACATGTATTTCTGTATTCCTGATTTTCCCGGAACATGATTGTACTTCCTCCTTTCATCAATCAACTGAAGTATTTCTTCTGTTACCCATGGTTTCTTCGCAGCTACCTTCTTTGTACCTATGTTTTCCTTCCCAACTTCTGTGATGGCCCTTTTTACAGATGTCCATTCCTCTTCAACTGTGCTGCCTAATGCGCAATTCATTATTGTTGTATCTATAGCGTTAGAGAACTTCAAACGTATCTCGTCATTCCTTAAGACTTCCGTAACTCACATTATGGCTTATCAAATGACACTATGGATGGAATTCCAAAAAAAATGGCTCTGAGCACTATGGGACTTAACTGAGGTCATCAGTCCCATAGACTTACTACTTAAACCTAACTAACCTAAGGACATAAGACACGTCCATGCCTAAGGCAGCATTCGAACCTGCGACCGAAGCTGCAGTGCGGTTCCGGACTGAAGCGCCTAGAACCGCTTGGCCACAACGGCCTGCGATGGAATTCCGCCATAAAACAGTATACAGTGCCTGACAGGACGGGGTGTAAACAAGTGGATCTAATTTCTCCCTGCGTAAATCAGTTCTGAATATATACATTAGTACATCTACCATGTTTCACTGGCAAACGATAATTACAGCCCGTACTGCACAATCGTGAGCAGCTGCACATTAATTATAATCACCTGGTACTAGCCTTCAGACAACTTAATTCTATTTTCAAACAGATGATTATACTTAGCTTTGTGACACCACATTCCCTAAACTGATGCGGAGAGGGACGTCTTTAAATATATTAGATAGAAAAACGCGAAGAGTCAACTGAGATTAAAGTGATGGTGTTGTATGTCGTGTAGTTCTGCCATACTATTCGTGGTTGTAAAATCTTCTCCACTCCATTGACTGATTGCTACAGCAACCATTACAAGTTATCAGAAAGGAAGCAGTCTTGGTTGCCAAAGAAATATTATTTAATGACGCGTTTCACTCTTTTGGAGCATCTTCAGCTTATGTAGTATTCTGCACATAAGCATTCGTCAGGAAACATGCTAGGTAGGACGCGGACCTTAAACACACCAGCATCCGCACTCTCCGAAGTGCTGAAAGAGTAACACGCTTACAGATCTGTACAAATATGGCACCACATGTATACGCGGTGGTAATTCCCTCCTAACAGGCATGTAAACGTACGCGTGGAACTCATGTACACACTCGACCAATGTCTTTACATGACCATTCTAAGGAAACTGCTGCCGTGTATACAAGACGACGCCACATTTGTACAGATTTGTAAGCGTTGTCCTACTTCTGAGCTTCTACGTCGGATGCTGGTACGATTACGGTCCACGTCCCATCTCCCACGTTTTTTGGGGAATGCTTATTTGGATGATACTACATAATCTGATGATGCACAGAAACAGTGAAACGTGTCGTTAAATAATACAACCCAAACTGTTGGCTTTGTGAATTTGTGTGTACCAACCAAATGAAGACTGAGAACAGTGCGTAAGCGTGTCTGGTGTAAGTCGTATACGTCTTTAGTGAGTTGTTTACTTTTTATTTACTGAGCTATGAAGACATGTTTTGATTTATTAATATTTAAATCGCACACAAAATGGCTCTAAGCACTATGAGACTTAACGTATGAGGTCATCAGTCCCCTAGACTTAGAAGTACTTAACCCTAACTAACCTAAGGACATCACACACATGCATGCCCGAGCCAGGATTCGAACCTGCGACCGTAGCAGCAGCGCGGTTACGGACTGAAGCGCATAGAACCCCTCGGCCATAGCGGCTGGCAAATAGCACATAGCTTCAGCAACCTGACACCACAAAGGGACCTCGGTATGAGAGACATGGAATTGGGAATAGACTGTAGCCATGAAGGTTACCACATTACTTTGGTGAAATCGACAAGTTATGTTTCTGATTTACTGTATTGGAGCAGCATCCCTTCACAGAACTCAAGCATTCGTAACGCCGCACAAAACTGTATAACGTCGAGAAAGATAAAAAAGTAATTAAAAAAACATAATGTGGAGCTGAGCTACGCGAAACACAAGAATAGTGAATATCAGAACCTCAGAACGCAAATGGAAATAACTGAAATGAAAAAATTCGCATTTCGAAGTTTATTGAAGGAGGCTCCAGTGTAGCGGTAATACTTTCTTGTCTCATTCATTTCCCAAGGAATTTTGTGTGAAAGAAAATCCGAAACAAAAGGAATCAATGGCTCCTTATTACCTGGGATGGGCTGGTATTTCGTCTCTTTTCCATTCAGTGACCGTTGTAAATGTGATGTAACAGTACGTCCTCGCTTATACTGTCGGATTTTAGTCAATCATCTGATGTGATTACTTACAATTATGGATCAGTGCCACTCCCATCGGAGTTCGTAATTATCTCTCTCTTTTTTGATAATTCGAATCCTCGATTATCTCTTTGCCTTAATTTCTACCCTTCACCACCAAAAACTAAGTGGAGATTGTAGCGCGATATTACTCAAAGCTATTTCTCAGGTGTTGCTACCTCTTCTATGAATGCATCCTATGCATTCCTGCAAATCATCTTCCAGTTCGTTGATCCATTGAATTAATTAAAAGGATTTAGCTGTTCCATTCTTGCTATTATTTTAGATCTCTGACATTTTTCTTTGACAGCTTTCCAGTTTGTTGTGTAGGATTTTCATTTTATATGTCCATGAATTGTAATGAGTAGTGTTAAACATTACTTCGGTGGTCATTGTATGAATCTGTTACTAGTACTGAACATTTCCAGAAAAGATTGTTATATATTTATTCTTCCAGTCATGTGTATTTTTTGACGTGCCAGTTACAAAGAACCCATTAATATGTAAGGCCAACAATATATTTGATAGAAACGCGCTTGACACACTCGTTCAAGAATTAGCAGGCCATTTTTCTGCTCGTGCGTCATTTTATCGGACTGTCTCGTGGATGACATAGGTTCTGTGATTCTATTAACTGTTCTGCTGAGAGCTGAAGACGGGAAACATCAAACGATCTAAGTGGCAAAATTAACATTGGTCTGGAGAACCGAAAACCGTGTACCTGTTTTTTCATGTGAATTATCCGTATCCAAAAAAGAATCGAGAAAGTATTCTGATACCATAGAATTATGCTCCTCACCTCAGGTTTACTTGTGATGACACAAATTGAGTAATGCAGCACTTATGTTTAAAGTAGTGTAATAGTTGAACGGCGGTCAACAATTACCAGTTCCCGTATCTTTTTTCCAAAAGGATGACAAAAGTAAATTCGAGAAGAATGTCGCTTAATACTGACTTCGGTGTCTGACACAACTCCATTCCTGGGATCAAATGTCGCTAACCTTACAGTGGATGTCTCTGAGGAAGAAATAACATCGTCAACAGGTATGTGTGTTTTGTGGCTGGTAAAAATAGTTGGTCCGTCGGTGAAGTACGGCATGGTATACATCAGTCGTGGTGTTTCTTCGTTTTAATACACTGACAGATTTCCATTTTTCTGTATCGATGAGTATAAGACACTTTGACCATACAACATTTGGAGATCTTACAAGTCTGCATTGACAGCAATGGCTCAGCAGCGTCCTGAAAATCAAAGAAGTCAGTGGCATGCGTTGTAATTGCATAGAATGAGGGCGTAACTCTAGGTGACTCAACAGCTTTGACCGGTTGCACTTGGCCCTCCAGAGGGGAGATTGTTGTCACAACCACCACATGCCGTCTACTAAATAATGGTTAAAACCTTTTATGCGTGATTTATTTTGCACTTACAGCAAGTGTCGGGACGTGGAACAGAGTGCTGAGAACACAGCACTGAAAACGCGTTCAGTAAAAAAAATGACACTTACAATGTTCGACATTTCCGCTATTCAATTATCACGTGGTGAAAGGCCTGTAACGAAACGTATTCTGCCTCGTTTTCGAATTTAGGTAAAGAGAAGTAGCAGCTCCAACGTCTGCAAAACCGCCAACGGCCGGAGATAGTCGTGACGGTCACATACCTCTCCATATCGCATCCAAATTATGCAACGGGCAGAAGATGGCACGATGGTTGGGTGGTAACGGTATTCTGTAACATTGTTCTTAGTTTGCATTTGGAAATTCGTCGCGAACCTTAACAATTATCTTAGCTCAGTTAGGGCCGCAATTCATTTTGTTTGTTAAAGTAGTATACGCTTCATTCGTGGAATTCATCGACGTTGATGCACTGTAGGTGCTGCTAGAAACTTCATCTTATTAATGGGTGATGGTGGTGGTCGTTGCTACGGTAGATCTCTCTCGAATCATTCCGGCATTTGAAAACCTTACTGAAGATCTACGAGATGTGGCTGTAAAATAACAGGACAGTTGTTATAAGACATTTTATTTGAAGAACATACATATTTAGTTATTGTCACCCAGAATATATTCCCCTGCTGTATCTCTACAGCATTCCAGGGAATATTCCATTGGTAGAAACACTGACATGTACGTAAGACCTGGGCAGAATTTCTGTTTGGCGTAATGAATAGTAAGTTATGTCCACTGCAGATAAATGTACGTTTATCCAGATGAGTGGGAGAAACATTCCTCTAATGTTCGAATAAATAATGGTATCCACTTTGAGTCAGCCATACCATTAAATATATATGAGTAACCATTGAGTACGAAATGAAATGAAAAGAGCACATGAGGTCAGGTGCAAAGAAGGCCAAAGGCCGACTTCAATTTATTCATAGTTACCCACTGCACAATCCGTCTTGGCGTAATGCTCTAAAATAATTAAGAGCTGATTTTGTCTGAAGTATGGGAATGACAGTCAACAACTGCACACAAATGTCAGGTTTTGTGCGAACAAGCTACGAGGTGGTTTGCTGTTGCTAAAATCTTATATTACCAATTCATAATGCATAAAATTTGAACAGGTACTGTTAATTAAGTATAACTACACATTCAAATAAGAATCTGTAAGTGTTGTTGACAACCATGAACTTTGTTGTGGTCAAGGCTATACGCAATTGTCACTGTACATTTATGGAACTAGTATAATGTCAGATTTGAAGATAAATCGCACACGTTAAAGTAAAATAGTAGTTACAGAAAACAGATTCTTTTTATTTCAGCCCAGTTCTCCTGCTCGCCTTGCGGGAATAGCACTCCTGGAAGAAATTTCAGCGGACTTGTAAAGTAGAAAATGAAGTTCTGTTAATCGTAGATCTGTGAGAGAGGGTCGTGGGAAGTGCTTCGATATATCAGTCGACAGAGTGCTATCTCGTAAAATGCAAAGCCCGAGGATCGAGTTCCAGTCATGCACGTAATACCTGCTCAGAAAAGCAGGTAGAATTTCACTTGACGCCTTCCTGAGAGACAATCTCCACTCCTTCCAAATTGCCAATGTACCGGTAAATGTAGACCAGCTGTAGTATGGATTCAAAGAAATAGTCTGGATACCAATTGGTTTACACCAAATAAATTAACAAACAACGGGGCTGATTCACCTTGGGTACACAAAACGGGTCAGAACACAATTGCAGAAACAGCGAAGAAAATATGCCAAATTTAAACGAGCACAAAATCTCGACGACTGGCGACCTTTCGCAGAAGTTAGAAATTTAGGACAGACTTCAATGCGAGATGCTTATAGCAGTTTCCACAACGAAACTTTGTTTCGAAAACTGGCAGAAAATCCAACAAGATTCTGATCGCATGTGCAGTGTGCTATTGGAAAGACACAATCAGTATCTTCTCTGCACAATAGAGATGGAAATACTATCGCCGGCCGCGGTGGCCGAGCGGTTCTAGGCATTTCAGTCGGGAACCACGCGACTGCTACGATCGCAGGTTCGAATCCTGCCTCGGGCATGGATGTGTGTGATGTCCTTCGGTTAGTTAAGTTTGAGAATTTCAAAGTTCAAGGGGACTGATGACCTCAGATGTTAAGTCCCATAGTGCTCAGAGCGATTTTTAAAAAATACTATCAATGATTGTGCTGCTACAGCACAGTTACTAAACACAGCCCTCCGACATTCCTTTATCAAAGAAGACGAAATAAATATTCCAGAATTCGAATCAAGTACAGCTGCCAGCATGAGTAACTTCGATGTAGATATCCTCGGAGCAATGAAGCAACTTAAATTACTTAATTAAAGCAAATCTTCCGGTCCGGACTGTATACCAATTAGGTTAGTTCAGTGTATGCTGATGCAACAGCTCCACACGTAACAATCATAGAAAAATGCTCGCTCTTGCCGAAAGATTACAGAGTTGCCCAGGTTACACCAATATTCAAGAAAGGCAATAACAGTAATTCACTAAATTGTAGGCCCATACCCACTAATGTCGATACACAGTAGGATTTGGGGAAATATATTGTGTTAGAACGTTGTGAATTATCTCGAAGTGAACGGTCTATTGACACACAGTCAACACGAATTAAGCAAACATGTGACTGAATTCGTGGTTTCCTGTCAGAGAGATCACACCTAAATGTTTGATACGCTTTTAGAATATTGTATCAATACACCAAAACACAAAGACGGACCTCCTACGGAATGACAACGCGCCATCCAATACCTTGTGATTTCTTTCAAGGGCGCCACTTTCTGTTTTCTGCTGTACCTGTGTTTATTACGTTATTACAGTTTCCGCAATTTCGCCTTATGCACTGTTGTGAAGCAAAGATATAACAAAGAAACGTATGTTTTAGCGCATGGCTAATACAGACATATCATAAAATTAAAATAAAATTAAATTACGTATCCATATTCACAAAAAAGAAACTTAAGTTTGGCTTTACAACTGAATACCCAGTCCTTCAATCCAGCGCACTGCATCTGGAGTTGCTAGCAGGAAATCCTCTTCGGCATCGTGACAGGCTCGAATCCTGCATTCACTGACAATGTGGTGAACAGTCTGGTGTGGATCCCCGCAGTCACAGGCTGGATGAGACAGCTTTTTCCCTGCATCGGCCATGGCCACTACCGATTTTGTTGAGGGTATTGCAGGCCTTGCGTGGTAGGTCGGATCCACCTGGAAGCTTAGCACCTGAGAAGATGTTATGCAGGCGCACATCTGTCACTGCTACCCACAGAAGTTTCCATTCATGAAGGGGATTGAAATCCTTAGCAACCATGTCAGCAGCAGAAAAAACGTAATAGAAGAACAATAATACCGGTATGTGAAAGAATTTGTTAACATGCATTTACGTATGACTTGAGGAAGGGAGATGATAGAAGACTGGAGGCACTAGAGATGTGGATACAAAGAAGAATGGAAGAAGTGAAATGGGAAGACCGAGTAAGGAATGAAGAAGTATTAAGAAGAGTTTGAGAAGAAAAAAACACGCTGAAAGTTATCGAAATGAGAAATTGGAACTGGATTGGACATTGTTTCAGGACGTAATGTTTATTGAAGGAAGGAATATATCAAATGCTGGACAATATAAAAGGAGACAAATATTCAGAAATGAAAAGACTGGTTATTGACAGACAAAAGTAGGAGGAGGCATAACCCATGATAAGACCTGCCGTAAGGCAGAATAACATACTACTACTACTACTACTACTATCACCACTACTACTACTACATATAGGATTCGATGTCATATTACAGCATAGAAATTGGTTATGTATATATTTGATGTAACAGATTCAACGGCTGTCGTCAAGGCCACGAAAAACATGATACGTGTATCTGTGCCATTTCTTTCAGGCTGAAGTCTGTCAACGGGGAGCAAAGATAACATTACACTCGTTCACACCAAAGAGTTGTTAGTCAGCTGTGCATGATCGATTATGATACTCCATTTGATACAGAGTTGTTTTAAGTGGATCACGTACATCAAAAATGGTACAAATGGCTCTGAGCACTATGGGACTTAACATCTATGTTCATCAGTCCCCTAGAACTTAGAACTACTTAAACCTAACTAACCTAAGCACAACACACTACATCCAGTCATCACGAGGCAGAGAAAATCCCTGACCCCGCCGGGAATCGAACGCGGGCGTTGGAAGCGAGAACGCTACCGCACAACCACGAGATGCGGACACACGTACATCACATCGTAGATTTCCATACATAGAAATGTCTACTGATGACACATTAGGGAAACTGCCTAAAACAGTTTACAGATCTTTTATTTCAGGGACCACTTGTTCACTGAGTATAAAGGGTGCTACAAAAGGTACGGCCAAACTGTCAGGAAACATTCCTCACACACAAATAAAGAAAAGATGTTACGTGGACATGTGTCCGGAAACGCTTAATTTCCATGTTAGAGCTGATTTTAGTTTCGTCAGTATGTACTGTACTTCCTCGATTCACCGCCAGTTGGCCCAATTGAATGAAGGTAATGTTGACTTCGGTGCTTGTGTTGCCATGAGACTCATTGCTCTACAGTACTAGCATCAAGCACATCAGTACGTAGCATCAACAGGTTAGTGTTCATCACGATCTGGGTTTTGCAGTTAGTGCAATGTTTATAAATGCGGAGTTGGCAGATGCCCATCTGATGTATGGATTAGCACGGGGCAATAGCCGTGGCGCGGTATGTTTGTATCAAGACATTTCCAGAACGAAGGTGTCCCGACAGGAAGACGTTCGAAGCAATTGATCGGCGTCTTAGGGAGCACGGAACATTCCAGCCTATGACTTGCAACTGGGGAAGACCTAGTACAACGAGGACACCTACAATGGACGAGGCAATTCTTCGTGCAGTTGACGATAACCCTGATGTCAGCGTCAGAGAAGTTGCTGCTGTACACGGTAACGTTGACCACGTCACTGTATGGCGAGTGCTACGGGAGAACTGATTGGCCTCCACGGGTACACTTCTGCGAATGGTTCATCCATCAATGTGTCAATCCTCATTTCAGTGCAAATGTTCTCTTTACGGATGAGGCTTCATTCCAACGCGATCAAATTGTAAATTTTCACAATCAACATGTGTGGGCTGACGAGAATCCACATGCAATTGTGCAATCACGTCACCAACACAGATTTTCTGTGAACGTTTGGGCAGGCATTGTTGGTGATGTCTCCATTGGGCCCCATGTTCTTCCACCTACGCTCAATGGAGCACGTTGTCATGATTTCATACGGGATACTCTACCTGTGCTGCTAGAACATGTGCAAGTACGACACATGTGGTTCATGCACGATGGAGCTCCTGCACATTCTCAACAACAGATTCGGTGACCGATGGATTGGTAGAGGCGGACAAATTCCATGGCCTCCATGCTCTCCTGACCTCAACCCATGTCTACGCAACCCCGATACCAAATGTAGAGACTCTTCGTGCTCGTATTGTGGAGGGCTGTGATACAATACGCCATTCTCCAGGGCTGCATCAGAGCATCAGGGATTCCATGCGACGGAGGGTGGATGCTTGTATCCTCGCTAGCGGAGGACATTTTGAACATTTCCTGTAACAAAGTGTTTGAAGTCACACTGCTACGTTCTGTTGCTGTGGGTTTCCATTCCATGATTAATGTGATTTGAAGAGAAGTAATAAAATGAGCTCTAACATGGAAAGTAAGCGTTTCCGGACACATGTCCACATAACATATTTTCTTTCTTTGTGTGTGAGGAATGTTTCCTGAAAGTTTGGCCGTACCTTTTTGTAACACCCTGTATATTTACATTTCTTTTTAAGACGCTCTGTCGGCGGTTCTAGACACTTTAGTTAGGAACCGTGAAACTGCTACGGTCGCAGGTTCGAATCCTACCTCGGGCATGGATGTGTGTGATGTCCTTAGGTTAGTTAGGTTAAAGTAGTTCTAAGTTCAAGGGGACTGGTGACCTAATATGTTAAGTCCCACAGTGCTCACAGCCATTTGAACCAATTTTTGAAGACGCTCTAAATCATAATTCCTCCAGAGTGTCCATTAATTTACCGTCGTCCACTATATACAATACCTTCAAAAATTCCTGGATGCTGCCGGTGGTATGACTGTAATTAAGCTGATTTACATTTCTTGCTTGTTATTGTGCACTCTCTGGTTTAGGAACGCATGCCGTTTTAACTCCCATAGATACTCTCACATTACTACATTTGATAATTCCTGATTTTGTGAATGGTTTCATTTTTGTGGCGTGCACTAGCATTTTTTCTGTCTTCCTGTCGGTGCGGAACCGGAATCGTTTGTTAGTTTTACGAAAATCACTGGCTACTCTATCTGATGCAGCGCTATAATAAGGCGAAGCATATGTACGTTCTTAATTTTTACAAACTGCAGTAAACTGAAATCTGGTTCTCCTGGAAAGGATAGGACAATAGGTCCTCTCCGCTGCGAGCCTAGTACCTGACAGTCGCGACATTTGAAAACTAATAACACGCTAAAATTTCACAACGGTATTGACGTAATTACAAATTCCACGCTCCCGATTAACCCAAATTGTTCTGCCGTGGGCAGTCACACGCCTCGGTTTTATCGACCAGCGCAGTGCGCCACACACTCGCAGAAAGAAGTATGATGTCACTGCGCGGAAATTTACCTAAGTTACTGCAGCATCATCAAATAACGCACAAACCGATAAACGTTAACCTATAATACGGCCTGTCTGACGAATAACGCTTTTGCAATGCTAACTAGTATAATATACATGGAAACAGAAAAAAAGAGCTGAAGAAGTACCGGACGAAGTGCAATTAGAGTTCATGAGTGGAAATTTTATCAATTATGCCGGTGGAGGCAGGGGGGTGGGGAGGAGGAACTGAAAATAACTCAGCATAATTTCTCAGAGGATATAGAATAAGATACTCAAAACTTTCAGGAGCTTGGTGCTTAAGTACAGAGACAGGCGGATAATCTACAATATAACCCAAACTGAAGTGGGAGTAAAGTAAAGTCGTGTGGCACCAATGGTTGTAATACACCGAAAGGCTACTTCAGCCGCCTAATTAAATAGGTTTTCGCTATCCTCCGCGCCCGCTGGCATCCTACCTTCGCCATGTATGTTAGCGGGGTGCATGAGTGTGTCTGTTAGGTGTAGGTGACTGTAACGTGTGTCTTCGTGTTGGAGATGACGGGTGAAGGGAAAGGATGAAACCACGTGCCGGCACATCGCGACCTCTCACTTCATGGGGCACTGCGGAGGACATTGGAGCAAAGACTGGTGATCAAAGACTTTACGTTACCATCTCTACTGCACTCTGCCGTGAATACAGAGAGGAAATTGTCATCAGCGCGCGGCCCTACCCAGACGGACACCAATTCAAATACTGGCCACGTCCGTCGGTGTTTAACTTCGTCTCGGCATGGATGTTGACTGGTTGAGATAATGAGTGGCAAGTCAAGAAACACAAGTCCTTGTTGAAAAGGGTGTGAACTAGAAGTGCAAATTATGACCACTGATGTTCCAATTTATGTCGAAGAATCGAGTGAAAGGAAATTCGGAAGCGGAATTCTGACGTTCTTGGAAAAGGAAAAGTCTTCTCTATAAAAGTCAACATGGATTCCACAAACAGAGATCTAACGGAACTCAGGTCGCTCTGTTCCCCCATTATCCACAGTGCCGTAGGCAATGGCGCTCAGGTTGGTGCCTTGTTACTTGATTTGAGCAATGCTAGCATGAGTTTCTTAGAAGTAGATACCTTAGGGGTTGCGAAGCAACTCAAATCGCTTGATACGGGCAAGTCTTCAGGTCCAGATTGTATACCGATTAGGTTCCTTTCAGATTACGCTGATACAGTAGCTCCCCACTTAGCACTCATATACAACCGCTCGCTCACCGATAGATCTGTACCTACAGATTGGAAAATTGCGCAGGTCGCACCAGTGTTTAAGAAGGGTAGTAGAAGTAATCCATCTAACTACAGACCTATATCATTGACGTCGGTTTGCAGTAGGGGTTTGGAGCATATACTATTTCCAAACATTATGAATCACCTCGAATGGAACGATCTATTGACACGTAATTAGCATGGCTTCAGAAAACATCGCTCTTGTGCACCGCAGCTAGCTCTTTATTCGCACGAAGTAATGTCCGCCATCGACAGGGGATCTCAAGTTGATTCCGTATTTCTAGATTTCCGGAAAGCTTTTGACACCGTTCCTCACAAGCAACTTCTAATCAAGCTGCGGATCTATGCGGTATAGTCTCAGTTGTGCGACTGGTTCGTGATTTCCTGTCAGGAAGGTCGCAGTTCGTAGTAATAGACGGCAAATCATCGAGTAAAAGTGAAGTGATATCAGGTGTTCCCCAGGGAAGCGTCCTGGGACCTCTGCTCTTCCTGATCTACACTCCTGGAAATTGAAATAAGAACACCGTGAATTCATTGTCCCAGGAAGAGGAAACTTTATTGACACATTCCTGGGGTCAGATACATCACATGATCACACTGACAGAACCACAGGCACATAGACACAGGCAACAGAGCATGCACAATGTCGGCACCAGTGCAGTGTATATCCACCTTTCGCAGCAATGCAGGCTGCTATTCTCCCATGGAGACGATCGTAGAGATGCTGGATGTAGTCCTGTGGAACGGCTTGCCATGCCATTTCCACCTGGCGCCTCAGTTGGACCAGCGTTCGTGCTGGACGTGCAGACCGCGTGAGACGACGCTTCATCCAGTCCCAAACATGCTCAATGGGGGACAGATCCGGAGATCTTGCTGGCCAGGGTAGTTGACTTACACCTTCTAGAGCACGTTGGGTGGCACGGGATACATGCGGACGTGCATTGTCCTGTCGGAACAGCAAGTTCCCTTGCCGGTCTAGGAATGGTAGAACGATGGGTTCGATGACGGTTTGGATGTACCGTGCACTATTCAGTGTCTCCTTGACTATCACCAGAGGTGTACGGCCAGTGTAGGAGATTGCTCCCCACACCATGATGCCGGGTGTTGGCCCTGTGTGCCTCGGTCGTATGTAGTCGTGATTGTGGCGCTCACCTGCACGGCGCCAAACGCACATACGACCACCATTGGCACCAAGGCAGAAGCGATTCTCATCGCTGAAGACGACACGTCTCCATTCGTCCCTCCATTCACGCCTGTCGCGACACCTCTGGAGGCGGGCTGCACGATGTTGGTGCGTGAGCGGAAGACGGCCTAACGGTGTGCGGGACCGTAGCCCAGCTTCATGGAGGTCCTCGCCGATACCCCAGGAGCAACAGTGTCCCTAATTTGTTGGGAAGTGGCGGTGCGGTCCCCTACGGCACTGCGTAGGATCCTACGGTCTTGGCGTAGATCCGTGCGTCGGTGCGGTCCGGTCCCAGGTCGACGGGCACGTGCACCTTCCGCCGACCACTGGCGACAACATCGATGTACTGTGGAGACCTCACGCCCCACGTGTTGAGCAATTCGGCGGTACGTCCACCCGGCCTCCCGCATGCCCACTATACGCCCTCGCTCAAAGTCCGTCAACTGCACATACGGTTCACGTCCACGCTGTCGCGGCATGCTACCAGTGTTAAAGACTGCGATGGAGCTTCGTATGGCACGGGAAACTGGCTGACACTGACGGCGGCGGTGCACAAATGCTGCGCAGTGCTGTGCCGTGCGTGTGATCATTGCTTGTACAGGCCTCTCGCAGTGTCCGGACCAAGTATGGTGGGTCTGACACACCGGTGTCAATGTGTTCTTTTTTCCGTTTCCAGGAGTGTATATAAATGACCTGGCTGACAATCTGAGCAGTTCTCTTAGGTTGTTCGGAGATGATTCTGTAATTTACCGTCTAGTAAGGTCATCCGAAGACCAGTATCAGTTGCAAAGCGATTTAGAAAAGATTGCTGTATGGTGTGTCAGGTGGCAGTTGACGCTACATAACGAAAAGTGTGAGATGATCCACATGAGTTCCAAAAGAAATCCGTTGGAATTCGATTACTCGATAAATAGTACAATTCTCAATGCTGTCAAGTCAACTAAGTACGTGGGTCTTAAAATTACGAACAACTTCAGTTGGAAGGACCACATAGATGCCGGCCGCGGTGGCCTCACGGTTCTAGGCGCGCAGTCCGGAACCGTGCGACTGCTACGGTCGCAGGTTCGAATCCTGCCTCGGGCATGGATGTGTGTGATGTCCTTAGGTTAGTAGTTCTAGGGGACTAATGACCACAGCAGTCGAGTCCCATAGTGCTCAGAGCCATTTGAACCATTTGAACCATTTGAGCCACATAGATAATATTGTGGGGAAGGCGAGCCAAAAGTTGCGCTTCAGTGGCAGGACAGTTAGAAGATGCAACAAGTTCACTAAAGAGACAGCTTACGATACACTCGTTCATCCTCTGTTACAATATTGCTGCGCGGTGTCGGATCCTTGCCCGCATCTCGTGGTCGTGCGGTAGCGTTCTTGCTTCCCACGCCCGGGTTCCCGGGTTCGATTCCCGGCGGGGTCAGGGATTTTCTCTGCCTCGTGATGGCTGGGTTTGTGTGACGTCCTTTGGTTAGTTAGGTTTAAGTAGTTCTACGTTCTAGGGGACTGATGACCACAGTAGTTAAGTCCCATAGTGCTCAGAGCCATTTGAACCATTTTTTGTGGGATCCTTATCATGTGGGATTGACGGAGGACATCGAAAGGGTGCAAAAAAGGGCAGCTCGTTTTGTATTGTCACGTAATAGGGGAGAGAGTGTGGCATATATGATACGCGAGTTGGGATGGAAGTCATTACAGCAAAGACGTTTTTCGTCGCGGCGAGACCTTTTTACGAAATTTCAGTCACCAACTTTCTCCTCCGAATGCGAAAATATTTAGTTGAGCCCAACCTACATAGGTAGGAATGATCATCAAAATAAAATAAGGGAAATCAGAGCTCGAACAGAAAGGTTTAGGTGTTCGTTTTTCCCGCTCGCTGTTCGGGAGTGGAATAGTAGAGAGATAGTATGATTGTGGTTCGATGAACCCCCTGCCAAGCACTTAAATGTGAATTGCAGAGTAGTCATGTAGTTGTAGATGTAGATGCTTTTGACACCGTTCCGCACTGCCGTTTAGGAAAAGATACAAGCTTATCGTCTACCACAGCAGGTTTGAGACTGGATTCAGGACTTCCTTACTGACAGAACCGAACACTTCGCTCTCAACGGAACAAAATCGGACGAATGTAATTTCCGGTGAACCACAAGAAAGTGTTACAGGACCGTTAATGTTTACCATAAATATAAATGATTTAGAAGAAAGTGTTGGATGCTTTCTAAGGCTGTTCGCAGATGATGTGGTTGTCTATAACAAAGCAGCAACGCCAGAAGACAGTAACGATTTGCACAATGACCTTCAGAGAATTGATGAGTGGTGGAGGCTCCGGCAGGTGACCCTGAACGTAAATAAATGTAATATATAGTGCATACATAGGAAAAGAATAACATTTTCACTCTGCAGCGGAGTGTGGGCTGTTATGAAACTTTTCTGGCCGATTGAAACCATTATCCATGTTTATTAAATTATTGGTTAATCTAATGTCTATGACTAGAACAGAATCTTGAAACTAAGAGGTAGATGTCAAAATCTTCACATCACTTTTGCTCATCGAATGACCCGTACGTGTACAATGTTCTACCACGGCTTACTTGTCTGGCTGTAGTAAGTGCCCCTATTGCTGTGTTCGACTCACCTCTCAGGACGGTGCGTGTTATCTGACCCATATATGGCGTACCAGAATTCCCGTAATGAATGTCATACGGACCTGCGTTACGAAACAATAAGTCATCCTCCACAGAACCGGGTGAAGCTGCGCTCCTCGTAGGAGGCCGGAGAATCATCATAAGATGGTGTTTCTCGACAATACGGCTTATCTTTGAGGAAAGAGCACCCATATAAGGCAAAAATGCTCCTGATGTGAAGGTATTTTCTTCTTACATACCATGTATTTGCATTCTAGGACTGAATGCTCTTTGAATTTGTTGCGGGGAACATCGTTTTAAAGATGTTTCTTGAGTTGTGAGAGCTCTTCTTGCCAACTATTATCGGATACACAGTGCACCTTTGCACCAAGGTCTTAAGGACAACTGCGGTTTGTGAAGGGTGATTGCAGCAGCTGGCTTAGGATACACAGCATGTTCCAATACGCCATCAACTTTACGACAGACGAAAACATTCAAAAAAGGAAAGCATATCTATTTTTCTATTTTCGTAGTACAAATCCGCCGTCCACGTACTCCCAGAAGGCCGTTGGTTTAAAACTTTCAGAGTCCAGTGCCCTGTCCTCGAAGTCTTCCATAAATAAATTAGCTACCAGAGAGGAGAGATGGCTTGACAGCTACAGTAACATAAGTTCATTATAGAAAAATGTTTTTGTTGTCTACCTCCTATCTTAAGTGGAACGAATAGTTTCGGAACACCCTGTACAACTGGTTTTGGAAACATACAGAAATTTACGTGCCATAAAAACCTGTTACTGAAGAATTAACTATATCTTCAATTATCACAATTATACGGGAACTGTTTGTGTGGATCTCAAAATATTTGCAAATTCGTCATATCTCACAATGACAAAACTGTAGAAAATGATGGAAGCTGCTTATAGTGCTTTGTAGCACTCACTCTTCGGTTACTACACCGAAGTGCCTACCAAGAAACTACCTGTATTCATAGATACACGATCCGCATGGGGCAACTCTCTCCCATATTAAATAGAAAAAGAAAAGAATGACCAATCTTTAGAAAGTGGTATCAGATAAGATGGTTTCAGGTAAGGAACGTATCAGAAGTAGACGGGCACAGATTTCTTCAATAAGTGGGGTGTATCGATGTCTGATATTCAAACAAAATTTACGAAGAACTTATGAAGCGGGAGTATACCTACACTAGTGGTCTCTTGTATTGTATCACAGTTTCATTACGTTTTTTCCATGTTTTTATGGTGTTATCCAGGCTAAAAGATTTATTTATTAGTTTAGGAAGATAGACACATCAGATGATGTTATAGATCTGACACCGTTGTACAATAAACGACAAAACTTTACAAAGACTGTTTTGAATTCCATAAAGTTCCTGAAACAGAGCACTGAATGGCAGTGGAATGAGTAAATAGTATAACATGTGTACACTGAAGCACCAAAGAAACTGGTATAGGCATTCATATTCAAATACATAGATACGTAAAGAGGTAGGATACGGTGCAGCGGTCGGAAACGCCCGTATAAGACAACAAGTGTCTAGTTCAGTTGTTAGATCAGTTACTGCTGCCACAACGCCATGTTATCTAGATTTCAGTGAGTTTGAACGTGGTGTTACAGTCGTCGCACAGTGAATGTGACACAGCATCTCCGAGGTAGCGATGAAGCGGGGATTTTCCCGTTCGATCATTCCACGAGTGTACCATGAATCTCAGGACTCTGGTAAAACATCAAATCTTCGACATTGTTGCGCCCGGAAAAATATTCTGCAAGAACAGGACCAGTGACAATTGAAGAGAATCGTTCAACGTGACAGAAGTGCCACCTCCCGCAAATTGCTGCAGATTCCAATACTAGGCCATCAACGTGTGTCAGCGTGCGAACCATTCAACGATGTGGGCTTTCGGAGCCGAAGGGCCACTCGTGTACCCTGGATGGCTTCACGACACGAGGACTTACGCCTCGCTTGGTCCCGTTCACACAAACATAGGACTATTTATGAACAGAAACATATTGTATCGAACGGATGGACGTGTGCCGGGTATGGTGACAACTTTATGAATCCATGGACCCTGAATGTCAGTATGGGACTGTTAAAGCTAGTGGCGGCTCTTTAATGATGTGGGGCGTGTGCAGTTATGAGACCTCTGATACGTCTAGATACGACTATGATAGGTGACACGTACTTAACCATTCTGTCTGGTCACCTGCACCCGGTTCTATCCGTTGTGCATTCCGACGGACTTTTGCAATTCCAGCAGGAAAATGCGACACCCCACACGTCCAGAATTGCTGCAGAGTGACTCTAGGAATACTTTTATGAGTTTAAACACTTCTTCTGGCCACCGGACTCCCCAAACTTGGCCATTATTGAGCATATCTGGGATGCCTTGCAAAGTGCTGTTCAGAAATCTCCACCCACGCGTTCTCTTTTCGATTTACGGATATACCTGCAGGATTCACGGTGTCAATTCCCTTTAGCACTTCAGACATTAGCAGTCCAAGCCACGTCTTGTTGCATCACTTATGCGTGCCCTCGGGGGCCCTACACCATGTTAGGCAGGTGTACCAGTTTCTTTGTCTCTTCAGTGTATTATGTGGTGCAACTTGCTTACATTGGGCTTTCTGGCACACTTTTTGCCGCATCTTGTGAGGAAGTCTTATCTCCTATAGCATCATCACTCGCGGTAAGGGAACCACACCCTAGCCACGTAAAATAGTCCTATATCGTAACACCTACTCCGTAATTTACGGTTGGCGCTACACACGATGGCAAGTAACGTTCTCCGGATATTATCCAAACACAAACCCTCCAGCGGACTGCCACACCGTATAGCGTGATTCATCACTCCAGATCACTCGTTTCCAGTCATCCAGTATGTAGTATCCAGTGGCGTCAGTACCTACACAATCTCAAACGATGCTTATGATTGGCTACAGATTAGCTGTTCGACCACTGAAACCCATGCTTCGAACTCAGAGCGCTCAGTTACTGTGTTTACTGGACTGCTGGCAGCCCCTTGGAACTCACGAATGATTCCCTCCGCAGATTTTGTTCCGGCTATTACAAGCACCCTGTGCAGTGCTGGACGTTGCCTGTACGCCAGTACGTAAGGTTTGCTAGATTTTGGTTTTGAAGTGGTTGTCCTTTCGCGTCTACGCTACACAGTCATATCACCGATATCTTTCTGAAGGCTTGACTTTGCATTGCTACATTAATTAGGAAATATGTTCAATGTCAGTACACTCTCTGACCGCCCATTCTGCAATTACTGCTTCTGTACTGAAAACTTAATACTGCCTGCCTCCTTTTAACGCTGGCGGTTCAACTCCTCATGATATTTAGTGGTCAGTTCCTCATTACATAGGAGTGTCCGGATATTTTTCAATAGGCACTGCAGTAGATACGCAGCATAGTGTCAAGATGCGAGTAACTGGCTGAACTAACGCATTACATTCCTTGCACTGGCTATATTAATTTAAGGACTTGTAACCTCCCCCTCACTTATCGACCTAAATGACACTGCCAAATTAAACCGCGTGCACCTAATGGAAATTTGGGAAAAGCAATCGTCACCGAAGTTAATTTGTCGGTAAAGAGGGAGGAAGGGGTTACATCTAAATGTAAGGAAAAATTCAAATGAAATTGGTGAAAATTAATTTTGAGAAAACGTTAAAATTAATAAAGAACGTAAATGTGCGGTCGTCACGTTAACAGATAATTGGCGTTAATTAGGTATTTGAGATTTGGGGAAAATTACGGTCGCCAGTCCTATGGACAACTACTATAATAACTGAAAAAGGAAGGTTAATACACATATAATTAGCACTAAAAGCGTGGCAACTGACGGTTGACACGTGTTGTGTGAGAACTGAAAGTTTGTCAGAAGTAATAAATTTCGCTACACTCTGACTTAATTTAGCAAAATAATTAATGAAACAGGGAAATTTAAAGTTAATTTGCGGACTGAAATTAATAGTGAACTTTGTTTCTGAAGCATTGCGAAATTCAATAAAATAAGGTTAGTCTATCATTTCAAAAGCTACTTGAATGTACACAATTTAGAAATAAGAGATTTAAATTTGAGCTTGAATTAAATGATTCTGGACAATTAACAATAGTAACATTTAGTACGTACCAAGTTGAGCTGCAGTCACAGGTAAGATGAAATATGCTAACAAAACTGGCACTCTTAATTTGTGCTTGTGTAATCTAAATATTGTAGCAAAGCTATGAATACCTTAACTGAAATTTGAAATTAAAGCAGTGAAATGGAATGATATTACTTTAATGCTGGCGTCTGAATTTCAACGACACTCTGGTTCATTTCGGAAAAGGAAGAGACCCTGCTTGGTAATGCAAATGGGACAATGAGCAACAAAGGTTCATGCAAAGATGCTGTAATTTTGCGAGGCAAATGGAACAATTTTAAAAGCTGAGGTGTGCCATACAGTTCTAAGACTTTACGTGCTTTCAGTCTTCCTTGTTGGTTGATTGAAGTTTTGAAGTCGTCTGTCGAGGAGTTGGCGACAGTCACACATTGTCGGCCGTCGCTGTTGCAGAAGGTGGATGTTGGCGCGCCTCCTTCTCGACACGGTCACCAGGCGAAACGGGCTCTCGATGTGGTCCAGCTAATGCTTCCCGTCCACGACACCGTGTCAGAAACTATCATAGCGTGTCGAGCGCAATTCCATGCTGCCAAACCCCAAAAGCGCGGCAACTCGCGGGAGCGTCACACCTGCTCAACCGCACTTCTCCAGCCAGACTCTATCTGTTCGCGCTCCATGCGGCAGAGTTCACACTTCCAAAGATCCTAAACACTTTGCTTCTCCACACGACGTATCGATGTAATCGTTCGATAGCGGAGTTTTTGATAGGCAAGACCCAGCGTAAAAATACAAACAACATTTGCAAAACAAACCAATTATACATCGCCATAAATGCGTATATATATATATATATATATATAATATTCATGGTGGTGTCTGTTTGTTATATATCGTGTCTCCCTACCACTTTCGCGCAACTACGCTCTGAGTGTGTTTTTTAGGGAATTAACTAGTTTGAACCTGGGACCTGTTGCTGGTAAGGAGACGCTAGACCACACATGACATGTAGAATTCAGAAGAGTTCAGTGAGACTAGCGATGATATAAACAAATACTTAATGATCTCAGCGTCAGCTCCACTGCACTCCCTGTAAAAGAATCTTAATACTAACTAAATTTAGTGGAAGGGGTTCAAGGCTTCCCTATTTTTAGTTAGCTGGTAAAATAACGTCGAAAAAGCAGTTAAGTTTACCATTGGAAATTTTATTCTACTCACAAAACATTGTTTATAAATTGCACTATTGATAAAAGGAAATGGTTTAATACAGGATGGTAAAAACCAACTGTGTTCAACAAAAATGTGAACGAATATTCCATGAATGGGTTTCCAAGTTCTACAATCGATCGAAGGATGACCTATGCCATATCACATCTATAATCTAGGTTTAAATTAAGTTTCACAAAAGAGACAACTATCAACATGGTCTACAGTCACCCTCAATTATCCTTAATTACTTATCTAATTTGTCGTAAATTACAGTGAATGATGTGGCTTCTCAATAACTATATAAAAGAAAAATCATCGCGTTTCAGATCTGTTCTTCAAGTGGCAAATGTGAACATCATGAGTTTTAATTAACGATCGACACTAGTATTAAGCAAAAAGGGGTGTAGCAGATGAGTCTTCTGCACTTCTGAGTGAAGCCTTATGCGCTCAAAAATGCGGCATCGCGTGCGTTCATTACCTAGGCAGCGTCAGGGTGACAGCGGCCGGCGCACCAGCCATCCAGCTCGCCGTCTCGGAACTCACTCTCACCTAACTTCTCCTTACTGCAATTTACCGAAAATGGTTTAAAAAAACTATCTGGCTGTGTTTTCATCTGACCAATCAGGGTCTCAATGTTAACCTTAAGCTCCGCCTACAAAAATTCTGTCTATCCAATGAGAAACATTATACTTTTCGTGGTGGGACAATATTTTAAAGTTTGGAACGTAACAGAGACGCTAAAAAGTCTAACGCTAAAACCTGCAGCTGGTGTGGTCCTTTTAGCGTTATCGTAAGATCTATACTGTTCTTCTGGAGGGCTCTATCTTTTAACATGGGCTGGGGGGTGGTCCTTGACGTACCTGAGACGCGAAAAAGTCTCACGCTAAAACTTGCGGGTGGTAGTGGCTCTTTTCGTGTTATCGTAAGATCTATACTGTTTTTCTGGAGGCTCTAGCTTTTAACATGGGTTGGGGGGTGGTCCTTGATGTACCTGAGACGCGAAAAAGTCTCACGCTAAAACGTGCAGGTGGTAGTCGTACAGGTAGGCTGGCGGCGTGGGTGTCCAGACCGTCCCTTATCGTAGGGCCTTCTAGCTTAACACGGTTGTGCTGTCGGCTTCTGTCCTCGTTTCTTCCCTCGGAACTGCGTCCGCCTCACGGTGGGAATGTACGACATGCATTTAGGCATTCTTGTGTTAGTCTGTGGCATTCCATTTGCTCACTCGTTACTTGTATTACTTTGGTTAATTTAATGTCACGATTTATTCGGAGCTATGTGACATACTAGTAGATTTGCTTATTATGTCATGGTTTTCATGGAAGGTGTTGGATTTGCCTGACACCTTAAAATATATATATATATATATATATATATATATATATATATATATATATATATATATATATATATATATAAACAGCAAAACATTTACAAAATATAAATAGACATAAATGTCATATCTTCAGGTGACAAAATAAGGAAACAAAATTATAGTACAATAGATGGAAATGGGAGGATATGCATTTCCGGCGTTACAGACTAAGAAATTCCATTATGTGATCACGAGGCTCGCACTGTATCTGTTGTGCTGTCGAATATGAGAACGATGAAGTAACAGAGAGTCTAGTGACCGCCAACTTCAGCCACCAGAAAGTAGACCTCGTGGATGTCAAAGAGGTGAAACATATGTTTCTGCACTGAGATATGGACAGGAAGCTGTGCGTCTTTCATATACTACGAGCGAAGTTGGCAGAAATAGGGGACGACAGATACCAGCAGAGAGATGCAACACCTGCCGGAGTCCATCTTGAACAGATTTATCTTGGACCAGCGGCCACCAGTCTATGTAAAAAATGTGGGTCGCTATTACTGACTGAGCAGTTAATCTTGTCAGTATTCAGGAAATTACCATTAAATCATTCCAGCCCTGATCTTTCAGGCTTTACCGTCATGAGTGATTAATGGTATTTAGCCAACTTTTTAATTCGAATTTTATACACAATATTTCTACGACCGACACATTTGTCTTCTTCAGGCGCTGCGAGCTGTGTTTTGGTGTATACTTGCTGTGTGGCTTCCAAATAACCTGTGAAGCATTGTTGATGTCGCTTCGGTATTTACAGCAGAGTTCGACTCCCCGGTAACTGCTGTGCCTCAAATGTAATCATAAGTTACGTCCTATATCCGGATACAAACGCTAACATTGTGTGAAAGTGTAATTAATGTGTATATGGAAATAAATATATCGGAAAATCTAATAAATCCACAAGAAAATTTCAATTTAGATTACGATTGGGTTTCAGCACTCAATTTATTAACCTCCCGCCGGCCATCTTATTTATATGGGTGCCGTGCTTATTAACATTAGTAGTTCCTTCTGTAGAAAATCTCTTAATGTAATTGTTTGGCGAAAGAACCTAATGTCGCATCACTGCGGTTGAACCGATTATTATTTGAATTCAAGTCATTCACCGTACAACTTCAGTTTCTTTGCTCTTATTCATCTGTAATGAGTATCAGAATCACGTTTCAGCTTGAATGAAACAAGGTTATTCATTTATGCCTAAGTTTTGTACTAGACACAGAACATTATCAGAAAAACTCCTCTATAAGTAATTTACTAGTTGGAGCTCACAGTCATAAAAAGCTTTTTAAAGACAACACAGTGGTTTTCAACTGTTAAAACAATTTATTCAATATCCCTCTATTGCATTTTAACTATTTCCAAGTCAGTACAGAGAAAATGTTGTGCTTCATCACACGCCAGTATTAAAAAAATATTTAAAAACTTTATACAAGCAGATGAAAATTTGTTTCCTAAAATTTTAATTGTACCGAAACATTGAATTTTCCCTGTATACCAAATGGAAATTGCTAGAGGGACGATACTGCAATAGTGGGCTCTCTACATACATTATATTAACAGAGAAAGGCGTCGATAATATCTCGCAAAAAGCATTACATTTGTTCTTCCTTGTGTTTTTCTTTAGGCTGAAAGAAGTTTGAAGGAAGTTCTTTTATGTACGTCTCAGTATAATGAATTTTTGTCCTTATTTATTGCTCTGTTATTTAGTCGTAAGTTCATAGAAAGGAAATAGAAACCAAAATTTGCGATACGCGGTCTGTACAACATCTGACGGAATCAGGCACAAAGAGTGCACAATGTGGGATAATCGATCTGGATACTTACGTTGATCTCCGGACTGTCACTGATTATACACGCAAACTGTTCTATATTCGCCTCGTAAACATACCTTATATTACCTAGTGATTGTTTCCAATTCTGCAAATATGGTAGCGTAACACATGATGATCACAAAACGTGCTGGTATTTACGTGTCTACGGATTATTGTTTGATCTTCCTTCTCAACATATTTACATCAACATCAGTTATTCCACATTTTTGATTTTTTTTTGTTTTCTGGTAGAAACAACTGACCGTGACAAGCTCTCAAACTGCAACAGATTAGAACTGACCAGGCAATCAAACATAATCGATTCTTATAAAAAAAAAACGAACTTCCATGAATGAAACAGCTTCAAACTTCCAATTACTTTAATGTATGAAATATGAGATGTTAAGCGTATAAACGACAAAAAGTTTAGAAATGCTTTAAAATTATGTTTAAAGATTGTTGGAAGTTGTTAACTGCTCTCTTTATGAAACACTGGATGGGTCTATTCTGGGCAATTTTCCCTTCGTTTTAAGCAACAGCTAGTTTCCGAGGCATCTCAGACTTATGTCTCCTGATCTACATGTTGTACGATGTTACAATTTTGCAGCTACATTCAAAGGTATATGTAGATACTGCCTGAACAAAGTAAGTAGAAAAAAAAATACTACGTTAAAGTAGAACCTTTATTGCATGAACAACGAAAATGTATCAAGCAATAAACCTTTTCCCTTCCAGCATTTAGGGCAGGGCAGAGGGGTATTCAGCGAAAAAGGGTTTCGTAATTTTTTGAAATTCTTGCAAAGTTTATTTACAATCGCTAAGTGTTTTCATTCTTAATTACTCTGGGAATGTAATGTGTTAAGGCTTTAACATAAGACTGTATCTCTGAATGAGTAGAAAACGACAGCATTTTAATTTTTAAATACGATTAATAATTATACAAACTATCGAAAATCAAACTTAGGATGCCGCTGAAAACCGTTAGGTCTGCAACCTGCAACTAGTGCGGCACAACTCGAATCCAAGTTCACGATTTCTCTCTTCAGCATTGTGTAATCCAATAAAGGGGACGGACAGTACATACATTAACACAAAATAGAATATGGAGCTATACAGATGTCCTCCACCATTTACGGTATCATGATGCTTCAAATGATATGTACTGAAAGAAAAAGTATCTTGCTGTATTTTTATAAAGACTTTCTACATTGCTCAAACATTAAACAATAAGTTTCGACAGACTTTGCTGTAATCTTCAGGTCTAAAAAAAATCGTTTTGTTATGAAAAGTGTTCATTTTACGTTGTATCTCACGCCAAGTTGTCATGTGGATAAAAATCAGCACATTTTAAAAGGTTGGTCATGATGTGCTGATTTCTATCCACATGACAATTTGGCCTGAGGTTCAACGTAAAATGAACACTTTTCATAACAAAGACATATTTGAAGACCTGAACATAACAGCTAAGTCTGTCGAAACCAGGTGTCGTAACATGGGATGTAGGCAATAGAAAAAGAGAATATGCCTCTAAGCACTATGGGACTTAACATCTGAGGTCATCAGTCCCCTAGACTTAGAACTACTTAAACCTAACTACCCTAAGGACAGCACACACACCCATGCCCGAGGCAGGATTTGAACCTGCTACCCTAGCAGCAGCGCGGTTTCGGACTGAAGCGTCTAGAACCGCTCGGTCACAGCGGCTGGCTGAATGTTTATAGCAAGTAAACAGATCGTCCCTTCGGTCTTCTAATAATGAGAAAAGGTTGCTACGTTATTCATGTTTACTTAAAAGTTACATTTTTCACAATGATACATCCTGGCAGATAAAAGTATACCACAGATCTGGACTCGAACTCGGAACCTTTAGCGGGCAATTTTTCTATCGACTGTACTATCCAGATACTCGCACATCCCACTGCAGACTGAAGTTTATTCTGGAAATTTTCACAATGTTTATTTGCATGCAGATCTGTCAGTTGACGGTCATTTATCGAAATTAGCCATAAAATAAAAATTGTTATCTGAAGCTCGATCACTTCGAATAACTAATGAACGACCTTCTGAAAAGCACCAAGTAGGGTTTATAATTAGATGCTATCATTTACCATAAAGTCGTTTATTAACAGTAATGAGAGCGGCTCCAATGCAATTCCCTAGGTTTTGGTTGAGACGCCCTCCTAAACCCACAGGACAGTACAGGTAGTAGGAATTGTGGAAGCGCGCCAGAATGAGTGGCTGTCAGCTACACTCCAAAGATAACACTTTATTTAGTTGCCCAAACATTACAGTGCAACTTCTAAGCTTGACTGTCGACAAAAAAATGTCTTTAATTCCAAAACGGCTGAAGGCCAATAGATTTAATACAGCATAACTACAATAACCTTTCAATAGGCAGAAGGTCCAAGCTGTATGACCAATAAGAAACCTTACTTCAAAACGGCTGAAGGCCTAAATCCTTTAACCTTAAATAGTATTTAAGCCCAAGTGATGTAAGACTTGATAAGTAAGAATCCAAAATTTTAAAGTAGCTGAAGGTCCATTATTTTAAGAACAACACAACTACAATAAACTTTCAACAGGCAGAAGGCCCACAGCTTTATCTTCAGACAACGTAAGACTTGCAACAGAACAAAAAGACAGTCAGGGACCCACCGACAAGACGACTTGCTAACCACCGTCCAGTATACGAGAATTCCAAAGCCAAAACGTTACAGACATAGCTGCCCACGACCAAAAATACATTAAGCGGTCAAAAACTACACATTACGTTGGGCAGCGGCAACAGGTGCGCCAGCCGGTGTGGCTATGCGGTTCTAGGCGCTACAGTCTGGAACTGCGCGGCCGATACGGTCGCAGGTTCGAATCCTGCCTCGGGCATGGATGTGTGTGATGTCCTTAGGTTAGTTTGGTTTAAGTAGTTCTAAGTTCTAGGGGAGTAATGACGTAATATGCTGAATCCCATAGTGCTCAGAGGCAAATTGACAACAGGTGAGGAAAGGACAGTGGCTGAATGTACGTCAGTGACCACGGAAGGCAACCGGAACACTAAAGGCCACAAGGCAGAAAATTTCGCTGGTGCACTTGAATTTCAAACCGACAAATATAGTTAATCCCACCACTTAGCGGCTAAATATTCACCAACTAGAACACTCGCTGTTGCTCCCAGGAATACCGCTAACAGTGAAACACCAACCAAGTGAACAACGTGAACAGACGTGGCTTCGGTAATTAAATCACCGCTCAACTTTCATGTCCTGGGTCGGTGATCCACGAACCTCGTAGCAGTCGGAACAGCCCCCACACGCTCTGACACTGCGTAGAGGCTGCCAGCGGACGCAGCTGATGGCGCCGCGCCAAGACTTGCTTGCTGATGCTCCAACCTACCGACTGGCTGCACACCGCCAAGCCGGAACTATAAGCACCGGACCAAAGATGGTATACGGTGCAAATATTGATACATACCGCTGTTGCCACATTTAGAAAGAGAAAGAACCATGGCATAGCCGCAATAGCCAAGGGAAACCAAATGCAGGGTAACTGCAAAGTTTTAAAGCAACGCATAAGCCGGTACAGCACGGCTCAATTGTGAAAAGTTATACTAGTGAAATCTTTTGACCGTTAGAGTGGTTAGATTAAATTTATATGATGTTTAAATATTTTCAAGACAGAATTTCTGTGTCTGCTGCCACCCTGAAGTCATTTGTTGTGTTTTGATTATAAATGTATGGCTGTGTCACTATTAAATTACAAGCCTCTGTTCAACATGCGTCTGTATGGATACTCATTTCTCCCGATCATAGTTTTTGTCTTTGGTAACATCAGATACTACTGGCAATTTGAGTAAAGTACAGTCAGCTAATAACGCTGATATCCAGAATGTTTCAAATGTTTTGCAGAAAACATATAGCAGTTGTAGATGACAGCATGAGAAACAATTTTTGTTACAGACAGAGTGACAGTTCACGCTTCTCTTCGGTGCTAGACACCATTTACTAAGGATTATGGCCTTGGGAGATGACAGGGCGTCGGCTTTCTGTGCCGTATGTATGTAGTGTGCGTCGTGTATAATACACTCATCTGTTTTGTGTAATGGACCTACGTCCAGCAAAATTAAATTTTCTGATTCATCTCTGAAATATATTTATGTGCTTAGAGACACTAATTCTCTAGACTTTCTTGTTGAACATCGCTCTCTCGCTTTAGTGGGTTATTCAGATGCTGTACACCTAATGCAGGTAGTACGCTGAAATCTTGTCTTTCCAGGGCCGGAGAATTCAGTACAACTAGCGTTGCAGGGAAGCGTCAGTGAAAGTATTCTTCTAATAATTCCCGGGTATGCAGCCGGATCCCGTCGACATTCTGCCACGATATTTCGGCCCAGAGACGTCCGGCCATCTATTAGAACAAATACGCCGGGAAAATTTCAGTGAAAGTATTGCCTCTCACAAATGTTATTCTCCGAGATTTTATTTGTCACCCGCAGAGGTATGACTGAAAAAAATTGAAACAAGCCATGTTTACATTTACATCTACATGGATACTCTGCAAACCACACTTTCATGCACGGCAGAGGGTTAATCGAACCACCTTCACAATAATTCTCTATAATTTCACTCTCTAACAGCGCGCGGAAAAAGCAAACACCTATGTCTTCCTGTGTGAGCTCTGATATCCCTTATTTTAATATGATGATCGTTTCCCTATGTAGGTCGGCGTCAACACAGTATTTTCGCATTGAGAGGAGAAAGTTGGTGACAGAATTTTCGTGAGAAGATGCCGCCGCAACGAGGTACACCTTTGTTTGAATGACGTCCACCCCAAATCCTGTATCATGTCCGCGACACGCTCTTCCCTATTTCTCAATGGTATAACATGTGCTGCTCTTCTTTGAACTCTCGATGTACTCCGTTAATCATTTGTGTGTCAGAGTGTATCACAAACGGAGTATTTAGTACCCATAAGAACGTTTCAAAGATGTAACGTCACGATGAATCACTTACAGTGATGTAAGCAACTGAAATGCCGAGATTAATTTCTTCACTCTAGAATTCCTTACTATTTTTTTAGTATTTTAGTAACTATTCGTAGTTAATAATTATTGAAATTCAGAACCTGAAGCAAGCTCCTGTTATATAAAGGGCGCAGCATTTCTTTAAACAAAGAATAGTTTTCGTAGAATGGGTTATAATCTTTTATAGATGGTCACTTCACTGAAACTGCCGCTTTTGGTCACACATAAGATCATCCTGAAATATGTGTACGCAAAGGAAGAGATAATAATCAGATACAGTGGTTCAAGACGAGAAACCAATCAGCTTCGTACGCATAATATATAACCTGTGCTTAAGAAAGGCAATAACAATATTATTGCACAGTAACACATGCGTCCAATGACGACTGATTTAAGGGTATAAGATGATTGTTTTTAGTGTTTGATGTGTGACCCGTGTACCTGTTTATTGTTTTTCCCACTGCACTAATTTCAGATAGTCCGTTGTTTCACCGAAGCTGATGCCTTAATAAAGTGACTGACAGTTGTGGCAAATCACGGTTTTTAAAAGTACATTAAAGCTGTAAGATTTCAAATTAATGTTATGTAGAGATGGTTTACTGAATAGTTTTACAGCAGAATTATCTTTCAGAATAAACAAGGAATTCATGCGATGTGATAAGTTTTATCAACCGGATGTATTGTAAGGATTCCACGTATAGCATATTCCGAAACTATTCGTTCAAATTAACACAGCAGGTACAGAAAATCCCTACAAATATATTTCGTTATGTAACACACAGTCTCTGAAGTCACCTTGTAATGTTTGGCAACACTTCGTTAGTGATGCTGACTGGACCATGTGTTCCAGACATTCTTCCATTCCACCACAACAGACGGAAATATTGCATCTTAAAGGAATATGTGTCGCCAGAACCGCTGGACGATGTATCTCTGAAAGTTAGATGAAGGATGTACTTACTGTACCAGGGGCGACAGTCTATTTCAGCATTGCTGTCAGGAATCATCGGAGAGCCAACTTCAGTAATTGTTGCGTCAGAATAGGTGGCCCTGTGCTCTGACCACTCACGTCACCTGAACTCATGTGTCTGGATTTCTTCCTCTGGGGGCATACGAGGAAGCTGCCGTATGAAACTGTTGTGATAACAGAATTAGACCTCGTTGCTTCAATTGTTATCACTGCTGGTACTTTCGCGCACGTGACAGGAATCTTCGATCGGACACAACAATCAATGGTCCGACGATCAATTACATGCATACAGGCCAACTGGTCTCACATACGTGCAGTTCTTGTGAATGGTATTGCTGCAATTATAATGCTACACTACCTTCTGTATAAATCGTTCCTAGCATCTGAAACTGCCGTCAGGGACCAAGTGTATCTCAACTAAATATTTTTCTTTTGTTTTTGTCTACCTCGTTTATTAATATGAACTCAAAGTTTCGCAACACTCTATTGTAACGGGACATTCTCCTCCAGCATTACTTTTCCTCAACAGTAGATGTCGATACCAGTATTATTTTTCGAATTTCGGACAAGTCAGTACTGTCTCAGCTGCTTTTCACACAACTTTCATGTAATTTTGTAGACAATATGTAATATTTCAAGCTAAACTTTATGAAAAGGAATTACTTTATTTCGGATGTTACAACCGATAAGTAGTAGCTCTGAATGAATAGTTAAAATATTTGGCACACTTAAAATTTCTGTTATTAATTACGCAATCTAGCACTGTTTACTATATTTATTTCTGGATTCATTTACGAAATAACAACCAAATTTAAAAGAAATTATTTCATTAAGAAAAATTTAAAACCCTTTGGAATTTGTTTGTTACCGCAGGGTGAAGTAGCAATAAGCATGCCTCTGATGTGATCGAACGTATTTTTTGCATTTTGGACGTACAATGTAATTTCGGCTTTGGTAATGTCAAAATTCAAAAGACTGAGTGGTATACTAAAACGGAACAAAGCCGCAACAAGAACAAGACCTAGACACTAAAATGAAATTGGTTGTTACCACGCAGTCCTTAGAGGCTCAACTCGATAAAAAGAAATACTAAAAACTGTCAAATTATATTATCGTAAAACGAAAATTCTGCAACAACTATCTTCACATTTATTTAGATCAATTCAACCATGAGGACCTAAAATGTCAGAATTTCAACTTCAAAAATCAGACCCCAAGACAAGACGAACTGGATCCAATTCCACACAAAAAATTAAGTAAACTAGAAAGTTTATTGTAATTTCCGCTCCTCTTAAATTATTCATAAAAGAATTTGTCTATTGTCGACAATAACTGGAATTAACAAGGAGGGGTGAAGATTACACTGCGTAACCTGTTTACTACGCATTGGCTTTTTGTGACAAACAGTAAGGAAGAAACGTCGCATTTATGATCTTTACCGAGTAGATGCTGCCAACGTTGCAATAATAACCACATGACAGACTGCGCCTGTATCTCACGCGGCTTTATAACCTCAGTACAAATTGGGATCACGTCTTCCACTTACGCAAATACAGTTCTTCCTAACGTGAGTCCCTCTGATACTATTTGCAAAGCAATTTATTCCTAACTAGTATCAGCTTCACCTGCTCAGTGTTACCTGCCAGTAATTGTACAGTTCGGTCTGTAATATTACTCGGCAAGGCTATCAGATTAACAGGCCATAGCGGGTGCTAATTTGGTCACGTGACTATGTGCACTCACGTTCCAGTTCAATGTAGCGCACGAGTTTCTTCTCAGTGCGATGACAGAAAGCGATCGTGAGAAATATCTTCGTGCTAAACCTAGACAACTTGTTCTTAATAATTCTACTGGCAGTGAGAAAGAGAAAAGTGGTGTGTGCAAATTACATAAAGTGGGGCACGATACCGAATGGAACAGGATTCAGGTGTTTGCCCCAATGGAAAGTAGGTAAAATGCCGACAATAAACATTTCATTGATAACAGACGAGGGTAAGTCAATTATTATCCGCAAAGTAGTTATAAAATTTTATTGTCATGAAATAGGAAAGTTACAAGAACATAATTTTCGACACAGCCTCTTTGCGTTTCAACGCACTTGGTCCATTGTTCACAGGCTTCCTGACGCCCTCGTAAAACAATGTTCTCGGTTGAGCTGCGAGCCAGGAACTCTACGCTTCTTTCACTGATTCGTCCGAGGCAAATCGACGGCCCCTTAATGCCTGTTTGAGTGGGCCAGACTAGCCAGAAGGGGCGAGATCGAGACTACATGTAGGACGATCCAGTACTTCAAATTTGAGTTTCTGGAGCGTTTCAGCAGTGTGGGCAGCAGTATGTGGAAGGGCAATGTCGTGCAACAACACAACACCTTTTGACAACAATCCTCGGGCGTTTGCTTCGAAGTGCAGGGTTTAGCCCGGCAGTAAGCATCCCACTGTAACGTTCGCTGTTTATTAATCTGTCTCTTTCCCAATAATGTTCCAGTACTGGATCTACTGCGTCCCAAAAAACCCGAATTATCAGTTTTCCAGCGGGCGGTTGGGTCTTGAACATTTTCTTGCAGGGCGAATTTGGATGTTTCCATTCTATACTCTGCCGTTTACTCTCTGGCTCGTAATGATGGATCCGTCTTTCGTCACCAGTAACGACGATGCTGTCCAAGACGTTGCCCCATTCGTTTCCATAGCGATCCGAAAGTGTTTTGCAGATGTCAGAGCGAGTTTGTCTGTGCAACTGTATGAGTTGTTTTGAGACCCATCTTGCACATACTTTATGAGACCCAAGTCTTTCGTCGATGATTTTGTAGGCAGAACCGTGACTAATTTTCAGATGATGTGGCACTTCGTCAATAGTTAGTTGTCTGTCTAAGAGAATCATTTCACGTGATCGCTTAATGATTTCTTCATTTGTAGAGGTACACGGTTGTCCGGCTACTTCATCGTGCGTAACATTTGTGCGACCATTTCGGAGTTCTTCAACCATTCGTAAACACTCTGTTGTGGAAAAACACTGTTCCCGTACTCTACCGTAGGTCCTGAATGAATTTCGGCCCCTGATACGCCATCCGACCAGAAAAAACGGATCAGTCAACGTTGTTCTTCTTTGGTGCAAACAGACAACGGAGCAGCCATGATTAACAGCACGGAAACGATAACGAAACTAACCGAGCAGCTTGAAAATTGCAAAGGTATAACAACAAATAAACAAAGAATGCATCATCAATGTAGAACTACATTACTACCAAAATAAACAAAAATATAACTACACTGCAGACAATAATTGACTTACCCTCGTAGATAAATATTACTCTTCGGTTCTTGCGTTACTATGAGCTATGCAAGGAAATATTTTGTTTTCAAAAACTTCACAGCTTTTGTAACACAAAATAGCGAAGAAATTCTCTGAACTATTCCAACTATATGACTTAAATTTAAAAAGTGTCATAATAACCGACTCAGTAGGTGAAGGCGAAAGATAGTTAATTGCAAAAAAAGAATATTACGTTAAATTTTATAATATAAATGAAACATCGCGTTTAAAGCGGCCAGTGATTTATTTATAGGAGCCGTGGCTGAATACACTCTACATTGTGAATAAATGTTGTCGAAGTGACTGTGTGCAAGGAATATCGTCAAACAACAATGCCAGGCAATGTCACTACGGTGCAAGTTTTTGTATCGTATTCATTCCTCTTCTCTTGACATTATGTTTCACTTTCGTGACAAAAGAAGACTAGAAAGGACACGTATTATGCGGAAATAATAGCGTGATAATTAGAGAAGCTGTATATTGAAGAGGAAACTGAAAGTTTGATAACATCAGTCGGCACTGATTCGAAGCAAGAGCTGACATTATCATTCTCGAAAGAAACAGTAGACGATGAATCAACAGGTACGGATGTAGAGAAAGAGCGACATCACCAGGAAAGGTAGTTTTACAGATACTGCCAGCGAAGAGTCGCTAGGTGCCAGTGTGGAATGTTTTGTGTGTCCTATTTCTGTTTATTTTGAACGGGAAGTTTATTCAGTAGCGGATGTAGACGATTTGCATGTAACGGTGTTCCACTTATGAATACTGGAGATTCCACTGTTACTACATCTACCTCCATCTACTACATTTACTTCTAAATACACTATGTGCTCAAAAGTTCCGGTAAACTGGCTGAAAATGAATTACAAGTTCGTGGCGCTCTCCATTGGTAACGCTGGAATTAAATATGGTGTTGGTCTACCCTTAGCCTTGATGACAACCTCCATCCTCGCTGGCATACGTTAAATCAGGTGCTGAAAGGGTTCTTGGTGAATGGCAGCCCATTCTTCACGCAGTGGTGCACTGAGGAAAGGTGTCGATGTCGGTCGGTGAGGCCTGGCACGAAGTCGTCATTCTAAAACTACACAAAGGTGTTCTGTAGTATCCAGATCAGGATTCTGTGCAGGTCCGTCTATTACAGGGATGTAATTGTCGTGTAACCACTCCGCCACAGGCCGTGCATTATCAACAGGTGCTCGATCGTTTTGAAAGAAGCAATCGGCAGCCCCGAATTGCTCTTCAACAGGGGAAAGCAAGAACGGGCTTATAACGTCAATGCAGACCTGTGCTGCGATAGTGCAACGCAAAACAACAAGGGGTGCAAGCTCCCTCCATGAAAAACACGACCACACCATAACATTACCGCTTCCGAATTTTACTATTGGCACCACACACGCTGGCAGATGACGTTCACCTGGCATTCGGCATACCCACACCCTGCCAGCGGATCGCCACATTGTGTACCGTGGTTCATTACTCCACACATCGATCTCCCGCGGTTCAGTCGTCGAATGTTTACGTTTCTTCCATCAAGCGAGGTGTCGTTTTGCATTTACCGGCTTGATATGTGGGTCATGAGCTGCCGCTCGACCATGAAATCCAAGTTTCCTCACCTCGTCCCTAACTGTCATAGTACTTGCAGTGGATCCTTATGCACTTTGGAATTTCTGTGTGATGGTCTGTATAGATGCCTACCACATATTACGACCCTCTTCAACTCTCAGCGGTCTCTGTCAGTCAACAGAGGAGGTCGGCCTGTACGCTTTCGTGCTGTACGTATCCCTTCAAGTTTCCACTTGACTATCACATCGGAAACGCTGGACCTAGGAATGTTTAAAAGTGTGGAAATCTCGCTTGCAGACACACCCAATTACCTGACGACGTTCGAAGTCGGTAAGTTCCGTGGAATACCCCATTGCGCACTCTCACGACGTCTAATGACTACTGAGGTCACTGATATGGAGTACCTAGCAGTAGGTGGTAGCACAACGCACCTAATATGAAAAACGTATTATTTTCGGAGTGTCCGGATACTTTTGATCACATAGTGTAGATACTCCGCAAGCCACCGTAGTGTGTGTGGCGGAAGCTACCTTGTACCACTATTAGTCACTTTCTTACCTGTTCCACTCGCAAATAAAGCGAGGAAAAAACTACTCTCTATACGCCTTCGCGTGAGTCCTAATTTCTTATATCTTATCTTGGCGGAGTAGCTTCAAATGCCGGTACTCTAAGCTTTCTCATTAGTGTTTACCGAAAGAGCGCCACCTCCCAGAGATTCCCATTCGTGTTCCCGAAGCTTTTTCGTAACATTTACGTGTTGTTCGAAACTACCGGTAACAAATATAGCAATAAACCTCTGAATTGCTTCGATATCTTTCTTCAGTCCGACCTGGTATAGATCCCAACTCAAGCGACACTAAAATATAAGTCGCACCAGCTTCTGATACACGGTGTTCTTTACAGGTGAACCACTTTTTCCTAAAATTCTCCCAATAATCTCAAGACGACGATTCACCTTCCCTACCAAGGTTCTCATATTATCGTTCCGTTTCACATCGCTTTGCAACGATATGCCCAGATATTTGAACGATCAGACTCTGTCAGGCAGGACGCTAGTAATATTTTGTCCGAACATTCCAGGTTTGGTCATCCGACTCATCCGCATTAACTTAAATTTTCCCCACATTTAGACGTGGCTGCTATTCGTCACATCAACTAGAAATTCTGTCTAAGTCGTTTTGTATCCTCCTACAGCCACTCAACTTCGACACCATACCGTATACCACAGCATTATCAGCAGACAACCACATATTGCTGCCCACCCTGTCCGTTAAATCATTTGTGTGCATAGAGAAAACAGCGGCCGTATCACTTTGCCTTGAGGCACTCCTGACGATACCCTTGTCTCTGATGAACACTCACCATCGAGGAAAACGTACTGGGTCCCTTTACTTAAGAAGACTTCGAGCCACTCACTTATCTGTGAACGTATTGCATATCTTCGTATCTTCATTAAAAGCCTGCTGTGGAACATCGTGTCGAAAGCCTTCAGGGAATCTAGAAATATGGAATCTGCCTGTTGCCCTTCATCCATAGTTCTCAGTATATCATGTGAGAAAACAGCAAGCTGAGTTTAGAACGAGCCATGCTTTCTAAAGCCATAATGATTCGTGGACATAAGCTTCTCAGTCTCAAGAAAGTTGATTGTATTCTAACTCAGAATATCTTCAAGGATTCTGCAGCAAACCGAATTTAGCGAAATAGGTCTGTAACTTTGCGGGTTCGTTATTTTACCCTTCTTACATGCAGGAGTCACTTGGCTTTTTTCCAGTCGCTTGGGACTTAGTGGTGGGCGAGAGATTCACGATAAATGCTTGTGAGGTACGAGGCTAATGAAGTAGAGTACTCTTCGTAAAACCGAATTGGGATTCCATTCGGACCTAGTGATTTATTTGCTTTCAAATCTTTCAGATCACCAGAGATGCCTATTACTATGTTGTCTCGAAGGGAGTCTGTCCGCTGGTCAAATGATTTTATGTTTCAAGGATTCTACTGTGTGAACGAGTTTTTGAACGTGAAATTTAAAACTTGCTTTCGTATTTCTATCTTCAACTACCACGCAAGACTTGCCAACAAGGGACATAATGAAAGCTGGAGAACCACCTAGCTATTTTACATAGGACCTCTTGAAGATCTTTTGCTAAGGTGTGACCGTGGTGTTTATTGCACGCTTTGCTCCTAGATCTTTTTTCAGAGGCCCAAATCCTTACTATTCTTTGTTTCTCTTCATTTGTGCGTTCACTTTGGAACACAGAGTGCAGCGGCCTCTTCTTCCTCGTCAACTTTCGAATCTCGTTACTAAACCATAGTGAATCTTTTCCATCGTTTATCCACTTACTTGGCACGTAACTATCCAGACCACGATTTACTGTCTGCTGAAACTTTGCCCATAGTTCCTCTACATCCGTCTCACTGGAACTAACTGATGTCAGTTCACTTTCTAAGTGAGATGTTAACAACTGCATGACTGCTCTAACTAACGAAATCACTCTCCTAGCCTTCTTGGCTGATTTATCAGCTTGTGTAGGCATAGTTGCTATAATTACATCATGGTCGCTAATCCCCGTTTCTATACTGACCCTGACGATAAGGTCCGGCATATTTGTAACTGAAGGTTCTAAAATACGAGGGCTGGAACTTAAATAGTGTCAACTATTTATTCACAACCAATACAAAAGAGTTACATGTTTCCACCTGTTACTGTCCTTCAAAGCAGTAACCAGCGTTGTGCAGAACCCGTTGCCAGCGATGTGGAAGGCGTAGTATACTGTTAGCAGAGCCTGTTCTGTTGATTGTGCTAGTGGAGCGGTCTACTGCCTGTTGAATCTCTGGAACAGTTCTGAAGTGAATGCCACGAAGTGGTTCCTTCATCTTCGGAATCAAATCAGAGTCACAAGGACATACGTCTGGGGAGCATGGTGGATGGTACAGTACTACTTCCCAGTCCCATCAACGGAACAGAGCAGCCACAGCTTGCGCTGTACGCGCCCGCGCATTGTCGTGCAAAATGATGGGTGGGTTGCGCAGAAAGTGTCGCCGCTTCTTTCGCTAAGATCGTCAATGCACAATCTTACTGTTCGTTTTTGGAGCTTCACCTGCGACCAGCTTCGCCAAAGAAGCGACGACACTTCACGCGTGTGGGCTGCCGAACTATCTGCTCAAAACAGTTTTCAGATAACTTGTGCAAAAGTACTCCGCATTACTACCTGCCTCCCTGCTTCTCAGGCGTAAATACGACAGTGCTGCCACCATGGCCAGGTAAACAGTGTGGTTTACTGGGTAATATATAAGAGTAGGGCCTGATGAAATTTTTATGCTAATTTAGTGATGTGATGAAGGCGATTCCATCTATTTTATAATAGGTCGTCTGTACTGAATTGCTTCTGCACTAGACGCAAGAATGAATAAAAGTGTGATATACAAAGACGTGTTCTATACATAGTACGGTAGAATACCCACTTATCCAAGTCACAATGGACTATGGAACTACGAGAACGACACCGCTCAGTATTTATTTTTTAATAGTTTAACATAAGCACCTGAACATTTATGGTAACTTTGGCTATTTAATTACTCCAGCCGGGGAGTGTAAAAGCAAGTCGGAAAATTTAATGAGTATTGGCTGTAGCACAGCGATTAACTACACAGTAAAGCGAACAGCACTCTGTGCCATACATCGGACTGTAAAATAAGAAGCGTATATATAGACTTTAAGAAAATCCGGTAAAATGAACAATAAACTGTACAGTAAGGTAAGAAGTTGAATGAACATTAAAGTTAGCATTAGAAAGAACATTATAATGATCGATAAAATAAGTAATAAAGGGAACAATAATAATGGACGATAAACTTAAACTATAAAGTTGACTGTAATCTTGATCCTTAAATATTAATGTCTAATCCATCCAGCCAAGAAACTGCAACGTCCTTCGCTTCATATAGATCTGCTTTTGGTGCTGTGCGGCCGGCCGCGGTGGTCTCGCGGTTAAGGCGCTCAGTCCGGAACCGCGTGACTACTACGGTCGCAGGTTCGAATCCTGCCTCGGGCATGGATGTGTGTGATGTCCTTAGGTTAGTTAGGTTTAAGTAGTTCCAAGTTCTAGGGGACTGATGATCTCAGATGTTTAGTCCCATAGTGCTCAGAGCCATTTTTTTTTTTTTTTTTTTTGTGCTGTGCCACTGACAACACGGTCCGTTGTCTTGTGCAGAGTACCACAGTCGCACTGAGAGCTTGAGGATTTGGCCCGTTTTGGAAAAAGTCCTGACACACTCAGTGTGAGGTTCGGATCCTATTGTGAGCTTTCCATTGTTGTCGATTGCTCGTCTAAGACAAAAAAAGGTTTCTGGTAGCTCAAGCTTCTCTGCAATAGACGTGGAATGTCATACACTGGCAATTCTGCTTCACTGACGGCCAAAGAAGCGCTTTCTGGGTAGCCGTGCTGAGACAATTTCGCTCAGCAAGAGTAACAATAGTCCCCCCCAGATACCACGCGGTCCAACGCGCTGCTTCCCGAGCGGGAAGGCGTGGTAGTAACCGGCAACAATCAGCCCAGCGGATTAGCGTCCAGGTCCCGTGTGCCGGCCAGTCTGTGAATGGTTTTTTTAGGCGGTTTTCCATCTGCCTCTCCGAATGCCTGGTGGTTCCCCTTATTCCGCCTCAGTTACACTGTGTCAGAGATTGTTGGGCAAACATTGCTTACACGTACACCAAACATTTGGAATTACACTCGTCAGGTATGACACGATCCCTGTGGAGGAGGGTGGAGGGTTCCACTGACGGCCGAACCGCACTATAACCCTGGGTTCGGTGTGGAGCAGCGATGGGATGTGTGTGTACTGCTGTGGCCTGTTGTGGGGGTTGTCGACCACTGCGAGCTGTGGCGGCTAGAAGCCTGTGTCGATTCTAGGTTCCCGGTTTAATACAATAGAATACCATACAAGGGTAGCCATTATATGTACTTTTGCTACATCTCTGATGATATGCATCCTGTTGTGTCGTTTAGCACCTACCTTCCTTTCAAGTGGCTCAAACGGCTCTCAGCTCGATGGGACTTAACATCTGAGGTCATGAGTCCCGTAGACTTAGAGCTACTTAAACCTAACTAAACTAAGGACATCATACACATCCATGACCGATGCAGTATTCGCACCTGCGACAGTAGCAGCAGCGCGGTTCAGGGCTGAAGTGCCTAGAACCGGTCGGTCACAGCGGCCTGCTAATTTCCTTCAATGGCTGCTATTCAGCCACAGTGATGAGCGATTTTCCGCTACAGAGTGTGCTGCAGCTTCAGCGGGAAGTGTCAACAGTTATCTGAAATAATATAAATTGCCCTATTGTTCCATATGTCGGGTGGTTCAAAAATGGTTCAAATGGTTCAAATGGCTCTCAGCACTATGGGACTTAACATCTGTGGCCATCAGTCCCCTATAACTTAGAACTACTTAAACCTAACTAACCTAAGGACATTACACACATCCATCCCCGAGGCAGGATTCGAACCTGCGACCCTAGCGGTCGCTCGGTTCCAGACTGTAGCGCCTAGAACCGCACGGCCACTTCGGCCAGCGTACGGCTTTGGAGTCAGCCTCGTGAATCGATGGACTCTGCATGTCAGTAGGGAACTGGTCAAGCCGATGGAGACTCTGTAATGTTGTGGGGCGTGTGCAGTGGAAGTAATATGGGTCCCCTGATACGTGCAGATACGACTCTGACAGGAGACACGTATCTGTCAGATCACCGGCATCCATTGATGTCCATTGCTCATTCCGACTGACTTGGGCAATTCCAGCAGTACAATGCGACACCTTACACATCATGAATTGCTACATAGTGCCTCCAGGAACACTGAGTTTAAACCCTTCCACTGGCCACAAAACTCCCCGGATATGAACATCATTGTGCATATCTGGAATGTCTTGCAACATGTTGTTCAGAAGAGATCTCCACCCCTTCTTACTCATACGGACTTATGGACAGCCCTGCATGATTCATAATATAAATTCCCTCCAGCGACACGTCTTGTTTGCAGCACTTCTCCTTTCTCGCGGGGGCCCTATACGATATAGATAATGTCGGAAGTTCCATGCGGCTTTTCGCGGATGATGCTGTAGTATATAGAGAAGTTGCAGCATATGAAAATTGCAGCGAAAAGCAGAAAGACCTGCAACGGATAGGCACATAGTTCAGGGAGTGGCAACTGACCCTTAACATAGACAAATGTAATGTATTGCGAATACATAGAAAGAAAGATCCTTTATTCTGTGATTATATGATAGCGGAACAAACACTGGTAGCAGTTACATCTGTAAAATATCTGGGAGTATGCGTACAGAACGATTTTAGGTGGAATGATCATATAAAATTAATGTTGGTACGGTGGGTGCCCGGTTGACATACATTGGGAGAGTCCTTAGAAACTGTTGACCATCAACAAAGGAGGTGACTTACAAAACACTCGTTCGACCTGTACTTGAGTATTGATTATCAGTGTGGGATCCGTACCAGGTCGAGTTGAGAGAGGAGATAGAGAAGATCCAAAGAAGAGCGGCACGTTTCGTCACACGGTTATTTGGTAAGCGTGATAGCGTTACGGACATGTTTAACCAACTCAAGTGGCAGACTCTGCAAGAGAGGCGCTCTGTATCGCGGTGTAGCGTGCTGTCCAGGTTTGGAGAGGGAGCGTTTCTGGATGAGGTATCGAATATACTGCTTCCCCCTACTTATACCTCCCGAAGAGATCAGTAATGTAAGATTAGAGAGATCCGAGCGCTCACGAAGGCCTTCCGGCAGTCGTTCTTCCCGTGAACCATAGGCGACTGGAACAGTAAAGGAAGGTAATGACAGTGACACGTAAAGTGCCCTCCACCACACTCCGTTGTGTGGCTTGCGGAGTATAAATATAGATATAGATTAGGCAGGTCCACCAGTTCCTTCGGCTCTTTAGTGAATAAACAGCGGTGGATTAAAACTGCTTCTACGTGTGTATGGTTCGCAGCTAGATGGACTGTTAGAGGTAACGAGCAGTCGTGCTTCCTGGTTAATTGAGGTCGCTACAACGACGAACTCTGACAGTGTTTACCAGCAGGTCAAATACCACAAGGCCGTCAGCCGTGGGTCAGTGGTCTGGTGACCTCAGCGCTTGGCAGAAATTTCGGAACGTTG
The DNA here is from genome assembly GCF_023897955.1 of Schistocerca gregaria. Lineage (NCBI taxonomy): Eukaryota > Metazoa > Arthropoda > Insecta > Orthoptera > Acrididae > Schistocerca > Schistocerca gregaria. The sequence continues at coordinate 923,833,918 of NC_064922.1, read as the reverse complement.
TGAGCGGCGGACCGCAGGGGGCACAGCTGACACCAGACACGGGACACAGCGACAGCGTCCAGCGCCACGCTGCGGTGTACGGCGTAATTAACCCGCCGGGTCTGGCTAGCCGCCAGCTGCCCCACCTCCTTCTGTTCGACGTGAACCAATGACCTCCCGCCGCCGCCAGCGCCCGACCTGTCTGACTCCGGTGAGGCTACCAATAGCTCTCTCCCTCATCCATACCTCTCTCCCATTCATTCTGATTTCCTTTCCCTCTAGCCGTATCCATTTCCTATTTATCTGACATGACAAAATATCCATATTGACATGCTAGGGACACATAACGATCGCAGGGTGTTCTTGTTGTTGTTGTGGTCTTCAGTCCTGAGACTGGTTTGATGCAGCTCTGCATGCTACTCTATCCTGTGCAAACTTCTTCATCTCCCAATACTTACTGCAACCTACATCCTTCTGAATGTGCTTAGTGTATTCATCTCTTGGTCTCCCTCTACGATTTTTACCCTCCACGCTGACCTGCAATGCTAAATTTGTGATTCCTTGATGCCTTAAAACATGTCCTACCAACCGGTCCCTTCTTTTCGTCAAGTTGTGCCACAAACTCCTCTTCTCCCCAGTTCTATTCAATACCTCCTCATTAATTATGGGAACTACCCATCTAATCTTCAGCATTCTTCTGTAGCACCACATTTCGAAAGCTTCTATTCTCTTCTTGTCCAAACTAGTTATCGTCCATGTTTCACTTCCATACAAGGCTACACTCCATACAAATACTTTCAGAAACGACTTCCTGACACTTAAATCTATACTCGATGTTAACAAATTTCTCTTCTTCAGAAACGATTTCCTTGCCATTGCCAGTCTACATTTTATATCCTCTGTACTTCGACCATCATCAGTTATTTTACTCACTAAATAGCAAAACTCCTTTACTACTTTAAGTGTCTCATTTCCTAATCTAATTCCCTCAGCATCACCCAATTTAATTTGACTGCATTCCATTATCCTCGTTTTGCTTTTGTTGATGTTCATCTTATATCCTCCTTTCAAGACACTGTCCATACCGTTCAACTGCTCTTCCAAATCCTTTACTCTCTCTGACAGAATTACAATGTCATCGGCGAACCTCAAAGTTTTTATTTCTTCTCCATGAATTTTAATACCTACTCCGAATTTTTCTTTTCTTTCCTTTACTGCTTGTTCAACATACAGATTGAATAACATCGGGGAGAGGCTACAACCCTGTCTCACTCCCTTCCCAACCACTGCTTCCCTTTCATGCCCCTCGACTCTTATAACTGCCATCTGGTTTCTGTACAAATTGTAAATAGCCTTACGCTCCCTGTATTTTACCCCTACCACCTTCAGAATTTGAAAGAGAGTATTCCAGTTAACATTGTCAAAAGCTTTCTCTAAGTCTACAAATGCTAGAAACGTAGGTTTGCCTTTTCTTAATCTTTCTTCTAAGATAAGTCGTAAGGTTAGTATTGCCTCATTTGTTCCAACATTTCTACGGAATCCAAAGTGATCTTCCCCGAAGTCTGCTTCTACCAGTATCGAAGGGTATTTTAAAATAATTATTGACGCTTTGTAACAACACAGTCTGTTCCCTTTATTTTCTGCCTCAGGCCCTGTAAAACCTATCTCTTTATTATACAACTAGCGAACTAGGTAACGCTTCGAAATTAATAAATATTCATGGGAACTGGAAACACATTCCAACCTCCTTTTCTTCCCTGTCTACGTCCCCCCTCCCACCCTCTGCCCATCTCCTCGTCCTATCCTCTGTCCATCACCTTGACCCCCGAAACTGTACATCTCTCAAAGCCAATCTCCCTCGTCTCTCTGTCCATATTCTCCTTGCTCTTGTTTATATCGATTTCCTCCTTGTTTCTCTGTCTCTCCCCACCCCTCTCTCTTCAGATCTTATTTATTGTTACTGCAAACGGAGCCTTATTTGGGATGAATGGCTGCTTTAATGACAGTATTTATAATGGTTTTAATCTACGAACAGATAGCATTATAAAGTTAGCCATGAACACAGCTCTCCGGTTTTCTGTCAGAAATGACTGCGAGAAGGAAAACTGCACAATTTCACACACAGCTTAGCATGTTCTTTCTCGCAGAACGTGTTTATTCTGTAATTCTTATTGGATTAGGCTCCTGAAGCTTTCTGCGTTCTTCGTCAATCTCGACGATCATGTAGCTGCTTTGCGTTATGCGTACGCCGACGCATAACTGGTAGCACGAACTGGATTCAGTTGAATGTTTGCGACACACCAAGTTACCACGGACTCACTGCAGTTCAGACACCACACCACAACAGAGATATGATCATCACCAATAAAACCATGAAATATCTCTTCCAGTTGCATTTTTAGAAAACAAAATCGATGTCCAATGCAGAATTTGTCATTGTTATGGAAATAAGCGACATCAGAACCGTTAAACTGAACGTCACTTTTCTTTTTACATAAATATCTGACAGCAGAACTGCACCCCGAATATCACGTTACTGTCATTCAGATTTTCATAGAAAAATGCCAGCCAAATATCCGACTTTTCCATTGGATTTTCCAGAAGTTTCGTTTCATCAAAACTTGAATTGACAGTTACGAACACAACAAAGAAGGGCCAGCCAAATTTGTAGAGCCGTTATCAAGTTATGATCTTCCGTGCATGCAACAACTTATGTTTATTTAAATACACTGAAAAAACTGCCTAATGTCGTGAACGGCCCCGCGAGTAGGCAGAAATGCGGCAAAACGCTACGCGGCATGGACTCGACTGATGTCCGAAGTAGAGATGCAGGTAACTGACACCATGAATGCTGCAGGGCCGTCCGTAAATCCGTAAGAGTACGAGGTGGTGGAGACTTCTTCTGAACAGCACGTTGCAAGGCATCCCCGAATGCTCAGTAATGTTCATATATAGGGAGTTTGGTGGCCAGCGGAAGTGTTTAAATTCATAAGACTGTTCCTGGAGCTACCCCGTAGCAATTCTGAACGTGTGCGGGTGACGCATTGCCCTCATGGAACTGCAAAATGGACATGAATGGATGCAACTGATCAGACAGGATGCTTACGTACGTGTCACGTGTCAGAGTCGTATCTAGACTTATCAGGGGTCTCATATCAATCCAACTACACGCGCCGCACATCATTACAGAGCCTCCATCGGCTTGAACAGTTACCTGCTGACATGGACTCATGAGGTTGTCTCCAAACCCGTATACGTCCATCCGCTCGATACAATTTGAAGCGAGACTTGTCCGACCACGCAACACGTTTCTAGTCATCAACAGTCCAATGTCTGTGTTGACAGGCCCATGCGAGGAGTGAAGCTTCCGGTCATGCAGGTCTCAAGGGTTCATGAGTGGGCCTTCGGCTCCGAAAGCCCATATCGATGTTTCGTTGTATAGTCCGCACGCTGATACTTGTTGATGACCCAACACTGAAATTTGCATAACTTTGCTGAAGGGTTGCACTTCTGTCACGCTGAACGATTTTATTCATTCGTCGTTGGTCCAACTCTAGAAGGGTCTTTTCCCGACCGCGCACAGTACGCTCGTGAAATAAGGGTGCGGTAAAATCCCCACCTTATGTCTACCTCGGAAATGCTGTGTCCCATCGCTCGTGTTCCGACTATAGCACCTCATTCAGACTCACTCACATGTTGAAAATCTACCACAGTAGCAACCGTAACCGATCTAACAATTGAGCCAGACACTGACTGTCGTATATCGGCGCTACGGTCTGCCTGTTTACATATCTCTGTACCTGAATGCCTGTACCAGTTTCTTTGGCGCTTCAGTGTACACTACTGTTCATACACTGCATATGAAACTTTCAGGATTGTTTTTTCAGTGTTAATTCAGAAAAATTAAAAAATTGAATGTAGTTTAAAAACTAGAAACGATCTAGGATGACATCCAAGCAGTTAAACTTTTTAATCTGTTAATCGCGTGACGAGTTTTGATGGTGGTACGATCGTCATCAGAATGGTCTGATGATGGTAGTATCACGATCGTAAAGGTAACCCGATTAATAAATTTAAGTGCTTACATGCAGTACTAGAGGGTTCGTATTTAAACACTTTTTGATCGCTATTTCACAGGAAATGTGTTCCGAAACGTGATAAAATGAAAGAGATATAAAACTGCGTTCGAGTTCGCTATGTATGCAACCCATCACCAATCACCAAATTAAGTGACATACATATTAACCCACCAATGCCGTGAAGGCCCCACATAAGCTGTATTCCGTAAGGCCTAAGGTCGTGGAGCAATTAATTAGTCACTTCCAGGAAACATATCGCTTATACCATGTAACACTGGTTCTATCGTTGATGATAGCCCTGTTTCGGCGAGGGAGTGCAGAGGTTTGATCAGATGCCATATTTCGTTGGAGCCACTCAGGGATGATCGGGCACATTCATTATAAATTTCACCCAATGTTCCATATACACCCAGACATAGATATATGGGATTAACATAGATAGTATTGGAGGGCTGGGGGGGAGGCGGCAGTCTAAGTGTGGCCTCAATGTGTTTCTCAAACCAGAAATGTGTACGTGGAGCCCTATGAATAAGATAAATCTCAGTCTGAATATAGGGAGCGTACACAGCATCCTTATCATGAAGATGACAAAGGGCAACACTTTGAAACACCCTTCGGCCTGAGCAACACTTTCACACACTGTGGGCTAAACGCCACATTTGGCATCCATTGCAGTCAACACCTTGCACCATTTGAAAATGTGTAACTCGTTACTTGTTGGACCACACTAAAACCTCAGTCCGGTGCAGCCTACGTTGTCTGGCTAAATGAAAACGTGCAACTTTATATGCTTCATTGAGTAATGGACTTTTACGAAGTACGTCACTCGAGATGACCATTGCACCTAGGCCCTATCACAACGGTCAGCCAGAGATGGTTTGACATGGAGCTGCATTCACTGAGTGTAGTAACTTCTGTCTGCTTTTGAACCAATTGTCACTAACAAAGCGTCTCTGGACCGTCTATATTAAAATCTTCTACGACCAGTTCTTCCGACGTGTTAGATGGCTACGAGTGGTATAAAAGTTCTGCAGTCTGTATTCGTACATCAAGAAATAAGGAAAATTCAAACACAGTGTAATCCCGACACAAGACCTTCCTTTTATGATTCTGCTGCGTTTCCACGTTGTGAGCTAATGGGCGAGTTGTGGGACCCTGAAAATATTCTACGTTCGGAGTTGGCAGCCACCACTGGGCCACTCGGCAAGCTGCAGCCAATTAGCAATTGGGTGATGCCGCACAACCGCTGGACAACATGGCCCATCAGCCTCGTGGCTGGGAATTCCATGGTGACGCTGTGTCGATGAAGGAGACATGCAGGAAGTGCCAAAGATGGCGGACTTTGTGAAACCTTAACGGCAGACATTTCACAGTTTGTTCAGAAATTAATAGTAGTCAGATGAATCATGATACCTTAAAATCAAACATGTACATTACCATTATTTGCACGACAATTCTGATGGTGTGATCAAATTTTCAATATCTTTATTAGTTTAATGTTTAGTATCTGACTGTAAATTATACAAGTAACACCCAGCGACGAATTTCTAAAATCTAATCCGTTCATCTGATTTTGACGATCGACTTGTCTTTGGAAAGCTGTTAGTGAAAACCTAAATTTGTATAAATTACTGGCATGTAACTTGAATTGTACATGAGTTATTGGAGGTCAAAGTGGCCAGTTACTATTAATCGTGTCAGACCATAAGTACTCCACAGTTATGCGAAAAACGGTAGCAGCATGCTTAGAAATATATTTATTCTTTTATGTCTTTGTTTATATCCGATATACACTATCCATGTAGAAATTGCTCAGTTATTTACTGTGTTTTAGAAAGCACAGAAACATTACGATATTGTCCTACTTTTGTTTCCATTCCTTTGATATATGTTTATTTAATCTGTTTATGTATTTGTTAATGTATTTTAGAGTGTGTTTATGGTCCAGCAATGTGTTTCATTATGTTTGTGAGTGTTTGTTGGCTTGGAGACAAGGTGGGAGCGCTCTAGCCAATCACAGCAATCGTTCCAAAATGGATACGTGGAGAGATTGCATGCAAGTGAGGGAGGAGCATCATTTCGAGAGAGGACAGGGGAGTTCTGAACAACGCCGCATGAGGGACAATTGCACAGGACACAGGAGAGTCCTGGACAGTATGGTGTGACGGACACACAGTTGCGGAATCTGGAGCAGTCTGTTTGTGGTGCACTTGTGAGATCTCCGTGGCTTCTGCAGTGAAGGTGTAGTGCGCATTTAGAAGTGAATATCTCGTGAGCTATGTTGTTGTTCATAACTAATTAGGTGAAGTAGGAATGTATTGTTTCCCTGTTATTCAGCTTATATTTTATTTAGTTGCTGGATCATCAACACGAATGAGTGTTTTACAGTAATAAAGAGCATGCTTATACACTCCTGGAAATTGAAATAAGAACACCGTGAATTCATTGTCCCAGGAAGGGCAAACTTTATTGACACATTCCTGGGGTCAGATACATCACATGATCACACTGACAGAACCACAGGCACATAGACACAGGCAAAAGAGCATGCACAATGTCGGCACTAGTACAGTGCATATCCGCCTTTCGCAGCAATGCAGGCTGCTATTCTCCCATGGAGACGATCGTAGAGATGCTGGATGTAGTCCTGTGGAACGGCTTGCCATGCCATTTCCACCTGGCGCCTCAGTTGGACCAGCGTTCGTGCTGGACGTGCAGACCGCGTGAGACGACGCTTCATCCAGTCCCAAACATGCTCAATGGGGGACAGATCCGGAGATCTTGCTGGCCAGGGTAGTTGACTTACACCTACTAGAGCACGTTGGGTGGCACGGGATACATGCGGACGTGCATTGTCCTGTTGGAACAGCAAGTTCCCTTGCCGGTCTAGGAATGATAGAACGATGGGTACGATGACGGTTTGGATGTACCGTGCACTATTCAGTATCCCCTCGACGATCACCAGAGGTGTACGGCCAGTGTAGGAGATCGCTCCCCACACCATGATGCCGGGTGTTGGCCCTGTGTGCCTCGGTCGTATGCAGTCCTGATTGTGGCGCTCACCTGCACGGCGCCAAACACGCATACGACCATCATTGGCACCAAGGCAGAAGCGACTCTCATCGCTGAAGACGACACGTCTCCATTCGTCCCTCCATTCACGCCTGTCGCGATACCACTGGAGGCGGGCTGCACGATGTTGGGGCGTGAGCGGAAGACGGCCTAACGGTGTGCGGGACCGTAGGCCAGCCACATGGAGACGGTTGCGAATGGTCCTCGCCGATACCCCAGGAGCAACAGTGTCCCTAATTTGCTGGTAAGTGGCGGTGCGGTCCCCTACGGCACTGCGTAGGATCCTACGGTCTTGGCATGCATCCGTGCGTCGCTGCGGTCCGGTCCCAGGTCGACGGGCACGTGCACCTTCCGCCGACCACTGGCGACGACATCGATGTACCGTGGAGACCTCACGCCCCACGTGTTGATCAATTCGGCGGTACGTCCACCCGGCCTCCCGCATGCCCACTATACGCCCTTGCTCAAAGTCCATCAACTGCACATACGGTTCGCGTCCACGCTGTCGCGGCATGCTACCAGTGTTAAAGACTGCGATGGAGCTCCGTATGCCACGGCAAACTGACTGACACTGACGGCGGCGGTGCACAAATGCTGGGCAGCTAGCGCCATTCGACGGCCAACACCGCGGTTCCTGGTGTGTCCGCTGTGCCGTGCGTGTGATCATTGCTTGTACAGCCCTCTCGCAGTGTCCGGAGCAGTATGGTGGGTCTGACACACCGGTGTCAATGTGTTCTTTTTTCCATTTCCAGGAGTGTAGGTACTCCTGCGATCGTGCCGATCATTATAAAAGTACCTGCAGAATTTACATTATTGCAATCTTTCATTGATAAATTTCTATGTAACATTCAAAATTCGCAATTGCCAAGTGATAGGAACCTTCGACAATTCGGTTCATGTGTATATTCATATCGTATACTGTGGACTCAGCAGTATTTGGCTTGTAACGTGCCAACTACATATCCCAGCCCCTAGACCACGAAACCAGCCAAAACTTTTAAATACTTCCACCCTGAGTCTCACGGTACATAGTTCAGCGTCATCACGCCACATTTTATTATTGAAAGTCCGCAACGTCAATCCAACTTCCTGTGCATTATCCATACAACCGAATGGAACACATGGACCATTTCATTTATTTTTTCTTGATCTGATTTTGATTTCCGCCCTCAGAGGGGAGGGAGGTGGGGGGGGGGGGGTGGACGGGCAGCAGCATAATACGCCAATAGTAAGCCAATCAGGGACAATCACGTGAGCACTAGTTGAAGTTGGTAAAAACCGCAGAAAAGTTAAAAACAGAATTAGGAGATATAATAATAAAAGCAGGCAATAAAATGGTGACTATTAAAAACAGAAGCAAATAACGTTGTGAGGAAAATACAAACCAAATGGTCAGTGGTGCTAATTAAATCTTATTGTAAATAGACAGGCACAATTAAAAAACACGGCGACAGTCTGGTTTATAATCGTAACAGTTAAAAGCACACCTAGCGACAGTATGGTGTCTGTTTGCAACACTTACAATGGGGACGCACAACACAGAACAATCACAGAAAATGTGCACTATAGAGTACGAGCCGGCGGGAGTGGCCGTGCGGTTCTAGGCGTTGCAGTCTGGAGCCGAGTGACCGCTACGGTCGCAGGTTCGAATCCTGCCTCGTGCATTGATGTGTATGATGTCGTTAGGTTAGTTAGGGTTAAGTAGATCTAAGTTGTAGGCGTGTAGGCGACTGATGACCTCAGCAGTTAAGTCGCATAGTGCTCAGAGCCATTTTATAAGAGTACGGGGGGGGTGGGGGGTGGGGTGTATGACCCAAACAGGTGGAAGGAGGAGAAAAGCAAAAAAAGGTGGGAGGCGGTGGAGGGAGAGGACACAGAAGAGGAGGGAGGTGCAGAGCAGACTCGAGGAGGAGTGACTCACTGGCCCAAAGACGCTGGATGGTTAAGACATATACGTGTTCGTCAGTAGCCCAAACACAAATATACGTTAAATGTGTTCTATCTCGGAAACCATTCAGAATAGGACATATGTCAGTATGAAGTTTTTGCATCAAATGATCATTCCTGTCGTATCCTTGAATGTTGACCGCTCCCCCTGGGATACTTGTATTAGCAGTTATGAGGTTTAAAGAGAAAAAAAAAGAAATTTAATGAACAAATATTTAATAAAACAACAAAAATAGAAGGTTGAGTTACGTCGTACAGGAAAGATAATTGGACGCGCTACTCAACATAACGTTTTCGTATACAACATCGCTGAAGGCAAATTGTAGACCGTGGCAGGCTCAGAACACTTATACTTCGAAGTGTGATGAGAAAACTGAACTATTACGGCAGAATCGCTGGGATGGGAGACGTTAGGGAAAGATGGATAAGCCAAGGAAACGTGTACACAGGTAAGTGCTGATGGAGAACGCTCAGTTAGGCGCAGCAGAACTTCCACTTCAACTAAATACGTTTTAGTTAATGTTTCACGTGGTATCCAAATTGCCGCTCGCAACATGCTAGCATGACTATCAAACCGGAGTATAAGTGAGTAAAAGATGGTGAGCACAAGTCGGTGACCTACACACAGCGCTAGGTACATCATCTTCTTGCGACCGTAACTGCGTACGTCTCGTCCACGTCAGTTACTGACAGTGTAATCATTGTTTTTACTGACGTATTCAATGGTGTATTAACTTGTATGTTTGCAAAGCAGCTGTAATTGGGCGTATCTCAACTTTTCGTAATGATTTGCAACTTTTCATTTTATAACAGTGGGTGTTTTTCTTTCTTTCAGGTAAATGGCTTCAAGAATGATTGTTCAGGTACAAGTGTTATAAACCATCTCTGCTGCAAATGAGTAATAAACACCTGAATTTGAAAACTTGATGTAGCAATATTGTGTCACCGGACTGTGTACATGTACTTGCGCAACAGAAATGCTCGATCCATAAACTGTTGCTTCAAATGAAACCTGTGAAACAGCAATAAGATTTTCACTATTTGGTGTTTTGTAGTATATATCACTGCAGGTACGTTTGAGGAGAAAGCCTTCCAAGAGTGTTATTTTATTTTCGTTAAAGAAGGAAAAGATGTATCGTGAGGAATTCGCTACTTGCATTTGTGTCATAATTTTTTCTTTGAGGACTGTTCACTCCAGTGCTATCCGTAGTTACTTATCGGCTACAGCAATAATTTCGGAATCTAGGCTCATGTTAATATCGAACAATATTATTTCCGTAAGTAGCAGGTTTGATTACCCGTCAAGTACTTTGCCTACAGTTTAGATTGATATGTGCACTTCACTGCAAGAAAAATCACTATTGAGATTATCTGCTCTCATTCGCGTTAGTATTTGATAAAGTACTAATTCTGTAAATACGGATTATAAGATGCAAGCGCAATCAGCCCTTTCGAGAACTACTGACGTATAGAAACTGAATGGAATTGAACAAGCGAACTAAAGGGATTTCATTTTCAGTTTCTATTAGTTCCTTTTATATCACAAGTCTAATAACAGTATACAGTTACTGCGTGCATTCAGAATGATACAGCGTAGTCACTAGATTTAGAAAATTTTCCAACGGTATTTAGTGGTGTTAAAACTGAGTTACTACATCTGTATTTGAAATTCAATTCCATATAGGAGCCTTGCAATAGGAGCCTTGCAATCTACACCTTTCATTTCCAACTAACGCAACAGCGTACTACAGTATTACAGTAATAATGAGTTTCAGATATACTGTAGAATTTTATTGATGAAAGAATTGTTAACACATGTCATACAGAGCGCATTCTGATTTGGCCCTAAACAATTCGCTTCTCCTGTTGTTTCGCAGCACAATTTGTCTGTGTATAACAGACTTACAAAACGTTTCATACCGTGTACTACAGAAGTTAAAGATAAAATGATGTATAATACTTCTATAAATTTTACAACGATGTTGTTTTTTTATTTTATTTATTTACATATTTGTTTTTGCTTCGTAACTGCATTACATCACGGTGATCATATTGTGGCAACTGTTGTGAGATCAGTACTGAACATGAGTCTGAAACAGGTATTAGCTTTAGAGTGACATTAGGCGGATGTTTTTCGTATACGGATTGGTATTTATCGTACCGTATTATTTGATGAAAAGACTGCAGTGCTTCGTATCTTGGATATTTGACAAAGAAAATCGCAAAAACGTCACTAAACAGCAATTTAAAAGACTTATAATTCCATCTAATGCCGTATGTAATGTTTTTACAGATAATCATATAATACTGGTGCGTTTTGAATGATACAAGAAAGGAAAAGCGAATACAAGTTTAATAGTGTACACACTGTACTGTTTTTGATTCAACTACGGGATTTAATTATAACTTTTAACATGAGCAGTTCACTTTGGCATGTAAGTTACACAATGACACCGATGTCGCAGGACATTTATCTAAATAGGTAATTAATGTTTACTTACACAGAAACATTCTGGTTGCTACCTTCAAATGAACCTGTCAGATCACAAATGTTTTACATGTTCCATGCAAGTACACAATCTTTGCAGGCGGAGAACAGTGTCATAGAAGGAAGGGCATCTGTTTCGTTGGAAACTCATGTAAGAATAAATTTAAACCAGGAGATGAATTAGAAATAAAATAAAGGAAACAGATAAACTACGTAATCAAGAAGTATTAGCAAGAATATGAGAACGAAGAAATGAAGAAAACACTTTTGGGTACAGTAACCTATTCGAAAACTTTTAGATTGAAGATATTAACGAGAGGGAAAAATGTAAAACTATTTACATAAATGCGAGAGGATGAAAAATTTTGAACAAGAAAGAAACGTGTCAGACAAAGCATCTGGCGGTATGGCATCCGTTACTAGTCACAATATTGCATTAACTTTAGATAATTGCATCGCTGGATAGCTCGAATATTCCCTCTATAGCATCTTTATGAGTACTGATTGATGTGATATGATTATAGTTAATGGCAAGGTGCATGGATGTTCTTTGCTTGATACCCCCGAACGCCCAACAGACTGTCATTAGGCATCACCTTTCATAGGAGACGAGAGGTATGAATGAATTACCTGTTGCTGAGTCCCTATATTGAATCCTGCCGTAGTTAATAAGTCATTGGGAAAGGTTTATGACGTCAGATACTATTGTTACGGAGTTATGGTAGGTTTAAGACGTAAATGTGTACGTAATACACATACTTTGATAACCATTTGAAATGAAAAGGTGTAAAGAGCGTCGGGAGGATGACGTAGATGCTATGCAGAAGAAGCAGTTTCCATACATCTTCCTAGTGATAATGTCGGCCGCCAGTGTCAGTCGAAATCAAACTATGAAGATCCTGCAATACCTAATATAACTCTCTAAGCTATTGCGGGATGAACTTTTCCTCTACTGTCAGCAGTACCCAACGCTATAAAATGTGTTTATATACTTCCTCATTTTGCGTTTTCTTAAGCGCAATAAGCGGACCTCACCTGAATCATGAACAACTTTACCATAACGTAATAGCATCTCCTCCGTTTGCTGTGTATATGAAGACAGGTAACGTTCACCAGGTATTCGCCACACCTAAGCCCTTGCACCGGATTGCCACACAGCATAGCTTGATTCATCACTCGATATAACGGGTTTCCAGCCATCCAGTATCCTGTGGCCACTTCAAGCATCGCTTAGCATCGACTACAGAAATTATGCGGTGTATGAAGAAGTGCTTTACTATTGTACCTTCCATTTTTTGATACCCTCTGCACAATCACTGCGCCATCTGGACTGTTGGTAGTACTTTGGAACACGCTAGAGATTCCCACCTCAGTGTTCGACAGCCCCTGTTCTTCAGAAGATGAGGTCTACGTGGTCTCGATTTAGCCGTGGTTGCTCCTTCGCGTTTCCATCTCACAATCACACTACCAGCTGTCGATGTGCGTATCTGTAGCAGGGTTAAGATATACTAGATGGGTTCGTTATTTTTGATGACATCCAATGACTAACGCACCTTCGGTGCCACAGAGGTCTCCTGACAGATGTTGTTTGCTGTTACTGGATTTCTACTGATAACAAAACACTCCTCCCCTTCTTTCATAATCGTAATTGTAGGTCCGCCTCTAATCACATCTAGTGGGCAATTCCGTATTGCGGGGACTGTCAGGGTGCATGTGATCGGACAGTGTGTGACATGCGGAACCCAAAAATTCTGCTAGAGAGTAAACTTTAAAATTCACCAAGATGTCTCTTACCTTCAAATTTCTCTTTACTTCCCGGTTTGTATCTCTATTTAATCCATCCATTTAATCTTGGCGTGGAGGTCAGAAAAGAAAGAAGACTGCACTTGTCAAATCTTCATACATCCATATTTAAATTGTATGATGGCGGGACATCGGCTGCTATAATTTTTATTAAAAATTAAACTCATCTAGCTGTACTTAAGATTTCATATTTATTCGGCTACTAGTTTCGACGTTGCGTCAACGCCATCTTCAAGCCCGTACACTTTGATGGTATCATTTGTGTGTAGCTGAGTACTGGAAGTCCGCGGTGAGACCAACACGTGCCCCACATGGATGGCGGGCAGTAACTGCCACACAATTGATGTAATCGAAGTGTACGGACCTGAAGATGGCGCTGACGCAACATCGAATCTGGTAGCTAAATAAATATGAAATCTGAAGCACAGCTGGAGGAGTTTCATTTTTAATAAAAACAGTTGTCAAAGTTTCGTGTACAGCGACTTCATTAAAGAAAGAGCTGGGACTCAGGTTGAATAGGGTTGTGAAATATACCGGAAGTGTCCATTTCGAAGAAACTATCCAATTGTTAGCCTCAAGTTCACTGCAAAGTAATTAGCTTTCAAAAAGGGATTTTTTTGAAGAGTCAAGTAGTTACCGAGCTACGCTAGACGTTATGGGCTGTTTAATAGCTACCTTAAAAATCTGACATCACGCAGCCTTACTAATGTTTCATCAAATGTTTTTTAGAGAACCTGCCATCGGAAATAAAATTGTACATAAATACTTTGGGAGACGCCTTAGAACATACGCCTAGAGCCGCTATAAAATTTTCCCCAATGCAGTCTTGTATTGGGAGCGTTACCTTTGTTTACAAACTTACGCTTGGTTAGAGCTTGGTACTCTCGACAGTTGCTTTGTCTGGAAACAAGTTTTATGCTTCTGGAAGGCATAAAGTGAAAATAAGCGGTTTGTTTCACCAGAAATTGGAGATACAGTGTATACGTAGAGCTCATAAACAAAAAGAAAGAAGGTTATGTCGCCCAAAGAAAGAAACTCAGGTATTCCGTGACACAAACAGACTTATCTAGAAGAATGTCACTGAATATGGTTGAATAAGTCAAGTTGTCGTCACAAGATGGGGCCAAACCACAAAATGGTTTTTTAAGATGTTGTACATTGCATGCTTCATTTGATTCATAGGCAAAACCATAGATTAGATACATTAAGACAGATCATTTTTTGTAGTAAGCAATGCATCTCACCTTTGGGTATTGAAGTATTTATTACCAGAATATCGTGCTTTGGAGTATACGACAGATAATGTGAACCCTGTAATCTTTCGTAAATTGAGACTTTACAGATTCTTCCACTGACCCGTTTAGTAGTTCAAAAAATACACTTTGGTTGGACGTCTAAGGAATATTGCTCTGTATGGAGAGAAGTGCTGTAAAATTGTACACGATTCTGCAGACGGCGGTATTTGGTTATTTCTCTTAGGTTCTAAAAATTGGGTACCATCTAGTTTCGATGAAACTACTTTATAAATTAAGCTTTAAGTATTTAGTTGGATTGTGGAGCATCCCGAAAGATAGAATAACTGGTCAAACATTCATTCTGTCATCGATGTACCACCATTAGAAATACAAGCGCACATTACTGGTCTAGTGATTGCTGACAATGAGGGAAGCAATGTTAGACGAGTGTATGTACACTTAATTACAAAATACTGAAGCAGTATAGAATATTAACTTCCAAGCTCACATCCGACACTTCCAAGATAGTCTCATGCACGTTACTGTAAAGAAACAGGTCATTGCTATATTTTTTTGCAGTATAACGTTTTTATCATTCTGTCATTTAAATAAGAATTTCTCTTTACTGTCGCACAATGTACGACTCTGAGTTCACCAGTGGGAGTAGGGCAACAAACATGGTAAGAAATCTCTTACCAGTAGCTTGGACCGTAACGTCTCATTGCTCTGAATTCGGCAGTGTAATAAATGTGGCCAGAATACTTCAATGAAATTCTTTATCAGAAACCGATGTCAGATGAAGGACATACAATAGATATGTGGTGTCTCCATTGTCTTTCACTCGTGGGAGAATTTGATGTCGCCAAATGCACTGGACAGCCTTTCATTCTACAAGCACCGATCAAAAGTTTCTGCTCCATGGCCATACAGTCCAGAATTAGTAAGCCAATCAGGGAAAATCACGTGAGCACTAGTTGAAGATACCTGTTTGGTAAAACACGGTTCCTGCTGCGTAAGGTGGTCCGTAAGTATATGCTGCACTTCCAAGTGCGACCGGAATCGTCGACCCTTCAAGGGTCTAAATGTATGCGAATCGTCTGGGAAGAGATCATAACTATCGGGCAGTTGCTCGAGTATCTTGTTGTTGTCCACAATAGACGAGGTCGACTTCACAGATGGACCAGCGTCTTGTGTCGAATCGTGACCAGCTAGGAACTTAGTGCACCACTTCACAATGATGGCTTTCGACGGACGTGCTGCCCCACACACGTTCTTCATTCTCCTGTGGATGGCCACCACAGTTTATTCTTCAGCAGTCAAGCAAAGAATAACAGCACGTTGGACCTTTCTGGACGCATTTGGCAATAACGTTGCCATAGCTCACGTTTCTGCATTTACCGCACGCGCGTCGGAAAGTTTCGAATGCTACACTAATCCCTTGTCCACATATCGACGCTTATATACCTGCATAGGACTCGCGATACGTTGCATTCACGCTGAAGCGACGTCCTCGAACGGAAACTTTTTGATCGCCCCCTTATGATAGTAAATTTACATTTCGATATGTACGATTGTTGTGCCCTGTAGTCAGTCATGTCGTACAAACGCAATGACTGACCAAATGAAACTGAACGATCATGAAAGTTCAATTTTAGATATGAATGAAGCGAGTGGCAGAGTTTGATTCAACAGCCAATGAGGGGAAGGAAGGGGCGAGAGTACCAGAGCGAAAATCACAAAAAATGGTTCAAATGCCTCGAGCACTATGGAACTTAACATCAGAGGTCTTCAGACGCCTAGAACTTAGAACTACTTAAACCTAACTAACTTAAGGACATCACACACATCCATGCCCGAGGCAGGATTCGAACCTGCGACGTAGCGGTCTTGCGGTTCCAGACTAAAGCGCCTCGAACCGCTCAAACACATACAATGAATTTCGTTTTTTGATGAACGGGAGAGTAGAAAAGTAATTTTTTTCATAGCTTTGCATAGGTGTTCAATGTGCCACCCTTAACATTCACGGCATATGTCAATACGGTATCCAAACTGTTCCCACACTGCAGCGAGCATGTCTTGGGTTATAACTTCCACAGCTGCTGTTATGCGATGACTCAATTCATTCACTGATGCTGGTAACGGAGAAGCATAAACAGAGTCTTTTATAAACGCTGACAAGAAATTATCACATACAGTCACGTATGGTGACCTTGGAGGCTAGTAATGTAAGTCATGGCCTGCACCTGAATAGAAGGGGGAAGGATAGATTAAATGTTCAAATGTGTGTGAAATCCTGTGGGACTTAACTGCTAAGGTCATCAGTCCCTAAGCTTACACACTATTTAACCGAAAGTATCTTAAGGACACACACACACACACACACACACACACACACACACACACACACACACACACACACATGCCCGAGGGAGGATTCGAACCTCCGCCGGGACCAGCCGCAGAGTCCACGACTGCAGAGCCTTACACCAATCGGCTAATCCCGTGGGGCGAAGGATAAATTAGTTGATCATCTTGCAGAAAATGTAAGGGGGGCCACATGCACACAAGGCAAAATACCTGTGATTACCTGAGTCACAGGGACACACTTTTAAGGTTAGGGTCAGGTTACAGACAGAGAGTATTGAAAGAAAGTAAAACAGAACAGTGTAATAATGTCTGTAGCAGTATCCAAAGAAATAAAATTTGTGTTTTTCATCAGGACATTAGAGGATTGATAAATAATACAGAAACGATTCTTCTATGCCTAGAAAATGTTGTAAATTCTGAAGGTATAGATTTTTTGTGTCTCTCTGAACATCATGTAACTGCGGGAATGGAGAAGTTAAATTTAAGGGATTACGTATTAAAATCTTATTCATGTAGAGTCAACATGGAAAAAGGAGTTTCTACTTAAAACTGGACACAATGTCCTAAATACTGAAACAAATAGCTTGTGTAGATCAGATCTTAGTCGCATGGGCTTGAGAGTTGCTACTGCAATATACAGCTATAGTAAATGCAACGATCTACATATCCCGTCAAGGTAACTTTCAGCTATTCATAAAAAATCTAGAGGCGTTATTGAGCTACCTGTCAGACAAAAAAAGCATTTAGAGGTTTGTGGTGATTTTAATGTAGATTTCGCAAAACATACAGATAGGTAAAATGAGCTAGATTTTTTGTTTGGTTGTTTCAATCTCGTATCTGCTGTAAAGTTTCCATGTTGTGTGTAGCAGGATAGTAGGTCACTTCGCTATTAGGAATAGGGCAGTCATCATACCGACCGGTGTTAGGCAGACAGTAGTAGTTTCATCTGGTGACTAAGGTTTTATACTTTATGGAAAGGACGACCGTTAGAGCAGTTTTTTATTATTTTTTATTGGTTGTGACAATGATTTTTATCAGATGGTATGCCTCATGTGTCATGATGTCCATATTGTTTTATAAATGTTAATCCTCGTTTCAGAATCGATGGTGGCAACTTCAGAGTGCTGAAACCGGTCATCTAGTAAAGGATATTGAAGCGATCGTGGCTTTTCAATTATTTTAACAAAAATAGGGTTAAAGAGTTAAGTTGAAGGAGCAAAAAGTATGTTAAAATGTCAATCCACAGAAATTTAGGCATTTAGAAATAGCACCAAAATGCCGCACGGAAAATGACGGAATTATGTGGTGCTGATGGAGTCTCTAACAGATTTTAAGTGTTGTTCAAATTTAAAAAGTGGAGTCCTCAGTGATTGAAGTAATGCTTCACTGGCACAGGGAATTTTCCCAGACAGATAGAAATACGCAACAGCCAAAACTCTTCATAAGGAAGGGGACGCCAGTCGGCATAGATGTGTGTGAAGTTCTTAGATTAGTTAGGTTTACGTAGTTCTAAGTTCTAGGTGACTGATGACCTCAGCTGTCCCATAGTGCTCAGAGCCATTGGAACCATTTGCAGAGAGGCCACAACAGTGACTTAAATAATTATAGACCAATGTCATTGCTGACTTTATTTTCTAAAACATTCGGAAAAGTTGTCTATTTAAGAGTAGTCTCACGTTTAAGTGAAACTAATTTACTCCACATGTCACAGGTCGGATTCGAGAATGGTTACTCGACGGAGAATGCTACCTACGCATTTACCCATCGAATTGCGCAAGCCATAAATAACACATTTTCGCCAATTGGTCTTTTTTGTGTTTCTTCCAAGGCATTTGTCTGTGTGGATCATGTCACACACTTAGAAAAACCCAGGTTTATGGAATTTAAGGCTGTACACACAGCAGATTTGAATCATACTTAAAAAACGGAAAGCAAAAAGTTGTACTGAATAACACAAATAATGAAACTTCCTGGCAGATTAAAACTGTGTGCCCGACCGAGACTCGAACTCGGGACCTTTGCCTTTCGCGGGCAAGTGCTCTACCAACTGACTACCGAAGCACGACTCACGCCCGGTACTCACAGCTTTGCTTCTGCCAGTATCTGTCTCCAACCTTCCAAACTTTACAGAAGGTCTTCTGCGAACCTTGCAGAACTAGCACTCCTGAAAGAAAGGATACTGCGGAGACATGGCTTAGCCACAGCCTGGGGGATGTTTCCAGAATGAGATTTTCATTCAGCAGCGGAGTGTGCGCTGCAAGGAAGTATCATATCAGCGCACACTCCGCTGCAGAGTGAAAATCTCCTTCTGGAAACATCCCCCAGGCTGTGGCTAAGCCATGTCTCCTCAGTATCCTTTCTTTCAGGAGTGCTAGTTCTGCAACGTTCGCAGAAGACCTTCCGTAAAGTTTGGAAGGTAGGAGACGGATACTGGCAGAAGTAAAGCTGTGTGTACAGGGCGTGAGTCGTGCTTCGGTAGCTCAGTTGGCATCAGTCCGCCTTTAGCCGCGGAGCAGCTCGGACTTGTTTACGTCCCTGCTGCGAACGTTCGCGGAAGAAGCGGTGTTTACACCGTCGTCACTCGCGTGTGTTACTGTTTGAATCGAACGCCATGGCACATAATTTCCGAAAAACCACGATACAGTTCACGTTCTGTAACGAGTATGCACGACCGAAGGCTTTCGAAATCGAACGTTTCTTGAGGGACGAAGTGCAACTTAATTACACAGAGATTATTGGAATTCATTTATCAATCGTGAGCAGCACTCTTTACGTAAAGATGATTGACGACGCAGCATGCGATACGACCATTGAAGCCGCCAAACGAGGATTCCAGTTCCGACACTCCGATGGTCATATTGGCGAAGTTTTAGTCGCTCATTCGGGCCTGGGCGTGCGTACGATTCGAGTCTTCGCGCTGCCTTTCGAGGTACGAGAATCATTGGTCACTGAATCGCTCCAGCCATATGGCAGAGTTATCAGCCATACGGCCGAACGTTGGGCAAGTTTTAGCACGTATCCAGTGCTCAATGGTGTCCGACAGGTGCGAATTGCCCTTACGAAACATGTGCCATCGTACATAAACATCGGTGGCTGTCGAGCTATTGTCATCTATGATGGACAGCCCCGGACATGCTCCGGGTGTGGTGGTGAAGCACATCTTCGATCTGCGTGTATGCAGAGGAGACTCGTGCAACTCCCCAGCGGAGACCTCCAGAATCCGACTACACCAACGTCACTGCCGATGATTTACGTGGCGGCGCTTCGCGGGGAGGTGACGCCGAGGTCGTAACGCACTATCGAACCGACGCCGCAGTTGATTGAGGCGCCTTCGGACCCCACTGACGAAGGAATGGCTCCGACCAACCTCCAATCCCAGACATTACAGGTGGTGCAAAAAGAGGTTGACAGCATCACAACAGGCATGGAAGCTGAAGTGGAACGGCCCCAGGGCGTTGTGGCGACGGCGACACTGCAGGAGATACAAGATTCACCGACACCAGAGGCCGAGGTGAGGGCCCGCAAACAACGATCGCCAAAGCGCCGCAAGAAGCGCCGACTAAACTCTGCGGGGACGCTATCGTCTCTTCTTGGAAGACCAGAGGAGACTAACACTATGGACCTGTCTGACTTGGAACCACAAGCTTCGGATGTCGCAGACCATATGAATTCGGACAGTGAAAAGATGTCATGTCGCTCAGACGACACATCCGCTCAGGGGCCTGCTACCCCTTCTGCGATGGAGTCTAAAGCTGCGAAAGAACAACAGCTGTCACTCATCAGTGCTGCACAGGAAAATTTGGAGCACCACAATGATATCAGCTGGTATGAGCAGGACGACGAAATCACCGATGCGGACCATTCTATTGGTGGGGACTCGCATCCGTCTGCATCTCAAGAAACCTAATACCGCAGGGACACGTCCGTCGGGCGGCCCTCTGCGGATGTGCAAAGGGACTGTCGATACGGTGAAACTTTAACATCATGTGGAGATGACAGCTACTCGACCCCAGGCATACAGAATAGGGTCAATGAATGTAAATACCATTAGATCGCCCGTGAAACAGCAGTTGTTTAGGGACATGATATACGCGTCGGATGTGGATATACTGATGGTACAGGAAATCTACACTCCTGAGTTCCAAGAAGTCCATGACTACATCTCCTACACCTCGCCGCACTCGAACAACGACGGTGGAACGGCGATATTGGTCCGGGACGGGATTCCGGTTCGCGACCTGGCTTATCTACCTTCGGCACGAGGACTGGCGATAACTGTTAATGGAATTCGCATTCTCAATGTTTATGCCCCTTCCGGCACCGACAACAGACGAGCGCGTGCGAGATATTATTCGGAAGAGATTGTGCCCTTATTTACCGGCAGATTCGATCATTTCATTATAGGTGGTGACTTCAATTGTGATTTAGCTCAAAAAGACCAGACTCCACATTACAATACCTCTCGTGAATTGCATGTGCTATGCCGGGATCTGGAGTTAAGCGACACCTGGGATATGATTCATAGGAACCGTGAGGGATATACTTTTTACACCAGTCACTCGGCGAGCAGACTCGATCGAATATATGTTTCGGTTGGCCTACAGGATAAGGTGATCGACGCGGAACGATGGCCTGCGGCATTTACTGATCATATGGCGTACATTTGTACCATATCACTCCCTAGGCAAAGTGTGTGGAGAAGCCGCGGGACATGGAAGCTCAATTCGTCGCTTTTGGCAGACACCGAATGTCGTCAGAGAGTCGAGGAGGTATGGGCCACATGTCAACGCCGTCTACCAACATATACCTCCGTGCTTCAATGGTGGCTCGAGTGTACTAAGCCGGCAATAAGAAGAGCGTTCATACAGTATGGTCGGGATAAGACGAGATGGCAAAGAGACACTCTTGATTATTATTACACCATGCTTCGTGAGCTGTCCTTCCAGGTGCCGTCTCCAGAACATCAAGCGGAAGTTCATCGTGTCAAGGCACAAATCCTATCGATCACGCGACGACGACTGGGTGGCATCCCAATACGGGCACGATGTCTCGACACCATCACTGGGGAACGTACCTCGATGCACCATGTATCGCGGGAACATAAACGTTACCGCCGGCCATTGGTAACAGTGCTCCACGGTTTAGATGGCCGTCAACTGACAACACAACAGGACATTGCAAATGAATTTTTAGAGCATTTACGCCACCTCTATGCCGGTACACCGACGGACCATCTGGTGGGGGAAGAGATACTGCAACATCTGCAAACGACACTGACAGAGACGGATAAGGCAGCGCTTATGGAGCCACTCACAGAAGACGATATAAAGGTGGCACTCAAAAAAGGAGCGGCCCATAAATCACCTGGGCCAGATGGGATTACGCTAGAGTTTTATCGAGAATTCGTGGACATGATGATGCCACAGTTGGCGTCGATGTACAGTGAGGCGATGCGTCAGGACATGCGCCTACCGTCGGATTTTGTGACGGGCTTTCTTCTTCCCATTCCGAAGATGGCGGGGAGTCGCAATGTTAATCAATATAGGCCTCTACTATGCTAAACACCGATTATAAAATCTTTGCAAGACTACTAGCGTCTCGTCTCAAGCTGGCAATATCCAGGACAATATCCCCTGATCAGGCTTGCCTAGGGGTGCGAAGCAACATCTCCTCGGCGTTAAATGAATACCGTGACGTTATCGCCCTTGCGAAAACGTGTAAAATGCGAGCAGCGATGATATCTGTGGACTTCGATCGTGCGTTCGATAGGATAAACTATGACTTCTTGGCGTCAGTCATGAACCGAATGGCGATTCCACCTGTTTTCATCTCCATCGTTATGGGGCTAATACGAGGGGCTACATGGAAGGTGATTGTAAACGGCCGGGAAGCGGGCTCGATTCCCATTAACAGCTCAGTCCGACAAGGGTGCCCACTCTCCATGATGCTGTTTGCGATAGCGCTTGAGCCGCTGATGTGTGTTATGAGGCGCTCACTTACTGGGATAGCGCTTAATGAGAACTCTTTCGTTTGCCGCGCATATGCGGACGACATGATCCTCCTTGTCAGATCAGGACATGAAGTGCGTCAGGCTGTTGAACATCTAGACTCTTACGGGACGGCGGCAGGCAGTGTCGTTAACGTGACGAAATCCAAAATTATGCACACTGGACGGGGTCTGGAAGGCGTATCGGGACCGTTTCAGACGGTGGAATCGCTGAGATGTCTGGGGATTACATTTACCCGTTCACTACGGCGGTCGGCGGCGGCGAGTTCTCGGCGGCTTCTGCAGAATGTTCGTCTGACGATACGCAACAACTCACTGAGAGCCTTTGACATGATCCAACGTGTGGCATACACCAACGTTCACATAGCGTCACGACTGCCCCATTTAGCGCAGATCCTACCAATACCGAAGGGTATTGCAGATCGCCTCATGGCTGCCTTTGGTTACTATGTTAGTACTGGGATGTTATTTAAGATCAAGTATGATACTTTAACGCTACAGTTCCAGAACGGTGGCCTCAACCTCACAAACGTGAGAAACAAAGCTCTGGCGCTTTACATGCGAGCGATGATACAAAATTGGCAACAATGGAGGCATACCATAACGTCCGCTCTGATAGAAGTACTTGTTCCGCCTTCGTACGAACCCCCTATTGCGATGGGCAATATTTTGCCTTCTCTTGCACACATTGCCTCATTTCTTGTTGATTACAGTTATGTTCGTCTGAAAGTACCTTCGACGAGAATACCCACGACTCGGGAGATCTATAGATGCTTGATGGATCACCATGGCCGCAATATAATGGAATTCAAATACCCGTCGAGAACGTGGAACCACATTTGGTGTGCAGTGCATACTCCATTACTGTCAACAGCAGCGAGATCGATGTGGTATATTCTTATAAACCGTAAACTTGTGACCAGGAGTCGATTACATACAATTCATATGGTCGATTCTCCTCTTTGCACCAACTGTGGACTGTTAGCAACGGAAGAACATGGTTTAGTGTGTGGCGCAGCGAGGGACGTCTGGATGCTGACGCGTCGAATACTGGCCTTCCTTCAGCGCACTAACTACACAGAAATCACATCGGATGTACTTTTTCTACCGGTCAAGACCTTTTTTCCCAAACAAAAGACATATGCGGTCAATTGGATAGCTGGACATGCGACGAAATATCTGTTTTCGTCCGATATTAAGTCCGTGACGGATTATTGGATGTATTTACAAGAACAACACGAGCTCATACGGAGTCATACGAAATACAGTACTTACTTTTCCAATTTTTTAGGAAGTGTTTTTCACAATCCTCCCGATAGCTAGGGGGTCCGCCCGTGAC
Source organism: Schistocerca gregaria (assembly GCF_023897955.1). Taxonomy (NCBI): domain Eukaryota; kingdom Metazoa; phylum Arthropoda; class Insecta; order Orthoptera; family Acrididae; genus Schistocerca; species Schistocerca gregaria. The sequence continues at coordinate 923,809,602 of NC_064922.1, read as the reverse complement.
TAGGATTGTCATTTACTTTATTGCTGTTACAAGAAAAAAAAACAAAAAAAAGAGGGCGGCCTTTGTGTTGATTTTTTGGTTTCCAAATTGTGTTTGCTGTCTTGCTACTTTTCTTATCCTTAGGAAAGCACAATTGTACGAATAAAGATTGTTTGTTTACCCTGCCTTCCTGTTAAAAAAAAAAAAACAACAAAAAAAAAAGTTGGTAGAGCACTTGCCCGCGAAAGGCAAAGGTTCCGAGTTCGAGCCTCGGTCGGGCACACAGTTTTAATCTGCCAGGAAGTTTCATATCAGCGCACACTCCTCTGCAGAGTGAAAATCTAATTCTGGAAACATCCCCCAGGCTGTGGCTAAGCCATGTCTCCGCAGTATCCTTTCTTTCAGGAGTGCTAGTTCTGCAAGGTTCGCAGAAGAGCTTCTGTAAAGTTTGGAATGTAGGAGACGAGTACTGTCAGAAGTAAAGCTGTGAGTACGGGGCGTGAGTCGTGCTTCGGTAGCTCAGTTGGTAGAGCACTTGCCTGCGAAAAGCAAAGGTCCCGAGTTCGAGTCTCGGTCGGGCACACAGTTTTAATCTGCCAGGAAGTTTCATATCAGCGCACACTCCGCTGCAGAGAGAAAATATCATTCTGGGAACACAAATAATGTTGGAAGTGTGGTAAATTCTAGTGAATGCGGAGTTACCACAAAGGGAGTCCCACAGGGTTCAATTTGGTGTCCTTTGCTGTTCCTTATTCATGTGAATGATCTCTCACTAAACTTTTGGCAAGCAGCTCAAGATATTGTTAACGACGTCTTTTAAAGAATTATTAAGAGGTTCTCAGAAAATTGACTCTCCCTCAATTTTGAAAATAACTCATTATATCCAGTTCTGTACACTGAATAGAGTCAAAGCGACAGTTGATGTAGCATATGAACAGGGCTGAGTTAACATGATAGATTTCTCCAAAGTTTTGGGTGCTCACATTCATGAAAACTTGAACTGGATGAAGCATATTACTGATCTTCTCAATCAAGTAATTTCAGCTTCTCTCACTCCACGTATAATCGCTAGTCATTGTAATAAACAGATCAGCCTATTCGCTAATGAAAGTCGTTATAAATAATCCATCTCAATTCGCGAAGAAGAGTGATGTTCATACATACAACACTATAAGGAAAAATTACCTTTCCTATCCGTTATTGAAGCCGTCAGTTGCTCAAAAAGGAGTACATTATTTAGCAAGAAAAATCTTTGATCATTTGCCCAACAACATAAAGTGTCTGGCAGGTAGCAGATCAACTTTCAAATTTAGCTTAACATAATTTCATTTGGACAACTCCTTCAATTTCATGGAAGAGTTCCTGTTTCAGAATTGGTAAAAAAAATTGTAACTCTAAATGTAGTTGCATGTGTAGAAGTAAAAATTTCAGTGAATTCTACTACTTTCCTATGAGTACATTTAACAGGTACATGAGAAACCTCTTTTTTCCATTGTTGACGGGAATTTTTTATTGCGGATGCGGTCAAATGATTTTTGACATTCGTTAAAACCTAAGTTTGTTGTCCGAAACGAATTTTTTAAAAAAAGTGTGCATTTATGTAATGTGCAGGCTTTGTTCTATGCATTAGTATTTTAAAGTACGGTTCATAAGTAGCTTTATTGCTGGCCAGCTTATTCCGACACCGACGAAGCTCTACCGTTAAAATGAACAGCAAGGTAACAAGATTGGCATATAGAGACTTCCATGATCCAGAGAGTGACATTTTTCCACAGGTAATTTTCTCTTTGTATTACTAATTTTAGCCTTCGAAGAAACGTCGTGCGCTTTATGGGAAAGGTGAGGCAAAAGTTGAAATTCGGCCGTTTTTAAGAGCTGGGTTACGTAACTGGCTTAGGAGCCCAGAGCGAAACGACTCACGGAGACAGCTCTTAATGAACCCAGCTCCGTGTTTCTGCTCCAGACAACAGTAGGAAAATATGACGAAAAGTGTCCCACACACTCAGAACGCTTACAGCATTTTGCTGGTAAACGCGCGGTGAAGCCGAGGCGTTCCTCGTACTTTTTAACAACGGAAAATTTGGCTTGAAAGGGAAAACAGGTAGGAAACAGAGGCACGCGGCTAGGAGACTACATAAGCCTCCTTTATTTACAAGGTAAACAAAGACTTCGTGCGTTTATACGAGATACCGACCAAGTAAACGTTTAATTAGCCATGCGCTGTCACCACTGACAGTTAATTGGGGTTAGAGGCGCGTTGTCGTGGTAACTGCCACTGTAGCCCGCAGCCTGATACGTTACATTCTGCCACTAACCCCCAACCACTCCGTCCCTCTCTGCTTCCATCCCCAGGCAGCTACCTTATCAGTCTTTTACCTGTACGGGTACACAGCCGCTGTGAATTTCTTGCGGGACGTCCTTTTCAGAGGTAGATGGTTGTTTTATTCTAACACCTAATCTCACGATTAGGTAATTTTACTACGTTGGGCGTTTTAAATCTACAGTAAGAACATTAACGTGGTGTACGGGATGGTGTCGTCGTTGAATGACTGTAGGAAGATACAAGATGACTTGGACAGGATTTGCGTTTTGTGTAAAGAATGGCAGCTAACTCTAAATATACACTACTGGAAATGGAAAAAAGAACACATTGACACCGGTGTGTCAGACCCACCATACTTGCTCCGGACACTGCGAGAGGGCTGTACAAGCAATGATCACACGCACGGCACAGCGGACACACCAGGAACCGCGGTGTTGGCCGTCGAATGGCGCTAGCTGCGCAGCATTTATGCACCGCCGCCGTCAGATTGACTGGGGAGAGTCTGCAACGCTGTCTAACTCCCTTCCCAACCACTGCTTCCCTTTCATGCCCCTCGACTCTAATAACTGCCATCTGGTTTCTGTACAAATTGTAAATAGCCTTTCGCTCCCTGTGTTTTACCCCTGCCACCTCCAGAATTTGAAAGAGAGTATTCCAGTCAACAGTGTCAAAAGCTTTCTCTAAGTCTACAAATGCTAGAAACGTTGGTTTGCCTTTCCTTAATGTAGCTTCTAAGATAAGTCGTAAGGTCAGTATTGCCTCACGTGTTCCAATATTTCTACGGAGTCCAAACTGATCTTCCCCGAGGTCGGCTTCCAGCAGTTTTTCCATTCGTCTGTATAGAATTCACGATAGTATTTTGCATCCGTGACTTATTAAACTGATTGTTCGGTAATTTTCACATCTGTCAGCACCTGCTTTCTTTGGGATTGGAATTATTATATTCTTTTTCAAGTCTGAGGGTAGAGGTTTGTCAGGACTGGTTCACGCAAGGCTGTCAGTAGTTCTAAGGGAATGCTGTCTACTCTCGGGGCCTTGTTTCGATTCAGGTCTTTTAGTGCTCTGTCAAACTCTGCACGCAGAATCATATCTCCCATTTCATCTTCATCTATATCCTCTTCCATTTCCATAATATTGTCCTCAAGTACATCGCCCTTGTATAGACCATCTATATACTCCTTCCACCTTTCTGCTTTCCCTTCTTTGCTTAGAATTTGGTGTCCATCTGAGCTCTTGATATCCATACAAGTGGTTCTCTTTTCTCCAAAGGTCTCTTTAATTTTCCTGTAAGCAGTAGCTATCTTACCCCCAGTGAGACCAGCCTCTACATCCTTACATTCCTTGGAAATGATTTGAGGTGACAATGATTTGTTTAGATACGTTATGTTCACCGATGAAGCTACATTCAAAAACAATGGCGAATTAAATCGTCATGATTATCATAATTGGTCCCCTGTCAATCCACACTGGCACAGACCCATTAAAAATCACCACATATTGTCGTTAATGGTCTGGTGAAGAATTTTAAACGGTTACATGATAGGACTGTGTTTTTTGTGCGAAATGTTACCGGCGAATCTTATTTACAGCATCTCCGCGATGATTTGTAGGAGCTAATGGAAGATGTTGACTTAGAAACTAGGCAACGAATGTGTGTGCTTCCAACAGTATGGAGCAGCTCCCCATTATGCTAAAAATGTGAGGAACAGTCTAAATTTACGGTACCCTAGCCGGTGGGTAGGACATGTCTCCCTTTGAGCTTATGAACTTGTCTTGCTCACTATTTTTACCCGATGTATAGTTTTCGAAACTAGAGATGGAGCACCCTGTATACGTGGGTAATGAGACCCGATAACCCAGACGTATCATGCAGCGCTGTTTGATGAAGCTAGATTTGCCGATCATGACCACGTAAACAGTCGAAACATGTACTGTTGGTCTCCTGACAATCGCCGTTTACTTCGCCAGGTGGAACATCAGTGTCCGTGAAGTGTAAGTGTGTGGTGTGTAACAGGGTACCATTAGCTCACAGGCCCGTTTCTCATACACCGAGCATTGAAATACACCCAGTGATATGCAAAGACGTATGATTTAGCCTGCTCGGACATTTGTGCTGTAACGCTAGCACGTTGCAGCAGTCATTCCATACCAGACTGGAAGCGCGTATTGCCACTGCCGGTGGTCATTTTGAACATAACCTGTGATGGTCAGCTGTCTCTTTACTGATCACATAACAAGAGTAGCCACTTGTTTTGTTCTTTAGTGTCTGCTGCCACAGGTATTGTATAAGTGTCGGTATGAGAACATATCAATATCGATATCTCGTAAATGACTCTCACAAAAATTCTGCAGTAAACACCACTGGAATTATAATTTACCTACGTTCATTTATTAGTTTTAATAGGCACTGTTCCATTTAAAAAAGGGTACGTTTGCATAAAAGTTGAATTTGTAAGTATTATTACAATCTAGCAATGCGAGTCCCTGACTAGTAATCCACACTGTGAAAACGGCACGCCAACAGCACCTCCTACTTCCGCAATATTCGCGGTGCACATTTTAGGTGAGTCACCTCCTATAGTTAGTTGTATTGCGCACATCAGTGTACAGGAGGAAACATGCGATGGCGTCCTTCATAAGTTTCTCACAACCTCCTAGGTTCAGAAGCTGCTTTTTTTCATGCATAAAACAGGAACAAATTTTCAAACGTTTTGCGGGTTTTGTCACTATAGAAACATACAATTCTTGAAAAATAGGTTAGTGTAACTTTTGAAAGGAAAAGGTACAAAACGTTGTCAGCATCTTAAAATTAAATTTAATACCAGGTGGTTGTAATTTAAGTGCAGCCACTTACAGAGGTCAGATATGGGCTGTAATTATCGTGTGGCAGCGAAACTTTGTTTATATACTACTGCGTTAATACGGAACAAATTCATGCTGGGAAATTTTATTCCCAATATTGGCCACCAGCTGAAAATCTGGCGCTGTGAGTCCAGAAAAGACGTATAGAAATATTTCCTTATGAAATGAAATAGGAACGGAAGATGGGCAGAAGGGGTCAACAAGTGTGAAAGGCATACTGTTTTCTTTATTATTAATTACTGCTTACACAATTTGTTCAGTATGAACACCGGAAACGTCGACGAGCTGCTGTATCCGTAAAACGGTGTTAGAAACCATTCCAGAACGAAACATTCACTCTGCAGCGGAGTGTACGGTCATACTTTCTGGCACATTAAAACACTGCAGGAACTAGACTTTAACTCGGAATCTTTGCCCTTCACTGATAAGTGCTCTACTGACAGAAAGAAAGCTGTGAGGACAGGTTGTGAATCGTGCTTAGGTAGCTCAGCTGATAGGGCACTTGCCCACCAAAGGCAAAGATACCCTATTCGATTTTAGGTGAAGCACACGGTTTTAATTCGCCAGGAAGTTCGTGATCAACAATTGTATCAGCAGTTTCAGTGGATGCTGAGCAACGTGTTCTTGTATATGGGCGAACAGATCAGTTGGAGACCGAACGTGTCCCTGGTAAACGCTTTCTTTGTGTATCCCCAGAGCCAAAAGTGCAGCCACACAGCGTGGCCGCGGGGTCGGGGGTGTCGTGTCACGGATTGCGGTGCCCCTCGCGCCGGAGGTTCGAGTCCTCCCTCGGGCATGGGTGTGTGTGTGTGTGTGTGTGTGTGTGTGTGTGTGTGTGTGTGTGTGTGTGTGTTGCTCTTAGCATAAGTTAGTTTAAGTAGTTTGTAAGTCTAACGACCGATGGCCACAGTAGTTTGTTCCCTTCGGAATTCACACACATTTGAACTTTGATTCAGATCAGGCGTTCTTGCATCTTGCAACTAGAAATCATCTGGAGATAATACGTTCACGGAAGGTTGTTTTAAGCGAGCGACATGAGGTGTTGCCGAATCTTGCCTGAAACATTGGTTTACAACGGTTGTGCTCTTCGAGACCAGGAATCACATGCTTTACAAGGAGGTCTCGATAACGTTCGGGGGTCACGTTACGCCTGACAGGCCCTCTTGGAGTATTATCTTTAAAGGAGAACGCACGGAGAATAAAGCTGCTTGTGATCCACACCACACAGTCATACAATAAAAAAAAAAAGCTTTGCGTCACCTCGGTTCCGAGAGTCCAAGACCCTGTACAGAAAATTGGAATAGGCATCAACATAAAAATCATTTCTGCCCTTATTATTGCCCATGAAATCGAAGCGTTGCATGTTGTGCAGCAATACAGAGAGACCTTCAGAGATGGTGGTCCCAAATTCTGTAAACTGGTACCTCTAAAAGGCTGTTGCACGTCCTCTTGCATTGAAGCATGTCTGTATTAGCCGTGGCATAGTACCCACAAGTACATTAACGCACTATTGGTCCAGATTGTCCTACTCCTCGATTCGGTATAGGTCCCTCAGGGTGGTTGGTGGGTCATGTCGTCCATAAACAGCACATTCAATGTATCTCAGGCATGTTCGATAGGGTTCATGTCTGGAGAACACGCTGGTCGCTCTAGTCTAGCGATGTCGTTATCGTATGGCCGAGGTGGCCGAGCGGTTCTAGGCGCTTCAGTCTGCGACCGCTACGCTCGCAGTTTGCCTCGGCCTTGGATATGTGTGATGTCCTTGTGTTTAAGTAGGTCTAAGTTCTAGGGGACTGATGGCCTCAGATGTTAAGTCCCATAGTGCTCAGAGCCATTTGAACCATTTGATGTCGTTATCCTGAAGGAAGTCATTCACAAGATGTGCATGATGGGGGCGCGAATTTTCATCCATGAAGACCAATGCCTAGCCAATATGCTACCGATGTGGGTTTACTATCAGTCGGATGATAGCATTCACGTATCGTACAGTCATTACGGCGCATTCCATTACCACCAGCGGCATACGTCAGCCCCACATAATGCCATCCCAAAACAGCAGCGAACCTCCACCTTGCTGCAGTCGCTGGACAGTGTCTAAGGCATTCAGCACGACCGGGCTGCCTCCAAACACGTCTTCGACGATTGCCTGGTTGTATGCATAAGCGACACTAATCTGTGAAGAGAACGTGATGCTAATCCTGAGCGGGCCATTCGGCATGTTGTTGGGCGCATCTGTACCAAGCTGCATGGTGTCATGGATGCAAAGATGTCGCCATTGACGTCGGGCGTGATGTTGCACATATGCAGCCTATTGCGTAGAGTTTGAATCGTAACACGACGTCTTGTGGTTGCACGAAAAGCATTATAAACATTGTGGCGTCACTATTAAGCTTCCTCCGAGCCATAATCTGTAGGTAGCGGCCACCTCCTCCACGTCCGACCAACATCGCTTTGGTTCACATCGAGACGGATGGACACCTCCCTTATTGAGCGCCCTTCTTGGCACAATTTCGACGCGATCGAACCGCGGTATTGACTGATTAGTCATGGTTCAACTACAGACAACACGAGTCGTGTACCTCCTTCTTGGTGGAATGACTGGAACTGATCGGCTGTCGGACCCTCTACGTCTAATAGGTGCTGCTCATGCATGGTTGTTTACATCTTTGGGCCGGTTTAGTGACATCTCTGAACAGTCAAAGGGAGTGTGTCTCTGATACAATATCCACAGTGAATATCTATCTTACGGAGTTGTGGGAACCGGGGTGATGAAAAACTTTTTGACATGTCTATATGGCTATTAGTGCACAACACGTGATTTAGCAGTACTCCACATTCGGTATTTCCGTGAATTCTTTGCACGCTATAGTGTAAAATATACCTCGTCACTCAACAGTACATTGTCTAGCCACACGTCATCAATCAAGGTTAAATCTAACTTTGGCTCAGAAGGGGGTGAATTATTCAGCCACAAAAGTCTTTGGTCACTTACCTAATAGCATCAAAAGTCTGACAGATAGCCATTTAGCATTTAAAAGGAAATTAAAAGAATTTCTGAATAGCAACTCCTTCTACTCATTAGATGATTTTTTTAAAATATAGTTAAGTGGGTAATTTCCCCACCCCCCAGCGAAAAAAATTAAGTCTCATGTAATATTTTGTGTAATGTAATATCTCGTATAGACACCTTTCATTAACGTGACACGTTCCACATCATTACGAAGAGTCGTATTCATGATCTATGGAACAAGTACTAATCTAATCCTTAATCTAATTTCGATCCGTGACAGAAACTGAAAAGCAAATTCAACACTTTTTTGCAAATCGCGATGTTCCAGTTGCTGCTCCATCTGGACGTTTTGCGGATATCACTGTGAAATAGACCGCAAAACGTTCCATACCAATGACAATAGGATGGAAAATTATCGTGATAGAACGAACACTAGCACTCTACACTGAGCACGTCCTGCGTAGTCAGTTACAGCAACAGCAATCTCGCCAGTAACTTCCGCCAGGACAGGACGGCATCCTCTTCCAGGTGCCACATCAAGCTCACCCATGCGGTCGTCGGTTGTGTTCCAAACCTGAACAGTATAGAGACAGAAGTGATGACACTTTCTGCAGGACCTGACCACCATTTTTCAGGACAATGCTCAAGCACGTTCAGTGCAAGCTGTTACTGATTGGTTTGACTGCTGGGGCTGGAAAGTGCTGTACCACCTACTGCACTCCCCTGGCTTAAGCCCTCGTGAGTTCAACTCGATTTCTAAAGTGATGGAAGCACTTCACGTCATTCGCTTCGGAACTGCTACAAATTCTTCAGGCAACAGACAGCGCCGTAACACAACTCGCGTTTCGAAAGTATCCTACGACTTTCACATGGCTGGCAACGGGTTATACACAATTCTGGTGTCTACTTTGAAACACGTATGTATTAAAAATGAGCCGTAAATAAGTAGCTGCTACTATTAAAGTTCCTACCTTCCTAACATCATCCATAAACATAAAAATGTTAATATAAAACTCTTGGGTTACGTAACAAGGCCGATGGAGAATTATATGAGTGCAATAATCTAGGTACAAAGAATTAATTTATGTGTCTGGGGATTGAAATCATCTTAACTGGAATGGAAACTTCCATAATTAATGCAACGCATTTCTATTCCCGGTCAATTTTGGTATAAAAAATGTGGAAGTTGTTGTGGAACGCCATTGAATATTCTCAATTCAAACCCTATTGTCTCAGTGGCGTTCTGATTGATGGCGACGCGATACGAAGCCTTCAAAGTGGCACGTATAACGAATGTGCGTTCCAAGAAGAGACATGTCATTGAGTTTCTTTGGGGAAGAAACCAGAGCACTGCAGATATTCATAGCTACTTGCAGAATGTGTATCGAGTTGTGGCAGTGACCAAACGCATGGTGAATCGTTGGGGTAAGCGACTGCCATCATCGCAACAAGGTCGCGCAAACCTGTAAGATCTTCCGAGCCCCGGCCTGACGCACACAGATATGTTGGAACGTGCAAACACTCTCATTGGCGGTGATCGATGGACCACAATCAAACACATCGCTGCTCAAATGGACGTCTCTGATGGTAGTGCTGACACACTCGTCCACCAGTTGCAGTACTCAAAAGTGTGTACTGTCTGAGCTCCTTGCTACCTTACACAACACCATAAAGAGCAACGAAGGACCACATGTGCAACACACCAAGCACATTACGAGGCTAATCGTTACTATTTTTGTTTTTGTCGAACATCCTCATAGGCGATGAAACACGGGTTTTTCACTTCGAACCAGAAACAAAGCGGCAATACGTGAGATGGCATTACACCACCTCTCGCCCAAAGAAAATGTTCAAAGCCGCACTATCAGACGGCAAAGGCATGATGACGGCCTTCTGGGATTCGGAAGGGTTTCCTCTGTGTGATGTACTCCCTCATGGTTCAAACCTCAAGAAGTTTAAGTAACAACTTGATCATGTTCGTCGCCACAACAATGCAAACGAAGTACTCTTTCTCCATGGCAACGCAACTCATCGCGAATGTCTGCGCACCTGAGAGGAGCTCACAAAATTTCATTGGACTGATCCTCCTCAGCCATCATCCCACAGCTCGTGTCTCGCCTCTTCCGAATTCCATCTGTTTGGCTAAACGAAGAATGCACTCCGCGGGAAGCAATACGTAGATGATGGGTAGGTTACATAGGCCAACGATGGAAAAACTTTATTCTAAAAAATGTTATGTTTTTTAGGGTGGGAAATCCAACTATAATACTTAAAACACTGTATCACCCACAATTACTTGACATTTTACAGTTAAATTTTTTAAATTACACGATTTTTTAAAGAATTTAACAGCTTTCATTTGTTTAAAATAATTTAAAAACGAGGTGTAATGAATTTGGATGACGTTGGTAGCACTGCTGAAAAACATTTGCTGGCAAAAAAGGATCGATTCTATTTTTGTGTTAATAGATGGTGTTTTGTTTACTGTCAACCTAACCTCACTTTTCAGTTTCCTGTACATCTGCTCAGTACAATGTCTAATCGTCGCTGTGAAAACTCTGCTGACAGTTTTTGTTCAATTTTTGGTGAATTTGTGATTAAAAACACCAAAGAAACGTTACAGACTTTGTAAAAATGGTTTATCTATCATACTGTGGATCTAAACTTGGTGATCAAGATAAATCTTGGGTGCCGCATAAGGTATGTTATGTATGTGTTGAAGATCAGAGGAAATGGTCGAAAAAGGAGAAATAAGCCTTTAGATTTGCTGTTCCTATGATATGGAGAGAGCCAAGGAATCATTCTGGTGATTGTAACTTTTACAGTGTTGATATTACTGGTCACAATTCGAAAAAACTATAAGGTAATAAGCTACCCTAACCTTAAGTTCACCATTCGACCAGTAGGGCGTGGTGTAGATTTGCCGATTCCTGGACCAGATGATTTAAATTCTATTCCAACAGAAGTATTTTCTGATGTACAATGTGATTTAAGTGAACCAGATAATGATGAATTTCATTGTAATGCAGAAAGTCTAGAGCGCAAACTATTTACTCAGACAGTGTTTAACGATTTGGTTATGGCTCTGGGCTTAACGAAAGAAAAAGCTGAATAGCATGGCTCTAGAGTAAAAGAAAAAAAAACTTATTGACGGTTGGCAACAGCATATACATGTATAGAAAGAAAGAGCAGAAATTTCAAAGCTTTTTTCAACAAAAAGATGGTTTAGTGTTCTCCTCAGACAATCCTAGTCTGATGAATGAGTTTGGTATTAAATGCAAAAGGGAAGATTGGAGGCTGTTTATTGATGCACCCCAAACTAGTTTAAAGGCAGTTTTATGACACAATGGTAACATATATGCATGTATACCTGTCAGGCATTTTGTACATATAAAAGAAAGCTATGAAAACCTAAAAATAGTGCTAAATAAAATAGGCTGTCCTGCTCATGGTTGGATGATACGTGGCGATTAAAAGTAACGTGCATACTCCTTGGTCAGCAAGGGGGCTGTACCAAATTTCCATGTTTCTTGTGTGAAAGGGAGAGTAGGGCTACGGATCAACACTGGTGCAGAAAGAACCCGGCCTGTGTGGGAGTCTTTAAAACCTGGAGAGAAGAACATTCTGCGCAAAAACCTTGTAGATCCCAGAAACTTACTCCTACCACCTCTACGTATAAAGTTAGGTGTAATGAAACAGTTTGTAAAGGCTTTGCCTAAAGATGGACTGTGTGTTAAGTATCTCTGCCAAAAGTATCTATACCTTTCAGAATCTGGAGTAAAAGAAGGAGTCTTTGTCGGACCTGACAATACAAAATTGATATTCGACGTTAACGTTGAATGCACAATGACCTTAAATGAAACAGAAGTATGGGTATTATTCAAGCAAGTCGTTACAAAGTTCTTAGGACATGAGAAAAACCTAGAATTTTTTTCTATTATAGCTACAATGTGAAAGCAGTATAAAACTTTAGGATGTTCAATGAGCCTGAACGTTCACTTTTTGAACTGTCACCTTGATTACTTTCCCAATAATATGGAAGATGTTAGTGAGGAGCAAGGGGAACGTTTTCACCAGGACATTAAGGGGATCGAAAAACACTACCAAGGCCGCTGGAAGACCAACATGATGGGGTCTACAGTTGGTCACTCCACCGAGAAGTTCGGCCAGCGACTCAACATAGGAGAAGCTACAAAAGAGGCATCAAAGAAGAAACAGAAAGAAAATACTAACCAATTCCTACTGACAAGTGACACCTCTCTTAACACGTATCATTGTTTTAAATAGCTTACTGTAAATACAAATAATGATTATGTTGTAACAAAGCGTTTCAATAATTTTCCCTTTTACCTTATAGCATAGGATTTTTATACTATATACACTCCTGGAAATGGAAAAAAGAACACATTGACACCGGTGTGTCAGACCCACCATACTTGCTCCGGACACTGCGAGAGGGCTGTACAAGCAATGATCACACGCACGGCACAGCGGACACACCAGGAACCGCGGTGTTGACCGTCGAATGGCGCTAGCTGCGCAGCATTTGTGCACCGCCCCCGTCAGTGTCAGCCAGTTTGCCGTGGCATACGGAGCTCCATCGCAGTCTTTAACATGGTAGCATGCCGCGACAGCGTGGACGTGAACCGTATGTGCAGTTGACGGACTTTGAGCGAGGACGTATAGTGTGCATGCGGGAGGCCGGGTGGACGTACCGCCGAATTGCTCAACACGTGGGGCGTGAGGTCTCCACAGTACATCGATGTTGTCGCCAGTGGTCGGCGGAAGGTGCACGTGCCCGTCGACCTGGGACCGGACCGCAGCGACGCACGGATGCACGCCAAGACCATTGGATCCTACGCAGTGCCGTAGGGGACCGCACCGCCACTTCCCAGCTAATTAGGGACACTGTTGCTCCTGGGGTATCGGCGAGGACCATTCGCAACCGTCTCCATGAAGATGGGCTACGGTCCCGCACACCGTTAGGCCGTCTTCCGCTCACGCCCCAACATCGTGCAGCCCGCCTCCAGTGGTGTCGCGACAGGCATGAATGGAGGGACGAATGGAGACGTGTCGTCTTCAGCGATGAGAGTCATTTCTGCCTTGGTGCCAATGATGGTCGTATGCGTGTTTGGCGCCGTGCAGGTGAGCGCCACAATCAGGACTGCATACGACCGAGGCACACAGGGCCAACACCCGGCATCATGGTGTGGGGAGCGATCTCCTACACTGGCCGTACACCTCTGGTGTTCGTCGAGGGGACACTGAATAGTGCATGGTACATCCAAACCGTCATCGAACCCATCTTTCTACCATTACTAGACCGGCAAGGGAACTTACTGTTCCAACAGGACAATGCACGTCCGCATGTATCCTGTGCCACCCAACGTGCTCTAGAAGGTGTAAGTCAACTACCCTGGCCAGCAAGGTCTCCGGATCAGTCTCCCATTGAGCATGTTTGGGACTGGATGAAGCGTCGTCTCACGCGGTCTGCACGTCCAGCAAGAACGCTGGTCCAACTGAGGCGCCAGGTGGAAATGGCAAGGCAAGCCGTTCCACAGGACTACATCCAGCATCTCTACGATCGTCTCCATGGGAGAATAGCAGCCTGCATTGCTGCGAAAGGTGGATATACACTGTACTAGTGCCGACATTGTGCATGCTCTGTTGCCTGTGTCTATGTGCCTGTGGTTCTGTCAGTGTGATCATGTGATGTACCCGACCCCAGGAATGTGTCAATAAAGTTTCCCCTTCCTGGGACAATGAATTCACGGTGTTCTTATTTCAATTTTCAGGAGTGTAATAAAAAGAATATTGCTCGAAAACTATGGGTGATACAAAAGAAGTAAGGCTAGATTTGGATTCGCCTCTTAAAAATCTATGAGTCAGCCATCAAACTAAACAAAGTTTAAAAAAAAAATTCGTTGGCTGTTTTACTGATGCGGCAAGGGATTGCTACGACGTGCGCCATTTGAGTGGTACCACGCTTGCTCACACGCCCTCCTAGGTGGGGTAAGACAGTCGCATTGAACGGAAATGTTTTGAAAAATACGGGTTTGTAGCGACAGGAGTGGATAATTATGTGGTGTATTGGAATCATGAATAAAACCAACCTGCTTTCAGAGCAAAATGTGTTGCGTTGCTTATTTAACCCCCTTCGTACATGCACGGTATATTCTTGTTAACGTACGCATCACAAAGAGGAAAAGTCCGATTAAGTATTTCATTTCTTGTATGATAATCGATGTTTTTAAAATGCTAGCGAATGCGTCATTAATTATTTAAATGTAAATGCGCTGGTGCCATGATTTACGTTTGCATTGTATGTGATGACTGCGTACCCTTTTTAAATGTAAATAGTAGCTCTCGACAGCGGGAATAAATTACCGAAACGCGTCGTCATATGCATGAGAAATCGTAAATGGTGAAATGGTTCATTATTTAAATCAACAATTAACGTCATTGACATTCGTGGAAATTGCAACATATAGAAAGAATAGCAAGGATATAGCCAAAGAACGATACACAGAGAGATGGTTGCTCAGGAGTAAGGTCTGTAGTGTTGCAACAAAACAGGAGCCACAGTAATATTACTTATGCTATATACGAATACTATGAATCATCTCGTAGGAAACGTTCTATTGATAAATAGCACGGATGCAGAAACTATCGTTCTTCTGAAATACAACTAACTTTTTACTAACATGAAGTAAGAGGTGCTATCGATACTGGATCTCAAACTGGTTCCCTATTTCTAGATTTCTGGAAGGCTTTTGACACAGTTTCTCAGAAGAAGCATCTAATCCTATTGCATACCTGTGGCGTATCGTCCCAGTCCTGGGACAGGATTCGGGACTTCCTGTTAGAAAGTTCACAGATCCTCTTAACTGAGGGAAACCATCGAGTACAGTAGAAGTGATATTTGCTGTTGCCAAAAGAAGTGTTATAGGCTCCCAGCATTATACATGTAAACGATTTTGGAGAGACCCTGAGCATCTCTATTAGATATTATGCCACTTCAAGTCTATTGAAGTCCTCAGAAAATGAAAGCCAACTGCAACATGATTTAGGGAACATATCTGTATGAGGTGATAAGTGGCAATATCCTCTAAATAATAAAACGATTTAAGTTATGAGCCGTGCACGGCTCGTGTTCATGCCATTTATCTTTTGTCATCTTCTATTATAGTACTGCCACCTCGTTTTCTTATTCCATTTACTGGCGTCACTAACTTCCTACCATACTTGCCCGTGCACTGTCGTACCATCTCTGGAGCGACCTATAATACAATACTGGCCACTGAAATTGCTACACCGCGATGATGACGTGCTACAGACGCGAAATTTAACCAACAGGATGAAGATGCTGTGATATGCAACTGATGAGCTTTGCAGATCATTTACACAAGATTGGCGCCGGTGGTGACACCTACAACATGCTGACACGAAGGAAGTTTCCAACCTATTTCTTATACACAAACAGCAGTTGACCGGTGGTGCCTGGTAAAACGTTGTGATGTCTCGTGTAAGGAGGAGAAATTCGTACCGTCACGTTTCCGACTTTGTTAAAGGTCGGATTGTAGCCTACCGCGATTTCAGTTTATCGTATCGCGACATTGCTGCTCGCTTTGGTTGAGATCCTACGACTGTTAGCAGAATATGGAACCGGTGGGTTCAGGAGGGTAATACGCATCGCGGTGCTGGATCCCAACTGCCTCGTATCACTAGCAGTCGAGATGACAGGCATCTTATCCGCATGGCTGTAACGGAACGTGCAGCCACGTCTCGATCCCTGAGTCAACAGATGGGGACGTTTGCATGACAACAACCATCTGCACGAACAGTTCGACGATGTTTGCAGCAGCATGGACTATCAGTTCGGAGACCATGGTTGCAGTTACCCTTGACGCTGCATCACAGACAGGAGCGCCTGCAATGGTTAACTCAACGACGAACCTAGGTAAACGAATGGCAAAAGTCATTTTTTCGGATCAATTCAGGTTCTGTTTACAGCATCATGACGGTCGCATCCCTGTTTGGCGACATCGCGGTGGACGCACAGTTGGAGCGTGTATTCGTCATCGCCATATTGGCGTATCACCCGCCGTGATGGTATGAGTTGCCATTGGTTACACGTCTCGGTCATCTCTTCTTTGCATTGACGGCACTGAACACTGGACGTTACATTTTAGATGTGTTACGCCCTGTGGCTCTACCCTTCATTCGATCCCTGCAAAACCCTACATTTCAGCAGGATAATGCACGACCGCATGTTGGAGTTCCTGTACGTGCCTTTCTGGAAACAGAAAATATTCGGCTGCTGCCCTGGCCAGCACTTTCTCTGGGTTTCTCTCACCAATTGAAAACGTCTGGTCGATGGTGGCCGTCACAATACGCTACTCACTATTCCTGATGAACTGTGCTATTGTGTTGAAGCTGCATGGGCAGCTGTGCCTGTACACGCCATCCAAGCCCTGTTTGACTCAATGGCCAGGCATATCAAGGCCGTTATTACAGCCAGAGGTGGTTGTTCTTGGTACTAATTTCTCAGGATTTATGCACCCAAATTGCGTGATAATATAATCACATGTCAGTTCTATTATAATATATTTGGCCAATATATACCCGTCTATCATCTACATTTCTTCTTGGTGTAGCAATTTTAATGGCCATTAGTTTATTTCCGTCGTCGTGCGTCTGAAGTTCAGTAGGAGACGGACCAGCGGTGAAGTCGGGGACGGATCAGGTGTGCGATCGGGACGCAGCTGCAGTGCAGTCGGGGACGGAGCCCCAGTGAGGTCCGCACAGCGAGTACCAGCGGGGACGACCGTTGGTTGGTAGTTCGGTCGCTCGTCTCATCGACGACGTACATTTCGGTCGATTCCTTCCTGTGCAGAGGTCTCTCTGCGTGGTTGGGACCGAGCCAATGTTTCCGCGAAATTGTCCGTCCGAAGGAAGTCAGTACAGTTGGCAGCAGCGGTCCGGCATCGAGTTGGCAGTCAGTAACACGCGGTGCAAGTACGAGCCGGGACCGTGGCTGACGCAGATGGAAGGCCGTTGGTCTGTCGGTCGCCTGGTCGTCGCACGGCGACATGTGGTCTGCTGAGCACTGACGCCAGTATCAGTCGGGGAAGAGTTTGCAGTTGGCAGCCAGCAGCAGTCGGGTCCGTATGGTGTTGGTATTCGCCGGGACGCTGTCCGCGAAGGTAGGCTGCCGTTGGTCGGTTGTTCGGCCGGTCGTCTCACTTGACTACGTCTTGGATCCTCAGGACGAACACCATATTCCAAGTTGAGATGTAGTTGGACCTTGTAGGTTCGTTGGAACTGAGCAGCGACGCAGTCTCCATAGGCCGAAGCCAAGCCGGGGATTTTGTGGGCGGCACTCCCTGTTGCATTTGGAGGCGCCAGTTGTGTGAGCGACATTCCTCCTTCTTCCGAAGCAGCATCCTCAAGTTGAGCAATTAGTTACCTATTCTTAAAACGATACTGCAGCAGCTTGTTCGTTATCTGTGAATTGTTTTCTCAGCCCATCTGATCACGGCGGAGGTTCGAGTCCTCCCTCGGGCATGGGTGTGTGTGTTTGTCCATAGGATAATTTAGGTTAAGTAGTGTGTAAGCTAGACCCGTGGTCTAGGGGTGTTCGATCCCCACCACTGCCTAAATCTTGCCGGCGCGGTAGCTCAGCGTGTTCGGTCAGAGGGTTAACAGCCCTCTGTAATAAAAAAACTGTGTTAATCGATCAACAACGAAATTAAACTGATGTCTTACGACGTCCACCCCGAGCAGATACAACGAACGAAAGCGAACAAAATGAGATTAAAAAAAAAGAAAAAAAGGGGGCAGCGTCTTTGATTCATAATCAAAACGCCTTCAGTCCCGGGTTCGATCCCAGCCACTGCTTAAAGATTGATAAATAATCAGCATTGGCGGCCGAAGACTTCCGGCATAAGAAGGAAGCCTCATTCTGCCAACGGTCTTGTCAAAGAGGGCGGAGGAGCGGATAGAGGTTCAGGGCAATCTCTTGTCCTAGGGGTGGGAAATTGTCCCTAAAGGCGGAAGAATCAGCAATGATCAACGCCATGAGGATGCAGAAGGCAATGGAAACCACTGCATTAAAGACACGTAACGTGTATCCACAGGACATGTGGCCTGAAGTTGAAGAAGAGTCATGATGATCTCTCCATTGGCAAAAGATTCCGGAATAGTCCCCTATTCGGATCTCCGGGAGGGGACTGCCAAGGGGGAGGTTACCATGAGAAAAAGAATGAATAATCAACGAAAGGATAACGTTCTACGAGTCGGGGCGTGGAATGTCAGAAGCTTGAACTTGGTAAGGAAACTAGAAAATCTGAAAAGGGAAATGCAAAGGCTCAATCTAGATATAGTAGGGGTCAGTGAAGTGAAGTGGAAGGAAGAAAAGGATTTCTGGTCAGATGAGTATCGGGTAATATCAACAGCAGCAGAAAATTCGTTATGAATAGGAAGGTAGGGCAGAAGGTGTGTTACTGTGAACAGTTCAGTGACCGGGTTGTTCAGAATCGACAGCAGACCAACACCGACAACGATAGTTCAGGTATACATGCCGACGTCGCAAGCTGAAGATGAACAGATAGAGAAAGTGTATGAGGATATTGAAAGGGTAATGCAGTATGTAATGGAGGACGAAAATCTAATAGTCATGGGCGACTGGAATGCAGTTGTAGGGAAAGGAGTAGAAGAAAAGGTTACAGGAGAATATGGGCTTGGGACAAGGAATGAAAGAGGAGAAAGACTAATTGAGTTCTGTAACAAGTTTCAGTTAGTAATAGCGAATACCCTGTTCAAGAATCACAAGAGGAGGAGGTATACGTGGAAAAGGCCAGGAGATACGGGAAGATTTCAATTAGATTACAGCATGGTCAGACAGAGATTCCGAAATCAGATGTTGGATTGTAAGGCGTACCCAGGAGCAGATATAGACTCAGATCACAGTATAGTAGTGATGAAGAGTAGGCTGAAGTTCAAGACATTAGTCAGGAAGAATCAATATGCAAAGAAGTGGGATACGGAAGTTCTAAGGAATGACGAGATGCGTTTGAAGTTCTCTAACTCTACAGATACAGCAATAAGGAATAGCGCAGTAGGCGGCACAGTTGAAGAGTAATGGACATCTCTAAAAAGGGCCATCACAGAAGTTGGGAAGGAAAACAAAGGTACAAAGAAGGTAGCTGTGAAGAAACCACGGGTAACAAAAGAAATACTTCAGTTGATTGATGAAAGGAGGAAGTACAAACATGTTCCGGGAAAATCAGGAATACAGAAATACAAGTCGCTGAGGAATGAAATAAATAGGAAGTGCAGGGAAGCTAAGACGAAATGGCTGCAGAAAAAATGTGAAGACATCGAAAAAGATATGATTGTCGGAAGGACAGACTCAGCAGACAGGAAAGTCAAAACAACCTTTGGTGACATTAAAAGCAACGGTGGTAACATTAAGAGTGCAACGGGAATTCCACTGTTTAATGCAGAGGAGAGAGCAGACAGGTGGAAAGAATACATTAAAAGCCTCTATGAGGGTGAAGATTTGTCTGATTTGATAGAAGAAGAAACAGTAGTCGATTTAGAAGAGATAGGGGATCCAGTATTAGAATCGGAATTTAAAAGAGCTTTGGTGGACTTACGGTCAAATAAGGCAGAAGGGATAGATAACATTCCATCAGAATTTTTAAAATCATTGGGGGAAGTGGCAACCAAACGACTATTCACGTTGGTGTGTAGAATATATGAGTCTGGCGACATACCATCTGACCTTCGGAAAAGCCTCATTCAAACAATGCCGAAGACGGCAAGAGCTGAGAAGTGCGAGAATTATCGCACAATCAGCTTAACAGCTCCTGCATCGAAGCTGCTTACAAGAATAATATACAGAAGAATGGAAAAGAAAATTAAGAATGCGCTAGGTGACGATCAGTTTGGCTTTAGGAAAAGTAAAGGCACGAGAGAGGCAATTCTGACGTTACGGCAAACAATGGAAGCAAGGCTAAAGAAAAATCAAGACACGTTCATAGGATTTGTCGACCTGGAAAAAGCGTTCGACAATATAAAATGGTGCAAGCTGTTCGAGATACTGAAAAAAGTAGGCGTAAGCTATAGGGAGAGACGGGTCATATACAATATGTACAATAGCCAAGAGGGAATAATGAGAGTGGACGATCAAGAACAAAGTGCTCGTATTAAGAAGGGTGTAAGACAAGGCTGTAGCCTTTCGCCCCTACTTTTCAATCTGTACATCGAGAAAGCAATTATGGAAATCAAAGAAAGGTTCAGGAGTGGAATTAAAATACAAGGTGAAAGGATATTAATGATTCGATTCACTGATGACATTGCTATCCTGAGTGAAAGTGAAGAAGAATTAAATGATCTGCTGAACGGAATGAACAGTGTAATGAGTACACAGTATGGTTTGAGAGTAAATCGGAGAAAGACGAAGGTAATGAGAAGTAGTAGAACTGAGAACATCGAGAAACTTAACATCAGGATTGATGGTCACGAAGTCGATGAAGTTAAGGAATTCTGCTACCCAGGCAGTAAAATAACCAATGACGGACGGAGCAAGGAGGACATCAAAAGCAGACTCGCTATGGCAAAAAAGGCATTTCTGGCCAAGAGATGTCTACTAATATCAAATACCGGTCTTAATTTGAGGAAGAAATTTCTGAGGATGTACGTATGGAGTACAGCATTGTATGGTAGTGAAACATGGACTGTGGGAAAACCGGAACAGAAGAGAATCGAAGCATTTGAGATGTGGTGCTATAGACGAATGTTGAGAATTAGGTGGACAGATAAGGAAAGGAATGAAGAGGTTCTACGCAGAATCGGAGAGGAAAGGAATATGTGGAAAACACTGATAAGGAGAAGGAACAGGATGATAGGATATCTGCTAAGAGATGAGGGAATGACTTCCATGGTACTAGAGGGAGCTGTAGAGGGCAAAAACTGTAGAGGAAGACAGAGATTGGAATACGTCAAGCAAATAATTGAGGACGTAGGTTGCAAGTGCTACTCTGAGATGAAGAGGTTAGCACAGGAAAGGAATTCGTGGCGGGCCGCATCAAACAAGTCAGTAGACTGATGACAGAAAAAAAAAATAAGCTTAGGGTCTGGTGATCTTAGCAGTTATATCCGATAAGATTTTACACACATTTTAACGTTTGGACATCTCAGCCCATGACGGATGTGATAGTCGTGAGTTTTCTTACCTAGAATCTGCAGCCTCCGACTTTTAAAGTCGTCTTGACTGAAGTTTGATGCCTTGATCTTGGTGAGGCCCAGTTTTAAGTTAGTGGTATCTCGATTACTCTTCATCGGCCGATATTTTCCATTATCTGTGCAGCTGGATCTGGAAATTGGAAATCAGACTGTCGGTCGGTCGTGAACCGTCCCTTGGTTGTGTTGCCTTCCGATTATGAGCTTGTCGGTCGGGCTGCCTGTCTCACCTAAAGCCGTCGGCTCATGGACCGTGCTGTCGAACGTTAACGTTGAGCGTGCCAATCTTAACGTGCTGCTGAACGCTCAGGAAGGATGGCTCCTGTGCATACGGTACGTGGGCCCCAACGTGACATACGGTTTCGTAGCGCACTCCAGCGGTAGTTGAGGAATATTTCTAGTTCGTAAATCACACTGTTTACTCAACAGGAGAGCGTAAAATTCCCACGTTAGCTCTACTGAAACGCATATTTCCTCCATCGTCCACGAAAAGGAAAGTACCATGTCCAGTCAATAAGGGCGCAGGCTTATGAAGTTCCATTTCAGAGAGTGCGTTACGAATTTGGAATAATTCTCCGCATAAGATTAACATTATTTCATCATTCCCACATTTTACTAAAAATCCAAGATCAGTCTTACTTGATCACTGTTCCTATCCAGTAGCAGAATCTTTGCAACATGTGAATTACGAAGCGTAAAAGAAAAAGGAGCAAAATATCATTATACAAATAGCGCAAGCTGTCCTTTAGATGAAGTCAATCGAACAAAGTCACACCTCAAAAAAGGTGAACTTATATTTACATAACATCAAATATTATAGTGTATACTTATATTTAACTAACAATAGAGTATCAGAACCTAATAAAAATGAGAATTTTAGGGTGAACAAATTTGGTTGTGTCTATAAGCGAACCACCGCCCCAGCAAAATAAGTGAACGTAGGATAACGCTGTTACTCATTACGCTAAACTAACAACATACCCCTTTCTTTCTAATCATAGTATCTAACAGGGTGCTGAAAACCTTAATCGTAGATATGTTACCAACTGAAATTTAATTCTAACAAATTGTACCAATAACAATGCGTTTTGGGTGGCTCTTCAGTCTGTCGCTGCCTTCAAATAGCCTACTCTCATAATACGCAAGTTACAATAATTCTTTTGCCACGAATATGATGTTTCTCATTATTTTATTGGAACGAATCACACAGTTAACAACGGGTTTTGCAGTGATTCTCAATTTGCTGGTGCTCAGAAACAACATATATACGTATAGGCTTGAAATGAATGCCAATATGGCGCCTCATAATTCTGTACTGAAGGGAGGCGACGTGCGTGTGACTTAGGTGGCGTTGTGTCATCTCATTGGTCAAAGCTCACACGCACGCTCAGAATATCTGACATGCTAGATATTGCTCTGCACTTTCGGAAAGACTGCCCAACGTGCTGTTCCACGCTATCACGTCAGAAACTCGGCACGCTCAACGTTCAACGTTCGGATGCATGGTCCGTGTGCCGACGGCTTAAGCATACGTTAGTGTTACTTTCCAGGCCGACCCTTAGAATATTCTGAGCGCCGCTCCTTTTGTTTTACATAGTGATTTTCTTTTTACTTGTAAGTACTGTGATGGCCTTCAGCCGAGTTTTAGCTTACTTAAATTGCAAGGCTGTTGTTTTAGGCCTTAAGCCGTATATCGTAACTAAAAATTCAAACCCTTGGTCTTGCCCTTAAGTCATAAAATTCCTATTCGTTAGTATGAGGCGTTCAGCCGTGTTTTACGTGAAATATTTTAAGCTAAGGCCCTCAGCCGTTTTAAATTGAAAGCTCTTCTTCCTAAGCTTTAAGCCGTTAAATTGTTTTCCTTACATGCGGCCTCCAGCCGAGTTTTCAACCTATTTAGAATTGAAATTGAAAATCTTTGTTTTGGCCTTAAGCCGTAACACTGTTCTTGCTTCATATGTGGCCTTCAGCGGATTTAAATTAAATCAACGAAGCTCTTTCGTTAAAACGTTGAGAGTTTTTAATTCTGTGTTTTAACAAATAAAGCTTAAATGTTGAGTGCAAATGACAGCAACTTATTTTGGCCCCTTTCCACAAATATAACCTTATCCGCTCTTGTCTGCTAGTCCAGGGATTTCAAGTTATCCATATGGGTAGGTCTACTAAATCCGTTAAATTTTGATTATACGATAAATCACACGTATCTAGACATCTTCTAATATTTCGGCTATACAACGTTCAGTCATCTTTAGAGTGAGCCACAAGACTCAAGAAGATGCCACAGATATACTAAAGAGACGTTTTGTTCCGGAGTACTGCTGCTCGGCATAGGACCCCTAGCAGACAGAATTGGAGGAAGGCTTAGAAAACGTTCAACGAAGGGTATCTCGTTTTGTATTACCGCAAAACAGGCGACAGAGTGTCAGGAATATAACATTGGGATTGGGGTGCTACTTGTCAAAACAAAATCGTTTTTAGTTGCAGCGAGATCTTTTCACGGAATAACAGTCATTAGTTTCCTTATCCGAATGTCAAAATACTCTGTTGATAGCCGACCGGTGTGGCCGAGCTGTTCTGGGCGCTACAGTCTGGAACCGGGTGACCGTTACGGGCATGGATGCGTGTTATGTCCTTAGATTAGTTAGGTTTAACCCTAGCATTACGAACGTATTTTTTGTTACATGGAATACCAATGGGGGGGCCTCAAAGGCCCATAAAGAATATCACAATTTATTTTATCATAAATCAAGTTTATTTACTTCTGATACCTCTAATAACAATTCAAAATATTTAGACATTATTTTTGTATACTGGATAATAAAAGATGTTATTATAATAGGAATAAAATGAACAAATCACGAGATTCAGTTTATATATTTTTTGGAGTAATGATTCAAAATAGTGTTTTCTTATAAAAACGACTTTTTTAATTCGATAAACTACATGAAGCAAACAAAATTTACTGTCTCATTCTGCAACGCATTTTTCACACAACACTGTCTTCCTGCAGTGTTTCCCACAGACGTGTTTGTGGCACTGAGAGCAGGTAACAGTTGACTTTCCCAGCTTGTTGTACTTGATCTTTTTAGATGCAGCTTCTTGGCAGCATAGGTGGCACCGTCTGGTTCTGCTGTTGAGGATGATGGTTCTACAGAGCAGCTGAGCTTCCGTTGTGTGATGCTTTCCATTGCCATTATTACTGGCTTCTGAAGTCCATACAAATTTTGTGCCCGTTTATCTACTTGAGATCTTATTAGTTCGAGACCTAATTTAGTGATAAAAACCCTTCTGCAGTTTAGCAAATTCTGTTTCCAATTCGGAAAGTTGAGGAGGAAGAGTGAATATGCATTTATTGCTGCTATGTCAATGAGTGTGTAGAAGAGGGACAAAGGCCATCTTCTTGTTCCTCTCTTTGTGCTGTTGTGTCTTGCCATCTGGTCTATTGTGTCCACGCCTCCCTTTGTAGAATTATAAAAAAGATTTATGTTAGTCTTTTTTGAGTCTTCATTCAACACCCCTTCTGAGTGATAAGTTGAAAGCATCAAAAGCAGTCGCTTTGGCTTCTCGCGGACTAGCGTTGATGCAAGAGTAACTGGTGGCCTCTGTGTGCCTCTGTGTCTGAGGGTCAGTATAAGCAAAGATGGAAGAGTGTAAACTGCGGCCAGTTGTAGTCTTCAGCTCTTCAGGTATGTGTCGTCTGTTAGACTGTATGGTGCCAACAAGTGTGAGGTGAAAATCATTCCATAGAGTCTCAGCAAGCTCCACTGAAGTATAGTACCGATCTGTGGTAACATTACGGCCTGATTTTTCAATAGGTTTTATTAGTCTCTTTACAATTTCCATCGGTCCATTTGAATGCTGTGTATTCCCTCACTTGCCTGTATAGATGTCCATGCTGATCACATATCTAGTCTCAGAATCAGACAGCATTCGAATTAGAATGCCGAATTTTCCAGGTTTTTCTTTTAGAAACACCTTGAATGGACAGCGACCACGGAACAAAGACAACATCTCATCCACTGTTGTATGTAGACCAGGAATGAAATACAATGGAAGTGAAGAATTGAAGCTTTCAAAAATTTTCCTCATTGGAGCAAACTTGTCAGTCTGGCGACGAATTTCTCTTGTGTTCTTATCATCAAACCTCAATATTTTAGTCAATTCGAAAAATCGGGTCCGACTCATTGATCCATAGTACACTTGTCGGCCCTGATGCAAAGACCATAAATCTTGGACAGGTATCTTATTGTCATGATTTGAACCCATGATTAGCAAGAGTCCTATATAACAAAATAACTCATCTTCATCTGTGTGCTGAATACCTAGTCGAGAAGCCTCTTCATTTGAGTGTAGTTTTAGTAGATTCATAATTTGAGGTGTAAAAAAGAGCTCTATAGCCTCTTTCGGAGACGCAATTCTTCCTTGTTGTCCTAGCCCCATTCTTTCTCGCACTATATTTTGTACAGAACGCCGATATTGTAGAGATGGCTTCGTAATATACTCTCGTCCACTTTTTGCAATGAATTTATCACATTCCGTATAATTATCATCTGGTGGATTGGCTTCAACCTCATCTTCATTCTCAAACGATGAATCAGTTCTAATTTCTTCCACATCATCATCTACTTCACTTTCCTCTAAATCTGATTCGTTCAAAACTTCTTCTAGCACTCTTTCAATGGAACTATCACGTAAACGTTGTCTACTCATGTTGCTGGTTCAACAGCAGCAGAAACACTGAAAATAACAATGGTCCGCTTCATAATTATATGTCTGAAGGCAACAATGCCAAAATTCGTTTCATGGTAAGAATTTGAAACGAAAGACTCAACCTCGTAAATCTTTCCTTGCTATTACCAACGGGTGGGCTTCTAAGGCCCACAGAGAATTAAATCAAGTAAATGAATTTTAATTACATTTTTATTCCGAAATTCTGTAATGACTCAATAGTACATTCAATAACGAACAATTACCTTTGCTTTTAAGTTCATATATCAAAGGGTGAGTCAGTGGGCCTACGAGGCCCCCCCGTTGGTAATGCTAGGGTTACGTAGTTCTAAGTTCTAGGGGACTGATGACCTCAGAAGTTAAGTCCCATAGTGCTCAGAACCATTTGGACCATTCTGTTGATACCCACCAACACTGGGAGAAATGACTGTCGCAATAAAATAAGAGGGAGTAATCAGAGCTCTTAGGAAAAGATTCAACTGTCCGTTTTACCTGCGCACTATTCGAGAGTGGTACGGGGGAGAGATTGTCTTAACATGGTTCAATGAGCCGTCTCCCAGGTACTTAAGTGTGAACTACAGAGTAGTCTTGTAAATCCAGTAAAAATCAACATATATGGCAAATAACCGAAAATCAGCTCATTCTGATCATGCACGAGGTCTGGAGCGCCGCAGTCATCGGCCCTGTTCGGCTGGTTTCTGCCATATATAACTTCATAACTTCAATGTCTTTAACATTTCGAGGCCCTGTCAGCAACTGCATAAATATCAATTTTATTTATAAAAAATGAACAGCCTCAGTTGCACCGTTTACCTAGAATTTACCTAGGCTTCAGTCGAGACAACCCAGCGTTCTTCCGAATAACAATATCTACTGTTTGTCCATAGTGGACATCGTCAAGCTAAAACTACAAATACATAAATTATCGGCCAACCGTAAAAATTATCTTGCACTGCCTCGACCTCACTTCGCGACCGCGACGCTGCAGCCACGAGTGCTATACTGCCAGTACAGCAATCGAAATATTTGAAGAATCGGTATTTTCTGAGGAACTACGTTGTTCTTGGTATTGGATGCAGGAAAAAGCTGCAGTAACAAAATGACAAAACACAAATGACAGCACAAGAAAAAAAATTGTTACAGAAATTCTCAACAATAATAGAAGAAATTATGAAAGATGAATGAATTACCTAAAAAAATACAATCATTTAAGCAAATCACAGTTTGGTTTGCGACGTGGAAGAAATACGGAGCCATCCACAGTAGAATTCACAAATGTTGGGCTTGATGCTCATGATGAAGATGAGTGTGTCAAAGGCAAATTTTTGGATCTTTTTAGGGCCTTTAATACAGTCGACCGCAAGATTCTATTAAATAAATTAGAAGCATTAGGAATGAGAGGGGTAGGTAATGCCTGGTTTCGATCTTAACTAGCAGACAGGGTACATTACTAGAGATAAAGCACACTTCACACAGATCTACACATTTAGTAAAACACTTATCAAAACCAAAAAAGGGGTTCCGCAATGTACCGTATTAGGACTTATACACTGCTGGAAATTGAAATAAGAACACCGTGAATCCATTGTCCCAGGAAGGGGAAACTTTATTGACACATTCCTGGAGTCAGATACATCACACGATCACACTGACAGAACCACAGGCACATAGACACAGGCAACAGAGCATGCACAATGTCGGCACTAGTACAGTGCATATCCACCTTTCGCAGCAATGCAGGCTGATATTCTCCCATGGAGACGATCGTAGAGATGCTGGATGTAGTCCTGTGGAACGGCTTGCCATGCCATTTCCACCTGGCGCCTCAGTTGGACCAGCGTTCGTGCTGGACGTGCAGACTGCGTGAGACGACGCTTCACCAGTCCCAAACATGCTCAATGGGGGACAGATCCGGAGATCTTGCTGGCCAGCGTAGTTGACTTAAGCCTTCTAGAGCACGTTGGGTGGCACGGGATACATGCGGACGTGCATTGTCCTCTTGCAACAGCAATTTCCCTTGCCGGTCTAGGAATGGTAGAACGATGGGTTCGATGACGGTTTGGATGTACCGTGCACTATTCAGTGTCCCCTCGACGATCACCAGAGGTGTACGCCCAGTGTAGGAGATCGCTCCCCACACCATGATGCCGGGTGTTGGCCCTGTGTGCCTCGGTCGTATGCAGTCCTGATTGTGGCGCTCACCTGCACGGCGCCAAACACGCATACGACCATCACTGGCACCAAGGCATAAGCGACTCTCATCGCTGAAGACGACGCGTCTCCATTCGTCCCTCCATTTACGCCTGTCGCGACACCACTGGAGGCGGGCTGCACGATGTTGGGGCGTGAGCGGAAGACGGCCTAACGGTGTGCGGGACCGTAGCCCAGCTTCATGGAGACGGTTGCGAATGGTCCTCGCCGATACCCCAGGAGCAACAGTGTCCCTAATTTGCTGGGAAGTGGCGGTGCGGTCCCCTGCGGCACTGCGTAGGATCCTACGGTCTTGGCGTGCATCTGTGCGTCGCTGCGGTCCGGTCCCAGGTCGACGGGCACGTGCACCTTCCGCCGACCACTGGCGACAACATCGATGTACTGTGGAGACCTCACGCCCCACGTGTTGGGCAATTCGGCGGTACGTCCATCCGGCCTCCCGCATGCCCACTATACGCCCCCGCTCAAAGTCCGTCAACTGCACATACGGTTCACGTCCACGCTGTCGCGGCATGCTACCAGTGTTAAAGACTGCGATGGAGCTCCGTATGCCACGACAAACTGGCTGACACTGACGGTGGCGGAGCACAAATGCTGCGCAGCTAGCGCCATTCGACGGCCAACACCGCGGTTCCTGGTGTGTCCGCTGTGCTGTGCGTGTAATCATTGCTTGTACAGCCCTCTCGCAGTGTCCGGAGCAAGTACGGTGGGTCTGACACACCGGTGTCAATGTGTTCTTTTTTCCTATTCCAAGAGTGTATTATTCCTTCATAACCATCAATGATTTTTGCAGTAGTGTTACTGTGCTGAAAAAATTCTCTTCGCTGATGACAACATTATAGTCATTGAGAAAACAAGAGAACTCCTTGCAGAAAAACCAAATGAAACCTCAACGAAATTTATGATTGGTCACTAAGCAATATAGTGACATTGAACATAAAACTAATACTATGAATATCAGTTTGTCGAGGAAAAAGTCAGTGTTAAATTAAATTTAGCTGGCACCTCTATAGACTGTGTAACAAATGCAAAATTTCTATGAATGAATAATGATTCTCAGCTGTGTGAACGCACAAAAGTACTTGCAAACAGAATGTCATCAGCATGTTATTCACTTAGAATCCTACCATCAGTGTGTAATATGCAGTGTCGTTTTGTTACATACTGTTCATATGTGCACTCAGTTCTTAGCTATGGCATTCTTTCTTGGGGAACAAACGCACAAAATATGAACACAATGAAACTCCAGAAAAGAGCCATAAGAGTAATAACCAAAAATAGTAGCCGAGTTAATTGTAAAGATCTATTCAAAACACTGGGGATTTTAACTGCTCCTTGTGAATACATTTATCAGTCAGTTGTACACATCAAAAATAACATTGTTAATTACTGCACAAACAGCTCTGTCCATGACCATGCAACGAAAGCTAGGTTCAACTTACATTGGCCAAGAAAAAGTAAACATAAAACTCAAAACAGCATTTTCTGCCAAGGAATAAAACTGTACAATAAATTACCAAAAGAGATTAAAGAAATTGAAAAATATACTCATTGAAAAAGGCAAATAAAGGGTACCTTGAATGTTAGACATTTTATACTTTGAAGGATTACTTCGATATAACAGAGTAGAGGTTTGATAAAAAAAAAATATTATACAGATAAATAACGACCATGATTATAAAACATCCAACATTCCACATAACACCTTTACATTATGCTTTTTCCTTATTTTTCCCTCTCTAGAAATACTTACCCTCAAGCTATGCATAGCACAATACTAACACCTCTTCCTCTTTCTGAGCTCAACATCTGATTTATTATAGGAGGATGCTGATTCTGTTTTTCAGGATAACAAATCGGAAGTTGCGATACGGAAAATGGCCCTTAGATCACCAGTGTGTGTGTGTGTGTGTGTGTGTGTGTGTGTGTGTGTGTGTGTGTGTAGTGAGCGAAGTGTTCTGAAACAATGTGTGTATAGTGTGTGCAGAGACTGATAGTTAGATATGAGTGAACAGTGTGTATTGTATACCAGGAGTAAATCTAGTGATTGTCTCTAACTTGATGTCTGTAAATGTATGTGTGTATGAATTAACTTACTTTAAATTGGCCTAAGCTAGTAAATACTTCCACACGTCCTATATACTTGTAAAACGAGATCTTCGGATGAATAACGTTGCTACTACTGAAACGTCCCCTTACAAAAATTTTTACTAGACTGTGGTTAAACTGACACACAATATCTTTAGCGCAACGCAATCTGACTTCCAAAAATCCCTACGAAAGAATGGCCCTGACTAGCATTAATCTATACCTTTCACAAATCACTTACCTCAGAAAAAATCTTCGTTACTCTAACTACTGCAATACAGCGAGCGCCACTACTGCCAGCTAAATAAAAGATTCTAACTACGGAAGGCACTAACTACTGATAGGTATAGTTACCAAATGAAAGATTTTAATAGAGAACAAACAGTGTATTTACCTTAATAGTCAAAAAATATATGATAGTTCATGACATCCAGTCTTACATATTACAAAACTCCGCCATCTCTCTCCCCACGTCCACCACTGCTGGCGGCTCACCTCCAACTCCGCAACGCTACGCGCTGTTAGCATCCAGCTGCCGCTGCCCAACACTACAATGGCAGACAACAATGCAGACTAAACACAGACTGCACACGGCACAGCCAGTGATTTTTTCATACCGAGCGCTATGTGGCGTTACCAATAAGAAAACCTAAACAGCCTACATACACTACTACTACTACTACTAAATATTGTTGGCAAAATTTGGTTTTCCGTTGTTTCCACATATACGAATTAGTTTAAAACTAAAATCTCCTGGACGTTTTTTAGATGACTGTAGCGAGTATGTGAGTGGACACACGTAATAGACTGCTGCAAGATACGTCACGGCCCCACGCTATGGTTCTACCATTAGTCCCCGTCAGTAATGGAGCTGTCATCCATCGTCCCAGTGACGGCCGTAACTGCGCAGACGCGGACAGGGTGCGGACTGAGTCGCTGGGATCAGACATGACGGGGCCAGCCAGACGGCCGTACCGTCTCATTCATTAATGACCCAACACGTCAGGGACGCAGAGCGGATTAGACACAGTGGGCGAGTAACGTTGTGCGCCTGCACGAACGTCCACGCAGGAGTGGTAAGGGCATACGGCGGAAGACTGCAATGTTCCGTTTTCTATAATTGTCATTGATGGAATACTGGAACGCAGCAATGTTTACTTGTCAACACTACGTTTATGGTACAGTGTGAATGACAAACTCTGTCATTCGCTGTTATCTGAGATGGAGCAGAGTGAATCTACGTGCTTTAAAGTGCGCATTGTAGACAACACGCTCTCTAATTATCACATCGCCTTTGATTTCCCTGCACGAATAATTCTTATTAACACACTGAGATGATACGAAACATAATTAAAACAAATACGATTCAGTGTAGAAGGTGTGTTTCCATGCACGTGCCTGCCGCGGGGTATCCGCACAGTCTATGGCGGCTTGTCACAGCTCCCATGGATGTTCGAGTCCTCCCTCGGGCATGGTTGTGTGTGATGTCCTTAGCGTAAGGTAGTTTAAATTAAACTAACTTAAACTAGGGACCGATAAGGGCTTGCTTCTGCGAAGAGACCAAACAGCGAGGTTCAAAGTGGTTCAAATGGCTCTGAGCACTATGGGACTTAACATCTGTGGTCATCAGTCCCCTAGAACATAGAACTGCTTAAAGCTAACAAACCTAAGGACATCACACACATCCATGACCGAGGCAGGATTCGAACCTGCGACCGTAGCTGTCCCACGGTTACGGACTGAGCGCCTAGAACCGCGTGACCACCGCGGCCGGCCTGCAGCGAGGTCATCGGTCTCATCGGATTACGGAAGGATGGCGAAGGAAGGCGGCCGTGCCCTTTCAGATGAACCGTACCGGCATTTGCCTATAGCGATTTAGGGAAATCACGGAAAACCTAAATCAGGACGGCCGGACGCGGGATGGAACCATCGTCCTCCCGAATGCGAGGGGACCGATGAGCTCAGCAGTTTGGTATAGAAACTTACCACAAATTTAAAATTTCAAAATTTCCACCACGTAAACATGGGACTGTTCACTTTCTGTTACGATGCAACAAATAATATACAAACTTTCTCCTATCTTAGTTCCTGAGGACTATGGATTTCATTTTGTTAATTACGTTCAGTAAATTTTATTTCCTTATTTATTTATGTTTTAATTAGTTCTCATTTACGTGTAAAACTAAACTTACAGCGTCGGTAAAGCACCGATAAATTCCTGTTATCCATTGTTTCCCTTCATTGATTTTCGATTGCCCCCCCCCCCCCCCCTAGCTAGGGAGGGGTGGGCTGACAGCCACTTAATACGCTGCTCTACAGCCGAGAGAAAACTGAAACAAACAATGGTGGGAGAACAAACAATATATAAAAAGGCAATAAAACGGTGAATTCCTTAAAAACAGTAAAATGGCGGAAAGTGGCGGAACGTAAAACACAAAGACACGGCGTTGACGATGCGGGTGAAACACACAGGAAGGAGACATGCACAATTAAAAAAGACGGCGACAGTCTGGTTTCTGTTCGCATGAGATAAAAACACAACTAGCGACAGTATGATGGCTGTTCACAATACTGACAGGGGAAGTACTGTAGAGGCGACACGGCGGCAGATGTGGTGGCGGAGGGAGGGGGGGGGGGGGGGGCATTATCCATAACAATCGTAAGAAGGCTTAATAACCCTTTCCAATGCGGAAAGCTGGGAAAACTACTGTTTACAGGCATTGCGTCCTCACACATCCGCAAAAAGTCTAGGTGACACTACTTCGATCTTACGTTTAGGGACATTCAGTATATACACAGCACTTTTTTGTCGGCCAGTTAAGGTTGAAAAATGTGGAGTTTGTTGTGGAATATTCCCGCTTCAGCCACTATAATTTCGTGAAGTTGTTATAGATGGCGCCGCTATACATATACTTGAAATTGCTATCTATGACGGAGATGCGTTCCAAGTAGAGAGTTTGTATTGAGTTTCTTTTAGCAGAAAAGCAGAGCAGCGCAGATGTTCATAGCCGCTTGCGGAGTGTCTAGGGAGACCTGGTTGTGAACAAAAGCAAGGTGAATCGTTGGGCGAGGCGTCTGTTATCGTCGCAAACTTGGGACTTCAGTCCTACAGCCCGGATCTCGCACCTTCCGACTTCCATCTGTTTGGTCCAGTGAAGGATGCACTCCACTGGAAGCAATACGTGGATAATGGGGAGGTTACTGACGAACAACATGTTGGCTCCGACGTCGGTCAATACAGTAGTACAATGCAGGTATACAGACCCTACCAGAAAGGTGGCATAATTGAACGGAGATTACGGTGAAAAATAGTCATGTAGCTAAAAAAGTGGAAATAATATTGCGTATTTGAATCCTGAAAAAATCAAACTGCCCTCACAAAAATGTGTGCATTACTTATTGAACGCCCCTTGCACATTGAGTTCAGATGCAAACATTTTGCTTTGGAGTTAACCGTGACAGTTGTTAATACGTATGGAGACAATAAATTACTGAACTAGTCCCACTTATTGTTCTTTTCATTATGCGTTTCGCTTCGTTCTTAATTGTCACGTCATTACCTGTTTTCCTTGCACTCAGAACGCAGACTATTATTACAGTAAATGTGTTCGAATGATTTTTATACGGGACACACACATGAAGCACCTGACCCTACAGCTTTCAGTTTTAATTAAAAACAACCAAACGTCTTAAACAGTGGCACAGTTACTTCACTTCAGTGAGTCGCTTAGCTTGAAGTCAATGAATCACTTAGCGTCACAGAAAAATGTTGTGTTCACAGTGATTTCCCATTTTAGGAAACAACACACAGACAGGTAAACCGAGGCTGGAATTTCATAAAATTATAACGAAACTCAAATGGTGTGATATGGAAACGAACAGAAGTAGAAAGCCCTACTCTTCTTCACACTTGTACTCTCGGATATTTTACAATGTTCCTATCCCTTATGTACAATGCAGAAGAATTTACACTCAACTTTGCGAATGCCTCTCTTCAGGTTAAGAAAGTCTGTCATGTAAACCGTAGTGTCAGCTTCAAATCGTGATAGCTGATCGAGAATGCATCTATGATTTTCTGTTTCGCAAGGTCTCCACTATTTAGACGCATCACGATTCAACGTGACGACCATTTGTACTGTAAACCCACAACAATGTTTGACGACAACTGCGAGACAACAATTACACTTCAGGAAAAAATAGTCACACATTAACTACACGCACTGAAACACTGTCACACTCATCATCAGCAGTGTGCTGCCATTGGTTGAGTAGGAAGCCTGATATTTCCAATGAAAATGCAGCGATACAATTCCGAAAATTTGAGAACACTCGTCGCCTTACGAATTCCTTAAATGAGATTGAATCACTGATACTCTTATTAATCGCTAAATTTCTCGGCTTTTTTTTTCCTCAGTAGTTGTTGGCGAAAGAGGTCGTAAGCAGCTGGGCGCCTATAACTCGTTTGAAAAACTGGATTTAGTGCTCTAGAATCTGTACTTCAGCAAGCAAAACTACAATGCTATAGAATGCTACACTCATATAGCATCGGTGACGAAATGATAGCCGTAATATACTCCACACTCCAACTTCCGTTGCGGCTGCTACAACTTCCGTCTTGTCGAAGTATTTCTACATGTTTGAACGTAAAATCTCATTTCATGGGTTAAAAAAGGTTTGTGCTGTAACAGTATTAGAGTACTGTGAACTGTCTTAAATATTGCAGAATGAAATGCCAAGTGGGACCCTAAAAATAAATCTCAGTGAATATTGTTACCATGCCAATAATGACAGAGAGAGAGGACTACACGGATAATGCTGGCAGAGAAGTCGAGAAATAGGTGCAGGAGATAAAACGGGAAGAGATGAAGAAGTGGGAGAGAGGGAGAGAGACAAGGGAAGCTATATAGCAAGAGGTGGGTGAAGGTGGGTTGGATAAATAAACGTTGCTTTGAACTTCCGCTAAACCTCGTTACGTATTCGGGTCTGTTCTAGCAATTTTGGTCCCAACTACAGTGAATTACGCGCACGGCATTCCGGAACTAGTATTTAGGTGTTTGTCTTCCTGTTGCGCAGTGACGTAAATTACAACAATGTACGGTCTGCGCGCTTCACATTTCGCTAATTCATAATGAGGGCGTAACACCTACCTAACCACCAAATAAATTTTCTGAACAGCTTCTACGCATTCTAGAGCTGACGTCAGATAGAGAATCCATCCCCGGGAAACAGAATGTATCATTTTCATTAGTAAATAATTGTTAATTAGGAAATAAGTGCTACTTTAGTGCTTATTCCCCTCTACTTTCCTGAAGAAAAAGTAAAAAAAATATATATGAATTTTATAAGGTAAGAAATCAAAAGTTATTTGTTAGTGACTTCTGCTTGGCAGAAAAATTCAACATTCATCAATAAAAAACGCGAACTGCAGGTTTTCTAGAGTATTAGTTTATTTTGAGAACCAAAATTCAGCATACGAGGCAGTTCTCAACTGATTGACGATTTTATAAGCCGATAAAGAGTCGACTAAATAAATTAGTAGTGCAGAACACTTAAAGTTTCCTTTCATTGATAAATGTTAGAGGTGAGGTGTAGCGCCGTATACAGATCCTGCCTTGGAGGCGGTTAAGTGGAAGATGTGTCTCAGAGCTGGATAGCGACAGATGGCGATGCGACACTGGACGCCCACGTAATTTATGTATCAGCCGATAGAGAACAGTACTGGATAGGGGACTGTGATTCTAGTTTCTATTGTGCTTACTAGGGTGCACTAAAGTAATAGAATGTTTTTCATAAACTGTTCTAGTATTTTCATAAAGTGTTATTATGTCTTTTTGTGTAGGTAAAATGTTATAAATATGTTTTAGCAGTATTAATGATGCGTGAGTGTGGTTTAAGGTTAATATGAAGATAATTGTTTGACGAGTTGTGTAGTAGGGTTTAGGGTGGGAATATTTCGAAGAAGTGTGGATATGAACAAATGGGATTTTCGTAGAATAGATTTGTAAAGTAATTTTATGGTAAAGGGAAAGTTAATTCAGGTGTAAATAACAATAGTAAATAACTTTATGCATAAGCAAAACTTCAGCATATTAGATAATTACGTCGGTAAAAGTGCAATCGTTAGGTTTACTGTTTTGCGATAGGTTACTTATGAAAAGCGCTGATTGACGCGGGAGAATGTTGTTTTACTATTGGGTGTTGAGTAAACTGACCACTGCTACAGCAATATTCTTCGCGCGCCTTCCTCGGCTGGTAGAGAAGAGTATTCTAGAGAAGAGGTGGAGCCTAGCCATGAAACAGTTCGGGCGTGTGTGGTAGTAGTTCCGATGGAAATGATAAGTTGCCGGATCTAGCAGGGTTCCATACATCAAAAGTATGGTAAAGTGACGGCATGATAATTCTGATGGGTGTGTAGAAATTTCGGAATTTTTAAGTGAATTTTGTGAAGGGAAAAGACATATATTGCGCGTGGCGTTTTGAGCAGGTTGGTGGCTAAAAACTGTGACCGCATTTGGTACCGACAGACTTGGGCGAGCATTCTCAATCAAAAACAATCAGTATTTTTTTAGCTATTACGTTTTCGGGAAATGCAGCACCATAAACTTGCTAACGCGAGTCAAAGGAATTATGAGTGACTGTGTTAAGACTAGCACGGGCTTGGCAGTGATACTTGTTCACCTAAGTTTCAGAATATATTAATGGAGGACAAAATTTCCAAACTTTCATTTGTATGAAAACTTTCTCCCGAAACGTAGATTAGTGTCTTCATTTGCAGCCTGATCTCACTCGGCTTTCCTACTGATGATCTGCTAAGACAATGTTCACAGATAGGTGCAGGTCTGTCGTAAAGGGACGGAAGGAACCGCGCGGCCGCAGAGGGCTATTAAACTGTGCGCTGGACCTTGACTCTATCTCAGGACTTCTGATGGCCTGAGCATTGTTATTACCGTCTCAACTTTCCAGATATGATTCATAAGCTTCATCTCTGCCAGTATCTCTTCTCCTACTTTTCCAAGTATAAACAGAAGATCTTACGCACACCTTGTGTGTGGAACTAATACTCAGAGAAGAAAAGATATCATGGAGAAATGTTTTAGCACCAGTCTAAGGCGCTGTACCCGCAATGAATCTTTCATCCAGGAGTGGAACGTGCACCGTTTTGAACCTCCGTGGTAGATGAAATCTGTATGCCGGACCTGAACTCGTCTTGTATTGAAACGAGACCCCAGCTGATTATTTTCCCTAATCGTGTCCAAACTGACGTTGTGTTTGGTGTTCAGTGATGTGGTTGCTGCTGATTTGAGGATGGCGATTACATTAGTTACTATTGTGGCTTAAGCCTTCTGCTTGTATTTAGTTAGTTCTAATAAGTTGACTTTGTGGAGGTTAGCCACACTGCCTGATAAAAACATGGACCATCTAGAACACATAGCCGAATGTTAGTGCACTTCGTATATGTAGACGCTATTGGTAAGTTTATAAATGATTAGATTAGACAGACAAAACAGTCACCAGGGTTTATTTATGATGTTCGTGTTTAGTATTGTTACACGGCCTAGTACGGTATACAACGGGCGTG
This sequence comes from Schistocerca gregaria, assembly GCF_023897955.1. Lineage (NCBI taxonomy): Eukaryota > Metazoa > Arthropoda > Insecta > Orthoptera > Acrididae > Schistocerca > Schistocerca gregaria. Next base: position 923,771,574 of record NC_064922.1, on the reverse strand, counting down.
CCCAGCCTCAGATGTTAGGAGATCACTGTGCGAAACACAGATATGTCACGCACTCGTGTCGGACAGTATTATCAGAATCTGAAAGAGCTTCAAAGGGCTGGAGGTGGGTTATTGAGAGTCTTGGCAGTCTCGTCTAATCATGTGATATCAACATCTGTGAGGCATTCCGATGTGACAGTGGCCCTATGGTTGACCGTACGGAGAAATGAGGCCAGACATATCCATCGTCAAAGTAGACCACGTCTGCCCGGTAATATGAAGGATCGCCGTATTCTTTGCAGCAATCACATTTTAACCCTTTCACATCTATAATTTAAACGTGCCTTTATCGTGTATTGGGATATTTCAAGAAAAGTTTCTCAATAAGCGACATTAAAAAAGATTGAGAAGATTACACAGGGGATAGGCAAAATAATGTGAACAGTGATAGTACTGGGATGGATGTGTCTGGCGGTAAACAACGCTGGTAAGGCAAGTGTCGCGATGGACAGTGCGTTTTCAGTAGAGACTAGGCATCAGAGATGGTTGTTGACGAGTAGTGCACATTTCATATTTGCTTTCAGAGGTCGACGTGCAATGAGAAACCTAACACTGTTACCCGAATAAGTACAATCTTTTAAGCGAATCGCTGTTTGGTTTCCGACGTGGCGAAAATACGGAGTCAGCCAGAGCAGAATTCACAAAAGTTGTACTAGATGCTCTTGATAAAGATGAGTGTGTCACAGGCATCTTTTTCGATCTTTCTAAGACCTTTGATACAGTCGACCACAAGATTCTTTTAAATAAATTAGAAGCATTATGAATAGGAGGGGTACCTAATGACTGGTTTTGGTTATATCTAGCAGATAGGGTACAAAGAGTAAGGATAACACATGTTTCAAGTACACTCCTGGAAATTGAAATAAGAACACCGTGAATTCATTGTCCCAGGAAGGGGAAACTTTATTGACACACTCCTGGGGTCAGATACATCACATGATCACACTGACAGAACCACAGGCACATAGACACAGGCAACAGAGCATGCACAATGTCGGCACTAGTGCAGTGTATATCCACATTTCGCAGCAATGCAGGCTGCTATTCTCCCATGGAGACGATCGTAGAGATGCTGGATGTAGTCCTGTGGAACGGCTTGCCATGCATTTCCACCTGGCGCCTCAGTTGGACCAGCGTTCGTGCTGGATGTGCAGACCGCGTGAGACGACGCTTCATCCAGTTCCAAACATGCTCAATCGGGGACAGATCCGGACATCTTGCTGGCCAGGGTAGTTGACTTACAAGTTCTACAGCACGTTGAGTGGCACGGGATACATGCGGAGGTGCATTGTCCTGTTGGAACAGCAAGTTCCCTTGCCGGTGTAGGAATGGTAGAACGATGGGTTCGATGACGGTTTGGATGTACAGTGCACTATTCAGTGTCCCCTCGACGATCACCAGAGGTGTACGGCCAGTGTAGGAGATCGCATCCCACACCATGATGCCGGGTGTTGGCCCTCTGTGCCTGGGTCATATGCAGTCCTGATTGTGGCGCTCACCTGCACGACGCCAAACAGGCATACGACCATCATTGGCACCAAGGCAGAAGCGACCCTCATCGCTGAAGACGACACGTCTCCATTCGTCCCTCCATTCACGCCTGTCGCGACACCACTGGAGGCGGGCTGCACGATGTTGGGGCGTGAGCGGAAGACGGCCTAACGGTGTGCGGGACCGTAGCCCAGCTTCATGGAGACGGTTGCGAATGGTGCTCGCCGATACCCCAGGAGCAACAGTGTCCCTAATTTGCTGGGAAGTGGCGGTGCGGTCCCCTACTGCACTGCGTAGGATCCTACGGTCTTGGCGTGCATTCGTGCGTCGCTGCGGTCCGGTCCCAGGTCGAAGGGCACGTGCACCTTCCGCCGACTACTGGCGACAACATCGATGTACTGTGGAGACCTCACGCCCCACGTGTTGAGCAATTTAGCCGTACGTCCACCCGGCCTCCCGCGTGCCCACTATACGCCCGCGCTCAAAGTCCGTCAACTGCACATACGGTTCACGTCCACGCTGTCGCGGCATGCTACCAGTGTTAAAGACTGCGATGGAGCTCCGTATGCCACGGCAAACTGGCTGACACTGACGGCGGCGGTGCACAAATGCTGCGCAGTTTAGCGCCATTCGAGGCCAACACCGCGGTTCCTGGTGTGTCCGCTGTGCCGTGAGTGTGGTCATTGCTTGTACAGCCCTCTCGCAGTGTCCGGAGCAAGTATGGTGGGTCTGACACACCGGTGTCAATGTGTTCTTTTTTCCATTTCCAGGAGTGCAGATCTAAACATTACGTAAAACACAAATACATTAATACAGGGGTTTGCAAGGTAGCATATTCAGACAAATACTATTCCTGATATACATCAATGACTTTTCCAGCAGTGTTACTCATGGTGAAAAAATTCTCTTCGCTGATGACAGCAATATTATAGTCAAAGAGAAAACTAGAGACCTCCTTGCCGAGTAAGCAAATAAAACTCTCAAGGGAGTTTATCATTGGTCAATAAGCAATAAAGTGACATTGAACATAAATAAAACTAATGCCACGCATTTCAGTGTGAAGAGGAAAAGTGACAGTGTTAAATTAAATGTAGATGGAACCTCTATAGACTGTGAAACAAATGAAAAATTTCTAGGAATGAATATTGATTTCCAGTTGAAGTGGTCTGAACACACAAAGGGTACTTGCTAACAGAATGCTATCAGCACGCTATGCTCTTAGAATCCTATCATCAGTGTGTAACATGCAGTGTCTTTCAGCTACATATTATTCGTATATTCATACCTCATAAATTGGTAAGAGATGGAACGGATCCCCCGTGGTACACAAAAATGGTCCGAACGCTGTTGCAGAGGCAACGGAAAAAGCGTGCGAAGTTCAGAAGAACGCGAAATCCTGAAGATGGGCTAAAATTTACAGACGCGCGAAATTTGGCACGTACTTCGATGCGAGATGCCTTTAATAGGTTCCACAAGGAAACATTGTCTCGAAATTTGGTAGAAAATCCGAAGAAATTCTGGTCGTATGTAAAGTACACAAGCGGCAAGACGCAGTCAATACCTTCGCTGCGCAGTGCCGATGGTACTGTTATCGACGACTGTGCCGCTAAAGCGGAGTTATTGAACGCAGTTTTCCGAAATTCCTTCACCAGGGAAGACGAATGGAATATTCCAGAATTTGAAACACGAACATCTGCTAGCATGAGTTTCTTAGAAGTAGATACCTTAGGGGTTGCGAAGCAACTCAAATCGCTTGATACGGGCAAGTCTTCAGGTCCAGATTGTATACCGATTAGTTTCCTTTCAGATTACGCTGATACTATAGCTCCCTACTTAGCACTCATATACAACCCCTCGCTCACCGATAGATCTGTACCTACAGATTGGAAAATTGCACAGGTCGCACCAGTGTTCAAGAAGGGTAGTAGGAGTAATCCATTTAACTACAGACCTATATCATTGACGTAGTAGGGTTTTGGAGCATATACTGTATTCAAACATTATGAATCACCTCGAAGGGAACGATCTATTGACACGTAATCAGCATGGCTTCAGAAAACATCGCTCTTGTGCAACGCAGCTAGCTCTATATTCGCACGAAGTAATGGCCGCTATCGACAGGGGATCTCAAGTTGATTCCGTATTTCTAGATTTCCGAAAAGCTTTTGACACCGTTCCTCACAAGAGACTTCTAATCAAGCTGCGGAGCTATGGGGTATCGTCTCAGTTGTGCGACTGGATTCGTGATTTCCTGTCAGGAAGGTCGCAGTTCGTAGTAATAGACGGCAAATCATCGAGTAAAACTGAAGTGATATCAGGTGTTCCCCAGGGAAGCGTCCTGGGACCTCTACTGTTCCTGATCTATATAAATGACCTGGGTGACAATCTGAGCAGTTCTCTTAGACTGTTCGCAGATGATGCTGTAATTTACCGTCTAGTAAGGTCATCCGAAGACCAGTATAAGCTGCAAAGCGATTTAGAAAAGATTGCTGTATGGTGTGTCAGGTGGCAGTTGACGCTAAATAACGAAAAGTGTGAGATGATCCACATGAGTTCCAAAAGAAATCCGTTGGAATTCGATTACTCGATAAATAGTACAATTCTCAAGGCTGTCAATTCAACTAAGTACCTGGGTGTTAAAATTACAAACAACTTCAGTTGGAAGGACCACATAGATAATATTGTCGGGAAGGCGTGCCAAAGGTTGCGTTTCATTGGCAGGACACTTAGAAGATGCAACAAGTCCACTAAAGAGACAGCTTACACTACACTCGTTCGTCCTCTGTTAGAATATTGCTGCGCGGTGTGGGATCCTTACCAGGTGGGATTGACGGAGGACATCGAGAGGGTGCAAAGAAGGGCAGCTCGTTTTGTATTATCGCGTTATAGGGGAGAGAGTGTGGCAGATATGATACACGAGTTGGGATGGAAGTCATTACAGCATAGACGTTTTTCGTCGCGGCGAGACCTTTTTACGAAATTTCAGTCAACAACTTTCTCTTCCGAATGCGAAAATATTTTGTTGAGCCCAACTTACATAGGTAGGAATGATCATCAAAATAAAATAAGAGAAATCAGAGCTCGAACAGAAAGGTTTAGGTGTTCGTTTTTCCCGCTCGCTGTTCGGGAGTGGAATAGTAGAGAGATAGTATGATTGTGGTTCGATGAACCCTCTGCCAAGCACTTAAATGTAAATTGCAGAGTAGTCATGTAGATGTAGATGTAGATGTATATACACACAGTTCTTTGCTGACGCATTCCTTTTTGCGGAACAAACGCACAAAATACAATTTTCTATCTCCAGAAAAGAGCCCTAAGGATAATAACCAAAAATACTAGTCGAGCTTATCGTAAAGATAAGTTCAAAAAACTGGGGATTTTTTTCTGCTTCATGTGAATACATTTACCAATCAGTTGTGCATATCAAAAATAACATTGGTAATTACTGCACAAACTTCTCTGCCCGTGACCATGCAACGAGACCTAGACTGAACTTATATTTACCAAGAAAAAGTAAACATAAAACTCAAAACAGATTTTCTACCAAGGAATAAAACTGTACAATAAATCACCAAAAGTGATTAAAGAAATTGCAAAAATACACTTATTTAAAAAGGCAGATAAGGAGTACCTGTTATGCAAGACACATTGAATGATTACGTAGATAAAACAGAGTAGGGATTTGATAAAAAAATTATACAAATAAATAACAGTAATGATTATAAAACTTCCAACATTGCACATAACACCTTCACATTTCCTTATTTTTTTCTTTCTAGGAATACTTACCCCCAAGCAATGCATAGCACAATACTAACACAATAAGAGACCTAACACATTTCAAAAGAGCGCAGAATGTGGGGGCCCGATTAGCTAGTGCATAAGTAACCAAGACAGCCAACTTATTGAGTATTTTAAGAGCATCTGCTTCAACAGTCATTACAGTCTACGCAAAACGTGGAAATACGTCATCCCATAAACGTAAGAGTGGGTGAAAATCAAAGTTAAATGGCAGCGGTCGTCGTACGCTGACACGAAGTGTGACGAAACAGCACAAGACTACGGCGATAAAGTGACTGCAGAGCTCAGACCCCGTATCTGTCGACACTATCTGCTGAGAACTCCACAAAGCGAATATTCCTGACGAGCTGCTATACCGAAACCGGTAGTAACGACAGCCAACGCAAAGAAGCGTAAAACGTGATGTCAGGAACACAAATCCTGGACGGCTGATCAGTGGAAACACTTTATACGGTCCAACGAATCAACGTTTTCGTTATTTTCACCATCGGTCTGGGTTTACGTCTGTAGAACGCCAAAAGAAGCCTACAATCCTGATTGCTTGATTCCAACGGTTAAGCATGGAGCTGGAAGCGTGGTGGTATGGGCAGCCATGTCATGGTATTTTGCTGGTCCCATCATTAGAAAGCCGTATTATAGCCAACGATTATGTGAACATTGTACGTGATCAGGTGCACCCCCTGATTCACGTGTTGTTCCCCAACAATGTAGCCATAATTCAGGATGATATTGCACCCAGCTACGCAATCACAGTACAGTCGTGGTATGAGCAGTATGAAACTGAACGGCAGCATCTGCCCTGGTCAGCATAGTCTCGGACTTGAACATTATTGAACCCTTGTGGGCGGTGCTGGACTTCCTCGCCACTGCAGGAGTTAGATCAAAGAGTGGCATAAAATTCCACTGGAGACTATACAATCATTATATGTCGGTATTCAAACAAGAATCGCAGCTGTACTACGTGCAAATAAACCATTCCCAAGTAAGTACAGCTGTCACATTATTTTGCCTATTCGTAATTCAATAACCGCGACGAGACTGCACCTATCAATGACGATCTCATTAATTTACCTTTTTAGAGGCACCGAGAGGGGCAAACCGATTTATCAATCTGAAGTTTAATTACCTCATATAGGTCATCAGCAATATAACTGAAAGTGGATTTGTATCTAACCAGTTGATGTGTTATATGACGTCCTTGTCCGATGATGCATGAGTGATCAGTGGAGACAGGAAATTACGTAAGGTAATGCAAATGATGGGCCGTTTAATCTCGGAGATTTCTATCTTCATTTAACGAAGAGTTAACGAGAAAACACGAACACTGTTCTGTCATTTCAACAACAATCCGCCTCTGCTACTAGCATTTGACCTGTGAAAATTAGTTTCATGATAAGGCGATAAGGATGGTGACGAATCTTTTAAATAGCTAACTTGGGCTACGTATAATAAATGGTGTGATTATTTTCAACGAACAGAGACCACAGACGCTACGTCCGCTCTATGAGAGTTCACACAGGCGGAACGTATAAATATAGTTGTCCCTGTTACTGGCGATATAAACTAGGCTTTTAACAGAGTTCTAGAACCTTGCTTTCTCTGATTACAAGAAGAAGAGTTCTTTCATTTTCTACCAATAACACGTAACAGGAAATTCATTCCAAAAAAAAAAAAAAAAAAAAAGTAGTTCGAATGGCACTTAGCACTAGGTGACTTAACTTCTGAGGTCATCAGTCCCCTAGAACTTAGAACTACTTAAATCTAACTAACCTAAGGACATCGCACACATCAATGCCCGAGGCAGGATTCGAACCTGCGACCGTAGCGGTCGCGCGATTCCAGACTGTAGCGCCTAGAACCGCTCGACCACATTGTGTGGGGCGGCGTATGGAAGTTTTTAATTGTTATTGAATGTGGAAATGAAATGTACAAATGTTTTTCCCGGCCGAGTAGCAACATATGTGTGGCGGCGTATGGAAATTTATTGTTATTAATAAATGTTTTCTAATGTAGAAAAGACGCATTTCCCGGCCGAGTAGCAACATATGTGGTGCGGCGGGTGGAAATAATTGTTAATGAAATGAATGTGCAATGTCTTTCCCAACAATGCACTATATGTGGGGCGGCGGGTGGAATTTTGTTGTTATTCAAATGTTCCTATAATTTATTTAACTTTTTTGTTTGCCGTTCTCAACACTGGCTCTCTAACTACAATATTGGCAACCAGAAAGTGATTAGCAAAACGTGAAGCCTGTAATTAGAATTCCTAGTGCCCACTTCAACTGAGAAATACACTTATAGCTACAGCTTATAGCTCTGAGGAATTAGGAGATTGTCTGGGATTCATAATCAAGAACGATTCACTCTGAAAGGTTCACTATATTCTGAAAGTCACAGACCAAAAATAATCCACACAATCCAACTACCAGAGCTGTTCAGAGTCTAATGCGCTGATGCAACTTTAACTTTTCAAATTAATTGTTTAAGTGAATGCTCCCCTTAATTTGATGATAATGTTCATCAAACGCCACTCTAAATAATGGTAGAATGTCTGTCCCGCTCGACATGTGGAAATACGACATACGTAAGCTAAAGATGGATCATTAAAGTCATCCCAGAATTAGCACTTCACTCGAAAACGATTTCATGGTTACGCTCATCCCGAGTAACTTATTACGGCATCCGAGGCTGTTTCTAGCAATGATACCGACGCGGCGCGACTCCCGGCACAGATGGTACGCTGATCAGCGTCTGGAGAGAACTGCGCAGCGTTCTTATATATAAAGCCGCGGTGCGGACGGCTAAGGGAACGCCTGATTAATTCCGCTGTCCCGACTAGCCGCTGGGCGAGTAATGCACCACTTTAAGTTATCGAATAAATCATTGCTTCCTTTGCTGATGGCTAATGAAGCTCTCAATTTGTATGTGCAATCGGCACACAGGTAAGTAATCATAATAAAAGTCTGAAGTGGCTCAGTCAAATATTTTGGGCGAGAGGATTAATTTAATTACACTACACGCAGTAGACGAGCTCTGAACTTGCCCTTTGTAGATACGCTATCGCTATAGTTTTATAGTTATTCAGTTGAAACTTCTTACATCTTTATGAGCATAGCTGATCTCCATTCTACTGAAATTTAAACATCCTAGCTTTATTTATTCACCTACTTAATCTATCTTGCTTCCTTAATTTTTAAGACAAAAACCAGAAAATCATGTATTTCAACTAAAATTTTAACTTGTGAGATCCGAAATACTGTTTTTACTACATTGTTATGCGAAAGGAATCTAAATATAAATTTCTAAGTTTCTAGCTCTTTTCTGTTGCGCCAAAGATTTTTACTTCCAAATTTCGAAAATGGTTAAAGTTATTGAACTGGTATTCAACACATACTGATTTAGTATTACTCCTGACATGTTAGCAGCGTTTCAGGTTATTTACTTGGTTTTAAAGTATTGCGCAACATGTATGACGTCAGAACTACTTACAGCGGATTGGCTGGCACACAATGGAAAGACTGCTGTGAATTTTATACGGCGTGAGTAGGCTGCTTCCCTACAACTGGCTGGCCGAAATTCTTTCCTGGATACATTTATGAATCCTTTGTCCGCTCTTTACCCACATGGTGGATATTAAATATCACTTAAAAGAATGAAAATCACGTTATTACCGTCCATCCGAGAACAAGCAATTGTCTCCATGGAACATTCTGTCTCATCCCATGACACTGCTCGGAGACTAATAATAGCCGAAGTAGGAAATTAACGACCCATGCATATGCCGTCGCTAACAGCATAAATTCGATAGCTGCGTTTGGAGCAGTGGCGTGATCGGGATGCATGGACTACCAATGAATGTCCGCCCCGATAGCTGAGTAGTCAGTGTGGTGGATTGCTGTCCTACGTGCCCGGGTTCGATTCCCGGCCCGGTTCGGAGATTTTCTCTGCTCAGGGACTGGGTCTTGTGTTATTTCAACCCAATCCGGAGCGCAGGTCACTCAATGTGGCGTCGAATGTAATAAGACCTCCGCCAAGGCGGCCGGACCTGCCGCGCAAGGGGCCTCCTGGCCAATGACGCCATACGCTCGTTTCCATTTTCCACTACCAATGAATGGCGTCGCAATGTTTTCACCTGTGAATCGTGGCTCTGCTCTACCACGGACTACCATCGACAATGAGTTTGGCAGTAATCTTGCTGATGTTCCATTGTTCCAATGTTTTGAAGTGGCACAACAGTGATACTCCTGGCGTCAGGGCGGCGGAACCCTCACGATTAGAAATGATTGAGACAACGCTAACGGAACAATGGTAGGTGGCCGACGTCCTGCTCCCTTACGTGTTACCTCTAAGGTGACTGGATCGTGGTGCCGTTTTCAAGAGGGCAGTGCTTGTTCATACACGACACGCGTCTCAATGGACTGTGGCCAGGAAGATCCGTAAATCTATTGCCAATAGAACACATCTGAGGCCCCCGATCCAGTATCCTGTATATCAATGTCCAGCTGACACAGCTATGGGTCAGCTTGCCTCATGGGAGAAAACAATGACTTTGTGTCCCTCTTTCCAGTCGAATCACTGCATGCAACCAGGCCATCGGAGAATGCCCTGTCACACTGTCAAGTGTGCTTGTAATGCCAAAGTCTTTATAAATTTGTCTCGGTTTTGCAGTCACTGGAGTAATACCACATAAACTCTCACCAATAGAGTTTGATTTCGTTTCGTCTACCCCTTCAGGTTGTTTCGATTTTTGTGTCACGCTGTGAGTTAACATAATATGACGGTACTTGGTAAATTATCAGTTACTTTGCTTCTAGCGCTTTAGACCGCTCATGTGCCTGAAACCTAATGTATAGATCATTGGTGAAACGTATTTTCTATTCTTTATACTTTTGACAAAACTAGCTTTACATAGTTTAATTTTTGTTATTTACGTAGGTTCACGACAAGACTGTTTCGGCATATGGGCCATTTTCAAGTGATCCTGTTGGCATTACTTTGATGATCCAAAACATTAGGACCACCTACTTGAAATCAGGTTGGTCCACCTTTGGAACGCAATACTGCAGTGTTTCTGCTTGCCATGGAGTCGACAGGTACAAAGGGCTTTCAAAAAGTTTTGCACAGTCGTCTCTAATTTTTTTTATTTTTTGAAGGACGAGAATGAAATTTTTTGTGAACATACTTGGAACATTTAGCCATAAGTTGATACATAAAAGCAGTATTTCCTTTTATTTAGAGGTGAGCCATAATTGACAGTGAAGTGGGTGTCAAGTTGCGACAGCGGTGATGGAGATCCTCTTCAAGACCGGCGATGACCCTGCCACATCGATTCACAGGAAGGTTCTCCCTGTTTATGGGGAGGACACATTGAATCGCAGAAGTATCCAGCGTGGTTGCAGAGAAGGTGATTCCTCTCTACTGGGCAATCCACGATGTGGTAGACCATCGACGGCAGTGAGTGACGTGAATAAGGAGTCCATTGATCAAATCATCCAAAATGACAGATGTGTGACGACAAAACAGCTTGCTGAAATGATTCGTTTGTCATTGGGTGAAGTGTGGTAGCACTGATACAGTCACAAGGGTACAGAAAAATCTGTGCACGTTTGGTGCCTAGATTACTGACAGGAGAAATAAAAACGATGAGGAAGAATGTGTGCGAGGGTCTCATGAAGACCTTTACTGAAGAATGGTATCAGCGTTTTGACGGCGTCATTACCCAGGATGAAACACCGTTGTTTTTGTCCGAACCTGAGAGCAAAACCCAATCGATCGAATAGCGTCATCCCGGTTCCCCTCGCAAGAAGAAATCAAAACTTTCACGAACAGCAGGCCGAAAGGGGATGCCCTCCTTCTGGGATCAGTGTGGTGTCATTTTCATTGACTTTTGGAACCTGGCTCCACAGTTAACGGGACCGTTACTGTTAGTCATTGGACAAGCTGCGACGTGCCGTCAAGACACACAGGCCCCAGCTTCAAGGTCAGCTCATGACACTACACCATGGCAATACCAAACCTCATACAGCCCTTATGACGGAGGAGGAAATCAGGAAATTGGGTTGAAAAATTGTTCCTCATATTCCCTACAATCAGGACTCGGCTCCGTCTGATTTTACCGCTTTGGCCGTCTGAAGTCCCATTTGCGCGCTAAAACATCTGATAGTGAGAAAGACCTTATTTCCTGTGTCAAGCGATAGTGTAAAATTAAGTCCCAACAATTTTACCATCGTGGATGTACATCGTAGACAGACCGTTGGGCCAGATGCATCACAGCTGATGAAGGCTACATTGAGTAGGATGAATGTATAGCAAAATGTCCCAAGTAACGTGGATTCACTTTCTCTTGAAGCCATTGCAGCACGAGTCCAACCTCGTGACAGAGACAATTATCCTGCTGAAAGATGCCACCGCTGTTGGAGGGAAGACATCAAGCGTAAGGGGTTATAGATGGTCCCTAACGATGTCCACGTAGTCCACAGCCGACTTGGTGCCTCCGTTTACTAACCGTAGGTCCCATGGAAACTAACGTGAATGTCCCTCATAACATAATTCTGCTGCCATCGGCCTGCCTCACTGCGCGCTGCGAGATTCAAGCAGCCGTTCTCCTGGGTGACGGCATACCTAGACACGATCATCAACCTGATTTAACAATAAACGGGACTCATGAGATCAGGCTACAGATTCCATTGATCCGTGGTCCAATGTCGATGATCCCGTACCCACTGTAAGAAAAAATCAAATGTCGTGTGGCTACGGCCTCCCGTCGGGTAGACCGTTCGCCTGGTGCAAGTCTTTTGAGTTGACGCCACGTCGGCCACTTGCGTGTCGATGAGGACGAGATGAGGATGATGGGGACAAAACAACAACCAGTCCCTTAGCGGAGAAAATCTCCGACCCTGTGCGGAATCGAACCCGGCCCTCTTGGCATGACATTCCGTCGCGCTGATCACTCAGCTACCGGGGCGGACACTCCCTGTAATCATAACTGACGATGTTGTTGGCTCAACATAGTAACACGTAGGGGTCCTATGCTATAGAACACCAAGATCAACTCTGTGCGCTGAACGGAGTGCTCCGAAACACATATGTCTGCTCCAGCGCTGTAGTCCGTCGTCGGATCTGCCACAGATCGCCCCCAACCCTGGTGCAGAGAGCGGCCATGAGGCATGGACGTCCAACTGCTTGGTTTCAGCATTCTCCAAACACGCGAACATCCGACCAGCTTCGCAGTTTCCGTGACGTTCGCTCCCAGGTACTGGGCCACAACAATCTGGCTTTTGTTCATAGTCGCTTAAGTCAGCGCATTTCCGCATTTGCGCCACTTCCATCAACATGTTCATCTACGTGGAAACTCTGCAAATCACATTTAAGTGCCTGGCGGACGGATATTGAACCACCTTTACAATACTCTATTATTCAAATCTCGTACAGCGCGCGGAAAGAATGAACACCTATATGTTTCCGTACGAGCTTTGATTTCCCTTATTTTATCGTGGTGATCGTCCCCCCCCCCCCCCCCCTATGTAGGTCGGTGTCAACAAAATATTTTCGCATTCGGAGGAGAAAGTTGGTGATTGGAATTTCGTGAGAAGATTCCGTCGCAACGAAAAACCTCTTTCTTTGAATGATTTCCAGCAGAAATCCTGCATCATTTATGTGACACTCTCCAATATTTCGCGATAATACAAAACGTGCTGTCTTTCTTTGAACTTTTCCGAAGTATTCCGTCAGTCCTATGTGGTAAGGATCCCACACCACGCAGCAGTATTCTAAAAGAGGACAGACATGGGTAGTGTAGGCAGTCTCCTTAGTAGGTCTGTTACATTTTCTAAGTGTCCTGCCAATAAAACGCAGCCTTTGGTTAGCCTTCCCCGCTACATTTTCTATATGTTCTTTCCAATTTAAGTTGTTCGTAATTGTAATAACTAGGCATTTAGTTGAATTTACGGCTTTTAAATTAGACTGATTTATCGTGTAACCGAAGTTTGAGTTCCTTTTAGAACTCATGTGGATGACCTCACATTTTTCGTTATTTAGAGTCAACTGCCAATTTTAGCAGCATTCAGATTTTTTTTCTAAATCGTTTTGCAGTTTGTTTTGATCTTCTGATGACTTTATTAGTCGATGAACGACAGCGTCATCTACAAACAACCTAAGACGGCTGCTCAGATTGTCTCCCAAATCGTTTTTTATAGATAAGGAGCAACAAAGGGCCTATAACACTACCTTGCGGAACGCCAGAAATCACTTCTGTTTTAGTCGATGACTTTCCGTCACTTACTACGAACTGTGACCTCTCTGACAGGAAATCTCAAATCCAGTCACATAACTGACACTATATTCCGTAATCACGCAGTTTCACTACGAGCCGCTTGTGTGGTACAGTGTCAAAAGCCTTCCGGAAATCCAGAAATACGGAATCGATCTGAAATCCCTTGTCAATAGCACTCAGCACTTCATGTGAATAAAGAGCTAGTTGTGTTTCACAGGAACGAGGTTTTCTAAACCCATGTTGACTGTGTGTCAATAGACCGTTTCCTTCGAGGTAATTCATAATGTTCGAACACAATAGATGTTCTAAAATCCTGCAGCATATCGACAACGGTATGGGCCTGTAATTTTGGTCTGACCTGTACAACTTTCCTGTCTTTGGGTACTGATCTTTCGTCGAGCGAACGGTGGTATGTGATTGTTAGGTAAGGAGCTAATGCACCAGCATACTCCGAAAGGAATCTAATTGGTATACAGAAGACTTGCTTTTATTAAGTGATTTGAGATGCTTCACTACTTGGAGGATATTTACTTCTACGTTACTCATGTTGGCAGCTGTTCTCGATTCGAATTGTGGAATATGTACTTCGTCTTCCTTTTTGAAGGCATTTCGGGAGGCTGTGTTAGTAAATCCGCTTTGGCGGCACTGTCTTCAATTGTATCTCCATTGTTACCGTCGCTAGAATGCTTACCCATTCGCCTCTTCTCCCCTCATATACTTCTTATACTACGGCACGTGCCCTTAGCGGCACCAGGCAGCATACAACCTGGCCGTGGGCAGTGGTCATAATGTTTTGGCTCATCAGTGTGCATTTATGCGTCGGTTTATGCTACACGTATTAGTTCTGTGAGGTTTGGTCTTGTACCTACGTAAGGATGGAGTGACGTACTTAAAACCACTTTAGAACCTAAATTATTTTATGTACTACGTTGTTAACATAGGACACGTATTAGCTTCCTATTGAAATTTAGTGTTATTTTTTGACAACTGAAAAATGAGACATCGTGCCAATCACACTTTAAGTTTGCAGTTATATCATGTCTTATGCAGTGAGAGGTATTTTGCGCTACAAATATTGTGTATTACGTACATGTGCGCTCTCAGATTTGTCTACTGTTTTTTTGTTGATAGTGTTGTATTCATCCCTTTCCTTTTTCTAGTACGGTAACCAAATTTTCCAATGAATTCTCATGTTTGAGATCCGTTTGTTCGTTTAGGATGTCATTTTGATACCTGATGTACACAAATTTGAAGTTCTTCCAGAATTTTCATGGTGTGATCTTTTGGTACCCTCTGTAAATCTTTAAATGCGTTTTCGATTGTGTCCACTTTTCAATTTTTGTTATTTAAATGTGGGTGAAAACATGATTGGTTGTTTTCGCTATCTCTCGTGCATTCTGTAAGTCTTACTTTAAAACTTCGTCCCTTTTCTACATTGGACAGAATAGTCCGTCATGTTTTAGGTGTGCATATGGGACAGGGAAATTTCTTCTTCCTGTATTTCAACCGACAACCGACATACTGGGGTTCAGTAGCTGACAGAACTGAAAACACAAGGCACAGCATTGTGGACAAAGTGTGCTCACTATTTTGAATCTTGGCTGTCGGACATTCCAATACATTCTGTCTATTTTAATAATTAATTAATGGCATAATTCGTAAGCACTTTGGATTTGATGACTCGGCAGTTGCTACGTTTCATTTTTACATGTACGAAGGGTTTATCTGTGATACATGATGATGCTCTCTTTTCCGACAGCCTTACCTCTGATATGCACGCATTTACTCTATAGTGTTGCGTTAGGTGGTGCTATCTCCGTCAGCTACTCACCTCAAAGATGGACGCAGGATAATCAGCCGATATGCGAATAACAAATACTGCTATCCCTGATGCAAGATGATTGATTATAAATGAAGTGCTTGCAAATTCCTCTGCATAATGTGGAGAATTTTCAAGTAGTACTGTTAAAGTGAAACGTCATAATAAGTACGTTAAGCGGCATTGTCGAAATGAATTAACTGCATAATTTAACCTTCCTCTTTATTACGGTAACGGAAACTCACGTTTTCAGAACATCATAACCACTTTGTTTTCTGCTTCTACGAGTTATTTAAGGTCGTTCAGTACCAAGGACGGTAAAAAGTGAGTTACGATCTTTCTCTCGTTAACTCGACACCCTGGAGGTGAGAAACTCAATTATACGATGTTTATTACACAGAAAATATGGATGCGCTATAATCACTTGATATTTCATAACTACAGTGTGTGCTCTGTCCTCATAAATTGTAAACTACACCAAGACAATAGTCATGATCGCCCAGGGTTAAGCAAATCCATCAATAATCCGTAGAACGGCAATCTAAAACATAGTCAGTTTAAATCCAGTAAACAGTCAGACCAAGGAAAAACTGCAGTTCAAGCTAGATTGGGACTCGAGCACGGCACAATTCGGAAAAAATGGTTCAAATGGCTCTAAGCACTATGGGACTTCACATATGAGGTCATCAATCCCCTAGAACATAGAACTACTTAAACCTAATTAACCTAAGGACATCACACACATCCATGCCTGAGGCAGGATTCGAACCTGCGACCGTAGCGGTCGCGCGGTTCCAGACTGAAGCGCCTAGAACCGCTCGGCCGCACAGCACAATTCGAAGTGCCCTGCAGCTGCCCCCCAGCTTAATGTCACTCCGGACTAATGTGATGGCTCTACGGTGCCTCTTGCCGACCGCCCGTGAAATCGTTGATAGCGGTCATCGGAGGATATCGATTCCGCTGTCGGAAGACGAAGATATAGAAAATATTGTGTGACAAATAATATCATCAGCGGGCCGTATGACAACTGCAGCACAACATTGGTTTTCGCTGACAGGTAATTGATTGATTAAAGAAAATGACTTCTAATGTCTTCGACTGGTTTCCATTAACTGGGTTCTTTTATATCGTTCAGTGATGAATTTAAAACTTGTGTTTGAGGGAAATGCAAAATACCGCCCTCAAATATTTGTCTCACTGAAACAATCCGCATTTGGCTAGCAATAGACTTACAGTATTGGAATTGAAAATTTCATGAAGTAACATCCATGACATGAATATTACCTCTTTTCCTACTTAGGGTCACAAAAATGTTTCTTATAGCTTCGGACATATAGTAAGAAGCAGAGCAAGATAACCATCCATGTGTTCTTTTTTCCTATTCCTACTGGTAATATTTTATGTTATGTTTTAAGAGGTCGATGAAGCATCGCCTCACGTTTTTGCTTAATTCTTGGTCGTATAAGATAACGTAAGTTAATTTTCTTTTGAAACTACTTATTGAACTCCAAAAACCTACTCCTTAAATCCCTCTCAACTGATTGAAATAAACAGACATCATACAGAAAGCACAACTTGCTTCTTCTTCTACTAGGCAGACGCTGCGACTGAATATGCAACTGATAATATCCTCGCTTTATGATGAACTATGTATGTATGAGGGTCACTCAAATGAAAACTTAACAAAGGGAACAAAGTGAGTAAATTGTTCATTATTTGAAAATTAATCGCCATAGTTGTCAATAAATTAACCCCACTGTGAGACAAGGGGTTTATACTTCAATCAAAAAACGTTTCAGTTTGCCAACGGAACCATGGTTGTACCCTGAGGTGCAATTCTTCGCTGCAAGAAAATCTACAACCACGAATGTCTCTGTTCAGGGCTACAAAAATATAGAAATCGCATGGGGGAGAGATCAGGGCTGCATGGAGGCTCTGTAAGGACTTCCCAAAGGAACTTCTACAGCCAAGTACAGACAACGTCGGCAACATGTGGGCTCTCAAACATTTCTACATGGGAGAATTAACAATCTCGTCTCGGTAGAGAAAACGTAATAATTTTTTAAACAATAAACTATTATCTGATTGTGTATTACTGTATTTATCTTCTGGTATATATATCTCGGCTTTTATGCCACTATCGAGTACAATGCTTAAAGTTCTTAGCCATTATCACGTCAAATCTGCTAAGACAGTCTAAAACAGGTAAACAAAACTAGCACATCCCCTTAAAATTTTACTGTCGAAGAATACAAATTCTAGAGTCGGCATTTTCTTAGAATCTAGATTCTTTGACAGTTAAATCTAAAGGGCAAGTGTTAACCTTATTTATCTGTTTGGACTGTCTTAACAGATATGGCGTGGTAAAGATCTAATAACTTCTAGCACTGTACTAGATAATGCCATAAGAGTCGAAATGTAGATAGTAAAGAAGATAAAAATAGTAAAGCACAATCAAATGATGGTTTATTCGTTCGAAAGATTTGCATGGCTGTGGCTCAGCACCATTGAGTATATAATAGTTGTGGTGATTACTGTTGGAATTATAAAGAGTTTACTTACTTTTCTTCCGTCGGTCTCGTTTTTATTTGACTGTCCCTTTTATGTTAATACGGAAAGTAACGTAAATTCTCGGCGTTTCGTAGTCCAGCTGTATAGCATCTGAACAGGAACGACACTTTGTAGTGTCGTGGATGAGTAATCGAGAGAAATTACAAACTGAAATATGTCTAATTTTAAATTTGTTCATGTTATATGGATATTATTTGAGGTCTGCGATTGTATTATAAGATTATGTGGAATACTTTATACTGCTGCAGTTACTTTTTACTAATATTTAACTAGCACGATACATTTCGGCAGCATGCTGCCATCATTGGGTGCATTATACAGTTACTTATACATCAGCTAATAGGTTATGAACATTAGCTGTGTGTACCAGTGGGTTTAAGAATCGAAAAATAAACCTGTGTGGTAGGATAAATCTGTTGCAGTGTGTACATTATGTTAATAGCATCATTCGGTAGTATATTAATACTTTTACTTACATTTCTGTTGGCGATTTCATTTTCTATCACACAGTGCACAGTAACAGGTAAATCACAATTTAGCATTTTCAGAAACATCTGTTTACATCTTTCCAAAGAGTTTTAAAATCTAAGATCAACAACTTACAATTTCAAAGACTGTTAATATCTTTCCAGAGAGTTATAAAACCTAAGCTAAGCTACTTACAATTTCAAACACAGTGATATATACCTGTAGTGAAGATGAGGACTTTTATATACATGTATTGGCAATATGGAGAATGTTACATGGATACTTAAAGAAAACTATTCTGTCAAAGAAAAAACGTTTAATGTTGGAGAAGTTTTTGAAGAAGTCAACATTATTACTTTCAAGCTTATCATTTAGTAATACATCTCCATGTGCTGTGCCATGAATGAAGATTTCCAGTTCTTCATATAAGTCCATTTGGTGTTCCTTAATCTTTTTATCGAATATATGAAAATCATTCTTAATATCATTGTATGCGTGGCCTGAGTCTTTTATGTCGGTGGCTATTGCTGATCTATTGCAATAGTTAGTGTGATAAGCATTTATGTGCTCATTATATCTTGTTTAGACTTCTCTCCCAGTTTGGCCTATATAGAGGGATCTGCAGGTATTACATACTATTTTGTAGATGCCTGATTGTGAGTGTATATCCGTCTGTGTGTATATATTGTGTCTCAGTGTGTGTTGCAGTTTGTTATGTGTTGTAAAGGCAATGTTAATGTCGTGTGGTCTGAGAATGTTTGCACTTTTGTAGGAGAGCTTGCCTTTGAAAGGTATGCAAGCCGGGGTTTACTTTTTCATTTCGTGTAGAGAGGGTGGTTTATTATTGTTTTTCCTTTTTTGCGTAAGTTATTAATTAATACTTTATCTTAGCCATCTGCTGAAGCTATTTGTCTCATTATGCTTAGCTCATCAAGATGTGCATATTTATCCATTGGTATATTGTTGGCTTTGTTAACTAATGCTCTTTATGCAGCAAGTTTGTGTTTGTGGGGTGACAAGATGAGCTTTTTATGGTGGTACCTGTTGCTCTTGCCAGCCTGTAAACTTTGGAGATGTGTGAGTTGTTATCCTTACTGATGTTTAGATCAAGGAAATTGAGAGCAATGGTAGCATCAGTTTCCTTGATCTAAAGATCAGTAAAGAAAACAACTCAATAACTTCAAAGTATACAGGAAGGCAACAGCAACAGGTACCACCATACACAGTTCATCCTGTCACCCCACAACTACAAACACAGAGTACCACTCTACGGGTTAACGTCGATTTCTTTATCCCCTGTGACAATGTTCGACGAAAATATGTCACAGTCAGCCTCATAACGTGCAAGGAATTCCGCACCGGGAGTATGTAGCTGCTCTTTATGGTCTTTTGTTAGGGGGCGAGGAATCCAGCAGGCACACACCTTTCACTGCCTCATCTGGTGGACCAGTGTGTCATCACAACCAAAGGAAATGTCCAGTTACGCAGCGAGGTTTACGATTGTGATCCGTCGTTCACCTCGAATGGGAGTGTCCACACGTTCCAAATATGCAAGAGTCACAGCTGTGTGCGGCGGGCCGGCTCGCAGAAGTTGGGACACGTTTGCTCGACCTTTTTACGATGATGACTGACGCCTCACGCTACGAATCGCCGTTCGTTTGTTTACTGCCAAGTCACTGTAGTCATTCTGAACGCACCTTTGAATATCTGCAAGGAACTCAGTCACAGCTCTCTCTTCGGAACGTACCTCCGTTACAGACGCCATCTTGATGGCTTACTTATTTGAAGAGTTTGTGGGGCGGCAGGTGTAATAATTGGTATTAATATAATGTTCTTATTATTTTTTATTGCTGTTCTTTGTCGTTCTCAACACTGGCCCTCTGACTACAATATTGGCAACCAGAAAGTGATTAGCAAAACGTGAAGCCTATAATTAGAATTCCTAGGGCCCACTTCATCTGAGAAATACGTTTATACCTACAGCTTATAGCTTTGAGAAATTAGGAGATTGTCTGGGATTCATAATCAAAAACCATTCTCTCTAAAATGTTCACTACATTCTGAAAGTCACAGATCAAAAAGAATCCACACAGTCCATCTACCAGGGCAGTTCAGAGTCTAATGCGCTGATGCAACTATAACTGTTCAAATTAAATGTTTAAGTGGATGCTCGCCATAATTTGATGATAATGTTCATCAAACGCCACGCTAAATAATGGTAGAATGTCTGTCCCGCGACGACATGTGGAAATACGACATACGTAAGCTGAAGATAGATAATTAAAGTCATCCCAGAATTAACACTTCACTCGAAAACGATTTCATGGTTGTGCGTATCCCTAGTAACTTATTACAGCATCCGAGGCTGTTTATACCAATGATACCGACACAACGCGACTCCCGGCACAGTTGGTGCGATGTTCAACGTCTGGAGAGAACTGTGGCCTTCCTCTCTCGCGCAGCGTTCTTACATATAAAGCCGCGGTGCGGACGGCTAAGGTAACGCCTGATCAAATCCGCTCTCCCGACTAGCCACTGGGCTAGTAATGCACCACTTTAAGTTATTGGATAAATCATTGCTTCCTTTGCTGATAGTCCATGAAGCTCTCAATTTAAATGTGCAATCAGCACACGAGTAAGTATTCATAATAAAAGTCTGACGTGGCTAAGTCAAATATTTTGGGCGAGAGAATTAATTTAATTACATTACACACAGTAGACGAGCTCTGGACTTGCATTTGGAGATACGCTATCGCTATAGTATTATAGTTATTCAGTTGAAGCTTCTCACATCTCTATGATTATAGCGGATCTCCCTTCTACTTAAATTTAAACATCCTAGCTTTATTTATTCACCTACTTAATCTATCTTGCTTCCTTAATTTTTAAGACAAAACCCAGAAAATCATGAATTTCAACTAAAATTTTAATTTGTGAGATCCAGAATACTGTTTCTACTAAATTATTATGAAGAGGGAATCTAAATATAAATTTCCTAGCTCTTTCCTGTTGCGCCAATGATTTTTACAGAAAAAGTCCAAATTTCAAAACGGTT
Source organism: Schistocerca gregaria (assembly GCF_023897955.1). Taxonomy (NCBI): domain Eukaryota; kingdom Metazoa; phylum Arthropoda; class Insecta; order Orthoptera; family Acrididae; genus Schistocerca; species Schistocerca gregaria. The sequence continues at coordinate 923,750,058 of NC_064922.1, read as the reverse complement.
AAAGTTATTGAACTGATATACAACACATATTAATTTAGTATTACTCCTGACATGCTAGAAACGTTTCAGGTTATTTACTTCATTTTTAAAGTGTTGCTCAACATTTATGAAATCAGAGCTAGTTACAGCGGACTGGCTGGCACACAATGGAAAGACTGATGTGAAATTTAGACGCCGTGAGTACGCTGCTTCCCTACAAGTTCGTATGGTTGCGATCCTAGCAGTGAATAAACTGCATTATCTGGTCGCAAAAACAAATAAATAAATAAAATCGTTGTTGGCAATTTACCTTTAACAAGCACAAGGACTTGCTGAAAAGTAATATCTTCGAATATTTTATGTGAAAACTATTTGAACTTTTTAAACAAGACAAACGTCATTAACGTTCTGCATTAGTATACTTCATGTCTGCACTTTTATTTCTCTACATAGTTACACTTTAGACGAATACATTTCTTCCTGTAAGAGACCATAGGGCCATGTCGTTGCAATATGCAGTGACAGTGACCCCAAGAAGTTGGATTATCGGATTTTTGCTGGTGTCGCACCGCTCGTGTATGGTCTGGTACTGTCGTGCTGAACGGGAAGGTGCTCAGTTTTTCGAGGAACACTTCGTATTCGAAAGTCGATGCTGTTACGGTAGCAGGTTCGAATCCTGCCTCTGGTATGGATGTGTGTGATGTCCTTAGGTTAGTTATGTTTACGTAGTTCTAAGTGTCTGGAACTGTTGACCTCAGATGTTAAGTCACATAGTGCTTAGAGCCAATTGAACCTTCTTTTTCGAAACTCGATTACAGCAAGCTGTTTCTCACACACCACCATGTTACATGCTACAGTTCGGCGACCTTTAGCGGTACAGGGCTGCAAATATGATAAATGATGGTGCAGAATGTTTAGTTTGGTTTCTTTAATAGTATAAGAGTTTCTACATAAAAAATTCGGAGGCATTACTTTGGCACACCTTTGTACTTATGCAGGATATTAGGGATATAAGTGCACAAGTCGTGAAGAACTATCAGGTCAATTTTCAAATTACTTTTGAATTAAATAAATATTATTTGAAATAACTGCAGTTGTTTTCCAAATAATCTGCTTACATAATGCAGCATTAAAAACGTACTGTAGAAAGAACTCAAGGTTCCAAAGTAAAAGTGGGCGTTAAAAAGTGCTTTGTTTATCGAGAAGGCTAAGAAACGCACTTCCAGAGTAAAAGCTGAATATCTTGCAGAGATTTTCTATTTCATATTGAACGGTAGATCTCTGTAATGAGAAGATCTCTTAATGGAGACGGAAGAAAATAACTACTCGATCAGTGGTAGCCATTTGAATTCTCTGACGATTGTTAAATATTTAGGGGCAATACTGTGAAATGATCAGTAGTAGGGAGGACCAATGAAAGCGTTCTAGAGAAATGCTGTACGTCTGTAAGGCACAAGGTGCAAGTGTGACCAGTAATAGAATACCACTCCAGCAGTGAACGCAATGAAGGAGACACCCAAGTGTGGGCCGAACAAAGGAACCCTGGAAGGTGGGCTGGAGTGGACTGATGCCAACTAGCAGCAAGCCTCCAGCTGCAAGACACCAGCTCCATTCCTGCCAGCATCAACACTAGCCTTCGTTCCTGGAACTGCAGCTAGTCAGGGCACCGTCTGGTTGTAGTTGAAGCTAATGACCCACGTAGGGTTGATGGTTGTAATACCGTACATCCTGTTGTAGGCTGCAGCTGGTGACAGATACGGCATGGATGGACTAGACGATATTTATGGCCATTCTACCCAGCTCTCTTCTAACAGAACGTCACTTTTGGTTACGTAGGCCCCAGAAGCAGCAGAGTGCCAGACCCCAGCAGGTGACCACAGCGACGGTCCGGTCATCACATGATGGTGTGTTGACAGAGATGCAGTCCTAGCAGCAGGTGGTAGGACCCGTTTTGTGAGGAGTGAGCTTCAGTCCAGGAATGCAAATTCTCGTCATGTCAGCTCAGCTTTCTTCTAGGTTTTGCAGCGGTATATAGTATGCACAAATCTGGCTCATCTGGACACACGTTATGGACGCCGATGTGGAGAGGTAGTGGTGTAATGCTCTGGAATGATCAGCACTTTACACAAGAAAATGAGCAAAATGCTAGAGGAAGACGGTTAAATAGCTGATGATTGTTCTGTCTAGTTGTTCTATACTGAGAATCACCTGTGACTGAAGTGCGGCACAATCATGCTAGAAGGAGGCAGTTTAATGCGTGATTACGGAGGGTAGTAGTTCTCCCAGAAATACTGAGCCGACTTAACATGTTATTGCACTATAGCACCACTAACAGTATAAATCTCAATACAGGTATTAAAAGGGGAAAAGTTCCATTATTAATACTGTGTTACTGGGGTGCAACTTACAGCATTATAATAAAAAGCGGTGATGCATCGCCGCAATAGACTACGCGATATCCGCGTCTAAAGAGCAACACGGGTCTTAGCTAGGTCATGACACCTACAGGTGACCATCACTTGAGGTAACACAGATCAGTGTTCATGGCGATTAGGGTTTGTCGACAATAAAGTCATTAGAGTAGGTGCAAGTGGCCCATCTGGCCATGAGTGGAGAACGACTTAAACATTGTACATTTCAGTTGAGCCACCCCAGATTCGTCTAAGCGGCTAAGGGAAATCACGGAAAACTCGTTCTATATTCTCACATGTGATAACTTTGGGAATCATCATCATCAGCTGCATCAATTCCTGTGTCCCCGACAGATATTGCGATTTATTGTAACATTGTTTTAGTGGCAAGTTGATAGTAGCACTGTCACTCCATGTGCAGATTCAAAGTCACAGAAAAGGTCCATGTTTATCCTAGCATTTCAACCTCTATTTGCAAAACTAGAAAAATGTGGCATTCAGCACGAAAGTCAAATGATGTACTAAATTGTGCTTCTACACTATGTGATCAAAAGTATCCAGACACCTGGGGAAAACGTCTTACAAGTTCGTGGCGACCTCCATTGGTAAGTGTTGGAATTCAATACGGTGTAGGTCCACACTTAGCCTGGATGACAGCTTCCACTCTCGAAGGCATACTTTCAATCAGGTGCTAGAATGTTTCTTGGTGGATGGCAGCCCATTCTTCACCAAGTGCTGCACTGAGGAGAGGTATCGATGCCGGTCGGTGAGGCCTGGCACGAAGTCGGCGTTCCAAAGCACCCCAAAAGTGGTCTATAGGATCCAGGTCAGGACTCTGTGAGGCCAGTGCATTACAGGGATGTTTTTGTCGTGTAACCACTAGGCCGCAGGTCGTGAACTTGTTGAAAGATGCAATCGCCATCCCCCAACTGCTCTTCAACGCTGAGAGATAAGAAGGTGCTTAAAATATCAATGTAGGCTAGTGCAGTGATAGTGTCATGCAAAACAACAAGGGAAGGAAGCCCCCTCCACGAAAAACACCACCACACCATAACACTACCGCCTTCGAATTGTACTGTTGGCACTGCACACACTGGCAGATGTTCACTGGACATTCGCCACACCAACACCCGGCCATCAGATGACCTTATCGTGTAACGTGATTTGTCGCGCGACATAACGTTTTCCCGCTGTTGACTCGCCCAAAGTTTACTCTCCTTACACCAAGCGAGGCGTCGTTTGGCATTTACCGACATGATGTGTGGCCTATGGGCAACCGCTCGACCATAGAATCCAAATTTTCTCTTTTCCCACCTAACTTTGATAGTACTTGCAGTGGATACTAATGCAGTTTGGAATTCCTGTCTGATCGTCTGGATAGATGTCTGCCTATTACACATTACGGCCCTCTTCAACTACCGACAGATCCTGCCAGTCAACAGACTAGGTTCGCCTGTAGGGCTTTGTGCTGTACGAGTCCCTTCACGATTGGACTTCACTATTACGTCGGAAACAGTGGAACTAGGGATGTGTTGGAGAGTGGAAATCTTGCGTACATATGTATGACATAAGTGACACCCAGTCACCTGACCGTGTTCAGAGTCTGTGCGTTACTCAGAGAGCCCCATTCTGCTCTGTCACGATGTCTAAAGACAACAGAGGTTGCTGACACAGAGTACATGGCTGTAGGTGGCAGCACAATGCATCTAATATGAAAAACGTATCTTTTTAGGGTTGCCCAGATACTTTCGATCGCGTTGTGTATATTGGGTACAACAAGGGAAATAAATGATTGTTACAGTTTTGTTTTCTAAACATTAGCAACGGTTCTAGTGTTTAGGAAACATGGGTTATTCGAGATTATGTGATTGATTTCCGTACTGACAAACAAATACATTTTTTATCCAATACATTAACTGTAAATTTCATTGAACTATTTACTCGATATGCCATGAGCCATTAAGATTGAGTGGCTTTTTACGATTATTTACTTCCTTGAGCCATGCGCAGCTCGTGTTCATGCCATTTATTACTTGAGACCTTGTCTTTGCGGTACTGTCTCCCAGTTTCTTGTTTGATTTACTGGTGTCACTAAGTTGCTGGCTTGCCTGCCCGTGAGTGGCAGCAGCAGCGCTTATGCATAAGATCACTGCCGTACTATCTTTGGAGCGACCGCTAGTATTTTTGGGTCGTCGTGTGTCGGGAGTTTAGTCGGGATGGAGCATCAGTGAACTCTGGACAGAAATGACTTTCCCGAGCGTTAGCAATGTACATGACGTGAGTGGCGACGACTTTGGATGGTCGTTCGGTCGCTCGTATCATCGGACGACGTGTATTTGGTCGCCAACCGCTTCTGGGTTCTCTGTGTTTGTTGACTTGTGATTCGTCCTTGTTGTTCCACAATGAAGGTTTTAGTATTGTTCGTGTTGTTTGTGGAAGTGTTTTCATGCAACCATGTGTACCTTGTGTGGTTTTGCCTGAGAAGTTATTTTAAAGCTGTCTTCGTGCTGGATTGAGTCAGTCGGTTGGGACAGAGCAGTGAGGAAATCTCCGTGGCGGGAGGTCCGGCTACGACCAATGGCGGCGTGCACGCTTGGTCTGATGGTGAGGCGCTAGCTGTCGGAGCTACAATGTTCGTTGCCCACCAAACAGGGACCACTGAAATTGAGTGATCAGTTAACCAGTTATGAAACCTCAACTGCTGTCACATCTCTTCGATCATTGCCGTTCCAGGTAGGAGCAACGTATGACGTGTTGGAGTCGGCGAAATTTTGCAGCCGTTTCCTGTATGGTTTTTAACAATTAAGTTGGTTGTTGCTTATCAGTGAAGAGCACCAGCGGTATTATCTGCCTTGTGGCCGTTAACGCCCCAGTTACTTGCCCTGGTCGTCAGCGCATATTTCCGGCAGTGTGTGTTTCTCCTACATCTACATCTACACTCCTGGAAATTGAAATAAGAACACCGTGAATTCATTGTCCCAGGAAGGGGAAACTTTATTGACGCATTCCTGGGGTCAGATACATCACATGATCACACTGACATAACCACAGGCACATAGACACAGGCAACAGAGCATGCACAATGTCGGCACTAGTACAGTGTATATCCACCTTTCGCAGCAATGCAGGCTGCTATTCTCCCATGGAGACGATCGTAGAGATGCTGGATGTAGTCCTGTGGAACGGCTTGCCATGCCATTTCCACCTGGCGCCTCAGTTGGACCAGCGTTCGTGCTGGACGTGCAGACCGCGTGAGACGACGCTTCATCCAGTCCCAAACATGCTCAATGGGAGACAGATCCGGAGATCTTGCTGGCCAGGGTAGTTGACTTACACCTTCTAGAGCACGTTGGGTGGCACGGGATACATGCGGACGTGCATTGTCCTGTTGGAACAGCAAGTTCCCTTGCCGGTCTAGGAATGGTAGAACGATGGCTTCGATGACGGTTTGGATATACCGTGCACTATTCAGTATCCCTCTGACGAGCACCAGAGGTGTACGGCCAGTGTAGGAGATCGCTCCCCACACCATGATGCCGGGTGTTGGCCCTGTGTTCCTCGATCGTATGCAGTCCTGATTGTGGCGCTCACCTGCACGGCGCCAAACACGCATACGACCATCATTGGCACCAAGGCAGAAGCGACTCTCATCGCTGAAGACGACAAGTCTCCATTCGTCCCTCCATTCACGCCTGTCGCGACACCACTGGAGGCGGGCTGCACGATGTTGGGGCGTGAGCGGAAGACGGCCTAACGGTGTGCGGGACCGTAGCCCAGCTTCATGGAGACGGTTGCGAATGGTGCTCGCCGATACCCCAGGAGCAACAGTGTCCCTAATTTGCTGGGAAGTGGCGGTGCGGTCCCCTACTGCACTGTGTAGGATCCTACGGTCTTGGCGTGCATTCGTGCGTCGCTGCGGTCCGGTCCCAGGTCGAAGGGCACGTGCACCTTCCGCCGACTACTGGCGACAACATCGATGTACTGTGGTGACCTCACGCCCCACGTGTTGAGCAATTCGGCGGTACGTCCACCCGGCCTCCCGCATGCCCACTATACGCCCTCGCTCAAAGTCCGTCAACTGCACATACGGTTCACGTCCACGCTGTCGCGGCATGCTACCAGTGTTAAAGACTGCGATGGAACTCCGTATGCCATGGCAAACTGGCTGACACTGACGGCGGCGGTGCACAAATGCTGCGCAGCTAGCGCCATTCGACGGCCAACACCGCGGTTCCTGGTGTGTCCGCTGTGCCGTGCATGTGATCATTGCTTGTACAGCCCTCTAGCAGTGTACGGAGCAAATATGGTGGGTCTGACACACCGGTGTGAATGTGTTATTTTTTCCATTTCCAGGAGTGTACATCCATACTCCACAAGCCACCTGACTGTGTGTGGCGGAGACGCTGTCCAGCACGGCGTGTGGTTTGACAGCCTTTTAGTTGTTTGTTCATATTTTTTTCTTAAGAGTGGTTATTGTGCCTTGGCTGTTTTTAGGCACCAGTTTTGAAGATCGTATCTTCGTCCTCGGCTGATATTTCTCCTTTTTTCTACCGTTGATCAGGTGGAAGGGAAATGATTAGGTTGTTGATCGGTCTTTCAGCTGTCCCTGGGTCGGGTTGCCACCTGATTATTTAACCTTACTCTTGGCTGCCTGCCTCACCTCACCTCACCTTACGTTAGAGCTACCTTCTTAGGTCGAGCACCACTGTTCTCTTGGTTTTAGATTGTGATTTTCATTTTAGTCTGATGCACTGTGTGAGGCCTTCAGCCATCTATTAATTTAGTTTGTTTGTTTTTAAGATAAGGCCTTCATCTGACTTACATTAAAGTTTGAAAATTGATTTGTTTAATAACTGAAATGTTGGAAGTTTCTTCGATCTAAAATTCCTCAGTTGTTCAATGTCCAATGTGTGACCTTCACACGAGCTTTTACGTCAATTTTTTTTAAGATAAGGCCTTCAACTGTCTCATTCTGAAACATGATTTGTTCAAAACTAATTTTTTTTAATTTCTATATCTGAAATTCTGGTTATCCAGGCCCTAAGCCCTGAGTTCTTCAATTTCTTGTGTGTGGCCTTCAGCCGATTATTTACGTAATTTTTTTTTAAGTAAGCCGCGTGTATTCTTTAAAGCAATTTTTATAACTTGTGTTGAGGCTTTCAGCCGTTCTTGTTTTTGGTGTGGTTTTGGGCCTTAAGCCCAGGATGTATCGCAAGTTTTCTTAACTAGGCCTTCAGCCGTATTGTTTTAATTTGATCCTTTTAAGGCAATGTCTAATTAAGTGGTTCTTAGGAAAATAAAAGTTTGTGTGTTTTGTGCAACTAACAGTAACTGATTATGGCCCCCTCCACAACTATAACGTCATCCGCTCTGTTCTGCGAAACCAAACTTCAATCCTCTTCAATCTGTCGAATATATGTACGCCACGTATTGTGCGTGCTATGAGTGATGTCAGATCTTGCATCAGGGAGTGTCAGTATGCCACAATCGTAAACATGTTTTCCAATTGAACATTCGACAAGAGGCTCACGCATCATCTCCATAATGATCTAGTCAGTGGTGCACGAGATAACTTGAACAAGAAACCTGACAAGCACCGTGATTGAGCAACACTGAAAGTAAATTTCACTTTCAGTATATCACAATTGGGCACCAAGAAGTAGACAAAGTTGAGGAATTCTATTACCTTCCAAGCATAATAACTCATAATCAACGAATAAAGGATTATATAAACAGGAGAATAGTACAGACAATGGAGGGAATTTGTGGCCAAAGAAAGCCTGAAAATATCAAACATCTGCTTACTTTGCTGAATAAATTCCGAAGAATGTACTTTTGGAGCACAGCAGTCATTGAAAGCGAATTGTAGAAAACCGGAAAAGAAGAGAATAGAAGCATTAGAGTTATCCTGATATGAAAGGATCTTGAAAATTAGATGGACTGGTTAGAAGAGAAATTAGGAGGATCTGCACATAATCGTCGTGGAGAGGAACGTATGTAAAACATTGACGAGAATGAAGGAGAGGGTAATTATGCGTTAATGTCTTCAACGTGCAATATACGACGTGATCGAATCAAAGAGGGTAAAAGCTGCAAGGAAAGACAGATTTTGGAATATATCCAACAAATAAGAGAAGACGACGGGTGCAAATGTTGCTCTGAGGAGAAGAGGTTTTTACAGGATTCATATGGGATGGCATCAAAACAGGAAACAGGCAGAAGATCGAGGACGCAAAAAAGAAAATCAAATTAAACGTTGGTGGACAGTTTTCGATACGCTACAGTAAAAGACTGTTCACACGTCATTAATAACGTTGTTTACGTTTTAAGGACGAAAAGCGGTAGATATTCGAAGACTTATTCCTCAGAAATGTCTCAGCTGTATTCCGTTAATAGGTATTAACGAAGTGCTGGCTTTTTAACAAATAGCCTCCTACCGATCACTAAAGGAATACATCGAACTTTTTTAAATTTGATATCTTATAATAGAAAACTCTGCTTTCACCTTGTCAAAATATAAAATAAACAGTGATTCTGTAGTACTGTACTGAAACTGAATTCGATCGATAGACTTATTACAGTTTACTTTGGTCATTAAGACTTCCAGGCAGAGAGGCTTGTTCTCTTGCCCATATTCAACGTCTCAGTGGAATGCCTGGATGAGTACTCTGTGTTTCCTTCTACATGGCGTCCAGACCGAGCTTGCAATTTTGTCGGAACACTGGAGGAAAAGGCACTGTTATTTTCCTTTTTAAAATTTTTATGCACTAAAATAGAAGAGAACCCTCTTCTATATCTAAGCTGAAAAACAGCTAAGGCCGTCGCTGGGTCATCCGGTCTCAGTGTGTACCGTATGTAATAGTTTCCAGGTGCAACAGAAATGTGATTATCCTTATTTCATGTAATTACAGGTGGAATTCAAAAATTTAAAATGCTGACTTAATCTGCTCATTAAAAACAAAAATATAGATTTAACACAATAAGTCAGGTATTAATGTTAGAAAGTGTGTGTACGTCTCGTGGCAGCGTAATTCATGGCGCTCAAATTACCCAGAATGCTCGATTCAATATTTGAGAATGAGGTCGATTAGCGATTCCATCAAAGTTCACATATAATTCCAAATCTTTTAGGAACTTTTTCTTGCAGACTTACCTCAATTTCCCAAGCAAAAAAAAAATATTAAAGAAATTTATCGCTTACTACAGTTCATGCAATAAAACTTAAGCTTAGGGCATAACGTTTTAATTCATCACTTATTTACTATTAACTGTACTCGCAACATATTTTCCAGGCAATATTCACATATATCACTCAATGTGTATGTAGAATTATGTCGTTCTATGACACATCTTTCAGGAGATAAATTGTCACAATCATTGACGTCCGAGAAAAAAAAATCTGAAAATATGCTGACATAGGTTCGTTGAGACACATTCCCTGAAAAACTATATCAAACATTTCAGTAATTTCGCAGATAATACACAATGTGTCAAAAGTATCAGCACACCTGACTAAAAATGACTTACAAGTTCGTGGTAATAATGGAATTCAATATGGTGTTGGCCCACCCTTAGGCTTGATGGCAGCCTCCACTGTCGCAGGCATACGTTCTGTCAGGTGCTGGAATGTTTCTCGGGGAATGCCAGTCCATCCTTCAAGGAGTGCTGCACTGAGGAGCGGTGGCGATACGGGTCGGTTTGGCCTGGCATGCAGTCGTCGTTCCAAAACGTCCCAAAGATGTTCTGTTAGATTCCGATCAGGCCCCTGTGCAGGCCAGTCCATTACAGGGATTTTGTTGTCGTGTAACCACTCCGCCAAAAGCCGTGCGTTATGAACAGGTGCTCTATCGTGTTGAATGATGCAATCACCATCCCCGAATTGTTCTTTAACTGTGGGAATCAAGAAGGTGCTTCAAACATCAATGTAGACCTGTGCTATGATAGTGCCATGCGAAACTACAAGGGGTGCCAGCCCCCTCCGTGAAAAACACGACCGCATCATAGCACCACCGCGTCCGAAATGGCACCACACACGCTGGCATATGACGTTCACTCAGCATTCACCACACTCACACCCTTCCATCGGGTAGACACATTGTGTCACTCCACACAACGTATTTTCACTGTTCAATCGTCCGATGTTTACGCTCCTTGCACCAAGAGAGGCGTCGTTTGGTTTTCTGGCTTGATGTGTGGCTTATGAGCGTAGTACTTGCAGTGGATCCTCATGCAGTTCGAAATTCCTGTGTGATGGTTTGGGTAGACGTATGCCTGTTACACATTACGACCCTCTTCAGCTATCGGAGGAGTCAGTCAGCAGGTGAGGTCGGCCTGTAGGCATTTCTGCTGTATGCGTCCCTTCACGTTTCGACTTCGGAATCAGTGGATGTATGGATGTTTAGGAGTGTGGAAATGTAGCGTACAGACGTATGACGCAAGTGACACCCCATCACCTGACCACGTTCGAAGTCAGTGAGTTCCACGAAGCGCCCCATTCCGCTCTCTCACGATGTCTAATGGCCACTGAGGTCGCTCATATGGAGTACATGGCAGTAGGTGGCAGTACAATGCATCTAATATGAAAAAACTTATCTTTTTAGGATTGTCCAGATACTTTTGGTCACATAGTGTATGTTTGTGGAATGTCTTCTTGCAGTTGGCTAGCATGATATTAGAGGTAACTGTTTCGTTCCAGATGGTGTCTCAGGGATAAGATGGTATTCTTGCTATTCCTTCGTTTGCTGTACACCGAAGAAAAGTTGGGCTTTCGCAATAAGCAACAATTAACCATCCACCTCCCTTTTCTTATTCACGAATGTGAAGGTTGATGTCTTGCATGGAAGTATAATTGCTTTCTCAATTCTCTGTTATATCCAATAATCTATCTTCCGTGCTGAAGGTCATCAGTATGCTATTCTAACACTTTGCTGCCCAGCAATGCAAATTATGTGGTGTGGCAACAGCTGCTGTTTATGTAAATTTCTGATTGCATTTTAATGGGACGCAACTCGTCAGTATTCGACACTCTGTAATTTCGGCTTGCTTGTCTACCAACGCTGATCTCCAGAGCATACCACAGTCACACAGTCCAGTAACCACAGAGGAACAAAAATTTACTCGTCAAGCAATTAGGAAGCAAAAGAAGCACGTTACGTTAGGCAGATTTTCACAGAAAATTAAATTCATGGTTTGTCCACGGGAAACTGCTCATCGAATGGTAATGAATCCAGTGTACTAAAAGACAGCGGCCAACTATTCGGATATATTTATTATTTTTTAATAACGTACAGGAACTGAAGTGTAAAAAATATATAAAATTTAGAATGTTCTGCATTTTGTGAATTCATGATATTTTTGTTTGACTCATTATAATAATATTTTTAATTTTACGTTACTGCTTTGAACATCCAAAATATTGAAATTAAGATGACTGAATTGGTGGCTTGTACTTTTTACAAGTTCTCTTTGGCCTGAGTTGTGCGATACGGTCACCTGGAAACTGTGGTTATATCATTTGCTAGAGAATCATATTTAATGGATACAAATGACCTCTCGTTATTTGGAACAATATTTTTTGTTAGTGTCTATATGTAAATTTTGATCTAAAGTTTGTCGGCCGCTGTGGACGAGGGGTTCAGTACGGAACCGTGCGACTGCTGCGGCCGCTCGTTCGAATACTACCTCGAGCATGGATGTGTGTGATGTCCTTAGGTTAGTTAGGTTTAAGTACTTCTAAGTTCTAGGGGACTGATGACCTCGGGTGTTAAGTCACATAGTGCTCAGAGCCATTTGAACCATTTGATCTAAAGTTTGCAGGAATCAGATATAAAAATTGGAGGCTGCAAAATATATATGCCAGGTGCGGTGTGCTAGCTTTTTCACTATACTTTGCGGTATCTGAGTAAACTGAAATTAGTTGCTGCCAAAAATCAGAAGCCTCTGAAAATATGTTGACAATCAAAACATTTCTCAACCACCCTTTCAGAAGCCGTATGAACACGTAATTGAGGCCAAACATATATTTTCTTTGGAGTTTGGCGTTAATTACCACCGCTGTAATAAAACTATGATGACAAAACTATAACAGTGCATTTGATCTCTGTTATCAATACTCTCAAAAGCTACACTATGTGGTCAAAAGTATCATGGACACCTCAAAAACATATATTTTTCGTTTTAGCTGCATTGTATTGCCATCTACTGCCAGGTACTTCACATCAGAGTCCTCAATAGTCATCTATCATTGTGAGCGAGCAGAATGGGGCGCTCCGCGCAACTCACGTTCTTCGAATATGGTCAGTTGATTGGGTGTCACTTGTGTCATACGTCTGTATGCGGGATTTCCACACTCCTAAACATCCCTAGGTCCACTGTTTCCGATGTGACAGTAAAGTTGAAACTTGAAGGGACTCGTACAGCCCAAAAGCCTACAGGCCGACCTCACCTGTTGACCGACAGAGACCGTAGACAGTTGAAGAGGGCCGTATTGTGTGAGGGCAGACATCTATCCAGACCATCACGCAGGAATTCCAAACTGCATCAGCATCCATTGCAAGTACTATAACAGGCGCCCAGGAGGTGAGAAAACTACATTTCATGGTCGAGCGGCTGGTAAACGCCTAACGACGCCTCGCTTGGTGTAAGGAGTGAAAACATCGGAACATTGAACAGTAGAAATACGTCGTGTGGAATGACTAATCACGGTACACAATGTGGTGATCCGATGGCAGAGTTTGGGTATGGCGAATGCCCGGTGAACGTCATCTGCCAGCGTGTGCAGTGCCAACAGTAAAATTCGGAAGCGGCGGTGTTAAGATGTGGTCGTGTTTTCCATGGAGGAGGATTGCACCCCTTGTTGTTTTGCGTGGCAGTATCGCAGCACAGCCCCACCTTGATATCTTAAGCACATTCTTGCTCCCCACTGTTGAAAGATGTAATCGCCATCCTCGAATTGTTCTTGAACATGATCAAGGACCTATTCATAATGCCTGTGGCGGAGTGGTCACAGGACAATCACATTCCTGTAATGGACTGTCCTGCACAGAACTCTGACCTGAATCCAATAGCAGATCTGTGGGATGTTTTGGAACGCCGACGTCTTGCCAGGCCCGACCGACCGACACCAATACCCCTCCTCAGTACAGCAGTCCATGTAGAATGGGCTGCCATTCTCCAAGAAACCTCCAGCATCTGATTGCACGTAGGCTGCGAGAGTGAAAGCTGTCATCAAGGCTATGGGTGGGCCAACACCATATTTAATTCGAGCATTACCGATGGAGGGTACCACGAACTTGTAAGTTATTTTCAGCCAGGTGTCCGGATATATTTTATCACATAGTATATGTAACTAACATCTTATATTTTACTGAAAAGTATTTAGGTTTCAGATAGGAGGCCTGATAAGGGCAAATGTGTCGACGATATTGCGTTATACTACAACTTTTGCTAGGTTCTAGATTCAAATAAATTTCGGACGACTAACTCACTCTCAAATACGATTTTAAGTGCTCTGCCACAAAAAATTGTCGTCCTTCTAGAGTTTTCGTGTGAGGTTTATTGTTGTAAAGGTGTAATTCAGTACACGAAATGATTACATTTACAGATCATTAGCGCAAGCGGTTTTGAAGTACCAGATATCACTCGACGCTGAAACACTCATATTAATACATGATGTAGCCTCCAGGGGCGGCAATACAGTCGCTGCCTCTGGCATCCAGTCAATTGTAGAGATGGCGAATACTTTCCTGGTATACGTTATGCCATAGCAACTTGATGTATTCATGTATCCCTGAAATAGTTGGTTGATGAGTTGCACGAGTCACATCTTGTTCCATCATATCTCATACATGCCCCATTGGAATGGTTCAAATGGCTCTAAGCACTATGAGGCTGAACATCTGTGGTCATCAGTCCACAAGAACTTAGAACTACTTAAACCTAACTAACCTAAGGACATCACACATCCATGCCCGAGGCAGGATTCGAACCTGCGACCGTAGCAGTCAGGCGGTTCCGGACTGAGCGCCTTAACCGCGACACCACCGCGGCCGGCGCCCCATTGGAGCTTCAAAAAAGGTTCAGATGGTTGAAATGGCTCTAAGCACTATGGGACTTAACATCTGAGGTCATCAGTCCCCTAGACTTAGAATTACTTAAACCTAAATAACCTAAAGACATCACACACACATCCATGCCCGAGGCAGAACTCGAACGTGCGACCGCAGGAGCAGCGCGGTTCCGGACTGAAGAACCTAGAACCGCTCGGCCACAAGGCCTGCCCGGTTGGAGCCAAGTCAGTGGTGGCCAGGGGAGCTGCTGTTCGCCTTGCATTCGTGTTCGGGCTCATAAGTAGTGTGTTAAACCAACACATCGCATTCCCCTTGGAAGAGTGGAAAAATAAGGCGTTTTACAACACTCTGCAAGTACCGAGTGCACGTTAGCGTCCCCTCCAGAAACACCAAAGGTGAACGACAATTGTAACTCATCGACACTCGACCATAAGGCCTCGGATCGGGCCATTGTGTCTTGGACGACTGCCCTCTACGAGACAGCGCTCATCAAATCTACATCGTACCCACAATCTGCTTTCATCGCTGAAGTCCACGGCTGGCCATTCGATCTTATTACTGATCTTCGGACGGTACCAGTGGAGCCATGCACCTCGATGCCGTATTTCCACTGCTAATAACCTGTTCTCACAAGTACGTTTTGACACGTCTGAGCTCACTACCACTCTTATCGTACTGTGGTAGCTGTACGATGTGCCACTGCTACACTTACAATATGACGATCCTGGCGGTTGTGGTCGGCAAGAACCTCGTCTATGGGTGTATGACCATCATCGTTGACCAACTTACGCATGGCGTCTAACTTGAGCGGCAATTCTTTGAAAGGAGCATCCTACCACTCGGAAGGCCACAACTTGTCCCCTTTGGAATCCACTCAGTTGGCTGCAGAAAGCACGAGTGCGTTATATGGCATGGTGGCATGGTTCACTTCTTGCTTCATACGTTTGCACCATACTAAGCCTTCTGGCTTGTGTGTGTGTGTGTGTGTGTGTGTGTGTGTGTGTGTGTGTGTGTGTGTGTTTGTGTGGTGTGGTGTGTTTACAAAGTATTACCATCAATGTGACTTGACTTCTCGGCTGAGAAGATAAATGGCTCAATTTCATTAGTCTTACGCCGAGTCTTGAGCGCTTGGTCCGTAGACCCTACTGAGGTTGTGGTACATTTATTTTAACTTCCTATTTTCATTGTGGAGGTCCTGGATCTTGGCTCAACGAGAAGCACGGAGTATTGCCCGAAAGCACCGATTCTGGACTGTCTGAAGGAGGCCTAAGGATGAGAGGCAAACAGTGCCCCACGTCGAGTAAAGCAGCCGTAAAGAAGTGCCGGGAGGATTGTTGCAGAAGGCTTCATTCTCTATTGAAGGGCAGACTCAAATGGTTCTGGTGATTACGACGCTACGCTACCTGTGATGAATTATTATTAGTGCCTCTGCACGCCGTCATCGGATCTAAATCGACTCCTTCTTTGCATGTGTACTAATATTTTTTCCGCAACAGTATTTACTTGTGTATGTTTCTACCAGTTTCGTGGCACTCCCATTAATCTCGTGCAGTGGACAATCACTGCCACCTCTAATTTGTTTTGTTTCACAAGTACTATACCAGCGTGTATACCTCTGTACAGCCTGACATCAACGCTTCGGTTTGTTTCCGTTGCAGGTACTATTTGACACCAAAACACACTGACGCAGTTCTATTGTCTAGCTGTAGTCTGTTGCACCGAGTTCATCATTAAGGTATGAGTACAATAATTTATTATCTACACAATCTCCGCCGTATGATGACGCACTGGTTGTCATGACTAAGGAGCAAGATATTGATAATAACTGACAAAATACGTTACTATTGAAATCTTATTCTGGCTTCACAGTTTAAAACGGCGAGTCTTGTGGAGAAGTGCTTACAAAGGGACCGTGTATAGTCCTCATCAAAAATTTCATGGAAATTTATGGTGTATGAAGGGCTAGGCCAGAAATGATAGTGACAGATGTGGGAACTCCATATGGCCAAGCGTTTAGAGAAAATAACAGTTTTGGTGCAAGCCGAGCGAGGCATGAGCCACTTATGTAGCGCCTGTCGCAGTGGGAAGGGTACAGATAGGTGATTCGAGGGTCGTGGCGTAGAGTCTTTATTCCTTACTTTTCAGTTTTTAAGTTACTTACAACGCAAATAAACTGAAATAATGCTCAATATACTGTACTCATCTACATCTACATCTACATGACTACTCTGCAATTCACATTTAAGTGCTTGGCAGAGGGTTCATCGAACCACAATCATACTATCTCTCTACTATTCCACTCCCGAACAGCGAGCGGGAAAAACGAACCTTTCTGTTCGAGCTCTGATTTCGCTTATTTTATTTTGATGATCATTCCTACCTATGTAGGTTGGGCTCAACAAAATATTTTCACATTCGGAAGAGAAAGTTGGTGACTGAAATTTCGTAAAAAGGTCTCGCCGCGACGAAAAACGTCTATGCTGTAATGACTTCCATCCCAACTCGTGTATCATATCTGCCACACTCTCTCCCCTATAACGCGATAGTACAAAACGAGCTGCCCTTCTTTGCACCCTCTCGATGTCCTCCGTCAATCCCACCTGGTAAGGATCCCACACCGCGCAGCAATATTCTAACAGAGGACGAACGAGTGTAGTGTAAGCTGTCTCCTTAGTGTACTTGTTATATCTATTAATATTTTTTAAAAGGAATAAGAATGAAATTTCGACGAAAATTGGAGATAGTACAGATACTTCCAGGAAGCGAAAGCTTCGTGTATAAAAATACATACTTATACTATTCTGCAGCTGATGATTTTCACGTGCTGGAGCGATATTCATTGTACAATGATGGGCAAAAAATAATTATCCTGGCACCTTGTACACGTCATAAAACTCGCTTTTTTACAATTACTTAGTGATTTAAAAGTTTATATGAAAAAGCTAACTTATTTTACATATTTTGTGAAAGATTCTCTCTCATCGTACAATGTGGCAGCGAACAAATCAAAACGCATCATTTCACCAAATGTTTACAGTGCAACGTATTTTGATGCATTCTTCTCCCAATGTAATTTATTTTTTCCTCTGTACTTGATAACAGCAATTTCGAAGGTTTTTAGAAAAAATTTTTACCAGACGATAAAAGCAGACAGCGCGGCGTTACGCAAGGATGTGTATTTAAGGAGGAGTCTCTTTAGTACTGCTTGATGGCAATCCTTCTTTAGCTTAGAAAAGCTCGTCATATAAATGTAGGTAGGTTTGTTCTCCCCACGACTCACTTAACAGAAAAAAATTGTTTTCCTACACGTAAGGCTTCATCATATTGGACGAAATTTTTTTTGTAAGTTTGTTCTAAGTTCCTAGATTTTGATGAAATAATGATAACAACCCCATATTTTTCCACGTGCTCATCCACCAAGTCTACTTTTGCCTTTTATTTTGAAGCCTTTTATGAAAATATTAAAAAATGCGAAATACTGACCATAATTTTTTTTAAAAAAATTCCACACATAGCCTTGATACTATAATCCTTCGATTCTATGTTCTCTCCTCTACGCCAACAACTGCTTAACTGAAAAAAGCTTCTTGCCTCGCTCGACCCACGCCAAAAGTGTTTGGCCATCTGGCGCTCCCGCATCTTGCAGTTTCACTGCGCTACAGCCTACACTTCACTAATAATCATATCCCAAAATGTTCAGCGATGTCTTATGTTTCCTGGCTGGTGCTAAACATTTTTCTTGCTTCCTGAGCGGGCCGGGGTGGCCAAGCGGTTCTAGACGCTACAATCTGGAACTGCGCGATCGCTACGGTCACAGGTTCGAATCCTGCCTCGGGCATGGATGTGTGTGATGCCCTTAGGTTAGTTAGATTTAAGTAATTCTAAGTTCTAGGGGACTGATGACCTCAGAAGTTAAGTCCCATAGTGCTCAGGGCCATTTGAACCATTTTTTTGTTTCCTGACGCTGCCTTTCTGCAGTATGGCGAAGGACGAAGCATAACAACATTGTGAACTCTATCAATTGGTAAGTTTACGTTTTGTGTAGACTCTCCTGCAGTCATGTGATTTACAAATTTAGGAGGAGCATGTTTGTTTATTATTTATTGATTCCCAATCACCTACGTAGAGGCAGGTATGAGACGCTGTTTTCGATTCTTCGAACCGAAGTAAGGAATATCATAACCTTACAAGAGACAAAGACGACCAAATTATACGTGTCTCAGTTACTTTTCCTGCAATAATTAGGCTCTTACAACTCCAGCAGCACGTTTGTGCCCATGGGGGTAAGTGCACAGTTGCAACTGTGTGCTACCACAGCAAAATTGCTGTGGTCTGTGAAGTAGCATTGCTCACGCCAGGCTGGCATCTTTGGAGCAGATTTGTCTATCAGATGCCTGGTGCTAAACTGAGGACTCTTGGTAGTGTAAAAATTTGGTAATTTGTGGTAAGGACTATGGAACCAAACAGCTTAGGTCGTCGGTCTCTAGGCTTACGCACTACTTAAACTAACTTATCCTAAGGACAACACACACACATACCCATGCCAGAGGGAGGTCCCCGACGGGGGGAGCCACGCGAACCGTGACAAGACGCCCCAGACCGCACGGTTACCCCGCACGGCCCAGAGTGTAAGACGACGACATCTTGGAAGTAGCTTCAATTCGCCAGCACCCGTTCGAAACCTGGAACTACCACGTACATCAGGCGGATTGTAGACCACAAGCAAATTTGTTGTAAGGACTATGGGACCAAACTGCCCTAGGCTTACACACTACTTAAACTAACTTATTCTAAGGACAACACACACAAACACACACCCATGCCAGAGGGAGGTCTCGAACCTCCGATGGGAGGAGCCGCGGGAACCGTGACAAGACCCCCTAGACCGCACGGTTGCCCCGCACGGCCCGGAGTGTAAGACGACGACATCTTGGAAGTAGCTTCAATTCGCCAGCACCAGTTCGAAACCTGGAACTACCACGTACATCTGGCGGATTGTAGACCAGAAGCTTCACCTTGCTGATGACGCTGCTTGGTGAGACTGGAGCTCCTCTGACGCACATTGGACTGCCTTGTAGACTGTCACGGCATCGACTGTAGTCAGAAGTCGAGGAACAAGTTGGAATGCTACTTATAGTCGCCTACGCTGTGACGGAAGCCCACCCCTCGCCACGTAGGTGGTTGGGGACACATGGCACCGTACCTCATCATGAGCAAACGCTGACCTGCGCTACAGCAGACTGCTGCGTTGTTAAATTCTCTCCCAGCAGTATCTTGGCACCCAACGGCAGGATTCTACAAGTGTGTGAAGTGCGCGTCTCTTGCGATATATGGCCTGCAGCTGATGCTGCAACATTTATGCACACACAGGTTATATGCAGTTTGCCCCAACCATTTATCTTTTCTACTGCAGACTGCACGCTACTCATATGATACTGCACGGTGTTCAGACTTATTTGTCACTTACGGCTGGTGTTCACGCATTTTTCTTTCTTCCTGACGGTACCTTACTACAATCTTCTAAAGCATGAAGCATAGCCACACCGTGGACGCTGTTGATTCGTCTGTTTCCAAAATTAATAGACCTTAATTCGTAGACTTGAATGTGGACGTGCAACTTGTGACGTAACGAGCATTTCGCTCTCATTTAAGTATATGCCCGAAATAGTCAGCCTCCAGGAATTGTGAAACGAACCCTGTTGTCCAAGACCGGATGCCACAAAAGGCGCAGATTCACCACGAGTTGGGGAAGGTCAAAGACGTCTATTGAGGCCTAAGTGCTGTAGTTTCCGAGTGAGACAGATGAGAAGCTGAGTGATAGGGAAATCCTGTAGAAGACTTTTGTGGCCGAGGAGACATAGCAGTGTTAAATGTGGTGGACCTAAGATCAGCCATAAAGGGAAACATTTATGAAAGTATTTAATTCTGAAGTAATTCAGGGAATCAAGCCACAGTAATTTTAATCTGTTATCCTCTATAAATTTTCATGACGATCCCAGTAAAACTTGAATATTGATCATGTCTATAATAGTTTAGGATTACTGTTAAAGTGAAGTACACAAGTTTTGTAACAAAGACCTGAATGCTAAAAGCTGAAAGCTGCGGTCGATCTTAACGATAGAAATTTCATATAGAAGCACATCATTAAAATGACAAACGTTGTAACCATCAACTCTGTAACTTTATTGGTTTAAAAGCTACAGTTAGTTTAAATTATCGGTGTTATTAGCTAAGGCAACGGCCTCGTCGCAGTGGACACACCTGTTCCCATGATCACCGAATTTAAGCGCTGTAGGACGTAGCTGGCACTTGGATGGGTGACCATCCAGCCGCTATGCGCTGTTGCCATTTTCCGATGTGCACTCAGCCTCGTGATGCCAATTGAGTAGCTACTCGACCGAATAATACCGGCTTCGGCGAAGAATACCATCATAACGGCCGGGAGAGTGGTGTGCTGATCCCACGCCCCTCCTATCCTCCTCCTCATCCTTCTCGGAGGGTGACACGGCGGTCGGATGGTCCCGGTAGGCTACTCGTGGCATGAAGACGGAGTGCTTTTTTTATTATCAGTTAAGCATCATATCATCGTTTCCTCCACACAAAACACATTGAACGATGACAGCATGGCGCCTTATTGAATCATTAGGTAATAGAATATTTGTTGGAAGGTTTAAGGCATAATAGTAACTTTTGTTCTTAATTTATTTATCAGAAAGCACATTGCTGCAAGGCTACTGGCCATGGCATTCAAAGATAAGAAGGAAACTGTATTGCTTTTATGTAAAATACAATCCTGGAAATTGAAATAAGAACACCGTGAATTCATTGTCCCAGGAAGGGAAAACTTTATTGACACATTCCTGGGGTCAGATACATCACATGATCACACTGACAGAACCACAGGCACATAGACACAGGCAACAGAGCATGCACAATGTCGGCACTAGTACAGTGTATATCCACCTTTCACAGCAATGCAGGATGCTATTCTCCAATGGAGAAGATCGTAGAGATGCTGGATGTAGTCCTGTGGAACGGCTTGCCATGCCATTTCCACCTGGCACCTCAGTTGGACCAGCGTTCGTACTGGACGTGCAGACCGCGTGAGACGACGCTTCATCCAGTCCCAAACATGCTCAATGGGGGACAGATCCGGAGATCTTGCTGGCCAGGGTAGTTGACTTACACCTTCTAGAGCACGTTGGGTGGCACGGGATACATGCGGACGTGCATTGTCCTGTGGGAACAGCAAGTTCCCTTGCCGGTCTAGGAATGGTAGAACGAGGGGTTCGATGACGGTTTGGATGTACCGTGCACTATTCAGTGTCCCCTCGACGATCACCAGAGGTGTACGGCCAGTGTAGGAGATCGCTTCCCACACCATGATGCCGGGTGTTGGCCCTGTGTGCCTCGGTCGTATGCAGTCCTGATTGTGGCGCTCACC
Organism: Schistocerca gregaria; assembly: GCF_023897955.1. NCBI lineage: Eukaryota > Metazoa > Arthropoda > Insecta > Orthoptera > Acrididae > Schistocerca > Schistocerca gregaria. The sequence continues at coordinate 923,728,156 of NC_064922.1, read as the reverse complement.
TGCACGGCGCCAAACACGCATACGACCATCATTGGCACCAAGGCAGAAGCGACTCTCATCGCTGAAGACGACACGTCTCCATTCGTCCCTCCATTCACGGCTGTCGCGACACCACTGGAGGCGGGCTGCACGATGTTGGGTCGTGAGCGGAAGACGGCCTAACGGTGTGCGGGACCGTAGCCCAGCTTCATGGAGACGGTTGCGAATGGTCCTCGCCGATACCCCAGGAGCAACAGTGTCCCTAATTTGCTGGGAAGTGGCGGTGCGGTCCCCTACGGCACTGCGTAGGATCCTACGGTCTTGGCGTGCATCCGTGCGTCGCTGCGGTCCGGTCCCAGGTCGACGGGCACGTGCACCTTCCGCCGACCACTGGCGACAACATCGATGTACTGTGGAGACGTTACGCCCCACGTGTTGAGCAATTCGGCGGTACGTCCACCCGGCCTCCCGCATGCCCACTATACGCCCTCGCTCAAAGTCCGTCAACTGCACATACGGTTCACGTCCACGCTGTCGCGGCATGCTACCAGTGTTAAAGACTGCGATTGAGCTCCGTATGCCACGGCAAACTGGCTGACACTGACGGCGGCGGTGCACAAATGCTGCGCAGCTAGCGCCATTCGACGGCCAACACCGCGGTTCCTAGTGTGTCCGCTGTGCCGTGCGTGTACAGCCCTCTCGCAGTGTCCGGAGCAAGTATGGTGGGTCAGACACACCGGTGTCAATGTGTTCTTTTTTCCATTTCCAGGAGTGTAATTTAACGTTTATTATGTAATGGATATTATTGTTACTTTAATTATAGTGTGAAAGTGGTCAAGCTTTGATTACTTAAATACGTTAAATTATAAAATAATGTAGAATAAGCTGTAGCCAATCAGATGGACGGCGTCAGCAAACGGAACAGCCCTAATCAGTTGCGCGACGATGTTCAGGGCGCGGGTAACATGTACGGGGAGGGGCATAGGGACAGTGCTTGAAGAGACGCGAAAGCGGGCGGTCGGTCTCTTGGCAGCCAGGAAGTGAAAAGGCTCGGAAAATTTCGCCTTTCGTGGTGTTGCGGGACTTTGTCTCTGAGCGGTGAGCCGCCGCACGCCTTGTGTGAACTCTAACTTGTCGCATATTTAACGAGGTGGAGTATTGGATTGGTAATTCGCGATGATCGAACTGTGTCAAATGGACATGCGCTCGAGTGAAATAGTAGTTCCAAATACGACTACTTTCGCTACTATTTTTCTTTCTGAATAAACAATATTCTAACCAAATCGTAACTGTGTGGCCTACATCTTTAATGGGTTGTTAATTTAATTCCCGATATTATTATTACCGTTATTATATGTTATATTAACTTTGTATTTCGGAGACTTGTCATCTGACAGACAATAGAACCCAAGGGTCACAATTGTCTAATTTAGAGCGTGTAATGCGACAAGTGCGCCCGAACATGTATGGGCTATAAACTCTCAAATGTACGAATTCAGGTGATGCAAGTTTGTTTATTATTCGTTCATTTGCTGTTACAAAGAGGCGGCTGCGGGTTACTGTTTTCAGTTCTTCTACCCTTAATTGAGACTGTATTAACTTTATGTTGGATAAAATGCCCCAAAAAAGGTATGCATTTAATACAAGTAACTGTTTTAAAGCATAAGCATTTACACACCAAGCGGGTCATGCAATAGAACAGTTGCATTTTGATTGTACTGAAGAAGACGAGAAACGAACATACTAACACAAAATTAATTGTGCTTCATACAAGTATGTTTTGTTGCTATTCTACATTATTATTCAAAGAAAATAAATTTATTTTACTAACTTTATTCATCCACAAAGCTTCACTTATTAACCATCGATACTGCGAGGAAGCACATCAAGACAAAATTTTCCGTTCGTGAGGTGTTAAAGAACCCCATCGACAAAAACAGCAGGTTGTGTCCCAATAAATCCTGAAATCCCACGAATCGCAATTCCAACGTAATCGTTTTATGTCCCAGCAACTGATTAGTGAATTTATCCCATGTTTCTTATCGTGGAAGTCAGTGAATAAATAAAAGATTGTATAAACAATTAAAAATCATTCAACATAAGACTTTTCTTTAATTTAAGAGATCCGGTTTCAACAGACTATGCTGTCAACTTCAGTTCTTGAAATCTTTCATTGTAAAATATGTTCATTTTATGCTGACTTCATTTTCAGTGTGATGGACCAACAGAGATATTTACACACAACATGTCAAGGAGATGACAAGCGATGACAAACCTTTACAAAATGCTATTTTTATCCACTTGAGACCTTGTGCTTGAGATCACCGTAAAACGAACATATTTTACAATGAAAGATTTTAAGACCCAAATATAACAGTATAGTCTGTGGAAACCGGTTCTTCTGAATTAAAAAAAAAAGTATTATTATTATGCCGTCTTGGCCGTTGAATGGTTTTAACAATTAAACAGATCGCCCTTCAGTGTCTCAAACAGAGAAAATTCAGTGAAAGCTTCTAAATACAAGACCATGAAAAAAACCAAAATCGGATCTCTGTCACATGGCTCTAAGATAATTGAATCCCACGTGTGCTGTGAAACTCCAGAGAGACTTCCGTCTTCACTCGCCAAATACCGCACAGACACTCCAGAATAATGCACAGCACTGGTCCTCTATATTTTCACTGTGTCTAGGTGCTGCTGAGCCTCCAAATTTAAATACGCGTTCGACTGAGATGCCCGAAGGCGAAGGTTTGCATGTTCTGTAGACCATCATTCAGCTTTCACTTCCTGATATCTCTGCATTATGACACACTTCGTAGAGTGTACATGCCCTTCACTGTACCGGTTTCCCTCTGATTTGTTCTTCAGCTTTGAGATCAACAAATTTTGAGCTTATATTTCTATTGAATATGATCACCAGCATTATCTGCCGAAGTATTCAGGGTTTTCACAAATCCTATTGCAGGCTTCTATCGATTGTCCAGAGGATTCATTGGATAAAGTTGTGATAATGAACCAATGTGTTGAATTGAACCGTCTGAATATATGAAAACTTTGAGGATTGGTTCACCTACAGATCTAACTGCTTTACGGTACGCACCCAACTAAGAAAATGAACTCTGTCTGACCTGTAGGTCCTAGAGGAACCTTAGGCATGGACAAGGTTTCGGGTACTCGTCGGCGCGTTCGGTTTTTCGTGAGGAAAGAGTCATCTTCAAAGCCGAGAGCACGGCGCTTGCCTGGGGTACGACAGCCAACGCGCCTAGACGTAAACGTACCGGTCTCTCGTAGTTGTTCTTCTAGTTGGACGGAAATGGTTTATGGTACCATAATTACAACAGGAACGGACTGACCGTGGTGTCCTCTTCTCATTTTAGTTAATGTTAGATAAGTCATCTGTAGCCCAAGGTCAACATTACGTTTATTGTTTGCAAGCCTTTACAGAAACAAGTACATATTTTGTTTAGCAATCACTTGCCTGCATTAGATAAAAAAACTTCAATTTGCCTCTCAAAATATATCCTTAATAACTGAGACTCTACTGCCTTTTCGCTATAACTTTATTAAAGAAATTTATTCATCTTTACCACTGTTAAATTCGAGCTACCAACACTCCTTACAGCTACGTCTGGGGACATGGTTAGTTATGCTGTGGTTATTTACCTCCCTTTTTTATAGTATTAGTATTACTGATATACTAGGCTTCACATTAAGCTCTTTAACAAAACTTTATTTACATATAACGATTTCCTCTAAATATAATCGATATATTATAATAATGGTTCATTAATGTAACTTAGGTGCAAATGAAAGGTGGGTGACATTTCATGCTATTTTTGAACACTGTATTTTACCGTGTTTTTACTTTATGGACACTATTTCCATTACGTTTATGATATAATTGACGTTTCTATATATACACTTCATGCAGTATATGCAATGGTTTTGCTACTGTTTAGCATCAGGATTTTATTGTGATTTCCGTCTTATATTGTAAGATCGATGTTATTCTATGTTTGGGGACAGCAACTTAGTTTTTCTGTCCACGTATGTAACTATACCAAAGATGGGCGCCAAAGATAGTCCAGTCCCCTGCATTTAGGAAGAAACTTATCATCGAGATATTTTTGTATCATATGACGAATTTACTGTGTAAATCACTTTGAGGAACTCAACAATATTTCGTACAATTGTAACACTAATACCTCTGATCTTCTCTTTAGTGCTGCTGTGTTTAGGCATGTTGTTAGTGTGTATGCCTTGAAATGTACCGTGTGTTGTACTGGAATTCGTCTCATACTCTACATATGAGGCGTGGCCATTGCTTAAGTAATGTCAGATGTCATGTTGTGGCGTAAACTGTCTTAACTCTGTAAGTATCCACATACATTTTGCACTTCCTTGGAAAAGATTTTGTAATATTTCCTGCGTACTACCTGCATTTTTTGTATCTTTGTGTAGAGTCTGTGAAGATGGTATGTGACTGAAACCTGTCGATATTTGGATTTTAAATAAAACAGCAGCTAATGGTCAAAAATGCATTTTATATATTACTTCATGGCTTTTAGTAGTCACCTTCCAAAACTGATGTTCTCATTTTCATTGCATACCGTCAAGCGGAATATATTATGAAGGTCTGTTCTTTAACCTTGTTTGATATCCAAAATCCCAACAGTACGTTTCCGGATATGAGTTCCTTGCTAAAATTTCGTCTTCTGTTTCCCCTCTGCAACACCTACAAGACTGTAACAGGAATTGTGAAACACATTGCGTAGTCTCTTGACAGAAATTACGGCAATATGCCCTTTATGAATCAAAATCACATGCCTGGAGACACATTTACTCACTATTAAAAGTTTAGCATGAATTAACTATCGAATCATTGTTATAAAAATACACACAGCTTCCTTAAGTCGAGTGCAGATATCTCAACTATGAAATTAATTTATTGATCCAGTTTATATCCATTTCTGCCAAGATTTCACATCTTACAGAATATTTTCTCTAAAATATCGTCTTCTACTCATTCTATGTAAACATACGAGACAGCAGCTGTTTAGTTATCATGTTGAACAAAATACGTTGAAAAAATTTTATCATTTACGAAAACTGTTGAATGCTTCCAAACTTCAGTCCGGATGCGTTAACACTAGTCTTTATTCAGTGACCTGCACGTGGTTTTAGTAACCAAATTTTAATTACATCTTACGAGTATATCAGTTTGCTCCACAGAGCAACTACGCGTGTGACTCAGACTGGAGAAAGTCCCCTTCTGCCAGATGGAGCACGTTTGCCAAGTCTCACTACACGTTGATGAATGGGAATGGAAGTGGCAACAAAACAGAAGCCCTTACAAGAAATTATATAACGATTATGTGTTTGTTTTTACTGTTATAAAGCTGAATTCTTCAGCATGTAGCCTTCACATGTCAATGTAGTGTCACGTATTGTTCCTACATCATTTGTAGCTTTACACGCGAGTTATAGATCTTTTCCCTGTCAACTCCCTATTGAATGATAGCAACTTTTAGATTATTATCAAATTGCATTCTATGTTCCTGTGCTGAATTAAAAACGTTTCACTTATTATACAATCTTAAACTCCTTCTCTCGACTCTTATCACTCTCGATTGTGGCTCATTTCCTTTGTGAGCTGTCTATACTGCTGACTTTCTATCATATTCTGGATTCTTCTTCATTTAGTGGATGACCTGTCCTATTCAGTCTGTAAATCACATCCTTTTTTTTTGTATGTGTGGTAGCTGCACCGAAGCTCATTTTGTTTCCTTCTCGAACTCTACTTTACTCATCCATTACTGTACTATTGTAACGGCTTCCACTTACGCTGTGGGAAATTTCCATTTGTGTCTCTTTATTTTTACTTCGTAACTATCCCATTTTATTTTGTTGTTCATATTTTTCATCAAAAATTTGACTGCGTTTGTCATTTTATAGCACAAATCCTAACTTCTCTTTAGAAGTGCTTATAAACATTATTCAATTCCGTAGAAAAGTTGGTATGAGACTTACTGATCCCTACTGATTTCAGCTGTTACTACTCTACTACACAATGGGATCTCACTGGTTGTTTCTACTGTCAGCTCTTTTAACCCATGGAAAATACACCCTGCTCCCCCCCCCCTCCCCCATGGTACTTGATATGACAAAAACTTAAATTTGATAAACGTTGTTTCTTGTTATCAATAAGTTTCTCTTTCATGAAATTTAAAGGTACTTATTGTTTCCTAAGCATTCGAGCTTTATTTAAACATCCCAGCCAGGTAGGTAAGGAAACGAGAGAGGCCATAAACAGCAGCACGTCGGGGAAAGGAAGAGAGGACGGGCCATTTAAACTCAAATCGCTATAAAACATCTGTTAATATTTTGAAATAGGGTAAATGCATAAAACCGTTGTTGAACGTTTCGCAACGCTTCATCCAATTTCTGCGAAATTTGAAAATGTACTTTTACAACCACTTATCATACAGATCTGTTTTATAAATGGAATTTCAATTACATTGTCTGATTGCGTAAACTGAATGACATATTCTTCTAACTAATGTGTAACAATTTAGATGTATGACATGTTTCTTCACACAAAAAGGAAAAAAAATGTTATATTGTGGCATAAGCAAAAACTGTTTTGCATCTAATGTTCCACAATCTTTTGGGTTTTGTTTCACCCCTAAAAATAGTATTTCCTTAATATTAATTTAGTTAAATTTGTATATTCTTACATTCATCAATCCTGTTTTCCTTTTACTTTGTATTTATTTTATTAATGGTTTTACGTAATAAGAATCAAGTGTTGAACAGTTAATACTTGATTTTTGTAATCTGATTACACATGGAAGTCTTTAATGGAAACTTCTTTGGATTTTGTGAAGACTGTCAGCTTTGACTTTGTTCTCTAAGTTCAATTGCTATAGATCACATGTTGCCCTTTTGTCAATGGGCAATCATATTTTAATCTTGCTACAATTTTTCTTTTTTTAATTTTTCCATTTCCATTGATTTAAAAAAATTTTCCTGTTAGATCCTATTTCGTTTCGCATCGTCACATTGGTGCTTGTGTATGTTGTACAGCTGTCGTCGATGGTGATTTAAGACCGAAATAGGTAGCATAATAAATAACTTTATCATAAACAGGACAGTTTTATGCATTTTGTAAAATTCGTACGTGCTGTTGACCAGCGCCTAAGCAAGATGTTCACATTGTTGTTGGTTTGAGACACAACATCGTTGTTACAGCTAGTCTGCGAAAACCAGTTCATATATGTTGGCCACTATTGAGTCCTGTATTTGACTGGGGATAACCTCCTCAGAGTCAGTTAAGACTTGAAGATGGAGCACCAAAGCTGATAGCCATATAACAAATAACATAGTAAGTACGGCTATAAGTGTTCCATTTTATTACTTCATAACTAAATTCATTCATAGTGTAACACTTATTCAAGTGGAAATTAGCCAGCGGTAATTGGAAAACTTCGTTTTATGTTTAACAGTATAGCATCTTATTTAACTGCTTGGATGAATAGGGACAGCAAACCAAATACTGTAGCCCGTGTGGCCATTTGGTGGATTTGCTGATTTTTCCACATTTTCATTCCTGAATTCTGAGTAGAATTCACTGAGATTTGCGAGATATAAATGCATTTAGGCAACACGAGGAAATTCTGTAATTTGGAACAAAATACATAAACACTCTATTTCGTCGACAAAGCCCAAAAGTAGTTAAACTACGTAAAATGAATTAGTGGAAAGATATTTCTCATATTGCACATGGATCAGTGTATCATTCGTAACATAAGCTACGTGCATCTACGGGGTGATCTAACCAGCAGTATAGGCAGTTAAAGGAACGGTTTAGTTGTCTGTTGTCATTGCTCTTGTCAGAAAGCTGCCCCAACACAAGTTTTCAACGTTCCGAAACACCAAACTCTTTGTGACAAAGAACATAAGTTATTTTGAAAGAATAGAAACGGTGAGGATAGCATTCAAAATGGTTCAGATGGTTCTGAGCACTATGGGACTTAACATCTGAGGTCATCAGTCCCTTAGAACTTAGAACTACTTAAACCTAACTAAGCTAAGGACATCACACACATCCATGCCCGAGTCAGGATTCGAACCTGCGATCACGCGGTTCCAGACTCAAGCGCCTAGAACCGTTCGGCTACGCTGGCCGGCAGGATAGCATTCCTATGAGATAAATTTCATCCTTTCCGATTTATTAGTTCAGAATCTAAAACACATTAAGATTTTACTGTTTTTGTATATTATTATTTTTTTTTACAATGGCATGGTTTTGGTGGTTCATGGTGTGGGTTCCTGTAGTCATGTCCTAGTTCATGAACCACGGACAACGTATGAGTGGCCAAGTAAGTGGTCCCAACAGTTGGGATACCAGTTACTTTGGAATAAGGCTGGGCATCTCGGACATATTCTGAGTCATGGTCACCTTAGTGCTCATACGGCAAAGACTACCAAATCCACCGGTCAGTCCCTCAACCGTTAGAGGTAAAACTCAATGGGACTCGGGACAAGTAAGGCTAGCAACCTGCTTCCCTGGTACTTGAAATATGATGCTGGCAACAATCACAGCCTCGGACCTTTGGAGGTGACGGAGTCCCACCTCTAACTGACAAACCAGGGACTCCTAAGATACGACTTGGCAAACAAATGGTAATGAGATGGGGAGCTATTAATATCAATGGGGGCACCCTGGGAAGAAGGTAGAGCTGGAAGAGCCTGCAAGTAAGATGGGGCTGGACGTTTTAGCTGTTAGTGACATTCGGATAAGAGGTGAGAAAGAAGAGGAAGTGGGAGAATACAAGGTCTATCTGTCAGGAGTCAAATTAGGAATAGCACAATGGGATGTAGGGCTTTACATCAGGAAAGAAATGGAACCCAGCGTAGTTGCAGTAAGGTATGTAAACGAACGACTGATGTGGATAGATTTGGCAGTGTCTAGCAAGAAAATTAGGATTGTGTCAGTATATTTTCATTGTGAAGGGACAGATCAAGATAAGATGGATAGTTTTTATGAGGCACCCAGTGATGTAGTTGTTAGAGTAAAGGACAAGGACAGTGTTCTGCTCATGGGAGATTTTAATGCCAGGATTGGAAATCGAACAGAAGAGTATGAAAAGGTTATGGGTATATTTGGAGATGATATGGAGGCCAACGGGAATGGGAAACAACTCTTGGATTTCTGTGCCATTCTGGGCTTAGTAATCAGAAACTCCTTTTTTAAACATAAGAACATTCACCGGTATACTTGGGAAGGCAGGGGAACCAGATCTGTCATTGACTATATAATAACAGATCAGGAATTCAGGAAGGCTGTGAGGGACACACGTGTATTCAAGGGATTCTTTGATGACACTGATCATTATTTAATCTGCAGTGAAATTGGGATTGTGAGGCCGAAAGTGCAGGAGGTCAGGTCCATATGTAGGAGAGAAACTTCAGGATAAGGAAATCAGGCACAAGTACATAACACCGATCTCAGAAAGGTACCAGTTAGTTGAATGTAATCAACTACAGTAATTGGAAAAGGAATGGACAAGGTACAGGGACACACTACTAGAAGTGGCTAAGGAATGTCTGGGAACAGTAGTGTGTAAACGTAGTATGAAGCAAACAGCTTGGTGGAATGACAGTCAAGGCAGCCTGTAAAAGGAAAAAGAAGGCGTATCAAAAATGGTTACATACTAGAACTCAGGTAGACAGAGAAAGTTATGTTGAAGAAAGAAACAAAGCCAAACAGATAATAGCAGCATACAAGAAGAAATCTTGGGAAGACTTTGGAAACAGGTTGGAGACATTGGGTCAAGCTACTGGAAAACCATTCTGGAGTGTAATTAGCAATCTTCGAAAGGGAGGTAACAAGGAAATGACAAGTATTTTGGACAGGTCAGGAAAACTGCTGGTGAATCCTGTGGATTCCTTGGCAGGTGGAGGGAATATTTTGAAGAGTTGCTCAATGTAGGTCAAAATACGACCAGTAATGTTTCAGATTTCGAGGTAGAATGGGATAGGAATGATGATGGAAATAGGATCACATTTGAGGAAGTGGAGAAAATGGTCAATAGATTGCAGTGCAATAAAGCAGCTGGGGTAGATGAAATTAAGTCGGAACTCATCAAATAGAGTGGACCGTCAGGTCTTAACTGGCTACACAGGATAATTGAAATGGCCTGGGAGTCGGGACAGGTTCCTCAGACTGGACAAAAGCAGTAATCAAACCAATCTTTAAACATGGAAACAGAAACGATTGTAACAACTACAGAGGTATCTCTTTAATCAGCTTTGTGGGCAAAATCTTCTAAGGTATTGTTGAAATGAAAGTGCGAGTATTAGTGGAGGAACAATTGGATGAAAATCAGTGTGGGTTTAGGCCTCTTAGAGGCTGTCAGGATCAGATCTTTAGCTTACGGCAAATAATGGAGAAGTGTTATGAGAGGAACAGGGAAATGTATCTACGCTTTATAGATATAGAAAAGGCATATGACCGGGTTCCTAGGAGGAAGTTATTGTCTGTTCTACGAGATTATGGAATAGGAGGCAAACTTTTGCAAGCAATTAAAGGTCTTTACATGGATAGTCAGCCACCTGTGAGAGTTGACGGTAAATTGAGTTCATGGTTCAGAGTAGTTTCAGGTTTAAGACAAGGCTGCAACCTGTCTCCACTGTTGTTCATATTATTTATGGATCATATGTTGAAAACAATAGACTGGCTGGGTGAGATCAAGATATGTGAACACAAAATAAGCAGTCTTGCATGTGCGGATGACTTAGTTGTGATGGCAGATTCGATTGAAAGTTTGCATAGTAATATTTCAGAGCTAGATCAGAAATTTAAGGACTATGGTATGAAGATTAGCATCTCTAAAACGAAAGTAATGTCAGTGGGAAAGAAATATAAACGGATAGAGTGCCAAATAGGACGAACAAAGCTAGAACAGGTGGACAGTTTCAAGTACTTAGGATACATATTCTCACAGGATGGCAACATAGTGAAAAGACTGGAAGCGAGGTGTAGCAAAGCTACAGCAGTGAGCGCTCAGTTACGGTTTACTCTCTTGTAAAAGAAGGAAGTCAGTACCAAGACTAAGTTATATGTGCACCGTTAAATCTTTCGACCAACTCTGTTGTATGGGAGTGAAAGCTGGGTAGATTCAGGTTACCTTATCAACAAGGTTGAGGTTAAGGATATGAAAGTAACTAGGATGATTGCAGGTACACATGGATGGGAACGATGGCAGGAGGGTGTCCACAATAAGGAAATCAAAGAATAACTGGGAATGAACTCTATAGATGTAGCAGTCAGGGGGAACAGGCTTAGATGATGGGGTAATGTTACACGCATGGGAGAAGCAAGGTTACCCAAGAGACTCATGGGTTCAGCAGTAGAGGGTAGGAGGAGTCGGGGCAGACCAAGGAGAAGGTACTTGGATTCGGTTAAGAATGATTTTGAAGTAATAGGCTCAACATCAGAAGAGGCACCAATGTTAGCACTGAATAGGGGATCATGGAGGAATTTTTTAAGGGGGCTATGCTCCACACTGAACGCTGAAAGGCATAATCAGACTTAAATGATGATGATGATGATGATGATGATGATGATGATGGCATGGTTTTGATGTTTTTTTAGGAGTTCTACCGAACCATTAAAGAAACAGTAAAAGTTTCCCAGTGCTAATCAAGTTGTAAACACGTATGTGTGGTAACGAAAGTGAAAAAAAGAGTCAATACATGTGGCTAAAATCAAATCACTGTATTGTATGTAAACTGAGGTGGATAATTTAGAAAGCAGCTAGTAATCTGGTGATTCGATCCAAATCTATGAAGAACTATAATTCTGCTGTGTTTCCTGCTTTTAGTGCCATGACGTCTAATGGTATAGGTCCTCTGCTGATCTCGCTTGGTATGTTGACGACTAAAAGAGCAAAGACTTGTGCGCCGGCAATACCAAACCGTTTCCGACAAAGAGGTCTGAGCTGTCTACCTCTTGGTATATTTTGGCACGGTCCAGCAACTTGCAGACACAGAGCGACTGCTACACATCAGACCATTAAGCTCGTTTATATTGCCTTCAAAGCCTCTGACATGCGCTACTGCACTATTACGAAAGACCATAGCAGCTGCATGCGTCCGCGCGGGATCACACCTTACGTAACGGCAAACCGAAGAAAGTGAATTTACATTTCGTGTAGTAAGATTATCAGAAACATGAAGAATTACGTATATTTAAAATGTATCGGTGACCAACTGTTGCATTTCCTACAACATCTTTATGATACAGACACTCCGTCTGTACGTTCACGGTTTCGTGAACAGGCACCCTATCAGAGCTCAGCTAGCCTGTAATGTCATTAGATCTTACTCTGATAATGTGTGGAGCCACTGGGTAGTGCAAATAGAACGTTGTAAAAGACAGATTAGATTAGATTAATACTTGTTCCATAGATCATGAATACGACACTTCGTAATTATGTGGAACGTGTCAGGTTAATAAAAGATGTCTGCACAAGACATAACATTACACAAAATATTACATGACACTTAATTTTTTTATTTTTTTTCAGAGTAGGGGGTTGGGATGTTACCCACTTACTACATCCAAAAATTCATCTAAAGAGTAGATGGAGTTGCCATTCAGAAATTCTTTTAATTTCCTTTTCAATGCTATATGGCTATCTGTCAGAAATTAGATACAATTAGGTAAGTGACCAAAGACTTTTGTGGCAGCATAATTTACCCCCTTCTGAGCCAAAGCTAGAATTAACATTGAGTAGATCATCCTTTCTCCTAGTGTTGAAGCCGTGTACACTGCTATAGTTCTGACTTTGATCGGATTGTTAATAACTAATTTCGTAAGTGAATATATATATATATATATATATATATTGTTCGGCTATAGTGGAGATCCCTAGCTCTTTAAATAAGTGTCTCTCACCTTAGTAGCTCTGTGGGAAATAATCATCCACGAGGGACTTGGGCTGCATACCTCATGTCTGAAGAAATTTATGGACTCTCATCGTCACCGAATTGAGGCGATTATCAAGGCATCGTATCGCCAGCGGGTGCCTTAACCCACTTTCTCTTTAACCAGAGTTTATCTTATTAATGTAGACTCTCGCGTTTCCAACGGGTTTCAATGGTGAGATACTGTGACTTTTCGCCCAATGACATATTTACGATAGTCGGCCCAGAAGAGAGTGATACTCGTCGAAGCGTCTTGGTGGTATGCCAACCCACTGCTTGTGCTTTTCGGCACAATACTTGTGTCTCTGGTATAAATTATATCTGTTGTATCCTGTTGCTTTCCGCCGTTTTCTGTGAAGGCGTCCTTCAGTGTTTCCTTACCCTCTGAATGTGTAACTCCGCTTCCCGTAGGCCCACATTGTATAAGTTTTCTTCTGCTTCTTATTATAATCCTGATGTTTTTAATACTCTATTCCTAAAAGATAGTACTGGTGTCAGTTATATTCTTTTTTACCTGTTTAACCCAACGTTTTGATGTTGGTACCAAAATAAACTAGAGAAGCCTGATTACTTTTTCCAAGGTACTCTAAACAGATTTTCGAAAAATATCGGGTTTCTCTCCATTTCTACGCCAAATTTTCTAAGTTTATGAGTAATCGAGCACTACTGGTTAATTTATAGCCTCTTTCCGTTGCTAGTAGACCTCTTGAAATCCTTGATTTTGCTTACACTAAATGTATTGGCAATTGCGAATATGCACCGCACAATCAGCTGTAGAATGAAATTACAACAATGAAGACTTGTAGAGGGCCGGGACTCGAACCCGGATATCCCTCATATGCCGAGAGGTCGCCTTAACATTCTGCTATCCGTGCACGACTCATGTCGAGGTCCAAACTTCCATTTGTCTGCAACCGGTGCTCGTATATCTATTATGAACATTGCTGATCAGTCTACACATCCATGTATGACCAAGCAAATTTGCATCGTATTCAGAATAGCACAGGCACTGCACTTTCGTATTGGTTTTGTTTGTCCTTACTTTCAGGTGAGTGAGGCGGAAGTCAGAATCTGATTACGTAATTCGTTCCGTTTTGTGAATACGCTAAGGTTTATCAGACTTGTAATCCGAGACTCAGGTTGGATTACTTTTTTTTTACATCTGTGGTCTGTCGCATCAGTTTCACGTGTTATCTTTGAGGCAGAAGTAAGAAACTGTGTTTATCTGCTTTCATCTTGGCTTTCCCAGATTTGACATGCTTGTACGATAATGTACTGCATTCCTACAAGATCTTAATTTTGTACCATTTGTATCACATTTAACAAATGTGCTGAACTGTGTATTTGTTATCCTGCACACTATGCAGAAAAATGATGTTAATGGTCTAAGAAGAAATACGTGCATCTCTCGTAATTGTAGTTCAGCTTCCATCTACTATTTCTACTTGACAGCGTATTACTTGCATTTTTTGCGTTTAGCATTGTACTCTATAAAAACGTGAAATAATATTTCACCCAACACAGATCGCAAAAAATAAAAAAAATAAAAACACGTTGATGATCTGAGATGTAAGTGCATACCTCGTAATTTTCTGTTACCTTGCGTCTAATATTAAAAAAAGTTCTGTTTTTATAGGGTGTCCTACTACCTCCATTTTAGTTTTCAGCACTGAAGTCGATAATGACCTGAAAGCCGAAATGTAGATTGTACAGAAAAAAATGTGCAGAAATATACAGTCAAATGGAAGTGTATTCTCTCAGAAAATACTGTATGACCGAGGCTCGGAACCATCGAGACTGTAACTCGTTTGTTATTTCGAATTTATCGGACATGAAAACTGACACTTGAAAATGAACTGTACTATATCACGTTTGTTTCATAGTTCTCTACCCGTCGCACCAAGTTCACGTTTCACCTTTGACCTTTCACGGCGATATTCATCAGCAAAATGCAGTTGACAGTTGCTCCGAGCTGTACGTTTGCACGTCAGGATAATACGTAAGGAAAGTCGGTCTCTGGTGGAACAGTGTCAGACACGATATTCGTCAGCACTGCCACAGATCTCCAGAGGCTAGAACGGGCTGCGCTAGACAGCGCACCGGTCTCTGAAAGCGTGGCTGATCCCATCAACGGGCTCACAAAGCGAACCGATCGCAGTCGCCGACGTCATACACAGAGCCTGTACGCTTCAGACAGTGTGCTAGACGGACGTTGATTGCCAATGTTCTGACACTTGCTGTGACGTGTTCGAGAGGTGTTCGTGATGTGTTCTTCTTGCGCACTACTGTAGCATTCCTCACACTGTATTCTGATTTCTGGGGGAAATATCATATGTGCTCGATAACCTGTTACAGTGTGCTGCTTGTGGCTCACTTGGCAGATCTTCAACCTGGGTGTACGTATCGCTAGGTACCAGGCAGCTTCTTCCATCAAACCTAATGCTGTGAAAAATGGCTCTGAGCACTATAAGAGTTAACATCTAAGGTCATCAATCTCCTAAAACTTAAAACTACTTAAACCTAACTAACCTAAGGAAATAATACACATCCATGCCCGAGGCAGGATTCGAACCTGCGGCCGTATCAGTCGATCGGTTCCAGACTGAAGTGCCTAGAACCGCGCGGCCACCGTGGCCGGCAATCTTGTGAAAGTGGGTCGTGGTTACTCGTATCTGGATCGCTCGATGAGTCCAGGAAACCCGCTGTGTAGGCCACTGTAGGCCCTCCCTATCCCCTCCCCCTACCCCCCAACCACGACCTCCTGGGCCAGCGTCCGTGGCGGGGTGCATATTTCTAACAGCCGTTTGCAAGGATTATGGTGTGTTCGATCATCCGAGGTGCGTATTCCGCTTATCCAAGGTTGCATGCCGTGCCGTTACTGTGGAGACACGGAAGCAGACGGCACGTAGCCACTAGCAACGGTCTCAAGTGGTAATGGTTTTATGAGCAAATAATGTTGTGGTTCAGGTTTCCATTGCTACTTTCCTAGTAGATATTCAACCGGCACCAATATGCACTGAGGTGAGAAACATTATACCATATCAACACGCCCATGTACAGATGGAGGTAGTATAGCATACACATGGTATAAAAGGGCTGTAAATTGGCGAAGCTGCCATTTGTACTCAAGTGATTCGGGTGAAAAGGTGTCTTACGTGATTATGAATGACAATTAATAGACATTGTACGCAGAATGGTTATTGCAGCCAGATGCATAGATATTCCATGTAATTGTTGTCTATTCCATATTTCGAGATCCATAGTATCAAGAGTGTGCCGAGAATACCAGACTCCAGCAGTGTCTCTGACTACGGACAATGCAGTACCCGACGGTCTTCACTTAACGACTGAGAGCAGGAGCATCCGCGCAGAGTTGTCAGTGCTAACAGACAAGCGACACTGCGTGAAATAAGCAATGTTCTGCATAGGCCTGGTTCGACTTTTCAAACGTCACACTCGCAGATTCCAGAAGTTCAAATACGGAACTTGATTCCATAACGTTCCTCTAAATTCCGCTTTTCCATTGTCATAACAGACAAGAAATACACACCTTCACTGATTGGGTTCTCAGAAATCACGTGATGGCTGCACGGAGATAAAACTCGAACTGGGCATGGGGGCAAGGGTTGAACACGACACTCTACACAGGTAGAATAACACACTGTTACCAGATCGCGCGCAGAGTTTCCAGTCTCATTTCCTTTCTCACACACTTTCTATAGAAAACTTGCTATTCTTTGATTGCTGGAAATTCGATTCACTTAACATATATTATAAAGCCCCTGTGGTATACATTATTGTGGTTAATACAGAATGTTAATTCAGCATTGTGTTTCCTCGTTTATTCACCGCTCAGACATTTAATACTCATGCATAATATTGAAACAGGTGTTGTCGATGCAGCTTTGGTAACATCGGTTGCAAATAATCCCTTTATCAATTGAGTGGTTTTCTATAGAGGAAATATTGGGTAGCCCATTCAGATAATTTTTCTCCCACGAATTAGTAATAAATAGCCCGCTCGCGGCATGTATGATTTCCACGTTTGGAAGGTGAATTACGTCGATGATACTGCGACAGAGCTCTGCTGTAGTGGGTTTTGTAATGTGTACTTTGATGTTCTCATTCAATAATTTGATGGTTTGGCATTCAGCTTTCGCAATAAAAAGCGCAGAGTTTGCCCTTGGTCAATGTCATTATTCTCTCTCTCTCTCTCGCTCTCTCTCTCTCTCTCTCTAGTGAAGTGTTTTCTGTGCTAGATCGTTTTCAGATTATGTCATTGATACTGCAGTGAAAGGAAATCATCCTGCAGCACCGCATTTAACTACACGTTAATCACATTACACTCTGTAATTTTAGAGGATTTTGAGAATGAGTACACAGTTTTTGGTGTTCAATTTTAGAATCAATGCATAAGAATTTCGTGTTGGGCAGAACTTCTGTGAGTGTGTGCTGTTGTGTTCACGTATTTTTGTTAATTCGCCGTTAGGTAGTTCATCAAAGTTAGTTATTGGGACATGAATACTCATAAAACAGGTCATATAGTCCATTCATGGGTATTAGAGCAATCACAACACACTATGTAGCGGGAAACATTTACCTGAGCTTACATGGGCCCTGTGGTAAGAAGCAAAGGGTCGGCCACGGTCGCGTACTACACGAAAATTATTGCGGACCAGCTGCATCTCTCCACGTTAGATTTCTTCCCCAAATACAATGTCATTTTCCAGCAGGATAACTGTCCTTGTCTCTAGGCCAAATATCGTGGTGGTTTTGGTGGCGTGATACTGACCTTACGCTGATCTTCAGGCCACCAAATTCACCTAATTCTTACTACATATAAGATACCTGTAATTACATCGGACGCCCATGATTCACGAAAACTGCATGACCTGTGCTTAGAAATCTGATGCTACAAACCTCCGAAAACTTCAATGACTTGTCGACTCACGGCCACGCTGAATCGCCGATGTACTCCATTTGAAGGATAGACCTACAAGTGATTTCGCTCACCAATGTATGATATTAATGTATCTCATTACGTATGTCTACATACGATATGCGTTCATTGGTACTTAGCAAATTTATTAAGCGTTATCTAAAATGTGGAACTCACTGGGCTGCATCTACGTGCAAAGCATCCTGTGTACATTTCTAATGCGACACAAGTAGTTTACTTTTAAAATTAACATATTGCCATTTAAATCCCAATCTCATAAATTAGTGTTATTGTAGACAGTAGCTGATTTAATATTTAATAACGACTTAAGGAAGGAAACTTTTAACCATTGAATAAAGGGTGTTTCAGAAGACATGGCAAACAACTCATATGTGGAAAGTATAGGTCAAAAGCAGCTAAGAAGCTCCAACAAACATGGTTCCACAAATAAAACGTTGCCAAAATGCAACCCATCTTCTGTTGCGGTCGATCAGTGTCTAGGAACACATGGCATCTCTAAACGTTAGAGTAGGTGTTCCAAATGTTGTCAAGGCGCCTGAATGTAACGTTGAACTCGTCTCTGAAATAAGTTGCGAAACCTCAGAAGCAGTCGTGGGGAATTCTGTAAATGCAGGAAGGCTGCTTCAGTCCACAAGCGTATTTCGTCATGAGAATTGACCTCGGTAGCGACCAGGCTTTTGACTTGACCCCACACACAGATATCCATGGGATTTAAATCTGGTTATAACACTACCGTCTGCTAATGCTATACCATAACATTAAAGTTGGAAGCAGGTCGTGAAATAAAACTATGTTGTTAAAGCAATTACGGTATAAAGCAACGGAGCAGTGTTACCCTCTGAGAGGAATTTTGTTATGTTGACCACCTAACGGAGGTGGCTTATCGGAAATGAAAGTCAGAATTACGTAAATATTTAAACGGTAACAAACAAAATTTTGCCTATCTGCACTGTTCAACGGATAAAGAAAACGGTCGCCATCCTAAATAGGCAAGAGAATGATTAACATTCTCGTTCAAGAAAATAGTTATTAATACCTTTAATGGATAAACACAACCTATACTTTGTCACACGCAAGTGCAGTGAACTCTTGACACATACATATGTTGATATGATTGAAACTAACAGTTAGAGCAGCACAAACCATTTGCAAAATTATAACAGTTACCGAAACACACTAGTACTTTCAGGGCTTACACAAACTGAAAGGTCTTTATAGCGTTATTATTACTATTCACTGCAGAATCATTAATTGGATATAGGTTAAGTCTCTCTCAGTTAAATACTTTACTATTTAAAATGAAAGTTAATTGGGATCCACTAACAGGTTGCTTCTCACTATCATTTGAATAAAGATATATTGTTTTTCGTAATTAGTGGTCTTCCCATTACTTGTTACCTAGCATTAACACAATCGGTAAACTGTGGATCCTGTTATATTATTAATATGCACTTCCAATACACAAGAGAGAGAAACACTTAGCAAACATGAGTATATAACGTCACACACTGCAGTTTTCCACTTTTACTACATTGAGAGACAAAATTAACATATATGGAAGATACTGACTCATCTTTTGCGATTTACAACAGGCAGTAATGTGATCATTTACTAAGCAAAACTTTATAAGCCTCAGTCTTAAGAACTCTTAATTTGAAGTTGGCAACAACACATTAATAAGCAGTTTCACTAGGAAAATTATTTTTAGCAGGCATCATTAACTTTAACTTTCTTTTTACTATGTTCAAGAGGCATTAATTAGCAAAAACACTGGCCTTTAATGTTATTTCAGTAGGGACACTCGGTAATCACCTTAGTTCAAACGGAGATGAACCTGAGAGGTGTTATGATAAGGAAAAAATCAAGGTAGGTACACAAATTCAGTTATAAGTTACGTTATATTTGTGCACACTAAAACATCTGATGAGCTCATCCTTCACTGTACATTATTATAGCATTCCGATACAATGATTGCGCAATGTGGTGGCAACTGCATGTTGGTAGATGGATTTGCAGGTAGAATTGCTGGACTCTGTCATTTATTGGTGGCGATGATAGATACAAATTCCAGAATAGTTCCAGCTATTTACCCATCCATCCGAGGCATTGGAAAGTAGCAGAAAAAGCCTCTCTCAGAATCAGCACAGTATGCAACATTTACATGGCAGTGCACAGTTTTGTAGCTCGTCTCCGACTCGTAGTAGCTCGCCCCGACTGATCGCTCGTCCACGACTGACTCTCAGTTCCACCTTTTCTACTTATGCCAACCGCAATTTGCGCTCGCTACACAGTTCCGTTCCCGAGGGAATCACAACAACTTTCACATACAGAATAACTAAGAACCCTAAGTGAGGATCAGCAGTTTACATAACAGTAACCAAATACATTAAATAAAACAGAACATTTGCACATATTGACATTTCTACAAAAAGTTATTCATTCAGAAATTACAATTATATATAGTAAATTTTGTTCCCTCCAAATGGGACAAAGAATTTAAATGACAGATGCATTACATTGCATAGACTCAAATCATGACATCAAAGTTCTTACAAAGAAAGGAGTATACAATTTTGTGTTACCTATTCTATCAAACACACTTACACAGGCTCCATGATGTAACATTAAATGAAACAAAAGCAAAATAAATCCGTACAGCATTAGAGCTATGGTGTTACATGATGAGCTTGAGGCCATGGCACAGGCCAACCTCTGCCTGTCCAATGTTGACCATACTTTCAAGTCAGCAGCCGACTTACTGGTAAGATGCTGGAGCACCGTCGTGCATGAACCACGTGTTAATGCGTTAGTTCAGCGGGGCAAAACCATGTACATCTGGAAGTACAATCTGCGGAAACCGCGTGTACTAGTATCCGGCTAGTCTCAGCGGCAGGAAGTGTGGTCCAGTTATAAGGTCTCCGAGCAGTCCTGCCAAGGCGTTCAACGAATAATGCTGCTGACGTCGTGGTACGCATATTGCATTAGGATTGACATTGGTCCTAATTTGACACTTACGGTAGTTAAAAATGCCGCCACGGATAAATCCAGTCTCATCCGTGAACAGAATACTGCTTACAAGCAGGGGACTCACAGTTCACTCTTGTTGCACCCATTGGCACAAATTCAATCTCTGAGAGAACTCTACGTTGCTGAGGGCTTGCACTTGCTGAAGAAGATATGGATGGAGTACTTGCCGGTGTTAAATCGGCCACACACTACTGTGACTCAGAATACGCTCTTGGAACGCAATCCTTCTCGTTCAAATAGTCGGGCGTTCGATTACTATGCTTAACACCCTTTCCTCAATATCGGGTCTTAAGGATCTTGGTCGACCTCCCCGTACATGGTGTGTGAAACAACCGGTTTATCTAAGGCGCTGATGTTATCGGCTAAATGTACGCCTGTCAGGTTGCCTGCGCAGAGGAACACCTTCTTCATATAATGGTGCAATTTCGAGGGCACTGCTATTCGCTTTGCCATACCTGAAGAGCATGCCATTTCTAATTCGCGAGCTTTCGATGGCCATCTCTGGCATCGTCGTCAGACGTGAAACTACTGACTGTCAGTAGTTTTTCTCCTGTCGACGATGGCGGAGGTAACCATCGAAAGCTCGAGAATATTACTCGAATTCATGCGGCGTGAAAACCGACATCTTATTCCGACCTGCCTCTGCGAAAGACTGCGAGGATACAGGCCATTGTGAAACTTCTGACAGTGTAATACTTATATCGGTACTGCTCTTGCTAAGATTGCAGGGTAGGCAACTTTCAGACGTATTGGAATGGACCAGCGCGCTTCGTTACAGGATCATTTAGTAATCACTAAAGCATTACGGAGATGATATATAAACTCCAGTGGAAGACTCTGCAGGAGACACGCTCAGTAGACGCCTTTGTTAAAGTTTCGAGCACATACCTTCACCGAAGAGTCAAGCAGTATATTGCTCCCTCCTACGTATATCTCGCGAAGAGACCATGAGGATAAAATTAGAGAGATTAGAGCCCACACAGAAGCATACTGATAATCCTTCTTTCCACGAACAATACGAGACTGGAATATAAGGGTGAACCGATAGAGGTACTCAGGGTACCCTCCGCCACACACCGTCAGGTGACTTGCGGAGTATGGATGTAGCTGTAGATGTAGAAAGCAAGAAAAAAAAATCTAGTGAACATGAGCCCTAAGAAGCATACCTGAGCCGCTATGAGTACTTGGCCATCTTCACTACTGGGAAAAACACCTCCTCTGTTGAACATGTGCTCATACCTCTTGAAGTATGCATTTTAGAGGCCATGTTTGCTAGACATTTTTTCTTGTTTCGGACCATACTACCGCCTCTGAAAGTTGACTACCCCATGATCTTGAATCAGCTAAACATATTGTACTGTAAAATTTAATCTACAATACTAAATTAAATTTCGAAAATAAATATCAACCACTAGAAGACAGTTGTTTACATTTACATCGTCAATCAAGTGTAGAATAAAATGCGTCGGTTCTTAATTGCAAATACGGGCACACTTAATATTTGTCGATTACAGCGCCATCTACTACTATTGTAAAGGAATAGTTTGAGTAAACCATACCTACTATTTGGCCCAGAATCAGAATATGCAATAAAAATTCGTGGTTCTCGTTTGAAAATACAAAGTTGACCCCGCCCCGAAGGAGGAATGGTTAGGAGGTGGACAGTTGTGGCACAGACAGATATAAACTTTTCTAATATTAATTTCCCACGTAGAACACTTTTTTCGTACGATGCGTCATTTTAGTGAAATTTAGTTGTCGCATATTAAAATAATAACCCTGCATATAACAGAGCACTGGCTGAACTGCATCTAATGAATTTTTCTTAATCGCAGTGCAAAAAAAGGTCGATTAATTCGTTTCTTGGCAAGGTATCTTACAACTCAAAGAAGCCTGGTCTTTTGTCCCGTTTCGC
This sequence comes from Schistocerca gregaria, assembly GCF_023897955.1. NCBI lineage: Eukaryota > Metazoa > Arthropoda > Insecta > Orthoptera > Acrididae > Schistocerca > Schistocerca gregaria. The sequence goes on along the minus strand of NC_064922.1, from coordinate 923,705,282 downwards.
AGCTTGCTGTCGTAAATACAAAAACAAAATCGTGATTTTTAGATGTACTTCTATTGCATGATTTCACATCTGTAAAATTTTTATTATGAAATCTGTTACTGCTGTCTACGAATATTCTCTTAATACTAGTGAAGATCCATGTAACAGAAGGGCGCGGCTTTATCTTTTTGGTAGACATACGCAACATTGAGAGAAAAGATCAAGGCGTCATCTTCAAGGCGATTAATGGACCGATGCCAGAAAGGACTTTTCGTAACCTGGAGATGATCCAGGCGTTCTGTTCTGTCTAGGGGAAAGATTGATATCGCCTCAGCTCCCTGGCATCAGTCCACATATGCGCCTGAAAATGACAACTCGATCTGTTGTTGAAATATAGTTCATATCTACCACTGCATTGTGGCACTGCCCCCGAAAACATTTCATACTCATCTGCAGTTCGAAAAACTAAAGAATTTCAACATCCATTAAAAAAAACTAACATCAAATGAATTGAGTTACTCATGAACAAGTCTCGCAAGGTTGTGGTAACAAGGTAGTTATTAATTTATGTCCACGTTCTGACTGATTACATGAAAGTATACAACGTGTTTGACTATTACACATACAAACGGTAGACACGAGTAGAGGCGAGCAGAGGACAATGAAAAAAGGAAGTAACCTTAACAAACATAGGTCTGGAAAGCAGTGGATTTCCCGACACGACATATTACGACTGAGTACATGAACACCTCATAGCAGAATCCCCTAGGATAAAATTGCAGACGTGCACATAAGGGCAAACACATTACAATATGTGGATAAAAAGGACTTCGTCTGGATAGCTAAGACTCATTTATTTCATAACTAGTTTCAGATCATTGACGTGCCATCTTCAGAGCAATAAAAAAATTTAATATTTGAGTCCGTGTATACTAGCCACCAGGCATTACACGAGACCAGAAAAATATAAGTTTTTTGTTGATTTCAAGATGGATCGTCAGTGAGCTGAAATCAGTTACAAAAAAAGAAGTTCTATTGATTTTTACCTACTGTTCTTCATCCACACATTTTAACATAACGCATCGCATATCTCCCGATTTCACAGTGTCAAATAACAACATAAAACCATTACAAGCCGAGAGTCATATAAGGATAGGGTTCAACCCATCTGCTCATCCGTAGCCGCAAACTGTCAAAACTCTCAGGTATGCTCCGAATGCATAGACAACGATCCATAGTTCATTGCTGGAGTTTGACGTTACCGGAACGACTGGAATGTAATAAAAATGTTTAAACATCTGCACACACACAAAACTCCAACGATTCAGCATGGTAGGGACTGTATTATACAGCCACTTGTTGACGAAGCGCTATTTATGAGTACTTAGTTATCCAGAATGATGAAAAAAACAAATGAGGATAATTTACTACGTTGTAATATGCGCCTCACTTACAGTGTTTCGAAATAAACGTAGCTTTATATATATCCAGTGTTGCAACATCGGAATGAGTCCACTTGTGCGTACATGATACCTGGCAAATTATTGGTTTGTAGCGTTTATCAGGATTATTTATTTGTTTCGTTGTCCTTTGCTTGTCTCCAATTGCAAAAATAGGCAACTTGATATACATCGATTACAGCGCCATCTACCACCAGTGGAACATAATGGTTCGAGTAGTTGTACCTAAAACAGTCTAACATCCTGTATAACCAATCAGTCTGACGTGGTAAAAGGTAGAAAAGGTGAGAAGTAAAATGACACACATTACATTTAATCTTTTCTTCACTATTATCTTAATGGAGCCTTGTCGTATGGGATAATATCGGTACCAGTGCTACGGTTGTGTTATAATCATTGATCTGTTTTTAAAGAAACATTTCAGTAATACATAAATGACACGGAAAATACACGAGCAACGTGGAAATGGAATTGCTAAAAACTGTTAGTTTTCGAATGCTTAGAAAATGACATACTAACGCTGACAAACCAGATTTTGCGTCGCATTAAACAGTGAATTGCCAGATTTCTTAGACCAAGTGTATTTCATTAAAATTTTCAACACCAATGTCACCTGTATTTTCAACATCAGTTTAGTGACGGTAGTGTTGAAAACTGTAATATTCCTATTGTCTGTGCTCCTGTTTCCCTACTTAACAAGGACTGATATACTGGAAGTGTGTTTCGGTCGAATGCGGTCTTCGTGAGACCTGTGCCTTAGTGTTGAAAGGACCTGGTGCTGATCGGTTTTTCGTGTTTGCAGTCCGACTTGAAAACCAACAAGGTTCGTCATCATGGCCCCCAGAAGAACGTTTTATCGTGCAACGAGCAGAACATTATGAAACTTCTCCTCTCTAGTTTTTATACAACTCTCCGTTAATAAGCCCTATCGAATTTTCACTAAGGGTATCACCCAAAGCATCTACACTGAAGAGCGAAAGGAACTGGTACACCTGCGTAATATCGTGTAGGGCTCCAGCGAGCACACAGAAGTGCCACAAAACGGCGTGTCATGGACTCGACTACTGTCTGAAGTAGTGCTGAAGGGAACTGACGCCATGAATCCTGCAGCGCTGTCCATAAATCCGTAAGAACACGAGGAGGTGAGGATCTCTTCTGAGCAGCCCGTTGCAAGGAAGCCAGATATACTCAATAATGTTCACGTCTGGGAACGTGGTGGCCCGAGGAAGTGTTTAAACCCAAAAAAAATGTTTCTGGAGCCCTCTGCAGAAATCTTGGACGTGTGGGTTGTAGCATTGTCCTGTAAATGCCCAAGTCCGTCGGAATGCACAATAGACATGAATGGATGCAGGTCATCAGACAGGATGCTCACGGACGTGTCACCTGTCATAGTCATATCTAGGCGTATCAGGGATCCCATTTCACTCCATCTTCACACACCCCACACCATTAAAGAGCCTCGCCAGCTTGGATACTCCCCTGCTGACATGCAGACTCGATGGATTCATGAGGTTGTCTTCACGTACACGTCCATCCGCACGATACAATGTGAAACGAGACTCGCCCGACCAGGTAACATGTTTCCAATCATCAACAGTCCTATGTCGGTGTTGCGGACCTAGGCGAAGCGTAAAGCTTTGTGTCATGCAGTCATCAATGGTATACGAGTGAGCCTTAGACTGTGAAAGCCCATATCGTTGATGTTTCGCTGAATGGTTCGCATGCTGACTCTTGTTGATGGCCCAGCATTGAAATATTCAGAAATTTGCGAAAGGGTTGCACTTGTGTCACGTTGAACGATTGTCTTCAGTTGTCGTTGGTCCCATTCTTGTAGGATCTTTTTCCGGCAGTAACGTTGCCGAAGATTTAATGTTTTGCCAGGTTCCTTATATTCACCGTATATTTGTGAAATTGTCATACGGTGAAATCCACACTTCATCGCTACCTCGGACATTTGTCCCATCGCTCGTGCACAGACGGTACCATCACGTTCAAACTCACTTAAATCTTGATAACCTCCCATTGCAGCAGCATTAACCGATCTAACAACTGGCGCATCTACATCATGTAGATGTAGATGAGCCAGACACCTGTCGTCCCATATAGGCGTTGCCGACCTCAGCGTCGTATTCTGCATGTTTACATTGCCTTTGTACATATCTCTGCATTTAAATACGCATGCCTATACCAGTGTCTTTGGCGCTTCAGTGTATGACACGCTGTTGGCCAGAACTTTCCCATTCACTGCTCTCAGATGTAGCAAATTTTATGTAAATGTGATCCAGTTCTTTGTAGCAGTATAACTAGTCTCTCAATTTACAGCACAGACATGTTACTCAACATATTTTCGCCATCTGATCGTAAAAGTTACAATACGTATCTGTGAAGTCACATTTATCATTGAACCTGTTACACGTACTGTCATTTTCTATACTTAAAAACCAAAATAATATCTATGAAATCTTATATGGTCTTCACAACAATTTTTTTGTCAATTTTTCAATAATACTCTCATGGCTATATAAACCAAATTTGGTATATAAATCAGCACTGTAGATTTGTACCCACTTGGCGCCTGGCGCGTAGGCTGCCTTGTGTGATATACATGATGTGTTGGAGTAGTATCAGCCCGCTTTATATGTCTGTATGGCAATGGCAGTCTGCATATCAAGGAAAAATAAATGATTTTTCGGCTCCTGATGTGTAGTGTGCCCTGCACAACATGTATATTCTGCAGGTAGTATCAGCCTGCTTTATTGAAGTGTATTTTAGGGGCCATTGGTGCCAAAGTATATGGCTGTGGACAGGAAGAGATGAGTAGAGGAGAGTGAGAGCAGGGGACGAAAAGAGGATGTGGCAGATTCATGAGTCAGGTGGAAGAGATGGAAGATGTTGAGGGTTGGTGGGCAGGTGAAAATGGAAGAAGGGGAGATGGAAACTGATACATGAAAGAAGGCAATGCCCAGAAAAGAGAGGGAGGAGATGTGGACAGAGAGAGTTGGTGGGGAAAGCATAAAGAGTGGGAGAAGGAGATGAACACAGTGAGAGAGAGAGAGAGAGACAGAGAGAGAGAGAGAGAGAGAGAGAGAGAGAGAGAGAGAGAGAGAGAGAGAGAGGGAGGGGGAGGGAGAGAGAGGATGAGGTGAACAGGGAGAGGTAAAGGAGGGGAAGGAGAAGGTGCATTCAATACATGTTATGACAGCATATGCGTGTGAAGCTACAGACAAAAGGCTAGTGTTTATTATAATTATGGTTTACATTTCCAGCTTCATATGCCTGGTCTGATGTACTGAAACTATAGCCTCTGCTTTTATGTGGCGCCAAGGCTCACATACTTTAGCTTCTGGTGGTACTTCCATTCCAAGAAGTTTGAAGGTGCTACACTGTAGGCCTTTAACTTTTTCCATTTGTTTACTGCACTGAGGATAGGCATTGTTGTTGTTGTCTTCAGTCCAGAGACAGGTTTGATGCAGTTCTCCATGCTACTCTATCCTGTGCAAGCTTCTTCATCGCCCAGTAACTACTGCAACCTAAATCCTTCAGAATGTGCTTTGTGTATCCATCTCTTGGTCTCCCTCTACCATTTTTACCCTCCACGTTGCCCTCCAGTACTAAATTGGTGATTCCTTGATACCTCAGAACATGTCCTACCAATTGATACTTTCTTCAAGTAGAGTTGTGCCACAAATTTCTCTTCTCCCCAATTCTATGCAATACTCCCTCTTTAGTTATGTGGTCTACCCATCTAATCTTCAGTATTCTTCTGTAGCACCACATTTCGACAGCTTCTATTCTCTTCTTGTACAAACTGTTTATCGTCCATGTTTCACTTCCATACATGGCTACACTCCACACAAATACTTTCGGAAACGACTTCCAGACGTTTAAAGCAATACTCTATGTTAACAAATTTTTCTTCTTCAGAAACCCTTTCCTGGCCATTGCCAATCTACAGTTTATATCCTCTAGATCGATCATCATTAGTTATTTTGCTCCTCAAATAGCAGAATTCATGTACTACCTTAAGTGTCTAATTCCCTCAGCATCACCTGATTAAATTCGACTACATTCCACTATCCTCGTTTTGCTTTTGTTGATGTTCATTTTATATCCTCCTTTCAAGACACTGTCCGTTCCGTTCAACTGCTCATCCAGGTCCTTTGCTGTCTCTGACAGAATTACAATGTAATCGGCGAACCTCAAAATTTTTATTTCTTCTCTATGAATTCTAATTCCTACTCCTATTTTTTCTTTTGTTTCCTTTACTGATGGCTCAATATACAGATTGAATGACATCGGGGATAGGCTACCAACTTGCCTCACTCCCTTCGCAACCACTGCTTCCCTTTCATGCCCCTCGACTCTTATAACTGTCATCTGGTTTCTGTACAAATTCTAAATAATCTTTCGCTCCCCGTATTTTATTCCTGCCACCTTCGGAATTTGAAAGAGAGTATTCCAGGCAACATTGTCAAAAGCTTTCTCTAAGTCTACAAATGCTGGAAACGCCTGTTTGTCTTTCCTTAATCTATCTTCTAAGATAAATCGTAGGGCCAGTATTGCGCCATATGTTCCAGCATAGTCATTCCATATGTTAATTAATGAATCACCATGGTGAACTCTGAACTGTTTTAAGCGGGTGTGTAATAAAACTCAGTCGTGCGGGATTAGCCGAGCGGTCTTGGCGCTGCACTCATGGACTGTGCGGCTGGTCCCGGCGGAGGTTCGAGCCCTCCCTCGGGCATGGATGTGTGTGTTTGTCCTTAGGATAATTTAGGTTAAGTAGTGTGTAAGCTTAGTTAAGTCCCATAAGATTTCACACAATTTTTTGTTTTGTTTTGATAAAGCTCATTGTTTGGTTGTTTGTCTCGCAAACTGAGTATGCGGGATTCCTAGATACAACAATGATGACGACAACGACGATGATGATGATGATGGTGATGATGATGGTGATGCTGAGTGGAGGGAGAGGCTGAAACCCAGTACCGGCACATAACCTACTCCTCGCGATCAGTGTTAGTGGGCCTCCACGTTTTACGTATCCTTCCGACGGCCGGATCACACTCAACGGTATCACATACCCTCACTTCATGACGCACTTGGGAGAGGTGGCCTAAAGTGTGGTGATCAGGAACCTCATGCCACCACACTCCTCCCCTTGCCGGCCAGGTACTCCAGTGAAAACTTTTGCCACCACCAGAATTCGAACCAGCTTACCTCCGGGTCGGTCGCCACTGCAAAAGCTTGCATCAACGGCCTCGGCCACGGATGTGGGCATTTATTTGAATAGGGGCCGGGAATTGAATGCGCAGCTGTATTTACATGCTGCCTGCTTTCACAATATTGTAATGCACATTCAACAGTACTAATTCGGGCTAAATGTGACTATTTCAATAAATACAAATGGGAACTAACTTCTCTTAGCTTGGGGTTGATAGCGACTATAGTACCACGTCGGTTATCTCACTGACGTTTGCTGTAATGGGACAAAAAGCGTATTCGACACTAATTGTTGCTGATGATGCTAACATGCAACGTTCGGTTCATGATGGCCGTTATCTAACTTACCGCACGCTACCGCTCTCCTATAATTACTGCCGCCAGATATAAAAGGGAAGTTTAAACATCCACGATATTGGACATTGTTGCGGCTTCGCGAGAAGTTCGCAATAGTGTTAAATGTTGTGGGACTTCTGCACGACCGCTAAGTACTTGTGTGTAAATTCTGTTCCTCGTACCATTCCACCTAGTCTCAGTCCATTCGATCCTTCTGTACTTAATGAATCTATCTTGAATATGTGTATTGAATATAGCGTTTTAGCTTAAATTCACGGTATTTAATTTTCACGGCAGTAGTTTTATACTGAACCAAGCATAAATTTTTAAGTGAATGCGAGTGACAATTAAATGATGGTGAGGCATGGCTCAGAAAGTGTAATCAAGAAAATATTCTCAAGAATACATACAGTTTGGTGTCTGATTCTGGGTTTACCAACACTGAAGTAAATGAGAAAGAAAGGTCAATGTATGCAGCTTTCTTAAAGACTTTGGCAGTTGACAGCATAATATTGAATAAACTTAAACGAAATTTGGAATCGATACAGAGTGATAACTTTAACAAACCCGAAGCAATCACCGAATTACAATGAACCCTCCACTACAAGCGTGACCATTTTAACACCATTCCACACATAACATTTATGACCATTTTGACGAATAATTTTATTAGTTTTGTTCGAAAATATAATAATTTTGAACATGAATAATATAAATAAAGTATTGAATTCGTAAACATTATGTATCTGAGCATGAATACTGTAATAGGAAAAATGTTGAGTCGTAAGTTACCCTTAAGCATAACATAGCATTGTTATAATCACTGAAATTATGTTCTTTCTGTTTTTGTGAATGAGTATTAAACAACAGTTATTTTCAAAAAGTAGTTCATAAATTTGTTTCAGGAAAATGGTCCTTTTCGCATACTGCCTAAATCAGACAAATCATTCAGCGTGGTTGCTATTGCCACTCCAGTCACTTCACAAGTATCCTGCGACATGTTCCAGGCACAAAAATTTTGCTGGCCGCGGTAGCCGAACGCTTCTAGGCGCTACACTCTGGAACCACCCGACCGCTACGGTCGCAGGTTCGAATCCTTCCTCGGGCATGGATGTGTGTGATGGACTTAGGTTAGCTAGGTTTAAGTAGTTTTAAGTTCTAGGGGACTGATGACCTCAGGAGTTAAGCCCCATAGTGCTCAGAGCCATTTGAACCACAAAAAGTTTCCTCACAGTTTGCAACAAAATCTTGTTGGCCTGTTTTTCTTTCTACCACAGAAGTTGCATGTTCTTCTAATAGTTGCTTGTGGAGCTCTTGCAGTGAATTCTGGTTTCGCTAATCCCAAACTTTTCGTGATACGGTTCTTGATTCTCGGTAGACTTATTTAGTTGATTTACCTTCATTGGCAAGTGATCATGCAACAGTTCTTTGGCAAAAACTTTCAGATTGTCTTCTTTGGGAATGGATGAGTTTAATTGGTCTTGTAAGCCACGTATCCATTCAGACTGACAATACTCAACTTGTATTTACATAGGTGCACAACGATGGGCGACATACAAGATAAGTCCGAATTGAGAACGAGATTTTCACTCTGCTGCGCAGTGTGTGCTGATATGAAACTTCCTGGAATATTAAAACTGTGTGCCGGACCGGGACACGAACTCGGGACCTTCGCCTTTGGCGGGCAAGTGCTCTACCAACTTTGTTTCTTTTTTTTATTTATTTTGTTCGATATAGTTCGTGGCGTTTGGTCGGGGCGGACGTCACAAGACATCCGTTCAAGTTGATTGTTGGTTTCTTGACTCAGTTTTTTTTATTACAGAGAGCACGCAGCCCTCTGACCGAACACGCTGAGTTACGGTGCCGGCATCGAATTGAGCTACCCATGCACCACTCACGCCCCGTCCTCACAGCTTTACTTCTGCCAGTACCTCGTCTCCTACCTTCCAAACTTTACAGAAGCTCTCCTGCGAACCTTGCAGAACTAGCACTCCTGAAAGAAATGACACTGCGGAGACATGGCTTAGCCACAGCCTAGAGAATGTTTCGAGAATGAGATTTTCACTCTTCAGCGGAGTGTGTGCTGATATGAAATTTTCTGGCGTATTAAAACTGTGTGCCAGACCTCTGGAGAATGAAAATCTCATTCTGGAAACATCCCTTAGGCTGTGACTAAGACATGTCTCCGCAGTATCCTTTCTTTCAGGAGTGCTTGTTCTGCAAGGTTCGCAGGAGAGCTTCTGTAAAGTTTGGAAGGTAGGAGACGAGGTACTGGCAGAAGTAAAGCTGTGAGGACGGGGTGTGAGTCGTGCTTGTGTAGCTCAGTTGGTAGAGCAATTGCCCGCGAAAGGCACAGTTCCTTGCTTAAAGATTTAGACAGCAGCCAGTATGGAACCTAATAAACTTAAATGACATTTGGGATGATCTCGGAGTGAATACGTTGGCAAACCCTGAAAATTCATCGAATTAAAATTAAAATCAATTGAAAAGCAAAAGTCTTTATCAAGACAATCTGAGAATGATAAAGCTATATTTGCTCTTACAGGTGTTCACATGAAGTATCCAGATGTAAAAAGCCCCAGACATTTGATGAAAAGCTTGTTTTACCAGCTTGCAACTGAGGTCGTAGAAACTTTGTTTGGAGATAACTTTGCCAAACAATTACAGTCCATAACTCTGTCAAATGGTATTGTTGCCTATAGATTTGGGGACATAGCTGAAGATGTAAAGTTTCAGCTTTCCAGAATGTTGTGCGAAAAGCTGTTTTCAATTCAGCTTTATGAAGTCACATTTCATTACCTATGTTAGCTATAGCAATGTATTTTGAATTTGGTTTAATGTAGCGCCTGCGTTCAATTTGAAACCATATATTAGCCTTTTTAATACTGGGCTTTTCCTTCTTTTAATAAATTTATTTGATGTTATGAACCCCCAACCGCAAGTCTAGTTCTTTCAATTCTGATCTTGCCATTATGTGTCAAGAGAGTTTGATTTTTTTATATTCTTCTTTATTAATGACTCAGCATTGTGGTAATAAAATATAAAGTCTAACTATCGACTCCTCTCTTGATTGGGGTTTGTTTCAAATCCATGCTTTTCTCCTGAAACATTTTTAGGGAATATTGTATTTCACACCTCTCAACCTAGTACCACCACCCATTCAAACAGGTTTTTCTTACTTCCATATTTACTGAAACATGTATGTTATTTTCAGTCATGCTGATTGCTCTGTTTAGTTATGTCTGCTTGTTTGTACCCATTATTGAAGAACTTAATTTTACAGTGCGACTTTCTTCATTTTTGGTGAGTGCAGGCATTTGCGTACAGTTAAAGAGCGACCGTTAAAAATTAAAATTGTAGAGCAGCAATAAATAGCATAGAATTTTTCGTTTATTCAAACTTGTTTATCATGAAAAACGTGAGTATCTTCAGAACTGTGGAAATACAATTTGCTACTCTACTGTACAATAAAATAAATTCACAGGTTCAGTTTACAACTTGAGTTAGTTAGTTAGTTGGTTGGTTGTGTGTTTCATTGATCAATCGCACGGTATGGAAGCCATTATGATGTGGAGCACGTCAAGTGCACAAGAAATGCACATATGATACAAGATTTATATATATACATACACTCCTGGAAATTGAAATAAGAACACCGTGAATTCATTGTCCCAGGAAGGGGAAACTTTATTGACACATTCCTGGGGTCAGATACATCACATGATCATACTGACAGAACCACAGACACATAGACACAGGCAACAGAGCATGCACAATGTCGGCACTAGTACAGTGTATATCCACCTTTCGCAGCAATGCAGGCTGCTTTTCTCCCATGGAGGCGATCGTAGAGATGCTGGATGTAGTCCTGTGGAATGGTTTGCCATGCCATTTCCACCTGGCGCCTCAGTTGGACCAGCGTTCGTGCTGGACGTGCAGACCGCGTGAGACGACGCTTCATCCAGTCCCAAACATGCTCAATGGGGGACAGATCCGGAGATCTTGCTGGCCAGGGTAGTTGACTTACACCTTCTAGAGCACGTTGGGTGGCACGGGATACATGCGGACGTGCATTGTCCTGTTGGAACAGCAAGTTCCCTTGCCGGTCTAGGAATGGTAGAACTATGGGTTCGATGACGGTTTGGATGTACCGTGCACTATTCAGTGTCCCCTCGACGATCACCAGAGGTGTACGGCCAGTGTAGGAGATCGCTCCCCACACCATGATGCCCGGTGTTGGCCCTGTGTGCCTCAGTCGTATGCAGTCCTGATTGTGGCGCTCACCTGCACAGCGCCAAACACGCATACGACCATCATTGGCACCAAGGCAGAAGCGCCTCTCATCGCTGAAGACGACACGTCTCCATTTGTCCCTCCATTCACGCCTGTCGCGACACCACTGGAGGCGGGCTGCACGATGTTGGGGCGTGAGCGGAAGACGGCCTAACGGTGTGCGGGACCGTAGCCCAGCTTCATGGAGACGGTTGCGAATGGTCCTCGCCGATACCCCAGGAGCAACAGTGTCCCTAATTTGCTGGGAAGTGGCGGTTCGGTCCCCTACGACACTGCGTAGGATCCTACGGTTTTGGCGTGCATCCGTGCGTCGCTGCGGTCCGGTCCCAGGTCGACGGGCACGTGCACCTTCCGCCGACCACTGGCGACAACATCGATGTACTGTGGAGACCTCACGCCCCACGTGTTGAGCAATTCGGCGGTACATCCACCCGGCCTCGCGCATGCCCACTATACGCCCTCGCTCAAAATCCGTCAACTGCACATACGGTTCACGTCCACGCTGTCGCGGCATGCTACCATGTTAAAGACTGCGATGGAGCGCCGTATGCCACGGCAAACTGGCTGACACTGACGGCGGCGGTGCACAAATGCTGCGCCGCTAGCGCCATTCGACGGCCAACACCGCGGTTCCTGGTGTGTCCGATGTGCCGTGCGTGTGATCATTCCTTGTACAGCCCTCTCGCAGTGTCCGGAGCAAGTATGGTGGGTCTGACACACCGGTGTCAATGTGTTCTTTTTTCCATTTCGAGGAGTATATATATATATATATATATATATATATATATATATATATATATATATATATATATTTTCCCCATTCCTTTACATGGCACAAAATGCATATACTGTATTACTAGATTTATTTATTCCTCTTCGACAATTCGTCTATGGTTTAGAAAGGGTTGTCAAAGAGATATGATTTCAATTTATTTTTGAAGATATTACTGCTGTCTGTCTTACATTACATAGTCCAGGAAAAAATGTTACAAATATCGGTCTGTGTGTAACGCGCCGACATACGTAAAATGGAGTAAGATGGTTGCATAAACTTTAGATAAACTTTCTGGTAGGGGCATTCCAAAATTCAGCAGCAAGACATGACTTTTCTTGTTGAGAAAGTTAAAGCTCTATCTACAAGCACTTGTTTGAAACACCCTCATTATTCCTAATGTAAAACAATGTAATTTTTAGGTTAGGCTCTACCGTGACTGTTACTGACATAAATGAAACAACAAGTTTGTTACCAGTCACTGTTTATTCATCTCCACGACGCGTTTCGAAGGTTTAAACCTCCATCATCAGGTAGATTTACATTGTATGACAATTGTGTGTGTGTGTGTGTTTTATATACGTGTGATTTGTTATGACAGTGGAAGGAACCTGTGGACCACTGGAGACAGTGCCACAAGTTCCTCCAAAAAACCGTAACACATCACAAATACAAATGTCATCCTAACAAATGTAAATCCACCTGATGATGAAGGTTTAAACCTTTGAAACGTATTGTGTAGATAAATAAATGGTGACTAGTAAACTTGTTGTCTCATTTAAAACAACGTAATTCAAAAAACACTAATGTCACTAAACTACGGCAAATATCCGCCGCTTCTTTTGGCACTCACAAATAAAAGTCTAAAAAAACATACGTGTTTGTTAAATATTTATTAATTATTGCTCCTTGATTTGGTGTGCTTCTTTCTATTTATTTTTCCTGTACAGAGGATCAGCTGCACTTCACACTTCCACATATCTTTGCTAGAGTCCAGTAAAATAGAATTATTCTTTAAATCTTCTTTGTTAACACCTTATAATATTGAGGAAGAGATGGAGTTACCTTCTGTGTGGGAGGCACTCAGTCTCATCGTTTTCACAACATTAAGCAAGTACTGCCGGAGCTCTCCAGTCGATTGTGCTGTGGCAGGTGATGGCAGGTAGTCGGACGGCCCAAATATTTGGCCTCAGGCAACCCGCAGCGCACCTGGTGTCCAAATTACCACACACCACGGCAAATACGGGACAGCTCCGGAGGTTTCTCGCACAACCTGGAGAGTCACTGCATTAGGATTCGAGGCTCCAAGTGTTGTGTTGACGCTCTACACCTAATCAGGACACAGAGGCGTACGACGGAGCTGCAAACATAGCTTGTACGCCAGGAATTGTCGTTCAGTAGTCTCCAGATGTGATATCTCTGATTTTCCCGGGTCTTAGCGATATGCGGCATATTTTATGGAATGAAACCGATTATTTTATCTCTGAATTGTGGTCTAGCCAGTACTTTACGGATTATTCATGCCACACCATTGTACCTCTCCTTGAAAACAGTGTGGGCGATCTTTTTGGAAAAGCTCAACTTGAGGTGCATTCTCCTCTCAGCTTCTTTGTGGGGTTTGCAATTTCGGTATTCTGTTGATTTGTCTTTTCTAACTATCACTACTGTAATTCAGATGGCTGATTATTATTATTATCGTCATTTACTGTTCCTGGTCACGCCTATCTATGGCTCAGTCTGATTAAACGGAGAGGAAAAAAAACTTCTTATTTACGGGAATGAGATATAAGTTCCAATCTCTATCTCCCCCCCACCCCTTCTCTATGCACCTCCTCCCCCTTTATTCTTCCAACCCCTCCTCCTCCCTCCTCTCTCTGTCCATCACCATCTCCCCCTTCCTCTGTCCATTTTCTCCCTCCTTTCTCTCCATATCCTTCCGCCGTCTCTCTCCCCTTCTCCCTGTCCGTAACCTACTCTCCTCTTTCTACGTGGGGACGTCTATATTCGCCTTTCTGCTAACTCATTTCCTCCCAGCCCTCTGTCTACTCTCCTCTTCCCCCTCTGACTATGAGCTATGTTTATTATTATTTACTATACAGATTACGTAGTTGTATTCTAGTCGTATGCCAATAAGCTATAAATGTTGCTTTACTGTTTGATAACAACGTCTGGTACATAAACATTAAAAATAAGAAGATAGTGTAAAAATTAGAAGTAAATTGTTCAAGAATTTTTCGAGATGTTTGATAATAACTTTATTTATTTTGTATATTATATACATTTAAAAATAGGTATATAAAAACACTCGAGTATTCCAATACGACGTTGTGTCGTAATTTCAAAACAGTAGATGAATAACTTGAGCAGTTTTAAGATTTTAAACACACACAAAAGTACAGTTCTATTTATTTCATTTATATTTATAGACATTATTCTTTCTTTCTTTCGTTCTTCGTTTTGCTCATCTAAGGGCCATTCACCAATTTCAGTGCTTGTCATAGACTTTATTATTATTTACGGCTGTCGAAAAAATAAATCCTTATTCCTTACCAGCTGTGGACGAAATAAAGCAAAATAAAAATAAAACAATAAAATATTACAGTGGCGACAGTAAAGCTAAAAATAATTCCTACATTACAATTTTATTGTTCTACAATAAGAATGATACCATAAAAGGTGTTACAGTTAATTTATGTTGCTTCATAATGATGTTTCGATTGAAATCGTCAGGACGTCAGGATTTATTTTATCAGTGGCTCTTGGTGTTCGTAGGAATTTCGTCAAATATTTACGAGCTGTGGGGCAGCACCACCAGAAAGTTATTGTATTTATTACGTCACTGGCTACTATTAAACTATGAGCTTCAGACTGCCACAGAGGCAGTTTCAATAGAAAAATCATTGTCGTCTCTTGCACCAACACGAGATTTACTTTTCAAAGCCCCTGTGGCAGTCAGGTTCAAAATGGTTCAAATGGCTCTGAGCGCTATGGAACTTAACATCTCAGGTCATTAATGCCATAGAACGTAGACTACTTAAACCTACCTAACTCAAGGACATAACACACGTCCATGCCAGAGGCAGGATTCTAACCTGAGACTATAGCGGTCGCGCAGTTGAGACTGAAGCGGCCGGCTTGTGAGTCAGAAAAAAAGTATTTTTATCATGTCAAATATTATACATAATGAAAACCTGTTTTCGTAATTACACATCTATCATATTAATGCTAGGCCCTATCTGGACACAGTACTTTCGGGCACCCAGAAGCACTGGCTTACTGATCGTCCTCCGCAGGAGCTGCAAGCCACGTACTGCGTACACTTCTTAGACTCCAAGCATCCTCGTAAGTCTTTATGGAGTTACATCCGTATTTAAACGGTAATATCCGGCGTTTCCCAAAGAAGTGTCTCGATTCAGGAGCCACGCTAAGTGTGTCCCGCAACATTCGGCAGCGGGAGCTCTGTAGGCGTGTGTGTGTGTGTGTGTTTGAGGTTTACGGGCGCTAAACAGCGTGGTCATCAGCGCCCAAACGCATAGAAACAGGAACACAAGCGGCGAAGGGACGAAAGCGGACGCCGATCAAGGAGAACGGCTAAAAGACACAGGCCTGACGCAGTTCCAAATGCGCACATACAGAGGCAAAACAAGAGGAGAAGAAACACACTAAAAAAGGAAAGGAAACCCAAGGAATAGAGAACAGATACGGAAGGGAAACAAGGAGGTAATCGTGACTGGCGGACCTCTTACCTAAAACCTGGGTGAGCCAGTCACCCAGCAGCACATTAAAACCCTCTCCCTAAAATCTGAGGCAACACAAAACCGTAAGACATTAACCACAGTCGCTGCGTCGTCTTGCAAAATAGAGGGCAAATCCGGTGGCAAAGGAACCACCGCCCTCTGGTCAGAGAATAAAAGACAGTCAAGTAAAATGTGGCGGACAGTAATCTGGACGCCACAAGCACAGCAGATTGGGGGGTCCTCCCGCCGGAGTAAAAAACCATGCGTTAAGGGACTGTGCCCAATGCGGAGGCGAGTGAGGAGAACCTCATCCCGCCTGTATGACTGGTAGGACGTACGTCATGGTCGCTTAGTGGCCTTTACCAGACGCAGCTTATTGTCAGAAACTGCCAACCACTCCTCTTCCCATTGATGCATAACACGAAAACGCAAAAGGGAGGTTACAGCATGGAGGGGGACGGCACATTCAACAACGTGAAGGAGGGAACATGCATCTTTGGCAGCCACATCCGCCAGTTTGTTTCCCCTAATACCCACGTGCCCCGGCACCCAGCAGAAAGAAACCTCCTTCCCCTGTCGTTGCAGGTGTAGTAGGGCATCATGGATGTTCTGGACGACCGCATCCGCTGGGTACAAGTGTTGCATGGTCTGAAGGGCACTCAGGGAGTCAGAACAGACGAGGAACTTAAAACTGGGAACACATCTCACCTGCTCCAATGCCCGCAAGATTGCAAACAATTCGGCATCGAGGATGGTAAACGCCGCAGGAAGCCGTAACTTGACGACTCGATCAGGGAAAACAACAGCACAACCAACAGAGTCCCCCTGTTTAGAGCCATCTGTGAATACAGGTACATGGTCCGGATGCTCTGTAGGCTTAGGGAAGCCAACCTCCCTAGGAGAGTAAACCCTAAAGAAATCCAGGTCCTCCTAGGAGATGGGGGTTGGGCGTGGGGCCGATAACTCCACAATGTAAAAATGTCATCTTACGGGACCTCAGCAAGAGCCTCGAATGTTGTTGTTGTTGTTGTGGTCTTCAGTCCTGAGACTGCTTTGATGCAGCTCTCCATGTTACTCTATCCTGTGCAAGCTTCTTCATCTCCCAGTACCTACCGCAACCTACATCCTTCTGAATCCGCTTGGTGTATTCATCTCTTGGTCTCATTCTACGATTTTTACCCTCCACGCTGCCCTCCAATATTAAATTCGTGATCCCTTGATGCCTCAGAATATGTCCTACCAACCGATCCCTTCTTCTGGTCAAGTTGTGCCACAAACTTCTCTTCTACCCAATTATATTCGATACCTCCTCATTAGTTATGTGATCTACCCATCTAATCTTCAGCATTCTTCTGTAGCACCACATTTTGAAAGCTTCTATTCTCTTCTTGTCCAGACTATTTATCGTCCATGTTTCACTTCCATACATGGCTACATTCCATACAAGTACTTTCAGAAATGACTTCCTGACACTTAAATCTATACTCGATGTTAACAAATTTCTCTTCTTCAGAAACGCTTTCCTTGCCATTGCCAGTCTAGATTTTATATCCTCTATACTTTGACCATCATCAGTTATTTTGCTCCCCAAATAGCAAAACTCCTTTACTACTTTAAGTGTCTCATTTCCTAATCTAATTCCCTCAGCATCATCCGACTTAATTCGACTACATTCCATTATTCTCGTTTTGCTTTTGTAGATGTTCATCCTATATCCTCCTTTCAAGACACTGTCCATTCCGTTCAACTGCTCTTCCAAGTCCTTTGCTGTCTCTGACAGAATTACAATATCATCGGCGAACTTCAAAGTTTTTATTTCTTCTCCATGGATTTTATTACCTACTCCGAATTTTTCTTTTGTTTCCTTTACTGCTTGCTCAATATACATATTGAATAACATCGGGGAGAGGCTGCATCCCTGTCTTACTCCCTTCCCAACCACTGCTTCCCTTTCATGTCCCTCGACTATTATAACTACCATCTGGTTTCTGTACAAATTGTAAATAGCCTTTCGCTCCCTGTATTTTACCCCAGCCATCTTCAGAACTTGAAAGAGAGTATTCCAGTTAACATTGTCAAAAGCTTTCTCTAAGTCTACAAATACTAGAAACTTAGGTTTGCCCTTCCTTAATCTAGCCTTCTAAGATAAGTCGTAGGGTCAGTATTGCCTCACGTGTTCCAACATTCCTACGGAATCCAAATTGATCTTCCGCGAGGTCGGCTTCTACTAGTTTTTCCATTCGTCTGTAAGGAATTCGCGTTATTATTTTGCAGCTGTGACTTATTAAACTGATAGTTCGATAATTTTCAGATCTGTCAACACCTGCTTTCTTTGGGATTGGAATTATCTTCTTGAAGTCTGAGGGTATTTCGCCTGTTTCATACATCTTGCTCACCAGATGGTACAGTTTTGTCAGGACTGGCTCTCCCAAGGCCGTCAGTGGTTCCAATGGAATGTTGACTACTCCGGGGGCCTTGTGTCGACCCTGGTCTTTCAGTGCTCTGTCAAACTCTTCACGCAGAATCGTATCTCCCATTTCATCTTCATCCTCTTCCATTTCCATAGTATTGTCATGAAGTACATCGCCCTTGCATAGACCCTCTATATACTTCTTCCGCCATTGTGCTTTCCCCTCTTTGCTTAGAACTGGGTTTCCATCTGAGCTCTTGATATTCATACAAGTGGTTCTCTTTTCTCCAAAGGTGTCTTTACTTTTCCTGTAGGCAGTATCTATCTTACCCCTAGTGAGATAAGCCCCTACATCCTTCCATTTGTCCTCTAGCCATCCCTGCTTAGCCATTTTGCACTTCCTGTCGATCTCATTTTTGAGACGTTTGTATTCCTTTTTGCCTGCTTCATTTACTGCATTTTTATATTGTGTCCTTTCATCAATTGAATTCAATATTTCTTCTGCTAGCCAAGGATTTTACTAGCCCTCGTCTTTTTACCTACTTGATCCTCTGCTGCCTTCACTATTTCATCCCTCAAAGCTACCCATTCTTCTTCTACTGTATTTCTTTCCCCCATTTCTGTCAGTTGTTCCTTTATGCTTTCCCTGAAACTCTGTACAACCTCTGGTTCTTTCAGTTTATCCAGGTCCCATCTCCTTAAATTCCCACCTTTTTGCAGTTTCTTCAGTTTTAATCTACAGTTCATAGCCAATAGATTGTGGTCAGAGTCCACATCTGCCCCTGGAAATGTCTTACAATTTAAAACCTGGTTCCTAAATCTCTGTCTTACCATTATATAATGTATCTGATACCTTCTAGTATATACAGGGTTCTTCCATGTATACAACCTCCTTTCATGATTCTGAAACCAAGTGCTAGCTATGATTAAGTTGTGCTCTGTGTAAAATTCTACCAGGCGGCTTCCTCTTTCATTTCTTAGCCCCACTCCATATTCACCTACTATGTTTCCTTCTCTCCCTTTTCCTACACTCTAATTCCCGTCAACCATGAATATTAAATTTTCGTCTCCCTTCACGAACTGAAGATGATCAAAACGAATTGCAAAATGATTTAGATAAGATATATGTTGTTGTTGTTGTTGTCTTCAGTCCTGAGACTGGTTTGATGCAGCTCTCCATGCTACTCTATCCTGTGCAAGCTGCTTCATCTCCCAGTACCTACTGCAACCTACATCCTTCTGAATCTGCTTAGTGTACTCATCTCTCGGTCTCCCTCTACGATTTTTACCCTCCACGCTGCCCTCCAATGCTAAATTTGTGATCCCTTGATGCCTCAAAACATGTCCTACCAACCGATCCCTTCTTCTAGTCAAGTTGTGCCACAAACTTCTCTTCTCCCCAATCCTATTCAATACGTCCTCATTAGTTACGTGATCTATCCACCTTATCTTCAGTATTCTTCTGTAGCACCACATTTCGAAAGCTTCTATTCTCTTCTTGTCCAAACTAGTTATCGTCCATGTTTCACTTCCATACATGGCTACACTCCAAACAAATACTTTCAGAAAGGACTTCCTGATACATAAATCTATATTCGATGTTAACAAATTATGGTGCGAAAAATGGCTGTTGGCCCTGAATAAATAAAAGTGCGAAGTTATTCACATGAGTACTAAAAGAAATCAGCTAAATTTCAATTATGCGATAAGTCACAGAAATCTGAGAGCTGTAAATTCAACTGCATACTTAGGGCTTACAATTACAAATAGCCTAAATTGGAACGATCACGTATATAACATCGTGGGTAGAGCAAACCAAAGACTGCGATTCATTTTCAGAACATTTAGAAGGTGCAACAGGTCTACCAAAGAGACTGGTTACACCACGCTTGTCCGCCCTATTCTGGAGTACTGCTGTGCGGTGTGGGATCCACATCAGGTGGGGCTGACGGATGACATCGAAAAAGTACCAAGAAGGGCAGCTCTTTTTGTATTATCGCGAAATAGGGCACATAGTGTCAGAGACATGATACGTGAAATGGAGTAGCAATCATTAAAACAAAGGCGTTTTTCGTTGCGACGGGATCTTCTCATGAAATTTCAATCAGCAGTTTTCTCCTCCGATTGCAGAAACATTCTGTTGGCACCAACCTACATAGGGAGAAATCATCATCACGATAAAATAAAAGAAATCAGGGCTCGCCGGAAAAATTGAAGTGTTCGTTTCTCCCGCGTGCCGTTCGAGAGTGGAACGGTAGAGAGACAGCATGAAAGTGTTTCATTGAACCCCCTGCCAGGCACTTTATTGTGAATAGCAGAGTAATCACGTAGATGTAGATGTAGACGTAAACATGAAGTCGACAGATCGAGTTTATCCGGAGAACTTTTAAAAATAAATAATAGGAGGTATGTCACTCGAAGTTCATTAAAGTAGGTAACAGAAACAAGTAAACACAATACAAAATCTCTAGAAATGCATATGTCCCTTGTTATGAAGGTGAGACTCCAACCTTATTAGAGGAATATCACCAAAGTTACCGAAGATTGGCATTAAGAAGAAAGAGATTGATGTACGAAGGTAGTCGACGATAGGCTAATAAACTGAACATATACCGGTGTACAGTCTACAACGTTCAGAAAACTGGACACACACAACTTTTTAGACCACCACAGCAGCTTTGTATTAGACACACAATATGTGTAAACGATTTGCTACATACTCAGCTCCAGATTTGGAAGCCATTCATCTTCTGTAGTGGAACCAACTAGTGTTGGTTCACCGGTGACCACAGAAGAAAATAAATTAATCTTTATTGATTATATCTGTAACTCTTGCAACTTTTACTATTACGATCTCGCAAAACGCTTTATAAAAGGAAAGGTAATGGAAAAATTGCAAAGCCAAGAGCGATGAGAGGAATCTATCTTGTGTAATGATAGTCCAAGCAACTTGTAGAATAAGAAAGAAATAACTTCCTGAGACATTCTTACGAACAGATGTCATTTCCACCACAAACACGTAACGTGATTATAAAATTTTTCAAGAAAGATTTTCAAAGCTTTGGGTTAGGTAGAAGATCTCTCAATGCAGACATTTTCTGACCACACAACTACTATGAAAATGTTTCCTCGTAGATAACACTAGTAAGCTATTGCAATTAGGCATGAGAACATGGACCAAAGCACTTCAACAAAAGGAGGGATAGCGCCTACTCGCCATCACTGGTTTCGTTCACATTTGTGGTACATACAGGGCTTGGCCAGAAATGAAAGTGACAGAAGTGGAAATGCACAATGACCCAAGGCTTAGAAAAAATAAGATGTCAGGAGAGGGTGATGTGAGGCATGAACTACTAACGTTAGCTTGATTACCAGGCAGCTGTTGACACAACGGATGGAGTAGTGGTAGGTAATCCGACGGTTCAGGGTCGAGTCTTCAGTGTAGAAAATCCTTCATTATCAATTTTTGCGTACTGTACACTACAAACAAACCTAGATGAAGCTCAGAATACTAAATTTATTAATATTTTCGTAAAGGCATAAAAAG
Source organism: Schistocerca gregaria (assembly GCF_023897955.1). NCBI lineage: Eukaryota > Metazoa > Arthropoda > Insecta > Orthoptera > Acrididae > Schistocerca > Schistocerca gregaria. The sequence continues at coordinate 923,683,528 of NC_064922.1, read as the reverse complement.
GAATGGAAAATCTGAGTTTGCTCATAAATTTCCAGGAAGGGATTATAAGGCGTACAAGAGACCTTCGTTTATAAAATTAGATAATTTTATTATTTTACATTTGATGATTTACACGTGATAGGGTGTATTCACTGAACAAATAGGGTAAGTAGTAGTGGTCTGTCTTCTCACAATTTGGTAGCAAACGAGGGGTAACACATCGTTTCGTCAAATATTGGAGAGTAGAGCTGGTAACGTACAATGGAACGTACTTTAATGTAGTCGTCTCAGGATGTCATTTCATTCTCTCTCAAACTGTCGATTTTATTTGCGCTGGGAACCTATTGTTCGAGGGCAACTGGCTAAGGGTGCTCGAAGGTCATAATGAAAATAATCATAATAAAAATTACAGATGTGCAGTTCTATACACTTTAATCACAATCCCTTGCTGGAAAGTATTTTGCATTACCGCTGTGAATACAATTCTTTCTTTGAAATTGATTCGCAATCTCCAATTCTCGTTTGCCTTTCTTTTCATGACTTTAATGAAAATACTAATAGATAGAATATAGTCAATATTATTTTGGGTTACCTGCGGAGCAAGTAAGATAAAAACAGAGCAAAAAAAAAATTTCCACACAGAAACTGGAACCTGTGACCCTCGGCATATAACTCTGTTCTCTTTTGGCTGAACAAACAACTGACTGGCGCCAGCCCAGCACTACTATTGACTGCTTGTATCTTGCCTAACCACATCGTAAACGCTAATTCTTCAAAACACTCGGCCATCTGGAAGTCACATGTCAGTCTCTTTCATTTCTGGCGAAGTCCATGGTGTACTAAATATTTCGAAGAAATCACTGATGACGAGTAAATGCGGTTCCCTTGTAAGCACCACAAATGAGGAGGTTCAAAGACTTAACAGACGTGTATCAGACAACACATTGTTATAGTTACAGGCTTACACTGAAATCTATCTGAAATTTATGGTATTAGGATCTAGAAGTGGTTAAGAGCAATGAAGTGTATGTGAGTTTGTTATTTTTATGTTCAAGAAAAACGAAGTACTATAAGCAAAGAAAATTTAGGGTTGTAGAGCTGATGGATGGTAGTAAGTAGTTACATGAAGCATGAAAGAATGAAGTATCAGGCAAAGGCATCGGAGAACGTGTAGCATGTTGCAGCTGCACACGACGCAGTTAAAGTCCCATCCAGCTTGATAGTTGGCCGTATGGCTGGTGACGTGTTCCTGCCACAGCAGAGAAAATTCCATGCACCAAAACAGTCAACCAGAGTGCCACAGGCAATAGTCCAGTCAACTAAGGAAATTTAGGGGAAAAGCTAGTAGTCTCAAATTTTTGTACAGTGTTTTGCGGGAGTGTCGTGAACTAGATACTAAAATTTCCCACTGACTGGGTGTGAACATGGGGGTGTTGGGACGTTTAAAGATAACTTTACTTTTTGGACAGCACAGACTGAAGTGACGTCATGGGCTGTGTGTGTGTGTGTGTGTGTGTGTGTGTGTGTGTGTGTTCGTAGAATGCAACGCTTAACAAGGGCCAGTGCAAGTTGTAAAGTCTGTCCGCTATATGGTTGACCTTGCCTTAATGGAAATAGAAGAAGCAGTAGCATATATGGGCAGGTGGTCTATGAAAATATGCCAATGTTCTTACACTGCGTTTAAATTATATTTTGCTTGATTTCTTTCCCTAGTTGTGAATCTCTCTGGTAACATTATTTTATGAAGTCCTGCAGTGGCATTGGGTGAAGGAAGTTTTGAATATGTGAGTTAGTGGTTGAGGAATTTGCACCTGGAACGAAAAATTGCTTCGGAGAATAATTAGTAGTGACAGTTACGTGAATTCTGATGCACATATGATTGTTTGATTTTGTGTGGCTCGTAAGCACGAAAAACTACACGTGCACTTGATCTCTTTGCTAAACCGTAATTGAAATTGCTGTTCTAATACCATTGTCACTGACCTGCAATTATAAAGTTCAATGACTTGGCCGACTGTAAATTAATTGTGTTGTTTTTAGTATTGTTGTTATTGTTCTTTAATTTTCTATATCGTTTTCTTTCGGCGTGGACCTTAATTACCCAAGTACTGGTACTTGTTATATTCCATTATTGGGCATGTCTTTAGAACTCTTCTTGAGTATTTCACCAGATATTTTCTATCATTGTGCGCTGCTTAATGATTATGTTTATAGTTCTACTTCTACAGTGAACTGTATCACTTGTTATAAATTATTTTTGTGATTCTATTATGAATAAATAACACATTGAGTGAACTGTGGGTGAAGCATTGATCAAGCATTTATATGCATTGATCAAAATTGATAGTGCATTGAGAATGGCTAGTTTCTAGCTGAAATCTAGATCTGCCAATAAAATTTTAAAAAGACGACTGATAGCTCACGTCTATTATTTACAAGTCAATATAACACTCTCTGAGTGCAACAGCTTTCTGAATGGAAGGTAACCTGAATAAATAATGTATCCTGACAAGACAGGTATTTACATCCTCAGCCTATGTTGCTGATAATCGTATCGTACAAAACGAGTTCTGCTGGAAGTCATTGCGACATCAACAAACTGACTTGCAGGACGTTTGATGAGAAACAAAATGTTTGATCATCATTTTTCTTATTACCTATTGGTGATGGCACAGAGAAGTATCTATGTTGTGCTACGTACACGTCATTGTGTGAAATAAGTACGCAGTAACAAAGAATTTTGCATGTTGTAGGTTAGCCTTCAGTTCAATGACGATAACTGTAAATCACACAAAAATATTGGAAATCAACCAATGTCAGACTGTGGTGGTACCTTTCTAGGAGTAGTGGTATCCCAACCAAGTAAAACGCATGCTTGTGTGTGTTATTCTATAGTGGGATAATCGAATGAGTTTCCAGTTAACGTATGGTAAATGGAACACTAATTAATGCTTTACTTTCCTCTTATTTCAGGACGTACCTAAGAATAAGGTGAAATTTTCTCTTGACGTATGGTTCCTCGAGTAATTTGAAATTCACTGCGACCCTTCCAAGTATACGTTTCCTTCTCCGGGATACAGTAATATGGTTACTGTTATCGTTTCCCATCACGTGCGTTTTCTGCAGTGTAGAGCACTCAAATTAACTGCACAATGTGCGCTGAGTGAAATTTGTATTCAGCAGTAACAATGTGGTTCTCATATAGTACAGTGCCGCTGCGAGAGAAATATCCCGACTCTACCCCGTGGCAACCGGAGAAACATCGTTTCGACAGCGTTTCCGAAGACGGTTTCAGAATCCTCAGCAGAAGAATGCCGCTGACGCAGCTGCGACGGGAATATCACGAGGAGTGCCTGAATTCGCTTATTCATGCTACTGGACCAGCACAACCCACAAGTGTTTGAAGCACCAGTTTTCGCAAGACTGACATCAGCGTTCTGAGCGCCATTTCTTGCTTGCACCATCTGATAAAGAATCTCGCATTTACATTATGTGATGATGAAAATACATAGCATGCATAGAGATGGCGCAGCTACCTTAACTTTTGTATTGCGTGGGATTAGTGAACACATAACAAATTTCCAGAATACGCCGAATTATTGGAATACTTTTTTTTGAAGGTTAACCGGTGGGGCGATATTTCGGTGAAAATGTAATTTATATTCTCACCTTATTGTTTGAGTCACAGGAAACAAAACGCAGTTCACGCTTAATTCTTTCCGGTAATACGATTAGCACGTGAGCCAGGTGCGTAATTAAAAGATTCGAACGGTTTAATCGGCTAACGTGCTAACATTTATTATTTATGCGTTGTAACCCGGTGATTACTGCAGGAATTTACAATACTACCGATTCGCGTGTTTCTCTCACAAGGATAAAGGTAATAAATTAGCACTACTGGGAATATGCAGTATCAAGTGGGTTTGTGTATCCAAGTATTTTTATTGCACTTGTTGGGTGGTGTTAGAATATAATTTAATAATCAAGTATCGTTTAGCGGTCTGGTCTATCTCGGTATTTAACAACAAACACTTTCAAACTAATCAAAATTTTATGGAGTGAATTACATTTTTATACAAAACATACATGTAGGAAAACAGCAAAAGATTGCTCATTCCATACAACCCTTTTGGAATTGTCTTTTAGATTCCTTAGAGAAATGCCTGCGCTGAACGTTGAAACATCTTTAATACGTTACCCCAAATTTTGCTGCCATAAACTGAGAGTCTATAGCAACTGCAGTCCATAACAGGATAATAGGTTTCACTGGGGATGAACTCATTTGACTAATTAAGAAATTATACGACAGATGTTGCATTATATTCTGACTCAAGTAAAAGACTGTTCTGGGGAAAAAAAACTTTTATTCGGCATATTACGGAACACAAAATATCATGTTTCACATGCACAACTGTAAACCGAAAGTATCAGTTGAATCAATATTAGTTAAATGTAAATTGGAAAATTAAATTCTCCATAACTTCAGAAATATTACCGACTCGCAATTCTGGTATCAGCCCGAATATTCTTTAAAGATGAAACACTTTAGACACATATTCTAAGTCGTTTCAAATTGCGTAAAAATTTCAAGTGTTTTATTTTGCAAGATGAGCGCCAGTTTTAAGTAAGTATCAGAGGACACAAATGTGGTTGCTGTCACATTAATATTCCATAATACTTAATTCATAAAAATTAAATATGCAGCAAAAATCCTCTTGAGAGTTAATACTAGTATAAATTAAACGAATCGAGACTGATGGAGCTTGTTAAATCACATATAAGATGAGTGATGTGGATGTTCCTGCGCAGTATGTTGTGGAGTGGAAGCACATATGCGACAGTTCTGTGCATTCACAGCACCGTGCAGACTAAAATGTGCCCCTTCCACCCAAAGCATGCTCCCTGGATATGTGTCATCCATTTTCTTCTGGCTGGTGTGACGAATACGACAGAAATTTTTGTCCTATGCCAATCTATTTATCTCTAACAATCACTGTCTTCCCCTACGGATTTTACTCTCTGCACCTCCTTCAAGAATAATGGAAAGTTTTCCTTAAATTATTAACACAGGTCCTGTCATTCTGTCCGTTCTTGTTGTCAATGTTTTCCACATGTTCATCTCCTCTAATTCTGAGGAGAATCTCCTCATATCTAATCAGTCAACGAAATTTTCAACGTCCTTGTATGTTACCACATCTCTAACTCTTCGATTCACTTCTTTTCCCGTTTCCTCACTTTCCGTAATTCCCTTCTATTGAGTGCTCTTCTTCAAACGTACATTCCCAGAATTTTCTTCCTAAACATATGGCTGACGCTTGGACTAATAGACTTCTTTCGCCCAGGAGTTCTCTCTTTTTCCATGTTAGACTGCTTCTTACGTCTTTCTTGCTTTGTCCATCATGTCTTAAAATAGCATACCTCCTTCACTTCACTCACTTCGTGGTCATCGGTTGTCATGTGAACTTCATTTCTGACCTACTTTCTGCTACTTCTCATTATTCTGGTCATTACATTTAACAGTTTCCGTAATTATTCATCTTCATACTTTTCAATCATGATAGCAATGTCATCAATCAACATTATCATTGATAATATTTCATCTTGAATTGTAATCGCGTACCTTAACCTTTCTTTTACTTCCGTCGTTGCTAGTTCGAAGTACAGGCTTGACACGACTTTCTTGCACCTTTTTTAATCCGAGTACATTGTTCTTCTCCTTTCATTCTTATTGTTCTCTCTCTGCCTCGTATTTTGTAAATATTTTATGTTACCCATCTTGCCGTTAACCTTGCACTTATTTTTCTAATAATTTCGAAAGTTACACCATTTTGATTGTTGATCATTATTACCAGATCGACAAATCCTGTGCAGATGTCTACATTTTTCTTTTGTCTTACTAGTACTATCAAGCCCATTGTCATAACTAGCTCTCTGTTGCCTTTAACATTCCTAAAGCCAAACAGTTCATCATAAAACAGATCCTTAATTTTCTTACATTCCTTCTGAACGTTATTCTTCTCAGCAATTTTGATGCATGAGTTGTTCAGCTGATTCTACGATAATTTTCACGTTTGTCTTCACTTGCTGTTTTCGGGATTGCATGCGAGAAATTTATCCCAAAGTCTGAGGGGGTTTCTTCAGATACATAAAAACAATTAGATTCAAAAAATGAGTAATCCGCCATGTGGCTGTGTTTTATTATACTTGCCTTTGTGCTACCCAGATTTCAACTTTAATGCCATTATCAGGTACAATGCTGAAAGTATTAGACCATTCATGTCATGTCTGTTAAGGCAGTCCAAAGGAATCAAACAAGGCTAAAATGTGTCTTTAAGATGTAAGTGCTTGTAGCCTTGTTTACCTGCTTTGCACTGTTTTAGCAGACATGTCTTTATAATGGTCTAACAGCTTTTAGCGTCGTAGTTGATAATGGCATAAACTTCGAAATCGTAACGGAACGAAAGATAAATATGGTAATACACAGTCAAGTAGCAGTTTTCACTTTTCAAAAGTATTGCATAACTGTGGCTCACTTCCATCGAAAACTTTTAAATCACAATTTGGTTGCCACATCCCCAGAATGATTTCAGAAATTCTACAGTATTTGGTTGCAAGTCTTCCAAGGCTCTGTTAAACTTTAATACTTGGTCCCCCATTCCCTATATGTCAACTCTCATTTATTCACCTATCACGCTATCAGACAATTTCTCCCCCTAACAGAGGTCTTCAGTGTACTCTTTCCACCTATCCATTCTTTGCTAGGCAGTGGAATTTCTACTCAATGCTTAATGTTGACGCTTGTAGTTTTAATTTCACCGAAGGTTATTATGGCTTTGCTATATGGTGACCTTGTCCTTCCGACGAACATTTCCGTTTCGACGTCTTGACTTTTTTCCTGCAACCATTTCGCTTTTCCTTCCCCACATTTTCTACTTCATCCATTTCTGAGTGACTTCTATTACTGTGTTATTGTCTTAGCCTCAGTATTTTGGTACTTCCTTCTTTCATCGATCAATCGCGTATTAGTTGATCGAACAGTAAATGGATGTACTGTACTGGTGGTCCACAGTGTGCAGCGGGATCAAACGCAGTATTACTTCTGTTAGCCCATGTTTCTCTTCTGGTCTGTTCGAACGTCTATTATTGCCCTTTATAGAAAAGCTCTTCAGTTGAGCTTGCCACTGTGGTGTTAATTATTTCAGAATCTGCAGCCATAGATAACTTCGAACGAACATTAATATTTCTCAGTACTTCCTAATCTAACATCTTTCCATTCTGATTATTCCGGACGATTCCCTTCATCACTGATAAATCTTGATCGTAACCTGTATCTGCTCCTGAGTACGCCTTAAAATGTACGATCGGATTTAGAAAATAATGTCTTACTATGAGAGAATGTGGCTGGAATCTCTTCTCGTATACAGATCTTTCTCAAACATACTTTATCATTTTGTGCCTTATGAAGAGTGTTCGCTATTAGAAGATTACATTTATTACATGATCTCAACTAGTCTTCGTCCCCTATCATTCCTAGTACTAAGGACATATTTTCCTGTAAGTATTTTGTCTGTTCCCTCCCATGCTATAGCGGTCCAGTGCCCGGTAATTAATAGTTTTTTTATCCCCCTTCACACACTATATTTTTTTGTGTTCTGACATATTTCTCCGTCCGTTCATGTGACTGTGACGTTGGCATATACATCTATCTGTAAAAATAGTTGCAGTATCTGTATCGTCACGTTATCTCAGTATATACATGTTGAACATAGCTATCCTTAGACGCTCGTTATATCTAACATTCTGTTGATGTGGTTCATGGTGGTACAAGAGTTCAGTTTACACATGTTACAATGTAGAACATTTAGTACACTTACAGTAGCTGCACACTTCTTACAACGCAAGTTTCATCTAGTATACGTGTTTGTTAGCGTAAGATATTAATTTTTGAGGCATTAGACGTAACAGCCGCATTAGTGTATTATATAAAATGTTTATCGAAGTATCTATCTGTGAAATCGAACGTGTGACATCTATTACACTGTAATATATTCGGATAATTTGGTTGAACGTACATTTTATGTTTGTGTACGGCTTGTCTCTTATAACTTACTACTCGACAGGGGCAGTGCACATGTGGAATGTGCCAGTAGCTTGTTTCACACTATCGTCTACGTGTTTGTGCGTCTGAGAGAGCGTCGCTTCTTCCGTGCATATATTTCCGCCACTCCAAATATTTTTGTAACTCGAGTAAGTGGCTACTAGATGCATTATACAGACTGTCTATCAGACTTTCACATTTACGTATCACAGCAAACGACAATCAGCTTGTTTAATGACTTTATACTAGTCGTTATCAAAAATGGAAGACTTACGTGCATATCTTTGCCTCCAGCAGTTAGCAGCGATCAGTTGTGCAGACGGTTCTATGTAGTATGCATCAGTTGACAACGCTGACTCCTACTGCTGATGTAACATAGAACAGTTAGCTGTCTACTACATTTTATATATTGACAATGTAATTTATATTTGTAAATGCGAAGCATCTTCGTTTTTATGACATGATTTGCTCATAACGAGTTGCATCATTTCGTAGGTCCTACTTTTATATTCAATGACAATTATATGGTTTAATTACCTGACGTCAATGGTTTTATATTTGCCCAAAATGATGCCAGAAAAGCTTTAAAGTGAGAATGTGGCATCACTGCACTATATTGACGCATTTGAGCATTGGTGTTGGTACAGAATTCTGCGGATGAAACGTACCGTTAGGAGAAGGTATGTCTCCATTATTAAGCAACTTAATATCTACAGGTGCCTAATTCTCGCGTCAGCCAAACCATTCTCAGAGCACATAAGTCCGAGGGGGGAAGGGGGAAGGACGAATCAAGAAGATACCCACTTTTACCTCTTAAGCAGGGTCTAAGAAGAGCTGCGCACCGTCTGGGATAGATGCGCTTGATTCGTGCCATCATTTCGCTAACCAGTGACTACAACCATTTGTCATGAAGCCCAGTGTGCAGTCTTTCACCCCTTCTATTCGCTATAAAAATGGAAGAAGCAATGACGGAAATGAAATAAATTTTCAAATTTTGGATTAAAGTCCCTGGTGAAAGGTTACCATTTTACAAGGCCTGAGTTTATTGTGGAGAATGCAGTGTTGAAATAACTCACGGGAATTCAGGCAGGTGACGACGTCGGTAACAGCCGATATATGGAAGCTAACCATCCTGTTACCTTCAAGACAAAACTGCAGCAAGTTAGCACTGTGTACGCGAGTTTAAAATGTCAGTGTGGAGAGCAATTCCCGAAAGATAACACACATACACACACACACACACACACACACACACACACACACACACACAACACATACATACACACACACAAACTCACACACACTGTAAACACCAGCGGCACTGCACCACCATACATGACATACGCCAGAAGTTATTTGTAGTGAAAATTAACAAAAACAAGTAGTGTGGCGTTAAGTCCGTCCATCTGTTTTTCACAAGGGAGAGAGCTGGATACGAAGCAGAATTGAAGCTGAAACCTCCATATCTATTAACAAGGTTACTTGCCAATTTAATTTCAACTGCTGTCTTAATAGAACTATCTCAATTTCTGGAAATGAATGTGAGAATCTGCGTAATGATACAGTCCATAGTATGACTTGTGCCCAGACAATGTTCGGCCATAGCTGATTTGCTCGGCTGTTGTAAGCGTGTAAGACGCTTTTGCTCAGTACATCAATCGTCCACGGTCCAGGTAGTATGACCAATATCTGATACGCCACCACTGCAAGGAATACTATAGCACCGTCATTATGGAAATCAAGATAATCCTGAATGGAGATCCAGGTTCCGGCCCTCTGCATTGACTCCAGCTCTCTCCCCGCTCAAAAAAGTGAGGGACTGAGTTAACGTTACCTCACCTGCTGTTCGGTAATTTTCACTATCCGTAAATTCAGCGGTCGGTCATGTTTGACTGTGTGCTGACGGTAGTGTTTACAATGTGTGTGTGTTTTTTAATATTTCTGGGTTTGCAGCCATCATATTCGGCTACAAGAAACTCTTTCTAGAGCTGTTGAGAAGGGGACTGTGGCAAGATGACGTAATGTGGTATGACAGATGGTTTGTTGCGCAAGGGTATCGTGAGAAAGACCGCCTAAATTGTGGTCTTTCTTTGCGATTGGCTGCTGCATTCGGAAGTTGCGCGCGGAAATGACAATCTTCTCTTAATACTATAAGACAAACTAAACAGTGTATTTACTTGCATATTACATTTAAAGCATCTTTCAATAGCATGCTATCATTCCATTATTTCACAAGTATTAATAACCAGCAGAATAATAAACAACTGCAAAACGAAAAGATACACGAAGCACTTCGGAGCTCTTCGGATCGAGCCTAACTTGAATGGCGGGTGAAGTGATACGGCTGTAAGATCCGGCCGAAGTGGTCGGGAGGTTCTAGCCGCTACAGTCGGGAACCGCGTGACCGCTACGGTCTCAAGTTCGAATCGTGCATCGGGCGTGGATGTGTGTGATATCCTTAGGTTAGTTAGGTTTAAGTAGTTCGAAGATCTAGGGGACTGATGATCTCAGTAGTTATGTCCCATAGTGCACAGGTCATTTTGAAACATTTTTTGCAAGACCATAGCTAGTACGGCATTCTCGGAGGACGGACATGTTTATCCGCCGCGGTGTCAGTTAAGACAGTGTGTAAATCAGATATGGTTGGGAGACCTCGGAGAACAGACATGTTCTCTGCTGTGGTCGGTGTTAGGTCTGACTTACAGTTGAGAACAGCGAGATACTCATTACGGAAATACGCAGTTAAATAATTTTCAGAAGAACAAAAATCATTTGTGACTCTAAAGTGGAAAGTAATTGTGCAGTCTCCAGTGCAAACAAACTGATTGGAAATTTAATCATTTCTAAAACAACATTTCTTCGCTAAGCGTTTCTTGTAACTTCCAGATTACGGATTCACAATCTACGTGCTGTTTTCTGTAAAGAGGACAATTGTAGAAGACCGTAGGTTGGTGAACGTTTACCAGAACTTATGCATTCCACTCTGGGTGGTGGAAGCAAACAGGCACCTCGCTTGTACTGGAATTTTGGTGTTAATGAGATCAGTGAAACCTCACCAGTGGGAACACAGAAGAGGTATGAAAGAGAGAAATATTTTTGAGTGAAAGGGTTTATCATAATACATACGCGCATATGCAGCACCCCCTATCTCTTCCTAACCATCTTTTTCAACTTGGCGTACTTTGTGTCCGTATGTGTGTGTGTGTGTGTGTGTGTGTGTGTGTGTGTGTGTGTGTGTGTGTGTGTGTGTCACCTTTCGGAAATTTCTCTGCAGACCGTCATATTAAATTAGCTTGCACAGCGATTACTTGCTATAGTTTTGCCTTGAAAGTGAATGAGTGATCACTTGTCGAAATATCAGCTGTTGTCGACGACATGACGCGGCTGCATTCCCGTACGTTATTGAAAAATTGTATAGGCCACGAAGAACTAGGTTCTCGTAAAATGTTATCGTTTCGCCCTGGAATTTCAATCCAAAATCTGAAAATATGTTTCATTTTTCTCATCGTTTCTCTAACGTTTAGACGAAACAGAATGTGCGAAAGACTGCATTCTTGGCTTCATCAGAAGTTGCACTCATTGGTGAGAGCTGTAATTGTATGAACCAAACATTTTCATCCCGGCCGGTTAGCAGCTTCTCTTACAACACGCTGAAGAGATGGAGTCGAGATGTTCTTCAAATAATCAATCCACCTGCTCGCTGCTCTGCCCCACATCCAGTGCGAGACAATTATGGTCACATTAGTTCTTCTGTCGATCCATTTTATACGCATCTTCCTTTGCCAGCACCAAAGCTCAAATGCGTCCGTCTATAGACTTGAGCGTCCATGTCTCGCAAAAATAAGAGAAGACAGGAAATACGAGTGTTTCATGTAGACGCACTTTTGTATTGTCCTCTGTCTCCCTGTTCTGCGAGATATAGGTTAGACACTTCATAGCCACTGGCCATAGCGTGGTCCACTTTCTTATCTCATCTTCCCAAATCCCGTATCGCAAATGCTTAACCGAAGACAGATGTAAGCTTGTAAGATTTCCAGTTTTCTTAATAGACCTGTAGGCTACACCTATGCTCCTCGAGCAAGTTTCATGAGCTCGAACTTGCTGAGATTGATGTCTAATCCGTATGATGGACTAACGGCTATTTTCAGTAATTCGGTTAATTCATCATTCCTGCTGCCTGTTATTACTGTAGTGATCTTCAGTCCAGAGACTGGTTTGTTGCAGCTGTCCATGCTACTCTATTCTGTGCAAGCTTCTTCATTTCCCAAAACCTACTGCAACATACATCCTTCTGAATAGGCTCAGTGTATTCATCTCTTCGTCTGCCTCAACGATTTTTACCTTCCACGCTGCCCTCCCATACTAAATTGGTGATCCCTTGATGCCTCAGAACATGTCCGATCAACCGGTCCCTTCGTCTAGTCAAGTTGTGCCACAAAATTAACTTACCCCCAATACCTCCTCATTATTTATGTGGTATACCCATCCAATCTTCAGCATTCATCTGTAGCACCATATTTCGAAAGCTATTTTCTTCTTGTCTAAAATATTTCTCGTCCATATTTCACTTCTATACATGGCTACACTCCACACAAATACTTTTAGAAACGACTTCCTGACATTTAAATCTATAATCAGTGGTAACAAATTTCTCTACTTAAATTCTTCTCTTTCCTTGCCATTGCTAGCCTCCATTTTATAACCTGTCTACTTCGACCATCATCAGTTATTTTGCACCCCAAATAGCAAAATTCATCTACTACTGTAAGTGTCACATTTTCTAATCTAATTCCCACAGCATCACCAGACTTAATTCTACTACATTCCATTATTTTCGTTTTGCTTTTGCTGGTGTTCATCTTATATCCTCCTTTCAAGACACTATCCATTCCGTTCAACAGCTCCTCCAGGTTCTTTGCGGTCTCTGACAGAATTACAGTGTCATTGGCGATCCTCATAGATTTTACTTCTTCTCCATGGATTATAATACCGACGCCGAACTTTTCTTTTGTTTCCTTTACTGCTTGCTCAATATACAGATTGAATAACATCGGGGAGAGGCTACAACCCTGTCTCACTCCCTTCACAACCACTGCTTCTCTTTCACGCATCTCGACTCTTTGCCATCTGGTTTCTGTAAAGATTGTAAATAGACTTTTGCTCCCTGTATTTTACCCTGACACCTTCAGAATTTGAAAGAGTGTATTCTAGTCGACATTGTCAAAAGCTTTCTCTAAATCTGCAAATGTTAGAAACGTAGGTTTGCCTTTCCTTAATTTCTTTTCTAAGATAAGTCGAAGGCTCAGTATTGCCTCACGTGTTCCAACATTTGAACGGAATCCAGACTGATCTTCCCCGAGGTTCGCTTCTACCAGTTTTTCCATTCGTCTGTGAGGAATTCGCGTTAGTATTTTACAACCGTGACTTACTAAACTGATATTTCGGTAATTTTCACATCTGTCAACACCTGCTTTCTTTGGGATTGAAATTATTATTGAAGTCTGAGGGTATTTCGCCTGTCTCATACATACTGCTCGCCAGATGGTAGAGGTTTGTCAGGACTTGCTCTCTCAAGGCCGTCAGTAGTTCCAATGGAATGTTGTCTATTTCCGGGTCCTTGTTTCGACTTACATGTTTCAGTGCTCTGTCAGACTCTTCATGCAGTATCGTATGTCCCTCTTCGTCTTCATGTACATGCTCTTCCATTTCCATAACATTGTCATCAAGTACGACGTCCTTGTATAGACATTCTACATACTCCTTCAACCTTTCTGCTTTCCCTTCTTTGCATAGAACTGCGTTTCCGTCTGAGCTCTTGATACTCATGCCAGTGGTTTTCTTTTCTCCAAAGGTGACTTTAATTTTCCTGTACGCAGGATCTGTCTTACCTTAGTGGTATAAGCCTCTACATCCTTACATTTTTCCTCTAAACATCCATCCCTTCTTAGGCAATTTGCACCTCGTATCGATCTCATTTTTGAGACGTTTGTATTCCTTTTTACCTGCTTTATTTGCTGCATTTTTATATTTTCTCCGTTCATCATTTACATTCAATATTTCTTCTGTCACCCAAGGATTTCTGCTAGTCCTCGTCTTCTTACCTACTTGATCCTCTGCTGCTTTCAATGTTTCATTTCTCAAAGGTGCCCATATTACATCTACTATATTTCTTTCCCCCATTGCTATCAATCGTTCCCTAATGCTTTCCCACAACCTCTGGTTCTGTCAGTCCCATCTCCTTAAATTCCCACCTTTTTGCAGTTTCTTCAGTTTTAATCTACAGTTCATAACCAAGAGATTGTTTGCAGAGTCCACATGTGCCCCTGGACATGTCTTGCAATTTAAAACCTGGTTTCGAAATCCCTGTCCTACCATTATATAATCTGAAACCTTTGAAACGTCCCCTTAGAACAATTGTACACGACTGTGCTTAAAGTGACACACAATAGTTTTTAGCGCAACGCAATCTGACTTTCAAAAATCCCTACGAAAGAATGGCCCTGACTAGCATTAACCTATACGTTTCACAAATCACTTACCTCACAAAAATCTTCGTTACTCGAACTACTGCGATACAGCGAGCGCCACTACTGCCAGCTAACTAAAAGATTCAAACTACGGAAGTCACTAACTACTGATAGGCACAGTTAGCAAATGAAAGATTTTAATAGAGAACAAACAATGTATTTAACTTTATAGTTATAATATATATATCAGTTCATGACACCAATTCTTGCAAATTTCAAAACTCCGCCATCTCTCTCCCCACGTCCACCACCGCTGGTGGCTCACCTCCAACTGCGCAACGCTATGCGCTGTTAGCATCCAGCTGCCGCTGCCCAACACTACAATGGCAGACAACAATGCAAACCAGCCACAGACTGCACATGGCACAGCCAGTGACTTTTCATGCAGAGCGCAACGTGGCGTTACCAAAAAGAAAATGTAAACATCCTACTTACACCTTGCATTATTTCCACACCTCTTCCACGTATACAACTTTCTTTCATGATTCTTCAACCAAGTGGCAGCTATTATTAAGTTAGGCTCTGTGCAAAATTCTAACAGCCGCCTTCACTTTCATTCCTTAACCCCATTCTGCTGCCTTCAGCTATTTTAATTCGGGCACTTCGTTCTTGGTCTACCATTCCTATTCGTCCTTCTCATAGTTCCTTACAACTGTCAAAAATCTGTCCATTTGCAGTGCCAGAGATTTGCCTCCGTGTCATTCGATACTCCGTCATGAAGCAGTCGGGGAAGGGAAACACTGGGGGGACGTCAGTTCACGCAGACAGAAGTCGCCTGTGGCAGTGCGCGGTACAGAAAAACACATCCAGGGCCACGTCAGTCTGAAATGCAGGCGCTGCCTGAAGCCTGGCGGGCGGGCAGCGGCCTCGGCAGTAGACGTCGCTCACCTCCGACGCCAGTGACGGCTGCCGTCCAGATCGCTGCTGCTGCTGGCTACACTCACGAACCATCGATTCCCTGAGGCCCCTCCCACCCTCTGCTACACTCGGCGCCGTGATGCGTTATTTTGTAGCCGGCTGGCACGCACGTCCCGTGTCGTTCCGCTCCACTCACCTCTCCTTCTGGCTCCGCTGAAATAACACGAATGGCCTGGTGGACTAGCAGTCACATGGACGAGCTGCGAAAGTTCGGACGCTTTTTTTCTGTGCTGTGCCATAAGCCGCTGATGTTTCGAATAATTATGCACTGCTATCTACCAGTATAAACTGATCTGAAGAAAAGGTACAACACCAAAAAGTAATTAATTTAGAATAATGAAATTTCAGTTTAATAAGTCACAGCTGCAAAATATTAACGCGAATTCTTTACAGACGAATGGAAAAACTAGTAGAAGCCGACCTCGGGGGAGACCAGTTTAGATTCCGTAGAAATATTGGAACACGTGAGGCAATACTGACCCTACGACTTATCCTAGAAGCTAGCTTAAGGAAAGGCAAACCAACGTTTCTAGCATTTGTAGGCTTAGAGAAAGCTTTTGACAATGTTGACTGGAATACTCTCTTTCAAATTCTGAAGGTGGCAGGGGTAAAATACAAGGAGAGAAAGGCTATTTACAATTTTTACAGAAACCAGATGGCAGTTATAATAGTCGAGGGACACAGAAGGGAAGCAGTGGTTGGGAAGGGAATGAGACAGGGTCGTAGCCTCTCCCGACGTTTTTCAATCTGTATATTGAGCAAGCAGTGAAGGAAACAAAAGAAAAATCCGGAGTACGTATTAAAATCCATGAAGAAGAAATAAAAAGTTTGAGGTTTGCCGATGAAATTGTAATTCTTTCAGAGATAGCAAAGGACTGGGAAGAGCAGTTGAACGGAATGGACGGTGTCTTGAAGTGAGGATATAAGATGAACATCAACCAAAGCAAAACGAGGATAATGGAATGTAGTCGAATTAAGTCGGGTGATGCTGAGGGAATTACATTACGAAATGAGAGACTTAAAGTAGTAAAGGAGTTTTGCTATTTGGGGAGCAAAATAACTGATGATGGTCGAAGTAGAGAGGATATAAAATGTAGACTGGCAATGGCAAGGAAAGCGTTTCTGAAGAAGAGAAATTTGTTAACATCGAGTACAGATTTCAGTGTCAGGAAGTCGTTTCTGAAAGTATTTGTATGGAGTGTAGCCATGTATGGAAGTGAAACATGGACGATAAATAATGTGGACAAGAAGAGAATAGAAGCATTAGAAATGTGGTGCTACAGAAGAATGCTGCAAATTAGATGGGTTGATCAAATAACTAAAGAGGAGATTTTGAATAGGGTTGGGGAGAAGAGCAGTTTGTGGCACAACTTGACTAGAAGAAGGGATCGGTTGGTAGGACATGTTCTGAGGCATCAAAGGATCACCAATTTAGTATTGGAGGGCAGCGTGGAGGGTAAAAATCGTAGTGGGAGACCAAGAGATGAATACACTAAGCAGATTCTGAAGGATGTAGTTTGCAGTAGTTACTGGGAGATCAAGAAACTTGTACAGGATAGAGTAGCATGGAGAGCTGCAACAAACCAGTCTCAGGACTGAAGACCACCACAACAACAACAACAACAACAACAATGAAATTTCTGGAGTACATTTGCCTGGGTAACACAGTTAAGTGATCAACATCGCAAGACCACAGGTTAACGTAAGCGCTACATATGCCATTACACGTTGGTCGATTAATGAAACCTGATTGGTAGATACTCAGAGAGCACACAGGACACGGTTGTGATTGTGGATGGGGACGTAAACAGTTACTGGGACTTGCGCAGTCGAACACACAACTTTATTTTTCTAAGAACCACTTATTTACACATTGCTTTGAAGATCGCAATTAAACAGTACGGCGGAAGACATAGTTAAAGAAAACTTAAGAAGCATTCTGGGCTGAAGGCCCAAGACCATACCAAAAACAAGAACAGCTGAAGGTCTTGCTTAGAAATCAAGATCAATAAAAACAGAGGGTAAACATTTCTTATTTTGTTTAAAAAAAAAGATGCAATTGAAGACAGTTAGCAGCTGAAGGCCTACACTACACATCTGAAGGACAACTATAATTAAAACACATTAATAAACAAATTTGCTAACCAAGAAAATTCTTTTAAACTTACAACAGAATGGCTGAAAGCCTAATTAAAAAAATATTAACTTCCTGCACGGCTGAAGGCCACAAGGAAATTGAAAACAACGCCTGAAGGCCTGAACAACAAGCCAGAAAAACAATTTAAGATAAACCGTTCCTTTTTATTAAAAAAAATCCTTTAAAGAATACACTTGGCTGAGGGACTTGTTAAAAGGGGTTCACGTAAATCCAAGCCGAAGGCCATACTTAAGGCGTCAAACAACTAACGACTTAGGGCCTGGATTCCAAGCAATTTCAGATAGAACAAATTTTTAATTAAAAAAAAATCGATGTTGAAAAATTTAATTTAACATGGCTGAAGGCCTTTATGTAAAATTGATAAAAAAAACCTGAATTGTTGCACGGTTGAAGGCCTCACACAATACTTCAAACAAAAATAAAAATCTCAATCTAAAACGAAATGAACAAGTGGTGCTCATATGCATTCCAAAGGGTCGGTCTGAGTTCAAACGTTTGGTAGGGTGGCACAGGCAGCCGAGAGTTGATGTTCAATAATCGGATTGCAGCCTCAACTAGAGGCGGTCCAAGTACCGACCAACAATTTAACCAATTTCCTTCCATCCGACCAATGGCACAAAGATGGAAAATATCAGGCGAGGACGAGGATACGAACAGCACTACGTCTTCAGATATTAGCGTTTAAAAAAACAGACAAGGGAACAACAACCACTCTAAGCAAATATGAACCAAAAAACTTAAAAAGCTGTCGAAGTACATGACATGCTAGACAGCACCAACACCACGCGGAAAGGCACACTGAAGAAAAACTACGCTAACGACCAGGGCAGGTAACTGGGGCGTTAACGGCCACAGGGCAGACAATAGCGCTGGTGCACTTCACTGGCAAGTAACAGTCAATTTAATAACTAATCACTATATAGGAAGACAGCTGCAAAATTTCGCCGACTCCAACACATCATATGTTGCTGCTAGCCCGAACAGCCCAGGCAGCAACAACCCGCAAATCGACAAAGAGATATCACAATAGCTGACGTTTCATAACAGGTTAACTGATCACTCAGTTTCAGCATCCAGGTCCGGTGGGCAACGAAAGCTGTCGCTCTCGCAGCTAGCGCCAGTGGTCCCGGCCTGGTCTGGCGTCACGAAGACTTCCTCGCTGCTCCGCCCCAACCGACTACTCAATCCACCATGCAGACAGCATTAAAATAACTGCTCAGTCAAACGACACAAGCTACAGACGGTTCCGTGAAACAACTTCCACAAAGAAATCGAACAATACTAAAACCAGTCACTGGGGAACAACTAGGAGTCAACACACACAGAGAACCCAAAAGCAGTCGGCGACCAAATACATGTCGTCCGACGAGACGATCGACCTCACTGCTGCTCAGTCCACACTCACTCCCGACACACGACGACCCGAAAATACTAGCGGTCGCTCCAAAGATAGCGTCAGTGATCTTATCGATAAGCGCTGCTGTTGCCATTCACGGGCAGGCAAGCCAGCAACTTAGTGACGCCAGTAAATGGAATAAGAAACGAGACGGGAGTACCGCCAAGACAAGATGTCAAGCAATAACGGCACGAACACGAGCCGGACACGGCTCAATTAATAACTAGTGTAACTGCTAGAATGAAAGATTAGAAACGTGCAAACAACGTGTTGTACAGGTGCTGCGTGTCCGTTTGTGGGATGGAGTACCGCGCCTCTGGGCGGTGACAGCAAGGACAGTTAACGATGGTTTTGGATGACGCTGGAGTTCTCGTCCGATGATGTCCCATACGTGCACGATTGGAGACAGAACTGGTGACAGAACAAACCAAGGCAACATAACGACATTATGTGGAGCATGTGGGGTTATAACAGCGGTTTGTGGGAGAGCCTTGTCCTATTGAAAAATACCCACCGGAATGCTGTTCAAGAATGGCGTCACAACAGACCTAAGCACTAGAGTGACATAGATATTTGTTGTCACGGCATGAGGATAACCGCGAGAGTGCTCCTGATGTCATACAAAATTGCACCCCACACTATAAGCACAACTGTAGGTCCAATGTGTGCAGCACCCTGACAAGTTTGTTGAAATCTCCTACGATCCACTGTGGACGTGGGATAGCGACTGGTCAAATATTTAACAATGAAATTCGCCAACAGCTGTGCAATTGAATTGTTATTTTAACTACTGGTTCCGGTCTTCCATTATGCCATCATCAGGCCCCATTACGGTGCCTGAAGATGGAATAACGGAATGCGAAACTGGTAGTTAAGATAAAATAAAATAACACGTCAATTGGAATTGCTGTCGAATTTTACTGTTGAATAAAATGTTTGTTGCTGGTCCTCAACTGCCCTCCTTGTAACCAACACGCGTCTGTCTCTGATGCCGAGGCAGAACCAATTTTCATCAGGAAACGCAACAGACATTCACCCGGTCCTTCAGTGAGCTCCTGCCTGACGCCATTGAACTTACAGATGGCATAATATTGGGGTTACTGGAATGCACGGTTGAGGGAGATTAGCTCGAAGCTGTCCTCGTAGTAACAGATTTAAAGAATTTCGTTACTGTGGTGACAAATGCTGTTAAAGTTGTTGCAACAGATGCAGTACAGTGCGCCAGAGCCATATACCTAACGCGATGGATTTCCCTTGTAAGTAGGCTGTTTAGGTTTTTATGTTGGTAACGCCACGTAGCGCTCTGTATGATAATCGCTGACTGTGCTGTGTGCAGTTATGGCTGGTTGGACGCATTGTTGAAATATTCGCTTGGCAATTGTTGGGCAGTTGGATGTGAACAGCACATAGCGTTGGGCAGTTGGAGGTAAGCATCCAGCAGTGGTGGAAGTGAAGAGAGAGAGACGCCAGAGTTTTGAGTTTTGAGAGTGTTGTGGTTGGCAGGAGAGCCAACCCGTATACCTAAAGGAGGCCGAAATGCACGCGTTTTAGCTCACGCAGGCTGGCGTGAGGTCTGGAACATGACAAGGGAGTTCGAATTGAGAAAAACGGACGTAGCTGGTGGAATACTTAACTTTAATCCATTAATGGAGAATGCTCTTTATGGTACATGATTCACAATATCAATAGTACGGATACTGGCGCCTTACTAGGTCGTAGCAAATAACGTAGCTGAAGGCTATGATATTGTCTCGGCAAATGAGAGCGTACAAGTCAGTGAACCATCGCTAGCAAAGTCGGCTGTACAACTGGGCGAGTGCTAGGAAGTCTCTCTAGACCTGCCGTGTGGCGGCGCTCTGTCTGCAATCATTCATAGTGGCGACATGCGGGTCCGACGTATACTACCGGACCGCGGCCGATTTAAAGGCTACCACCTAGCAAGTGTGGTGTCTGGCGTTGACACCACAGGGAGATTACTATTTGAGCACGATCTGGACGTGTGTCCATCAGAGAGAGTAAATTTGTAATATTGGATATCATGGACTGATGTATATATTATGACTTTTGAACACTATTAAGGTAAATACATTGTCTGTTCTCTGTCAAAATCTTTCTTTTGCTAACTATGCCTATCAGTAGTTAGTGCCTTCAGTAGTTAGAACCTTTTATTTAGCTGGCAGTAGTGGCGCTCGCTGTATTGCAGTAGTTCGAGTAACGAGTATTTTTGAGCCGTAGTGATTCTTGAAAGGTATATGTTATTGTTAGTTGGGGCCATCTTCTATAGGGATTATTGAAAGTCAGATTACGTTGCGCTAAAACTATTGCGTGTCCTTTTAGTGTTGATCAGAATAAGTAAAGAGAGAAATGTCCGAGTACGTTTAATTTTGCTCAGCTGTTTGAAAATAAAATAACGTTAGAGTTTTTCCAGCACAGTCATTCATAATTATTTCTAAGGGGACGTTTCGTATTTCGTAATTTTTCTAAGGGGATGTTTCATAGTGCTGCGTGGCCTTCTGGTGCCCGGCCATCTTGCGACTCTACAATCTCGTGGCGACCACCGCCAGCAATCATGTACAGTAGCTAAATTCCTCTCAAGTATTCTTGAAATATCGCAGAGGTACCAGTCAGCTTCTCATAGACCTACCACAGGCTTCTACAACAGTGAGGTGTTGATAATGGCGTCTTTGTAGCCTTACAGGTGTGACTAACGTCGACTCACCACGTCCAAACTCTCAGGTAGCCAACGCTCACGACCGATACAGCGTGTATTCAAAGCAAACTTGATGTGCATACTCATTGTGGCACCATTAGCACCAATCTTACGCGACGGGTGAGAAATTTTTAATAGACATCATCTTTCGGATGCAGAAGCACACCTATTACCTTTTGTTCGTGTTACACAACACTTTCTTGGTGCTGCAAATTCTTTTTCGCTCACTGTATTATTCCATATGGTACTAATTTCAGCCCCCATTAGTAATTCAGGATGCCAAATACCCAATTGCCATGAAAATACTCTGTTGTTGGTGGTTGTTTGTTATACAGGTTCCAGTTCACGCCTTCACGTTTTTTTTTTTTTTTCTTTTCAAAACAACGAACACATGTGAAGGTCAATGTTTATTTAGCTTCCAAAATTAAAACCACAACACAAGCCAGATGTACTCAATTACCACTCTGCACCAGCGCTGACACCTCCACGCTGCGAGAAAATTACAATGTGATATCGATAACATACACACATCTCTATCTGTCAATATGAAGCAAAGCAAGCGCTGTATCATGTATAAGATACAGAGGCGAGCGAGTGCACGGGACTTACCCTAGTTCACTGCTAGTAGCGTCACGTCATCGTAACGCGCCTGCATATAGTATTGCACCACATTTAACATAAAAGTAAAAATTAAGATTTGTGTGTAAAACTTTGTTAAAGTATAGTTCTATGTAATAATGTTTCAGGTAACAAATCTTAATGTTATAAAATTAGTAGTTTACGTAAAATTCACGTTTTGAAAGAAAAATAGGAGGAGCTAAATAATGACGCTAGGAAGCCAAAATTTGGTGAGAAGGTGCAGTAAGAAGTCATTAATGAGTGGTGCTGGTTTCCAAAACCATAAAACTAAAATTGACTCCAGAATCCGCGTTTTTCGGAAAAATCAGAGGCGCGAAATAATAGAGCTACAATATTGAAAATTGGTAGGATGCTTCAGTTCACCCTAATAATAATAATGGAAATACCACAATCAGTTACCTCTTCTAGTTTTTTAGTAATTTAGTAAAAACTACTTTTGTGAGTAAAATGTACATAAGCATTATAGATTAAGTACTTTAAATTTTAATGATAAAACAAATTCTTTAAGACCAATGATCAGATAGGACAATTAACAAAGCTACACCAAGTTTTAGTCTTGTAGCATAATTAACAGCTGATACAAGTCTTGATAAAGCTATGGTTCAGAGGTAACAATCTACCGTTAGTTCCATTGTAAAAATTCTAGAGAGTAAAGTTTTAATTTTAGCGGGCTGAGATTTTCTACGTGCTTCTGTACTGCTCAGATGTATGTATACAAAAATTGAGAAGTTTGTAAAGCTATTATTAAATGTGATATTTAAGATTATGTGCCTGAGATAGCGATCATTTGAAGGCTGCAGGCATCTGCATAGGAATGGAAAGAACAGATGCTCTCTTGGCGGTACGCGCCGGAGCTATATAAAAAGAGCGGCAGAGGCAGTAGTAAGCTCACTCCGCATTAGACCAACGCCTAGTCCACGCGAGCTTAACGTCCGATCGCGCCTCGCCTCGGGTGACGTCATAGCGGGCTGTGACATGCGCGTACTTGGCAATGTAAACGGACATTGAAAATCGCGAGGACTGTACACCGTCCTGGATCGTTTAGACTTCGGTAACAAACTGTTATTGTGCCGTCCGTGTGAAGTATAATTCCGCGTGGCAAGTGGTGACTAACTCCACTTTTAAGGCGAGCATTAATCTTTTTTTTTAACATTATTGCGAACTATTAATAGAGCACCGTTAGTTAGAGTAATGAACTATTCGGGAGGAACTTGCTGTAGAAGTCGCCTCTGAACTATTAAACGGTTGGCTGAATTAACAATATTTAATGTCTTTAGCATTTTCAGAAGTTTCGAGTAATTTGTGTGAGCCTTTAAGATAATAAAATCTTGTTTGGAACTTTAAATTTTATTGAAGCAGCCCTAATCCCGTGAAGAACTATGGATATTTTTCGTTTAGCTGGGCTGTACAGGAATGTGGCCGTGCAGACTGGGAACTAAGGTCAGTAAGTTTCCCTTCGCTTTCTGACTGGCCACCAAATTAGTTGCCAGGCTCGCGTGATTTAAGGTGGCAATGTTCAACTTTCATTCAACATTAAACAACGACTTCTTCGCCGTCCCACATATGTTGCATCGGCAATAGTCTGTTACGTGAAATGAACATTCAAACAACTCATTCGACAACTTCTTCGCCGCCCCACAAATACACCTGTTTGCTACGGCCGTCGATTTCCTGTTAGCTCTCTTCACCCCTACCGCTCATGTGCTACCCCTTCCTTCTCCACATCACAGGATACTGCTTTTATTCT
Organism: Schistocerca gregaria; assembly: GCF_023897955.1. Classification (NCBI taxonomy): domain Eukaryota; kingdom Metazoa; phylum Arthropoda; class Insecta; order Orthoptera; family Acrididae; genus Schistocerca; species Schistocerca gregaria. The sequence goes on along the minus strand of NC_064922.1, from coordinate 923,659,356 downwards.
AATGGTTTGTGACGTCACTACAATGCTGTCGAACAACCTCTGTGTCATTATTATGACTTGTCTTGTGAATCAAATGCAGCTTCATGCAATTTTAAACTATCCTAATGGAATTCATATGGGTAATTCAGTGTATCCTGAAGATATTAGGAGTTCCTCACAAAGCACCGGTTCTGTTTGCATCAAATCGTGTTTATAATACACCCGTAGTCAAGGGTAGGGTGTTTGATTGGTAATGATGTCCTTCGTGCCGGGTTCGAATCCCACTACCACTTAAATTTGCAAAAAATATCAGCGGCCGAAGACTTCCAGTATAGGAAGTCACCCCTCTTACTGCCAACGGCCTTGTCAAAGAGGGAAAAGGAGCGGACAGAGGTCCAGAGTACTCTCGTGTCCTAGGAGTGGGAAACTGATCCTAAAGTCGAAAGAATCAGCAATATCCATCGTCATGAGGATGCACAAGGCAATGGAAACCACTGCATTAAAGAAACGTAACGTGTTTCCAAAGAACATGCGGCCTGTAATTGAAGAAGTTTCATGATGATCCCTCCATTGGCATAATATTTCGGAATAGTCTCCCATTCCCTCATTCGGATCTCCGGTGGGCGACTACCAAAGGAAATTGGCCATAAGAAACAGATCGAATAATAAACGAAATGAATGCCGAAAGCTTGGACGTGTCAGGGAAGATAGAAAATCTGAAAAGGGAATCCAAAGGCTTGATCTAAATATAGTGGGGGTCAGTGAAGTGAAATGGCTAGAAAACAAGGATCTCTGGTCAGATGCATATAGGATAACACCAACAGCAGCAGAAAACGATATAACAGGAGTTCGATTCGTTATGAATACGTAGGTAGGGCAGAGAGTGAATTACTATGAACAGTTCAGTGATGGGATTGCTCTCATCAGAAACGACAGCAAACCAAATCCGACAACTATAGTTCAGACATACATGCCTACGTAACAAGTTCAAGAGATAGGGGAACAACATGAGGACACAGAACGGGTAAATCAGTACGTAAATGGAGATGAAAAACTCATAGTCATGAGGGACTGGAATACAGTAGTGGGGGAAGGGGTAGAAGGAAGGATTACGGGAGAATATTGGAATCGTAGTAGTAGTGAAAGAGGAGAAAGACTAATTGAGTTCTGTAAAAAAAATTCAGTGACAAGAAAGTAACCACTTTTGTGGCACTTTACGAGTTCCTAACCAGGAGCGATTTTATCGTTTCATCAGTGTGTTGTGGCAAGTTAGTTTCTTTACTTTCCGCGTGTTAATTTAATATTTAATAGACTCTGTTCTCCCTGATTTTATGACATTTTAAGCTCCTAACATGCGCGAATCATTTAGTCTCACCTGTGTGCTTTGGTAGCTTAGTTTCTGAATCTCTGCGTGTAAATTTAATTTATTGCAGTTTTTGCTTTTCCCTTATTGTCTACAGTGGAGTTTTGTAGCACATGTCGAGGGTCCTCTGCCTGTAATGTGGTTTTTCACTGTCTTTACTGTGGACATGGGCTGTGATTGCTGTGTGCAGATGCGAACTGAGTCGGTTCAACGTCACTGTCAGATACAGGCTGTGAAGGCCTCGGTTACACAGACTGAAGCTCCCGTGGATGTGCGTCATTGTGGGCCGGCCGTGGTCATCCAACGGACGTCCAACACTTCAGAACCCGCTTATCCGTCCGCTCCGGTGGCCAGCCCAGTTACTGCTTTCACTGAGGTTGACCCCCCACCCTTCGTCGAGTGGGAAGTCGTGTCGGAGCGTCACAGGGTGTGTAAGACTTCGCAAAGGGGCCGAACGTAAGGCCTCACCGGTTAGTCTGACAAACAGGTTCCATGTTCTATCAAAAATGGCTCTGAGCACTATGGGACTTAACATCTCAGGTCATCAGTCCCCTAGAACTTAGAACTAATTAAACCAGACTATCCTAAGGACATCACACACATCCATGCCCGAGGCAGGATTCGAACCTGCGACCGTAGCAGTCGCTCGGTCCCGGACTGAGCGCCTAGAGCCTCTAGACCACCGTGGCCGGCCATGTGCTATCCGTGGCTGTCACGGTCCCTCAGCCAGATGCAGACACCTGTCCTGTTTCAGAGCAAACCTCTCAGCCTGCAAGTTCTCGTCAGTCACAGTAGGTGGAATTATTGGTAGTTGGGAGCTCCAACGTAAATCACGTTATGGGCCCCTCTAGGAACACTGCTGCCAAGGAGTGGAAGAAAGCCAATGCGCACTCCACGTGCATACCGGCTGGAGTTATTCCACATGTGGAACGGGTCCTTCCATATGACATAAAGAGCACAAGATGCTGCCAACTGCAGGGGGTGGCTCACGTCGATACCAATGATGCGTGTCGCTTAGGATCGGAAGGATTTTCTCTGGTTTTGAGCAGCTATAGTAAGCGGTAGATGCTGTTAGTCTTGCTGTCGAGATGAAAGCAGAGATCACCGTTTGCTTTGTAGTCGACAGGACCGATTGCACACCTCAGGCCAACAGCCGAGTGGAGGGTCTGAATCGGAGGTTCTGACTGTTCTGCGACAATGTACGCTGCACATATCTCGACTTGCGTCAAAGGGTGTTTGGGTTTCAGGTTCCGTTAAATAGGTCAGGGCCTCCTACACGTACGACGCGGCTACAGGGGTAGCAGGGGCTGTGTGGCGTGGTCTGGGCGTCTTTTTAGGACCTTGGGGAAATACGGAAAGGGCTTCAGTCTCAAAGGGTGCAGGCTGAACATGGGAAGAATGTAGACCCGCTAACCATCGGTATCGTTGGTACTGAGACTGGAATGATGCAGCTCTCCATGCTACTCTATCCTGTGCAAGCTTGTTCGTCTCCCAGTACCTACTGCAACCTACATCCTTCTGAATATGCGCAGTGTATTCTCATCTCTTGGTCACCCTCTACGATTTTTACCCTCGAAGCTGCCCTCCAATACTAAATTGGTGATCCCTTGATGCCTCAGAACATGTCCTACCAACCGATCCCTTCTTCTGGTCAAGTTGTGCCACAAACTTTTCTTCTCCCCAATCCTATTGAATACTTCCTCATTAGTTATGTGATCTACGCATCTAATCTTCAGCATTCTTCTGTAACACCACATTTCGAATGCTTCTATTCTCTTCTAGTCCAAACTATTTATCGTCCATGTTTCACTTCCATACATGGCTACACTCCATACATATAATAGCTTTTAATTGTCGTAGCTGTGTTCGTAAAGTACCAGAGCTCCAAGCGCTGATAGGTGAACACTGATCCTCAAATCGTTATAGGAACTGATAGCTGGCTAAAGTCGGAGATAAGTTCAGCCGAAATTTTTCCGAAAGAGCTAACGGTTGCCGGAAGGGACAGACTAAATAAAGTTTGCGGTGGCGTGTTGCTGTTAGAAGAATATCTTGTAGCGAAATTGAAGTAGATAGTTCTTGAGTGTTAGAAGCGGTAGAGCTCATTTTTGGCAACCGGAATAAAATAATTTTTACCAACTTCCCAACTCATGTAACACAATTGCTGAAAGGTTTAAAGAAAACGTGAGTCTAATTTCAGACACGTATCCGGCTCATGCAATTTTACCCTCGACATTTTGACTAAGAGACATGTTTAAATCCGGAAGTACGCATAAAACACCGTCTGAAATTGTGCTAAACACATTCTCTAAAAATTATTTCGAGTAGTTACTTTATGAGCCCACTCGAATAATAAGCGTTTGGGAAAACATAATTGACTTCCTAGATACAAATAATCCTAATATTGTAACGCCTAAATAGTCCAAAATATAAACGGAACGTATGCTTAATCAAAAAATCAGAAAAAAATTCACGTGATGCCTTCCTGAGAGATAATCTCCACCTCTTCCAAATTAACAATGTACCAGTTAGTGTAGACCAGTTGTGGCTTGAATGCGAAGAAATAGCATCGACAGCACTTCAGAGAAATATACCAAATAAATTAACAAACGGAGTAGTTGATCCCCTTTGGTAGACAAGTCGGACCAGAACACTGCTCGAGAAACAACGAAAAAAGCAAGCCAAATTACGAAAGCAATATCTCCAGGCTTTGGAGATCTTTTACAGAAGCTCGAAATTCAGCACGGACTTCAATGCGAGATGCATTTCCACAACGAAACTTTGTCCCAAAGCATGGCAGAAAATCCAAAGCGATTGTGGTCGTATGTAAAGTATGTAGTGGCAAGACATACTCAATACCTTCTTTGTGCGATAGCAATGGAAATACTGTCAATGCCAGTGCTGATAAAGCCGAGTTGCTAAACACAGCCCCCTCACCCCCCCCCCCCCCGAATTTCCTTCACCAAAGAAGACGAAGTGCCGGCGGCGGTGGTCTCGTGGTTCTAGGCGCTCAGTCCGGAACCGTGCGACTGCTACGGTCTCAGGTTCGAATCCTGCCTCGGGCATGGATGTGTGTGATGTCCTTAGGTTAGTTAGGTTTAAGTAGTTCTGCGTTCTAGGGGACTAATGACCACAGCAGTTGAGTCCCATAGTGCTCAGAGCCATTTTTTGAAGACGAAGTAACCGGAATTCGAATCAAGAACAGCTGCCATCAGGAGTAACATAGAAGTTGATATCATCGGAATAGTTAATCAAACTGAATCACTTAGCAAAAGCATGTCTTCCAGTCCAGACTGTATACTAGTTAGGTTTCTTTCAGAGTATACTGATGCAATAGCTCCATAGCTCCATACTTAACAATCACATACAACCGCTCGCTCGACGAAAGGTCCGTGTCCCAACACTGGAGAGTTTCAGAAGTCTCATAAGTATTAAAGAAAAGCAGTAGAAGTAATCGACTAAATTACATGTCCATATTATGAACGTCGATATGCAGCAGAATTTTGGAATATATTTTGTATCCGAACATTGTGAATGATCTGGGAGAACGGTCTACTGACACGCAGTCAACACGGATTTAGGAAACATTGTTCTTGTGAAACACTACTTTTACTTTACTCACTCGAAGTGCTGAGGGCTGTTGATAGGGTATTTCAAATTTATCCCGTATTTCTGGGTTTCCAGGAAGCATTTGTCACTGTATTTCACAAGCGCCTTGTCATTATGGGGGTTGCAACTTTAATAGTGTCATCTATTTATGTACAGCTCGTACAAAATTGATACGTGTTGTAAGCGTATTATCATATCGCTGGCTTAGTTGTGGAATATCTTTGCGGGCAGCTGTGTCTGTAGTGAGTCGAGTGCGGGACACGGTACTGTTATGTTGCATAGTGTGTAACTCTGCATGTGAGAGGCTTTATTTTAGTATTCAGGTTGAAGAGTTGCTGCAAGTGCTGTTACAGAAAAGTGATGAAATATGGAAGTGATTCAGAGGAAAGTGTGTCAATAAGTAATGAAATAAGGAGCAGTGCCGTCGATAACGTGTTTATGTTCCCCTCGTTGCGTGTCGCACAGCATCTATCATCCGCGCCGTGTTCGGCCTCTCAGAATGAACCAATGTGAATCAGTAGAAATTAGTTACCATAAAAGAGTGCAGTCAAGTGAAAGTGTCTTGTAGCGAGCGTGAGAACGTGAATTGGATCATCGCGTTTCCTCATTATCAACAATCACCCCCGTCGTGTCGGTTACGCGTACGCTCGACTAAATGATATTTTGTGGACTTTTAATCATCCATTAATTGGGGTAACACTTCTGAACTGGAATGTAAACAGTGCTACCTGTGATTTTCTTTTAATCGTCTCAGAATATAAATGTTCATACCAGACGTCGAACAGTGTTGTGTTTTAACGTTGAGTGGCTCCCCTTATTCGCTTGCCCATTTCGATAAATACTTTCAGGCAAGCCAGCAGCAGTGTGGAGCGGAACAGTACGACCGCAGCGGGATTACCAGGTACGTTGTGTGGACAGGGAGCACGGTCAAGAAAAGAAACAATCCGAAACGACAAACAGTTTCAGGGACCTCCACCCCCCTTCGTACTCGTGGGCTTGTTACAGTGTTTCAAAGTTGTACTAACCTTCAAACTAGTCACCAGCATTGTGTGTAACCAGTTACCAGCGATGTGGAAGTCGTAAGATGCTCTTAGCAGTGCCAGTTGTGTTGACAGTTTGAGCGGCGAGCTCTATTGCCCGAAGAATTTGTTATTCATGGGAGCAATATCTTGCCGGTTTCAATGTTGATAAAAGGCAAAAATGTTCGAGATAACCGCAATTAATCAGCTCTCTATATACGTAGGTTAATTTGTACGGAACCGTGAGTGCGCGAACCCTACTAGCACCTCGCCAAGTTTCCAATCGGAGGCCGTATTTTATGGATGCACTCGTTCTATGTTTTAAACGCAGTGTATTAGGTTGCCTTCTGCATCCACATACAGTCAATCATTGCTGAGTTATCCGTCTTTTTTGCCAGTTTTATTTCTCCTCATAGACAAGAGGGTTCTCTGAACATCTTCCAACTCTTCTAACTTCTTTTGACAAGGACGCTAGCAGAACTAGGTTGACTTTATGCACCAGAAGTCTTTCGCTCCCATTTGTCGTTCACAATCAGAGCACTAGCTGCGACCTATCCAGTGACCCATGACACTCAATATATGCTTTATTTTTGAGGTAAGAGTGATAAATTGCCTGCAAATCGTGTCCATTCAAATGTATTCATTACATTGTCAAACTTACTGACCTCCTTTAACGTTGAAATCTTGTGTAGCTTCAAAGGGCGAGATAAAAAAAAGGGTAAATTTTAATGTCCAGTTACTATATCCCCGGGCATCAGAAAACATTCATCATGTGAATAATATCTTGTAAAACGTGTGAGGAGATCTCAACGTCGCTTTATTAAGCCTGATGGTATTAAAGAAGTGTCACGTCGGAATGTCGTGTGAACTTACCTACACTTGTATCCTTAAAGATTTTCTTTTGAAACGTCCCCTTAGAAAAAAAAATTGTGAATTACTGTGCTGGTAAACCGCTTACGTTATTGGATTTTCAAACAGCTACAAAAGAATGGCCCTGACTAACAATAACCTATCCCTTTCATGAATCACTTACCACACAAAAATCTTCATTGCTCTAACTACTGCAACAGCGAGCGCCAATACTGCCAGCTAAAGAAAAGATTCTAACTACTAAAGTCAGCAAATCAAAGAATTTGATAAAGAACAAACAATGTATTTACCGTAATAGTGTTCAAACGTCATAATACATATATCATTTCATGGCATCCAGTCTTAAAAATTTACTGTCTCTGATGGACACACGTCCGGATCATCCGCTCTCAAAACTCCGCCATCTCTCTCCCCACATCCATCATTGCTGGCGGCTCACCTCCAACTGCGCAACGCTACGCGCTGTTAACAGCCAACTGCCCAACACTACAACAGCGAATATTTCAACAGGGACCGATGACCATAGCAGTCTGGTCCCTTTAATCCCCCAAACCAACCAACCAACCAACTAATTTCAACAATGCCGACCATCCACAGACTGCACACAGCCAGTGATTTTCATACAGAGCGCTAGGTGACGTTAGTAACATAAAAACCTAAACAGCCTACTTACACTTTTGTGGTGGTATTTAAGACTTCCTGATTAACCAGCACGTGATTGGCACTTAACAGTGGTTTGAGAAAGAAGTGGTATCGGGAAATTTGGAGCTTCACATTTTTATGTACTTAGAAGAGGCTGTGTTCAGCTTTCGGTGATTCACCGAATCCGCTCCGTTTTGCAGAAGAAAACCCTCGTTAGTACGTTAAGCAGTCGCACTGTAATGTTAATGTTGAATGTTCTGTGCAACTCCTGGGCCTGCAACGCTACGTCACACTACATTAAACAAGCCGCCATCGCCAAGGAACGCACATATACGGACGTTTCAGGGATTAAACGCTCTGCTCGAGTTTTGCGTCACACAATATCAAGACTGGCGCCCCCACGGAATTTCGCTGTAGTAGAATTCAGGGACAACGATAGCAATTACGGACACCTGGTAACGTAACACCACTGTCTCCTGATTCCCCTCTCAGCGGTCCAGTGAACGGGGCGTCGCACTAAATCTTCGCAGGATTGTTAATTACGGACTGGAACAAAAGTAGGCCAATGCAGTAATATCTAAATGTCGTCAACGACCTTACGTATTATAAATGTTACGATGGAAGACCTTTGTTAACGAGAATTGTCCTCAAACAATGGAAGCACGTAAAACTAATTTCAGCGGATGAGAAATGCGGTCAGTGGCCAATTAATCCCCAGAGTCTCTAAAACCTCCACAGGAAGGTGGTATACGGAGTGAAATGAGAAATTGACCTGTACCCCTACACTGCTGACTATATTCCGTTTTCAGCCAGATGAAATGTGAGAAATTCCCTCTAAGCGAAATATAGTCTTTTCACAGCTATATTAAATACGGAGATATCGCTATCAACATCGCTTTTTCAAATGGACTATAGTAGTTTTTGCTGCCAGCATCATAGGTCTAATAAAAGAGCCGTACTCAATGACATTTCACTTTTAAAAATGCGATGACGCAATATTAAAAACATAGGATTTATTTGTTTTGAACATAAACATATTGCTTTCTTAAGCGAAGTTCGCTGATTTCATGTCCAAATTATAAAATACGTCAATCCGGACATGGAAGAAACGAATGTTGCACCGCCGTGACACAACAATAAAGTCTCGGAGCAAATGTAGCCTCCTTTCTGTCTGTATGATTTACATGTGTTGTCTTGTGGCTACTTTCCAACAATAAATGTCTTTCACGAACCAACGGAAAGTGTTTCGACTTTCCAAACAGTTTCGAGACTGAATTAATAACAAATAATGCTTGAGTTTATCTACATAGCCTCCTTCCACTTCAGTACAATGCACCGACCATGTCAGAAAAGCCGTTATTCAGGATGCACAAAAATGTTCTAATGTGTGTCAAATCTTATGGGTCATAACTGCTAAGGTCCTTATGAGTCCTTAAGCTTACACATTACTTAACCTAAATTATTCTAAGGAGAAACACGCTCACTCATGCCTGAGGGAGGACTCCAACCTCCGCCGGGACCAGCCGCATAGTCCATGACTGCAGCGCACAAGACCGCTCGGCTAATCCTGTGCGGCTATTTATGATACACCAGCTAAATTTAAGCACTATAATATTTTAAAAAACCTGTTCCTTAGCCAGTCCCAAGTGTTCCACTTGTGTCTATTTAGTCATCACCTTAATCAGATAGATGACATGTTCCACAGACATATTCTCAACTTTATCTGTGATAATGAATACTAGACGGAGCAATGAATTAAAATTTGTACCAAGGCTGAGATTCGAACCGTAGCCTCGCTACAAACTTTAATTCATAGCCTCGTCCTGTATTCATTATCATCATCATCACATTGTTTGTTTTTTATTTCAGCAGTGATCTCCAACACTGAGTACGGAAACATGTCCGTGAATGTAGACCACAAGAGTCGTGTATTAAATAAAATCACCTTCTATTGCGACTTTTAAATCGTATTATTCTACACCATGTAAACTAACAGCCTCGTAGTTCAGCTGCATCAGTCATGGATAAAATACATGTCTTTCGGATATCGTAAAATTTAGACGTCACTTTCGCAGCTTCTTTGGCCAGCCTTCATAGACCCATTCTGCACTATGTCGTTTTGTCACTGATTCCTTTTAATAATAATAATAATAATAAAACCGTGTGACCCGTGATGAGTGATCGAGCAAAGAACTAATTTGCTAGAAACTAGGAATAGAATTTTGAAGGATGAAACGCCGTTAAATTTGTCTCTTTAAGAACAACGATATTAATAGCAAAAATTAATGTAGCCCCACTTGAGAAAGCTATGTTGATGCCGATATCCAATTCATATAGCTATGACAACACCTGACACTTAGTGATGAATTTTTCAAAGTTCATTCGGTAGAAAAGAGAATTACTTTGTTTTACACTGCTCAGCAACTATATGAAATTAACAGCCTGGCTGGATCACTCTTTATCGCACAATCTTCGCCAGAAGATGTGTAGTATGACACTTCCCGTAACGTCGCGAGATATCAACGGTACCACCCGGTTGGAGACACGAGAAACCTTCATCAAGAGTTTACGCCAGGAAAGCGTACAGTCACGTACACGATAAATGGAATATTGACAAAAATGTATACATTGTCATTAATAAATTAAACGTAGATTAAATTACAACAATGATTTGCTGCTGGTTTTTCCGAGCAATAAAGTGCCAAAATTAAAAAGTAAACATTCAGTACTACCACCTAACAATAATAAATAACAATAATAATAATTTTTTTTTATCAAAGTAGTGTCCTGGACGTTCGCTACTTGCTGGACCGTACAGAAACATTTGGCATCCGCCAACTTAACCCAGAGTAATTAACGGTAGGTCAATAGTTAAGGTGTCCACTGCTGAATATCTTCACATACGCTCTAGGCGGAGGTAATCTAAACACTTTTTGACGTCTCAGTACGTCTCAGTACACTAGTGAGCTCACGGGCCACAAAAGATACCAGCTCTACCTGATGCTATCACGTAGAGACGAATACAAGAGTGGAAAACAGTCATCATTATCTCGCTTGCTTGAACACTTACAGACGTTTTCGAAGTCAAGTGTACAAATAATAAGACACCATCTCTATCGAAACATAACAACGTAAATTATAATGCTTCGTACGATGTTATTGCACCGTCAACATGCATCCACGTTAGACAGCTGTTACACGCTAACCTATCAAATACGCTTCTGAACATACTTTTTGCACTTTGTTCAGTATGGTTTGCAGTGTAAATATGCTCAACTGATAATTACAAATGGAATAGATTTAGATCTGCTTGGACAATAGTCAATAATTGCTTCGTCTAGGGCTTTATAGATTATGTTATAAGCAATTAGATTACATCAACAACAAAGTGTTAGGTTTGTCGGTTTATCAACGCTGCTACGTACACGAAAACCGAGTGTTTGTCAAACACCTGAAGAGTCCATTAATCGTGTAAAGCACGCGCAGATTCTATATGCGACTCGCTATGCGTTATTACAAATGTCTCTACACTCTGAGTTAACGATATAAATGTATCATAATGAAATTGGCGCTCGGATAAGGCACGTTTTCGTCGTAATACATGTGAATATGTTCTGAAACGTATTCCAGAATTCTTCAAGTAACAGTAAATCTTCCACCTTCAAGATGAAAATCAATAGTGTTCGCTCTAAGTCGTAATTCTAATATCATAATACAGATAATTTTTACCATTGATGGTATCTAATGTCAGTCCATCTGTTTTCGTTAGTCTGCCAAATTTGTTTGCAGATCCCCACAAGAAAGGCCCCTGTCCAGTGGCTGGATGATGGGGCTGCCATCTTAAGAAATCCCGCTAACAGCTGACGTGCTTCGCCGTTACCAGACGACAGGTCATAACAATCTGCACTTCGGCAAAGTCGAGGTAGCCAGTGGATTTCCTCACTAGCACCGCTTATCACCATCGGAATGATTCCCCATTCGCATTTACTTCGTTTGTATACTTTTATTACTACTTCATGTACTATAAATGCCATCGCAGGCATTTGACCTCGCGATGAAGGGCAGTAATTTTAATAGATAATCGTAAATTGATATCTCTCTTCCAGCCATTGTAAGAAGATTTGGACGAACATCTTTGTTGGGCTTCCGTGCTTACTACTTGTAAATGAACCTGTGATGATGAGACGCTCCTCTGTGAAGCTGTCGGAAAGACAGTATTATGTCGCCAGGAGAATCTACTGATGTTGCTTTGTAGTTTTATGAGCAAACCACACTTTATACAACGAAAATTCCCTCATTGTAATAATCAGTTTCGGCGAATGAGACTAGCACTCTGTTTAAAGCAAGTAGTTTGCTATCGATAGCGTGTCCTGAAGTGCAACCTCTTTACTAGAAAATTACCTCTGCCCATATGTTTGAAGCAAGAAATCATAATATAGTCTGCGTGGTGTTCATAAAACGTCTCTGGTAAGGGACCCGAACTGAAGAGCAACACTAATGTGTCACTCACAAAAGGTGTTTGCAAACTACCTCCTTCAAAGGTCCGATGAAGAAATTGGTAGTGCTCCTGTAATTGCCATAGAGCTCTTGAATTTGGTTTTAACCCAAATAATTGCTATTTCAGTGCCACACATTCACCATAAGGATATTTTGTACAACAAATCATATCATTCAAGTACTTCCTGTACGCTACCTATAATTGAAAAAAGAGATCGAACCTAGACGATTCATTTATTAAAAAAGGCACAAATCCGTAGCATAATAATTTCTCACCAAAAATATTACCTTCTGTTTTCTCACTAAGGTCGCCATCTGTCCGGCTCCCGTGCATCCCTAGAAACAAATAATAATAGAAAAATAAACAGATTCTACTATGGTTCAAATGGCTCTGAGCACTATGGGACTCAACTGCTGTGGTCATTAGTCCCCTAGAACTAAGAACTACTTAAACCTAACTATCCTAAGGACATCACACACATCCATGTCCGAGGCAGGATTCGAACCTGCGACCGTAGCAGTCGCACGGTTCCGGACTGCGCGCCTAGAACCGCGAGACCACCGCGGCCGAAGATTCTACTATGTTTATCTACTATCTGACTAAGCTGACATATCCCCCCCCCCCCCCCAAACAAAAAATTCCAAAATTGACTTAGGAAAATACTAAATCTGGAAAACAAATCGCAGTTTACAATGCATTTCATTAGCGCACGAAACTGAGTTTTTGTTTTCGTCTCTATCGTTTGATTACATTTTTTTCTACGGACTTGAACCAGTAGTGGACTTTGTCCACGGAAAGATAAATTTATTGAAAGAAGGGTTTTAAAACTAACATTGATTAGAATGTAGGTAATACTAATGTTGATGATCTTATTGTGGCTGTATAGGTATGAATAAAGGTCTTGTAGGTGATGTGTTGTTTCTGATGATGGTGCTGATGCTGTTGTGTGTTGTGTTTGTCTCTTGATGAGCTCGAGTAATGGTAAATCATTATCTATGAGGAACTGCATTACAGACCACAGTTGCAGACGTCGACGGCTTTATATATGTCATCTCCAAATTTACTTCCTGATCGACCTTTAGATTATTTTGAAATTATTAGATACGTTGAGTAGAGGAGAAATTCCACGAGATGTACACCACACCGAATCGCGCCTGCTTTTGCTCGGCGCAGACCAGGAACTCGATGTTACATTGGTTGAGTCGATTGAGGTCCCATGCAGAATTATTGACCCATGTTGCTTCTAGAACCATTCATAATCTCCAAACTTTTATCGGTGGACGATTTTTTGAACAAACTGACCTGTCGATTATGTTCCATAAATCATCGATGTGATCCATGTCGGGTGACGTGGGTGGCCAAATTGTTCGACCGAACGTCGAGAATTTTTTAACATGGAGTATTATCATCCATAAAAATTCCATCATTTTTTGAGAGCTTGAAGTCCATAAATGGCTGCAGGTGGTCTCCAAGTAGCCGAGCATAATGATTTCCCTTCAATGATAGGTTTAGTTGGGCCAGAGGACCGACTATTCAACGTAATTTCAGCCCACACCCATTATGGCGCCAACACGAGTTTGCGGAGTGCCATGTTGACAACTTGGGACCATGGCTGCTACACTCTCGAACCGTATCAACTCCCAGCAACTGAAATCGGGACCCATCCGACCCGTCCTTGGTTTTTCAGTCGTCTAGTGTTCAACCAATTCGGTCACGAGACCAGGGTACGCGCTGTAGGCAATGTCGTGCTTTTAGCAAAGGCACTCGCGTCGTTCGTCTGCTGCTACAGCCCATTAAAGCTCACGTTCGCCGCACGGTCGTAAAGGATACGTTCTCCGTACGTCGCACATTGATTTCTGCAGTTATTTCAAGCAGTGTCTCTTGTCCGATGCACTGACAACTCTTTGCAAGCGCCCCTGCTCTATGTCGTTCTCAGTGGTGTGAAGTAATGCTTGACATTTGCTATTCCCGGAACACTGCTGACACTGTGGATCTCGAAATACTGAATTCCGTAATGATTTCCGAACTGGAATATCACATACGTCTAGCTCCAACAGCAATTCCGCGTTCAAAGTCTGATAATTCAGTCGTGTGCCAATAATCACACCAGAAAAATTGCTACATGAATCGTCTCGGTACAAACAACAGCTCCGATAACGCATTGCTCTTTTATAGTTGGTGTGCGCGATGCAACCGCCATATGAATATCAGCATATAGCCATCTCATAACTTTTGGCATCTTACTCTACTATACAGCATTTTGCCGCGTACAGGAAATAAAGACAAATATGTTGGTTCCTAATGATATTTCCCCGTAACGAGCAAAAGAGCTTTTTCCTTCCCTTTCAAATATGAAGTTTCGTTCTGTTCTTGACCGAACTTCTGTTGTAAGCTTCGTGTCTCTACTGACTGGAAGACTGCCTATAACACACCAAATATTTCGTCTGTTAAAGGTGGCAGGGGTAAAATACAAGGACCGAAAGGCTATTAACAATTTGTACAGAAACCAGATGGCAGTTATAAGAGTCGAGGGACATGAAAGGGAAGCAGTGGTTGGGAAGGGAGTAAGACAGGGTTGCAGCCTCTCCCCGATGTTATTCAATCTGTATATTGAACAAGCAGTAAAGGAAACAAAAGAAAAATTCGGAGTAGGTATTAAAATCAATGGAGAAGAAATAAAAACTTTGAGGTTCGCCGATGACCTTGTAGCTCTCTCGGAGACAACAAAGGACTTGGAAGAGCAGTTGAATGGAATGGGCAGTGTCTTGAAAGGAGGATATAAGATGAACATCACCAAAAGCAAAACGAGAATAATGGAATGTAGACGAATTAAGTCGGGTAATGCTGAGGGAATTAGATTAGGAAATGAGACACTTAAAGTAGTAAAGGAGTTTTGCTATTTGGGGAGCAAAATAACTGATGATGGTCGAAGTAAAGAGGATATAAAATGTAGACTGGCAATGGCAAGGAAAGTGTTTCTGAATAAGAAAAATTTGTTAACATCGAGTATAGATTTAAGTGTCAGGCAGTCATTTCTGAAAGTATTTGTATGGAGTGTAGCCATGTAAGGAAGTGAAACATGGACGATAACTAGTTTGGACAAGAAAAGAATAGAAGCTTTCGAAATGTGGTGCTACAGAAGAATGCTGAAGATTAGATGGGTAGATCACATAACTAATGAGGAAGTATTGAATAGGATTGGGGAGAAGAGAAGTTTGTGGCATAACTTGACCAGAAGAAGGGATCGGTTGGTAGGACATGTTCTGAGGCATCAAGGGATCACCAATTTAGTATTGGAGGGCAGCGTGGAGGGTAAAAATCGTAGAGACCAAGAGATGAATACACTAAGCAGATTCAGAAGGATGTAGGTTGCAGTAGGTACTGGGAGATGAAGAAGCTTGCACATGATAGAGTAGCTTGGAGAGCTGCATCAAACCAGTCTCAGGACTGAAGACAACAACAACAAAGGGTAAAACAACTGTTCAGTTGGATTTTCACTTATACAGAAAATAAATAATTCTGAAATTTGTCTCCTGTCGTTATTAAAACGCACAAACAATTTTAGCGGTCGCGATTACTAAGTAACGCGTAGAGTTTTACTATTACACGGTAACGCAGAACCTCATACGTCAAAATAAACATTTTATCAATGTTTAACATGCTGCACAAACAACTCTTCTGCCTATCCACAGTAACAACAGCTTCCACTCCGAATTTTCATCTTTTCTTTTATATATTGTAAATTTTTTCATGTGAAACATTTCTTAGTACGAATGCTATGGTTCCTATGCTGGGAAAAATAAGGGGATCACCAGTAGTGAAGTAAATTTTCATTACTGTCATTGTAGATATGCGAAACAATTACGAGTGCCCCATTTGTAACATTTAAGCGAGATTTTTTATCTGTATATAGTACAATTAATTCAGTTCTAGTGAGCGAGTGTTGTCTCAGACTTCATTGTTAAGTCTGACAGTTCAACCTAATATTAGTATGTGGCTTGTACCTCAGTCGGCTGTATGGTGCCGTATTACCCTTCAAGCCCATCATGAAACTTACACTTGTCTTTCTTCTTTTCAGGTGAGATGTGCTGAAGGTCTATGCTGAAAACGAAAATGACGGATATTATGATGGTCATGAAACTATACTTTTGAAGACACACGACTGTGAAGAACGAGAGAAGTATTTATCATATTTATAGGATACCTTATTTCAAAAAAATATATACAAAGATGATCGATTTTGTTTTTGGGCAACATCATACCCAATTCAATTCATTTTTCTCTTCAATTTCTTGTTGTGTAATGCTGTACCTTCAGCTTCCGTTCCTATTTGTTGAGAGCGCCGACCTAGGTGGAACAACATTTAAGACACTCTACATGTGCATGTGTTCCCTAAATCACTATAGGCTCAGTATTGGCCTGCCCGAGCTTGCACTACGTCTACAGTGATAGTGATATTAACCAGGTGTTAAACTGTAACGTTTCTTCGTTATTTCTGTAGGGTAAAAGTTTATCATAGCAAAAACTACGCGTAAAGGAAATTTAAATGTTGAACTTTTGTATTCTGTTATTTTAGATGTATATTGAGTAATGTAAACAGCTATTGTTCAGTTTACAGAACAAGTTGAAAACGTTCTTTCCTTGGTGCTGCCGCATATAAATTTGTTACCAAATATAGATTAACACTGAAGGGCCCTAATGTCACAAAGCAAAAGTGTATATTATGAATGAAAAAACACACTACACTGGTATAATATTCTACAATATTGTGAAATACTACACCAGTGTCCTTGGTTTCCTCTTTCACGCTGTACAAAATATTCTTGCAAAAACAGAAGGAACAGTCATTTAATAACGTTTGTAGAGCTTAGGAGTGAAGTCAATAAATGAGTTTTATCTGCATAGCAACTGTGAAAGTAGTTCATTTGATATCCAACCACTGTACGAAAAGTAATATTGACAAAGTAAATAAATTACACGAGTTGGCAACTGACAGAAGAGGTAGGCGTCTGACAGTATACTCGTCTGTCAGTAACTTGTAAATTATGGAATTATACATCCTACATGCAGTGAAAGCCATCGCAAACTTTTTGAATGAGTTACTTAGTGGTTTTCCAATAAGAGACAATAGACATGAACATTGGTTGTATGTAAAATTACAAATGAAGTTAGGATTATTATCTACAACAGAGTTTTCCACCATTTGATGCAACTAATAAACTACTACTGAAATAAGTAGGAGAGTAATGTACCTTTGGGGACAAATATGAGTTTTTATGTCTGGGTTGCCAACATGCAGGAGCAGGGCAAAGATGTTTGACCTTTTGGTTGACCTTCAACATGTGATGTCATCAATAGTCTTGAACCATAGGCTTCACAACGCTGACGTCATGCATCTCTGCTGTCCCCTCCCACTACCCTCTCCCTGGGCAAGTCCCTTCCTCTCCACCATCTCTTTCAACCTCCTCTCATAATCCCCCCTCCCCACCCACACACACCATCCCTACCTTTTCACCACTCACAGCCCAGTATGTTACCAGCAGTTTAAATAAATCAGCCAATCACTTTGTATCTCACAGGTGCCATCTTGTTGTGTATACACCAACTGAAGCCATTTTTCATCTCCTTAAGTCCTCTGTGAGCCTGCTAAGTACACATACATAGCATAGTCCACCTGACGACACACTCAAGTCGAGACTTCTTCTAAGCTTGTGAAGTATGTCTGGAACTGACATCATGAGTATTTAAGCGGGGGTACATTGCTATGATGTGCATATGTGGGAAGGAACGGTCTGTAATGTTAAATAAGAAAACGTGTAGCGTATTTTACAGTAAATTTCATATATATTTCCACTAATGTTGACAAAATATTTGGCCTTCATTTAGAAACGAGCATCTTCAGATCTGTTCTACTATATTTCCTAATATCAGGAACCCATAGTGGCATCGTTGCAGGATACAAGTTCATCTTGGTATCACCTCATATATTTAAAATTAGGTGTAAAATAGGCCACAATACCGACGGAGTCATACTCTTAATAGCGCTACTGTTCATAACAGCTTATCTGTACTTAACAGTTATCTACGTGATAAATTCTCCAGGATAAACTACTTTGGATAGCATAACAACTTCATATGGGCAATTGTTATGTTATCAAATGAACTGCTGATTTATTTCTGTTCTTACATTAACATGATCTGGAATATTAGTAAACTTTATCTCAAGTTTTGTTCTACGTTCTAAATTTAAAGTTCATGATCATACAGAGAGTTGCAGTTCATTGCAAATACTATAACTCTGTAACATTTTATTCCTGGGCACTCATGTTATTCAAATCTTGAGTAAAGCATTTTCTCATAAAATGACCGTATTTTACGTTAATATTCTTTCCTTCTTCTGTAGTGGTCAGTCCAAGGATTGGTTTGCAGCAGCTTCAATGGCAACTTGTCTCCATCCTGTGCGTCTTTCAGCTTTTCTCTTCATTTCTTTATAGGTGTTACATCCCACATCTTTCACGATTTGATCCATGTACCTCAGCTGTGGTCTTCCTCTTGATCTTTTTCCCTCCACATATCCCTCTATGATATACGAATATACGATTGGAAATAAGATAACATTTCATTTGAAGGTTGTCCTTGTAGTAATTTATTTATTTATTTTATTTGGGCTTTCACGTTAACATTAGTTTTGATGAAATAGCTGCTATATCGACTTTAATACGTGGGAACAAAAACAAATAATATCTCTGAGCGGAGTAGGCTTTTGTCACATCTTTGGGCCAATATCTTTGCAACAAGTAACTGTTAGTGAGATGGTACCAACTGGCCATCGCAATGGAAGCAGGCACGTGGATAATAAGAAAAGCCGGCCATACTGCCACAGTAACTACAAAACTAAATTTTGGATTCAAATTGACAGATAAACAATACTCATGGCGAAGCATTAAGCATGTTCCATCTTCTTGTCATGGAGCCAGCAGCCAGAGTTGGGCTTCAAATAGCTACGTAACTCCTTGAGAACCACCCGAAGATGAACCTGAAAAGGTTCGAAAACCGATTAATGGAAAGAAGAAACAACTATGTCAAAAATTTGGCTAGTTGCAATTTTATGTATTTACATTGATTAAACAGTCAAGGGTTCTAAAATATCTGTGATGGATAAGCTTAACTTATATTAGTCTCTATTTTATTCAATAAATCCGTCTCCCAAAATTCTCAAGACTTCTGTTGCATCTCTTGGGAGGCTGTTCCGTCAAAACCAAATTGCTCTTTAGTCAAATTCTTCATCATTACCTTTTACAGTCTACTGTTAATGACTCTTAACGTTGCTTTTGTTGCACATGAAATGAGAGTAAGTTTCCAACGATCAGTGCTTTTGTTGGAACACTCCTAAGTACAGTTTATAAGATCTTCACAGGCATATTAAACGAAAGGATATAGAAGTGTGCAGAAGGCATACTAGGGGAATATCAGTGTGGCTTTCGACCAGGCAGAGGAACAACTGATCAAATATTTGTAATAAGACAAATGATGGAAAAGTTCTATGAATATGATATAGATCTGCATTTCCAACTCATCGATTTCAAACAAGCTTTTGACAGCATAAATCGGCAAGAACTATACAGAGTAACGAAAGAAGTTGGTATATGTGATAATTAATAAGATTAATCAGACTGACGATGAGAGAGACAAGATCAAAAGTAAAGGTCCTTAGCAGAACAAGTGAAAGCTTTGACTTTAATAAAGATGTGAAGCAAGTGATAGCCTCTCCACTGTCCTATTCAGTATAACCCTGCATAGTGTGGTAAATAAAATCAACAAAAGCGGCACCATATTTGTGGAAACCAGACAGATATGTGCAGAAGCTGATGACATTGCTATAGTAGATAGAAATACCAATACACTCCTAGAAACATACCGGGCAATGGAAACAGAAGCTTTACCTTCTCTCCCTCAGCAAAGAGTTTGGGAGTAATAATAGATGAAAATCTAAAATGGACAGAGCACGTAACTGCAGTGTGCAAAAATGCATCAGCATCCCTTCATGTCCTACAAAAATATAAAAAACTCTTCCCTTTCGATCTGAAAAAGAAATTAGTACAAACGCTTATACTCCCAATCATTGATTACAGATATATTATCCTACAAGGCCTCTCTCAGGAAAATTCCCGACGTCTAGAACTGGTCATGAATGCCTGCGTCCGATATATGTGTGACGTTCGACTTTTTGATCACATTTCACCAGCATATGCAAAATTGTCCTGGCTGCGTGCAGACAAACGCAGAGATTTCGATACACTCTGTCTCATCTACTGCCTTATAAATGTAAACTGTCCCTCATATCTCTCCTCGTCCCTAACGCTCATGTCGGAACAACATGACAGAAACACACGTTCCCATTATAATAAAATCCTCTCCGTTCCACTGCATCGCTCAGTCACCTTCTCCAAGTCCTTTACAGTAGCGGGAACCCGACTCTGGAATAACCTCCCTCGTTATGTTAGAGAACTTAAAAACATGTCCAGCTTCAAAAAACAGTTAATGACGTATCTACTTAAGCAACAGTAAGTAATGCCTTCCTCTGTACATGAATGCACTTCACCTCATTACTTCGCTCTTTCCACCTCCTTAAATCCCCATTCCCCAAAACACGCTAAACTACTAAACATCTACTTTACACACCAAGATATTATGTACATCTGCACAAACCTAAGTTACTATTGCCAATCCTTCTCATGTTTGTCATTAATAATTTGATTTTTTTACTGTTATTACTATTGCTTTTATCATAATCTGTATGTATAGCACCTGCTGTAAAAATACTGCCAGCATTTAATTTATTAAGTCTTAGTCATGTTTATCATTACATTTTATTATTGCTTTTATCATAATCTGTATGTATAGCACCTGTTGTAAAAATACTGCCGCATTTACTTAATTAGGTCTTAGTCACTACTCTTTATTCATATTGTATGTAAGAGAGGGCCTTATGGCCCTAATCTGATCAGGTTAAATAAATAAATAAATAAATAAATAAATAAATAAATAAATAATAAAAATTGGCCTCATAGTAAATGAAAACAACCCAAAATATATGGTAATGTCACAATCTGAGGCCAGAAGAACCCCTAAAAACCTAAATATCAATGGGAAATGCTTAAATGGAGTGTCCTCTTTTAACTACTTGGGAGCCCTAATAACAAATAATAACAGTATTGGAAAGGCTATAACGGAAAGAATACAAGCATGAAACAGTGCTTACTTTGCAGATACGCAGCTTTTGAAATATAGCCTTGTTACAAGAAAAACTAAACTGCTAATATATAATTCCCTAGTCCTGCCAGTTAACACATACGGCTCAGAAGTATGGGCGTTGGCAGAACACGATGAAAATGCACCAAGAAGCATTGAGCAGAAAATACTACGCAAAATCTATAGGCCAATAAGGGAGGAAGAAGGCTGGAGAATACGCTACAATGCCGAATTACAAGAGTTAATACAATACAGGGACATAGTGAAACTTGTGAAATCACCGCGAATACGATGGCTAGGGCACTTGGAGAGAATGGCAGACGATAGAATTCCAAAGAAAATGATGAAAGGTATGATCCATTGAGTTAGGCGAAAAGGGAGACCTAGAAGAAGATGGATCGACGAGGTAATAATCGATATCACCAACATGGGAGTCCGGGGGTGGAAAAGAGCAGCAAATAACCGAAAAGTGTGGAGGAAGATTGTGGAAGAAGCCAAGGCTCACCAAGGGCTGTAGCGCTACTGAAGAAGAAGAAGAAGAAGAAGTGCTTTCGTTGGTTGCTTGTTTCTTTGGCATTGGAACCTTTAATGTTGTCAGGAAGTCCTCTCACGTATTTAGTTACATAATATCAGTATTTCTCTTACTCCTTCTTGATTTAAGCGTTTTAGTATTTCTCTTGGCTTCGTTTCTGTAACTATTGCTTTCCCATTTTCATTGCAGCTATTTAACTCTTTACTTCTTTTTTTGTGCTGTTCGTCCTGACCATATCGACTGCATAGCTACTTTCAAATCACTATATAGTTTAATCGATCATACGGACATATTTGTATTAAACAGAAGCGTTCTTCGAGTCGCGTAAAGCTAAAAAAGTCAGGGATCGAATAAAATTCATAATTGAATTCAGAATACTTAAGACTTAATGGAGAGCTGCCATATAGTGTACCGTTAGAGAATTAAGAGCACACTGAAAATTAACCTAGTTGTATGGTTACGCAAAGGTACAAATAGCTGCACGACTCTTAATCAACTGCAACAACATCAAGTAGCCTGCATTTCTACACGTCGTTAGCACAGCGTAAAAAGACGTTACGAAAAACAATCGACATCTTCATAGAAAGATAGCCTTCCCGCTGTCTCTTGGTCCTGAACATCTGACGTCAGTTACTGTCAGCCTCTCTCATTGAAACATTGGCTGCGGTGGAGACTTTTATTGCAAATGTATTCCTGCTTCAGCAGAAAGACAAATGTGATGAAGATCCGAAACCGAAATGCAGAAATGTTTCCAGTTACACCACGAACATTTACCGACGTGTGGCCATATATCGTAAATGCAACACATCGCTGCTTAAGTCATGTCTCATATTTGTCACGTCTGTAGCGAACTGTTCATTCAAGCTCGAAAGCCAAGAAACAAGCTAGCAGCAATGCGCTACGAGAAACGAGAAATAGTATATATCTCAAGAGCTTGCTGTGCCACTCAAAATACACGGTAGTTCAAAAGAAGTAACAGATTTCAATTGTTTATAGCAGACAAACTACGAAAGATAGAATTAAGCTGCACATGTCGCTGGAAAGAGGAAAGTTCAGAGTTTTATGATCGCACGGTCGCTACGTAATACACGCAACACGAGGAGCACCATTCGTTGCTCGAGAAACATCTAAACGTTAGACCATTTCATTCCACACAAAAAACAACAGGTCCCTGTTTATTGAATCGGCAGCCTCAACAGTTAGATTTCTCACAACCAGCCCTTCAAGTGTAGCTGCCACTGGTAAGACAAGGATTGTTCTTTCATATATCTCCACAGAAAAAATTTTCGCAAGGTGGTCTGGAGACCTAGGAAGCTGAATGCAATGAAAAAATCTTGTTTTCTACATCTTCGAATCCCAATGTTGTGGAATGGTGTTTGTTGTTAACATAACGCCGCACCTCAAAGCAAGAGTGAGGCGGAGCGCCGTCAGGCATAAAAACGAGATCATTCAGATCTTCATGAAGTTGAGAAAATAACGAGTCTTGCAACATGTTCAGATATGACATTCCTGTCAGAGTTCCCTGAGCAAAAACGAAAGATCCATATACATTCTGAAGGGAAACGGCACAAAACACATTCGCTTTCGATGAATCTCTTTCATGTTCGATGACCGCGTCAAGGTTTTGTGCCCCCCAAATTCTTATGCAACGGCGTTTTCTTTACCCGACATGTGAAACTTCGATCCTCCCGAAAAGATGAGTCTTTTGGAGGAAAGTGTCTTCTGACATATCCTGCAGGACTGGGATGCAAATTTCGTACCTTGTGTTATGGTGGCGGGGACGTAAGCGCTGCAGGAGCGGCAACTTATAAGGCGTCGTACGAAGGCATCGTTACAGAACGCGCCATCCAATTGTTTGAAGAAATTGAAGTTCCTGGTCATCCCGTCTTGGGGACTTCCGAGGGTTCCGCTTTAACTCATCAGGAAACGCTCGAAATCTTCATTACACGCTCATGGCCTGCCAGCACTGTTCTCTTTGCATGTGCAACCAACTTACAAGCATTCTGTATTTCAGTGTTAGATTTTCTTTCGCATTCTCGCTGAATCTACGATGGAATGCAAGCTGTTGCAGGCCGCGTTGGCCAAGCTGTTCTAGGCCCTTCAGTCCAGAACCGCCCGACTGCTACGGTCGCAAGTTCGAATCCTGCCTCGGGCATGGATGTGTGTGATGTCCTTAGGTTAGTTAGGTTTAAGTAGTTCTAAGTTCTAGGGGACTGATGACCTCAGATGTTAAGTCCCATATTGCTCAGAGCCATTTGTACCATTTTGAACGCACGTTGCGCTTGAACAACCGATGACAAAATGGTAGATACCGAAATAGACGACAGAGGGATAGAGAAACAATTAAATCGCTCAAAAGAGGATAGGCCGCTGGACGTTATGGGATACCAGTTGGATTTTACACAGAGTACGCGAAGGAACTTGCCCCCTTCTTGCAGCGGTATACCGTAGGTCTCTAGAAGAGCGTAGCGTTCCAAAGGCGTGGAAAAGGGCACAGGTCATCCCCGTTTTCAAGAAGGGACGTCCAGCAGATGTGCAGAACTATAAACCTATATCTCAAACGTCGATCAGTTGTAGAATTTTGGAACACGTATTATGTTCGCGTATAGTGACTTTTATGGAGACTAGAAATCTACACTGTAGGAATCAGCATAGGTTTCGAAATAGACAATCGTGTGAAACCCAGCTCGCACTATTCGTCCACGAGACTCAGAGGGTCGTAGACACGGGTAGGTGCCGTGTTTCTTAACTTTCGCAAGGCGTTCGATAGAGTTCCCCACAGTCGTTTAATCAACAAAGTGAGAGCGTATAGACTGTCGGGCCAATGGTGTGATTGGATTGAAGAATTCCTAGATAACAGAACGCAGCATGTCATTCTCAATGGGGAGAAGTCTTCCGGAGTAAGAGTGATTTCGGGTGTGCCGCAAGGGAGTGTCGTGGGACCGTTGCTGTTCGCAATATACATAAATGACCTTGTGGATGACATCGGAAGTTCACTGACGCTTTTTGCGGATGATGCTGTGGTATATCGAGAGGCCGTAACAATGAAAAACTGTACTGAAATGCAGGAGGATCTGCAGCGAATTGACGCATGGTGCAAGGAATGGCAATTGAATCTCAATGTAGACAAGTGTAATGTGCTGCGAATACATAGAAAGAAAGATCCGATATCATTAAGCTACAATATAGCAGGTCAGCAACTGGTAGCAGTTAATTCCATAAATTATCTGGGAGTACGCATTAGGAGTGATTTAAAATGGAATGATCATATGAAGTTGATCGTTGGTAGAGCAGATGCCACACAGATTTATTGGAAGAATCCTAAGGAAATGCAGTCCGAAAACAAAGGAAGTAGGTTACAGTACGCTTGTTCGCCCACTGCTTGAATACTGCTCAACTGTGTGGGATTCGTACCAGATAGGGTTGATAGAAGAGATAGAGAAGATCCAACGGAGAGCAGCGCGCTTCGTTACAGGATCATTTAGTAATCGCGAAAGCGTTACGGAGATGATAGATAACCTCCAGTGGAAGACTCTGCAGGAGAGACGCTCAGTAGCTCGGTACTGGCTTTTGTTGAAGTTGCGAGAACACACCTTCACCGAGGAGTCAACCAGTATATTGCTCCCTCCTATGTATATGTCGCGAAGAGACCATGAGGATAAAATCAGAGAGATTGGAGCCCACACAGAAGCATACCGACAACCCTTCTTTCCATGAACAATGCGAGACTGGAATAGAAGGGAGAACCGATAGAGGTACTCAGGGTACCCTCCGCCACACACCGTCAGGTGGCTTGCGGAGTATGGACGTAGATGTAGATGTAGATTGACTTAACATAAATTACAAAAACGATTTCGCTTGTGGCTTTTGCTACAAACACCAGCGTAGCTATGTCAAAACTTTGAAATCTCCTCTATCCAGTGACATGCGCCGTGTGTTTCTATCTTTCGTATTTTGTCTTTAAAAAACAACGGAGTCTGTTCTTTCCTTTTCATTCACCCGATACAGAGGCTTCATTCCTTTCTTGCTCGAATGGAACAGATCACTTGTTGTGGCGTTGGTGCGGGGGGGGGGGGGGGGGGGGTTGGAGAATCCTTTTAGACACACCGAAATGCGGAGCGCACAGTGGTAATGCAGCTGTGGTATATGTAGAAACTCTAATGTGAAATGATTACAGGCCAGCTCCGGGAATTCGCGGGCCCCGTGGGGGAGTACAGCATCTAACTGTTGCGCCAGGGGAAGGTCCGATGAAGCGACCCCACAGGAGCAGCAGCGGAATCGTCACATCCATAATGCACGGGATGGCAAGAGGCGACTCCTGGCCGTGGGCCACAGTGGGACGAACCGCAGAGGTAGCAGGTAGCTCGTAGCAGGTAGCCAGTACCGCCGACCACTACAGCCGCGTGTCCAGAGGCGGTGTTGCGCGCTGCTGCTACAAGGCGTTGCAGACACGAATGCTTCCGATATCCGAGCTTATCTGCGTCTCAGGTTACTTCCTGACAGATCACCCAGTGTACCGAGTGCTCACAGGACTGACCACATATTCATATATACAAGGACTGAAAATTACGTACAGGGAACTGTTTACAAAAGAAACTGCGACGCCCTGCTAAACCCGCTGAACAGGACAAAAATGTTCAAATGTGTCTGAATTTTTATGGGACTTAACTACTTAGGTCATCAGTCCCTAAGCTTACGCACTACTTAACCTAAATTATCCTAATGACAAACACACACACACCCATGCCCGAGGGAGGACTCGAACCTCCGCCGGGAACAGCCGCACAGTCCGTGACTGCAGCGCCTTAGACCGCTTGGCTAATCTAGCGCGGCAGGACAGGACAGGTAGTGGAATTGTGGAAAGGGGCCAAAATGAGCAGATGTCAGTTCCATTCAAAAACATATAACTTTATTTATTTGACCAAACATTACAGTACAAATTGTTGAACTTAGTTATCGGCTGAATACACCACACTATCTTATGCCTTAAGGGCACAACCAATTTAATTTTTTTAAAAAGGCTAATAGCCTCTAACTCAAAATTCACATGGCAAAAGGAATATTTAGAAGGCAGAAGGCCTCATGTTAAGTAAGTTCTATTATTGGCTGAATGCCGATGATTTAAGACTCAAGGTAAAATTAAATAAAAAATCACAAGGCAGAAGGCCTTATCTCCTACTAGGCTGAAGGCCCAAAAACAGTCTGATGCTCGAAAGACCAAGATCGTTAATTTATAAACGGTGAAACGTCCCCTTAGAAATATTATACAAGACTGTGCTTAAGCTGACACAATAATTTTAGCGCAACGCAATCTGACTTTCAATAATCCCTACAAAAGAATGGCCCCATACCTTTCACAAATCACTTACCTCACAAAAATCTTCGTTACTCGAACTACTGCTATACAACAAGCGCCACCACTGCCAGCTAAATAAAACATTCAAACTACTGAAGGCACTAACTACTGATAGGCACAGTTAGCAAATGAAAGATTTTAATAGAGAACAAACAATGTATTTACCTCAATAGTGTTCAAAAGTCATAATGTATATAGCAGTTCATGACATCCAGTCTTACAAATTTCAAAACTCCGCCATCTCTCTCCCCACATTCACCACTGCTGGCGGCTCACCTCCAACTGTGCAACGCTTCGCGCTGTTAACATCCAGCTGCCCAACACTACAATGGCAGACAACAATGCAAACTAGCCACAGACTGCACACAGCACATCCAGTTATTTTCATACAGAGCGCTACGTGGCGTTACCAATTAAAAAAAAACCTAAAGAGCCTACTTACAACGGCTGAAGGCTCAAAATGGTTCAAATGGCTCTGAGCACTATGGGACTTAACATCTGAGGTCATCAGTCCCCTGGAACGTACAACTACTTAAACCTGACCAACCTAAAGACATCACACACATCCATGCCCGAGACAGGATTCGAACCTGCGACTGTAGCGGTCGCGCGGTTTCAGACTGAACCGCCTAGAACCGCCGGCACGGCTGAAGGCCCCATGACTTAAAACTCAAGGTAAAATAAATTTAAACCACAAAACCTTAACTTAAATAAGGACAGGCCCCAAACAATCCAACACTTGACAAGCAATGAATTTTAATTTTAAAATGGCTGAAGTCCCATGATTTAAAAAACAAGTAAAATAATGCTTTATCTTTACACAGTATTTTAATCAGGCTGAAGGCCCAAACACTCTAACACTTAAAAAGCAGGGAATTTTAATTTTAAAAGCGGCTGAAGACCCTTGACTTTAAACACCAATAAGAACAATTAAACTTTGATTCAAAACCATCTGCTAAGAGAAATACAGATACGCATAACAGAAAATAAGAAAAGGCAGTGCATCCTAACGAAGCTCAAAAGTTTCGGGAGTCCACCAGCACTTGAAATACTAACGTTCACTTAGGTGGGACAGGCAGTCGGCCCAGCGTTTCTCGATCCGACTCCAACCCAACCGACAGACAGTCAACGGACCCACTGACAAGGTAACTTGCGCTCTCCACGACCAGCAGACAACTGGGAGTTTGATGGAAAAAAGGCATGGACGCCCACAACCAAGCACACATTAAGCTGTCAAATTACACACCGTGCTGGACAGCGACAACTCGGTGAGGAAAGGACACTGCCTGAATTTACGTCAACGGCCAGGAAAGGTAACCAGAACGTTAACGGCCACAAGGCAGGAAATTCCACTGGTGCACTTCAATTGCAAATAATCAAATACAGTTAGACTCCACCGGACGGTGGCTAAACCTTCGCCAACTCGAGCACACATTGTTGCTCGTGGGAATTTCCCAACAGCCAAAAACGAGAACCAGACAGCACAATGTGAATAGTCTTGACTTGCTAATAAGTTAAATCCAAAGTCAACTTACTTTCGTGTCCACAGTCGGTGAGCCATCGACCTCATAGCAATGGGAACAGCCCCACACACTCCGATACTGCGTACAGACCACCAGCGGACCTCGCCACACTATGCTCCACAGAGATTTCCTCGCTGCTCCACGCAAACCTACCGACTGCTGGCACACAGCACAGCCAGAAACTATAAGCACCAGACCAAAGACACTACAAGGTGCGAATATCGATACACACCGCTGCTTCTTCTCACGGAAAGAGCGAACAACAGCATAACCGCAATAACCGTGGGAAACCAAACACAGAATAGGAACCAAGGTATGAACCAACGCATAACATGAGCCCAACATGGCTACGAAACTGACCAACATTAACACATACAGACACAATACATTTGACGTCTATCAACTCACATGTCTAGGCTGCAACTCAGCGTATTTCGGACAGACACTTGAAAAAAGGAAACAGCTCCAAACATTCCCAAGCTTCATCTACATCTACATACATACTTCGCGAGCTACCGCTAGGTCTATATGGCTCTCTATGAGCTCTAATTTCTCGTATCTTTGTGTTGCTTATTCGAAATGTGGCAGTAGAATATTTCCGCAGTCAGCTTCAAATGTCCGGTCTCTAAATTTTCTCCATAGCGTTCCTCGAAAAGAACGTCGTCTTTCTTCCAGTGATCCCAGAGGGAACTGCGTAGTGCTTGCATGTTTCTCGAATCTACCTGTAACAAACCCAGCGAATAGTCTCTGAACTACTTCAATGTCTTCTCTTAATTCGACAAAAGGTCGCACTAGCGCCCTATATGCGATCTCCTTTACAGATGAACCACACTTTCCTGAAATTCTCCTTGAAAGCCTCAGTCGACCATTCGCCTTTTTGTGCCACAATCCTCATGTACTCGGTCCATTTGAATTTCATATCGCTGTGCAACGTTGAGCCTACATATTTAAATGACGTGACTGTTTTAAGTGTGACACTACTAATGCTGTATCCAAACATTACGGGTTTCTTTCTCCTAATCAACCTAAATTTTTCTAAATTTAGAGCTAGCTGCGATTCATCACACAAACTAAAAATTTTGTGTAAATCGTTTTGTATCCTCATGTAGTCACTCAATTGCGACACCATCCTCTACACCACAGCATCATCAGCCAACAGCAGTTTGTTGCCCCCCAAGACGTCCTTATGCTCTTGCCTCGCTTAACTGTCTGCCGTTAGGCACCGTGTCAAATGACTTTCGGAAACGTAGAGTACAGACTGTGCCTGTAGGCAATCGTCCAGATTTCGCAGTATATCATGTGAGCAAAGGGCAAGCTGAGTTTTGAAAGAGCGATACTTTCTGAAACCATTCTGAATCGTGGACATACGCTTTTCGGTCACTAGGCAATTTATTGTGTTCGTATTCAGAACGTATTCTAGAATTCTGCAGCAAACCGATGTTAGTCTGTAATTTTACGGTTCCGTGCTTTTACTCTTCTTATGTACAGCGGTCAGTGGCACTTTTATCGAGTAGCTTGGGACTTTGCCTTGGGACTTTGCCCTGTCCAACAACTACCTGTTACAGTTCAACACTTAGAGAACGCACCTCAGCCACTGAACGTGACTTGCTTGGTGGAGATGTATCTGGAGGAAATATCTGGTTCTGTGGCTACAGCATGTGTCAAAAAATCAACGAACATTCTTCTGGGGAATTTCTGGCATGAAGAAGGTGTCCGGCATTATTCTGGAGTGACGAACAGTAGCGTCGATGAAATATGCGTCATAGATCTTTCATGCGGTAGACACATGTTTTGCACTCTACAAACTGCACTGAGAAAAACAAAAGAAAAAACAGAAAATTTTCCACTTTACAAAACTTTAATTGTGTGCTGCAATGCCAGAATATACTTCAAAACTTCTTCTCAGAAATTTCTTGTTGGGTGTAGCGATACTACAAGTTATAACAAAAGAAATGAAGGAAAGGAAATACAGCACTCTACAATGCAGCAATGTTCTCTCCTCTAAAAGAAGCATCACAAGATCCAGACATACCAGTATGAGTGCTGCAAAATTGCTGAATTGGTCGCTAGATAAAATTCTACTAGTCACAAAACGAATGACATTATTTGACGCTTTTCAGGAGATACCCACCATCGGATAGTCCGGAAAACAAAATACAAATGACAGAAAATATACACAGGTATACAGAGCAACACGGCAAAAGTACAAGCGTTACAAAGTTTCCTCATAGTGACAGCGTAGCTGCGAGGCGGCTTCAAAATGACATACAGGCCATGATCATCTAGGTATTCAAATGCATAAAGACACGTAACTGATACTGCTGCCATGGAAAAATAATTTCAAAACTACATCATGCTTTCTATGTAGACAATTGACGCAAGCAAAGCAGTTGAAGCATACATAGGTAGTGCTGTATAGCCGCGAAAACAGAATGATATTTTTTTTATTTATTTACATAAAAATTTTTGAACATAAAACATAACTTTCAAAAAGGTATACAAGGCAACAAATTAAACATCCCGCCGCAAAACAATTTTTGCATTGGTGTAAAATGCCATCAACAGAATAGGCGTTTAAAATAATACGCGTAAGGTATATATACAAATTATGCAAAATTAAAATTCTGCACAAATGTCGAAGTGACAAAGAGTGTTACCCATACCTTGTAGTGATATACAACAAAAATGTATGAAATTACAGTGCTAAAAAAGAAGGAATAAGCATTCGTACCATACTAAAATAAGAATGAGCTGAAATTCGTAAAATAATGTAACAAAGCCCCAGGAATACAAAGCAGTATGAAGGGCATAGTAGCGCTTTGGAAATGCTCAAAAATTAACAGAACACAATATTATAATAAATAAGAAAAAAGTTTTGCATATAAAGGATGTCAGGAACTCAGACCCTCCATAAAACACGTCAGATGCAGTATGTACAGAATGTACTGCAGAATAATGAAACATAAATATGTGACATACATAGAGAGTAATAACTCCCACTCTCACAGGGTAGGGTGAGGGAGATCGTACGAGTAAGAACGTTGAAATAAGTAATAAGTACACACACACACACACACACATACACACACACACACACACACACACATACACACGGTCCTATACAGAGAGGGACAGAGACCTCTCAGAGCCTACTGTCATTGCAAATTTTGAAATTCCTTCCCAGGGCAAAAAATGGCTGAACCGGTGAATATCTAATGACCGGGGAGACAGTACGTCTTAGGGAATATAGTTCACATACACACAGGTGGAAGCAACAAAAAGTAAGTACGATGGTTGCCCTGAAAATAATGCACCGCTTTTTTTCTGAGCCGAAAACAATGCTACGAATTCGAAACGATACGTATGTATTATCTGAAGTCTTCTGAGTGAGCGCGCCAAGTTTCCATCACTACCCACAGATAGCGTAGCTGCGGGACGATTTCAAAATGCCGTCTGTGAGTGATGTACCTTACAACCAACGGGCCACCATTGAACATCTTACTGAATAGAAAGAAACTGGGGAATATTCACAAAAGCTTGTGCAAACGTCTATGGAACATCTCCTGTCGACAGAAGTACAGTTAGTTGCTGGGCACAAAGGGTGAGGTCATTAGAAGGCGGTTCAGCGGACCTCCACGATACTCAGTGGTCAGGGAGACCATCCACGTAGTGTTGGGGAGCTCGTGAATGAGTCGTTCAAATGAACGCTTCACTCCAGTGAAGTGTGAACTAACCACTCAATTTCAATGAACTGGTACTTCAAACTCTTCACAGATAGCACACACCACACGTTTTTCTAGTTCACTCACTCTCTTCCCCTCTCCCTCTCCCACTACCACTACATCGGCGCTACGTCACTCACCCTCCCTTGACTTCAGTCCTCCCTCTACTGCCTGGAACGATATGTTTAGGGTGGGTAGGGGTGATGAGGGGGCGAGGGGAAAGCAGCGTTAGTTGCTTCCTGCTGTGCTGACATCATTACCCGTGACTATTTTTTGCAGTTAAACTTCGCGTCTACGGGTAGCCTACCGTTGGCAGCGCTTGGAGACAAATGAATATTAAAGATACAAACGAAGAGGCTGGTTGTGTGAGCACGCACAGGCAACATGAAAATAAAAGGTCTGTTAATAACACTGAAAGAGGGATTTTACCTGAAATCGTACCAGTGACTACCTGTTACAGTTTACGTTTTGAATCTGGATGGTTATTATTCTCAACAAAAATAAAATCTACAGGAAAACTTCTGAATAATTACTTAAAGTAGGTATATAGACTTTATGACAGTGGTAAACGTACTATTTTGGATTAAATTTTAAAAGGAACATAAAATTGGACTGCATTTCGTTGGTAGCCCTAGTTTTCAGTCCATGAATATAATAAATAATGTTTCATTTGGCAGATAAAGATTTTTTTGGGCGCTTAATGACAAAATGTCGAGCAAGATTGAATGTAATACCTTCTTTATATGTGACAGGCTTCTCTGTTTATCTTTCCCTTGTCCCGTTCGACCATGCACTATTTAACTCAGACGCTGTAAGAGCGTAAAACGTTGCGTGCACGTTACTGCATAGTGCGGCCATCTGTTGGTAAAATTATGAAGTATTACGAAGCTTTATTGTTCGAGCGAGGCGAAGCGAGCGTAGCCGCGGCTGAGCGGCGAACTGGGCAACTTCGCCAGGCTTCCGTGCTTCATGAATGAACTACTTCATTTGAACGCTTCACGGCAAAGAGTGAAATGAACGAAGTAGTTCACTGGAATGAATGAGTTCGACCCATCTCTACATCCACGGCTGTCACACCTGACTTGCGCCGCGAGCTGCTGACGTCATTCCCGAGGACTTGCGCATTACGATTCGGCAGTTGGCGCTGCATCTGTGAATGATGAGGAGGTGATTCACACAGTGAAGCCCTGGCTCCGCCTTCAGAAAAAGGATTC
This sequence comes from Schistocerca gregaria, assembly GCF_023897955.1. Lineage (NCBI taxonomy): Eukaryota > Metazoa > Arthropoda > Insecta > Orthoptera > Acrididae > Schistocerca > Schistocerca gregaria. The sequence continues at coordinate 923,625,780 of NC_064922.1, read as the reverse complement.
GTACCGATAGGCCATACACGCCCTTATTTCGCGCTGGAGGAAGCCCTACCGCGGGATGCAGATTACGTGCAAAAATAGGGTACGCAGATAAAACACCATTCTTTCTTGTGTGCTATTCTCGTACTGTTCAATAACAAAAAAATGCGGTGCATTACTTTCTGGGCAACCCTCGTACATACACATAAGATTCACAGCCTCCTCCATCAACCCACTCACCAATTTACGCATAAGAAATCCTCACAATACTTTCGAAAGCTATTACATTAACCTAGCGAACAATATGTTAAAAATAAATAACAAATCTGTATTGACAGCTGAATTTAGCTTAATGATGTAGTATAACGACAGCAGAGAGAAAAATAAAATTCTTTTATTTTAGACCTTTCATTTCGGTAAATGTATGTACTATCTAATGAGAAACCCTGATTAATTTCAGGTGACAAACTGGAGCAACATATCAGCCACACTGCAAATCACAGATAGCTACATGCGTATCAGTATGTAATACTGTAATACAATTTTTTGTTAATCATGTTGCGAGTATAAATACCATACTCACAAGGCTAAATGTATTGTCACGCAAAATTATTACCTTTTCTTGAGGGAATGTAAATGTACCTGCCGAAGACAGGGAAACATCTGGTAGCAGATATACACTGAAAGTGAGCTTCCACGACAAGATAAACAACCTGGAGGCTCTGCTCCGTCATTCTGCAACGGAGTTTGAGGCACCTGTCACACCCGCTGCAGCTATTTGTTTCCTTTTGGTCACTTAAAATGATCCTCCAGGCCAAATTGTTCAAATGGCTCTGAGCACTATGGGACTTAACATCTGAGATCATCAGTCCCCTAGAAGTTAGAACTACTTAAACCTAACTGATCTAAGGATATCACACACATCCATGCGCGAGGCAGGGTTCGAACCTGCGACCGTCGTCGTCGCGAGGTTCCAGACTGAAGCACCTACAGCCGCTAGGCTACAACGGCCGGCTCTTCCAGACTCGTGAATTATATCTTAGTGAGAAAGAACTGTAAAAGTTCTTCATTTCCTGTCTACCTGTAGAACTCCACACCGCTAAAAGTACCCAAGCATAGGTCACTTTAGGCGTTGATCTATGCACTTATTAAGAAACCCATTTAGAGACAGCTGCGTAGTGTGAGTCAGTCTAGAATATTTTCAGTGGTGTTAAATAGCCGCAAGATATATATTACGTCAGGTTTACACGGCTAAAGAAATAATGAGGCATCTGACTGACGCGTATTACAAATGACGTCAGAAGAAATATGCAACAAAAACCATCGGCTTTCGTCACTGACATAATGATAGTCCCTGCTGTAACGTTACGTCCTGATGCCCCGTTCTTTCTAGTCTATTAGTTATCAAGTTTACGTTGATTTCGAGAAAAATCATATTTTTAATCTATGCTGTGTATGAGAAACAAAAATGCTGTCTCTTCTGTTTGGTAGGGAATTATGATATTTAGTTCATTTATCTGTCTTCGTAGCCTCACCATAAATATTATTTGTTTTTAAATTCGTACTGGATTTGGAGATCCCAACTATTGCGTAGTTCAATTCGTTTTCTTTCCAAGAAATTTCTCTTGTTTATGGTCATTGATTGTAATGTTCTCCGCTATGATTTTTATTCGTAGGTGACTAAAAGTAATGTAATTGTAACCGCATTTTCCCTGATGTAGTAAGTTCACTTAATCACAACTGTCTGCAGCGTCTGTTTTACAGTGGAGTCAATGATATGGCTTTATATTCGCCATGTCTTTTAGGTCGTTTATTGCAAGTTTATCACATCACTGGCCGAAGGGTTAGGTTCTATCCTCTACCTCCTATACGTACTTCTGATGATTGTTCGGTCTCAAAAGCCGCGTTTGTAGTTACAGTGCAAATAATTTAGTACACCTACCTCTACCGATTTCTTGAAGTGCATCACCTTCACTCGCTGCTGACAGGTACTAGTTTATTCAATGAAAAGCAGTGTTGAAGAAACCCCTATTAAATACCTGGCAAACAAAGGCCACATATTTCAAACTTAAAGGCAGTATCTATGAATTCGTAACAAATTATCGGGTGTTCGGTATTCAAACAGTGCACATAAAAAATTAATTGAACAGTATTGCCACTGAAACAGTTTTTATGTGACTATAAATTCCCCATTTACTTTACAAACTACACTAAAGGGCTAAAGAAACTAGTACACCTGCCTAATATCGCGTAGGGACCCCGAAAGCACGATGAATTACCACATGACGTGGCATGGACTCGACTAATGTATGAAGTAGTGCTGGAGGGAATTGACACCATGAATTCTGCAGGGTTGCCCATAAATTCGTAAGAGTACGAGGGGGGTGGACATCTCTTCTAAACAGCACGTTGCAAAGAATTCCAGATATACCCAATAATGTTCAGGTCTGGGGAGTTTTGTGGTTCATGGAGCTACTCTGTAGTAATTCTGGACGTGTGGGTGTCGCACTGTCCTGCTGGAATCGCCCATGTCCGTCAGAATACACAATGGACATGAATGGATGCAGGGGATCAGACAAGATGCTTCTGTACGTGTCACCTATATGAATCGGTTCTAGGCGTATCAGCGGTCCTATATCAGTCAAACTGCACACGCTCCACACCATTACAAGGCCTCCACCAGCTTGAATAGTCCCCTGCTGATATGCAGGGTCCATGGATCCATGAGGTTGTCTCCATAAACGTACACGTCCATCCGCTCGATACAATTTCCACGCGAGGCGTAAAGATTTGTGTCGTGCAGTCATCAAGGGTAACCGAGTGAGCCTTCGGCTCCGACAGCCCATATCGATGGTGTTTAGTTGAATGGATCGAACGCTAACACTTATTGATGGCCCGGCACTGAAATCTGCAGCAATCTGCTGAAGGGTTGCACTTCTGTCACGTTGAACGATTCTCTTCAGTCTTCGTTCGTCCCGTTGCTGCAGGATCTTTTTCTGCCCGCAGCGATGTCGGAGATTTGATGTTTTACCGAATTTCTGATATTCACGGTATTCTCGTGAAATGATCGTACCGTAAAATCTCCACTTCATCGCTACCTCGGAGATGCTGTGCCCCATCGCTCTTGCGCCAACTATAGCACCACGTTCAAACTCACTTAAGTCTCGATAACGTTTCATTGTAACAGCAGTAACCGATCTAACAATGGAGCCAGACACCTGTTTTATACAGGCGTTGCCGACCGCAGAGCCGTATTCTGCCTGTTTACATATCTCTGTACTTGAATACGCATGCCTATACCAGCTTATTTGGCGCTTCAGTTTGTTATAATTGCCCGTTCACTATCCTTTCAATACACGTCTTCAAACGGAAAGCAGCCAGCATTTACAAGTCCAGCGTAAATAAATTTCACGATATACACTGCCACTGACCCACAGTTATCAGCGACTTTTACATCAGGTCGTATAGTGGTCTTAAGTAAAAGACGTTTTCGCTATAAATTTCCTGAAAGCTTCCGAAACACGCCACGCGCCTTTGTTGTATGACCAGACATTTCACACGCAAATAACTCCAAATATAATTCACATAACAGTCTCTCACTTTCAGTAAATTGTTTAAAAGTGAAATCACTTCTAATTTACAATAAAAGAACCGGAGGAACAAATGATTTTCTTTTTGAGATACAGAGCTGCAGCACGAAACACTATACTAAGCCCATAAAACGCTCAGTTTCCACTGGGTGAGGAACTGGGTAACCAATCAGAAAACCTCTTGCCCGCAAGCACTCGCGGAAATCCATAACTCATCCTGTAGGCTCAAAATGGTTCAAATGGCTCTGAGCACTATGGGACTTAACATCTGTGGTCATCAGTCCACTAGAACTTAGAACTACTTAAACCTAACAAACCTAAGGACATCACATGCATCCATGCCCGAGGCAGGATTCTAACCTACGACCGTAGCGTTCACGCTGTTCCAGACTGTTGCGCCTAGAACCGCTAGGCCACAGAGGACCGGCTTTTAATAGTGGAATTCTGTCAGTTTCATACTGCTCGTTTTACGTGAGAATATCAAATTTCAAGTTATCAAGATAGATAACGGAAGTCATTTATCTTCCATGCAACACATTTAATGAAATTCTTCGGTAGCTCAGATGGTAGAGCACTTGCCCGCGAAAGGCAAAGGTCCCGAGTTCGAATCTCGGTCGGGCACACAGTTTTAATCTGCCAGGAAAATTTCATATCAGCGCACACTCCGCTGCAGAGTGAAAATGTCATTCTGGAAACACATTTAATGTTTAGTGTTATCGACATAGAAGTCTTAATACTAGAATGGAATAAATTACGTTTTAATTTACCTAGTGCCTGTGGCCTATGGCCGTTCGCTGACTGTAGCGTTCGCATGTCTGGTGTTGGTAGACTATAGAGTAAATTGTGATTTAGACCAGGACTTGCACGCACGCTCGAGACCAACTGGGCGGAACAGGACGGCAGACTATTCCAGTCTGCGATCAAACCGTACAATAGGTTTGAATGGTTGAAACAATCGAGACCTTCACGTGAATAGCTCGGAGACTGTTTACGTAAATTACGTCAGAGCTATTTGGCTATGTTACTCCTACTAAGTTTTCAGAATTTAGGAAAGGCAGCCATGATTGAAAAGACACAACTGTTAACTTTATATATGTATAAAAAGATGTCATTCGTTTTGGAATCATGCTGATGTGAAGATTATGCTACCACTTTCGCATTGTAGGGGAAATTTTACCACTGTTCAGCAGGAATGATAAGTTATACTTGCGACTGCTTATAGACTAAACGAAAAGGAACAAATTACTGCTGTTGTTTGTATGCCCCACGTAACGTTTCAGTTAGTTTTATCTGTTTCACGTGTACATCGTTATTGCTTTATTGTAGCACATATGACGCTGATTTGGCAGATTTTTCCTAAACATTTGCATGTTTCTTTGTGGGTTGTAGTCACGGAGGTAACAATGAATGATTACTGTTCTTTAAAAACATGGTTGCATAACAATTAGGGAAAAACATTTGTTCTTGTTAATATTGTAAATCACTTTACTCCTTATCCTACAACTCAAGTCGTAAATGGACTGCTATTTATATACTGTAATTAAACAATGAGCAGTATTATTGCACAATATCTTTCTGTTTAATGGGAACTGTAATAATTTCAACAACTTCATAATCAGCTGTGTTACCTCCACGGGCTCGCTCACATATGTACATCAGGAAACACATTGAAACTCCATAGGCTGAGAGGATACGTGATGTTATTTCAATGATTACAAAATTGAATAAAATTTACAAAGAATTAGACAGTATAATCCTCCGAGGGCATACCACCCTATTGTAAGCTCCTTCACTGCCAGGCGGTAGGTTTCGCGTGACTCTATGAAATCGAGAGCTATGCCGGCGCTAGCGTAGTTACTGACAGGGTCGCCCAAGCCGGAGTGGTCCCGATTGAGGAACCAGACGAAGTGTGTCCCTCGACACAGGGCAGGGGTGGGGTTCTGTAAGTGTAGGGAAGCCAGCCTCCCCAGAAGAGTAAACCCTAAACAAATCCAGATCCTCCAAGACGATGGTTGGGCGTGGGGCCGATAACACCGCAATGTAAAAATGACATGTTACGGAACCTCAACGAGAGCCTCGGGTGATGGATGAGACCGAAAAGTTCGACTTCGGCAAAGAAAAAGGACAAAAGATTTGGCAGTAGTATCATGGAAGCTGAGAGTATACAATTCGCTTGTGCAACCTGTTGCGACATATGGATCAGAAACGCGAACAATAACAGAAGCAGAGAGTAACAGCCTAGGAGCATTTGAAAGGAAAATCTTACGAAAGATCTATAGGCCTGTGAGAGAGGCAGAAGGTTGGAGAGTGAGATACAACCATGAAATACAAGAGCTTATACAAGGGAAAGATATAGTGACATTTATCAGATCTCAAAGAATACGTTGGTTAGGACATATGGAGAGACAAAGAGACAAAATGCCCAAAGAAATAATGAATTCCAGACTGAATTTCACCAGGCCAAGAGCTAGATGGATGGACACTGTGCTGGCTGAGCTTGCCAAGATGGGGGTCAGTGAATGGAAGAAAAAAGCTGAGAAAAGAAAGATATGGAGGAAGATTATTGAGGAGGCCAAGGTCCAACAACGGCTGTAGTGCCGAAGATGAAGAAGTAGGCAGAATAAAGCCTCTGTCAGTGTGACGTAGCACGCCCACGTCTCCACTGCCCTGGATTCATGCACTAATTTGGATGGCAAGAGTCCCAAAAAGCCGTTACATCCTGACCGTGGGCAAACTGGCCCACTGTCGCTGTACCTGGTTTTCATATCGTGAATGCTAGTCCAGGGATGGACTTAGGTTTTAGCAGATTGTTCTGCCACGGACAGTTCGGGGAGATGTTACAGCCAGCGTGGGTATCTCAACATCACGGAGACAGTTCTTAGACATGTATGAGTATTGTTGTGTTGAAAATGGCACCACTCTACTGTCGGAAGAGAGGCAGTACATGAGATTGTAGGATGACCATGATGTGCTGTCGTGCCATCACACTTCCCTCGATGACTCCTCATGCCACTGCACACGCTGACAAGAGGAGTAACATGGCTGTGCGTCTCCAAAACTCTGAAACAATGGGACCTCTACCCAGGCCGCGGCCATAATCGCCGACGATGGTCATTTGTGGTAATGTAGGGCCGTAAGACAACGCTGAACTCAGTGCAACACCATTGGTTACGGGTCCATGCCTAACTGTCACAGCTCCACAGCCGTTTACACTGTGGTGTTTACGGCAGCCTGAGTGTGGGACAATAACTCCATTGTCTAGCTGCATCTAATCTACAATCAGTGGTGTGAAATACACAGACCATTACAGGGAGCTTGGGCTTCGATGGCAGGCACCGACAGGTGAACGAAAAGGTAATCCTCACCTTTGATTGTCAGACGTCGTCGGCCGGACTTTTGACGATGGGTGTCTTTGCCCTCATCTTTCCATGCAGTCCAGCATTATGCCACTATCTGAATACCCCATAAATCTGGATGTAGCAAGATTAGGCGACCTGGCCAGATGAAGACCCAACATGACCTCATTTCAAATTCTGTCGGGTGCTGGTAACGTGGTCTCAAACGAGTACGCTGCATCTGCGAGTCCTTCACAGTGATCACTCAACATATGGCGCTGCTCACGGTCGTTAAATTCCCCACCATGTCTGGTAATAACACTAAACACGAAGATCGCTAATACGCTCTGGTAGCCATTTATTCTGTAACAGAGAATTGCAATTATAATCATTAACAAATCCACCTACGTTGAGAACGTGTACAAAGTGACACTGATATCCGACCATACCTTCAGGTACATTCAGTGAATTCGAAACTGCGAATGAGGAGAACCATCAGTTGTACAACGGATTGACGAGAATGAAAATTTGTGCAGGACCAGGACTCCAACCCGGATTTTCCGCTTATCGCGAGTGGATGCCTTACCATTTGGCTATCCATGGACGACTCACGGCCAGACCCAAACTCCCACATGTCGTCAACAATGCTTCTGAGACCTGGATGCAGGTCCAAAGGACCTTTGGATCGTAATGAGAATAACACAGGCACTGCAATATCGTATATCTTCAGGTTCTTCCACTTTCCTATCGCGCAGTATAGATTTGATGTTAATTACCTATATAGGGTGAACATTAATAAAATATACAAACTACAGTGACGGATTACTGACTAGAAATTGAGGCAACATTCTGCGTGGTATCTGTTTGTTCTTAGTCGTGTCTCCCTACCACTTTCGCGCAACGACGCTCTGAGCGTATTTTGCAGGGAACTGACTAGTTTGAACCTGGGACCTGTTGCTGGTAAGGAGACGCCAGACCACACATGACATGTAGAGTTCAGAAGAGTTCAGTGAGACTAGCGATGATAAAATCAAATACTTAATGATTTCAGCGTCAGCTCCACTGCATTCCCTGTAAAAGAATCTTAATACTAACTCAATTTAGTAGAAGGGGTTCAAGGCTTTCCTATTTTTAGTTAGCTAGTAAAATAACGTCGAAAAAGCAGTTAAGTTTACCATTGGAAATTTTATTCTAGTCACAAAATATTGTTTATAAATTGCACTATTGATAAAAGGAAATATATTAATACAAGATGATAAAAACCTACTGCGTTCAACAAAAATGTGAAAGAATATTCCGTGAATGGGTTTCGAAGTTTTACAATGGGTCGAAGGATGACCTATGCCATATCAGATCTATAATCTAGATTAAAGTTAAGTTTCATAAAAAAGAAAACTGTCAAAATTGTCTACAGTGACACTCAATTATCTTTAATTACTTATCTAACTTGTCGTAAATTACAGTGGCTGATGCGGCTTCTAAATAATTATATAACAGAAAAATCATCGCGTTTCAGTTTTTTAATTCACAAAGCAAATGTGAATACCATGAGTTTTAATTGACGATCGACACTAGTAATACGTAAAAAGGGAATTTAACAGATGAGACTTCTGCAGTTCTGGGTGAAGCCTTATGCGCTCACAAATGCGGTTACGTGTGCGTTCATTACCTTGTCAGTGTTTTTTACCACAAGGGCCCTAATAAGAGTTTGGATAAACTTCAGATCCGAAAATCGGACCATGAGCTGACCACTATTCCAACCCAGGGGGTGCCGGTTCTGACCTGCTGTTGTAGTCCTCTGGCTCTTCTTTGATGTCAATTGTCAAGTCTGAGGGTGACCTAGCTTCTGTATCGACGTCATACTCATCGTTTGATGTCCGCTTACTGCCCAAGAGAACATCCATAATGGATTTGGGGATGTGAGCACGCTGATTATCGGTGAAGGCTGTGACATGTGCAAGCAGAGGTTGTCTCAAGTGACGCAGCTCCTCACATCTCGCCGTCTCGGAAGAAAATCTCCCGATCTTCTCCTTACTACAATATACCGAAGTTGGTTTAAAAAAAAGCTATCTGGCTGTGTTTTCAACTGACCAATCAGGGTCTCAATGTTAACTTTAGGCTTCACCTACAAACATTCTGTCTATCCAATGAGAAACGTTATACTTTTCGTGGTGAGGCAATGATTTTAACGTTTGCAACGTAACATAGACGCGAAAAAGTCTCACGCTAAAACTTGCAGCTGGTGTGGACCTTTTAGTGTTATTGTAAGATCTATACTGTTCTTCTGGAGGGCTCTATCTTTTAACATAGGCTGGGGGGTGGTTTTGGCGGTTAGCCGGCGATGTGGGTGTCTGTCCCTTATCGTAGGGCCTCCTAGCCTACACGATTCTGCTTTAGGCTTCTGTTCTCATTTCTCCCCTCGGAACTTAGTCTGTTTTACGGTGAGAAGGTATGACATGCATTTAGGCATTCTTGTGTTAGTCTGTGGTATTCCATTTGCTCAATCGTTGATCGTATTACTTTGGTTAATTTAATGTCAGGATTTATTCGGAGCTATGTGACGTACTGTCGAATTTGCTATCGTGTCAGGGTTTTCATGGAAGGTGATGGATTTGCCTGACACCTTACGAAGGTCCTATGAACATGTGTCAGGAAACCGTGCAGTGACAACAAGTCGTCTTAATGCAGTACAGAGCTCCATCATATCTTCGTCACAATGGATGTTCACATGGACAGTTGTTTTGTCATGCAGGATGCACATAATCGTATTTTAGCTCACACCTTGTTGGTGGGCCACTTGCCTTGAGCTTATACTACGTTTTGCACGGTATTCTGTCTCCCTGCACGTCTGAAAGGAACCATTATCACACAAACGCCATTAAGGGTCTTGTTGTCTGATGTGGTTCATGTATGTGGAGGTGCTTGTTTTTATATAGGTGTGCTGCCTCCCGACCGCTTCCATGCGCTTGAAACATACACAAACTCCATCTCGGCCTGTTCGTGACATGAATACCGGACCCTTCTGCTTCCTACAGTACGCTGTGTCAATCAAGCAGCCTGCAACACACGAGGAACATACAGAGGAACTTTCATTCGTGAACGCGATCTACCATGACAACGATACGTTTCCGGACACATGTTCACAGGTTCTTCTCTCCTCCATTTTCAGTCAGAACCCGTTCCTGCAGTTTGTCTGTTTTAGTGATGTTCATCTTACGTAGTTACGTTTTTCAACGTTAAAATAACACTCCACTGCTATGTGTATTGTTGTGCGATGATTTTTGATATTCAATTTTTTTATGTGTTTACATCTGTACCAAGAGACAATAGTCAACGAACCATTTAGGTGCTGTCTTGAATTTGTAATACTTATATTGACGTAAATTGACTGAGCTAGGTTTCGGCATAAGTTCAAGCCCGCTCTTTCTAATATTGTAGAACCTGCTATCTGTGAAACGGCGGTATAAAGCAAATACGGGGTATTGTAAGAAGGTTTCTCTTTACATCGATCAGCCACATGACAATAAGCGTTGCTAATGGGAATGCAAACGTGTACTTGAACTGTAGGTCCACAGAAGAAGATTTCGTTAGCTACCAAAGTTACCGGAGACACGTTTTGATCTGAGGAGAAGTCTGAACTCGTCACCATTAAATAAAATGGTGGCTTCGTACGATGCGTTGTTTGCGTATGGAATGGTCTAGAATACATAGAGCTAGAGTTGAGCATTAACGTAAGTTTGTTTTCATAATTTTGTTGAGGTGAACCATCACGTTAATGGGCCAAATTGAAAGTCCCCTGGGAAAGCTAATCTATAAATGAGCGTACAGACTTTTGTATGTTCCCACGCGAAACTATGACTATACATTTCTCTAGAGACGACTTTCTTAATGATAATCGTTATAAAAAATCATTTCGGCCCAGATGCCGACGATATTTGGTCATACAAGAATCGTTTAAAGGCTGAAGATATCGTGCTGCAAACAGTTTAGCGCTTGAAGTTATAGCTCAGTCCTTCAGTCCGAATCGCGTGTACGAGTACGATTTGTTTCTTGTTCTCTGTGAAGCCATGTTGTTACTTGTAGCCCTCGTCAATATATCTGCCATAATGACAGCAGTTTCTCAATCGGAGTGAAAGTCAAATACGTCACCAGTAATAGATACAGCAATCACTGTATTTCCTTTCTTACTGTCCATGGTACTTTCATTTTATGTTGCGTTGCCTTAGCTATAAGGAACGTACACATTGATTTCATTCTTCCCGTACACCAATCGAAGGTGTTAATCACAACGTAATCTCGTTCAAGATATAAAATCTCTACATTCTAGAAGTGACATTGCTATAACAGCTGCGAATATTTGTTTAGTGAATTTCAAGATGTTAGAAAATTGTTCGTATTGTTGGCACATACTACACAACTGGCCATTAATATTGCTACACCAAGAAGAAATGCAGATTATATATTATACTGGAACTAAGATGTGATAACATTTTCACGCAATTTGGGTGCACAGATCATGAGAAATAAGTACACAGAACAACCACCTCTGGCCGTAATAACGGCCTTGATACGCCTGGGCATTCAGTCAAACAGAGCTTGGATGGCATGTACAGGTACAGCTGCCCATGCTGCTTCAACACGATACCACAGTTCATCAACAGTAGTGACTAGCGTATTGTGACGAGACAATTGCCACCATTGATCAGACGTTTTCAGTTGGTGAGAGATCTGGAGAATGTGCTAGCCAGAAAGGCCCGTACAGGACCTGCAACATGCGGTTGTGCATTATCCTGCTGAAATCTAGGGTTTTGCAGGGATCGAATGAAGGCTAGAGCCACGGGTCGTAACAAATCTGAAATATAACGTCCACTGTTCAATGTGCCGTCAATGCGAACAAGAGGTGGCCGGGACGTGTAACCAACGGCACCCCATGCCATCACGCTGGGTGATACGCCAGTATGGCGGTGACGAATAGACGCTTCCAATGTGCGTTACCGCGATATCCCCAAACAGGGATGCGACCATCATGATGCTGTAAACAGAACCTGGATTCATACGAAAAAATGACGTTCTGCCATTCGCGCTCCCAGGTTAGTCGTTGAGTACACCATCGCAGGCGCTCATGTTTGTGATGCAGAGTCAAGGGTAATCGCAGACATGGTCTCCGAGCTGATATTCCATGCTGCTGCAAACCTAGTCGAACTGTTCGTGCAGATGGTTGTTGCAAACGCCCCCATCTGTTGACTCAGGGATCGAGACGTGGCTGCACGATCCGTTACAGCCATGCGGATAAGTTGCCTGTCATCTCGACTGCTGGTGATACGAGGCCGTTGGGATACAGCACGGCGTTTCGTATTACCCCCCCCCCCCCCCTGAATCTACCGACTTCATATTCTGCTAACATTGATTGGATCTCGACCAACGAGAGCAGCAATGTCGCGATACGATAAACCGCAATCGCGATAGGCTACAATCCGACCTTTATCAAAGTCGTAAACGTGATGGTACGCATTTCTCCTCCTTACACGAGGCATCACAACAACGTTTCACCAGGCAACGCCGGTCAACCGCTGTTTGTGTATGAGAAATCGGTTGGAAACTTTCCTCATGTCAGCACGTTGTAGGTGTCGCCACCGGCGCCAACTTTATGTCAATGCTCTGAATAGCTAATTGTTTGCATATCACAACATCTTCTTCCTGGCGGTTAAATTTCGCGTCTGGAGCACGTCATCTTCGTGGTGCAGCAATTTTAATGGCCAGTAGTGTAAATCGGCTCATTTCATCGTACAGTCCTTCGAATATTTTTTGTGGCCTGAAAATTACAGTGACGAAAAATAAAGCGCCGTACCAAGAAGAAGTTGTGTGACATAAACGAAAGGTGTTAGGCATATTTCTCCATAAGAAAGGTGACAAATGTTCAAATGTGTGTGAAATATTATGGTACTTAACTGCTAAGGTCATCAGTCCCTAAGCTTAAACATTACTTAACCTAAATTATCCTAAGGACAAACACACACACACACACACACACACACACACACACACACACACACACACACACACATGCCGAGGGAGGACTCGAACCTCCGCCGGAACCAGCTGAAAGGTGACACCTCTTCCACTTTCGCAGCAATAGCATACCAGTGGTGCAATAGCACAACTATGAAGATGCAAATCAGGTTAGCTTTAACGGCAGTGAGCCTTAGTTACCTTTGAGATAGGACTAGGTAAGTTGATGTTAGTCAAGAATTCCTTTAACGTGACAAAGACGCTGTTATCGGCAACTCATTGAAAATCAACGAGCTCGTGTTATAGGACTACATTAATTATTGTTTGGTGTTGCATTTTTTTTATCAGTGCATTTGAATCCTCTGCACCTATTCTTACAAGATTCCTTCAGACAATTTCTCTAAAATTGGGACTGTAAACTAACATCAGGGACATTTTAAAATGAGATTTCCCTTTAATCAGAGCAAACCTTGAGAGCGCTACAATGTTCCCAAATGATTAAAGCAGTCGGGGGCAATAGAAGGCTGGTGTGTTGCCTTTTAATTAACAGTGAGCTGGCAACATTTTCGCAACATCAAAGTAGCAGCTAGCGGGCTCCAGCCTGGGCTCCGTTATCCCGTGCTCCTAAAAGGATCAGCAGCAGCAGCAGCAGCAGCAGAGGACAAATATTTACAACAGTCCTGCGAACGCTGGCAGACATAAGCTCCCTTTCTATGGCGAAGGACCTACCTGCTTCAGGGACTGTACACGTCCTGCTATATAAAGCAACAAAGCCAGTCGTGCTACAGTCACATGATTTCACTTCATTATAAGACCCGTCAGCATTGTATTTGTAATAGGAAAAATGTAAATAGGAAGCTGCAATAATTACACTGCCCGGGACAAAAATTGAGTCACGCATAAGACCTAGTCGAACATCAATATGATTTGGTACATGTGCACACCATCGGTAGGAGTGTAATGAATAGATCTGCAATTCTCTGTTACTGTCAGAATGGCAATCAGAGGGAATTGGTGTTTAGTGTTGTTACCAGGCATGTAAGGCTTCATAGATGGCGTGAACAGCGTCATATGTTGAGTGATCACTGTGGAGGACAAATGCTATGTACACATGTGCATGATCAGCATCTCACAGAGTAAAAAGTGACCTGCCTGTCAGTGGGCTGGCACAAGGGGCATTCAGATGTGACAGTGGCACGAAGTAGGACAGTATGGGAAGGTGAAGGTAGCCAAATGCGACGTCAAGCTGCTGGTCGACCACATCTGATCAGCACAAGCACATTGGACTCCCATTCATTCCACGGTTCAAATCCGCGTCCGACCATCCAGATTTAGGTTCTCATTGACACTGCAGGCTAATGCCGGGATGGTTCCTTTCAGAGGGTACTTCCCCCATCCCTCCCTCGTCCGATGGGACCGACGGCCTAGCCGTTTGGCCCCTCGCCCAAATCAACAACCAATTAACCAACCACCACAGGCAAGGATTGCCGTGTTGTGCACAGTGCACCTCGTATCCCTAGACATCAGCACCCATTTTCCGAGCACAAGCAGTTTACTTCCAGCTACATTATCCATCATCCTACACAACTGATCGGAGACTGCCAGTAGCCACACAAGGGACTTATTGCCTCATGCACAGGCCACCGTTAACACAACAGTCGGCCGGTGTGGCCGAGATGTTCTAGAAGCGTCAGTCCGAAACCGCTCGACCGCTACGGTCGCAGGTTCGAATCCTGCCTCGGGCATGGATGTGTCCTTACGTTAGTTAGGTTTAAGTAGTTCTACGTTCTAGGAGTCTCATGACCTCAGATGTTAAGTCCCATAGTGCTCAGTGCCATTTGAACCATTTAACACCACAAAATAAACGAGTACGTTTGCAGCGTGGCCGTGATAGGTGTGAATGGACTCCTGATTGATGGCGTTCCATTGTGCTCAGCGCTGAATCGCGGTTCTGCGCTACCCTAGCTGACCATCGCTGGCTAGTATATCAGCTACCTTGGGAGAGCCCCTTCATCCATTATTTTTGAGATACACAGCTGTTATTCCTGGCACAATGGTGTGGAGAATCTTTGGGTTACTGAACGAGGTTGCGCAGTGGTGAGGACACTGGACTCGTAGTCGAGAAGACGACGGTTCTAGACATCCAGATCCAGGTTCTCCGCGATTTCCTTAAATCATTCCAGGCAAATTCCGGGATGGTTTGTATGAAATGGTACGACCTATTTTCTTCTCCAACCGTGTCACACGCCGAGCTTGTGTTCCGTTTCAATATGTCGGCTGGGAGTGGTTGAAATAACTCTGAACTGAAATAGCTCTAATGGCACAACAGCACGTGAAGGACATCCGGTAACTTCCTATGTTGCCTGTCTTCCGACAGTATCATGGAGCCATTTTTTGACAAGGCAGCTCTCGTCCACACACCACACATTGAACGTGTCCCTGTGAACCATTTGAGTGACTTTACTGTACACACTCCTGTAGCTAGCAACTTCCTCTTATTTGTACCCGACAGAAATCGTGTGAAACCAGCGAGGACCTCAAATTCGTCCCAAAAACAGTATCCAGGATATCGAGGACCTTTTGCAAGAGTCGTGGGACAACTTGCCTCACGGAGCGCTTCCCATGCATTCTGGCCAGAGAGAATGCGAACTTCTACTGATACTTTGGCTCATAGCGCCTAGTTCCTGGTAAACTTGACTCCATTTCTTCATTACTGAAATATTGTCAAGTGCCCTCTGAACCTGTGAAGTTCAATTTTGTTGTCTCCTCCCATCCTAGTTGGTATCCCCTGTTACAGTTTATGTGGACATTTGTTTAGACTTCACAATTTGTCAAACAGAACTTTCGACGTTGTAAACTTTTACATACTGTCTTATTACATCTGGATCTGCAAATTACCACAATATTCACAGTAATGGTTCTAGTATTATATTGTCCTCTATAGAGCTGACAATTCTTCGACTAACAATTTCCTCATAGAATTTAAAAATTCAGAATATGTTCTCTGAATGTCATAAAAGGATATGAAATACGTCAGAGGATTATGTGTCATGTTGTCACATGGTACAAAAGACGACTTACCGAAAAGAGGGGCAAGGGAAATAGGGTAGGGGGAGAGGGAGACCTGAGGATATAGGCGGAACAGTGTACATAGTTGCATACCTATATGCACTTGAAGGCAATACTTTAAAAGCATTAAAAGAGTGAAAACAAAAAACAAAAAAATATAAAAATTCACATTCCTTTATTTTAAAATTGTAATTTGAGAAAATTTTACACTAAGTATGTGTACACCAGCTGCTCTAATATATAAAGAGATTGTCTCTTCTATGAGCCGTCAGGCGCATTTACTCTGGTGCTTCGGCAGCTACTTGAATTTCGTTTTTGTGACCCTTGGTCTAGGGACGGCTTCTTTGATTAGTAATCAAGAAAAGTCCTCGGTCCCGGGATCTAAGCGCGCCACTGCTTAAATTTTGAACAAAAATCGTCAGCAACGGCTGCTGAAAACTTTCGGCATATGAATTCACCCTCATTCTGCCAAAGGCCTCGTCAAAGAGGGCGGAGAAGCGGCTCACAACACTCTCGCCCTTGGGATGGGAAACTGCCCCCAAAGGCGGAATAATCAACAATGATCAACGGAATGAGGAGGCAGAAGGCAATCGAAACGACTGCATTAAAGACATGTAATGTGTTTCCACAGCACACGTGGCCTGTAATTGAAGAAGTGTTACGATGGTCTCTTCATTGGCAAAAGGTCCCGAATATTCCCTCATTCGGATCTCGAGGGAGTGAGAGATATCCATGAGGAAAACATTGAATAACCAACGGAAGAATAACGTTCTACGAGTCCGAGCGTGGATTGACAGAAATTTGAACACGTGGTAGGGAAGCTAGAAAATCTGAAAAGTGAAATGCAAAGGCGCAATCTCGATATAGTTGGAGTCAGTGAAGTCAAATGGTCAGATCAGTAGAGGGTAATATCAACAGCAGCAGAAAACGGTATAACGGCATTAGGATTCGTTACGAATATAGGAAGGTGGAGGAGAGAGAGTCTTACTGTAAACAGTCCAGTGAAAGGGTTCTTCTCAATAAAATCGACAACAAACGAACATCGACAACAATAGTTAAGGCATACATGCCGATGTCGTAAGCTGAAGATGAAGAGATACTGTAAGTATATGAGAATATTGAACAGTTCATCATTGTTATTTGCCGTCATTCTAAAACCACCAGGACAAAATATATTTACGTAATCATTTAATATGTCCATATGTTTATTACAGCTTTCACATTACTAGCTTCAGCTATGTACTGCCACTTTCTGCCGATGAATTGACTAACATCTTCAGTGCGATACGAAAAAAATTTCGAGTTATGCGTTCTGAACTTCTTCCAAATTATATCAATGAATTACACATAATGTCCTCCCAAGGTAAAAGAGGCAAATTAAAATATTGCTGTCATTGCTATGTGTTGCTTATACAGGGCTTACGGAAAATGGTGAAGCTGAGGCGGGTGGAGGGAAGGAGGGAAACTATAGGAAGGCCACAGGCGAAGCGGGGGACATAGCAGTGCACTTCGTATTCACTTAACACTTAAGTATATATATATATATATATATATATATATATATATATAGGGTGAGTCACCTAACGTTACCGCTGGATATATTTCATAAACCACATCATATACTGACGAATCGATTCCACAGACCGAACTTGAGGAAAGGGGCTAGTGTAATTGGTTAATACAAAAACGCTTCAAATGGCTCTGAGCACTATGGGACTTAACGTCGATGGTCATCAGTCCCCTAGACCTTAGAACTACTTAACCCTAACTAACCTAAGGACACCACACAACACCCAGCCACCACGAGGCAGAGAAAAGAAAGGTTAATACAAACAATAAAAAAATGCACGGAAGTATGTTTTTTAACACAAACCTACGTTTTTTTTAAAATGGAACCCCGTTAGTTTTGTTAGCACATCTGAACATACAGGGTGTTTCAAAAATGACCGGTATATTTGAAACGGCAATAAAAACTAAACGAGCAGCGATACAAATACACCGTTTGTTGGAATATGCCTGGGACAACAGTACATTTTCAGGCGGACAAACTTTCGAAATTACAGTAGTTACAATTTTCAACAACAGATTGCGCTGCAAGTGATGTGAAAGATATAGAAGACAACGCAGTCTGTGGGTGAGCCATTCTGTACGTCGTGTTTCTGCTGTAAGCGTGTGCTGTTCACAACGTGCAAGTGTGCTGGGGACAACATGGTTTATTCCTTAGAACAGAGGATTTTTCTGGTGTTGGAATACCACCGCCTAGAACACAGTGTTGTTGCAACAAGACGAAGTTTTCAACGGAGGTTTAATGTAACCAAAGGACCGAAAAGCGATACAATAAAGGATCTGTTTGAAAAATTTCAACGGACTGGGACCGTGACGGATGAACGTGCTGGAAAGGTAGGGTGACCACATGCGGCAACCACAGAGGGCAACGCGCAGCTAGTGCAGCAGGTGATCCAACAGCGGCCTCGGGTTTCCCTTCGCCATGTTGCCCATTTTTTAGATCCGAAACGATTACTGCATCACGCTTTCTGGACATTTTTCGTGAATTTGTGGCGGTACAAACTGCCTTAGACGACACTGCGAACACCTCGTGGTTTATGCAACATGGTGCCCGGCCACATCGCACGGCCGACGTCTTTAATTTCCTGAATGAATATTTCGATGATCGTGTGATTGCTTTGGGCTATCCGAAACATACAGGAGGCGGCGTGGATTGGCCTCGCTATTCGCCAGACATGAACCCCTGTGAGTTCTTTCTGTGGGGACACTTGAAAGATCAGGTGTACCGCCAGAATTCATAAACAATTGAACAGCTGAAGCAGTACATCTCATCTACATGTGAAGCCATTCCGCCAGACAAGTTGTCAAAGGTTTCGGGTAATTTCATTCAGAGACTACGCCATATTATTGCTACGCATGGTGGATATGTGGAAAATATCGTACTATAGAGTTTCCCAGACCGCAGCGCCATCTGTTGTTGACAATTGTAACTACTGTAATTTCGAAAGATTGTCTGCCTCAAAATGTACTGTTGTCCCAAGAATATTGCTACAAACGGTGTATTTCTATATCTGCTCGTTTAATTTGTATTGCCGTTTCAAATATACCGGTCATTTTTGAAACACCCTGTACACATCTTTCCTTGTTACATATATCTTGCTGTTTGCAGAATGAAATTTTCACTCTGCATCAGAATGTGCCCTGATATGAAACTTCCTGGCAGATTAAAACAGTATGCCGGACCGAGACTCGAACTCGTAACCTTTGCCTTTCGCGGCAACTGCTCTGCCATCGGAGCTACCCAAGCACGACTCACGCCTCGTCCTCACAGCTTTACTTCTGCCAGTACCTTGTCTCCTACCTTCCAAACTTTGCAGAGTGCTAGTTCTGCAAGGTTCGCAGGTTTACAGAAGCTCTCCAGCGAACCTTGCAGAACTAGCACTCCTGAAAGAAAGGATATTGTGGAGACGTGGCTTAGCCACAGCCTGGTGGATGTTTCCAGAATGAATATATCGATTCGGCACACAGTGTTAATCTACCAGGTGGCTTCATCTTGCTGTTTATTTCCGGATATATGGCGGTTTACGACTGTGAGGTTAGGTAGGAAATTAAGACGACAACTTACGTTTCTGCGAGTGAAACGAGGAGCAGTAACATTTATATTCTTCCTTGACACAAATATTTCGCTATTTATTTCTAAATATGTGGTGATTTCCGGGTATGTTGCTGGACGGGAAGCTAAGAGGATAGCTTTAATTGCTCGGAATGAAACAGGAGCAATAACGTTCATATTCTTCCTCTTCACGAAGTCAATAGCAATTCCTGCGGTTGTCGATATTGCGTGTGGCGTCAAAGTGACGTCACTTTTGCAGAAAGTCTTTCGAGTTTTATTTCAAGGAATTAACCGTTGTCCTTATTTAACTTGATATTCATTAAATCTCAGGAGATGCTTTCAGTGCATACATTTGAGAAGAAATTCATCATAATACCTGATAAATTCTCACACGACATAAAAGAAAAAAGTGAAATACTGAACACCAATCTTTTGAATAAATGCTGGCAACAACTCTGCAGTTAATGTGCCTTGCGATATCTGATTATTTCTTTAACGAAAATTAAGCGATATTTGGTTCAGGCAGTCTGAGAAATTTAAGTAACATTCAGTTCTGTCAAACTCACAATGGAGTGAAATTAAGACAGTGACTTATCCTTTATAGAGTGTTAGCAGATCTTCTTCTGGGACGGTGACAGCACCTGCAGACTCTATGACAGGGGTGTCAAACCCGCAGCTTGCGGGCAACATGCGGCCCAAATGAAGTATCAGTTAGGCCAGAAAAAACAAGCGGTAAAAAAACTAGATAAAATTCGGTTTCTGTAAAGTTATGAAACTAATGGAGGAGGAGTAGGAGATTAGTGCTTAACGTTCCGTCGACAACGAGGTCATTAGAGATGGAGCACATGCTCGGATTAGGGAAGGATATCGGCTGTGCCATTCGAAAGGAACCATCGCAGAATTCGCCTGAAGAGATTTCCGGAAATCACGGGAAATCTAAATCAGAATGGCTGGGTGTTGGTTTGGACCGTCGTCCTCCGAAATGCGAGTCCGGTGTCCTAACCACTGCGCGAAAATAATCGAATCTCGAAAATCTCTAATTAATACCATGTTACATTTTCAGAATAAATAACACTAAATTAACAAATTCTACATTACTTAAAGTTAAATGTGTTACCTATATCTCTCTCACCATACCCCTCCCAAAAAGCATTTTTTTTTTCTCGGAGGCTATCGTTAGTACTGAGAGCTTTAAAAAAAAGTTAAATGGTGTGGTGTGGTGGCACTCAAATATGGACCCTAAGACTCAGAGCTGAAATATTAAACGTTTTGGTTGCTTTCGTTGTCTAGGCGCTGGGATACGTAGTTGCCGCATAACAGGCCAACTACTGCTGAGTCTACAGTATACAGTTTGAATATACACATGAATCGAATGATCGAAGGTTCCTATCAATCCGCAATTGCGAAAGTAACGCAGAAAATTATAAATGAAAGATAGCAATTAAATAAAATTTGCAGGTACTATCTTAATGCCTTTAAATGATGAGTACGATAGTACAACTACTTTTGAGAGCGCGATATACTTCGGCAAAACACTAATTGGTGTTTATGGTCCAGCAATTAAATAAAATATAAATTGAATAACACGGAAACAGTAGATTCCTACTGCACGTAATTAGTTACGAACGACAACATAGCTCGCGACATATTCACTTCTAAACACGTACTATGTGTATATCTACATCTACATTTATAGTCCGCAAGCCACCCAACGGTGTGTGGCGGATGGCACTTTTTCGTGCCACTGTCATTACCTCCCTTTCCTGTTCCAGTCGCGCATGGTTCGCGGGAAGAACGACTGTCTGAAAGCCTCCGTGCGCGCTCTAATCTCTCTAATTTTATATTCGTGATCTCGGGAGATATAAGTAGGGGAAAGCAATATATTGAATACCTCATCCAGAAACACACCGTCTCGAAACCTGGCAAGCAAGCTAAACCGTGATGCAGAGCTCCTCTCTTGCAGAGTCTGCCACTTGAGTTTGCTAACATCTCCGTAATTCTATCGCGCTTACCAAATAACCCTCTGACGAAACGCTCCGCTCTTCTGTGGATCTTCTCCATCTCCTCCGTCAACCCGATCTGGTACGGATCCCACACTGATGAGCAATACTCAGGTATAGGTCAAACAAGAGTTTTGTAAACCACCTTCTTTGTTGATGGACTACATTTTCTAAGGACTCTCCCAATGAATCTCAACCTGGTACGCGCCTTACCAACAATTAAATTTGTATGATCATTCCACTTTAAATCGTTCCGCACGCATACTCCCAGATATTTTACAGAAGTAACTGCTACCAGTGTTTGTTCCGCTTTCATATAATCATACATTAAAGGATCCTTCTTTTTATGTATTCGAAATACATTACATTTGTCTATGTTAAGGGTCAGTTGCCACTCCCTGCACCAAGTGCCTATCCGCTGCAGATCTTCCTGCATTTCGCTACAATTTTCTAATGCTGCAACTTCTCTGTATACTACAGCATCATCCGCGAAAAGCCGCATGGAACTTCCGACACTATCTACTAGGTCATTTATATATATATTGTGAAAAGCAATGGTCCCATAACACTCCCCTGTGGCACGCCAGAGGTTACTTTAACGTCTGTAGACGTCTCTCCATTGATAACAATATGCTGTGTTATGTTTGGTAAAAACTCTTCAATCCAGCCACACAGGTGGTCTGATATTCCGTAGGCTCTTACTTTGTTTATCAGGCGACAGTGCGGAACTGTATCGAACGCCTTCCGGAAGTCAAGAAAAATAGCATCTACCTGGGAGCCTGTATCTAATATTTTATGGGTCTCATGAACAAATAACGCGAGTTGGGTCTCACGTGATCGCTGTTTCCGGAATCCATGTTGATTCCTACAGAGTGGATTCTGGGTTACCAAAAACGACATGATACTCGAGCAAAAAACATGTTCTAAAATTCTACAACAGATCGACGTCAGAGACATAGGTCTATAGTTTTGCGCATTTGCTCGACGACCCTTCTTGAAGACTGGGACTACCTGTGCTCTTTTCCAATCATTTGGAACCTTCCGTTCCTCTAGAGACTTGCGGTGCACGGCTGTTAGAAGGGGGGCAAGTTCTTTCTCGTACTCTGTGTAGAATCGAATTGTTATCCCGTCAGGTCCAGTGGAGTTTCCTCTGTTGAGTGATTCCAGTTGCTTTCCTATTCCTTTGACACTTATTTCGATGTCAGCCATTTTTTCGTTTGTGCGAGGATTTAGAGAAAGAACTGCAGTGCGGTCTTCCTCTGTGAAACAGCTTTGGAAAAAGGTGTTTAGTATTTCAGCTTTACGCGTGTCATCCTGTGTTTCAATGCCATCATCATCCAGGAGTGTCTGAATATGCTGTTCGAGCCACTTACTGATTTAACGTAAGACCAGAACTTCCTAGGATTTTCTGTCAAGTCGGTACCTAGAATTTTACTTTCGAATTCACAGAACGCTTCACGCATAGCCCTCCTTACGCTATCTTTGACATCGTTTAGCTTCTGTTTGTCTGAGAGGTTTTGGCTGCGTTTAAACTTGAAGTGAACCTCTCTTTGCTTTCGCAGTAGTTTATTAACTTTGTTGTTGCACCACGGTAGGTTTTTCCCGTCCCTCACAGTTTTACTCGGCACATACCTGTCTAAAACGCATTTTACGATTGCCTTGAACGTTTTCCACAAACACTCAACATCGTCAGTGTCGGAACAGAAATTTTCGTTTTGATCTCTTAGGTAGTCTGAAATGTGCCTTCTATTACTCCCTTTTTTTTATATTCCTATTAACTTCCATATTAAGGGATGCTGCAACGGCCTTATGTTCACTGATTCCCTGTTCTGCACATACAGAGTCGAAAAGTTCGGGTCTGTTTGTTATCAGTAGGTCCAAGATGTTATCTCCACGAGTTGGTTCTCTGTTTAATTGCTCGAGGTAATTTTCGGATAGTGCACTCAGTATAATGTCACTCGATGCTCTGTCCCTACCACCCGTCCTAAACGTCTGAGTGTCCCAGTCTATATCTGGTAAATTGAAATCTCCACCTAAGACTATAACATGCTGAGAAAATTTGTGTGAAATGTATTCCAAATTTTCTCTCAGTTGTTCTGCCACTAATACTGCTGAGTCGGGAGGTAGGTAAAAGGCGTCAATTATTAACCTAGCTCGGTTGTTGAGTGTAGCCTCCACCCATAATTATTCACAGGAACAACGTCTTTACTGTAGACACAACAGAAATCTCACCCAAGTCGGCTCTCCGAAGTATTTCTATCTCTCGCGTTCACGTTCAAACCGCTGCATTCTCTCCAAGTCTTTTCTGCGACCATATGTTGTGCCTTCCCGTCGAACACTCCTCGTCTCTTGTCACATACTCCACATGTCCTGTGCCGTCCAACTCAAAACTCTTCTCCCACTTCCATCCAGTCTCCCCCTTCACGAGCGCTGCGATAAGCTAGAGCGCTCGCGCCATGTCTTCAAGCTAACTTTAAATAATTTGAAATTAAATAAATATTCCTACGGTAGGACCATAAACACTTCTAACACACATAAAATGCATAAACAAATTAAATAAACATGTATCAAAGGAATAGCAACAAAAGGTAGGCCAGTAGCCTAATATTCCTGTGCTTTCTAAAACACAGTAAATATTTAACCAATTTCTTCGTGAATAGTATATATCGGATATAAACGAAGACATAGATGAATAAATATATTTATAAGCATGCGGCTACCTTTTTTCGCGTAACTGTGGATTACTTACGGCCTCACGCGATCGATAGTAATCGGCCACATTGACCTCCAATAACTCATGTACTGTTCAAGTTACACGCCTGTAATTTATACCAATTTAGGTTTACACTAGTAGATTTCTAAAGACACGTCAGTCGCCGAAATCGGATGAAACGTTTAGATTTTGGAAATTCGTTGCTGGGTGTTACTCGTTTAATTTACCGTCGCAATAACTAATAAAGATATCGAAAATCAGATTACACTATCAGAATCGTCGGGCAAATAATAGTAATATACACGTTTCTTTTTGACGTATCATGATTCATCTGGTTATTATTACAGATGGTTTCGCAAAGTCTGCCATCTTTGGCACTCTCGGCATACAAGTCTCTTTCATCGACACAGCTTCACCAAGGAATTCCCAGCTATACGGTTCCTGGTCCCTGGCTAATGTTCGGCACCTCGTGTTTGCTGCCGGGCCCCTGCTTGCCAAGCGACACAGTGGCCGATGTGTCCACGTCCACCCTGAACTTAGAATATTTCCAGTGCGCCACAACTCGCCCGTTACCTCACAGTGTCAAATATCATGTATATTACGTGCAGCCGGAAAATATTCGTCTTCTTCCAGCGTGACCCACATCATCTAAAACGCTCGAGACCTCTGGCCCACTACTATGTTGCCTCTACAACTGACACATACTTCATCCTTATACTCCAGCGCCTGTCGGGTACATCTAGTGGGCTGCTCAGTAGATCTCACTCGTCGAGAGTTTGCAACACATTTTGCAAAACATTTAGTAACACAATAATCCCCCAAATACAGTCTGAATTGCAGCACTCAGAAACCATTTCTAATGCATCTGCGCATTGCATTTTAAGCTAAAACTACACCAGATAGTGAAAAAACGCATGTACGGCGAGCAGAGTCGGAACGTTACAGGACTCCTCTGCAAAAGTTGAATACAGATGGTCCCAGGATTCACATTCACGCCTGTAATGGATCGACAGTTATTCCCTAATGTCTTAACTTGTTTTATTACTACCTTCACGTAGCAATGCTTTCACCTTAAGATCCATATAACTGTAGCGTTGTAGCGATGACTATACAATTGCATTATCTAACTTAAATCACCTTTTGCTTAAGTTATGGTCAAAGTTCATTGTCAAAATTCTTTTTCATTCAAAGATGATTTCCTTTCTTAGCTTGCTTACTGAATGCTGGAGTTTAGTGTACACCAGCTAAGCTATCATGACAGTTCCTAACTGGAAGACACTATGATATTTACAACACTCCAACACTTGTAAGGACTGAAACAGTATACGAGGCACTCTACGAAAAATAGAAAGTGGGAGGATGTTATCTAGGTCAATGACCGTCCAACCATGCTGGTCTCGTCTGTTTATCCTCCTGTGTTACCAACTGTGTACGTAATAAATTACTGCTTTACACCATACAGACAACAGTTCGTAAGGTTCTCATATGCTATTGTCACAGTCAACCTAGATTACGGTCGGATTCGTATCTTTTGACTCAATCGTTTTGGGATCTAATTCCTTGTCTAAAATGACATGTTTTCGTTTCTCCATCGTCCCTGATAGTTTGACTCACCATAATGAAACAACCTGTACTTTCGTTGGACTAATGCGTGTCCAAGGAATTTCCTCTTTCGGTTCATTCCTCTTTATCATGCAATTCTTTTCCACAGAGTCATTTTAATGACATTCCCTGGCAAAAAATCAAATTATTCTTCCTGCACAGCTCACTGTAGCCGTACATATAGTCAAATAAATTTCCCTTTGTAATTAATATTAGGGTGACTTGGTGTTTTAGAGGAACTCAGATTGTAAATCCAGTTGTGTGAACATCTGTCACTGGATGGTAGCAGGTATCGTTTCTGGCATCTAAAGTTCCTCTCACATATGCCAAAGATTTGTCCCTGCAAATGGGTCTCTGCGCTGTTCGTATATAAATGTTCTATACATTATCCCTGCCTCGATAATGAACAGTTGATGGCACTTTTTTACTGAAGGCCGTTGCCTTCGACAGCATTGTACTGACTAAAATGATATTCCGATGAATGTATGTATACACCGAATGTTCGCAATAAACTATTCGCTCTCTGGTTATAGCATGTTCATAAGTGCTTCTGGCAACGTCCAGCAATCATTTTTCAATTGTCTTAGTGTTATAACAACTGAAACGTAGCAAAACAGACCCTGAGAGACTTGTTTGAGACTTCTTTTGATGTAATTGGCGCATTATTGTTTACGTATTGTAGTGATAGAACTAGGACCTGGAAGAGCAGTTGAACGGAATGGACAGTGTCTTGAAAGGAGGATATAAGATGAACATCAACAGAAGCAAAACGAGGATAATGGAATGTAGTCGAATTAAGTCGGGTGATGCTGAGGGAATTAGATTAGGAAAAGAGACACTTTAAGTAGTAAATGTGTTTTGCTCTTTGGGGAGCAAAATGGCTCTGAGCACTATGGGACTCAACATCTATGGTCATCAGTCCCCTAGAACTTAGAACTACTTAAACCTAACTAACCTAAGGACATCACATAACACCCAGCCATCACGAGGCAGAGAAAATCCCTGACCCCGCCGGGAATCGAACTCGGGAACCCGCGCGTGGGAAGTGAGAACGCTACCGCTATGGAGCAAAATAACTGATGATGGTCGAAGTAAGGAGCATATAAAGTACAGACTGGTAATGGCAAGGAAATCATTTCAGAGGAAGAGAAATATGTTAACATCGAGTATAGATTTAAGTGTCAGGAAGTCGTTTCTGAAAGTATTTGTATGGAGTGTAGCCATGTATGGAAGTGAAACATGGATGATAAATAGTTTGGACAAGAAGAGAATAGAAGCTTTCGAAATGTGGTGCTACAGAAGAATGCTGAAGATTAGATGGGTAGATCACATAACTAATGTGGAGGTATTGAATAGAATTGGGGAGGAGTTTGTGGCACAACTTGGCAAGAAGAAGTGACCGGTTGGTAGGACATGTTCTGAGGCATCAAGGGATCACCAGTTTAGTACTGGAGGGCAGCGTCCAGGGTAAAAATCGTAGAGGGAGACCAAGAGATGACTACACTAAGCAAATGCAGAAGGATGTAGGTTGCAGTAGGTACTGGGAGATGAAGAAGCTTGCACAGGAGAGAGTAGCATGGGGAGCTGCATCAAAAAAGTCTCTGGACTGAAGACCATAACAACTACAATGAAGTACACTTGTAAAGTACAGCCTATTGTAACAACAGCATTCCTCTGATTTGCTGAGGTTCTGGTAGCCACCCATAAGAAGCTGAAAGTCTGGTAGCCAATCATAAGAAGCTGAAAGACAGAAAACCACTGATTCAGCATATTACCGCTTCTCTTAGCCGAAATCGGCAAGTTTTTGTAGCATGCGTGACTAAATAAATACACTAAGCAGATTCAGAAGGATGTGGGTTGGCAGTAAGTACTCGGAGATGAAGCAGCTTGCACAGGATAGAGTATCATGGAGAGCTGCATCAAATCAGTCTCAGGACTGAAGACCACAACAACAACATTGTAGTGATATAAAGATAGTAATAGTTTCGTAAATTTATAATGCATAGAGTAGTTGACATTAACTAGACACGGTTCAAATTTATCTTTTTTATAGTAACAAAACCATTGTATTGTACACTGCAGATATTGCGCCTGAGCCGTTTACATACATGTATGAAAATAATTTCCACTGTCCTATTCAGGTGCGGCATCAATTTGGGAACTACCTACATTTAATTACCACGTAACTGATTGCGAACAGTCACACTATGATACTATAAAAACGTTGATAAGAAGAGAAGAATTTCTAAAAACTAGGACCTAAGATCTAATGCTGATAATGAATTCTAACCAAGATAGACTAAAGGTATTAGAAAGAAAAGCTTCAAGAAAAATAATGCGAACCAAATAAATAGTTTATGGTCGGAATTTGGTGAGTAGTTAGAGGTAAATTGCCTAAGCACGCAGAAATTTCCAGAAATAACATTAGGATATGTAGTTTTTTTTTTAGACATCACACCAAATTACACTGGACAACAGTGAAAAGCTTCGGAGATAAAAGTTAACGAATATTACATCCCCCCCCCCCCCCCCCCCATGAACCATGGACCATGCCGTTGTTGGGGAGGCTTGCGTGCCTCAGCGATACAGATGGCCGTACCGTAGGTGCAATCACAACGGAGGGGTATCTGTTGAGAGGCCAGACAAACGTGTGGTTCCTGAAGAGGGGCAGCAGCCTTTTCAGTAGTTGCAGGGGCAACAGTCTGGATGATTGACTGATCTGGCCTTGCAACATTAACCAAAACGGGCTTGCTGTGCTGGTACTGCGAAGGGCTGAAAGCAAGGGGAAACTACAGCCGTAATTTTTCCCGAGGACATGCAGCTTTTCTCTATGATTAAATGATGATGGCATCCTCTTGAGTAAAATATTCCGGGTGTAAAACAATCCCCATTTCGGATCTCTGGGCGGGGACTACTCAAGAGGATGTCGTTATCAGATGAAAGAAAACTGGCGTTCTACGGATCGGAGCCTGGAATGTCAGATCCCTTAATCCGGCAGGTAGGTTAGAAAATTTAAAAAGGGAAATGGATAGGTTAAAGTTAGATATAGTGGGAATTAGTGAAGTTCGGTGGCAGGAGGAACAAGACTTCTGGGCATGTGACTACATGGTTATAAACACAAAATGAAATAGGGGTAATGCAGGAGTAGGTTTAATAATGAATAGGAAAATAGGAATGCGGGTAAGCTACTACAAACAGCATAGTGAACGCATTATTGTGGCCAAGATAGATACGAAGCCCACACCTACTACAGTAGTACAAGTTTATATGTCAACTATCTCTGCAGATGACGAAGAAACTGAAGGAATGTATGATGAAATAAAAGAAATTATGCAGATAGTGAAGGGAGATGAAAATTTAATAGTCATGGGTGACTGGAATTCGAGTGTAGGAAAAGGGACAGAAGGAAACGTAGTAGGTGAATATGGATTGGGGCTAAGAAATGAAAGAGGAAGCCGCTTGGTAGAATTTTGCACAGAGCACAACTTAATCATAGCTAACACTTGGTTTAAGAATCATGAAAGAAGGTTGTATACATGGAAGAACCCTGGAGATACTAAAACGTATCAGATAGATTATATAATGGTAAGACAGAGATTTAGGAATCAGGTTTTAAATTGTAGGACATTTCCAGGGACAGATGTGGACTCTGGCCACAAACAATTGGTTATGACCGGTAGGTTAAAACTGAAGAAACTGTAAAAAGGTGGGAATTTAAGGACATGGGATCTGGATAAGCTGAAAGAACCAGAGGGTGTACAGAGTTTCAAGGAGAGCATAAGGGAACAATTGACAGAAATGTGGGAAAGAAACACAGTAGAAGAAGAATGGGTAGCTCTGAGGGATGAAGTAGTGAAGGCAGCAGAGGATAAAGTAGGTAAAAAGACGAGGTCTTCTAGAAATCCTTGGGTAACAGAAGAAATATTGAATTTAATTTATGAAAGGAGAAAATATAAAAATGCAGTAAATGAAGCACGCAAAAAGGAATACAAACGTCTCAAAAATGAGATCGACAGGAAGTGCAAAATGGCTAAACAGGGATGGCTAGAGGACAAATGTAAGGAAGCTTATCTCACTAGGGGTAAGATAGATACTGCCTACAGGAAAATTAAAGAGACCTTTGGAGAGAAGAGAACCACGTGTATGAATATCAAGAGCTCAGACGGCAACCCAGTTGTAAGCAAAGAAGGGAAAGCAGAAAGGTGGAAGGAGTATATAGAAGGTTTATACAAGGGCGATGTACTTGAGGACAATATTATGGAAATGGAAGAGGATGTAGATGAAGACGAAATGGGAGATACGATACTGCGTGAAGAGTTTGACAAGCACTGAAAGACCTGAGTCGAAACAAGGCCCCCGGAGTAGTCAACATTCCATTAGAACTACTGACGGCCTTGGGAGAGCCAGTCCTGACAAAACTCTAGCAGCTGGTAAGCAAGATGTATGAGACAGGCGAAATACCCTCAGACTTCAAGAAGAATATAATAATTCCAGTACCAAAGGAAGCAGGTGTTGACAGATGTGAAAATTACTGAACTATTAGTTTAATAAATCACAGCTGCAAAATACTAACGCGAATTCTTTATAGACGAATGGAAAAACTGGTAGAAGCCGACCTCGAGGAGGATCAATTTGGATTCCGTAGAAATTTTGGAACACGTGAGGCAATACTGACCCTACGACTTATCTTAGAAAATAGATTAAGGAAAGACAATCCTACATTTCTAGCATTTTTAGGCTTAGAGAAAGCTTTTGACAATGTTGACTGGAATACTCTCTTTCAAATTCTGAAGGTGGCAGGGGTAAAATACAGTGAGCGAAAGGCTATTTACAAATTGTACAGAAACCAGATGGCAGTCATAAGAGTCGAGGGGCATGAAAGGGAAGCAGTGGTTTGGAAAGGAGTAAGACAGGGTTGTAGCCTCTCCCCGATGTTATTCAATCGGTATATTGAGCAAGGAGTAAAGGAAAAAAAAAAGAATAATTTGGAGTAGGTGTCAAAATTCATGGAGAAGAAGTAAAAACTTTGAGGTTCGCCGATCACATTGTAATTCTGGCAGAGACGGCAAAGGACTTGGAAGAGCAGTTGAACGGAATGGACAGTGTCTTGAAAGGAGGATATAAGATGAACATCAACAAAAGCAAAACGAGGATAATGGAATGCAGTCAAATTAAATCGGGTGATGCTGAGGGAATTAGTTTAGGAAATGAGACACATAAAGTAGTAAAGGAGTTCTGCTATTTAGGATGTAAAATAACTGATGATGGTCGAAGTAGAGAGGATAAAAAGTGTAGACTGGCCATGGGAAGGAAAGCGTTTCTGAAGAAGAGAAATTTGTTAACATCGAATATAGATTTATGTATCAAGAAGTCGTTTCTGAAAGTATTTGTTTGGAGTGTAGCCATGTATGGAAGTGAAACATGGACGATAACTAGTTTGGACAAGAAGAGAATAGAAGCTTTCGAAATGTGGTGCTACAGAAGAATGCTGTAGATAAGGTGGATAGATCACGTAGCTAATGAGGAGGTATTGAATAGGATTGGGGAGAAGAGAAGTTTGTGGCACAACTTGACTAGAAGAAGGGATCGGTTGGTAGGACATGTTTTGAGGCATCAAGGGATCACAGATTTAGCATTTGAGGGCAGCGTGGAGGGTAAAAATCGTAGAGGGAGACCAAGAGATGAATACACTAAGCAGATTCAGAAGGATGTAGGTTGCAGTAGGTACTGGGAGATGAAGAAGCTTGCACAGGATAGAGTAGCATGGAGAGCTGCATCAAACCAATCTCAGGACTGAAGACAACAACAACAACAACATTAGTTTTTTAATATTGGTTTGGGTTTCGAAAAAATGCAGTAATGCCAGATATGTCAAAGCGCGCAAAACAAAAGTTCATGATAACAGCAGTTGGCTGGTTATTTAACACAAATCCATTGTTTGGCGTTCAGCAGCATCGCTGTTGTCATCGCCAGCACTATAATGCTGACAAAGATATATTAACAACCTTTCCAGTGTTGCCAATTTAGTAATTTTGCGACTAAACTTAGCGGAATTGGAGTATTCTTCAACGGGGACAATGTTCCTAATTTTACATTGTTTATATGGTAGTTTAGCGGGTTTCTAAATTACTGCTAAGGGGGAAAGCACGAAAGTCCGCGAATTATTTTTTGAAACAGCGTGTGGTAGTTTTGCTATAGATTAAACAGTAACACTGAATCTCAAGCTTTAAATCGTATTATAAACTTTATCCGGGGAAACTAATGGTGTAGAGTTCTTGCGCAGCTATAGCATGGATTCCCGGTTGTCGTTATGAGATGATAGGTTACTTTGTTAAGTTATATCTCTTACCGTTACTTGAAATGACTTATTTGACACACGTCCGTTAAATGTCACCAGTGTACACAAAATTGTGGTGTGCGATGACTTGACACTTGATAATCGAAAAAGTAATTTCGTGGCCAGAACTTGTATGTTCATAGTGGTCGTAATGAGAATTGCACTTGCTGATGCGATCATGGTGAAATGTTAGGTGAATGTGTAGTGGTTTTCTATCTGTATTGAACAGGATCATCTTGCGTAGATATGTGAAAAGTGTTGGTAATTTTTGTTCTGATAACACTTCCCAGTAAAGAAAGAAAGTTCATACTTGTCATAAGGAAAGCCTACTAATTGTATTTTGGTTGTAAAGTGTGAGATATAGAAAAGAAGTGAGGACAAACCATTTATTGTGATAATTGTTCTACAAACTTGGCGGACTAACGATAAGGAAAAATACCAAAGCTTGCCATTTGCTCTTCCCATTATATGAAGAGAGCCGATCGATCATTCAACAGACTGCTCTTTCTGCTTGATTCCTCCATTTAAGGGCACACCAAGAAAAAAGTGATCTATCACTCATTCCAATATCCCTTCTGCTATTCGTCCTGTATCACATTCTGAAGAACTAACTGTTCCTCTGCTTCCCGTGTCTTATTCCAGTGATTTATCCGATGGAAAATGAGACCCGGACAAACTCGATGCAAATGCTGTTGTAGGTTCGTCCTCATCCGCTGATCCTGCTTTCACAGTCAACATCTCGTCATCTAATCGTCATCCGATCACTCAATACGAATTAAACGATCTTGCGAGGGACCGGGGTTGTCAAAAAAATGACACAGAAATGCAGGCAAATAGACTGAAGCAGTGGGGAGCTCTTGCTGAAGATGGTAAATGGTTAGAACTCGAAGTAAATGTAGGGTCTTCTTCTTATAATGTATTCTGATGAAAATTGTGTATATTACTTGACTAGTCAGATTTATTCACAAAAATGTTGGGAACTGCAAAGGTGGCAAGGCAGCAGAGTATTTAAATGCTGTGTCGCAGTGAAGAGATACACTCTTAGTTGCAGTTGGGGACCTGTGTGAAAATATCCTTAGTACAATTTTTTTTTCATTTCAGCTGCCTCATTAACTTTAAAACGCTAATTAATTTGTTCAATTTGAGACCTTCCACAAATACAAAATACGCTCATAACAAAATGTTGGGAGTTTACAATGAAATAATCGTGGCGTTGAAAAAACAGTTAAAGTCGTTGAAACACAACAAAGCTCCAGGGCTCCATGGAATCCCTAGCAGGTTTTATACACAATTTTCGCCTGAATTAAACCATCATTTAACCATAAACTAGCGTGGTTTCCGGGAACATAAAACTGGCCTAGCGGCTGTAAGAAGGTACAGGTCACATCCACCTAGAAGAAAGGCCTCAGAAGTGATCCACAAAAGTACCCTTTAGTTCCATCTGCTACAAAATCTTAAAAAACGGTCTGAGCGCAAACGAACTGAGATACCTCGCGCAGAGAGACCTGCTCTGTGCTAAGCAACATGGTTTCCGAAAACATCGGTCATTTGAAGTGTTCCCCAGAAATATTATTTGTTGTAGTAGCTGTTAGTATTGTATTATAATGACTTCGCAGACAATAATAACAGAAAATTCAGACTTTTCGTAGAAACTCCTTACAAAGCAAACGACCTGTTCAAGGATACTGCTCAAGTGTGTGCGTCCTCTTACAAATAGGAGAAACATGCGATATTCAACATATACACAGAAAAGCAGCAAGAAAGATCGGAGGTTTATGTGCCACATGAGGAAGAGTCACGGAGATGAAACTTCCTGGCAGATTAAAACTGTGTGCCCGACCGAACTTGAACTCGGGACCTTTGCCTTCCGCGAGCAAGTGCTCTACCATGTGAGCTACCGAAGCACGACTCACGCCCGGTACTCATAGCTTTACTTCTCCCAGTATCTCGTCTCCTACCTTCCAAACTTTACAGAAGCTCTCCTGCGAAACTTGCAGAACTAGCACTCCTGAAAGAAACGATACAGCGGGGACATGGCTTAGTCACAGCCTGGGGGATGTTTCCAGAATGAGATTTTCACTCTGCAGCGGAGTGTGCGCTGATATGAAACTTCCTGGCAGATTAAAACTGTGTGCCCGACCGAGACTCGAAATCGGGACCAGTTTTAATCTGCCAGGAGGTTTCATATCAGCGCACACTCCGCTGCAAAGTGAAAATCTCATTCTAGTCACGAAGATGCTGGAAAAACTAAACTGACAGACGCTCGAAGACAGTTGCCACCAATAACAAGAAAGGCTGTTTGTGAAGCTTCAAGCATGAGATTTCAGTGATGAATCTAGGAATAAACTACAACCCAATGAATAGCAGGTCCCTTAGGGAGCACTAAGACTAGGTTGCAGTGACGATTCGCACAGAAGTATTTACGTAATCGTTGCTTCCGCGCTCAGTAGGAGAATGGAACAGGAATATGCTTTAATCTCTAGTAAAACTACTGCCTATCCTTTGCCATGCACTTCACACTGATTTGCAGAGTATAGACATAGATGCATTCCCGTTCTTGCATTATTGGGTGCAGCTCCATAGAAAAAGTATAATCTTTCGAGTTTTATTTGAAATAAGTAGATGTTAATATCTTGCATTAGCGACAAGGTAATAATAGAATTGAATTATGTTTGAGGTACAATAGGGAACGATGTGTTACTGATACCTCATTGTGACTGTGTCCTATTCCATTATTCAGTTACTCAGAAAATACATCTAGGATGCTTCTTTTGGGCGATGATAAGAAAATCCCTTTCTGACACGGAGGACGTGGCTACTTCGGAGAGATTCTTGTGTCTGTTTGCGCCTCACTCCAGAGCATATAAGTCATGTATTCCTAACTCCATACCTGGGAATTCACAAAGAATACGACGGATGCGCGGCTTCCCGTGCATTCCACAAGACGCCATCTGCTTGCTCTGCTGAAGCAGACGATGGCGGAAAACAAGTGTACACCAGGTTCATGGATGTGCAAATCGCCTTTTGGTTTCGATAGTACAAAAATGATAATGATATTGTGTATTTTAATTTTTAAGTGCAAATTTTAACCTTGAAAACTACAGATTTTAACTAAGCAATTATAGAGATAAAAGTGAATTAGAAAAATCAACTTAATACAGTTTGTGCGTATGTAATGTAACAAATGTAGCAGACGCCACCTGTCGGTAATAGTTTTATAATTAATATAAATGACGTGCATTCTGCCAACCAATTTAATGTGACGCATCATGTGAAGGCTGTTGTGTGTGGATGGGTTACTCCTGTAACCGAAATTGCAGATCTGAAGATGGTTCCAGAGGAACCGAAACCGGTCATGTGAATAAACATTTTTTGCAATCAAGACGGATTATAAGTAACATTTCCTGATTTTCTTTCCTAATCCTTCCATCTTCTCCTTCGCATGTTGTATGTTATTGGTATCACATAATTATCACGTTATTTGTCTTTGCTAGTATGCGACGAAAAAGTACACACGTAATCTACAGGTAGCGTCTTTCACTAGAAACTGAAACATCCTTCCGCCACTGCTTAAATTTTCAATAAAAAGCACTAGCAACAGTGGGGGAAGACTTCCGGCGTAAGAACTCACCGTCATTCTGACGACAGCGACATCAACGAGGGCGGAGGAGTGGATAGAAGTTCAGGACACTCTATGGCCTTGGGATGGGAAACTTCCAGTAATGATCGAAAGCGTGAGAATGCTGAAAGTAATGGAAAGGACTGCATTAAAGACGCATATTATGTATCCACAGAAATTTTCGCATGTAATTGAAATGATGATCTCTCCGTTGGCAAAAGATTCCGGAGCAGCCCCCAATTCAGATATACGGGAGGGGACTGCAAAGGGGGGAGGGGGGGGGGTGTACATGACTAACTGATCGAGTAAAAAAGGAAGAGACGACGTTCTACGAGACGTGGCGTGGAATGTCAGCAGTCTGAAAGTTGTAGAGTAGCTGGAAAACCTGAAAAGTGAAATACTAACACACAGTCTAGATGTAATCGAAGTACGTTAAATGAAATGGAGACGCCACAAGGATTTCTGGTCAGATGAGTACGGGATACTATCAACAGCAGAAGGAAATGCGATAACGGGAGTAGGATTCGCTACGAATAGGAAGGTAGGGCAGAGAGGGAGTCACTGTAAACGCTTCAGTGATACGTATCTTTTTTATGAGAATAGACAGCAAAGCAGCATCCACAACGTTGAGGTATATGTTCACACGTCGCAAGGAGAAGATGAAGAGACAGAGAAAGTATGTGAGGATACTGAATGGACAATTCAGTAGGCAAAGCGAGACGAAAATCTAGTAGTCATGCGGGACCGAAATGCCGTTGTAGCAAGTATCGCATGTTTGAATTCTCACGAATACCCTGTACCTTTCAGCAAATGAGGTTTGTAACGCTAATGCTAAATGAAAAGCCCCTTGACTACCGGCGAAATTGTAATGGTAGTCGCCGAAGAGGTGTAGAATCACCAGGCTTGCATCGAGTTCAGCAGTGTAGACTTGTCAAGTACACGCTACTCGGGTAGCCCACAAAATGGATGAACTCTGGAGAGACTAACGGCAAGCCGTTCAGTGTAAATCCAATTACCTTTGTTTGCCTTCGGCTTAATTAGATTTCTCCTCGCACATGGCCAAGAGCACTCGGCTTGTTCTGCTATGACAGGGTCAGATTAAAGCAGGTTCTAGTTCATAGAACAGTCTCTACTCCATTCTCTGGGAGCGATGAAATACCGTGATAGACGGCGGCCGCTTCCGTGTGTCAGTCACCAGAACCGTGGCTCAAAACTGCACAAAAATTTACATTATGTCGAGTGTACGTCAAACTACTTTAACACTGGAAAATGTTCAGTACGGTGTGTCTTCACAACTAAATAACGAAGACTTTTAGATAACGTTATCCGCATCGTATATATCGAATGGAGACCACGAGGAAAAAGTAAGAGACGTTCTGGCATTTACAGAACGATGTAATCATTCTTTTCTCGTTCAGTATGCGAGTGGAATATCGCAAATATTAATACGAAGTACCCTCCGCCATGCACTGAACTGAGGAGTATGTTTGTAGATGCAGATGTGAAGATATAAAACAGAAGAAACAGCGTAATATTAATTTATCAGTACGATTGCTTGAATATTGCGCCAGATACGATAGGACTGTTAGAATCCCAGAGTACTTCAGACATTACAATTTTTCAGGGTTTTTTTTTATCTGTGTATTGACCTACTAGAATAATGTAACAGCTTCGAGTTATAGCATAACCTTCGGAAAAAAGAGTATAAATTAAATTATCGACACTTAACAATGGAAGCGATACATGTGCTCTCAGTATAGTAATTTGTAGTATCTTTGTCTTTGGTGCAAAACGGATGAGTATGTTTTGTTTCATTGTTTTTTTGGTTCTCATGCTCTAGCTGCTGGACACTTATTG
Source organism: Schistocerca gregaria (assembly GCF_023897955.1). Classification (NCBI taxonomy): domain Eukaryota; kingdom Metazoa; phylum Arthropoda; class Insecta; order Orthoptera; family Acrididae; genus Schistocerca; species Schistocerca gregaria. The sequence goes on along the minus strand of NC_064922.1, from coordinate 923,588,054 downwards.
TTGACGGTCTGTAACTAACACAATTATCCTTAGTAATATTACTAATATTTTGAATATAATTATATGAATGTACATCTTATAAAAGTTGTGTTTTTGTCAGTAGCAAGTACCTTTCCTGCCCAAGATTTAGTTACGTAATAATTAAATGTTGCCCAGGTCATTTTGTATAGGCTTATTGCTGTAGCGACACCATAAATCATAAAAATAATATAAGCTAATGCTAAAGGCATTACAAAGAATGATCTCAATAAATACGAAACGGCGTCTTGTAATATTTTCCAATTAATTTTTGGCCACAGATAGTTTTATTAAGAGTAAATTCTATAAATGTGTACTCTGCTACTGCACATAGGCAGCTATCCTGGAGTACAAGCCTCAAAGAAAATATAATTAAGCATTGTGTTTAATTGCCTTATCGCGTAATATTAAAGAAAGTTTTTTTTAATCCATCGTGACTAAGACGGATGTCTTCACGTTGCAATACGTATGATATTTATGGCGATAGCGCCCTGAGAAAATTTAACCGTGACTTTTAGCAAACATAAAGGAGAACTTTTAACAAAACATTTCGTTCAGCTATCAGAATATTCTTTATCACAAAAAAAACTGTTATACGATAAAGTCCTCTTTTGGCTGTGTTATTTTTTCCTACTTTTTGGAGTACTCATTCTTCTTCTTCTTCTTCCCACATCTTTTCTTTTCTTCCGTCCACGTTTCTGTTGATTAATTATTTCTTCTGCCTTGAAGATATTCTAAATGTAGCATTTTATTCTTAAGAAGGTTTGCTTCGGTTACTTGCAATTCTTTGATGTTGTTTGTTTCTCTCCAGTCCTTTTCCGATTTCTGTAATCACTGTAATGCTCATTTCTTTTTCCAAATCATTTTGTTTCTTTGTCCGTCCTCGTTCATTTAGCCGATGTTGTAAAAGAAGAATATCCGTCGATTTGCATTGCTTCAAATATTTTCTCTTTGTGTTACTATGTCTGCTCATCACCTCTCACTTTTGAATCCTCTGTAGGCTGCATTGTGCCCATTACTTTTCTAATCACCTGTCTTCCAAATACCTCTTAATCTGACCAGCTTTATATAGTTCATTGTTAAACACGCACATGTATGTAAACATTGCGATGTTACCGCTATGGTGTCGTGATCAGTTTTGTATTTCTAGATAAGTATTTTTTTGTAGATATTTGTTGATGAACCATATACTTTTCCGCTTTATTAATACGTTTATTTAAATCTACTAACTCGCTCTGTGTTATCTGTTTGTGTTTCTCACGTTACACGGGTATTATTTTCATAATCTTAGGGATCGAAAAAGGATACAAAGTGACTGTGTTATTTTTAAACGTTGCGAGAATCTGAATGAGATTTTCACTCTACATCGAAGTGTGCGCTAACATGAAACTTCCTGGCAGATTAAAACTTTGTGCCGAACCGATACTCGAACGCGGGACCTTTGGCTTTCGCGGGCAAGTGCTGTTCCAACTTTTTTTATGCATTTTTTCGTTGTTGATCGTTGCGTTTGGTCGTTGCGGATGTCACATGACTTTCGTTCAATTTCTTTTGTTGATCCTTCTTCTCAGTTTTTTATTACAGAGGTCAACCAGCACCAACTAAGCTAACCAAGTATGACTCACGACCGGTCGCCCTTTCTTGCACGAGTGTTAGTTCTGCAAGGTTCGCAGAAGAGTTCTGCGAAGTTTGGGAGGTAGGAGACAAGGTACTGGCTGGGTTGAAGCTGTGAGGACGGTCGGGAGTCGTGTTTGGATAGCTTAATTTAGTAGAGCACTTTCCCGCTAATGGCAAAGGTCCAGAGTTCGAGTCTCGATCCGGCACACAACTTTAACCTGCCAGAAAGTTTCTACGATAATGTGTTAATTTGGACCACACACAAACACTCAGGTTGGTAGTTAGTGCAGAAACGTTCATGCGTGAAATACATTCGTATAACATTGTTCGTAAAATGTTCGTTATACACATGAATTATCAAGCAAGAAAAAAATTGTAAACGTGGAACAGCTCCACTACCACGTATCATTTACACTTGTTAAATAGAAGCGTCAATTCAACCAACATCGTGTTAAATGACATTCTATTTACGCTTTCAGCACAACAGTGTTCAAAACTGTGAGACAATTGACTTCACAATGATCAATGACAAGTAACTCCCCTTTAAATTGTTCTGGTTATATCGACAATCAAATCCGCAGCAGCTGGGTGAATATCATATGATGACCGAATATAAGTTTCATTTAATATCTCATTCCCCCTCTCTGGGTACGATTATTAAGTGACGATTGATCTCTTTCTAAACTTAATAAATAACTGCAATATAACTGTCTTTCTATCTTGGTCGGTGATGCGAGTTGTCTGGGGCTATCAACCACAAATTTTTTAGTGAAGAACAAATTGCTAATAAGATTTAGAAAGGGATCTGAACGTACCTACATCTAAATTAAAACTAACAGTTATTGCAGATATTCGATAGATTACAGTTCGTGTGCATTAGACCTTCTTGAGATCGCTGTGGCTAATACTAGTTCTGTGCTGGCGCAAACGGGAACAGCAGAGTTGCAGATATGGAGACAATTTGGTAATACACGTTAACGTAACCAAATTTTGTAATGTTTAGCTGTTAAAAGCTTATTCATCTCGAATATATTTACAACGGAACTGTGATAAGCATAAATTACTTGTCATGTACAGTAGTCACATACCATAAAGGCACATTTCTTAAAATTGTTTGCTCATTGTGTAAACTACAAGTGTGCGAGTGTCATTCTAACATCCCTCTGAAAAAACTGCTGGTTCATTTTATGAATGGAGACGATACCTGCCAGCCTATAATAGCTGAAGAAATGCCTTTTTAAATTGTAGGGAAGAAATTTGGTCTAACACACACACACACACACACAGAGAGAGAGAGAGAGAGAGAGAGAGAGAGAGAGAGAGAGAGAGAGAGAGAGAGAGAGAGAAACAGCACCGCACCATTTCTCCATCCCCACCCCAACACTCTCCCCAGCTCTTTCAATTCCCATGATACCTCAATCAGGTCGAAAGCATGTGACAAAGGGCAGTGCGAGCGTGTGCAGTTTTATACATTGTAGGTTTATGTACAAGGAACTATTTACTGGAAGACACATATACCATGTGCATCTAGCACGTTTTTGTTACTGTAATCTTCAGACTGGGTTGATGCTTACTGTTATAATCTGTTGATTTCGCTCTACGATTCTTACCCCGACGGTTCACTCCAGTACTAAATTGGCTTTGCTTTGACTTCTCAGAATGTGTCCTACCAACCGATTCCTTCTTCTAGTCAGGTAGTACTACAAATTTCTTTGTTCTCCAATTCTATTCAGTACCTTCTCATTACTTACACTATACATCCATCTAATCTTCAATGTTCTTCTGCAACACCACATTTCAAACGCTTCTATTCTAATCTTGTATAAACTCTCTATCGACCATGTTTCACTTCCATACATACCTACTCTTTACTTAGATTTCTTCAGAAAAGGCTTCCTGTCACTTAAATCTATACTACACGTTTAGTGAAATTCTCTTCTTAAGAAACGCTTTTCTTGCCACTATCATTCAACATTTTACGTCAACTCGTCTATGGCCCACATCAGTTATCTGTTGTGCAAATAGCAAAACTCATTTACTGTTTCAAGTTCCTGATCTAATTCGCTCAGCATCACTCGATTTAATTCGAGTGCATTCTATTATCGTCGTTTTGCTTTTGTTGGTTTTAATCTTATATCGTCCTTTCAAGAAACTGTCTATTCCGTTCAACTGCTTTTCCAAGCCGTTTGCTGTCCTTGTCAAAATAGCAATGTCATCGATAAACCTAAAATTCTTTTTCCTGTCTCTCTGTACTTTAATTCATACTCCAAATTTATCTTTCATTTTATTATTGCTTGCTCAATGTACAGACTGAATAACATTGGTGATAGCTTACAACGCCATCTCAGTTCCTTCTCAAGTACTGCTTCCCCTTTTTAGTGGCACCACCGGTTAGGATAGGGAAAGTTAGCTTTGTGCGAAATTCTGAGAGCAAGTTACAGCCAGATGCGGACCGCATTGCAGTGAGTTACAGATACCAGCAGTTGTGAAGGCAAATAAAGGCCACAGGGGCGTAGAACTGCTGGGGAAGACACACACGGCAGTTTGCATGGCGCACGTCACAGGCACAAGGGGGCCACTGGCCAGTCTAAGCGTTATGTGTACCTGATGCGAAGTGGTGCAGTAGCAAAACAGAGGCGCACAGCCGAGCATGAACAGGTGCCGTTTCCTAACGAGATTGTTTCAAGTGTGGCAGCTCTCCTGGATGGTGGGGCGTGTCACACCACTGGCTACACACAGCAGCAGACGGGGCGCCAGCATTCCAGTGAACGGCAGGTGGTTGGTTCGAACCCCTGCGGCCGGCGCAGGGTCCACATCCAGCCAGCCAGAGGCAGGCCACTCCACAGCTACCGTGGGCAGTCACCCTGGCTTCCAACACACGCCCGAGGCATCCCGAGGTGAGGGCCACAGATTCAGATGCCGGATTGCGGGCACTTGTTTGCTCCGCGACTTGGACCATGCCAGCAAAGACGGGTGGCACGGGTATCTTGCGGTTGTCAGCTGGCCGTGCAGTGGCTCCCAGTGAGCAGCGCTGAGGCAACAGGGACGCGGATCACCGGATCCTAATGATGCCGCAACTCCGCTGGCGTACCAGCTTGACTCGACACAGAGTTGTATTACACGGGCCCTTTGGGTGCTTCATCAGCATTGCGGAGCCCTGTGACACAGACCAAGAGGAATGAGGGCACTATACCTAAAAAACAATAAATCACTTGAAAGTTATCGCAGAGTTTTAATGTGGCACATTCCAACTCTGGCAACAGCCACTACACTTTAATGGCACTTGACTCTTATAATTGCCTTCTCACTTCTCTAAAAATTGTAAATAGTCTATCGCTCCCTGTGTTTTACCCCTTCTACCCTCACAATTTCAAAGAGAGTAATCCACTCGACATTGTCAAAAGCTTTCTCTAAGTCTACAAATGCTATGAGGGCACTATACCTAAAAAACAATAAATCACTTGAAAGTTCTCGCAGAGTTTTAATGTGGCACATTCCAACTCTGGCAACAGCCACTACACTTTAATGGCACTTGACTCATATAATTGCCTTCTCACTTCTCTAAAAATTGTAAATAGTCTCTCGCTCCCTGTGTTTTACCCCTTCTACCCTCACAATTTCAAAGAGAGTAATCCACTCGACATTGTCAAAAGCTTTCTCTAAGTCTACAAATGCTATAAAAGTAGGCTTGCCTTTCCTTCTAATATGTTCTAAGAGAAGATCAGTATTGCCTTGCTTGCTGCTAGATTTCTCAATTTATCCATTATTCTGTAAAGAATTCGTGTTAATATTTTGCGGCTGTGACTTATTAAACTGATATTTCGGTAGTACTCACATCTGTCAGTAACTGATTTCCTTCGAATGGGAATTATTGTATTTCTACTTGAAGTCTGAGGTCACTCCACTTGTATCATATGTCTTCCTCACGAGATGGAAGTGTTTTGTCATGACTCATTCTCCCAAGATTATCAGTAGTTCCAATGGTATTTTGTCTACTTCCAGGAGCATGTTACGACTTTCGTCTTTTAGTGCACATATAAGGCAACAAATGGCTGCATGATCAGGACACAATACGGATGTAAGTTAAAAACAATGACATATAACAGTAAACAGAAGTAGCTACATCTATAGAAACTGCTAAAGAATCACTTCAAATCTCACATCGAAATATGCATAATTAAATAATTTTATATGTGTTATAGACCAATGAAGATGCCTAATCTGAATAGGCGAAACACATCTGGTACTCAGGCATCAATTACAGATGCAAAAGATGGAAGTTTTCTTATCTTCATAGTGAAACATAATTGAAGTTGTAATTGTGTCATATAGCCTGTCATAATGAACAGTATAAAATTCTCAATTTGCTTCCGTAATACTGCCAAACCCATAGAGAATGTGAAAGCACTGGATTACAAAAAAATCACTAATGTATCAGAAACTGTAACCGCATAAAACTCACAAAGGGAACTTACTATAACTTGTAAACAGATACAAAAAAAAACAATGGACAGGAGTTCGAGTACCATTGCTTAAGAGGCAGAAGAGTACATTTTATGTGGATTAAGGTTCTCTATGTTGTAGATTTGCTGTTACCAGCGTTGCTTTCACATACCATTCAAATAAAATGAAATGTCTCTGTGGTGTCATTGGCTGGGAGACCCCATTTAGCAAGTTCGGGCTCTTTGCGCAACACATCCAGGCGCGAGAGAAAAAAAATCGAATCTGACTGGGAATCGAACCTGGGATTCTCATGCTAATCACAAGTCCGCCAACAGTTGATGCGTGGTAGTACGTGTTTTAGAAGTTATACCACAAGCGTGCTGTTCAAAAGCTAAAATACAATGGTTTGTGTGGAAGTATGGATGAAGGGGGGTAGGACGTCAAATGGGCTGACTTGGAGCAGGAGAGGCGCCACAGGACATTTTAATTTCAACTGTTCATTCATTAACAAATAAATTCCAAATAATTTGTCAGAATGGCCAGAAAGGATTGAGAACTCACGCTCATAGCAGTGGAAGTTCTAAAACATAACAAAATAGTTTTTGGGGAGTCCTCCCTCGGGCTGGGTGTGTGTGTTTGTCCTTAGGATAATTTAGGTTAAGTAGTGTGTAATCTTAGGGACTGATGACCCTAGCAGTTACGTCCCATAAGATTTCACACACATTTGAACATTTTTGACATGAGCGAATGAAAATAAGCAAAGTAGACTAACTTTCGTGTTGAATCATCACTCACTTGAGATACCATTCGAATAGTAATAATGGCAGCATTAAGTCTTTGAACAAGATCCTGAACGTGAGCTTTCCAAGACAGCTTACTATATACCTGAACACCTAAAAATTAGAACTGCTCATTTTCACTATTCATTTACCCATTTTGTGAATTAAAACGTCACATTTTGTTGGATTGTGTGTTACAAACTGTTAAAACTGAGTCTTACTGTGATTTAGCGTCAGTTTATTTTCTACAAGCCATGAACTTAGGTGATGACTGCACTATTTGAAACGGAGCCAATGTTGCACTCAACATCCCTTACTACCTAGCTAGTGTCATCAGCAAACAGAAATATTTTAGAGTTACTCCTAATTCTAGAGAGCGTATCAGTTATATAAATAATAAACAGGATTGGCTCCGACACTGATCCCTCTGGCACCCCATCCACCAGCACTTGACTGTACCCCACTCAGACCCCACATTGCGAATAATGAACGTTTTCTGTCTGTTACTAAAATAAGAGGTGAACCAACTGTGAGCTACTCCCCATATTCCGTAATGCTCCCACTTCAGATGCCTTAGTTAGATCAGAAAATATGCCTAGCGTTTGAAACCTTTTATTTAAACCATATAGTACCCCCACTGAGAAAATATAGAAATTTCAGTTGTTAAACGACTTCTAAAGTCAAACTATCCATTTGAGAGCAAACCGTGTGGTATAGAATGATCAATTATCCCTACATACACAGCCTTTTCAGTAACTTTAGCAAGCACTGATGACATAGAAATAGGTCTACATTATACTTTTCTCCACTTTTATAAAGCGCCTTTACTACTGAGTACTTAAATCGCTCAGGAAACAGACCATTCTTAAAGGAGAGATTACAAATATGGCTAAACTCAGGACTAACATGTGCAGCACAATACTTTAATATTCTACTAGGCACTCCATCATAACCATAGGAGTCCTTAGTCTTCAGTGATTTAATTATTGACTGAATTTCCCCCTTGTCTGTATCACAGAGAATTATTTCAGACATCAATCTCGGAAAGGCATTTGCCAAGAAAGTTATATGATTCCCTGTAGAACCTAAATTTGTACTTCATTCACCAGCAATGCTCAGAAAATGATTACTAAATACTGCACATATATTTAATTTATCAGTAACAGAAATATTTTTACTGCGAACTGACTTTATATCGTCGACCTTGTGCTGCTGACCAGACACTTCCTTCACAACTGACCATATTGTTTTAATTTTATCCTGTGAATTACCTATTCTATTTGCATACCACATACTCTTGCTCTTCCTAATAACATTTTTAAACATCTTACAGCACTGTTTCTAATGGGCTACTGTAGCTTGATTGTGACTACTTCTAATTTTTTTTTTTTTTTTTTGTAATTCCCGCTTTGTTCTACATGATATCCTTAACCCACTGATCAGCCATCAAGGCTGCCTATTACTGCTAGTACCACGTTTAGAAAGTTCTAATGGAAAGAAACTCTCAAAGAGCGTGATAAACGTATCAAGGACAGCATTATATTTCTCATCTGTGTTATTGGCATTATAAACTTCCTACCACTCTTGTTCCTTGACAATATTTAAAAAACTCTCTATTGCTGTTGGATTAAGTTTCCTAGGTAATTTGTAACTAAATGTGACACTTGTTTGAACACTAAAGCCTTTTAGTGTTAAAAATTGGTGCATCGTGGTGTGAAAGGCCTTTCACCTTTTTACTAACAGAATGCCCATCTAGTAATGAATAATGAATGAAAATATTGTCAATGGCTGTGCTACTGTTTCCCTGCACCCTAGTGGGAAAAAACACTATCAGCATCAGATCGTATGAATTTATGAGATCTGCCAACATCCTTTTTCTTGCACCACCATATACAAAATTTATATTGAAGTCACAACACACAACTAATTTCTGGTACTTAATACAAAGTGAATCAAGAACTCTCTCTAGCTTAAACAGAAATGCTCTGAAGTCAGAGTAAGGGGACCTATAAACAACAACAAGTTTCATTAAATTCAATTGTCCCTGCATAACATTCAGATATCTGTTCAGTGTGGTGCCGTGATACATCTATGGACTCAAACGGTACACAGCCACTCACCCATCCCACAAGGAACGCCTTGAAAAACAGCCAGTTAATTTGTATCCTGGTAAAGGAAGCCTCTGAATTGTCAAATTGTTTAACTGGTGCTCTGATATACCAATAATTTCAGAGTCAACATACACTCCTCGAAATTGAAATAAGAACACCGTGAATTCATTGTCCCAGGAAGGGGAAACTTTATTGACACATTCCTGGGGTCACATACATCACATGATCACACTGACAGAACCTCAGGCACATAGACACAGGCAACAGAGCATGCACAATGTCGGCACTAGTACAGTGTATATCCACCTTTCGCAGCAATGCAGGCTGCTATTCTCCCATGGAGACGATCGTAGAGATGCTGGATGTAGTCCTGTGGAACGGCTTGCCATGCCATTTAAACCTGGCGCCTCAGTTGGACCAGCGTTCGTGCTGGACGTGCAGACCGTGTGAGACGACGCTTCATCCAGTCCCAAACATGCTCAATGGGGGACAGATCCGGAGATCTTGATGGCCAGGGTATTTGACTTACACCTTCTAGAGCACGTTGGGTGGCACGGGATACATGCGGACGTGCATTGTCCTGTTGGAACAGCAAGTTCCCTTGCCGGTCTAGGAATGGTAGAACGATGGGTTCGATGATGGTTTGGATGTACCGTGCACTATTCAGTATCCCCTCGACGATCACCAGAGGTGTACGGCCAGTGTAGGAGATCGCTCGCCACACCATGATACCGGGTGTTGGCCCTGTGTGCCTCGGTCGTATGCAGTCCTGATTGTGGCGCTCACCTGCACGGCGCCAAACACGCATACGACCATCATTGGCACCAAGGCAGAAGCGACTCTCATCACTGAAGACGACACGTCTCCATTCGTCCTTCCATTCACGCCTGTTGCGACACCACTGGAGGCGGGCTGCACGATGTTGGGGCGTGAGCGGAAGACAGGCTAACGGTGTGCGGGACCGTAGCCCAGCTTCATGGAGACGGTTGCGAAAGGTCCTCGCCGATACCCCAGGAGCAACAGTGTCCCTAATTTGCTGGGAAGTGGCGGTGCGGTCCCCTACGGCACTGCGTAGGATCCTACGGTCTTGGCGTGCATCCGTGCGTCGCTGCGGTCCGGTCCCAGGTCGACGGGCACGTGCACCTTCCGCCGACCACTGGCGACAACATCGATGTACTTTGGAGACCTCACGCCCCACGTGTCGAGCAATTCGGCGGTACGTCCACCCGGCCTCCCGCATGCCCACTATACGCCCTCGCTCAAAGTCCGTCAACTGCACATACGGTTCACGTCCACGCTGTCGCGGCATGCTACCAGTGTTAAAGACTGCGATGGAACTACGTATGCCACGGCAAACTGGCTGACACTGACGGCGGCGGTGTACAAGTGCTGCGCAGCTAGCGCCATTCGACGGCCAACACCGCGGTTCCTGGTGTGTCCGCTGTGCCGTGCGTGTGATCATTGCTTGTACAGCCCTCTCGCAGTGTCCGGAGCAACTATGGTGGGTCTGACACACCGGTGTCAATGTGTTCTTTTTTCCATTTCCAGGAGTTTATATAAGCAGTTCATTAACCTTATCTCGAATACCTCACATATGTTGATGAAATATGCTGATCGCTTCTCTACTGGGAAACATTGCATCCTTTGAAGGTGAGCCCTTAGTTAAAGGGGCTTCCTTTAAGCAGGTATACCTATCACCTATCTATATTTAAAAATGTTGCAAGCTGTATCACCAACTCTACAGGAATTTTTCCATGAGTGATCCCACCACCACCCACTACACTGTCACCTATAAGATTTGCCTGCCTCCCCTTCCCACATCTATTAAGGTGCAGGCCATGCTTGAGAAAATCTATGTAATGATAGCCCCAACTGGCACCACCTAGATGTGATAGTAAGTCACAATATGCATGATCACAAGCATAATGTACAGTTATTTTTCGGATGTGCTCCCGACGTCACATTTTGCAGGACGGTATTAGTCACACAGACATGGAAAACATAATTTGAAACTTCGTCCACTTACATGTGTTTTCTTTCATTAGCAGGCCGGAGTGGCCATGCGGTTCTAAGCGCTACAGTCTGGAACCGAGCGACCGCTACAGTCGCAGGTTCGAATCCTGCCGCGGGCATCGATGTGTGTGATGTCCTTAGGTTAGTTAGGTTTAAAGTAGTTCTAAGTTCTTGGGGACTGATGACCTCAGAAGTAAAGTCCCACAATGCTCAGAGCCATTTGAAACATTTGCAAGTGTCTGAGATGAATATCCAGGTACGTAATTACTTGCAAACTTCGTTATTACAGTGAAACTCTAGCGTTTTCACAGCCATCAGTTTCCATCATGAACATTTTCCACTTAACCGTATACACTAAGCGTTTTCAGCCAGCTCCATCGTCAAAATAAAAACAGATAACAAAATTACACTACCCTAATGAGAGGTGCTCGTTATCAGGCTGATCAGAGTAAGAAGGTTTCTTGATTAGTACGATTGTCCTGTCGGACTGATATATTCACCTCTTTCGCCTGCGGACGTTAGTATTCGTGTGAGCGTGCCGCAGCAGAAGCCCTTAGACTGGGTTCAGTGACCGACAGTAGCGCAGGGTCGGGTAGCGCCCCCACAGCCATTGTCTGCGCCGCTGCCGCCGGCTTCTGGCAGTCTGCTTACGAAAAGCTGCCAAGTCCCTCACAAAAGGGTTCACCAGCCGGAAGCTGTAAGCTCTGACGCTGTCAGCGGAGACAGTGTCTGGTGGACCCTATTGCGTACTAGATTACGTCGTATGTGGAAATGCACCAAGGCAGTCACTTCCTACCCCCATGTGGCAAGTACAACGCGGTCGCTGTTTATGAATCGACAAAGAACACAACTCTGTTAGAAACTTTGATGACCGACCCGACCAGAGTATGCAACAAAATATTGGCCATCTTTCTACACGACTTCAGTGCCGATTAATGGTCTCAAACGATCAGATAATATGTTTGCCATGAGTGTGACATTCCACTCGTCCACCTCCTAGTAGTTAAATGCATTGTGATACATGGAACGTTACTGTAATGTGGCGCCGCCCGGGATTAACCGAGCGGTGTAGGCCGCTGCAGTCATAGACTGTGCGGCTGATGCCGGCGGAGGTTCGAGTCCTCCTTCGGGCATGGGTGTGTGTGTTTCTCCTTACGATAATTTAGGTTAAGTAGTGTGTAAGCTTAGGGACTGATGACCTTAGCAGTTAAGTCTCATAAGATTTCACACACATTCGAACTTTTTTTGTGATGTGGCGTCACTTGTGACCATTGCCCAACTATCCGCGTAGTCACGAAAACAGCTAGCGAGCAGGGTAGTACAGTGGTAAGAACAGCACTGGCGGCACGTGTTTATCTTCGCTTGGCTACATTATGTTGTGAAAAGGCCTCACTTCTAGTCACGTTGAGGGGCCCAGGTAGTGTAGTATGAGGTAAGCCAGCATTCCACTCTGTCTCGCTAGTGGCTTGCATCATGTCACCTCAGCTCTTTGCCTACCAACGCATCGGAATTTCCATAGCAGCATGCTGGCTCATGTGGCTACAGGTTGTGAGGGTAGGGAGGGAAGTTGGTGGCGTAACGTTTTGAAAGATTTTTGCTATGTTACTTAGGCCAAAAAATTCTCGGAAGTCTGTAATTTATTTTAGATTTCTAGAACTTCACTTTTCACGCACTTTAACGAATAACCAATATTTTAAGAACGCAATTTAAAAATGTAATCCATAAGTACTAATAACTTCAAATTAAAATTATACAAATAATATATTAAAAATATTTCGAAAAATAAATGAAAATTTCCGTTAATACAATAACAAGACTATAAGAGTCGTGGATAGAGCGATGTATATTCACAGAAATGTGAAGTGTTACGTCATGAAGATATAATCCGGACGCTGACAAACAAATTCTCCAGTATTTCCGCGCCTATAGCTATGTTCCGCTGTTATATCTATTTTCAATGCACAAAGAAACCATGTGAAAGGATGAAGTATGCTGTGAGTAGATGATGGCCGTCGGAAATGCCTACTGAGTGGAACTTTGAGGACGTCGAAAGAGTGCCACTCCGATGACGAATACGTGTAACTATTAGCAATAGCATGAAGAATATAAATACATAATATCGATATCATACAGGAAAATGATTGCAGTGGTGACCAGATCAGCTGAGGAAATTTGTGTAGCGAGTGTGGTGTCTCATATTAAAACACAAATCTGGCCAAGTTTAAAGGTGATGTGATAGATATGAAATCTTGGAAAACAAGCAAATATTTCATAATAAAATGTTAAGTATCTCTAAATGGATGATTGAAAATAAAAAAAATGTTGTGGTGGTCTTCAGTCCTGAGACTGATTTGATGCAGCTCTCCATGCTACTCTATCCTGTGCAAGCTTCTTCATCTCCCAGTACCTACTGCAACCTACATCCTCCTGAATCTGATTAGTGTATTCATCTCTTGGTCTCTCTCTACGATTTTTACCCTCCACGCTGTCCTCCAGTACTAAATTGATGATCCCTTGATGCCTCAGATCCTGTCTTAACAACCGATCCCTTCTTCTAATCACGTTCTGCCACAAACACCTCTTCTCCCCAATACTATTCAATACCTCCTCATTAGTTACGTGATCTACCCACCTAATCTTCAGCATTCTTTTGTAGCACCACATTTCGAAAGCTTCTATTCTCTTCTTGTCCAAACTATTTGTCGTCCATGTTTCACTGCCATAATGGGTACACTCCATACAAATACTTTTAGAAACGACTTCCTGATACTTAAATCTATACACGCTGTTATTAAATTTCTCTTCTTCGAAACGCTTCCCTTGCCATTGCCAGTCTACATTTTCTATCCTCTCTACATCGACCATCATCAGTTATTTTGCTACTTTAAGTGTTTCATTTCCTGATCTAATTCCCTCAGCATCACCCGAGTTAATCCGACTACATTCCATTATCCTCGTTTTGCTTTTGTTGATGATCATCTTACATCCTCATTTCAACTGCCCTTGCAGGTCCTTTGCTGTCTCTGACAGAATTACAATGTCATCGGCAAAACTCAAAGTTTTTATTTCTTCTCCATGGATTTTAATACCTACTCCGAATTTTTCTTTTGTTTCCTTTACTGCTTGCTCAATATACAGATTGAATAACATCGGGGAGAGGCTACAATTCTGTCTCACTCCCTTCCCACCCACTGTTCCGTTTCATGTCCCTCGACGCTCATAACTGCCATGTGGTTTCTGTACAAATCGTAAATAGCCTTTGCTCTCTGTATTTTACTTCTGCACCTTCAGAATATGGAAGACATTATTCCAGTCAACACTGTCAAAAGCTTTCCCTAAGTCTACAAATGATAGAAACGTAGGTTAGCCTTTCCTTAATCTAAGATATGTCGTAGGGTCAGTATTTCCTCACGGGTTCCAACATTTCTACGGAATCCAAACTGATTCTACCAGTTTTTCCATTTGTCTGTAAAGAATTCAAGTTACTATTTTGCATCCGTGACTTATTAAACTGGTTGTTCGGTAATTTCTACATCGGTCAAGACGTGCTTTCTTTGAAATATGATCTTGATAAAAATTAAGGCTAAACAATCAGCACAGTTACAGCAATGCAGACGGCGAGTAGAAAACCATAAACCTTCGATTACCGTTACAGTGAGTTACTTCTTACAGTCGCAAATTCCCATCACACACGGAAAGGACGCCAAAATATTTTTGAAGTTTATAGATTGTAGCAAAAGATCGCCAGTATTAGAAAGACATGGATTGTGCTAGCTACGATAAATAATGTTGGAGGTTATGCTCTATCTTTTTAATTACTTCTTCAACATAGTCTTAACAATAACTGCACTGAGGTGACAAAAGTAATGTAGCAGCGATGTCCACATACAGAGATTGAGGTAGTACCGCGTGCACAAGATGTTGGCAGAGCTGTCATTTTTCTCAGGTGAACATATGAAAACTCTCCGACGTGATTATGGGTGCACGACGGGAATTAAAAGACTTTGAACAGGGAATGGTATTTGAAGCTAGACGGATAAGACATTCAATTTCGGAAATCGGTAGTGAATTCAGTATTTCAAGGTCCACAGTGTCAAAAATGGGCTGAGAATACCAATTTACAGGCATTACCTCTCACCACATACAACGTAGTGGCCGACGGCATTCACTTAACGACTTAGACCAGTGGAGTTGGAGTAGTCATTGCTAACAGACAAGCAATTCTATGTTAAATATCCCCAGAAATCAATGTGGGACGTTCGACGAACGTATCCATTAGGACAGTGTGGCTACGGCAGCAGACGACTAACTGCTTTGTTAACAGCTCGACAACGTCTGCAGTGCCTGTCATTGGCTCGTGACCATATCGCTTTGACCCTAGAAGATGGAGAACCGTGGCTTGGTCAGATGAGTCAAGAAATCACTGGGTAAGAGCAGATGGTAGGCTCCGAATGTGGCGCAGATCTCTCAAAACCGTGGACGCAAGTTGTCAACAAGACACTGTGCAAGCTGTTGGTGGTTCCATAATGATGTGGGCTGAGTTTGCGTGGAGTGACTGTGTCCTCTGGTCCAACTGAAACGACAAATTACTAGAAATAGTTGTGCTCGGCTACTTCGACATCATTTGCAACCATTTATAGACTTCGTGTTCCCAAAAAACAAAACAAAAAGTTTTGTGTTTGCCAATGAACCGTGTCGTCGAGCCACAACTGTTCGCGATTGATTTGAAAAACATTCTGGACGGTTTGAGCGAATGATTTGGCCACCACAACGCCCGATATGATTCCCATTTATGGGACATAATCGAGAGGTTAGTCCGTGCACAAAATCCTGTTCTGTCAAACATTCGCTAAAGTGGCAGTATGGCTCAGTATCTCTGCAGGGGCTCCACCGACTTGTTGAGTCCATGCCACGTCGAGTTGTAGCACTTCGCCGCTCAAAATGAGGTCCAACGCGATGTTAGGAGTTATCTCAAGACTTTCCCACCTCAGCGTATAATCAGTATTTTACAAGCATCACTACGCCTCTAGAACATGTATAAAATGCATAACCTTCACATTATATCAAGATTCAGACAGGGTATCGTGAAACACATCTTGAAACCATGAGAGACACTTCCAGAGGCCGATCGGAAAAAGACACAAAAAGTTCGAAAGTTCTCCTAACACAGGAGACTACTGAAATTACGTCATCGGTCCTCCCCAATTAATCGATTTGGAGAGATTATTCTCACAGATTCCCGCTCAAATTTAATTATCAATTTATTTTTTCATCATTGGTCGTTTTCGAAACTAAACTAAACTCCTCGCGAACAAGCCTTGAAGGCCAAAACTTACCGACCGGCTGCCGTGTCATCCTCAGTCAACAGGCGTCACTGGATGCGGATGTGGAGGGTCATGTGGTCAGCACACCGCAATCGCGGCCGTATGTCGGTTTCCGAGACCGGAGCCGCTACTTCTCTTCAGTGTGCCTCACAAGGGCTGAGTGCACCCCGCTTGCCAACAGCGCTCGGCAGACCGGATGGTCACCCTTCAAAGTGTTGGTCCAGCCCGACAGCACTTAACGCGGTGACCTGTCGGGAATTGGTGTTACCACTGCGGCAAGGCCGTTGGGAATTGGTCATATTACTTAATTCATATGATACTTGATAGGTAATGTAATGAGAAAAAAACACATGTACTGGTATATGGATGAAGTTCCAATTTAGGTTTTCCATGTCTGCGCGACAAATACCATCCTACAAAGTATGACGTCGCGAGCACATCTGAAAAATAATTGTACGTTACTCTTGTGACTTACTACACTCCTGGAAATTGAAATAAGAACACCGTGAATTCATTGTCCCAGGAAGGGGAAACTTTATTGACACATTCCTGGGGTCAGATACATCACATGATCACACTGACAGAACCACAGGCACATAGACACAGGCAACAGAGCATGCACAATGTCGGCACTAGTACAGTGTATATCCACCTTTCGCAGCAATGCAGGCTGCTATTCTCCCATGGAGACGATCGTAGAGATGCTGGATGTAGTCCTGTGGAACGGCTTGCCATGCCATTTCCACCTGGCGCCTCAGTTGGACCAGCGTTCGTGCTGGACGTGCAGACGGCGTGAGACGACGCTTCATCCAGTCCCAAACATGCTCAATAGGGGACAGATCCGGAGATCTTGCTGGCCAGGGTAGTTGACTTACACCTTCTAGAGCACGTTGGGTGGCACGGGATACATGCGGACGTGCATTGTCCTGTTGGAACAGCAAGTTCCCTTGCCGGTCTAGGAATGGTAGAACGATGGGTTCGATGACGGTTTGGATGTACCGTGCACTATTCGGTGTCCCCTCGACGATCACCAGAGGTGTACGGCCAGTGTAGGAGATCGCTCCCCACACCATGATGCCGGGTGTTGGCCCTGTGTGCCTCAGTCGTATGCAGTCCTGATTGTGGCGCTCACCTGCACGGCGCCAAACACGCATCCGACCATCATTGGCACCAAGGCAGAAGCGACTCTCATCGCTGAAGACGACACGTCTCCATTCGTCCCTCCATTCACGCCTGTCGCGACACCACTGGAGGCGGGCTGCACGATGTTGGGGCGTGAGCGGAAGACAGCCTAATGGTGTGCGGGACCGTAGCCCAGCTTCATGGAGACGGTTGCGAATGGTCCGCGCCGATACCCCAGGAGCAACAATGTCCCAAATTTGCTGGGAAGTGGCGGTGCGGTCCACTACGGCACTGCGTAGGATCCTACGGTCTTGGCGTGCATCCGTGCGTCGCTGCGGTCCGGTCCCAGGTCGACGGGCACGTGCACCTTCCGCCGACCACTGGCGACAACATCGATGTACTGTGGAGACCTCACGCCCCACGTGTTGAGCAATTCGGCGGTACGTCCACCCGGCCTCCCGCATGCCCACTATACGCCCTCGCTCAAAGTCCGTCAACTGCACATACGGTTCACGTCCACGCTGTCGCGGCATGCTACCAGTGTTAAAGACTGCGATGGAGCTCCGTATGCCACGGCAAACTGGCTGACATTGATGGCGGCGGTGCACAAATGCTGCGTAGCTAGCGCCATTCGACGGCCAACAGCGCGGTTCCTGGTGTGTCCGCTGTGCCGTGCGTGTGATCATTGCTTGTACAGCCCTCTCGCAGTGTCCGGAGCAAGTATGGTGGGTCTGACACACCGGTGTCAATGTGTTCTTTTTTCCATTTCCAGGAGTGTATATTACTGATTGTGAATAACGTCATTCTTATCATTATTAATCGAGATCTAACTTGTGTTTTCCAAGCCTGTCTCTCGTGCTTCGAAATTTAATTACAAATAGTAAACAGCCAAATAACAGACGAAATCAACTACAACTTCATGAAAATGTACATGTTTTTTCCGCTAAGTTACCTCTCTAATGTCATAAAAATTAAATAATGTAACTAGTGATGGGAAAGGTATAGATTAAAAACAATTTTGGCAGAACTCGTACCATTGCCACGTCTACAACACTCCTGCAACGCGCGAACGCTAGCCACTTTTTTTATGTCGTTTTGATCATTATTGTTCGTTGGATTTGTTCAGCGCGTTCATCCTACGTCACTCGTTAAAGTTCTTCGTTGATTCATTGACTCAGTTTTTTAATACAGAGGCCAGCTAACCCTCTGACGGAACGCGCTGATGTACCGTGTTGGATCCACTTGACAATAACAACTTTTTTCGACGGCTACCTACACAAAGATACACGAGTTTCACAATAGACGCGTAAAATTTCTCTTTGAGTTTCACGAAATTGCTACAATAGTGTCCGTTACTACTTGTTGTTCTAATGGGCTACTAAACGCGTACAAAGTTTGTAGTAAAGCCGTGATCACAGCGTTGTGGCCTCCACATGTCAGTGTATTCCATTGTTTCTCGAATACACTCCTGGAAACGGAAAAAAGAACACATTGACACCGGTGTGTCAGACCCACCAAACTTGCTCCGGACACTGCGAGAGGGCTGTACAAGCAATGATCACACGCACGGCACAGCGGACACACCAGGAACCGCGGTGTTGGCCGTCGAATGGCGCTAGCTGCGCAGCATTTGTGCACCGCCGCCGTCAGTGTCAGCCAGTTTGCCGTGGAATACGGAGCTCCATCGCAGTCTTTAACACTGGTAGCATGCCGCGACAGCGTGGACGTGAACCCTATGTGCAGTTGACGGACTCTGAGCGAGGGCGTATAGTGGGCATGCGGGAGGCCGGGTGGACGTACCGCCGAATTGCTCAACACGTGGGGCGTGAGGTCTCCACAGTACATCGATGTTGTCGCCAGTGGTCGGCGGAAGGTGCACGTGCCCGTCGACCTGGGACCGGACCGCAGCGACGCACGGATGCACGCCAAGACCGTAGGATCCTACGCAGTGCCGTAGGGGACCGCACGGCCACTTGCCAGCAAATTTGGGACACTGTTGCTCCTGGGGTACGGCGAGGACCATTCGCAACCGTCTCCATGAAGCTGGGCTACGGTCCCGCACACCGTTACGCCGTCTTCCGCTCACGCCCCAACATCGTGCAGCCCGCCTCCAGTGGTGTCGCGACAGGCGTGAATGGAGGGACGAATGGAGACGTGTCGTCTTCAACGATGAGAGTCGCTTCTGCCGTGGTGCCAATGATGGTCGTATGCGTGTTTGGCGCCGTGCAGGTGAGCGCCACAATCAGGACTGCATACGACCGAGGCACACAGGGCCAACACCCGGCATCATGGTGTGGGAAGCGATCTCCTACACTGGCCGTACACTTCTGGTGATCGTCGAGGGGGACACTGAATAGTGCACGGTACATCCAAACCGTCATCGAACCCATCGTTCTACCATTCCTAGACCGGCAAGGAAACTTGCTGTTCCAACAGGACAATGCACGTCCGCATGTATCCCGTGCCACTCAACGTGCTCTAGAAGGTGTAAGTCAACTACCCTGGCCAGCAAGATCTCCGGATCTGTCCCCCATTGAGCATGTTTGGGACTGGATGAAGCGTCGTCTCACGCGGTCTGCACGTCCAGCACGAACGCTGGTCCAACTGAGGCGCCAGGTGGAAATGGCATGGCAAGCCGTTCCTCAGGACTACATCCAGCATCTCTACGATCGTCTCCATGGGAGAATAGCAGCCTGCATTGCTGCGAAAGGTGGATATACACTGTACTAGTGCCGACATTGTGCATGCTCTGTTGCCTGTGTCTATGTGCCTGTGGTTCTGTCAGTGTGATCATGTGATGTATCTGACCCCAGGAATGTGTCAATAAAGTTTCCCCTTCCTGGAACAATGAATTCACGGTGTTCTTATTTCAATTTCCAGGAGTGTATATGCAGTCTCAAAGTGTTTCCCCTGTATGTCTCCCTCAGAACATCCTTAGGTGAAATCAAAAGAAAAGACGTCAACGTTAAGAGTAAAAGAGGAATTCCACTATTAAATGAAGACCAAAGAGCGGACATGAGTAAATAGTACCGTGAAAGCCTCTACGTGGTGGAGGAACAGTCTGATGACGTGCCATAAGTGTTTGGAGGCGATATGAGTCAGATATGTGGTACAGTATTACATCACAATTAAACAGGACTGTAAAGGAATTGCGAACAATTATGGGAGAAAGAATGAATAATACTTCTTCAGAATGGCAACATAACGACTGTTGTGGCTGGTGTGTACAAGATATTGAGACATGTTATCCTGCTTTCGAAAGTAGTTGTGGCGCTGAAATAGATAGTGAAAACAAAACGTAAGAAATTTCATAGGATTTGTTGACCTAGAAAACGCGGTAGACAATGTAGAATGGCGTCAGATGTTACCAGAAGCATAGGCGGAAGCTAAAGGCGGATATGGGTAACGTTCAATATAAGAACCAAGAACATCAGTAAAGATAGTAGACTGAGAGAGAACCACTGTGATTGAAAAGTATGTAATACGGGCTTGCAGCCTTTCTCCCCTACTGTTCAGTATCTACATCGAAGAAGCAATGAAACAAATAAAAGATAGACCGAGGAGTGAAGTTAGAATTAGGAATGAAAGAACGACAGTGAAAAGATTCTCTGATGACATTGCTATCCCAAGCAGACGAAGTGAAGTAATTTTGGACGAGGCAAGGGGGGCACACAAACAACAGACTAGCAAAGGCAAATAGGGCATTTCTGGCCAAAATAACTCTACTAGTACCAATCGCGGGTCCTAAATAAGGAAGACAATTTTTGTGATTGTGTGTCCGGAGTACAAAATTTGATGGTATTGAATCACGGATTTCGGAAGAAGCGGAAATGAACAGAATCGAAGAGTTTGAAATGTAGTACCATAAAAGGATGCTCACAGTTAGGTGGACTGATAACAAAAGAAATGAATAGCGTCTCCGCAAGATTTGCAAGGATAGAAATAAACATTGACAAGAAGAAGTGACGGGATGCCATAACACGTTTACAGACATCAGGGAGTAATTTTCACGGTACTAGAGGGAAATATAGAGAGTAAAAACTTCATAGGAAGACAGAAATTGCAACAAATACGACAAAAAATCGAGGACATTCAGTGAAAGTGCTAAGTGTTCCTCTGAGATGAACAGTTTGGTAGCGAACAGGAAGTCATGGATGTTCCCAGCAAACCAGTCCAATAACTTATGAGAACAAAGTGGATCTTTTAGTATCTTGGAAGCTATTTTCTGATGCAGCAATGGATGTTGTAATATCATATTTCTTCTTGAAGTTGGTATTTTCCACTTATCCACTTCTCACCGATTCTTATGACATCTTCTTCATTCGTTATCTTATTAGCCTAATTAATTTTCAATGTCCTTGTGGGGTGTTACATCCGACACACCTCGCTACTCTTACTTTCCGTTTTTCTGCAGCCCATGATTCGCTTCTAAACAACGTTGTGCTTCAAATATACAGTCTGAGAAATTTAATCCTCAGATAACACGTATATTAAACTCTACTCGACGTCTTTTGTTGAGGAATTCTCTATTTGCCTGCGCTAGTCTGCTGCTGAAGTTCTTCCTTATATCGTCCGTCATTCTTCCAAAGTAGCGAAATTACTAGGACTACCACGCTGTCCCCAATGTTCACGTTAAGTTAATCACTAATGTCATTTGTGCTACACATTATTTCCGTTTCACCTTTCTTTGGTTTACTCTGAAAGCATATTGCTTACCAGACTGTTCATTCCACTGCACGTGTCCTTTTATTCTTTCACTGTCGATAGCAAATCTGGTCAGCGTGTCTTATCTTCGACATCCTTTCACCTTAAATTTTTATTCCGGTATTGAACATTTCTTTTATTTCTTCAGTTTCTTCTTAAATATACAGGTCGAACAGTATAGAAGAAAGACTATTTTGCTGCACGGTCTATAATTCGAACATTTCTCTTCCTCCTTATTAGTTCTTGTACGAATCGCCAAATTTTTATTCCCGATCGCTTTTTCTAGGTCCACGAGTTCTGCGAAAGTGTCATGATTTTCTTTAGGACTTATTTAGATTATCAACCGTAATATCAGAAATTCCTGTATGGTGCCTACACCTTCCCTTAACTCTAACATATCAAGAAGATTCTCTCCCGTTCTTCTGTATATTTTCTCGTCAGCAACTTGGATACATGAGCTGTGACAGCGATTGCGCATTTTACATCTTTATAAATGTTTACATCTACATTTACATCTACATCTGCGTCTATTTACTAATTTTAAATTAAGTCCTACATATCACAAATTCTTTTAATTTAGTCCGATTCCGAAATTTTGGAACGCTTCTCTCCCAGACGGCTTCGGTTTGTTTCTGCCGGTGCCAAGAACTCTCTACTAACGTGTCTTTCTGTAGTTGCCAGTCTCCACTGAAACTGGCTTGAAGAAGCCTGCGCTAAATGGTCGGACCTTCCGAAGAGCATCTGTAGCCATCTGCCAGCAATTCCTCTAGTTCACACAAGGGACAGCGTGAAGGCGATGCAGTTGGTCTCCGTATTGTACAGTGAGCGTGCACTCATGTTCGTAAGTGGTACAACCGCTGGCTATAGATGGAAGCTGATATGCACAAATTTTATACCGAAAAATGTTGTATACTCATGGAGGAAATGTTAAAATGCAGGCCATTCATCCCCACACACTTTCTGTATTTATTTATTTTTTGTATATTAGTGTTACGCGTTTGATAAAAATAGCTTCTTAAAAGCATTGCAGCGCTCACTATGAATACTCGTACGACATACTCACACAGTCCCTTTCAGAAAATAAGACTTAACATTTGACACTATTTTGAACGTGGTCTATCAAGGTGTTTCTTCGGCTGAGAGAGAAAACGTAATATTATCCGGTAACTCATAACCACAAGTTTATATTAGAGTCATTTCAAATGCTTCTTTACACGACTGGGTTTGATATGCATGTAAGTCACCTTAAGATGATATTCAGATTTCTCTATTTCTGTATTATATAGGATTTATAAACACACTGGGCATTTTCTAAGAATTTGAATTTTTATTGAAAATGAAAAAAGATTGGTCTAATAAGGTATGGATAAGCGATTGTGTTTCAAATTAGGTGAAAGACATAAACGTAGTGCTAGTTAACTTAACTGTTTATTACTGTATTCAGTTGGTAAGTTTTATGAATCCGCGATCAAACAAAAAAAAAAAAAAGGTGCTGGCCATTACCTGTGTGAGCTAGAAGAACTCACGTCAGTATCGTTGGTGACCACCTAAACGACACAATGAAAGTTTTCATTGGTAATATAAAATCGACAGCTCTTCCCAGGCTCCACGTACTACGTAACTCATATAACACCACCGTATCTCAAGCGAAAGCTGACGGTGGACAGGATATGCAGTTAGACATTAAAATATCGGTTCTGAGAAATCTTCCCATCAACAAACGTCTAGTCATGCAAATGCAGGTTTAAACCTAGAAATCGTGTAACGATGGGAAAAAATTCCTTGGGATATAAATGGGCGCTGGAGAGCTACTTGCACACTATTACCTAGACAAAACTAAAGCTAAAATACCGCTGTCCGAACAGCCCACGAAGGTCTATCAGTACTGACATGACACCGTGTCAGAGCCCACAGGCGTCCCTGGATGCGGATATGGAGGGGCGTGAGGTCAGCACACGCCTCTCTCGGCCCTAAATGGGTTACGAGACCTTAGCCGCTGCTTCTTAATCAAGTAGCTCCTCAGTTTGCCTCACAAGGGCTGAGTGAGCCCCGCTTGCCAGCAGCGCTCGGCAGACCGAATGGTCACCCTTACAAGCTGCCCAGCCTGGCAGCGCGTAGCGTCGGTGACCTCACGCCAACCGGTATTAACACTGCGGCAAGGCCGTGTTTCCTAGACAAGGCCCGGAGAATCGAACTGCCTCAACCAAACCAAACCCATGAAAAGCAGACCATTCTTTTACAAATGGCATTTTTGGCACAACAGAGCGCAATTAGAACATACACTCCTGGAAATGGAAAAAAGAACACATTGACACCGGTGTGTCAGACCCACCATACTTGCTCCGGACACTGCGAGAGGGCTGTACAAGCAATGATCACACGCACGGCACAGCGGACACACCAGGAACCGCGGTGTTGGCCGTCGAATGGCGCTAACTGCGCAGCATTTGTGCACCGCCGCCGTCAGTGTCAGCCAGTTTGCCGTGGCATACGGAGCTCCATCGCAGTCTTTAACACTGGTAGCATGCTGCGACAGCGTGGACGTGAACCGTATGTGCAGTTGACGGACTTTGAGCGAGGGCGTATAGTGGGCATGCGGGAGGCCGGGTGGACGTACCGCCGAATTGCTCAACACGTGGGGCGTGAGGTCTCCACAGTACGTCGATGTTGTCGCCAGTGGTCGGCGGAAGGTGCACGTGCCCGTCGACCTGGGACCGGACCGCAGCGACGCACGGATGCACGCCAAGACCGTAGGATCCTACGCAGTGCCGTAGGGGACCGCACCGCCACTTCCCAGCAAATTAGGGACACTGTTGCTCCTGGGGTATCGGCGAGGACCATTCGCAACCGTCTCCATGAAACTAGGCTACGTTCCCGCACACCGTTAGGCCGTCTTCCGCTCACGCCCCAACATCGTGCAGCCCGCCTCCAGTGGTGTCGCGACAGGCGTGAATGGAGGGACGAATGGAGACGTGTCGTCTTCAGCGATGAGAGTCGCTTCTGCCTTGGTGCCAATGATGGTCGTATGCGTGTTTGGCGCCGTGCAGGTGAGCGCCACAATCAGGACTGCATACGACCGAGGCACACAGGGCCAACACCCGGCATCATGGTGTGGGGAGCGATCTCCTACACTGGCCGTACACCTCTAGTGATCGTCAAGGGGACACTGAATAGTGCACGGTACATCCAAACCGTCATCGAACCCATCGTTCTACCATTCCTAGACCGGCAAGGGAACTTGCTGTTCCAACAGGACAATGCACGTCCGCATGTATCCCGTGCCACCCAACGTGCTCTAGAAGGTGTAAGTCAAATACCCTGGCCATCAAGATCTCCGGATCTGTCCCCCATTGAGCATGTTTGGGACTGGATGAAGCGTCGTCTCACACGGTCTGCACGTCCAGCACGAACGCTGGTCCAACTGAGGCGCCAGGTTTAAATGGCATGGCAAGCCGTTCCACAGGACTACATCCAGCATCTCTACGATCGTCTCCATGGGAGAATAGCAGCCTGCATTGCTGCGAAAGGTGGATATACACTGTACTAGTGCCGACATTGTGCATGCTCTGTTGCCTGTGTCTATGTGCCTGTGGTTCTGTCAGTGTGATCATGTGATGTATCTGACCCCAGGAATGTGTCAATAAAGTTTCCCCTTCCTGGGACAATGAATTCACGTTGTTCTTATTTCAATTTCCAGGAGTGTACAATTTTTGACATGTTTCTTTGTGTAGCCATCCTCCGCAGTATGCATATAAATGCTTGTTTTGTTCCTCTGTATGTAAAACAAACTAGAATAAAATTATACGCATATCCATCTGATCCCTCTGTCCAGAGGACGTCAATACTTAATAATCTTCAGGGAGACTGCTTACTGGAAATTCAAAAACTATATACTTGTTTTACAAATAAAACTGCCTTTTCCTGCTGGTACTTAATTTATTTTTCCCATACGCGTATCGCCTTATCTTGTTCTAAGGCATCATCAGTGGAATCTAATAGATAAAATAATAGAATAAAGATCCCAAAGAGGATTAATATAATAATACTGTCCAATATGATAATAATACCACCCAATATCTTTACACTCACTTATCCATGAAGCCCTTCACCTCGTACAACACCATACAATTCGAACCACCCTGAAAAAATTAAAAAAACACTCTCTATCTCATACATACACACGGTATAACATCAAGAATAGAAGTTAGTCTTGAACACATACTTCCTACTCCGTTAGGTTGGCAACAAGTAGGTAAACATGCCAAAGAGGAGGAAACACGTAATGGAGTCTCAATATTGTGTCCGGCGAAATAGTTATATCGAGTGGAAAAAGAACAATAGTACACCACAAAAAAGAATGAGAAACACGGTGAACAATGTGAAGATCAGAACGCAAAGTTGTGCTTATATGGCAGTAATAAAAGTGGTAGTACGACCTCTAGACCAGATGTGAAGAAACACTGATCAGCAAATCGTAAGTAATTACTTTTTTACAAAAAAAATCGCGGCGTGAAGTGGTTAATAACCTAAAACTAACAAAACCGTTTCGTAATTGCTTCCACTGCTGAGGCCTTAGAACAAGATAAGGTGAGACACGTATGGGATGAATAAATTAAGTACCGGCAGGAAAGTCCGTTTTATTTACAAAACAAGTATATTGTTTTTGAATTTCCAGTAAGCAGTCTACGTAAAGATTATTTGTTATTGAAGTCCTTTGGACATAGAGATCAGATGGATCTGTGTTTTAATTTTATTATAGTTTGTTTTATATGCAGAGGGGCAACGCGTCGATCTTCGCAAGGGCTAAGAAAGCTTTCGAAAGCTTTCCTAAACGGTCATCACGCTCTGTGCGCCGTTCAGCTTAGACTCACAGTAACAAACGCGACGCATTACAAAGTGCTTACTATCTGAGTTGTTACCACCACAAGCACAGAGGCATTGATACTAACACATCCACTTATTAACGAGTTCTATAAACAGTGTCACACTGGCTGAGGAGTCAAACGAGTCACATATCAGAGTAGATTCGCGCTGACGACAATACGCCAGCTGTAACAGTTCTTGAACTAAAGACTGAATAGTGAAAGTCAGTGGTCAGTGTCTTGATCACTCACACACACACACACACACACACACACACACATACAGAGCAGTTTATTAAAACGACAAACGGCTTCGGCTTTGGAGTTATCAGATCTAAGCATTACAGCAGCGACACATAGGTCAGCAATCATTACATTACTGTACTGACTCAGCGCCTACATGTCGCCGCTATAATATTTAGATTTGATGATGGCTGCAGAAGCCCAAACCGATTATTAATCATCACGAAATAACATGTAACCAAGAAACTGGCTTTTATAGCCTAATCCGATTGTAAAGATCACTGGTCCCCTCAGCAGTTCCAAACAGCCTTATATCGCGATCCTCAAAACACGCCTAAGTCTTTCGTAAACCAGTGTGGACTCAAATGTATCATCTTACTTTTAGATGAGATATCTATTCACAAATATAACTACTGTTTACGATGCACCAAGTATGTCCTACTACATTTTTCCTAAGGAAAACTTACGACAAAGGAAAAACGGAAGTTACTTAATCGTCGTAAACTCAACAAAAAAGATTACAGTAGCTTGAACAAAGTGATGTAATTTCATTTTATTTCAATAGTGAATAGTGCAGCATTTCATCTTGTAACACTGAGACGGCCCTGCTGTCTGATTATCTTGAATTCCTGAACAGCTGGTCTGCTGAACACAATTACCAGTAATCGTGTTTATACTAAATGACAAAATGAATTAAGCACCTACCAAACATGGTTGAATGTCAATGTCACTTTGTGCACATACACACCACCAGCGGTTATGTATTAGGGTAGTTCGGAAAGTAAGGAACGATCGGTCACGAAATGTAAACCACAATGAAAATCAAAACTGTTTTCTTTGCACATTTACCTATACCTTCCAGGTACTTCTCTACATAGTCGCCGCTCCGACGTAGACATTTGTCAGGGCGTTATACCAAATTCTCAAACCATAGTCATAGAAGGCAGCCACCTGTGCTTTCCGATAATTCTCTACGCTGGTCTAAAGCACGTAGCCTGCGCCCAAGAGATGTCTTCGCATCCAGCGATTCATGTGAACAGAGGTGATACTCAAGACGAGCCACTTAGGGCTGTGTTGTGGGTGATCGAACACTTCCCATCGAAAATGCTGCAGGAGCGTCTTCACTGCCCCTGAAGAGTACTGCTGAGGATTGCCATGAAGAAGGAAGTGCTTGGCAGTTGTGTTAGGTGGGCTGCATTCATTAAGGCGAAGCCTCTCAGCGGGCCCTCATACTTGATGGGAGACATTGTTGTTCTAGGCACCTTTACTAACTCACAGAGCGCTCAAAACTGAAAAGAGTGCCTTGATGCGATCGACGGGCGTACCACAGACACTGCCCAAAAGTATGTGAAAATTCTCGTTGGACTTTCATAGTGGTTTCAAATTCGAGAATAGCCCTCGTAAATGATTAGGGATGCTATTCCTTGTGACAGGTAGAACGGCCACCAGAGCAGGTTATTGTTATTCAGGTTTAGCACTGTTACCAGCCCTGGTAGCGTATGTAAGGAGCTTGAACTGCTCAAAAGTTGAATGATCACTGTGAAATACACGGATATACCACACACTCCTATGAGACAGCGTTATCAGCATCTGAGAGAATTTGAAAGTTTCCATTTGGCCAGCTGGTCGAATTGCGCAATATCCAGATATGACGAGCATTAAGACGTGACAGTGACCCTATGTTCGACTCTATGGGAATGAGAGGGCAGGCATACTTGTCGTCATGATTCTGGTGAACAACATCTGACCATCACGATGTAGGATCACAGTCTTGTGCACAAAGCACATAGTAACCCTTCTCACATCGCCGCCTGCTAGTCTAGAACAAGTAATGGAACTATCTCTGTTGTTCTGCACCATTAGCAAGAGACTAACACAGCCAGACTACGGAATTACCAGCTCCTGCGTTGGCTGCAGTTAACACCAAAACCCAAACACTTACTTATGGACTGATGCCTTGACAGGGAAGGGTGGAATGCTGAAGAATATCGTTGCATTATGATGCAATAGCTCTACTCATTAGGACCATCGTTGGTAAGTACGGCGGCGACCTAGGTAGAGGTCCTATCCTACCAACTTTTTGGAGGGGCACAGCGAAGTTACTCCTGGCGTTATAGTGTGGTAATCAATCGGCTATGAACTAGGGTCACTGCTGACAATGATTGACTCAACTATGACTATCCGACAGTACATTTCGGACGTCTTTCATTCTCATCAGCTGTCTCTCACGTTACAGTATCGCGATGACATTTTTCAGCTGGACAATGCTCGTTTACATGTGTCACATGTCTCTATGAAGTGTCTGCTTGATGTTGAGGTCCTTTCATGGCCAGCACAATCTTCAGATCTGTCCCCAATAGAGCTCTTTTTTGGGTCATCTCGGACGTCAACTCCATCCTTGTAACAATATCCATGATACAAGTACAGTTACAACAGTTGTGGTCCAGCTTCCGTCTGGAGGGGATACTACGATTGTATGATCCTACTCGAATGAGAGCATGCATCCATGCATCCATTCGCTTTAGTGACACCAATCATCGGTAACATTTCCATCGCTATCGCGCAGTAACGGTATTGACTGATTTTTGGTACTGGTGTACTTTACATGCGACCAGAATATCTTTGGGCATCTCTTTTAGATGGCATATACAATCATCCAAAGTCCGTTAAGATGTGTAAATGGACTAACTCAAAGGAATACAGCAGGTATAGAGGTAAAACTTGTCACACACGTTTGAAATGACATTGGGCTTTACTGAAACCAAAAAATAATGCAAAAAGCGGTCACCAGCTGGCGATGAACATCACTACGTCAGTGATGTCGAGTGAGAAAAGTGTGTAAAATGAGCTGTAGTGAGAGAGAGAAAGAGAGAGAGAGAAAGAGGGAGAGAGAGAGTCGAATGCACTAGGAATCACCGCACGTTGACTTTGGCAGAAAGGGATCTGTTAGTGAAGCTTTACTGTCAGAATGGAGATTCTATCGCCATAAGGCACTTGATGAACGGCCTTCTACTGCCACATTCTTTGTCAGTTTCATTCGATTTTGCAATCATCGCAATACCACGACATTTCGTTTCAGTTCGTGAAGTTTCATTTCGTTTTCTCTTCCCCTTCTGAATGTTTCACCTTTTTCGGCAGGCAATGAATATAAAGACCATTTGGTTTAACCATATCACATATTCATATTCATGGACCATTAGGTGGTTGAATGTGTGTGCTTCAAACACGCATTTCAGCGTAAGTAGAACAGGTCACGCCATGGAGTACAGAGAGACTCACGCCCATTTCCTTTCCTTAGGGACAGACGTCAAACTGGAAAAAACGCAGCAAGTGGAAAAGAGACGGCCATTAATATCTTACATGTACGAGGAAACAATATTAATTACAGAATTGCCACTGGAGATACAATCTATGCACGACTAATTTTCGGAAGCGTATCAAGTATTGATTTTCTTTCATCGTTTGGGTGCCCTCGCAATGTTAACGGCAGCAGCCTTTTCAGTGTAGTACACAATGCTATTACTGTGATTTAAAACGTAAGTGAAACATTCCGCTAATGTACATCGGAAATTGCTCCATCTCCGGTTACGATCGCTACTGGAGTAACAGATACATCGAATTTCCTACGTACGGACCCGGTTTAATGGAGTGGATCGGAAACGATGCACTTAGGGTTAGCAGTCCGACAACTGGTGGTGATTCTCGCACGTGTCTGTTACAATACAACACTAATTGTACTGCAGCAGGCGTCAATCGGAAATGCGTATCGTCAGAGAAGGGGCAGCTTCGGATGCACAGCAATATTCCAGCAGAGGACGGACAAGTGTAATATAGGCTGTCTTTTTAGTAGGTTTGTCGCATTCTCTAAGTGTTATGTCGACAAAGCGCAGTCTTTGTTTCGCCTTCCCCACAATATTACCTATGTGGTCTTTCCAATTTAAGTTGCTCGTAATTGTAATTCCTAGGTATTTAGTCAAATTGACAGCACTTAGGTTTGTGAGAATTAACTTATACCCAAAATTTATCGGATATCTTTTAGTACCCATGTGGATGACTGACACTTCAATATAAGGAGGCTGCTCAGATTATCATCTAGATCAATTATATAAATCACGGACAGTAGAGAGCCTATGACACTACCTTGCGGAACGCCAGACATCACTTGTTCTACTCGATGATTTACCGTCTATCACTACGGACTGTGACCTCTCTGAGAGAAAGTCACGAATCTAGTCACACAAATGAGACGATACTCCATATGCACGCAATTTGATTAATAGTCGCTTAAGAGGAACGGTATCAAAAGCCTTCTGGAAATCTAGGAATATGGAAGCGATCTGAGATCCCTTGTAGACAGCATTCATTACTTCATGGGAATAAAGAGCTAGGTGTGTTGCACAAGAACGATATTTTCTGAATCCGTGTTGGTTATGTATCAGTAAGTCATTTTCTTCAAGTTGATTCATAATGTTCCATTAGAGTATATGCTCCAAACTCCTACTGCAAAAGACTTTCCAGTCTTTAGGAACAGACCTTTCGTCAAGTGAGCGGTTGTATGTGATAGCTAAGAAAGGCGCTATTGTGTGTGCATACTCTGAGAGGAACCTGACTGATATACCACCTGAACCGTGTAATGGTACTTGAATTACGTAACCATTACGGCACCTCACCTCAACGTCTCGATACCAGCAATATTCTACGGTATTTCTGTATAAAAGTTAACATATTTCTGTGACAAAATTCAGATTTGATTTCATTAATGTACAGGTACTTTAATACATCGATATGTTTATATTGTAATGATATTATTCTTATGTGTATTCTTTCTTTTGTCATTATGATCTTTGTCGCACTTGTATCTCTGATTTTTGGGCGCGTAAGCGGTTATTAGAGAGTCAAGTCTTGGTAGTAATGTTGAAAAGACGCAAATTGTAGTCAGTTTATGAAATGTGAATTTGAACAGTGAGAAAGATATTTTCAAATATGTTTTATTTTGTGAAGTGATGTTGCAAGAAAAATAATAAAAAAGAAGTGTAACTTAAATTAGGAGTGCTGACTACATTTTTACATTATCATTGCCTTAACTTGCAAAAGTTTAATCTTCAGGAATGGTTTATGAAACACATCTATAAAACTTTTGAATATCGCAGAATAACACCGAGGCCTCTTTGCATCCGAGCTTTGAATCATCACTACCTAGATCTTCGACGATTGAGCCATGAGTTCACAACGAGACCAGCGTGGGAAACACGAAAAGATGAGTGCCTAGTTTATCCATTATTTCATGAAATGACTTTTTTAACTGTGCTCTAATGACATCTGCAACATAATATAACTTTGTTGTTGCCCGAGAATGCAATATTTAGCAGCGTGAGCAACACTACAATCACAATAAATTTTTGACCTATGTTGTGGTAGGGTTGTCACAACCGGAAGACTTGCCTTTCTTAAGTGATTTGACTTGTTTCGCAACACCTAAAATATCTAGTTTTATGTCACTCATGGTAACAGCTGTTCTGGTTTCGAATTCTGGAATATTTACTTATTTTTCTTTCGTGAAGGAATTACGGAAAACTATATTTAGTAACTGCGCTTTAGTGACACCATCATCGGTACCATTTCCGTCGCAATGGCGCAGTGACGGTATGACAATTTTTCCACTGGTGTACTTTACATACGACCAGAACCTCTTTGGGCATCTTTTTAGATGGCATATAGAATCATGAAAAGTCCGTTAAGATGTGTAAATGGACTAATGCAAAGGAATACAGCACGTAGAGAGGTAAATCTTGTCACACACGTTTGAAATGACATGGAGCTTTGCTGAAACCAAAAAATAGTACAAAAAGCTCTCAACAGCTGGTGCTGGACATCAATATGTCAGTGACGTCGCGTGAGAACAGTGCGTAGAATGAATGAGCTGTAGTGTGTGTGTGTGTGTGTGTGTGTGAGAGAGAGAGAGAGAGAGAGAGAGAGAGAGAGAGAGTGAGAGAGTCGGATGCACTAGGAATCGCCGTTGACTTTGGTAGAAAGAGGTCTGTTAGTGAAGCTTTACTGTCAGAATCGAGAATCCGCTACTACAGTTTTACGATACTATGACCATAAGTAAGTTGTTAAAAGGGGTAAGGATCCTGTGACAGCCGGCTGGTGTGGCTGAGCGGTTCTAGGCGCTACAGTCTGGAACCGGGCGACCGCTAC
This sequence comes from Schistocerca gregaria, assembly GCF_023897955.1. Taxonomy (NCBI): domain Eukaryota; kingdom Metazoa; phylum Arthropoda; class Insecta; order Orthoptera; family Acrididae; genus Schistocerca; species Schistocerca gregaria. Next base: position 923,554,623 of record NC_064922.1, on the reverse strand, counting down.
GGTCGCAGGTTCGAATCCTGCCTCGGGCATGGATGTGTGTGATCTCCTTAGGTTTGTTAGGTATAAGTAGTTCTAAGTTCTAGGGGACTGATGACGTAAGATTTTAAGTCCCATAGTGCTCAGAACCATTTGAACCATTTGATCCCGTGACAAGTGTCGCCGCGAAGAAAATGATCACTAAGTTCTAAGCTACGAGTTTTTAAACCATCTTCGCCGTAGTGGGCGACGAGACGCAACTGCTACTGCTGCTCGGACAGTTCATGAAGAAATGAAGACCTTAGTGGGTTTATCTCCTCAGTGTGTGGTCAGTTCTCTTGAGGTCGCACGTCGCACCTTGACACACGTCGCACCGCCATTCCACGCCCTAAAGCGTACCTTCCAATGCTTCCCATACAAGATCCAACTCCTCCAAGAACTGTTAGCCACCGATTTTATGAGACGGAGAGCATTTGAACTTCAAAAAATGGGGGAGAACGATGACTGCCTGTCTGACATGTTGTGGACCCATTTGGCACTCCAACAGTCTGTCAACAGCAACAACCTGTCGGCAGGCAGGCCGCGGTGGGCAAGCGGGTCTAGGCGCTACAGTCTGGAACCGCGCGACCGCTACGGTCGCAGGTTCGAATCCTGCCACGAGCATGGATGTGTGTGATGTCCTTACGTTAGTTATGTTTAAGAAGTTCTGAGTTCCAGGGGACTGATGACCTCAGATGTTAAGTCCTATATTACTCAGAGCCATTTGAACCATTTGAACCTGTCGGCGAGTTCCTCGCCATTCCTATTCATATGATGTACGGTGCTGTTCGCGACATTGTCCCTCCACTACAGACATTGCTGATGAATGATGGCCGACGCGCTGAGCATTTGTGGTAAAGAACATCGCCTTTACTAAAAATCAGATGTTATGCTAATTATTCCTTTCACATCAAATGAAGCGCTATCTGTTGGTAATTTTGTGAGCTTCTTTTGGTTTCAGCAAAGGTCCATGTCATTTGAAGCAGATTTGCACCTCTCTACTTTCAATATTCCCTGAAGTATTGAGTTTTCAAATGTTATCTAGCTTGTAGTCACCCTGAGCGATCTGATAAAAGTGAAAAAAATGGGACTCTAAAACAGTTTTCATATTTTTTGTGTACTGAGAGACAAACTTTCACGAATATGTATTTACATTTAATTTTATATTACCTCATTACAGCTTTACGTTACCTACTACACAAAACTATGAAGTAAAAATGTATTTTACTCGGTTATGGGAACTGTTAAGCTTATTTCCCTTTTTCCTGTCTTTCTTATGACTTACGACTCGAAGCACTATGGGACTTAACATCTGAGATCGTCACTGCCGTAGACACAGAACTACATAAGTCTAACTAACCTAAGGACATCACACACATCGATGCCCGAGGCAGGATTCGAACCTGCGACCATAGAAGCAGCGCAGTTACGGACTGAAACGCCTGCAACCGCTCGGCCACAGCGACCGGCTCTTATGACTTACGGTATAGGTGAAATGAATTATACACAAAAATTGAAACTGACAAATATGTATCGGATTTTGAAACTGGGAACACGTGGTAGCTGCATCGAAGCGACGATATTAAATAAGCGTGTAACACTCTCTCCCCTGCTGTGCCGCATCCCACACGCTGAATCATGCTACGCCTGTGTCGGGAGCTACCGGTATGGCCCAGTGTTTACTGTGCCGTGGTGCGTTGTGCGGTGATGTGGAGACCAGGCGCCTACAGCGGTTTCTAACCCAAATATTTGAGACTCGCGCCAACTCACCAACACCTGTCGCAGACACGTTATAAACAAGGGGTTGATAGGCTCCTGCCAGACTAGGCTATCAGATACGGACAATATCTAGCTACACCAAACCTGACGCTCCCGAATTACACTAGGAACCAGCGAAGTAGTTGCCTGGTGTAATAATTTTTTTCGAAAGACTGTTAAGTAGATGTGAGACGGTTTATCGCCTTTTGTTTTCCACTTCAACTGTCCTACTAGAGTCAGCTCTGCTAAGTCTTCTGTTAACATGGTGTGCATTCGTGGCAGCAGGCGTAATACTATCAGCTGTTACTTTTAATCTCTCACTCCTGGGATAAAATAAAAGAAACTCGCAGAAAATTTTTCTCACCATATTTCACTGCAAACTGATAAACAAACATGACACAAATGCCAGTGAAATACCTTCTGGATGATTCACTAAGGTATAAATTCATGCCACATACGTGGACCTCAGGTCTCACTTATTATGGAAACATACCTGACATTGCTTCGTGTCTTTCTTCTCCATTCTTGAGGGTATCATGACATGCCGCTGAGAAGACTGATGACACTAATCTGTACTGCTCAAGATTTTATCTTTTATTAACCAAGTGATTGACACTAACAAACAGTAGATTACCTGTATAAGGCAACTAATCTGATGTTAAAAAAAGAAAAACCAAGACCAAGAAATAATTAATGTGGAGTAGTAAATTTCAGGAACATATTTGTCTAGGTAACTTATCTCAATGGTTAACGTTGCAGGAGCACACGTTAATGTAAGTGCGAGAAAAGCCATTGCATATGCGACACGCTGGTGCATCAATAACCGCCAGAATGTTGAATGCAAGCTAGCAAACGTTCATTCATTATGTGGTATAGGTGCCGGATGTCAGTTTGTGGGAGTTCCATGCATGATGCACTTGATCGGTCACTACGGGGAAGATAAACGCTGTTTATGGATGACTCCTACAGCTGTCGTCCCATACTTGCTTTACTGGAGACAGATCGGGTGATCGAGGAAGCCAACGCAACATGTCGATTCTTTGTAGACCATGTCGGATTATACCAGCTGTATGTGAGCGAGCGTTATCCTACTGGAAAACACCCCCTGGAATGCAGTTCACCTGTGGCTGCACAACGGGTCGCATCATCAGACTGACGTACAAATTTGCAGTCAGGGTGCATTGGATAACTTGCTGTCGAACGATATCGCACCGCAGACCACTATTCCACGTGTAGGTGCAGTAGTGCTACCAGCAAACAGGTTGGTTGCAGGCGCCCTTCTGACCTGCGTCCAACCAACACACGGCCATCACTGGCATCGAAGCAGAACCGGATTTCATTAGAAATCACAACAGACCTCCACTCATCTCAGTGAGCTCTCGGCTCAGTCCATAGGAGTCACAAACGACGGTGGTTTTGTGTCACTGAAATGCCCGCTACAGGGTGCCTGGGTCGGGTTTATAACAGCTCGTTGTGTCACATTGGTGCCAAGTGATGCTCACATTGCTGCTGAAGATGCAGCAGGATGCGCCAGAGCCATACGCCGAATACTATGTCTCCCACTCGGTGATGCCATATGGCCGCCTGGGGCCCGAAACTGCAGCGATCGTACCTTCCCGTGACCTCCACTCCCAGCAATCATGCACAGTGCCTTCATTCCCGCCAAGTCTTTCAACAATATGGGGGAAGGAATATCCATCTCCTCGCAGCACTTTTGCACGATCTCGTTCAAACTCAGTGAGGTGCTCATAGTGGCGTCTTCGGCACCCTAAAGAAAGTCTTGACTAACATCGACTCACCAAAACCAGTCTCAAAGGTAACTAAAGCTCACGACAGTTAATACTAGGGCCACCCTTCTAGTCTAGTGCGAAATTTAAAATGGCATCAACTTTCAGATGAAGAAACATGCCTACCAACTTACGTTTATGTCGCATAACTCTTTCTTGATGTTGCGATTTTTTTCTGTAAGTGTAATTTCGTCAAAAATTATAGGTTTGTGCATCTAAGGAACCTTTACACGTTTCTATCTACATCTATATCCATATGTTGCAAAACATTGCGAAAGCAGTGGAAGGCGTTACTTCCAATTCCATCAAAATTTAGGGACCCTCTTCGTCGTTCCATTCATGTATGAGACGTGGGTAGAACGACTGCCTAAACGCGTCTATGAGAGTTTGCAGAATATGGATTGACAGTAAATCGAAGAAAGATCAAAGTAATGAGAAATAGTGGAAATGAGAGCAGCGAGAAACTTACATAAGGATTAGTGATCACGAAGTAGATGAAGTAAAGGAATTTCGCATCCTAGGCAGCAATGTAATCAATGACGGGTGGAGCAAAGTAGACATATAAAGCAGCCTATCACTCTCAAAAAGGGCACACCTGATCAAGAGAAATCTACTAGTATCAAACACGGGCTTTAATATGAGGAAGAAATTTCTGAGGACGTACGTTTGGAACACAGCACTGTATGATTAAGGGGAAACCGGAAAAGAAGAGAATCGAAGCATTTAAGACGTGGTGCTACTGAATAATGTAGAAAATTTGTTGGACTGAATGAGGAGGGTCTCCGAAGAGGAAATGAAAATATTGGAAACACTGACCAGAAGAAGAGGCAGAATGACAGAACATTTGTTAAGACGTCGGTGAAAAAGCTTCATGGCAGATTAAAACTGTGTGCCGGACGGAGACTCGAACTCGGGAACTTTGCCTTTCATGGGCAACTGCTCTACCATCGGAGCTACCCAAGCACGACTCACGTCCCGTCCTCACAGCTTTACTTCTGCCAGTACCTCGTCTCCTACCTTCCAAACTTTACAGAAGATCTCCTGCGAACCCTGCAGAGCTAGCACTCCTGAAAGAAAGGATATAGGGAAGACGTGGCTCAGCCACAACCTAGGGGATGTTTCCAGAATGAGAGCTTCCAGTTATTTCAATCCCAGCTTTCCTCTACAGTTTTTACTATCCACGGATCCCTCTAGTACCATGAAAGTTGTTCCCTGATTCCACAATGAGATTTTTCTCTCTGCAGCGTGGTGTACGCTGATATGAAACTTCGTGGCAGATTAAAACTGTATGCCGGACCGAAACTCGAACTCGTGACCTTTGCCTTTCACGGGCAAGTGCTCTGCCATCGGAGCTACTCCAGCACAACTCACGTCCCGTCCTCACAGCTTTACTTCTGCCAGTACCTCGTCTCCTGCCTCCCAATCTTTACATAAGCTCTCCTGGAAGCTCTCATTCTGGAAACATCCCCTAGGCTGTGGCTAAGCCGTGTCTCCGCAATATCCTTTCTTTCAGGAGTGCTAGTTCTGCAGGGTTCGCAGGAGAGATTCTGTAAAGTTTGGAAGGTAGGAGATTAGGTACTGGCAGAAGTAAAGCTGTGAGGAAGGGGCGTGAGACGTACTAGGGTAGCTCAGTTGGTAGAGCACTTGCCCGTGAAAGGCAAAGGTCCCGAGTTCGAGTCTCGGTCGGGCATACAGTTTTAATCTGCGAGGAAGTTTCATATCAGCGTACACTACGCTGCAGAGAGAAAAATCTCATTCTGGAATCAGGTAACAACATTCATGGTACTAGAGGGATCCGTAGAGTTTAAAAACTGCAGAGAAAAGCAGGGATTGAAATAAGTTGGGACGTAGCTTGCGGCAGCTACTCTGCGATGAAGAGGTTGGCGCAGGAGACGAATTCGTGGCGGGCCGCATCAAACCAGTCAGACTGATTGACTCCTTGCGAGTACTTTCTGGAAGTATCTGACAGCCTTGCCAGAGATTATGTCGATAGCACCTACGCAGCAATACGAGATTGTCAGTGAGAAGTGAGACAGCAGTCACACTGGGCGTTTCCTGTCGAATTTCTGTGCGTGACGGAAGAGGCTGCTATGGAAGAACGTCCAGGAGTAGCTAAATTTTTAATACCTTCAGGGACAAATGAAAAACCTAAACGAACGTGTTCGTGTTCGATAACAGACCGGATTAGGCGACGGGAAGAATCTCACTGTAGAGCTTGTGATGGAAAATGCACAAAAATATCAATGTTTTACAGAATGACAGTGATGGAGATGGAATAAGTACTCATTATAATTGAACCAAAATTGCCATTCTTGATACTGTTATGCACAAATCCATTTGTGTTAAAGACAGACTGATTGTGACACTAATATTTCTACCATCAGTTGTGTTTATCCGCGTTAATATTTGGTAAAGTAAAAATTACGATGAAATAACGTTGTATCATTTCATATTCATGCCCACAGACGTTCAAAATCCGAATAAGGTGTATATACACTACTGGCCATTAAAATTGCAACAGCAAGAAATGCAGATAATAAACGGATATTCATTGGACAAATATATTATACTATAACTGATATGTGATTCCAAAAAAATGGTTCAAATGGCTCTGAGTAGTATTGGACTCAACTTCTGAGCTCATTAGTCCACTAGAACTTAGAACTAGTTAAAACTAACTAACCTAAGGACATCACACACATCCATTCCCGAAGCAGGATTCGAACCTGTGACCGTAGCGGTCTCGCGGTTCCAGACTGCAGTGCCTAGAACCGCACGGCCACTTCGGCCGGCATGTGATTACATTTTCACGCAATTTGGGTGCATAGATCCTGAGAAATCAGTACCCAGAAGGTTAGAGCCACGGGTCGTAACACTTATGAAATGTAATGTCCACTATTCAAAGTGCCGTCAATGCGAACAATAGATGACCGAGACGTGTAACCAATGGCACCCCATATCATCACGCCGAGTGATACGCCAGTATGGCGATGACGAATACACGCTCCCAATGTGCATTCACCGCGATGTTGCCAAACACGGATGCAACCATCATGATGCTATAAACAGAACCTGGATTCATCCGAAAAAATGACGTTTTGCCATTCGTGCTTCCAGGTTCGTAGTTGAGTACACCGTCGGAGGCGCTCCTGTCTGTGATGCAGCGTCAAGGGTAACCGCAGCCATGGTGTCCGAGATTATTTTGCGTGCTGCTGCAAACTTCGTCGAACTGTTCGTGCAGATGGGTGTTGTCTGGCAAACGTCCCCATCTGTTGACTCAGGGATCGAGACGTGCCTGCACGATTCGTTACAGCCATGCTGATAAGACGCCTGTCATCTCGACTGCTAGTAGAGATACGAGGCCGTTGGGATCCAGCACGGCGTTCCGTATTACCCTTCTGAACCCACCGATTCCATATTCTGCTAAGAGTCATTGGATCTCGATCAACGCGAACAGGAATGTCGCGTTACGATAAACCGTAATCGCAGTAGGCTACAATCCGACCTTTATCAAAGTATTAAACGTGATGGTACGCATTTCGCCTACTTACACGAGGCGTTACAACAACGTTTCACCAGGCAACGCCGGTCAAGTGCTGTTTGTGTATGAGAAATTGGCTGGAAACTTTCCTCCTGAAGTTGTAGGTGTCGCCACCGGCGCCAACCTCGTGTGAATGCTCTGAAAAGCTAATCATTTGCATATCACAGCTTCTTCTTCCTGCCGGTTAAATTTAGCGTCTGTAGCACGTCATCTTCGTGGTGTAGGAATTTGAATGGTTAGTAGTGTATATGTATGATTCGCAAAGCATTTTGGGGCATACGGTGCACTGAGTCAAACGTTTTTAGTTTTATTGACTTCAGTAACTGCTCATAAATTCCCGAAGATCTCTTCTTCAACACTCAGTATAGTAATGCACTGAGGAGAGAAGTCGCGGGATACTGATATGCAACTTTACACATGGCAGTAGAATGACGTACATAAAGTATCAACGGCCAGAGCGTTGGCGGACTTGTCGTTTGTAATCAGGTGTTTCATATGTACAAATTCCAGACGTAATTATGGCCGTACGATGGGAGATAACAAACTTTCAGCGCCGAACGGTAGTTGCAGCTACACCAACGGGACATTCCATTTCGAAAATTGTTAGGGAATTCAATACTTCGAGATCCATAGTTTCAAGATGTGCCGAGACTACCGTAAGTCAGGCATTACCTTTCACTACGGACAATGCAGTATCCAAAGGCTTACATTTAACCACCGAGAGTAGCGACGTTTGCGTATTGTTGTCAGTGCTATTAGGCAAGCAACACTGCGTGAAATAACTGCAGAAATCAAAGTGGGACGTACGGGGAACCTGTCTGTTTATCTGTTTGGACGATGAGGCGAAATTTCACGCTCATGGTCTGTGGCAGCTGACAACCGACAGGAGTGCCTTTGCTAACAACACGAAATCGTCTGAAGCGCCTCTCTTGGGCACGTGGCCCTATCGATTGGACCCGAGATGACTGGAAAATCGCGGTGTGGTCAGATGAGCTCCGACTTCAGTTGGTAAGAGGAGATGGTAGGGTTCGAGTATGGTGCATATCCCACGGATGGACTCAAGCAATGCGCTATGCTTAGATGGAATGTACGGGTCCCTCTCGTCCAACTGAACCGATCATTGACTATAAATAGTTATGTTCGGCTATTTGGACATCTTTTGCAGCCGTTCAATGATTGAATTTTTATGAAAGACATTGTGCCGTATCACCGTGCCATAATTGTTCGCTATAGATTTGTCCAATATTGTGGACAATGAGAACGAACGATTTGTCCTACAGAATGCCCGACATGAATCCCGTCGAAAATTAATGAGATATAATCGAGATGTCGGTCTGTGCATCGCCAACACTTTCGAAGTTACGGACATGCCACGCTGCATAAAAGGAAGTGCGGCATCGAACTGGGAGATCCCATGACTTTTCTCACCTTAGGATATAATCATTAAATACGTTATATAAAATTATGGACACAGCTGTATTTCGTGAGGTTGAAAGGCAATTTTGCGAGTTCAAGAACGATTACTTTCCAACATAACTTCTCTAGGTTAATTAATCTACGAGGATTATATAGAAATTAAGTTCCGATCCGTCGCGAAATGGAAACCACAGTGAAAGCCGGAAACGTTTTATTTGCAACAGTTAGGTACAACTTCCACCTACTTCTTTACATATTCGCCGCTCCAGCCTCGAGTTTTGTCGTAGTGTTGTATCAACTTTAAAATAGCTTCGTCATGGAAAGCAGCCGCTTGTGCTTTCGGCCAGTTACCTGCACTGGTCTGCAGCTAGTTGTCTGCGTAAAAAATTTCTCTTCACAGCCAGCGGTCCTTGTGAGCAGAGATGAGACTCAGGGAAAGCCATTTACGGACTGTATTGCGGGTGATCAAACACTCCTCATTGGAAACGCTGCAGGAGCTTTTCATTGCCCCTGCAGTGTGCGGCCGAGAATAGGCAAGAAGAAGGAACTGCTTGACTGTTGTGTTATGTGGGCTGCGTCACAAAGGCGAAATCTCTTAACAGGCTCTCATACTTGGCGTGAGTCACTATTCCCTAAGCATCTTTACGTGCTAACTGTTCACTCAATACTGAAAAGAGCCACGCGACACGATAGACGGGCATACTAGAGACACAGCCCAACATATCTGTGCAAATCTTCACCGGATTTTTCCCAGTCGTTTCCATATCGCGACCGATCGAAACTTACTTTCTGGACAACCCTCGTATATTACAAAAATACTTTCCTGTTTTGCCGATTGAATTGCGGATATTCTGATAAAATTCTTTATGTGGAGATGTTAAAAGGAGTATTCGTTTCAGCCAACAAAGTTTTGTTTTTACCTCACTTCCTGTAGTCAGTAACTGTACATTCAATAACGCTGGTCTTTCCCCGTACGAACTAATTAGATGCACACATTAGTCCTGAGTCCACTGTCCGGCAACTTCCTTCATTACATTTTCGCCGGCGAACTCGTGACGCTCACCCACAGCACTTATCCATCGCGACTATAATCTCAATTTTCCCGACACTGCCGATTCACGTTTATAAAGCAGCTTGGAGCAGTGTTGACATGGTTCAGACGGGAGTGCGCTACTCTGCCATTCACATTTTCATATTAACATGCGATCGAGTCTCTTCAATGATATTTTTCTTATTTTCGTTGGTAATTCTATGTGATATACTTATGACGTCATTAAATGTTACTTGCAGCGCAGCATTATTTAAATATAGACCTTTTGAAATACGCGAACTGTTCATGCTGTTAGTTTAAGAGGTAAAATGGACGATTTTTTCGCTCAGAAATATGTCACTGCCGCAATTACGACTCAAAACACACAGTATCGTGAGTACTTTCGTTCAAAGAAATTTCGGGCTTTCAGCCGGTCGCTGTAAATTTTATTACACGATAATCAAAATATCCACGGGTGTACTGCCGGTCAACAGTGTCCAACGGGCACAATATTTTGGCAATCATACATGTCCCCATCATCAGGTGATGATGGCGACATGTATGATCGCCGAAATATTGTGCCCGTTGGACACTGTAGGCCGGCAGTACACCCGTGGATATTTTGATCATCAAATACGCCGGGAGAAACTCCATAATCACTTCATTACATGATATTTTGACTGGACAACTGCCAGCCATCTTCAGGTAAGCCGAACGAAGACTGACGAAGACGTTCTCCGTTCCGTCTTATACAGTACGCTAATGGTACTGCCACGCATGCGTTGAAGTCACGGAGACAGAAGGGCCACACCGCCCAGCGGCAACGCCCGTGCTGGTGGAACTGCAAGAGTCAGCTGCCGTCGGTATGGTCGCTGGCCGCAGCAAACGATGCCTTCTGACAAGTTCTTCTCGTCAAATTTCGGAGATTACGGGAATCCACGCGATATTCAATTGGTAATCACTGTCATGGTTCATTAAATTTTCCGCAATGAGTGTGTCAACGGATTCTTTGGTAATGGAGTCCCAAAAGGTTGTTGCTGTGGTCAAAATCGAAGTTTTGTCATACTCCATTGAACGTTCGTTGGAAATACAGTGTTCCGCAACTGCCGACTTACTGGGTTCAAGGACGCGAGGGCAAAGCTTATGTTCCGTACAACGCTCTTCCACTGTACCCGTTGTCTGTCCAATATAGGCTATACCACATTGACACATTCCCGCCTTCCGCAGTAACAAATCGTCCTTCGCCGATCCCAGCAAATCCGATATCTTAGAAGGTGGACGAAGTATTAAGAACCCTCGCTATTTTGAAGGAGATATTTCCAACGAAGGGAAGAAAAGCCAGGGACTAGGTTGGCGCGTTCCCATCATAACCCACTTCCCGATTCCTGGCTTTAGTTGAGAAATCCCTGTTAATTTGCCGGGTCGAGTATCCATTGTCTCTAAACACCGTCCTTAAATGTCCAAGTTCCTAAGTCAAATTCTCTGCACGTGACACCGTATTTATTACTTTTATTTAAAGATGCTAGGAAAACATAGGTTTGCCTTTTCGTAATTTAGCTTCTAAAATAAGTCGTAGAATCAGTATTGCCTCATGGGAACACATGAGGCAATACTGACCCTAAGACTTATTTTAGAAGCTAGATTACGAAAAGGCAAACCGACGATTCTAGCATTTGTAGACTTAGAGAAAGCTTTTGAGAATGTTGACTGGATTACTCTCTTTCAAATTCTGAAGGTGGCGGGGGTAAGATACAGGGAGTGAAAGGCTATTTACAATTTGTACAAAAACGAGATGGCAGTTACAAGAGTCGAGGGACATGAAAGCGAAGTAGTGATTGGGAAGGAAGTGAGACAGGGTTGTAGCCTCTCCCCGCTGTTGTTCAATGTGTATATTGAGCAAGCAGTAAAGGAAACAAAAGAAAAACTCGGAGTACGTATTAAAATCCATGGAGAAAAAATGAAAACTTTGAGGTTCGCCGATGACATCGTAATTCTGTCAGAGACAGCAAAGGACTTGGAAGAGCACTTGAACGGAATGGACAGTGTCTTGAAAGGAGGATATAAGAAGAACACCAACAAAAGCAAAACGAGGATAATTGAATGTAGTTGAATTATGTCGGGTGATGCTGAGGGAATTACATTAGGAAATGTTGTTGTTGTGGTCTTCAGTCCTGAGACTGGTTTGATGCAGCTCTCCATGCTACTCTATCCTGTGCAAGCTTCTTCATCTTCAAGAACCCACTGCAACCTACATCCTTCTGAATCTGCTTAGTGTAGTCATCTCTTGGTCTCCCTCTACGATTTTTACCCTCTACGCTGCCCTCCAATACTAAATTGGTGATCCCTTGATGCCTTAGAACATGTCCTACCAACCGATCCCTTCTTCTGGTCAAGTTGTGCCACAAACTTCTCTTCTCCCCAATCCGATTCAACACCTCCTCATTAGTTATGTGATCTACCCATCTAATCTTCAGCATTCTTCTGTAGCACCATATTTCGAAAGCTTCTGTTCTCTTCTTGTCCAAACTATTTATCGTCCACGTTTCACTTCCATACATGGCTACACTCCATACAAATACTTTCAGAAATGACTTCCTGACACTTAAATCTATACTCAATGTTAACAAATTTCTCTTCTTCAGAAACGCTTTCCTTGCCATTGCCGGTCTACATTTTATATCCTCTCTACTTCGACCCCTGCCCCTGCTCCCCAAATAGCAAAACTCCTTTACAACTTTAAGTGTCTCATTTCCTAATCTAATTCCCTCAGCATCGCCCGACTTCATTCGACTACATTCCATTATCCTCGTTTTGCTCTTGTTGATGTTCATCCTATATCCTACTTTCAAGACACTATCCATTCCGTTCAACTGCTCTTCCAAGTCCTTTGCTGTCTCTGACAGAATTACAATATCATCGGCGAACCTCAAAGTTTTTATTTCTTGTCCATGGATTTTAATACCCACTCCAAACTTTTCTTTTGTTTCCTTTACTGCTTGCTCAATATACAGATTGAATAACATCGGGGAGAGACTGCAACCCTGTCTCACTCCCTTCCCAACCACTGCTTCTCTTTCATGTCCCTCGACTCTTATAACTGCCATCTGGTTTCTGTACAAATTGCAAATAGCCTGGCGCTCTCTATATTTTACCCCTGCCACCTTCAGAATTTGAAAGAGAGTATTCCAGTCAATATTGTCAAAAGCTTTCTCTAAATCTGCAAATGTTAGAAACGTAGGTTTGCCTTTCCTTAATTTGTTTTCTAAGATAAGTCGTAGGGTCAGTATTGCGTCACGTGTTCCAACATTTCTACGAAATCCAAACTGATCTTCCCCGAGGTCGGCTTCTACTAGTTTTTCCATTCGTCTGTAAAGAATTCGCGTTAGTATTTTGCAGCTGTGACTTATTAAACTGATAGTTCGGTAATTTTTACATCTGTCAACACCTGCTTTCTTTGGGATTGGAATTATTATATTCTTCTTGAAGTCTGAGGGTATTTCGCCTGTCTCATACATCTTGCTCACCAGATGGTAGAGTTTTGTCAGGAATGGCTCTCCCAAGGCCGTCAGTAGTTCCAATGGAATGTTGTCTACTCCAGGGGCCTTGTTTCGACTCAGGTCTTTCAGTGCTCTGTCAAACTCTTCACGTAGTATCTTATCTCCCATTTCGTCTTCATCTACGTCCTCTTCCATTTCCATAATATTGTCCTCAAGTACATCGCCCTTGTGTAGACCCTCTATATACTCCTTCCACCTTTCTGCTTTCCCTTCTTTGCTTAGAACTGGGTTTCCATCTGAGCTCTTGATGTTCATACAAGTGGTTCTCTTTTCTCCAAAGGTCTCTTTAATGTTCCTGTAGGCAGTATCTATCTTACCCCTAGTGAGATAAGCCTCTACGTCCTTACATTTGTCCTCTAGCCATCCCTGCTTAGCCATCTTGCACTTCCTGTCGATCTCATTTTTGAGACGTCTGTATTCCTTTTTGCCTGCTTCATTTAATGCATTTTTAAATTTTCTTCTTTCATCAATTAAATTCAATATTTCTTCCGTTACCCAAGGATTTCTAGTAGCCCTAGTTTTTTTACCTACTTGATCCTCTGAAGCCTTCACTACTTCATCCCTCAAAGCTACCCATTCTTCTTCTACTGTATTTCTTTTCCCCATTCCTGTCAATTGCTCCCTTATGCTCTCCCTCAAACTCTGTACAACCTCTGGTTCTTTTAGTTTATCCAGGTCCCATCTCCTTAAATTCCCACCTATATGCAGTTTCTTCAGTTTTAATCTACAGGCCATAACCAACAGATTGTGGTCAGAGTCCACATCTGCCCCTGGAAATGTCATACAATTTAAAACCTGGTTCCTAAATCTCTGTCTTACCATTATATAATCTATCTGATACCTTTTAGTATCTCCGGGATTCTTCCATGTATACAACCTTCTTTTATGATTCTTGAACCAAGTGTTACCTATGATTAAGTTGTGCTCTGTGCAAAATTCTACCAGGCGGCTTCCTCTTTCATTTCTTTGCCCCAGTCCATAATCACCTATTACGTTTCCTTCTCTCCCTTTTCCTACTACTGAATTCCAGTCACCCATGACTATTAAATTTTCATCTCCCTTTACTATCTGAATAATTTCTTTTATTTCATCATACATTTATTCAATTTCCTCGTCATCTGCAGAGCTAGTTGGCATATAAACTTGTACTAGTGTAGTAGGTGTGGCCTTCGTATCTATCTTGGCCACAATAATGCGTTCACTATGCTGTTTGTAGTAGCTTACCCGCATTCCTATTTTCCTATTCATTATTAAACCTACTCCTGCATTACCCCTATTTGATTTTGTGTTTATAACCCTGTAGTCACCTGACCAGAAGTCTTGTTCCTCCTGCCACCGAACTTCACTAATTCCCACTACATCTAACTTGAACCTATCCATACCCCTTTTTAAATTTTCTAACCTACCTGCCCGATTAAGGGATCTGACATTCCACGCTGCGATCCGTAGAACGCCAGTTTCCTTTCTGCTGATAACGACATCCTCTTGAGTAGCCCCCGCCCGGAGATCCGAATGGGGGACTACTTTACCTCCGGAATATTTTACCCAAGAGGACGCCATCATCATTTAATCATACAGTAAAGCTGCATGCCCTCGGGAAAAATTACAGCCGTAGTTTCCCCTTGCTTTCAGCCGTTCGCAGTACCATCACAGCAAGGCCGTTTTGGTTAATGTTACAAGGCCAGATCAGTCAATCATACAGACTGTTGCCCCTGCAACTACTGAAAAGGCTGCTGCTCCTCTTCAGGAACCACAAGTTTGTCTGGCCTCTCAACAGATACCCCTCCGTTGTGGTTGCACCTACGGTACGGCTATCTGTATCGCTGAGGCACGCAAGCCTCCCCACCAACGGCAAGGTCCATGGTTCATGGGGGGGGGGGGGACATTAGGAAATGAGACACTTAAACTAGTAAAGGAGTTTTGCTATTTGGGGAGCAAAATAACTGATGATGGCCGAAGTAGCGAGGATATAAAGTGTAGACTGGCAATGGCAAGGAAATCAAGAGAAATTTGTTAACATCGAGCATAGATTTAAGTGTCAGGAAGTCGTTTCTAAAATTATGTGTATGGAGTGTAGCCATGTATGGAAGTGAAACATGGACGATAACTAGTTTGGACAAGAAGAGAATAGAAGCTTTCGAAATATGGTGCTACAGAAGAATGCTGAAGATTAGATGGGTAGATCACATAAAGAATGAGGAGGTACTGAATAGGATTGGGGAGAAGAGGAGTCTGTGGCACAACTTGACTAGAAGAAGGGATCGTTTGGTAGGACATCAAGCGATAACTAATTTAGTATTGGAGGGCAGCATGGAGGGTAAAAATCGTAGAGGCAGACCAAGAGATGAATACACTAAGCAGTTTCAGAGGTATGTACTGGGAGATGAAGAAGCTTGCACAGGATAGAGTAGCGTGGAGAGCTGCATCAAACCAGTCTCAGGACTGAAGACCACAACAACAACAACAACAACATTTAAAGTTTGTACGAATGCAGCAAAACATATGGCCAAGGTGGTAGGATACTAACTGTGAAATAGAGTACAAATATAGCACGCAATTCTTCCGCTCAGCACTCTTCGACTACTGTAAGCTCTTCTGATACTGTCAGTATAGTTTTTCTTCTCTGAGAGCTGCCTCAGGCAGCTTCCCCAAAAGATGGAGAGGTGTACACTCTCAGACCGCGACTATATGAGGTGTTGCCCGACTCTCGGCGCTGTTTACTCGACAATTGCTACTCGCAGTACCTATCGGAGAGTGGAAGACTCTCATGTGTACACATAGTAAGGATCTTGCCCTCCAGGTTCCACGATTTCTCGCATCAGTCCAAAATACCCGATGAACCTAGACAGCAACGGAACTTTTGGAACCACATCAGGCCAGTTCTGGTTCATGTAAGTTTGCTTGCTTTGTCATCGAAAGTAAAATTTCCTGTTTTATAGGTCGCGTCATATTTCTTCTATACCATCGACATTTCAACCACTCTTTTTTGTTCTTCAGATGTGTTCAGTTAACCTTGGTCGCCACAATATCCTGAACAGTACGCCATCAGAGTGGTGGAAACATCGATTTTACAACAAAACCATAACGCGCCCTAACAACCTACGAGATTTTACCTTCAGTTTAAGTTTATTTAGACACATGAAAGTGACAAAGTCGCAACAATCGATGGAGATATGTGGCTGGGTGCTCTTTGCGGTTGCCACACTGTGGTGCCAACTGACAGTGCCTGCAAGTGGAAAACCGTCACAGGGACAAACTACTGAAATCTCCTGAAGAGACTACGGGAGGCCGTTAAGATGAAGCGTAGCACGGAACTACCCAAGGGAATATTTTTGTTTCGCGAGAAAACCAAAGGTGATCTGTTCCTTCTAAGGGCTATAAAATTTTTGCTCGACTAGCTACCCCGCCACTTCCACCCAACCCCACCCCCTGCCACCTCTGCTTCCCCCCCCCCCCCCCTCATTACACTATTGGTACTCTGTAACATTCTCTTTCCTCAGAGGAACAAAACCATTGCGAAGCGGGTTGCTCAGACCGACGACGACGACGAGGTTTTTGGGGCCGAACGTTTCCTGAGCAGTGTCAAACTGTCCGTCAAGGAAAAAATGTGACGCTAAAGGGTAAATACACAGAGAATGATTAAAAATAATTCCAACACAATTTTTAAGGTAATTATTAAGACAGTATGGCTACCATCCGTATATATAAAGTACACTGTCGGTCAGTTTTTCTCGTTACATGTGGAACTTGAAGCGACTTGGGTACGGATTGGTGGTCATCTTGGCGAACTGTTGACGTCGGAATCTGCGTGAAACACGATGCGAATTGCAAGGCGTCAGTCAAGACTCCCAGAGAGAGAGACGGTGCCGGACGGGTAGCCCAGCGTGCAGGGGCGCCGCCTTCTTAGCGCCACACTCTTGGGGGTCGTAGAAGATCCTCTTTCAACCCCTCAGCCTCCGACAGTCTCTCTGCAAGTCGAGCGAGACCTACTAACCGTATCAGATATATCGGGTATCACAAACTCTCTAGGTCACAATTTAGCTGAAGTGAGTCGCTCTACGACAACATCATAAACATTTTTGTCTGGATACTATACATCGTAGAAGAGGATTGCACTGTTGATATTTCTTAGAAAAGTCTTGTAGTCGACGTACCCAGATGTGAAGATTGTCTAGTGGAAGTGAAACCAGTAACAGCATCAAGGTACGACCAAAAAAATTGTGTAGAAGCGTTGATTCCGGATTTTCTCGAAATAAATAAAAGAACTATGAAGGAATTTGCAATAGATAGGGAAGCGCTAGAAATAACTAAAAAAATCTATTGTACGTTAAATTTATTCCAGTCCCTTCCAATATTTATCAGGAGTCAGACAAAGAGACCACTATCATCCAGTTGTGTACTAGATAAAGTTATGAGAAAACGGTAAATAAAGGAAGAGAAACAGAGAAGTTGCATTAATCTGAATACATCTAAAGAAGGAACAAATCGTTTGAACTTTGCCTACGATCTCGTAATAATCGATAAAACATTAGTAAATGCAAAGCAAAAACTAGAACTTCTGCAGAAGATAGCTAAAAGGTCTACGACTATCTTTTTAAGAGGTAGAAGACATGACAAATAGAAGTAACTCATCAAGAATTTTAAAAACCAAGTATGGCAGCAGCAAGAAAATACGCAGCTTTAAATATCTGACTGAAAGTATAAGTATCATGTGTGAAAATGAACCTGTGAAAATTAGAACTGAACAATATAAAAAAAATACACGAATGGCTAAATCTGTAGAATGAAAATAATTACCTATACTTTTAAATGAAGTAATTATAGCACAGCTGTAAACCCAAACGTTATCTGTAGGGAAAAATAACACTTTTATTTGGATGCAAAAGACCGTTAGAAGATTTGGAAAAGAAATAGGAATTTAGCGAAAAATATTATGTCAGATGAAGACCAAGAATGGTAATGCGCTTTTAAGATCAAATAAGCCAATATGCTCATTCTACCCTAAAACAGCAGATGATATTGGGAAAAGACGTGTTACCCTACAAGAACATCGAGAGATTGAAGGAACATAGATCAAGAAAGCAGCTCCACACATTCTTCCAAAACAGACAAAGAAAATGGTTGGAAAGGCGCGGCCGAAAACAGAAGAATTGCAGATACAATAGGAAATAATGAAACGAAACTGTGTAACAGGCCTTGAAGGCCCAACGGTACCGACCGCCGTTTCGTCTTCAGGCAACCGGCGTCACTGAATGCGAATATGGAAGGGCATGTAACCAAAACACCGCTCTCCCGGCCGTTGTCAGTTTTCGTGACCGGAGCAGCTACTTCTCAGTCAAGTAGCTCCTAAATTTCCCTACAAGGGCTGGGTGTACACCGCTTGCTAACAGCCCTCGGCAGTCCAAATGCTAGCCAATACCGACAGTGCTTAACTTCGGTTATCTGATGGGAAAGGTAACACAAACAGAAAAACAACGAGACTCAGATGGTTAGATGGGACGAAAACGAAAGGGTTTTGAAGAAGTGTTTTACAAATAGTTAAATTTGCTCTTAAGTAAATAATTTTGTAGACGTAAGGGCGTCTCACCTTCGTGGTTAAAGTGATAACGAAATTGTTAGATAAGGTATGGTCCTTGTTTAACTGAATGAATTTACTGAAATGCTGAACGCCAGTAACAGTATTTAACGCTCACGTAAAAATAATACCCAATATGCGGAGAAATTATTTTGGATTGTCTAATGCAGTTTATAATACCTGATACAGTACGATTCACAAAATCTTTTACAAAGATAAACATAAACTTGTATCGCTTACCACATACATTTCTTCTATTACAAATATTAGACAACACAAAGTGAGAGCTACAGTATATTTCCCTTGCAGATAGGTAATTCTCTTGAATATTATCGAAGAAAAGAAATAATGGCTTAAAGAGCTCATTAAATGCTCTCAAGCAGAAGATCATTTTGGAGGAAATCCTTTTCAGGGGAATCATCCTGTCATCAGCCTTAAGCGACTTACACAAATGATGGAAAATATAAATCTGCATCGTCATCCCCCATTTCAATCTTATCTCCCATGAATGGAGGAGGGGGTGGCTCCGTCAACTTACCTGCCACTTCGATCATTAACATTACCAGTGTCAGCTGCTCACCTGAAGACAGATATCTTGGTAATGGGGTGCAGTAGTGTTACACTAACAAAGTAACGTTTTACGATAAAGGTTTGTATGTTATTTGTAACGTTATTACCATTACATGTAGCATATTATGGTGGACGTAGAGCGTCGTTGCCACAAGCAGAAGTAGACTGAGGCCTACCTCAGGGTCAGAGTATGGGAACCAGGTTGCTCATGTTGTATGCTAATGACGTGTCACACAACATTAATGGTTCCCCAGACTTCTGCGTATTATGCAGTTATCTATAATTAAATACACAGTGGCGGAAGGTGTACAGACAATCAGGCACCTCCTGATGAGGTGTCGAAGTTCTCAAGTATTGAGAACGTGTTTTAAATTTTCGGAAATGTAAAATTGTGCAAAACGGTAAAAAACTTAGTGTCAGTGAATCTGCATGTACACCCAAATCTACACTCCGCAAGTAGCAGAGATACTTCTGCTATCATTATTTCCAATCTTTTCTGTTCCATTCGTTAACACAGCGTAAATCGAAAGTGCTTGGTCAAGCGACTTTGCTTAATAATGGAAACGTGTTGGAACCAGGTTTAGAGCAAAGGCACTGCTTAAATTTTTAACAAAAATTATCAACAGTGGTGGCTGAAGGATACCGGCGTTAGAAGTCACCCTCATTCTGCCAATGGCTTTGTCAAAGATGGCGGAGGAGCGAACAGAGATGCAGGGTACTATCTTGCCCCTGGCTTGGGAAACTGACCCGAAAACGCGCAAGTATCAGCAATGATCACCGCCATGAGAATGAAAAATGCAATTGAAACCAAACCCCTATATTAAAGACATGAAATGTTTTTTAGTAGGATATGTGAACTGTAATTGAAAAAGAGTGATGATAGTCTCTCCAGACGCAAAAAATACCGAACTACTACCCTGTTAAGACTTTCGGAAGTAAACTACCAAGGGGGATTCTCTTCTCTTCGGTTTTCATGCAGCCCATGTTTACTACAATACTATGCTGTACTCCAGACGTACGTTCTCAGAAATTTCTTCCTCAAATTAAGGTCTATATTTGATCTAGTAGATTTCTCTGGGCGAGGAGCGCAGTTTTTGCCATGGCTAGTCTGCTTTTGATGTCCTCCTTGCACCGTTCGTCATTCATTGTTTTACTGTCTAGGTAGCTGAATTCTTTAACTTCATCTGCTTCGTGACCATCAATCATGATGTTAAGTTTCTCGCTGTTCTCATTTCTGCTGTTTGTCATTACTTTCGTCTTTTTTCGATCTACTCTCAATCGATATTCTGTAATCATTAGACTGTTCATTTCCTTCAGCAGATCACGTAATTCTTCTTCACTTTCACTCAGGATAGCAATGTCATCAGCGAACCGTATCATTGGTATCATTTCAACTTGAATTTTAATTCCGCTCCTGAAACTTTCTTTTATTTCCATCATTGCTTCCTCGATGTACAGACTGAACAGTAAGGGAGAAAGACTGCATCCCTATCTTAAAACCTTTTTAATCCGAGCACTTTGTTCTTGGTCATGCACTATTATTATTCCCTCTCGGCTCTTGTACATATAGTGTACTACCCATCCCACCCTATAGCTTACCCCTATTTTTCTCAGAATTTCGAACCTCTTTCACCATTTTATATTGTCGAATGCTTGTACCAGGTCGACAAGTTCTATGAACGTGTCTTGATTTTTCTTTAGTCTTGCTTCCATTATCAACCGCAAAGTCGGAATTGACTCTCTCGTGCCTTTACCTTTTCTAAAGTCAAACCGATCGTCATCTAGTACATCCTCATTTTTCTTTTCCATTCTTTTGTATGTTACTCTTGCCAGAAATGTGGATGCATGTTATTAAGCCGATTGTGTAATAGTTCTCGCACTTGTCATCTCTTGCAGTCTTCGGAATTGTCTGGAAGACATTTTTCCGAAAGTCACATGGTATGTCGCCAGTCTCATATATTCTGCACACCAACGTAAATATTCCTTTTGTTGCCATTTTCCCCAGTGGTATCTGAAATTCTGATGGTGTTTTATCGTCCCTTCTGTCGTATATGATCTTAAGTTCTCCAAAGCTCTTTTAAATTCTGATTCAGATTCTGGATCCCTGATCTCTTCTAATTGACTCCTGCTTCCTCTTCTGTCACGTCGTGCAAATCTTCCCCTTCATAGAAGCTATCAATGTTTTCTTTCCACCTATCCGAGCTCTACTCTGCATTAAGTGGAACACCCGTTACACTCTTAATGTTTCCACACTTGCTTTTAATGTCAGAGAACGTTGTTTTGACTTTCCAGAATGCTGCGTCTATCCTTCCCATAGTCATTTCTTTTTAGATTTCTTCACATTTTTCATGCAGTCATTTCGTCTTAGCTTCCCTGCACTTCCTGTTTCTTTCATCCCTCAGCGACTTGTATTTCTGTGTTCCTGAGTTTCCTGGAATGCTTTTGTACTTCCTCCTTTCTTCTGTCAAATAATGTATGTATTCTGTTACCCATGTTTTTCTTTCCAGCTTCTGTGGCAGCCCCTGTTAGAGATGTCCATTCCTGTTCAACTGTACTGACTACTGAGCAATTCCTTATTGCTGTACATATATCCTTAGAGAACTTCAAGCGTATGTCATCATTCCTTTGGACTTCTGTATCCCATTTCTTTGCGTATTGATTCTTCTTGACTAACGTCTTAAACTTCAGCCTATTCTTCATCACTACTGTATTGTGATCTGAGTCTATATCTGATCCTGGGTAAACCTTACAGTCCAGTATCTTATTCCGAAATCTCTGTCTGACCATTATGTAATCTAACTGAAATCTTCCCGTATCACCGGACCTTTTCCAAGTGTACCTCCTCCTCTTACGATTCTTGGACAGGGTATTCGCTATTACTAGCTGAAGCTTGTGGCAGAACTCAATTAGTCTTTCTCCTCTCTCATTCCTTCTCCCAAGCCCACATTCTCCTGTAACCTTTTCATCTACTCCTTCCCCTACAACTGCATTCCGGTCTTGCATGACTATTAGATTTACGTCTCCCTTCGCGTGCTGTATTCCTCTCTCAATATCCTCACATTATTTCTCTATCTCCTCATCTTCAGCTTGCAGAGTCTTCAAATATACCTGAACTATCGTTGTTGGTGTTGGTTTGCTGTCGATACTGATAACAATCCTATCACTGAACTGTTCAAAGTAACACACTCTATGCCTACCTTCCTATTTAAACGAATCCTACTCCTGTTATACAATTTTCTGGTGCTGTTGATATTACCCTACAATCATCTGACCATTTCAATTCACTGACCCATACTACTCATATATCTACGTTGAGCGTTTGCACCTCCCTTTTCGTATTTTTTTAGTTTCCCTACCACGTTGAAGCATCTGACGTCCCACGCCCCGATTTGTAGAATGTTATCCTTTCGTTGATTGTTCAATCATTTTCTTATGGTTACCTACCACTTGGCAGTCCCTTCCCGAAGATCCGAATTGGGGACTATTCCGGAATCTTTAGGCAATGGAGAGAGCGATAAATTCATTTCGATAACGTACAATTAGCAAGCTCTCTCAGACACACACGCTTCCACACACACTCACTTACTCACACACACACAAACACACACACACACATACACACACACACACACACACACGCGTGCGCGCGCGCACACTTGCGCTCACACACAGTAAGTATCTAGGCACACTTGGTTCTACAGGAAACAGGCCGGCCGGAGTGGCCGTGCGATTCTAGGCGCTAAAGTCAGGAGCCGAGTGACCGCTCCGGTCGCAGGTTAGAATCCTGCCTCGGGCATGGATATGTGTGATGTCCTTACGTTAGTTAGGTTTAATTAGTTCCAAGTTCGAGGCGACTGATGACCTCAGAAGTTACGTCGCATAGTGCTCAGAGCCATTTGAACCTACAGGAAACAGTGAACCTAAATACCAAGAAAATCATGTGCACATAAAGATTCTCTCTCTCTCTCTCTCTCTCTGTGAGTGTGTGTGTGTGTGTGTGTGTGTGTGTGTGTGTGTGTGTGTGCGCGCGCGCGCGTTAGTACATTATTGAAATGAATTTGTCATGGACACTGTGATGGAAGGCAATCACCACAATCCTAGCACTGTCTCTTACAACAGTGAAAATGTTTCAATAAAATGCATTAAATTCAAAAAGTGACTGGTTGCGAAGTATACATTCATAAAAAGCCAGGTTTTCTTTTTTTTTTTTTTTGGCGCTCTGAGCTCAAGGCCATCTGTGCCTTGTTTAAAACTACTTGACATCCGACGTTGTCATGTAGCACCATAGCGCAACACTGACGACACCTATGGAGTGTGGCATTTTAAAAATTCCGTTACTTACGTGTTTCTCGGAGCAACGTCACAACGTCTGAGGAGAGTTCTGAAGGGAACGCAAGACGCTGTGTTGGCACCTGATTTTAAATACAGAGAGAGAACAGGGCGCATACGTCTTGTTCTGTAGCCCTTACACTAAACTCACTTCCGTTTATAATCACTATCTCCAAAAATGGTTCAAATGGCTCTGAGTACTATGGGACTTAACATCTAAGGTTATCAGTCCCCTAGAACTTAGATCTACTTAAACCTAACTAACATATGGACATCACACAAATCCATGCCCGAGGTAGGATTCGAACCTGCGACCGTAGTAGTCGCGCGGTTCCGTACTGAAGCGCCTAGAACCGCTCGGTCACCGCGGCCGGCCCAAAAATGGTAACATTGAAGGGAAATCAGCGCTCAAAGGCCTGTTTATAGCACACGACTACGGTAAAAAGAAATCCATGTGAATGAAATCACCCTTTGTTGTGGCATAATGGCAACTGTGATCAGTTGATGCGTCAACACTGAGAGCTGTGATTTAAGGATAACAGCACCAAGGAGAAAAATACTGAAGTATACGTAGTGTGAGACAGTAGCTTGGCTATTCTACTGCTCTTGAAGGACCGATTTCAACTTTATTCGCTGTTTGCTTCCCCCTATATGAATCAGTCTTTACATGGAAAACGGATTCTGTGTTTAGAGGAAGATGCCAATGAAACTGATATTGCTGGAGGTGGATGATGGCCTGCAACAGGAGAATATGAAAAGATATTAACGGTGAAATGGATAATATTTTGACTTCTGAGCACTGAAATTCATGTCAAGCGACAGAGATTCGGTTCCTCTCGGGCGCGGGCAGTAACAGCGTTTAATATGACTGCCCACGGCAAAGGACCCGGCCGTAACCTGGAAGAGCCTTGCTGCATGGTCGCTGCTGCCTGGAAGCGTTACAAATTCATTGCCGACGTAATAGGGTTGCGCGTCGGAATGATTGAGTTTGGACAGCGCGGTGGCACGAAGCCGTGGAAAGCTCCCGTGTGGGAACGGTGAAGTGCCGACAACCCCTGAGTGGCCAACTAGAGCGCCGGCAACCGCTTGAGGAAGGGTGAGGGATGAGAGACGGGGTATGAAAGGGGGACGTAGGGCGATATGATGTTTTCCGGGCCGCCGGCTCGATTCTCCCAACAATTTGCTAGTGTCAGAAAGCGGTGTGGCTAACCTACAGGGCCGCAACGGCAGCACGTGACCCGTCCACGCCAGTTGCGTGTACTTTGTTGCATAGCAGGACAGCATCCTGGATCCAGTTGTATGGCTTTCGACAGGTGTTGCCACCAAGGTAAACATGTCCGACAATACATCTACATCTGCAATTCACAATTAAGTGCCTGGCAGAGGATTTATGCAACCACCTTCAAGATACTTCTCTATCTTTCCACTTTCAAAAGGCGCGGGGAAAAAACAAACACTTAAATCATCCCGTGCGAGCTCTCATTACTCTTATTTTATCATGATGATAGTTTCTCCCCCTGCATGCGGGCACCAACAAAATATTTTCACAGTCTGAGGTGGAAGCTGATGATCGTTGCTTTGGTGGGGGGTGCTACCCCAAAATCGATTCAATTCGAACCATTTCAGATTTGGTGCTACAGACGAATGTTGAAAATTAGCTTGGACTGATAAGGTAAGGAATGAGGAGGTTCACAGCAGAATCGGTGAGAAAAGGAATATGAGGAAAACACAGCAAAGAAGAATGGCCAGGATGATAGGACATGTGTTGCGACATCAGGGAATAACTTCCTTGGTAAAAGAGGTAGCTGTAGACAGTAAAAACTGTAGGGTAAAACAGAGAGATTTGAATATATACATCAAATAATTGAGGACTCTGAAATAAAAAGGTTGTCATTAGCCACAGAGAGGAATTCGTGGCGGGACACATCAACGAATCAGAAGCCTGCTGAATTAAAAAAAAAAGATAGAATCATGTGTTATGTTTGTGACACACTCACCCATATTTCGCGTTAGTTCGAAACGTGCTGCCTTTCTTTGAACTTTCTAAATGTACTCTGTTAATCCTATTTGGTCAGGAACCCATATTGCACAGCAGTATTCAACAGACGCGGAAAAGCGTAGTGTAGACAGTCTATTTAGTAGACCTGTTACATTTTCTAACTGTTCTACCAATAACTCGCAGTCTCTGGTTGGTGTTCCCCACAACATTATTTATGTGAACGTTCAAGTTTAAATTATTCGTGATTGCAATCACTAAATATTTAGCAAGATGTGTGAGGTGTATGAGACAGGCGAAATACTCTCAGACTTCAAGAAGAATATAATAATTCCAGGCCCAAAGAAAACAGGTGTTGCCAGACATGAAAATTACCCAACAATCAGTTTTATAATTCCCGGCTGCGAAATACTAACACGAATTCTTTACAGACGAATGGAAAACTGGTAGAAGCTCACCTCGGGAAAGATTAGTTTGGATTTCGTAGAAATACTGGAACACGTGAGACAATACTGACATTTCGGCTTACCTTAGAAGACAGATTAAGGGAAGACAAACCTACGTTTCTAGCATTCGTAGACATAGAGAAAGCTTCTGACAATGTTGACTGGAATACTCTCTTTGAAATTCTGAAGGTGTCAGGGGTTAAATACAGGGAGCGAGAAGCTATTTACAATTTGTACAGAAACCAGATGGGAGTTATAAGAACAGTTGAACGGATTGGACAGCGTTTTGCCATTTGGGGAGCTAAGTAACTGATGATAGTCGAAGTAGAGAGGATATAAAGTATAGACTGGCAATGGCAGGGAAAGCGTTTCTGAAGAAGATAAATTTGATAACATCGAGTATAGATTGAAGTGTCAGCAAGTCGTTTCTGAAAGTATTTATATGGAGTGTAGTCATGTATGGAAGTGAAACATGGACGATAAATAGTTTGGACTAGTAGAGAATAGAAGCTTTCGAAATGTGGAGCTACAGAAGAATGCTGTAGATGGGTAGATCACATAACTGATGAGGAGGTATTGAATAGAATTGGAGAGAAGAGAAATTTGTAGCACAACTTGACTAGAAGAAGGGACCGGTTGGTAGGACATGTACTGAGGCATCAAGGGATCACCAATTTAATATTGGGCGTGGAGGGTAAAAATTGTAGAGGGAGACCAAGAGATGAATACACGAAGCAGATTCAGAAGGATGTAGGTTGCAGTAGTTACTCAGAAATGAAGAAGCTTGCACAGGATAGCGTAGCGTAGAGAGCTACATCAAACCAGTCTCTCCACTGAAGACCACAACAAGAACATGTATTTAGTTAAGTTTATAGGCTTTAGATTTGTGTCACGTGTCGTGAAACCGAAAAGTAACGGATTCCTTTTAGAACTTGTGTGGATGACTTCACACATATCGTTATTTTGAGTCACTTGCAACTTTTCGCATCATACAGATATTTAAATCATTTAACAATTCGTTTTGATCATCCGATTACTTTATAAGATGGAAAAACACAACATTATCTGCAATCAATCTAAAAGGGCTGCTGAGATTGTGTCCTAAATGGTTCATATAGATCAGGAACAGCAGAGGACCTATAACACTTCCTGGGGGAACGCCACATATGTTTTCCGTCAGTTATTACGAACTGTGACCATTCTGACAGGAGATCCAGTTACACAACTAAGGCGATACTGCATAGGCGCTCAGATTCATTAGAAGTTTCCTGTGAGGAACGCTTTTAAGAGCCTTATGAGAATTTAAATACATGGAATGATTTTGTCGTCCTCTGTTGATAATGTTCACCATTTTGTTGGAACAAAGAACTAGTTGTGTTTCACTGAAACGAAATTTACTAAATCCATTTTGGCTCTTCGTCAATAAATCATTTTCTTCGAGGTCTTTCATAATGTTCGTCCACAGTATGCTCTCCAAAATCTAACTGCAAAATAATTTTCAGAGAATGCCTTTAGCAGAATTTCGGATGAATTTTTACGCGTACCTTCGGGTTTAAGCACTAGCTTTAGCCAGAATATCGAGGTTAAATTGCAGTCACCACCTACTAGAACTGCATGAGTCGGCTACATGTTTTAAATTATATTCAAATTTTCTTCGAACCTTCCAGCAATTTTATCATCTTATTATGGGGAGCAGTAAAACATTTCATTTATTTTTGTATTCCGATTGACGTCTACCACATTAACATACATCAGTTATCTACTTCAACTTCGCTACCAGATAAACTAGTTATAACAAGAATTTTGGAGCACTTATTATGTTCAAATATAATGACTTTTCTGGAGACTAGAAATCTACTCTTTAGGAATCAGCATGGGTTTAGAAAAAGACGATGGTGGGAAACGCAGCTCGCGCTATTCGTCCACGAGACTCTGAGGGCCATGGACGCGGCCTCCCAGGTAGATGCCGTGTTTCTTGACTTCCGAAAGGTGTTCGATACAGATCCCCACAGCCGTTTAATGAACAAAGTAAGAGCATATGGACTATCAGACCAATTGTGTGATAGGATTGAAGAGTTCCTAGATAACAGAACGCAGCATGTCATTCTCAATGGAGAGAAGTCTTCCAAAGTAAGAGTGATTTCAGGGGTGCCGCAGGGGAGTGTCGTAGGACCGTTGCTAAATTACAATATACATAAATTACCTTGTGGATAACATCGGAAATTCACTAAGGCTTTTTGCGGATGATGCTGTAGTATATCGAGAGGTTGTAACAATGGAAACGTGTACTGAAATGCAGGAGATCTGCAACGAATTCACGCATGATGCAGAGAATCTCAATTGACTCTCAATGTAGACAAGTTTAATGTGGTGCGAATACATAGAAACAAATATCTTATATCATTTAGCTACAATATAGCAGTTCAGCAACTGGAAGCAGTTAATTCCATAAATTATCTGGGAGTAGGCATTAGGAGTGATTTAAAATGGTATGTATGATCATAATAAGTTGATGGTCGGTAAAGCAGATGCCAGACTGAGAGTTATTGGAAAAATGCTAAGGAAATGCAACCCGAAAACAAAAGGAAGTAGGTTACAGTACGCTTGTTCGCCCACTGCTTGAATAGTGTGAGTCTGTTGTACACTTTCCTCCTACTTATCGGTATTACTTCTTCGGGAAAGATAGCCTTATCCAATTAGAAAAATCCATTAGGCATACACGCGATCCACGATCATATTTTATATCCCAAGCAGGATAGGCCGATTGGTAAGGAGGAGGTTACAAGTAGCTGTGAATCTACTGAGTACAATAAAATGACATTCAAATTAATTAATGAGATATAGGTTACAAAGTGCGTAGGTTCTATCTGGCAAACTGTAGATATGCTAGGATGACGAAAGTAACGTCAAGGCTCAGTGAATGTAACATAAAAAAAATGCGAAGATCATGAAATATGGAACGTCTAAAGTTCTAAAAGCACTTTCATACACAGTGCGTCTTCTTCGGTATCTCTTAAGAACACACCTTTTACTGCTACCATCTTCTGTCACTCATCAGCTTATGACTGTATGTATGGAGGTAGCCTTGAGAGACGACACGTAGAATTATGGTACTTAATTTTGGCTGTGATCAGTACCAATGCTGAAATCCAGCCCTTGGAATGATGACGAGAATGAGTGTTTGAGGATGGTGTTGCTTCCCCTAAACTACTCTGAAAAATAAATAAATACGACGAGGACAATGTGTAACACTGGTATGCATATTTCCTAGGTATAGTTTCACACATGGTTAAACAGTTTGTGCTGCAGTTCTAATTCATTTCGTCCGCCACATATTCATTTGACCCCTAAACAGGTGTTATATGATGGGCCGTCGGGAAGTTTCTAGCCCGAGACAGTTACCGTAATCCCTCACTCAAACAACACCACCTGTTTTATGGTGTCCCTTTGTGGGTATGAAACTCAAATTTAGCGGCTCCAGCTTCGTTAATTTTGCCGCATGATGCTTTGTATACCGTAGTGTAAGAAAAGTGGTGAATATAGAGAGAATCAAGAACCATGCCATGATTGAATATATTCCATTTGAAGGTAATGACACCCAAGTAAATTGCGGAGGACATGCTTGTCTTATGCATCAGTGGAAAACTGAGTTTCCGACTTCAAACGTGGAAGAACGAGTGTGAAAGTTGGGCCAAGTAGCGGAAAGCCTCTGTCAGTTGCCACTGGTGAAATAGTGACTGCAATTCACGATCCGGTTCTGCAGGATCGTCTAACAACGTTGAAGCACTTTGACACCAACTTCGGAATCCCCCATGGGCATGCTGATGACACTGCTGCGGATATTTTGGGAATGCGGGAAGTTCCATCGCGGTGTGTACCGAAAGACTTCAATGAAGGTGAGAGACAGGAAAGTGTGCAGTGGTGTGAAGATATCGTCCGCCAATTTTAAACGGATGAAGATGGCTTTCTCGCAAGGTATGTGACAATGGACGTAACGTGGTTTCACCGCTTTGATACTAAGACCAAACAATAGTCACAACAGTGGGAACATCCTTCATCCCCTAAAGCAAAAGAATTTCGGGAGCTAAAATCAGCCGGTGAATTGATGGCATCGGTCTTCTGGGATGCAGAAGGGGTAATTATGGTGGATTACTTGCAAAAGGGCGTAACTATCAGTACGTCATACCACTGCAACCTCCTGCGGCGTTTGAGAGAAGAGATAAAGAGAAAAAGGTGCCGAAAATTGGAGCGCAGAGTTCTTTTGCATCAGGACAACGCAGCGGCGCACAAAGCCCTCACATCTCCAGATTTGGTCCATCAGACTATTTTCTTTTCCTAAACCTAAAAAAATACCTCAAAGGACGACGACTTGACAATGGTTATACAGCGAGTGGTGCTGTGAGCTCTCGATTGGACTCAAATTCGAAGACCTTTCATTTGAATGGTTTTCAAAAGTTAATTGAGCGTGCCCGCAGGCGTATTAGTGTTCACGGGTATTATATTGAAAAATAAATTAGTGTTGTGATAATTGAGTCATTGTTTAATTTCTTCTCGGAAATGGCCCAATCCGTCACCTCAATATGGGCCCTGAAATATTTTATAGAGGAAGAATACACGGAAAGAAACAGTCACAGAATTTTACTTGGTAAGATACACTGAAAGCATTTTTAAAAGAATGTTCAAAGTTTCCGAATTCGTAGTCGGCAGCGCGGCTCGAGGCAAGTACACCTCCACCGTTGCTGTAGCAGACAACTCTAACGCAACAAGGCAGGAACACAGCCTAGCCTGACGACGCACCGGTAAACAGAAAACACTGCACAGCTTGATCGTAATTGAAAATGCCGTGTGGCTAGGGCCTCCCGTCGGGTAGACCGTTCGCCTGGTGCAAGAATTTCGAGTTGACGCCACTACGGCGACTTGCGTGTCGATGGGAATGAAATAATGATAAGGACAACCAATACCCAATACCTGAGCGGAGCAAAGCTCCGACCCAGCCGGGAATCGAACCCGTGCCGTTAGGTATGACATTCCATCGCGCTGACCACTCAGCTGCCAGGGGCGGACATCGTAATTTGTAAAGTATATTTCAGGTTCCATTGATAGCTTCAGTAGCAGAGTTTCTCACAGTTACTGTTGTTTCAAATTTGCAGCTCATTTAATATCCATAACAATTAGCAATTGCCTTTGCAGTATCGCCAAGTGATAACAATGGAGGAAAATTGAATTAATTTTCTTCTTGAATGAGATTTTCACTCTGCAGTGGAGTGTGCGCTGATATGAAACTTCCTGGCAGATTAAAACTGTGTGCCCGACCGAGACTCGAACACGGGACCTTTGCCTTTCGCGGGCAAGTGCTCTACCAACTGCGCTACCGAAGCACGACTCACGCACCGTACTCACAGCTTTACTTCTGCCAGTACCTCGTCTCCTACCTTCCAAACTTTACAGAAGCTCTTCTGCGAAACATGCAGAACTAGCACTCCTGAAAGAAAGGATATTGCGGAGACATGGCTTAGCCACAGCCTATGGGATGTTTCCAGAATGAGAGCTTCCAGGAGAGCTTATGTAAGGATTGGGAGGCAGGAGACGAGGTACTGGCAGAAGTAAAGCTGCGAGGACGGGATGTGAGTTGTGCTTGAGTAGCTCCGATGGCAGAGCACTTGCCCGCGAAAGGCAAAGGTCCCGTTTTCGAGTCTCGGTCGGGCACACAGTTTTAATCTGCCACGAAGTTTCAATTTTCTTCGTGTTTCCTTCGTAGGTACCTGCTAACAGCATCTCTCTTTGTGCAAGTTCCCGTGTTTCACTGTAATGTTGTGTCTAATTACTGTTTTCGAACTCATAAAAATGAAATGAAGAGAACGCGGTATGCAGCCGAAGTCACCTACTCCTTCTGAAGACCTAAATATGTTATTTGTTAATTTCTCCTACATTCATTTGAATTGTGTCAGCATTTCCTCATAAACTGTGGAAACGTGAAAAGGAGGAAGTAGCTCTGACGATGGATGCTGAGGTACTTAAAGTCCAGAACAAAAATACAGTACCTTCCCAGGCCAAATAAAACATGGAGAGTAATAGTTTTCAGTGGCAAAGGAAGGCCGTAAATTTGTTGGTTACAGGAAGAAGGAAGGAAGAAAACGCTTAAAGTTAAGGTGCCTGCAAAGCCGGCTTCTTGGAAGATTTACACGCAGTAAGAAATAAGCGCCAAAGTGAAACTCACAGAAGGGTGAAAGAAAAACAGTTCGGAAGGATTAGAACTGCTCGTACGAGTCAATGCACTATTACCGAGAGAAATGTACGAAACTAGGCCCACTGAGTTAAAAATGAGATGAACATTACAAGTTTCCAGTCTTGGTTGGTTAAACTTATTGAATTATACTCAAACTTTAGCTTCAAGTAAACGTGTACAGCATATATCATTAATAGGAAGCACTACACATAAATTCGTAGCTTCTCGTTATGCCCTAAAATTTTATGAATGAAACCAATCAGTCAGGTTTCGTAAAGGAACTACATTTATAACGCACTTTATCGTTTCGAGCGAAAAAGGCATTGTTTGTGAAGTCGATGAATGAAGTGACACATTCGCATTCAACTGTGCCAATGATAAGTGTAGGTGAATTACTGTTTCAACCACTTTGTATCTGTCTTGAGGAACCTCAACGTAAATTAAGACAAAAAATTAAACACTCTGTAATCGACGTGGAAGAATATAGAGAAATTGGGGAGAGTAATTATCGATAATACACATGAAACTTCTTCTTACCAGTAGCAGAAAATAATTCATTGATTTTTCTGGGCTGTTTGTCTGGAAATAATGATACCTCTGTCTTTTGGAGGAGAGCGAAAAGACTGTTAATGTAATTCGGATAGCACGCGGAACTAATAGAGTGATTCAGCAACTCAATAAAAAGTTATCGTCAGTGTGAAGTATTTCTCAGAAAATTATTGGACAGTATATTTTGTGATAGAGTTTTATCATTTCAGGTTCATCAGCGTAACAGTATTGCAAAAATTTAGTAGCTCGTACATTGTCCGCTGTCATCATCACATTTTACGAATTTGTTCAAGTATGCCTGGTACGCAGCATAACACGCAGAACAGGACCACAGCCATTTCTTACTCAATCCAAATTCTGTTTAAATAAAACTGGTTGCTGGGAAGTGCCCTGAATGCATTAACTCTTCTTTCATCCGGTGTGCCTCACGTGAGGAAAATATTTTCATCGTCCATTACACACTTCATTTTTGTAACGACTACAGTGAATAAGCAACGAACTGCTTAATTGTTTGTAAAACACACATTATTCAAAAATTATCATGCGAACTGTGCTATAGGAACATTTTTAAAACATTTTACGTCAGCAAATAGAAGTCCTGATTCATTGATGTCTTCTGTAATGTGTCAAAATATACACTCATGATCATAAATGGAGGATAATGCTGATACATGGTGAAACAACGCTCTGGTTGGCGGTTTGCGGGTTTAAATCACCTCGGGGTATGACCTTGCGGTGCATTTGACCATGCGGCCGTCGCTCGGCGGCGCTGGCAGCAGTCCACAGGTGTGTTGGTGAATGTCAAAGTACGGTGCAGCGAGTAAGTGTGTAGACGTTTTCAGACGTGCTAGTGGCGTGTGTGTATTGAAAATGGGGCAAAGAACACATATTGATGACGTTATGAGGGGTAGAATACTAGGGCGATTGGAGGCTGGTCAAACACAACAGGTCTTAGCACGGGCCGTCCGTGTGCCACAAAGTGTGATTTGACGATTATGGCAACGATTCCAGCAAGCAGGACACATATCCAGGCGCTACAGTACGGGACGTCCACAGTGTACACCACAAGAAGACCGATATCTCGCCATCAGTGCCCGCAGACGGCCACAGAGTACTGCAGGTAGCCTTACTTGGGACCTTACTGCAACCACTGGAACAGTTGTCTCCAGACACACAGTCTACAGACGACTGAATAGACATGGTTTATTCGCCGGGAGACCTGCAAGGTGCATTCCACTGACCCCTGCTCACAGGAGAGCCCGTAAAGCCTGGCGTCAAGAACACAGTACATGGTCATTACAACAGTGGACCCAGGTTATGTTCAAGGAGGAGTCCAGGTATAGTCTGAACAGTGATTCTCGCCGGGTTTTCATCTGGAGTGAACCAGGAACCAGCTACCAACCCCTTAATGTCCTTGAAAGAGAACTGTATGGAGGTTGTGGTTTGATGGTGTGGGGTGGTATTATGATTGGTCCACGTACAGAGGAACTGCAACTAGTCAGGTGTATCGGGACGTCATTTTGCTCCAATATGTGAGTCCCACCTTCTTCCTGATGCATGATAACGCGCGCCCCAGAGAGCTGCCATCGTGAAGGAGTACCTTCAAACAGAGGATATGAGGCGAATGGAGTGGCCTGCCTGTTCTCCATACCTAAACCCCATAGAGCACGTCTGGTAAGCTCACAGTCGGCGTATCGCTGTACGTCTTCAAACCCCTACATCACTTCAGGAGCTCCGACAGGCACTGGTGCAAGAATGGGAGGCTGTACCCCAGCAGCTGCTCGACCACCTGATCCGTATTATGACAACCCGTTGTTCCGTCTGTGTAACTGTGCATGGTGATCATATTCCATATTGATGTCGTGGTACATGCGCAGGAAACAGTGGCGTTTTGTAGCACATGTGTTTCGGGACTGTTTTCCCAACTAATCATCTAATGTAACTATGGACTTCCAGATCTGTGTCGTGTGTGGTCCCTATACGCCTATATATTAGCACCAGTTTTGTGTAGTGCCACGTTGTGTGGCGCCACATTCTGCAATTACTCTTAATTTATGAGCATGAGTGTTCTTCCTTGATTTTGTTTCCTCTGGCAGTCACTTGTTTGACAGTTACATCTGCAACTGTTTAACTGGCAATACCAACTGCAAGATATTCAAATATTAACGAATTGAGACCTTACCGAGTGGTTTAACTGCTTGAAATTTACGTGTGTGCACTTTGGGCTTCGCGCTAGGTTCTCACATCACGTCTGCGTCTGTTTATTCGCCGGATCGTGCACTGGTCAGGAAGGGCTGCACAAACCGATGTTATAAGCGGTCCCTAGAGCGGAAAAACTGAGTAGCTTTAAAAAAAAGTTAAATACCTGCTGTGTACATTACGAGCTAAAATTTTGACAGTCATTTCTTCTGGTGTGTTCTTGCTGTATGAAAATTTTCGGAATAGGTTTGGTCATGACGGATTGGACCGTTCCTTTGTTAGATAATGCTTGCAGTATTTTTCTCCTCTCGTCTTGATTTTTTTCTGCAGCTAGTTTTCTGCCAATTATTGCTCTCTTTACAGTATTAGTGTATCTGGGGTGCTCTGACTCTTTGATAGCTTGTAAGGTGCGGGCTATACACAATATCTGATGAAAAGTATCCAGAGACCCATGCGTAACGCCCTTGAAAGGCGTCTACTGGGGCACACTTGTATGTGGCACCAGAATAAACTAAGAACATTAGTAAATTAAAATCAAACTAGTACACTATAAATTATGAATATCTCTGATAGGCTCGATAATGCTGATCGCTGACTGTGCGCGACCGCAGAGTCAAAGATAGTGCTTTGTTGGAGTAAGAGAGCTCTGGGCCCTCAGTTATAGGAATCTCTCTGTGAGGGAACGAGTAGGCAGTTAACTGTTGTGCTGTGAGAAGCCACTAAGATTTAGATTAATGTGGGTATGTCAATGTTGTTGAACATGGAAGCAGAAGTCTTCGTACAAATAAGGTAAAGTTTTAAATAATTATGATTTCTGTTTTTGCCAGCACGTTAGAATAGATGAGTTGGCTGATAATAATTTGTAATAGTTGAGTAACCCCAAGATGTACATAAGCTGTTTTGAGAAAAATACTAGTTAGAAATTTTATTTTTATAAACCTTTTAAGATTTGTTAACAGAGCTGTGTGTAATTTGATGATATGCGTTTAAGTTGGATTAATGAAGTTAGATACCACTTGCTGTTTAAATCTCATTGTTTGTGAATCAATTGTGAGTAATGTAGCTTCAATTATCAGATGTTTTCGAAAAGCGAAACTCAACTCACAATATACCTTTGTAAAAGAAAAAATAAGAAAAACAAAACTGAGAGTTAGCAATTCACCATAATCAGTACCGTCTTCCAGTCCAACTGATATATTTTTTTTAAAAAAGTGGAATTTTCTGACATGTTCTCGTTTATCAGTCAAAAGAATTTCATGTGCATTTCAAGTGTTATGGCCAGCATTGCAAACTGCTGAGTCTGTAGCTAGCATTAATGTTTTTTGTGAGTGACCAGAATATACCGCGTTCCACCGTTACTGCTTTAGAGGCAAGACAACTTAGTTTACTTGTTATGAGCACAGGGACGAAAGTTATCAGTTTTAAACAAGGCCAGATGACTCAGTGCCTAAGGGTCTGAAAGTATTCTGCAGTGACTGATTTCTTTATGGATAGTGGGTGCTACATTTCCCAATAGATTGGTGTAAAGCTTTGCTAACAATAATACAGAGCAAGCACACCACTTGCAGTTACAACACGCTACACGACAATTCGATTTTTGTATCTGTTCCACAGATCAGGCTTCACTCAATATATACTTACATGGATATGGTGTCTGTTCTTTCGGACGTGTCCGAAAGAACAGACACACTGGATGACCTGCAGCTGTCAAGAACGAAATTAGAATTATATTAATACCTTCAGCTGATGACGGGCGTTGATGTATTAACGGGGACAGCTGAAAATGTGTGCCACGAACGGGACTCGAACCCGGGATCTCCTGAATACATGGTAGACGCTCTATCCATCTGAGCCACCGAGGGCACAGAGGATAGTGCGACAGCAGGGACTATCTCGCTCCCGCCTCCCGCGAGACCCACATTCTCACCTTGTATGTCCACATACTACAATCGTAGTGTCACAGCTCAACATGCTCATTACTCGTGGAAGACATTCTTACCAAGTTCCGGCAGCAACTGAAATTATTAATATAGTTCCAATTTCGTTCTAGACGGCTGCAGGTCATCAATGGTGTCTATTCTTTTGCACATGTCCGAAAGAACAGACACCATATCCATATAAGTATGTAGTTCTGGCAACACCGGCTATGACCTTCTTCTTCTGTGCGGATTCACACATATTCCCCGAACTCTTTCGGGACTTAATGTCTTCCCGAGTAATGAGTGCGTTGGGGAGGGACACCACGATTGTAGTATGTGGACGTACAAGGTGAGAATGTGGGTCTCGCTGGAGGCGTGCGCGAAATGTTCCGTGCAGTCCCACTATCCTCTGTGCCCTCGGTGGTTCAGATGGATAGAACGTCTGCCGTGTAAGCAGGAGATCCCGCGTTCGAGTCCCGATCGTGGCACACACTTTCACCTGTCCCCGTTGATATATCAACGGCCGTCAGCAGCTGAATATTTTCACACGATTCTAATTTCATTCAATATGATCTTATTTTTTTAATATTTTTTAAGGAACGTTACACCCTATTAACATATAGATGTTAAGAAATTGCGGACCCGTCGGTATAAAAGGAGGCCGGAGTTCTGTGTTCTCGGTAGAGAAGCGGTAGCAGCAAAATGGTATGACTAGCAGAGCTCTGTGACTCCAGCGTGGCTAAACATTGGCTGTCCCCTAGGTAAAAAATCTAACAGGGACAGTCAACCCTCCCAGAACTGCACACGTCGACTGTTGATGATGTGTTTGTGATGTGGGATCATGAAGGAGGAACTACAGCCAAACCAATACGAAGCAGACATCATGTACTGACGTACAGGGATCATCGAACATTGTGGAGGGGGTGACTTAAAAAAAATCACGTGAAACAAGCTAAAGGAATCTCTCGCGACTTACAAACTGCTACCAGCAGTCGAAATAGGACAATCACAGTGCTTGTGGCGTCAAAAAGAGGGAGTACAACGATGGAGCACCTTCTCATATATCACACATTTCTGTGGTTAACGCTGGCGACATTTGAGGTAATGTAAACAGAGGCCCATATGACTGTGGGTTACTGAAAGTGATTGATTTGGAGTGATGAATCACACTATATTCTGTGCTGAAGTAAACGATAAATACAAAATGATACGAGCGCATTTATAGCATACTGTTTCCAACAGTTCAGAGTCAGTTTTGTATCAGCATGACAGTGCACCATGCAGCAAACGAGCATCTTCGAGGCCATGTTTCGTGGAAAGCAGCATTCTAGAAAAGGACTTTCCTGCCTAGAAGTCCCGATCTGAACTGAATGGGACATCTTCGCGATGTGTTAAGAAGACGACTTAGACCTAGTTTACAAATTTTACTACCTCCCCTGCTTTCGACTAAGAGGAGAAATAGTTTGCTACTCCACTACAAACAGACACCTCATTAAATGATGTATAGAATGGTATTTTCACTCTATAGCGGAGTGTACACTCATATGAATATTTCTGGCAGATTAAAACTGCGTTCCGAACCGAGAATCGAACTAGGGACCTTTGCCTTTCGCAGGGCAAGTGCTCTACCATCTGAGCTACCCAAGGAAGATACACTACTGGTCATTAATATCGCTACACCAAGAATAAATGCAGATGATAAAGAGTATTCATTGGACAAATACATTACACTAGAACTGACATGTTATTACATTTTCCCGCAATTTGGGTGCATAGATCCTGAGAAACCAGTACCCATAACAACCACCTCTGGCCGTAATTACGGCGTTGATACGCCTGAGCACTGAGTCAAACAGAGCTTGAATGGCGTGTACAGGTACAGCTGCCCATGCACCTTCAACATAGTTCATCAAGAGTAGTGACTGGCGTATTGTGACGAGCCAGTTGCTCGGCCACCATTGACCAGTCGTTTTCAATTGGTGAGACATCGGGAGAATGTGCTGACAAGGGCAGCAGTAGAACATTTACTGTAACCAGAAAGGTCCGTACTGGACCTGCAACATGCAGTCGTGCATTATCCTGCTGAAATGTAGGGTTTCGCCGAGATCGAAAGGAGGGTAGAGCCACGGGTCGTAACACATCTGAAATGTAGCGTCCACTATTCAAAGTGCCGTCAGTGTGAACAAGAGGTGACTGAGACGTGTAACCAATGGCACCCCATACCATCACGCAGGGTGATACGCCAGTATGGCGATGACGAATACACGCTTCCAATGTGCGTTCACCGCGATGTCGCCAAACACGGATGCAACCATCATGATGCTGTAAATGGAACTGGATACATCCGAAAAAATGACGTGCACCCAGGTTCATCGTTGAGTACACCATCGCAGGCGCTCCTGTCTCTGATGCAGCGTCAACGGTTACCGCAGCCATGGTCTCCGCACTTGTAGTCCACGCTGCTGCAAACGTCGTCGAACTGTTCGTGCAGATGAGTGTTGTCTTCCAAACGTCCCCATCTGGTGACTCAGGGATCGAGACGTGACTGCACGATCCGTTACAACCACGCGGATAAAATGCCTGTCATCTCGACTGCTAGTGATACGAGGCCGTTGGGATCCAGCACGGCGTTCCATATTACCCTCCTGCACTCACCGATTCCATATTCTGCTAACAGTCATTGGATCACGATGAACGCGATCAGGAATGTCGCGTTACGATAAACCGCAATCGCAATGCGCTACAATCCGACATTTATCAAAGTCTTAAACGTGATGGTACGCATTTCTCCTCCTTACACGAGGCATCACAACAACGTTTCCCCAGGCAACGCAGGTCAACTGCTGTTTGTTTATGAGAAATCGGTTGGAAACTTTCCTCATGTCAGCACGTTGTAGGTGTCGGCACCGGCGCCAACCTTGTGTGAATACTATGAAAAGCTAATCATTTGCATTTCACAGCATCGTCTTCCTGTTGATTAAATTTTGCGTCTGTAGCACGTCATCTTCGTGGTGTAGCAAGTTTAATGGCTAGTAGTGTGCAATCCGTCCTCAGGCAATATCATTTCTTCCAGGAGTTTTAGTTGTGCAAGGTTCGCAAAAGAGCTACTGTGAAGTTCGGAAGGTAGGGGACGAGGTACTGGTAGAACTGAAGATATGAGGACGATCGTTAATATTGCTTGTGTATCTCAGATGGTGGAGCACTTGCCCGCGAAAGGCAATGGTCCCGAGTTCGAGTCTCCTTCCGGCACGCAGTTTTAATCTGCCAGTAAGTTTCACCTCATTAAATGTGTCTCAAGTAGAGTTCAAGCAATAATAAAGGCAAAGGGTTTACGCATCCATTATTACTCTCTCCAATAACTGCTCGGATAACAGCAGAGGAATAAGACAGTAAACCAGTTGAAATAAATGGTGGTATTCAGTTAACCTTATCCATGGTTTTTCTTCAGAAGAAAAAGGAACAAGCTTCACATTTGCAAAAAGTCACAGTCAGTGAGTAAAGCGGTCTAACAATTCCACATGAAATATTTCTTCAACTATCTGTACATCCAATTCTAAAAGTTAAGGTCCTAAAATCAAAGGCTTACCACAACAGAAAATCAATCATATAAATGCAGGTTAAGAGCTACATGCCGACATGTAGCTTTTACATTTTAGCCTGTCTTTATAGCTTCAAACTTCAGTTATCTCCATATATATAGTTATAATTACCTACAATTTTTAAAGATAAATGTGGCATGCAAGGAATTCCTGGCCTAAAGCTCGACGTATGCTTGCAAACTGAATTACAATGAACGTTCAGCTTAATGGATACTTCTTTTGGAGGGTGACTGTAAAGGAACACCGTGCCACCCGTTCTCAGAGAAACTTACAATTTACCTCAGGATAATTGTACAGACTCGGTCGGATGAGAACAAGTCGAGTGTCACAGTTCATCTTCTTGCAAGAGTCAAACTGCTGTTTAGTTTAGTTATGTCATGGTCCGTATATCATTTTCACGATTATTTTATCTATATGATATGGAACAAGTCTGATTACAAGCTATATATACACACACACATGAATAGTGCAAATATTAATATTTCTGAAATTTTTAGTTCTACACATGCCACTACATGTAGAGGTACAATTTTTTTACCAGATCTGAAACAGAAACTCCTCCATGGAGTGGAAGGAGTTGTCCAAAAGAAATGATTTTAAGCTATCTTTAAAACTTGATCTGCTACCTGCCAGACGCTTTATGTTGTTGGGCAAATGCTGGATAATATACTCCTTTTTGAGCAGCTGACAGCTTCAATAACGGATAGGAAAGGTCATTTTTTCCTCTAGTGTTGTACGTATGAACATCACTGTTCTTCGCGAATTGAAATGGATTGTTTATAACGAATTTAACTAGCGAATATATGTGCTCTGCTGGTGCAGTTAAAATACCTCACTCCTTGGACAGGTGCCTACATGGCGTCCTTGGGTGAACACCAACAATTATTCTCTCTGCTCTCTTTTGTGCAATCAATGTGTAAGTGGTGAGACGTATTATTCTCATAAACGACATTTGTACCTACAGAATCAAGCTCAGGTGACTCTCACACATGGCAGCCGCTCTAGAATGGGTGACTGGTGACGATATGATATAGCTAAAGTTATTTACACTGATGAGGCAAAAAATTTGACCACTGACCACCGAGAATTCGAACGCCTCCTGGGGGCGTTCCGGGCAAGTGACGCTGTAGAGAAAGAATATAAGCGGAAGAGAGACGAATGGGCAATCATTATAGCAAAGATACAGACAGACGTGCGGCAACCCACTGATGTAAACTGTTTTGACAAAGGGCACATTGTTTTGGCGCTGCGGCTGGAAACG
Organism: Schistocerca gregaria; assembly: GCF_023897955.1. Taxonomy (NCBI): domain Eukaryota; kingdom Metazoa; phylum Arthropoda; class Insecta; order Orthoptera; family Acrididae; genus Schistocerca; species Schistocerca gregaria. The sequence continues at coordinate 923,512,850 of NC_064922.1, read as the reverse complement.
AGAATCTCTGAAACGGCAAACCTGGTTGCCTGGTCGCGTACTACTTTCATAAGCACCTATAGAAAGTGGTTGAAGGATGGTGGAATAACGAGTAGGGTGTATGGTATTGGGTCACCATATCTCATCACGGAACATAGAGGTCCTCCCCCGTGTAATACACGATAGGCAACGATCTGTTGCAGATCTGTCGACAGAGTAAAATGCTGGTGCTGGCACAAGTGTTTCGAAGTGCACCTTGTAAGTAGGCTGTTTAGGTTTTTTTATTGGTAACGCCGCCGCCATGTAGCGCTCTGTATGAAAATCACTGGCTGTGCCGCGTTCAGTCTGTGGCTGGTTGGCATTGTTGTAATACTCGCCATTGTAGAGTTGGGCAGCGGCAGCTGGATGCTAACAGCGCGTAGCGTTACGCAGTTGGAGGGAGCCGCCAGCAGTGGTGGACGTGGGGAGAGAGATGGCGGAGTTTTGAAATTTGTAAGAATTGGTGTCATGAACTGCTATATATATAATGATTATTAAGGTAAATACATTGTATGTTCTCTATTAAAATCTTTCATTTGCTAACTGTGCCTATCATTAGTTATGTTTAGGTATAAGTTATAGCATTTGCTGCGGCTGTTTGCCATTCACAGTGCTACTGAATGTCACTTTGTATTACTAGGTTAAGCCAATTTTATTACTGATTTATTTTTCTTGTTTGCTGCGCATTGCCTTATATTAGTTGTAATATTGCTGCCTTTTTTTGCCAATTTCCATTTTATAACATTGCTGTTTGTGTAAATTGTTTTGTGCTGCTGCTTTGCCTCATCCCTTAGTTAAGCATCTGAGCTCGTAGATTTAAGTTAGCTTAAGAGGGGGTAGACTATATAAGAAAATAACTATGATGAATTGGAAGAAATGCATTGAGAAGCTATAAGAAAATGGTTTGGCCAAAAAAGTAGTGTATAGTGGAGAAAAACTATTTTTCAAACAGGATGTGAGCATAATACAGAAAGCAGGCTTCGATACGACTTTTTGGAAATAATGAAGAATGAAGGGAGATCTCTGAGAAGTATAGAAAGTTTTGTTTGCAAAATACTGCAGTAAAACAAACCCTGTCCTTTCTTTGTGTCATCCCACTATGTGTTTGTGTACTCTTGTGTATTTGTTTTCTTCCTGTCTCTGTGTACTGTTTCATAGAATTTTTTCTCTTATAATACTAAGCTACATTCACTATGATGAGGAATACTGTTATCCTGAAATATAATTTGCATTAATAACATGTTATTTACTTCATAAAGATGTTTACACATTATTTATTCTGTTTTGTTCTAATGCTAATGTGTGAAGTTGATGTTTCAAAACTTATTCTGATCTTTTATGTATGTACTTATATTTTTTGTAACACTGATGTATTTGCTATTTCGATTCTTTTGTAAAGCCTGTACTACTGCAAATGTTATCTGTATTGTTATGTTCTTTAAAGATGTATTTTGTACCTTTGTTATTGTAACTTATATTTCACTGCACACGTTTCTTTTGGTCATAGTATATGGACAATATGTGAGAAGTAGGGACTGATAGTGTTTCCACGTGCGTTAATAATTCAGCAAGGGACTGGATAAAAGCTTTGCTGGTTCTAAGGACATATAAAAAAAATTGTGAGTGCACAAGTGGTGGTTTATGGACTTCCTGTATTCTCTGCAAGACACTTCGATGGTGATTGTGCACCTGCGCAGTCGCAACAGATGGCTGCTGGCCATCTCTACAAAGACTGCAGTGGGTCTGCACCTCTGGTGGCCCACCAATACCGTAATCTCTACCAGGACTACAATGGGTCTACTCTGTGTTGACCTACCTACCAATATCCTTCAAAACTTCGACTGACTCTGCTGTGGGTTTGCTCTGTTGTGGCCGATTACCTGTCTGCATGTCAAGAGTCAGCACTGTCTTTCCGTTGGAAGGACAACACTACTTCTTCAAGACTGCATGAAAATCCACTACTTCTGTGTGCATTTTCTTTTACTACTCAGACTTTGAGAAAAACACTGCAATTTTACATTGATGAGTGATCATGACTGTCTTTATGGACTGTGAGAAAATTTTAGCTTTTGACCGACATTGTATCGATAAGTGTGTGCATTTCATTTCTTTGTTATTGTAATTATGAAAAAAATTTTCAAATCTGTATTGGCCACTGCCCAAAACAACTTGTAAATTTTTTTGTGGGGAGCATGGGGGCTATGTAAGTAGGCTGTTTAGGTTTTTTTATTGGTAACGCCGCCGCCACGTAGCGCTCTGTATGAAAATCACTGGCTGTGCCGTGTGCAGTCTGTGGCTGGTTGGCATTGTTGTAATACTCGCCATTGTAGTGTTGGGCAGCGGCAGCTGGATGCTAACAGCGCGTAGCGTTGCGCAGTTGGAGGTGAGCCACCAGCAGTGGTGGACGTGGGGAGAGAGATGGCGGAGTTTTGAAATTTGTAAGAATTGGTGCCATGAACTGCTATATATATATGTATATAATGATTATTAAGGTAAATACATTGTATGTTCTCTATTAAAATCTTTCATTTCCTAACTGTGCCCATCAGTAGTTAGTGCCTTCAGTAGTTTGAATCTTTTATTTAGCTGGCAGTAGTGGTGCTCGCTGTATTGCAGTAGTTCGAGTAACGAAGATTTTTTGTGAGGTAAGTGATTCGTGAAAGGTATAGGTTAATGTTAGTCAGGGCCATTTTTTTGTAGGGATTATTGAAAGTCAGACTGCGTTGCGCTAAAAATATTGTGTGTCAGTTTAAGCACAGTCTTGTATAATTTTTCTAAGGGGACGTTTCAACCTTTATAGTGAACTCACAATATAAATGGACATGCCGAATGGCTAGGACCTCCCGTAGGGTAGACCGTCCGCCTGGTGCAAGTCTTTCGAGTTGACACCACTTCATCTACATCTACATCTATATCTACGTGATTACTCTGCTATTCACAATGAAGTGCCTGGCAGAGGGTTCAAAAACCACCTTCAAGCTACCTCTCTACCGTTCCACTCTCCAACGGCACGCGGTAAAAACGAGCAACTTAAATTTTTCGGTGCGAGCCCTGATTTCTCTCATTTTATCGTGATGATCATTTCTCCCTATATAGGTGGGTGCCAACAGAATGTTTTCGAAATCGAAGGAGAAAACTGGTGATTGAAATTTCATGAGAAGATCCCGTCGCAAAGGGAAACGTCTTTGTTTTAATGATTGCCACTCCAATTCACGTATCATGTCTGTGAAACTCCTCCCCTGCTTCGCGATAATACAAAACGAGCTGCCTTCTTTGTACTTTTTCGATGTCATCCGTCAATCCCACACCGCACAGCAGTACTCCAGAACAGGACGGACAAGCGTGGTGTAAGCACTCTTCGGTGACTTGCGTGTCGATGGGGATAAAATGATGATGATAAGGACAACACACCCACGGTCGCTGGGCGGAGAAAATCTCCGACCCAGCCGGGAATCGAACCCGGGCCGTTAGGTATGACATTCCGTCGTGATGACCCCTCAGCTACCAGCGATGGACAACTCACAATGATACAGGGTGTTTCAAAAATGACCGGTATATTTGAAACGGCAATGCAAACTAAACGAGCAGCAATAGATATACACCGTTTGTTGCAATATGCTTGGGACAACAGTACATTTTCAGGCAGACAAACTTTCGAAATTACAGTAGTTACAATTGTCAACAACAGATGGCGCTGCGGTCGGGGAAACTCTATAGTACAATATTTTCCACATATCCACCATGCGCAGCAATAATATGGCGTAGTCTCTGAATGAAATTACCCGAAACCTTTGACAACGTGTCTGGCGGAATGGCTTCACATGCAGATGAGATGTACTGCTTCAGCTGTTCAATTGTTTCTGTATTCTGGCGGTACACCTGGTCTTTCAAGTGTCCCCACAGAAAGAAGTCACAGGGGTTCATATCTGGCGAATAGGGAGGCCAATCCACGCCGCCTCCTGTATGTTTCGGATAGCCCAAAGCAATCACACGATCATCAAAATATTCATTCAGGAAATTAAAGACGTCGGCCGTGCGATGTGGCCGGACACCATCTTGCATAAACCACGAGGTGTTCGCAGTGTCGTCTAAGGCAGTTTGTACCGCCACAAATTCACGAAGAATGTCCAGATAGCGTGATGCAGTAATCGTTTCGGATCTGAAAAATGGACCAATGATTCCTTTGGAAGAAATGGCGGCCCAGACCAGTACTTTTTGAGGATGCAGGGACGATGGGACTGCAACATGGGGCTTTTCGGTTCCCCATATGCGCCAGTTCTGTTTATTGACGAAGCCGTCCAGGTAAAAATAAGCTTCGTCAGTAAACCAAATGCTGCCCACATGCATATCGCCGTCATCAATCCTGTGCACTATATCGTTAGCGAATGTCTCTCGTGCAACAATGGTAGCGGCGCTGAGGGGTTGCCGCGTTTGAATTTTGTATGGATAGAGGTGTAAACTCTGGCGCGTGAGACGATACGTGGACGTTGGCGTCATTTGGACCGCAGCTGCAACACGGCGAATGGAAACCCGAGGCCGCTGTTGGATCACCTGCTGCACTAGCTGCACGTTGCCCTCTGTGGTTGCCGTACGCGGTCGCCCTACCTTTCCAGCACGTTCATCCGTCACGTTCCTAGTCCGTTGAAATTTTTCAAACAGATCCTTTATTGTATCGCTTTTCGGTCCTTTGGTTATATTAAACCTCTGTTGAAAACTTCGTCTTGTTGCAACAACACTGTGTTCTAGGCGGTGGAATTCCAACACCAGAAAAATCCTCTGTCCTAAGGAATAAACCATGTTGTCCACAGCACACTTGCAAGTTGTGAACAGCACACGCTTACAGCAGAAAGACGACGTACAGGATGGCGCACCCACAGACTGCGTTGTCTTCTATATCTTTCACATCACTTGCAGCGCCATCTGTTGTTGAAAATTGTAACTACTGTAATTTCGAAAGTTTGTCCGCCTGAAAATGTACTGTTGTCCCAAGCATATTGCAACAAACGGTGTATTTGTATCGCTGCTCGTTTAGTTTTTATTGCCGTTTCAAATATACTGGTCATTTGAAACACCCTGTATCTTGGCCAGTAAATGTGCCTGATCTGTGCCTGATCTGGGAGACAGCTGATGTGTCTCTAATTCTTTTGTATCATGAAGAAATCTTGTACGAACGATGGAAGTTGGAATTCCATAAAATATTCCAACAGGTCAATCATAATAATAACTAGAAACATCGTGCAACTAAAACGTATCTCTCTACTTTCGAGGCTAACAGTTACTCCCATGAAAGTCGATTATTGTTTTCCATTGAATTCGTCTAAGATGAAGATTTCATTCTATACAATTTTAAGAAACACGTTAGGGTGCCTAGGATTTTACGAAAAGATTACGTTGCTTAGGAATTCTGCAACAAGGCGAAGAAATTTTATTCATTACATGCTGCATTCCTTGAATTTTACCTCTGCCCAAGTGGAAGAAGTAAATGAGGCACGTCCTCCCCTTAATCAGCTAAGAGGAAAATTAAATTTATTCCTTTCAAGAACTGTGCGTCGCGTGAATCTCATTAACGAGTACGCTGCTGCCAGGCTCTTCAGATCGTTTCGGAACCCCGGTCAGACGGTAATTCCCCTCTGGGGCCGAGGATTTCAAGTCCTCTTACTCACGCGGCTGAGGCAAGAGTAATTCTTTTTTGGACTAGATTTTTATTCTTTCAGAGTCGGAGACGGGGAACAGAATAACTGGAGTATTAGCGTGAATTAGTGCCCGCACAGGAAAAGGCAAAATTGTGGATAGTGACAAGCGTTACAATAGAAACCTCAGTTATATGTTACGACACTCTGATATGTAAAAGGAGATATTGTTTTCCCGTAAACGATATGCAAAAAGTTAATTTTCTTCTGCAGCTGCTTTGAGTCTCGTCAGTTACTGAGACGGCACTGGGTAATGTTCTTGGCTAACATCTTCATTTACGGTTTCCTCGGTTTCTCTAAATCACTACATACGACTGACAAGAAGGTTCCTCAAAAAACACCACAGCCGACTTCCTTCCAATCTGTTCCAGTGCACGTATTTTTCTGTCACTAGACATAGATTCAAATTAGTTTTCTTCGGTTCTCTATAGAGCCGTCGGTTTTCATGAACCCAGAAACAAGCAAATTAGTATAGGTTAGTTATCTGGAGAACTACTTTTTGAGACAGAATTTCTGGCGGTAGACTCCCCATCGGAGGCGTGACTGAGGTCTGGCCACGGTTCTGATGCAGTGCAATGCTCACAGTAGATAAATGTGATAAATGGCGTACAGTATCGTAGTATTTTCACGCTAATCACCTAGATGGAATTACGGAGAACTTGTAAATTGATTTTAACACCCAAATGATACAAGGAAGCTCTCTCTCACAAAAGAAACTGGAAACTGCTATTGAGGAAGTGATGTCCCCACCTCGTTACTAAATCGTGTGAAACCTGTCCTCATCCTTACAACTCTTTCTAGTCATAGTTCGACAAAAAAGTTATCATAAAATTCCTACCGATTTTCTCGCTATCACGTGACCTAATACCAATGAAATCAAGTTTTACCGTGAACATACGGTATATCATGTGCTGTTGTAAACTCCAGCAACCGTGTTATTGCCTTCGACTAGTGTCCCTGGTTGGATGGATACACTGCTAAAAATATCCGTGATATGTTTATTTGAAAAAGATTTTTTACATGTTTATGAATAATGCAGTTATCAGGAAAACCGTGCAGATGTTGGCATCTATCGCGATATTTATTTAGTCCGTTCGCGGATTGTTAATTTTGGTGGAAGACAGTAGATCACTATTTCGGATTCTAAACGGCGAACAATCTTAGACAAAATTCGCGGCCCTGGAGATGGTGAAAGTTTGGTGTAGCACAATCAAACGGTTCGTGTAGTATAACAACATATGGGTAATAGTTTTCTTCTGCTACTGAAACTACTTTTACTAAATATTAATTGTGCACTGACCCACTAATGACAAAGTGGGGGGTGAAGGCGTCTTATTTATAAAACATGAATGCATATTGTTTCAAAAACTTTCCTTCTCCCGGCCTTGGTCTGTTAAGGTGTGTGTTTCACTGTAAACACATGTACGTGAGATCAATTATTTATTTCGTTCATGTAAGGGCCCTTTTTTTAAATTATGTATTAAAATTTGTCTCTTTAATATGTTATTGATAGTTTGCCAACTAGAAATGCGAGTGACTCTTGTTGCATCAGCCTGAATAACCAGCATGGGCGATATCTGTTTAACCGCCATTGCAGCCATCTCATCGAGATAACTACTGATTGTAGTAATTACTTACAACCAGCATATCACGCGATTAAAAGCGTCCGACTGCCCAGTGCGAATCAAGTTAGCGCAGTTAAGATATTCCAAATCTTCACTGACCCGAAAATACGAGCCAAGCCAGTTATTCCAAGAGAACAGCATTTTGTATCTTACGTACTTTAATGCGTAGACTTTTCGTCAATTTAACTCGCTCTGTTCTAATTAGACTGACAGTAGGTATATGTATACCGCGTCAATCCGTGCTTCACATGTACCAGTTTCATTATTGGTTTGCAAAAAAATTACAAAGCAAAATCGTATTTTTATGTTATATTATATCTCAAGGTTATCGTTAAACGTAAGAACTTTTATGTCATGTCCCACGACAACAAATATTCGAAAATATACACTGTAAAATTGTGGTGCCATAGAGTTTAAAATAATGTTGGTAACATAATCTATGTTCAACTTAACAAAAGAATGCTGAGCTACTGCAAAGTATCCTAGCACTGAAACTAGGAGCTTCCTATGAGAGCTAGAACTGATGACTTCCTTTACTTCACATCTGTCGGTATTTAGTGACGGTGAATACATATTTGCCCCTCTCGTTATTCCAACGAGGAGCCTATCAGGGTCGTTTCTCCTCATAGCGGCCGGTGTGTATAGGTTTTAAAGGTACCATTCGCGCACACTATTACTGATTCTCAGATAAGATGGCTTGCAGCCGTAGCAAAACTAAAATCAAAACAACCCTTGTAATAGTCCGAACTGAGCTACAGACGTAAGAAAGTTCTATGATCAGTTGAGGACTTGCTATTGTGCATCAAACGATAGCACATCGACCTAATGATGACCTTCAATGAAGGAAAAACTTTTCTGTTCGAGCTCTGATTACTCTTATTTTATTTTGAAAATCATTCCTATCTATGTAGATTCGGCTCAACAAAATATTTTCGCAAGTTCGTGACTGAAATTTCGTAAATAGATATCGCCGCGACGAAAAACGTCTTTGCTTTAATGACTTCCATCCCAACTCGCGTATCATATCTGCCACACTCTCTCCCCTATTACGCGATAATACAAAACGAGCTGCCCTTTTTTGCACCCTTTCGATGTCCTCCGCCAATCCCACCTGGTAAGGATCCCACACCGCGCAGCAATATTCTTACAGAGGACGAACGAGTGTTGTGTAAGCCGTCTCTTTAGTGGACTTCTCGCATCTTCTAAGTATCCTGCCAATGAAACGCAACCTTTGGCTCGCCTTCCCCGCAATATTATGTATGTGGTCTTTCCAACTGAAGTTGTTCGTAATTTATACACCCAGGTATTTAGTTGAATTGACAACCTCGAGAATTGTACTATTTATCGAGTAATCGAATTCCAACGGATTTCTTTTGGAACTCATGTGGATCACCTCACACTTTTCGTTATTTAGCGTCAACTGCCACCTGCCGCACGATACAGCAATCTTTTCTAAATCGCTTTGCAACTGATACTGGTCTTCGGATGACCTTACTTTTCGCTAAATTACAGCATCATCTGTAAACAACCTAAGAGAACTGCTCAGATTGTCACCCAGGTCATTTATATAGATCAGGAACAGCAGAGGTCCCAGGACGCTTCCCTGGGGAACACCTGGTAGCACTTCAGTTTTACTTGGTGATTTGCTGTCTATTACTAAGAACTTCCTGACTGGAAATCACGAATTCAGTCGCACAACTGAGACGATACCCCATAGGCCCGCAGCTTGATGAGAAGTCGCTTGTGAGGAACGGTGTCAAAAGCATTCTATAAATCTAGAAATACGAAATCAACTTGATATCCCCTGTCGATAGCGGCCATTACTTCGTGCCAATAAAGAGATAGCGGCGTTGCACAAGAACGATGTTTTCTGAAACCCTGCTGATTGCGTATCAATAGATTTTTCCCTTCGAGGTGATTCATTATGTTTGAATACAGTATATGCTCCAAAACTCTACTGCAAACCGACGTCAATGATATAGGTCTTTAGTTCGATGGATTACTCCTACTACCCTTCTTAAACACTGGTGCGACCTGCGCAATTTTCCAATCTGTAGGTACAGATCTATCGGTGACCGAGCTGTTGTATATGATTGCTAAGTAGGGAGCTATTGTATCAGCGTAATCTGAAAGGAACCTAATCGGTTTACAATCTGGACCTGAAGACTCGCCCGTATCAAGCGATTTGAGTTGCTTCGCAAGCTCTAAGGTATCTACTTCTAAGAAACTCATGCTTGCAGGTGTTGGTGTATCAAACTCGGGTACGTGAAAGTCTTGCAAGATGATTTCGTCTCCATTATCCAAAGTGACCCTGATTTCGACGAGTTGTGGTTCATGCAAGACGGAGCTCGTCCCATAGAGGCAGGACAGTGATTGATGTCCTGGAGGAGCAGTTTGGGACCGCATTCTGGCACTGAGGTAACCAGAGGTCACTAATCTGAACACATGCGCCACCTTTCTATGGGGCTATGAGCTACATTAAACACAATGTATAAAGCAATAGCCCGCATTGCGGTCTAATGCACGGTTTTCCGGTTTGGGAAGGAGCACCTGGTCCCCAGCACGAATGCTCCCGGCTGACTTGTGATGTGGTCCGGTGAGACGGCCAGTCTGTGAGTGGTTTTTAGGTGGTTTTCCATCTGCCTCGGCGAATGCGGGCTGGTTCCCCTTATTACGCCTCAGCAACACTACATAGGCGATTGCTGAGTAAACAAGTTCTCCACATACGTGTACACCACCATTACTCTACCACACAAACTTAGGGGTTACACTCGCCTGGTCTGAGGCGTTCCTTGGTGGGTTGGGCGGTGCGGGGAGGGGGGGGGGAAGGTCCACCGGGGGCTGAACCGCACAATAGCCCTGAAAGAGTGGCTCGGTGTGGGGCGGCGGAGGGGTGAAGTGGACTGCGGTAGTCGCCGTGAGGTTGTGGACCACTGCGGTTACAGTGCGGACGGAGCCTCTCTGCCATTTATAGGCCCCCGGTTAACATACAGTACAATAGAGCAATAACTTCAAAACCATTGATGATCTAATAACAGCCATTCGGGAAGTCATCGACAGCATCGATGTTCTGACACTTCAGCAGGTCATGCAGAATTTCGCCACTCGTTTGCGCCACATCATCGTGAATGATAGCAGGCGTGTTGAGAATGGTTCCAATGGCTCTGAGCTCCAAGGGACTTAACTGCTGAGGTTATCAGTCCCCTAGAACGAAGAACTACATAAACCTAACTAACCTAAGAACACCACACACATCCATGCCCGAAGCAGGATTCGAACCTGCAACTGTAGCTGTCGCGAAAGTGTGTGCACGCCATATTTTGTATCTGACGTACATTTTTACTATATAGTTCAATAATTGTCACCATGTTGGTGACAGGGGGGTCCGGTCCCTCAGGATCCCTCCTTTTGCTGCGTCCTTCCACTCATGAATTCGATGACGCTGCTTTACTCTCAGGATAGCTTTTCAACATCACCTAGGAATAACAGTGCTGCAAGTAATAACTTCACGAATAACGTGTGACATGTAGTACCAGTATGCGGCTTCCTGTCGGTGTGAGGGGACAGCGGCTCCATTCTGGCCTGGACGGCGTATTGTAGTCGAGGGCATTCCGGTCAGCAGCAGCACACCCACTCATCTTCAGCCGCGTGTTCCCAGGCCGTAAATCTCCGACGGACACCCATCAGACTGACCGTCACCCAGCAACAAAAATCCTCTGTGGTGTGCGTTTCGTTGCTGCTATTCACGTGAGTAGCGCCATTCCTGTTAAGACTACGCCACCTAGAGATAGGCAGATACACTGCTCTACTTCCAATTCCACAATCGGGAATAAAACACGTGTGTTTGAGCTAAGAAAAACAAACTGGGTAATTATGAATGTACACTCCTGGAAATGGAAAAAAGAACACATTGACACCGGTGTGTCAGACCCACCATACTTGCTCCGGACACTGCGAGAGGGCTGTACAAGCAATGATCACACGCACGGCACAGCGGACACACCAGGAACCGCGGTGTTGGCCGTCGAATGGCGCTAGCTGCGCAGCATTTGTGCACCGCCGCCGTCAGTGTCAGCCAGTTTTGCCGTGGCATACGGAGCTCCATCGCAGTCTTTAATACTGGTAGCATGCCGCGACAGCGTGGACGTGAACCGTATGTGCAGTTGACGGACTTTGAGCGAGGGCGTATAGTGGGCATGCGGGAGGCCGGGTGGACGTACAGCCGAATTGCTCAACACGTGGGGCGTGAGGTCTCCACAGTACATCGATGTTGTCGCCAGTGGTCGGCGGAAAGTGCACGTGCCCGTCGACCTGGGACCGGACCGCAGCGACGTACGGATGCGCGCCAAGACCGTAGGATCCTACGCAGTGCCGTAGGGGGACCGCACCGCCACTTCCCAGCAAATTAGGGACACTGTTGCTCCTGGGGTATCGGCGAGGACCATTCGCAACCGTCTCCATGAAGCTGGGCTACGGTCCCGCACACCGTTAGGCCGTCTTCCGCTCACGCCCCAACATCGTGCAGCCCGCCTCCAGTGGTGTCGCGACAGGCGTGAATGGAGGGACGAATGGAGACGTGTCGTCTTCAGCGATGAGAATCGCTTCTGCCTTGGTGCCAATGATGGTCGTATGTGCATTTGGCGCCGTGCAGGTGAGCGCCACAATCAGGACAACATACGACCGAGGAACACAGGGCCAACACCCGGCATCATGGTGTGGGGAGCGATCTCCTACACTGGCCGTACACCTCTGGTGATCGTCGAGGGGACACTGAATAGTGCACGGTACATCCAAATCGTCATCGAACCCATCGTTCTATCATTCCTAGACAGGCAAGGGAACTTGCTGTTCCAACAGGACAATGCACGTCCGCATGTATCCTGTGCCACCCAACGTGCTCTAGAAGGTGTAAGTCAACTACCCTTGCCAGCAAGATCTCCGGATCTGTCCCCCATTGAGCATGTTTTGGACTGGATGAAGCGTCGTCTCACGCGGTCTGCACGTCCAGCACGAACGCTGGTCCAACTGATGCGCCAGGTGGAAATGGCATGGCAAGCCGTTCCACAGGACTACATCCAGCATCTCTACGATCGTCTCGATGGGAGAATAGCAGCCTGCATTGCTGCGAAAGGTGGATATACACTGTACTAGTGCCGACATTGTGCATGCTCTGTTGCCTGTGTCTATGTGCCTGTGGTTCTGTCAGTGTGATCATGTGATGTATCTGACCCCAGGAATGTGTCAATAAAGTTTCCCCTTCCTGGGACAATGAATTCACGGTGTTCTTATTTCAATTTCCAGGAGTGTAATTTTTCTTTCCACGTATATGAAAGTCTGTAATTATCGCTACCACGTCATTGTTTGCATATTTATGAAAATTAATTTCGGTAGTTTTAATGTGTGGAGGGCGTCAAGAGGAAGCTTCTATTAAGCTGGGCCTAGTACTACAGCACTGCACACTGTCTCCTATCTTGTTCAGTGGATACATTCAGGCGGCGACAGATGAACGTAGGGAGAAACTAGGAGCAATAGGAGGAATTAAAATTCATGGTAAGAAAACAGACAGACTAAGATTTGCTGGTGATATCGCAGTGTTAAGTAAACACGATGCACAATTAGAAGCGGTGATGAGCCCGACGGGTATGTGATATGAAATAAAGATAAATCAAAAACCTTTCTTGTGAACAGGCAAAACACCGTTGTCCAACGCTCAACTAACAATGAGTGGCTGGAGACCGTCAAATCCTTTGCCAACCTTGAGAACAAAATTACGTAAGACTGGTCAAGGAAGAGCAATGCAAGCCAAGTCCATCAGGCAAAGGCTGGTTTTCGCACGAGAGAAAACGTTTTCACATGCAGCAGCATAGACAAACATCCCAGGGAAATGTTCGGTAGTAACAACCGCTTAAGCTGTATTTAGTCCTTTATTATTGGATCACATAAATAATAACAAATACAGCTGAAGCGGTTATTAATGCCCAATATGACTACTCAGAGCTATGATTGCCCCACCTACAATGTTGTCTGCATCTCTGGAAAAACCACATAAAGCCTTTTATTTGAAGTGTGCTTCTGTACGGAAGTGAAACATGGACCTAACTAACCTAAGGACATTACACACAGCTATGCCCGAGGCAGAATTCCAACCTGCGACTGTAGCAGTCGTGCAGTACCAGACTGAAGCGCCTAGAACCGCCCTGCCACAGCGGTCGGCTGTCAATTTATGGAGGTCAGCTGCATCAACTACACAGCTCTCAGGGGGAAGACCGACGACAGAAATTCATGACGAATTGATGCTAATCAACCTGATGGTTGAACACCTAATAAGTGGTAGGAGACGAGGTACCGGCGGAATGAAGGCTGTGAGGACGGGGCGTGAGTCGTGCTTGGGTAGCTCAGTCGGTAGAGCACTTGCCCGCGAAAGGCAAAGGTCCCGAGTTCGAGTCTCGGTCCGGCACACGGTTTTAATTAGCCAGGAAGTTACCTAAGAAGAAATTTACCCGATGATTGAACTTACGCACTGAAATGCTCTTTCCCAGTAAGCATTGTATGATATGAGGATTGTTGAAAAAAATACGAGCTTAATGAGTACCACAGTGACAGCGATCATGAGTTGGCTCATGCGTGGAGCCCTCTCATGTCTACCCTCCAGTCGCTCCCAGCGTTTTTGAGACAGTTACCTCTAAGTCAAATTAGAAATTATCTAGTACTCCCCTTCTTTCTCCCGGCTATCATCAACATTAGCGCCCAACTAAACTTTAGGAAAGAAAAGGAATTTCCTTGAACACTTTCATTCTCAAAATAACGAACGTGACATGATATTGATGAGGTGTGGTAAAAAAAGAGGGGCGAATAATTTTATTAGAGGAAAGGTAACAAGCTCCCACTAAATTTAATTTAATTTCCTTCAAAGTACCATCCTTGTATAGCACCGTCCTTTTCCTAATGTTGAATCAATGACTGGAAGGATTTCTAGGAGGCTTCTTTGGAAGGGCGTTCAGTTGCTCTGCCGTCGCCCTCTTCGTGTCGGGAATGATGTCAAAATGTTTTACTTCAAACACGTATTTAAATTTTGGGAAGAACCAGCAGTCTTATGGTGCTAGATGTGATGAAGGAGGAAGACATTGGCCCATTTTATGGTCTCCTTCTTCGTATATCGTTCCACAAACGTTGCAGTATGCCCTTGCAAAATTCGGCGTTTACAGTTGTTCCCACTGCAACCAACAATAATCGCGCTGTGTCCTCAGTATCGGAAAAAACAACGAGCCTGAATCTGATTTTCGGTTTCGAGTGACATGCCTTTTTTTTAGGGTGACGAGATTGACAGGTTTCCCATCGGGAACCCTGAATTTGCATCTCCAGTCCGAATATGCATGCAGAAAATTTTTCGTCGCCGTGAAAACTGACACACAATTTATCCTCTGTTGACCAGTTAAAACTCTGGGAACAAGCTTTGTACTCTTTTGTGTCATTTTCAAATTATCGGTTAAAATGCTTTTCGCGGACTCTCACGAAATAATAAGTTCTTCTGTAAGCTGTAGAGTAGTTATTCGCCTGTTTGAATGAAAAGTTTTTGCCTCTTATTGTACGTTTCCTTCTCTTCTTGAGGCTAATGGACGTAATGAGCAACCTACGAAATTGAAATGCATTTATTATACTTAGTCCTACTGTTTGCAAATCACCTGATTAGCGGACCTCATGCTTCTGAGCTGGCAGAAATTTGAGGACTTCAAGTGACCAGAGCATTTATTCCAACAGTGGCACTAATAACAATAATAATACCGAGTAGGCCCTACAACAGTGCAGTACCAATTTCATAGTTACTGTTGTGTTGTGTTCTCAGTTACATCGCTTCAGTCATTGTTGTGGTTTTTCCTATCTTTCTGTTTTGTGTTGTAAGTCTTATTGTCTCACTCTCGCCCTTGTGGCATTGTTTGCTTCGGAACAAGCGACCGCTGACCTCGTAATCTGGTCCTGTCCCCTATTTTAAATCAGCCCTGCTCTGCTCATCTGTTGCGAAGTGATTAATGAATAATTTCTGGTCTGTTGTGGGAATCACAATTCAGAGAAGTCATTTTCCTGAGATATTTACGTATATCTGATGTACGAGTGTATGTTTAAGTTTTACTGTCAAAGACGCCTGGTACAAAGTGCAGAGTATGTACGAAGTAGCTGGATTGTGTGAGTAAGATCATGTTCGTGCATTAGATTCACAAGCTGTAACCTCCACAATAGTGTTTCGTATGTTCAAAAATGGTTCAAATGGCTCTGAGCACTATGGGACTTAACTGCTGTGGTCATTAGTCCCCTAGAACTTAGAACTACTTAAACCTAACTAACCTAAGGACATCACACACATCCATGCCCGAGGCAGGATTCGAACCTGCGACCGTAGCAGTCGCACGGTTCCGGACTGCGCGCCTAGAACCGCGAGACCACCGCGGCCGGCTGTTTCGTATGTTAAGGTTAGTATTAGGAAAAAGAAATGTAATTATAGGAAAAGCAGCATTACAGTCCACGACATAGTATTAACAGCAATGACTTCTATAAACAATTTAGTTTGCCAATCGAAACAGTTTTTAATTTTTACCACTTGTAAGACATCACTTCACTCATAAGGCAGTAATCACACCCAGATTGGGAGCCACTGCTCTAATCGGAGACGACAGCGCACGTATTCAGCTGCTGCGAGCGACAGCCATAAGGGTAGCTAAGTTCAGCAATTCCAATAAAGAGGGCCCTGCCCACTAGGTGGCGTGTTCAGTCTGCCACGATGGTTTTGACACATGCATAGAATACTCACAGCGAGCTAATAAATTTCGTAAGGGAGAACGTATTGATCCCTCACAATGACATAATTTGGCCTCACCCTTGACTGTCACCTCAATTAGACCCTTCATTTCCTGACTATCCAGCAGAAAGCCCATTCCTGCCGCAGCCTCCTGAAACCACTGGGTGACATGAGGATTGCATCCTTCCCCCATATGACCGTACCTCTTCCTTTTTCTCCAACATCTCTGCATCTTTTACACTGTCTGCAGGCTTCATTCCTCCCCACCTCCTGATTTCCCCCTTCGTCTCCACCCCCTGCCCATTGCCACACCTCTATCGCTCTATCCCTCCCTCTCTCCACCTCCACACCCTCCATCTCCTTCCTCAGGGTAATTTTCAGAACCTTCCCATTCTGGATGTTGAACTTCGCCATGACATCTACCCTCCTACGAGTTATAGCGTGGCCTTGTTCAAACCCCCCCCCCCCCCCTCCCCAGGGCCACCTTTTACTTCTACCCTCCTACTAGAGTGGATTTCCCTCCTTCTACAGTGGATTTCCCTCCTTCCCCCCTGAGTCCCTACACCCTCACCTCAGCTTTATTCCTCTCCCATCCTTTCCCTCCCCAGCAGTCTTTCGGTGCGCCCACACCTCATCCCCATTTCTCTCTCCTACTTCTCGCCTCATTTTTCCTTCTCCCTTGTCCCCCCCCCTTCCCCCCGCCCCCCGCCCCCCATCAAGTCCTCCAAGGATATTATTCACTATCAAGTGTGCTGCATTTGTGTTGTGAACGGTTCCGTTATACAGTGTCATCAAGTGATGTGGTTTTAATTGTGTGCTCAGCCTGTATGTAGTCCATGATTGTGTGTTTTTTATACTGTGGACGACTTTTAACTAGTTTTTGCCTTCAGTGTTTTTTAAGTGTGCTGCACATTGCCAGCTGTGTTCTTTGTAACTTTATGTCGACTTTTTAACTGTCCCCAGGTGCATCACCCCGTATTATTGTCTTTTAACTTCCATCATCTTCTTTTACAGTGATTTGTATGTCCCCTTTTTTATCCCCCTTTTATATAAGAGTTCGGCTTCTGTGCTGCTGCCAGCCTTCCCCCGCCCGTGTGCTGCAGGGGAATGAAATTACAGTCAAGAATTTAAAAAATAAAAAATAAAGTATTCATCAGTCTTTGATGGCTCAGGTAAGGATCATTGGCAGGTGCCCAATCGAAATAATGTGTAATTCAAATGTTCACGACCCAAAGAAAATTTTAAAGTGCACGTATTTCCCCAGATATTGACTCAGCTGACTCAGAATCACTACTTGAGTTGTAAGACTACCGTAGGCTGCCATAGACCATCATAAGTAATCACAGACTACGGTAGCTTTCATAGCGGCTATAGTCAGTTAAGGTCACACGCCCTTTCCGTTAGATGTGTTGCATTCCTCTGGTGCTTTGCTTCATAACAATCACATCCTTTAAGAATGCGACCAGGGACCTACTGGATTACCCTAAAAACTGGAAGCTGCGACATGCCAAGAAACTGAGTGAGCATCTATAAATGTCCACGTGACCTACAAAACCTTTTTGGTCTACGTAGTTACCTCAACAGTATTTATAGCAAACTGAAATTGTCACTGTTTAATTCAGGTTTTACTTGAAAACTGTTTATTTGTAGCGTTAGAGTGAGGGATGTTGTAGTACAAATACGAAAACACAGAGTAGTAGTGCAGCGTTACAAAACGCAACACCCTCAACAAAGAGGTAAAATAAAAAACCGGCCAAACAAAAATTATTAGTCATCCGTTTAATACTAAAAACATGTCGCTGTTATTTATACACAACTTCCGCATTTGTCGATAGTAACAGGAAACTCTTACCGTTGATTCTAATGAAGAACCTTCTGTTGAATACAGAATAACAAAAATAATTGTATATTTTTCTGTCTCTGCATGTAAACTGTACTTGCGTCAAACGCAATTGGTTTGGTTATGCGATCAGACAATTTTCGTCGCTTATAAAATAGAGTTTATATGTTGGAAGGATTTAAAATAGACAATAGACTAGCACTGAATGATATGCTGTTATATGTGCAAAAGAGATCACCAAACAAACAAAATAACAAAGAGAACTTCTCGGCTACAAGTTTTTTCTTACATAATTATTTGTTCATTTTCCTACCACTTCTGCCAATACTAACGGTTATCCTACCGTGTAATACGTCATTTAATGCAGTGTACCAAAACTGCAAAACTGTAGCACTAGAAGAGCGCAACTGTAAACTATACTCATTCTGTATACTCGCTGCTGCTTGAATTATCAGCACGACACGATATAGCTCGAGGTGCCAGAAAAGTCGCGTAATCGTTATGAAAACTGCAAGATAAGGCGCCAGGTTAGCACATATTTCATGAATGTGCACAAATTTGAAAGACACGTGCTAATTACCTGGCACGTTACGATTCTGATAATGCGACTGTTCGCTCCAAGGAAGAAGATAACGATTTAGCGCTCCGGTAACGGAGAAGTCTTTAGAGGCCGATCAGAAACTATACTCACGCTCATAAATTAAGGATAATGCAGATAAATTGTGAAACAACGCTCTTGTGGACGGTTTTCGTCCTTAAATCACCTCGGGGTATGACCATGCTGTGCATTTGACCTGCGGTCGTCATACGGTGGCGCTGACAGCAGTCCACACACGCAGATGTGTGTTGGTGCATGTCAGAGTACGGTGCAGCGAGTAAGTGTGCAGAGGTTTTCAGACCTCCTAATGGTAACTGTGTGTTGAAAATAGCTCAAATAACACATAATGAGGCCGTTATGGGGGGTAGAATACTAGGGAGATTGGAGGCTAGTCAAACACAGCAGGTCTTAGCGCGGGCCCTCCGTGTGCCACAAAGTGTGATCTCAAGATTACGCAACGATTCCATCACATAGGGAACGCGTCCAGGAGCTACAGTACGGGACGTCCACAGTGTACAACACCACAAGAAGACCAATATCTCAATGCCCGTAGACGGCCACGCAGTACTGCAATTAGTCTTGCTCGGGACCTTACTGCAGCCACTGGAACAGTTGTCTGCAGACACAGAGTCTACAGATAACTGAACAGACATGGTTTATTTGCCCATAGACATGCAATGTGCACTCTACTTACCCATGGTCATAGGAGAGCCGGTAAAGTCTGGTGTCAAGAACACGGTACATGGTCATTGCAACAGTGGTACCAAGTTGTGTGCATGAACGAGTCCAGGTTGAAGTGATTCTCGCCGGGTTTTCATCTGGTGTGAACCAGGAACCAAGTACTAACCCCTTAATGTCCTTGAAAGGGGCCTGTAAGGAGGTCGTGGTTTGATGGTATCAGGTGGGATTATGATTGGTGCACGTACGCACCTGCATGTCTGTCACAGAGGAACTGCAACACGTTAGGGGTATCGGGACGTCATTTTGCACCAGTAAGTCGGCCTTTTCTGGGGTGCAGTGGGTCCCACATTTCTGCTGATGGATGATAACGCACGGCCCCACCGAGCTGCCATCGTGGAGGAGTACCTTGAAACAGAAGATATCAGGCGAATGGAGTGGCCTGCCTGTTCTCCAAATCTAAATCCCATCGAGCACGTCTGGGATGCTCTCGGTCGACATATCAGTGCACGTCTTCAAACCCCTTCGATTCTTCAGGAACTCTGACAGCTAGCATGGGAGGCTATACCCCAGAAGCTGCTCGACTACCTGATCCAGAGTATGCCCAACCATTGTGCAACCATTGTGTGTGGGCATGGTTATCATATCCCATACTGATGTCGGTGTACATGCGTAGGAAATAGTGGCGATTTGTAGCACATGTGTTTCGGGACCGTTTTCTCAACTTATCACCAATACTGTGGTCTTACAGATCATTGTCGTGTGTGTTGCCTACGTGCCTATGCCATTTGCGCTAGTTTTGTGTAGTGTAACGTTGTGTAAACATTCTGCAATTATCCTTAGTTTATAAGCATGAGTGTTGAAATTGGGTGGGAAAGGCCCGGAAAGGCAATATTCTTATCCAAGATGATATCCCGGCATTTTAATTAAGTGAGTTAGCGGTATCACTGAAAACCAAGATAAGGGTGACCGGAATGGTATTTGAAGTTCTCTGAGTGCAATGTCCACCAATGCCCCACCTTGCTTGGCGGTTTTGTAACTAGAGACATCGAAACTTCTTACCCAAAGAATCGATGCACAGCGGAATGCAATAGCAGTCAGCGACCTACACAAGCATAGTACCAAGTTTTCAATGGTCATCATCATCATCATTTAAGACTGATTATGCCTTTCAGCGTTCCGTCTGGAGCATAGCCCCCCTTATAAAATTCCTCCATGATCCACTATTCAGTGCTAACATTGGTGCCTCTTCTGATGTTAAACATATTACTTCAAAATAATTCTTAACCGAGTCCAGGTACATTCTCCTAGGTCTGCCCTGACTTCTCCTAACCTCTACTGCTGAACTCATGAGTCTCTTGGGTAACCTTGCTTCTCCCATGCGTGTAACATGACCCAACCATCTAAGTCTGTTCATCCTGACTGCCACATCTATACAGATCATTCCCAGTTTTTCTTTGATTTCCTCATTGTGGACACCCTCCTGCCATTGTTCCCATCCATGTGTACCTTCAATCATCCTAGTTGCTTTCATATCCGTAACCTCAACCTTGTTGATAAGGTAACCTGAATCCACCCAGCTTTCGCTCCCATACAACAAAGTTGGTCGAAAGATTCAACGGTGCACATATAACTTAGTCTTGGTACTGACTTCCTTCTTGCAGAAGAGAGTAAACCGTAGCTGAGCGCTCACTGCATTGGCTTTGCTACACCTCGCTTCCAGTTCTTTCACTATGTTGCCATCCTGTGAGAATATGCATCCTAAGTACTTGAAACAGTCCACCTGATCTAACTTTGTTCCCCCTATTCGACACTCAATCCGTTTATATTTCTTTCCCACTGACATTACTTTCGTTTTGGAGATGCTAATCTTCATACCATAGTCCTTACATTTCTAATCTAGCTCTGAAATATTACTCTGCAAACTTTCAATCGAATCTGCCATCACAACTAAGTCATCTGCATATGCAAGACTGTTTATTTTGTGTTCACATATCTTAATCTCACCCAGCCAGTCTATTGTTTTCAACATATGATCCATAAATAATATGAACAACAGTGGAGACAGGTTGCAGCCTTGTCTAACCCCTGAAACTACTCAGAACCATGAATTCAATTTACCGTCAACTCTAACTTCTGCCTGACTATCCATGTAAAGACCTTTAACTGCTGGCAAAAGTTTGCCTCCTATTCCATAATCTCGTAGAACGGACAATAACTTCCTCCTAGGAACCCGGTCATATGCCTTTTCTATATCTATAAAGCATAGATACAGTTCCCTGTTCCACTCATAACACTTCTCCATTATTTGCCGTAAGCTAAAGATATGGTCCTGTCAACCTCTAAGAGGCCTAAACTCACGCTGATTTTCATCTAATTGGTCCTCAACTAATACTCGCACTTTCCTTTCAACAATAACTGAGAAG
This sequence comes from Schistocerca gregaria, assembly GCF_023897955.1. Classification (NCBI taxonomy): domain Eukaryota; kingdom Metazoa; phylum Arthropoda; class Insecta; order Orthoptera; family Acrididae; genus Schistocerca; species Schistocerca gregaria. The sequence goes on along the minus strand of NC_064922.1, from coordinate 923,491,184 downwards.
ATTTTACTCACAACGCTGATTAAAGAGATACCTCTGTAGTTGTTACAATCTTTTCTGTTTCCATGTTTAAAGATTGGTGTGATTACTGCTTTTGTCCAGTCTGATGGAACCTGTCCCGACTCCCAGGCCATTTCAATTATTCCGTGCAGCCATTTATGACCTGACATTCACTGTATTTGATGAGTTCCGACTTAATTTCATCCACTCCAGCTGCTTTATTGCACTGCAATCTATTGACCATTTTCTCCACTTCCTCAAATGTGATCCTATTTCCATCATCATTCTTATCCCATTCTACCTCGAAATCTTAAACATTACTGTTCGTATTTTGACCTACATTGAGCAACTCTTCAATATATTCCCTCCATCTGCCCAAGGAATCCACAGGATTCACCAGCAGTTTTCCTGACCTCTCCAAAATACTTGTCATTTCCTTCTTACCTCCCTTTCGAAGACTGCTAATTACACTCCAGAATGGTTTTCCAGAAGCTTGACCCAATGTCTCCAACCTGTTTCCAAAGTCTTCCCAAGATTTCTTCTTCGATACTGCAAATGTCTGTTTGGCTTTGTTTCTTTCTTCAACATAACTTTCTCTGTATATCTGAGTTACAGACTTCCTTGACTGTGTCATTCCACCAAGCTGTTTGCTTCATCCAACGTTTACATACTACTGTTCCAAGACATTCTTTAGCCACTTCTAGTACTGTGTCCCTGTACCTTGTCCATTCATTTTCCAATGACTGTAATTGACTACATTCTACTAACTGGTACCTTTCTGAGATCGCTGTTATGTGCTTGTGCCTGATTTCCTTATCCTGAAGTTTCTCCTGCACTTTCGGCCTCACAATCCCAATTTCACTGCAGATTAAATAATGATCAGTGTCATCAAAGAATCCCCTGAATACATGTGTGTCCCTCACAGACTTCCTGAGTTCCTGATCTGTTATTATATACTCAATGACAGATATGGTTCCCCTGCCTTCCCAAGTATACCGGTGAATGTTCTTATGTTTAAAAAAGGAGTCTGTGGTTACTAAGCCCATACTGGCACAGAAATAAAAGAGTTGTTTCCCGTTCCTGTTGTCTTCCATATCCTCTCCAAATTTACCCATATCCTCTCCAAATTTACCCATAACCTTTTCATACCCTTCGATTTCCAATCCTGGCGCTAAAATCACCCATGAGCAGAACACTGTCCTTGTACTTTACTCTAACAACTACATCACTGAGTGCCTCATAAAAACTATCCCTCTTATCTTGATCTGTCCCTTCACAATGCGAATATACTGACACAATCCTAATTTTCTTGCTAGACACTGTCAAATCTATCCACATCAGTTGTTCGTTAACATACCTTATTGCAACTACGCTGGGTTCCATTTCTTTCCTCATGTAAAGCCCTACACCCCATTGTGCTATTCCTGGTTTGACTCCTGACAGGCAGACCTTGTATTCTCCCACTTCCTCTTCTTTCTCATCCCTTACCCGAATGTCATTAACAGCTAAAACGTCCAGCCCCATCTTACTTGCAGCCTTTGCCAGCGCTACCTTCTTCCCAGAGTAGCCCCCATTGATATTAATAGCTCCTCATCTCATTACCATTTGTTTGCCAAGTCGTATCTTAGGAGTTCCTGGTTTGTCAGTTAGAGGTGGGACTCCATCACCTCCAAAGATCCGAGGCATTTTGCTGTGATTGTTGCCAGCATCATATTTAAAGTACCAGGGAAGCGGGTTGCTAGCCTTACTTGCCCCGAGTCCCATTGGGTTTTACCCCTAACGGCTGAGGGACTAACCGGTGGATTTAGTAGTCTTTGCCGCATGAGAACAAAGGTGACCACGACTCAGAATATGTCCGAGATGCCCAGCCTTATTCCAAAGTAACTGGTATCCCGACTGTCGGGACCACTTACTTGGTCACTCATACGTTGCCCGCGGTTCATGAACTAGGACATGACTACAGGAACCCACAGCATGAACCAATGGTTGATGATAAATGGCATGAGGCGTGGTAGAGTATTTAAGGTGTACCCGTAAGTTGAAAAAGTGTCTGCGCAGCATTCGCCGACATAGTATACCTGAGGCGAAGTAAGGGTACCAGAGGGCATTCGCCGAGGCAGACGGAAAACCGCCTTGAAAACCATCAACAGACTGGCCGGCACACCGGACCTCGACACTAATCCGCCATGCGGAATCGTGCCAGGGACCGGCCAGCCTTCCCACTCGGAAAGCCTTGCGTTAGATCGCATGGCTAACCGTAAGGGCTTCACCTGACATTACTTTCGACTAGTTAAAGACATATGTAATCATTTTTCCTGTGGAACAAGAGTTCCCTTCTATTTTCTTTTTTTTTTTTTTGACATCGGCTTCTTCACAGAATATTTACCTTCTTATCGACCCCTAGATTAAGTATGCAACAAAACATTAAATCATTTCTTTCAGTCCTGATATTAAGAAATAAACAGTCCCGCATAACAAACCAACGAAGTTATTTATACACTCCTGGAAATTGAAATAAGAACACCGTGAATTCATTGTTCCAGGAAGAGGAAACTTTATTAACACATTCCTGGAGTCAGACACATCGCATGATCACACTGACAGAACCACAGGCACATAGACACAGGCAACAGAGCATGCACAATGTCGGCACTAGTAGAGTGTATATCCACCTTTCGCAGCAATGCAGGCTGCTATTCTCCCATGGAGACGATCGTAGAGATGCTGGATGTAGTCCTGTGGAACGGCTTGCCATGCCATTTCCACCTGGCGCCTCAGTTGGACCAGCGTTCGTGCTGAACGTGCAGACCACGTGAGACGACGCTTCATCCAGTCCCAAACATGCTCAATGGGGGACAGATCCGGAGATCTTGCTGGCCAGGGTAGTTGACTTACACCTTCTAGAGCACGTGGGTGGCACAGGATACATGCGGGCGTGCATTGTCCTGTTGGAACAGCAAGTTCCCTTGCCGGTCTAGGAATGGTAGAACGATGGGTGCGATGACGGTTTGGATGTACCGTGCACTATTCACTGTCCCCTCGACGATCACCAGAGGTGTATGGCTAGTGTAGGAGATCGCTCCCCACAGCATGATGCTGGATGTTGGCCCTGTGTGCCTCGGTCGTATGCAGTCCTGATTGTGGCGCTCACCTGCACGGCGCCAAACACGCATACGACCATCATTGGCACCAAGGCAGAAGCGACTCTCATCGCTTAAGACGAGACGACACGTCTCCATTCGTCCCTCCATTCGTCCCTCCATTCCCGCCTGTCGCGACACCACTGCAGGCGGGCTGCACGATGTTGGGGCGTGAGCGGAGGACGGTCTAACGGTGTGCGGGACCGTAGCCCAGCTTCATGGAGACGGTTGCGAATGGTCCTCGCCGATACCCCAGGAGCAACAGTGTCCTTAATTTGTTGGGAAGTGGCGGTGCGGTCCCCTACGGCACTGCGTAGGATCCTACGGTCTTGGCGTGCATCCGTGCGTCGCTGCGGTCCGGTCCCAGGTCGACGGGCACGTGCACCTTCCGCCGACCACTGGCGACAACATCGATGTACTGTGGAGACCTCACGCCCCACGTGTTGAGGAATTCGGCGGTACGTCCACCTGGCCTCCCGCATGCCCACTATACGCCCTCGCTTAAAGTCCGCCAACTGCACATACGGTTCACGTCCACGTTGTCGCGGCATGCTACCAGTGTTAAAAAATGCGATGGAGCTCCGTATGCCACGGCAAACTGGCTGACACTGACGGCGGCGGTGCACAAATGCTGCGCAGCTAGCGCCATTCGAAGGCCAACACCGCGGTTCCTGGTGTGTCCGCTGTGCCGTGCGTGTGATCATTGCTTGTACAGCCCTCTCGCACTGTCCGGAGCAAGTATGGTGGGTCTGACACAACGGTGTCAATGTGTTCTTTTTTCCATTTCCAGGAGTGTAGTTTCCATATCTTAGAACATCAACGTTGTAACATTAACAGAGAAAGGAAATATTTCCCACTTTATTATGATCCTAAAATATAATAGCAAAACTTAGGAAAGATGAAAATGTTCCTGTATTTACTGAACTGTATGTGTCGTAATATGTATAGTATGCAGCTCTACGCAATTATCTTTGAAAATATAACATAAGCTATATTGAATGAAAAATCCTGTTCTGTCATTTTGCTGCTATTACTGAATACCTAAAAATATAAGTTAACATGACTATTTATTAAAATGAGTGATATAAGTGGGAAGCATTTGTCTGAAGAGAAGCAGCAAGGCTATTGATCTTGTGTTGAAAATTTGTAAGTTTTAGTCTAAGTAAACCACAGTTTTCATGTTTACTGTGTCCCTCAGTTTTATCAAAATTTGGTTCGCTTTATTAAAATCAGTTTCAACCATATCTGCTGCTGGGACTGCGTCTAAGAAAACTTCGGCTTCTGATCTGAGCTAGAATTAGACTTTAAGTTTCTAAATATGGGTTCTTAAATGCATTCTCTCATCCTCTCATCCTTCCTGAGTTACAAGCACATCAACCAATTCTTCGTCAGTAAATGGCAATGTACATCAGAAATAGTTTATGTATTACTAGTGATTCGATTATGTGAATGATTTTACAGAGCAACAAACTGTAAATAAACTGATCTACGTATACAGTCGTCGCTTGGCACTACGATTAACTCCTCCGAAGGGCATCGCACTGCCTGTCGACGTATTTCTTGCCTTTATGACAGAGCTTTTATTTCAAACTCTCCTCTGTTACTACTAAATTCATAAATTATTCATTTGCTCTTTCTATGTAAGATAGCACTAAGTCTGTGCTGCAGTTCAGAGTAAGAAATCGAAACAATACTTAAAACTAAGCGCTGATAATCGTCTTGGAGTTGAAGCTCCTTTTTTTCCGTGTTTGCTTTAACTAACATATGTTTTTCGATAGTGTCCGTCTTTAGCAAAACACAATTTTGTTTAAAAAACAAAACCGTATTTTGCTAATGGCGGAAACTACCCAAAAACGTATATAACCGCTGATACCTATTTTTGTAGCTCTTCGCCGAAAATATGACTCGTTCAAAACACGGCTTGCTGAAAACATAACAGTCTAGGACACACTATCCAGTTAACTCTTACGATCACAACAGTACTGGTTTCTGTTTCTCCATCATTCCTTTTATTTTCATCATCTCTCATTTCAGTATAATTTCATACATCGTTCTCACACAGTCCATTCATTTGAACACAGCAACTTCATATCAGCTTCACCAAAACTAGTTCTGACGCCATCTCCGTAACAAGTACTTGCGCCATAAGAGACCACTTTCTATGTCATGAGAACTATTAACAATAGATACTATATCGACATAATGTACGAAGATACAAGAAGTAGCAGTAAGGCGCTGTGAAACGATATCAATTTTTTTCACAAAGACATTAGCACACAATTATTTCTTTTAAAAGTAATGTCAAATTATTACTCAGAACACATTACAGAATAGCACTGATATATTCGAATATAATTACAATACCGTATTAAATATGAGAAATAAATTTTTTTCAAAAATATAGTGAAAAATAAACCATATACTAATTTCATATTTTATTTCTATTTACGAAAAATGTAAGACGAAGCTGCATTATCAAAAATACAATAAATAGGATGTTACGATTTTATTCCGTTGGATCGTGTCATGAGATTATTGGCAGCATCGTATTCTCCGATACGTGACAAAAATAGGCGCATTGATGAGTTACATTACAGTTTCCATCTCATTCAACGGCCGCAGCAATACAAACTCTCTACATTTAATTCATTTTTAATTAGTGATTTCTTGTTAGATCAAAAGAATAACATCACTGAATTTAATGGCATTCTGAAATGTTTACAATATGAGAGCAGCGTTGGTATAGTACTTTTCGAAAGGATGATGAATTCTCGCCGGTGTGTGGAACGAGTCGTGAACTCCGTTGTCATTGACAACGACGGTACCAAATGGCAAATTCCAGCAGGATAATGTCCGACCAAACACTGCCGTACACGCCAAAATACGAGTCGGGTAATTTATTAATCCTTGACTGACCAACCTGCTACCATGATTTATCACCCATAAAGAATGAGAACACACCATTCTATGGAAGTGAACAATGGACAGTGAACAAATCGGAAAAGAAGACAACTTGAGCGTTTCAAATTTTTTGCTACAGGCAGATATCGATAATTAGGTTAACTGTAAGGTGTGAGGAGCTTCTCAGCAGACTCTGAGAGAGAAGAAAATATGTAGAACACTGACAAGGTGATAGGACACCAATTAAGACATAAGTTAATAACTTCCATGGTTCTAGAAGCAAAAGGTAAAACTGTAGGTGACAACAGAGGTACACTTCGCTAGCACATAGATTCTCAAATATTTCATGGATAGACGTTCCTAACATGTAGCTTGTCTTTTACATACAAAACGTGACAGCAACTGTTCAGTACAAACTGACTGAGCAATTTGTTCGTAGTTCAGAGATAGCGCGTTACTCTCTAAGCTCGCTGCTGACTCTCCCGTTTCACGCCGTAAGTAATGGATGTCCGAACGGCGCTAATCCGGATTGACACACAGCGGTGTCAACGCCCCGATACGCACGTCACATGTCAATGTCCATCGTGTTGCGACTGGTTACTACGGTGCGCCTTGTGTTGCCTTTGCTTTACAGGCCGCACGCACCATGCAATGTTACGCTCTGCTGTGGCGTACAAAAGGAAATTTGTTGTAAGGTCTTAGGGACGAAACTGCTGAGGTCATCGGTCTCTAAGCTTACACACTATTTACTCTTCAACTAACTTACGCTAAGGACATCACACACACACCTAGACCCGATGGAGGACTCGAACCTCCGATGGGGGAAGCTGCACGGACCGTGACAAGGCGCCACAGACCGCGCGTCTACCAAGCTCGGCTTATGGCGTACTGTTTAGCGCAGTGGTTTGATAGGCCTCAACGTACTACAGCACACAACTCGTGTAAAAGTTACTGTTCTATCGAGGTGCCTATGACACAATTATTGACTATTGTTCAAAGTTCACACTTAATTATGCAATCAATTATGTAAAATATTTAGCTCTGGTTTAGAAGATATCGGACACAAGGTACAATATTTGATAAGTATCACTCTGAATCATAGTCATATTCCACTTGGTAGTCGCGTAGAAGTCCTTTTCTTTCTTTATTGGATTCCAATCCCCCCCCTTATTTTAGTTACAAATAGAGATCAGTTTAAAAGGAGCCTGAAAGACTCACTAGTGGCCAACTCCTTCTACTCCATGACGAATTTTTTAATAGAAACAAATGATGTGTTGTATATATTTATACTATTAGTATTGTTATTTCAGCTAAAAAAATTAAAATAAAAAATAAAAAAAAAGGTGACATGTTCCACATCCACGAGGGTCTCCTCAACACGGATCTATGGAATGAAAACTAATCAAATCTAATCTAATCTCGTCGCGTAAGAATTCCCCAGTTCTGTCTCAGTAGCACAATTTTAACAACATGATCACATTCGATCTCCTTGGATCGCCCTCAGGTCCATGTAGCTGCATCAGAAGCCAGTCTTGTACGTAACGGAACTACACATCCGAGCATTGTAATCTGCAACAGAAACAATGGGTTGCTGACGTCACTACATTGGCCTGAAGTATATTCAGGGAGACTGAAATTAATCATCATATGAAAGTTGTGCAACTGAGACAGAAAGATATACAAAGTTTTGTTTTAAAAAATGCAATCTTCGTAGTGGAAGACAGCAGCCTCTTTGCGTCCTAAAAAACCAAGGCAAGTTCGTAACGCATGAACTAAATACTAAGGACTCTCTTGACATACATGGACTTTTAAAAAAAATCAATTCTGGATCAGACCGATACAAAGAAGTTCTGCTGCCATGTTTTGACGAGAATGAGAGAGGATGTTAGACGTAAATCATCTGAGAGCTGAGGAAATAACGATTAGTCGGATTTTGGGCTATTAATAACCGCTGCAGCTATATTTAGTCCCTTATTAGTGGATCACTAAAAGCCACATCTTCAGGTAAACATATGGTTAAAACGTTAACTATAAGTTCACCTGAAGAACTGGCTTTTAGTGCCACGAAACCTATTGTGATACAGTAATAAAGGACTGAGTACAGATGAAGCAGTTATTAATACTCAAGATGACTAGTCATACTTGTGGTTGCCCCACCTACAAGTTTGTCGTCAAAGCATCAAGACAATGCACATGCACACAATTCGTTCACTGTCAGAAAACTCCTGGTGGAGGACAGCGTGACAATTACAACTTCCTCAACAAGTCTCAACATGTTCGCTCCATCTTGTATCTTGTAATTTCTTCCTTTTCCCGATAAGTGAAATTGACGTGGAAAGGGCAGCGTTTTGACTCCATAAAGGAGACTCAAGCAGAATCGCAACTATTTTTGAAGATGATTAAGCCAGCAGACTTCCAGCATTGCTTCCAATAACCGGTAAATCTTAAAATTTTGTACACGGCTGGAGTAGAAAGCGTAGAATGAAATCTTGCAGAAATAGTAAATAGCCAGTCAGTTTCAAATTGGAAGATTTATTAATTCCACTTTACCATGGTTTCAACATTGATAAGAACGCCTTCTTCTCAAGGAAAACATGGACAACTGGATTACATGTTGTAGCAGAGGTGCATTGAAATATAGCTGAAAGGCTTCATCAGATATAAAATGTAACCTGTATACTAAATTAAAACACGCACAACATTGTTGTTGTCATATAGTACCTCTTCACCAATATAATGCTAGTACTATGAAGCTGTGGACTTAGGTTATAAAACAAGGCACTGGGCAAGTTGATGATGTTTCCACAATGGCGTGGGCTCTGTTTACAGAGAATGGACTGGGGTATCTGGTCCAGCTGAACCGATCATAGGCTGAAAATGGTTATGTCCGGCTATTTGGATACCATCTGCAGCCATTCGCAGGCTTCATGTATCCAAAACAACGATGGAATTTTAGTGGACGACAATGTTCCACGTTACTGGGTCACATTTGTTTCCGATTGGTTTGAGCGAAACACTGGCCAGTTTTCCCTGCCCATCGAATATTTATGGGACAAAATCGAGAGGTCAGTTCGTGCACAAAATCCAGCGCCGACAACCCTTTCGCAGTTACGGATGGCTGTAGAGGCAGCATGGATGAATATTTCTGCAGTGGACTTCCAAAGACTTGTTGGTTGTATAATGTGTCCAGCTGCTGCACTACATCGGGCAAGAGGAGGTCCGACATGATATTAGATGGTAACCCACGTCTCTCTCTCTCTCTCTCTCTCTCTCTCTCTCTCTCTCTTTTTCTTTTTTGTACCCAGCAGGGTAGCCAAGAGCAGTAACACAGTACTTCCTGGACTCAGATAAGCGCGCCAGCCCCGGGTCGGATCCGCCTGATGGACTAACAACGAGGGCTGGTGTGCCGGTCAGCCTGGATGTGGTTTTTCTGTGGTTTTCCACACCCCACTGGGTGAATACTGGGATGGCTCCCACGTTCCGCCTCAGTTACACGACTTGCAGACATTTGAAACACATTCCCACTGCTCTACGGATTACACTAGACGTAGACAGCTGGGGTACACACATACCATCCCAGGGGGCTACAGGTGGCGAAAGGAACTGCATCCGGCCACCACTTTAAATGAATGCGCCAAATATGGTTTACCATAACAGCAGTGCCCGACAGTCGGGATCGCATGTCTTTATTCTCTTCAGTTACTGCAGGCTTTATGAGCGATGTATAGCAAATTAATGTACTGGATGCCTCTTTACGCCTCTAAAAGTGGAAATCTTTTCTTGCCCTTTAGACATATTTTCATTCAACAAACTACCAGGCACAGCTTATACAAAGAGTGGTGTAGGCAAATGTTATGCAGTTCCAGACCGATGAACTAGTGCCAGAGTTGCATGTCTTGCTCTGTTGGTACAGTGTTGGAAATGGAAGGGTCACAGCTGTGGTGTGGAACCGTCCCCATTAGCAGTCTGCCGGATGAGTCGTTGGTAATGACGGTAATCACTGGCGCCTCCACAACTCTGCAGCGCCCTCGCCCTCATCGTCGGCTCCGCGGCCCGCAACCCCCTCCCCCCACCCCCCACCCCAACTCGCTCCTCATTACTCATCCGCCACCGCAGCCGCCACCGCCTCCAGCCACAGACAAAGGCCTCTTAATAGGCATAGGAAGCCGCCGTTAGCACATCCACATCTCCATCTGACAGCTTAGACTCTTATTCTGCACGTTTTTTTGAACATTATGGAAGCTTAACAGGTATCATGTCCCAGCAAAACTTGACAGCATTCCCGGAAAGGTTTTTAACGCAGGGAGCTATCAATGGGTAGTGCAACGCAACAGTTCGCCACTTTACCTATGAAAATGTCTACCGCAGTCGGAGAGAAAGCGTTAGGAGAGCATTTTCGACATCGAACGTGGCCCGAAAGTTCTACGTACTGCAACACACTTTTTTTCTGAAAGCCAGTCGGATTTATCCACGGCCTTGCCAGTGGTAACACAGGTTCCCATCAGATCACGGAAGCTGTAAGTAGGCTGTTTAGGTTTTTATGTTGGTAACGCCACGTAGCGCTCTGAATGAAAATCACTGGCTGTGCTGCGTGCAGTCTGTGGCTGGTAGGCATTGTTGGAATTTTCGCTATTGTAGTGTTGGGCAGTTGGATGTTAACAGCACGTAGCTTTTCGCAGTTGGAGGTGAGCCGCCAGCAGTGGTGGATGTGGGGAGAGAGATGGCAGAATTTTGAGAGCGGATGATCTGCATGTGTGTCCATCAAAAAGAGAAAATTTGTAATACTGGATATCATGAAATGATTATATATATAATGACATTTGAATATTATTAAGGTAAATATATTGTTTGTTCTCTATCAAAATCTTTCATTTGCTAACTGTGCCTATCAGTAGTTAGTGTCTATCAGTAGTTAGAATCTTTTATTTAGCTGGCAGTATTGGCGCTCGCTGTATTGCAGTAGTTCGAGTAACGAAGATGTCTGTGAGGTAAGTGATTCATGAAAGGTACAGGTCATTGTCGGTCAGGGCCATTCTTTTGTAGGGATTTTTGAAAGTCAGATGGCATGGCGCTAAAAATATTGTGTGTCAGTTTAGTGTTGATCAGAATAAGTAAACAGAGAAATGTCTGAGTACTTTCAGTTCTGCTCAGCTGTTTGAAAATCAAATAACCTAAGGGGTTTACCAGCACAGTAATTCATAAATGCGGCTGGTCCAGGCGTAGGTTCGAGTCCTCCCTCGGGCATGGGAGTGTGTGTTTGTCCTTAGGATAATTTAGGTTAAGTAGTGTGTAAGCTTAGGAACTGATGACCTTAGCAGTTAAGTCCCATAAGATTTCACACACATTTGAACAATTCATAAATTTTCCAAAAGGGACTTTTCAAAGTTAAGCGCTGTCGGGCTGGGCAAGTATTTGGATGCGTGACCATCTGGTCCGCCGAGCGCTGTTGGCAAGCGGGCTGCACTGGCCCCATGTGAGGCAAACTGAAGAGCTACTTGACTGAGAAGTGGCGGCTCCAGTCTCGTAAGATGACATATGGCCAGGAGAGCGGTGTTCTGACCACATGCCCTTCCATACCCGCATCCAGTGACGCCTGTGGGCTGAGGATGACACGGCAGCTGGTCGGTATCGTAGGGCATTTTTGGCCTGTTCGGGCGCAGTTTAGTTTATATGGTTTTATTCAGTATTGCAGTACACCATATTATTCCCCACACTTGTGACTCCAAATCTCTATTTTTCTTCATACTATCCACACCATTGTGAGGGTCTGTATGCCCGCACATACCAGTCTACTGGTCGACTTTGGAGCCACCATCTTGCTGCATGAATAACCTCCCCGTCATCCAAGAAATCCTTCCCGTCGAGTGCATCCTTCATTGCGCCAAACAACTAAAAGTTGGGCTGTAGGTTAGATGAGAAAGAACAGTTCAATGAAGTTTTGTGAGCTTCTCCCTGGTGTGTAGGCTTGTACGAGACCTTGCTGAGGCAGAATTTCGTTTGCATTTTTGTGGTGACAAACAGGCTGAAGTAGTTTCTTCAATTTCATGAAGGTAGCACAACGCACTTTACAGCTGGTCGTTATTCCATGAGAGATGACTTCAAAGAGAATAGCCCCTTTAGAGCCCCAGAAGACCGTCGCCATGACGCCACCGGCTGAGTGTGCGGTTTTCAAATTTTTCTTCTGAGGAGAGGTAAAAATGGGAATTAGCGTTTGGAGTCATTGGCTGGGAGGCCCCTTAGGGGCAGGTCTTGTTGTCTTGTTGCAGGTCTTATTGCATTCGACGCCACATTGAACGACTGGCTCGCCAGGTGCGGATGAAATGATGATGAAGACAACATCAGTCCCTGAACGGAGAAAAATCCTGACCCAGCGGGGAGTCGAACGCGGGCCCGTAGGACGGCAACACGTCAAGCTAACCACTCAGCTATCGGAGTGGACGGAGGAGAGTTGATGTGGCGCTCATCTATAAATTGCCATGTTGTTTCCGGTTCGAAGTGATGAACCCATGTTTCATCGCCTGTGTCAATGTTCGACAAAATGTTATCACGACCAGGCCCGTAAAGCTAACGTAAATTTCTCACAGATGACCGTTCGTTGTTCCTTATGGTTGGACGCTCTGTTACGCTGAGTGGAACCCAGCGATCCTTGAGTATTCCCATTGGTGGGCGAGTCTGTGAGCAGTACCAATACAGACGTCCAGTTTACCACCTCGAAAGAGAGTGTTCGCACGTTCAGACATTGCAGGAATCATAGATGTGTGTTTCCTGCCGGCACGCGAGGGATCGAACAGGTTTACACGACCTTGTTGCGATGATGACAGACGCCTCGCCCAACGACTCGCCGTGGTTTTGTTCACTGTCAGTTCTCCGTAAACATACTGCAAGCGCCTATGATTATCTTCCGATGCTGTGGTTTTCCGCCGGAAGAAACTCAGTGACACCTATCTGCCTGCTACTTACCTCCGACCATTTTGAAAGCTACCTATAGTACCGCCACCTATCGGAACTTCTTGAAACTACAGATGATGAAGCGGGAAAATCCCACAACGTGCCACAAATAATTCTACATTTTTTCAACCGAAATTGGCACAGGAAAATGATGTTGCATTACTTATTGAACGCCCATCATAAATATGATACACTCAGTCATTTCCTTCAGCAAGGTATGTAAATGATAAGAACTGAGGCGAGGCAGCAGTCATAAACTTGTGTATGGGGCTTGGATAAAGTCCAAATCTTGTGTGTTCCTGTTGAAGGGCTACGTTTTACCGTCTGAATAATGCCTTCTAGCCCATCCACAGTCTGTTCCTTTGCAAGTTCAAATGAAATCTATCTACTAGGCACCGAACCATTCTTCCGCAGTTCAGTAAAATCACCAGCAAACACTTTTGAAAATTTTACCCTTTGGCTAGGGAATCGTCTACCGCATTCTATACAAGTAGCAACAAAATTTCCGTTACACAATCCGCACACAAACTCTGTATTGGCATACTCGGCGTTTGTAAATATGTACGATGTGCGTAAAAGGTGGAGTAGAATTGGCCAGCAACACATGATAACAGTCGAAGAACTCAATTACGGAAAGTCAAATGAAACTTCACTACCTGAAAATCAAAACGAAAATGGCAATCGAAGTACTTACATATGGCATGAAAAATTATCTCTAGCCGATGTATCTCTGTAACCAATTACAAATTCTATGTTGTGTGCTTCATTCGAATTAATCTACACTATAACCTCTGAATATATCTACTATTATTTGAGATTTAGGAATAGTCTCCGTAGCATACTTATTTAATTTCAAAACTTTGTTTCGACGATTTTGGGGAGCCATCAGATCATGTAAAAGTACTTCCACAATCTGTTGATGACACAGAAGGTTGAAACGTGTTATTGAAATTAAATAACTGTGCTACCGAGACTGTTTATCAACTTGAAATAATTCAAAACGGCTTCTGCACCACTTGGTCAGAATGGAATGGAATAAATTTTATATTGATCCTTTCTGAGGTGCCCTGTAGTACGGTTATTGTATCGTAAACATAATATAGTACTATAACGAATTAATTATTACGGTACATGAAGTTTCTTGCCACTTATGTTTCATAAAATTCTAATTTAGAGATGCGCTGAATAACGTCCATTTCTTTTTCTGCATTTGAAATTTTTATTACCATGGAGATAATATGGCGTATCGTTTGCTGAAAGCAGTAACTGCCTGTTTATTACGTTTTTTTTATTCAACGTTACCTACGGACCACATGTAACGAGGATCCTCAGCATTCACCGCTACTCTGTCGTTTATATAGAAGCTAAAATGCACAGTGGAACTCCGTACTATTGTATGAACGTCCTTAACGAGACTCTTCTGCATGCCAAAGCAAATTAACTTTCAACATACAAACAGGCTACCCCAGTAGACCTCGTTAGACTGAGTTTCCGTAACCTATTCCACTTGCTGACGTCTGCAACAACGGAACATACTAGATATAACACCAGGTTTGTAAGACTTAACGGATTACACTATAGGCCCATCCGTATTAGCTTCCGTCAGGAGATGAGTAGTTAGATAACAAATACTAGTAAAAACTCTCAATGTTGTACGATGGGCTTTAACTGAAACTAAATCATGGATGAAAATTAGGATACATTTTGGGACACCCTCAGGGAGACTATTGAAAAAATCCCAAGAAGAAAGGAACTGATTATTATGGGAGACCTGAATGGAAGGGTAGGAATTAGAGAATCTTGTAGAATAGTAGGAAAACATGGAGAGGACGAATATAATGACAATGGGGAACGATTGATTGCAATTTGTGAACAAATTGATCTAAAAATTACCAACACATTTTTCAAACATAAGGACATTCATAAATGTATTTGGCAAAAGAACAACAAAGAACTTCGTTCTAAAATTGATTATATTATCATTAGGCAAACAAGTAGTTTCAAAGCAGTAGACGTCAGATCTTATAGAGGAGCCCAGTGTGGATCACACCACTATCTAGTTAAAATGAAGTCTTTCTGGCCATGGAAGAATCCAAGGAGTGGTACAAGTAACATAAATAAAACGAACCAGACTGAGAAAGATGAAAATTTGCGTTTTAATATTGACAGCCTACAAGACGAAAGTATCAGAACCCTCTTTGCCTCCAGGATGGAAAGGAAACTGGTTGATCATTTGAAGGAAGTACAGAGGAAATATATGACTATATAAAAGCTAATGTGAAAATCATATCAACAGAGGTGTTGGGTAAAAAATATAGCAACCACGACCGTGCAGCAGAGTGGTGGTCAGAGGAACTAGAGGTCCTCGTTAGAGAAAAACGAAATGCGTTCCTTCAGTGGTCGAATGATAAATCAGAAGAAACAAGATCAATATACAAGGAAAAGAAGAATGAAGTGATGAAAAAAATAAGGATGGCAAAAAATGAAGCATGGGTAAGAAATGTGCCAAGGTGAATAGCAAATTAGGATTTGGGAGAGCAAAGGAAGCATGGTCAGTTTTGAAAGGGCTTCGACAGGATACAAAAAGCAAAACTAATCTCCAACTGATAACACAAAAGGAATGGGAAGAGTATTTCCGAAAATTATTAAATGAGGACAGAGAAGAATATCAAGAAGAAGGAACAGGGGAAGATAAAGGACATGAAGATGATGAGATCCCGATTTTAGAAAGTGAAGTACTTCAGGCGCTGAGAATAGGAAAGAATGGTAAATCACCGGGACCAGGCAATATCAGTCTGGAGTGTCTTAAATATGATGGTGACAAAATTGTGAAACTGATAACACAGCTCTTCAACAAAATGATACATGGAGAGTCAATACCCAACGAGATGAAGCTATGTTACATTAATACAATATTTAAGAAGGGAGATAGCAAAATTTGTTCAAAATATCGAGAATTTGTGTTACATTCACATCAATGAGAATTTTTGCGAAAGTAATTAAAAACAAACTGGAAAAAATTTTAGAACCCTAGAAGAACAATGTGGATTCACGGCTGGGAGATCAGGTGTAGACCATATTTTCACATTACGACAGATTTTGGAGAAACATAGGGAAAAATCAAAAAACATAGGATTAATTTTGATAGATCTAGAAAAAGAGTATGATACTGTTCCAAGAAAATTACTTTGGAGAGCACTACATATGGCACACATAAACCCTTCCTTGATTAAAATAATACAATAGATGTATGAAGACAACATTTGCCAAGTGAAAGTTGGAAATAAACTTTCACAGAAATTTAGTCAAGCAAAGGCCTTTTACAGGGTTGTCCCATGTCACCATCATTATTTAACATGTATATGGATATTAGCCTTAGAACGTGGTCTCGTAAATGTAATAGTATGTGATTAGAAATAAGAGATGGAGTTTACCTACATAATTTATTATTTGCTGATGATCAAGTAGTTGTAACACAAGATGGGGAGGATGCTAACTATATGTGCAATCAATTAGCAGTAGCATACAAAACTTGGGGTTTGAAGATTAAGTACCAAAAAGCAGAATACTTGACTAATGATTAAGATGAGCTATACATTGAAGGGAAGAAAATCCTAAAGATAAACACTTTCTGTTATTTGGGATCCATTTTAGAAATCGAGGGAAAATCAGAGTCAGAAATCAATAAAAGAATTAGTACCGGATGGAGGGTCATTGGGATGCTTAACTCAGTCTTATGGAGCAGGAATGTAATGAGCAGAACTAAAAAATTAATATACAAATCCATATTAGAGAGCGTGGTTCTGTATGGAACGGAGACCTGGACAATTAACATGAAGCACATTAAAAAATTACAAGCTCTAGAGATGGACTATTGGAGAAGATCAAAATAATAAAAATAAATGAAAATTAGTTTCAGTTGTATCAAATTACGTTGTATTAATTTGACTTCTCGTCAAAAATGACAGAATCGACGTGTTCCTTGGTAGATATTACATTTTAGCTTATTGATTTCGGTAAGACGGTAGACTGAAACATTTTCACATGTGATTTACACATTTTATCAATATAAATTCACAAATAACTTACTTACCCTGGCATGCAAGCGTCAGTGTCTGCTATTCTTTTACGTCTTTCCTTTTCTTAAACTAACTGTCACTGCAATTGTATCTATTCTCCTCAAATTAAACATGAAACGTCTGATACACCGGAAATAAAAATATAAACATGTTTACTGTGCAGATGTACCTGCTGTATTCTACATATTACGTGATTTAGCAATTTACAGCTCCTTCTTAGTAGACAGAATGCATGTACAGAATTTATTGATGAATATTTGCGTTTGTGTGCTAAAGAGAAGAGAAAGGAAATGTTACAACACTAAATAATCCCACCGATGACGAAGAATTTATCTGAACAGACGAACTGCTGTACAGCAGAACTGTTACAGACTGATACAAATGATTAACACTGAGTGACGCAAATCAAACCATCTGTAAAGGAAGCAGCAGTATAAATCAAACTATTATTGAAAATTTAAATTCGACATATTGTTTACAAACTTGATGTTAAGCGTGCGGAAGCCGAAATAATTACACCTTGCAACGTGAAATAAATATTTCTGTAACCAAATATTTTGTTCTATCTGCGATGTGTCTGTTACTAAATAACATCGAAGTTGAACTTGTTTCTTTCTGTTCCTGTTCCAAGTCGTTTATGTTATGTCGTTATTACTGCTTTTTTCAGTTCATTTACTAAATGTGCAACCAAAACTTAGTTATTAACACCTTTCTCCTCCATCACTTACTCCACATTTTAGTCACGAAGGTCAACCTCGATGATGTGACTGACAGAGTGATTCGGAAAGAAGATTCATATTCTGATTAATCCTTCAGTGCATTGTTACTTGCAAAGAGTCAGTCATAAGGATCAAAACTGCACCTCACATACACTTATATGTGCTGGGGCTCATAATGTTCTTTGTAAAACATGAAGTATGGTTCACGAATTTTGTGCTCTTGCTTACAATATTGTGAAGTTCGAAACCATAGTTAGAGAAATACAGTTTAACTCTTTACTGTTGCAGATGCCCTTGTTACGCGCCGTCTTGAGCACTGACGTGAATCATTGTAGTCATTCTGGCTAAGTGAAACATCTTGTCCAGAGCGGTTTCATTGACGACTATTGTCGCTCGACAACGACAAAAAAGTTTATTAAATGCCAGTGATAGTAAACATAGTTGAAATTGTAAACTAATAGTTTGGAATACTGAGTAAAAATTAGTACTGCCGAAAATAGAAAAAGAATAAGAGACTGTAGTAAATTCAAAGGAACAACTAGTCCCAAATATATACACTTTTATAGAGAGAAAATATGACATCAAAGAACGATTTTGAGAGCAAAATGTTTTAGCAACGAAAATGACGTAGTTCAAAAAACAAATCACCGAATACAGAAAATGGTAAAGATGGAAGAAATATTTAACCTACAGATACAATTATGAAGGGAGTCGAAAGTGTAGATTTCTCATCAGAATTACCAAATTCGCTCAACGTTTGCTGTATGCTCTCTCAAAAAGCTTGTAAACAACATCAGAGGAGCGGTAATATTAACTAGGATAGAAAAAATCGAGTCACCATTTATAACAAAAAATTTCACGAATTACAAATAACTTAAAATCTGGCTTTAAAATCATCCACTTTCTGGCAAGATTAGTGTACAATATGACTATCAATTAAGGTAAAAGGTAAACAGTCAAACTTCTCGGAGTTAATTTAAAAGGTGAATATTCCTCGCATGGGCGGCTATAATGGCTAGTTAGTAATATGTACCAAAGGTCATTCGAACGATTCTTGTCTGTAAATAAAGTGAAACCAGTCGGTTTACAGGAGACGTAATGTCACTGCTTTCAATATTAATATTAATATTCATATTCATATTAATTATTTTATGCCTACTCATGGAACTACACTTGAACACTAGACGCTTTTTCATATTTATTATTTTTTAAGAAGCTACACGTTCGCATGTTCAGTGTCCATAAAATTAACTCGGTATTTGCATCAGGAAAAGAAGCACAACATGTATTTTGTAACGATTCACTTTGAATAAGTTAGGTGTTATGTTAGTGAGATGTGTAACTGCACATTTTATTCCAGTTTATTAGAAACAGAGAAAATAGCAAGCAAAGAGGTTCCTTTCTCGGAAACTGTTAATAAAGTAACACTTCTGCAACAGTGATTCAAAAGAGAAAGGGAAGCAACGATATCACCACAGTATCCAAGCAAAGAATAAAGCGGGATCGATGTGAGGAAAGATTAATAAACTTCTTAATTTTATCCATATTTTGATGCTTCAAACGTGACTGTACTCAATACACTCGAGGAAGCAATTAAAAAACGCCTTCAGACACAATTTTTCCTGTTTTTTTTTCAGTACACAATGCATTTCGGATCCTGTGTGTCTATCTTCAGATGTAATTCGTCTTAATACATGCTTTATTTGGTCTCTTGAATGAGATGAAATGCATATTCTTATCACAGAAAGGTTTGAAATTAGATTACGAATTTCGTTAGTCAGACGCCGAAAATATATGCCAATTAGTGGAAAAGATTAATACTGAAAACCCTTGAAAATTCTTCACACATGTTTTTGTACATGGCGTGGTCAAAGATGAATTTTTCATAGTGCTGAAGATATATGCAGCAAATAACAGTTCCTTAAAATTACTGAAATAGCTGTGGTTTACGGAATATGTTTGTTGATTTAACATAGATTCTTGATTTTTGATTTTGTGGAGATATATCTCCAGTTGTTCTAACCGATTTAGAGTCTTACCATTGGCTTCATTATGTAATGCTACCAAATAGTTTTCTAGATTGTTGATGACATGTCTCGTTTCCAACACATGTTGTGCAGTAACTGATTTTTCAAAGTGGTTGAGCTGAAAGCATTTACATGTTCTTCAAAACAGGTTTTTGAAGTTTCTGCCTGTTTTCCCTGATAGTAGGCAGGACAACTGGGGCATGATACGTTGTACACTCCACTGTTGTTGTATGTTTGCGTATTTGATTTTATATAATGGATGAATAAATTTCCTAATTT
Source organism: Schistocerca gregaria (assembly GCF_023897955.1). NCBI lineage: Eukaryota > Metazoa > Arthropoda > Insecta > Orthoptera > Acrididae > Schistocerca > Schistocerca gregaria. Next base: position 923,471,094 of record NC_064922.1, on the reverse strand, counting down.
ATTATTAGTTGAGAATGAAATTCTTACAATTGTCTTTTTTTAAGGTAAGCCATTTTTTATAATATGGCTCCCAGGTATGGGATACTGGCGAATATTTTCTCTTCTCTTTAGTGTTGTCATTCGTTGTCTTGCTTTTGTGTATTAGTCTGTCTAAATTGTCAAATGTTTTGGCTGTGTAGCCATTGCTTACGGCAATACTCTTTATTGTATCTCTTTCTTGAAGGTGTTTCCTTCTAGATCAAGAGAGTGGAAAGAAACAGCCTCAAGAATGAGATAGATACAATAAAAGGCGTTGCCATAAGCAATGGGTACACAGCCAAAACAACTGACAATTGGCAGAGATGTCGACCCTTCGTAATTCAGAAAAGGGCACAGAAGAAGAAAACGAAAACGAAGAAGAGATCAGTATCCATTAAAAACTTACCAATTCCCTAACTGCTCCACAGGAAGCAACATTTTCTTCGCTCACTGTTTCACAATTTATACTTACTTTTCTAGAAGAAACAAATATTTGCATGTCTTTACGTAGCAACATATGAGACTACGTGTTTATCTGTGCCAGTCTGTGTGTTATAGTCACTAGCAACACGATCTTCACTTTCACACTGTAGGAGTGATCGTAGCAGATCTATGACGCTCTGAACGAACATGGGCTTTGTAGATCGATATAGAAAATTTCTGTGAAATACATAATTTCATAATATACCGTGTCGTTATTCAGAGGAGTATTAAAAGGATAAAACTGTTGTATTTGCTTACTTTTTAATATGATGAGACTGGGGCGTTCAGGCCATCTCTTAAACTGGACCGGGGTTTTACACATACACTACTTCTTACGTCATTGTTATGTGAAGAATGAGAATAGATTTAATATGATACTTTGTAATGGAATGGTAGCAATAGAACTGAAAATGATTTGTAATAAAATTAGAGGTTTATTTAATTTCATTTGGAATAACAGTACTGACTAAAAACTAGTAGCAACCTATGTTATTTAACAGCTCAGTTTACCACGTTGCCTTCTAATGGCTTTCAGGGAAAGAAAACAGACGATGTTCAGTATTTCATATAATATTAATGACGGAATTTAAAAATTTCAGATGTTGTCATAATCTACCAGTTAAGAGGTTCAGTCTAATGTTAAAGGCTTAACAGAATAAGTCAAGTGTTAATGCTGAGAACCGTGTATATCTCTTGCGGCAGCGTAACTCAAGGCTTGCAAATTACCCAGACTATAGTAATTCACTGACTGATAATGACAACAGTGAGAAACTTCGAACAAGCTTCAAATGTAGTCTCAAAACATTTTCTAAACTTTCTCACCGTATGTTTAACCATTACGGATATTTTATAATCCGCGACTGTTTATTTGTGTAAATACATAAAACTGCAACCAGTTACTTTTTTGGAATGGTTATTTATTCGTTACATGAACGCTTTTGGAACCTTTTCAGGCTCATTTGTGACAAGAGCCAGCACCCAATATTGTGCTTAAAATAGCTGTATAACTTCTGGAAAACCTACTGAAGGTGAGCCTGAAAATGTTCGAAGACCGGTTCATGGAGTGTATAAGCAACTATTAAAAAAAAAGTAAAAAAAAGTGACTGGTCGCTGTTTTAAGCATTAATATTAACAGAAAATATTTAACATATTACTTCATTTATAAATTAATCCGACATTTGAATCTGTTTGGCACATAGGAGCACGATTCTTTAAGGGATCAGGGGGTAGAGGCTTAACTGGTAACAGCGAACTAGAAATACTGTTACTTTATGTAATAGAAATGTCATTGTGGTCAATAGAAATACTAGATGTCCTTATAGGTGTACGAAAATAAGTGTCTATGGCCTACCTTGTTCTAAGGGAAAGGAATTTAAATAAATAGCACCAGCTAAGGAGTTCGGCAAATGATGAGGGTCTGATATCACGTGGTACGGGATCGGTACAGAGCAACTGCAGACGTTATTGTGGTTTAGTAGATACGTCTCTAACTGCGTTTTGTAGCTCAACATGCTGTTTAATTATCTGATGTACCGAGGAAAACCAGAATCACGTTTCTTCTAACGAAAAGGCCCTAGGGAAATCTGTTCAGTGGTGGAGTGGGACAGAAAAGATTTTGCTCTCTCCGTAACGAGTGTTCCTGCTTTGTTGCTTAGACAAAACCATGAAATTCGAGGATATTGTGAAGAGTTATCTACGTTGATAAGACGGCAGAGGAATCAGGAGTGTGAGGAAACCTTGTGGGAGCATCAGAGATAAAATATTTTGAAAAGATTTGAAATCATGTGCGGAGTTTGTTGGAATTCAGTAAGTGCTCTCATTCCCAAATGGTGGATGAATATAATCTGCGTAGTTTGCACGCCATCAGTTACGATGCCCCAAGAGGAACATACAGTTCTAGCCTTAATACTCTTTATTTACTGTGTTAAACCTTCAACGTCAGATTATACCTCTTAATGAGTAGAGTTCGGCAATATTCAAAGTTCTTAAAATCGATCAATGATTATACGAAAATTAAATGCTTCGTTGCCCGGGATGCCGTTAGATAATCAATGCGCAAACTGAAATATACATATCTTTGATGATACAGGCGTGACAGGCTGATGATATCGCCTTTTTGTGAATAAGAACACACGGAATAATAACGTTTGTTAGACGAAGTAACAGATCACAACATTTCGGCTGGTTCCAGACTGCGTATTTTGCGTTGAATGTACCCTGTGTATTATGGGATCCAGCTTTTCCGCAGAGAAGTTATCTGCAGGCGAAAGAGGTGCTGGAATCAACCCGCCGAAACTCGTCGACCGTTAATGGCCGCCTTGAAAGGCAGAACTTGATTTGAGTTCAGCTCTACGGAATAGGATTTGTGGAAACGGTGGTGCTTGGAAAGGATCATAACGCGCTTTATCGATTGAAGCACACAATGGGTGCGTATATAGGCGATATTAGTTTTCACGCAGCTAATGCCAGTAGCATATAAAATAAAGCTGCAGATTTCCTGCCGGAATTGGTAGCTACAACAGAATTTCATGGCACCTACAGATTCGATACTGGTAATATGTCTGACGTAAAGGAACACCTTCCGTTTGATATGGACATGACTAAATTTCCACGTACATTGCCCTACGCCACACACCGTTGGGTGGCTTGCGGAGTATAAATGTAGATGTAGACGTAGATGTATGGTTCAATCCCTTGCATACAGCCGAGTTAATTCCTTGTGAATTCTCTCTCTCTCTATAAGCGCTCTTCGCCATCGAACCAAATATTTTGACATTAAAATGTTAAGACAAACAGAATGGCAGCCACCAGCATTCGAAGTAATGGAATAAATCATAAAACAATTACAAATAACAAAGGATCCGGAAAACATAGTTGCGGAATTAAAGACGTCCTCTACTGACAATATGATAGCGTGCCTAACAGAAGAAATTCAAGGAAATTGAGAAACGAACACACCGCCAGCTCGACAGACGTCTGCATTAGTACGTCCTCCACATGAAGGAGGAAGATAAGGTAAATCAGAACAATTAAAGAGGAATCACCCTTTTGTTAGAGGCCTATGCGTTCCCTTAAGAGTAAGTGGAGCTGAGGCAATGCTTGATCCAGAGTGCTCAGAATATGAAGGAGGGTTCAGGAAGAGCAAGTAACGTGCAAAACAAGTCTAAAACTAAAGCACATCTTAAGACTTAGTGAATTGAAAAGCTTGAAATATGTGGTAACTTATTTACGCATAAAAGGACCTGCGATTCTATTGATGGATACACATTACTCACCATTTCAAAATAGTTTGGACTGGATAACAAAACACCAGAAATAATTAAAGCCACTTCATCGCATTCAGTACCTAATGTGAAATTTGTGAGAAAACTGTCAGAAATTATGAAATAAAATCAGAATTAAGACAAGGAGATGGCCTGTTGCCTTTAATTATTAACTGTGTATTAAAAATATGGCGAGACGCTAGAGGAAGACCACAGATATTAAGGTCATACTACTAGAAAGGAATGAAAACAACGCCACTGTAGACTGTCTAGCATTTGCAGATGGCAAGATACTTTCTACACAGTCACTTGAGAGTGCAGAGGAACAAAATGCAGAACTCCCACATCAAGCAAGGCTACAAATATCATTTGAAGAAAAACGTATATAATGACAAACATTAGTAACGCCCTCAAATCCTGAAAAAATTACGTAATATCTAAGGAATACTGCTTTCAATAACTATGAGAATGGATAAAAAATTGTTAAAATGGCTCTGAGTACTACGGGACTTAACATCTGGGTTATCAGTCCCTAGAAGTTCGAACTAGTCAAACCTAACTAACATAAGGACATCACACACATAAATGCCCTAGGCAAGATTCGAACCTGCGACCGCAGCGGTCGTGCGGTTCCAAACTGAAGCGCCTAGAACCGCTCGGCCACACAGGCCGCCGAGTGGATATTCAAAAGCACGAAGCCAGCAACAGAGACTAGAACATTTAAAACGTTGAGGTCTTTTCGAATAATAATAAACATATTACTAAAAACTCTTTATTCCGTCACATCAAACTCAAACAGTAAGTAAGTGGTCAGACCAGAAATACTCTGTGCAATCGAGACTCTAAAACTGACTACGAAGCGAGCGCTCGAAAAATTAGCAAAACATTGAAAAAACAATATTAAGAAAAGTACTAGGACCGAAAGGCGGCAGTTAATCGGGTTGCAGGTTAGGATCTAACACAGAACTACATCTTAAAGTGGAAAAGTTTGCAGATGTAATAACAAATAGAAATTTTAACTTCTAGGGACACAAGAGTAGGATAAATAGTGACAGAATGAACGAGCAAATCTTTGACTTACCTGCTAAATTATAAACCCAAAATTAGAAGGTCTAGAGAAGTAGGAAAAAATATAGAAAATGTTGGAGTCGACATGGATAGAATAAGAAACAAAGATCCTTTTAAACAAGCTCTAGAGAAGACAGGCATTGAAGACAGGAAGGAATAAAGAAACAAGAAAGGAAGAAAGTGGACAAAAGAGGAGAACGAACAACACTGTGAAGAATAAGAAAACTATGGGCACGAGGGAAATATCAGTTGAAAACAAAAAGGAAGAAACAATGTTGATGTATCTTACTGTCAATAGAGTTATTCGGAATAAAAATTGCAGCGTTGAATAAAAACTGCCTTCACTCAAAAAGCTTCATTGTTACACAACATGTTTCATAACGAATGTCAACTATCCAAGCACAAATGCCTATATGTTTAACATGTAAGTACTGTGTCACTGAAAACGCATAAAAGTGTCGCCATAAATATTAACAATTGACAAATGAGGAAGAAACAATATAAGAGCTACAAAAATCGTCTGACATTAAATCCACTGGAGTGTACAAAGCGCAGACTTTTTCAAACGCTGAAAATTAGTCATCCAGATGAAAAAAGGCGTCTTCCAACAGCGGCTGCAATGTTTGTCTACAAGACTAAATGTCGGTGTGGTAACTAACCTAGAAAACTTCATTCCTTCATTCAAGACGAAGTGACATGTTTTGAAATACACTCCTAGAAATGGAAAAAAGAACACATTGACAGCGGAGTGTCAGACCCACCATACTTGCTCCGGACACTGCTAGAGGGCTGTACAAGCAATGATCACACGCACGGCACAGCGGACACACCAGGAACCGCGGTGTTGGCCGTCGAATGGCGCTAGCTGCGCAGCATTTGTGCACTGCCGCCGTCAGTGTCAGCCAGTTTTGCCGTGGCATACGGAGCTCCATCGCAGTCTTTAACACTGGTAGCATGCCGCGACAGCGTGGACGTGAACCGTATGTGCAGTTGACGGACTTTGAGCGAGGGTGTATAGTGGGCATGCGGGAGGCCGGGTGGACGTACCGCCGAATTGCTCAACACGTGGGGCGTGAGGTCTCCACAGTACATCGATGTTGTCGCCAGTGGTCGGCGGAAGGTGCACGTGCCTGTCGACCTGGGACCGGACCGCAGCGACGCACGGATGCACGCCAAGACCGTAGGATCCTACGCAGTGCCGTAGGGGACCGCACCGCCACTTCCCAGCAAATTAGGGACACTGTTGCTCCTGGGGTATCGGCAAGGACCATTCGCAACCGTCTCCATGAAGCTGGGCTACGGTCCCGCACACCGTTAGGCCGTCTTCCGCTCACGCCCCAACATCGTGCAGCCCGCCTCCAGTGTTGTCGCGACAGGCGTGAATGGAGAGACGAATGGAGATTTGTCGTCTTCAGCGATGAGAGTCGCTTCTGCGTTGGTGCCAATGATGGTCGTATGCGTGTTTGGCGCCGTGCAGGTGAGCGCCACAATCAGGACTGCATACGACCGAGGCACACAGGGCCAACACCCGGCATCAAGGTGTGGGGAGCGATCTCCTACACTGGCTGTACACCTCTGGTGATCGTCGAGGGACACTGAATAGTGCATGGTACATCCAAACCGTCATCGAACCCATCGTTCTACCATTCCTAGACCGTCAAGGGAACGTGCTGTTCCAACAGGACAATGCACGTCCACATGTATCCCGTGTCACCCAACGTGCTCTAGAAGGTGTAAGTCAACTACCCTGGCCAGCAAGATCTCCGGATCTGTCCCCCATTGAGCATGTTTGGGACTGGATGAAGCGTCGTCTCACGCGGTCTGTACGTCCAGCACGAACGCTGGTCCAACTGAGGCGCCAGGTGGAAATGGCATGGCAAGCCGTTCCACAGGACTACATCCAGCATCTCTACGATCGTCTCGATGGGAGAATAGCAGCCTGCATTGCTGCGAAAGGTGGATATACACTGTACTAGTGCCGACATTGTGCATGCTCTGTTGCCTGTGTCTATGTGCCTGTGGTTCTGTCAGTGTGATCATGTGATGTATCTGACCACAGGAATGTGTCAATAAAGTTTCCCCTTCCTGGGACAATGAATTCACGGTGTACATTGTGCTGAAAAAAACTGTTTTCTGGACGACTGCGCATTTCATTTACCATTGCAGTGTCAATCGCATCCAAGGCTTTAAACATTCCAGTCGTGGCGAAAACAAGACATAGAATAGCATTATATGTATTTTTTTTATTTGCTATTATTCTGAAGTTTGATGCATCCAGCAGTGACTTCCTCTCCTGAGAAAATTTGTTGATCTCAGATGAGCACTAACACCCAATTTCCTCTGTCTTCGTATTCGGTTTTTATATTCTACGGCTTCTTCTAATACCGAGGGTAGAAACTGTTGCAGTGTAAGTCATTCAGTGTAACGGATGGTGTGCAAGAAGGGTGACTACCGTAACGTCTGTTTATGAGCCCCCCTGATCCCACTATTACGCTTATGGCCACTGTACATATTTTCGTATGCTGTAGCGACACCATTTCCCGAAAGAAAGTTCTTGAAATGTTAGAAACTGATGCCTGATGCCTGATGCATGAAGTTTCTGTCGTAGAGCCTCTATGTGCAGTTTGACGAACATACTATCTTCACGTCAAATGGTCTCTCAGCTTGTACCTGGTGCCAATGCCACAGTCTGTACTGCTAACAATGCTCATTTACAACACTAAAAAATGAGATGGGTATTGTGTTTGGCAAAAACTTAGCCACTCGTGTTGCACATGTGCCATGTTACAACACACTCATTCTGTCTGTATAAACTTGTAACATATCGAACATCTCTTCTCTGAAATTTCATAACCTCTTCCGTCGATGTCGTTGCGTAAGGACACAAGAAAACCATGGTATGAAATCGGAAAATATAAGGGAAAGTCAAAATGTTTCGGTTTGAGGTCATTTCTTCAGCGTACATCCAACCCAGCGTGACTCCAATGCGGATGTATAAGCAGCAGTTACGGTGGCTATGACAGTTCCAAAGTGTAAGAGGAAGAAGAACGTTCTGCTGTTAGGTAGTTCTCATGGTAGAGGTGTAGGCCAGCAGTTGCAGGAAGTTTTGGGGAGGGAGTACCAGGTCACCAGCATTGTGAAGCCTAATGCAGGATTGGCTCTGTTAACATAGGGGGGTTATGTAGGGATTTTACTAAAGAGGATCAGGTAGTGATTGTGGGTGGGGCTGGTAATAGTATTGATAGGGATGGGGAGTATGACATAGATGGTGACCTGGAAAAGATAGCCACTCAGACTGGCAACACGAATGTGCATTTCGTGGAACTGTTTCAGCGTCACGATCGGCCTCATCTTAATACAGCCGTCAGGCGTAATAACATGAGACTGGGGGGTGCGCTGATGACAGAAGGCATGAGTCACATTTCAGTGGTGTCCGTGGAGTCTATCAGCAGGACGGGTTTCACTAGACATGGCCTGCATCTAAACAGGTATGGAAAGGGGAGGTTGGCAAAGCTTATAGGTGACAGCATAGGTGAGGGTGGTGGGACCACTCATGGGAAAATTCCGGTAGGTGTGGGTGTTAGAGCTATACTTTTTTTTAGATTGAAGTCAACTGATAGGTATTCCTGCTTAAGGGAAGTCTCTCTAACAAAGAAACCACTTTCGACAAAGCTTAGGTATCCGATTAATGAGGGAATTAGTATATTTCATCAAAATATACAGGGTATTAGAGATAAAGTCAGTGAACTGCTTATAGATGTTGACTCTGAAATTATTGCTATATCTGAACACTTCTTAAATAAGGAGATAATTCAGAGGCTTCCTTTACCAGGATACAGGGTGGCTGGCAGCTTTTCTAGGAGCTCTTTGCGGTGTGGGGGAGTAGCCATGTATGTGAAAAAACGGTATCCCATTTGAGTCAATTGATGTTTCAAGGTACTGCACTGAAAAGGTGTTTGAATGTTGTGCAGGTGTGATTAAATTTAGTGGAGCTAAACTTCTTACTGTTGTTATTTATAGATCCCTAGACTCCGATTTCACAACATTTTTGCTAAAGCTAGAGGAAGTTCTTGGTTCACATTATAGGAAATACAAAAAGTTAGTTTTATGTGGTGACTTAAATATTAATTGTATAAGTGATTGTGCAAGGATAAGGATGCTGGTAGAACGCCTTAATTCATATAATCTTATGCAAACCGTATTCTTTCCAACGAGAGTGCAAGGGAACAGTAGAACAACCATACACAATATTTTTGTTCATTCCTCATTACTAAAAGGGCATTCGATAAGCAAAAAGGTGAATGGCTTTCACATCATGATGCGAATGGCCTTTCAGATCATGATGCACAAATTTTAACACTAAAAGATTTTTGTGCTACATCACGTGTTAAATATAGTCATCAGCTGTTTAGGAAAGCAGATTCAGTTGCTGTAGAGACATTTGTAAACCTCATCAAGGAACACGAGTGGCAAGATGTTTATAGCGCTGATACAGTAGACGATAAATATCATGCTTTTCTCAAGACTTTTCGCATGCTCTTTGAAAGTTGCTTTCCGTTATAACGTTAGAAACAGGGTACTAGCACAAACAGGCAGCCTGGGTGGCTGTCTAGAGGGTTACGAATATCTTGTAGAACAAAGTGGCAATTATATCAAAACGTTAGAAACAGTCACAATCTAAATGCAGCAGCCCATTACAAACAGTATTGTAAGGTGCTTAAAAAAGTTATTAGGAAGGCAAAAAGTATGTGATATGCAGATAGAATAGCTAAGTCACAGGATAAAATTAAAACCACATGGTCAATCGTAAAGGTAGTGGCTGGTCTGCAGAGACAGGTAGAGGATATAGAATCAGTGCGTAGAGGGAATGTCCGTATTACTGATAAGTCGCATATATGTACAGTATTTAATAAACACTTTCTGAATATAGCAGGTGAACTAAATAGAAATCTAGTCCCAACAGGGAATCATATAGCGCTCGTAGGGAAAAGTGTTTCGAGACTGTTATCTGAAATGCTCCTCCATGATACTGACGAGAGGGAGATTGAGTTAATAATTAAATCACTAAAGACCAAGAACTCTCATGGATATGACGGGGGATCTAGCAGAATACTGAAGAATTGTTCCATGTATGTTAGCCCAGTACTTAGCCATATCTGTAACTTTTCCTTTAGGAGTGGTCGGTTCCCTGACCGATTAAAGTACCGGTAGTGAAGCCACTTTATAAATAGGGAGACAGGGATAATGTTGACAATTATAGACCTATTTCTATGCCTTCGGTGTTTGCTAAAGTTATCGAGAAGGTTGTATATACAAGGTTACAGGAGCCTTTAAATTCGCATAATTTGCTGTCAAATATACAGTTTGGTTTTAGAAGTGGCTTAATAACTGAAAATGCTACATTCTCTTTTCTCTGTGAGGTTTTGGACGGATTAAATAAAAGGTTGCGAACGTTAGGTGTTTTCTTTGATTTAACGAAGGCTTTTGACTGTGTTAACCACAAAATATTACTGCAGAAGTTGGACCATTATGGGGTAAGGGGAGTAGCTTACAATTGGTTCGCCTCTTACTTTAATAACAGAAAGCAGACGGTAATTCTCCGCAATATTGAGAGTGGTAGTGATGTTCAGTCCCAATGGGCCACTGTTAAGTGGGGCGTTCCCCAAGGGTCGGTGCTGGGGCCATTACTGTTTCTTATTTATATAAATGATATGCCTTTCAGTATTACAGGCGATTCAAAAATATTTCTGTGTGCTGATGACACCAGCTTGGTAGTGAAGGATCTTGTGTGTAATATTGAAACATTATCAAATAATGTAGTTCATGAAATACGTTCGTGGCTTGTGGAAAATAATTTGATGCTAAATCACAGTAAGACTCAGTTTTTACAGTTTCTAACTCACAATTCACAAGAACTGATATTTTAATCAAACAGAATGGGCATATTATAAGCGAGTCGGAAGTTCCTAGGCGTTCGGATAGATAGCAAGCTGTTGTGGAAAGCCCATGTTTAGGATCTTGTTCAGAAACTAAATGCTGCTTTATTTACCATTAGAACAGTATCTGAAATAAGTGACATTTCAACACGAAAAGTAGTCTACTTCGCATATTTTGATACGCTTATGTCATATGGTATTATTTTTTGGGGTAATTCTTCTGATTCAAAAAGGGTATTTTTGGCTCAAAAACGGGCTGTTCCAGCTATGTGTGGTGTAAGTTCGAAAACCTCTTGTCGACCCCTATTCAATAGACTGGAAATTTTGACATTGCTCTCACAGTGTATATTTTCTTTAATGTCGTTTGTTGTTAGCAATATTAGCTTATTCCTAAGAGTTAGCAGCTTTCACCCAGTTAATACTAGGCAGAAATCAAATCTGCATGTGGAATGCACTTCCTTGACTCTTGTGCAGAAAGGAGTGCAGTATTCTGCAGCATCCATTTTCAATAAGCTACCACAAGAACTCAAAAATCTTAGCAGTAGCCCAAACACTTTTAAGTCTAAACTAAAGAGTTTCCTAATGGCTCACTCCTTCTATTCTGTCGAGGAGCTCCTGGAAGAGCTAAAAAATTAAGCAAATTCCAATGTTACATTCTTGATTTTATTTATTTAAACCAACGACTTGTCGCCTGAATATGTTTCTTATATTTCATTTTATCTGTTTGTACAATCTACAACTGAATATTTTTTTATATTTCATTTTATCTGTTTCTACAATCGTGTTATAATTTCATGTATTGACACGTTCCATGACCATGGAGACTTCTCCATAATGTGGTCCCACGGAACAATAATAATAATAAAAAAATCATGTAGGCACATTGTTACTGTGGCATCCTTATCTTTCTAATGTGCATGCAGTAAATACGGAAACATGCTCTATGGAGATATTATTACCAAATGCGTCCAAACAGGACTAACGTGTTGCTTCTCGTTCCTTGGCTGCAAAGGGATATGACATCAGCAGACATCAATCGGAGAAAGAAAAAAAAATGTATGTGGGAACACGTCCATCGAAAATCACCGTTGTGGAATGGTGTGCCAAGTTCTGTGCTCGTCGCGATTCGACACAAGACGCCAGTCACTCTGGGATGCGAGCCTCGTCCATTACAGACAACAATAAGCGGGCAGTTGATGATGCGATTCGGGTGGATCAGTGAGTATCCATTCATGAACTAACATAGGATCTCAGCATCAGCTGTGGAAGCGAAAAACAAATTATCCAGCAGTATGAGAACTGAGTTTCTCCTGACGTATACAACTTTCAAATACCTTCCGGGAATTCAGCCAGATAACACTTCCAGCGACCGCCGATATTTCGGCGGGAGAATACCCCGCCATTTTCAAGGCAAACTGCAAGGAACAGGTGGCGAACATGCAAATTTAAAACCTCGACTCTCGTATTTAAGCAGGAAAGATAATACACACACCGAACACTAGTGCCACCAGAGATGACCAAAGTCAGAGCTAGCGATAGTGAGACTATGAATTCGCAGGTGAGGTAGCATTGACTCTGTCTCTTTGTTTTTTGGCAAGGGAGAGAGCCGGATTCCAAACAGAGTTTAAACAGAAACCTCCATCCCTGTTAACGAGGTTGTTCGCTAACTTAATCTCAACTGCCTCCTTAATAATACTGTCCCAATAGCTGGAGGTGCATGCCAATATCTCGGTGTTATTATATGACATGGGGTGACCAGTATCGAAGCAATGTTCTGCAATGGCATATCTACTTGGCTGGTGTAATCATGTGGTCCGTTTATGCTCAGTACACAGGTCCTCCACGGTCCTGATAGTTTGACCAATATATGCTATGCCGGAGCTACAAGGAATGGTATACACCCGCCTTATGCAGACCAAGGTCATTCTTAACAGAACAGAAAAGCGCTCTAATTTTAGATGGAGGTCGGGAAAAAGACATTTCACATCGTATTTCCGTAAAAAACGACTGACCTTGTTGGAAGTAAGTAAGGCAAAAAGGCAGTAGACTTAGGTGTTGACTCAGAATTGTCATCAATCACTCGATGTACAGTTGGCCGATAGCGCGACGCACGTTCAATCTGTCTATCACTATAACCATTTTGACGAAATGTAACTTCAAGATGGGACAGCTCAGCTGGCAAAGTCTCAGCGTCCGAAACGACATGTGTCCTGCGTACCAAGGTACGAAGTACCCCTTCACGCTGAGCCGGAAGGCGGCAACTACTAGTCTGTACGTACAAGTCGGTGTGAGTACGTTTCGTGTAGACTGCATGTCACAATGATCCATCACCCTTCCTCCTAACCAACACGTCAAGAAAGGGAAGGCAACCATCCTTTTCTACCTCAGTTCAGATGTTCTAGAAAGGCATCCAAATTTGGACCATGAGTCCAAACAACAAAGGTATCGTCAACGCATCTAAAGAACCAGGCGGGCCTTTGAAACTCAATGGATATCCCAGACATTGAATGCCAAACGAAAAGCAATCCAGTTGTATACTTGCCTGATGCACCAGATGCATTTCAGTGTTCAAGGCAGGCGTTCCTTGAGGGTACTGTTGCAGGTGACGAATGCTGATGCCACCACTGCGAACAGGAGTCGATAGTATCCACAATGCACTAGTGTTATCAGTCGTCCCCTCGCACCAAAAACGTCATCCATCTGCTGGAAAAGTGATGTTCACGCTGTTGTTTCATTACTGGGCCCATTGCTTATTGCTTTCAATAAACCTGGCGTCTCCATCAATCGTAACAGTAGTGCACAGCACTGGAGACATACGGCATGCAATTAAGGCGACACATCACTGATAACTGCTTCAAGTTAACACACGTTCCCATTTCGAAAATGTCGTAATCAAGAAATAACGTCAAGTGGAAGACACACCACAAGCATCTGGCCTACAGTCCACATCAAATGCGCGGAGTGGACGCGCGGTTTAGACGTCCTGTCACGCATTGCGTGGCGGCCCCTCGGGCGGAGGTATGTGTGTGTTGTCCTTAGTGTAAGGTGGTTTAAGTAATGTATAAGTCTACGGAGCGATGATGCTAGCAGTTTGGTCCCTCATGGAATTCACACACACACACACACATAGAGAGAGAGAGAGAGAGAGAGCCAAGGTCACGCGCTCGGTCCCTTAAAAAACGACTGGAGAGGTCTACGATTCCTGTCGGACGAGGTTGTGCAGCAGGCTGTTACGGACTTCTTCATACAGCACGGCACAGTGTTTTACCAAAACGGTATCTTCTGCTGGGGCAATGGTGGGATGATCGCCTCAGTACTCACGGTGACTTTGCGTGAATCTCATATCGTTTCTGGACTGTACAGCATTTGAAGTGAAACTTTTTGATCGCCGTGACACAATTGTAAGTAGGCTGTTTAGGTTTTTTTATTGGTAACGCCGCCGCCACGTAGCGCTCTGTATGAAAATCACTGGCTGTGCCGTGTGCAGTCTGTGGCTGGTTGGCATTGTTGTAATACTCGCCACTGTAGTGTTGGGCAGCGGCAGCTGGATGCTAACAGCGCGTAGCGATGCGCAGTTGGAGGTGAGCCACCAGCAGTGGTGGACGTGGGGAGACAGATGGCGGAGTTTTGAAATTTGTAAGAATTGGTGTCATGAACTGATATATATATTATGACTATGAAGGTAAATACATTGTTTGTTCTCTATTAAAATCTTTCATTTGCTAACTATACCTATCAGTAGTTAGTGCCTTCCGTAGTTTGAATCTTTTATTTAGCTGGCAGTAGTGGCGCTCGCGGTATTGCAGTAACTGGAGTAACGAAGATTTTTGTGAGGTAAGTGATTTGTGAAACATATAGGTTAATGTTAGTCAGGGCCATTCTCTTGTAGGGATTATTGAAAGTCAGACTGCGTTGCGCTAAAAACTATTGTGTGTCAGTTTAAGCACAGTCTTGTATAATTTTTCTAAGGGGACGTTTCACAATGAAGAGCCAAAGAAACTGGTACACTTGTGTTATACCGTGTAGGGCCTCCGCGAGCACTCAGAAGTGCCGCAACACGATGTGGCATGGCCTCGAATAACGTCTGAAGTAGTGCTGGAGGCCTGTCCATAAATCCTTAAGACTACGAGGGGGATGAGATCTCTTCTGAACAGCGCGATGCAAGGCATCCCACATATGCCCAATAATGTTCTTGTTTGGGGTGTCTTGTGGCCAGTGGAAGTGTTTAAACTCAGACAAGTGTTTCCCGAGCCACGCTTTAGCAATTTTGGACGAGTGAGGTGTCGCATTGTCCTGCTGGAATCGCCCAAGTCCGTCAGAATGCGCAATGGAAATGAATGGATGCAGGTGATCAGAAAGGATGCTTATGTACATGTCATCTGTCAGAGTCGTATCTAGACGTATCAGGGGTCCCATATCACTTCAACTGCACTCATCACACATGATTAAGTACCTCCACTAGCTTGAATAGTCTCGTGCTGACAAGCACTGTCCATGGATTCATGGGATTGTTTCCATACCCGTCGACGTCCATCGGCAATTTGAAAGGAGACTCGTCTGACCAGGCAACATGTTTCCAGCCTTCAACAGACCAGTGTCAGTGTTGACTGGCACAGGAAAGACCTAAAGCTCTGTGTCATGCAGTAATCAAAGGTACACAAGTGTTCCTCCAGTTCCGAAAGTCCTTATCCATGATGTTTCTTTGAATGGTTCGCACACTGATAGCCAAGCTTTGGTATCAGAAATTTGCGGAAGGGTTATATTCTACATGTACATCTACATCTACATCCATACTCCGCAAGCCACCTGACGGTGTGTGGCGGAGGGTACCCTGAGTACCTCTATCGGTTCTCCCTTCTATTCCAGTCTCGTATTGTACGTGGAAAGAAGGATTGTCGGTATGCTTCTGTGTGGGCTCTAATCTCTCTGATTTTATCCTCATGGTCTCTTCACGAGATATATGTAGGAGGGAGCAATATACTGCTTGACTTTTCGGTGAAGGTATGTTCTCGAAACTTTAACAAAAGCCCGTACCGAGCTACTGAGCGTCTCTCCTGCAGAGTCTTCCACTGGATTTTATCTATCATCTCCGTAACGCTTTCGCAATTACTAAATGATCCTGTAACGAAGCGCGCTGCTCTCCGTTGGATCTTCTCCATCTCTTCCATCAACCCTACCTGGTGCGGATCCCACACCGCTGAGCAGTATTCAAGCATTGGGCAAACAAGCGTACTGTAACCTACTTCCTTTGTTGTCGGATTGCATTTCCTTAGGATTCTTCCAACGAATCTCAGTCTGGCATCTGCTTTACCGACGATCAACTTTATATGATCATTCCATTTTAAATCACTCCTAATGCGTACTCCCAGATAATTTATGGAATTACCTGCTTCCAGTTGCTGACCTGCTATTTTATAGCTAAATGATAAGGGACCTATCTTTCTATGTATTCGCATCACATTACACTTGTCTACATTGAGATTCTATTGCCATTCCGTGCGCCATGCGTCAATTCGCTGCAGATCCTCCTGCATTTCAGTACAATTTTCCATTGTTGCAACCTCTCGATACACCACAGCATCATCTGCAAAAAGCCTCAGTGAACTTCTGATGTCATCCACCAGGTCATTTATGTATATTGTGAATAGCAACGGTCCTATGACACTCCTCTGCGGCACACCTGAAATCACTCTTACTTCGGAAGACTTCTCTCCATTGAGAATTACATGCTGTGGGTTGTTATCTAGGAACTCCTCAATCCAATCACACAATTGATCTGATAGTCCGTATGCTCTTACTTTGTTCATTAAACGAATGTGGGGAACTGTGTCAAACGCCTTGCGGAAGTCAAGAAACACGGCATCTACCTGTGAACCCGTGTCTAAGGCCCTCTGAGTCTCGTGGACGAATAGCGCGAGCTGGGTTTCACACAACCGTCTTTTTCGCACCCATGCTGATTCCTACAGAGTAGATTTCTAGTCTCCAGACATTTCTGTCACATTGAACGATTCTCTTCAACCGGCCACTGTGGCTGAACAGTTCTATGCGCTTCAATCCGGAACTGCAATGCTGCCTCGAGCATGGATGTGTGTGATGTGCTAAGGTAGTTAGGTTTAAGTAGTTCTATGTTCTAGGGGACTGATGACCATAGATGTTAAGTCCCATAGTGCTCAGAGCCTTCTGTCACTGTCGGTCCCGTTATTGGAGGATCTTTTTCCGGCTACAGTGACGATGGGGATTTAATGTTTTACTGGATGCTTGGTATTTACGCTACACTCGTGAATTGGACGTATGGGAAAATCCCCATTTCATCACTGTCTCGGATATTCTGTGTCCCATCTTCGTGAGCCGACTCTAACACCTAATTCAAATTCACTTAAAACTTGATAACATGGCATTGTACCAGCAGTAATCGAGCTAACAACTGCACCATTTCTTTCTTTATTCTTATTTTCAAACCTTTACAGAAAGGCAGGCCGGCAGCGGCCTATCTATGCCACTCTTCGGCTATACAGATACATACATTAAACAGGAAGACATAAAAAACATACTTGGACGATAAAAACAGGAGACATACATATTAAAATAAAGGAAGGCGTTCACGGACACAATGGTTGTATGAAAAAGTTCAGCAATATATAGAAACAGAGACATAGAGTTGAATGTAGGAGCACTGAAGGAGACACTGATGAATTAATGATGGGAAAAGAAACACTACCACAGTGTCGACGAACTTCGGCGTACTAAAACAAACTGTTTTCATGAAAAAGTCAGGGGCCTGCCGTAGGGAAGAGGTGAGGGTAGGATGGAGGGGGGTGGAAAATGACAGCGGGAGAGAAGAAAGGGAGGGGGTGGGGAGAGGGTATGGGGGTGTGGAAGCCCAAGAAGGGGGGAGAGGGAGAGAGGAGGTAGTGAGTAGGGACAGAGGGGAAAAGAAGGAGCCCTAAGGGGAAAAACGGGTTGAGGAAGGGGAGGATCAAAGCTGGTTGCAGGGGTAGATGGAGGGGATGAGAGCATCATCAGGGAGGGGGAGTTGGCGGAAGCCACCTTGGACGAGGGTTTGGAGTGTGGTAAGATGGAGAGGGATGGGATGCAGCAGTACAGGTGCAGCAGCAGAAGGGGGTGGGAACGGATGGGAGAGAGAAGCGGGTGAGGGGTTCAAGTTTACAGGAGGTGTAAAGGATCTGTAGGAGGGGCGGAGATCCAGGTGGGATGGGCATGGCAGAGGATGGGACGGGTGAGGGACTTATGTGTGGAGGATGGTTGAGGGGTCCAGACCCCATGGTCGGCCAGAGAACTGCGCCACGCCCTTGTTCTTATGTAGGTGTTGTCAACCGCAGCGCCGTATTCTGCCTGGTTACATATCTCAGTATTTGAATATGCATGTCTATACCAGTTTCCTGCGCTTCAGTGTAGTTTGGAACGGGATGTAATGAACGGAAGCATTTTGATTGCTCTTGAAGGTTTTTATGCGATGTCATGAATCTGTCGTATGTGAGCCACAACATTATAACCTTTGCCCATTGTGATATTAAATGCCAACTGGAGGCGTTGAGGGCAGAGACACATCTGAAATCATTGTAGCAACTATACATGGCGAAAATGGGGAGACCTACTAACAAAAGCGGCTTTGATAAAGGGCAGAGTGCTACGTTCCTACGCTGGGTAAGAGCGTCTCCGAAACGGCGAAATTGATCGGCAGTTTGTGTGCTATAGCCGTGAGCACTGACCGAAACGGATGGAAGGACAATGAAACGACAAACAGGCGACACCATGTTTGACATCGACTCCTTATCACATAACGTGGACTTCGGAGGCTTGTTTGTCCCGTAAAGCAGGATAGGCAGAGATCTGTAGCAGATCTGACTACAGAGAGCAGTGCTCATTGAGTCAATATTGAAATATACCCGAAGAAATAGATACTGGACCGTCGATCAACGAAATCGCGTGTCCTAGTTGAGTAAATCACGTTTCTTGTTACACTAAGTAGCTGACAGTGTTCGGTTACACCCTTATCCAGGCGAACGGCTGCAAGAAACACTCACCATGCACAGACGCAGGATGGTGGATGCGGTTTTATGTTACTGAGAACATTGACGCTGATATCCATGGGATCTGTGCTAGTTACCGAACGAAAAATGACAGCTCTGCACTGCCGAGTGGTCTAAGGCGCTGCAGTCATGGACTGTGCGGCTGGTCCTTGCGGAGATTCGAGTCCTCCCGCGGGCATATGCATTTCTCCTTAGGATAATTTAGGTTAAGTAGTGTGTAAGCTTAGGGACTGATGACCTTAGCAGTTAAGTCCAATAAGATTTCGCACACGTTTGAATACCTTTTTTGAAAATAGATATTGTTCCCTGACGACGTTTATGATTGTATCATAAGAAGTGGTTGAGTCAAACATAAACAAAACTTCGTAGTAGCTTATCGTATTTCTTCCATTAACTATATCGTATTGTTAGTTTGCGAGATGCTGGTGAATATCGACACTAGGAATATACTGAATTAATGAAATACAGGAAATAAAAAGGAGATAGAAACATTTAAACATATCAGAAATGATTGGTGAACTATTCAAATCCCGGGACTATCCACGAAATTTTCTGATACCTACATTGCTATTCCTCATGTGCATTGCTATTTTAAAAAAATATTTATATTGAAGAGTGGTTTGTATGTTGATGGCGACTACTTATTTACGGTGTTTATAGCGTGTTTCAGGATGAATAGTAAATATGTTAGGATATGGTAATGTACACAAATTCGAATGAAATGTTCCTTATAGAATGTGCACAATTTTTATTGTTTACAGAGATAGAGCTGTGACAACGTATCCAATATAAATAAAAGTGGAGTTAAGCACGATAAAATACGTGAAGGGGTAGTCAAATTATGTTCATGAAATGCGGCTAAATGCCCTATGATTCCAGCCACGAAGATTAGTCACAAAAAAGTACATTTACAATAATAATAATAATAACAGTCAAGGAAAAGCTGAGTGCAGTGAGTGATTCGCTCACAATTAATTCCATTACAAAAACGATGTGTAATGATAAGCCGTGCACCATCTACTTAAATTTTCTCGTAGCATTTTACTACTATTCCATAATTTCTACCATGACACTTTCTGACAAAAAGTTAATCATTTCGAAGGGGAGGAAGACATGAAATTATACTTTCATAGTTGCGTCTTAAACTGCCATTTCATTTCCACCCAAAGCTTTTGATTTTCTTAATATTGCGACGGAGTCATTGCATTGTTCAGCAAAGGTATAAAGTGATCGCCGGCCGCGGTGGTCTAGCGGTTCTAGGCGCTCAGTCCGGAACCGCGCGACTGCTACGGTTGCAGGTTCGAATCCTGCCTCTGGCATGGATGTGTGTGATGTCCTTAGGTTAGTTAGGTTTAAGTAGTTCTAAGTTCTAGGGGACTGATGACCACAGATGTTAAGTCCCATAGTGCTCAGAGCCATTTTTTGTATAAAGTGATCAGGTCCCATTAGTCTTGCAAACTCTTCGCATTGCCTGTTTGTGGCACCGTGGAAGCGACTTTTCATCTTTGGCTTGCTGTTTGGGCCTCCAGCCAATCTGGAACACTGCCAGATGTCCGCGCTATAAGGGCAAATATATCATCGTAGAACAGGGCACAGCGTTCCGGAATTCTAAGCTAGGCATTTCGCAGGCGACGCCTGCAGTGTTGACCGTTTTAGTAAGATTCACTTCCGTTGCTTCATAGGTGGTGAACAGAGCATTTCAATCATGTGGCACAAATATTTGCATAGTTTGGTTAAAATAACTGTCAAGATTGAAATGATATTTATTTACAATACTGGTTTCTACTTTAAGTTGAAATAGTCTTCGTGATGTGAGACCCCAACGGCTGTTGCTGCCAGCTCCGCACAATCGTAACTGCTACCATGAGAACAGCATAGGAGTCACCGGCACGATGGGACAACTACCATGAGAATAGCCGAGAAGCTGTCAGCACGATCGTAACTGCTACCAATTGAACAATCGAGTAGCTGCAAGCTTGATCGTAACTGCTTCCACGAAAAGAGTTAAGGATCCGTCAGAAGAATCGTAAGTGCTACCACGAGAACAGCTAAGAAGCCTCCAGCAGAATCAAAACTGGTACCACGAGAACGGCAGAGAAGGCTCACATTCTGAAGATGAATAACTTAATGTCGTTATTGGTGAGAATAAATAAATATCACTGTGATGTACGATGTTCTTGTAACCAAAGTATAGTGGCAGATCGCTGTTCTACGGACAGTGTTGTCTAAATTTATTTGCACAGTTATTTTGAAATAATTCCATGTGCAGAATTTGTAATGATTTTTAACGTGATTTGGTATTCAGCTTCATGGTATTACAAAGTCTTCATGATCACTTATTTTTCACAAGCTGGAGGCTGTTTATGGGATCAGTATATATTTATTCCATTCGATACTTTTAGCGCTCACTCTTATCACCCTCTCTGTTCATTAATGTTTGTTAATGGCTTTAATGGAAGACGTATACAGAGGATAAATATTTTCTGGGCCTTTACTAAAACTTCGACTCATGTAACTTTTACTGAGAATACCTATTGTTTACATAATCTGTCTACACAATTTGAGGACAATACAGACAGTATTCAGTATTCCTCCTAACTATTGTTGCTCTTCCTATGCCGTTCACTTGTTACTGAGCAAGAAATAGATACACTCATTGTGTGACACATGTTTCTAGTATCTCTTTTTGTCTTTTTAATGAGTAATCCTTGTATGAATGACCGAATGGTAAAATACTACACAATTTTTCCACTTTCACAGCAGTAAATACTTTTATCTGTACATGAGTATAGATGATGATGTTGAGGTCCCATACTCCGAGGAGCGTAGGGGACCCACACCGCCGACTAGGCAAGGTTCTAGGCGAGGTGGTTCGCGACTGCCTTCCTCCGACCGTAATGGGGATGAATGATGGTGACATACAAAGGTTATTTTGCAGGCTGCGTCCAGATGGCTTATTGCTGTGAGAGCGTACTTAGTGTGTTAATTCGTGTAGTAATAAGATATTTTGAGAGTACCATATGGTCGTGGTATTTCCCCCATTTTCAATAGCATATGTAGATTCCTTCTTTGAACTTCTGAAGTTAATTGGTTGCATTGATGAAGCATTCAAGTGATAAATCTTTCCTACTCTAGTATCGATAATGACAGGCACGAGCAAACATCCTCATTGCTCATCGTGAGGCTATAAGCTGAACATAGTCACATTGTATCACTTTTGCTAAGAGTTTATGAATACTTACCCACTGATTGATGTTTAAGTACACAGATAAGAAAATTACATTTATAGTTGCGAAACTTTATGTAATTCTAAGTATATCTTTTCTGCAACACATTTCTTCAAGTACTTTTCAACTGCATGCTGCATTGTGAACATTCATGTATTACGGGATAGCTTCATATATCAAGGCTTCATATAACAAGTCGTGATACTAGGTCAGTTTAAACACACATTTTACAACTTAGCAGGCAGTGTTTACAAAATCGAGTCAAATTTATAAACTTCTTTGCATTGTAAGTAAACTTATTAATATGACGATGGAGCCCTCTCTGACCAGGATCCATGCTCTGATTTGATTAAGAATGGTTTTGTAATGCCGCTGTATCCTCACTCGACACAAGCTGGCTCAGAACTGTTATAACTAGTTGCTGATATCATGGATAGTGGCACTGGGACACTATTGACACTGAGATGGTCCCACACACGTTCTGTCAGGAACTGATATGAGAACCTTGGTGGCCACGGGAGTATCTCAACTTCATCCGGAAAGTACACAGTGATTCATGCCATGTGTGTACAAGCATTACCCTGTTAAAAAATAGTAAATCAATACTGCCGAATGACAGATAATAGATGAAGATGCAGGACATTCGTTGGTGATGCACCATTGTGCCGACAGAGTCCAGTCAATCTCCACCAGCCGAGATCACAGCCAGTGGATCCCTATCTTGACGCCAGAAGAGTGGAATATATATGTTGGTTCTAATGCAGCAACACAAATAGTTTTACATTGTTTACATTTCTAACATCACTAGCCAAGTCATTCTATCTACATCACCGTTACGTCACAAACCACCGCAATTAACTCTGACGTCACAAAACAAAGTGGCTTCCTTTTGCCACACCTAGTCAAAGTGGTTTCATTATCACAATGAACGGATGACTTCATCAATATGGGAAATTTAAAAATTCTTTATGGCGATGGTGAGAAATTTAAAAATCAAGATTGTGGTACTGTGAAATTTAAAAAATTCCATTTTAAGGTTTTGTGGTATTGGTCTTCTCTCGCTGAAATAATACGCTCCATTGTCACACATTAGCAGTTCCACAACGTAACGAAAACACATGCATCCTGTAATTGTTTTACATTTATCAAAGCACTGAACATAAGTCTCCATCTTTTCCCACTGGCTCTGTCAGAGATTAATACACAATGTCCTGTTATCTACGCTTAGAACCTCCATCTCTGATTCTGTCAACTTACACCCCTACTTCCTACCAACAGTATAGGTGATGTGCTGACACCGTTGACATCTTAAGGGGGTTTGTACAGCATACATCGGTTTTTATAACTTTTATAAGCTGGATAATGGTGATTATACTGTAACAACATGTTCTCTTGGTATAATAAACGATCCCTAAAACAACGAAATGAAACAGCTGACTCAATTGAAACGAAAATGAGACCTATGAATACAACTGAAAGTGTCATCCTTACTATATAAAGAACTATTTTTAAAGCCGTCAATGAAAGCAATGGTGATGTGGGACTTGCATAACATGAGATTGTCTTGTCAGTTGTGCAATTTTCGGAAACTTATATGAACTGAAAATTTGCGTTAGGAAGCCAGTATATAGCCCTGTTCTCAAAACGAGTGTTATTTCCTATTTAAATCGAAACAAAAGTCAGTAAGTTGTTTGTGAAAAACTGAGTGCCGGAAAATAATTGCGCTGTTTTTATTTCGACATGTAAATACTTTTAACCTATTGAAATACCACTTAAATGTTGTTGTTGATCTTCTCGAGAGTCATTTAATGGGAATGTGTTATCAACTACTCATGTCTACCAATTTGATTTCAAGGGATAATAAAGATGTGAAACAGCTGTCGCAAATATTTATCTTTCTATAATTTCTAAGATAGAACTGTTTAACATGCGATGCACAAAGTTCACTAGTTTTACTGAGTGTTACACTTGATTGGTGTAACTGATTAGCTGTATCTAGAACCGGAACATGTGAACTAGCAAACAGTTTCATGTAACATAACTAGTCAATCTTTAAGCTTTTGATATTTATGGTGTTGCCTTACACTTGCTTCAGAATCCATTCCATAATAAATTATCAGTATTTTTGCGGTAAACTTGAAACTATCCATTATTCTTTTCATTTTGTGGTCGTATGTTGTTAGGAAACCCTGGAGATGTGATGCTATAGAATGATGATGAAGATCAGCTGTAGAGACAAAGAGACAAATGAAGAGGTGCTTAAAAGAGTTCAGGAAACCAGATGTCTGTGGAGGCACATCCAAACAAGAAGAGACAAACTTGTAGGGCACATCCTACGACACAACATCGTTGGAACAATAGGAGAAGTAGCTGTTGAGGGAAGGAATCGGTGGAGGCGATCAAGGATATCATACATGCAACCATAGGACTGAACGCTAAAGGAAAGACGAATGTCTTTTGGAAAGTGATTTCTCAAGACTAATTTAACAGTAATTCCACATTAACTGCATTTGCTTTTTGAACGCTAAGGAAATGCTATTAATCTCACACATTACATTTAACACTTTATACCAATAACCATAACCAAACTAAGTTCAGTAGTGCCTCAATAATAATTTCACTGATCTCATCTGGTGCTTTAATTTTACACAGTTCATCATTGTTAGTTATTCTAAAACTACCAGGACAAAATCTATTTACGTAATGATTTAATATGTCCACATGTTTACTACAGCAATCACATAACTAGTTACAGCTATGTACTGCCACTTCCCGATGATTAATTGACTAGCAGCTTCAGTGCGATACACAAAGTTCGGGTTATACACTCTGAACATCTTTAAATTGTACAAATTATTTCAATGGATTGCATATAATGACCGCCCAAGGTAAAAGAGATAAATTAAAACATCACCATGGGTTCCTTACACAGGGCTTATGAAGGAGAGGGGCACAGAAAATGCTTCAAAAATGACCGGTATATTTGAAACGGCAATAAAAACTAAACGAGCAGCGATACAAATACACCGTTTGTTGCAATATGCTTGGGACAACAGTACATTTTCAGGCGGACAAACTTTCGGAATTACAGTAATTACAATTTTCAACAACAGATGGCGCTGCAAGTGATGTGAAAGATATAGAAGACAACGCAGTCTGTGGGTGCGCCATTCTGTACGTTGTCTTTCTGCTGTAAGCGTGTGCTGTTCACAACGTGCAAGTGTGCAGTGGACAACATGGTTTATTCCTTAGAACAGAGGATTTTTCTGGTGTTGGAATTCCACCGCCTAGAACACAGTGTTGTTGCAATAAGACGAAGTTTTCAACGGAGATTTATTGTAACCAAAGGACCGAAAAGCGATACAATAAAGGATCTGTTTGAAAAATTTCAACGGATTGGGAACGTGACGGATGAACGTGGTGGAAAGGTAGGGCGACCGCGTACGGCAACCACAGAGGGCAACACGCAGCTAGTGCAGCAGGTGATCCAACAGCAGCCTCGGGTTTCCGTTCGCCGTGTAGCAGGTGCGGTCCAAATGACGCCAACGTCCACGTAACGTCTGATGCGCCAGAGTTTACACCTCTATCCATACAAAATTCAAACGCGGCAACCCCTCAGCGCCGCTACCATTGCTGCACGAGAGACATTCGCAAACGATATAGTGCACAGGATAGATGACGGCGATATGCATGTGGGCAGCATTTGGTTTACTGACGAAGCTTATTTTTACCTGGACGGCTTCGTCAATAAACAGAACTGGCGCTTATGGGGAACCGAAAAGCCCCATGTTGCAGTCTCATCGTCCCTGCATCCTCAAAAAGTACTGGTCTGGGCCACCATTTCTTCCAAAGGAATCATTGGGCCATTTTTCAGATCCGTAACGATTACTGCATCACGCTGTCTGGATATTCTTCGTGAATTTGTGGCGGTACAAACTGCCTTAGACGACACCTCGTGGTTTATGCAAGGTGGTGTCCGGCCACATCGCACGGCTAACGTCTTTAATTTCTTGAATGAATATTTCGATGATCGTGTGATTGCTTCGGACTACCCGAAACATACAGGAGACCGCGTGGATTGGCCTCCCTATTCGCCAGACATGAACCCCTGTGACTTCTTTCTGTGGGGACACTTGAAAGACCAGGTGTACCGCCAGAATCCAGAAACAATTGAACAGCTGAAGCAGTACATCTCATCTGCATGTGAAGCCATTCCGCCAGACACGTTGTCAAAGGTTCCGGGTAATTTCATTCAGAGACTACGCCATATTATTGCTACGCATGGTGGATATGTGGAAAATATCGTACTATAGAGTTTCCCAGGCCGCAGCTCCATCTGTTGTTGACAATTGTAACTAATGTAATTTCGAACGTTTGTCTGCCTGAAAATGTACTGTTGTCCCAAGCATATTGCAACAAACGGTGTATATCTATTGCTGCTCGTTTAGTTTGTATTGCCGTTTCAAATATACCGGTCATTTTTGAAACACCCTGTAAAATGTAGTAGGATATGAAACCACATACTTCGTCTCTGTAAACCGCGACATTGCGCTACCGCTTGCTGTAGTGATTTTAGTCCCTTGTCCGTATCATTACAGTATGTCTAGAAGGATTATATCGTTGATGCGTTATTAACTGATATTTAGTGGTAATAATGATGTGTTTGTCAGAAAATGCAAATCTGCCGCTGCTCTGAAACTGCATACTGCAAGTTACATTAAAACATCCAAATATTCCAAAATGAATATGCGCCTGCTGCATCGATTGTCAATACTGCGTGTGACGTCAAAATGACGTCACGTTTGCAGAAAGCCTTGATACTCTTTCCATTATTATACGCCCCGAGCGCCGGAACTTTTATTACAGCATGAAATAGGTTACAAAACGCAGTCAGATAGTAAATTTATGAGAGCAACAGTATATGTTTTAAAATTTCGTACGTGGCTGGAGCAGCAACCGTTGGATGAAATCTTCGCGACGAAATATAAGCAGCCAACAGTTGCAAAATGGAAGGTGTGCTTGAACCCATTGACTATGTTTTCAACGTTTATAAGAATATCTGCCTCAGAAGGAAATTAGTGACAACTGGGTTACATGTTGTAGCAAAGGTATGTTAAAAAAACAGCCGAATAGCGTCAGTAAAATATAAAAATTTGCCGCCATAATATTAAATCATGCCGAATAACGTGGTCGCCATTGAGTAGTGCCTCGCATGAGCTGTACATTGGTGAGGCATGTTTTTAATATC
Organism: Schistocerca gregaria; assembly: GCF_023897955.1. Lineage (NCBI taxonomy): Eukaryota > Metazoa > Arthropoda > Insecta > Orthoptera > Acrididae > Schistocerca > Schistocerca gregaria. Next base: position 923,443,800 of record NC_064922.1, on the reverse strand, counting down.
ATGGAGCTGGACTTTTATATTTTACTGAAGCCTTTCGGCTATTTTTTAACGTATCTACGCCACAACTAGTAACACAGTTGTCACTAATTTCCTTCTGAAGAAGATGTTCTTATAAAAGTTGAATCCATGGTCAAGGGGTTTAATTAAACCATCCATCTTGCAACTTATTGGCTCCTTATTATTTCCCCACGAGGACTTTATATACTGGATGCGTTGCTATAACTTCGCATTATTTAATGTTAAGGTCTTTCTTGTGGTCGGATTTCCCGGTCTAGTTTTTCCGAAGACATATACGTAATGTTAGTTCTTTGGAACTGAAGATTAGAGCTATAGGCAAGGAAGGCAGTAGCCCTTTCCTGGAATCTGGATACACACGTTTTATTCATTACATAATTCTTACACAGGTATGTCAGCAACTCCACTAAACTGCATATTTAACACAGCCGAGCCGAACTGGAAGTGCTGTGATTTTACAGATCATCATATATCTTTTCCATTTTTCAGGCTCTTAATGAGATACACATATCAAAAAAAGTTTCGCATCATCCCAGTTCCCTTAACTCCTGAAGGTAGACGTTGACTTTGGATATTGTATCATGGACACAGTCCCTTTGACTGTACAGAGGTGTCACTAAACCTGTCCAAAGATTAAAACAACAATGCATGAGAAGCTCCTATTAGACGGAAGGGGTGCGGGGGGTGTTCCGACAGCCGATCGGTTCCAGTCATTCCACCAGGAAGGAGGTACACGGCTCGTGTTGTCTGTAGTCCAACCACGCCTGGACGCCTGGACGGTCAATACCGCGATTCGATTGCGTTCACATTGTTACTTTGTGCCAGGAAGGGCTCTCAGCAAGGGAAGTGTCCAGACGCCTCGGAGTGAACCAAAACGATGTTGTTCGGACACGGAGGAGACACGGAGCACGGAGAGACAGGGACTGCCGATGACATGCCTCGCTCAGTCCGTCTCAAGGACTACTGCTGCAGTGGATGACCGCTACCTGCGGACCAGGCTCGGAGGAACTCTGACAACAATACTACCATGTTGAATATGCTTTTCGTGCAGCCACAGGACGTCGTGTTACTACTCAAACTGTGCGCAATACGCTGCATGATGCTCACCTTCACTCCCGCCGTCCATGGTGAGATCCATCTTTGAAACCATACAGAGCGGTACAGATGGGTCCAACAACATCCCGAAATGAACGCTCAGCATTGGCGTCACGCTCTTCTTACCGACGAGTGTCTCATATACCTTCAACCAGACAATCGTCGGACACGTGTTTGGTGGCAACCTAATCAGGCAGAACGCCTTAGACACACTGTCAAGCGAGTGCAGCAAGCTGGAGGTTCCCTGCTGTTTTGGTGTGGCATTATGGGGGGCCGACGTACGCCACTGGTGGTCATGGAAGGCGCCGTAATGGCTGTTCTATACGTGAATGCCATTCTCCGATCGATAGTGCAACCATATTGGGAGCATATTGGCTAGTCATTCGACTTCACGGACGACAATTCGCGCCCGCATTGTGCATATCTTGTGAATGACTTACTTCAGGATAATGACATCACTCGACTAGAGTGGCCGGCATGTTCTCCAGACGTGAACCCTATTTAACATGCCTGGGATAGATTGGAAGTGGCTGTTTATGGACATCGTGATCCACCAACCACTCTGACGGATCTACGCCGAATCGCCATTGAGGAGTGGGAAAATCTGGACCAACAGTGCTCTGACGAAATTGTGGATAGTATGCCACGATGAATACAGGCATGCATCAATGCAAGAGGCCGTGCTCCTTTTTATTAGATGTACCGGTGTGTACAGCAATCTGGACCACCACCTCTGAAGGTCTCGCCGTATGGTGGTACTACATGCAATGTGTGGTTTTAATGAGCAATAAGAAGGGCGTAGATGATGTTTATGTGGATCTCTGTTCCTGTTTTCTTTACAGGTTCCGGAATTCTCGGAGCCGAGATTACGCAAAACTTCTTTTCATGTCTGTATTATGCCAATTCCTATAAGCGGCGGCAATTTTGGCGCCGTTCTGCAGGCGATGTGGAGGCGAAACTTTTCAGAACCGCCGGCCGTTGTGGCCGAGCGGTTCTAGGCGTTTCAGTCCGGAATCTAACTGCTGCTACGGTCGCACGTTCCAATCCAGCCTCTAGCATGGATGTGTTTTGATGTCCTTAGGTTAGTTGGGTTTAAGTAGTTCTAAGTTCTAGGGGACTGATGACATATGTTAAGTCCCATTGTTCTCAGAGCCACTTTTCTTTCAGAACCGTACCAGCATACTGCTTTCAAACTTTTCTCTGTCACTTCCTCGCACAGTACTTATCGAACTACAGATTGCACGACAGTAGTTTAACATTTTCTGTGTACTTGCTGAATATGCATTCAGTTTTTAACAAATAATACCGTTCTCTGCTATACAAGAGAGGAAAAAAAGAGTGTGAGGTTTAAAGGTCGAAGAGATATCTTCTCCAGGAGTTGTGACATTCTCAAACTGTATGACCTACAACACATTCCCAAAACCAGTCGTACCCCCATGAATTAGACGGTCAAGTCGGAGTGACTGCACAATAATATGACAAATTGAGGAGACGAGGACAGCATCTGTTCAGTCATAGGTTGTTAATATTCTGTTTGAGGGCGGTGTTGGGAGATTTCCCATATTTATCCCGTCGAATACTGTCCCTATGTTATACTTTTTCCTACCAACCCATAGACTGGTGCTTCCAGAACACATTTTATTCATTTTTCGTTATGTCAGTCAACACCAAAAGTAGAAAGAACGAAAGCAACTCAGAAACGCGACTAGAGTGGTTAGATATGAAGTTTCGTAAGCAAACAAAATTTTGTAGAAATCATTACAGTTGAGTAAGCGTTTTAAGTTGGTTCCCGGTTTCTCCACTTCGTATTTTTATTGATATGCAACAGTATTTTCTCAAATAGTTCTGCGTTTCTATATTCCATATTTTTTATTTCATTGTTAGTTTAACATTATTCCTTCCGAACCGACTATGCGAATGTAGACGAGATGTGGCTCAAATTCAAAGATATAGTAGCAACAGCAATTGAGATATTCATACCTCATAAACTGGTAAGAGATGGAACGGATCCCCCGTGGTACACAAAAAAGGTCCGAACGCTGTTGCAGAGGCAACGGAAAAAGCATGCGAAGTTCAGAAGAACGCGAAATCCCGAAGATGGGCTAAAATTTACAGACGCGCGAAATTTGGCACGTACTTCGATGCGAGATGCCTTTAATAGGTTCCACAACGAAACATTGTCTCGAAATTTGGTAGAAAATCCGAAGAAATTCTGTTCGTATGTAAAGTACACAAGCGGCAAGACGCAGTCAATACCTTCGCTGCGCAGTCTGATGGTACTGTTATCGACGACTGTGCCGCTAAAGCGGAGTTATTGAACGCAGTTTTCCGAAATTCCTTCACCAGGGAAGATGAATGGAATATTCCAGAATTTGAAACATGAGCATCTGCTAGCATGAGTTTCTTAGAAGTAGATACCTTAGGGGTGGCGAAGCAACTCAAATCGCTTGATACGGGCAAGTCTTCAGGTCCAGATTGTATACCGATTAGGTTCCTTTCAGATTACGCTTATACTATAGCTCCCTACTTAGCACTCATATACAACCGCTCGCTCACCGATAGATCTGTACCTACAGATTGGAAAATTGCGCAGGTCGTACCAGTGTTCAAGAAGGGTAGTAGGAGTAATCCATTTAACTACAGACCTATATCATTGACGTCGGTTTGCATTAGGGTTTTGGAGCATATACTGTATTCAAACATTATGAATCACCTCGAAGGGAACGATCTATTGGCACGTAATCAGCATGGCTTCAGAAAACATCGCCCTTGTGCAACGCAGCTAGCTCTTTATTCGCACGAAGTAATGGCCGCTATCGACAGGGGATCTCAAGTTGATTCCGTATTTCTAGATTTCCGGAAAGCTTTTGACACCGTTCCTCACAAGCAACTGCTAATCAAGCTGCGGAGCTATGGGGTATCGTCTGGATTCGTGATTTCCTGTCAGGAAGGTCGCAGTTCGTAGTAATAGACGGCAAATCATCGAGTAAAACTGAAGTGATATCAGGTGTTCCCCATGGAAGCGCCTTGGGACCTCTACTGTTCCTGATCTACATAAATGACCTGGGTGACAATCTGAGCAGTTCTCTTAGACTGTTCGCAGATGATGCTGTAATTTACCGTCTAGTAAGGTCATCCGAAGACCAGTATCAGTTGCAAAGCGATTTAGAAAAGATTGCTGTATGGTGTATCAGGTGGCAGTTGACGCTAAATAACGAAAAGTGTGAGATGATCCACATGAGTTCCAAAAGAAATCCGTTGGAATTCGATTACTCGATAAATAGTACAATTCTCAAGGCTGTCAATTCAACTAAGTACCTGGGTGTCAAAATTACGAACAACTTCAGTTGGAAGGACCACATAGATAATATTGTCGGGAAGGCGAGCCAAAGGTTGCGTTTCATTGGCAGGACACTTAGAAGATGCAACAAGTCCACTAAAGAGACAGCTTACACTACACTCGTTCGTCCTCTGTTAGAATATTGCTGCGCGGTGTGGGATCCTTACCAGGTGGGATTGACGGAGGACATCGAAAGGGAGCAAAAAAGGGCAGCTCGTTTTGTATTATCACGTTATAGGGGAGAGAGTGTGGCAGATATGATACACGAGTTGGGATGGAAGTCATTACAGCATAGACATTTTTCGTCGCGGCGAGACCTTTTTACGAAATTTCAGTCACCAACTTTCTCTTCCGAATGCGAAAATATTTGGTTGAGCCCAACCTACATAGGTAGGAATGATCATCAAAATAAAATAAGAGAAATCAGAGCTCGAACAGAAAGGTTTAGGGGGTTCGTTTTTCCCGCTCGCTTTTCGGGAGTGGAATAGTAGAGAGATAGTATGATTGTGGTTCGATGAACCCTCTGCCAAGCACTTAAATGTGAATTGCAGAGTAGTCATGTAGATGTAGATTAAAATATCATACTTTTTTATTTTTTTTACCGATATTTCATAACTCACTGGCTGTCCTCAATGTAATTAGGGGGTAGAGCAGTATGAGATAATTTCAGATTATTCAATAAAAATAGTAGCATCCACATCATGATAATATCGTCATCTACATCTACATGATTACTCTGTAAATCACAATCAAGTCACTGGCAGAGGGTTTATCGAACCATCTGTAAGCTACTTCTCTATCGTTCGGCTCTCGAACTGCGCGCCAGAAAAATAACACTTAAATTTTTCCGTGTGAGCTCAGATTTTTCGTATGCTTTATTAAGACGATCATTTAACTCTATGCAGGTGTGCGCTAGCAAAATATTTTCACACTCTGAGGAGAAAGTTTGTGATTGAAATTTTCTTGAGAAGGTCCGGCGCACCGAAAAAGCCTTCGTTCTAATCACTGCCACCTAATCCGTGTATGATATCAGTAGCACTCGATTCCTTGATTCGCTATAGTACAAAACAAGCTGACCTCCTTTGAAGTTTTTCGATGTTCTTCGTTAATCCAACCTGATGGGGATCCCATATCGCACAGCAGTAGTCCAGAAGAGCACGGCCAAGTGTTGTGTCCTTAGTAGTCCTTTGCATCTTCTTGGTGTTCTGCCAATATAAGGCAGTCTTTGGTTTGCTTTCTCCACAACATTACTGATGTGATATTTCCTATACAGGCCATTCATATGTGATTCTTCATGCTTTCCAGCGATCTGTTGACATCTTGGATATTCGGGAATCCAGCCGGATGTTCATAATTGTAATCATTAAATTTTTAGCTGAGGGTACAATCTTTAGATTTGTGTGATTTATCGTGTAACCGAAATTTTGGTACGTATGCGGATTACTTCACAGTTTTCATTAGTTAGAGTCGATTGCCACAGATACCTTGTCTAAATCATTTTGCATCTTGTTATGATCACCTGATGTTCTGATAAGACACTAAATGACATCATGATCATCTTCAAATAATCTAAGAGAAGTGCTCAGGCTGTCTCGTAAATCCTGTATGTAGATCGGGAACAACAGAGGGCCCATAACACTTCTGTGGGGAACGCCAGGTATTACTATCAAAAGGAATTCTGGTCGTATATAAAGTACACCAATGTCAAGACACAATCAATATTTTTGCTGTTTGTTACCAATGGTAATATTACTGATGACAGCGCCAGTAAAGCGGAGTTACTGTTTTCCAAAATTCCATCACCAAAGAAGATGAACTAAATATTCTAGTAATCGAGTCAAGAACAACTGCCACATCAGTAACTTAGAAAGAGATATCCTCGGCATATTCCAGACCAAATGGCGTACTTATTAGGTTCCTTTCATTATATGCCGTTAAAACAGCCCCACACTTGGCAATCACACAAAATCTCTCGCTCGACGAAAGATCCCTAACAGAAGACTGGAAAGCTGCAGAGGACACAACAATATTCAAGAAAAGAAGTAGGAGTAATCCGCTGAATTGCAGACCCTTGTCACTGATGTCCATCTGCAGTAATATTTTACAATATATACTTTGTTCGATCATTATGAATTACCTCTGATGGAACACGCTATTGACACACAACTCTGATACAGAAGGTATCATCCATGAGAAAGACATATAGCTCTTTGATCGTATGAATTAATGAGTGCTGTAGACAGAAGATCCCAGACTGAAACCGTATTTCTATATTTCTAGAAGGCTTTCGACACCGTTCCCCATAAGACACTTCTAATCAAATTGCATGCCTATGGAGGATCATTTCAGCTGTGTGACTGGATCTGTGATTTCCTGTGCCGAAGGTCGCATTACGCAGCAGTCTAAGGAAAAGCATCAACACAAGTGATATCTGGCGTTCCACAAAGAAGAATTACAGGACGTCTTCTGCTCCTAATTTATAGGGTGGCCCAGAAATGTTGCGACAATCTTCGCGAGGTTGTGAAGGGTATCATCAGAGACCCCAGTGTCCGGAAACGTCATCCAACGACGCTACAGAGCACTGAAGCTACAGGCTCCATCGCCTGCCATTAGGCAACCCTTCAGCAGCAATCGTGACATTCTTTGCTGACAGACTGTAGAGACAACATCTGGAAATACTGTTTTTTATTCAGTGACCGTCACTGATGGCAGCCGTTGCCAGTGGAGAAGGTGGAGCTAGCTGCTGTGTCGAAAGGTCTTGTCTCCTATAAATGTGATTCTCTGTAGCCTCAGTGGATAATAGTTTCGAACACAGGTTTCCATCTGCAGTTTATTTTTCTACTGTATACCGAAAAATAGTGGAAATGCTGAAATTCTAGAGGTTCCCAGGAGAAAAACTAACTGTGACAGGAAAATCGTGTCCAAAACCATCATCTGCCAAGGAACAGAGCATTGCATTAAGCAGACATGGCCTTTCTACACAGTAGCTAGCTCCATCCTCTCCACTATTCATCGTACAAATAGATGTGATCACTGAATACCAAAGAACATTGTGAGACATTCCCTCTAAGATCCATCAGCGTACAGAGTCATGTTTGCTGTCGAAGGGGTGGTCTAACGGCAGGCGCTAGTGTCTATAACTTCGGTGTCTGACTGGGCCAAATATCTCACGAAATAAGTATCAATCAAAAAAACTACACAGAACGAAACTCGCCAAGCCTGAAGGAGGAAACCAGATGACGCTATGTTTAGCCCACTAGATGGCGCTGCCAGAGGTCAAACGGATACTAACTGCATTTTTTAAAATTAGGAACTCCCATTTTTTATTACATATTCTTGTAGTACGTAAAGAAATATGAACGTTTTATTGGACCGCATTTTTCGCGTTAAAAAGGACTGTTCACCAGTTGCGGAAAAGTCAATATCGTGTTTATGCATGGCTATTGTTATCAAAATGCCCAACGGGCGGGTGCTATGTATGCTGCTCGGTATCCTGAGCGACATCATCCAAGTGTCCGGACCGTTCGCCGGATAGTTTTGTTTAAGGAAACAGGAAGTGTTCAGCCACATGTGAAACGTCAGCCACGACCTGCAACATATGATGATGCCCAAGTACGTGTTTTAGCTAATGTCGCGGCTAATCCACAAATCAGTAGCAGACAAATTGCGCGAGAATCGGGAATCTCAAAAATGTCGGTGTTGAGAACGCTACACCAACATCGATTGCACCCGTACCATATTTCAATGCACTAGGAATTGCATGGCGACGAATTTGAACGTCGTGTACAGATCTGTCACTGGGCACAAGATAAATTACAGGACGATGACAGATATTTTGCACGTGTTGTATTTGGCGACGAAGCGTCATTCACCAAGAGCGCTAACGTTACCCGGCATAACATGCACTATTGGGCAACGGAAAATCAACGATGGCTGCGACAAGTGGAACATCAGCGACCTTGCCGTGTTAATGTATGGTGCGGCCTTATGGAAGGAAGGATAAATGACCCCCATTTTATCGATGGCAATCTAAACGGTGCAGTGTATGCTGATTTCCTACCTAATGTTGTACCGATGATACTACAAGATGTTGCACTGCATGACAGAATGGCGATGTACTTAGAACATGATGGATGTCCGGCACATAGTTCGCGTGCGGTTGAAGCGGTACTGAATAGCATATTTCATGACAGGTGGATTGGTCGTCGAAGCATCATACCATGGCTGGCACGTTCACCGGATCTGATGTCCCCGGGTTTCTTTCTGTGGGGAAAGTTGAAGGGTATTTGCTATCGTGATCCACCGACAACGCCTGACAACATGCGGCAGCGCATTGTCAATGCATGTGCTAACATTAAGGAAAGCGAAATACTCGCTGTTGAGAGGAATGTCATTACACGTATTGCCAAATGCATTGAGGTTGACGGACATCAGTTTCAGCATTTATTGCATTAATTTGGTATTTACAGGTAATCACGCTGTAGCAGCATGCGTTCTCAGAAATGGTAAGTTCACAAATGTACATGTATCACACTGGAACAACTGAAATAAAATGTTGAAACGTACGTAAGTTCTGCATTTTAATTTAAAAAACCTATCCTTAACCAACTGTTAGTCTAAAATTGAGAGCCATATGGTTGTGACTATTACAGCGCCATCTATCACAAAGCGAAAAAAGTGGTCCAACTAAACCATTCGTATGTCTGTACGTACTACGCGAATTTAAAAAAAAAAAACAAAAAAAAACGCTGTCGATATCCGTTTGACCTATGGCAGCGCCATCTAGAGGGCCAACCATAGCGCCATCTAGTTTCCCCGTTCAAGCCAGATAAGTTTTGTTCTTTGCAGTTTATACGTTTGACGCTTATTTCATGAGATATTTGGCCCGATCACGATCAATGGACCACCCTGAACAATTTCTAACAATTCTGTACATTATTTGCTCAAGCAATACTTCTACTCTCTCGGTTTTGATAAATTATTCATTGAATATAGAAGCCAGACCCCCAATAACAAATCTGCCACCATATCATCAGTTATTTTTTTCAGACACGAAAGAACTTTGCAGATTAACGCGTGGTGCAGGACGGCAGGAGCGTGAGGCAAAGCTGTGATTCTTGTTTGGATACTTTTGTCAGTAGACCACTTTTCCAACGTGTGCAAAGGACTGAGCTTTAAGTCCCGATCAACCACACAATTCTGATATGAAAGTAGGTTTCGGAGTAATTGTAGAGAGAGAAAATGTTACTGAGCAAGCTGGCAACATCAGATAATAAGTGTCACTCGTCTTTTAGTATAACGCTGTTAGTTTTCACTTTTTGTGTTATGAACGAAACTTGAACGCGGCGCGTATTTGACATATTTCCTACGCATCTATTTATTAGTAATAGCAGTAGGGAATAATTGTTTATAGTACGGATTCTGATAGAAATAACTCAAAGAAGCCACTGTAACTCCTCACGTACAACTGCACTACTGGTCATTAAACCAAGAAGAAATGCAGATGATAAACGGACAAATATATTACACTAGAACTGACATGTGATTACATTTTCACGCAGTTTGGGTTCATAGATACTGAGAAATTAGTACCCAGAACAAACACCTCTGGCCATAATAACGGCCTTGATACGCATAGGCATTGAGTCAAACGGAGCTTGGATGGCGTGTACAGGTACAGCTACACATGCAGCTTCAACACGATACCACAGTTTATCAAGAATAGTGACTGGCGTATTGTGACGAGCCAGTTGCTCAGCCACCATTGACCAGACGTTTTCATATGGTGAGAAATCTGGAAAATGTGCTGGCCAGAGCAGCAGTCGAACATTTTCTTTATGCAGAAAGGCCCGTACAGGACCTGCAACATGCGGTCGTACATTATCCTGCTGAAATGAAGGGTAGAGCCAAGCGTCGTAACACATCTGAAATGTAACGTCCACTCTTCAAAGGGCCGTCAGTGCGAACAAGAGGTGACCGAGACGTGTAACCAATGGCACCCCATACCATCACGCAGGGTGATACGCCAGTATGGCGATGACGAATAGACGCTTCCAATGTGCGTTCACCCGATGCCGCCCAAAAAAGGATGCGACCATCATTATGCTGTAAACATAACCTGCATTCATCCGAAAAAATGACGTTTGCTATTCGTGCACCCAGGTTCCTCGTTGAGTACACCATCGCAGTCGCTCCTGTCTGTGATGCAGCGTCAAGGGTTACCACAGCCATGGTCTCCGAGCTGATAGTCCATGTTGCTGCAAACGTCGTTGAACTGTTCGTACAGATGGTTATTGTCTTGCAAACGTCCCCATCTGTTGACTCAGGGATCGACATGTGCTCGGGATAAGATGCCTGTCATCTCGACTGCTAGTGATACGACGCCGTTGGGATCCAGCACGGCGTTCCGTATTACCCTCCTGAGCCCACCGATTTCATATTCTGCTAACAGTCATTGGATCTCGACCAACGCGAGCAGAAATGTCGCGATACGATAAACCGCAATCGCGTTCGGCTACAATCCGACCTTTATCATAGTTGGAAACGTGATGGTGCACATTTCTCCTCCTTACACGAGGCTTCAAACAACATTTCACCAGGCAACGCCGGTCAACTGCTGTCTGTATGAGAAATCGGTTGGAAACTTTCTTCATGTCAGCACGCTGTAGGTGTCGTCACCGTCGCCAATCTTGTGTGAATGCTCTAAAAAGGTAATCACTTGCATATCACAGCATCGTCTTCCTGTCGATTAAATTTGGCGCCTGTAGCATGTCATCTTAGTGGTGTAGCCATTTTAATGGCCAGTAGTGTATAACATAATCACATGAGTATGGAAGCAGTGTATTCAGACAACAAAAATTCTCTCCCTTTTTTCTCAATGCTCGCTCAAAATAGACACTAACATCTGTCTTATATGGATAATAATATTCCTTTTCAAGGGTTTATCTTTACAATAGTATTCACAACAAAAACTTTAATAATTTCTATTTGGTCAAAGTGTCATTCTTCAAATTATTGTGTTTAGTTATAAAAGTTATGTACGATACATAATAGATGATTATCAGTCCTCGTTAGGGATCTTTTCTCTATTTTAACTTGATCTTGTTCTGTTACTTCCACAGGAAAACTTCTGTAGGGATGGGAAACATATTTATAGCTGATGCGACCTGTCGTTTAAGTCATTCAGTACACGAAAACCGTTCCTACACAATTCGAGATCTCCTTGGTGCGATATCTGATGGGAATAGCAGAAAGAACAAAAATCGCAAGACAATGTACGACGTTTCATCTACACTCCGGAAATGGAAAAAAGAACACATTGACACCGGTGTGTCAGACCCACCTTACTTGCTCCGGACTCTGCGAGAGGGCTGTACAAGCAATCATCACACGCACGGCACAGCGGACACACCAGGAACCGCGGTGTTGGCCGTCGAATGGCGCTAGCTGCGCAGCATTTGTGCACCGCCGCCGTCAGTATCAGCCAGTTTGCCGTGGCATACGGAGCTCCATCGCAGTCTTTAACACTGGTAGCATGCCGCGACAGCGTGGACGTGAACCGTATGTGCAGTTGACGGACTTTGAGCGAGGGCGTATAGTGGGCATGCGGGAGGCCGGGTGGACGTACCGCCGAATTGCTGAACACGTGGGGCATGAGGTCTCCACAGTACATCGATGTTGTCGCCAGTGGTTGGCGGAAGGTGCACGTGCCCGTCGACCTGGGACCGGACCGCAGTGACGCACGGATGCACGCCAAGACCGTAGGATCCTACGCAGTGCCGTAGGGGACCGCACCGCCACTTCCCAGCAAATAAGGGACACTGTTGCTCCTGGGGTATCGGCGAGGACCATTCGCAACCGTCTCCATGAAGCTGGGCTACGGTCCCGCACACCGTTAGGCTGTCTTCCGCTCACGCCCCAACATCGTGCAGCCCGCCTCCAGTGGTTTCGCGACAGGCGTGAATGCAGGGACGAATGGAGACGTGTCGTCTTCAGCGATGAGAGTCGCTTCTGCCTTGGTGCCAATGATGGTCGTATGCGTGTTTGGCGCCGTGCAGGTGAGCGCCACAATCAGGACTGCATACGACCGAGACACACAGGGCCAACACCCGGCATCATGGTGTGGGGAGCGATCTCCTACACTGGCCGTACACCTCTGGTGATCGTCGAGGGGACACTGAATAGTGCACGGTACATAAAAACCGTCATCGAACCCATCGTTCTACCATTCCTAGACCGGCAAGGGAACTTGCTGTTCCAACAGGACAATGCACGTCCGCATGTATCCCGTGCCACCCAACGTGCTCTAGAAGGTGTAAGTCAATTACCCTGGCCAGCAAGATCTCTGGATCTGTCCCCCATTGAGCATGTTTGGGATTGGATGAAGCGTCGTCTCACGCGGTCTGCACGTCCAGCACGAACGCTGGTCCAACTGAGGCGCCAGGTGGAAATGGCATGGCAAGCCGTTCCACAGGACTACATCCAGCATCTCTACGATCGTCTCCATGGGAGAATAGCAGCCTGCATTGCTGCGAAAGGTGGATATACACTGTACTAGTGCCGACATTGTGCATGCTCTGTTGCCTGTGTCTATGTGCCTGTGGTTCTGTCAGTGTGATCATTTGATGTATCTGACCCCAGGAATGTGTCAATTAAGTTTCCCCTTCCTGGGACAATGAATTCACGGTGTTCTTATTTCAATTTCCAGGAGTGTATATGCAGTTGTTTTGGCTCGCTACCAACCATAGGCCAGCATATAATACAGTGTACAATGACATTCTTCCTACCATTGCGTTTTACCTTCGTCGCCCAGAGTTGTGTTGGGTGAGTCGTTAGATGCACACTTCACTTCCGCTTTCGTACACAAAAGCAGAGATGTGCTATGCTCACAGCTGTTTGCTCAGAAAGTCAGGCTACCTTAGAAGCGAGGGAAGGTGTCAGCGTCGGTCCAGTGGCTCCGAACTCCAGTTAGTTAAACACTTATTGCATGGACTATGCACTGATCAGCCAGAACCTAATGACCACCGACCTGCTATCGATATAAACCGACCCAGGCGATAGCAGCGTTACCTGGCGAGGAATGACTGCTAGTCAGACACACGGGCGGTGCATGCAGTATCAGTGAGAGTACCATCCGTGTGTAGAATAGACAAGATCTATCTGAGTTTGACCGAAGGCAGATTGTGATGGCTAGAAGTTCGGCGCGAGGATTTCGGAAGCTCCATGACTTGGGTGTTCGAAGAGTGCTGAGGTGAAACTAAGATGAAACCACGTACAGACGTCGTGAGGTTGGGCGGCTGCCCCTCATGTTGGACTTCATAGGCTGGGCAGACAGGTACACAAAGGACAGGTGTCGAACTGCTGTGGAATTAACATCAGCCTTTAATGCTGGGCAGGGTACAAGTGTGTCTGAACACGCAGTGCACCGAACACGCCAGACGATGGGGCTCCGCATACTATGATTCATTATCCGATGACTAGTTGGCGATGACTGCATTATGCTCAGGTGGACATTCCGGTGGGCACCCATGGGTGCAGTGGTGCTCGTGCAAGGCATCTTAACGACCAAGGAGTATCGTACACTGGTTGCAGACCACGTACACCCCTTCATGACGATGAAGCTTTCCGACGGCACTGGCATTTTTCAACAAGATTCTGCACCATGTTACAAGGCCAGGAATGTGATGAACTGGTTCGAGGAATTTATGTGCTGGCCCACCAATTAATAAGATCTGAACCCAGTTGAACACATTTGGGATGTGACTGAACGTTTTGTCAGAGCCCACTTCACATTTACTGGAATCAGGTGAATTGCGTGTGCAGATGTGGTGCCGACTTCCTCTTCCTACTTGGTTAGGCCTCACTTCCTCCGTGCCACGACACGGTGCCGCTGTTATCCGCGACAAAGGTGGACATACCAGTTATTAGGAAGGTGGCCATAATGTTGACGCTGATCAGTGTATTCACGATAAGCGTTCTGATGTTGCAGGTGTCCACGAAATAAACTCAGAAAACCCACACACAACACATACCTACACTGGCTATTTACAAGGTTTCTCTGTAAGCATCAGTAATTGTTTCAAGAATTACTCTGTGTTATAGAATTGTGCAAGAGAAACAACTTTACTTTTGAAAATACTTCTGCTCTCTGTTAGACACTTTACTTTTTTGGGAACATCGTCAATGAGTTTTGGTTGCTGCATGTTTCAGTTCTTCCCTTGTCAAATTGGTATTCCTTAAAAGAAATGCTGATTAATGTTCCTTGTAGTGTTTTATTCATAATTACCTCTGTTACTTCCAACTAAGATCGATCGTTTGTTACAAATTTCATAAACGAATCAGTGTTGTATGTGGCTGTGTTTATTATTTACAGATGCTTAAAGAGATGCCTGGAAGATATATAGTACGTGTGTGAGCTCCACACGTAATTCAAATTACTTTTTTATGCAATTATTAATTTTTGCCTCGGCGGGGAGTTATCCCAGAACATTTTGCCATAAGACATCACTAAATGAATATAGGTAAAATTTATTAGGTTACTCACTTCCGCGCACCCATTATTCTTACGGCAAAAGTAGCCGCCATATACGTTTAAGTAGGTCTGCTAATTGGTTTAACCAGTTTAACTTTGCACCAAACTGCATACCTAAGAACCGTGTCTGTTTTATCTTTTTGGTATAGAAAGTTCATTGCAGGTGGGATATTTTTAGTAGCACAAAACTAGATTGGCTGTCTTTCTTTACAGTTTAAAGATGGTCCATTTGTGAAGAAACAGTCTGTGGATTTCTCAAAAAATATCATTTACTATTTTCTCTGTTGATGCTTCTTTGCTCGGCCTCACAAAAACGCTTGTGTCATTCAGGGCTAGTTCTACCTCCTGCCCGCTAAGTTGGGTCGTTTCAGCTATCCCCCATCAACTTTCGCCCTGAGCAGTTTCCCAGAGTGTTCATGTAGTACACAGGAACGGAGGCAGTCTCGGTGGAACTCCGTTTCAGCAGAATTAATTTATTGCATTAGCTGCACACTCAAGTGTGATACTCGAGAGGATATTGACTGCGCCAGCTGTGAACGTAACGCGTGACCGAGAGGGAGTGGTCATGTAAGGTTTTACGTAATCTTGGTTGGGGGGGGGGGGGGGAGGAGGGGAGGGGACAGTACTCGGGAGATAGTGTGAGAAAGAAAGAAAGTCGGTTAGGTGGACTGGGTGTACGGTGTACATGCAGGTGTTACCTCCAGGGGCTGCGGTGAAGCGACGGCCAGTAGAGCAGTGGCGTTGCATGCATAATATATGGCCATAGGTGGGCGACTGTCGACAGGCGCAGACCGCATCCTCACGCCTCGAGACCACAGCCGCCCACGAATTCGCTAGGAATTGTTGACGAGCGAATATGTCTGGCTGTAAGACGTATTAAATTGTAGTGATATTATACTTAACTTTACTTCCTTACTAATGTTCTCCCGTCACTTAGCTTTACTTCGGCAGCAAAACTGCATTCAAGCACATACTGTATGATTCATAGAGAAAGTGAAACGTCCCCTTAGAACAATTATACAAGACTGTGCTTAAACTGACACACAATATTTTTAACGCAACGCAAACCGACTTTCAAAAATCGGTACAAAAGAATGGCCCTGACTTACATTAACCTACACGTTTCACAATTCACTTACCTCACAAAAATCTTCGTTACTCGAACTACTGCAAAATGGCGAGCGCGACTACTACCAGCTAAATAAAAGATTCAAACTACTGAAGGCACAAACTACTGATAGGCATAGTTAGCAAAAGAAAGATTTTGATAGAGAACAAACAATGTATTTACCTTAATAGTGTTCAGAAGTCATAATATATATATAGCAGTTCATGACATCCAGTCTTACAAATTTCAAAACTCCGCGATCTCTCTCCCCACGTCCACCACTGCTGGCGGCTCACCTCCAACTGCGCAACGCTACGCGCTGTTAGCATCCAGCTGCCGCTGCCCAACACCACAATGGCAGACAACAATGCAAACCAGCCACAGACCGCACACGGCACAGCCAGTGATTTTCATACACAGCGCAACGTGGCGGCGGCGTTACCAATAAAAAAACCTAAACAGCCTACATACAAAAGAACAGATTTTATTTGTTTACTAGAGACTAAATATAGAAGAGTGAAACACATTACGTCTGTCACAGGGTTGAGGTAGGTTCAAAGTTATGACATAACTATGCTTTTGTCTGTTTGTACGAGGGTCACTCCAAAAGAAAAGCACAGAATTTTTTTTCTTTAAATCCAACTTTTATTTTACATCTTTGAAAGTTTTACAGTGCGTAGACACATCCTATAGGAACAATATTTTCATTTCTGCACATAATTTCCATCCCTCTTAACTGCCTTAGGCCATCTTGGAACCAGCGCCTGTGTAGCCGTACGGTAAAATTCTAGACCAACCTGTGGGAGCCACTGGTTGGCAATTTGCACAAGGGAGTCACCATCTTCAAACCTTGTTCCACGAAAAGAGTCTTTCAGTTTCCAAAAAGATGATAGTCAAATTGAGCCAGGTCAGGACTCTAAGGCTGGTGTTTCAGTGATGGTCCATCCGAGTTTTGTGGTTCAAATGGCACTGAGCACTATGCAACTTAACTTCTGTGGTCATAAGTCACCTATAACATAGAACTAATTAAACCTAACTAACCTAAGGACATCACACACATCCATTACCGAGGCAGGATTCGAACCTGCGACCGTAGCGCTCGCTCGGTTCCAGACTTTAGCGCCTAGAACCGCACTGCCACTCCGGCCGGCCGAGTTCTGCAATCGCTTCCAAGTGACATGTGACCATACCTGTTTTTGCCAACACTTTCAGTATTCTGCAAACACTTTCTTCCAATATCCCAAAGTAGCATGACAACTGGTTCACTGTGATGTGTCTATCAGCAGTCACCAATTCGTTAACTCCCTGCACATTGTCTGGAGTGTGTGCAGTACGAGGCCTGCCGCTGCGAGGACAATCCTCAATGTTGCCGTGCCAGCTTTCATCACGTAAGCTGCTTGCCCACCGACTAACTGTACTGCGATCGACAGCAGCATCTCCATACACTTTTCTCAACCTCTTGTGGATGTTTCCCACTGTCTCGTTTTCGCAGCACATGGATTCTATGATAGCACGTTGCTTCTGACGAACGTCAAGTGTAGCAGCCATCTTGAAGACATGCTGTGAAGGCGTCACTCACGGAAACGGGTTGAACTAAGTTTGAAAACAAGCGGGAAGGATGGATCTATATACTGTAAAACTTTCACACATGCTGAATGAAAAATGTATTTTTACAAAAATAGTGTGCATTTCTTTTGGAGTGACCGTCGTAGAAACATGGCGACTACAGCACAACAGAAATCATTTTGTTCATTGGAATTTGCGCGAAGTCCATCCACTGTTCAAGTGCAAAGTGCATTCCACCGTCGATTCAGCAAGGAACAGAATCTGCACAAGCAAATTTATGCCAGGCATACAAAATTCTTGGAAGTTGGTTGCGTACGCAAAGGGAAGTGCACCGATCGGTCACGCATGTCTGATGAAAATTCCAAGCGTATCCGAGATGCTTTCACACGGAGCCCACGGAAGTCGACGACGTACTCGATTAACGTTGTGAGGCGTCCTGGAAGAAGACTGCATGTGTAGACTTAAACGTTGCAGTTACTACAGCAGTTGCGTCCCAGCTCCAGCGAGCTTAACAGAAGGTACGAATTTCGTATTTCATTTCTTCGGGATACAGCAGAGAACACTTTTGCCGAACTATTCAAGTTTTCGGACAAATCCATGTTTTATCTATCGCGTAAAGCAAATCGCCATAGTGTAAGACTTTTGGGATCAGTAAATCCTGGCATCGTCGTCTAACATGAAAGGGCCTTACCGAAACTGAATCTGTTTTGTTTTGTTTGAGTTCAAATATATTATGCACTTTTTTTTTGCAGAGCTGCCAAAGAAAAGGGAAGACTGAATACACTTGGATAAGTAAGACAGAAATAGGGTATACCTTCGTCCGAAAATACCGTGTAACGGTTGGCCAATCCTTACTTGTATTCTTACAGTATCATTCCTCTTGCTAACAGCTCCCGAAAGCTCTGAAAATGAACTTATATCGATTAGGTGGCAGTCGTGTGTCTCCATACCTGCTGCAGACGTAGTGCGGGCTGCATTAAAAGAATTGGAAACTGGTATGGGTAGCTCCATCACCTCCTTTAATTGGTTAGATGCAATCGTGTATTAGACAGAAAAGACAAATTAAACAATCGGATGTTCTATGCCCTCACAAAAGGTTTTTACGCGTAGCAATCATTCCTCACAGTAATTCAGTAATAAGCTACATTCTTCCGTCTTTTGAAGCTCACGCATCAGCTCCTGTATGCTCATAAATAGCTTGCAGAATCGCAAAAACTTTAATAACTTGGATGTTATTTACTCCTCCTGCAAACACCTTTTTCACCGTTAGTTCTTGACTAGTTCGAATCCTCATTTTCTTACAACAAATGTCAGGAAAATCTCATGTCAATCCTTATTTTTCTTTCCTTACGTTCCTTCGATTTTACACAGCCATTAATCTCTCTGGCCAAAGTACCGAAACACCAGAATCCGTTTACAAAAATTGACTCAAATGCACATAATTAAGATAACAGATAACACAGAGGGGTACAAAAAATGTATCCACTGTTTAAAAGTCCATAACTGGCAAACTAATTGATGGAGTTGCCTCATCTTTGGTAGTGTAATAATTTGTAGTTCCGGCAATCGCCACACAAGCGTTGTATTGCGTTGTTTTGTTTTGTCATATGACAGTCGCCAGATAGTCAGTGTTTTGTTCTTAGTTGCATCTAGTTACTCGAGTAAACATGGCTGGCGCAAGGCTTACATTCGATGAAAGGAAGTCCGTTTTGAAGTGATGTTTTAAGTACGAAAACATTTGTAAGATTCAACGGCAATGGCGAAATGAGTATCAAACAGAGCCACCGACATGTGTGACGATTCGTCCCATTCGAGACAAATTTGAAGCCGAAGGCTATGTTAAAGATGTACACAAACAACATCTGGACGACCTGTAACAGTAACAAGTCCAGCTTACTCCCGTCGTGTGTTACAACAAATAACTTGCTCACCTCAGAAGTCTGTCAGACAGTGTGCCGGTGAACCTGGAGTGAGTCGCTCAGCCGGCCGGGGTGTCCGAGCGGTTCTAGGCGCTATAGTCTGGAAACGCAAGACCTCTACGGTCGCAGGTTTCTAATCCTGCCTCGGGCATGGATGTGTGTGATTTCCTTAGGTTAGTTAGGTTTAAGTAGTTCTACATTCTAGGGGACTGATGGTCTCAGAAGTTAAGTCCCATAGTGCTCAGAGCCATTTGAATCGCTCAGGTGTTCGGCGAATTTTGAATACAGCAAAGTGGAAGTGCTACATCTCACGATTGCTACACGCAATGAACGAGGACGACCCAGATCGTAGAATGGAGCCCTGCGAGTGGTTTACAAACATGATGCGCAACGATGAAGAGTTTGCAGAGATGATTGTGCGGTCTGATGAGTCACAGTTCAAACTCAATGGTACAGTAAATCGCCACAAGTGCATCTACTGGGCCGACGAAAATCCCAACGTCCACGTAGACAAAGCCGTGAATTTGTCAGTAGTAAATGTGTGGTGGGTTGTCTTACCGGGGCTAGATTGGGCCATTCTTCTTCGTCGGAACAGTTACCGGTGAAGTGTACCTCCAAAAGCTTCAGACATCCATTTTACCTGCCAGCCGAGACTCGTAAGGAGACGGAAGAGTTTACTTTCAACAAGATGGTGCCCCAGCCCACTATAAAAATCGTGTTACGGCGTATCTCGAAGAAAATCTATCAGGAAGATGGATAGGCCGTAGATGCGCTGTGGAGTATCCACCACGTTCCCCAGACCTAACTCCTCTGGACGTTTATCGGTGGGGAACACTAAAGAACGTCATTTATCGACAAAACCCACGCACAGTGGATGAACTTCGAGAATCCATCGTACATTCATGTGCAAATATCCAACTGAACACGTTGCAGTCAATAGTTCGTGCTGCAGTTCGGCGGCATCGTTTGTGTGTGGATGTTAATGGTGACCACTTGCAACACCTACAGTGACATCTTTAAGTTGAACTTTAAGCTACACTTTCACCAAAAATGGAACAACTCCGTCAATTAGTTTGCAAGTTGTGGACTTTTAAACAGTGGATACATTTTTTTGGACCCCTCTGTATATTAATTTAAGGAACAGGAAGAAAAAAATTAATAAACAGGGGAGGAAAATTTCGACACAGTATGGCGTTAAATTAAGAGATGCAAGATTTAAACAAAGTTACAACTGTCTTCTGTCCCACTCAGCTCATTCTCGTCTGATATCTACATGCTGTAACCGAACTCCAGTGACCAAATTTATAAGTATTTTCAGCGAAACTGTCTCAATATTTTAGTACAGGCGTCACTGGATCACCACAGAGTAACTGCATTTTGTTTGAACCGGAGCGCACGTTATCTTTGAAATCTTTATTTCGCTGAAAAGCCGACCGGTGTGGCCGGGCGGTTCTAAGCGCTTCTGTCTGGAACCGCGTGACCGCTATGGTCGCAGGTTCGAATCCTGCATTGGGCGTGGATGTTTCTGATTTCCTTAGGTTAGTTAGGTTTAAGTAGTTCTAAGTTGTAGGGGACTGATGACCACAGACTTTAAGTCCCATAGTGCTCAAAGCCGTTTGAACCATTCTTTGCGCTGAAAATACGTACTCAACAGTGCAAATGTTGACAGTACACGCAACGAGACTAAATTGGAAACCAAACTGCTTCATACTGCCACGGATGTACAGTTTACTTTTCACCATCGCACATTCATTCAGTACTGTTGAGTTTTGTTTTAATTGGAGTATTTATTGCCAATTAACGTTGATACCAATCATGAGTGCAAAACGCAGCTCGTGCATTAATGCAATAGCACAGCAAACGAAATTATATTGAATTGCTCCCGCAGGAACAGTAACTACATCATCATAATTGTGCACAAATTTATTTATTTACTTTTCTTTTTAGTCATCAGTCTTGTGCCTGGTTTGATGCTTTCCGCCACGAATTCCTCTTCCGTGGCAACCTGTTCATCTCAGAGTAGCACTTGTAACTTATATCCTCAACTATTTGCTCCATGTATTCCAATCTCTGTTTCCCTCTACAATTTTTGTCATCTGCAGATCCCACGAGTACCATAGAAGTCATTCCCTGATGTCTTAACAGATGTCCAATCATTATGTCCCTTTTCCTTGTCAGTGTTTTCCAGATATTCCTTTCCTCTTCGATTCTGCGCAGAACCTTCTCATTCCTTACCTTATCAAACCACCCAATTTTCAAAATTCGTCTGTAGCACCACATCTGAAATGCTTCGATTCTCATATGTTTCTGTTTCCCATAGTCCACGTTTCACTACCATTGAATAATGTGCTCCAAACGTACATTCTCAGATATTTCTTCCTCAGCTTAAGACCTGTAGATTTCTCTTGGCCACGAATGCCCTGTTTGCCACTGCTAGTTAACCTTTGATGTTCTCCTTTCTCTGCCCATCATGTGGTATTTTACTGCCTAGGCAGTAGGCGTAGGTAGTGGAATTCCTTATCTTCATCTACTTTTTGACCGTCAGTACTTATGTTTCTCACTGCTCTCAATTCTGCTAGTTTTCATTTCTTTCGTCTTCCTTCGTCGGCCGGGGTGGCCGAGCGGTTCTAGGTGCTACAGTCTGGAACCGCGCGACCGCTACGTTCGCAGGTTCGAAGCTTGCCTCGGGCATGGATGTGTGTGATGTCCCCAGGTTAGTTAAGTTTAAGTAGTTCTAAGTTCTCGGGGACTGATGACCTCAGAAGTCAAGTCCCATAGTGCCCAGAGCCAATTCGTCTTTTTATTCGATTCACTCTCAATCCATATTCTGTAGTAATTAGACTGATCATTCTGTTCAGTATATCGTGTAATTCTTCATCACTTTCACTCAGGATCGCATGTCACCAGCGAATCGTATAAAATGATATTTCACCTTTCTTTCAGTTACATCATTGCTTCTTCGATGTAGAAATTGAACAGTAGGGGCGAATGACTACATTCCAGTCTTACACCAGCCTTTTTCATCCAATCACTCCGCTCTTGGTTGTTCACTCTCCTTATTGGCTCTAGGCTCTTGTACATCTTGTATATTACCCGTCTCTACCTACAGTTTACCCACTTTTTCTCAGGTTTTCGAAGATCTTGCACCATTTTACATTGTCGAACGCTTTTTCCAGGTTTATTTTTCTTTAGTCTTGCTTCTATTATCAAATATAACGTGAGAATTCTCTCTTTGGTGCCTTTACCTTTCCTAAAGCCAAGTTGATCTTCGTCTATCACACACTCAATTTTCATTTCCATTCTTTTGTATGTCATTCTTGTCAGGAACTTGGATGGATGAGCTATTGATTGGGCAATAATCCTCAAACATGAGCGCTCTTGCAGTCTTTGGATGTGTGTGGATGGCATATTTCCGAAAGGCTGATTGTATTTTGTGAGACTCATACGTTCTACACTCCAATGTGAACAGTCATTTTGTTGCCACACCCGTCAATAATTTTAGACATTTTGTTGGAATGTTATTTATCCCTTCTCCCATATTTGACCTTAATTTCTTCAAATCTCTTTTATATTCTGATTCTCTTGCTGGAATCCTTATCACTTCTAAATGGACTCCTGTTTCTTCTTCTGTCACATCAGACACAGGTTCCTCCTCATGGAAACCTTCAGAGTACTCTTTCCATCTGTCCGCTATCTCCTCTGCACTTTAACAGTGGGATTCCCCTTGCTTTTGATTTCACCGAAGGCTGTTCTGACTTCCCTGTATGCTGATTAAGTCCTTCCGAAAATCATTTCTTTTTCGACGTCTCCACATTTTTCATGCACCCATTTCGACTTAGCTTCCCTGCACTTCTCCAGTGATTTGAGTATCTGTGTTCCTGAATTTCGCTGAACATTGTTGTACTTCCTTCTTTCATCGATCATCCGAAGTATTTCTTCAGTTAACCATGATTTCTTCGCAGGTACCACTTACTATGTTTTTCTTTCCTACTTCTGTGATTGCCCTTTTATCAAATGCCCATTTCTCTTCAACAGTACTGTGTACTGATGGATCGCTATTGCTGGATCTATAGCCTTATAGAACTTCAAGAGTCTCTCGTCATTCCTTAGTACTTCTGTATGCCACTTATTTGCCTATTGATTCTTCCTGAGTAATTTCTTAAACTTTAGCCTACCCTCCATCACTAATATATTATGATCTGAGTCTACATCTGCTCCTGGGTACACCTTACAATCTAGTATCTGATTTCCGAATCTCTGCCTGACCATGATGTAATCTAACTGAAATCTTCCCATATCTCCCGGCCTTCTCCAAGAATACCTCTTCATCTTGTGATTTTTGAATAGAGTATTCGATATTGCGAGCTGAAACTTGCTACAGAATTCCATTAGTCTTCCTCCTCTCTCATTCCTTGTCCCCAGCTCATATTCTCCTATAACCATTTCTTCTAGTCCTTCCCCTACAACTGCATTCCAGTCCCCCCATGACTATAATGTTTTACCCTAACTTCCCGTACTTATTACCGTTTAAATAACCTCATATACTTTCTCTGTCACTTATGGTCAGCTTGCGACATTGGCATATACACCTGAACAATGATTGTCTGTGTTTGTTTGGTGACTATTCTGATAAGAACAACTCTGTCACTGAACTGTTCCACACTAACACACTTTCTTCCCTGTCTTCCTATTCATAACGAATCCTGCTTAGGTTATGCCATTTTCTGCTGCTGTTGATGTTACACTATACTCATCTGACCAGAAATCCTTGGCTTCTTTCCATTCCACTCCACTGACCCCCCACTATATCGAGATTGAGCCTTTGCCTGTCCGTTATCAGATTTTCTAGCCTCCATACCATGTTCAAGCCTCTGACATTCCACGCCCCGAATCATACGTCAGCCTTTCGTTGTTTATTCAATCTTATTCTCATGGTCACCTCCCCCTTGCCAGTACCCTCCCAGAGATCGGAAGGGGGGACTACTCCGGAATATTTTGCCAAAGGAGAGATCATCATGACAATTTCTTGAAACTTCCTGGCAGATTAAAACTTTGTGCCGGAGCGAGACTCGAACTCGGAACCTTCGCCTTTCGCGGGCAAGTCCACTTGCCCGCGAAAGGCAAAGGTACCGAGTTCGAGTCTCGGTCCGACATACAGTTTTAATCTACCAGGAAGTGTCATATCAGCACACACTCCGCTATAAAGTGAAAATTTCACTCTATAAACAACCCCCAGGCTGTGGCTAAGCCATGTCTCTGCAATATCCTTTCTTACAGGAGGCAAAGGTCCCGAGTTCGAGTCTCGGTCGGGCACACAGTTTTAATCTGCCAGGAAGTTTCATATCAGCGCACACTCCGCTGCAGATTGAAAATCTCATTCTGGAAACATCCCCCAGGCTGTGGCTAAGCCATGTCTCCGCAATATCCTTTCTTTCAGGACTGCTACTTCTGCAAGGTTCGCAGGAGAGCTTCTGTAAAGTTAGGAAGGTAGGTGACCGATACTGGCAGAAGTAAAGCTGTGAGTACCGGGCGTGAGTCGTGCTTCGGTAGCTCAGATGGTAGAGCACTTGCCCGCGAAAGGCAAAGGTCCCGAGTTCGAGTCTTGGTCGGGCACACAGTTTTAATCTGCCAGGAAGTTTCATATCAGCGCACACTCCGCTGCAGAGTGAAAATCTCATTCTGTATTTCAAATAATATCTATTATGGAAGAGTTTAGCATTTCCTTCTTACTGTACTGCACCTGATGGAGCAGACTGAACAACCTATGACAAACATTTACGTCTTTTGAGTGTTTTTGCATTCAAGACATTCCACTGCAGGAACAACTGCCTGATTTCAGTTCTGGAACTGTCTACTTTTAACGACGTTCTTGAGACAATTTTAATAAAAACAGCTTCCAGGGGAAATCTGATTACATTGAAGCTATACAGTATCTGGCAGATAATCGAAAGACATTCTGATGTACGTGAAGTACACCAGCGGCAATACCCAGTCAACAGATTCGCAGGGCGACAGGAATGGTGATGTTAATAATGACACGGGCACTAAAGCAGAATTACTAAACAGTGTTTTCCGATGGTCCTTTATCATAGAAGATGAAGTAAATATCCGAGAAATCGAATCAAGAACGACTTCCGATATGAGTAACTTAGACGTAGATATCCTCGGTGTAGGAAAGTGACTTAAATCAGTTGACAGAAGCAAGACCTCCTACCCAGACTATATGCCAGTTAAGTTCCTTTCAGATTATGCTAATACAACAGCCAGGACTTTGGAAACTACGGTTAAGGAAAATCAACGTTCTATCGCAAATTGATTCCATAAGACCTTTGACACCGTTCTTCATAATCGTCTTCTAATCAGTTTGCATGCCTACTGAGTATCGTGTCAGCAATGGCACTAGATTCCTGATTTCATGCCAATGACGGAAAGTCATAGAACGAAACACAAGTAATATCTGGCGTTCTCTAAGGAAGTGTTACAGGCCCTCTGCTGATTCTGCTCTACATGAACAATTTAGGAGACAATCTGAGCTAAATTTCCGCTACAGGATAAATCACATAAATCCAAAGGCTGTGAATTCAACTAAATACTTAAGAATTACAATTACGAATAACCACAGTTGGAACGGGCGCATTATAATAATGTGCGGAAACCAGATCAAAGACCAAAATTTATCGCCAAAATTCTTAGAAACTTCGACAATTCTGCTAGAGAGACTCCCTACAACGCATTTTTTTCCGTCCTCTTCTAGAGCACTGCTTCTAGATGTGAGATCCGCTTAGGATCAAACTGACGGAGGAGATCGTAAAAGATCAGCTAGATATGTATTACAGCTAAATAAGAGAGAGGCAATTATTAACGCAAAGGCATTTTGGCTCAATGGCTCTGAGACTATGGAAGTTAACTTCTGAGGTCATGAGTCCCCTAGAACTCAGAACTACTTAAACCTAACTAACCTAAAGACATCACACACGTCCATGCCCGAGGAAGGATTCCAACCTGCGACCGTAGTGGTTGCGCGGTTCCAGACTGTAGTGCCTAGAACCGCTCGGCCGCCCCGGCCGGAAAGGCATTTTCCGTTGCGAAAATAACTTTATTTCTATCACCATCTTTCTCCGTCGAATGGGAAAAACTATTTTCAACATCCACATACATGGAGAGAAATGACCATTGCAAACAACAAAAGAAGTCAGAGCTCACACGGGAACACTTAAGCGTTTGTTTTCCCCGCACACTGTTAGGGAGTTGAACGGCAGAGAAATAGTTTGAAGCTAGTTGGATGAAACATCTGCCAGATACTTAATTGTTAATTGCAGAGTAGTAATGGAGTTGTAAAGAGACTGTGATTTATTATTCGATGAATGCGCGTGGAATAGCGGCAGTGTTAGATTGTCTCGACATTCACAGTTCGTGTGGCAATGAAGACGCCATTCGCGTTGCGATCGTACGACTGCAGTGCACGCTAAGAGTAGAACGCCGTGAGACAACACACATGCTGAAGCATGGAAATTCTAATGTAACTACCGCTCAAATCAGGGAATTTCTGATCTGATAATTCTGTTTAACATGCAAATAGGATTAGTCAGATCTGAGCCAGTAGGGCACAAACACTCTCCAGTTATCTGCATTAATCGATAATGCCGGACGTAATCGTCTCGCCTGCACCACAGGCACGCTAAATCCTTTTCACAGGGCAGATCTGCGGCTTTCAGGATGGTCATTAACGTTCAGACAATGAGGCCCAAGGGGGATATTCCGAGAGAACCGTGTTCACCGGCGTAAACTGCGGATGCGTGATCACGAACATTGTTGTCGGTAGTTTGCTGAATATTCGCTCCAGATACGGGGCAGGGAAAGTCAGTCAAATTGCAGTCCGCTATAACAACTGATTAAGTTACGTCTGCTCTACATCATACCATCGTTATAAGTTTCCTGTTATTTTCTTTCCATTACAACTGGTTCGAATATTTAGATGAGAAAAGCTGGCCGGCGTGGACGAACGGTTCTAGGCGCTTCAGTCCGTAACCGCGCTGCTTCTGCGGTCTCAGGTTCGAATCCTGCCTCGAGCATAGATGTGTGTGACGTCCTTAGGTTATTTTTAAGTAGTTCTAAGTCTAGGGGACTGGTGACCTCAGATGTTAAGTCCAATAATGCTTAGAGCCATTTGAAACATGAAGATGAGAAATAATTTCTGTGATTACCGTAGGACTACGTACCTTTATTTAACCTCTCTGATGACGACCCTACCAACAAATTTAATGAGAGACAAGCTTTTTCTATATAATTTTTTTTCGGCGTCTGAAAGGCTTAGTGAGCCAATCGACGTTTGAAAACAATTTCCTTCAATCCATTAATTCAGTTACTCGTATTATATGGCCATGTACAGGGTGATCATAAAGTCAGTATAAGTTAGAAAACTTAATAAACCACGGAATAATGAGACAGAGAGGTAAAAATTGACACACATGCTTGGAATGAGATGGGGTTCTATTAGAACAAAAAACACATAGTTCAAAGTTCACAAATGTCCGACAGTTGGCGCTGGACAGCAAAATGTCAGTGACTGCGCATGACAGACGTGTATAAAAGGAGCTGTAATGAAAGAGAGAATCAGATGCACCAAAAGTCGCAGCATGTTAACGTTACCTGAAAAGGCGCTTTTAGTGAAGCTGTATTATCAGAATGGGGAATGTGATAGTTCAGCGTTACGATCCTATCACCATAGGAAGGGGATTCGAACGGGTAAAGGTCCGTTGATAAATGCAGCTGTGGTGAGAATGATTTCGAAGTTCGAAGCCACGGATTTTTTAGATAATAGACCCCGTAGTGGCCGACTGATCAAAAGGCGTAATGCTGCTCAGACAGTTCAGGACGAAATGGAGACTGTAGCGGGCTCGTTATGCACGGGGAAATCGACGCTCGTGACGTCGCACGTCGCACCGGCATTCCATACACTACTGTTTGGTTGGCACTTAGGGGTACACTCCGATGATATCCGTACAAAATCCATCGGCATGATGAACTGTTACTTGGCGATTTAGTGAATTGGAGGGCATTTGCGGCGTGGGCGTTTCAAAAGATGGCGGAAGATGACGATTGGTTGAGTAACGTCTTGTGGACCGACGAAAGTCATTTCACGCTCCGAGGGTCTGTCAGCGCCCACAACTGCAGAATTTGGGCTACCGAAAATCCTAGAACTGTCGTGGGAACTCCATTGCACGACGAAAAAGTCACGGTATTGGTTGAATTTACCACATCTACCATTATCGGGCCATTTTTCTTGGAGGGAATGCGTGATTCTGGTTTTGTAACTTCTACCGTGATGGGTGAGAGTGTAAGGTGTCAAGCAAATCCAACACCTTCCAAGAAAACCCTGACTTGATAAACAAATCCAGTTGTATGTCACATTGCTCCGAATAAATAGTGACATTAAATTAACCAAAGTAATACAAGTAACGAGTGAGCAAATGGAATACCACAGACTAACACAAGAATGCCTAAATGCATGTCGTACCTTCCCACTGTGAGACCGGCGCAGTTCCGAGGGGAGAAACGAGAACAGACGCCGAGAGCAGAACCGTGTTAAGCTAGAAGGCCCTACGATAAGGGACGGGCTGGACACCCACGTCGCCAGCTAACCAATAGGGCCTCACCACCTGCACGTTTTAGCGTGAGGCATTTTCGCGTCTCTGTTACGTCAAGGACCACCCCCCAGCCCATGTTAAAAGCTAGAGCCCTCCAGAAAAACAGTATAGATTTTACGATAACACAAAAAGGGCCACTACCACCCGCAAGTTTTAGCGTTAGCCTTTTCGCGTGTCTGTTACATTAGGACCACTCCCCAGCCCATGTTAAAAGATAAAGCCCTCCAGAAGAACAGTATAGATCTTCCGATAACGCTAAAAGGACCACACCAGCTGCAAGTTTTAGCCTGAGAGTTTTTCGCGTCTCTGTTACGTTGCAAACTTTAAAAACATTGCCCCACCACGAAAAGTATAACGTTTTTCATTGGATAGACAGAATTTTTGTAGGCGGAGCTTAAGGTAAACATTGAGACCTTGATTGGTCAAATGGAAACAGAGCCAGATAGTTTTTTTTTAAACCAACTTCGGTAAGCTTTAGTAAGGAGAAGTTAGGAGAGAGAGTTTCTTCCGAGATGGCGAGGCGAGCGGGGATGTGCTGCCCGCCGCTGCCCTGACGCTGCCTAAACACCGACAAGGTAATTAACGTACACGATGCCGCATTTTTGAGCGCATAAGGCTTCACTCAGAACTGCAGAAGTCTCATCTGTTACACCCCTTTTTTGCGTAATACTAGTGTCGATCGTTAATTAAAACTCATGGTGCTCACGTTTGCCACTTGAACAGATCTGAAACGCGATGATTTTTCTTTTATATAGTTATTGAGAAGCCACATCACCCACTGTAATTTACGACAAGTTAGATAAGTAATTAAAGATAATTGAGGGTCACTGTAGACCATTTTGATAGTTTTTTTCTTTTGTGAAACTTAAATTAAACCTAGATTATAGATGTGATATGGCATAGGTCATCCTTCGATCGATTGTAGAACTTGGAAACCCATTCAGGGAACATTCGTTCACATTTTTGTTGAACGCAGTTGGTTTTTACCATCCTGTATTAAAACATTTCCTTTTATCAATAGTGCAATTTACAGGGAGTGCAGTGGAGCTCACGCTGAGATCATTTAGTATTTGGTTATATCATCGCTAGTCTCACTGAACTCTTCTGAATTCTACATGTCATTTGTGGTCTGGCGTCTCCTTACCAGCAACAGGTCCCAGGTTCAAACTAGTCAATTCCCTAAAAAACACACTCAGAGCGTCGTTGCGCGAAAGTGGTAGGGAGACACGATATAGTACAAACGGACACCACCATGAATGTTTGGAAGAGGTACATCGATATGTTACAGAATCGCATCATCTCCAGCCTGGCTGATAAACACTTTCTGGAATGTACGATGTTTATGCCGGATGGTGCTCCATGCCATCTTGCGAGACGCGTGAAAGATCTCTTGCGTGCGTAGTTTGGTGATGATCGTGTGCTCAGCCGTCACTTTCGTCATGCTTGGCCACCCATGTCCCCAGACCTCAGTCCATGCGATTATTGGCTTTGGGCTTACCTGAAGTCGCAAGTGTTTCGTGATCGACCGACATCTCTAAGGATGGTGAAAGATATCGTCCTACGCCAATGCCTCACCATAACTCCGGACATGCTTTACAGTGCTGTTCACAACATTATTCCTTGACTTCAGCTATTGTTGAGGAATGATGGTGGACATATTGAGTATTTCATGTAAAGAACATCATCTTTACCTTGTCTTACTTTGTTATGCTCATTATTGCTATTCTGATCAGATGAAATGCCACCTGCGGACATTATTTGAACTTTGTATTTTTTTGGTTCTAATAATATCCCATATCATTCCAATCATGTGTGTAAATTTGTACCTCTCTATCTACATTATTCCATGATTTATTCAGTTTTCAAATTTATACTTACTTTTTGATCACCTTGTATTTGCTTCTTAACTCATGATGTCTTAATTTTTCTGTACAAGGTAACAGTCGTCGAAAGATTCTGTTTCGCACCATGTGTTGCTTTTACTCAGATTCTCCCTCAGCCGGCTGGTGTTGCCCAGCGGTTCTAGGCGCTTCGTCTGGAACCTCGCGACCGCAACGGTCGCAGGTTCGAGTCCTGCCTGGGGCATGGATGTATGTGATGTCCTTAGATTAGTTCGGTTTAAGTGGTTCTAAGTCCCATAGTGCTCAGAGCCATTTGAACCAATCTGCCTTATCCATTTTGTCATTATATTAATGTAGTTACTGCATAAATAGGTACCAAGGAAATTAAATGTTAATATTTTCGTTTCATGTAAGAAGGTTCTGTAGGGGACTGTTTTATTATGAAAGAATGAAACAGAAAAGAAATTATTCTCAAGTGAACGTATCCCAAGGATTTTTTTGTTGTGATGGATATATATTTTTATTCCTGTAAAGAACATCTTCTTTGCTTTGTCTTACTTTGTTGTGCTCGTTATTGCTACTCTGAGTGCTCTGTGCCTTTACTCGATAATGTGCAGGTAACTGAGCTATACAAAACCGTCATATTGTTCGACTGTCTAATGGAAACTGTCACTTGTTATCCTACAGCGTATAGCTACAGACAGATTCTTAGAATTGTGTCTGAGTAACACCTCTGGCACAGGTCATACGGTGGAGAACAGTCTGAGCGGAACGTGAGGTTTATTTTTGGGCATTTGAATAGCGAGGAAATCAACATCAGAATTGATGACCACGAATTAAAGGAATTTTAGGTATTCTGCAATCTTGGAAGCATGCTGCTTTACAACAGGCAAAGCATGTACGACTTAAAAAAGTGAGCGAGCACAGGCAAAAATGGCATTCCTAGCCAGAAGGGGCCTACTAATTAAAAAAATTTGAAGAAGAGCTTATGGAGGCTAAAAGGTGTTCCAAAAAGTATCTAACACTTTGGGTACTCGTAGTACTCAACGAAACAAGATAACGTGAGTTCGGAAATGCATACTTTCTGAGAAAGTCAAACAGATATGGCTCCGGAAATGCATACTTTCTGCGATAAACACGTGTTCACAGGAGTGTTCAATGAGTTGTCCATTCATGACAATGCACTCCTCCGCTCTCCCGCGTAAGGAATGACGCAGCCTTTCTAGCACACAGGGTTGTTGTTGTACCTTCTGGCACGCACTGAACATGCCACCCTGCAGTGTCCGCACATCGTTGATTGGCGCGGCGTAGACTAATTCCTTCAACGTACACAAATTCCTTGAACATAGACCAATTCCTTCAGCTGTCTCCATAATCAAAAGTCTAGGGGGTTGAGGTCTGGGGAACCAGCAGGCCAAGGCGTCCTCCCCCCCCCCCCCCCCCCCCCCTATCCCGTCCAATCCAGCGGTCCTGAACTGTCTGCGCCAGATATTCGCACACATTGTGACGGAAGTGCGCTAGTGTGTCATCATTCATCAACCAAATTTGTATTCGTTGCTGCAACGGCACAGCCTCCAGCAATATGGCCAGTACATTAATCTAGAAGTCCAGATAATGCGCTCCAGTTAACCACTGTGGTAGCCGTATGGCCCTATTGAATCAGCATGAAGTACGCCTGCCCATACGTAGGTTGAGAATCGGCGTTGATACCGTTTTTTTTCTGAACTGCGTGACGATTTACATCTGCCCACACAGGCTGGCTGTCGAAATTCACAACACCATCTCTTGTGGACCCTGCCTCGTCGGTAAATAAAATCTTGGATGTGAACGGCGGACCTACGGCACACTGCAACAGCTCTGTCAAGATGTCCTGTGGTCTTCTGGCCTGAATACGTTGTAGATGAAATTGGTACAGCAACTTTTTCATGAAGAACCACCCAGATAAGTGAGTGAGAGACGCTAATCGAAGTATACTGGTCCCAGGCTTTTCTTCTACCGAAGATAGCATACACTCTACCATGCGGACCTTCCACTGTCAGTCTTACGCAATGCAAGGCTACCTGTGTCCCTCAGACTCTGGAAAAGTCTGCTGAACAGATTATCAGAGGGCACTCTGCTCTGTGGATATTTTTCACCGTAAAAGGCACGGGGTCGCAGGCTGCGTCCATATGCTAAACCATAGCAGAATATTATATCCGCCACTTCGCTTGTCAAGTAGCAGGCTTCCATGGCTAACAAAAGGTGGAAGAGAGAAAATGTAAATGCACTGCACCATTTGCACATACAAACAGCGCAATAACAGTAAGAGCACAAGCTGATCCGCGTTTGGAAGATGTAAAACACCATGATACGTACCGAGGGCTGACACTACTGCACAATAAGCTATACAAACACGACGAAAACTAACGTAGCCTATAACACGACTCGAAACACACAACTGATTGCCGGCGACCTAATGGTAGGTAGAGTACTGTGAGTGAGACATCATATTATGCCGCCAATGTAACGACTGTGCTAATATCCGCAACCAAGCACCGCGCAGCCCTCCCTATCAACACGTGTTTATCTTGGAACGTATGCGTTTCCGGACCCATGGATTCTGGATTTATTTTCCTTGTTTCGATGCGTTCTACCACCTCTCAAAGTATTCCACACTTTTATTAATACTCCTTATACGTATGGAGCACGGGACCGTATGATAGCGAATCATGGATTGTGGTAAAAACAGTAAGAGAAGAGAAGCGTTTGAGATGTGGTGCTACAGACGGACGTTGAAAATTAGGTGGGCAGATAAAGCAAGGAATGAGGAGTTCCTCAGTAGAAACGACGCGGAAATGAGTATATAGGAAACACTAACAAGAAGAACGGACAGGGATTAACTCTCACGGCACTAGAGAGACAAACAGAGGGTAAAAGCAGTAAGGGAATACATCCAACAAATAACTGAAGACGTACGGTGCAAGTGCTACTCCGATACGAAGCAGTTCACACAGGAGAAAGATTCGTGGCGAGCTGCATGAAACAAGTCAAAAGGCAGATGACTGAAAAAAGGAGTTTACCATCAAGGTATAGCCCATTGAGTACTAAATGTTCAGACTTTTCTTTTGTGTCTTGCAGTGAAGTTGAACCTGACATGAAGAATTAATTCAACTGCATGAATAATTCTGTTTTGTTATGTGTGAGTTTTATTAGTGAAGCTGAAAACGTTGTACAGGTTTTGAACGCCTTTAGGTGGGTGAATGTATATTCAGGAATCTAGAGTATTTTATTGAGTGAAGTGTTCCCATGCTACGACATCTTTATACAGCTTCAACCATCACTCCGAAAATATAAACTTACATAAAAGCGGCGCGCTATTGGACTGTGGCACGTCTGTGGCACGTTTATCTACAAACCAACAGACAAACTACATTTCCTTTTTCTTTGGTATATTTGTTTGAATTCTCTTCCACTGAAAGAAGCCACTAATACAGGTACAGGTACAGTAGCACCCTGACGTGTCTGAATAAAACTGAAAAAGTAGAATAAAGGAAAAGACAGCATTTCTTGCTCAGTTGGCGACGCAATGGTTTTAATTTTTTGTTTTATTACTGATCGCTAAGGCCCATCAATTTGATTAACAGCTTATCGAGATGCCGACAGTAGACAGTAAGTTCTTCATTCACTGACTTCTGTCTATGTTGTTATTTACCATTATTCACAAAATCGTTTCCAGGTTGCTCGACTACTTCAAGAGCATGACTTTATGATTGAGCAAGATAGATACAAGAATAACCCGCGAAATACAGGGTTAAAGCATTGAGGAAGTGTTCAGTCCAAAAATTCGTCTGGCTGTTCAGTTGTAGACTTCCCGTTGTTTTCTTAAAGCACTTACGGCAAAAGCGACCACGAAAAAGCTACGTAGTCTTCGTTATTATCGCCAAATTCAAGGTTCTTTTCGAACCGTAACGACTTCGTAGTCGAATATCTATGCACGTTACATAATTTGAGGCAATAGATGTAAAATTTCCGATTTTATGATCAAGATGTCATGCATAAATTATGAATAAATTATACTCTCCTGACAGCCTTCAGAGAGTGGACTGTGTGAAAAGCGAATACACAAATATCTGTCATTTATTTCATAAAATAACAGTTTTTCCTAAACTATATTGTTTAAAACGTAAAGAAAATTACTCTTTATTTTATTTGTTTCAGGTAAGACATTCTGTAGCTGCCTACTCGCCACGAAAATGCTGTGAGTGACAAATAAATTCCAATTACCTTACCTTAAGAAAGCTGTGCTGTCTTAATTTATTTTATTACCCACAATTCCTTCTTCAGATAATCGTTATAAAAGAATTCGATCCATGATCATCATGTGGTGAAACATTTTTCCTGTCTGTGATTCGTGAATTTATTCAGCCTGTTGTCACTACCATTTACTTCGCTACACGAAATTGCGAGTAACGGATGAGAGAAAATACTCCGTACCTCCACGCTGTCGATGAAAAGTAAAGAAAAAAAAACTTTTTCAGTGCGATTAATATTCACAGTGTCAGTACTAGACAAGCTTCCGTCATCAGAGTCTTCAAATGCACGCATGTCAACACAGCATGCGAGTTTAAATATCGTAAAGTGCATTTCACGTCCACCTTACAGCACATAGTATCCCTGAAAGCGGAAGCATAGACGAACAGCGTTCCTAATGGTTCAAATCGAGGTTATAAAAGTTTGAAGCTGATTTAGTGACGCAATTGCTACTGGTAGTTGGATATAAGTTTCGTAAGTTTCACAAAATGGCGAGATTTGCATTGCATGGTATCTGTGTGAAGGTTATAAACTGGGGTACAAAATTTTTGCGTGATGTCTCACTGCCAACTAATATTGCTCGATGAAACTTTGACCATACATAGAAAGAACTGCTACAATATAGCAGTAGATTCAAAAAGAACAGATTTCAATTGTTTATTATATACTAACTATGAAACACTTCGGGAATGTCACTGGACGGAGCAAAGTTCGAATTTCTTTGTTTGCACAGACACTAAACAGCTCACCCAACATGAGCATTACGTGGTGCTCGAATAACATCGTAACGGTAGTGCATTTACTTTCCCACACGAAGCAAGAGGTCCAAGTTTATTGAATCGACAACTTCAACAATCGATTTCTCAGCTCTTGAAGAGAAGCTGCGACAAGTGGGCGAAAGACTCTGTCTTTTATGTACTCCCACAAAACAATACCGCAAGGTGTGAGGAATATACGTATCACTTGAACAATGAAATGACTTTGAGCAACTTCCAATACGCATAACGATTTAACTTGTGGTATAGTCGCCGCGTTGCTACAAAATACAACAGCGCAGCTGTATCAGAACTTTGAAACTTCCTCTGTCCAATGACGCAAGCAGTGTGTTTCTGTCTTTCATGAACAGCTGAAATCTGTTCTTTCTCTTTGAATCACCCGCTGCAAGAAAGTAACTGAAACAAATACGCATTGACACGAATATAAATGACTTTTTTAATCAAAGAAAATGACTGCACTGAAGTCATC
This sequence comes from Schistocerca gregaria, assembly GCF_023897955.1. Lineage (NCBI taxonomy): Eukaryota > Metazoa > Arthropoda > Insecta > Orthoptera > Acrididae > Schistocerca > Schistocerca gregaria. The sequence goes on along the minus strand of NC_064922.1, from coordinate 923,407,203 downwards.
GTGAATTGTGATGATCCCTTGGACATTACAGAAGGCAGGATATGCTTCTTTATAGGGTGTTAATCACCATAGAGAGCAATACATGCTCTCTAACGTACTACCACGCCTGCAGTAAGCTAGGCAAGGAGCTCTCGTGGTAGACCATTCCTTTCCTGCACTAGCTTGGGTGGCAACTGGCCGATGGTCTTTGTACTGTGGACCTGCCGTCTTACACCTCTCCAACATATCACACACGTGCTAGTTCGGATTTAAGACGGGGACGCGGCTGGCCAGACCTTTCGCCGAATACCTTCTCGTCCCGAGAGTTGCTCCTCCTGCGCTGTTCGATGGGGTCACGCATTGTCATCCGTAAAGACTTTGTGAGTCCAAAACGTAAACCTTAAAAGACAGACATGGGGATGTGTACAGTGTGACAATAACATTGACCACTGAGTGTACCATGTTACTATGTTGAATAATCTGGATGTCAGTATGCCCATACAACATCATGCCCCCCCCCCTCTTCCCCACCAAAACGATCATGTACGACGATGTTCCTGGGTGCAATACGTGTTTCTACCTCTCACCATATGAGAGCACGTACAAAATCACTACTCAGTCTGAATTTACTGACGTCCGAGCACGCGTTCCAATCCTCGTTGGTCCAGTCCCTATGTTCTTTGCACTATCGTAAACGATGCAGTAATGTTAAATGTGGTTGCAATTCCATCCACAGTCTGACGTTGGTCCCTTATTGCCTGTTGCACAATGCAGCGGTTATCTACTGCTCTAGCAGACAGTGGCACAGCGACTGTATGGGGGTGATCTCTTTGCCCGACGACTTGTATTCTATGTTCCGTGGTGTCCAGTTTTCAGGAGACTGGGGCACATCTGGCAACATGCTCCCGCGCTTTCATTCATTCCCAACGGCACTTAATATATTATGGTACTTTATCTAACTCGTCCTCACGTTTTGAAGAACATTGTACACAATATGGTCACTTGTCAATGGGCAATTTGAAAACATGGGGCTAAAGCAACGGATGATCTATTCTGTTATTACTGCCTGAATCAAAATTTCTTACGCGAAACAATGACTGGGAGCAAGTTGAAGTGACGTCCGAGAGATGGAACTGAAATTTTAATATAACTTGTGTAGAGTAAAGTCGAGGGCTACAAACACGATGTCGTCAGCATCAGTGACAGGGACGGGGAGGGGGGGGGGGGAGGGGGGAGGGGGGGAGGGGGGAGGGGGGGGAGGGGACTAGGCGATGCGGCTATGTTATGAGTATAGAGTGCGTATGTGACGGGGAGAGGACGAAGATTTGGGTAATGTTTGTGACATATATGATACGTGTTACAAATCGGGCACAATAAGAAGGACCAGGCCCCTTTGCTTTTTTTCTTTTATCACTCGTTTATTACATCAGAGAAATACACATTTTAAGACATAATTTAACTACATGAAATATTGCTCCCAGTGAACGTTAACATAAGCAGTGACAAAACTTAGTTCTCTTAAGGGTTTAAGGAGGCAATGTAAGGTTTATATCAATTTAGCTCAAACACGTGGCTAGTGACTGAATCACAACACAGACACTTTAACAATTTCGGCGACAATAAATAGCGTGAATTTGTACTCGCAGTAACCAACTAATCAACAACCTTGCCACTGTATACGTAGTAGGCCATTTGGAACGAATTAGCAACACCCAGCAACTAGGGGAGTTAATACCAACAGCCTTTAAATGTCTTGCTCCCCATTAAACAAACAAACTTACAGTAATTAAATGAATAACAAATCAAAAACACTATGCTCCACTCAGACTCTTCAGTGGAAGCCAAACCAAAATGAAGATTCCATTAACTGACTAGCACTGAAATCACACTAAAACTCATTTCTGTGTTCCTAGACATACATGGCGCAAACTCATCCAAGACAAGATTTTGAAAGGAGCACATCAGTAAAACCGTGGCACTGAAAATTAAGGTACTAGACCGGGGCACAAGGTGGTCTGCAATGAGGTTGCCTTAGTAATATACTGCGCTCCAAAATATTAATTCAGATGTCCAATTCAAAATTAAGTACACATAAACCAGCATTAATTAACGAGGAGTGACACCAGGTCGCTCGAAGGGATGTCAACACTTAATTGAAATAACGAATGCCGGAGGCGGCAGTAACATCAAACACCTTCTCCGAGTTTTAACCAGGAGTCACTTCCCGCTATACAAGTAAACATTTAACCAAGCCCAAGGAAGAAACCCTAAAGAGAAAATTCAAATAAAACCCCCAAAAGATTATAAAGGACAAGGAACCACAACTATTTAAATTTAAAAGAATTAGCTCTCCCCAAAGGCAGTGTAACGCTAAGGCCACACTTAAGAGACAACCAAAACTGCTTACAAAAGGTCTTATACATTTGCTCCATTTCTTTAAAAGAAACACAAGGCTGCTTAACTTCTGCTGGACGCCCGGTATGGCTCGTGTAGGATACACCAGGCAGCAACCCAAGGCACGGCGAGCAAAATGAGGAGAGCAGACAGGCAGGCAGCCAACACATATCCTCCATGGTGAACCGGCGGACCGCGTACAACCAACTCCACATACACGTGGTTGCTTCCCGCCTCGTACCTCGCGGCGTCTCAGCAGGTCGCCCGAGCAAACGTCAACTGCCACTCGCCCCGAGAACGCGGGAAACAACAAGGCATGCAAAGATAAGAAACATCGAAGGATCGATAACGGACATCCAAGAGACTGGCGCGCCAGTAACGAGCGCCACGGCCCAACATACAAGTTGGCAGAGTGGGTAGAGGGACTGAGTTGAGGCTGACATATTAACGGTAAGTGCTCAACTTTGGAGTTTGAAAGTAATGATGGGATGCCATAGAACGTCACGGCTGATTTGTTATTGAATTAAAGCCGCCACTGCGGTACGGGGGCGGTGCCACGGGCGATCGCGCCGCTGCCAATGAGATGCAAGCATCCCCTCTCCGGAGCTACGGCGGCAGGTGTTTTTAAGTTCAAACGTTCGTGCGCTGGCCCCATTTGGTGTTTTTCCCAGGTGAATAACATTTACAGACGTTCATAGCGGCCAAAGCCGGACATCTTCTGAAGAAACATTGCATTGAAGAGTTACATCTTTCCTGTCTGTATATACTTCTACATTCAGATCTGCTGCTAGCAAGTGACACGGCAACCTCAACAACAAAGTTACGTATTACTTTTGCTATTTCATATTAGATGTGGAATAAAATAATATATGAAGTCTCTATCCATGTACGGAATCAGTTCCGCGCTCCTATATCGATTGGCCGGCCGGGGTGGAAGAGCGGTTCTAGGCGTTACGGTCTGGAATCCTGCAAGTTCGAATCCTCCTTCGGACATGGCTGTATGTGATGTCCTTAAGTTAGTCAGGTTTAAGTAGTTCTAAGTTCTAGGGGACTGATGACCTCAGAAGTTAACTCCCATAGTGCTGCGAGCCATTATCCTATATTGATTAAGGAACGACGAAGCGTGCAAAGAAAGTCATAATAGATTGTTACCCACAACGAAACTGTGAGGGAAGACATGGTAAATAAGCGCTGGTTCGGATTTAATCTTTTATTAATGCATTGGCTAGATTAGATCAAGAGGTATTGCTGTAAACACTTTATGGAGCCTTACATCGATAAGAAATTGGAGGTTTGTTGGGTTTAATGAATAGTAGAATTCGGATACGTTCCGCCGCACCTGAGAATCGTAAACTGTTTACTAGAAGTCAGTAAGGTTGGAACGTGGATAATTTTTCTAACATCAATAGGTAGTAGGTATTTCCAAACCACCAGCATAGCCACCATTTCTTTCCATTATTTTTAATTAATACCATACGAAACAATCAATATGGTAAGACATTCTGTAATGAGTTTGGTAAACATCAAAAGTTAGAACAAGGAGGCGGCTTGTTAGGGATATTTTTACTGTCATTGTGAACATGGGGCAGAGAGCTATCAAAACGAGAAAAGTTAAGATCTCTGAAGCTGTTGGATTGATCCCAGGAAAGATTCAACGGCCACGTCTGTTTTTACATTATGTGGGTTTGTAATGTGATTTTTTCTGCCGAGCTACGAGTTTAATGATGAGGGTAAGTTTGAGCTTACTGAATATTCCTGAGAATGTGAAGCAAAAGCTCACGTACTTCAGGTTTTTAGGGATGGAGAGTTGGCAGTGCTGGGATAAAATGGTGAAGGTCGCGCAAGTTCTATGTGAAACGTTAAACGTAGTCCAACATTGTTCTCGATGCAGGACACTATTTTAGAGTAGGTGCTGTTTAGGATGTATAAAAATTTCCGCTGCCACTCACAATAAAAGATATTTATCCATCACACGGCCGATTTGGGGCCTGTGCCCATCCTCAGGTGTTTATGTATAAATAGCTGAGGATGGACACAAGCCCGAAACCTGTGGTGTGATGAATAAATACTCTTTTACTGCAAGTGGTAGCGTAAATTTTTCTACACTCTATACAGAAACAATCACGGAGTTCAACAGCGTCCACTATGGATTAAATTCACTTATGTGCTGTTGATTTTCGGACTAGATGCAGCGTTTTTTGTCACAACTGTTGTTGACAACTACAATGAAACGATATAACTTGATCAAAAAATAAAGGACGAATAGTGCGACCGATGTTTGAATCTAGAAAAGTGTTAATAAATTAAACATTTGTCGACTCATTGAGTGGAAAAATAACAATAACAAAGCATTATAGATGACAAAACAAAAACCTTTGAGTTACGGAACGTCGTGATGGAGTCTCAGCATTTAGGAGGCAAAGCTCTGCCATATAAGGTAGCTCTAGTCAGTCTTTACGCCGAGGTTTTTTTTGTGAGTGCTATCGTTGTAGTCTGACCACATCCACCCACCTCGAGCAGAATAGACACTACGGCTGTCTTTGCTTCTATATAAACTTCAGAGCCGAAAGAGCCGGTGAAAAGGACAGATTTTTTACTCTATGTCAGAAATGTTTGTCTTGGTTTGCCTAAGATAACAAACGAGTCAAGTTAATAAAAGTAAACTGTGACAATGAAGTAGGAATATTTCTGTTAACAGTAACAGTTGTAGGTTATGTTGTATATAGTCTGAAAGGCGCAAAATACCTTATATGCCGCTTATTCTCAAGCGTTGTGATAGTCACCTATATTTCTCCCAGCGCCTTACATCTGTCCACATGAAGCAGCTACTAATTTGATGAGTTCCTTCAACGAACGAAGGCGTTTGCTTCACACATTCCAGTACAAAACGCAGACACCGATTTGTGGGAAGATCTCTTTCCCGACACCACAGGAAACAATCGTCAGTCACGTAATGAAGATTTCCAAGGCCTCAGCAGATAAAGCAAATTTTCTGAACGTAAAGAAAAATCGCAGTCAGGTCAAGAAATCTCCATAAACTAACAGAGAATTCTCTTCTTCCTCTACGATCACTGTACCAGAGACAGTCCTTAGCAATATGAAATGTTAGATTAGGTTAGTATTGTTTAACATCCCGTCGACAACGAGGTCATTAGATACGGAGCGCAAGCTCGGGTTAGGGAAGGACGGGGAAGGAAATCGGCCGTGCCCTTTCAAAGGAACCGTCCCGGCATTTTCCTGAAACGATTTAGGGATATCACGGAAAACCTAAATCAGGAGGGCTGGAGACGGGATTGAACAGTCGTCCTCCCGAATGCGGGTCCAGTGTGCTAACCACTGCCCCACCGCGCTCGGTTATGAAATGTTAAAAAGCTACTGGTACAAATCGGTTCTACTTTGAATATTTGCTGCACAGCCGTCCAACAACGTTAAAGTGGCTAGTTCTCCTCCTTCACGAAATTCTTCACACAATAACCTAGACGCTATCTGATTTTATTACTGCAAATTGAGGAAGTACTTCAATAAACAAACATTGTGAATGCAGAAATAATACCTATTATTATTATTATTATTATTATTATTATTATTATTAACATCTCTTCCTACATTTAATAATCGAAATTGCATTTCAAATATATGTTTTACGTAAAGTGAAAATATCGAGAAAATAGGAATTATTATTCTGACATTGTAGATATATTTTACTGCTACCAAAAATTATCTCTGATATGCATATTATATATTTCTATGTTTGAGTCAAAATAAATTAAAAGTTATTTTAATTCTGAAATATTACTTCGTCAGGCTCGAGCGAAAGTTAATGCAAGCTTTTACTAGTGCAGTTTACGTAAAGGTTAATTTTCAACAATGAAAGCAAAGAGTGCTGTGTCAACTGAAAATCGGTCTTCATAAGTAACTTTAAATCCACTTCTAAGTCAGGCATCCAAAGTTCCAACACTTAAGACAATGTTTGAGGACATTATAATAATATGCTGTGATTTTCTTTTGTGAAAGGACAAAGTACGTTTAATTTTTGGTCGTCATAGTATGTTGAGTATAGCTGAGATGTTTCGACTTTTTCATTCTCCTCCCTGGTCGCTGTTTAATGGGCCTTTTCACTTGTTCCGTACCACCTACACAAGTCAAAGACACCGTCGAAAGATACCCCAATTATTTTACTATATACGCAGCTAGGCGAAACAGTCTGCCTTAACCAGCGATTATAAATACACTAAATAATAATTTCAGCTATACACATAATTCTGTGTTGTGGAGCTTCCAGACACGTGACAACGGAAACGGAGTGATGGAGATAACTTCTACTACCACATGATCTGATCTTTTCATATTATTATGGGACGTATAGCACATATGGCAAAAACATTTGCGGTGCACAACTGTGTCTGTAAGATATTATTTAGTTACGTATACAGTTAATAGAAGCATGATGGCTGCAGTAAAGATTTTAATTCCAATTTTTTGTTTTTCGGGAATTTGTGGTACGTTCGTATGGGACCAAACTGGTGAGGTCTTCGGTCCCTAAGCTTACACACTACTTGATCTAACGTAAACTGACTTACACTATGGACAACACCCACACCCATGCCTGAGGGAGGACTCGAACTTCCGAGGGTGGGAGCCGCTTGAACAGCGGCAAGGCATCTGTGACCGCGCGGCTCAATTTTTTTGTTGGTTAACACTGTGTAACTCCTTCCGCCCCCTTATTTTACTCCGTTACACACTGTAAAAGCTTAAATCGTCTTAGACTGCATTCGTCGTATTTCATGGTCACACGTAACATTTCAGAGCATGAAACCTTGGTCATATTCTATTATGAAATCCATGGTTAAAGTCACAAAAGACGGACAGGCTTTCAAGTTATGTGACACACACAGTGTAGAGCCACATCAAAAGATTCGCGAATGTTATTTTAATCCGGCCGGAGTGGCCGAGAGGTTCTAGGCGCTACAGTCTGGAACCACGCGACCGCTACGATCGCAGGTTCGAATCCTGCCTCGGGCATGTATGTGTGTGATGTCCTTAGGTTAGTTAGGTTTAAGTAGTTCTAAGTTCTAGGGTGCTGATGACCACAGAAGTTAAGTCCCATAGTGCTCAGAGACATTTGAATTTGTTATTTCACCTAACAAAACGTTGAAACCTTCCCGTCTAATATTGGATGAACGTTTGCTTGCTGACTGAACGCTGCGTCTCTTAAAATCTTTTAACTGCTGCTCTGTCAAGACTACCTGCTGATTATTACGACGAAACATAAAATGTGTTGTCGCCGTGGCCCTCAGTCGTTACCTGAAATTATTAAGACTGATTCTTACCTTTAATTATTTATACTGGATCGCCATCTGACTGCTACAGCAAACTGTGGAATGAATATACTTACTTCTCTTTAACATAATTATAAGCTGCTGGTGGAGTTTCATAATACTTTGTGACTGGAATTCTTTAAGTTGAAGTTAATTTAGATTTGATAAAAGCTGAAGCTCAGTTTAGACTTTTCTTTTAAGATAACAATAAATTCCGTAAAGCATTTACGTGAATGATTTTGGGATAGAAAATTCTTAATGCATTTAATCTGGTAGAAGTTAACTATATTCTGAGAACGATCTTGACAAACAATTACAAGGGGTATAGTTCTTTACAAAAATTCTTAAAAAGTAGCGTTGCGCTACATACCTAGTTTTCCATCAAAATTACATAACTATATTCTGAGAACGATCTTGACAAACAATTACAAGGGGCATAGTTCTTTACAAAAATTCTTAAAAACTAGCATTGCGCTACATATAGCGAGTGGCTGGCGAGCACACCGCTTCTTTCAAAGTGTTAATTCATACCTCGCTTACAGCGACCTCCTCTCATGTCTCGCTAGCTACGACTGCCTCGTCTCACATCTTACTCGCAACTGCCCGCTTCCAACGCTCAATGCTACAAAAGTGCGGTCTCGCCGCCAACAATGGTTTTTGGTGCAGACAATCCCTGCTACCATTACAGATGTATTACTGCGCTCTGTTTCCCGCTCTTTCTCAAAATGTATCTATGCGCGGTTTCCCGCTCTTTCTCAATAATACACAATGCAATTTAATTAACAAAACAATTTAAATAAGAAACAGTTCAGATAATTACATGCTAAAACAGTTTAAATACGCCTATTACATAATTACAACGTAAGTCGTCACTTTAAAAATAGCATACTCTTCTCTTTGGAACGCCATAGATGGAGACAGAACTATTGAGCTGGTGCATAAGTGCTCAGTGTTCTTCCATGAATTTAATAAACACAAGAGATAAACATAACAGGGATTTTAGACATCAATAACGTTGATAGTACCCACCTTCACTATCTAAAACTGACTGCCGGCCGGAGTGGTCGTGCGGTTCTAGGCGCTACAGTCTGGAGCCGAGCGACCGCTACGGTCGCAGGTTCGAATCCTGCCACAGGCATGGATGTGTGTGATGTCCTTAGGTTAGTTAGGTTTCATTAGTTCAAAGTTCTAGGCGACTGATGACCTCAGAAGTTAAGTCGCATAGTGCTCAGAGCCATACAACTGACTGCCAGCTTTGGGGTAACTTTTCTATTCCACGACTGAAGAAATCATGTGATTTTGAGTCGAAGAGCTCATGCAGCCATGTTCGGAGCGCATCTTCATTCGAAAATTTAGTTCCTTGAAGGTCGTTTCATAGAGAACGGGAAAGGGCTCAAGATCAGATGACTAGGGTGGGAGCGGAATAACTCACACACACCAACGTGCTGTAACATGTTTTTTACCAGTTTAGAGAAATGCGGGCGGGTGTTATCGTGGAGTAGCATCGTTTCAGGCAGTCTTCCTAGTCACCACACTCATCATCTCAGTTGTGATTCTTGAGTTTCTCCCGGCGTATTTGATAATCAAAATATCCACGGGTGTACTGCCGGTCTATAGTGCCCGTTGGACACTATAGACCGGCAGTACACCCGTGGATATTTTGATTATCATCTCAGTTGTTAGCCAAGACCATTAAGAGCATATTCATTCTTCAGAAATAATAAATCAGTATACCTACGAAGAAATGCAGTTGGTAACTATATGACACTAGTTCCGCCCCTTTCGTAGTAGATAGATTTAAAAAAAAAACACTAATACAAAAAAATCAGACCACGAAGGAATCGTCCGAAAGGGGTGGGAAAAGGTAGATGCCAAGGACATATATAGACAAACATTGATTGCAATTTCAGAAAAACTGTATGGTTTACTCAACGGGATAGGCGTCACAATCTGAGCAAGTCAATAAGGCGTTCGTCCAATTCTGACCCTTGCGCCAGCCGTTATGTGGCTTGACACTGGTTGACAGAATTGTTGGATGCCTTAGTGATGGATATTGCTTAATTCTGTCCAACTAGAGCCTTAGATCACCAAAATCCCGAGCTGATAAGAGCCTTGTCCATAATGTTCCAAACGTTCTTAACTGGGGTCAGATATGGCGACTCTATTGGCCAAGATGGAGCTTGGCAAGCAGAAATGCAAGTACTAGAAATTCTCGCAGTCTGCGAGGAGCCACTATCTTGCTGAAACGTAAGCCCGAGATGCCTTCCCTTGAACAAACAAAGCTAAAATATCGTCGACGTACCGCAAATGACAACCAAAGTGGTCCTTTCACGAAATGAAACGAAATTCCAAACCAGACAGGGGCCGGCCGTGGTGGCCGAGCGGTTCTAGGCGCTTCAGTCCGGAAACACGCTACCGCTACGGTCGCAGGTTCGAATGCGGCCTCGGGCATGGCTGTGTGTGATGTCCTTAGGTTAGTTAGGCTTAAGTAGTTCTAAGTTCTAGGGGACTAATGACCTCAGATGTTAAGTCCCATAGCGCTTAGAGCAATTTGAACCATTTTAGAACCAGACAGGTCGCAACCATCTGCAGGTGGTCGTTCATGTCGGCACCAATGATGTGTGTCGCTCAGATCGGAAGAAATCCTCTCTGGCTACCGGCGACTATCTGATCTGGTGAAGACTGCCAGTCTCGCTAATGGGATGAAAGCCTAGCTCACCATCTGCAGTATCGTCGACAGGACTGTCTGCGGACCTTTGGTACAGAGATTCCTCGACTTGCACCATAGGGTGGTGGGGTTTCAGGTTCTGCTGGATAGGTCAGGAGTCCACTACACATAGCAGGCGGCTACACGGGTAGCAGGGGTTGTGTGGCTTGGACTGGGCGGTTTTTTAGGTTAGATGGCCTGGGCCAAGTACAGAAAGGGCAACAGCCTCAAAAAGTGTGCGGGGAAAAGTCAGGACATGTGGGGACCAAACAGCAATCTGTATTGTAATTGTAAACTGTCGAAACAATTAAAATCGCTCAAAAGAGGAAAGGCCGCTAGTCCTGATGGGATACCAGTTGGATTTTACACAGAGTACGCGAAGGAACTTGCCCCCTTCTTGCAGCGGTGTACCGTAGGTCTCTAGAAGAGCGAAGCGTTCCAAAGGATTGGAAAAGGGCACAGGTCATCCCCATTTTCAAGAAGGGACGTCGAACGGATGTGCAGAACTATAGACCTATATCTCTAACGTCGATCAGTTGTAGAATTTTGGAACACGTGTTATGTTCGAGTATAACGTCTTTTCTGGAGACTAGAAATATACTCTGTAGGAATCAGCATGGGTTTCGAAAAAGACGGTTGTGTGAAACCCAGCTCGCGCTATTCGTCCACGAGACTCAGAGGGCCATAGACATGGGTTCACAGGTAAATGCCGTGTTTCTTGACTTCCGCAAGGCTTTTGACACAGTTCCCCACAGTCGTTTAATGAACAAAGTAAGAGCATACGGACTATCAGATATATTGTGTGATTGGATTGAGGAGTTCCTAGATAACAGAACGCAGCATGTCATTCTCAATAGTCTTCCGAAGTAAGAGTGATTTCAGGTGTGCCGCAGGGGAGTGTCATAGGACCGTTGCTATTCACAATATACATAAATGACCTGGTGGATGACATCGGAAGTTCACTGAGGCTTTTTGCAGATGATGCTGTGGTGTATCTAGAGGTTGCAACAATGGAAAATTGTACTGAAATGCAGGAGGATCTGCAGCGAATTGACCCATGGTGCAGGGAATGGCAATTGAATCTCAATGTAGACAAGTGTAATGTGTTGCGACTACATAGAAAGATAGGTCCCTTATCATTTAGCTACAAAATAGCAGGTCAGCAACTGGAAGCAGCTAATTCCATAAATTACCTGGGAGTACGCATTCGGAGAGATTTAAAATGGAATGATCATATAAAGTTGATCGTCGGTAAAGCAGATGCCAGACTGAGATTCATTGGAAGAATCCTAAGGAAATGCAATCCGATAACAAAGGAAGTAGGTTACAGTACGCTTGTTCGCCCACTGCTTGAATACTGCTCAGCAGTGTGGGATCCGCACCAGATAGGGTTGATAGAAGAGATAGAGAAGATCCAACGGAAAGCAGTTTCGAGAATATACCTTCACCGAAGAGTCAAGCAGTATATTGCTCCCTCGTACGTATATATCGAAAAAAAGACCATGAGGATAAAATCAGAGAGATTAGGGCCCACACTGAAGCATACCGACAATCCTTCTTTCCACGTACAATACGAGACTGGAATAGAAGGGAGAACCGATAGAGGTACTCAGGTTACCCTCCGCCACACACCGTCAGGTAGCTTGCGGAGTATGGATGCAGATGTAGATGTAGAAGCTGCGTTGGTAAAGTACCGGTACTTCAAGAGCTGATAGAAAACACGGAAGCTGAAATCGTTATAGATACTGAAAGCTGGCTGAAGCCAGAGATAAATTCTGGCGAATTTTTTACACAGGCACAGATGGTGTTTAGAAAGGATTGATTGCATGCAACCGGTGGTGGCGTGTTTGCCGCTGTTGGTAGTAGTTTATCCTGTAGTGAAATAGAAGTGGATTATTCCTGACAATTATTATGGGTGGAGGTTATACTCAGCAACCGAGCTAGGTTAATTACTGGCTCCTTTTAGCGACCTGCCGACTCAGTAGCATTAGTGACAGAATAACTGAGAGAAAATCTGGAATACATTTCACATAAATTTCCTCAGCATGTTACAGTCCTAGGTGGAGATTTGAATTTACCAGATATAGACTGGGATATTCAAATGCTTAGGACCGGTGGTAGGGTCAGAGCATCGAGTGACGTTACACTGAGCGCACTATCCTAAAATTACCTCGAGCAATTAAACAGAGAACCGACTTTTGGAGATAACATCTTGAACCTAATGATAACTAACAGGCCCGAACTTTTCGACTCTGTAAGCGCAGAACAGGGAATCAGTGATCATTAGGCCGTTGCAGCATCCCTGAATATGGACGTAAATAGGAATATAAAAAAAGGGAGGAAGGTTTATCTGTTTAGCAAGAGTAATAGAAGGCAGATTTCAGACTACCTAACAGATCAAAACGAAAGTTTCTGTTATGACATGGACAATGTTAAGTGTTTATGGAAAAAGTTCAAGGTAATCGTAAAATGCGTTTTAGACAGGTACGTGCCGAGTAAAACTGTGAGGGACGAGAAAAACCCACCGTGGTTCAACAACAAAATTAGGAAACTACTGCGAAAGCATAGAGAGCTTCACTGCAAAATTAAACGCAGCCAAAACCTCTCAGACAAACAGAAGCTAAACGATGTCAAAGTTAGCGTAAGGAGGACTATGTGTAAAGCGGTCAGTGAATTCGTAAGTAAAATTCTACGTACCGACTTGACAGAAAATGCTAGGAAGTTCTGGTCTTACGTTAAATCAGTAAGTGGCTCGAAATAGCATAGCTAGACACTCCGGGATGATGATGGCATTGAAACAGAGGATGACACGCGTAAAGCTAAAATGCTAAACACCTTTTTCCAAAGCTGTTCCACAGAGGGAGACCGCACTGCAGTTTCTTGTCTAAATACTCGCACAAACCAAAAAATTGCTGACATTGAAATAAGTGTCCAAAGAATAGCAAAGCAACTGGAATCACTCAACAGAAGAAAGTCCACTGGACCTGATGGGATGCAAATTCTTTTCTACACAGAGTACGCAAAAGAACTTGACCCCCTTCTAACAGCCGTGTACCGCAAGTCTCTAGAGGAACGGAAGGTTCCAAATGATTGGAAAAGAGCACAGGTAGTCCCAGTCTTCAAGAATGATCGTCGAGCAGATGCGCAAAACTATAGACCTATATCTCTGACGCCGATCTGCTGTAGAATTTTAGAACATGTTTTTTGCTCGAGTATCATGTCGTTTTTGGAAACCCAGAATCTACTTTGTAGGAATCAACATGGATTCCGGAAACAGCGATCGTGTGAGACCCAACTCGCTTTATTTGTTCATAAGACCCAGAAAATATTAGATACAGGCTCCCAGGTGGATGTTATTTTCCTTGACTTCCGGAAGGCGTTCTATACAGTTCCGCACTGTCGCCTGATAAACAAAGTAAGAGCCTACGGAATATCAGACCAGCTGTGTGGCTGGATTGAAGAGTTTTTAGGAAACAGAACACAGCATGTTGTTGTCAATAGAGAGATTTCTACAGACGTCAAAGTAACTTATGGCGTGCCACAGGGGAGTGCTATGGGACCATTGCTTTTCACAATATGTATAAATGACCTAGTAGATAGTGTCGGAAGTGCCATGCGGCTATTCGCGGATGATGATGTAGTGTACAGAGAAGTTTCAGCATTAGAAAATTGTAGCGAAATGCAGGAAGATGTGCAGCTGATAGGCACTTGGTGGAGGGAGTGGCACTGACCCTTAACATAGACAAATATAATGTATTGCGAATACATAGAAAGAAGGATCCTTTATTGTATGATTATATGATAGCAGAACAAACACTCGTAGCAGTTACTTCTGTAAAATATCTAGAAGTATGCGTACGGAACGATTTGAGGTGGAATTATCATATGAAATTTAATTGTTGGTAAGGCGTGTGTAAGGCTGAAATCCATTGCAAGAGTCCTTAGAAAAATATAGTCCATCAACAAAGGGGGTGGCTCACAAAACACCTATGCTTGAGCATTCCTCATCAGTGTGGGATCCGTACCAGGACGAGTTCACAAAGGAGATAGAGAAGATCCAAAGAAGATCAACGCATTTCTTCACAGGTTTATTTGGTAAGCATGGTAGGGTTACGGCGATGTTTAGCAAACCCAAGTGGCAGACTCTGTAAGAGAGGCGCTCTGCATCGCGGTGTAACTTGCTGTCCAGGTTTCGAGAGGGTGCATTTCTGGATGAGGTGTCGAATATATTGCTTCCCCCTACTTACACCTCCCGAGGAGATGACGAATGTGTAATTAGAGAGATTCGATCGCGCACGGAGGCTTTCCGGCAGTCATTCTTCCCGCGAAGCATACGCGACTGGAACAGGAAAAGGAGTTAACGATAGTGGCACGTAAAGTGCCCTCCGCGACACACAGTTAGGTGGCTTGCGGAGTTTAAATGTAGATGTAGATTATCACTACTGGTTGAAGGACACTGGGGCTCAGTATGTATTGGCACTCACGTTGTTGTTGTGGTCTTCAGTCCTGAGACTGGTTTGATGCAGCTCTCCATGCTACCCTATCCTGTGCAAGCTTCTTCATCTCCCAGTACTTACTGCTTCCAACAACCTTCTGAATCCACTTAGGGTATTCATCTCTTGGTCTCCCTCTACTATTTTTACCCTCCACGTTGCCCTCCAATGCTAAATTTGTGATCCCGTGATGCCTCGGAACATGTCCTACCAACCGGTCCCTCCTTTTTGTCAAGTTGTGCCACAAACTTCTCTTCTCCCCAATCCTATTTAATACTCCCTCATTAGTTACGTGATCTACCCATCTAATCTTCAGCATTCTTCTGTACCACCACATTTCAAAGGCTTCTATTCTCCTCTTGTCCAAACCATTTATTGTCCATGTTTCACTTCCATACATGGCTACACTCCATACAAATACTATCAGGAAAGACTTCCTGACATTTAAATATATGCTCGATGTTAACAAATTTCTCTTCTTCAGAAGCGCCTTCCTTGCCACTTCCAGTCTACATTTTATATCCTCTCTACTTCGACCATCATCAGTTACTTTGCTCCCCAAACTCCCCAAACTCCTTTACTACTTTAAGTGTCTCCTTTCCTAATCTAATTCCCTCAGCACCGCCCGGTTTAATTCGACTACATTCCATTTTCCTCGTTTTGCTTTTGTTGATGTTCGTCTTATATCCTCCCTTCAAAACACTGTCCATTCCGTTCAACTGCTCTTCCAAGTCCTTTGCTGTCTCTGACAGAATTACAATGTCATCGGCGAACCTCAAAGTTTTTACTTCTTCTCCATGGATTTTAATACTTACTCAGAATTTTTCGTTTGTTTCCTTTACTGCTTGCTCAATATACAGATTGAATAACATCGGGGAGAGGCTACAACCCTGTCTCACTCCCTTCGCAACCACTGCTTCCCTTTCATGTCCGTCGACTCTTATTACTGCCATCTGGTTTCTGTACAAATAGCCTTTCGGACCCTGTATTTTACCCCTGACACGTTCAGAATTTGAAAGAGATTATTCCAGTCAACATTGTCATAAGCTTTCTCCAAGTCTACAAATGATAGAAACGTACGTTTGCCTTTTCTTAAGCTAGCTACTAAGATAAGTCGTTGGGTGAGTATTGCCTCACGTGTTTCCATATTCCTACGGAATCCAAACTGATCTTCCCCGAGGTCAGCTTCTACCAGTTTTTCCATTCGTCTGTACAGAATTCGCTGTATTTTGCAGCCGTGAGTTATTAAACTGACAGTTCGGTAATTTTCAGATCTGTCAACGCCTGCTTTCTGTGGGATTGGAATTATTATATTCTTCTTGAAGCCTGAGGGTATTTCGTCTGTCTCATACATTTTGCTCACCAGATGGTAAAGTTTTTTCAGGACTTGCTCTCCCAAGGCTGTCAGTAGTTCTAATCGAATGTTGTCTACTACTGGGGCCTTGTTTCGACGTAGGTGTTTCAGTGCTCTATCAAATGCTTCACGCAGTATCATATCTCCCATTTAATCTTCATCTACGTCCTCTTCCATTTCCATAATATTGTCCTCAAGAACATCGCCCTTGCATAGTCCCTCTATATACTCCTTCCACCTTACTGCTTTCCCTTCTTTGCTTAGAGGAGGGTTTCCATCTGGGTCCTTGATATTCATACATTCATACATTGGCATTCATACTGAAGGCAATTCTGCTTCAGTCATTGAGATTCCAGCCCGAAGATGTCTGAAGTTGCACGAGGCGGCAGTGGAATATGAACCTCAATGTCGCCCACAGTAAGGCACAATCAGGAGTGACGGTCTCGGATGCCTCTCCATTTCATAGGAGGACCTCTTTGGTTGTCATCTGCGGCATCCTTACAGCATACCGGTACGTCGACGATATTGTACGCCCTTCGTGGCAAGCCATCCTGGATTTACATTTCAACAAGATAATGCCCGCCCGCACAAGGAAAGTGTTTGTACTGCTTGTCTTCACGGCTTACAAATTCTACGTTGGCCAGCAGCGTCTCCGGATCTTTCCTCAATAGAGAAAGTTTGTAGCATTTTCGCCAGGGCTCTCATACCAGTTCGTGATTTTCTTGATATAATTCGCCAGTTGCACAGAGTTTGGCACGATATCTCTCAGAAGGACATCCAAAATCTCTATGAATCAATGCCAAGCGAAATTTCTGTTTGCATAAGGGCCAGGGGTGAAACAATGCGTTATTGATTCGCTCAGTTTCTCAGGATCATCCTCTTGAACAGATCATCAAATTTTTCTGAAGCAGTAATAATTTGTTTGTCTGTACATGTACATCGTATCTACCGATTTCTGTCCCATTGGGATAATTCGTTCGTGGTGTGTATTCTCTCTCTCTCTCACTCACTCTCTATCGTAGAGTATATCACGAACAGTTTGCGAAATATTTTTCTCTCCTACCATCAGGGAGTTTCGCTCGCGACTGTTGTGGCAGGATGGCACGTCCAACCGTTTCAAGCGTTCTGCCTTTAGTACCGCAATAACGGCACCGCCGTCGTATTTCTGGACAAACCTTGCTGCTCCAACGTTGCTAAATGTCCACGAGATCGGAACGGCGTTTCGCTGCCTTGCAGCAGATAGTACCATCTGCATCAGATATCGCAAGATTTAGCAGGCTCCGGGTCAAACACTTAGCCTTCAGACGGCGTAGTCGGAGATTTTCCTCTTCGATTTCTGTGGGCTGTGGAGAATACTGTGTCTGCCCGTAGATATCAACGAATTTTGAACATCGCGAAGGAGGGAAAGCACGTTCTAAATGTTTTCTGCGTTTGATCTTCGAATAAAAAATAAGCAAATGTGAAAATTTCTTTCACTGTATCTCTTTCAGTCTGCAGTGAAGAAAAGTCTATTACGTAACCATCTAAACCAACGACACTGCGTAAATAGGGGCTCCAGTTGTGCTTTATCTAGCAGTTCAAATTCGCCAGAAACTTTCACAGAACTCAGCTAATTTAAGTTTAACATTTACGGCTCGCTCGACATTAGCCCTAGCAGTACCAACGGGCTGGCAGAGGGGCGGTACTTTGTGCTCACATTTTTTTTAAATATTTCAATTTTCTTTGTACATTACAGTTCAAAATTTTGAAAAAGTTTTTCATTCCTCTAACAGTTGCTACCACTGTTTTAAATTTTTCAGATACGCTTAATTCAAAAAGTTAAGTCTAATTTCACTCGCCCCCTTAGTAGATGGCTCTGAGCACTACGGGGCTTAACATTTATAGTCATCTGCCCCGACCGCGCGAGGTGGCGCAGTGGTTAGCACACTGGACTCGCATTCGGAAGGACGACGGTTCAATCCCGTCTCCGGCCATCCTGATTTAGGTTTTCCGTGATTCCCCTAAATCGTTTCAGGCAAATGCCGGGATGGTTCCTTTGAAAGGGCACGGCCGACTTCCTTCCCAATCCTTCCCTAACGCGAGCTTGCGCTCCGTCTCTAATGACCTCGTTGTCGACGGGACGTTAAACACTACCCACCACCACCACCATCATCAGTCCCCTAGAACTTAGAACTACTTAAACCTAACTAACCTATGGACATCACACAACTCCCCCTTAGTAGAAGTTGCTTCTTTTCACACATAATGTCTTGTACAATAAATAAGAGTATTGTGGTAATGTAAGACACGTAGACATAAAATTTCCAGGAGCGCATAGCCACAAAGGTCTTCGCAATGATGGAAGCTGTCTGGGACGGCAATCAGTTAGAACATTTCAAAGGAAGCTCATGGAAAGGAGGAAAGCGGAAAACTGCAACACAGTGAACAAACTAACAATAATCTACAAACCTTGTGAGAGATACACACGCAGTAAACACAGAAAGAAAACTTTAATGTTCTGTTATTGTAGGAACACGTCTCTTTGAATAGTTTGTGCAAGGGTATTGTATATCACATTCATCACAGTATTCTAACGAAACAGTAGTGAGAACTACGAGAATCGAGTAAAAGCTGCTTTATGCTTGCGCGATGTTTCGCATTCCAGTCATATTTATCAGCGAGTGTAGCGATAATTTTATACATTCTATGCTTCTTTAATGCTTCGCCGTAGAACAGGTAGAAAGTTGTCTAGGAATTATCCATCTCGCAGGTCTTATTTTGCTCATTTAAAACTCTGTGTGACTGATCTTTCAGATGTATGTAAATTTCAGTTTATTGCATTACATCCACGATTTTTCCATTCTGTAACTTATGCAATATAGGTGGCGTTCCAGTCATTATAACATTTTTAACATGTTCACTCAAACAGCCAAAAAACTCGTTTATTACTACAGATACGTGGATGACATCTTAACCCCGTTCGATGCTACAACAGATTAGTGCAATGTCATGCTTCCAATTCAACAGTTTGCATCTAAAAATTCATTTCACTACGGAAATAGAAAACAATAAGAGCATAAACTTTCTGGATTCAAAAGCCGGCCATTGTGGCTGAGCGGTTCTAGACGCTTCAGTCAGGACCCGCGTGACCGCTACGGTCGCAGGTTCGAATCCGGCCTCGGACATGGATGTGTGTGATGTCCCTAGGCTAGTTAGGTTTAAGAAGTTCTAGGGGACTGATGACCTCAGATGTTAAGTCTCATAGTGCTCAGAGCCATTTTCTGGATTTAAATGTTTCAAACGAAAAATCGGAACACGTATTCGATATTTTTTGTAAACGAACGACAATAGACATAATTATCCACAACCAGTCATGCCATACAAGGTCACACAAGCTCGCATATTTTCATTCTGTGTTACATAGACTAAACAACTTACCACTGAAAAAATAAAAAATAGAAAAAGAACTACATCCTTTCCGAAATGTAGCTAGTACACACGTTATTAAAAAAGAAAACCAATCAAACGAACGCCAGTTCCATAGATGAAATAACTTTAACTAGAGACAAAATCGAAAAGCAGAAAAATAAAGTTCTTGTATGGCCAAATCTAGGTACTGTTCCGACAAAATTACTCGATGTTTCAAGGATACAAAATTATACACCAGTTACAGAATCACTAACAATCTACATCGATTGTTGAGACACATACCTCGTAAATTAGAACCGTTCTCGCAGTCAGGAATCCACAAAATTAACTGTAAAGACTTCCCAAAATTTTATATTGGACAAACGGGAAGAAAAGTTATTACACGATCTAAATAAAACACGACAATAAGCGACAACAACCCATCCACATTTGCTGCACATTTAAAAGACAACAACAACAAAATACCTAATACAGATGGATCACTTCAAATATTACATAAGTTATAAAAAGGAAAAATCGTGGATATAATGGAAGAAATTTAAATTTACATAAATGTAAAAGATCAGTCAGGCAGAGGTTTAAATAAACAAAACGACCTGCGAAATGGGTAATTCCTGGGCAGCTTTCTACCAGTTCTACGGCGAAGCATTACACAATCAAAGGATGGAAATTTATCACTACATTCAGTAATGAATATGTAATGCGAAACATCACGCAACCATAAAGCAGTTTTTACTCGTCTCTCGTAGTTCGCAGTACTGTTTCACTACAATACTGTGATAAATGTGATATATAAAAACGTTTGTGTGTTCCATGTCAAATAGATGACAAAGATAAGTATAAAATTTTTCTCAGAAACAGTTATACAAACTATTTGAATTTTTCTTCAAATATTTCCAATATTTTTGAATTTCACTCAAATTTTCTCCAAGTGTCCTATTACTACAATACTACGACTAATTTATACAGGTGGTGCTGAAGACAAAAAGGAAAATTATAAAAAAATAAACTTAAATGACCCAATAAGTGAAAAATCTAAATGTGTTTTTGAAAAAGTGTTAAATGTTATTTTCGGTTTCTAGACTTTCCTTACACCTCAAAGCTCTTTAAAAAGTAGGTCTACGCTTACAAAAATCAACAACAATTCGCCAAATTTTGCTACAGATAAGGTACTTTAATATTTAGACACATATCCACGGCTACATAGTTGGCATGTTGCACTGAAAGCAAGCTAAAGTATTTGAAAATGGTCTAAAATGGCCGAAACCAGCAATCCCCAACAATAAAACACAACTGCGACTGTAATAAATTACGATCTCTAATATTCAGATGGTTGCAGCATATATCTATACAATTTAGGCCCTATGGCTACAGATATAATATCCTTAGTTTTTAATTAAATCTTCTGTACTCTTCATTTTATGTACAATGTTGATGTCAGCTCCACTTTCAGCTGTATTTAGCAGGCCCTTCATGGTAGGCTGAAGTATTGTTCACGTGATTTCATTTTGTAATCATTTACTGATTATTCAAGTAAAGTCGATCGCGACATCTTGCAACAGATCTTAACCAGAATTTGTATTAAGTAACACAGAACGTATGTCAAAAGTTTAACATTGCTCATTACTTGTTGATTTCGTAGATACCTACAACGTTTCTGAAATTGTATTTTAGGGTTTCTGTAAAAAATCCATATTTCTAATGATTAAATCAGTTTAATTCCTAGTCCTACATTACGCTAATATGAAGTGAAACCATGAAGGACAATTTTTATACAGAAAACATACTCATTTGGTAAATTCTAAAACTGAATCTCGTAATAAGATAGAAGGCATTTGCACAACATTTAGATTCAATTAAACGATTGAAACTTCCTGGCAAATTAAAACTGTGTGCCCGACCGAGACTCGAACTCGGGACCTTTGCCTTTCGCGGGCAAGTGCTCTACCACCTGAGCTACCGAAGCACGACTCACGCCCGGTACTAACAGCTTTAATTCTGCCAGTATCTCATCTCCTACCTCCCAAACTTTACAGAAGCTCTTCTGCGAACCTTGCAGAACTAACACTCCTGAAAGAAAGGATGCTGCGGAGACATGGGTTACCCAAAGCCTGGGGGATGTTTCCAGAATGAGATTCTCACTCTGCAGCGGAGTGTTCGCTGATATGAACTTCCTGGCAGATTAAAACTGTGTGCCCGACCAAGACTCGAACTCGGGACCTTTGCCTTTCGCGGGTTAGTGCTCTACCATCTGAGGTACCGAAGCACGACTCACGCCCGGTACTCACAGCTTTATTTCTGCCAGTATCTCGCCTCCTACCTTCCAAACTTTACAGAAGTTCTTCTGCGAACAATTAAACGATTGTTTAGGCCAGTAACATTGTTGATGAATGACGCATTTACTTTTCAAAAGTTTTATTTAAATGGAATAACCGGTTTCAGGCTGCCATGCCCATCTTCAGATGGCTAATATTATTCCTTACGTAGATATTTTGATCAGTAGCATGTCGTCTGCTGCGCAATACGTTCCAGTAGATGGCGATCTGTTTTTTATGTCGTCCATGTGATTTTCCACCTCGATGTATTTGTTCGTGAATTTCTAAATAGCACACTTATTGTAAATACATCACTGTGGTACACTTCATTGCCGGCCGCGGTGGTCTCGCGGTTCTAGGCGCGCAGTCCGGAACCGTGCGACTGCTAAGGTCGCAGGTTCGAATCCTGCTTCGGGCATGGATGTGTGTGATGTCCTTAGGTTAGTTAAGTTTAAGTAGTTCTAAGTTCTAGGGGACTAATGACCACAGCAGTTGAGTCCCATAGTGCTCAGAGCCAATTGAACCATTGATACACTTCATTATATTCTTAAAATGCTCAACAAGCATTTTCCGAATGTCAGATGGGATGTCGCCAAATTCACAGATTCTACACACTGACGCGAATAGTCGTTTCGTTGCCGCTTCCCCCCCATGATTTCAGGAATTCTGATGGAATGTTATCTATCCCTTCTGCCTTACGTGGTCTTAAGTTCTCAAAAGCTCTTTTAAATTCTCATTCTACTACTGGATCACCTGTCTCTTCTAAATCCACTCCTGTTTTCTTCTTCTGTAACATCTGACAATCTACCCTCCACCCCCCCCCGCCCCTGCCCTCCCCCACTTCCCCCCCCCCCCCGCCATAGAGGGCTGCAGCGTTCTCTGTACGCCTATTCGCTCTCTCCCCTGCGTTTAAGACTGGAATTCGCGTTACACACTTAATCTTAGCCGGCCGCGGTGGTCTAGTGGTTCTAGGCCCTCAGTCCGGAACCGCGCGAGTGCTACGGTCGCAGGTTCGAATCCTGCCTCGGGCATGGATGTGCGTGATGTCCTTAGGTTAGTTAGGTTTAGGTAGTTCTAAGTTCTAGGGGACTGATGACTACAGATGTTAAGTCCCATAGTGCTCAGAGCCATTTGAATTTGAACTTAATCTTAGCACCACTGCTTTTTATTTCAGTTTCACCGAAGCTCGTTTGGACTATTATATATGCTGAGTCAGTCCTTCTGAAAATCATTTGTTTCTCTATTTTTTCACATTTTTGTACAGCTATTTCGTCTTAGTTGCCTTCCACTTCCTATTTACTTCATTGCTCAGCACCTTGTAATTCTGTATTCCTGACTTTCTCTGAACATTTTTGGTCTTCCTTGTTTCACTTATCAACTGAAGTATTTCTTCTGTTACTCATGGTTTCTTCACAGTTACCTTCTTTGTACCTAGGCTTTTCTTTCCAACTTCTGTGATTGCAATTTTAGAGATGTCCTACAGCCTTACAGATCTTCAAGCCGGTCTCGTTATTCCTTAGAACTTCCGTATCCCACTTCGTTGCATATTGATTCTTCCTGACTAATCTTTTAAGCTTCACCCTACTCTGCATCACTAGGAAATTGTGATCTTCGTCTATATCTGCTCCTGGCTAAGCCTTACAATCCAGATCTGATCTCGCAATCTCTGCCTGACCATAATGTAATTTAACTGAAATCTTCACGTCTCACCCGGCCTTCTTCAAGTATACCTCCTCCTCTTGAGATTCTTGAGCAGAGTTTTCACTATTACTAGCTGAAATTTATTACAGAACTCAATTAAGCTTTGTCCTCTCTCATTCCTTTTCCCTAGTCAATATTTTCCTGCAACCATTTCTTATGCTCCTTCTCCTATTACCGCATTTTAGTCCCCCACGATTATTACATTTTCATCTCCTTTCTCATACTCTATTATCTTTTCAGTATCTTCATATACTTTCTCTATCTATTGCTCTTCAGCCTACGACGTCGGCATGTGTACTGTACTATCGTTATCGGTGTTGGTTTGCTGTCGATTCTGATAAGAACAATCCTATCACTGACCTGTTAACAGTAATTCATTCTCTGCCCTACTTCCTCTTCATAACTAATCCACTCCCGTTATACCATCTTCTGTTGCTGTTAATATTACCCTCTAGTCATCCAACCAGAAATCTTTGTATTCTTTCCATTTCACTTCACTGATCCCTACTATATCTAAAACGAGCCTCTGCATTTCCCTTTTCAGATTTTCTACCCGTTCAAGCTTCTGATATTCCACCATAACTCGTGGAACGTTATCCTTTCGTTGGCCGTTCAAACTTTTTCTCATAGTCACATTCCCCTTGCTATTCCCTTGCGGCGATCCGAATGTGGGACTAGTCCGGAACCGTTTGCCAATTGCAGGTCACATTTCCTGTCGATTCACGTTAAGTGTCTTTAATTCAGTAGCTTCCACTGCCTTCTGCATCCTCACGCCGTTGACCATTGCTGATTTTTCCACCTTTAGCGGCAGTTTCCCATCCCTAGGGAAAGACAGTGCCCTGAACCTCTGTCCGCCCCCCGCTCTCTTCGAAAAGGCCGTTGGCAGAAAGAGGGTGACTTACGCCTGAAGTCTTCGGCATCCAATCGAGATTATCAATCAAAACGTAAACAGTGGCTCGATTCGAGCCCGGGACTGATGACGTTTCATTACTTATCAGAGACGATACCTTTTTTTTTCCTTAAATCTCATTCTGTTCGTTGTGGATCGTTGCATTCGTTCGTGACTGACGTCCCATGACACCGGTTCAGGTTCATCATCGATTCGTTCACTCAGTTTTTTTTTATTACAAAGAGTAGTTAAACCTCTGACCGAACACGCTGAACTACCGTGCCGACATCTACCCCTACACCATGTTATTATATGCGCTACTGTGCTTTGAACAGATTGTTAAATTTATCAGTTTTTACATGGCACATAGTTGCAAAAATGTGGCAACACAAGTGTTGTTTGGAACCAGTGATCTGGAAAGGACTACAACCAGTAAATTTATCACATTACACAATTGATGAACTCTGCAAGCAGGTTTTGTGGAATGAGACTTAACTGAATGTGGGTTCAATATTGCAATATAATCTTTGCACTACAGAAGGCAATGGAAGAAAATAGAAATCAGAGATCACAAGCCGTCCCAGAGGCAAGCTGAGTCACCTTTCACCGTTGTGTCCCCACAATGCCCTGTACAGCAGGAAGTAATATTATTTGAGTTCTGTTGTGCTGACAAAGCGAAGTTTTGTATTCGAATGCACGTGGCTTCTGAGTAGTATGTTTGGTTGCTGGAGTCTGGTGGTGGTAATTTCAACTATTGAGGAACTGTGTTACATTAAACATTAATGAAAATAAAAGCTAAAATTAGTGTAAACGATAGGTAAGTTATTCAAATATATCAGTCACCAATATCAGTCCCGAAACCCAAAAGGCGGTTCGTCACTTCAACGTCAGCACTAACTATGTCCTCATGCTTTGCCAGACAACAATTGTGGACTGCTAGGTACGATCAATTTCAAATGTAGATGAAATCTGTTGAGTGTCTACCAGTGGACGTGAGTGCACTTCAGACTGGTCCACGTGGAGGTCATTGAACGTTGCAGATCAGGTGTTGGTGAATCCAAGGGATGAATACTCCGAGAGATTGACACAAACGGCGGATGAGAGCTGTTACTGGATCACTTGTGCCTCTGTTCATTCTGCCCTGATTCATCCAGTGATGCAGGTCTGACGAGACTGAAGGAAATGCAGTTGCTGTTGTTATGTGTGAAGATACTTCAGTTTCTCATCTGTGTTCTTTAATTACGTAAGCTGCAAATAGTGTAAAGTGTTGTTTTACTAGTATCCCATGATTTGCACAGTTCTGTGATGTAGAGTTTTTGACGGCTTCGCAATCGAGTGAATAGATAAATATGTAATGTAGTAGAAAATACGGTAATGAAATGATCGTATGGCATTGTTGGCCGGGAGGCCCCATACGGCGAAGTTCGGCCGCCGTATTGTAAGACATTCTTCTTGCGAGTTAATGATGATAAAATAATTCAGAGGCTTCCTTTACCAGGATACAGGTTGACTGGCAGCTTTTCTAGGAGCTCTTTGCGGTGTGGGGAGGTAGCCATGTATGTGAAAAATGGTATCCCATTTGAGTCAAATGATGTTACAAAGTACTGCACTGAAAAGGTGTTTGAATGTTGTGCAGGTGTGGTTAAATTTAGTGGAATTAAACTTCTGGTATTTATAGATCCCCAGACTCTGATTTCACAACATTTTTGCTAAAGCCAGAGGAGGTTCTTGGTTCACTTCATAGGAAATACAAAAAGTTTGTTATATGTGGTGACTGCAACATCAATTGTATAAGTAATTATGCAAGGAAGAGGATGTTGGTAAACCTCCTTAATTCACATAATCTTATGCAAACCCTATTCTTCCCAACGAGAGTGCACGGGAACAGTAGAACAACCATAGACAACATTTTTGTTCATTCCTCATCACTAGAAGGGCATTCTGTTAGCAAAAAGGAGAATGGCCTTTCAGATAATGATGCACAAATTTTAACTCTGAAAGATTTTTGTGCTGCAATACATGTTAAATATAGTTATCAACTGTTTAGGAAAGCTGATCCAGTTGCTGTAGAGACCTTTGTAAAACTTATCAAGGAACAAGAGTGGCAAGATGTTTATAGCACTGATACAGTAGACGATAAATATAATGCTTTTCTCAAGACTTTTCTCGTGCTCTTTGGAAGTTGCTTTCCGTTAGGACGTTCAAAACAGGGTACTAGCACAAACAGGCAGCTTGGGTGGCTGACTAGAGGGATATGAATATCTTACAGAACAAAGAGGCAATTATATCAAAACGTTAGAAACAGGCAAAATCTAAATGCAGCAGCCCATTACAAACAGTATTGTAAGGTGCTTAAAAATGATGTTATGAAGGCAAAAAGTATGTGGTATGCAGATAGAATAGCTGTCTCAGGATAAAATTAAAACCATGTGGTCAGTCGTAAAGGAAGTGGCTGGTCTGCAGACACAGGTCGTAGATATAGAATCAGTGCGTAGTGGGAATGTCTGTGTTACTGATAAGTCGCATATATGTACAGTTTTTAATAATCACCTTCTGAATATAGCAGGTGAACTAAATAGAAACCTAGTCCCAACAGGGAATCATATAGCGCTCATAGAAAGAAGTGTTCCGAGACTGTTACCTGAAATGCTCCTCCATGATACTGACAAGAGGGAGATAGAGTTAATGATTAAATCACTAAAGACCAAGAACTCTCATGGATATGACAGGGTATCTAGCAGAATACTGAAGTATTGTTCTATGTGTGTTAGCTCAGTACCTAGCCATATCTGTAACTTTTCCTTAAGGAGTGCTCGGTTCCCTGACCGATTAAAGTACTCGGCAGTGAAGCCACTTTATAGAAAGGGAGACAGGGATAATGTTGACAATTATAGACCTATTTCTGTGCCATCGGTGTTTGCTGAAGTTATCGAGAAGGTTGTATATACAGTGTCACTGGAGCATTTAAATTCACACAATTTGCTGTCAAACGTACAGTTTAGTTTTAGAAATGGTTTAACAACTGTAAATGCTATATTCTCTTTTCTCTATGAGGCTTTGGACGGATTAAATAAAAGGTTGCGAACGCTAGGTGGTTTCTTTGATTTAACGAAGGCATTTGACTGTGTTGACCACAAAATATTACTGCAGAAGTTGGACCATTATGGAGTAAGGGGAGTAGCTTACAACTGGTTCACCTCTTACTTTAAGAACAGAAAGCAGAAGGTAATTCTCCGTAATAATGAGATTGGTAGTGTTGTTCACTCCCAATGGGGCACTGTTATGTGAGGCGTTCGCCAAGGGTCGGTGCTGGGGCCACTGCTGTTTCTTATTTATATAATGAAATACCTTCTAGTATTACAAGTGATTCAAAAATATTTCTGTTTGCTGATGACACCAGCTTGGTAGTGAAGGATCTTGTGTGTAACACTGAAACATTATCAAATAATGTAGTTCATGAAATAAGTTCGTGGCTTGTGGAAAATAATTTGATGCTAAATCACAGTAAGACTCAGTTTTTACAGTTTCTAACTCACAATTCAACAAGAACCGATATTTTGATCAGACAGAATGGGCATATTATAAGCGAGACGGAACACTTCAAGTTCCTAGGCGTTCGGATAGATAGTAAGCTGTCGTGGAAAGCCCATGTTCAGGATCTTGTTCAGAATGCTCTATTTACCATTAGGACAGTACCTGAAATAAGTGACAGTTCAACACGAAAAGTAGTCTACTACTTTTCATACGCTGATGTCATATGGTATTATTATTTGGGGTAATTCTTCTGATTCAAAAAGAGTATTTTTGGCTCAAAAACGGGCTGTTCGAGCTATATGTGGTGTAAGTTCGAGAACCTTTTGTCGACCCCTCTTCAATAGTCTGTATATATTTTATTTAATATCGTTTGTTGTTAGCAATATTAGCTTATTCCCAAGGGTTAGCACCTTTCACTCAGTTAATACTAGGCAGAAACCAAATCTGCATGTGGAATGCACTTCCTTGACTCTTGTGCAGAAAGGAGTGCACTATTCTGCAGCATCCATTTTCAATAAGCTACCACAAGAACTCAAAAATCTTAGCAGTAGCCCAAACGCTTTTAAGTCTAAACTGAAGAGTTTCCTCATGGCTCACTCCTATTCTGTCGAGGAGCTCCTGGAAGAGCTGAAAAATTAAGCAAATTCCAGAGTTACATTGTTGATTTTCTTTATTTAAACTTACGAATTGTCGCCTGGGTACGTTTCTTGTATTTCATTTTATCTGTTATTACTATCATGTAATAATTTCATGTATTGACTCGTTCCGTGACCATGGAGACTTCTCCTTAATTTGGTCCCACGGAACAATAAATAAATATATAATAATGAAGGACATACAACACCCAGTCATCACGAGTCAGATGAAGTCCCTGACCCCCCCGGCAATCGAACCCGGGACCCCGAGCGGGGAAAACGAGAACGCTACCGCAGGAACACGAGCTACGGACAGGAAATACGGTGACAAGGTTTGTTAAAGAGGTAGGGCTCGAGTTAAAGGGTCTCCAATGGTTAAGGTTAACAACCACATGGTAATGCTCAGAAACAATCGTTGCGCTGTACTATTCTCCAGTATTCTTTCTGTGATTTTCATGAGAAATATTCCAGGAACGGCAGTTACAAGAGAGAAAATAGTATTCTAATACTATGTTCGAGTGCAGGTACTAACTGAAGCTCTTACGGTTGGAGTGCTTTTCTAATAAACTCTGAGTGTAATTGTATCTGGTCCGTCTCAGTTTCCAAATATAAAACATGCTGTTTCAATCACCTACACTGAAGCGCCGAGGAAACGTATAGGCAAGCGTATTCAAATACAGAGAATTGTAAACAGGCAGAATACGGCGCTGCGGTCGGCAACGCCTATATAAGACAAGTGTCTGGCGCAGTTCCTTGCTCGGTTACTGCTGCTGCAATGGCAGGTTATCAACAATTGAGTGAGTTTGAACGTGGTGTTATAGTCGGCGCACAAACGGTGAGACACAGCGACTCCGAGGCAGCGATGAAGTGGGAATTTTCTGGTACGACCATTTCACAAGTGCCCGAAAATATCAGGAAGCCGATAAAACATCAAATCTTCGAAATCGGTGCTGCCGGAAAAAGATCTTGCAAACGACGACTGAAGAGAATCGTTCAGCCCGACGGAAATGCAACACTTCCACAAATTGCTGCAGATTTCAACGCTGGGCCATCAACAAGTGTCAGCGTGCGAACCATTCAACGAAACTTTACCGATATGGGCTTTCGCAGCCGAAGGCCCACTCGTATACCTCTGATGACTGCACGACACAGAGCTATACCCCTGCCTGGGTATACACCGACATTCAACTGTTGATGACTGGAAACATGTTGCCTGGTCGGACGAGTCTCATTTCAAACTGAATCGAGCGGATGGAAGTATTTTCGTATGGATACAACCACATGAATCCATGACCGTGCCCGTCGGCAGGGAACTGTTCAAGTTGGTGGAGGCTCTTTAATGGTGTGGGCTGACTGCAGTTGGAATGAAATGGAACGCTGATAAACCTAGATGCGACTGACAGGTGACACGTACGTAATCGTCCTGTCTGATCACCTACCTCCATTCATGTCCATTGTGTATTCCGACGAGCTTGGGCAATTCCAGCAGAACAATGCGACGTCCCACACATCCAAAATTTCTACAGAGTGGCTCCAGGAACACTCTTCTGGGTTTGAACACTAGCGCTGGCCATTAAACGCCTCAGGGATGAACATTATGGGCATATCTGGGAAGCATGTCAGCGTGCTGTTCGGAAGAAATTTCAAACCCCTCGTACTATTAGGGCTTTACGGCCTGCTCTGCAGGATTCATGGTGTCAGTTCCCTCTAGCACTACTACAGACATTAGTCGAAATGGCTCAAATGGCTGTGAACACTATGGGACTTAACTTCTGAGGTCATTAATCCCCTGTAACTTAGAGCTACTTAGACCTAAATAACCTAAGGACATCACACACATCCATACCCGAGGCAGGTTTCGAACCTGGGACCGCAGCGGTCAGGCGGTTCCGGACAGTAGCGTCTAGAACCGCTGGGCCACTCCAGCTGGCAGACATTAGTCGAGTCCATTCTACGTCGTGTTGCGGTACTTCTGCGTACTCGCGGTGGCCCTACACGATATTAGCAGGTGCGCCAGTTTCTTTGGCCCTTCAGTGTATTTCGATTGGAAAACGCCAAACATAATAAAGTCGTAACTAAATGAATGAAATACTAGGCACTCTCCTGCAGCAGCCATTAATCTGCCCTCGTTGTCCGCAGCTCGTTGTCATGCGGTAGCGTTTTCGCTTCCCGCGGCCGAGTTCCCGGGTTCGATTCCCGGCGGGCTCAAGGATTTTCTCTGCCTCGTGATGACTGGATGTCGTCCTTAGTTAGGTTTAAGTAGTTTGAAGTTCTAGGTGACTGATGACCATAGATGTTGTGTCCCATAGTGCTCAGAGCCATTTGAACCATTTTTTTCTTCCCTCGTTACCTGCAATGATTCCCCTCCCCAAGTAGATGGTGCAGAACACTCTGTGTGTCTGTGTTAACCCAAGAATGTAATTCATGGAAAGGTCTGCAAGGAGGCGTTAATGCAGCAGTGCTTTTTAAATCGATGACGTTAACCTCCTTCTGGTTGACACGTGAAGAACAATTTAAAAAAAAAAACACATTTCTTTTATCAGCCTTGTTGAGCGATGCTGTTCCACCCTTGGATATCTCTCCTTCATAGACCTACCGCACAGTGGTTGTGCTCGCGCAGTGGCAGCCACTAATCAGCAGAAAACAAACAGCCCTGGGGCTTTTAGAGGCTCGTTTAAACGGCCTCTGTTCGAGCGCCGGCTGCTAGTAGAAGCGCGTTTACCGCCTCAGCTGCCCCGCCTCTTTTCCTCGCTATTATTGTCCGCCAGCTTCAGTTGCCGGTGAACGGTGTGTAAACGCAGCCCGCGCCGCCCTGCGACCAACGATCGCGTCGATATCTCCCCTCGGCTGCTCGGCTCGGAGCCTCTACAGCAATTGTGTACTGAAAAATAATGGCGCACATACATCGGCTGCCGTGTACGTGGTCCCATACTGCGCTCAATTTATTTTCTGATATACTACCTCGACGCAAAGAAAGCATACTACGCCCATTATTAAGGACGTAAGACTCATAAGCCATATTCTAACACAGAGACGAGTTTTATCGTAATTCTTCACTTAAGAAGCAGTGAATAGCAAAGCACTCCGTCTTCAGGCCACAAGTGACACATCGGGACCATCCGACCGCCGTATCATCCTCAGTTGAGGATGCGGATAGGAGAGATGTATGGTCAGCACACCGCTCTCCCCGTCTTTATGATGGTTTTCTTTGACCGGAGCCGCTACTATTCGGTCGAGTAGCTTCTCAATTGCATGGCTGCTGGATGATCACCCATCCAAGTGCCACCCACAGCGCTTAACTTCGGTGATCTGACGGGAACCAGTGTATCCACTGCCGCAAGGCCGTTGCCCAAGAAGCAGTGAAATAATCTGTTTAAAATAGACATACTCTTCCTCCAACCTGAAGAGTCGGAATATGGTGAGCAGATTGGGCTTGTTGGTGGTTATGATGGTGCTGCCAGGTTTTTGCTGACGGCAGATTCGGTGGTTTGCTTAGCCCGGTGTCGTTCGCTATTTCTCGTCATGTGATACGATGTTCTTCCACGACAAAAGTTCGCATACGCGCAGTGACGTTGTCGTTTCGGCTAGCTGAGAGTTCGCCTGAACGAGACAGTTGTCCACAGATAGGCGGCCGGTTTTGAAGAGGTTATACGACCTGGAGTTGCTCATGGCATCATTCCAGGAAGCCTGTTGAATCTTGTGAATAGCTTGCTCTAGGGCATACCAAGCTGAGAGTTCGCCTGAACGAGACAGTTGTCCACAGATAGGCGGCCGGTTTTGAAGAGGTTATACGACCTGGAGTTGCTCATGGCATCATTCCAGGAAGCCTGTTGAATCTTGTGAATAGCTTGCTCTAGGGCATACCAAGCTTTAGGCAAAAGTTGATAGAATATCGCTATTGAATTTGCTCCGTCATTTTACAATTTACTCAAACGACCGTTCACTTCTTCTTCTTCTTCAGTAGCTCTACAGCCCTTGGTGAGCCTTGGCTTCTTCAACAATCTTCCTCCACACTTCTCGCTTATTTGCTGCTCTTTTCCACCCCCCGTACTCCCATATTGCTGATATCCATTATTACCTCGTCGATCCATCTTCTCCTAGGTCTCCCTTTTCGCCCAACTGAATGGATCATACCTTTCATCATTTTCTTTGGAATTCTATCCTCTGCCATTCTCCCCAAGTGTCCTAGCCATCGTATTCGCTGTGATTTCACAAATTTTCCTATGTCCCTGCCTTGTATTAACTCTTGTAATTCGGCATTGTAGTTTATTCTCCAGCCTTCTGCCTCCCTTATTGGCCCATAGATTTTGTGTACCCGTGATGACTCCATGACCCAGTGTTTTACGCCCTGCCTGGGACTGTCAACACTGCTCAATGCTTCTTAGAGCATTTTTATCGTGTTCTGTCAACGTCCATATCTCTGAGCTGTATGTGATAACTGGGTGGACTATGGAATTATATATTAGCAGTTCAGTTTTTCTTGTAACAAGGATATTTTTTAAAAGCTGCATATTTGCAAAGTAAGCTCTGTTTCCTGCTTGTATTCTTTCCCTTATAGCCTTTCCTGCACGTCCTCAATCATCGATCGACTGCGAGCGACTGAGGCTTTCTCGCGCCAGAAAACATTGACAACTGCTCATGAATTTCCTCCCACACATCTTCAGCGATGAAAGTTTGTAGCACTTCATTCGCTCGGGAAAGATGGGTAAGAATAAGAATACAATTCATGTTTAAAGTCAGTCATACACTACTACTTCGTTACAAGTATTACACTCCTGGAAATTGAAATAAGAACACCGTGAATTCATTGTCCCAGGAAGGGGAAACTTTATTGACACATTCCTGGGGTCAGATACATGACATGATCACACTGACAGAACCACAGGCACATAGACACAGGCAACAGAGCATGCACAATGTCGGCACTAGTACAGTATATATCCACCTTTCGCAGCAATGCAGGCTGCTATTCTCCCATGGAGACGATCGTAGAGATGCTGGATGTAGTCCTGTGGAACGGCTTGCCATGCCATTTCCACCTGGCGCCACAGTTGGACCAGCGTTCGTGCTGGACGTGCAGACCGTGTGAGACGACGCTTCATCCAGTCCCAAACATGCTCAATGGGGGACAGATCCGGAAATCTTGCTGGCCAGGGTAGTTGACTTACACCTTCTAGAGCACGTTGGGTGGCATGGGATACATGCGGACGTGCATTGTCCTGTTGGAACAGCAAGTTCCCTTGCCAGTCTAGGAATGGTAGAACGATGGGTTCGATGACGGTTTGGATGTACCATGCACTATTCAGTGTCCCCTCGACGATCACCAGAGGTGTACAGCCAGTGTAGGAGATCGCTCCCCACACCATGATGCCGGGTGTTGGCCCTGTGTGCCTCGGTCGTATGCAGTCCTGATTGTGGCGCTCACCTGCACGGAGCCAAACACGCATACGACCATCATTGGCACCAAGGCAGAAGCGACTCTCATCGCTGAAGACGACACGTCTCCATTCGTCCCTCCATTCACGCCTGTCGCGACACCACTGGAGGCGGGCTGCGCCATGTTGGGCGTGAGCGGAAGACGGCCTAACGGTGTGCGGGACCGTATCCCAGCATCATGGAGACGGTTGCGAATGGTCCTCGCCGATACCCCGGGAGCAACAGTGTCCCAAATTTGCTGGGAAGTGGCGGTGCGGTCCTCTACGGCACTGCGTAGGATCCTACGGTCTTGGCGTGCATCCGTGCGTCGCTGCGGTCCGGTCCCAGGTCGACGGGCACGTGCACCTTCCGCCGACCACTGGCGACAATATCGATGTACTGTGGAGACCTCACGCCCCACGTGTTGAGCAATTCGGCGGTACGTCCACCTGGCCTCCCGCATGCCCACTATACGCCCTCGCTCAAAGTCCGTCAACTGCACATATGGTTCACGTCCACGCTGTCGCGGCATGCTACCAGTGTTAAAGACTGCGATGGAGCTCCGTATGCCACGGTAAACTGGCTGACCTTGACGGCGGCGGTGCACAAATGCTGCGTAGCTAGCGCCATTCGACGGCCAACACTGCGGTTCCTGATGTGTCCGCTGTGCCGTGCGTGTGATGATTGCTTGTACAGCCCTCTCGCAGTGTCCGGAGCAAGTATGGTGGTTCTGATACACCGGTGTCAATGTGTTCTTTTTTCCATTTCCTGGAGTGTATTTATTACATACACACTAACACACACACACAGACACACACACACACACACACACACACACACACACTCTTCTGGCATCTGGACCTGGACGATACTTTCCTCTTCTGTTCAATTCTTTTTGTTATCCTCTGAAAAAGCTAAAGGTGGCAACTCACCCCAATGAATGAAATTCTGACCTCAAGAAAGTGGAAAAAGTTACAAAGACTTTTACGGTAAATTTTTTTAAACTTTGACAGTTTACTGTAGAGTAACACTTGTTTATTATTGAATGGACTGTGCGGCTGATCCCGGCGAAGGTTCGAGTCCTCCCTCGGGCATGGATGTATGTGTTCGTCCTTAGGATAATTTAGGTTAAGTAGTGTGTAAGCTTAGGGACTGATGACCTTAGCGGTTAAGTCCCATAACATTTCTCTCTCTCTATCTCTCTCTCTCTCTCTCTCACACACACACACACACACACACACACACACACACACACACACACACACACACACACAGTTTCCTAGACTGCCGGCCGCGGTGGCCGTGCGGTTCTGGCGGTGCAGTCCGGAACCGCGGGGCTGCTACGGTAGCAGGTTCGAATCCTGCCTCGGGCATGGGTGCGTATGATGTCCTTAGGTTAGTTAGGTTTAAGTAGTTCTAAGTTCTAGGGGACGTATGACCTAAGATGTTGAGTCCCATAGTGCTCAGAACAATTTGAACAGTTTCCTAGCTTGTATTTTGTAAACAACACTGGGATTTGTAATATGATTTACTTAAGAAGTGTAACTTTAGCGAGTTCTTAAGTACTACATCTACATCTGCACACATACTCTGCAAATCACAATTTAAGTGCCTGGCAGTGGGTTCATCGAACCACCTTCACAATTCTCTTTTATTCAATCTCGTATAGACCGCGGAAAGAATGGACACCTATGTCCTTCGTACGAGCTCTGATTTTACTTATTTTATCGTGGTGATCGTTTCTCTCTTTGTCTGTCGGTGTAATGATGTTCAGCCCAAATCTTGCGTCATTTCTGTGACACTCTTTCCCTTATTTCGCGACAATACATAACGTGCTGCCCTTCTTTGAACTTTTTCGGTGTAATCCGTCAGTCCTATCTGGTACAGATCCCACACCGCGCAGCAGCATTCTAAAAGAGGACCGACAAGAGTATTGTAGGCCTTCTCCTTAGTAGGTCTGTTACATTTTCTAAGTGTCCTGCCAATGAAATGCAGTCTTTGGTTAGCCTTACCAAAACATATTCTATGTGTTCCTACCAATTTACGTTGTTGGTATTTGTAATACCTAGGTATTTAGTTGAGTTTACGGCTTTTAGATTAGACTGATTTATCGTGTAACCAAAGTTTAACGATTTCCTTTTAGCACTCATGTGGATGACCTCACACCTTTCGTTATTTATTGTCAACTGCCACTTTTCACACCATTCAGATATCTTTTCTAAATCGTTCTGCTGTTTGTTTTGATCTTCTGATGACTTTATTTGTCGCTAAACGACAGCGTCATCTGCAAACAACCGAAGACGGATGCTCAGATTGTCTCCCAAATCGTTTATATAGATAATTAACAGCAAAGGTCCTATAACACTACCTCGAGGAACGCCAGAAATCACTTATGTTTTACTCGATGACTTTCCCTCAATTACTACGAACTGTGACCTCTCTGACAGGAAATCATGAACCCAGTCACATAACTGAGACGATATTCCATAAGCACGCAATTTCGCTACGTTCCGCTTGTGTGGTTCAGTGTCAAAAGCCTTCCGGAAATCCAGAAATACGAAATCGATCTGAAATCCCTTGTCAGTAGCACTCAACACTTCATCTGAATTAAGAGCTAATGTCTCTTGTTTTTACTTGGACTGTTTATTGTACAAATTCATTCCCTTGTAGGAAATGCTGATTTGTGTTTTATGTCTGCTCTCGGTAAGTGTTAGTTTAGTTTGGCTCTTGCTGCATTATGACGGAAGCTGCTGTTTCTGAGGTATTTTCTAATGTTCTTCTCGATGTGCATAACAGACCTAAGGAGGGACTGACTTAGTGCTCTTAGAATCTACAGATTTTTCAACTGATTTCTGAAATTAATTGTAACAATCTAGATCTCAAGCCACGTTTATTAAAAGTTGACCAGTTTCTATCATCACATTATCATCTTCGAACTTACAGACACCCTGATGAACAATGACTGTGCATGGAGCAGGAACTGTTGAATGACGATATTCAGCTGCTATACTTTAGTCATTTAGCGATTCCTGATCCATGCACAACCATTGTCCATCAATATGGCTGTAGGTCTGAAGATGATCATGTTATAATCGAAACTGGTCACCTTTATAGTAAACGTGCCTTGCGATCTAGATAGTCATCATTAATTTCAAAGACTATGTTTTGATCACTAACACATCCAATAATGTTTTTAAAATAATTTTTCAGCAGATATTTACACGGAGGTCTGTTACTCTTTGTATTTGTTACTCTAATGGACCTTCTCTGTAGTTCGGTAATTGTGTCCGTGTATGATAATGGGACCCCAAAAAATGCATACAGTTCTTTACTAATGCAAGGACCCACACTCCTCTTGTGACGTATTTCTGGTAATCTAACCCATCTGACTGCAAATTGCTTGGTAGGAAACCAGCTTACACATGGAGTGATTGAGAACGCTTTGGCCCTGCGTAGGATGCATTTATTGTAACAACTGCCAAGTTTCACGATTCTACTCATTATCAACAATACATAATGAGACAGATTATTTGTCACATCCCATAAACCTAAAACAAACTGAAAGACATTGTTTCAAAAACAGTTTTACAAACTTTGGTGACAGGTTCCGTACATCAAAACAAGAAGAAAAGTTTGTACAAAAGTGTTCGGAAATTCTTCGTTCCTGAGTTATTAATGAAAGTGTACACTCACAGTAAATGCTCTAAATGTCCTCTGGCTTCTAAACACGCACACATTCTATATACTTATACTAACATGGTATCTGATCTTTCGGACATGGTCACCGATACCATCTTAATATATATATATATATATATGTTAAGGCTTACCGGCCACTTGACCAGCTTCATCTTCTGTGCTGAAGCACAAACAGTACCCGAACTCTTAGGGGAATTGGCAACGCACCGCGAGTAATGAGTATAATGTGCGGGGGCACTACGGATGTAGTGCGGGACAACACGTTGAGAATGTGGGTTTCGCGGAAGGCGTGCCAGAGATAAATCCCTGCAGTCGCACAATCCTCTGTGTCCTCGATGGCTCAGATGGATAGAGCATCTGCCGTGTAAGCGGGAGATCCCGGTTTCGAATCCCGGTCGGGGCACACATTTTCATCTGTTCCTGTCCACGCCTGTAAGCATTTTAGGGTTTTCATTTCATTTTAATACATACATTCGTCTAATTGTGTGTTGTAGCACCTTTTCAAATACTCCATGGTGGTTTCGAATGGTTTCGCAGGTTTCCATAAAAGCTTGATGAATAGTTTCTGCATCCGAGTGTCCTGTTGCATAGACCAATTCTTTGAGGCGCCCACAGAGACAATAACCCAAAGGCCTGGCGGTGGGAGAACATTCAGGCCATAGGACTGATTCTCCTCTGCCTATCCATGGTCGTGGTAGGTACCAGCCAGTGCGTTTGGAATACTGAGACTGAGATGTGCTGGAGCTCCACCATGCCTATCCAGCGTGTTTCTTCTTATTTTCAGGAGCACATCTTCTAGTAGGCCTTGGAGGGGTATTCAGAAAAAAACGCCTGCAAAAGCACCTGTAAGACGTGCTGGGAGAATTTATGGACGCACCAGACAGTCACCTGAATTTCCAACCCACACATCAATCTTAGCTAATGCTGACGTCTAGGCTGTTCTGTAGCATCAGAACTTACGATTCGCCTACGTGTATTCGTTGCAGAAACTTGGTATCACTGCTCTTACAAACGTTGCCTCCTCTATAAACAAAACTGATTGGACAAGCAGTGGATTGGCAGTTTGGGCAACAAACCATCGGCAAACGTTCTCCATCGGCGGGTGCGAGGTAGGCATAACGCCGTGCACACGTTGAAGATGATATGGCTACATGAGTTGCTCGTGAAGTATACTACACGCGGAACTCCGCCATGTACCATATGCCAGGGACCGCCACTTGTCTGTCACTGACACCTGGCTCTTCCTCAACATTCCACATAATGTGCACTTCCTGGTTAGGCATATGAGCATCATGTGGTCTTCCGCGGTCACTACTTTATGTTGCATCAGATTTTGCCACCATAACAAAATGATGCACAGCACCATAGTTTGGCTGACTCGGCTCTCTTAGGTCTGGAAGCACTGTCTGATACAGCCATGCAGCCCTGTGTGCGTTACCATTCCTGGAGCTATGTATTTTTTGTATTTTTGACACACCCTGTACTGGTAAGATTGCGAACAACCAACATGCAACACAGTACGTCCACTGACGAAGATTGTCAGCATCGGAGTTTAAGTAAGGACTGTCTGACGTCGGGATATGTTGAGTTAATAAACATGCAGTGGTACACCCTCTATAGTATTCAATAACAGAAGAACAGATGGTAATGAGAGAGGGAGAGGGGATAGAAATATGACCGGTGTACGTATCCACAAAACAGCACGTTTAAGGTATAAATTAAGAAGAGCTACCTTTCTTTTCTTGGCCTCAGCCTTGAGAATGGTTTTATGTGACCTGCCATGAATTTCTCTCTGTGATAATGTATCCATCACAGAGCAGCACTTACACGAAACTAATTCGATTATCTATTTCATGTACTCCAATCTCAGTCAACCTCTAAAGTTTTTGCTCTCTATGGCTGTCTCTAGTGTCGTGGGATCTATTCTCTCCTGTATTAATATACCCATGATCCTGTCACCTTTTCTAGTCAATGTTTGTCATACATTCTTCTTGTCGCTGATTCTGCACAGAACGGCTTAATTTTTAACACCTTTCTATAGCACCACATCTCACCACGGATTCGATTCTCTCCTTTTCCTATTTTTCTGCACACAATGATCCACGTCCACACAAATATGTGCTCCTTCCTCTAGTGATATGTGCTTTCTTCCTCTAGTAAAGGATTATGTTTGATACTGTTGCAATTCTCTTAATAAGGTGTGCCCTCTTTGTCTCTACCATTCTGTCTCTTATACTAGGTGATTCCCTGCCCCAAACAATGGGTATATGCAAACCACGACGTCTTCAAAAACCACGCGTGAGATGTTCGTATTCTCTCGCTCGCTACGTGCAAACTATTAGTCCTATGGAAAAATGAATAGGATCTTTCTGTAGGAAATTTTATGTAGTTAAATTTTGTGCTGGGTTGCGTTTTCGCTAGAGGCCACGGTTTTCTAGTTATTCAAGAAAAAGTCGTTTGAAGGTTATTTTTGTACGTTTTTATTGAATAATTCGCAAACTACGGCCTGTAGCGAAAACCTATCCAAGAACAAAATGTTGCAACATTAAATTTACTACAAAAAGTACTAATATTAAGTGCATAGCGAGCGAGAGAATATGAAAATCTGACATGTGATATTTGAAGGTGCTGCGGGTTGCATAAAACCCATAGGTAGGAAAAGCTGAAACACGATGTATACTCCTTGCTTTGCCCATCATTGGTTACTTGGATTCAGAGGTTAGAAAAATATCTTCACTTCATTTACCAGAATGCTCTCAATCTCGATGTTAACTTTCTCACTAATCTCACTTCAGCTTGTCCTCATAACTTACGTGTCTCTTTGCTTTACTCTCAAACCATATCCTTTGCACAGTAGACTTTCGTTCTATCCAAGGGAACCTCTAATCATCCTTACTTTCATGACGATAGCAATTTTATCAGCAAATCACACCACTGATATTCTTTCCACCTTAATTTTAATTCTATTCTTGAACCCATCTTTATTTGTGACATGACTTCTTCGAGGTAAGTGTTAAACTGCAGGGTAGAAAAACTGCATCTCTCACTTATGCCTGATCACTTCTCTTTCAGTCTTTCATTCCTATTGCTTCCTTTTGGTTCTAGCACATGTTGTATACTATCCTCCTTTCCATGTGGCTAACAATTATTTTTTTAACAATTATTTTGTTAAGTGTTGCACCATTTTCCATTGTAGGAATTACACGAAAATATATTAATTTTTATCATGACTTACTTCCAATTAAGTTCCAGGCCGCATAAAACACTCTGGTCCTTCAGTTTTTCTTAAACCCAATTGGTCACCATCTAACACATAATATTTTCCGGTTTTCTCACAGTACGTGTGGAATCCGGGAAGAAGGGACTCGAAGCATTTGAGATGTGTTGCTGTAGAAGAATACAGAAAATTTGCTGGACTGATAGGATCAGGAACGAGGAGGATCTCCAGAGAATCGACGAGGAAATGAATATATCTTAAACACTGGTGGAGGACATCTGTTACTACATCACAGAGTAACTTGGGTGTTATTAGAGGAATCTGGAGAGGGTAAAAACTGTAGAGGAACA
This sequence comes from Schistocerca gregaria, assembly GCF_023897955.1. Classification (NCBI taxonomy): domain Eukaryota; kingdom Metazoa; phylum Arthropoda; class Insecta; order Orthoptera; family Acrididae; genus Schistocerca; species Schistocerca gregaria. The sequence goes on along the minus strand of NC_064922.1, from coordinate 923,365,795 downwards.
TACAGATTGGATACATAATTGAGGACATAGGTTGTAATTTCTATTCTGAGATGAAGAGGTTGCCGGCAGCGGTAGCCGAGTGATTCTAGGCGCTGCAGTCTGGAACCGCGCGACTGCTATGATCGCATGTTCGAATCCTGCCTCGGGCATGGATGTGTGTCATGTCCCTAGGTTGGTTAGGTTTAAGTAGTTCTAAGTTCTAGGGGACTGATGACCTCAGATATTAAGTCCCATAGTGCTCAGAACCATTTGAACCATTTTGATGAAGAGGTTGGCAAAGGAGAAGAATTCGTGGCGGGCTGCATCAAACCAGTCAGAAGACTGATGACGTAAAAGCAGTCAATTTTCTTTGAATTTCATTTCTATATTATTCTTGTCAGCTACTTGGATGCATTGTGCTGAATACTGAATTGTGAGATAATTCTCGCACTTTGTCATTGCTGTCTTCGGGACTGTATGGATGTTATTTTTCTGGATGCTGAGTGGTATGTATTATATGCTACACGCATTCACTACAATAACCCTTCCGACAACAATTTATTACTCGAGTTTTTCTTATATTTCCTGTAACAATCTCGCTTTAGCTTCCTGCTCTTCTTATTGATTTCATTTCTGAGTCTCTTGTATTGCTATACTTCTTTCCTTTCCTGAACGTTTTTGTGCTTCCTTCTTTCGTCGTTCATTGAATTATAACTTCTTTCTACCTCAAATTTCTGTGTAGTTACCTGTATTTGTCGGTCTAATTTCTTTGGTTGCCAATCTGAGGCGTCTCCTCTATGCTTTAGCTGATCTGCTGACGATTTATGCATTGTCAACGTCTCTACAGGTTCTGAAAAGGGCAGACTTATATCATCATCCCTGGTTACTTCATTTCATTACACTCAATTTGCTTGACGATTCTCTGTAGTTTGGATCTACCCTTCATTAAAAATTCGTGTTGAGAGTCTGTATCTGCTCAGCTGAAATTTATTAGGGAACTCAGTTTCACTTTCTCCTCTCTTATCCCTGCTATGGAACCCATAATCTCTGGTTACTCTCCCTTCTTTCCCTTCCCCAACTTCTCTGTGGTTATTAGTTTTTCTCCTCTCTGTACTTTGTGTCTTACTCTTTCAATGCCCTCCCGTTTCTTTATACACTCCTGGATATTGAAATAAGGACACCGTGATATCATTGTCCCAGGAAGGAGAAACTTTATTGACACATTCCTGGGGTCAGATACATCACATGATCACACTGACAGAACCACAGGCACATAGACACAGGCAACAGAGCATGCACAATGTTGGCAATAGTACAGTGTATATCCACCTTTCGCAGCAATGCAGGCTGCTATTCTCCCATGGAGACGATCGTAGAGATGCTGGATGTAGTCCTGTGGAACGGCTTGCCATGCCATTTCCACCTGGCGCCTCAGTTGGACCAGCGTTCGTGCTGGACGTGCAGACTGCGCGAGACGACGCTTCATCCAGTCCCAAACATGCTCAATGGGGGACAGATCCGGAGATCTTGCTGGCCAGGGTAGTTGACTTACACCTTCTAGAGCACGTTGGGTTGCACGGGATACATGCGGACGTGCATTGTCCTGTTGGAACAGCAAGTTCCCTTACCGGTCTAGGAATGGTAGAACGATGGGTTCGATGACGGTTTGGATGTACCGTGCACTATTCAGTGTCCCCTCGACGATCACCAGAGGTGTACGGCCAGTGTAGGAGATCGCTCCGCACACCATGATGCCGGGTGTTGGCCCTGTGTGCCTCGGTCCTATACAGTCCTGATTGTGGCGCTCACCTGCACGGCGCCAAACACGCATACGACCATCATTGGCACCAAGGCAGAAGCGACTCTCATCGCTGAAGACGACACGTCTCCATTCGTCCCTCCATTCACGCCTGTCGCGACACCACTGGAGGCGGGCTGCACGATGTTGGGGCGTGAGCGGAAGACGGCCTAACGGTGTGCGGGTCCGTAGCCCAGCTTCATGGAGACGGTTGCGAATGGTCCTCGCCAATACCCCAAGAGGAACAGTGTCCCTAATTTGTTGGGAAGTGGCGGTGCGGTCCCCTACGGCACTGCGTAGGATCCAATGGTCTTGGCGTGCATCCGTGCGTCGCTGCGGTCCGGTCCCAGGTCGACGGGCACGTGCACCTTCCGCCGACCACTGGCGACAACATCGATGTACTGTGGAGACCTCACGCCCCACGTGTTGAGCAATTCGGCGGTACGTCCACCCGGCCTACCGCATGCCCACAATACGCCCTCGCTCAAAGTCCGTCAACTGCACATACGGTTCACGTCCACGCTGTCGCGGCATGCTACCAGTGTTAAAAACTGCGATGGAGCTCAGTATGCCACGGCAAACTGGCTGACACTGACGGCGGCGGTGCATAAATGCTGCGCAGCTAGCGCCATTCGACGGCCAACACCGCGGTACCTGGTGTGTCCGCTGTGCCGTGTGTGTGATCATTGCTTGTACAGCCCTCTCGCAGTGTCCGGAGCAAGTATAGTGGGTCTAACACACCGGTATCAATGTGTTTTTTTTCCATTTCCAGGAGTGTATATTCTGCTTATGACTACGGCATGCATACCTCAAATATTGTTGGGCGTTGATTTTTCGGTAATGATGAGACTAATACGTTTACTGAATTGTTCATAGTAACTCAGTCTGGAACGTAAAGACGAAGACACCTTGCGTTACAGAAAACATGATTAACATGTTTTTCAAAAGTAAAAAGTTAAAAAATGTTCACAGAACGACAGGACTAAAACAATGTACATCACGTAGGTATGAAATAGGAAGTTCTAGGAAGCGAAGGCAAAATGGCGGCACGAAATATGTAAAGAAATTGAGAAGGAAATGGCTTTCGGAAGATCTGTTTAATTGTACAGAAGAGTGAAAACAACCTTTGTCTAAATTACGAATAAGGACTTCAACATCAAAATTGCAATAGAAATGTTGAACGCAGAAGAGAGGGTAGATCGCCACGAAGAGTTCATAGAAGGCTTTTCCGGGGGAGGACCTGTCCTATGACATGACAGAAGAAGAAGCAGGAATCGATTTGGAAGATATATTGGATTAACTGAACATTGGAAAAGTTGCTATCAGATAAGGCAGAAAGGGTAACTAACATCCCTTCGGAGTTTCTAAAATCATTGGAGGGAGGGGCAACCAAAGGACTATCCGAGTGGGTGTGCACTATCTGTTGTTGTTGTTGTTGTTGTGGTCTTCAGTCCTGAGACTGGTTTGATGCAGCTCTCCGTGCTACTCTATCCTGTGCAAGCTTCTTCATCTCCCAGTACCTACTGCAACCTACATCCTTCTGAATCTGCATAGTGTATTCATTTCTTGGTCTCCTTCTACGATTTTTACCCTCCACGCTTCCCTCCAATACTAAATTGGTGATCCCTTGATGCCTCAGAACATGTCCTACCAACCGATCCCATCTTCTGGTCAAGTTGTGCCACAAACTCCTCTTCTCCCCAATCCTATTCAATACTTCCTCATTAGTTATGTGATCTACCCATCTAATCTTCAGCATTCTTCTGTAGCACCACATTTCGAAAGCTTCTATTCTCTTATTGTCCAAACTATTTATCGTCCATGTTTCTCTTCCATACATGCACTATCTATGAGACACAAAACAACAGACACTTGGAAAAATACCATCAACACAGTCCTGAAGAGAGCAAGAGCAGGTAAGTGCGGAAACTACCGCACAAACAGCTTAATAGCTGATTCATGTAAGTTATTAAGAAGAACAATATACGTAAATATTGGAAAGAAAGTAGAGGATGTGTCAGATAACAGTCTGAGTTTAGAAAATTGAAGGAACCAGAAGGGCACTTCTGGTTACGCCTAATAATGGAAGTAAGACTTCACAAAAAATCGAGGCACATCCATAGAATTAGTCGACTTGTATAAGCATTTGGCAACGTAAAATGGTGCAAGATGTTTGAAAAGCTGAGAAAAATAGGAGTATGCTGTAAGGAAAGATGGGTTGTTTGCGACATGTACGAGGAAGTAGGGGAATAGTAAGAAAGGCTGAGCAAGAACGAAGAGCTCATATTAAATAAAGACCGGGTTGCAGTGTTTCGCAACTGCTGTTTAATCTAAAGATCGAGAAAGCTTTGACGGAAATAAAGATTCAAGAGTGGTAGAGTAATTGAGTTTGCAAAGATGTCAATAATAAGATTCGGTGATGACAATGCTATCGTCCGTGTAACTGAATAAGAATCACATGACTTGTTCGGTGGAGTGAACAGTCTAAAGAGAATATAAAATGGATTGAGATTCAACTGAAGAAAGAAAAAAGAGTTGAAAAATAGCAGAAATGTGAATAAAGACTAAATTAACATCAACTGTGTACCACGAAGTGGCCAAAGGGAAAGAATTCCGTTCCCTTCGAAGCAAGGTAACGAGCAACGCACGAATCAAGGAAGAGGTGCAAACATCCTAGCACTGCTAAAGAAGGTAACATGCTCAAAAGAAGTTCACTAGTGTCAAACAGTGGTGTTAATATAAGGAAGAAATTTCTGAGAATGTACGTCTACGTCTGGAGCACAGTATTGTATGGTACTAAATCGTGACTGTGGGGAAATCTGAAAATGAGAGAATCTTAGTGTTTTAAACGTGGGTGTCTGACGGGGCTGACAATTAGGTGGACTAATGAGATAAGATATCAGGAGGTTGTTCACAGAATCGACGAGGATAAAAATACGTGGAAAACATTTATAGGAATTTGGGACATGATGACAAGACATGTGTTCAGAGATCAAAGAATAACTTCCTTGTTACAGTAAGAGGGATAAAACCTGTAGGGGGAAGATCGGTATTGGTATACGTCGAGCAAATTATTGAAGGTGTTGGGTGTAAGTGTTACTCTGAGATGAAGATGTAACAACAACGAATCTGTACTATTGTACATATATGTAATACTTTTCATCTGATTTTACGTTAAACTTATGTAATAGATGTTCTGATTTCATTTCTCTTTGTTTCATGCTATTATGTTAAGAAAACTGTAAATAAGTTTCAACGTAAATATTAATATTTATGTCAAATGACAATAATATGGTAATAGGATTGAAATGTAACAAATGTTGAAACTGTTGTAAGATGTTTAAAATACGTAGGCCATGTGTTAGGATATGTAGAATGCAAAACCTCGGGTGAATACCCGGTCTGTCAGGGAGCGGTAAAAGGTGGATGGCAGGCGAGAGCGGGAAAGTGAGCGCGGGCACTGCACGGCACAACGGGCTCAGTTGTTGTTTGGAGTTTGCCACTGGTTTGAGCAACACCTTTTGGAGCGAGGAGGCTCTCCTGGAAGACATAGCTTCACTGAGTCTCGGGTATGCCGTTCCAACGCCCACACAGCATGGCAAAATTCCATAGGCACTAAATGGAAAAGTATTGCGACGCTAAGAAGAATTCAAGTGCCGATATGTCAAGACAACGGTAGCTGTTGTTGTCTGCGTGCTCTGTTCCTCTCCATCTTGCCGCCTGCCAACCGCCACATCGATACTAGCAGGTTGAAACTTTTAGTACTGTATTCGTATGGATCTGAGAATGAATTGTGTTTGTTTGGTGCAATAATAACCTAAATTTTACCAGAACTTTTCCATCATTCAATTATCCTCACAACTAACCTACACAGGGTCCTTTTCAAACGTTGTGCAATCAAAGTGTCCTGAAATGAAAATTAAAAACTATGTTAATAATAATTATTTGCAGAACTGGCTATATTAGAATTGTGTTTAAGGAAATGTTTTGTTAATGAACCAGTAAATGAATGGCGAAAGTGTAACGAAGTCGAAAGATAACTTCAGTATTGATATAGTAATGAAGTTTATTATTTCGAGACAGATTGAAAGGCATTTAAATGAGCAGTAAATGAGATGAAAAGAGTAGTAACTTATATACTGGAAATCTTGAATGAGTAATAAATTCAGTAATCATTTTTTTTTTTTAAATACAGCGATCATAAAAGTTTCTGGGTCTCTCTTTCATTCATTTGAATTCTGAAGTGTTCTAAAGTCAATACAAAATTCAAAATTTGTCAGTGTTTTGTCTTTATCAAAATTAACAACTTGTGTGTGGCATTAAACTAAAATTTCTAGGGTAACCTATGCGCGATTTTAATCAGATTAATAGACAGTATAAAGTTTTGTAATAAACATTATACTGTAGTGTTATCTATTCTTGATTTTCCATCTCTGTACACAAGGTGAAACTACCAGTTCAATAGATTTTCTGGTTCTATATTATGCAGTGTTACAAATTGTTGTTTTACACGAATATATACCGACTTCAACAGGGAAGAATCTCAGTTAATGCATAATTAGGCTGGTGACCGTATTATTGTCACATTGGTAGCATCTTCTGGTTTGCTTTTGGTCCATCCTGACGTGTGATTGCATTTAGAACTTGCTTGACGGATCATTGTTGTTACAGAGTGGATGTAAGTCTGAATTACCACCATTCAGGTACACGCGGTCAATATCTATGCGAAAATCCTTTCTCATAAGGTGACTCCCGCTCTCTTACCGTAGCACAGGCTTTAACGAGTACTGTGTCAGGGATTACTAAGATCTTGGCACGGAAGAGGAAGACATGGCGGGCCGCATCAAATCAGTCCTACGACCAATAACCCAAAAGAAAATAGCGTTTCTGTAAGGTCTCCAGTCCATCTTCTCCGCAGAATTTTTGAGGCATCGAGTAAATTTTATCTCAGATCAGAAACATTAACGAAAAAGGGGCTACCAACGGCTCTGAAAGAAGCTACGATAATCATGAATTTCAACGAAAATAAGCCACTACGGAGAGATATTCCACCGAGTGTCTGCAGTCAGTGCTTGGATTCCAGTGAGCGTAACATTTTACCGGAAGGAGTTGCAGCTTTGCAGTGCAGAGAAAGACCGAGCCAGCTTTTATTACAGCACTCAACTGGAAACAACGGCGCACAGCTTGAATTTATTGTCGTGGAAATTCTTGCGTGTGAGATGAGATATTACAAAGTAAATTCTTTCGCCCAATTAAACAACAGAATGTATTAAGCACGGGACCTGCGCAGTACCACGCTGTGCAAACATTGTGATTATAACGGAGTATTTCAAAGTAAATCCATCAGAAGCTGTAATACGAGTGCCGCTCTCTCTACATTCCGAATGTTTATTCAGCTCTTGTAAATGCAGTCACTGTATATTAGACCAAACTTTCACGTAATAATACTTCAGTACGCCCTCAGACTCATTGCTGGTTTCCCAAAACTATTTTCAAGCTGATTACCGTTCTCCTCGAAATTTCTGAAACCGTAATCAAATACCGTTTAGGACAATTACCATTTTTCATGATGCACGGGCGACTGTTAATCATGAACACTAATCTTACAATACTTTCCCGTGAACTCTTTGATTAATATTTTACATTTTTTCGGGTTTCACTTCCTATCTTCCGTCGGCATTTGTCCTACTTAGGTTTAATAACATTATTTAACATAACTGTTTCACTTAAGTTGCTCTCTACCTACCGTACGAGCACTCTTCCATTTTCGCTTCTCTGCTGCTCCTCTACAAAGGCTTCCAATGACTACTTGCAAACAACACGCAACTCGTATTTTTGAGATGCCAATGCCAACTAACGTCCGCTTCCCATAGAACTTTGGTCCATAAAGTACACTTCCTAGTAGCACTGTTATAGAAAGCTTCACTCCCAATATGAACATATGCAAGTAAATAAACGTGGGACTCTATCACCTTTAAAATCTTAATTTCCTTCCTATTACTATGAGTTACTTATTAAGAAATAGAGTCTGGCGACAGCAAATGATTTTTGAACCAAGCAGGAAAACTGACGCTGGCCGGGAAAGCTGTGTACTGACGACATGCCCTTCCTTATCCGCAGCCAACGACGCCCAAGGTCTGAGGGTGACACGGCGGTCGGTCGCTACCGTTGAGCTATCATGGCCCATTCGGACCGTGTTTATTTTATGAAGCTGTAATTCGCAAGAAAAGTTTAATAGATTATAACTTACATATTTTACGGTAGAGAAGAGCTGTTTAATACACTCCTGGAAATGGAAAAAAGAACACATTGACACCGGTGTGTCAGACCCACCATACTTGCTCCGGACACTGCGAGAGGGCTGTACAAGCAATGATCACACGCACGGCACAGCGGACACACCAGGAACCGCGGTGTTGGCCGTCGAATGGCGCTAGCTGCGCAGCATTTGTGCACCGCCGCCGTCAGTGTCAGCCAGTTTTGCCGTGGCATACGGAGCTCCATCGCAGTCTTTAATACTGGTAGTATGCCGCGACAGCGTGGAAGTGAACCGTATGTGCAGTTGATGGACTTTGAGCGAGGGCGTATAGTGGGCATGCGGGAGGCCGGGTGGACGTACCGCCGAATTGCTCAACACGTGGGGCGTGAGGTCTCCACAGTACACTGATGTTGACGCCAGTGGTCGGCGGAAGGTGCACGTGCCGCCGACCTGGGACCGGACCGCAGCGACGCACGGATGCACGCCAAGACCGTAGGATCCTACGCAGTGCCGTCTGGGACCGCACCGCCACTTCCCAGCAAATTAGGGACACTGTTGCTCCTGGGGTATCGGCGAGGAGCATTCGCAACCGTCTCCATGAAGCTGGGCTACGGTCCCGCACACCGTTAGGCCGTCTTCCGCTCACGCCCCAACATCGTGCAGCCCGCCTCCAGTGGTTTCGCGACAGGCGTGAATGCAGGGAGGAATGGAGACGTGTCGTCTTCAGCGATGAGAGTCGCTTCTGCCTTGGTGCCAATGATGGTCGTATGCGTGTTTGGCGCCGTGCAGGTGAGCGCCACAATCAGGACTGCACACGACCGAGGCACACAGGGACAACACTCGGCATCATGGTGTGGGGAGCGATCTCCTACACTGGCCGTACACCTCTGGTAGTCGTCGAGGGGACACTGAATAGTGCACGGTACATCCAAACCGTCATCAAACCCATCGTTCTACCATTCCTAGACCGGCAAGGGAACTTGCTGTTCCAACAGGACAATGCACGTCCGCATGTATCCCGTGCCACCCAACGTGCTCTAGAAGGTGTAAGTCAACTACCCTGGCCAGCAAGATCTCCGGATCTGTCCCCCATTGAGCATGTTTGGGACTGGATGAAGCGTCGTTTCACGCGGTCTGCACGTCCAGCACGAACGCTGGTCCAACTGAGGCGCCAGGTGGAAATGGCATGGCAAGCCGTTCCACAGGACTACATCCAGCATCTCTACCATCGTCTCCATGGGAGAATAGCAACCTGCATTGCTGCGAAAGGTGGATATACACTGTACTAGTGCCGATATTGTGCATGCTCTGTTGCCTGTGTCTATGTGCCTGTGGTTCTGTCAGTGTGATCATGTGATGTATCTGACCCCAGGAATGTGTTAATTAAGTTTCCCCTTCCTGGGACAATGAATTCACGGTGTTCTTATTTCAATTTCCAGGAGTGTATATCGATAGCTCGCTATGTGTAACCATGATAAAAGTGTCTTGGTAGAAGAACAGAGACTTATTGTTGTCCTGGGTGAACGAGCTATGCTCGTAAAATGCAATAGCGAAAGGAAATGTGCATTTTTGTGGATAGGAAGTACGGAATGGGAAGTGTATCATTCACCCTTAACTACAATATGAACATACTTCTTGATTAACTTACAACACAAAGAAAATGTACATCAGCAAAGTTCTGATGCTAGTTTTGAGATCAACTATCCATTAGTTAATTAAACTACAATGACTTCCAATTAAAAAATGACTGCAGGTACATGAACGAATCAACTAAGTACTTATATCATTCATCACAATCAACACATAACGTTTTGTTAATTTAATGCATTTTGAATAAATATTCTTGACATTTAAAACAGGCTTTGACTTTTTTGGCTGATTTTGTCCTGCTTCGACTTGCACTGCAGATTCGTCGATAAAAATTTTTGCAGAGAACTTTGTCCATTACAGTCTACAAGTCACTAGTAAAATTTGTAGAGTTAATTTCCCTCTCTTTGGAATTTACTTATGTACTTGAGGATAAGGAAATCTGACTCAAGTACATAACAGCGATCTCAGAAAGGTACCAGTTAGTTGTATGTAGTCAATTACAGACATTGGAATAGGAATGGACAAGGTACAGGGACACAGTACTAGAAGTGGCTAAAGAATGTCTTGGAACAGTAGTGTGTAATAGTAGGATGAAGCAAACAGCTTGGTGGAATGACACAGTCAAGGAAGCCTGTAAAAGGAAAAAGAAGGCGTATCAAAAATGGCTACATACTAGAACTCAGGCAGAAAGAGAAACTTCTGTTGAAGAAGAAAACAAAGCCAAACATAATTGCAGCATCCAAGAAGAAATCTTGGAAAGACTTTGGAAACAGGTTGGAGACTATGGGTCAAGCTGCTGGAAAACTATTCTGGAGTGTAATCAGCAGTCTTCGAAAGGGAGGTAAGAAGGAAATGACAAGTATTTTGGACAGGTCAGGAAAGCTGCTGGTGAATCCTGTGCATGCCTTGGGCAGATGGAGGGAATATTTTGAAGAGCTGCTCAATGTAGGTGAAAACACGATCAGCAATGTTTCAGATTTCGAGGTAGAATGAGATAGGAATGATGATGGAAATAGGATCACATTTGAGGAATTGGAGAAAATGGTCAATAGACTGTAGTGCAATAAAGCAGCTGGGGTGGATGCAATTAAGTCGGAACTCATCAAATACAGTGGAACGTCAGGTCTTGAATGGCTACACAGGATAACTGAAATGGCCTGGGAGTCGGGACAGGTTCCATCAGACTAGACAAAAGCAGTAATCACACCAATCTTTAAACATGGAAACAGAAGAGATTGTAACAACTACAGAAGTATCTCTTTAATCAGCGTTGTGAGTAAAATCTTCTCAGGTATTGTTGAAATAAAAGTACGAGTATTAGTTGAGGACCAGTTGGATGAAAATCAGTGTGGGTTTAGGCCTCTTAGAGGTTGTCAGGACCAGATCTTTAGCTTACGGCAAATAATGGAGAAGTGTTATGAGTGGAACAGGGAATTGTATCTATGCTTTATAAATCTAGAAAAGGCATATGACCGGGTTCCTAGGATGAACTTATTGTCTGTTTTACGAGATTATGGAATAGGAGGCAAACTTTTACAAGCAATTAAAGGTCTTTACATGGATAGTCAGGCAGCAGTTAGAGTTGACGGTAAATTGAGTTCATGGTTCAGAGTAGTTTCAGGGGTAAGACAAGGCTGCAACCTGTCTCCATTGTTGTTCATATTATTTATGGATCATATGTTGAAAACAATAGACTGGCTGGGTGAGATTAAGATATGTGAACACAAAATAAACAGTCTTGCATATGCGGATGACTTAGTTGTGATGGCAGATTCGATTTAAAGTTTGCAAAGTAATATTTCAGAGCTAGATCAGACATGTAAGGACTGTGGTATGAAGATTAGCATCTCCAAAACGAAAGCAATGTCAGTGGGAAAGAAATATAAACGGATTGAGTGCCAAATAGGAGGAATAAAGTTAGAACAGGTGGACAGTTTCAAGTACTTAGGATACATATTCTCACAGAATGGCAACATAGTGAAAGAACTGGAAGCGAGGTGTAGCAAAGCTAATGCAGTGAGCGCTCAGCTACGATCTACTCTCATCTGCAAGAAGGAAGTCAGTACCAAGACTAAGTTATCTGTGCACCGTTCAATCTTTCGACCAAGTTTGTTGTATGGGAGCGAAAGCTGGGTGGATTCAGGTTACCTTATCAACAAGGTTGAGGTTACGGATATGAAAGTAGCTAGGATGATTGCAGGTACTAGTAGATGGGAACAATGGCAGGAGGGTGTCCACAGTGAGGAAATCATAGAAAAACTGGGAATAAACTCTATAGATGTAGCAGTCAGGATGAACAGGCTTAAATGGTGGGGTCATGTTACACGCATGGGAGAAGCAAGGATACCCAAGAGACTCATGGGTTCAGCAGTAGAGGGTAGGAGGAGTCGGGGCAGACCAAGGAGAAGGTACCTGGATTCGGTTAAGAATGATTTTGAAGTAATATGTTTAACATCAGAAGACGCACCAATGTTAGCACTGAATAGGGAATCATGGAGGAATTTTGTAACGGGGCTATGCTCCAGACTGAACGCTGAAAGGCATAATCAGTCTTAAATGATGATGATGGTATTTAATTTAATCAATGGCCGGCGGAGTTGTTTCATAAAATCTCGATGTGCCGTTTTACTACTCTTATTTACAACGGTTTCTCCATTAAAATAGCCAGATTTTCTAATTATTTCTTGGTTTCCTTCACGAACATTTTCTTCTTCTACCTTTTCATCGTTGTCTATTTCATTGTCAATTTCATAAGTAGATATTTAAGTTTCATTATCCAAAAACTCGGGTGCATCTTGAAAACTACTTTAGTGTATCCTGTGAGTCAGGAATGTTCACTATAATTTCAAACTTTGATGATCATTAAAATGTCACTCCATTCTATCTACAAATATTAAAAAGAATTTGTGATAGCAAATAAGGAAAGTAACGTTTATGACCTTGTGGGGAGATTTCCACACCAATTAGTACGTACCTACAGAAATAATGGTTCGCTGGATAGGACGCCAGGCTGCACAATGCGAAAGCACAGCTTGTACTAGGACTACATATAAGTGGGGCGGCAACGTTGCAATTTTGAACGGAAATACAAACAAAAGAGTGACGCGTGGGTTAATAAATTACCCGACAAATGTGATATACTATGAAGAGGCTGTGAGATCGAAGTACTCATTTTAAGTTGAAGGTTTTGTATGGTGCAACGAACTATGGTTTGGGCATTTACACGTGATCTATACTCTAGTTACTATTTTCTGCTTGACTGACAAGCAGAGATTTCAGTCTGTTAGACGTTTTGAGTAGAGTATTACGTACTGTGCTGTGAAACACATTTAGCCTGTTGTTTCTGTTGCTACTCGCAGCTGAATCAACGTACTGAAAAGTAAATATTGACTATGAATGAAACTAATCAAATGTGGTACGATGGAGTTATGGACTCCTTGAGTGTTTATGAATGTGTTGTGAACCAATATGTCAATCTTGGGTATGAACTACATTAGTTGCAAAACGCTCTTTCAGGCTTTAGAGTACCACATTCTACTCAAATGGGTTGCCTATTATAGTACCACATTCTACTTGGATGGCTTGCTTATTATTCATCACTCGCAGCGGAAATGGTTTTAGCGTACCACATTCTACTCGGAAGCAAACGACGCTTTATGCAAAATGCTTTCCTTCTCCGATAAGATACACAGACCACGAACCATGACCGTAATGGAACAGAGTGTTTAACTTTGCAAATTAACATGGCGCTATTGGTAAACGGCTTGTTACTCACGGGCAACACATAAATTGCTCGCCGTAAGAACAATGACTAAGTTGATTCCCAGGTACAACCACTTTTCATCGTGTCCTGCCATGTCAACTTGAGAGTAGAGCTTCGTTTACATTATACAGTGTGAACATCGGCCTTGTAACACTAACCAAAATTATTCCGGAGGTAAAATAGTCCCCCATTCGGGGACTACTCAAGAGGACGTCGTTATCAGGAGAAAGAAAAGTGTCGTTCTACGGATCGGAGCGTGGAATGTCAGATCCCTTAATGGGGCAGGTAGGTTAGAAAATTTAAAAAGGGAAATGGATAGTTTAAAGTTAGATATAGTGGGAATTAGTGAATTTCGGTGGCAGCAGTCTATCTTCGTACGATCGGCATGTCGCTGCAACATTCTGCATCGTTTCTGCGACTGTTCCTGACATGTGTGCACATATAAAGTCTAATTTGTGTACTAGCGTCCAGTGTTCTGGTAATCCTACTCGGAACGTATCAAGAAAAGTTCGTGCATGTAATGAGTTTCCTTCTCGAAAGTGTTGAAATTTTCTGACTGTGAGGTAATGATCGTTGTCCTACTGTCGTTTTTTCCGTTTGTGGTAGATCCATTGGATATTGTCCACTGTAACTTTCGCCTACCCTTGTGTAGTATCGTTGGAGTGGTACGCAATAATTTTCTTCCATCGGTTGTGAATGTTTAGCTGAATACATTGCACTGTACTCTTGGCGACCTGGCTTTCCATTGTCACGTATGTTACTTTTCGCCTGTGATTGGAATCGCAAACGCGTAATATCTTCGTTAATTGCTTGTTTTTCCGGTGCTGTTACAGATACGGATGTGGCTGCAGACTCAGTGCTTGTTCCATATTGTTCACTACGCTCTTCAATGGTTTGCAACCACTCTGCTAGCTATTTCTGAAATTGTTGCTTCGTTTGCGCTTCCATTTTGACTACGCGATTATCATATCTTTTCAGCGCTGCTTTTGTGATTCGTTTGTGTAACACACTGTTTTCAACAATTTCACGCTCTGTATCTGCTGCTTGTCTAGTAATTTCGTTTATTTGTTTCTCTAGTGTCTTGACTTCTACCTGGGTGTTGTACGTAATGTTTTGATCTAGTCCTGAATGTCATTACGCAACGTTTGTACGTCCGCTTGTACCTTGTCAATGTCTGTTCTCAATTGATTGTAACCTGTTATTAAGTTTCCTATGACTTCTCGAGATTCTTTTGTCTCGTCTTCAATGTGACTTAGGTGTAACTGAATTTTTTTGTTTTGTTCTTTAATCGCACGCATTTTGTTTCGTCATTTCTGCATTCTGAATTTTAATTTGGTTCGCAATTTCTTTATTTTTTCTTGTCATGGTTTCTGTCATTGATTGTAATAATTCTGCCAGACTGGTGGGTCATATTGCGTTTTCTTCCAACGTCCTAAGCTCTGTGTTTTCGCCCAGTTGTTGGTTTACAACAGATTGCATTGAGCTGTGCTGTGACACGTTTCTGCTCACATTCCTTGTACTCTATGGTGAGGGAGCTCTTATTACTTGTACTATGGGTTCTACGTATTCAAGACGCAAGTTAGAATCCTCATCGACTGTCTCTCTACTTTCCTGCTCCTCTGTCGTATGCTGACTTAAGTGTTCTATGCCTTGAAGTACATTATCCTCGTTATGGTGCGTTATATGTCCTATTTCTCGCGATACTGCATCGTCTGTTGTACTGTCCTCTATTCTCTGTCCATTTTCATGCTGGGTCTCTACCTCAATTCGGTCATGGTCTCGATCTGCCTTTGCTAATCTTTCCGAATCCCTTGTTTTCTGTTTTAAAAGCAATTCACGCGCCCTACTTCGCGTCAACATGCGCTCATACGATCTCACATGTTTCATAAACTTTTTTCACACATGACTTGACAATCAATTTACTTACTTGTTGGGTCAGAACCAACTTGTCAACGATGTCTCCGCCACATGTGCGCTTGCGTAGAAAACTTAATTGTAACAATATTAAAATTCATAACTTAATTATGCTATGGCCTCTGCTAGACTGTCTCTATTGAACACTTTCTTACTTTCTATCGCAGCAGCTACTGTTTTCGCCTATGTATAACTTTAGAAAAAAAATCTTTCAGCAGGATACTTTTCTGGCCTAGTTAGGCATTTGGTCGACCTTCAATCATGGTATTTTAGCATCCTGGCAGGGTCGCCATTTTCTAAGATTCTGCGTGGTGTCTGTTTGTTCTATATCATGTCTCTCTACCACTTTCGCGCAACGACGCTGTAAGCGTGTTTTTTAGGTAATTGACTAGTTTGAACCTAGGACCTGTTGCTGGTAAGGAGACGCCAGACCACACATGACATGTAGAATTCAGAAGAGTTCAGTGAGACTAATGATGATATAACCAAATACTAAATGATCTCAGCGTCCGCTCCACTGCAATCCCTGTAAAGAAATCTTAATACTAACTAAATATAGTGGAAGGGGTTCAAGGCTTTCCTAGTTTTAGTTAGCTGGTAAAATAAAGTCGAAAAGCAGTAAAGTTTACCATTGGAAATTTTATTCTACTCACAAAACTTTGTTTATAAATTGCACTATTGATAAAAGGAGATGTTTTAATACAGGATGGTAAAAACCAACTGCGTTCAACAAAAATGTGAATGAATATTCCCTGAATGGATTTCCAAGTCCTACAATGTATCGAAGGATGACCTATGCCATATCACATCTATAATCTAGGATTAAATTATGTTTCACAAAAGAGAAAACTATTAAAATCGTCTACAGTGACCCTAAATTATCTTTAATTCGGTATCTAACTTGTCGTAAATTACAGAGGCTGATGTGGCTTCTCCATGACTACATAACAGAAAAATCATCGCGTTTCAGATTTTTACTTCAAGTGGCAAATGTGAACACCATGAGCTTTAATTGACGATGGACACTAGTATTACGCAAAAAGGAGGTGTAACAGATGAGACTTCAGCAGTTCTGAGTGAAGCTTTATGCGCTGTTATGTGGCATCACGTGTGTTCATTACTTTGTCGGTGTTTGTCAGGGGGCGGCGGGCAGCACAGCTCCGCTCACCTCGCTGTCTCGGAAGCAACTCTCTCCTAAGTTCTCCTTACTACAATTTACAGAAGTTGGTTTAAAAAAAAACTATCTGGCTGTGTTTCCATCTGACCAGTCAGGGTCTCAATGTTAACCATAAGCTCCGCCTACAAAAATTCTGTCTATCCAATAAGAAACGTTATACTTTTCGTGGTGGGACAATGTTTTTAAAGTTTGCAACGTAACAGATGCGAAAAAGTCTCACGCTAAAACTTGCAGCTGGTGTGGCCCTTTTTGTGTTATCGTAACATCTACACTGTTTTTCTGGAGGGCTCTAGCTTTTATACATGGGGTGGGGGGTGGTCCTAACGTATCAGAGACGCGAAAAAGTCTCAAGCTAAAACTTGCAGCTGGGGTTGTCCTAGTGGTTAGCTGGTCGTGGGTGTCAAGTCCGTCCCTTACCGTAAGGCCTTCTAGCTTAACACAGTTTTGCTCTCGGCTTCTGTTCTCATTTCTCCCCTCGGAACTGCATCTGTCTCACAGTGGAAGGTATGACATGCATTTAGACATTCTTGTGTTAGTCTGTGGTATTCCATTTGCTGCCTCGTTACTCATATTACTTTGGTTAATTTAATGTCACAATTTATCTGGAGCTATGTAACATACTAATGGATTTGTTTATTAAGTCAGGGTTTTCTTGGAAGTTGTTGGTTTTGCTGACACCTTACAGCAGGAACAAGACTTTTGGTCAGGTGAATACAAGTTTGTAAATACAAAATCAAATAGGGGTACTGCAGGAGTAGGTATAATAATGTGCAGGTAAGCTACTACAAACAGTATAGTGAACGCATTATTGTGGCCAAATACACACGAAGCCTACGCCTACTACAGTAGTACAAGTTTATATGCCAACTAGCTCTGCAGATGACGAAGAAATTGAAGAAATGTGTGATGAAATAAAATAAATTATTCAGATAGTGAAGGGAGACGAAAATTTAATAGTCAAGGCTGACTGGAATTAGGCAGTAGGGAAAGGGAGAGAACATAACGAAGTAGGTGAATATGGATTGGGAGTAAGAAATGAAAGAGAAAGCCGCCTGGTAGAATTTTGCGTAGAGCACAACTTAATCATAGCTAAAACTTGGTTCAAGAATCATAAAAGAATGTTGTACCCATGGAAGAAGCCTGGAGATACTGACAGGTTTCAGATAAATTATATAATGGTAAGACAGAGATTTTGGAACCAGGTTTTAAATTGTGAGAGATTTCCAGAGTCAGATATGGACTATCACCACAATCTATTGATTATGAACTGAATAATAAAACTGAAGAAATTGCAGAAAGGAGGGAATTTGAGGAGATGGGACCTGGATAAACTGACTAAACCAGAGGTCGTACAGAGTTTCAGGGAGAGCATAAGGGAACAATTGACAGGAATGGGGGAAATAAATACAGTAGAAGAACAATGGGTAGTTTGAGAGATGAAGTAGTGAAGACAGCAGAGGATCAAGTAGATAAAAAGACGAGGGCTAGTAGAAATCCTTGGGTACAAAAAGAAATATTGAATTTAATTGATGAAAGGAGAAACTATAAAAGTGCAGTAAATGAAGCAGGCGAAAAGGAATACAAACGTCTCAAAAATAAGTTCGACAGGAAGCGCAAAATGGTTAAGCAGGGATGGTTAGAGGACAAATGTAAGGATGTAGAGGCTTATCTCACTAGGGGTAAGATAAATACTGCCTACACGAAAATAAGGAGATATTTGGAGAAAAGAGACCCACGTGTCTGAATGTCAAGAGCTCAGATGGAAACCCATTTGTGAGCAAAGAAAGGAAAGCAGAAATGTGGAAGGAGTATATAGAGGGTCTCTACAAAGGGTACGTATTATGTAAATGGAAGAGGATGTAGATGAAGATGAAATGGGAGATATGACACTCAAGATTTCCACCGAGCACTGAAAGCTCTAAGTCGAAACAAGGTCCTAGCGGTTGACAACATTCCATGAAGGGTACTGACAGCCTTGGGAGAGCCAGTCCTGATAAAACTCTACCATCTTGTGAGCAAGATGTATGAGAGAGGCGAAATACCCTCAGACTTCATAAAAGTATACAACAATTCCAATCCCAAAGAAAGCAGGTGTTGACGGATGTGAAAATTAGCGAACTGTCAGTTTAATAAGTCACAGGTGGAAAATACTAACTCGAATTCTTTACAGACGAATGGAAAAACTGGTAGAAGCCGACCTCGGGAAGATAAGCTTGGATTCCATACAAATGTTGGAACTAGTGAGGCAATACTCTACTGACCCTACGACTTATCTTAGAAGCTAGATTAAGGAAAGGCGAACCTACGTTTCTGGTATTTGTAGATTTAGAGAAAGCTTTTGACAATGTTGACTGGAATACTCTCTTTCAAATTCTGAAGATGGCAGGGGCCAAATACAGATAACGAAAGGCTATTTACAATTTGTACAGAAACCAGATGGCGGTAATAAGAGTCGAGGGACATGAATGGGAAGCAGTGGTCGGGAAGGGAGTGAGACAGGGTTGTAGTCTCTCCCCGATGTTATTCAATCTGTATATTGAGCAAGCAGTGAAGGAAACAAAAGAAAAATTCGGAGTAGGTATTAAAATCCATGGAGAAGAAATAAAAGCTATGAGGTTCGCCGATGACATTGTAATTCTGTCAGAGACAGCAAAGGACTTGGAAGAGTAGGTGAACGGAATGGATAGTGTCTTGAAAGGAGGGTATAAAAAGAACACCAACAAAAGCAAAACGAGGATAACGGATTGTAATCGAATTAAGTCGGGCGATGCTGAGGGAATTAGATTAGAAAATGTGACACTTAAAGTAGTAAAGGAGTTTTGCTATTTAGGGAGCAAAATAACTAATGATGGTCGAAGTAGAGAGGGTATAAAATGTAGACTGGCTATGCAAGGAAAGCGGTTCTAAAGAAGACAAATTTGTTAACATCAAGTATAGATTTAAGTTTCAGGAAGTCATTTCTGAAAGTCTTTGTGTGGAGTGTAGCCATGTATGGAAGTGAAGCATAGAAGATAAATAGATTGGACAAGAATAGAAGCTTTCGAGATGTGGTGCTACAGAAGAATGCTGAAGATTAGATGGGTAGATCACACAACTAATGAGGAGGTATTGAATAGAATTGGGGAGGAGTTTGTGGCACAACTTGACTAGAAGAAGGAATCGGTTGGTAGGACATGTTCTGAGGTATCAAGGGATCACCAATTTAGTATTGGAGAGCAACGTGGAGGGTAAAAATCGTAGAGGGAGACCAAGAGATGAATACACTATGCAGATTCAGAAGGTTGTATGTTGCAGTAGGTACTGGGAGATGGAGAAGCTTGCACAGGATAGGATAGCATGGAGAGCTGCATCAAACCAGTCTCTGGACTGAAGACCACAAGAACAGTGACTCGGATTTCTTCTGAAAATGGCGATAAAAGAGCGTGCTTCCTATAGGATGCTTTCGGTACAACGGGAGAAAATTCATGCAGTCGAAATTTGGGTCCACATAAATTATCTACAGAATATACAGAAGAACAGGAATGAAAATATAGGATCTGTTAGATTACTGTGAGTCTGATTTTCAGTTTGGGTCTTGGGTCACAGTGAGGCAGTTCTAACGTCCAACGTTATCGTCAAAACTTTAATAAAATAGAATAAAATAAATTTGAACACATCATAGTAATTGTCGACTTTCAAAAAGCGTTTGGGAATAAAAAATTATGTAAGATGTTTGAAATTCTCATTAAAAAAAGACCAGTAAACTCCCAATGTATGAAACCAAGCGGGAAAAAACAGGAATGAAAAACGAATAAAGAAGTGCTCTGATTAAAAAGATAAAACAGGTACAGTATTTATACTCTTTTGCTCGAACAGTACAGTTTAGAAGCAATGGCGGAAATAAAAGAAAGGCTCCGTGGGATTAAAACTAACGGAAAAAGAATACCTGTGATAAGATTCGGTAATGACTTTGCAGTCCTTACTGCAAGTGAGGAAGAGCTAGAGAACCAACTCAATGGAATGATCTAATGAGCATGAATGGAAGAAGACAGTACTGAAGAGTAAAAAATGATATTAGCGATAAGCAATAATTAGGATCACG
This sequence comes from Schistocerca gregaria, assembly GCF_023897955.1. Taxonomy (NCBI): domain Eukaryota; kingdom Metazoa; phylum Arthropoda; class Insecta; order Orthoptera; family Acrididae; genus Schistocerca; species Schistocerca gregaria. The sequence continues at coordinate 923,345,234 of NC_064922.1, read as the reverse complement.
TAGAAGAAATTCTAACTGGACAGTGTTGTTCTCCATGTACTTAATGTGTTCTTGAGATGTCAAGTGCTTATTTGGTAAAGTTTTAATTACAATAATGATTGCACATTTATTGTTCCAGATTGGTCAAGATAAAATCAAATCATTTATATACAGGGTTAAGTCATCCTTAATATTATTTGTTATTGCAGAAAGTAGCACAACATGCTTAAGAAACAAGGAAGCAGCTAGTCTTGTAGGAGCCGAGCTTTTGGCCTTGTTTCCACGTGGCGAATGATTTTACTTCAACAGAAAATGCGCAGTAGGCAGATCCAGTGGACGTTGTTGGGTTAGTGTTATAACGTTAGCCATGACACCCCTTTTTGGGAAATACCTCTTACATGGACAGACAGGACAGCTGTGACACCGAACAATCGTCTTCTTTTGGACTCCGCAAAATTTTACACTTGGCGCTACATCTGCAAAAAATATTCGAAGAAGACGTTTATAAATACTTCGGTATAAAAACTTCGTCTCGTAATTATTAGTCGTTGTTGGGAGGGTTTCCAGGCGATATTGTGGATTTGCAGCGGTTGCACAACTTCCTTTCAAGCATGCTGAATACAGGCACCTTTGGCGATGTCATAATCGTATCGCTTTAACCAGAGGCGTGAAGAATAAAGAAAGTGGTTTTGCCACCACATCTTCAACGGCAACGCATATAATGAGGCAAACATTGTACTATTTAATCACCATTGTTGTAAAGTGTAGTCAGATTTCTTATCACTAGTTGTGAGATAATATGTCTTATGTTCAGTGTATTGTCACCTACCCAGTCACAGAGTGTAAAATCCGTATCGCTTTTCTTAAATTTTTCGTATATTTTTTCTTAAATTTCACGCTCAGAAACGATGATGATGTACGAGGGTCATTAATTAGAGAGAGAAATTAGTCTGGGGAAAAAACTGTTAGTAGGACAAGTTTTGTAATTCATGGGTTTAAGTTGGCATCGCTGTGACGAGCCGCGATCAGCTGAAGTATCAACATTGTTTTGTTTATAACCTCAAAAATACTTTCCAAGATGACGAGTTCGCTTGAAACGTCCACATTAGTTGAACAACGTTTTGTTATTCGTTTCCTTCTTGCTGAAGGCGAGAAAAAACAGTGATTATATACTGTAGAATGTCTAAAGATGAAACGTGTGTGAATGGTGAATTGATGACTTTATTCGTGCCGACTGCCGTATGCCTGTGGAAATGATAGTTGACAAGGTTCAAGTTAGTACCGGTACAGATCATAACATCATCTGTAACAAGATGAAGTACCGCAAAACATGAGCGACATGGGTCCCCAAAATACACTCCAGGAAATGGAAAAAAGAACACATTGACACTGGTGTGTCTCCACAGTACATCGATGTTGTCGCCAGTGGTCGGCGGAAGGTGCACGTGCCCGTCGACCCGGGACCAGACCGCAGCGACGCACGGATGCACGCCAAGACCGTAGGATCCTACGCAGTGCCGTAGGGGACCGCACCGCCACTTCCCAGCAAATTAGGGACACTGTTGCTCCTGGGGTATCGGCGAGGACCATTCGCAACCGTCTCCATGAAGCTGGGCTACGGTCCCGCACACCGTTAGGCCGTCTTCCGCTCACGCCCCAACATCGTGCAGCCCGCCTCCAGTGGTGTCGCGACAGGCGTGAATGGAGGGACGAATGGAGACATGTCGTCTTCAGCGATGAGAGTCGCTTCTGCCTTGGTGCCAATGATGGTCGTATGCGAGCTTGGCGCCGTGCAGGTGGGCGCCACAATCAGGACTGCATACGACCGAGGCACACAGGGCCAACACCCGGCATCATGGTGTGGGGAGCGATCTCCTACACTGGCCGTACACCTCTGGTGATCGTCGAAGGGACACTGAATAGTGCACGGTACATCCAAACCGTCATCGAACCCATCGTTCTACCATTCCTAGACCGGCAAGGGAACTTTCTGTTCCAACAGGACAGTGCACGTCTGCATGAATCCCGTGCCACCCAACGTGGTCTAGAAGGTGTAAGTCAACTACCCTGGCCAGCAAGATCTCCGGATCTGTCCCCCATTGAGCATGTTTGGGACTGGATGAAGCCTCGTCTCACGCGGTCTGCACGTCCAGCACGAACGCTGGTCCAACTGAGGCGCCAGGTGGAAATGGCATGGCAAGCCGTTCCACAGGACTACATCCAGCATCTCTACCATCGTCTCCATGGGAGAATAGCAGCCTGCATTGCTGCGAAAGGTGGATATAAACTGTACTAGTGCCGACATTGTGCATGCTCTGTTGCCTGTGTCTATGTGCCTGTGGTTCTGTCAGTGTGATCATGTGATGTATCTGACCCTAGGAATGTGTCAATAAAGTTTCCCCTTCCTGGGACAATGAATTCACGGTGTTCTTATTTCAATTTCCAGGAGTGTATCTCTCCACTTTTGTTCTGATTCTCAGAAGCTAGTTTTAATTTGGTTAAAAACTGGCTTACAAAACTTAAGAGTTGAATGAACAGATTTGACATTAAAAAGGTAATTCCTTCAGAATGTGGTGACTGTGTATGGTAAATAGGAGAGTTAAATATCACAACGAGTTTCTCCAGAAGAGTTTAGTCACAGATCCAGTTTTGGTGGTGGATGTAATAATTGTGTGTAGCGAAAAACCGAAATCAAGTTGAGCAGCAAAGTGCATGGAATGCTTTGTTGCTGAACACAACGGTCCAAAGGTTTGTCTGCTAAACGCTTCGGAAGAAGTTCTACAAATAAATTCATTTCAGTTCGATAAACACGCGGTCAAAATTAATTCAAGAGTGCACTGTAGCTACGTATGAAGTTGAAAGTTCTAATACGGTTGGCGTTGTTGGGTTTCGCGACTACGTTTGTAAACGCTACGTCAAACAGACAAAATGCAAAATTCTCATACGAACTAACTTGAAGTAAACAATATGCAGGGAGAGTCAGGAAGGAAGGTGCAAGCATTGAGAGATGATAGTGTTAGTGAACCTGAAAAAAAAGTCATCTGAACGTATGTCCCGTTCTTAACAGTTTCCGAGATAACTAATGAAAACAATGGGAAACAGGAAAAACGCAATGAAACGTTGTGATCAAACGTTTTACTGAACTGTTTACACTTCCTCACAAACGATATTCACAAAGTCCATCATCAACAGCAATGCATCTTACAATTCTTGTAGAAAGCTACTGTGTTGCTAATCTGATTTCTTTCCTAAGATCCTTTACTGGAGCTTTGGAATTCACATTTCAGAACAAGTAGACGAAGATCATATTAGCACATTTCGAATGTGCGAAGACCTGTGGCATTTTCACCACACCCACCGTACTGTTTTGGCTGTACACGAAAAAACACTGTAGTACGTTGGTGCAAGCACTGTAGTATTGAGGCGTGAGGTAAACAAATTACACACCAGTCCTGTGTTCATTTATATGGTCAGTAAAGACTACATAGCTTGATGTCATTTTGGTTGTGCTGGTGAGTGCTGTTGAGGAAGCGCATGCGACTTACACCCGCGATTTTCCAATAGTTTTATGACGGATGTGGTGAAACGAACGCCATCTGTTCATTTTAGATTTTTTGTTCAGAATCACCAATACTATCACGTCTCAAAGCATGTGCCTTTACTTCCGACTCACCCTGGATTTGAGTATAGGAAAGAGGAATATAGGGTCGTTACAAAGTGATAAACTTCTGCTACCTTGGAAGCAAAATAGCACATGACGAAGCAATGAGGATATAAGAATCAGTCTAGCTCAGAGAATGAGAAAATTCCCTGCAAAACGAAGTCCACTAGTTTATTACAGGAAGTAAATTCTTAAAGTATAAGACTGGAGCACAGTATTGTATGGAAATGAAACATGGATTCTGGGGAAATCTAGAAAGAGCGATATCGATGTATTTGAGATACAGTGTTGAAGTCTGATCTTGAAACGTAGGTGGACTGGAAGGAAATAAAGAAGTTCTACGCGGAATCGATGAGAAAAGGAACATATGGAAAGTAGTGACTAGAAGTGACAGAATAATAGGACAAAAATTAAGAGTTCAGGAAATAACTTATGTCTTGCAAGAAACTGTACCATAAGTAAAGATTCGAATATATGCAACAAATAACTGTAAACGTTCGTTGTTGTTGTTGTGATCTTCAGTTATGAGACTGGTTTGATGCAGCTCTCCATGCTACCCTATCCTGTGCAAGCTTCTTCATCTCCCAGTACTTACTGCATCCAACATGGTTCTGAATCTGCTTAGTGTATTCATCTCTTGGTCTCCTTCTACGATTTTTACCCTCCACGCTGCCCCCCAATGCTAAATTTGTGATCCCTTGATGCCTCGGAACATGTCCTACTAACCGGTCCCTCCTTTTTGTCAAGTTGTGCCATATACTCCTCTTCTCCCAAATTCTATTCAATACTTCCTCATTAGTTATGTGATCTACCCATCCAAACTTCAGCATTACTCTGTAGCACCATATTTCGAAAGCTTCTATTCTCTTCTTGTCCTAACTATTTATCGTCCATGTTTCACTTCCATACATGGCTACACTCCATACAAATACTTTCAGAAACGACTTCCTGACACTCAAATCTATACTCGATGTTAACAAATTTCTCTTCTTCAGAAACGCTTTCCTTGCCATTGCCAGTCTATATTTTATATCTTCTCTACTTCAACCATCATCAGTTCTTTTGCTCCCCAAATAGCAAAAATCCTTTACTACTTTAAGTGTCTCATTTGCTAATAATTTTCCCTTAGCATCACCCGACTTAATTCGACTACATTCCATTATACTCGTTTTGCTTTTGTTGATGTTAATCATATATCCTCCTTTCAAGAATCCGCCCATTCTGTTCCACTGCTCTTCCAAGTTTTTTTCTGTCTCTGACAGAATTACAATGTCATCGGCGAACCTCAAAATTTTTATTTCTTCTCCATGGATTTTAATACTTACTCCGAACTTTTTTTTGTTTCCTTTAATGCTTGCTCAATATACAGATTGAATAACATGGGTGAGAGGCTACAACCCTGTCTCACTCCCTTCCCAAGCACTGCTTCCCTTTCATGTCCCTCTACTCTTATAACTGCCATCTGGTTTCTGTACAAATTGTAAATAGCCTTTCGTTCCCTGTATTTTACCACTGCCACGTTTAGAATTTGAAAGAGAATACTCTAGTCAACATTGTCAAAAGCTTTCTCTAAGTCTACAAATGCTAGAAACGTAGGTTTGCCTTTCCTAAATCTTTCTTCTAAGATAAGTCTTAAGGACAGCATTGCCTCAGTTGTTCCAACATTTCTACGGAATCCAAACTGATCTTACCCAAGGTCAGCTTCTACCAGTTTTCCATTCGCCTGTAAAGAATTCGTGTTAGTATTTTGCAGCTGTGACTTATTAAACTGATAGTTCGTTAATTTTCACATTTTTCAACACCTGCTTTCTTTGAGATTGGAATTAATATATTCTTCTTGAAGTCTGAGGGTACTTCGCCTGTCTCATACATCTCGCCCACCAGGTGGTAGAGTTTTGTCAGGACTGGCTCTCCCAAGGCCATCAGTAGTTCTGTTGTCTACTCCCGGCGCCTTGTGTCGACTCAGGTCTTTGAGTGCTCTGTCAAACTCTTCACGCAGTATCGTATCTCCCATTTCATCTTCATCTACATCCTCTTCCATTTCTATAATATTGTCCTCCAGTACATCGCCCTTGTAGAGACCCTCTATATACTCCTTCCACCTTTCTGCTTTTTCTTCTTTGCTTAGAGCTGGGTTTCCATCTGAGCTCTTGATATTCATACAAGTGGTTCTCTTTCCTCCAAAGGTCTCTTTAATTTTCCTGTAGGCAGTATCTATCTTACCAATAGTGCGATAAGCTTCTACATCCTTACATTTGTCCTCTAGCCATCCCTGCTTAGCCATTGTGCACTTCCTGTCGACCTCATTTTTGAGACGTTTGTATTCCTTTTTGCCTGCTTCATTTACCGCATTTTTATATTTTCTCCTTTCATCTATTAAGTTCAATATTTCTTCTTTTATCCAAGCAGTTGTACTAGCCCTCTTCTTTTTACCTACTTCATCCTCTGCTGCCTTCACTACTTCATCCCTCAGAGCTACCCATTCTTCTTCTACTTTATGTCTTTCCCAATTCCTGTCTATTGTTCCCTTACACTCTCCCTGAAACTTTGTACAACCTCCGGTTCCTTCAGTTTATCCAGGTCCCATCTCCTTAAATTCCCACATTGAAGTTTCTTCTGTTTTAATCTACATTTCATAACCAATAGATTGTGGCCGGAGTCCACATCTGCCTCTGTAAATGTCTTACAATTTAAAACATGGTTCCTAAATCTCTGTCTTACCATTATATAATCTATCTGATACCTTCTAATATCTCCAGGGTTCTTCCATGTATACAACCTTCTTTCATCATTCTTGAACTAAGTGTTAGCTATGATTAAGTTATTCTCTGTACAAAACTCTTCCAGGCGGCTTCCTCTTTCATTTCTTCACCACAATCCATATTTACCTACTATGTTTCCTTCTCTCCCTTTTCCTACTCCACGCTCCGAACCGTAACACGACAGTTTTCTTTCTCCTGATAACCACGTCCTCCTGAGTAGTCCCTGCCCAGAGATCCGAATGGGGGACTATTTTACCTCCGGAATATTTTACCCAAGAGGTCGCCTTCATCATTTATCCATACGGTAAAGATCCATGCCTTTGGGAAAAATTACTACCGTAGTTTCCCCTTGCTTTCAGTCGTTCGCAGTACCAGCACAGCAAGGCCGTTTTGGTTAATGTTGCAAGACCAGGTCAGTCAATCATCCAGACCGTTGCCCCTGCAACTACTGAAAAGGCTGCTGCCCCTCTTCAGGAACCACACGTTTGTCTGGCCTCTCAACAGATGCCCCTCTGTTGTGGTTGCACCTACGGTACGGCCATCTGTATCACTGAGGCACGCAAGCCTCCCCACCAACGGCAAGGTCCATGGTTCATGGAGAAGGGAACGTTCGTTATACGACTTGAAATGAAGTGAAATGATTGTTTGATGTTATTGGCCTGGTAGTTCGGACGCCTTATGCAAGTCCTTCCGTTTGAAACCATTTCGGTGACTTGGATGTTTTTCTGCTGCAGATGAGATGACATGATGAGGACAACAAAAACACTCACTTCCCTAGCGAAGAAATTCCCTGAGCTGACCGTGAATCGAACATGGGAACCCAAGATCTCGAGGTAAAGCACTAATCTCCACACCACCAGCTAGTGCTCTATGATGAAGACGTTGACATAGGAGAGGAAGTTGTGTTGAGAAGCACAAACCAGTCCAAAGAATGACGAATAATGAAATTAAAAATTCTCTTCCTGGTGAAAAGAACAATGGCTTTCACCGAAAGCGAAATTCAGATATCTGAGGAGCTGCTCGTTACCTTCCTCCCACAGTTACAGGCCATACTTTCCCATAACTATATATGTGGTCGACACACATGTCGTTGGAAGGAGTTTCTTACACCGTTTGCAACTAAGGCTGTAGTGGAGAAGAGTGCAATTTTACGATGTGTAGAATTTTCGCATAATATTTTCGTCTCATTATAAGCAACATATTGTTATTAAGTAAAGGCTTTGGCGCAACGAAAGGTGCAAGGGCTGTTCAATAAAGAATGATTATAATTTTTTACGGTCATAATTTCTCGCGCTAAAGTTTAATCTTACGATATTCTGTCAGCTTGATGTGCAACGAACACGCCATACTAGTTTCATTGTTGGGACTTGGTTCCCGCCTATGAGCGGTAGCTAAGGTCATACATGTTCCGTATCGCCTACCGCTGCAATGGAGGTAACACATTAATAATAGTATGTAGGGTGACCATACGTCCCTTTTAATCGGGACTTTCCCGTTTTTTTGAGGTTCAAAAATTTGTCCCAACTTTTTTTTTTAAACAAGCAATTTGTCCCGATTTTCAAGGATTATTTTCAGACATTTACAAAATGGTTAAAATATTTTTTCAGTGTCGATTTTATAAACTATCAATTGAAACTACATCTACATCTACATCTACATGACTACTCTGCAATTCACATTTAAGTGCTTGGCAGAGGGTTCATCGAACCACTATCATACTATCTCTCTACTATTCCACTTCCGAACAGCGAGCGGGAAAAACCAACACCTAAACCTTTCTGTTCGAGCTCTGATTTCTCTTATTTTATTTTGATGCTCATTCCTACCTATGTAGGTTGGGCTCAACAAAATATTTTCGCATTCGGAAGAGAAAGTTGGTGACTGAAATTTCGTAAAAAGGTCTCGCCGCGACGAAAAACGTTTATGCTGTAATGACTTCCATCCCAACTCGTGTATCATATCTGCCACACTCTCTCCCCTATAACGCGATAATACAAAACGAGCTGCCCTTCTTTGCACCCTTTCGATGTCCTCCGTCAATCCCACCTGGTAAGGATCCCACACCGCGCAGCAATATTCTAACAGAGGACGAACGAGTGTAGTGTAAGCTGTCTCTTTAGTGGACTTGTAGCATCTTCCAAGTGTCCTGCCAATGAAACGCAACCTTTGGCTCGCCTTCCCGACAATATTATCTATGTGGTCCTTCCAACTGAAGTTGTTCGTAATTTTAACACCCAGGTACTTAGTTGAATTGACAGCCTTGAGAATTGTACTATTTATCGAGTAATCGAATTCCAACGGATTTCTTTTGGAACTCATGTGGGTCATCTCACACTTTTCGTTATTTAGCGTCAACTGCCACCTGACACACCATACAGCAATCTTTTCTAAATCGCTTTGCAGCTGATACTGGTCTTCGGATGACCTTACTAGACGGTAAATTACAGCATCATCTGCGAACAGTCTAAGAGAACTGCTCAGATTGTCACCCAGGTCATTTATATAGATCAGGAACAGTAGAGGTCCCAGGACGCTTCCCTGGGGAACACCTGATATCACTTCAGTTTTACTCGATGATTTGCCGTCTATTACTATGAACTGCGACCTTCCTGACAGGAAATCACGAATCCAGTCGCACAACTGAGACGATACCCCATAGCTCCGCAGCTTGATTAGAAGTCGCTTGTGAGGAACGGTGTCAAAAGCTTTCCGGAAATCTAGAAATACGGAATCAACTTGAGATCCCCTGTCGATAGCGGCCATTACTTCGTGCGAATATAGAGCTAGCTGCGTTGCACAAGAGCGATGTTTTCTGAAGCCATGCTGATTACGTGTCAATAGATCGTTCCCTTCGAGGTGATTCATAATGTTTGAATACAGTATATGCTCCAAAACCCTACTGCAAACCGACGTCAATGATATAGGTCTGTAGTTAAATGGATTACTCCTACTACCCTTCTTGAACACTGGTGCGACCTGCGCAATTTTCCAATCTGTAGGTACAGATCTATCGGTGAGCGAGCGGTTGTATATGAGTGCTAAGTAGGGAGCTATAGTATCAGCGTAATCTGAAAGGAACCTAATCGGTATACAATCTGGACCTGAAGACTTGCCCGTATCAAGCGATTTGAGTTGCTTCGCAACCCCTAAGGTATCTACTTCTAAGAAACTCATGCTAGCAGATGTTCGTGTTTCAAATTCAGGAATATTCCATTCGTCTTCCCTGGTGAAGGAATTTCGGAAAACTGCGTTCAATAACTCCGCTTTAGCGGCACAGTCGTCGATAACAGTACCATCGCCACTGCGCAGCGAAGGTATTGACTGCGTCTTGCCGCTTGTGTACTTTACATACGACCAGAATTTCTTCGGATTTTCTACCAAATTTCGAGACAATGTTTCGTTGTGGAACCTATTAAAGGCATCTCGCATCGAAGTACGTGCCAAATTTCGCGCGTCTGTAAATTTTAGCCCATCTTCAGGATTTCGCGTTCTTCTGAACTTCGCATGCTTTTTCCGTTGCCTCTGCAACAGCGTTCGGACCTTTTTTGTGTACCACGGGGGATCCGTTCCATCTCTTACCAATTTATGAGGTATGAATATCTCAATTGCTGTTGCTACTATATCTTTGAATTTGAGCCACATCTCGTCTACATTCGCATAGTCAGTTCGGAAGGAATGGAAATTGTCTTTTAGGAAGGCTTCTAGTGGCACTTTATCCGCTTTTTTAAATAAAATTATTTTGCGTTTGTTTCTGATGGATTTGGAAGAAATGGTATTGAGCCTAGCTACAATGACCTTGTGATCACTAATCCCTGTATCAGTAATGATGCTCTCTATCAGCTCTGGATTGTTTGTGGCCAAGAAGTCAAGTGTATTTTCGCAACCATTTACAATTCGCGTGGGTTCGTGGACTAACTGCTCGAAATAATTTTCGGATAATGCATTTAGGACAATCTAGGAAGACGTTTTCTGCCTACCACCGGTTTTGAACAAGTATTTTTGCCAACTTACCGAGGGTAGGTTGAAGTCCCCACCAACTACAACCGTATGAGTGGGGTATTTATTTGTTACGAGACTCAAACTTTCTCTGAACTGTTCCGCAACTGTATCATCGGAGTCTGGGGGTCGGTAGGAGGAGCCAATTATTAACTAAATTCGGCTGTTAAGTATAACCTCCACCCACACCAATTCGCACGGAGTGTCTACTTCGACTTCACTACAAGATAAACCACTACTGACAGACACAAACACTCCACCACCAATTCTGCCTAATCTATCTTTCCAGAACACCGTCTGAGACTTCGTAAAAATTTCTGCAGAACTTATTTCAGGCTTTAGCCAGCTTTCTGTACCTATAACGATATCAGCTTCTGTGCTTTCTATTAGCGCTTGAAGCTCAGGGACTTTTCCAGCGCAACTACAACAATTTACAACTATAATTCCGACTGTTCCTTGATCCAAGCACGTCCTGTAATTGCCAAGCACCCTTTGACATTGCAGCCCATCCCGCACTTTCCCAAGGCCTTCTAAGCTAAAAAACCGCCCAGTCCACGCCACACAGCCTCCGCTACCCGTGTAGCCGCCAGCTGAGTGTAGTGAACTCCTGACCTATTCAGCGGAACCCGAAACCCCACCACCCTATGGCGCAAGTCTAGGAATCTACAGCCAATACGGTCGCAAAACCGTCTGAGCCTCTGATTCAGACCCTCCACCCGTCTCTGCACCAAATGTCCGCAGTCGGTTCTGTCAACGATGCTGCAGATGGTGAGCTCTGCCTTCATCTCGTAAGCAATACCGGCAGCCTTCACCAAATCAGATAGCCGCTGGAATCCAGAGAGAATTTCCTCAGATCCAAAGCGACACACGTCATTAGTGCCGACATGTGCCACCACCTGCAGCTGGCATCCGGAAGGACCCTTTCCACATCAGGAATGACTCCTCCCGGAATGCACACGGAGTGCACACTGGATTTCTTCCCCTCCTTAGCCGCCGTACCCCTAAGGGGCCCCATTACGTGCCTAACATTGGAGCTCCCAACTACCAGTAAGCCCACCCTCTGCGACTGCCCGGACCTTGAAGGCTGAGAATGATCCTCTGAAACAGGGCAGGCGGCTGCATGTGGCTCAGCCAGAGACAGTGCCTGAAACCGGTTTGTCAGACGCACCGGGGAGGCTTTCTGATCAGCCTCCGGGGACGCCTTTCGCTGCCTGCCACGCCTTGGAACTGACACTCCGTACGTTGGTACCCCCTGATAATGAACAGCTTAAGCACAACAATTGTTGCTTTTGATTGCCACTGTTGTCTGCAGTCAGTATCTTATTCGGAAGAGCTTCAGAGGAAATTTCCTTACTCCACTGCTACAGACAATGACTGTTCAGCAAAATGTAACGTTTGTAACTGTGCTGTATCTGTGTCTCATGGTGGTGTTGCAGATCTCAAGCATCATATGGAATCAGAGAAACACAGGAAGAATTTTCGATCGACAGGTTCCTCGCAAAAATGACGAGGTATTTTGTATCTTCAAATACACATGAATAGAAAGACTTAGCTGCAGCTGCTGCAGTTGTTAAACACCACCAAAGCTATCGTTCTAATGACTGCAGTGTTCAACTAAACAAAATAAAATTCCTGATTCTAAGATTGCAGGAAATGTTTCGAGTGGAAGAACAAAGTGTGAAGCAATTATCAACTATATTATAGCTCCGCATTCCCAGAAACAGGTAATAGCTGCTGTAAACAGTGCAAAATACTTTTCAATATCTACTGATGCTAGCAAACATGGGCATCAGAAAATTTTTCCTGTGGTAGTTCAGTATTTTTCTGTGAGTGAGGGTGGAATCAAGACGAAATTGCTTGGTCTTGATGAATTGCAGAACTAAAAGTCCGAAACAATTTCCAATTATCTTTCTGATGTTATACAGTCATTCAATATCATCTCAGAGTGTGTTGCATTTGGTGCAAACAATGACAACTAATTTTGGGGGTTAATAAAGAATCAGGGTAATAATGTTTTCAAACAGCTGAAAGAAAAATTAAAAAGCTAACATTGTTGGCATAGGTTGTCCAGCACATGTTCATAACACGCTTCAAACTGCTTGTGATGTATTACCTGGTGACATTGACTGCATTGTCATGAAGTTGTACAACGATTTTCATATTTTTTCAGTTCGTGTTGCAGAACTCACTGAATTCTATGAATCTGTTGGTGTCACTTACAAAAATTTACTTTCCTTTTCCAAAACAAGGTGGCTTCCATTGTTGGCAGCCATAGAAATTTTCTTGAAAATGTATGAACCTTTTAAATCTTACTCTTTGTCACAGTCTATCTCAAAGTGCTCTGCAATCTTAAAGAGTTTTTTCAGTGATCCTATAAAATAATGTTATTTACTTTTTGTGCGTTCACAAATGAGAGTTTTCCAACAATCCATTCTGAGCATTGAGGAATAATTCCATATGTGAAGTGTTAGAAGTCTAAAATAAAGCTTTGACAAGTCTGAATTCAAGGAAACATGAACATTTTGTACCACTAAGTGTAAAAAAAACTGCTGAATGGATGTGATGATCAGTTTGTTAAGAAATTTGACATAGCAGTATCAACGTTTTATGATGCTTCAGTAGACCATTTATCGTCATGGTTACACGTAATAGCTGAGTTTTTTGTATTCTCATGAATGATGCTCACAAAACGACAAGAATGGTCAGTAGTTGAAAATACTTTAATGTGGCTAAATGAATTCCAGTAAATGACAGCCTCTTATTTGATGAAATAGTTCATATACACTCACTTGTGAAACAACAAGTAGAAACAGACAGTGAACAACGGAATGAGCTGATGGCATATGAAATATGGTATACACTCCTGGAAATTGAAATAAGAACACCGTGAATTTATTGTCCCAGGAAGGGGAAACTTTATTGACACATTCCTGGAGTCAGATACATCACATGATCACACTGACAGAACCACAGGCACATAGACACAGGCAACAGAGCATGCACAATGTCGGCACTAGTACAGTGTATATCCACCTTTCACAGCAATGCAGGCTGCTATTCTCCCATGGAGACGACCGTAGAGATGCTGGATGTAGTCCTGTGGAACGGCTTGCCATGCCATTTCCACCTGGCGCCTCAGTTGGACCAGCGTTCGTGCTGGACGTGCAGACCGCGTGAGACGAGGCTTCATCCAGTCCCAAACATGCTCAATGGGGGACAGATCCGGAGATCTTGCTGGCCAGGGTAGTTGACTTACACCTTCTAGACCACGTTGGGTGGCACGGGATTCATGCAGACGTGCACTGTCCTGTTGGAACAGAAAGTTCCCTTGCCGGTCTAGGAATGGTAGAACGATGGGTTCGATGACGGTTTGGATGTACCGTGCACTATTCAGTGTCCCTTCGACGATCACCAGAGGTGTACAGCCAGTGTAGGAGATCGCTCCCCACACCATGATGCCGGGTGTTGGCCCTGTGTGCCTCGGTCGTATGCAGTCCTGATTGTGGCGCTCACCTGCACGGCGCCAAACACGCATACGACCATCATTGGCACCAAGGCAGAAGCGACTCTCATCGCTGAAGACGACACGTCTCCATTCGTCCCTCCATTCACGCCTGTCGCGACACCACTGGAGGCGGGCTGCACGATGTTGGGGCGTGAGCGGAAGACGGCCTAACGGTGTGCGGGACCGTAGCCCAGCTTCATGGAGACGGTTGCGAATGGTCCTCGCCGATACCCCAGGAGCAAGTGTCCCTAATTTGCTGGGAAGTGGCGGTGCTGTCCCCTACGGCACTGCGTAGGATCCTACGGTCTTGGCGTGCATCCGTGCGTCGCTGCGGTCCGGTCCCAGGTCGACGGGCACGTGCACCTTCCACCAACCACTGGCGACAACATCGATGTACTGTGGAGACCTCACGCCCCACGTGTTGAGCAATTCGGCGGTACGTCCACCCGGCCTCCCGCATGCCCACTATACGCCCTCGCTCAAAGTCCGTCAACTGCACATACGGTTCACGTCCACGCTGTCGCGGCATGCTACCAGTGTTAAAGACTGCGATGGAGCTCCGTATGCCACGGCAAACTGGCTGACACTGACGGCGGCGGTGCACAAACGCTGCGCAGCTAGCGCCATTCGACGGCCAACACCGCGGTTCCTGGTGTGTCCGCTGTGCCGTGCGTGTGATGATTGCTTGTACAGCCCTCTCGCAGTGTCCGGAGCAAGTATGGTGGGTCTGACACACCGGTGTCAATGTGTTCTTTTTTCCATTTCCAGGAGTGTAGGTTCTTCAGATTTTGACAGTGTAATGAACCGTTCACAGAATCGCTTAATATAGTGCAGTACTTCTTTTCACTCCCTGCCCACAACGCAAATGTTGAAACAGTTTTCAGCTTACTATCGTCACAGTGGACAGATGAGAGGAATAGATTTACGCTGAGGAGCGTTAAATGTATTTTAATGACCTATTTGAACTTCAGTAAATACAGCTGCACTGACTTCCATTCATACCTATTTGGCAAACCTGAGTTACTGAATGAAATTTCAACTTCGAAGATATATGATTGCAGTGCGGAATCCAAAAAACCATAAATTCCTTGTGTTCACTAAGAACTTTTTTTGTAGTGTTATATATGTTACATTTCTTCATAAGTAAACTTCTGAAAACTTGAAATTTACTTCATTCCAGTATTTCAATTCTTTGTTTGGTTTTGTACACACACACAAACACACACACACACACACGCACACACACACAAATATCATTGAAGGCTATATTTGCAGAGGAAGAAGAAATGTTAGCATTAAAAGTGATTTTAACGAGAAATAACAATTGTCCACTTTTTGGCCAAGAAAATGTCTGAAAGTCCCAGTTTTGTCCGAAGAAAATATGGTCACCCTAGTAATATGCAGCATTGAAATTCTGCTTTCGTCTCAACAAATCGTCAGCTGAGGCCTATGGAGAGTCTGTTTTTCCATACAGCACAGCTCCAATGTGGTTTAAAATGTTGAAAGATGAGAGACAGTAAATTTCAAAGGAAGGTGGACCCATTTACTGTTCTTATGGAAGAAAACATTAACACTGCTGCTGTTATTGTGAGAGAGGATCGACGAATTACCTTAAGATCAGTTACTGAAATACTGAACATTTCATTGGGTGCCACCCACACGATGGTGACACGTGTTTGTAGGCGATGGATTCCAAGACTGTTGATTCCTGAACAAAAGGACATTCGCGTGCAGGGCTGCATGTAGTTATCGTTGATGTTACAGGAAGATCCGGAGATTCTTTCAAATACAGGATGATTCAAAAAGAATACCAGAAATTTAGGAATTTAAAACTCTGCAACGACAAAAGGCAGAGCTAAGAACTATCTGTCGGAGAATTAAGGGAGCTATAAAGTTTCATTTAGTTGAACATTTGTTCGCTTGAGGCGCTGTTGACTAGGCGTCAGCGTCAGTTGATGCTAAGATGGCGACCGCTCAACAGAAAGCTTTTTGTGTTATTGAGTACGGCAGAAGTGAATCGACGACAGTTGTTCAGCGTGCATTTCGAACGACGTATCGTGTTAAACCTCCTGATAGGTGGTGTATTAAACGTTGGTATAAACAGTTTACAGAGAATGGGTGTTTGTGCAAAAGGGAAAAGTTCTGGACGGCCGAGAACGAGTGATGAAAATGTAGCACGCATCCAGCAAGCATTTGTTCGCAGCCCAGGAAAATCGACTCGCAGAGCTAGCAGAGAGCTGCAAATTCCACAATCAACTGTATGGAGAGTCCTACGAAAAAGGTTAGTTATGAAACCTTATCGTCTCAAATTGGTTAAAGCATTGTCTGCAGCTGATAAGATTAAAAGAATCGATTTCTGTGATTTTATCCTTGCTCAAATGGAAACAGATGAATCTTTCGTTTCAAAGATTGTGTTTAGTGATGAAGCAACTTTCCACACTAACGGGAAAGTCAACCGTCACAATGTCTGTATATGGGGCACTGAGAATCCGCGGGAAACAACTCAGTATGAACGTGACTCGCCCAAGGTGAACGTCTTCTGTGCCTGTTCAGCCAATAAAGTTTTTGGTCCCTCTTTCTTCGAAGGTGCTACTGTAACTGGACTACAGTGTCTGGAGATGTTAGAGAATTGGCTGTTCCCTCAGCTCGAACAAGAAGCACAACAATTCATATTTCAGCAGGATGGAGCGCCGCCACATTGGCACTTATCTGTCCATAACTACCTGAACGTCAACTACCTGAGGCGATGGATCGGCCGCCAGGCAGCCCGTGACAGACCACTTCATCACTGGCCTCCAAGAAGCCCTGACCTTACCCCCTGCGATTTTTTCTTATGGGGGTATGTTAAGGATATGGTGTTTCGGCCACCTTTCCCAGGATCCATTGATGATTTGAAACGAGAAATAACAGCAGCTATCCAAACTATTGCGCCTGATATGCTACAGAGAGTGTGGAACGAGTTGGAGTATCGGGTTGATATTGCTCGAGTGTCTGGAGGGGGCCATATTGAACATCTCTGAACTTGTTTTTGAGTGAAAAAAGACCTTTTTAAATACTCTTTGTAATTATGTATAACAGAAGGTTATATTATGTTTCTTTCATTAAATACACATTTTTAAAGTTGTGGTATTCTTTTTGAATCACCCTGTACAGTATAATCACTGCTGATGAAACATGGCTACATCATTTTGATCCTAAGAGCGAACAGCAAAGCTCAGTATGGAAATCTCCTTCATCATCAACCCCCAAAAATGCAAAAGTGGTTGCTTCTGCTGGGAAAGTTATGGTCATCACATTCATTGATATTCACAGAATGCTTTACCAGCATGTTCTACCTACACACACATCAGTAACTGGACGATACAACAGGGATGCCCTGAAAACATTGCAAGTCCATATCAAGTGCAGAAGACCACATTTTCGTGAAGCCGGCTGGATGGTGGACCACGATAATGCGATGCTGCATATTGCCAATGTTGTTGCTGAATATCTTGCAAAAATCACCGTGAAGTCCATCCCTCACCCTCCCTGTAGTCTGGTTTTAGCCCCAAGTGACTTTTTTTCTATTCCCTTTCAAGAAGAAGTGCCCTCGTGGGAGACATTATCAATCATCAGAAGCAGCCCGCGTGGGTGATTTTGAAGGACATCTCAAAAAATGGTTTCCAGCATGTATTTGAAGACTGTCAGAAACACTAGGACAAGTGCATCGCATTCATGGGAAACCACTTTGAGAAGTAACATCAAAATTACGAGGATGACTGAAGAAACGTTGTCAAAAAAATTTTTTTTCATTCTTAATTGAAAAGCTCTCCTGTTTCGTAGTGGACTAATGACGCACTGTATCATCTGGCTGTCCATGCAACAAATTCAGCGGGCCTACCAGAGAAGGATATACATCAAAGATGCCTGCACTGCTTCTTCCACAGTGAGTGAAAACTCTCTAGCGTATCCTGAAGAGAGCTGTTGATGTGAAATCAGAAGAGAGCACCTTTCGTTATTCGCATACTTTAGAACTACATAAAGATCAAATAGTGCCGACTCCCTGCAAAAAAGCTACGACTACCATCAACTATGCAAATATCACGGGAACCTTGTTGACGAGCATGTCTGATCGCAAGGTCCATTGCAGTCCACCAGCATAGCCTGACAAAAAAGTGAAGCAGGATGTTAGTGTCACTTCTTACAAATTCACATCATGACAAGAGTTACAATTCTCTTCGACGGGATGAGTGGTCACCAGAGCGTATTAGTGTTGTTGGTGTTCAGTATCGTGCTCTAAGTACTGTGGGACTTAAGTTCTGAGGTCATCAGTCCCCTAGACGTAGAACTGCTTAAACCTAAATAACCTAAGGACATCACACACATCCATGCCCAGGGCAGAATTCGAACCTGCTACCGTAGCAGCAGCGCGGCTGCGGACTGCAGCGCCTACAACCGCTCGGCCACAGAGGCCGGCCCAGTATCGTCACCAAGACGGGTAGAGTATATAAGGGACGTGAGAAGCGTCAAATGTTGAGTGATCAACGGGAAGAACACAGAGGTGCCTTGTACTCACTTGAGACAGCCAGCATTATCAACATCTGACAGAGTTAGGAAGGAACTTCATTGTTAACAGGCTGTCAATCGAGATTTCTGGACATTCACATGTGAAAGAGGTCTGCTGGTGGACTGCAATGGACCTTGAGATCAGACATGCTCGTCAAGAAGGTTCCAGTGGACTCCGTCTGACAGCTACAAGGGAGGATCACTGTGTTGACCTAAACACATCGTGACCCCACGACATCTATGCCTGCCGAATGAGAACAAATAAAGGACTCCTTGTAACATGCTAGGTGATCTTGCATCATTGGATGGAGACTAGCATCAGCTGGATTTGAGAATGACCGAGATATGGGTACTATGCCGTTAACAACAAAACAGAAATGGCTTATTTTGGATTGGTGCTGTGACTGGGAAGCACGTGTTCAGCGGCGAATCACAGTTGCGCACTACGTCGGATGACCATCGTCGACATGTACAGTGATGCCTTGGGGAGAGGGCGCATTCCCTCAGTGTTTCGGAGAGGTCTTTGTTACTCCTGGAGACATGGCGTGGAGAGCCATAGAATGTGATTCTAGATTACGACTGGTAGTGATTGAGAGGTGTCTGGTAGCACAATAGTACATAACAACTTGATGTAGCTGAATTGTGGTGCCGTTCTTCAGGAGGGTAACACTTGTCCACTCGTAGCAAATGTCTCTGTGGACAGTCTGCGTATTGTTGAGGTAGTCTAGGGGTCACTAAGGATCCCTGATCTGTCCCAATAGGACATGTGTGTGATCAGCTTCGATGTAAACTTGGTCCCCAGTGCCGGTATTCAGGATGTGAGAACAGCACTCTAACGCTGCCTCAGGAGAGGATACAACCACTTTATGATATCCCAACCTAACCTTTGTATGCACCCAGGGCAGTGGTAGTGCAACGTTGCACTTACGAGTGAGTGCATATTGCCACATTTTTTTTGTAAATATGACTCGATTTTATAATCACTGAAATAACATCATACACCGTCTGAAATCTGGAGTGTCTTTTATTTCCTTGCTCCTCCTCTCCCTGGTGATTCTTTTTTTTTCAGAGAGTGTGTATTACTAAACGGCTGTTCAAAGGCACAAGTTGTCTATCTAACGGCTACCAGAAGCAACATAAATTTGGTTTCCAGTATTTCACATAGTTATTGTTTTTTCATACAATTATTGACATAATTAAAAAGTTTAAATTGCTGCCATCTTCGTTAATAGATATAAACTTATGTTAAAGGGTAAACACAATAAGTCTCGAAGTTCGAAACTATCTACTTGCCTTGGGGAAGCATAGCTTATGGCACGGAAACTACATACGCTATATTAATCCGTTACCTGATAATAAGAACACTTAGCTACTTCCAACAAACTTTGTACAGAGGTTCAGACATTTTAGAAACTCTTTCTCGCGAACACTCCCCAAAAATAATGAAAGAAAGAAAAATTACGCTTATTGCTGTTTCACTGTTCATGCAGTAAAATTTCAGCATCAAGCTCTAGATTCGTGTTGATTACTTCCCTACTGCCATGTTCGTAATTTTGTAAACGCTATTCACATATACCACTCCACTTAGTTAATTTGAAAAACCATGTCACTGTACGATATAAACTTTACTGACGCCCATTATTTTATACTGTAAAGCATTTGTAAAGTAAGAACGCATTTGAAGCTCTTTTATACCTTTATAGATTTAAGGAATCGGGCGTGATAATTTTACTGCTAGTTTGCTAAGCATTGCATTAGGGAAGGTGCAACAATTATAACCCATGTGACCTAAACACTTCAGCAGGAGCCTAGGGTGATCGTAAGGACAGTTTCACACAGCTAGCCCCCGTGTTGCTGCGTAGCTTTCCCTGCTATATGTATCGAGTTGGGTGGAGAAGTGGTATCCCAATCTTTGTTTCCTCCTGCATTTGTTTGGGGCACATAACGGGCACTTGTTCCATTTGTAAGAGAGGGTGCTCCTCTTGTAAGATACAGGATGATTAAGCTTCCGCTACTAGAGAGGGCCCGCTTGAAAAACGAGTGATTGTAGCAAAATAAGATTTCGTGAAATATTTATAAGGACGTGGGGAACATAACTAACAATCAAACCACTGAAAAGGAAAAACGAATTTATTTCAAATGTCGATATACGACATTTTGCCATGTCCATATTGGACTGCCATGTAAATGTTGCATACTGTGCTGGTCCCGAGAGAGGCTTTTTCTGCTACTTTCCAATGCCTCGGATGGATGGATAAATAGCTGGAATTATTCTGGAATTTGTATCAATCATCGCCACCAAGAAATGACAGAGTCCAGCAATTCTGTCTGAAAATCCGCCTACCGACTTGCAGTTGCCACCACATTGCGAAATCACTGTAAAGGAGTACTACAATAATGTACAGTGAAGGATCAGCTAAATGGGTGTGTTAGTGTGGTCAAATATAAGGTAATTTACAACTGAATTCATGTACCTACCTTGATTTTTCTCCTTATCATAACACCTCTCAGGTTCCTCTCCGTTTGAACTAAGGTGATTACCAAGTGTCCCTACTGAAATAACATTAAAGGCCAGTGTTTTTAATAATTAATGCCTCTTGAATATAGTAAAAAGAAAGTTAAAGTTAATGACGCCTGCTAAAAATAATTTTCCTAGTGAAACTGCTTATTAATGTGTTGTTGCCAACTTCAAACTAAGAGTTCTTAAGACTGAGGCTTATAATGTTTTGCTTAGTAAATGATCACATTACTGCCTGTTGTAAATCGCAGAAGGTGAGTCAGTATCTTCCATATATGTTAATTTTCTCTCTCAATGTAGTAAAAGTGGAAAACTGCAGTGTGTGACGTTACATACTCATGTCTGCTAAGTGTTTCTCTCTTGTGTATTGGAAGTGCATATTAATAATATAACAGGATCCACAGTTTGCCGATCGTGTTAATGCTAGGTAACAAGTAATGGGAAAACCACTAATTACGAAAAACATTATATCTTTATTCAAATGATAGTGAGAAGCAATCTGTTAGTGGATCCCAATTAACTTTCATTTTAAATAGTAAAGTATTTAACTGAGAGAGACTTAATCTATATCCAATTACTGATTCTGTAGTGAATAGTAATAATATCGTTATAAAGACCATTCAGTTTGTGTAAGCCCTGAAAGTAATAGTGTGTTTAGGTATGTGTTATAATTTTGCAAATAGTTTGTGCTGCTCTAACTGTTAGTTTCAATCTTACAGTACACATATGTATGTGTCACGAGTTCACTGCACTCGCGTGTGACAAAGTACAGGTTGTGTTTATCCATTAAAGTTATTAATAACTATTTTCTTGAACGAGAATGTTAATCATTCTCTTGCCTAGTTAGGCTGGCGACCGTTTTCTTTACCCGTTAAACAGTGCAGATAGGCAAAATTTGTTTGTTACTGTTCAAATATTTACGTAATTCTGACTTTCATTTCCGATAAGCCACCTCCGTTAGGTACAACACGTTCAACATAACAAAATTCCTCTCAGAGGGTAACACTGCTCTGTTGCTTTGTACCATAATTGCTTTAATAATGTAGCTTTATTTCACGACCTGCAACCTGCTTTAAGGTTATGGTACTGTAGCAGACAGACGGTAGTGTTATAATTTGACTACAGAAGTCTCATTTTACAGTAATTAGTGACACATGCCAAGTACTTCTAAAACTCCACTCTGTGAATGCGTTTAAAGTTTCATCTGACTGGACCACGCTGAAGATGAGACAAAATGCTTTGTGATCGCCATTTCTCGAATATAAATCCGCATGAGGGAGAAGCGGGTTTCATATTTTTCGTAACAAGCACGTCGTCCTGTGGGAACTGGATGCTGCGCCGGACAAAAGAAATCCAACCGATATGCTGCACTTTGTTAGGCAGCACTGAGGGCGTACTACTGAGTCTTCTTTCCGCGGCTATTTTATTACGGGGAAGCCTCGAACCCTGTGTCCGTCAACTTTTAGACAGTGTAACACAAAGCCGTTCTCGACATCACATTGTCATATTGTAACACGAACAAACGTTTTCCATTTGAGACATCATTATCGTTTTATTGCAGCAGACGTTATTAGATAGCCAGAAGAAATTTTTTTTAGGAAAGTAACAACCACGATGGCACAGTGAACTAGCGTTCATTGTTTTATTTCTCTATGCAGTTTGTATGAGAATGTCTTCCATTACCCAAAACTAGTAGATAAGTTAAATGGTAAGAAGTTATCTGATGATTATGAGACGTTCGTAAGCTGTACGAGGGGTAACACACTAAAAGAAGATGACACTCATTTAGGTTCGTCGATAAAAATGAAAAATGAGGATTAAAAATCGTTACTTAACAGTTACCTTGCCTCTCACACAATAAATATTCTCTGTTCTATTTTTCAAGGACTTTCATGTATTTAACACATTTTACGACCGGATGTTACGTCCAGACGCATCTTATTCTTATTTCACGCCCTTCAGAGCCAATAATGAAATGAAATTTATCCTACTACATTTTGACGTAATCTCATGATGCCTTACAAGTTACTAATAAAAACAACTTTGTAGTCGAGACTGTTTCCATTCAAAAATATTCATAAGCAGTTGCTGCATCAGACTGCCAAAATGGAGTGCTCTTCAGTCCAGAGACTGGTTTCATTCAGCTCTCCATGCTACTCTATCCTGTGTAAGCTTCTTCATCTCCCAGTATGCAAGCTATATCTTTCTGAATCTGTTTAGTGTGTTCATCTCTACGTCTCCCTCCACCATTTTTACCCTCCACGCTGCCCTCCAATACCAAATTGGTGATTTTCCGATGCCTCAGAATACGCCCTACCAACCGATCCCTTCTTTTAGTCAAGCTCTGACAGAAATTTGTCTTGTCTCCAAATCTATTCAATACTTCCTCATTAGTTACGTGATCTGCCCATCTAATCTTCAGCATTCTTCTGTAGCACCACATTTCGAAAGCTTCTATTGTCTTCTGGTCTAAACTATTTACCGTCCATGTTTCACTTCCATACATGGCTACACTCCATACAAATACTTTCTGAATCGACTTCCTGACACTAAAATCTATACTCTATGTTAACAAATTTCTCTTCTTCAGAAACGATTTCCTTGCCATTGCCAGTCTACATTTTATATCCTCACTGCTTCAACCATCATCAGTTATTTTGCTCACCAAATAACAAAACTCATCTACTACTTTAAGTGTCTCATTTCCTAGTATAATTCCCGCAGCATCACCCGATTTAATTCGACTACATTCCGTTATCCTTGTTTTGCTTTTGTTGGTGTTCATCTTATATCCTCATTTCAAGACACTGTCCATTCCGTTTAGCTGCTCTTCCAGGTCCTTTGGTGTCTCTGACAGAAATGCAATGTCATCGGCGAACCCCAAAATTTTTGTTTGTTCTCCATGGATTTTAATTCCTACTCCGAATTTTTCTTTTCTTTCCTTTACTGCTTGCTCAATATACAGATTGAATAACATCGGGGATAGGCTACAACCATGTCTCACTCCCTTCCCAACCACTGCTTCCCTTTCATGCCCCTCAACTCTTATAACAGCCAAATTGTAAATAGCCTTTCGCTCCCTGTATTTTACCCTTGCGACCTTCAGAATTTGAAAGAGAGTGTTCCAGTCAACATTGTCAAAAGCTTTCTCTAAGTCTACAAATTCTAGAAATGTAGGTTTTCTTTTCCTTAATCTATTTTCTAAGATAAGTCGTAGAGTCAGTATTGCCTCACGTGTTCCAACATTTCTACGGAATCCAGTTTGGATTGTATTTCAGCATACTATAACTGAAACCTTGGTTACATTCCCGTGACATAATCGTAAGTCGGCAGGCAGCCGAAACACGCTGTAGCAACTGTGGAAAATAACAGTGCCATGCAGACATGTATTTCATTGTACACATAAATATGATCGCTAACTGCTGCCAAGACTTTCTGTCATTAGTTTCATCTAGTCCATATTATTCTCCCTTTCCGTTTCATTTATTTTTATGTACGAATTCCCATGTATCTGTAGTAACCTGAATCCACAATTATGTGTGTTAAATATTGTAAACATTTTTAGTTTCGGTGTTGATAGTTAATCATTTGCCTCCCAAGAAGTCCCACAAATGTTCTTTCTTGAAATAGTTCTTTATGTATACTAACATTTCTCATCTTCGTGCTGTATTCGCTCTACTAATTTTCATCGCCGTTCTACAGTTTATTTTTCATTCGCTTCAGGTTTCTTGCATTCCGTTTTGTTACTGTACATAAGTCAAACTACTGTTCTTGTTGCATATTTCAGTCTGAAAAATGATCTTCTGCAGCTGTCCACGCTAGAGTATACGCTGCAGTTCTCTCTTTGCATAACTACTGCAAGCGGCGTTTACTTCAAGCTCTTTGCTGCTGTCAGACCTTTTAAATTCTACCCTTTTTATCGTCGGCCGAGGTGGCCGAGCTGTTCGAGGCGCTTTAGTCTGGAACAGCGCGACCGCTACGGTCGCAGGTTCGAATCCTGCCTCTGGCATGGATGTGTGTGATGGCCTTATGTTAGTTAGGTTTAAGTAGTTCTACGTTCTAGTGGATTGATGACCTCAGGAGTTAAGTTCCATAGTGCTCAGAGCCATCTGAACCATTTTGAACCCTTTTTATCAGACAAATTTCCCTATATTAAAGAAATTAAACATGCCTTGAAGTCTCTCCCTATCCTTTGTTATAGGGTTGCTGCGTCGTAAACCACATTTCTCCTCAGTTCGATTCAGAGCCTCCTCTTCATTAGTTACTTGATCTACCTATCTAACTTTCAGCATACTTCTATAACATGACATTTCAGAAGCACCTACTCTCTTAAAACCTGTAGTACTCGTCATCCACATTAAACTTCAGTGTAAGGCACCAGTCCAGAAAAATATTTTTATAATAATCTTTCGAATAGTTAAATTTATAACCAATGTTAGCAAAATTCTCTTTTTCAGAAATGCTTTTCTTGCTGTAGCCCCTCTGCATTTGATAACCTCCTGACCTCGGCGATTGTCAGAAATTTTGATGTCCAAATGGCAAACCTTGTTCGCTTCCTGTAGTGTGTCATTTCATAGTCTAATTTGCTCAGAAACAACTGGTTTACTTCGATTCCACTGTATTATCCTGGTTTTATTACTGTTAATTCCTTTCAAGACACCAACCGTTACATGCCAATGTTTTTTTCAGGTTTTTTGCCGTATGGGACAGAATTATAGTTACTCTGGAAAACCTTTAACTTTTAATTTCTTCTCTGTTAACTTTAAATTCATTTTGTAAAGTTGCCTTTCGTTTCCATTCCGTGTACCGATGTAATAATATTGAGAATAGTCTACAACCTTGTATCGCTTCCTTCTCAACCACTTGCCCCTTCTCCTGTTCTTGTACTCTTAGAACTGCAGTCGGGTTTCTGCGTTAGTTCTAGGTAATCTTTCACATCCTGTATTTTATCTCTAAAATTCTATTAATTTCATTGAGCGTATTCCAATCGACATTATCAAAAACTTATTCTAAAGCTACAAATGCTATAAATTTGGGTTTGCATTTCTCTAAATTATGTCCCAACATGAGTCGCAGCCTCAGTATTTGTTCGTGAGATTCTGCATTCGCCGGAAAATGAGGTCCGTTTCAACCACTTTACTACTACTCTGTAGTTATATCGTGCTGCAGAATTTCTTTTTTTCGTTTCGGGATCAACGTAATCGTTACTGCTTGCTGTAACGTTTGTCTCATTAAGCAACCATATATCTACAAACTTGTAATAACACGGTGTAAGCATGCGAAATTCTTAATCTGCAGCTTGATGTAATTATCGTTGTTAGAATCACTGCTGTGATCCACTCAGACTATCCACTGACGACTACACTGGTATGAAATTGTATAACTTGCTTATGTTTTACAAATATGACGATTAAAATGTCTCAGTAAGTAGAGGTTTTGAGATTTGAGTGTTTTAGTAAACACCTAAAACACACAGAACAAACAGTTTGTTATTACAAATACAGAAACAGTAAATATTCTTAACCAACCCAAGACTTTTTTTCTTTAATGTAAGACTAAATAAGCAAGCAAACAATTAGAAAAAAATCCTTATATCACAAAAAATACCGTTTCCTTCCCTCTTACGCTGTGTTAAATTTTCTTTCTTCAAAACACCAGCGTTAACAGCCTATCATGGCTGAATCCAATTGTCCCTTATATCTGCTTTGGTCTAATTTCTTGCTGAGGCCTTTCACCATGTTCGTCTCCAGCTGCCCCTATGTTTTCTAGGAAACAGTCCAGATGTGACTGGATGAAGGGTCGTTTCAGCAACATGTGGCATCCAATGGCGTTATAGTCCTGAAAGGTTTTAACAGTTCATTCGTAATTTTATCCATGTTTTAGCGAAGAAAGGGTTTTCACTGTCTTCACAAATGGCTTCCATGCACCCCCCATGTTTTATTGTAGTTTGCCACTTTTATGACGTCAGACCAAATGAGAACTACTTCTCCCAGATAGTCAGTTTAAGAAAAACCTCTTTACCCACAACTTTCACAAAATATTTCATCAGTCCAAGTTTGATAAGAAATGTATGGGGAAGTTAATTCTTGAAATCAGGTGACAATTTTTTTCACCAGGTTCATAAAATACTCTTTTAAAATATTCTTTCTTACTAAAATGTCTCTCTGGTACTCTACTGGACCATAAGCATACATACCAGTATTCCGTGTAACAACCTGACTGTAAGATCATGGACTAGCTCAAGCTCAATTTGTTAACCCATTAATGTCAAAAGGAAACTCAGAAATTACTTTACTGCATACAGAGTGCGGAAAAAACATAATAATTTCTTAAAAGAAAATGTCGTAGTATTTTCATATACTAGATTCCATTCGTGTAATTTTGAGCTAAGAAGTTCAATTCATTGTCTAGACAGACGTAAGTCGCAGACCTAGTCACGAAGTTCATGTTGCTGGTCAAAATGTAGTTTCTTAGAGTTTTCATGTTCGTAAGTCGGAACAGAGTTATTATAAAGAACATCTAAAATTGAATGAACTCCATTACTAAATTCCGGAATTGGGATATTTTCCTATTGTAATAGATGTGCTGTTATTGGTACTCCCCTCCGCATGAGGAACCGGTCTAACGGCAGATGGAACATTAGGGCAGACGATTTTAATCTTTTGTTTTTTGGAACATACTCCGGCGTCCATCATAAATAAACAGTAATGATGAAAATGGTTAGTTGCCTCACGTCAAACCATAGGCAAGACAAATGGCACTCAAGTTTTCCTTCTCTTTCGTATACTCTATCACACTGACGTTGCAACTTGTATCTTGCTCGCCTAATCCACCCCAAAATACAAGAAATTAGCTTTTCCGCACACGTTTTGTTGCTACCCTAAGTATCAACATGAAACGACCACAGAATGCAACAAAACATATTGGATCAGTTTTTACAGCCTCCGAGTTGATGTGGTCATTCTAGAACTGAGTCGCTTTTGAAAACAAACAATGCTTCAGTACAGCAGCAGATTGAGTACACAACAATAACTGACAGCTAACTATTAATTCTGCTGTGAACGATTCTTGAGTGTTGCCAACTGAGGTACGTGAGAATTCCCAGTGTGAGCTTTAGAATAAACTATGATGTGCACAAAGAAATATGATGTAGTATGAATTATTTAATATTTTGTGTTTTATTAACAATCAGTATAAGTAATAACAACTGTACTTCGGTTGATGTTACAAAATCATTGTTGACATGTGTAGTCGTGACATTATTGATATTCGATTTCAAGAATTATTCCGTGCAAGATTGTTTCAAGAATTCCATTCCCCTTTGCTGAATTTTAACAGTTTTGAAAACATTCATTTACAGTATTGGAATCGTTATAAAGAGCCTTCTGAACACCTGAAGTCTTTCTTCACTGGTTAGAAATGAAGCTTTTCATGTTTAGCATGCCTTACCTTTGCGTCAATGCCATTTAGCTGCATTATGCATTTTGAGTGACAAGGTTGGAAACTGTGCTTCACTCTTCATGTACATGTAAACGTTGGCATAAATGTGCATCTTTACTGCATATGGTTGATTCTGAAAACTGACGAACATCAAAGGAGTGCTACATATGTAGACATGCCAAGTTCCACAAGGTGCATTTTACCTGAGTGTATTATTTATTTGTAACGAAGTTGTTCGTAGGCGGCCTTTGTGGCAGAGCGGTTCTAGGCGCTTCCGTCCGGAACCGTACTGCTAGTACAGTCACAGGTTCGAATCCTGCCTCAGGCATGGATGTGTGTGAAGTCCTTAGGTTAGTTAGGTTTGAGTACTTCTAAGTTTAGGGGACTGATGACCTCAGATGTTAAGTCCCATAGTACTCAGAGCCATTTGAAGTTGTTTGTAAGCTGATTGTTGAGAAACGTATATTGAATGTGCAACATTGCACATACTCTCCACTATGGTATTACCGTGACATGAGTAATGAACACACGACGGAACAAAGCGTACTACCAAAAGGATTTCTGAAGACCTGAGAAGACAGTATTACTTGTCGAAACCGGTCAATAAAAATACTTTTGAACGCCATCTTCGCTATAAAAAAATTCATTAAATCAGCCATTAGTGTCCTTAATAATTTCCGCTACCATTGACCACGAGTAAGTATGGAAGATACTTGTAAACCTGATTCGGATACTATGCTACTTTGAGATAGATCCTCATCCCGTTACCAGAATCACGCTGATTGTCACCTTTGTGAGACAGAGCTAAGTACATGTGTCGTTACGGCTAACACGTCTGTATGTCGACTCCACGAACTGCCGTCCTGCTGCTGTATTTTGTGATACGTAGCGCAGTTGAATATTTCCCGCTAATAGCAATACGTACCCTGCGGTTACAAGGCACCGGTCGAGTCAGAAAATTACACCCCTGGGACGTTCCTACGCTGCAGCGTGTAGCAAAAGTTCTGGAATGGTGTGATGCGTGGGGTGGAGTTTCATCCGGAACAGGACAGGAAACATCGGTGGCGTATTGCGGTTTTTAGTATAATTAGTCGTGCATTGGCGCACCTCACCCTACCTACCTTGCAGCCAAACTCACAAACTGTCTACTAACAGGCCCCACATGAGCTCTCCCGATAAATCCCTCTTCATAGGGGTACTCGAGCTATGATCTGTACCAAAGTACACGCTCTACTCTGCAACTCAGCGTCGCGGCTTGTACAACTCCACAAACGTTACTGAAAAGGCAGAAACTGATAAGCTGCTGGGGTTAGAGAACATAAATAATTTTAAACAAACAAACATTACTACAACACAACCTAGTAAGCGGTGATAAATAAAAATGCACACAGGTAAAGAATAAGATCTTTAAGTAGAGGTCGGTAGCGCTAAAAATGATTACTTCAAACATCCCCTTTGAAAAATTATGAATGACTGTGTTGGAAAACCTCTTACGCTATTTGATACTGAAAGTAGCTGAGTAAAACTGAACGTTCTCACAAACTTTTCTTTTTACTTACTCTGATCATCACTAAAATGACAAACAATACTTTTAGGGAAACGCCATCTGACTTTCAATAATCCCTAGAAAATAGTGGCCCTGACTAACAATAACCTATACCTTTCATGAATCATTTATCTCACAAAAACCTTTGTTACTCGAACTACTGCAATACAGCGAGCGCCAATACTGCCACTTAAATAAAAGATTCTAACTACTGAAGGCACTAATTACAGATAGGCACAGTTAGCAAATGAAAGATTTTGATAGAGAACAAACAATGTATTTACCATAACAGCCTGTAATCATACCTTCCAATCAGTATCAAGAGAGGCAAGTACGTGGTGAAGAAAGATCTGAAATCATACTCCATTATACGAGACCTAAGGTGCCGTAAGTAATGAATAAAAAGTGACAGTAAATACACCTCTTCTAGAGGAACTAGGCGATGACCACTAAGAATTTTTTATCGAGATGGTAGATATTGCAACAGTGATTGCGGATGTTTCCTATGTGCAATGATTTGCTGAGTATCAGGAGAATGATTGGAGTCGAAGGATACTCTTATAGATTCAGGTAGCATTTGGACTCAGAAAATACAACATGGAGTAAAGAGCCAGAAGTACCAATGATCTCCATCAGGAATTACCTGATGCACTTAAAGCATGGGGTATTGAATTTCGGACAGTAGTGATCCAGCCACAGTATCCCAAGTTACTAACACCCCTGCAGTGTCAAGACTGCAAAAGGAACGAAGATCGGAAAAGAAGATTATTTTGTGTAATGTTCAAGAAACCTGATGTAATACATACAAAGAAGGAACTGATGATGTGAAGTGCATGTTTTGTTAAAATATACCTGAATGAACGGTTCAAAAATGTTATTTGCCATTATAGGCATAGTGCCAATTTACTGCACTGACAGCCAAAAGTATACACTTTTAGTGTTACAGGTGTCCAATACTGAATTTCTCTGATGAATGATATAAAGTGTATTCCACTTTGCATCTATATTCAGTTTCAAGGCTAATAATTATTTCGAAAACTGTTTCTCAATACAACATAAAGCTGTTCATTGAAAACAACACGATCTAAAAACAAATATTGCAGTAAGTCGCACAACTGTATTGGTTTAGTCGATGTACGCTTCTTGGTAAAATAAAGATGTCGAAAAGCTTGGCAAAGAAGGCTTAACGTTAGTTCAGTGCGTAGCGCACAGCAAGAAGGAGCGTCATAAATCAAGCTTTTCACTAACCTCTCCTGAGGACTTGATTCTCCAAGCTCCCCTAAAGTAGCAGTATCTACTGGAAACCTGGAGATGGTAAGTTATGTCTCGTAAATAGACTTTACACTGAATTGCTATACAGAATATAATGGGGAAGGTATCAACAGTAAAAGAGTTGATACGGTCTTACCATTTCCTTGAAGCATTTTGTTACGTGTCGACGAGTTTCCTCTAGCGCTAATTCGGAAAAGTTTGCTGAAATTACTTCAATTTAATTTAATTTAATTAACTTCTCGCCCAGAGAGGAGGGAAGGTGTAATTCAGTCAGAGACTTGATGAATGAGGGCAACGTCTTAGACCTCCTAGTAATTAATAGATCCAAATGGTTCTAATCAGTTTCTGTCAAAGAGGTAATGAGGGTAATAATAAGCTTGTCACAGCACCAATGGCTAAGTCTTTAACAAGGTACTTAAAAAAATTTGGAAAATACTTTTGGGTAGCAACTGTGATAGCATACAAAATACCTAAACAGGCAACAACAGTACTTATTCATCTTCGAGATCGAAAATGTGGAGCACAAATATATAAAACTAAAACTACAAACACTTGTACAAAATGCCTTAGACAATTATGTACCGGTCGTGGTTGTAAAAGATGTAAAAGTAACAGCGAAGTTCAGCAACCATGTTATAGAGCTTCATAATAAATTTAACGAGAGTCAAACGCTAATTCACAAAGATAAGTGAAGGAAAAATCAGCGTGTAGAGGGAAGCATTTAACGAATTTCAAATAATCTATCTAGAAATCCTAAGAAATTTTGTTCTTATGTATAGTCGGTTAGGGCAGTCGTTGAGTGACCACACAGGCAGCCGGCCGTTGTGGCCGAGCGGTTCTAGGCGCTTCAGTCCGGAACCGCGCGACTGCTAGGGTCGCACGTTCGAATCCTGCCTCTGGCTTGGATGTGTGTGGAACATCCTTAGGTTAGTTAGGTTTACGTAGTTCTAAGTTCTAGGGCACTGACGACCTCAGATGGTAAGTCCCAAAGGGCTCAGAGTTATTTGAACCACACAGGCACTGTAACGAAATCCGAAATGCTCATTTTTATCTTCCGAAACTGTTTAACCACGGAAGAAATTACTTCGATCCTCCTTTCTGTCATCACACACACGAAAAAATGGCAGATATTGAGATATGCAACGCAGAGCAGAAATTAAAAATGCTCACCATTGGAATGCTATGTCAGATTCTGCGTAAGGGTATGAAGAAACAATAAAGAAAAGTAAGGAACAAAAATATAGTAGGCTCTTGCTGGGAGTGACTGCTTTCGTGTCAAATGGCATGTACTTATTTGCCGCAGAACTAACCCAATTTCTCATCGTCACATTCTGCGGGTTGGGTGATGTAGGGAAGGAGGCCAGTCAGCGAGGTCATTGGTCTCATCGGATTAGAGAAACGAGGAAAGAAGTCAGCCGTGCCCTTTCAAAAGAACCAGCCCGGAATTTGCCTGGAGCGATTTAGGGAAATCACGGAAAACCTAAATCAGTATGGCCGGACGCGGGATTGAACCATCGTCCTCCCGAATGCGAGTCCAGTGTGCTACCCACTGCGCCACCTCGCACGATCGCATGACCCTCTTGTATGAATACATACCTGCTAATATGTTGTGATTGTTCTAAAATATAAATTTTGCATATAAGTGTGATGACATACAAAGTTATTATGGCAACCACATGTTTTACTGCAGGCAAAGAGAAAAAAATAATCTACTGTAGTAACTATCCAAAACTAAATCTGTAAGTAAGTGCTGTAATCAGTATTTACAAACTATTGATAGAATGTTTCTGACTTAGTAAAAAGAGAGCCGTTAAGTTTAAAATTTCCTTTAAATGTTGCTAGATGGTCGTTCTGCTTCTTAGCCGTCTCAGGAAGCGAATTCACAACAATGAAATGCTGCGTGGTACGAATCGAAATGAAGATATCAGGTATTCGCGCAGGGTTTACTAATTAGCGCTTCCTCCTCTTTCTCTGGTCGTAATGCCGGATTAGAGGAAGCTTCAATTAAAATTAATCGTTTCGTTACCGTGCCCGGCTTAACCTACGAAATTCACAGCTGCGTCTGCTGCGGTTGGCTTTATATTTCCACCGCAAGTGGCCAGTGCTGCGTAATCACTGCATCGCATACTTACCGCTACTGAGCTGCGTATTCGTGTGTTTTTCATCTAGCCTCTGTGCCTAATTTTTTTCTTATATGGCAAACCTACGTTTCTAGCATTTGTAGACTTAGAGAAAGGTTTTGACAATGTTGACTGGAATACTCTCTTTCAAATTCTAAAGGTGGCAGGGGTAAAATACAGGGAGCGTAAGGCTATTTACAATTTGTACAGAAACCAGATGGCAGTTATAAGAGTCGAGGGACATGAAAGGGAAGCAGTGGTTGGGAAGGGAGTGAGACAGGGCTGTAGCCTCTCCCCGATGTTATTCAATCTGTATATTGAGCAAGCTCTAAAGGAAACAAAAGAAAAATTTGGAGTAGGTATTAAAATTCACGGAGAAGAAATAAAATCTTTGAGGTTCGCCGATGACATTGTAATTCTGTCAGAGACAGCAAAGGACTTTGAAGAGCAGTTGAACGGAATGGACAGTGTCTTAAAAGGAGTATATAAGATGAACATCAACAAAAGCAAAACGAGGATAATGGAATGTAGTCAAATTAAATCGGGTGATGCTGAGGGAATTAGATTAGGAAATGAGACTCTTAAAGTAGTAAAGGAGTTTTGCTATTTACGGAGTAAAATAACTAATGATGGTCGAAGTAGAGAGGATATAAAATGCAGACTGGCAATGGAAAGGGAAGCGTTTCTGAAGAAGAGAAATTTGTTAACATCGAGTATAGATTTAATGGTCAGGAAGTCGTGTCTGAAAGTATTTGTATGGAGTGTAGCCATGTATGGAAGTGAAACATGGACAATAACTAGTTTGGACAAGAAGAGAATAGAAGCTTTCGAAATGTGGTGCTACAGAAGAATGCTGAAGATTAGATGGGTAGATCACATAACTAATGAGGAGGTATTGAATAGAATTGGGGAGAAGAGGAGTTTGTGGCACAACTTGACAAAAAGAAGGGAGCGGTTGGTAGGACATATTTTGAGACATCAAGGGATCACAAATTTAGCATTGGAGGGCAGCGTGGAGGGTAAAAATCGTAGAGGGAGACCAAGAGATGAATACACTAAGCAGATTCAGAAGGATGTAGGTTGCAGCATGTACTGGGAGATGAAGAAGCTTGCACAGGATAGAGTAGCATGGAGAGCTGCATCAAACCAGTCTCAGGACTGAAGACCACAACAGCAACATGGCAATAACTTGGATTTCTGCAAAAACTTGACTTCAGGTGACCTACGGCCTTTGTTGCAACGTATCATTAAACGCATTTCTCATTTAACAACTTAATACTACGCCGTATCCGGAACTTTAGAATGAGTAAAAACCGCGCATATGTTCGCGTATATGAATTGGACTTCCGTTTAAAATACTGCCACTAATCACAGCACGAATGTACAAATACAAGAAAGAAGCTTTTATAGCGTCCAAGGAACATTATCTTGGTAGCTCGTTATGCTGCTCACATTCACTAGTCTTGGTAGCGAAATGCTCCACACGAAGGCATTCTCACATTCGCGGAGAGTCGATATTACAATCTAGCAAAACTGGCTTCAAAGAAACCCGAGGGACTTAGCCCATCACTGTGTTTTGAACATGAAACATTTTGTTTTATAGACAAGATTTTAAACATGGCTGAAACAGCAACTGTTAAAAGTCTTCACGGTAAATGATGACAGTCAAAAATGTTGCAGGATGAAGATTTATTCCAATTCTTGACCACGGTTACTGTATATATAAATATACCTTCCTCAGAAGCAAAATACGTAAAATTGCACCCTGCAATGGAGATTAAAAAAACAATAGTGCCAAAGGCGTCGTCAGTAGTTAAGCCAGAGAAGCTTCAACATTAATTGCTTCAGCATAATAAAAACACCAGCTTCATCACCACTAATTTTATTCTGTTTTTCATTACTATCTATTTACATGAGACTACTAACCTATCTGTTGAGTGCCATAAACCCACAGAGTCACCACTCACAGTATATTAATTAATGATAACTCCATTTATCACCTTTTAACTGATGTATTTTTCTCTTTGTTACATGCATAATAAGTGTAATTGCAGGTCCTGTTGTGTTCGCTGCTAGGTTGGCACAGAAAAGAGGAAACAATGAGGAAAAATAATTAAACTGCGTGCGTATTTTAAGAATTATTGGAAAATTTAACGCTTCCGATTTTAATCCTTTCTTTACTTAACTCATTGTTATCAATTGAGAGGTTTAATAGTGAAAATTATTCTAATTAGTAATTGCAACGAATACGATTAGTTTGCAATAATAATTGGAAAAAGAGATTTTCAGATGTTGCGAGAAGGCTACGGACCCATTCCTCTACCAAATACCTCACTGCAGATCAGTCACACCAGTGAGAGCAGCCAGCAACGATTGTGAAAATTGTAGCATCTACTGAAAATGACTCAAATGAATTTATTTCAGGGAGCGAGTGAAACAGGTAAATGTCGTACATAGCCGCAGCAGTATTTTCTCCTGTGTGATGTGCAGGATCAGCCTTACACCATGTGAGCAGTCGATAAACAAAGTGAAGACCTTAGGCAATTACCATTATGTCGCTGTATCAGCACAGCTGTGGCGAGGAAGTTCGAAACGAACAGAATAAGTGATATCTGGCACACTAGTTTGTTCCTTCAGCCCT
Source organism: Schistocerca gregaria (assembly GCF_023897955.1). Taxonomy (NCBI): domain Eukaryota; kingdom Metazoa; phylum Arthropoda; class Insecta; order Orthoptera; family Acrididae; genus Schistocerca; species Schistocerca gregaria. Next base: position 923,309,249 of record NC_064922.1, on the reverse strand, counting down.
TACATTGTTGCTGCTAAGTCAGTGACGAGTGCAATCAATATACAAGGTAGGTCACTAACTATTGCCACCTAGAATAACTCCGAAAGTATGATAGTAGATGAAAAGTTTGTGGGACAAATGTTGCATGGGACAGCGGGGCCATAATGTGACGTTGGTTTTTTGTTGCTAGGTAGGGTCGCATCAGAGATATGAAGGTCATTTTTAAAATGGGATGCTATAGTTTGGTAATTATTTTCTGATAGCGGCTATCGAGACGAATCCAATGATGTGTAACAGTAAGGTCTTTGAAGGTCAACGAAGTTTGGCATGAACGTCCATTTGCAGAAGGTGTTCGAAGTGAGGACCATTGGTATCAATGCAGTGGTGCAATCTTCTAGTCATGAGTTTTTCTCCTTTACTGTCTAACCAATATGGTAAAGAAGAAATGAAGGAAACGAAAGAAAGTTTTAGAAGTTTGGTTAAAATTAACACAGAAAGATTATCAATGAGAAGATTCTCTTTCGCTATTGCTATCTGCTGTGAAAGTGAGTAAGAATTACAGAAACATTTGCATTTCTACTGAGCGCAGAATGGGGGGCTGAGAATAAACCAAGTAAAGACGAATGTATACATCAATGGTGGAAATGAGTATAGCTAAGAACTTAAGGACAAAGTTCGGGATCACGAAGCAGTTGAACTGGAATAATTCTGCCACCTTGGAAGCTATATAACACGTGACTTATGAAGTAAACGGAATACAAGAAACGATGGAGGTACAAAAAGAGGAGTTGTTATGGCGTCGCACACGAAACCGATGTCTGCCGTATCAGCAAAGTCAAATGTTAGCTTCTGGTGGAAGTGTTTTGATAAAAAACGAGAGCTTGCTTCATGTACAGGTGTACTAGTCGCTATGATTATAGTTTACAATGAAAAGGAATCATGTTATTTCGTAAGTTTACACGTTCAAGCGACATTTCCTTGCTGTGGGTACTTTGACTCTAGTGACGAACCGTATCACGGCCGAGATAAAAACTTAACTGTAGTGACATGATGGTACTAGACACGTGTCTTTGTCTTTATCGTGGCCTCGAATATGGAGAATAGCAAAAGGTGTAGGCATACGATCTTCAAATGCTAGACGCTATGACATACAGGCTAAAAAGATGGAACCCAAGCTGTAGCGTCGAATTCCTTTGCCCTGAAACGAGAAAACGCGTCAAACTGCAGTGTGCACGTGGACGCCATCAGTGGCAAGCTGAATGGCAAAATGCGCTGTTGCAGCACTTCCTCTTCAATCTATGACTTCAACGGACGACACTTACCGTGGCTTGCAGGCTTGCCCCAAGTCGCTATCGAAGGAGAGTGGGACATGGTTGGACAGCAGATTTTTCTTCACAAACCAGTCTTAATTCTCTATTAGCTATACCGGAAGTAGCGTGGAAAGAGAGTCACTACGACCATATCAAGTCCTTATTGCATTTCATGCCATACAAGCTTCACACCTTGTCTAATTCTGATTCACTGTTAATTCGCTCTCTTTAATAATGAATTACTGCGTATTGTGTTCATCATGTCTAATACAGTCTACAGCAAGTAAGCACAGCAAGGACGCTAATATATTTCTCATAAACAACCGTAATTTATTTTGAGTAAGGTATATTCAACCCACATTCAAAATAAATACAAATTTTCTGTTAAAGCACTCGCATAAAATACAATGAAATGGAGACCTCACCCACTTCTCCTTCTGAAGTTAAGAAAGTTATTACACCTTTACTTCCCCAGATTTTACAGCTGTTATAATAAAATGGCACTGGTCGATTTGTTTAAGGTGTTCGACTTTGTGAGTCACACTATTCCCATAGATAAACTGAGATTTTGTGGAACTGGGTGGGTAGCCAAAGAATGAAAAGGTGAATGGAATGATCATATAAAGTTGATCGTCGGTAAATCAGATGCCACACTGAGATTCATTGGAAGAATCCTAAGGAAGTAGGTTACAGTACGCTTGTTCGCCCACTGCTTGAATACTGCTCAACAGTGTGGGATCCGTACCAGATAGGTTTGATAGAAGAGATAGAGAAGATCCAACGGAGAACAGCGTGCTTCGTTCCAGGATCATTTAGTAATCTCGAAAGCGTTACGGAGATAAAGTTTCGAGAACATACCTTCACCGAAGAGTCAAGGAGTATATTGCTCCCTCCTACATATATCTCGCGAAGAGACCATGAGGATAAAATCCGAGAGATTAGAGCACACACAGAAGCATACCGACAATCCTTCTTTCCACGAACAATACGAGACTGGAATAGAAGGGAGAACCGATAGAGGTACTCAGGGTACCCGCCGCCACACACCGTCAGGTGGCTTGCTGAGTATTGCTGTAGATGTAGATGAATGAATAGTGTCATATTTAATCAAAAGCAGGCAGAAGGTTGTATACAATACTTCAACTAAAGCAAGCAGGGGAGTTTCATCTGAAAGAGGGGATTTACTTAAGGGATCCACAAGGCCGTATTTGAGATCCACTCTTGTTTCTCGTATATGTAGACGATCTGCGCTCTAATATGCAACAGGCAGAATTAATTCTCTTTGCAGGTGACACTAGTACTTTAATCAACCCAAACATACATGCAGGAACAGAAGAAATGGCAAATTATGTTCTTAAAATCATTGTTGAGTGGTTTCCTGCAATTGATCTCGCTTTCAATTCACAAAGATACAATACAGTGAATTCTGCATGTCTAGAAGTACTACATCAAAGATGAGTGTGACTCATGGTGAGGAAACAATATCTAACCTGAAAAATTCAAAATATTTAGGCGTCCATATTGCGGAGGACTTAAACTGGAAAAGACAGATTTTGGAACACTTAAAATCTCTTGCTTCAGTCACATTTGCACACTGATCATTGAAAATGTTTAGGAGAAACAAATCATTAAACTAACATGTTTTGCGTATTTTCAGTCAATATTTTCGTGTGGTATAATGTTCTGGGGCTGATGGGCTTTACGAAAACTGTCTCAATTGTTCAAAAACGGCGTGTAATAATAATATGTATTGCTCACCCACGAACATCTTCTAACAATTTGTTGATTACCGCTACACAGTATATTTATTTCCTCATTTTTTTCTAAATAATCCACTGCAGTTCTGCAGAAAAAAATGATATACATAATCACAAAATCAGAAAAAACAGACATTGCTTAATCGACATTAAGGTCCTCTTTAGTAGAAAAACAGGAGCGCAATGCTGCCACCAAACTTCTTGGCCACTTAACCAATAATATAGAATGTCTGGCAAACAGCAAAGTTAAATTTGAAAACAAACTGAAGCAGTTTCTCTTTGACAACTCGTTCTATTCCAAAACAAAATTTCTATTTTAGTAATGTGTAAATGGTGGTGGAGATGAATAACTAATTTGTGTCTATCATTAAGAAAAAAAAATTACATGTAAATGGCCCTCATGTTCCCATATTTATCCATGATTGTGTATTATGAATGTTAAATGACGTTTCCCACATCATTATAATTAAGAGCCCAAACGATACAGAGAACATGAAAATAATTAACTAAATAGGTAAAAACTTACCCCATTATGCTGACTGACACCGTTCGAAATTATTGTGTGATTTTTATTTGGAAAGTAAAGTCAAACTCAGTGTATTCAAGCTGCAAGGTTTATCTGCTTATGTATTATCAGATAAGAAAGCTCAATGGTTATACTGAGTTCAGCATAAAAATTTCAGCATTTTTTCGCTAGCTCCACTGAGCTGATGTAACGCGTAAAAAGGTCGTATGTTAATTATCTCTGTCTGCTGCAGTGTCGTTATATGTATTTCGTGTTTGAAAATGTTATCTTATTCAAGATGTGAAGCTTGTTGTTACCGTTAGTAATTTACTTAGTAATTTACGTAACATCACCAGCCTGAAAATAACTGCTACGCTTCACATGAGACATCCTGCAAATTGAGAACACGTGGAAACAACCAGATTCTAATAACGGAAGTGTTGTTGTTCTGGCCTTCAGTCCCGAGACTGGTTGGATGCAGCTCTCCATGCTACTCTATCCTGTGCAAGCGTCTTCATTTCCCAGCACCTACTGCAACCTTCATCCTTATAAATGTGCTTAGTGTATTCACCTCTTGGTCTCCCTCTATGACTTTTACCCTCCACGCTGCCCTCCAGTACTAAACTGGTGATCCCTTGATGCCTCAGAACATGTCCTACCAACCGATACCTTCTTCTAGTAAAGTTGTGCCACAAACTTCTCTTCTCCTCAATTCTATTCAATACCGCCTCATTAGGTATGTGATCTAACCATCTAATCTTCAGCATTCTTCTGTAGTACCACATTTCGGAAGCTTCTATTCTCTTCTTGTCCAAACTATTTATCGTCCATGTTTCACTTCCATACATGGCTACACTCCATACAAATACTTTCAGAAACCACTTCCTGACACTTAAATCTATACTCTATGTTAACAAACTCCTCTTCTTCAGAAACGCTTTCCTTGCCATTGCCAGTCTATATTTTATATCTACTTCAACCATCATCAGTTATTTTGCTCCCCAAATAGCAAAAGTCCTTTACTACTTTAAGTGTCTCATTTCCTAATCTAATTCCCTCAGCATCACCTGACTTAATTCGACAATATTCCATTATGCTCGTTTTGCTTTCGTTGGGGTTCATCTTATATCCTCCATTCAAAACACTGTCCACTCCGTTCAACAGCTCTTCCAAGTCCTTTGCTGTCTCTGACAGAATTACAATGTCATCGGCGAACCTCAGAGTTTTTATTTCTTCTGCATGGATTTTAATACCTACTCTATTGTTTCCTTTACTGCTTGCTCAATATACAGATTGAATAACATCGGGGAGAGGCTACAAACCTGTCTCACTCCCTTCCCAACCACTGCTTCCCTTTCATACCGCTCGACTCTTGTAACTGCCATCTGGTTTCTGTACAAATTGTAAATAGAATTTCGCTCCCAGTATTTTACCCCTGCCACCTTTAGAATTTGAAAGTGATAATTCCAGTCAACATTGTCAAAAGCTTTCTCTAAGTCTACAAATACTAGAAACGTTGGTTTGCCTTTCCTTAATCTTTCTTCTAAGATAAGTCGTGAGGTCAGTATTGCAACACGTGTCCCAATATTTCTCTGGAATCCAAACTGATCTTCCCCGAGGTCGGCTTCTACCAGCCTTTAAAATCGCCTGTAAGTAATTCGTCTTAGTATTTTAGCAGCTGTGACTCATTAAACTGATAGTTCGGTAATTTTCACATCTGTGAACAGCTCCTTTCTTTGGCATTCTTCTTGAAGTCTGAGGGTAATTCGACTGTCTCATACATCTCGCCCACCAGGTGGTAGAGTTTCGTCAGGACTGGCTCTCCCAAGGCCGTCAGTAGTTCTAATGGAATGTTGCTTCACCCGGAGCCTTGTTTCCACTCAGTCTTTCAGTGCTCTGTCTAACTCTTCACGCAGTATCGTATCTCCCATTTCATCTTCATCTACATTCTTTTCCATTTCCATCACATTGTCCTGAAGTACATCGCCCTTGTATAGACCCTCTATATACTCCTTCCACCTTACTGCGTTCCCTTCTTTGCTTATAACTTGGTTTACAGCTTTGCTCTTGATTGTCATACATGTGGTTCTCTTTCCTGCGAAGGTCTCTTTAACTTTCATTTAGGCAGTATCTATCTTAGCCCTAGTGAGATAAGCCTCTACATCCTTACATTTGTCCTCTAGCTATCCCTGATTAGCCATTTTGCACTTCCTGTCGATCTCATTTTCGAGACATTTGTGTTCCTTTTTACCTGCTTCATTTACTGCATTTGTATATTTTCTCCTTTCATCCATTAAATTCAATATTTTTTCTGTTACCCAAGAATTTCTACTAGCCTTCGTCTTTTTATCTACTTGATTGTCTGCTGCCTTCACTACTTCATCCCTAAGAGCTACCCATTCTTCTTCTACTGTATTTCTTTCCCCCATTCCTGTCAATTGTTCCCTGATGCTCTCCCTGAAACTCTGTACAACCTCTGGTTTAGTCAGTTTATCCAGGTCCCATCTCCTTAAATTCCCACCATTTTGCAGTTTCTTCAATTTTAATCTACAGTTCATAACCAATAGATTGTGGTCAGAGTCCACATCAGCTGCTGGGAAAGTCTTACAATTTAAAACCTGGTTCCTAAATCTCTGTCTTACCATTAAATAATCTATCTGAAACCTGTCAGTATCTCCAGGCTTCTCCCATGTATACAACCTTCTTTTATGATTCTTGAACCAAGTGTTAGCTATGATTAAGTTGTGCTCTGTGCAAAATTCTACCAGGCGGCTTCCTCTTTCATTTCTTCACCACAATCCATATTCACCTACTACGTTTACTTCCCTTCCTTTTCCTTCTCTATAATTCCAGTCACCCATGACTATTAAATTTTCGTCTCCCTTCACTATATGAATAATTTCTTCCCTCTCATCATACATTCCATCAGTTTATTCATCGTCTGCAGAGATAGTTGGTGTTGTGGTTGGGAGCAGAGCCAACCGTATTGCTGAAGGAGGCCGAAATGCACGCGTTTTAGCTCACGCATGCTGGCATGAGGTCTGGAACATGACAAGGGAATTAGAATTGACAAAAACGGATGTAGCAGGTGGAATATTTACCTTTAATCCATTAATGGAGAACGTCACTCTTAATGGTACATGATTCGCAATATCAATAGTATGGATACTGGCGCCTTGCTAGGTCGTAGCAAATGACGTAGCTTAAGGCTATGCTAACTATCGTCTCGGCAAATGAGAGCATAGAAGTCAGTGAACCATCGCTAGCAAAGTCGGCTGTACAACTGGGGCGAGAGCTAGGAAGTCTCTCCAGACCTGTCGTGTGAAGGCGCTCGACGTGCAATCACTGATAGTGGCGACACGCGGGTCCGACGTATACTAACGGACCGCGGCCGATTTAAAGGCTACATCCTAGCAAGTGTGGTGTCTGGTGGTGACACCACAGTTGGCATATAAACTTGTACTACTGTAGTAGTCGTGAGTTTCGTCTCTATCTTTCCCACAATAATGACTTCACTATGCTGTTTGTAGTAGCTTACCCGCAATCCGATTTTTTAAATTCATTATTAAACCTACTCCTGCATTACCCCTATTTGATTTTGTATTTCTAACCCTGTATTCACCTGACCAAAAGTCTTGTTCCTCCTGCCACCGAACTTCACTAATTCCCACTATATCTAACTTTAACCTATCCATTTCCCTTTTTGAATATTCTAACCTACCTGCCCAATTAAGGGATCTGGCATTCCGCCCTCCGATCCGTAGAACGCCAGTTTTCTTTCTCCTGATAACGACGTCCTCTTCAGTAGTCCCCACCCGGAGATCCGAATGGGGTACTATTTTACCTCCAGTATATTTTACCCAAGAGGACGCCATCATCATTTAATAATACAGTAAAGCTGCATGCCCCCGGGGAAGAATATGGTTGTTGTTTCCCCTTGCTTTCAGCCGTTCGCAGTACCAGAACAGCAAGGCCATTTTGGTTAGTGTTACAAGGCCAGGTGAGTCAATCATCCAGACTGTTGCCCTTGCAACTACTGAAAAGGCTGCTGCTCCTCTTCAGGAACGACACGCTTGTCTGGCCTCCCAACAGATACCCCTCCGTTGTCGCTGCACCTCTGCACCTACGCTACGGCCATCTGCACTGCTGAAGCAAGCCATGGTTTATGGTTCAGTGCGGGGGGTGAGGGTTGAAATGATACGCATGAGAAATTTTAACATATTAAATGATGCTATACTTCATAAGATAAAAAGCTATATTTGATTCTCCTATGGGATGGATGGATGAAAAGTTACGGTATAGTTTCCAGTGATTTTTATGAGAGACGCAGCTCAGGGTTTGATAGAATGATGGGATGATGAGTGAGGAAGGAATTCGTCAGCGTCCTTCTTTAAAGGAACCATTACGGCATTATCAGTATGGTTTTAGAAAGTACCACTCGCGATAAAATCATCTTGTCCTTTTTCAACTGATACACTGTGAACACTGTGAAGAGCAGACACCATATTTTTAGATTTCTGGAAAGCATGTGACATGATGCCCCACTGCAGGCTGTTAATGAAGGTACGAGCGTATGAAACAACTTCACAAATATGTGAGTGGCTTGAAGACATCATAAAAATGGTTCAAAATGGCTCTGAGCACTATGGGACTCAACTGCTGTGGTCATTAGTCCCCTAGAACTTAGAACTACTTAAACCTAACTAACCTAAGAACATCACACACATCCATGCCCGAGGCAGGATTCGAACCTGCGACCGTAGCAGTCACACGGTTCCGGACTGCGCGCCTAGAACCGCGAGACCACCGCGGCCGGCTGAAGACATCATAAGTAATAAATCACAGTGTTCGACGGCGAGTGTTCATCAGAGGCAAGAGTATAGTCAGGAGCGCCCCAGAGTAAGTGTGACAGGATCGCTGTTCATCAGTAAACACTTCCGGGTTAATTTGCCGTGGTCGATCTGTAGAACTTCTTCTCCCTGACGTTTCGTTCTCAACTGCGGAGAACATCTTCCGAGGTGAGTCGACGTCTGGCTGCTAGGAGTTTTTTTTTTTTCTTTATTGTAATTTTAATCACCTCAATACAAGGTGGGCTGGCAGCAGCATAGTACCCTGCTCTTCAGCCTTGAGTGGTACAATAACATGACATATAGGTGGCACAGACAATACAATAAAAGCGGCGGGCAAAAAATGTAGATACAAAAAAAAAACAGTAAACATGAAGCCGTTCACGCTGGATGAGAAAAACACTAACACTTGGTGACACAGCGCACATAACACGGATGACTGCGACGGCACACGTGAACGGTGGTGGCGTGACGGCGAAAGGACACTGAACACAAAACGAAGGCACACACAAGAGACACTGATGGCGATGATCTCCGGCGCGCGAATGTTCACTGAGCGTGTGCGAGTCCGGGGACCTGCCAAGAGAGGGGGAGGAGGAAGGGGACAGGGAGAGGGGAGGGCAGATGCCATGGGCAAGGGAGACAGGGGGAGGGGAGGAAAAAAAGGGGGGAGCCCGGGGGAAGACGGGTGGAGGAAGGGGACAGGGGAAAAGGAGAGAGAAGGGAGGGAGGGTGCCAAGTGGAGAGGCCACAGGAAGTGGGGGCGGGTGGGATCAAAGTTGATAGGAGGGGGCTGCTAGGAGCTGGGGTCGCCACTTATATGGAGATCGTAGAGGGCGCGACCACACGTCACGTGGCGTCGATATGTAGCTATCTTTGGCTATCGTCAGTTCTCTAGATTGCAGGCAATCGATTGTCACGTGATTGATGCAACGTCGACCACCATATTTTGTCCAATTTTAATCCTTCTTCTTTACGATTAAAATTGTATTGATGTTTGTGGCTTTCAATTGCCTCTCTATACGTACGTGTACAGTAATGCGACGTCCTCGCTAGCACGCTTGTCTCACCAAATTTTATTTCGTAATCTCCATCCTTAAAAACATGTTCCGCTACTGCCGATTTGTCGATATGTCACAAGCGACAGTTTCTTTTGTGCTCCGTCAAACGTGTATTGATGCTACTTTTTGTAGTTCCTATGTAAACCCTGCCACAACTACAGGGAATTTTATATACCCCTGGGGTGGCTAGGGGGTGACAAGCATCTTTTGTTGATCTTAGGCACTCGCTGATTTTCTTAGTAGGTCTGAAAATAGTCTCCACCTGAAACTTGGCTAGTACTTCTCCAATGCGATCCGTGATGTTATGGATGAAGGGCAGAAATACGTTTCCAGCTGATGGTTGTTGCTGTCTCCTATTTTTAGGCATTTTTCTACTTGGGTGAAGTGCTCAGTTAATCTCGTTTTTCGTATAACCATTTTTCACAAAAGCCATTCGTAAATGATTTAGTTCTTCTTGTAAGTAGCCTGGTTCACAAATATTATTGGCCCTATCCACTAGTGTCTTTATGATCCCCCTCTTTTCCCTAGGGTGGTGGTTTGAGTTCTTATGGAGGTAGCGATCAGTATGTGTACCTTTGCTGTAGACATTGTAGCCTGAGGTCCCTCCCGCCCGTTTGATAACTGATACATCCAAAAAGTTAAGTTTCCCATTATTCTCTTTTTCCATGGTAAATTTGATCTTTGGGTTGATGCTATTTAAGTGCACCAGGAAATCATTGAAGTCCTCTTCCCCATGATTCCATATTACAAAGGTATCATCCACACACTGATACCACTTCAAGGGGCTTTTTGTGGCCAGCCAGTCGTCGACTCACCTCGGAAGATGTTATCAGTAGTTGAGAACGAAACGTCAGGGAGAAGAAGTTCTACAGATCGACCAAAGCAATTTAGCCCAGAAGTGTTTACTGATGAAGACGCCAGCAGTGAAAGCCTACATAGGATCGCTGTTGTTCTCTGTTTACATAAATGATTTGGGGAGCAATCTGCGGTTGTTTGCTGATGATGCCGTGGTGTACGGCAACGTTCAAAAATGTATGTGAAATCTTATGGGACTTAAATGCTAAGGTCATCAGTCCCTAAGCTTACACACTACTTAACCTAAATTATCCTAAGGACAAACACACACACCCATGCTCAATGGAGGACTCGAACCTCCGCCGGGACCAGCCACTCAGTCCTTGACTGCAGCGTGTACAGTAAGGTGTAGCAGTTGTGTGACTGTAGGTGGGTACAAGACGACGTAGACAAAATTTTTAGTTGGTGTGATGAATAGAAGCTACCTCTAAAAGTGTAAAAATGTAAGTCAATGAGGACGAGTAGGAAAAACAATCTTTTAATTTTCGGATACATTATTACGGGTGTCGCGCTTGAGACAGTCAAGCCGTTTAAATATCTGGACATAACGTCCAGATATGGCTCTGAGCACTATGGGACATAACTTCTAAGGTCATCCGTCCCCTAGAAATTAGAACTACTTAAACCAAACCAAGCTAAGGACATCACAAACGTCCATGCCCGAGGCAGGCTTCGACTGTAGCAGTCGCGCTGTTCCGGACTGAAGCGCCTAGAACCGCTTGGCCACAACGGCCGGCTAAAGCGATACAAAATGGCACTATCATTTGAGAACTTCGGCAGAGAAGGCGAAATTGCGACACAGTCTGTTGGGAGAATTTTAGCGAAGAGTGTTTCAGCTGTATAGGGGACCGCATATAGGAAGCTGGTGCGACCCATTCTTGAGTACCGCTCGGGAGTTACGGATCCGTTCCACATCGGATTGAAGGAAGACACTTAAGCAAGTCAGATTTGTTACCGGTAGGTTTGAACAACAAGTAAATGTTGCGGAGATGCTTCCGGAAATGAAATGGGAATCCATGGAGTGGAGGCGACGTTGTTATCGAGAAGCACTGTTGAGAAAATTTGAAGAACTGGCATTTGAAGCCGATTGCCGAAAGATTCTACTGCGACCAACGTACATTGTGCGTAACGATCGCGAAGATACGAGAAATTAGGGCTCATACAGAGGCATATAGACAGTAGTTTTTCCCTCCCTCTATTTGCGAGTGGAAGAGGAAAGGAAATGACAAGTAGCGGTACAGAGTGCCCTCCCCCACGCACCGTACGGTGGCTCGCGAAGTACCTATGTACCTGTAGATTTGTGTTAAAAGATATAGCAAAACCATGGATAATTAAAATCTCGATGGATTGATGGGTACTTCTTTAATTGATAGTGTACTACTTTATTTCAGACAGAATAATCACAGTAACTAAGGTCATTCATGTAGTGTAAAATCGACTTATAAACAACAAGGCCAATTTAAAAGGCACAGTGGTGATATGGGAAACTTTTGACATTCTCAAATGTTGTATTTGTGGTTATACAAAAACAGAAGCAATATCTACAATTATTCATAGTCCAGTTGAAAAATAGATTTTTATTGTACAATTTCTTGCAAAAAATTGCATCACCAAATATATTTATCAAGAGGTAAACAATTACATACTATGCAAAATCTAGATTACTTTTGCCGTTTATCAGAGCAAAATCATTGGCATAGAATATCTCACATACATTTTTTTTATTTTTTTGGAAGTTCAATACATTACACACTACCCTGTATTTCCTGTATTCTCTCTCTCTCTCTCTCTCTCTCTCTCTCTCTCTCTCTCTCTCGCCGACCGCGGTGGTCTCGCGGTTCTAGGTGCGCAGTCCGGAACCGTGCGACTGCTACGGTCGCAGGTTCGAATCCTGCCTCGGGCATGGATGTGTGTGATGTCCTTAGGTTAGTTAGGTTTAAGTAGTTCTAAGTTCTAGGGGACTAATAACCACAGCAGTTGAGTCCCATAGTGCTCAGAGCCATTTGAACCATTTCTCTCTCTCTCTCTCTCTCTCTCTCTCTGTGTGTGTGTGTGTGTGTGTGTGTGTGGATATATTTATCAACAATATCGCATTTTTGCGTCACTACAAAGCAACGTTAAGTGAAGATCTCATTTTCATTTTTCAGTGATGATATAATTTCCACTGAAAGCCGTTTGTTTTTCATATACAAATTTCATTATCATCAAGGCTATAACTTTCAATAATAGTTCCACTTTGTAATTCTAACAATGTCATACCTACAGTGCTTATCAAAAAGCCAGAGCGTAAATGTGTATGCAGTATTCCATAAGCCTAGCTCCTTGCCTTGTTCAATAATCTGTCTATCAGACCTTGGGAACCAGCATCTGCATCTGTGTAGAAAAATTACATCAGTAGACTATCTAAAAATGTACTTTACCAGATCAACATTTACTTTCAACTTTTTATCTTTTTTCATACTTCTTTGAAAGATCTACTTCCAATTGCTTCAGAGCATCCCAAATAAAGCATAATACTGTGTGACGGCCAAGACGAGCATAACTCGGAACAAAGCCTTTGTAAAGCCCATATATCCCTTCAGAGTTCCAAAGCTTGATGAAACAGTCTGGAACTGAATGATATAGTAGACCTTTTCCATTGGCATTAATACCTTGATTATATAATCTTGTCATAACAACATCAAATGGTGTCATGCCGACTACCACAACAATACCACCAGTGAGACTAGATTCAAATGTGTTAATAAGGGTATTTTTATTAAGCACCTGATACTGCCAAAGATACTCCATTGCCAAACTGAATGAAACTAACTGGGTGGCAGACCCAAAGGCAGCCCTGGGCATTGCACCCATGCTGCCACGCCACCATCACCTAATGCCACGTTCTTTATATATGTTGCCGAAGGCATTTATCATTCCTCTGTGATGGTGCTGATGGTCAACAGCAACACTTGATGCTTGTGACTGGAGATGCGTTTTTACCAGGTAAAAGGAGCTTCCGCTAAATGCACCCCTACATCCAGCAAAAGCTGCAACGACAGCGCACTTTGCTGCAGATACCTCCGAACGCCCGGATACCAGAGTCCATCCACGTTCTTCTGTAAACTAGTATGTTCCCAACCTAACACCATTGAGGAACAACTGATACCGCAGAGCATGAACTAAACCTTTCTGTAGCGCAAGGATGCCGTCGGACTTCGCAACCAAGTAAAAAGTGTGGAAGAAATTTCTATAATGTACTGCATACAGTCCACGAGCTTTTAAATCTCCCTGAAGTTGAAGACGTGTCTTAACTTCTTCTAAGGGTTTCGGAAAGAAACCTGCTCCAATCGCTGCTGTCCCTCAAGTAATGAAATCCATACTAAATACACATAAACTCTAAAAGACCGCGGCTATATTACGCAGAAAGAAGTCGGCTTGTAACTGACCTAAAGGTAAAGCCAACAATCATACGTTACATATTCCGTATCAAAGTAACCGCCGCCCGTACGAATGCGTCCCCTTGGAGGTAATACTCCTCCATCTCGCTCGATCGGTGTACACGGGATGGCACTTCATAATCTGGGAGGTGACAGCTATGTGTACTGCGCCGGTTTATCTCAGGCATCCTGGCGAAGGTATCAGCTACCGCTCAACAGGTGGTGTCCGCCCTGGGCGAAACAATATAAAGGGCGACCCCGCGCACACACACACACACACACACACACACACACACACACTTACTCTGATGCGGCCTCGTGCAGTTACCGATCATCTGCCTCATAACTCCCATGTTACCATCTCTTCTTCTCTTAGAGAAGGAATATCTATGAATAACTGATCGACCAATTCATACAGTATCAGGTGAACATGAACAGGTGTTAAAATTATTAAACTGAGTGAGGAGTGCAATAGTCCGAAGTAGCTGTTTTTATTGAAGTCGATTAGAGACTCACACAATCGCTTTCGCAACTTTTAAGTAGCATCTTGTTGTATGTATAATGCTGTGTCGTTTGGTATAGGGAGTTATTACAGATTACCGCAGTTGGTGGGGCTAGTCAAAGTTAACAGCCTTCAATTTGTAAAACCACCATCAATGATGAACGTCCAGTGTGTGTTAAACACACTGTCATTAAGTTGCTTATTGAAATATGTTTCTGTGGGCCTATATCAAGCAACGAATGATGCTAGACGTAAATTTTATCCAGGAAGATACGATGTCCGGAAACCGACACGCTTATGAGTGTTTGTCACCAACATAATACTAATCGTAACGGTTGATAACACAAGCTACAAGGTGTCCATAGAGTGTTGTCTTAGCGTGTGCGCTGGATGCCGTCTGGGTGTTTTAGCTGGGGCTGCTCTAGTTTTAGAATTAACTGTATATCTATAGAGCGACCATCGCACGTAAAAACTTATATTTGGTCGCCAACAGGCAGTTGCTACTTCTAATGAAGTGTCTACTAAGAAGGGCAGGCAACGACGTTCGGATCATGGATTTACTTCACACTCGTACACTTCGGCCGGCCGAGGTGGCCGAGTGGTTCTAGGCGCTACAGTCTGGAACCGCGCGATCGCTACGGTTTCGAATCCTGCCTCGGGCATGGATGTGTGTGATGTCCTTAAGTTAGTTAGGTTTAAGTAGTTCTAAGTTCTAGGGGACTCATGACCTCAGATGTTAAGTCCCATAGTGCTCAGAGCCATTTGAACCATTTTTACATCACTCACATCCATGCCCGATGCAGGTTGCGAACCGTAGCGGTCGAGCGGTTTCAGACTGCAGCGCCTAGAACCGCTCGGCCACCCCGGCCGGCGTCTGCATGAGATCTCTTTCACTCATGGGATGTAAAATAGCTGATGTTGGTGATCCTACCGCAACACTAGGAAAGGAAAGAGATTTTTATTCTTCTGGCGAGAAAATGTGTAGCCTTACTGATGCCGATTCAGAAATTCTTCCTCCGACCCCAGGAGGTTTGGCCCTGTTTTCTGACGGCGATGTCACTGCAAGTACTAGACTCGCAGAACAAGAGCAGCAGTGGAGCGGAGGGGGGGGGGGGGGTGGTATTAAGCGTTAGTTGCGCGGTCAAGGACCTGGCGGGGCTGCTTCATGTAAGCAGTGATCGGTGGACGCTGGGTTTTCCTCAGTGGGTACACGCAGGCGTGGCTAAGGCTGTTGGATGTTATGTAATAGTGACTACCTGAATAAAATACGAGGCTTGACTGAAAGATAATGCCTCCATCTTCGTAACTCTTCAACAGTTGGTAGCATTGGTATGCGTCAGGTACTGGCTTCTTAGGTAGCCTCTTCTCTACGGCTAATGTTCGCGGTAAGCCATAGCATTGAACGGTTTTGTTGTTACAGTGTAAAGTATGGAACCCTGCGCAGACGGTCGGTCATTGCGATTTGAGCAATGTGCAGTCGTTGAATTCTTGACAGCAGAAGGTGTCACCCCAAACGAGATTCAACAGAGAATGAAAGCAGTTTATGGTGATTGTGTTGATGTGAGTACTGTAGGTCGTTGGGCGAGTAAGGTTAAAGATGTTGAGGCGGGAACATCTGACCTGCGTGACAAACAAAGAGTTGGACTGTCTGTGACAGCAACCGTCGAGTTTCACAAGCAAAATGTAGACAGATTCATTCAGGACGATCGTTGTATCACGCAGAGAGACATTGCAAGCACGATCGGCATTTCACAAGAACGTGTGGGTCACGATACTGCTTTGCTTAGCTATCGGAAGATCTTATTACACATTACTCTCTCTTCAACTAAAAAAAAAAATGGCTCTGAGCACTTCGGGACTTAACATCTGTGGTCATTAGTTCCCCAGAAATCAGAACGACTTAAACTAACCTAAGGACATCACACATATCCACGCCCGAGGCAGGATTCGAACCTGCGACCGTAGAGGTCACGCGGTTCCAGAGTGAAGCGCGGGATTTATCCATGAAGCTTATTTATTCATAAAATATTTCGTTAACGTGCCTGCCAATTTATGATTTTCTAAGTGTCAGTACTTCAGTAAATGGATGGGTTTTATAACGCTGGTGTATTATCAGTCACTACTACACTGAAACAATCCAAGCTATTAGTCTAGATCTTGCTTTGCCCACACCAAGAGCGGCGTTTTAAAATCCGTTGCCACGAAGTCGTGCTCTATCAGAAGATTCCTGTTTTGTCCAACCCCATACAGCGTCTCTCTGATGAGGGGGTAAGGGCTAAAGCATTGTATGCAGCGTCGAAGTTTTGTTGTATTAGTTGACCACAACATTATTCCATCTGGAGTGACGCCGAATCCGTAGACTTATCGGGAATTTTTATCGTTATATTTGAAGGGGACACGCTGGACCACTTTATTCTACATGCACAGCTGTCTTGAAATCATTCACAATGCGATTTACTTAGTCACCACTATACTTGTTTACTGTAACATCACCACACGTATATCTACATCTACAAGGCTACTCTGCAAATCACACTTAACGGCCTGGCAGAGGGTTCATTGCACCACATTCACAGTAATTCTCTATTATTGTGCGCAGAAAAAACGAACACCTGTTTCTTCCTATGTACGTCCGTGCCAAGAAAATATTTTCGCTTTCGGAGGAGAAAATTGGTGACTAATATTTCTCAGGGAGATCCCTCCGCAAGGACAAAGCTTTTGTTTTAATGATCTCCATCCCATATGCTGTACCATCTCCGTAAATATTTCGCGATACTACTTCTCGATAATACACACTCCTGGAAATGGAAAAAAAACACATTGACACCGGTGTGTCAGACCGACCATACTTGCTCCTGACACTGCGAGAGGGCTGTACAAGCAATGATCACACGCACGGCACAGCGGACACACCAGGAATCGCGGTGTTGGCCGTCGAATGGCGCTAGCTGCGCAGCATTTGTGCACCGCCGCCGTCAGTGTCAGCCAGTTTGCCGTGGCATACGGAGCTCCATCGCAGTCTTTAACACTGGTAGCATGCCGCGGCAGGGTGGACGTGAACCGTATGTGCAGTTGACGGACTTTGAGCGAGGGCGAATAGTGGGCATGCGGGAGGCCGGGTGGACGTACCGCCGAATTGCTCAACACGTGGGGCGTGAGGTCTCCACAGTACATCGATGTTGTCTCCAGTGGTCGGCGGAAGGTGCACGTGCCCGTCGACCTGGGACCGGTCCGCAGCGACGCACGGATGCACGCCAAGACCGTAGCATCCTACGCAGTGCCGTAGGGGACCGCACCGCCACTTCCCAGCAAATTAGGGACACTGTTGCTCTTGGGGTATCGGCGAGGACCATTCACAACCGTCTCCATGAAGCTGGGCTACGGTCCCGCACACCGTTAGGCCGTCTTCCGCTCACGCTCCAACATCGTGCAGCCCGCCTCCAGTGGTGTCGCGACAGGCGTGAATGGAGGGACGAATGGAGACGTGTCGTCTTCAGCGATGAGAGTCGCTTCTGCCTTGGTGCCAATGATGGTCGTATGCGTGTTTGGCGCCGTGCAGGTGAGCGACACAATCAGGACTGCATACGACCGAGGCACACAGGGCCAACACCCGGTATCATGGTGTGGGGAGCGATCTCCTACACTGGCCGTACACCTCTGGTGATCGTCGAGGGGACACTGAATAGTGCACGGTACATCCAAACCGTCATCGAACACATCGTTCTACCATTCCTAGACCGGCAAGGGAACTTGCTGTTCCAACAGGACAATGCACGTCCGCATGTGTCCCGTGCCACCCAACGTACTCTAGAAGGTGTAAGTCAACTACCCTGGCCAGCAAGATCTCCGGATCTGTCCCCCATTGAGCATGTTTGGGACTGGATGAAGCGTCGTCTCACGCGGTTTGCACGTCCAGCACGAACGCTGGTCCAACTGAGGCGCCAGGTGGAAATGGCATGGCAAGCCGTTCCACAGGAGTACATCCAGCATCTATACGATCGTCTCCATGGGAGAATAGCAGCCTGCATTGCTGCGAAAGGTGGATATACACTGTACTACTGCAGACATTGTGCATGCTCTGTTGCCTGTGTGTATGTGCCTGTGGTTCTGTCAGTGTGATCATGTGATGTATCTGACCCCAGGAATGTGTCAATAAAGTTTCCCCTTCCTGGGACAATGAATTCACGGTGTTCTTATTTCAATTTACAGGAGTGTAGAACGTGCAGCTCTTCTTTGAACTTTTTCGATGTACTCCGTTAATTCTATCGGTTAAGTATCCCACACAGCGCAGCAGTAGATCAAAAGGGGAAGGACAAGCGCAGTGTAGGCCGTCTTCAGTAGAACTGTTTCGTCTTATAAATGTTCTGCTATTAAATCGCACTCTTTGGTGCGCCTTCCCACAACATTTTCTATATGTGCCTTCCAATTTAAGGTGTTCTTAATTTTAATTCCTAGGTGTCTTGTTGAATTTAAGGTCTTTGGACTCGATTGATTTTCGGAAGCAGAAGGCCCATAATACTGTCTTGGAGAACGCCAGAAATCATTTGTGTTTCATTCGATAGCTTCCCGTCAGTTACAAGGAAATGTGACCTCTCTGACAGGAAGTTATGAATCCTGTCGCTTAACAGACGATATTCGATAAGTACACAATTTTATTACAGGCCGGTTGTGAGGTGCAATGCAAAAGCCTTATGGAAATCTTGAAATTCGGAATCAATTTGAAATCCCTCGTCGATAGCACTCAACGCTTCGTGTGAATAAACAACTAGTTGTGATTCTCAAGAACGATTGGTGTGGCGATTGCACACTAACCTTGTATACCAGTAACACAAGCAGTTTGTAGTTGCAACACTTCTTTATTGATTACATAAACGCGTGAATTAATCAGCAGTAATAATCAATTAACAACATTTGCATATCAACGCACTATCCACAATTATTATTTATAATCTTAACCCTCATACTTGTGACAATGGCCCCTTTACGTGCCTGTGACAACAGATGACCAAATGGTTACAATGTCGGTTAACGCCTTTCTCACTCAGTTGTACACTTACTGAAAAGGTCAAATTAATTTGATGCTATCTGACCTGGCTGGTACTATTAATTGTTTTGTTTACACTTAGCATTCTACTGCACTCAACGTCCGGAAGATTCTAGACTTCTTGCAGGCTTTAGGCAAAACGTCAATTTGATGAACATGTGATCGATGCGAGCAAACGGTAATCTATTACGATTTCACAAACACACGATCCAAAAGGTGAACTTATACTCAACTTTGGACAGTAGGAAATCTTCTGCCTGAAACAAGTCTCTCGTTGAATGGAATATAGAAATGGCGCGTTAATGGGGTCCGGACGTCCTTGAGTTCAAATCCTGAGATTTCCGTCACACTGCAAGCTCGCGGGGCGACGTTTGCTCGTGTCGACCCCTATACACGTTTCTGAAAACAGGAAAACATGATCGGCAGACACACTGTTGTATATACAAGTTACACACACACACACACACACACACACACACACATATATATATATATATATATATATATATATATATATATATATATATATATATGGAAAAGCAATACCTTAATATAAGCATATTACAAGTTAGCCAATGAACATGATTAAGGAGTTTAGTTTCCTTTGATCAATAAAAAATAAGTAATCTACATACTACTTGAAAAGATGTGTCAGTCCACAGACAATGACTTAAGGTCCACCTTACAAGGTCATCTGTCTTTGCTGAATGGCTGACACCACATAAATTAGACGTGCAGTACCTAACGTTACAATCAACCTTCAGACAGGCAACGGAAAACTAATGTCACTTCAATATGTCGCTAATGCAATAAGCACGGCCTCTATGGCCACAGTCCGAAAAACACGTGACCTCTATCCGACCATAAAACACAATGTGACCTATATTTATCATGGCAACTTGCCTTTCATACACACAAGATATTATTAAGAAACAACTACTACAACTAATTTGTAAAACCAGAAAATTCTAAACTATAACTAAATTTGGATAAGATGTTACAGTGAAGCAGCTACCTTGAGCGTACCACTAAGCACCAAATCCAAACTTACAAATGCGAGGCGCTATTTCTAACCAGTTTAGTAATATAATATCATGGCCGTTCCTGAACATAACTCGCCTCGCCGCCACTACCACGAATGTTTTTCTGGCCACTAGCAGGAGCAACTGCAACAGACAACAGTCCGTAAGTACACAATAACATTCGCTATATATAGGAGGAGGAACCCACCACGAAAGCTTAGCGATTAATTTTTTCTTCTTCGAGTGAAATTCACACGCCATCCATCCACATAGCTCTCGACCTATTAGCAAATCCAGGTCGCCACTGGCCAGCCGTGTCAATACCACTTTAATACCTTCCAGGAGCGGCCCATGCTTCTTCGTTGCTCCAACTCAACTGGTCCTCACGGCATACGGCTGTGCCACCTGACATGGCGTCGCCAACTCCCCCACAACGACAACATCGAAAGCACGTTACGTCACGGACTGACCCGGCTCATGTTCGGATCCACTCTCTTCGACTTGAGCACGTGCGCCATAACAGCCAAGCCCCTACCACGCCGTAACGGAGAAGCGAGGCAACTGTCCTCCAATTGAAGCAGCTGACCGCCGCCATTTGCAGGATAAATCCTTAGTACTGGGGTTGTGATTTGAAGTATATGAGACGCAACAAGAGCAAATTGAAGCACAAATTAAACACATGTTTGTTTTAAAAAAGTACTGAGTATTCGAGTCTATTTTAAAAGTATACTTAAATGAATGAAGTTTCCTAATTTCCGAAATTCGTCTGCACAGAGGCGCGAAATTTAAGAATGTAAGGCTCTTTCCTGACAAGGTGGAGCGAGTTTACATCGCGTTATTTGCATTCCATAATTACATGAAACTGTTAAAGTAGCAGACAGTACGATTATTATTTAATTCACATAATTTTATAGTCAGGTCCTGTTTGCTTTTTGCCGATTACTGTGTACGTTTTGCACGCTTACTTTTGTTTAGCACAGTATTGTCTACACTCGAATTTTGGAATGATTAATTGTAATAACCCATATCACTTTAAATACCGTAGGAATTTCATTAGCACATTAGTTTTTAACACTGATAGCACCTCTGGAAGTGGTTGAGTTTGCAACATTTGGTCAAATATTTGACCATTTACGAAGTATAATCACCACCTGACAAAACATGTTAAGTATCTAAACGCAATTATTGCCTTGGTAACCTGGAAAACTTACGTTCAAAATTATACACACTGACATAATTTCCAGACTATTTAACCTAGGCCTATATTGCACGATTTCCAGGACACTATACCTTTTTCAAATGAATTGGAAATCCAAATACTGTCGATGTAGCATCGTCCTTCACTTGATATCTATTTACATAGTTTTCCATGTAACAATTCTCTTCAAAATGAAGACAGCACAGCAAATAATTTGCTGTCGGTTGGAAGTTCTCTCTCCGAGTAGCAACTATCCATTTCATATTTAGAAAATCATTTGTAAGGGGAAACCTAAACAAAATCAAACGCTCACGATGTATTATTTATCCATGAAATACTACATACAAGTAATGGGAAGTAACAAACAATCAGAAATGACTGACCTGTGAAATGTAACATTGTCTCCTTCTTCGTCTTTGCTTCCATTATACTGTTACTGGGAGTCAATAGATCGTTCTCCTCGAGATAATTCATAATGTTTGAACACAATACATGTTCCAAAGTCCTGCCGCACATCGACGTTAATAAAATGGGCCTGTAACTTAGTAAGCAACTCCCGCTGCCTTTATTGAATATTGGTGTCACCTGTACAACATTCCGGTCCATTTGTTTCCGATAACGACCACGGGAGGGCAAGTGCGGTAACATCGTGTTCAGGTGGTAATGGTGTACCATCGGCAGCGTGGGTCGCAGTGTTACAGGGTAGGAGGCGGCGCAGAGCTGGTGACGCAGCTATTGTGCCACGGCAAACAGAGCTCTCCTTTATAAGGAGCCCGGGGGCTGGATTAAAGCTGCATGCTACCTGCCCCGCGGAGCGGTAGGGTCTCCTCTTGCAAACTCATACCTGCAGCGGAACATTCGTTCTTTAGGAAAGACTCACTTTTTAAATTCATTGGCTGGCGAAATATTCATGGAGATGTGGGTTTTCTGTTACGTGGAGGCAATGTGAGATTTCTTTAGTATGTCACAGGGATTGTAGTTTTTGTTCGAAGACTGACTTGATGAGCTCACCACGCTAGTCTGTGTCTTTCTGTGCCTATGTGCTGTCACCTGCATCCATTGGAACTTGGTTACGCACTCAGGATAGCGGTTCAAAATCCAACGGGCCATCCACAGTTAGGTTTCCCGTGATGTACCGCCTTTGAAACGGGACATTCAGTTGCCTTCACTATGCAGCTTGTGCCCCGTCTCTAATGGCACATCACTGAGGGGATGCTAACTCTAATCATCCTTCCTTACAAGACTTTAACTTGTTTCCTCATGTATTGATCTCATATTATAATCTACATCCCACACGTCCATTACCAAGTGCCTTCAAACCTATCTGTTCTCTTTGTCAATGTCTGACGTACAGTGGTCTCTCCCCGTTGATTACGATGGTAACTAGTTTTCTACTTTATTATTTTAACTATTTTTTTCGTATTAATTACCATCATTATTGTCATCCTTTTAATGTGATACGTTTATAATATCCATAGCTTGTTCAGAAACGATCACAGAGGCAACCAGAATGCCTTTCTTCCACGACTTCGTTAATATTCATTAATGAAAAAAATGTGGTAAATTGTAATTTGTTTTACGTCATTCTGTCGTTCTTGAGTTTAGTGGCGTGGTTGCTCCAGTGAATTATTTCCTCACGGGGTGCTGATCTGATCAGATTCTGAATAAAATTTTCAACGACGATAAAATAACGGATTTGATGAGTTTACTACATATATAAACCACAAACATGGAAACTTTCACGGATACAATAACGTCCTCAGTCCCGGATTCGAAACCCGCCACCGCTTAAATTTTGATTAATAACCATAACTGGCAGCCAAAGACTTCTGGCATAAGAAGTCAATCTCATTATGCAAAGGGCCTTGCCAAAGAGGGCGGAGGAGCGGATAGAGGCTCAGAGTACTATCTTGTCGTTTGGGTGGGAAACAGCTCATAAAGGCGGAAGAATCATCAATGAAAAACGGCATGTGGATGCACAAGGCAATGGAAACCACTGCATTACTGGCACATAATGTGTATCCGTAGGACATGTGGCTTATAAGTGAGAAAGTGTCATGATGATCTCTCCCTTGACAAAAGATTTCGGAATAGTCCCCCATTCGGAACTCCAGGAGGGGACTGCCAAGGAGGAGGTGACCATGACAAAAAGCTTGAATAATCAATGGAAAGATAACATTCTACGAATCGGGTCGTGGAAAGTCAGAAGCATGAACGTGGTAGATAAGCTACGAAATCTGGAAAGGGAAATCCAAGAGCTCAATCTAGATATAGTAGAGGTCAATGAGATCAAACGGAAATAAGGCAAGGATTTTTGATAAGGTTAGTATAGGGTAGTATCAACAGTAGCATAGAACGGTATAACAGGAGTAGGATTCGTTAGGAATAGGAAGGTATGGAAAGGAAAGTGTTACTGTGAACATTTCAGTGATAGGGTTGTTGTAATCAGAATCGACAGCAAACAAACATCCACAAGGATAGTCCAGTGTACTTGCCGACATCACAAGCTGGAGATGAAGAGATAGAGAAGGTATATCAGGATATTGAGAGTATGAAAAAGGAGCTGATAGGTCAATATTCTGGGGGGCTGCAATGCCGCTATAGGGAAAGTAGTAGAACAAAAGGTTACAGGAGAATATGGATTCGGGACAAGAGAGGAGAGAGAAGAAAGGCTAATTAAGTTTTGTACTAAATTTCAGCTAGTATTAGAGAATACTGTTGCTCAAGAATCACAAGAGGAGGAGGTATTCTTGGAAAAGGACCATATTTGATACTACTAGACTTCTCTTCGTCAGGAATGCCTTTCTCTGCCAGTGTTAGTCTGCTTTTTATTTATTTTTATGTGATTCGTGATCAACAGTCTCGCTGTTGTCATTACTGCTACATCTTATTACTTCCGGCTTTCTTCGATTTACGTTCAGTTCATATTCTGTGCTTAATAGACTGTTCATTCCATTCAGCATATCCTGTAATTCTTCTTCTCTTTCACTGATGACAGCAATGTCATTCATTCTAGGTTTTCCACTCTTTTTGTTCCCTCTTGGCTCTTTTGCATATTGTAGATCCCCATAGCTTACACGCATTTTTCTCGGAATTTCGAACAGTGTTTTACATTGGCGAACGCTTTTTCCAGGTCGACTCTTTCAACGTTTCTTTGTTTTTCTTTACCCTTTCTTCCATTATCAATCGCAACGCCAGAACTGCCTTCTGATGCCTTTACCTTTCCAGAGGCCCAACTGATCGTCGTCTAACACATCATCAACTTTCTTTTGATTCTTCTCTACACTATTCTTGTCAGCAACTTGGATGCGTGAGCTGTTAAACTGATTGCTCGGTAATTCTCTCAATTTTCAGTTCATGCAATCTTAGGAATTGTGCTGCTGATGTTACTCCGAAAGTCACCCTGGTATATCGACAGACTCATATTTTACACACCAGCTTGAATAGTCGTTTTGTAGCCAGTTCCTCAGATTATTTTAGAAATTCTGACGCATTATTATCTATCTCTTCTGCTTGATTCCAAATCTTCGAAAGCCCTTTTAAATTATGATTCTCTTCTATATCGACTTCTGTTTCGTCATCTATCAAGTCATCGGGCAAGTCTTCCTACTCATAGAGGCCTTTGATGTACTTTTTAAACCTGTAAGTTCTCTCCTCTTCATTTAACAGTGGAACTTCCATAGCACTCTTAATGTCACCACCCTTGCTTTTAATTTCGTCGAAGGTTGTTTTGACTTTTCTATATTCCGACAGTAACTTTTTTTTCGATTTCCTCACATTTTTAAGCAGCCATTTTGCCTTAGCCTCCGGGCACATAATATTTATTACATTCCTAAGTGACTTTTATTTCTCAGTTTCCCCGTGCCTTTCTGTATTTCCTTCGTTCATCGATCAAATGAAGTATTTTTTTTCTTTTACCCATGGTTTCTTCGCAGTTATCTTCTTTGCACTTATTCCTTTCCTGGTTCTGTCATTGTCCTTCTTAGAGGTATCCATTCCCCTTCAACTGAACTGCCTCCTGAGCTATTCCTTATTACAGTATCTATAACTTTGGAGAATGTCAAGCGTATCCTCTCATTCATTAGTGCTTCAGTAAATCGTTTCTTTGTTCATTGATTCTTTCTGACTAGTCACTTAAATTTCTGCCTTCTTTTCACCATTGCTACATTGTAATTTAAGTATGTATATGCTCCTGGGTACGCCTTACAATCCAATATCTGATTTAGGAATCTCTACCTCATGTAATCTAACTGGATGTAATCTAACTGAAAATATTCTGTATATCCTGGCCTTTAGCAAGTATACCTGCTCCTATTGTGGTTATTGAACATAGTATTCTCTGTTACTAGCTTAAATTTATTGCAGAACTCTATTAGCCATTCTCCAATCTCATTACTAGTACCAAGCCCATGTTGTATAGTTATCCTTTCTTCTGATCCTTGACCTACAACCGCATTCCTTTCCCCCATGACTATTAGATTTTCACATCTCTTTATGATGTCTGTGTGGGTGTTTGTTTGCTGTCGATTCTAATGAGAACAGCCGAATAAGTAAACTGTTCACAGCAACTCACTCTGTGCCCTAACTTCCTACTCATAACGAATTCCTACTCCCGTTGTACGACTTTCTGCCGCTGTTAATATTACCCTATACTTGTTTCACCGGAAAGCTTTTTCATCTTTCCATTTCAATTCACTGACCCCCCACAATATCTAGATTAGGCCTTAGCATTTCCCTTTTCAGATTTTCTAGCATTTCCGCCACGTTCAAAATTTTGACATTCCACGTCCCGACTCATAGAACCTTATCCTTTCGTCGGTTACGCTTTTTTTTCTCACGGTTGCCTCCGCCTTGGGAGTCCCTCGGAGTTCCGAGTGAGGGACCACTCCGAAATCTTCTGCCAATATAGAGTCCATCAAGACACTTTTCAATTACAGGCCACATTCCTGTGGATGCAGGTTTTTTTTTTGGTCATCAGTCTACTAACTGTTTTGATGCGGCCCGCCACGAAATCCTTTCCTGTGCTAACCTCTTCATCTCAGAGTAGTACTTGCAACCTACGTCCTCAATTATTTGCTTGACGTATTCCAATCTCTGTCTTCCTCTACAGCTTTTGCACTCTACAACTCCCTCTAGTACCATGGAAGTCATTCCCTCATGTCTTAGCAGGTGTCCTATCATCTTGTCCCTTCTCCTTATCAGTGTTTTCCACATATTCCTTTCCTCTCCGATTCTGCGTAGGACCTCCTCATTCCTTACCTTATCAGTCCACCAAATTTTCAACATTCGTCTATAGCAGCACATCTCAAATGCTTCTATTCTCTTCTGTTCCGGTATTCTCACAGTCCATGTTTCACTACCATACAATGCTGTACTCCAGAAGTACATCCTCAGAAATTTCTTCCTCAAATTAAGGCCGGTATTTGATATTAGTAGACTTCTCTTGGCCAGAAATGCCTTTTGTGCCATAGCGAGTCTGCTTTTGATGTCCTCCTTGCTCCGTCCGTCACTGGTTATTTTACTGCCTAGGTAGCAGAATTCCTTAACTTCACTGACTTCGTGACCATCAATCCTGATGTTAAGTTTCTCGCTGTTCTCATTTCTACTACTTCTCATTACCTTCGTCTTTCTCCGATTTACTATCAAACCATACTGTGTACTCAATACACTGTCCATTCCGTTCAGCAGATCATTTAATTCTTCTTCACTTTCACTCAGGATAACAATGTCATCAATGAATCATATCATTGATATCCTTTCACCTTGTATTTAAATTCCACTCCTGAACCTGTCTTTTATTTCCATCATTGCTTCCTCGATGTACAGATTGAAGAGTAGAGGCGAAAGGCTACAGCCTTGTCTTACTGCCTTCTTAATACGAGCACTTCGTTCTTGATCGTCCACTCTTATTATTCCCTCTTGGTTGTTGTACATATTGTATATAACCCGTCTCTCCCTATAGCGTACCCCTACTTTTTTCAGAATCTCGAACAGCTTGCACCATTTTATATTGTCGAACGCGATTTTCCAGGTCGACAAATCCTATGAACGTGTCTTGATTTTTCTTTAGCCTCGCTCCCATTATTAGCCGTAACGTCAGAATTGCCTCTCTCGTGCCTTTACTTTTCCTAAAGCCAAACCGATCGTCACCTAGCGCATTCTCAATCTTCTTTTCCATTCTTCTGTATATTATTCTTGTAAGCAGCTTCGATGCGTGAGCTGTTAAGCTGATTGTGCGATAATTCTCGCACTTGTCAGCTCTTGCCGTCTTCGAAATTGTGTGGATGAAGCTTTTCCGAAAGTCAGATGGTGTGTTGCCAGACTCATATATTCTACATACCAACGTGAATAGTCGTTTTGTTGCCACTTCCCCTAATGATTTTAGAAATTCTGATGGAATCTTATCTATCCGTTCTGCCTTATTTGACCAAAAGTCCTCCAAAGCTCTTTTAAATTCCGATTCTAATACTGGATCCCCTATCTCTTCTAAATCGACTCCTGTTTCTTCTTCTATCACATCAGACAAATCTTCACCCTCATAGAGGCTTTCAAAGTATTCTTTCCACCTATCTGCTTTCTCCTCTGCATTTAACAGTGGAATTCCCGTTGCACTCTTAATGTTACCACCCTTCCTTTTAATCTCAGCAAAGGTTGTTTTGACTTTCCTGTATGATGAGTCTGTCCTTCCGAGAATCACATCTTTTCTGATGTCTTCGCATTTTTCCTGTAGCCATTTCGTCTTAGCTTCCCTGCACTTCCTATTTATTTCATTCCTCAGCGACTTGTATTTCTGTATTCCTGATTTTCCCGTAACATGTTCGTACTTCCTCCTTTCATCAATCAACTGAACTATTTCTTCTGTTACCCATGGTTTCTTCGCAGCTTCCTTCTTTGTACCTATGTTTTCCTTCCCAACTTCTGTGATGGCCCTTTTTAGAGATGTCCATTCCTCTTCAACTGTGCTACCTACTGCGCTATTCCTTATTGCTGTATCTATAGCGTTAGAGAACTTCTAACGTATCTCGTCATTCCTTAGAACTTCCGTATCCTACTTCTTTGCATATTGATTCTTCCTGACTAATTTCTTGAACTTCAGCCTACTCTTCATCACTACTATATTGTGATCTGAGTCTATATCTGCTCCTTGGTACGCCTTACAATCCAGTATCTGATTTCGGAATCTCTGTCTCACCATGATGTAATCTAATTGATATCTTCCCGTATCTCCCGGCCTTTTCCAAGTATACCTCCTCCTCTTGTGATTCTTGAACAGGGTATTCGCTATTACTAGCTGAAACTTCTTACAGAACTCAATTAGGCTTTCTCCTCTTTCATTCCTTGTCCCAAGCCCATATTCTCCTGTAACGTTTTCTTCTACTCCTTCCCCTTTATCTGCATTCCAGTCGCCCATGACTATTAGATTTTCGTCCCCCTTTACATACTGCATTACCCTTTCAATATCCTCATACACTTTCTCTATCTGTTCATCTTCAGCTTGCGACGTCGGCATGTATACCTGAACTATCGTTGTCGGTGTTAGTCTGCTGTCGATTCTGATTAGAACAACCCGGTCACTGAACTGTTCACAGTAACACACCCTCTTTCCTACCTTCCTATTCATAACGAATCCTACACCTGTTATACCATTTTCTGCTGCTGTTGATGTTACCCGATACTCATCTGACCAGAAATCCTTGTCTTCCTTCCACTTCACTTCAATGACCCCTACTATATCTAGATTGAGCCTTTGCATTTCCCTTTTCAGATTTTATAGTTTCCCTGCCACGTTCAAGCTTCTGACATTCCACGCCCCGACTCGTAGAACGTTATCCTTTCGTTGATTATTCAATCTTTTTCTCATGGTAACCTCCCCCTTGGCAGTCCCCTCCGGGAGATCCGAATGGGGGACTATTCCGGAATCTTTTGCCAATGGAGAGATAAATGTGACACTTCTTCAACTACAGGCCACATGGGTCTTTAATGCATTGGTTTCCATTGTCTTGTGTATCCTCATACTCATGCCCTGGATCATGCTGATTCTTCCGCCTTTAGGGGCAGTTTCCCACTCCAAGGGCAAGAGAGTTCCCTGAAACTCTGTCTAGTTCACTGCCCTCTTTGACAAGACCGATGGCAGAACGAGGGTGACTTTGTTATGGTGGAAGTCTTTGGCCGCCTTTCCTGATGATTTTTTTCAGAATTTAAACAAAGGTTGGATCAAGTCCAGAACTGAGGACGTTATTATTTGTAATCAAAGACTCTATCCTTTTGTTCTATAACAGTAACCACGGCGAGTAAACCGGGTCTGCAGCGTATCTAGAGACAGACACGTACTTCATTTATCCGTCTCACTAATCCCGATACGATGTAGTCTCTGGTTGGTAAAAATGGAATTGTTAACCACCCTGCAGCAGAAGGAGGCCGCTGTCATTGATAGAACCGGGTCGCTGATGGCTCACACAATCCTCCAGGATATTGCCAGTGATAATTGTTCAACGGTACTGAGGCAGGGAATCCCTTCCCAGCAGGTTAACAAACACTTGGTCGTGGGCACCGGTCGCTGCAATACGTCAGCCGCCAGATAGATCACAGCTAGTTAGAACTCTCGAACGTGTCTCAGCTCAAAATTCGATAACCGACGTCTACAGGGGGACCAAGGTTTGATGAACTCACTAATGTGAACATCCGAGAAAATGGTTCAAATGGCTTTAAGCACTATGGGACTTAACATCTGAGGTCATCAGTCCCTTAGACTTAGAACTACTAAAACCTAACTAATCTAAGGACGTCGCACACATCCATGCCCGAGGCAGAATTGGAACCTGTGACCGTAGCGGCAACGCGGTTCCGGACTGAAGCTCCTAGAACCGGCGAATATCCGCGACGAAAATGTGTATAGCTCCTGAGTGAACCAAACGTGTAAGGCACATACCTTCCCTTTAATGTCAGAAAGGCCTAATCCGCCGAGGGAATGTGGCTTCGTCACAATCTCTTATCACAACCTTAAGATATGACGCTCCCATAAAAATCGGGAAGGTAACTGCTTCTTAGCAGGAAACGTATTGCACTATAATAGGCCCGCACAACACATACAAAAGTCTTACCTTCTGAAGAAAGATAGGAGAGCCCCGTTCAGGTTCAGTAGCGCCTCCTGGATCTTATCAGTAACCGATTTCTAATTGAGCGTTGCCGTTTGGAGATGATCAATAACAACTCGTAGTGACGTATGACGATCCACAGCAGTGGCCCACATGATTACCACTCTATTGAAAACCCGTAAATTAAGGAGTTTTCTTCTATTCTCGTTAAGCCCTGCTCCCAATACACGGCAAAAATCATAGATTATCATCATAATTCAATTTTCACTCTGCAGCGGAGTGTGCGCTGATATGAAACTTTCTGGCAAATTAAAACTGAGTGCCTTTTGCAGGCAAGTGCTCTGTGAGCTGAGCTATCCAAGCACGACTCACGACCCGTCCTTACAGCTTCATGTCCGCCTGTACCTCGTCTCCTACCTTCCAAACTTCACAGCAGCTCTCCTGCGAACGATGGACAACTAGCACTCCTGGAAGAAAGGACAGTGTGGAGACATAGCTTAGCCACAGCATTCGGAATGTTTCCAGAATGAAATTTTCACTCTGCAGCGGAGTGCGCGGTGATATGAACCTTGCACTATCCCGCGAAAGAAAAAGGTCCCAAGTTCCAATCTCGGTCTGGCGCAAAGTTTCAATCTTCCAGGATGTTTCATCTATTATCACTTTCAGCAGAGGTATCTCTGCACGTAGTCGGAGGAAAACCATCACATCATGCGCGAAAAGCGAGGGTCCTTCCAGAAAGCGTCCAATTCTAAAGCTGGGACGCAGCGACTGCAGAGATAAGACAGACAAAGACATGGAGAGCGAGTTCACGTATGGCACTCTCCGACAGATGGTAATGGAGGGCGTCAGTTGGCCATTCATGACTATCGAA
Source organism: Schistocerca gregaria (assembly GCF_023897955.1). NCBI lineage: Eukaryota > Metazoa > Arthropoda > Insecta > Orthoptera > Acrididae > Schistocerca > Schistocerca gregaria. The sequence goes on along the minus strand of NC_064922.1, from coordinate 923,277,784 downwards.
GCTACAATGCCTGTGAACATGTCCTATTACACTCTACAAGCCTCAACAATAAATCCGAAATCCTAACCAGAAAGTCATGATACACACGATCGAAATTCTTTTTTTTTTTTTCATCGTAAAACGCAAGGGCACATTGGACAGAAGTAACGGCAGCAACCGAAACCACATTACGGTGAAAACAGCGCGACCAGGGAGACAGTTCTGATACTCGCTGACAACAGCTGCCAGCAATGCAGACATCCTGCGATTTACCGCGCTCGCCACTAATAAAAGTTAGTTAACGTGAGAGGACGAAATTTATCAACAGTATTAATATCAGGTTGTTTTGGGGTCAACACAGTTTTTCCTATCTTGAATGGAGCAGGAACATCTACCCCTTATCACCTCGTTCAATATGGATGCAAATGTGACGCCAAAAAGCGGCCAAAAACGCACATAAAATTCCTTAGATAGCCCATCTATACCTGTCTTTGTGAGAAGGAGAAGAAACAATAAGAGCATGTACGTCATATGCGCGAAAGGCGGCCGAGAATTCGGCGTTCTGCTCAAGCGTGGGTGGCATACTTAACGATCCCAATAGCCGTATCGAAAGGGAAGTTGCTAATTGTGTCAACACCGTAAAGATTCACAATCTACTGCTGTAAGGCGTGATGAATGCGTTTCACTGACGGCCGTCAGCTGCTGTATGAGAAGTAAGGGAAGGTTGGTGACGCCAAGCTTGATGTGGAAGTAAATGGTATATTGGAGACAATTCCTTCGTCACTGGTGATCGTGGACTCCATCGCACCCCAAACCCTTCCTTCTGCCACCGCTCCAGCTGCAACAACAAAAAAATGGCTCTGAGCACTATGGGACTCAACATCTCAGGTCATCAGTCCCCTAGAACCCAGAACTACCGCAACCCAACCAATCCAAGGACACCACACACATCCATGCCGGAGGTAGGACTCGAACCTCCGACAGTAGCAGTCACGCGGTTCCAGACTGAAGTGCCTAGAACTGCACGGCTACCGCGGCCGGCAGCTGCAACAACTTTGCCTCAAAACATCGAACACCTGCAATTCGCTGGAAGGTGCGACCTGCACCATCATAAAAGTTGAAAAACAAAGAATAGTAAAATTCTTGAGTTCTCCGGAAATCCCTAATCCTAATAGCAAATAAGCAATCAAAGTTGGACAGAGCTTTGGCTTTATCAGTGAAATCCACCGTTGAAGGGTGGCAGAGTACGTCCCAGCAGCTCGAAGACTACATCTCCACAGATTGAGCATCACGTCGTCGAGACACGGAAGAGCCACGGGAGTGACATTGAACAACCACAAAAAACTCAGTAGTCTTACCGGTCGGCGATCAAGCTGGAGATCGGTGACCAAGGCACAGGATTAAAAGAACTAGCAAGGATAACTCGACTGCAAGAATGTGATCGCGCATCCAATCCGATAAAAACAATAGGTAAATCGTGCCAATAGAAGTCGCAGTAAAATGCACCAACGTTGGATATTTACACTTCCAACAACATCGAGGATATCAACTCGTTCAAATCTCAACAATAATTAAAATGAGGAGACTGGTCAATCGGATGCACAACACAATTACCGTCACCACCAAACAGCAAACCCCGAGGACTCCTATGTAAAAGATAAATAATATCCTCTTTATAAAAATGCGAACGTTGCACTGTATGGCCAGAACCAGACAGAGCATCTGAAACAACCAAGGTGAGGTCTACAGCCTTTTCCGCTGCCAGATTCAAGATCCTCTACCTATCAATGGGAATGTCTTCTAGAAAGAATAAAGCAACCCACGAAAATTCTGGCGTCACATTGAAAACGGTGTGATATCCGGAGAAAGGGATACTGGAAAATAAAAATTCTTGGAGGAAAACTATATCCGAACAGGAGTCATATGTAAACTGACACAGCGAGCTAGGCACAGCTCTGATACCGCTCTGTTAACATGTTGTGTAGCAAACGTTTACGCCGGAGCCATTAGTCAAAAGAAAATATACAGCATGAACAACAGAGTAGCATGACAATTCCACCAGTTGCTGTGCACATTCTATCGCGGAGTCCAAGAACGCATCCGTGAGCGGTGTGCCAGTTCCGGCCCGAACTCAATTTTTATCAAATGGTTCAAATGGCTCTGAGCACTATGGGACAACTTCTGAGGTCATCAGTCTCCTAGAACGTAGAACTACTTAAATCTAACTAACCTAAGGACATATCATATATCCATGCCCGAGGCAGGATTCGAACCTGCGACCGTACCAGTTGCACGGTTCCGGACTGGAGCGCCTAGATCCGCTCGGCCACCGCGGCCGGCTAAGTTTTTATCCTTGCATGTTTTTCGCACCGCAGCAAGTTCTGGCTGTACGCGTTGTCTAACCGGGCTGCGAGACGTAATAGCCTCTGCAGTATGCGGCGTAAGCGGATCTTGCACCACTTCCATATCAGTCTGTGACTTGCCAGGGTCCGTGGCCTGCCCTACAGAAGGGTCACTCTGCAAGGCACGCCGACTCCCTAATGGAGGGCAATTAGAGAGAATCTCAGAGACAGCGGGAAGCAACTCTTGTGTAACAGTTTCTGCGACGTGAGTCGCAATAAGCGACAAATCACGACCCCCATCAGCCATAGGGGGCAGTGGAACAGGAGTGCATTCCCGATCTCCACCTTACCATGGCCATATGGTGCCACACTACCGGTAGGGGTGACAGACACACACGCTAATGGGAAAGTGGGGCAGGGTAAGGTACAACTAATTCGTCACCACCTCGCAACAACGGAAAATCATCCTAAGTGAAATTTGGGATGATCTCCAGGAAAGATGCAGCCCTAAACTCGTTACCAAAGGTCAGCCACCATTAACATGCTCGTTCCAAAGATGACCGTAAAATAAAAGCTCTCCGTGGGCAGTTACTTCGGAGGTGGCCACTTCCGTTGCACAGAAAACAGGTCCCCAACTGTGTAAGTAGACTGTTTAGGTTTTCTTATTGGTAACGCCACATAGCGCTCTGTATGAAAAATCACTGGCTGTGCTGTGCGCAGTCTGTTTCTAGTTTTCTTTGCTGTCTGCCATTGTAGTGTTGGGCAGCTGGATGTTAACAGCGTGTAGCGTTGCGCAGTTGGAGGTGAGCCGCCAGCAATGCTGGATGTGGGGAGAGAAATGGCGGTGTTTTGAAATTTGTAAGACTAGATGTCATGAACTGATATATATATTATGACTTCTGAACACTATTAATGTAAATATATAGTTTGTTCTCTATCAAAATCTTTCATTTGCTAACTATGCCTATCAGTAGTTAGTGCCTTCCGTAGTTTGAATCTTTTATTTAGCTGGCAGTAGTGGCGCTCGCTGTATTGCAGTAGACCGAGTAACGAAGATTTTTGTGAGGTAAGTGATTTGTGAAAGGTATAGGTTAATGTTAATCAGGGCCATTCTTTTGTAGGGATTATTGAAAGTCAGATTACGTTGCGCTAAAAAATATCGTGTGTCAGTTTAAGCACAGTCATGTATAATTTTTCTAAGGGGACGTTTCAACTGTTCACTGTACATAACATGAATATTTAGCCACAAGCTTACAAATTAGATGTAATGTTCCTTTTGATTTGTATTTACACCGAACGTATACGACTGTAGCACAGTAGCTTGTGTTGACGTGACCAGGGTTCACGGTGAATGCATTCCACGTCACCATGCTGTGCCAAAACTTCATTAACATAAATATCCTCCACCTATGACGGAAGATTCAATATTCGAATGCGCGTACATCCAATGCCAGCGTTTCTAAGCAGCACCCTACTCACCAAACTGTATCAGCAGCGGAAAGGAACCTGTATACCATGCTTCAATATGAAGTTGTCAGCATGAAGCGGAACATACAAATCTCAGTAAACAATAAGCGGCATGCACTTGATCCAGGTAGCCAGGAAAAGCATCAACTAACCAGTCATGGATTTTTAATGATGTCTAAAGGTGTCGACTTGCAAAATGACAAACTTCAGTACGTTTACGTGGGATACTCCTGGACGTCTTGAGAAACAAACACGAACGGACTAGACCGTTGTCAGACACAAACCCAACAAAGGACTAGACGAGACAATGCCGACGTCACACGCACACACACACACACACACACACACACACACACACACACACACACACACAGGCATAAACGTTACTGACGCGATAAATTCCAAAGCACTTGCGTCTTTGCGGCGGAGCGAATAGCTAAACAACGACCTGCTAGTTCGACGAACAGAGTGGAACTGCACCACTAGAGCATCTACAATAGCGTGAAAATTTTGATGACTGTTAAGTCATCAAAATTGTAGATGCTCTAGGGGTGCAGTTGACTGTTAGGTCTGAAAGCTTAACAGCTCATGCATCGAAGCTGCTTACAAGAATAATATGCAGAAGAATGGAAAAGAAAACTGAGAATGCGCTAGGGGACGATCAGTTTGGCTTTAGGAAAAGTAAAGGCACGAGAGAGACAATTCTGATGTTACGGCTAATAATGGAAGCAAGGCTAAAGAAAAATCAAGACACGTTCATAGGATTTGTCGACCTGGAAAATCGCGTTCGACAACATAACATGGTGCAAGCTGCTCGAGATTGTGAAAAAAGTAGGGGTAAGCTATAGGTTGAGACGGGTTATATACAACATGTACAACAACCAAGAGGGAATAATAAGAGTGGACGATCAAGAACGAAGTGCTCGTATTAAGAAGGGTGTAAGACAAGGCTGTAGCCTTTCGCCCCTACTCTTCAATCTGTACATCGAGGAAGCAATGACGGAAATAAAAGAAAGGTTCAGGAGTGGAATTAAAATACAAGGTGAAAAGATATCAATGATACGATTCGCTGATGACATTGCTATCCTGAGTGAAAGTGAAGAAGAATTAAATGATCTGCTGAACTGAATGAACAGTCTAATGAGTACACAGTATGGTTTGAGAGTAAATCGGAGAAAGACGAAGGTAATGAGAAGTAGTAGAAATGAGAACAGCGAGAAACTTAACATCAAGATTGATGGTCACGAAGTCAATGAAGTTAAGGAATTCTGCTACCTAGGCAGTAAAATAACCAATGACGGACGGAGCAAGGAGGACATCAAAAGCAGACTCGCTGTGGCAAAAAAGGCATTTCTGGCCAAGAGAAGTCTACTAATATCAAATACCGGCCTTAATTTGAGGAAGAAATTTCTGATGATCTACGTCTGGAGTACAGCATTGTATGGTAGTGAAACATGGACTGTGGGGAAACCGGAACAGAAGACAATCGAAGCATTTGAGATGTGGTGCTATAGACGAATGTTGAAAATTAGGTGGACTGATAAGGTAAGGAATGAGGTGGTTCTACGCACAATCGGAAAGGAAAGGAATTTGTGGAAAACACTGATAAGGAGAAGGGACAGGATGATAGGATATCTGCTAAGACATGAGGGAATGACTTCCATGGTACTAGAGGGAGCTGTAGATGGCGAAAACTGTACAGGAAGACAGAGATTGGAATACGTCAAGCAAATAATTGAGGACGTAGGTTGCTAGTGCTACTCTGAGATGAAGAGGTTAGCACAGGAAAGGAATTTGTGGCGGGCCGCATCAAACCTGTCAGTAGACTGATGACCAAAAAAAAAAAAAAAAAAAAAAAAAAAAAAAAGTTCTGAAAACTATGTTGGTAAGAATTTTTCTAAATCTTTTTCCTTAGGGACAGGAGATGTCCTTGGAAGGCATGAGGAGGGGGGGGGGGGGAGGTGATGCTGATCCATAGCCCCGCATAGCCCGCTTCTTGGATCCGCGTCTGTCAACCATATGTACATTGGAAGGCTGATACGTCACTTTGTACTGTGTATCTGTGCATAAAGAGGATCGCTTGTAGAACAGCAGTATATCATGTCTTCAAGTTTTACTACGAGAACGAAGTTTTGCTGCGAAATTTCTTCCTCGTAATGTTCCTGGAGCAGCAAGTCTTTTGAGGTCGCGTACTTTAATTAAAAGTCTAGTTGAAATCATTGTCAACACACCAAATCTGTAGCTCATAGTATCTGTGTATTCCGTTTTGCTGTATAAATAAATTTGGGTGCTACAGTTGCAAGCTGACTGTTGACATAATAATTTGAAAAAGTTCCTGCTCACTTAAGTGAACTGGAGAATTTTAATGATATGAAAGATACTTTAATAAAATTTAAGGCTGAATTGAGGAACATGTGATGGTCTGATGTGTTGAATGAATTGTAAGTTGATTTCAGATAAGTCGTAAATTAGAATACACGACTGTAGTAGGGGAAAGATAACGATTGTCGTAAGAGGTTTGAACCCGTTTAACTCTATAAGTTACTGTAGCCAACGTAAATAATCTTCTGCTCTTTGATAGTGAACCTTATATGGGAAGACTGAACTGTGTTTTGTTAGAAAAGAGGCACCCGGCCGTTGTGGCCGAGCGGTTCTATGCGCGTCAGTCCGGAACCGCGCTGCTGCTACGGTCTCAGGTTCGAATTACGCCTCGGGCATGGATGTGTGTGCTGTCCTTAGGTTAGTTAGGTTTAAATAGTTCTAACCCTAGGGGACTGATGACCTCATATGTTATTAGAACCATTTACAAGAGAGGCAATAAGTTATATAAGAATTTTAATTCGTTTGGCAATGAAGTAAAAATATCATATTGTCAAAGAAAAATTTAGTTGTGCATATGGGTATCTCTGTTGCGAATATATGTTTAGCTTTTCAAGAAATGATTTTCTTGCTTAATTTTACAGACGAAATGCTATGTATATGGAAGCCTCCTGAAAGCAAATTATGAACATACAAGTAAAAAATAAGAAATGAAAAACACGAGCCTTTTTAAGGTCCTCTTTAAAGGAAATGGGTTGGCCGGAGCCCTCCCCCCCCCCCCCCTTCCCTTACTCTCGGTGTGTACACTTTGCGTCAAGACTCCCGACAGCATTTCGTAGTTGGCAGCAGCACTCGTCAAAACTATTCCAAGGCATCCGAAGCGAAAGAGAGAAAACAATGATAATGTCTAAATGGAAGGCAAATAAAAATTCAGGTTGCCGCTGCTGTGAGGGATTTTCAGCGGAGATACACGTGGAACAAGGATGAGTGGGGGGGGGGGGGGGGGTGTCCATGTTCCAATGTAACGTATGTCTGCGCAGTTCCGTATGGACGATGAACACTATTCTTTTCTCGGTAGCTAATTTCCGGACGATAATTTTCTAGAAGGAATGTACTGCAAAAATTTAACTGCTGAATGGAAAATGCATTCTGGAGAAAATACTTACAGTGGGGCAAACTGATTATGGGGAAAGAGAAAGATATCGTACAAAACTCCAGTGTTATCCACAGATGCTGTCGTAATCAAGCGTCATGCATTGCCTTACTACGTGACTATTTCTCTTAGTCAACAGCACGGTCTCCAGTTTTGATGCTAACTTAATCGTTAGTAAAATTTCTGATACTATACGTTATTGTGATCATTCTTTGGCATATTGTTAATGCATATTCTGTCCTCGTTAAACTGCTCATTCCATTTAACATCCTCTGCAGTTCTTCGGCCTTTTCACCGAGGATAACACTGTCATCAACAAATCACAAGACTGATATTCTTTGGGCTTGATTTTAATCCCATTGCTGAACCTTTCTTGTATTTCCATCACTGCGTCTTCGATGTACAGGTTCCACATAAGGGAGGGAGACTACACCCCACTCTTGCACGCTATTCAATCAGATCACTTCCTTCTTAGTTTTCGACAGTTACTTTTTATTATTTTTCGTATTTTGTATTACTAGCCTTTCCCTGCAGATCACACCTATTTTTCTGAGAATTCCAAATATCTTGGACGCCATTCCGAAGTCGATTTTCCTTCTTTTGTACGTCGACAGATCCTATAAAAATCTTAATTTCCGTAAAGCTTGCTCCCCGTATCAATTGCAGTGCTATGGTGCCTTTAATTGTCCTGAAACCATACTGATACTCATTCTGTCTGTAGACAACGGGTGTTTCCCTTGTTTCCGAAACCTATTTATTTTGTAGTCCGTGCATCAGGGCGGTACAGTATCGAAAGATATCCACAATTTCTGTACATTGTGGTCAAAAGTTGCAGATTCGAAAATCAATAGTTATTTAAATTCATTCATTTATGGAATGTTTTGAGGACTTCGAATTTATCTAAATTTATGAAATAATTTCTACTGTTTCAGTCAATGTTCACTAATACGTAATTACCACTGTGCATTTCAGCAGTATGTTGCCATCATCAACCGCATTCCAATTCCATGTAAATAGCATTAATCCGAAGTTACTGTGTGTGCTGTGACAAAAATGTATCTAGATAGAAAAAGTTCCATCGTCGCCATGTATTACTATCTTCGAAAATGAAACTAGTTTATCTTAGCAGTTAAGGCTCTCTCGAATGACATAAACATCTGTGTGTTTGTCAGCGTGCTCTGTGTGCAAGAGAACTAAATTTCCAACTAAAATGTAAGTCATTGAAATGATGACATTATCTAAATATGCAAATCGCTTAACGTACACAAAAGTATATATACATTTCTGTACAGGATTCTATTTCGATGCATAACCTCACTGAACGCACAGCAAGTGTCCCTAATTAGACTTGACATTTATATATTGTACACTTGACTCCAGAAAAAGGAGGGCTACTGGCGAATACATCCAACATAATGTAGCTGCGTCGCAGGTCCTGTGAGGTAAAGTCGTTTTGACTATACACAGTGGGTACCGCAAGATACCATTAGAGAACCCTGCTGATTGTGGCAGCCAGTCGAGATGTAAACTAATACCTTGATGCGACAAATATTAACACGTTGTTAGGGATGAAATAGTCCTCAACGCTTGTAAATTAGACTTCATTACAATAAGTGGCACTGCAGAAGTCTTATCACACTACACATTACAAATTCGTGAACAGAATTTGAATCCACCATTAACCGAACAAAGTTTGATTGAGACTCGACTAGGCATAAAGAGACGTAAAGTGTCGAAGTGTTCACCAGTATCACTTTACAACGCCAAATGGCCAAACCTGAAAATAAATGATGATATGTTTAGCACTGCACCAGAACCTCATGAAACTTACATTGCAGCTGAGAAGTAGTCACAAAAGTATGGAAGCGTCCACAAGCATCACCTTACAATGCCAAATGTTCAAACCTGAATACAAATGACGATATGTTCAGCACTGCACCAGAACCTCATAAAACTATTATTGCCCGCATCTCGTGATCGTGCGGTAGAGTTCTCGCTTCCCGCGCCCGGGTTCCCGGATTCGATTCCCGGCAGGGCCAGGGATTTTCTCTGCCTCGTGATAGCTCGGTGTTGTGTGTTGTCCGTAGGTTAGTTAGGTTTAAGTAGTTCTAAGGTCTAGGGGACTGATGACCATAGATGTTAAGTCCCATAGTGCTCAGAGCCATATGAACCGTTTGAAACTATTATACCCCTGAGAAGCAATCACAAAAGGTTTGTAATAAAGTGCAGCGCACAAGTGTGAAACGCCATGAAGTAAAGTTGTGGTGATGGGCGGAGAGTAAAGCCCAGTAAATACATGAATTGCAAGCTAAGCGCCTTCAGATGTCAGATATTAAATATGTTTACCAATAGCGTGATACTGGAACCTTTAACTGCGATACAAATGATTTTTTCCCGGAAGGAATTCGAACCCAGCACCTTTCCCTATTTTCTAATAGGCTACGAACAGGCATAAAATACTTACTGTTTCTTCAACAGCAGTGTGACGTGCACATGTTCGGCTGCAGGTAATGCAACGAATAGTTCTGTGCTACCTGGGACTCTAATCCTACGCATATCGTCATTGCTGACCCAGACCAAGAGGTGTCACGTATCAAATGCTGTTTCATTAGTAATCAGGATCGCGCCGTTCGTAGAGACCTGGAGGAGTTTGGCATCGTGAGGAAATAACGAAATAATGGGACATTATCATCTCGAAGGATACAAATCCAGAGAAAATTTGGAATCGGAGCTAGAATTCCAACCCAGTGCGAATATTTTAAAAATCTCAAGTTTCCGTAAAATAAGAAATGAAGGTCCTACGACCTTGCATGGCGATTGGTTCATGAACTAAAATAGCTTTACTGCTGTAAGACAACTTACTATAGACAGAGTTTCTGCAAGCAGCGACTTCCGCCTCTGACAGCCAAAACTAATCCACCTCTGTTCCATTCAGTAGCGAATGGAAATGTTTAATGTTGATTTGGAAGCATACCACAGTCCTGCGTTCTATACTTGGCGTTGCTGGAGGTGAAGAGGGTACGCTTTTGGCTGTTAAAAGTTGGTAGTCGAACCCACACCTTTACCTTCATAAGGTAGCTTTATTCCAACCATCCACCTAATTTCACATGTGTTAGCATTATGTTTTTGTCATAATGGGGCACGCAGCACACATTACACGAAGTGTTGGCTTACACTTGAGCTGTTTTTCTAACTAGCCTACTTGTGGTCTAGTAGTCAACGTCATGCACTGCGACCGCAAAGCAGACTTATCAAACCCAGCGTCTTCCTTTTCTTTTTTTAAGGCGTATTCCATCTGTCTGCGCATGTGTCTGACGGAAGGTCAGAGACAGTTTCGTTCATTTCCTAACCAGCCAGTAATAGAAAAATCTTGTGAGAACATGTTTTGAAAGGTCTCGTGAGTCCTGTCACGGTAAGATCAATTTCAGCTCCGTCAGCCAGCGACAGCTTGTTACAGACCAATTTCCGCCCATGAGAGCGCGTCGCATTGGAAATGGATCTTACGATCTCTAGCCGACTTCCGTGCGCTTGTATCAGCAGGTATAACATTATTTAACGTTGCGTATGATATAATACTATGTTTCAGGATGCTGAATGGTGATTTTGTATGGCATGTTGCTACAAGCGTATCTAACTATGGTCTTATTTTGTTCACGTGTGTAGTATAGCTCGCTTGTAGTATAGCTCGCGTGATGACAACTTCACTACTTCTCATTTCTGACGTTATGAGGAGCATCGTTTGTACGTTAGCAAACGGAGTCCAAGACGGAGTAACGTCTAACATTCGTAACATTGGGTTCTATTTGGGTTTAATAAAAGAGTGAAAGCAGTGAAGGCAATTCGAACCACCTGTGCCCTGTATGGAGTGAACGCTGTCGAGAAAGTCAAGTTGTATCGTTTTAAATACGATCGTTTTGTAGTAAATTACTCATCACACTGAGAAAGACAAACGGGTGCTGATGACTGACATATCTCCAATTTACTACTATGGTCAATGACAGTGTGATTCTGCAAGTAAAGTGATGTAGTCATTCTGCTGTTTCCAATATTTGTAAACTATTTAGCTGACAATTAGAACATTTCTCTAATATTTGTGGCAGGTCATTCTGCCATCAAGTAAACGAGTCATAAGAACAAAGTGAATTGCAACATGATGTTCAAAATGTATCTTCACGATGCAAAACGTTACAATTGACCCTAAACAATAAAATTTGTGAGTCTTTCCACATGATTACTAAGAAGGCCCCGTCAAGCCTCGACAAATCGATAATTATAACAAATTTGAGTATTACAGATTTAACGAAATCCTAGAAGTTACCAATACATACAACGTATCTGGGAAACATCACATGTTGTTGCCAAGGTGAAACAGATGTTGGATTACTGACACAATCCCTAGAGACCCAAGAAGTCTATCCAGGAGAGTGCCAGCGCTACAGCTGATGGACTTCTTCAGGAGTACTGCAAAGCACTGTGAAGTCATTACCTGACGGGATTGACAGAGGACATTGGAAACGTTGGAAAACGGTAGTTGATGTTGTAGCATAGCGAATTAAGGGAGAGACCATCACGGATGTTCGGATGTTTTTCTTTTTTTCCTTGAGGTTGGAGGGAGTATAGGACAGGAGTATGAGTTGGGGAAGCATTATTAAAACACACGCTTTTTCACTGAGACACGTTATTTACATGAAATTTCAACCACCACCTTTCTCCACCAAACGCAAATAGTATTTATTGCCACGGATGACAACGTAACTGTAACAACGAAAGAGAAATTACAACTCGCACATAAGGATTTTGGAGTTCGTTTTTCTCGAGCTTCGTACGTGAGTGGAACGGTCAAGAAATTGAAGCAACTTTGTCAATCCTTTACTATGTACTTTACTTAACTGTGAATTACATAGTAATCGTGTATCATTGCAATGTAAATGCGCCGGCCGGAGTGTCCGAACGGTCCTAGGCGCTACAGTCTGGAACCGCCCGACCGTTACGGTCGCAGGTTAGAATCCTGCCTCGGGGATGGATGTGTGTGATGTCCTTAGGCTGGTTAAGTTTCATTAGTTCCAAGTTCTAGAGGACTTACGACCTCGATGTTAAGTCCCCTAGTGCTCAGAGCCAATATAAATGAAGTGCCTCAACAGAACGTAATTTCCGTTCCACTGTATTTATTATTTCAAAGACAAATGGTACACTTTATAAGTGCTCAAAATGTGGGTAGTGTACTAGGTATATACAAGTATTTGGCAAGGTTGCCACCAAAATCGCTCACTTTTACAATCCACCTAGTTATCTTGGTAGAATACATATGTTCTTGAGGCGAGATCTAATGCAGAGTGCTTACAAGCAAGAATAGTCTCCGGCGTCGTGCAAATATCTGTTTAATTAAAATATTTTGTGGAAGCTGCGTTCATCATGAGTGTATTCTTCAACTTGTTTCTTGTTAAATATTTAAATGAAACGTCCAAAGTAGATGTATCTGCTACATGCTATAGCGAAACAACTCTAGCTCCGTCAGTTTATACTACAAACTTGGGTATGATAGATGAAACTCTCGATACTTCAAGGGGTGAGTGTGGCTTTGTAACCCGGGCCTGCGGCTGGCGAGCTACGGGCCAGCCAGGCTGAACGGCTGACGCTAAAGGAGAAATACACATCATGCTGTCTGTTGCAATGGCTCACTGAGAGAAATCAACTTGAGATAGAGTCATCGCTCTCATTGATGAAGGTGGATGTTCCATCAGAGAAGCTGGCGGAAGGTAGGTCGTGTCACATGCCACAGCAAAGAGATGGTAGAGGAACCACCTTGAAAGACGCACTACCATCTGAGCTCGTGGCTAAGGCAGGTTCAAATGGTTCAAATGGCTCTAAGTACTATGGGACTTAACATCTGAGGTCATCAGTCTCCTATACTTAGAACTACTTAAACCTAACTAACCTAAGGACATCACACACATGCATGCCACAGCAGGATTCAAACCTGCGACTGTAGCGGTCGCGCGGTTCCAGACTGAAGCGACTAGAACCGCTCGGCCACATCGGCCGGCCACTAAGGCAGGAAGAGAGTGAGCTCACAGCAGGACCGCACGGAGCTACTATCCAAGAGCTGAGAAAATCCCTAACTGAACGGATAGCAGTTCCGACGGGAGGCCGTCTTCCCCGGCTCCGGTGACACGGTTTTCCGAAGGCTAAGGGACGCTGGAAAGCATATACGAGAAACCACCGTGAAACAAGAGCTCAGCGAAAACAATGCTCTATACTGGCTGGCATTTGCAGAAATCCATCTGAGTGCGTCGTGGGAAAACGTCATTTTCACTGAGAAGGAGAAGTTTTCCACCAGTAACTACGGTCCAAGGGTAGCTTATAGGCCGCAAGGGACTCGCTATCAATGCGAATATGTAACCACAACGGGAAGAAGCGGACGGCTATCTGCTTCCTGCTGGGGATGGATTTCTGCAAGAGAAGCAGGAATTCTTCACAGGATATAAGGAAGTCTCGACAGCTAGCAGTACGTGCTGTGGTGCTTCCATGAGCGTGGATGTTGTACGGTGAAAGGTACTTCACAGTGCAAGAGGACTTTTCTCCCGTTCACGAGTCTGCTTTCGTTCAGCAGCAGCTTTCCGCTACTGACCTCAGCTTCTTGACCTGGCCGCCACGGGGTGCTGATATGAACCCTGTGGAAAATGTGTAGGCTGAGGTCGCCAGAACGCTAAGAGAGAACTGGCCACAAAACACTCAACTACTGTGTTCTTGAAGCCTGGAGGAAGTTGGTTTTCCGGGCTGTTACGTCCGACGGCTTTTAAATCCTATGCCAAAACGCATGACTGAAGTACAAAATAATGTTGAATTCCGGATAGAATATTAGACTCCTTAAAACGTTTTGTTATGTCATCTTTTTATTCATTTATCCTTGCCAGTGGAAGATCACTTGGCAACAGATAAAATAAAATTTGATTCAGTTTTCCACTGAGTTGTTTTTTCAATTGAAGTGAGTAGATACTTAAAAAGTAATCAGTTTAGATGGGCGCTTTAAAAGTAATTAGTGTTTTTTTTTTCAAATACATCTCTCTCTTCCACTTTATTCATTAATACAACTTCCGTCCTCCAAAAATTATTCGAATGATTTCATCTTACATTTACTCATTGTTAATTTCTCCTCCATCCTCCTTCTCCCTTTATAATGCCTCTCTTATGACCCTAATTGCCTTTCTAGCCCATTCCCCCAAAACTTTATAAACCGTTATAGCGGTCTCCATTTAAACTATACGTTATCGTTTGATTTCTGCTTTCTTTGTTGTCTTCTCTCATTTCTGCCAACATTTATGAAACCGTATTCTTTTATATACTTTTACCATTAAATCCATTCTTCGCTCTGAAAGCATTCCTTCCTTTCCTTTCTGTCCTAAGATAAATCTATTGTGGCATACGTCTAAGTAAAGATTACTTTGCAGCTTTTTCACGCTTTTATTTTGCACTTCTGCACTCCTATGCATTATCAGATCCCTCTCTCCTTCCTACTGTCCATCTCTTGGCATTTGCATCCACGTATACATGAATAGTTTGCAATTCACAGTCACCTGCCTGAATCACTGTCACAGTACGACGATGAAATTCAGTGTTCAAGTTTCGTAAAGTTTTACTACCAATTTTTTATTATGGAGGTTACTCTGTTTTTAGCAAATGAATTAATACTGGCTTTTGTATCATTCTAGTTCTGACATTATTCACACTACAACCAAAGATTTCATTATTACGTAATTGTCCAAAATTTGGAACATTTACGTTCTGATAATCTAATAAATTAATGTTCACTGCATTTTCAGTTCATTTTCTAATTATCTCGTTTCATACAAAGGGATAGGATGGATACTACTTGGATAATGACGTAGGAAAATTATTTACGATGCACGAAAACAATGTTGTTCAAACAATAAAATTCCAACTACACTGGTCAGTCTATTCCTCTTCTAATTATAAAAAATTCCAGATCTTACTTCACTTCATGGTACCGTTGGTTCGCCGAGTGGCATCATTTAGCGGTAAATAAGGCACAGGTTGATCTTCTTGCAATACCATAGCCAATAACAAGGTCCCACAGACTTCTTGATATGTGAATTATTCATGCATCATTTGTATTGTTCCCAGTTAATGCCATAGCTTGCCCACCTTACACAATTTCAGTTTTCACTGCTCCGCACTTGGGAAACAGACTTTTTGTCTCCACACTTTTGCATAACCACACCGGCGAATACACACAACCCACAACACCAAACGTCTCCTCATGGCTACCAATCGCTACTTTTTTGGCGCGCTCGCACACCCAGCGATAGTGCATTTACAATTTACTACACATGTTGACAATAGCTTTCCCTGGCTAGGCCACCGTGTCTACATACAAAATATTAGTATTCCATGCGTACTCTCTTTCTTAAATAACAAAGAGGATTTGTAATTAGACACCATATTTACAAGAATAATATTCAGCAGAAATAATAAAGCAAACTTCGCAAAACACGTAGAAAATGTAAGATAATCCTCAGAGTAGTGGTGTTTGAGCGTGATCCACTTTTTGTGCTATCAAGTGTTCGCGTAACTGGAATCACTTGAGGGTGACAGCATTCTGTCGAAACGCTCACGCTAATGATATGTTTGTTTGAAGTGACTGAAGCAGCAGAAATTATGTAATACATTCATTAGTTTCTGTTAATTACTTAAAACAGAAATGGTTCTGAAACACTTTTAGACAATCTTCTTACTGTTCATTGGACAAGAAGTAAATATAAGTGATTATATCACAAGTCGAAAGAGTAACTTTATGTGGACATAAAAGGTAGATTAGACAGCATGCATGACACTGAAGTACGATTCAGGGTGACTCGTCACGCTTCAACTCTGGGTTTTATGGAACTCAGAACACCTTCAAAAGCTACATGCTAGATTTTCATGTTCTGTCGCTCACTAAATCCAAACAATTAATCAACAAAAAAATTTGGAGGACTTTTGTGTATGAAATATACATCATTTAAATTTCGTACTCGGATACGTTTTCGCTGGAGAATTTAAATTTTGGATTATTCAAGAAAACGCTACAGACGTGACATTCAAACACGTTTCTTTAGAATATCTCGTAAACCATGACCTCCAGCGAAAATGTATCCGAGTGCAAAATTTAACTGTATAACATTTCCTACAAAAACGTCCTGTTTTTTTTTTCTGTGGGACTAATACATTAGTGGCTATTACAATTGCTACACAACAAAGATGACGTGCTACAGACGCGAAATTTAACCGCCAGGAAGAAGATGCTGTGATATGCAAATGATCAGCTCTTCAGAGGATTCACACATGGTTGGCACCGGTGGCGACACCTACAACGTTCTGACATGAGGAAAGTTTCCAACCGACCTCATACACAAACAGCAGTTCACCGGCGTTGCCTGGTGAAACGCTGTTGTGATGCCTCGTGTAATGAGGAGAAATGCGTACCATCACGTCTCCGAAAAAAATGTTCAAATGTGTTTGAAATCTTATAGGACTTAACTGCTAAGGTCATTAGTCCCTAAGCTTACACACTACGTAACCTATATTATCCTAAGGACAAACACACACACACATGCCCGAGGGAGGACTCGAACCTTCGCCGGAACCAGCCGCACAGACCATGACTGCAGTGCCCAAGACCGTTCGGCTAATCCCGCGCGGCCACGTTTACGACGTTGATAAAGGTCGGATTGTAGCCTATCACGATTGCGGTTTATCGTATCACAAGATTGTGGCTCGCGTTGGTCGAGATCCAATGACTGTTAGCAGAATATGGAATCGGTGGGTTCAGGAGAGTAGTACGAACGCCATGCTGGACCCCAACGGGCTCGTATCACTAGCAGTCCAGATGTCAGGCATCTTATCCGCATGGCTGTAACGGATCGTGCAGCCACATTTCAACAGTTGTGGACGTTTGCAAGACGACAACCATCTGCACGAACAGTTCGATGACGTTTGCAGCAGCGTGGACTATCAGGTGCGAGACCATGGCTGTGGTTACATTTGAAGCTGCATCACAGATAGGAGCGCCAGCGATGGTGTACTCGACGACGAATCTGGGTGCACGAATGGCAAAACATTTTTTCGGATTAACCCAGGTTTTGTTTACAGCATCACGATGGTCACATCCGTGTTTGGCGACATCGCGGTGAACGCACATTGGAAGCGTGTATTCGTCATCGCCATACTGGCGTATCACTCGGCGTGATGGTATGGAGTGCCATTGGTTGCACGTCTCGGTCACCTCTTGTTCCCATTGACGGCACTTTGAACAGTGGACGTTACATTTCAGATGTGTTATGACCCGTGGCTCTACCCTTCATTCGATCCCTGCGAAACCCTACATTTCAGCAGGATAATGCACGACCGCATGTTGCAGGTCCTGCATGGGCCTTTCTGGATACAGAAAGTGTTCGACTGCTGCCCTGGCCAGCACAATCTGGAGAATGGAAACGTCTGGTCAATGGTGGCCGATCAACTGGCTCGTCGCAATACGCCAGTCACTACTCTTGATGAACTGTGGTATCGTGTTGAAGCTGCATGGGCAGCTGTACCTGTACACCCCATCCAAGCTCTGTTTGACTCAATGCCCTAGGCGTATCAAGGTCGTTATTACGGCCAGAGGCTGTTGTTGTGGGTACTGATTTCTCAGGATCTACGCATTCAAATTGCGTGAAAATGTAATCCCATGTCAGTTATAGTATAATATATTTGTGCAATGAATACCCATTTATCATTTGCATTTCTTCTTTCTGTAGTAATTTTAATGGCCAATAGAGTAGTTTCCATGTATCGAAAAATAGAATGTGGGCTTCTTGTGTGTGGTATTTGAAGACATTGCGAGTTGTATAAATCACAGCGGTAGGGGCAGGTGAATAACCCTATAGGCCATATTTCCAATCACTTGGGAGGGTTTGTTGCCTCGGGCATCAGCTGATTGAAGGATCGGATTATAATAGCTAGTTGTGCCTGGTGAATGTTGAAGTTTCCAGGTCAGGTGACAGCGTTTCGGAGTCCTGCTACGGAACAGCGGAACAGAGGTGGGGCGAGAGATGCGAAACACGTTCGCATATTAAAGAGCACCAGCAAAACAGCGGTAGTCCCTAGTGTTAGTAACGTAGACAAATGCGCTAGGAAGCTGCGCTCGCCTGCGATGCCCTGGTAATTACTTGCTTGCGCCATCAGAGCCTGGTGTAATTAGGCAGGCGTCGCCTGCCTGACAGCCAATCGCGGGAGAGGACAGGCGCCTCTCACTCCGGAGGTCGCGTATCGACTCCCGGCGATCCCCTCCCACCCCGTCCCGCCGCTTCTCAGAGCGAGACCGGCCTTCCGCCCCGGGCCGGTCGTTTTATTGCTTGTCTTGCTCGCTGCGCCCTCACGTCGGCTTTCTGCCACTCCCTGGGGGAGCTGCCGCCCTCTCACTTGCTGGCAGCGACACTTGCTTTCTCTCTCCTGAGAAGATTGTTATCAAACTTTGGGTGACACGATTGGTAACGCAATAAAAGCAGTCCCGTAACAGACGTCCCGCTTTGTTTGCTGACATTTCTGCCCCTAACCCCTCTTTTTACCCAACGTATCAACTCCACCTGCCACACAATTTCTTTGCCTCCAACTGTCCCTTCTATACTAAGTTTGTTAATTACATGTACGTTTTCTGAATGGAATGTGGAATGAGTAATATGCGACTGCAGGCTTTCTCGTCATATTTCGGCTATGAAATCTTCACGGGTTATCAGCCGAGTGGCGTCGCCCTTCTAGTCGCAACGTTTCAATAGATTGCGTATCCATCATCTTCAGTCCAAGGTAAACCAACCACTACCAGAATTTCCAGTAGCGACATCCAGAGTAAGATTAACCCTACAGCCTCGGAAGAATATAGGTCCATTTACGATTGCTGCTTGCGCTGTTCCATTGCCTCCAAGTTTATTCTTGAGACTAATAATATGTTTGTAGACAGGCATGCGGTGGCGGCGTTGACGATACACACGTCGACGAGACATAGTGCATCAATGCTGTTGTAGATAGAGCTCACAGCGGAATGGTTCCGCTAGCTTTTTTTCCCTTTATTGTTATTTTAATACCTAAACAATCAGCTAGGCTGTCATCGGCATGCTACGCCGTTATTCAGCCACAGTGTTGACAATAACAGAACACAGAAAGGAGAATCAGAATGAACATAGTGATGGGCAAAAAATAGTGGTCACAGATACACAAAAAACACAGAGCCGTTGACACTCGACGTTAACGACACTGAAAACACGTTGACAAGGCGCACATAACACTGATGAATCCGATGGTACAAGTGAATGTAGAAGCGTGAATCTTTCGCCGAGCGAGATGTCATCGCCTACAAGACGTGGCATTGTGGAATTGACGCGAAGACTCAAAGTAGACCTAGTTATGTGTATATTAATATGCCTTTCACATTGTATACTCACTCCTGTAGAAAACTTAGTAATGATGAAAAACTCATTTTTTGTATACCAATTTCTTAAGGCAAGTGGCAACCAAGGTACAATTCAGGTTTGTTTGCAACATGTATGAGACTGGAAACATATCATTAGACGATGGGGAAGAAATTCAAGCAAACTACTCCCAAACCAGTAAGGACAGGTAAGTGCGAGAACTATCGCCCAGTCAGCTTGACGGCGCATGCATCCAAGTTGCTGACAAGACTAAAACGCAGAAGAATGGAAAAGGAAATTGATGATATGTTAGATGACGAGGGGTTGGCTTTCGGAGCGGTAAAGGCAAAAAAGAGACACTGTTCTACAGGGTTTTGGTATACCACGACCTGTATAGAAGATTTGTCTGTGTGAAAAAAGCGTTAGACGGTGTATAAAGGGCACAAGATGTTCGAAATCCTGAGACAATCCGTATACTTGATAAGGAGAGACGGACAATACACAATATGTACAAAAACCAACAGCTCAGGTCGGTGGATTGAAAAGTGTGCAAGAAAAGTATGTAGTCATTCGATCCTGTTATTCAATTTATACGTAAAGAGTGTTTCACAATTCATGTTACACACTTCTGGAGATTGTAGAAGGGATTGGTAGTTCAAGTTTTACATAGAAGCTCATGTTCGGCAAACATGAAATGTATACGCAGTTACGAACATGGACAACCAGCATGCACGCACCCCTCTTTAAACAGTACTTCTAGTTTTCTCAAATTCCTTAGTTTTGCAGGAAATGGTATCTTTTAAATTTTGTGGTTTATAAAAGAATTCTGTAATACACTTACCGTTTGTGGAATACGTAATCTGGGTGAATAAATGCAACTCCCCTTCTGTGCGCGTTGACGGGAGTTATCGTCGTTGCTTCGCTCTGTAACTCAAGGTACCGTAGGTTCTACGTATTCTTAATACGACGAAATGGGAGGCCACATCCCATTACTTGTTTACTGACTTGCCATGTAGGCTTTTATGGAGTTTGGTTCACGTTGTCAAAGATCTTGATCCATGCTTATTTCAATGTATTATTGTAATCATTGTTTGAGCGCTTGTGCGTTCCTCAGATTTTTTTCAGTCTGTAACCTTTGTGCACATTTATGTTGTCTTCTGAACCTTTTGATAAATGCTTAATGTTTGTAGCGTGCTCGCCGCTTTAACGCTTATGAATTGTAAAAAATTCTTGTGGTTGATTGCTATGAGGTATATTAAGTTTGGTTTTTAAAAGAAAGATTCTTCTGTACAATTATGGCACGGAAAGTGTTAATTTGATCTATTGTTATTTTAAGCACTTCAAGTTTGTTTTACCGCTGTGCTTGAGTGAGATGGTGTTTGAGTGCATTCACCAGTCTAATGTGTGGAACGTCCCGATCAGCCGGCGGAGTTGAAACTTGTTCTTTGACAATTTTTATTGCACTGTTAATTTTTATATTGCTAAGGAACCTGGTAATTGTAATAAATTATCCTCAGAATTTATTTGTGTGATAACTGGTTTTAAAGCCCTGTCCACCCAGTATTTCCATCCGCAAGACAAACAAGCAGCAGGCCACGTTTCACTCTCGACTCTTGAAAATAAGTTCACACTTGAGGCAAACGTATGCCATAGATGAATTCTGTCCTGGAGGCAAATGGTGGCATTAGAGAGGAGCCCGGCCATCCTCTATGACTAATAATGCCGTATCCAAAATGACACACCGACCCTGTGGAGACATGGAACAAGATTAGGAAGAAGAAAGAGCAGGAGGGGCAGGAGGGAGGAGGATAATGTCCTAGGTAGTGCAGGTGTCACCTCTACTCCATCGTTCAGAATGTGGTTCAACCATGACGACCCAGCGGCTCAGTTTGCATTACATTGCGTTAATACTTGCTCCATGGATCGTGAATACCACATTTCGTAATGATGTGGAACATGTCAGTTTACCATAATGTTTCTTTATACGAAATAACCCTTTTTTTGCTACTTCACATCTAAAAATGTATCTACTGAATAGGGGGAGTGCTCATTCAGAAACTCTTTTAATCTGTTTTTTAATTCTGGTTGGTTGTCTGTCAGACGTTTGGTAAATGACGAAAGACTTTTGTGGCAGCATAATTCACCACTTTCCGTGCCAAAGTCAGGCTTAGCCCAGAATGGTGAGATCATCCTTTCTTTGAGGCTATGTACTTTCCTACTATTTTTGAATTGGGATGTGTTATTAATGACAAACTTCGTAAATGGATATATGTATTGTGAAGACACTGTGAATATCACTGGTTCCTTAGATGAATGTCTGCAAGATGATCTTGGGTGAGCTCCTGCTATTATTCTGATTACACGCTTTTTTGCAACGAATGAAAATAGATAGAGGAGGCTAAATTATAGATAGCAAAATTGACAATAACTCTAATAGCATAGGTAGCTGAACTGAAACGTTTCAGCAGATCGTCAGTATGTTTCTTCAAATTCGATTTCTCATCAGTGTACAAATACAGAAATTTTTAATATTTTGCCTTAGGAACATACTTCTGTTCAGGTGTATATTTATCAAAGGTATTATGCCATTTACTGTACACAACTGTATATATTGCGTTTTATCAGACTTTAGTCAAAGTCCATTTGCAGAGAACAACTTAATAATTTTCTGAAAGACATTATTTACAATTTTCTCACCTAATCCTTGTTTGTTGCGTGTGTTTACTACAGCTTTGCATCTTCCTGAATATAGAAAGCAAGTTATTTATATACATTAAGAACAATAAGGAACCCAAGACTGAACCCTTTGAGACTTCGTACTTGATACCCAGTTAAATGACTTCTCTCATATTTGCAGGCTATCGATGCTGATAATTTCATCCTTCTCCAATCTTCCAGTGAAATAGAAACTAAACCGTTTGCACACTGTCACACAATACTTAAGCTTGACTACAATAATTTCATGGTACACACTGTCAAAATCCTTTGAGAGGTCACAAAACATACCAGTGGGCCATGTTCGGTAATTCAGAGCATTTAATGTTTGCTCTGTGAGAGCATATACACCATTTTCTGTAGAGAAATGTTTCTGAAAACCAAATATGTAAATCAACATCTGATGCACGAATTTGTAGTTTAGATAAACCTTAGCCACAAAGTTCCTGACAATCCTCTGGATTTTTCTTCTTGGGACCATCTGATATGTGAAGCGTACATCACCCCAGTTGATGTGGTTAGAAAAAAGCGCAGTAACAGGTCATATCATGCCATGTTTTGCGAGATAATCAAGGGATACAGAGACGAAAGAAGCGTTTCATCTAACGTGCTGATGGAATATTGAACTATTCCTTGAGGTATACGTGAAAATCTCCAAGGTTGGCAACCTTGACGCCCAGTGGTTGTTGGATTGTGGACTTCGTTTTCCTTTTTTTCCTAGAAATTAACTTCAGTAGAGATATCTTAAATGAAATTCACGTACTTCCATTGTTCGTGGAGAGAGGAATAAGCGTGAAAACACACGCTGTTTGAATGGCATATTAGTGTAAAATACAGAATTATCTACAAAGAGGCGAGTATTGAATCAATCAGCCGACAGCAACTGCTGACATTTCTTACATTTCTGTATTTTGTGGCAAAAAGAGAAAATCATTAAATAGAGACGAAATCCGCAATGCCGCAGGCAGTGTATGAATGTAGAGCCCACCAATTATATGGAGACTTAATAAAAAAGTTTTCATTTCACATACATATGTACTAACCGGGACAATTTTTCTTGCTGCAGTCAATGGGGGCTCACAGCTATACATTCGCAATCATCACGCAAACGGCTCATTTGTGTACCCAGGTGTAATGGAACACTTTTACTTCTATTGCCGCATTTTTACCTGAGTCTTTTTTCGTGGTTATTTGTTATAGATCCTCTATTTATGAGTGGATTGGCTTGTGGCACACGCCTTGCTCCAGCGTTATATCGCCATTCCTTGTTGAATTAACGAAAGGGGATTTGATTGTAGACTTGCCATGAAAGAAAGAAGATATTTAAAAGTTGTTAATGCTTCAGGTAAGTAGTCTTTCGTCCCTACTGTTAAATCTGTACCTGTATTCGTGTAAGATGTAATATCCTTTGTGTAGATAAGAAGAACATGAAGTGATCAACATTATTTATTTATGCTAGTAAACTGAACCCTTGTGCCTCATTATGATATTGAGGTTGTCTAACACAAATTGTAACTGTACACATATTAAACAATACATGGATGTAAAGGGTGTTTCACAATTCATGTTACACACTGATAGAGGTTGTAGAGGAGACTTAGTAGATAAAATTTCACATCGAAACCCATGGCGTCAAAGTTGTAAGCCCATTGCCTGTACCTGTGTTATTCTGAATTACGAGGCAAAGTTACTTTGGACATACATGCACCCTCTCGCGATAAGTGGGAAATCCGGGTTCGAGTCCCGTCCGGGACAAATTTTCACTGTCGTCATTCAGTTCTATATACAAACTTAACAGTCTAAAAGAAGTTTTTCCGTCCCCGGAAAATCAATTTTTTACCAGTCAATACACAAGGAGCAGAGTAAAAAGCGGAGTAGGTACATGGACATGTGTCCCATCCTTTTCTGCACTATACCATACCAATTCAGTAATTCCCCCAACTCTACTATTCCCACCCTCTTGACTTCCAACCTGCTTGCGAGCGCATCTGCCTGGCAGTGGTGCCAGGGACACCGTGGCCAAGCCTTGCGTGTTGACCACTGGCAACTCTGCCCCCACGCCTCGTAGGCCGAGTAGGAGACTGCTTGTAAGTCCTGCCATGCCCCAACAATATCTTCCCTCTTTGTCTCCGGCGTCACACCTCGTAGCTTCACAGAATGTAATTTTCACTCGGCAGCGGAGTGTGTGCCGACATAAAACTTCCTGGCAGATTTAAATTGTCTGCCGGAGTGTTGAACTCGGGACCTTCAACCCTGCTTGGGTATCTCAGTGATAGAGCACTTGCCCGAGAAGCGAAGTTCGAGTCTTTGTCCGACACACAGTTTTAATCTGCCACGAAGTTGCATAACAGCGCACAGTCCGCTGCAGAGTGAAAATTTCTCTTTGGAAACGTCCCCCAGGCTGTGGCTAAGCCATGTCTCTACAATATCCTTTCTTCCAGGAGTGCTAATTCTGAAAGTTTCGCAGGAGCGTTTCTGTGAAGTTTGGAAAGTAGGAGACGAAGTAGTAACAGAAGTGAGGCTGCCAGGACGTATCGTGAGTCATGCTTGTGTAGCTCAGACGTTGGAGCCCTTGCCCGCAGAAGGCGAAGGTGCAGATTTTGAGTCTCGTGGCTCCTTTGAAATAAATGTGCTCAGTTTTAAATTACTGTATCCAGATTTTCTTCTTTCATCCAAAGTTCGCTTATTTCGTGCCATCCCAAGTGTGTAATTATGATTATAATTCAATTTCTTTTTATTTTCAGGTCCCGTTTATTTCCACCCTTTATTATGGCTACATAGAAAATAAAATAAAAGTGAATACCGATTGTCGCGTTTTCAGTGATGAACGGGGAGTAAAGTACTTCTTTGTGGAAACAAAGAATCAGAAAACTACTTGCGTAATTTGCAGTTTCTATGAAGCAAAACATCTGTTAGGATATTCTATGTTTTCTGGAAAGTTACACTTGATAAATAAGAGTCCCTATAACATAATTTAGAAACTCAAAGTAATCTCTTCACAAGAAAATTTCCTGGAAATGAATCTGTCACTCGCACGAGTTATAAAGTAGTGCATAAGATAGCAGAACGAAGAAAGCCGTTTACCGGTGGCAACTCAATCAAAGAGAGTATAATGGGAGCAGAAAACAACTTGTATCTCAAAAATGTCAATTTGCTTGGAAGTTTTAGGCTTTCGGAAACTTCAGTTGTGCTGAGAACAAAGGAAATTGGAGACAACACAGTGCTACA
This sequence comes from Schistocerca gregaria, assembly GCF_023897955.1. NCBI lineage: Eukaryota > Metazoa > Arthropoda > Insecta > Orthoptera > Acrididae > Schistocerca > Schistocerca gregaria. Next base: position 923,252,138 of record NC_064922.1, on the reverse strand, counting down.
GGCACACGAAAAGAGAGGTACTTCTTGCAAAATTCTCTGACACTGGATTAATCTACCAATGTCGCGTGTACGTCACTACTTCTCGCGTTTATTCGTGGCGTAATTTCCGATTTTCAGACCACGTAAGAGTCGGTATCTTTTGCAGCTGCACGGAACAACAACTGCGAAACACATTTTAATGGAAGTCCAAAATATTTTTGCAAGACTATAACCTTCAATAGCATCAGCTTAGAGGTGATACAGTTTATGGAAGAGGAAAACGTGCCTGGAGTGAGGAGGGGTTTGGTAGGGCTAACCGGGACTCAGCTGGAAGAGTTGCAGATTCCTTGCGCTCTGTTCATACACTGAATGATACTTATATCAGCGAGTTCTATGCGATGTAGATATTTCTTGTGCACTGAAATCAGTAGTCTCTGCTGTAAACTTCATGTACTCTATTACCGTCAATTACAGGCTTTCCTTGAACAAACTGGTTCCGAATTTTGTGGCTTGCTTTATCACACAACAGTAAAGGTAGTTCAACTGCGTTAGATTCATGACCGGTATTTTAAAAATTCCGTCGCGGAATACATGTTTTTCTCACTGAAAAAGAGAGAGCTGATTTACAGGTGTGAAGATCATACTTGCCTGTCAAAGTTGTCCTTTTTGGTCGACATCATGTACCACGTGAATGAACAGAACTTGAAACTTGAGGGAAACCATAACCTCGTCTGTGATCTCCACAGGAGCAAGTTATCGTTGTTTGAAGCACAAATGTCAGGAGAAAATTTTTCTCATTTGCGTTGTTTCGAAGAGTTTTGTGCATCGCTGAGGATGTTAACCTGGATGTACCGAAAAAATTGCTCACAATGCGATGAATCATTCGGAGAGATTTTCTGATCTTGACAGAATTGCGAGTAACATTCTTCTGTTTCAGAATTCGTTTGATTATAATCGTGGTGATGTGCCGGTTGAACTATAATTTTTCTTCATTGATTGTCACGCAAATGAATTGTTGAAAAATACAGAGAAGGAAAACTCATTGAAATACCTGATGTTGAGTAGTAAACTAAAGAGATTTTCCGCTGGTATGGCATCATTGTTTGGAATAAATTTTGTCTGTAAACATTTTCAGAAATAGAGAATGTAAAGACAGCACATCGAGTGAGATTGACTGATGAACATCTGAAAGCAATTCTCATGATTGGGTGCAGCAATACCAAACCAACCTTTGATGACATCTCGAAAGCCAAACGTCAATTTGGCAAATGTGCCATTCACACATAGGAACACTGCGTCTCACGTTAATTACCTTTATGCTATTGAAGCCTTATTTGGTATAAATGTAGTAAATATGCTAGCTCTGCTTGTTTCTCGCGCATTGCATGCCACTCAACAACAATTAACAAGGAATGCTGAGCTTAGTTTTCCGTCTTTTATCACGAATGGTCGAATGGTAACGTACGTTTAATATAATTTGATTAAATGTTGTAAGTTAAAAACAGAACTGGTCGGTTTTCCTATTTTTAACTTCGTGTGTGTGTGTGTGTGTGTGTGTGTGTGTGTGTGTGTGTGTGTGTGTGTTGTAATGCTGAACACTGCAAGCGGTGTCATTACCAAACGCTATTAGATGAAATGAGTCGCCAAACTAACTGAAACTGTATAACTGTGAAGCAATCAACTTTAACTGAATTAATTAGAAAACCTAATGGTGTAAACTAAAGAAACTGTCAACTGAAATTCCATATTGTGCAGTGCAATGAGAAATGCTACAGCGCGTGCCGTCACAATACCTGACTTGCAACTCTAACACATAAAAGTAACAGATAAAAAAATACTACATAAAATTACAAACTTAATTTTGAAAATATAAGCAACCTACTTGTTTCCGTGAATATCTCATGTGACTGGATGTAAGCAAACTGACTAAATGACCCACAAACGAATGTAACACAGCGTTTTAAGAATAAGACTGTCTGTATATGATATGAAATCTGAAATGAACTTCACTAAAGTAAACCTGATATTAATTCTTAAACGCCAGACGAACTGTAAGTGACATTGCTGTGTTCTTACTGTGATGTTACACTTGCTCTAACTGATTTTTGTGACTACCTGTAGTGACCGAAGTTCGGTATTGTTCGAGAGTAGTGAACATAAAAGTACAGCGCAGCAGAAAACCAGCTAAATAAAATAATGCATGTGCAGTGCAGTGCTTCATTTTTGAGCAACTGTGTTTCGCGCAGTGCAATGCGGCGACACACACGACCAAAAAAATGGTATTCGTGAGGAGAGAGTGGAAGATATTGCATTTACTGAATGATTTAAGCGAGACCAGCTTTCAAAAAAGACTATATTGTGAATAATGAAACTTATTCCTTGACTATTACAGTCCTTGTTACAAAAATTATTTCTTATTAAAAATTACTCTGCTGTGAAATTAATTATTGAAATGGTAGAGGAGATAACTCTCTTTATTCACATTTGAACAATGAAAACCGACTTACTCGAAGAAGTAAAATGCCACTAAAGCTTTCCATTTTCAAGACGCATCGCAAATGACTCGCAGGCTAGCAATGTTGCAACATTATTACCTTACATTCTTCACCCTTCTGAGATTACTCTTTATCAGATCATGTTTCCAAAATTCAACATATTTTGCATCTTTATCTGTATGCTGTGTCAGCAATATCCAGACCATTCAGTAGCGCAATCAACACCCGGCTCACTGACTTACTTCTCACAGAACGCTACTGGTAATGAGAAGGCTACTGACAACCAAAGATCGCATTGCTCGTACTCAAATCCTCTGGGGCGACTACTGAACTCGATTCTTTGAAAAATGTCCACAGTATGGATATCTGGCCATTGGCTATCTTGCGAACCAAGTTTATGCCAGAGATTTAGAGGCCATTATCGTATATTTTCACCTCAGTCACTTTTGGCGATTACTGTTGATAGTCCTTGAATATCTGCTATATGTTTTTGCCACCCAGTACAACGCGGTGGTATGACGTGCACCCTGCAAAAGAGAAAGCAAGCATCATTTACCATCCAGATAGCGAGCTGGATGAGTTTGAACGTCTGAGGACGGATATTTATAGAAAGAAATTCGTGGCGTATTCCAGCAAAATGCCGCCCTACACAGGGAATAAACAAAACTGAGGAAAAGAAAGAGGTATAGAAATACCCTCGCCTACGCTGGAGTTCCGGACGATGCTCCATTAGAGGACCGAGAGCACACACCATCAAATGCTATTTACCAGCTGCGACCAACAACCACCACCTGAAGGCGTCGTCATTTACTGCCGGGCATTATAATGGAATTCACAAGACGTTACCTGGCGGGAGACCTGAGACCGGTCTATTCAACTTCTCTACATAGTTTCCATCACTGCATTTGTCTGTTACTTTTGCTTTTTTTCTTTTTTTCTCATGAAACTGGCAATTTACCTTGAAATCCTTGAATCGTTAGAGTAAACTTGGCTTGTGCGTACAGTACTGGCGTTCTCTATGTAATGGACTGCGATTGCGGCCCATTCCATTGTGGCACCAGAAATGATCTAGGGCCCACCTCTCCAGGCTCCAACTAATAATGGGATTCATGTTTATTGCGTCGTGCTTTTGCAGGATCGAATCCCTGCCACACCACTGATATTTCAATCTGTCTTTAACCTGGGCTTCTTGTTGTGGTTGGCAGGAGAGCCAACCGTGTTCCTAAAGGAGGCCGAAATGCACGCGTTTCAGCTCACGCAGGCTGGCGTGAGGTCTGGTACATGACAAGGGAGAAACGGACGTTGCTGGTGGAATACTTAACTTTAATCCATTAATGACGAACGTCGCTCTTGACGGTACATGATTTACAATATCAATAGAAACTGATCATGGCGCCTTGCTAGGTCGTAGCAAATAACGTAGCTGAAGGCTATGCTAACTATCGTCTCGGCAAATGAGAGCGTAATTTGTCAGTGAACCATCGCTAGCAAAGTCAGCTGTAGAACTGGGTCGAGTGCTAGGAAGTCTCTCTAGACCTGCCGTGTGGCGGCGCTCGGTCTGCAATCACTGATAGTGGCGACACGTGGGTCCGACGTATACTACCGGACCGCGGCCGATTTAAAGGCTACCACCTAGCAAGTGTGGTGTCTGGCGGTGACACCACACTTCTTCTCTCAAAGACGTAAAAATTCATTAGCGGCGACCAGTGAATCGGATTTCACGTTAAACCATAGGTCCCCTTTCCCTGGTGGGATTTCTCGGATAGATAAGGGACACGAAAGCTGACTGACCACCACGCCGTTGTCCTACACGCACTGATTGCTATTATTGCATTGATCGTTACATGAATGGAAGAGTCACGGAAATAATGAAATGGTTCAAATGGCTCTGAGCACTATGGGACTTAACATCTATGGTCATCAGTCCCCTAGAACTTAGAACTACTGAAACCAAACTAACCTAAGGACAACACACAACACCCAGCCATCACGAGGCAGAGAAAATCCCTGATCCCGCCGGGAATCGAACCCGGGCGCGGAAAGCGAGAACGCTACCGCACGACCACGAGATGCGGGCCGGAAATAATGAAAGAGGGACCCTTGCGGAACAGGATAGAAGAATCAGGCCTAAGAGAGTGTGGGTATTTAAAGAGAATTGAAATCCAGAAGATTCCCGAGAAGATACATGAAATGGAGATGGGAAGGAAACGACCAAGAAGAAATGAATGGATAGATGGCTGATAGGTGTGAAGGCGTGTGTCGAAAAAATAGACGAAGATTGGATCAGAAAGGACACAGAAAGGTATTGAAAAAACGGTACTAGATGGTGAGGTGTATGTTCCATTCAGAACGAGATGACGTTGAAATGATGATGATTATATTGAGTTGGTTGCATTTTCCCGTTCTCGCTTCCCACGCCCGGGTTCCCGGATTCGGTTCCCGGCGGGGTCAGGGATTTTCTCTGCCTCATGATGGCTGGGTGTTGTGTGATGTCCTTTGGTTAGTTAGGTTTAAGTAGTTCTAAGTTCTAGGGGACTGATGAGCATATATGTTAATCCCATAGTGCTCAGAGCCATTTGAACCGTTTATTTTTTTTTAATTTTTTTTTTTTTGCAGTTTCCGGTCTGTAACTGGTGTACACAGAAGCAGCTTGGAGACTGCTTGATCAGTTGATTATCTGGACACTCGTATCACTTATGCCTAGCAGTGAAACCAAGACTGCCGTTCAAGACCAACGATAGAACTGCCAGATGCGTTGCCACACGATCTGCCACCGCAGCTGTATCGGAAAGTGTCTTGGGAGAACGGCGACATATGCTTCAAGAATCGTAAATATCGTCCCTGTTGACACACCTCCACCAGCTCCTCTACCCCCCCTCCCCCCCCTCCCCAGCTTCCCACCAAACAAACACACACACACACACACACACACACACACACCACACACACACACACACACACACACACACACATATCAAAATTATAATAAGTGAAGTCTCCCCCCCCCCCACCTGTGAGGCCTGGGGTTAAAATAGGCCTGATGTATTCCTGCCTGTCGTAAGAGGCGACCAAAAGGAGTCTCACACCTTTCAGCTTTTAAGTGATGGTACCCTATAGGGTTGGACCTCCATTTCTCAAAAATTTTCTGAAGAGCCAGCCAATTGGGGAAGGACGCCTTACATGGTGAATCGTGTCCATCGTGCATTGAGATCTTTAGGCCACTTTCCTCTATCTCTTGGACAAGGACAGCTTCCTGGGTGCGTTTTCCTCCACCCACTATGCAGTATCATGTTCTGTGTCGACGTTGACCATGGAATTCTTTGCATCTCTTATCCAACACGGTAGCCAGTCAGTTGCCGTGGGGCCATCATGCACCCTGTTGGCTGTAGTCCCCTGACTACACAGGGATCGCTCTGCTGATGCCTGTGCCGTTAACTCCCCACGTATGGCAAGGAGTAGATGTCCGTCACCATGGGGCATCAGGACTCCCAGCAACGACCATTATGCCAGGTGGCCTTTGCTGTGGCTGGGTGGCGCCCTTTTCGAGGGCCCCTGGTCAAAGAGGGTGGCGTCAGGGCAGTGAAGTGTACCAAGTCATCACTTGCTGGTGATCAAATGCCAGCAGTCTCGAAGCATTCCAAGTCTCAGTGCAATGAAAGGAAGTATTATCCTAACTCGTTCCCTTCCCTGGCCACACAATGGGAGGAACTCCAGGCTAAGGATGACAGTAACCTTTATTCGCCCTCGTACTTCATACGAGAGCTGATGGAGACTCCTTTGTCACGATGAAACCTCAGTTTTTTATAGAGCATTTAGAGGACAAGTTTGGGAAGATGAAGGACTTGTCCAAAATGCGGACAGGGTCAGTCTTGTCCAGTCACAGGCATTACTCGCTTGTGACAAGCTGAGCGACATTTCCATTACCATCATGCCTCATAAGACCTTAAATATGGTCTAGGGTATTACATTCCACAGGGGCCTTCTTTTGCAGTCTGACGACGAGCTGCATACTAACTTGGAACAATGTGGAGTTCATTTCATCTCACGCACCAATGGGGTGTCAGGGATAATCAGGTTGCCACCAGTGTCTTCATCTTGGACTTCGAGGGTGACACATTACCCGATAAGGTCAAGGTGATGAACTACCACTGTGATATCAGTCCATATATTCCTCCCACAATGCAGTGATTTATGTGCTGGATGTGTTCACTGTACTTCCAGCATCACGTGTCGAGATCCTGGACGTCCATCCCATTCAAATGCTCCATGTGCCTAGCCTTCCAACTGTGTCATGTGCAAAGAGCATTATTCCCCATACTCACCAGACTGCAGGATTTTACAGCGAGAAAGGAAAATTATGGAATTCAAGACCCTGGACCAACTCACATAATCTGAGGCAAAGAGGAAATTTGAGCGCCTACATTCTGCGGCTGTGATCTCCTCTTATGCCACCATTACGAGAACACCTGTAGCCCCATTAGTTCCGTGAGTTCCAGTCAGCTCTCAGAGCTGTAACACTAGATCTATCCTCTTGATAGTGGGGTACACTTCCCTTCCTGTTGCTCCCACAACACCTGCTTCAGAAGCACTGTCCCTCTTGCTAGGAAAGGGACCCTTGGATCTCTCCCTTCCCAGGTTTCTGCTAGTGGGAAAGATGACACCCACCAGTGGCGGAAGTGCCCAAAAGCAGCTGGCCATAGGGCTTCACGATCATCCTCAGTTCTGTGAAGCCCTCCCAGCCAGAGAAACCCCACGTTCAGCGACAGAAATCCAGAAAAAAGCCCGCCCCCCCCCCCCCCCCCCCCGCCAAGACAAAGGGACTTGCGGTGGCATCCACAACACTGATGCCTACAGCTCTGCATCTGAGATTGAGGTGAAGATTCTGGCATCCATTGAGGACCTAGATCTCGACACAGTGGATTATAGCCCGTTCAGGAAATATTTTGGTCGTAGACTGCCTCTTTGAGTATTCTGTCTGTATCTTCCCAATTTCACGATCACGTCATCCTCCAGTGGAATTGCTGTGGTTTTTTCCACCACCTGGCTGATCTATGGCAACTGTATGGCATTACACCTGCTTTCTGCATTGCCCTCCAGGAACACTGGTTCCTGGCTATGCAGGCCCTGCCTTTCGTGACTACAGGGGATTTTATAAATAACCAGAGCGAATATAATAGAGTGTCAGGTGTTCATGTTCATGTCCTGAAATTGGTATGTAGTGAACCTGTACCCCTTCAAACGCCTCTTGAAGCTGTGGCTGTCATGGTATGAATGATGCAGGAAGTAACTGTTTGCAACATATATCTTCCTCCTGATGGTGTGGTACCCCTGAACATATTGGCTGCACTGGCTGATCAACTCCCAAAACCTTTCCTACATTTGGGAAATTCCCATAACTCCTTGTGGGGTATCATCATGCTTATGGCTGTGGCAGAGATATCGAAAATTTACAGTCCCAGTTCGACATCTGCCTCTTAAGTAGGGCCACCACACATCTCAGTGTGGCTCATGGTAGTTACTCAGCCATTAATTTATCAGTTTTCAGCTCAGGACTTCTCCCATCAATCCACTGGTGAGCACATGACGAACAGTGTGGTAGCGACTACTTCCCCATCTTCCTGTCACTCCCCCAGCATCATTCACATGGTCGCCTATCCAGATGGGCCTTAAACAAGACAGACTACATAGCCTTCACTTCTGCTGTCAGCGTTGAATGTCCCCCACATGGTGCCATCGATGACTGAGCAGGTCACTCCAACGCAATTAAAGAGCGTCGGCTAGCTCTACAGCGACATAAGCGGCGCCCTCCCCTAGGGCATCTAATAACCTTTAAGTGGCTCTGTGCCTGTGTTCGCCTGCTTATAAAACGACAGGAACAGGAGTGTTGGGAGAGGTGCGTGTCGAGTATTGGGTGCCATACGTCACCTCCCCAAGTCTGTACAAAGATCAGACGCCTTTTTGGATACCAGACGCCAACGGATATCCCTGCCGTAACATCAATGGCGTGCTCTCTACCGACGCAAACGAGATTGCCGAGCACTTTGCTGAGCACTATGCTCGAGCCTCTGCGTCTTAGAAGTACCCCCCAGCTTTTCGCACCTAGGCTTCTCCAGTAGTGGTGTTGCTGAGCGGCGCCTACAATGAACCATTCACAAGGTGCAGTCATGGACTGTAGCCCACGGCTTCCAGTTTTCAACTGCGAAGTCGTACGTAGTGCACATCTTCGGCGGAACCAGAACATTATCTTAATGATGATCCATTCACTGTAATGGAGACATATAGATTCTTAGGACTGGCTCGCCCAATTGAATTGGCTACCTCACCTTCGTCAGCTTAAGCGGAAGTGCTGCCAGCATCTCAATGCCCTCCACTGCCTGAGGAACACCACCTAGGGTGCAGATCGCTCTACGCTGCTGCAGCTCTGCAGAGCCCTTGCTCAATCCAGCCTTGACTATGGTAGTCTGGTTTACGGTTCAGCGACGCCCTCAGCGCTGTGGCGTTCGCATAGCGATGGGAGCTTTTAGAACGAGTCCGGTGACCAGTGTCTTAGTGGGGACTGGAGTCCCTCCATTGAGGATCCGACGTGCACAACTGCTAGCCAGTTATGTTCCACACATTCGTAGTTCTCCCGAGTTTCCGAATTACCGTCTCCTTTTCCCACCCGCGGCAGTTCACCTCCGACACTGGCGGCCCAGTTCAGGGCTAACGACTGCGGTTCGCGTGCAATCCCTTCTCTCCAAACTGGAGTCCTTCCCTTTACCACCTCTACTTGAGGTTCATTCAAGTACATCTCCATGGTGTACACCTCGGCCGAAGCTTCGTCTGGACCTTTTGCTTGGCCCTAAGGGCTCTGTTACCCCACCACTCTCTGCTGTCACTTCCTCTCGATTCTTGACGTGTTCCGGGGCCCTGTAGTCGTTTACACCGACAACTCGATGGTTGATGGTAATGTTGACTTCGCATATGTCCACAGAGGACATACTGAACAGCATTCCTTGCCCGCTGGCTGCAGCGTATTCACTGCAGAGCTTGGGGCTATATCTCGTGCACATCAACACACCCGTTACCGTTCTGCTGAGTCGTTTCTTCTCTGTTCTGAGTCTCTGAGCAGCTTCCAAGCTGTCGACCTGTACTACCCTCATCATCCTCTCGTAGCAAACATCCAGGAGTCCATCACTGCCTTGGAACGGTCCAGTTGTTCAGTGGTGTTTGTCTGGACCCCAGGGCACGTCGGAATCCCAGGCAATGAACTTGTTGACAGGCTTGCCAAAAAGGATACGTTGAAACTGCTCCTAGTTACGCCGCAAGGTTTTTCGGTTTGAGAGTCGGAGTGGCATAACAACCTTAAAATGTTTGTTGCAGGATTCTCGAACATATTCTCTGTTCGAATATAATGAATTTCCTTCAGACAGAGAAGTTGCTGTCCATGCATCAGCACGGCTTTAGAAAGCATCGCTCCTGCGAAACGCCACTCCCACTTTTTTCACATGATATCTTGCGAACCATGGATGAAGGGTATCAGACGGATGCCATATTCCTTGATTTCGGGAAAGTGTTTGACTCGGTGCCCCACTGCAGACTCCTAAGGTACGAGCATATGGGATTGGTTCCCAAGTATGTGAGTGGATCGGAGACTTCTTAAGTAGTAGAACCCAGTACGTTGTCCTCGATGGAGAGTGTTCGTCGGAGGTGAGGGTGTCATCTGGAGTGCCCCCAGGAAGTGTGGTAGGTACGCTGTTGTTTTCTATCTACATAAATGATCTTTTGGATAGGGTCGATAGAAATGTGCGGCTGTTTGCTGATGATGCTGTGGTGTACGGGAACGTGTCGTCGTTGAGTGACTGTAGGAGGATACAAGATGACTTGGACAGGATTTGTGATTGGTGTAAAGAATGGCAGCTAACTCTAAATACAGATAAATGTAAATTAATGCAGATGAATAGGTAAAAGAATCCAGTAATGTTTGAATACTCCATTAGTAGTGCATAGCTTGATAAAGTCACGTTGATTAAATATTTGGGCGTAACATTGCAGAGCGATATGAAGTGGCACAAGCATGTAATGGCAGTTGTGGGGAAGGTGGACAGTCGTCTTCGGTTCATTGGTAGAATTTTGGGAAGATGTGGTTCTTCTGTAAAGGAGACCGCTTATAAAACATTAATACGACTTACTCTTGAGTACTGCTCGAGCGTTTGAGATCCCTATCAGATCGGATTGAGGGAGGACAGAAGCAATTCAGAGGCGGGCTGCTAGCTTTGTTACTGGTAGGTTTGATCATGACGTGAGTGTTATGGAAATACTTCAGGAACTCCGGTGAGAGTCTCTAGAGGAAAGGAGGCGTTCTTTTCGTGAATCGCTACTGAGGAAATTTAAAGGACCAGCATTTGAGGCTCAGTGCAGTACAATTTTACTGCCGCCAACTTACATTTCGCGGAAAGACCACAAAGATAAGATAAGAGAGATTAGGGCTCTTACAGAGGCATATAGGCAGTCATTTTTCCCTCGTCCTGTTCGGGAGTGGAACAGGGGGAGAAGACGCTAGTTGTGGTATACGAGGTACCCTCCGCCACGCACCATATGGTGGATTGCGGAGTATATATGTAGATGTAGATAACAGTATGCACAACAAAATGCGTGTCATTAAGGAAACTGTGAATGTGTGGAAGTCTTCCCTGCAGACTTCTCGCAGCGGATCAGTTGCCCTTTGTCGGCTCTGCAGTGTCCATACGTTTCCTATACATAGTTACCTCCTTCATCGCGAGGATCCACCTCCGTGTCGCTGTGACTCCCAAATGACAGTTGTCCACCTCTTGCTGGACTGTTACTTTTAGCTGCTCTGTGGCGGACTTTCACTTTCCCATCACCCTGCGTTCGGTGTTGGGCGTTAATGCCTCAGCAGCAGCTTTACTTTTATGTTTTATTCCTGAGGGTGGGTTTTATCACTTGACCTGAGTTTTGGCGCAGGTTCTTTGCCCCTCTGTGTCCTGCACTCTAGGGCGTTTAGGGTGGAGGTTTTAATGTGTTGCAGAGTGGCTGGTTTCTTTTTTTTGTTCTCATGGTCAGCCAGCCATGGTAATCTGCTATCTCCTTTCTTGCTTTTAATCTCTTCTCCCTGTTTCTTGCATCTCTCTGTGGTTTTCTTGTCCTGTTTTGTCCACTGTGATGATTTTTGTCCTTCTGTAGTTCTTCTGGTCCTTCGTTTCTCCTGTTATTGTGCCGTACATCTACTTTGTTTTCTTCTTTCCCTTGAGTAATTGTTCTACTGGAAACAAGGGACCGATGACCTAGAAGTTCGGTCCCATTCCCCCCCCCCCCCCCTTTTAAACCAACCAACCAGTCTAAGTAAAGTCTAAACAGAGAGGTTAATGTTGTGACTTATTCATATCTATTAAGAATTTCTAGCTTCTTTCCTCATAATTCTTTACAAAACAAAATGAACAGCACATTTAAACTTTTGCACCACCTACAAATCTGTGAACATATGCAGATGGGGTAGTAGGTGTGATGTTATGTGACGATACTTTTAATACCAAAAGAGGTACCTGCAGTGCCAAAGGAAAGTTCCTGCCTTATTAGAGTTTGACAGGTCCGCATGTAGAGCGAGTCACATACACCATTGGATCTACCTTCAAAATCATATCATAGTTCAAGAGATATGATGTCACAAACAATGAAATACCTGAAAAACTTTTCTTAAAGCAGCACCCAAGTCACACATACTATACTCATCCTTTGTCTGATAATTAACTGATTAATCAGACTTCTGAAGCTATCTTATTCTTTGGTAGTTCGATTCTTTAAATAATATGTGCTGGGGGAGGAGAATAGAGGATTACTGCTACATTATGTATCAGCGACGAATTGAGTATATATGGTTTGTAATCATTTACTGTTAGAACACGTGGTATGTGGTACTCATGGTCGTTTCCTGAATTACTTTCTGTCATCGCTTAGGAATGTATTGGAACAATGTGCGCTGGAGAGATATAAGACAGTGACACACTGAAGATATGAAGCTCACTTTAAGTGTGACAGCATTTGATATGGAAAAAGAGTTACCTGCTGTGGGAAGTGGAGGGAAGTCAGAACGAAGAAAAGGGCTGAATAACTATTCAGCCTATTTGGAGAGACACGATATTGCACTGGAACGAAAAACTAATAGTTTATGCCACATTCAGTCGGGCCTTTGCTTGTTTACGCGTTGAATCTTAAAGATGAAACAGGCTACAAGACAGCGCTCCTAACTATGCAGATTTTTAACTCGTAGTGTGTCACAATTGATGTTAGCATGTACAGTAGTGTTTATAATTCCGTTTTTCTGTTCATTATTTAGACTCTTGAATTGCCATTTTTAACAGCGTAAAGCTGAGTAAATTTAAAAATTAACCGATTTGTGTGACCCAGTCCTCATCAAAATTTTGAATTAAACTTATGAGTGACGGTATTAAGCGTTTTCCAGATTTAAAACAGTGTAAACCCACGTTAGGAAACTATGGGAATATAAACACTTTTTCCGTAGGATTTTCAAGCGAAGTTGTGCGAAGTTATGTACGCACATCATAAACAGTACGAAACCAGAGAGTTAATAACCAAATAAACGAAAACTTTCTGGCCTCTAACATCATCCTGGAGCTAATTGTACTCAGTGGAAATAAAACTACATGTTTATAAAAACGAAAAAAACGGGAATTACCTATAAAAATACATGAAATTTACAAAATAAAAAATCCGTATCTCTGTGTTAGTGCAGTATGCCGCACTAGAAAATTCACGTTACGTTGTACGAAGGTTGTAGCTGTACCTTCTATTTCATCACAAGAAACATCACTGCAGGTATGCAGTGATATTAGTAGGAAACTGTAGTAATTAAAAGTGTAATTAAAGTTTGATTGAACAGTGTAATAGAAGAAGAGGAGAGATTTAGGGTCAAATAACTTCGTTTTACGAAACGGGTGTGTAATGATCTACGGTTAAGTCAGAAAATCAAGAGTTCACATTTGTTACGAGAAGGTATGAAATCGGTAGTGAAATTTCAGGAAGGCACAACTTAGAATTCGAGTTTCAATATCTAAACATGTTATTTGCTTAATACATAAAACTCATTTTGTTTCCATCGGTGCTCCAAGCAGGAATACAAACATTTCTAAACTATTGTCACGAGCTTCAGTAATATATTGTTGCTATGTGAAAAGGTTATACAAATGAGCTTACATGTTACCATCACAAGAGTCTGATTCAAGCAAGAAGCAGAGGATTCTCACCAGTCAGTGCATTGCATTTTTAAAGCAACACAGGCCGTCACAACAGCCAAATGTTGAACCTGCCAGAGTGATGTATCTGTGTGAGCTGGAAACGTTGTGACGGAGGAATCACTCACAAAGGACGCCGCCCGCGGCTAACTTTGCTCTCTCTTCACCAACCTAAAGGGAAGCCTCTCCGGCTGAAAACGAGCTGGTTCACAGCAGGCAAAGTTCCTCAAATCAAAACCGATCTGTCAGCTCTCCTCCACTGCGGGAGAAATTTCGGTACTTTACGAGGAAAGTGATGCGTCTCAGGCATAATAAATAATGTAATATTGAACGGTATATCGCATTGCCACATACTTTCCGTTTTGAATTTCTTTTAAAACTGAGGGCAATTCCAAAGATAGCAAGAGCCAACAAGTGCAAGAATTACCGTACAATCAGCTTAACATCTCATGCATTCAAGATACTGACAAGAATAATGTACAGAATATTGCAAAAGAAAATTGAGGATATGTCAGATGACTATCAGTTTGCTTAACAAAAGGTAAAGGCACCAGAGAGGCAATTCTTACGATGCAGTTGATAATGGAAGCAAGATTAGAGAAAAATCAAGACACGTTTATAGGTTTTGTCGACCTGGAGAAAGCGTTCGATAATGTCCGAAATTCTGAGAAAAATAGGTGTAAACTATAGGAATAGATAGGTAATATATGTTTGAGAACCAAGTCGCAAGAATAAGAGTGGCAGACCAAGAACGGGGTGCTCGGATTAAAAATGATGTAATACCGGGATGTAGTCTTTAGCCGCTACTGTTCAGTCTGTACATCGAAGAAACAATTATGGAAATAAGAGAAAAATTCAAGAGTGGAATTAAAATTTAAGATGAAAAGTGATCAATCATAAAATTAGCTATAATTGGAAGGAGAAACAGCCTTGGTCGTATTTTTATTGTTTTATTATCCGCAAAATCGATGACTAACCTCAGTGCTGTAAGATACAATTAAAATTATTACGTGTTGACATTAACAAGCTTAGAATGATCACATAAACTGTTACATGTCAGTTTGTGAGATCGCTCTAAGCTTCTTAATACCAGTGCCTAACAATTTAAATTGTATCTTACAGCACTGGGGATGGTCACTAAGTGACCGAAAATCGATTTTGCGGATAATGAAACAAAAAAATACGACCAAGGCTGTCTCTCCTTCCAAGTATATCCAATATCTGGTCGTGGCGCACAGAACACTCCATGGAGTCGCCAATCAATAAAATAAATTAGCTAATGACATTGCTGTCATGAGTGAAAAAGAAGAATCATTACAGAATAAGTTGAATGGAATCGAAAGTTCAGTGAGTAAAGAATATAGATTAAGAGTAAATTGAAGAAATACAAAAGCCTTCAGTGATACTAAGCCACAGTTATATAGAATTTTTTTTAAAATAAACCGCCATTTGACCGTACATCACTATATTATTTTTCTGTACATTCTAGATTTCGGTTTTCAAGCCGGTATTGATCATAACGTTCTCAGACCGTTAACATCATTTTGCTGTGTACTGTGCAAGAGGACAGATACGCAGCCTAACACATTTGCTTAAGAATGAGTCTTACCTGCTTTGGCCTGACTTTACCAGAAATGAGTGCATGAACAATAATGCGCTGCATTCCTACACGATATTAATTTTGTGTCATTTATATCAATGCTAAACAATTGTGTTGAAGTGTGTATTTCTCGTCCTGCACAGTGCACAGCAAAATCATGTGATTTGTCTAAGAACATTGAACTCGATAATGGAGTGAAAGCTGAAATCTAGATTGTACGGAAGAATAATACAGTAATTTAGAATCAATTGGCGATGTAAAAGTTATACGTAATGACCAGTAGTAGAAATGAGAACACACAAAAACTTAACGTCACGAATGGTGACCTCGAAGTAGATGAAGAAGAGGAATTCTGCTGCCTAGGCAGCAAAATAACTCATAATGGCTGGAGATATGAAAGACAAAAAAGGTGACTGGCACTGGTAAAATGACGTTTCTGGCCATGTGAAATCTAATGGTATCAAACATAGGCCTTAATATGAAAAATAGATATCTGAGAATGTACGTTTGCATCACAGCATTGACTGTGGGAAATCCGGAACAGAAGAGAATCTAAGTATTCGAGATGTGGTACTAGAGAAGAACGTTGACTATTAGGTGGACTGAAAAGCTAAGGAATGAGGTGGTTCTGCGGAGATCGACGAGGAATGGTGTATATGAAAAACACCAAAAATATGAAGGGGCAGGACGATAGAATATCTGTTAAGAGATCGAGGAATAACTTCCATGGTACTATAGGGAGATGTAGAGGGCAGAAACGGAATAAAAGACAGGGATTTGAATACATCCAGAAAACAGCTGATGGCGTAGGTTGCAAATGCTACTCTGAGATGAAGAGTTTGGCACAGGAGAGGAATTCCTGACGGGCCGCGTCAAACCAGTCAGAAGACAGATGACTCAAGAAAAAGGCAATATGAAGTCCATTCTCTCTCTCCACTTCCACCAAAAGTCATTATCCATGGTAGGCTATAACAATATGGAAACAATACCCTAAAATAATTTTTAGAGACATAACACAAACTTCAGGTACTTTTTGTCTTATGCATTGACACTGGAAGGTTACCTTGGTTCCTTTTACCGGTTCGTATGGATTCTGTTAAGATGTCACCTTGGTGCAGCTTGTTCATTACCAAATATACATCCAATCGAGGTGGTTAAAACAAAGCGACATAAGGCACTTTGCATGCTCCGTTTCAAAATATGCAATTCACTTGCAACTGCACTGAACGATTTTCGTCGAGAGTATGGCTCTGCACCTTGTAATATTTTTCAATAATGTGGGATTTCGTTTATCAGGCTTTCGATCTTTTCACTTATTATCGCAATGTGGAATCGCTTACTTCATTTTATAGTTTAGTGATAAAAGGCGTCAATTAAATCATATGTATTCTATAGAAACAAATTTTATAAATTTAGCTTTTGGAATTGAGGGCGTCTTTACCAGCAGGAGCAGTGTTGCTGTTTTCGATCAGCAAAGCCCAAGCGCTAATGATCATGTGTCGCGATAATATATGAGTCAGTGTTCGCAATTCGCATGGAACGATCAGGTGCAGATGAGTAGCATCAAAATCATTTAACAGTTTTGCTGGTGTCGTGAAATATGAGTTTGGAAGTTTTCCGTCGATTGGTACAGCGGGAGTTTATTCGCAGAGGGCGCGCGTAATTACACACGAAATCTGCGGCCAAATCGGTATCGTCATTCATAGTCAGCAGCATCCTTTGGAGAGCCCTGTTGTTTGAACAGTTATAAAGCCTACCGCGGACGGTTATAGAGTGATAGCTTAATTTGGACAAGCGATGCAGGAATGACAAAGTCCATTGTGAAAGATGAACTAAAATTTAACTGTCAACGAACGCAGCTGGGTCTAGGCATCCTTGGGAAGTGTGTTACAAATTCAATAAACAGCATGGTATTTTGTATTATTTGACAGAAAAATTTTTCCACTTCAATTTGAAAAACTTTAATTTTCCTATAGTAAAGAAACACCTTTTTTATTTTAGCAATGCGCTAAGATTTTTCAAACCAAGTGTACTGTGTCTCTAAGTCATCCCATACCAAGACCCGATCGCAACAAATTAAACTATTGCAATAAAACATGAGTAGAAAATACAGGAAGGTGAAGCTTAATATCCCGTTATAGAAGATCTTATATCTCTCGTGTTGTTCCTGTCCGTATTCGATCGTGGGATTTCTAGGCTTCCCAGTGTTAGAGGTTGGCAAGTTATAGTTCTTTTCATGATTCTATTCAGTTGTGGTATTTAGTTTTTGACATCTCTGCTTTAGGAAGAGTTCGCTGTTTGTAGCTCACGGTTGTCCTGAGGAAAATAGTTGATGATTTCATCCAAAGTGAAACTAATGAAATTGCCTGGTACTGGGCATTGTACGGATGTTAAGGACTTCATTCTCCTCCTCTACGTACTTTTCTCTCCTCAAATTGCCTGTGGAGCGATCGCACGCAGGTGGGAGAGAATTTTTGTCCGTAGATCTCAGACACCCAGTAATCGCCTTCCACATTTTACGCAGTGCATGGTCAACTTGCCTAGCGTGGGCGGATTTGTAACAGACGCGAGTGGAATATTCACTGGTAGAGAAGCAGACAGCCAGTACTTTTATTACTGGTGGTTTAACACCTTAGTTTGAGTCAAATTTCCCGGACGCTGTTATTTATGCCTCTAGCTTTTAGTTTCGTACTGTCACAGTGTAGCTTGTATGTCAGCTACTTGTGACACATAGTCGTCACATGGAGCAATGTAAACATGGTAGCTTTGAAGTCTTGCTCTGATTACCGTTTATGCTTCCGTGGTGAAAGTGGCAGAAAAACTGCAATACAGTTTAGCGCTAAGAAATTACACAAACGAGCATCAATTGGTTCAAATGGCTCTGAGCACTGTGGGACTTAACATCTGTAGTCATCAGTCCCCTAGAACTTAGAACTACTGAAACCTAACTAACCTAAGAACATCACACACACTCAAGCCCGAGGCAGGATTCGAACCTGCGACCGTAGCAGTCGCGTGGTTCCGAACTGAGCGCCAAGAACCGAAAGACCACCGCGGCCGGCAAAACGAGCATCGGGAATAGAACCTGGATCAATAACGTCGGGTTCTTTTGACCAACGAGAGCAGGGCATTTGTACGCGGTATAAACGTCGTGGAAGAGACGGAACTTTTGCGTTTAGTTCCCTAGGTGAAGCAGTGAGGTGAGACAGTGTGTGTCTTAGACTGATAACGAGCATGGAGAGCGAATATTTCTAAGCTATATCGACGGTAATGTGGGAGATGTGCAGTGTCGGGACAGGATATGATGACCTATAGCATATGACCACTGAATCTACACCACCATGAAAGTTACATATAATAAACATAAAATTAACATGATTCGTACTGCATGGTTGGATATACAAATGGTTAGCGTTTCTG
Source organism: Schistocerca gregaria (assembly GCF_023897955.1). Taxonomy (NCBI): domain Eukaryota; kingdom Metazoa; phylum Arthropoda; class Insecta; order Orthoptera; family Acrididae; genus Schistocerca; species Schistocerca gregaria. Next base: position 923,233,395 of record NC_064922.1, on the reverse strand, counting down.
CACAAACTTCTCAGAATTTGAATGTTTGTTGTTTATAAGAAAATCTTGCTGTATCTATTGTCTAGCCTTAGTACCTTTGACTAGTTGAAGAAGGGCTCTAAATTTGAGCTACCATTTACTTTGTAAGAAGTAGCCCACATTCTGTTGGAAGAGCATTAAAAATGTTTCAGTAAACAGTACTTTGAATGACCCATTTTAAACCATTGCGGTGAAATGTAACATACTCTCATAGTTTTTCTTACTTTGTATTAAAAGAAATACTTTGCAAGTTGACACATCTTAGAGATGTGGCCTACTTTTGGCTATACCTTAATATATTGCGGTGTAATTGAAAATAAGAAAGTGAATGCAAAAAGTTATTTTAGGTATGCTACATTACAGACATTTCACAAAGTTTTTGGAAAACAATATGACATATTTTAATTTTTTTTATAAAAAGAATGTGGTCTCATAATGTAAAAATTTCTATGCCATTGACAAAAGGCACAGATATAAGTGTCTTATTAGCATCTGCAAATTATTTGTGTGCCTACATATTACACCTAACGTACATAATCCACAGTTCTCTTTGCGCGGCATAGGAAAAAATTCTTCCTAGAAAATACATTCTTAAGCATCAGTTACCATAAGGTAACTGTAAGGCATTCAAGCCATCATCAATGAGTGCTGTTTCCGGTTCATCTATCTGTGACTCATATGAACTGTCTTGTCTGTTTTTTTTTCATCCATTTGCCTCTGCGTATTTTTCTGTTTATTTTCTCGATCTTCACTTTTTGGATGAAATTTCTCACTATGTTTCAAACTTAACCACTTTTTCCAAAGCGTTTCGTTTGGGATTAGCAGAAATTTTTTCTTCTGTTGCACGTTTTTTGTAACATTGTTACAGAGCTTTAGGTCGTTTGTTGCTTTTTGCTTCGCTTGCCCTAGGAAAAAGAGCAATGTGGTGTGGACTAGCAGTCTACGATAAAGACCTGTTTGGTTTACATTACTGAATTAAAGGAGCTGATATATCAGATGTTCCCGAAGTAGGAAGAGAGATATTAAGAAGGTCGTTCTTGGTCATATTGCTGTGGTACTGAGAAAAAGCTACTACTTCTGCTGCTTTACTGTGAGACCTCAAGTGATCCGCTTCGTTAAAAATATTTTTGTTGAGACAGTACAATCCAAGCCAAAAAAAAGTCACTCCATGAAGGAATTATCCGCGTGAGATGGGAATCGGTAGATGTGATTTACATGTACATACAAGCAATGATTGCGATTTCACATAAATCGAATGATTTATTTAAGAAAAAGTGCTTTGCAAACCGAGCAAGTCAATAACACGTTGGTCGACCTCTGGCTCTTACGTAAGTAGTTATTCGGCTTGGCATTGACAGAGTTGATGGATGGATATTCTCCTGAGTGCTGTCGTTTCAAATTCTGTCCAAACAACACGATAGATCGCCAACATCCGAAGCCGTTTGGAGGATCTTGGGCATAATTCTCCAAACTTTGTGGGTTGGGGAGAGATCCAGCTATCTTGCTGGCCAGGGGAGGGTTTTCGAAGCACGAAGACAAGCTGTAGAAGCTCGCGGTGTATCAGTGGACATTAAGTTGCTCATTCGGGGTCTCAATCGGCCTATAATCTCACTGAGTGGAGTATAATCGTCTTCAGTGATGAGTCCCGCTCGGAAATGAGACTTGATGACCAGCGAAGACGTGTCTGGGGGGACGCCCCGAAAAGCGGTGGGGTACCAAGCTGACAACCACGGGCCATTTCGTTTCATAGCGGGACGCCTTTGGTCGTCATCCGCTATACACTTACATCTCAGCAGTACACTGAGAATATTCACGGGCCGTCTTGTTTCGCTTCACAGCAGTTCATCCTTGGGCTTAGATTTGATCAACATAATGTCTGCCGACGCAGGAAGAGAGTTTCTGCTGTTGCTCTTCGTGCTTGTCAAAGCCTACTGAGCCATGTTGGGGCTCGTGTGGTGCTGTTGGAAGGTTGGCATCATGAAATAGGGATAGTGGCGTCTCGTTTTGTTCGTGTCTTTACTGGCGCCACTACTTTTGCTAGCGTTGTCTGTCTGTGAGTGGCAGCATCAGCGCTTAACGATATCTATTTTGGTGCTACTATCTTTGGAGGGATGTCAAGTGTTTTCCGGGTCTGGAGTGTCAGGGAGTTTGGTCGGGACGGAGCAGCAGTGAGGTCCGGAAGCACAAAGTCATGCTGGGACTGCTGGCAGCACACAGGCACGGCCGGATCTATGGGCTGTTGTTGCGAGGGCCACAACCTCTTTCTCCACCGGATCCGGGACGTTTCAGTTGAGTCAACATTAACCCAGTAGTGAAACCATCACTAGCTGGATATCACGCCGTTTGTTCGCGTGTTGCTGCTCGGAGGGTCGCTGGGACAAAGAGCAACGAATAGTGTGTTTGACGTAGAAAATGAATTAGCCAGCATCCACCTTTTATTATTAATCATTGAATTCCTCGTGTTTATGGATGAAATTCAATCAGCGGTATTTTTCTGCCTAGTGGCCGCTAACGCCCCAGTTACCCGTCCTGGAGGTTCGTGTATTTTCACAGCAGTGTACGTTTCCTCACCTTGCTGCTGCTGCTGTCCGGTAAGGGGTGTAGTCTTACAGCCTCCTTGGTTGTGGTTCGCATATTTGTTTCTTTTGGACTACTGTGGTCGTAGTGGTTCCTTCTGCTTCTGGATGTTCTAAACACTGGAACCTGAAGATGCAGTGCTGTCCGCCGGTGCCACCTCGCCTAGGTTATTCCATCGTTGTATTGGTTATCAGACGTTAGGTAGATTTTGCATGAGTGTTGGTCTGCATTTAAATTATCGCTAGTTTGAGTTGCCATCCGGTTAAGTGACTACAACTCTTGGCTGCCTTTGTCATAGTTTACGAACTTGAGCAACTTTCCCAGGTCGATCCTTCTAGTGCTGCTTGAGGCGCTCCTCTCTCTTGATTTCGTCAGATTGTGATGATTGTTTTATTTCAAAAATATATTAATTTAGAATTATTATTCTTGGGGCCTTCAGACAACAAATAATTTGGATTTGCTGTCAATAAGGCCATCAGCCGCGAATGCAATTGGTATTAAGTATTTTTAAACAGATATTGTTTCTTAGTAGTGAAATTTTGATGATTGCCCTGGAGAAGTTTAACTCGTTCTTAAGAATTTGCTATCCAGGCCTTCAGCCGTCAAATGTTTTTTTGTGTTATTAGTATTGGCGCCTTCAGCCAACAACTAATTCAATTTTTTGTCAATTAGACCTTCGGCCGTGAATGCAATTTGTGTTGAGAATTTTTAATTAGATATTGTCTGTTAACAGTGAAAATTTTATGAGTGTCCTCCTTTGTAATACTTTAGTATCTCTTGGGGTAGTTAAACTTGTTCTTCAGAATTTGCTATCCAGGCCTTCAGCTCTCAAATTGTTTTTTGACTTATTTCTTTTGGTGCCTTAAGCCCACAAATAATTTGGATTTTTGGTCAACAAGTCCTTCAAAGCGACTGCAACTTCCATAAGAAATTTTTGTTTGGCGTTCTATCTTAACACTGAAATTTGATAATTGTTCTCTATTGTCAACCTTATTTGCAATTGTTTCCAAATTACGTGCACGAGATTTAAGAAAAAATAACTGAGCTGTCAACGGTAACTAAGTACGACCCCGTCCACACCGAATCTTGCCTTTCCCTAAGTCTCATGTTTCACCTACCTTTGCCAGCGATATCAACGAATATCTAGTCAATAAAGAATGTTTGCAGCATTATGGGCAACGCCCCCCCCCCCCCAACCAGCTCAGGGTTTTGATGATGTAACGCAACAACTGGTCAGAATTTGGTACGATATCTCTCAGGAATGACTGCTTGCATAAGGGGCGGAAGAGGACCAACGCGTTATTGACTAAATGTGTGAAGCTCTTTCTCTTCGATAAACCATCCAATTTCTCTGAAACTGTAATCATTTGTTTGTCTGTACACGACGTTGCCCGTTTTTAAACTGCAATTTCTCCTGTTTGTACTTTCAGTTAAGCTTTCCCAAACATTTCCATCATTTCGGAAATGGTTAATATCCTGTGCGAATGACGAAGCCGTTGTCTTATCTGCAGTGCACTTTTAAGCTTCCTATGAAAGTTTTATCTATGGGCTGCAGTCTGTGTGTGGCACGTGACTCATTAATAGTCAATGAGTTGACATTACGCAAATGAGACTCCCTTTCTACCTAATCCCTTAACATGTAACGAAGGGCTTATCTGCACCGAGCTTGGCGGGCTCGGAAAGTCCCTCTTATTACTTCGTTCTCCATGTTCATACGAGGCAATATGGTCGAAGAAGGGACATAATGTCCGTGATCACTCATACAGGCCATCGCTGGAACTATTGTTACTCGCTGAGCAGAGGTAAAAGTCGCATTTGGTCGCTTTTCCTTCCGTGGAACGCTATAAGAATTTTTACTTTGTGGAATTATTGATCCTGTCTCATCCAAATTGTAGATCCTGCCAACCCGAAAAATGTCTTTCACATAATCTTCCTCCAAAAGAGTAGATAAAATTTCAACATTTTCTTTAAGACACGTGAAAAAAGAGTTCCACATGGCCTACGTAATCACGTGGCCTTCTTACGACGTTGCAAAAATAGACCCACCCAAGCTCTTCATGTCTCTCGCTTCTTAAACGGAAATTGTAGACTTTTCGCTGTCGCTAACTGGTAAGCCATTCGTCAGAGGTCAAGTGTGATGGCGTAACATTTCTCTTCTGTTTGAAGCAGGTAAGACACTAAAATTTTTCCATTTCTTTACCTAACACAGGTTTCCTTCCAAATTTCCATGAAATTAATTTTGGAAGAGGAACTTCGTCCATGATAAGTGCTTGAAACGTTAACCAGTCATAGCTTCCAGTGTCAATATAGTTTTAGCCCTAACTGCGCGACTCGCCTTGGCCATATCTGTTTCCTTCCCTCTTTCCCCTTTCCCTGCGTCAGATAATTTGGCTTTATTCTTGGCTTTGGAGAATGACAACGGGATAGGTTATCATTACTGAAAAATGGTGCAAAATCTACCTGTAGCGAAATTTAGACGATATGTAACAGCCTGAGTTTACACTGTTACTACTACTCATTTTACGAGGGCTATTCGGAAAGTAAGGAATGGTCGGTCGCGGAATCGAAAATACAGTGAAAAACTGATGAAGCTTTGCGCAGATGCGTTGGGCACTGTATCTAATACACCCGTCGATCGCATCGTGTCGCTCTTTCCAGTTCTCAACCCACAGTGAGAACTTATAGATGGCTAGAAATTAGCGTATCCCGCCATGTATGAGGGGCTAGCGAAAGATTTCATCTGAAGGTATGCAATCCACATAGCGTAACTGTCATACGGTTCCTTCTACATGACAATTCTCGACCACCCTATGCAGGGGCAATGAAGATGCTCCTGCAGCGTTTTCGATAGTAAGTGTTTGATCAACCCATAATAGAGCCCGTAATTGGCCACGCCTGAGGTTCATCTCTGCACAAATGAACCGCTGGCTATAAAGACAATATTTTGACACAGACAACAAGCTGCAGGTCAGAGTGGAAAATTGTCGAAAAGCATTGTCGGCTATCTTCCATAACGACGGAATTGAAAAGTTGGTACAACGCTACGACAGATATCTAAGTCTATGCGGTGACTGTGTAGAGAAGTCGGTGGATGGTGTAGCTAACTATTTGCAAATAAAATAGTTTTGATTTTCACTGTGGTTTCCATTTTTCGACCTATCATTCCTTACTTTCCGAATAGCCCTCGTAGGTTAATTACAAAACGACGAACAACAGTCGCTAATGAAACTCAAGAAATTCTAAAAGCTAATAATACCATAAATATATAATCTGTATAAGAAAATAACGAATGCATACCTGCGAAAGTTTTCAGATGGTCGAAACGGCGCTTACGTCGACTAAACTCGTATGCGACAACGAAATGATGTGGTGGTTTTACAAAACAACATACGTGGCCAGAAATGCTGTTTCATATTGTTTTCGCTAGGCTTCAGCACCGTGCAGTGCCAAATATCACTCTAGCTCAAATTAAGACACTAGCCGAAATTTGGACCTCCACTTCTACTAATTGTATGTGTCTGTGAAAAGTAGTTATGTTGTTTCATCCTTACAGTCTTTACTTGCGTGTTTACATTTGAGAAATTGTATACATAATTTCGTTATGATTCTGTTGTTTTTAAAACAATCTCAAGAAGTTTTCGTATTGATCCTTGGTTGGTTAGTTTGCTTAGGGAAGCGAGACCAACAGCGAGGCCATCGGTCCCATTTGATTAGGGAAGGATGGGATAGGGAGTCAGCCATGCCCTTTCGAAGGAACCATCCCAGCATTTGTCTGAGGCGATTTAGGGATATCACTGAAAACCCAAATCATGCTGGCCGGACGCGGGTTTGAACCGTCGTCCTTACGAATGCGAGTCCAGTGTGCTAACCACTGGGCAAACTCGCTCGGTCCTATTGAGCCTTGAAATAGCTATCCTATAAATTGTTTGTAACGCTCTAGGAAAGGAACATGCGTGGACTTTAACTGTGGGAAAATGATATTCAAGTTGGAAACTTTTTTTTACTAATATGATTACTAGATATGAAATAAAGTGACTCAAACTATCAGTCAGACAGCTGCTGATGCTGGCAGTATAATTGCTTTTCAGATATATTTTAGTGTCACCATATTTCTAGTAAAATTTGGGCACTGGTTTCTTGTGATAGTAACAGAGTTGGTTGCCGTACATGATTCTCTGTTAATTACTATGAATGAACACTCTTCCGAAACTTATTCAATTTGATATGGCTTATCTCCCTTGTAAATAATGAAAAAGATCACAACGTAGATTGTTATTTCGTAATATCATCATTAAAAGTTATCCAAGTACTGACTTTTGAGAGGGTCTTTGTTGTGGTAACTTCTGTCCGAGTACTTTGCGTATCCATCTCCTAAGAGCCTGCAAACACTATCAGCCCCGTTTTAATAGGAGTGCCAGTCTAAAAATTCAGATATCATGGGCGTACAAGTATTACCCACGGGCAATATTCTAGTGTAGAAAATTACACTCCTTTGTACTGAGTTGTAAACAGCAGTCGGTGCCATCCATTTCTCACTGTTTGGGATTCATCAGCATGTTATCCACACACGGTGTTAGCCGCGAGTCGCAAATACACGACGACGGCTGTTGCTAATGTAAATCTCTGATAGGACTTTAATGGGGCCCCATTAATCAGGATCCAACAGTCGGCTTTCTGGAAGCTCCCACAGTCGGTCTGCGCACGGCACGCAGCACAGTGAGAAACAGTTTCACTAGTTGCTATGTCTCGTGATTTTCTGGTATCTGACAGTAACCACCATTTAGGGCAATCTGCAGCTGAAAATAGCAATGTATATCAAACTGTAACAACGAAACTGGCTCCATAGAATCTGATAACATTTAATATTAATTTACAGAGTCTGACGCACCGTTTGAATATCTGGGCCTAGTACTAGAAAGCTATATGAAAAGGGAGTACCACACGTAATTAGCAAAAGTGGAAACGGTTGGATGACTTGCGAGAATTCAAGGAAAACACGGTAAACGTCCAAGGCATACTGTGGAAAAGACGCTAGAGCGACCTATTTCATTGTACCGCTCGGAGTACTTATCACACAGACATTACAACACTTTGTTAAAATACATGCTTGTAAGATCATACTGCGACAGTATAGACCATCTGAAAGTGTACCAGAACTGCTCGGGCATTTTGTTGTCTCTCCAGTTGGGACGATGAAAATGAGATATGAGAGATTAGGTTGTGGCTTGAAAGACACAAATTTTTCTCTCATCCCTTGTGTAAAAGGAGAATGACACCATATCACCCTTTTTTTTCTACTTTCAAACAAGAATGAATTCTTATCCTTCATTTTAAAGGTGATTGTATTATATGAAAAAATATTGGCTACACCACTTTATAATTCCTTTACTTTGGCGCGGACTTAGATGAAAACTGGACTCTCAACTGTGGAAACATTATAAATTTATCGAGATGCGCGTTACCGATGCACTGTGAAGGAGGAAACGGAAGACGCATTTGCTTCTGCACAAGTTCACTGGCGTGGGTCAATCGATTTCAATGGGCAGGCTGCCACACGTATCTGATTCCTATGATTTGATGCTATGGGAATTCTAGGATTGAAGTCAAGGATAAGCACTGTGTCCCTTACAGTGACCTAAGTTGCAAAGAAAAAGATGTGCTGACTGAAATTTAACCTTCTTGTTGGGAACATTCCTGTTTTTAGAAGTTCACGAACTACAAAATATGATTTCTGTGAAATGATGATTATATCACATCTAGCCTCATATGAACTACACTCCTGGAAATTGAAATAAGAACACCGTGAATTCATTGTCCCAGGAAGGGGAAACTTTATTGACACATTCCTGGGGTCAGATACATTACATGATCACACTGACAGAACCACAGGCACATAGACACAGGCAACAGAGCATGCACAATGTCGGCACTAGTACAGTGTATATCCACCTTTCGCAGCAATGCAGGCTGCTATTCTCCCATGGAGACGATCATAGAGATGCTGGATGTAGTCCTGTCGAACGGCTTGCCATGCCATTTCCACCTGGCGCCTCATTTGGACCAGCGTTCGTGCTGGACGTGCAGACCGCGTGAGACGACGCTTCATCCAGTCCCAAACATGCTCAATGGGGGACAGATCCGGAGATCTTGCTGGCCAGGGTAGTTGACTTACACCTTCTAGAGCACGTTGGGTGGCACGGGATACATGCGGACGTGCATTGTCCTGTTGGAACAGCAAGTTCCCTTGCCGGTCTAGGAATGGTAGAACGATGGGTTCCATGACGGTTTGGATGTACCGTGCACTATTCAGTGTCCCCTCGACGATCACCAGAGGTCTACGGCCAGTGTAGGAGATCGCTCCCCACACCATGATGCCGGGTGTTGGCCCTGTGTGCCTCGGTCGTATGCAGTCCTGATTGTGGCGCTCACCTGCACGGCGCCAAACACGCATACGACCATCATTGGCACCAAGGGAGAAGCGACTCTCATCGCTGAAGACGACAAGTCTCCATTCGTCCCTCCATTCACGCCTGTCGCGACACTACTGGAGGCGGGCTGCACGATGTTGGGGCGTGAGCGGAAGACGGCCTAACGGTGTGCGGGACCGTAGCCCAGCTTCATGGAGACGGTTGCGAATGGTCCTCGTCGATACCCCAGGAGCAACAGTGTCCCTAATTTGCTGGGAAGTGGCGGTGCGGTCCCCTACGGCACTGCGTAGGATCCTACGGTCTTGGCGTGCATCCGTGCGTCGCTGCGGTCAGGTTCCAGGTCGACGGGCACGTGCACCTTCCGCCGACCACTGGCGACAACATCGATGTACTGTGGAGACCTCACGCCCCACGTGTTGAGCGATTCGGCGGTACGTCCACCCGGCCTCCCGCATGCCCACTATACGCCCTCGCTCAAAGTCCGTCAACTGCACATACGGTTCACGTCCACGCTGTCGTGGCATGCTACCAGTGTTAAAGACTGCGATGGAGCTCCGTATGCCACGGCAAACTGGCTGACACTGACGGCGGCGGTGCACAAATGCTGCGCAGCTAGCGCCATTCGACGGCCAACACCGCGGTTCCTGGTGTGTCCGCTGTGCCGTGCGTGTGATCATTGCTTGTACAGCCCTCTCGCAGTGTCCGGAGCAAGTATGGTGGGTCTGACACACCGGTGTCAATGTGTTCTTTTTTCCATTTCCAGGAGTGTATATTTTAGAGACATTCTGACTTCATTCGCGAATTTGTAGTGCTAGTGGCACAATATACCGCAGTACAAGGTGAAATATGTAATATAATCCAGTAACGTACTGCTGTTTAACTGAGAATTTTACGTTTTATTTTTACAATTTTCTTTTTCTCCTCGGTCCAAATTTTGAATGGAAGGATAAGATGTGTGAATTCCTAAGGGACAAAACTGCTGAGGTGATCGGTTCCTAGATTTACACACTACTTAAACTAACTTAAACTAACCATGCCCGAGGAAGGACTCGAACCTCAGGCGCGAGGGGCTGCGTAACCCGTGACATGTCGCCTCAAACCGCGCGGCCACTCCACGCGGCTTTGCATGGAACCTAAATACACTAATGAAGTAAATTGACATACTTACATTTTTTAGTACATGAAACAGAAGAAAGGTAAGACGTAAAAGATATTTTGAGCGTAAAATATCCAAGTTACTTCCTTTAGTGATATCTTCGGCCTATATGTCCACTCCCATCAAAAACAAAAATTTTCAGTAGTTGTCGTCCCACACGGAGCTGCATAGACGTGGTATGGTTCTTCGGTTAAAAGTACATAAATTATTGAAGCGTATGTTAAAATAAAAGCTAATATCACACGTTACTTTTGTATGTACTGTGCTTACAATTATGTCTTAAAATCGGGTAATTTAAGTACTTTTTAAGAAATGTGCAGGCAATAAAGTTAAAAATAATGTTCAAATCATATTCTCAGGTGTACACTATATGATGAAAAGTAGCCGGACACCGACCAGTGCACATTAATGTGGGATATGTCCAGCCTTTACTTTTATGTCGGCTAGTACTTTTCTAGGGTCATTTTCAGTCAGATGTGTGAGTTTGTTGAGGAATGGCAGCCCTTTCTTCCTCAAGGGCCGAAGCTAAAGATGGTACTGATGTTGGACTCCGGGGTCTAGAGCAAAGTTGACTTTCTAATTCATTCCGAAGGTATTTAGTTGAGCTGCGGTCCGGACTTTAGGCCATTCAATTTCAGGAAAGTTATTCTCCAGAAACCATTGCCTCACAGATCCTGTTTGATGACAGGGAGCATTGTAATATTAACATAAACAATTACCGCCTACGACCTGGTCCCCTACCTTGCGCAGCACCTAGTGCTGTAAAAACTGTGTGCGTATCCTTCTGCATTTAGCACTTTCTTAAGTGGAATAAGTGGACTGTATCCTAATCACGATAAACAGCACAGTATGGTAAAACAACCTCCTCTGTACTTCACTTGGACTACACATGATGGGGGGTAAGGTTGTGCAGGCATTGTCCAAACCCAAAATCTTCGATTGGATTGCCACAGGGAACAGCGTTATTCATCAGTCCAAATCACTTATTTCCTGTCATCCACTCTGCAGTGGCGTTGCTTTATACCACCTCAAGCGGGGGTCTTAGGACCTTCTCGAGCGTTGTAACCCACTCTCTTTAAATCATTACACAACAGTCACTATGCTAGCTGGATTTCTGGTAGCTGTCTGGAACTCACGAGTGATTTCTTCGGCTGATTTCACTTGATTTTTTTACATCCTCAGTGCTCAACTGTCGCTGTCGGTAACAATATGCCGTCTGCCTGATTTTCGTTCAGTTGTTGTTGTTCTTTTGCATTTCCACTTGAGAGTCACATCATAAACAGTCAACGAGGGCAGCTTTAGAACGGTTGAAATGTTCCTGACAGAGTTGTTTCTCATGTGACATTCAAAGACTAGCCCACTTTCGAATTCAGTTAATTCTCCTCACCGACATCTTCAACTCTTCCTGCTTCTATACCGCCAACACTCCACGTCCCTTTTATACCGGTGGGGCCACCTCTCATGAGATCTCGTGTTCAATTTCGCATTACAATTGGGTGTCCGGAACATTTCATGAGGTATTGTGTATTGTAACCAGGTCATTTATTGAACGAGGTTTTCACACTGCAGCGGAGTGTGCGCTGATACGAAACTTCCTGGCAGATTAAAACTGTGCGCCGGACCGAGACTCAAACTCTTGATATTTGCCTTTCGCGAGCCAACGCTCTACCAACTGAGCTACCCTAGCATTCATGACCCGTACTCACAGCTTAAATTCTGCCAGTATCTCTTCTCCTACCTTCCAAACTTCAAAACTGGTTCAAATGGATCTAAGCAATATGGGACTTAACATCTGAGGTCATCAGTTCCCTAGACTTGGAACTACGTAAACCGAACTAACCTCACACTCATCCATGCCCGAGGCAAGATTCGAACCAGCGACCGTAGCCGCAGCGTGGTTCCGGAAGGAAGTGTCTTGAACCGCTCGTCCACAGCAGCCGCCTGTCCAAAATTCACAGAAGCTAATTCTGCAAGGTTTGCAAAACAGCTACGGTGACGTTTGGAAGGTAGGAGACGAGATACTGGCAGAATTGGAGCTGTGAGGACGAGTCATGAGTCATGGTTGTGTAGCTCAGTTGGTAGAGCACTTGCCTGCTAAAGGCAGAGGTCCAGAGTTCGAGTCTCGGTCCGGTGTACAGTTTTAATCTGAAAGGAAGTTTCAGGTCATTTCATTACGCTGTACTTTTACGGATAATGTAGCTATGTTTACTGAAATGTGAGAACTTTTTTACAGCAGTATTTTACGCTTTTTGTTGTAGGTAATTCCTGCCAGTACTTTATGAAGCCATCCCTTGGAAGAATCCGTAACCTGAGACTAACTTTAAGGTATGCGACTCCGCAGTTACAGTTTTCAAAATTGCACGGTATGTACCAGCCTGGTGTTGTAATAAACTAAAAGCTATTTTCTCTATTATTTTCGCGCAATTTATAATTCCTTTAGTAACACGAGGAACTTGCACTATTACTGAACGCAGTAGATTTGAAGTAAATCACATTCAAAGAATAGAGCTATCAGGACTGAATGCCACATCATCGTCATGCAATTTTAAGGCCTTGTTGCTGCAATTTCAGAAGTGTTTCGCTTACTCTGTAAGAATTACCAAAATTTGAAGAGGTTTGATATCACAATTGCTGAGTATCATTTATGTTATCGTGTCTTTCACATAGGCACGTTTCTTGAACAGAAATCAACATGCATCCTTTGTTACAGAATAGGAATCTAACGTGCTGCGACCAAATCTTCCTATTTTATGAAGTATTTTCTAGAGTTCTTTGTCTTCGTGGAATACAGTGATAGGGATATATGGATAAACATAAGAGGTCAACAGAAGAACTGCTCTTCTTTTGGGTAAATTACATTTGTAGCAGGTGATTAGGATATAGAAACACGAAATTCTTGTTCCTGCAGGCTAAACGTTCATTATGTTCCCATTTTGCAACGTGTTCATGCTGGTAAAGGTGCACAGTAATTTCCGATAAATTCTCCATGTCCTTCTTATTTACGACGGGGAATCTCATTCACACGAAATTCATATATAGTCCAACAAAAAAATCGATTAATGCTTGGAATTCTTGCTGCCCATTTCCCTTTGGCTAGTAACGTTAAATTTACATTGTTCATGGCGAAAGACGTATGTCTCCTAAACAGCAGTAAATAATCTAATGAACGAAAACCCAATGTTTCACCAGGACAAAAACTGCATCAGTGGATAACGAAGTAGCCATTTCCCTACATTTATTTGCCCTCATCTGAAGCGAAGTTTTAATTACCTCCAAAATTCAGTACCCCTCCCCCCCCCCGCCCCTCAATTTAATCTGCTAATCTCAGACCCTAATAGTCTATCATTTGACATAGCTCAAAATATCCATCCTTAATGCAAAATTACGTTCAGAACATTATACACAGCGATTTATTCGATAATGAGAGCTCGTATCCCTATATGAAGGGATGAATTACACAATCACAGTAATTATTAGTCCACGGGATTATCAGAAATCACAGGAGTCCTCAGAGAGTAGAAATACACACATCGACCGTTCTCATAAATTGAGACATCAGGTACTCGTAACAAGAGGATTTACTCAGTAGGCTATATTAAACGGTTCCCGTCGAGCAATATCACATGCAGTAGGTCAAACCTAGCGAATTTTAAGCTCCAACAGCAGACAGACACGGTATAATTTCCTTCTGTAACACAACAAACAAACTTTTAAACAACTGGCTGTTTTACCCCACCTGCGAGGCTAGTCACACTTTCGGACGTATAGTTTTGCAAGCAAACAGTCAATAACCCAGAAGTTCTTAAAACAAACTGCAGTACTTTAAAGCACGTAAGACATTTTCATTGCAACTTTAAAAATCAAATGATTTAAGTAGGGTGCTTATTGAAATATTCTACCAGTGAGCAAAGCAGTAAAGGTGCAACTCATTACAGGGTTAAGATAAAATTATATCTTAAAATTGCAACTAGAACGGAATTGCATAATTTGAGCTGCTTGAGCACACAGGTGAGTAGAGGGATGTGATCAAGTACTGCAAGAGCAACCGTTACCAGTAACTTGACTGAAGCACACTCAAGACTACACACGCTGCGCTTCAATACATACAACATAACGTACTTAACCACAGCCGCCCTCATAGAACTTTGAAGGCATGGGCTCTAAGTCGAAACAGATACTACTCCAGCAAAACTTCCCGGACTCAAGCTGTATATAGTCTGAACAATGTGTACAGCTTTCGTAAGTTAGTCCCAGTAAATCACGCAATAGACACAGATAATACATGTACACAAGACGGTACCAGAAGGGCGATGAACTCACACACACACGCTTATTCAGTATCACGAAGGCCAAGTCCTATCACAAATTTCACCGCGAATCTCCGTATCACATTATGTTGCTAACGGTAAAGATGACTTTGCTTTAGTGTGACTTCTGAATAATGCTTCGGTCTGTATCGCAAAACTTTCAAACTTCTGATTTGCTTATAATAATCTAGTAGCGCTTACATGCATGCTACGATCGCAATGGTACTAGAGAACGACTAGATAGCAACTGAAGCTAACATTTCCATTTCAAAGTAACATTGTATTCACATCGAACTACCTTTTCGATGCGGCTACAACTCTCTTCTATGGTAAATGTTAAATTTGGCCAATATACCATCTGGGCTTTAACCTTCTTTATTTATTAATCTGCCATTCCTTCTTTGATGTTTTTGTTGCGTATTCTATCGTATTCTTTCATTCAGTCTCTATTTCATGTTAAATATTATTATTCACATGACATTAATGTTGATCAAATTATCACAAGTGTAAAATTTGTCGTCAGTAGCTGCCTTCACTGTCAAGATGATAAATTTTCCTACTTCTGTTACAACAATGGGTTGTTTATTAAGGTTTCTGTAATTGATGTGTTACATCTTTCATTCAAAACCTTACAGCTTGGGAAATACGTTTAAATTCCAATGAAATTGAGTGCCCCGATACCTTTCGCGATTTACGTATAGAAATTCATCGTACTTCAGACGAAACTGTTAAGAACATAACTAAAGAACATTTGATAAGACTTGGGAAAAGTGTCAAAGAATATTTCCCTGCTCTGTTCATATCTGGAGAACACGCTGGTCACTCTAGTCGAGTGATGTCGTTATCCTGAAGGAAGTTCAAAATGGCTCTGAGCACTATGGGACTCAACTGCTATGGTCATCAGTCCCTTAGAACTTAGAACTAATTAAACCTAACTAACCTAAGGACATCACACACATCCATGCCCGAGGCAGGATTCGAACCTGCGACCGTAGTAGCAGCGCGGCGCCGGACTGGAGCGCCTAGAACCGCACGACCACCGCGGCCGGCCTGAAAGAAGTCATTCATAAGATGTGCACGATGGGGGCTCGAAATACCGTCAATCAAGACGCATTCCTCGCCATTTTGCTGCCGATATGGTTGCACTATCGGTCGGAGGATGGCATTCACGTACCGTACAGACGTTACGGCGCCTTCCGTGACCACCAACGGCGTAGGTCGGCCCGACATAATGCCACCCCAAAACAGCAGGGAACCTCCACATTCCAGCACTCTGGTGGATAGTTTGTCTAAGTTGTTGAGCGTGACCAAGTTGCCTCCAAACACGTCTCCAACGATTGTCTGGTTGAGAGCATATGCGACACTCTTCGGTGAAGAGAACATGATGCCAATCCTGAGCGGTCCATTCGGCATGTTGTTGGGCCCATCTGTACTGCGCTGCATGGTGTCGTGGTTGCAAAGGCAGATTTTCACTAATAAATAACACTAAAATATAAAACTACTCACCATGCAGCAGTGATGCATAAGATGTGTCTACAAAGCGTTGCATTCAAATGTAAGATATTAAGGAAAAAAAGTCAACTCCGATCACAGGACGCGACTGATGTTCATTGTTCAGTTGTGTGTGAATTTCTAAGGGACCAAACTGCTAAGGTCATCGCTCCCTAGACTTATACACTACTTAAACTAACTTACCCTAAAATCAGCACACACACACACCCATGTCGGAGGGAGGACACGAACCTCCGGCGAGAGGGGCCGCGCAGTTAGTGACTGACGAGCTTGGCTGTTACCAGGACACTAAAATGGAGGAACCACAAGGATTTCAGCTAGTCTCCGCATCTGTACCAGTGCCATGGTTGCAAATATCCAACTACCCGGAATTAGTCCACTATCCGAAAATAGGGCACCTCACGGTATTGGTCAGTTTTAAGATGTCTTGTATTAGGCAAATCGCTCGTAATGAATAAATAAATGGAAGCTTCCTGGCAGATTAAAACTGTGCGCCGGACCGAGAGTCGAACTCGGGACCTTTGCCTTTCGGAGACAAGTGCTGTACCGCAGGAGAGCTTCTGTTAAGTTTGGAAGGTAGGAGACGAGGTACTGGCAGAAGTAAAGCTGTGAGGATGGGGCGCTAGTCATGCTTGGGTAGCTGAGGCGGTAGAGCACTTGCCCGCGAAAGGCAAAGGTCTCGAATGCGAGTCTCGGTCCGGCCCACAGTTTTAATCTTCCAGGAAGTTTCATATCAGCGCACACTCCGCTGCAGAGTGAAAATCTCATTTTGGAATAAATAAATCAATAAACCCCATTCTGTTATCAAGACTGTTGATTTCACCACACTCCGCATTGTAGTTGCTGTACCAGCACCCCATGAAGTTGAAATGCATTCGTTCTCAGTTTTACTTTTACCGTAGCGGGAGTCGTATGACGCAGTGCTCCTGACTTCTGGACTGCTTTGCTCGCCCGATGCGCGAGCAGTCTGGGTTACGGAATGCAGCCGTGTGAAGTTGGGATGCGCTTGCACTGAGACGCGGCAGAGGGCATTGCGTCGTGGTGCGTCTGTGTGGACGCGGCCGGTCAAAGCAGGGCGTCGCGACGCCCGCGCTATCCTATTAACGGTCTGGACTGGTCTGGCCGTGTCCCGTCACAAAGGCGGTTGATCACAGGCGCGCATGCGCCGACACGCTCATTGTGTGGCAAGAGTCCGGTCCGTACGCCGACGCCCAGGCGAATGGTGGCGCGGTGCCGTGTGGCACCGGGCACTGGCAGATTGATATTATTAACAGCCGGTTGCCCCCTCTGATAAGCAGCAACGCGATAGCGAGGGAACGCGTATCTCCTTTGTACGTCTAGACGTCGCAAAGGGCTGTCTCTCATTCACTATCGCCTGGTGCATAAACTAGGAGCGCACGGAATATCGTACCGGCTTGATAGATGGACTGAAGATTTCCTAGCCTATAGAGCTAGAGCTGATTCTGGATCAGTCACAATCTACATTCCAAAGCGCCTGCTATTTAACAGGCCTACACTACTATCCAATAAAAATTGCTACACCAAGAAGTGCTGATGTTAAACGGTTATTTACTGGACAAATATATTATACTAGAACTGACATGTGATAACATTTTCACGCAATTTGGGTGCATAGATCCTGAGAAATCAGTACCCAGAACAACTACCTCTGGCCGTCATAACGGCCTCGATACGCCTGGGCATTTGAGTCAAACAGAGCTTGGATGGCGTGTACAGGTACAGCCGCTCATGCAGCTTCAACACTATACCAGACTTCATCAAGAGTAGTGACTGGCGTGTTGTGACGAGCCAGTTGCTAGTCCACCATTTACCAGACGTTTTCGGTTGGTGACAGATCTGGAGAATGTGCTGGCCAGGGCAGCAGTCGAATATTTTCTGTATCCAGAAAGGCCCGTACAGGACCTCCAACATGAGGTCGTGCATTATCCTGCTGAAATGTAGGGTTTCGCAGCGATCGAATGAAGGGTAGAACCACGGGTCGTAACACATCTGAAATGTAACGTCCACTGTTCAGAGTGCCGTCAATGCGAACAAGAGGTGACCGAGATGTGTAACCAATGGCAACCCATACCATCACGCCGAGTGATACACCAGTATGGCGATGACAAATACAAGATTCCAATGTGTGTTCACCGCGATGTCGCCAAACACGGATGCGACCATCATGATGCTGTGAACAGAACCTAACGTTTTGCCATTCGTGCACCCAGGTTCGTCATTGAGTACACCATCGCAGGCGCTCCTGTCTGTGATGCAGCGTCAAGGGTAACCCCAGCCGTGGTCACCGAGCTGATAGTCCATGCTGCTGCAAACGTCGTCGAATTGTTCGTGCAGATGGTTGTCTTGCAAATGTCCCCTTCTATTGACTCAGGAATCGAGACGTGGCTGCACTATCCGTTACAGCCGTGCAGATAAGATGCCTGTCACCTCGACTGCTAGTGATAGGAGACAGTTGGGATCCAGCACAGCGTTCCGTATTACCGTTCTGAACCCACCTATTCCATATCATGCTGACAGTCATTGGATGTCGACCAACGCGAGCAGCAATATCGCGATACTATCAACCGCGATCGCGTTAGGCAATAATCCGACCGTTATCAATGTCGGCAACGTGATGGTACGCATTTCTCCTCCTTACACGAGGTATCACAACAACGTTTCACCTGGCAACGCCGGTACATTGTTGTTTGAGTATGAGAAATCGGTTGGAAACTTTCCTCATGTCAGCACGTTGTAGGTGTCGCCACCGGCGATAACCTTGTGTGAATGCTGTAAAAAAGCTAATCATTTGCATACCACAGCATCTTCTTCCTGTCGGTTAACTTTCGCGTCTGTAGCACGTCAACTTCGTGGTGTAGCAATTTTAATGGCCAATAGTCTAAATGAGAAGATTTCACCTATCAGGACATTTTGTGATCTACTGAAGGTTTTTTGCTGAAAAGTTTGGAGAGAAGTTTATAGCTTTCGAAACAGTCATGAAGGGGTTCATTACATATTCAACGCACAAGAAGCAAAATTTCACGATACAGAGCTCTCGCAGCTTGTATGATGAAACATTTCTCAATGAAGACGAATTACTGCCGGACGTCCACAGGGTTTAATTCTGGGACCAGTCTTATTGTTGCTACAAGTTTTCGCGTCAACCTTGTAGGGTTGACAGATCACATCAAGGGAAATAACTTGAATTAAATAGAAAATGTTGGTAGAAGCTTATAGGAGACGCTAGGTATCATTACATTGAATTTGTTGGTTATGGGATGAAGAAGTTTTACCGAACTATCGGGTAATCAGGTGTCCTGAATTTTCATACTGCTTACATCTACAGAGTGACTTTCGACGAGAAATTCTATGAAAAAGTGCCTCTAAGAGGAGAAAAATATTTTAGCAGCGAATCAGAAACATTACTTTTGCTTGGCCTGCACCATGGATGGCAAAGATTTTGGGACGAGAAAAGTTCTCCTGATCACGTGCCATAGCTCCCCCAGCTGGCTGCATGCTTCCACCACCACCGTGTCACACTGACTGAGTGCTAGGAGGGAGGAGGGAAGAAAACTGATGAACCTTGGTTTCATATTTCACGACAATATATAACACAAACAATGCAAAAAACCTTTGTGTTCTGCCTTACGGCAGGTCTTGTCATGGTTCAAATGGCCTGCGCACAATGGGACTTAACTGCTGAGGTCATCAGCCCCCTAGAACTTAGAACTACTTAAACCTAACTAACCTAAGCACATCACACACATCCATGCCCGTGGCAGGATTCGAACCTGCGACCGTAGTGGTCGCACGGTTCCACACTGTAACGCCTAGAACCGCTCGGCCACAGGGCCGGCTCTTGTCATGGGGGAAGCCTCGTCAGATCGTCAGAGAGGTCCACCACATGAGCGTCTAGGGAAGTGATTCCAGTGGTGGTTTCCCTTCCACTGATGATGATGAAATCATAATGAGGACAACAAAACACTCAGACCTTGAGCGGAGAAAATTTCGACCCAGCCGGGAGTCAAACGTGGGCCCCTTGGCGTGACAGACCGCAGCGCTGTCCACTCAGCTATCGGGGCAGACCAAACAATACAGTTCTTCAGTATTATTTAATTATTTTTGGAGCTGAACATACAATATATATTTTTTTGTCTTGTAAAAACTGACGGCATATAGACAGACGCAGACAATTTCACAGGTTTCCAAGCTCAGGTTGCCAAGTAATCGTGACTTACTTAGTTTTATAACCGAGAAGAGCCTTTCCCACACATGTGACAGAAATATTTTTTCACGTTTGCAACCTTCTTACCGAGACGCCGAAACTTCCCCTGAGGAAAGCATTGTAGACTTCCTGGACACTTTCAGCGTAACAATTTGTCTTTCAAATGAGACACTGCAGATCACTTAGTTCCACTGCACATCCACAAGGATGATTTTAACCTTAGACGATGCCGAAAACAGCTCAAAAAGATACGTAAGATTGACATTGCCCTCAGAACGTTTGGAAAACTAGCCTTGTAATAGCTTCAGTGAATTCCTGAACCCACGCATTTTCTTAGATTCCAGTGAGCTTAGGGATATCGACGGTGTTTTATGTCAGAATTTGACCCTTCCCAAGTGCAATTTTCTTTCTAAATACATCACGTCAGACGTAAGCTGCTTCTCACTGGGCAGTGAACGTTGTAGTCCACTTTAAATGTGAGGTATACAATCAATTCCGGATGTTCTAATTTACGTTTCTGCTCTCCTTTTCCTTTCACAAATTCAACAACAGTGGAACTTATATCGGAAAACCCTTCCACCCATGCCTCTTGAGTTAACCTGCATACTTCGCAGCAATGTAAGTCTCGTTTTAGTTTATTTAGTTACATCGAAAACTTTAGAAGCGAGAGAGAGGAATAATGAGTGTGACTTCAGAAAATTTACGACGAATTTTATCTCGTACTCCACATCTGAAAATTTAGTGCAGATTGCTTCTTTATGTATAGAACAATGGATAATGCCTATCTGTTGTAATTTTTTGCTCTTTTATCGTTAACTAGACCTCTCAATTCTTTATTTAGTGTCGTTCCTTGTTAATTTACAGTACCTGTCGATTACGCGGCTAAATGTCGCATAACAGAGTCGTTATAACTCTGTTCTGTCATTCCCATTCATTGTTAAACGTTTGTGACGATAGATCGCTCGATTTCCTCTTTTTGTGCAAACAGCTACTAGATCTATGAACTTCTTTTATAGGACTAACAAATGGGGAAGAGTAATCACCAACGTGTCACTATTCGACTGAAGTGAAGAAACCCGTGCCGATCGAAAAGTCCCGCAGTGCAGTGCTAAAGGAAATGTGGCTTTGTACTGAGTACTTCCGAGAGTTACCAAATAAAGCCGAGACAGAATGTACCTCATCGTGCATGCTTGTAGCTTGGCAAGCAGTGCTGAACCTTACGTACCCCTTCTCACGCCAAGTGAATGAGTGGATTATATGCAACACACATTGCATGTGTAACTCGAAGAGTGTCAACCATGTACCACTCTCAAGCGCATAACTAATAATAACAGATCCGTAGCATCGCAAGGAAGTGTCAGTGAACATTTTGCGAGCATCGAAAGCTGTTGCACATGGTGTGAACCATCACCCACAGTCGTTTGACGTTAAGACTTTGACATAACTTATGTAAATGATCTTCGATCATATAGCATTAGAACAGAAGCAGTTCACTTGTCTAATGACTGAAGAATCAAAACCAAGTCTAACGGAACTGTAACAATAAAAAGATAAATAAACCAAAAATTCTGAAGTATTATTCATTTGTTACCATTAAATCGTCTACTGTTCCATTACGTTTCGGGTGTGCAGCCGCAAGAATGCTCCTTCTTCTAATATTTCGGCTGTATAACGTTCAGCCATCTTCTGATTGAGCCGCAAGACTGCCGCTCCAGTGCCCGCTTCGTCCCTTTATACACGTGTACCGCGAAACTGCCCATGCGGCCACAGATGCTAATGCGTCAGAGACGTTGGTCGGCAGAGACGTGCACAATGCGCTAGTTACATCTATGAGGCCGCAGTCGATCTGTGTTGGCATGTCTTTGTGAGTTTGAGACCAAGTGCCGGATTCCATGATTTATCAATGTTGAAACCACTATCTATATTAATTAAATTCGTCGCCAAGGGAATCTCAGTTGCCTCTTCAATATCCAGCCCCAAAAAGATGATGTTGTTACCACAATTTCGACGTTGTCATACAACATACTGTGACCAGTGTCAATGCAGTGCTCTGCCACTGCCGACTTCTTAGGTTGTAAACGTCGTGTGTACCTCCGGTGTTCTGTACCTGTTTCTTGGACAGTAAGAGTTGTTTGTCCATCGTGAGAAAGGCCACATTCACATGCAATTTTGTAAACTCCAGATTTTCGGAGCAGCAAATCTACTTCGAAGATTCACAAATCCTCTACTACTTATACAGTTCATTCAGTCATGTACTAATAAATCATCGTCCAGTATAAATATAGCAACAGGGAAACGAGTTTCTTGTGTTCACTCATATATGATCTCCATGTAATTGCTGATTTGAGAATTATCGAGTCAGCTTGCTTAGGACATTCGTTGACATCATGTGGAATAATTTTCCTAAGCAAGTCTATACAAATTATTCGTACACGTATAATATCTGATACCTATCACTGACCATCATGTAGCCGATTGTTTAAATATTTAGCTCACTATTAACAGTCTCAGAATCCATTTGTTTTCTTACAGAGTTTGTTCTGAATAATCAGGCACTATTTTGTAAATAAATGGAGCGTTCCCCAGTATAACAGAAGGATAAAAACTATCCCCCACTATCTACAGCTTAACCTTACTCTTGCAGAGAAAGGCACAGAGGATTCAGTCATAAAGATACTGGACCACATACCTTGAAAATAAATGTGCTGGTTGTTGAAAATTTGAAAAAAATAATTTTAAATCATATATACTACACAACTCCTCCCCCTCTATAGATGAATTACTGTGTAAATGATATATGAGCTTGGGTTATTTAATACATAAATCATTTTTATCCATTAACCTCTTTAAAAAGTAATGTAAATGCCTAGCAGGTAACCAAGTTTTAACAGAGAGAATTTGTCTTATTTGTAAATCTACTGAAATGATGCGCAGTCGTGGCGAGCTGTTAAGAATATAGAGCGAGAACTACCAACAACTGAACTGAACTAAATTGTATCTAATTTAAAGACACTAAATCACATGGTGTGAAAGCAATTTCTGAAAAAAAGCCGAAGTGATCGCTTCAGGACCACTACTGTTAAAAATAATCTGGTAGGTAAAGACTGAAGTTACATGAGGCTGTTGGCGAATGATGGTTTTGCACATATGAAAATCGCAACGTCAAATAATTGCAAAGTACGCCAGCATGAGCTGCAGGGAACCGGCTTCTAATCGGATGACTGGCAGTTGACACTTGATATAAACAAAAGTAGTGTAATCTGCATAGATAGGAAGATTAATATATTGATTCATGGTTGTTTACATGACTAACCATCAATTAGAGCAAACTGTAATAATAGTGAGATAGCCACGGCTTTGAATTCGGAGTGATACAAAGTGGAACCACCTTAAAGTACACTGCCGGAGATTGAAATTGCTGCACCAAGAAGAAATGCAGGTGATCAACGGGTATTCATTGGACAAATATACTAGAAATGAAATGTGATTACATTTTCACGTAATCTGGGTGCATAGATCCTGAGAAATCAGTACCCAGAACAACCACCTCTGGCAGTAATAACGGCATTGAGTCAAACAGAGCTTGTATGGCGTGTACAGCTACACGATACCACAGTTCATCAAGAGTAGTGACTGGCGTATTGTGACGAGCCAGTTGCTAGTCCACCATTTACCAGACGTTTTCAGTTGGTGAGAGATCTGGAGAATGTGCTGGCCAGGGCAACAGTCGAACGTTTTCTGTATCCAGAATGTCCAGTACAGGACCTGCAACATGCGGCCGTGCATTGTCCTGCTGAAATGTAGGGTTTCGCAGCGATCGAATGGAGGGTAGAGCCACGGGTCGTAACACATCTGTAATGTAACGTCCACTGATCAAAGTGCCGTCAAAGCGGACAAGAGGTGACCGAGACGTGTAACCAATGGCAACCCATACCATCACGTCGGGTGATAAACCAGTATGGCGATGACGAATACACGCTTCCAATGTGCGTTCACCACTGTGTTGCCAAACACGGATGCGACCATCACGATGCTGTAAACAGAACCTACAACCAACCGAAAAAATGACGTTTTGTCATTCCTGCACCCAGGTTCGTCGTTGAGTACACCATCGAAGGCCCTCCTGTCTGTAATGCAGCGTCAAGGGTTACCGCAGCCATGGTCTCCGAGCTGATAGTGCATGCTGCTGCAAACGTCGTTGAACTGTTCGTGCAGATGGTTGTTGTCTAGCAAACGTCCCCATCTGTTGACTCAGGGATCGAGACGTGGCTCCACGATCCGTTACAGATATGTCGATAAGATGCCTGTCATCTCGACTACTAGTGATACGAGACCGTTGGGATGCAGCACGGCGTTCCGTATTACCCTCCTGAACCCACCGAATCCATTTTCTGCTAACAGTCATTGGATGTCGACCAACGCGAGCAGCAATGTCGCGATACGATAAACCGCAATCGTATTGGCTACAATCCGATCTTTATCACAGTCGGAAACGTGATGGTACGCATTTCTCCTCCTTACACGAGGCATCCCCACATCGTTACACTAGGCAAAGCCGGTCAACTGCTGTTTGTGTATGAGACTTCGGTTGGAAACTTTCATCATGTCAGCACGCTGTAGGTGTCGCCACCGGTGCCAACCTAGTGTGAATCCTCTGAAAAGCTAACCGTTTGCATATCACAACATCTTCTTCGTGTCGGTAAATTTCGCGTCTGTAGCACGTCATCGTCGTGGTATAGCAATTTTAATGACCAATAGTGTAGTCACAGGGAAAGCTGGCCAATCTAGGATCCGCATCCTATACGATTTACAGAGAAAACAGAGAGGATCCAAAGCAAAACAGTGCATATTGTTAGAAGTTCGTTCAGTAAACGCGAAAGAATCAAGGAGATGGCTATACAACTACAGTGGCAAACGCTACAAGAGAAGCATGTGCACCAACGTATTTGCTTATCCTAGAAATCATATTTCTGACGTTATTGTTCCTCAATAATGTACACCTCATAGATTTATCACTCTCTCTAAAATGAGTAGATGTTTAAATGGGTATCAGTCTTTTTATTTCCTTATTGCCATAGTTGAGAGATGGTTTTATCTGATCACTGTATGTTTCAAATTAAACTGCGGAAGTTCTGGCACTAATAAAGTAGTTTCTTACGAAATTCTAAGCTAAAGTCTGGCTCCCGTTAGAAAACAACTTACCTGAGAGAAGCGAAGTGTTGTTACACCTCTTAAAATATCCTATAACATCCGTTGAAGTAACGGGTATCATTTTCTGCATGCAGTATTCTTGTAGACCAAGGGCAGCCAGGACTTTCCGAACTTCAAGTTTGCAGCCACAGTGGGCCACAGGGAGCAGGGTAGGGGAGGGGGTGTGGGGGCAAGTTCTGCCAGACACTCGGTTTTGCTCCATTAAGCATTGCGGGGCGGCACGAATAGTAAAATCTTATCAATAAGCACGCGTTATTCCATTGTCAGTAGTAACAGTTTTCAATAGAACTGAACGAAGAGTATGGATACTTTATATATTATTACAAAACATGTAAGTTCAGTTATGGAGCATGCCTGGAACGCTATTTTGATTTGAAACGCTCTGTTGTTGAACATATGAAGGACAAAGGAGTGCAAGAAAGAAAAATAGAATGTGTACAGACTTCGCATTTTAACTGGACTCAACTGCACACTGCCCACGGTAAGACACTGCAGGGTAAATTTTCTATGATTTGATGGGGATGCACTTAAAAAGAAACTCGCGTTATAGGAAGGATACATTCTGACAAAGGCAGTCCAGTTCCCTAAGCTCACTCCGGTAAATAAAATGCGACGTTTGAAGAACTCATTGTGGCCTACAAAGAATTACAAGGCTATTTACATAAAGATTTCGATGACACTGTCAGTAGCACATCTGTTTCCGAGCTGTTTTCGAGACGTGCACCATTTCAGCTGAAAGCGCCCCGGCGCATGTGTAGGTGTACGTGATTCACTTAGAAGGTAGCTCCACTTATGATAATACGCTAAAACAGTCCAGTGTGTCTACATTGATTTTCACACGTAGTTTTTCCATGTCTCGATAATGAGGTTACAGAAGTGCTACAATATTTTGCTACAATATTCGGCCAGCCGGAGTGGCCGAGCGGTTCTAGGCGCTACAGTCGCAGGTTCGAATCCTGCCTCGGTAATAGATGTGTATGATGTCCTTAGGTTAGTTAGGTTTATTTAAGGCATTATTATTTATGTGTGCAGGTTCAATAATTCATAATTTAAAGGATTCTCACGATATTCGTTTTATGGGCTCAATTGTTAATTTTATACCTTTAACTTCAGTTTGTTTTAATGTTTCTAGTTTGTCTTTGTTTCACTTCTAGTTCTACGTTATAGGGGACTGATGACCTCAGAAGTTAAGTCCCGTAGTGCTCAGAGCCATTTGAACCATTTTTGCTACAATATTCGGATCGAACAATTTGTGTGGAAGACCTTCTTTGGCTTATAAAACTAAGTAAGTCACGATTCCGTGGCGACGTAAGTGCGGGACTCTGTGAAGCCGTCTCAGCCTGTCTGTACGCCGCTAGTTTGAAAAAGAAATAAACACCATGTCTTCAGTGCGCCAAAAGTAATTAAAGAGTACTGAAAATTTGTTGAGTTTGTTACCTATGCTGTTGAGAAATGTGACATCATTTGGGAATGTTGACAGTTATCCTTTGTTCCTCTTCCTTTCACGGGGGCCCGTGCCGGTGGGGGACAGATCTGGTGTTACAGCAGGGCGAGTCAGCATGATGACACTCTGTACAGCATGTTGGGTTACAACAGGGGTATGTGGGTAAACGTTATTCTGTTGGAAAAGACCGCATGGAATGCTGTTCGTGAATGGCAGCACAACAGATCGAATCACCAAATTGACACAAAAATGTGCAATTGGGCTGCATGGGATAACAATAAGATTACTACTGCTGCCATACAAACTTTCATCCGAGACTATAATTCCAGGTGTAGATCTGCGACAGGTTGGACCTGTGAAGGGAGGCTGTGGGCTTTGACACTATGCCCGGGCACGGCCCACTAGCCGATGTCTTGGCAGCCTCTGTTAAAGACCTTTTCATTTATTAATTTTTAGGAGAAGGTCGGCAATGTTTACAGAAGACTAGCCTGGCGATCACTAAAGAAATGAAACTTCTTCGACGTTTTACTACAACGAAAGCTTGTCGGCCATCCTGTATACCATAAGCCAGGTCACGCCGATTTATATCTAACCACGCAGAGTCTCCACCATCTGCTCCAGAAGACATCCGTTTTAAATGCGTTGATGTACTGAGCCAACACTGTTTCTGAGAAGGACCACTTGGATTCTGAAATGAACCATCCGAAGTTCGTGTTCCGAAAGAAAGGTTACATTTCACTCGGCACATCGAAGAAACGGAAACATACAAATACTGAACAAGCAGATGATGAGCCACTGACTGCTCTCCTTCCCTTCTGTGGAGCTACATCCAGCAGAAGCGGCAGAATCATGGGAAGAAGAGGAATAAGACGTATTTTCTGACCACCTCGGAAGATAAAAAGAGGCCGGCTAGAGTGGCTGAGCAATTCTAGGCGCTACAGTCTTGAACCGCGCGACCGCTGCGGTCACAGGTTCGAATCCTGCCTCGGGCATGGGTGTTTGTGATGTCCTTAGGTTAGTTAGGTTTAAGTAGTTCTAAGTTCTTGGGGACTGATGACCACAGTAGTTAAGTCCCATAGTGCTCAGAGCCATTTCAAGATAAAAGAGGTGATGTGCCGCGTTAATGACAGTTCCGGCCTCAGGGTCCTTTGAATTTATAGTATCGCCTGTGACTGCGAATGCAACTATATCGAGCAGTTCGCACCGTTTCCGACTTCTGTGTGGAACGTAAATGCCACATTCACTATGGTGAACCTGAGAAATCAGCTGTTTCTGATGTAATGCAATTAGTGAGTGCAGCTTTTTTCGCCACACATTGTAGAAAACGATACACATATAAATTTACAACAGGATCCAGTATTATACGAATTGTAATTTAGGTCAGGTGTAATTTGGCAACATATCGAAATTACGAGGGTTGAATGAAAAGCAGTGCCTCCAGGTTCGTTAATTTGGTTTGGACGTGAATATTTTAATAAATCAAACGCAGAAATAATCCTTAGAATGTGATCTTTAATTACCAGTAGACATTTTTCCACAGAATCACCAGCCAATTGCATACATTTCTGCCTTCGATGAACAAGTTTCCCGAAGCCGTCACAGAAGAAGGCGATACTCTGTTTCCGCAACCGCAGTCTCACAGTTCTCTCAACGTCTTCATCACAAGCATAATGTTTTCCCCGCAGATCGTCTTTCATTATCTGGGACGGACTGAAGAGGGTTGGGGGGAAGAGACCAAACTGCGAGGTCATCGGTCTCATCGCATTGGGGGAAGGATGTCGGCCGTGCCCTTTCAAAGGAACCATCCCGGCATTTGCCTGGCGCGATTTAGGGAAATCCCGGAAAACCTAAATCAGGATGGCCGGATGCGGGACTGGAGACCAGTTGTTATGTCCCATAGTACTCAGAGCCATTTGAACCATTATCGGGAACAGATGGAAGTGAGACGGTGCTAAATCTGGGCTGTATGGCGGATACCGTACGGTGGTGAAACTCAGTCTGTGAGGTAACAGGCGAGTTGTCGTGCCCTGAAAATATTCAAAGTTCGGAGGAAACAGTGGCCGCTTGGCGGATGCGGGCCGCTCGGCAAACCGACCACGTGGTGCCAGAAGCTGGCCTGAGCAAGAGGGGTCCAGCCGCGTGGCTGGGAGTTCCATGGTGACGCTATGTTGATGAAGGAGACACGCCAGGAGTGCCGAAAATAGTCGATTTTTTGTGAAACCTTAATGGCAGACATTTCACAGTTCGTATAGAAATTAGTAGTAGCTAGATGAATCATGATACCTCAAAAATAAATATGTACATTAGCATTATTTGTACGACGATTCTGCTGGTGTAATCGGCTTTTCAATATCTTTATTAGTTTAAAGTTTAGTATCTGACGGTGTATTACACAAGTAACAGCAGCAACGAATTTCCAAAATCTAAACGGTTCATCAGATTTCGTCGAAGACGCGTATTTAGAAAGCTATTAGTGTAAACCTAAATTACATGCATCTAACTCTAATAGTACAAGGTGCATTCAAGTTCTGAGGCCTCAGATTTTCTTTCTGGTTAACTTCTCACCAGAAATCGATGGCCCGCATCTCGTGATCGTGCGGTAGCGTTCTCGCTTCCCGCGCCCGGGTTCCCGGGTTCGATTCCCGGCGGGGACAGGGATTTTCTCTGCCTCGTGATGGCTGGGTGTTGTGTGTTGTCCCTAGGTTACTTAGGTTTAAGTAGTTCTAAGTTCTAGGGGACTGATGACCATGGCTGTTAAGTCCCATAGTGCTCAGAACCATTTGAACCATTTGAACCGACATCGATGAAACTGGCGTTACTTCTCGACGTAATTGCCCTGCAGACGTACACATTTTTCACTACGCTGACGCCATGATTCCATTGCAGCGGCGAAGGCTTCTTTAGGAGTCTGTTTTGACTACTGGAAAATCGATGAGCCAAGTGCAGCACGGCTGGTGAATGTGCGGCCACGGAGAGTATCTTTCATTGTTGTAAAAAGCCAAAAGTCACTAGGAGCCAGGTCACGTGAGTAGGGAGCATGAGGAATC
Source organism: Schistocerca gregaria (assembly GCF_023897955.1). Lineage (NCBI taxonomy): Eukaryota > Metazoa > Arthropoda > Insecta > Orthoptera > Acrididae > Schistocerca > Schistocerca gregaria. The sequence goes on along the minus strand of NC_064922.1, from coordinate 923,203,470 downwards.
ACTTCAAAGTTGTTATCACGAAGAAACTGTTGCGTAACGTTAGCTCGATGTGGGGGTGCGTTGTCTTGGTGAAACAGCACACGCGCAGCCCTTCCCAGACGTTTTTGTTGCAGTGCAGGAAGGAATTTGTTCTTCAAAACATTTTCGTAGGATGCACCTGTTACCGTAGTGCCCTTTGGAACGCAATGGGTAAGGATTACGCCCTCGCTGTCCCAGAACATGAACACCATAATTTCTTTAGCACTGGCAGTTACCCGAATTTTTTTTGGTGACGGTGAATCTGTGTGCTTCCATTGAGCTGACTGGCGCTTTGTTTCTGGATTGAAAAATGGCATCCACGTCTCATCCATTGTCATAACCGACGAAAAGAAAGTCCCATTCATGCTGTCATTGCGCGTCAACATTGCTTGGCAACATGCCACACGGGCAGCCATGTGGTCGTCCGTCAGCATTCGTGGCACCCACCTGGATGACACTTTTCGCATTTTCAGGTCATCATGCAGGATTGTGTGCACTGAACCCACAGAAATGCCAGCTCTGGGGGCGATCTGTTCAACAGTCATTCGGCGATCCCCCAAAACAATTCTCTCCACATTCTCTATCATGTTGTCAGAACGGCTTGTGCGAGCCCAGGGTTGTTAAGGTTTGTTTTCACACGATGTTCTGCCTTCATTAAACTGTCGCACCCACGAACGCACTTTCGTCACATACATAACTCCATCACCACATGTCTCCTTCAACTGTCGATGTATTTCAATTGGTTCCACACCACGCAAATTCAGAAAACGGATGACTGCACGCTGTTCAAGTAAGGAAAACGTCGCCATTTTAAACAGTTCTCATTCTCGCCGCTGGCGGTAAAATTCCATCTGCCGTACGGTGCTGCCATCTCTGGGACGTATTGACAATGAACGCGGCCTCATTTTAAAACAATGCGCATGTTTCTATCTCTTTCCAGTCCGCAGAAAAAGAATCGGAGGCCTTAGAACTTGAATGCACCTCGTACATAAGTTATTGGAGGGCAAAGTGGCCGATTACTATCGATCACGTCAGGCCGCAAGTACTCCACAGTTACACGAGAAAACGGTAGCAGCCTGCTTATAAATATACTTATTCATCCATGTCTTTGTTTATATTTGATATATGCTATTCATGAAGAAATTGGTAAATATTTACCGTGGTTTAGAAAGCACAAAGACGTCAGGCTACTGGCCTACCTATTGTTCTGTACCTACGATATATGTTACATAATTTGTTTTTGTATCTAATAATGTGTGTCTATGGTCTAGGCGTAAGAATGTTTATTTAATTTCAAGTTATTTGAATGTGACTACAGTATTTCGTATGTTTAATTATGTTTGTGAGTGTGCATTGGCGTGAAGACAGGGCGGGAGCTCTCTAGCCAATAACAGCAATCGTCTCCAGGGAGGACACGAGATAGTTATGAGCAGTGCGGCCGTTCCGGGCGGCACGGTACAGGACACGGAAGTGAGGGCTGGACTCGTACAGTACAGCGCAGTCGGCGGGAAGACTTGGACAGTGGAGCAGTTTGCGGCTAGTCGCGGAGGATAGAAATATTTCGGAATGCCAACCTGTGCTGTTGTGTGATTTCCGTGGCTTCTACAGTGAAGAAGTAGTGTGCGTTTAGAAGCAAATATCTCACGAGCTATATTGTCGTTCATCACTAATTACGTGAAGTAGGAATCTATTGTTTTCCTGTTTAACAACTTACACTCCTGGAAATGGAAAAAAGAACGCATTGACACCGGTGTGTCAGACCCACCATACTTGCTCCGGACACTGCGAGAGGGCTGTACAAGCAATGATCACACGCACGGCACAGCGGACACACCAGGAACCGCGGTGTTGGCCGTCGAATGGCGCTAGCTGCGCAGCATTTGTGCACCGCCGCCGTCAGTGTCAGCCAGTTTGCCGTGGCATACGGAGCGCCAACGCAGTCTTTAACACTGGTAGCATGCCGCGACAGCGCGGACGTGAACCGTATGTGCAGTTGACGGACTTTGAGCGAGGGCGTATAGTGGGCATGCGGGAGGCCGGGTGGACGTACCGCCGAATTGCTCAACACGTGGGGCGTGAGGTCTCCACAGTACATCGATGTTGTCGCCAGTGGTCGGCGGAAGGTGCACGTGCCCGTCGACCTGGGACCGGACCGCAGCGACGCACGGATGCACGCCAAGACCGTAGGATCCTACGCAGTGCCGTAGGGGACCGCACCGCCACTTCCCAGCAAATTAGGGACACTGTTGCTCCTGGGGTATCGACGAGGACCATTCGCAACCGTCTCCATGAAGCTGGGCTACGGTCCCGCACACCGTTAGGCCGTATTCCGCTCACGCCCCAACATCGTGCAGCCCGCCTCCAGTGGTGTCGCGACAGGCGCGAATGGAGGGACGAATGGAGACGTGTCGTCTTCAACGATGAGAGTCGCTTCTGCCTTGGTGCCAATGATGGTCGTATGCGTGTTTGGCGCCGTGCAGGTGAGCGCCACAATCAGGATTGCATACGACCGAGGCACACAGGGCCAACACCCGGCATCATGGTGTGGGGAGCGATCTCCTACACTGGCCGTACACCTCTGGTAGTCGTCGAGGGGACACTGAATAGTGCACGGTACATACAAACCGTCATCGAACCCATTGTTCTACCATTCCTAGACCGGCAAGGGAACTTGCTGTTCCAACAGGACAATGCACGTCCGCATGTATCCCGTGCCACCCAACGTGCTCTAGAAGGTGTAAGTCAACTACCCTGGCCAGCAAGATCTCCGGATCTGTCCCCCATTGAGCATGTTTGGGACTGGATGAAGCGTGGTCTCACGCGGTCTGCACGTCCAGCACGAACGCTGGTCCAACTGAGGCGCCAGGTGGATATGGCATGGCAAGCCGTTCCACAGGACTACATCCAGCATCTCTACGATCGTATCCATGGGAGAATAGCAGCCTGCATTGCTGCGAAAGGTGGATATACACTGTACTAGTGCCGACATTGTGCATGCTCTGTTGCCTGTGTCTATGTGCGTGTGGTTCTGTCAGTGTGATCATGTGATGTATCTGACCCCAGGAATGTGTCAATAAAGTTTCCCCTTCCTGGGACAATGAATTCACGGTGTTCTTATTTCAATTTCCAGGAGTGTATAATTTACTTAATTGCTGGACCATCGACACCAAGAAGCGTTTTGCAGAAATATACCGCATTCTCAAAAGTACTTCCACTATCGTAAAAAATGGTTCAAATGGCTCTGAGCACTATGGGACTTTACATCTATGGCCATCCGTCCCCTAGAACTTAGAACTACTTAAACCTAAACTACCTAAGGACATTACACAACACCCAGTCAGCACGAGGCAGAGAAAATCCCTGACCCCGCCGGGAATCGAACCCGGGAACCCGGGCTTGTTCCACTACCGTACTCATCATTTAAATTCGTAACGTAGCACCTGCAGATTTTATTTAATTGGCATCTTTCGTTTATAAATGTTACATTCATAATTCGCAATTGCCGAGTGATAAGAACCTTCGACCATTCGACTCATGTGTATATTCGTATTGTACACTGTAGACTCAGCAGTATTTGGCCTGCAATTTGGCAACTACATATCCCAGCCCCTAGATAACGAAAACAGCCAAAACTTTTAATATTGCAACTCTGAATCGGAGAATACGTAGTTGAGGGCCACACCCCATCACCCCGTTTCATTATTATATTCGAAAACCCGGAAGTCTCTGAAGCTCTGCTATGGTGGCACTTGAAGTGTGTGTTTGTCATTGTCATGCAGGAGGAAAACATTTCCTTTTTCCTTTTCCGACTCTTCTAAGCCGTCATTTCTGAGTTCGCAGTGTTGTGATGTAACGCTCTGAATTTATTGTTGTTCCACGAACCAGGAAATCAACATGGATAACACCATCTGTGTCCCAGAAAATTGGCCATGATTTTTCGAGGTGACTGCTGCATCTTGAATTTCTTTTTCTGGGGCTATTGTTTGTGTCGGGATTCCATACTGACGTTTCGCCCCTGGGTCGTAATGGTGACCCACGTTTCGTCTCCTGCCACAATTGAATGGCAAAAGTATTCACCTTCATTCATGTAAAGTGAGAGGAGTTCCTGGCAAATTTCAAATCTGTGCGCTTTCGTTGCAGAAGTCAGCATCCGAGGTACACATCGTGCACAGATCTACCGATAGCCAAGCAAAGTAATAATATGACACACATCCTCTTGTGCTTGCAATTTCTCTCAGTGATACGACGATCGTCTTGAACCAATCTGTCAACATTTTGCTTGTGAAACTCGTTGGTTGCTGTCACAGGACGTCCAACTCTCTGTTTGTCACGCAGGTCAGATGTTCCCGCCTCAACATCTTTAAACGTACTCGCTGAGCGACGCACAGTACTCAAATAAACACTATCACCGCTAACTGCTTTCACTCTCTGATGAATCTCCTTTTGGGTGACACCCTCTGCTGTCAAGAACTCAACGACTGAACGTTGCTTAAATCGACCGTCTGCCCTGGGTTCCATACTTTACAATGCCACAACACAAGCGTTCAATGCTAAGTCTTCCCTCCAACTGGAGCTGCAGAGAAGAGGCCACGGAACAAGCCAGTACCTGCCGCATACCAATGCTCCCAACTGTTGAAGAATTACGAAGGTCGAGGCATTACTTTTTAGTCATCCCTCGTATTTATAAACAGAAATCTTTACTTACACTTTTCCCATCCTAATATACATTTTGAGGCACGAAACAACACTGTGGTTATACCATAACTTTCCCCGGCGAATTGAATGTTGAAATAACTTACGGGTTTGCTGCCGTCACCCGGCAGCAAACCCGTAAGTTATTTGAACACTGTGCTTATAATTGAAGTCTTTGTTCAGAAGTAATCATCAGAGGCCAGTGCTCAGTTACCCCACTGTTTCACAGTCGAAGAATTACCTGTTCGCAGAATACCTATGACTGACAGAAGTCAGTCCTCCACCGTGTTCTTTAATCAGTCATCCTCGTTGAAATGCTTCCTTTTGAGATATTTTCTTTAAACTAACAAACAAATAAAAGTCGCATAGTGATGCGTCTGGGCTCTAGGGCGGCTGCTCATGTGTCAAGTTGAACTTGGCCATTACACTTCGTGCGGCCTTGAAGACGTGTGGTGTTATCGGGGAGCAGAATCGCTCCCTCCGTGAGCAGTCCATGCCGTTAGCTCTTGTCGGGCTTGCTTAGACTGCGGAGTTTCTCACAGTGAAAGTCACAGTCAAGGACACAGGATAAGTTTGAATGACACAAAAAATCGAAATTTTTATTCATCGCCATCATTTAAGACTGATTATGCCTTTCAGCATTCAGTCTGGAGCATAGCTCCCCTTATAAAATTCCTCCATGATCCCCTATTCAGTGCTAACATTGGTGCCTCTTCTGATGTTAAACCTATTACTTCAAAATCATTCTTAACCGAAGCCAGGTACCTTCTCCTTGGTCTGCCCCGACTCCTCCTACCCTCTACTGCTGAACCCATGAGTCTCTTGGGTAACCTTGCTTCTTCCATGCGTGTAACATGACCCCACCATCTAAGCCTGTTCACCCTGACTGCCATATCTATAGAGTTCATTCCCAGTTTTTCTTTGATTTCCTCATTGTGGACACCCTTCTGCCATTGTTCCCATCTACTAGTACCTGCAATCATCCTAGCTACTTTCATATCCGTAACCTCAACCTTGTTGATAAGGTAACCTGAATCCACCCAGCTTTCGCTCCCATACAACAACGTTGGTCGAAAGATTGAACGGTGCACAGATAACTTAGTCTTGGTACTGACTTCCTTCTTGCAGAAGAGAGTAGATCGTAGCTGAGCGCTCACTGCATTAGCTTTGCTACACATCGCTTCCAGTTCTTTCACTATGTTGCCATCCTGTGAGAAAATGCATCCTAAATAATTGAAACCGTCCACCTGTTCTAACTTTGTTCCTCCTATTTGGCACTCAATCCGTTTATATTTCTTTCCCAGTGACATTAATTTCGTTTTGGAGATGCTAATCTTCATACCATAGTCCTTACATTTCTGATCTAGCTCTGAAATATTACTTTGCAAACTTTCTATCGAATCTGCCATCACAACTAAGTCATCCGCATATTCAAGACTGCTTACTTTGTGTTCACATATCTTAATCTCACCCAGTCAGTGTATTGTTTTCAACATATGATCCATAAATAATATGAACAACAGTGGAGACAGGTTGCAGCCTTGTCTTACCCTTACCCCTGAATCTACTCTGAACCATGAACTCAATTTGCCGTCAACTCTAACTGCTGCCTGACTGTCCATGTAAAGACCTTTAATTGCTTGCAAAAGTGTGCCTCCTATTCCATAATCTCGTAGAACAGACAATAACTTCCTCCTAGGAACCCAGTCATATGCCTTTTCTAGATCTATAAAGCATAGATACAATTCCCTGTTCCACTTATAACACTGCTCCATTATTTGCCGTAAGCTAAAGATCTGGTCCTGACAACCTTTAAGAGACCTAAACCCACACTGATTTTCATCCAATTGGTCCTCAACTAATACTCGCACTTTTCTTTCAACAATACCTGAGAAGATTTTACCCACAACGCTGATTAAAGAGAAACCTCTGTAGTTGTTACAATCTCTTTTGTTTCCATGTTTAAAGATTGGTGTGATTACTGCTTTTGTCCAGTCTGATGGAACCTGTCCCGACTCCCAGGCTATTTCAATTATCCTGTGTAGCCATTTAAGACCTGACATTCCACTGTATTTGGTGAGTTCTGACTTAATTTCATCCACCCCAGCTGCTTTGTTGCACTGCAGTCTATTGATCATTTTCTCCATTTCCTCAAATGTGATCCTACTTCCATCATCATTCCTTTCCCATTCTACCTCGAAATCTGAAGCATTACCGATCGCATTTTCACCTACGTCGAGCAACTCTTCAAAATATTCCCTCCACCTGCCCAAGGCATCCACAGGATTCACCAGCAGTTTTCCTGCCCTGTCCAAAATACTTGTAATTTCCTTCTTACCTCCCTTTCGAAGACTGCTAATTAAACTCCAGAATGGTTTTCCAGCAGCTTTACCCATTGTCTCCAACCTGTTTCCAAATCCTTCCCAAGATTTCTTCTTTGATGCTGCAATTATCTGTTTGGCTTTGTTTCTTTCTTCAACATAACTTTCTCTGTCTACTTCATAAAATTCTATAGCCTTTTACGACTACATTGATGTATACTTCATTGGGTTTAAAAAGAAAAATGACCACTACATACCAGCTTTGTGTGTACGCTGCCAAGCTTCCGTTGATTAATTACAGAAAACCATTAGAATTTCACAAACCAGCTGAAAAATTTTTGCTGCTTGTCATTCTGTTTTAAGCGGATTGTACACTGATATGAAATTTCCTGGCACATTAAAACTGTGTGCTGGAACGAGATCAAAACTTGGGACCTTTGCATTTTGTGGGAAAGTCCCCTACAGCCTATTTTTATTTTTTATAGATATATCAAACCGTATAGTTGCTCGTTAAATAGTTCCAAAATCTCTAACAACTCTGCAACGCCCTCACTTCCGCAGGAGAGCTTCAGTGAAACTTGGAAGGCAAGAGACGAGGTACTGGCGGAAGTAAAGATCTGATGATGGACCGTAATCGTCGGCATACATTGTGCTTGACTGGGACACTGAAGCTCCGCTTCACTACAGTGACTATCTCAATCTCATTTCTTTCTAGACCTCTCCCACTTCAGGCATTGTCCCCTCTCCCATACTACCCCCACAACCCATGTAAAAGAAAATCGTATCTAGTACCACTGCCATTTTTCTCCAAAAGCTGACTAGGACAGATGTTTGCCACCACTTCAGGGTCCACCCACGAATATAAACGAAAAACGCCTCCCATAGTCTTGTAAAAAAATAAGAGGGAGAACAGGAAGGGTGCAATGCCTTTATTTTATTTTTCCCTTTTCTTAGTTCCTTCCGGGAGTGTTCACAGCATCCAGTCTGTGGGGTGTCCAGGTCGTCTTCTCGGTCACCGGAGTTAAGCACCCATAACTGCCGCTGATGTGTCCCACCAGTCCGTCTTGTGCTATAACTTCAATCTCTTCTCACACGCCGGCCGTGGCGGCCGAGCGGTTCTAGGCGCTTCAGTACGGAACCGTGCGACTGCTACGGTCACAGGTTCGAATCTTGCCTCGGGCGTGGATGTATGTGATGTCCTTAGGATTAAGTAGTTCTAAGTTCTAGGGGACTGATGACTGCAGGTGTTAAGTCCCATAGTTCTCAGAGCCCTTTTTCTTCTCACACGCTGTACACACCAATACTCTTCGAAGAGTGAACAATTCGACGGCTTGCGCCGAAAAACCGTGTTTTAAATAGTACCAAAAGATCTAACTACTTAACTACTGCGCAACGCCCGCACTTCCGTCAAGTTTGGACGGCAGCAGACGAGGTACTATTGAAAGTCAGGCGGTTCGTGAGTCGTGCTTGGGTACACACCACTCTCGCACAAGTTTAAAATGCTAGGAAGCTTCACTTATGTATGTTGGTAACACTCCTGTCTTCCAGCATCTGTACATGGTCATCTTTGCTCCTGCTGATTTTCGCTTCATTGGAACGTTCTGCTGAAAACTTTTTATATACTGCGACAGACTTTGTGACTAGAGATGTTCATTAGTGTGCATTTAATACTAATAGTACCACACGTCAAGAAATTCGATAGAAGAAAATTCAGTGGTAACTGGTATCCACACAAAGCAGTCCATACTATTGAGAAATACCTGTGTACCAGTTCTGCAGGGAGGATTCTAAATTCTGCGTCAACAGCGATTCTGTTTGTAGTAGATCCTAATTTCTTCAACGACTTTCAGGCATTCTGCACATCCTATTATTTACATTTCGGCACTTCAATTATCAAAGTAGACGCTTCAGTAATCAATAATTTACTATGAAATTGTATCACTTTACCCTCCGGAGTCCATCCCCGGTAGCTGATTGGTAGCCGGGACGGTAACTCAGCGTGTTCGGTCAGAGGGTTAGCTACCACTGCAATAAAAAAACTGAGTTATTGGATTAACGACGAACTGAAACGGGTGTCTTGCTACGTCCGCACCGACCAGATACAACGAACGAAAACGAACAAAATCTGACAAAAAAAAAAGTGGTCAGCGCGACAGAATATCAATCGTAAGGCTGGGTCGGAGATTTTCTCCGTTCAGGAACTGGGTGTTGTGTTTCTTTAATCATCATCATTTCATTACAATCGACGCCCAAGTTGCCGAAGTGGTGTCAGATCAAAAGACTAGTACCCGGCGAACGGTCTACCCGCCAGGAGCCCCTAGTCACACGACATCTACATTTATCCTCCGGAATTTTACATGTAACGAATTAAATGTAGAAGTTCATTGCTAGGCAGATATAATTTATTTTAGTCTATTATATATTCATTTATGTGAAATGTTTATCTAGTTAGTAATCTCGTGCAACAAAAAGAACTTAATTGTTATTGGAATACTGTTGTTGTATGGGGATATAAATGTAATTAATATAAATTCATTAATGAAGTAATAAGTAGTAAAAAGAGTGCCAAGAAGAAGTTCGTAGATGAAGAAATGCAGCAGAATGAGGACTATGCTTCAGTGATGTTTTGAGAAACATTGCATTATGACTCAAATATTAATTCGCAATCCCCCCGCGAGTTGCACTTTTCAGAATTTTTGATATTCTTATTTCTTTAAGTTTATAAGCATTGCACTATTGTTTTCTGTAACTTGCAGTTGTTTATACCTAGTAGACCTAAACCTTACTGCATGTTCAACAACAATTTTGAACAGCAAAAATGTTTTAAAAATTGAAACATAAGATGTAATAATTTTCTTTCTGGTTAATATACTTAATGTTCAGGATGAAACAGGTCTGGTATCTCAGCCAACACGTCACATAACTTGTAAAAATTTGGTTTCATTCACATGTATATTATTGGATTAAATGGGACCTGAATTTGAAGAACCATTTTACAAAAACTTGTGCATTACCTTTTCAATTATCTTTTTTTTATAATCAGCAAAGCGTCCTAAATTGTTCAACATACTTGTGTAGTGAAGGCAGCAGAGGATCAAGTAGGTAAAAAGACGAGGGCTACTAGAAATCCTTGGGTAACAGAAGAAATATTGAATTTAATTGATGAAAGGAGAAAATATAAAAATGCAATAAATGAAGCAGACAAAAAGGAATTCAAACGTCTCAAAAATGAGATCCACAGGAAGTGCAAAATGACTAAGCAGGGATGGCTAGACAAATGTAAGGATATGGATGCTTATCTCACTAGGGGTAAGATAGATGCTGCCTACAGGAAAATTAAAGACACCTTTGGAGAGAAGAGAACCACGTGTATGAATATCAAAAGCTCAGATGGAAACCCAGTTCTAAGCAAAGAAGAGAAAGCAGAAAGGCGGAAGGAGTATATAGAGGGTCTATACAAGGGCGATGTACTTGAGGACAATATTATGGAAATGGAAGAGGATGTAGATGAAGATGAAATGGGAGATATGATATTGCGTGAAGAGTTTGACAGAGCACTGAAAGACCTGAGTCGAAACAAGGCCCCCGGAGTAGACAACATTCCATTGGAACTACTGATGGCCTTGGGAGAGCCAGTCCTGACAAAACTCTAGCATTTGGTGAGCAAGATGTATGAAACAGGCGAAATACCCTGAGACTTCAAGAAGAATACAATAATTCCAATCCCAAAGAAAGCAGGTGTTGACAGATGTGAAAATTACCGAACGATCATTTTAATAATCCACAGCTGCAAAATAGTAACACGAATTCTTTACAGACGAATGGAAAAACTAGTAGAAGCTGACCTCGGGGAAGATCACTTTGGATTCCGTAGAAATATGGGAACAAGTGAGGCAATACTGAACTTACGACTTATCTTAGAAGAAAGAATAAGGAACGGCAAACATACGTTTCTAGCATTTGTAGACTTAGAGAAAGCTTTTGACAATGTTGACTGGAATACTCTCTTTCAAATTCTAAACGAGGCACGGGTAAATTACAAGGAGCGAAAGGATATTTACAATTTGTACAGAAACCAGATAGCAGTTATAAGAGTCGAGGGATATAAAAGGGAAGCTGTGGTTGGGAAGGGAGTAAGACAGGGTTGTAGCCTCTCCCCAATGTTATTCAATCTGTATATTGAGCAAGCAGTAAAGGAAACAAAAGAAAAATCGGAGTAGGTATTAAAATCCATGGAGAAGAAATAAAAACTTTGAGGTTCACCGATGACATTGTAATTCTGTCAGAGACAGCAAAGGACTTGAAAGAGCAGTTGAACGGAATGGACAGTGTCTTGAAAGGAGGATATAAGATGAACAACAACAAAAGCAAAACGACGATAGTGGAATGTAGTCAAATTAAATCAGGTGATGCTGAGGGAATTAGATTAGGAAATGAGACACTTAAAGTAGTAAAGGAGTTTTGCTATTTGGGGAGCAAAATAACTGATGATGGTCGAAGTAGAGAGGATATAAAATGTAGACTGGCAATGGCAAGGGAAGCGTTTCTGAAGAAGAGAAATTTATTAACATCGAGTATAGGTTTAAGTATTAGGAAGTCGTTTCTGAAAGTATTTGTATGGAGTGTAGCCGTGTATGGAAGTGAATCATGGACAATAAATAGTTTGGACACGAAGAGAATAGAAGCTTTCGAAATGTGGTGCTACAGAAGAATGCTGAAGATTAGATGGGTAGCTCACATAACCAATAAGGAAGTATTGAATAAGATTGGGGAGAAGAGAAGTTTGTGGCACAACTTGACCAGAAGTCGGGATCGGTTGGTAGGACATGTTCTCAGTCATCAAGGGATCACCAATTTAGCATTGGAGGGCAGTGTGGAGGGTAAAAATCGTAGAGGGAGACCAAGAGATGAATACACTAAGCAGATTCAGAAGGATGTAGGTTGCAGTAGGTACTGGGAGATGAAGAAGCTTGCACAGGATAGAGTAGCATGGAGAGCTGCATCAAACCAATCTCAGGACCGAAGACCACAACAACAACAACAACAACAACAACTTGTAACTTGCTTCGAAAGTATTCTGCATTAAGTGCGATAAACTACAAAACTATAAATGTACAAAATAAATACTGCCGAAAAACTGCCCTGTGTCCTTAATGGTTCTTCAGTGCTCGAGGAATTCGATGAGTATCGGACCTCGTACGTCGGAGATGACGGTAAGTATCACCTTGCCTGCTTCGGGCAAAGTTTTCAATTTTTTTAGGGGGAAGTGACGACACTTTTTGCGCATTCCTAGATGTCTCACTACGGTATCCCAAAGCAGCAACTGCAAATTCAATCGGTTTAGATCTTACTTCGTTCCGTACCTTCTCATTTGAGCTCTCCTTATAGTAAGCAAACACGGCAAACTGAAGTTTTGTGAAGTTTTAATATTAAGAACATTGCAGTCAACACAGCTAAGAGTTCGGTTAGACTGAGCACAGATTCGCAAATAAACAAAGAATACTGGTTGATGAAACAGATGTTTTGTCCCTGGGAATCTCGGGCGACCTCGTCGCGGAAAAGGAACACAGAAATTCGCCGCGTTGTTAACGCTTCTTCGGGAACGGTGGAACTAACAGCGCAGACTTCGGCGCCATCTGTATCAGCATGACGCTATCGCCTACCTATCAGACACCACCGGTTGTAGATGCCACCATAAAAGCACACATGACTGGCAGTTGCTCCTGATGAAGATGATAGTGATGATCATAGAAATTTCGAGGTTTTACCCAGAATTGTCCCAGCAAGATATCCGAGAAAATTTTATATAAATGATAGGGTTCTTTTCTACTGCGAAACCGGTTACTAATTCACATTCGTAAGTTGGTACTACCTACTGTTGGTTAGCTCAGGACTTCATGTTGGTTCAAGTGAAGTTGGAGATGCATTTAAGCGTATATCTGAGTCCCATCGGGTACCACCTACACTACTGTCTCCTTCCTTTCGTTAATTAGCTACAGCTAATGTGCCGTAACTGATTACCCTGCATTATAATTACTGTCCCGGTCGATAATATAAAAATAATCCTATTATTATAATTGGTGCTGATAAAATTCGATTTCTCAGCTTTTACGTGTGGTGTGTTCCAGCTTCAGCATTGTAAAGATAAATTCTTGTTTCCGCAGCCAGAGGGCTGCCAGTGACGTTAGACAAATGCGTGCTGCATCGCATGGGCGGGGCGCGAACAGTGCCTACAGCTGACAGCCATAAATTAGCAACACAGCGAGGCGTGAGTACAGGCTGACAGGAATAAGTGTCACCCCGGTTGCATGTCTAAAGCAGAGGCAAGGCTCGCCAGCTGTAGTGGGGAGTAAACCGCCGAAAACACTTCTATCGCTCCACACCGGATCAGCACCCTCAGCACTCCACTTACTGAAAAGAAATATTTTTTTGCAATATGTTTTAAGCAGCTAATTCCACATTTACACATCAGTGATCATTAGAAAATATCACCTGTAATGACTGAGCTCAGCAAGACTCAAAATCATTTAGACACCAGTATGCTCGAACGTCTACAGCTACATCTTCATGGATACAATACAAATCACATTTAAGCGTCTGGCAGAGGGTTCATCAAACCACCTTCACAATTCTCTATTATTCCAAGCTCGTATAGCGCGAGGAAAGAACAAACACCTATATCTTTCTGTTTCTATTTTTGGTCATCAGTCTGCTGACTGGTTTGATGCGGCCCGCTACGAATTCCTTTCCTGTGCTAACCTCTTCATCTCAGAGTAGCACTAGCAACCTACGTCCTCAATTATTTGCTTGACGTATTCCAATCTATCTTCCTCTACAGTTTTTACCTTCTACACCTCCCTCTAGTACCATGGAAGTCATTCCCTCATGTCTTAGCAGATGTCCTATCATCCTGTCCCTTCTCCTTATCAGTGTTTCCCACATATTCCTTTCCTCTCCGATTCTGCGTAGAACCTCTTCATTCCTTACCTTATCAGTCCATCTAATTTTCAACATTCGTCTATAGCACCACATCTCAAATGCTTCTATTCCTTCTGTTCCGGTTTTCCCATAGTCCATGGTTCACTACCATACAATGCTGTACTACAGACGTACGTCCTCAAATTTCTTCCTCAAATTAAGGCCGGTATTTGATATAAGTAGACTTCTCTTGGCCAGAAATGCCTTTTTTGCCATAGCGAGTCTGCTTTTGATGTACTCCTTGCTCCGTCCGTCATTGGTTATTTTACTACCTAGGTAGCAGAATTCCTTAACTTCATTGACTTCGTGACCATCAATCCTGATGTTAAGTTTCTCGCTGTTCTCATTTCTACTACTTCTCATTACCTTCGGCTTTCTCCGATTTACTCTCAAACCATACTGTATACTCATTAGACTGTTCATTCCACTCAGATCATTTAATTCTTCTTCATTTTCAGTCAGGATAGCAATGTCATCAACGAATCGTATCATTGATATCCTTTCATCTAATTTTAATTCCATTCCTGAACCTGTCTTTTATTTCCATCATTGCTTCCTCGATGTACAGATTGAAGAGTAGGGGCGAAAGGGTACAGCCTTGTCTTACACCCTTCTTAATACGAGCACTCCGTTCTTGATCGTCCTCTCTTATTATTCCCTCTTGGTTGCTGTACATGTTGTATATGACCCGTCTCTCCCTATAGCTTACCCCTACTTTTTCAGTATCTCGAACAGCTTGGACCATTTTATATTGTCGAACGCTTTTTCCAGGTCGACAAATCCTATGAACGTGTCTCGATTTTTCTTTAGCCTTGCTTCCATTATTAGCCGTAACGTCAGAATTGACCCTCTCGTGCCTTTACTTTTCCTAAAGCCAAACTGATCGTCACCTAGACCATTCTATATTTTCCTTTCCATTCTTCTATATATTATTCTTGTAAGCAGCTTCGATGCATGAGCTGTTACGCTGATTGTGCGATAATTCTCGCACTTGTCAGCTCTTGCCGTCTTCGAAATTGTGTGGATGATGCTTTTCCGAAAGTCTACATCTATATCTACATCCGTACTCCGCAAGCCACCTGACGGTGTGTGGCGGAGGGTACCCTGAGTACCTCTACCGGTTCTCCCTTCCATTCCAGTCTCGTATTGTACGTGGAAAGAAGGATTGTCGGTATGCTTCTGTGTGGGCTCTAATCTCTCTGATTTTATCCTCATGGTCTCTTCGCGAGATATACGTAGGAGGGAGCAATATACTGCTTGACTCTTCGGTGAAGGTATGTTCTCGAAACTTTAACAAAAGCCCGTACCGAGCTACTGAGCGTCTCTCCTGCAGAGTCTTCCACTGGAGTTTATCTATCATCTCCGTAACGCTTTCGCAATTACTAAATGATCCTGTAACGAAGCGCGCTGCTCTCCGTTGGATCGTCTCTATCTCTTCTATCAACCCTACCTGGTGCGGATCCCACACTGCTGAGCAGTATTCAAGCATTGGGAGAACAAGCGTACTGTAACCTACTTCCTTTGTTGTCGGATTGCATTTCCTTAGGATTCTTCCAATGAATCTCAGTCTGGCATTGCTTTACCGACGATCAACTTTATATGATCATTCCATTTTAAATCACTCCTAATGCGTACTCCCAGATAATTTATGGAATTAACTGCTTCCAGTTGCTGACCTGCTATTTTGTAGCTAAATGATAAGGGACCTATCTTTCTATGTATTCGCATCACATTACACTTGTCTACATTGAGATTCAATTGCCATTCCCTGCACCATGCGTCAATTCGCTGCAGATCCTCCTGCATTTCAGTACAATTTTCCATTGTTGCAACCTCTCGATACACCACAGCATCATCTGCAAAAAGCCTCAGTAAACTTCCGATGTCATCCACAAGGTCATTTATGTATATTGTGAATAGTAACGGTCCTATGACACTCTCCTGCGGCACACCTGAAATCACTCTTACTTTGGAAGACTTCTCTCCATTGAGAATGACATGCTGCGTTCTGTTATCTAGGAACTCCTCAATCCCATCACACAATTGATCTGATAGGCCGTATGCTCTTACTTTGTTCATTAAACGACTGTGGGGAGCTGTGCCAAACGCCTTGCGGAAGTCAAGAAACACGGCATCTGCCTGTGAACCCGTGTCTAAGGCCCTCTGAGTCTCGTGGACGAATAGCGCGAGCTGGGTTTCACACGATCGTCTTTTTCGAAACTCATGCTGATTCCTACAGAGTAGATTTCTAGTCTCCAGAAATAACATTATACTCGAACATAATACGTGTTCCAAAATTCTACAACTGATCGACGTTAGAGATATAGGTCTATAGTTCTGCACATCTGTTCGACGTCCCTTCTTGAAAACGGGGATGATCTGAGCCCTTTTCCAATCCTTTGGAACACTTCGCTCTTCTAGAGACCTACGGTACACCGCTGCAAGAAGGGGGGCAAGATCCTTCGCGTACCCTGTGTAAAATCGAACTGGTATCCCATCAGCTACAGCGGCCTTTCCTCTTTTGAGCGATTTTAATTGTTTCTCTATCCCTCTGTCGTCTACTTCGATATCTACCATTTTGTCAACTGTGCGACAATCTAGAGAAGGAAGCACAGTGCAGTCTTCCTCTGTGAAACAGCTTTGGAAGAAGACCTTTAGTATTTCGGCCTTTAGTCTGTCATCCTCTGTTTCAGTACCATTTTGGTCACAGAGTGTCTGGACATTTTGTTTTGATCCACCTACCGCTTTGACATAGGACCAAAATTTCTTAGGGTTTTCTGCCAAGTCAGTACATAGAACTTTACTTTCGAATTCATTGAAAGCCTCTCGCATAGCCCTCCTCACACTACATTTCGCTTCGCGTAATTTTTGTTTGTCTGCAAGGCTTTGGCTATGTTTATGTTTGCTGTGAAGTTCCCTTTGCTTCCGCAGCAGTTTCCTAACTCGGTTGTTGTACCACGATGGCTCTTTCCCATCTCTTACGATCTTGCTTGGCACATACTCATCTAACGCATATTGTACCATGGTTTTGAACTTTGTCCACTGCTCCTCAACACTATCTGCACTTGAGACAAAACTTTTGTGTTGAGCCGTCAGGTACTCTGTAATCTGCTTTTTGTCACTTTTGCTAAACAGAAAAATCTTCCTACCTTTTTTAATATTTCTATTTACGGCTGAAATCATCGATGCAGTAACCACTTTATGATCGCTGATTCCCTGTTCTGCATTAACTGATTCAAATAGTTCGGGTCTGTTTGTCACCAGAAGGTCTAATATATTATCGCCACGAGTCGGTTTTCTGTTTAACTGCTCAAGGTAGTTTTCAGATAAAGCACTTAAAAATATTTCACTGGATTCTTTGTCCCTGCCACCCGTTATGAACGTTTGAGTCTCCCAGTCTATATCCGGCAAATTAAAATCTCCACCCAGAACTATAACATGGTGGGGAAATCTACTCGAAATATTTTCCAAATTTATTCTTCAGGTGCTGAGCCACAACAGCTGCTCAGCCCGGGGGCCTATAGAGACATCCAATTACCATGTCTGAGCCTGCTTTACCGTGACCTTCACCCAAATCATTTCACAATTCGAATCTCCGTCAATTTCCTTCGATACTATTGCACTTCTTATCGCTATAAACACGCCTCCCCCTTCACTGTCCAGCCTATCTCTGCGGTATACATTCCAATCAGAGTTTAGGATTTCATTACTGTTTACGTCTGGTTTCAGCCAACTTTCTGTTCCTAGTACTATATGGGCGTTGTGACCGTTTATTAATGAGAGCAGTTCTGGGACCTTTCTATAGACGCTCCTGCAGTTTACTATTAGCACATTAATATTGTTATTCCTTGTTGCATTTTGCCTACTCCTGCCTTGCCGCGTCTCAGGAGGCGTCTTGTCGGGCCTAGGGAGGGAATTCTCTAACCTAAAAAACCCCATGTGCACTCCACACGTACTCCGCTACCCTCGTAGCCGCTTCCGGCGTGTAGTGTAAGCCTGACCTATTCAGGGGGACCCTACATTTCTCCACCCGATAGCGGAGGTCTAGAAATTTGCACCCCAGCTCTCCGCAGAATCGTCTGAGCCTCTGGTTTAAGCCTTTCACTCGGCTCCAAACCAGAGGACCGCGATCGGTTCTGGGAACGATACTACAAATAGTTAGCTCTGATTCCACCCCGCGAGCTAGGCTTTCCGCCTTCACCAACTCCGCCAACCGCCTGTACGAACTGAGGATGACCTCTGAACCCAGACGGCAAGAGTCATTGCTGCCGACATGAGCAACAACTTGCAGTCGGGTGCACCCAGTGCTCTCTATTGCCGCCGGTAGGGCCTAATCCACATCTTGGATGAGACCCCCCGGCAAGCAGACAGAGTGAACACTGGCCTTCTTCCCCGACCTTTCCGCTATTTCTCTAAGGGGCTCCATCACCCGCCTAACGTTGGAGCTCCCAATAACTAATAAACCCCTCCCCCCGTGTGCCTGCTCGGACCTTGCTGAAGGAGCAGCCACATGTCCACTCACAGGCAGAGCGGGCGATGCCACACGGCCAGCCTCCACATTGACCCTCCGCCTCGTGCGCCGCGAACGCCGCAGAACCCACCACTCCCCTTGGGGAGAGGGTGGCCCAACCGCGCCCGGTACCCGCGAAGATGTCTCGACAGCAAGGACAGTGGGTGAAGCATCTAACACCTGGGGTGCACCATGCGACGCAACAGACTCCCCACTGCCGGTACACTCCGAGGCAGCAGCCTGATGACGGCTGACCGCGGCCATCAACACGCTCAGCTGTTCGCGAAGAGTGGCCTGCTCCTCCTGCGACCGTACACAGCAGGCACACATCCTATCCATCCTAAGAAATCAATTTACTATAGAGTGTTAATCAACTTTTAACTAGACTGCTAATTCACTAAAGGCGGTTGATTATTGACTAAACTGTGATTGCAAACCACTTCCTGTAGAAACAATGAAAATAGCACTACCTGTCTCTGGACTGTATTCAAAACAAACACTAGCACTACTAGCACTATGGCTGACTAAAGGGACTCTCTGACTGTATTCAAAACAAACACGAGATCTATGGAACACTTAATAGCACTCGACTATTAAAGCTTCCTAAAAGCAAAAACACGCAGAAGAAGAAGTGACAAGTAAGAAAAATACAGATAATACTTAAATTAAGGTAGCTCGCTGCACAGCAGACGTGAAGCAGACGGCGGTTAGTTCGACACTGTCAGATGGTATGTCGCCAGAGTCATATATTCTACACACCAACGTGAATAGTCGTTTTGTTGCCACTTCCCCTAATGATTTTAGAGTTTCTGATGGAATGTTCTCTATCCCTTCTGCCGTATTTGACCGTAAGTCCTCCAAAGCTCTTTTAAATTCCGATTCTAGTACTGGATCCCCTATCTCTTCTAAATCGACTCCTGTTTCTTCTTCTATCATATCAGACAAATCTTCACCCTCATAGAGGCTTTCAATGTATTCTTTCCATCTATCTGCTCTCTCCTCTACATTTAACAGTGGAATTCCCGTTGCACTGATAATGTTACCACCGTTGCTTTTAATGTCACCAAAGGTTGTTTTGACCTTCCTGTATGCTGAGTCTGTCCTTCCGACTATCATATCTTTTTCGATGTCTTCACATTTTTCCTGCAGCCATTTCGTCTTAGCTTCCCTGCACTTCCTATTTCTTTCATTCCTCAGCGACTTGTATCTCTGTATTCCTGACTTTTCCCGGAATATGTTTGTACTTTCTCCTTTCATCAATCAACTTGAGTATTTCTTCTGTTACCCATGGTTTCTTCGCAGCTACCTTCTTTGTACCTATGTTTTCCTTCCAAACTTCTGTGATGGCCCTTTTTACAGATGTCCATTCCTCTTCAACTGTGCTGCCTACTGCGCTATTCCTTATTGCTGTATCTATAGCGTTAGAGAACTTCAAACGTATCTCGTCATTCCTTAGAACTTCCGTATCTCACTTCTTAGCGTATTGATTCTTCCTGACTAATGTCTTGAACTTCAGCCTACTCTTCATCACTACTATATTGTGATCTGAGTCTATATCTGCTCCTGGGTACGCCTTACAATCCAGTATCTGATTTCGGAATCTCTGTCTGACCATGATGTAACCTAATTGAAATCTTCCCGTATCTCCCGGCCTTTTCCAAGTATACCTCTTCCTCTTGTGATTCTTGAACAGGGTATTCGCTATTACTAGCTGAAACTTGTTATACAACTCAATTAGTCTTTCTCCTCTTTCATTCCTTGTCCCAAGCCCATATTCTCCTCTAACCTTTTCTTCTACTCCTTCCCCTACAACTGCATTTCAGTCGCCCATGACTATTAGATTTTCGTCCCCCTTTACATACTGCATTACCCTTTCAATATCCTCATACACTTTCTCTGTCTGATCATCTTCAGCTTGCGACGTCGGCATGTATACCTGAACTATCGTTGTCGGTGCTGGTCTGCTGTCGATTCTGATTAGAACAACGCGTTCACTGAACTGTTTACAGTAACCCACCCTCTGCCCTACCTTCCCGTTCATAACGAATCCTACACCTGTTATACCATTTTCTGCTGCTGTTGATATTACCCGATACTCATCTGACCAGAAATCCTTGTCTTTCTTCCACTTCACTTCACTGACCCCTACAATATCTAGATTGAGCTTTTGCATTTCCCTTTCCAGATTTTCTAGTTTCCCTACCACGTTCAAGCTTCTGACATTCCTTGCCCCGACTCGTAGAACATTATCCTTTCGTTGATTATTCAGTCCTTTTCTCATGGTAACCTCCCCCTTGGCAGTCCCCTCCCGGAGATCCGAATGGGGATCTATTCCGGAATCTTTTGCCAATGGAGAGATCATCATGACACCTCTTCAACTATAGTCCACATGTCCTATGGATACACGTTACGTGTGGTTTCCATTGCCTTCTGCATCCTCATGTCGTTGATCATTGCTGATTCTTCCGCCTTTAGGGGCAACTTCCCACCCCTAGGACAAGAGAGTGCCCTGAACCTCTATCCGCTCCCCCGCCCTCTTTGACAAGGCCGTTGGCAGAATGAAGCTGACTTGTTATGCCGGAAGTCTTCGGCCGCCAATGCTGATTATTTATCGAAATTTAGGCAGTGGCGGGGATCTAACCCGGGACAGAAGACTTTTTGACTATGAATCAATGATGCTACCCCTAAACCACGGGTGAGACATGTACGAGCTCTTATTTCCCTTATTTTATCATGGTGATCGTTCCTCCCTATGTAGGTCGGTGTCAAAAAAATATTTCCGCATTCGGAGGTGAAAGTTGGTTACTGGAATTTCGTGAGAAGATTCCGTCGCAACGAAAAACGCCTTTCTTTTATCGATTTCCGGCCCAAATCTTGTATCATTTGTGTGACACTCCCTCCCATATTTCGCGATAATACAAAATGTGCGCCGGCCGGGGTGGCCGAGTGGTTCTAGGCGCTACAGTCTGGAACCGCCGGGCGTATCTCTCACTGTTTGTGTCTAGTCCTAGGTGAGTTAATACTATCATTGTACCTGACTTAGTCCGGAACCGCGCGACCGCTACGGTCGCAGGTTCGAATCCTGTCACGAGCGTGGATGTGTGTGATGTCCTTAGGTTGGTTGGGTTTCAGTAGTTCTAAGTTCTAGGGGACTGATGACCTCAGATGTTAAGTCCCATAGTTCTCAGAGCCATTTGAACCATTTCGATAAAATGCGCTGCCTTTCTTTGATATCAAATGGTTCAAATGGCTCTGAGCACTATGGGACTCAACTGCTTTGGTCATCAGTCCCCTAGAACTTAGAAATACTTAAACCTAACTAACCTAAAGACATAACACACATCCATGCCCGAGGCAGGATTCGAACCTGCGACCGTAGCAGTTGCTCGGTTCCGGACTGCGCGCCTAGAACCGCGAGACCACCGCGGCCGGCCTCTCTTTGATTTTTTCGATGTACTCCGTCAGTCCTATCTGGTAAGGATCCCATACCGAGCAACAGTGTTTTAAAAGTGGAATGACCAGCTTAGTTTAGGCAGTCTCCTTAGTGGGTCTGTTTCATTTTCTAAGTGTCCTGTCGATAAAATCCTTTGGTTAGTCTTCCCCACGACATTTTCTATGTGTTCCTTCCAATTGAAGTTGTTCGTAATTGTAATATCTAGGTATTTAGTTGAATTTATGAGTTTTGGATTAGATTGACTTATCGTGTAACCGAAGTTTAACGAGATCCTTTTAGCACTCATGTGGATGGCTTGTTTTGATCTTCTGATGACTTTATTAGTAAATAAACGACAGCGTCATCTGCAGACACCCGGAGATGGATACTCCTGATTGTCTCTCAAATCGTTTGTTTGGATAATGAATAGCAAAGGGCCTAAAACACTACCATGGGGAACGCCAGAAATCACTTCTGTTTTACTCGATAACTCTCCGTCAGTTACTACGACCTGTGACCTCTCTGACAGGAAGTCGTAAAACCAATCACATAACTGCGACGGTATTCCATAAGCACGCAGATTCAATACGAGAGCCTTGTGTAGTACAGTGTCAAAAGCCTTCCGGAAACCTAGGAATACGGAGTCGATCTGGAATCCCTTGTCAAAAGCGCTCATGTGAATAAAGAGCTAGTTGTTTTTCACAGGAACGATGTTTTCTAAACCCATGTTGACTGTGTGCCAATAGACAGTTTTCCTCGAGGTAGTTCATAATGTTCGAACACAATATACGGGGTGTTTCAAAAATGACCGGTATATTTGAAACGGAAATACAAACTAAATGAGCGGCGATAGAAATACACCGTTTGTTGCAATATGCGTGGGACAACAATACATTTTCAGGCAGACAAACTTTCGAAATTACAGTAGTTACAATTGTCAACAACAGATGACGCTGCGGTCTGGGAAACTCTATAGTACGGTATTTTCCACATATCCACCATGCGTAGCAATAATATGGCGTAGTCTCTGAATGAAATTACCCGAAACCTGTGACAACGTGTCTGGCGGAATGGCTTCACATGCAGATGAGATGTACTGCTTCAGCTGTTCAATTGTTTCTGGATTCTGGCGGTACACCTGGTCTTTCAAGTGTCCCCACAGAAAGAAGTCACAGGGGTTCATGTCTGGCGAATAGGGAGGCCAATCCACGCTGCCTCCTGTATGTATCGGATAGCCCAAAGCAATCACACGATCATCGAAATATTCTTTCAGGAAATTAAACACGTCGGCCGTGCGATGTGGCCGGGCGCCATCTTGCATAAACCACGAGGTGTTCGCAGTGTCGTCTAAAGCAGTTTGTACCGCCACAAATTCACGAAGAATGTCCAGAAACCGTGATGCAGTAATCATTTCGGATCTGAAAAATGGGCCAATGATTCCTTTGGAAGAAATGGCGGCCCAGAGCAGTGCTTTTTGAGGATGCAGGGACGATGGGACTGCAACATGGGGCTTTTCGGTTCCCCATATGCGCCAGTTCCGTTTATTGACGAAGCCGTCCAGGTAAAAATAAGCTTCGTCAGTTAACCAAATGCTGCCCACATGCATAGTGCCGTCATCAATCCTGTGCACTTTATCGTTAGCGAATGTCTCTCGTGCAGCAATGGTAGCGGCGCTGAGGGGTTGCCGCATTTGAATTTTGTATGGATAGAGGTGTAAACTCTGGCGCATGAGACGATACGTGGACGTTGGCGTCATTTGGACATGCAGCTGCAACACGGCGAACGGAAACCCGAGGCCGCTGTTGGATCACCTGCAGCACTAGCTGCGCGTTGCCCTCTGTGGTTGCCGTACGCGGTCGCCTTGCCTTTCCAGCACGTTCATCCGTCACGTTCCCAGTCCGTTGAAATTTTTCAAACAGATCCTTTATTGTATCGCTTTTCGGTCCTTTGGTTACATTAAACCTCCGTTGAAAACTTCATCTTGTTGCAACAACACTGTGTTCTAGGCGGTGGAATTCCAACACCAGAAAAATCGTCTGTTCTAAGGAATAAACCATCTTGTCCACAGCACACTTGCACGTTGTGAACAGCACACGCTTAGAGCAGTAAGACGACGTACAGAATGGCGCGCCCACAGACTGCGTTGTCTTCTATATCTTTAACATCACTTGCAGCGCCATCTGTTGTTGAAAATTGTAACTACTGTAATTTCGAAAGTTTGTCCGCCTGAAAATGTACTGTTGTCCCAAGCATATTGCAACAAACGGTGTATTTCTATCGCTGCTCGTTTAGTTTTTATTGCCGTTTCAAATATACCGGTCATTTTTTAAACACCCTGTATGTTCTAAAATCCTAAAAATCGTCCGTCGATAAATTCTACTCTCTGTCGATTTCTTTACCTCAGAATAGCACTTCTGCTTCACGTCTTTATATGTTGGATATATTTCAACCTCTGCGCCGCCCCCCCCCCCCCCCCCCCAATTTGTTTTTACCTACCCTCTATGGCTAAATCTACACGCTCAGTAGAATTAAAGGAGCACTTTTCCGAAACCTCATAACTCCAGCCCACTGCGACGTTTAAGTTTGAAATTTCGCTCGAAGGTGACTCCAACCTTCCTCTGTATTGGTGCAAATGCGTAATGCCCTGAGACGTCACCCTCTTGATCGATAACCCATCAAACAGCAAGGTGTCGACGCAACGCGAAAAAAGACCACAGTTCAGAAGTTCATGTGACGTGTAAGGTGGTTCAATGGTACGACATATCCCATGATTTAACCACAATTCTGCCCAACGCCACAGTGGTCGTGTCATACAATCATGACTGTCACAGCCTCTCTTACCTCAAATTTAGCCCTTCTTTCGACGCCTCCACTATGGAGATTCGAACAGCGACGCACAACGTCGAAATCATGCGGTTTTCTTATGAGTGGCCGAGGAAAACATTCCAAACAGACCGTCGCTCAGAAAATGCACGAAAAGGCCTCAGGGGGTGGCATAAAGGGCGTCAATGAAACCACCCCTGTCCCTAGGGCGTTGGTTTGCACATATTTCGCAGCCAAAAAATGACAGTTCGCAGAGCGGTTAGCAATATGACGAGGTTTTGGCAACCTTTGACAGTGCTGACACCCTCTGATGTTCCCACCTTTCTATAAGGACATTATGGGACTGCATCCCCGTTAAATGTGGTCTCACCCATTTGGAGTGCTGCGCGATCGCAGTTTTTACTCTCATGTATAGCGTTCGTTCAACCGAAGAAATTTTAACGTTATACGAAGCAGCAGAAAGTACTTTTGGTTTTTCATCCATCCTATTTCGCGTTCTTCTGTGGCACGATCAAGGCCGTGGAGGCACAGATGCGTGAGTAAAATGAAGAAGGTCCTTCTAAGATCTCTAGTACGGCGAAACGCTCGGTCCCACACACTCGCCTTTTTGGAACATCTTAAAAACGTACCTGTACAGACAGCACCCGTGACGAGAGAACCAGGAGCCTGCAGACAGGTAACACTGCCGTTCAGTAGCCGCTTCGCTACTGTACTTGCGCCTGGCATTAGGCGATTCAGAATCGGAGATTGTCGAATGGTTTGCCGGTCTGTAAGCACCTACGCCTTTGTGATGGGCTCAACAGGTATATTTATAAATACTCAATAAAGGTGGGTCGTTGCCACCGACGGTACCACCGAAGTCTGGGTGGTCTTGCGGGATCCTTTGTTAGTTTATTGACTCATATGTCAATGTAGTATCCCCCGTCAACACGACACAAGTGGACACAAAATAGAAGTGCTGAAAACGCATAAGCACTCTTCGCTGCTTCGGATCACGTTCAGATTTCACTGAATTGCCGTCATTCCAACCTGTACACGAGAGCAAAAGTTGCGGTCGCGCTGCGTTCCAACCGTGTACGATTACTTTCGATGGAGATGCAGTCCCACAGTGTCCTTAGGGACGGGTTGAAAAACACGAGAGTATTAACAGTCACAAACACCTTCCTGTTGATAAGCCCACTGTGAACTGTCGTTTTCGACCGCGAAATGTGTGGGAATCAACCCCCTTTATGCCATCCCCAGTCCTCTTCGTGTTGGCTAGAAGCGGAGGTGTGTCTGGAATGTTTACCACGGGCACTCACAAGGAAACCACGTGATTTCAGCGCTGGGCGTACCGGTTCTGATATCTATCGCTGTGGCATCAAAAGGAGGGGTTAAATATGGGTAAAAGGGTATGTGACCGCCTCCCCATCACAGTGGCGTTGAGCAGAATTGTGGTGAAATTCGATGCCAGTGTGACATCATTAACACTCCTCACACGCCACATAAAATTCTCGGCTAGGCCTTTTTTTCTGATCTGTCGACAACTTGCTGCTGAAACGTCACAGAGCCCCAGGGGTAATATCGCAGGTTTTTATGCTTTTGCACCATTACAGAGGAAGTTTGTACATCAACTTTAAGCGTCGCAGTGAATGGGACAAGGGGGTTTCGAAAATTAGATTCTTTAATGCTGTTGCGCGATGTAGTACAGTGGACATTATCCTCTGATGTCTTTGCACATATCCTTTTACTTCTTCTTCTTGTCAGTGTTGCCCTCATGTCAGTGATTTTTCTATAATTCGCTTCTGACCACGTCCGTCCCTCCTCGCGTAACATAGGATGACAAATGCCGAGGCAGTCCACAGGGACTAAAGTCTGGCAGCTGAGCTTCAGCTCATACATTTGTAATTTATATACCCCCTTCGCAGAAGATCTGGTTGTAATTGTTCCTGCTGGATTTCAAAACAACAGAAAAAAGTATTGAATGACGCCAGAAACGAAGATTTGATGCCTTTTAAGACGTTAAGTGTGAGTGAGTTCTGTTTCCTGCGAGGGTGATTTTGATTAGGGCACCTAGTAAGAAAACAGGTTATGCTTGTGGTTGATCCTGAAAATATAAGTTTCATGAAAGTATGGAGCATATTTGATAAGGTGATAGTTATTCATACACTCTGAATGGAAAAAAATCGTAACAAGAAAAATAACTAAGGCAGACTAATGAAATTACGGTAATACATTTGTCTAAGTAACATATTTACCTGATTAACACTGCCAGATCACAGGTTTAGAGAAGTGCGAGGTAAGTCATTGCAAATGTGAAATTCTGGAACATTCATAATCGGTGTAACCGCCATTTTGTTGCGTGCAAGCATGCAAAGGTGCACGCATGGAAAGATGCACGCATTGTGTTGTACAGGTACCGGACTTTAGTGTGCAGGGTGGAGTTCCCTCCCTGTTGCACTTGGTCGGATAACACAGGGACGGTTATTGCTGTTTGTGGAGGATGCTGGAGTTGTCGTCCAATTATGTACATATGTGCTCGAGTGGATACATCTGGTCAGAAGAAGGACCAAATTAACATGCCGACACTATAGAGCTTGCTTGGTACAACAATGGTATACCGTTGTAAAATACCCCCTACAATGCTGTTCGTGAATGGCAGCACTACAGGTCGATTCACCAGACTGACATACAAATTTGCAGCCAGGGTGCGTGGGATAATCACGAGAGTGCAACTGCTTTCACACGAAATCGCACCTTGGACCGTGATTCCACGTGTAGTTCTAGTGTGTGTAGCACGCAGACAAGCTGGTTGCAAGCCCTGAGGTGGCCTCCTCCTAACCAACACACGGCCACCTCTGGTTCCGAGGCAGGACCAGCTTTCATCGGACAACACAACACGCCTCCACGCTGCCCATGTTGCCCGCATATGGCGGCGGATTAGGGTCATTCTAATGCACGGTACACGGCGTCTGGTTCGAAGTTGCTCTTGAGGTTACCGATTTGGAACAGTTCGTTCAGTGACTGCAGTGTCAACTGCTGCTAAAATTGCTGCTGCAGATTCCCTGCGATGCGCCACAGATACGCTGAACACGGTAGTCTTCAATCTCGGTAGTGTCACGTGGCCGTCCGCAACCCAGTCTTCTTGCGATCGAACATTCCTGTGACCACCCCTGCCAGCTATGACCGAATATTATTGGTACTGAAATATTAACCAAATACGACCTAGCAAATAGCGTAAATTCTGACCTCTGTTGTTTGCCCACGGAGAGATCAGAAGTAGAATCTAAGGAAAAAGCTCCGTCTGTATTTGTAACTCCACTTTCTAGCGGGCCGGGGTGACCGAATGGTTCAGGGCGCTACAGTCTGGAACCACCCGACCGCTACGGTCGCAGGTTCGAGTCCTGCCTCGGGCATGGATGTGTCTGATATCCTTAGGTTAGTTAGGTTTAAGTAGTTCTAAGTTCTAGGAGACTGATGACCTCACAAGTTGTCCCATAGTGCTCAGAGCCATTTGAACCGCTTTCTAGATTATTCTCGATAGTCATCGTGTGGTTTCCTCCTGGCGTATCACAGTCCATCGCTGGTGAAAACTGCCATGCGCTGCTGTCTCTCGCATTATTTTCCCACTGAAAACGAGTCAGCTTCATCCGTGTAAATACAAATGGTTCCTGAGGACATTACTAACTACATTCTCGGAGTTATTTTAAGTCGGAAGAAGCTAAAGCTTGACAAGGTACTAATTGATGAAAGTACATAAATATAATTGGTAAACGTATGCTACTAGGCCTGGAACCGTTAGTTTTATCCTAGAGGGAAGGATAGTATATCCCATAGTTACTGTGATGTTTCCCTTTGTACATGTACATGTACACATGTCTACTCTGCAGTTCACACTTAGATGTATTACGGAGGCGTCATAGAACCAGTTTCAGACTACTTGTCAACAGTTCCACTCTCGAACAGCACATAGGAAAAGTCTACACCTAAATCTTTCAATGGTCGCAGGAATTTCTGTTATTTTATTACATGCATGTGGCAGTCAGCGACACACTTTCGCAATCAGAGCAGAAAACTGGTGATCGAAATTTGGTGAATAAGCTCTCCCCGCAACGAAAGGCGTGTTTGTTTTAATTTTTGCCATCCCAACTCTGATATCACACCCGTGACACTTTCTCCCCTATTACAAAAAGAACGGCCCTTTTATGACTCTTTTCTGTGTCCACCGTCAATCCTATGCGATAAGGACAACATATATCGCAGCAGTCCTCCGCAAGTGGACTGACCTGTTGGGACATCTAAATGATGCACCAATAAAACAGTCTTTGATTCACTTTCCCCAAAATATTTTCTGTGCGATGATTCCAGTATAAGTTGTTCGTAAATATAGTCCATAAGTATTTAGTTTATTCTAAAACCTTTAAATGTGTGTAATTCGTCGTGCATCGGGATTAATAATTTTTTTATTGACTTAGATATACTCACATTTTTTGTAGTTTGTGGTTTATTGTCACTTTTCGTACGACAGCGAGGTGGTGCAGTGGACTCGCATTCTGGAAGACGCGGGTTCAAATCCGTGTCCGACTACTCAGATTTAGGCTATTACGTGATTTCTCTAAATCGTTCCATGCAAATGCTGGGATGGTTCCTTTCAAAGAGCACGGCCGCATTCCTCCCCCATCCTCGACCCAATCCGAGCTTGGTCTCTGTCTCTAATGACCACGATGTCGTTGGGACGTGAAACCCAACCTTACATCCTTCCTTCTCAAGTTGAGATACCTCGTCGATACCACTCATTACTTTCCGCGAATAAAGGGCATATTATGGTTCATAAGAGCGATAGTTTACTAAGCCGTGGTTGTTATGTCTCAATAGATCGTTTTATTTTTAGATATTTTGTAGTGTTAGAACGAAGTATGTGTTCCCAAATCATAATGCAGAGATTTAATGTCAGATATGGAGTCGTTTAAATTTGTGTTTTGTTGTGTTGTGTGGAGGTGGAACGTTCTCAACGAAGTCAGCTACGATGGGTTATTGAAATTCAATTTTCTCATAAATGTAATAAAGGTTCTCGATATATGAAGACGTCTGATAAGCTTCAGAGTTAGTTGAGGTTAAGGGGTCCGGTATGGTAATCGGGAATTCAAAAAGAAGCCGAATGCATCTCTATCAATGACTTGGAGGGAGCTTTGTAATGCCGCACTGCGTCTCAGTAGATATTATTGTGGCTCCTGCCAGTCTGGAATTTATGAAAGATAGTGGTAGGATTTCACCAAAATGTTCGACGGTTTGGAAATTACAGAGTATCCTTTCGGTGGGTTCGTTCCTTTCACTATCAGGCTCCACAAACACTACAGTGTTCTCTTCAGTATTTCATAAGCTTGTCATCAAAGCTGGTGACCAAGAGCTCCATTATGGAGAATATGTAGGTAGTGTCTATGTCTGCCACCTGAAAAATCTCTTCAGTTATTTTTTTCTGTTTGTTAGATCGACTTTGTATATGACACGTTATGTGTGTTAAAATGTATTTTCTTTCGCAATATGATCTGTGCACTACGCTACTGAAACAACGGAATACCAAACAATTAGGTAACTCTTTGTCAGTTACTACACGAAGAAAACGGAAATGAACGATGAAGAGGCGAATGATGTAGTTGAACGATCCTCCGTAATGAACTGCCATAATGCTGTTACTGGCTGCCATGTCAATTTCTGTCAGCACAAGTCGATGGGCAGACAGTGTTCGCTTGGCTACTCTTTCAGCTGCGACCGCCAACAGTCCTGCAGGCACAGAACACATTGGCCCGCACCAGCCGACCCCGACCTCCGCAGGAACTGCATAGCTGGAGCCTCCTCCTGCGGTTGCAGTATCAGCCACTAACTCCCATTGAAAATTAGTCGAAATAAATTATTCCTTCCCTGCCTTCCCTGTCTACGGTGAAGAAACCACCTGATAAGTTTAATAGAGCTCCTGCCAAGGGTTTAAACAAGACACTATTACTTCTCCCTTACCCCTCCTCTCACTTTTTTACTACTGGGGTACATTTTATTCGGCTTGTGGTTTTATTTATTTAGATATGAGTATATATGTGTAGCAGCAAGTAGGTTGGTACAAGGTAACTAGTAACTTTGCTTTACGATGTTAAAGTTTGGATTTGCAATGTTCAGACTGATATAAAACTGAAACTGAGAGCTGATGGCAGTACACAAAATTATTTGTAACAAGTTGCTATGGTTTTGATTCAATGTTATTACACTGTCTTTCCTTGGTAATTCTTTCTTCATAAAAGCAAGCAACTTTGAGTAATGTTGAGTAAATATTTCATTTTGAGTGTATGAGTCACACTAGCACACATATGTTAAGTTCAGACATGGAGTGGGAGAGGGAATAAACACTTTTATCATAAATGGGGCACACGGTGGATCAAATTATTGCGTTTCCGAATCTGCTCTGGATAATAATGTAGGAAACATTCACTTGCTACTGTAACGTAATCAAGAAAGAAAGAAAGAAAGCTGTAACTGAACTCACTACCTTGCATCGTATTCAGAAAAGTCAGTAAGGAAATTCAAATGATCGTCACAATACTGAATGTTGGTTGCGTAACGCAGTGGATTTTTTGACACTGTTAATTCGAACAGGCGCGCGGCTAGCCCGCATTCTCTTAATTTCAGGGGAAAAAAGTCTAAAATATTGCTTCAGTTTCACAGAGCAGACCTTGCCACAAAATGTGAAAATGGTAAAGTCATAACACAATTATTCGTTAGATTTTTGTGATCGCATAGAACATGTCGCACAGTACCTTCCAAATCAAACTGAGAAATGTCCTGAATAATATAATATAGTCTGCCGGCACTGCTGGAAGCTGTAAGAAAATGTTAACTATTATTACGTTACCTCGCTTTACCGGCGAGGCGACTGCGATGCCTGAAATAAATATTTTTTAAATGTGCCGCGTCTGCGGTCGTTGCCCTCGCAGATTGGTACAGCGGCTTCCGCTAAATTAAATGTTGAAAATGTCTAAATTATTTACGGGGCGAATGACTGGAAACTTTACAAATTAATTTAAAAACATATTTGCTCAAACTCTATATATTCAAACAAAAATGCATTAATTTTACACACCTGTTTACAACAACTCCCCTAATGGCGGATCTCAAGATTCATGAACAAAACACTCACGGCCAGCACATACACTTGCTTAACACTCGAGTGTTGCTCGTAACGAAACCCAAAGAGAACAGAGAGATTATTACAATGTTTTTTACTATTTATACATGTACTGAATTGTCCTTTTTTATCTGAGGCACAGATCATAATCACTAACTCATTTAACAAGAATACGATTTTCAAATATAATAATATGTCATGGATTCAAAGTTAAAAAATGCATAAAACGTCAAATAATTATGGATGTTCTACATACACACACAATATATTCGTGAAATGTTTACACAGTCGAGTGACATTATAATGGGTGCACTATCCGAAAATAACCTCGAGCAATTAAACAGAGAACCGACTCGAGGAGATAACATCTTGGACCTACTGATAACAAACAGACCCGAACTTTTCGACTATGTAAGTGCTGAACAGGGAATCAGTGATCATAAGGCCGTTGCAGCATACCTGAATATGGAAGTTAATAGGAATATAAAAAAAAGGGAGGAAGGTTTATCTGTTTAGCAAAAGTAATAGAAGGCAGATTTCAGACTACCTAACAGATCAAAACGAAAATTTCTGTTCCGACACTGAAAATGTTGAGTGTTTATGGAAAAAGTTTAAGGCAATTGTAAAATGGGTTATAGACAGGTGCGTGCCGAGTAAAACTGTGAGGGACGGGAAAAACCCACCGTGGTTCAACAACAAAGTTAGGAAACTACTGCGAAAGCAAACAGAGCTTCACTGCAAGTTTAAATGCAGCCAAAACCTCGCAGACAAACAGAAGCTAAACGATGTCAAAGTTAGCGTAAGGAGGGCTATGCGTGAAGCGTTCAGTGAATTCGAAAGTAAAATTCTATGTACCGACTTGACAGAAAATCCTAGAAAGTTCTGGTCTTACGTTAATTCAGTAAGTGGCTCGAAACAGCATATCCAGACACTCGGGGATGATGATGGCATTGAAACAGAGGATGACACGCGTAAAGCTGAAATACTAAACACCTTTTTCCAAAGCTGTTTCACAGAGGAAGACCGCACTGCAGTTCCTTCTCTAAATCCTCGCACGAATGAAAAAATGGCTGACATCGAAATAAGTGTCCAAGGAATAGAAAAGCAACTGGAATCACTCAACAGAGGAAAGTCCACTGGACCTGACGGGATACCAATTTGTTTCTACACAGAGTACGCTAAAGAACTTGCCCCCCATCTAACATCCGTGTACCGCAAGTCTCTAGAGGAACGGAAGGTTCCAAATGATTGGAAAAGAGCACAGGTAGTCCCAGTCTTCAAGAAGGGTCGTCGAGCAGATGCGCAAAACTATAGACCTATATCTCTGACGTCGATCTGTTGTAGAATTTTAGAACATGTTTTTTGCTCAAGTATCATGTTGTTTTTGGAAACCCAGAATCTACTCAGTAGGAATCAACATGGATTCCGGTAACAGCGATCGTGTGAGACCCAAGTCTCTTTATTTGTTCGTGAGACCCAGAAAATATTAGATACAGGCTCGCAGGTAGATGCTATTTTCCTTGACTTCCGGAAGGCATTCGATACAGTTCCGCACTGTCGCCTGACAAACAAAGTAAGAGCCTAAGGAATATCAGTCCAGTTGTGTGGCTGGATTGAAGAGTTTTTATCAAACAGATCACAGCATGTTGTTATCGATGGAGAGACGTCTACAGCCGTTAAAGTAACCTCTGGCGTGCCACAGGGGAGTGTTATGGGACCATTGCTTTTCACAATATATATAAATAGCCTAGTAGATAGTTCCATGCGGCTTTTAGCGGATGATGCTGTAGTATACAGAGAATTTGCAGCATTGGAAAATTGTAGCGAAATGCAGGAAGATCTGCAGCGGATAGGCACTTGGTGCTGGGAGTGGCAACTGACCCTTAACATAGACAAATGTAATGTATTGCGAATACATAGAAAGAAGGATCCTTTATTGTATGGTTATATGATAGCTGAACAAACACTGGTAGCAGTTACTTCTGTAAAATATCAGGGAGTATGCGTACCGAACGATTTGAAGTGGAATGATCATATAAAATTAATTGTTGGGAAGGCGGGTACCAGGTTCAGATTCAATGGGAGAATCATTAGAAAATGTAGTCCATCAACAAAAGAGGTGGCTTACAATACACTCATTCGACCTATACTTGAGTATTGCTCATCAGTGTGGGATCCGTACCAGATCGGGTTGACGGAGGAGATAGAGAAGATCCAAAGAAGAGCGGCGCGTTTCACCACAGGGTTATTTGGTAACAGTGATAGCGTTACGGGGATGTTTAGCAAACTCAAGTGGCAGAGTCTGCAAGAGAGGCCCTCTGCATCGCGGTGTAGCTTGCTCTCCAGGTTTCGAGAGGGTGCGTTTCTGGATGAGGTATCGAACATATTGCTTCCCCCTACTTATACCTCCCGAGGAGATCACGAATGTAAAATCAGAGAGATTCGAGCGCGCACGGAGGCTTTAAGACAGTCGTTCTTCCCGCGAACCTTACGCGACTGGAACAGAAAAGGGAGGAAATGACAGTGGCACGTCAAGTGCTCTCAGCCACACACCGTTGGGTGACTTGCGGAGTATAAATGTAGATGTAGATGTAGTCTTGCTTTATTGCTTCACTTGGTCATGTTTACTCGTGTTTAAATTATTTATCTTTCGCCGTGTGCGTGGCACTATATCACTACGTGTTGACTCGTCTTACACACATGGAAAAAATTCTATCACACGCTTTTTGTGACGACTGGCCAGGAGACGCTACAGCACCGTTGAGCCTTCAGCACATCAGAGAGGAATCATGTACAGAATGACAGATGATGGAACCTAATCTTGAACTGGTCTCGTCGGTAACTACTTGACAGTAGAGTGATTACAAACGCAGATTGGAGAGAAACCTGCAACTAAAGAAATTGACTCTTTTTCAAAAGAAACGCTGGTAGATTTCGTATTAAGAGATCTAAGGGACCTCAAAAAATCTGTCATACAGAGAGATGGATGGGAGTTTTAAACTTAATTTAATTGGCAGCTGCTGTTTTGTAGACAAGAAATAGCACAATCCGACTGAAATGACTAAATACGTCACTGATACACGTACACAGACTTCCGCGGACGATGTCAGTCTCATCACAACCGTTCTAGTTAGATGCCACGTCATCTCATGAGATACTAAAAGCCGGCCGTAGTGGCCGTGCGGTTCTGGGCGCTACAGTCTGGAACCGGGCGACCGCTACGGTCGCAGGTTCGAATCCTGCCTCTGGCATGGATGTATGTGATGTCCTTAGGTTAGTTAGGTTTAATTAGTTCTAAGTTCTAGGCGACAGATGACCTCAGAAGTTAAGTCGCATAGCGCTCAGAGCCAGCCAGATACTAAAAATCTTAAAATACTAAAATCTATGCTTTGGCGGTGTTGCGTTGGCCTTTCGCCGAACGTAGACTATTTTTAGGGGCGGAGTTGGTGCTTCACCTTATTTCGTTTCTAGTGCTGTCACAAGGGTATCGATGTCAGATTTTTTAAAAGTGTATTGCTCGTAAATTACTACTGGTAGGTGTTGGTAGGGAGGGAAGTGTTACACGGCTTACAGGTAATATGTAGTACTCCGAAAATCGGCAATAAGCTTATGAAGGTCGTGGTTTCCTGCTGTTTTAACATTTACAAGATGACTCTCAGTACACCAAGGTGGATTTCAGTGAAAGACGTCACTGCCTCTGTGAATATACAAAACTGTGTAGGTGACGTCGGGTAAGACGGCCTGTATGGTCTCATAAGACTAATTATCTCTGAGGAAAAAAGTCGCCTACGTATTTAACTGGTAAGAAGGTGCTGTACAGAAAGCGTGAATGATAGTAAAACTGGACATTTTGTAATAAGGCAAATGTAGCTCCCTCATATAAATGTGTGGAAAAGTATCTCAAGTGTTGTTTATTTCGTATGAATATGAGTATACCACACACAAGTCGCTCATCATTGGTGTTTAAAATTATTTTGAAAACAAAATAATAAATGTAATACTAAGTGACTATAGCCGCGTTGAATTTCATTTGAGACATTGCTGTAATCCCTAAAAATAATGAGAACGTAAAGCATCTATTATCTCTGTTGAACTGTCTGTTTGGTGGCGATATATTCAGCGAAAAAGGCCATTTGGCAACGATGAGGGTTGTGGAGATATGTGAGGATCAATGAACGACGGCGCCCCGCCATCTGGAAGACCTTCCTTTCCCACAAAGCGTTTCGATAGAAATAGAGTCCTAGATTTGTGGTTATGGGCCATTTGGAGTTACAAATCGTAGAGCGGCGTACAATTCATGTTCACATTAACGTTCAGCCCTTATTCTTGCCCAGTCAATGCATGGCTGAACATGAGAAATTTGGAGCAAAAAAAAAAAAAAAAAAAAAAAAAGAGACGTGCTAAAGTTACACCCCTATGCGTGTATTGTCGAAGTGGAGGAATGTTTTTCAAAACATCTGATCTTTCTGCGTGTAAGCTGGTAACGCAACTTAGCGTATTTGTTAGCAGCCTTACCGGGTTCGATTTCCGGCGGGGTCAGGGATTTTCTCTGCCTCGTGATGGCTGGGTGTTGTGTGATGTCCTTAGGTTAGTTAGTTTTAAGTAGTTCTAAGTTCTAGGGGACTGATGACCATAGATTTTAAGTTCCATAGTGCTCATAGCCATGTGAACCATTTGTTAGGAGCCTAAGGCAATATAGCGCAAGGAACCTCAGCACCATACTCGGAACACCATTGCAGTGTGTAAACTACAGACGGTAGCTAAAAACAGAGACTTTATTCCAGGCAATTTCGTACTTCTCTTTTGAAAATGATGAACACATCAACAATAAACTCACAGACCAAACCATTTTCGCAAGGTGAGGCTTTGACTATAATTATAACGCCTTACTGTTGTTTTCAAGCACACTGCGCTAACGGTGTAGTTCTGCAAGTGGCAAGTGGTGGCCGAAATTAAATACATGGTTACTGATTATGGAAGCCTGTGGTTATGCCAAAGTCTCCTAGTAACATATGACCACATTTCGAATCTGTATCAATTTACTGCTTTGCCATCCATGCTTTCCAGTTTCAGAAAGTACTTCGCGACAGACACTGGACAACATTCAACCACTACCAGAGACGGCAGAACTACATCAACAATCTAAAAACCTGATGATTTCGTACTTCTACAGCTGTGTCGATTATCGTTTGTTAAACTGGAGACGCAATCGACAGTGAAAACAAAGCACCTCGGAATCGAATCCTTCCGTTGCTCAGTATTAAATAAATAATTCTGACATACTTAACGTTCCAGAATGAGATTTTCACTCTGCAGCGGAGTGTGCGCTGATTTGAAACTTCCTCGCAGATTAAAACTGTGTGCCGGACCGAGACTCGGGACCTTTGCATTTCTCGGGCAAGTGCTCTACCATCTGTGATACTGAAGCACGACTCACGACCCGTCCTCACAGCTTAAATTCTGCCCGCGAAAGTCAAAGGTCTGGAGTTCGTCTTTCGGTCCGACACACAGTTTTAATGTGCCAGGAAATTTCATATTTAGCATTATCCATTAAGTATTTGAGTTAGTGGTTGCTATGATTTTACAACTGTATTATTCAGCCGTTTTTCTGTACTATGTACAGCACACAAAACAGGTTTGGAGAGACAATGCTCTCGTCATCAGATTGTAAAAACATAACTCGTGAGCTTAAAATACTAAAAGGGCTACAAACACAACTCAGTGATTGTAAAGTAAAGTAGAATATAAATCACATTGGAATGTAGGTCTTCGTCTTCACTAAAATCGTCGACTTCGGTTAGAAACCGCCCCATCTCATACCGCTCAATATACCAAGCCACATCCATATGATCTGCTGTGGCCTCACAGAGCCTTCGAGCCACACACATGTGTCAACATATTCCATATGCTCGTACCTTCGGTAACAGCCTACAATGGGGCACCGTGCCAAATGCTCTCCGGAAATCTAGAAATATGGAATCTGCCTATTGCCCTTCATCCATAGTTCTCAGTATCATGTGGGAAAAGGGCAAGCTTAGTTTCGCATGAGCGATGCTTTCTAAAAACATGCTGATTCGTACACTAAGCGTCGCAGTCTCAAGAAAGTTTATTATATTCGAACTGAGAATATGTTCAAGGATTCTGCAGCAAACAGAAGTAATTTTGCTGGTCCGTTTCTTTTTTTTTTTGTTTTTTTTTTTTTTACCTTTGTTATATACTGAGGGCACCTGCCCTTTTTTCCAGTCGCTATGGACTGGGCGAGAGATAAATGCAAGCTAGGTAAGAAATCAGTGCCGTAAAGTAGTCGTTGTAAAATCAACCTGGGATTCCATCCGTACCCGGCAATTTCTTCGCTTTCAAATCTTTCAGTTGTTTCTCTACGCCAGACATTCTTATTACTACGTCGTGCATTAGAGAGTCCGTCCGATGGTCAAACGATGGTATGTCTGTACGATTATCCTGTGTTGAAGATTTCTTGAACGTGAAATTAGATCTTCGGCTTTCGTTTTGCTACATGCAACTGCCACCCCAGACTGGACAACAAGGGACTAAACGGAAGCCTTAGTCTCGCTTAGTGATTTTACATACGACCAGAATTTTCTCGGGTTCCTTGCCAGATCTTTTGCTAACGTGTGCTTAGGTCTTTTTACAGATGCAAGAATCTCTACTAAGCTTCGCTTGTCGTCATTTATGCGTACCTTTGGAACGGAGAGTGCAACAGTCTCTGCTTCCTCAGCATCCACCGAGTTTCGTTGTTAAACCATGTTTGGTCTCATACTTGAACCACTTACTAGGCTCATAACTCTCCGGACCACGATTTACAATCTGCTTACACTTTGCCATAATTCCTCTATTACTGTGAGAAATCAGCTGTTGCGAATCACGTACACGAATCAGACCACTCTTCTTAAGGAACTGGAAGAAGACGTTAAAATCTTACACACGGATATGAAAGGAAGGAAACCCGATTTGCAGGAATATTTGGCGTTCACCATTCTTGAATAGTAGCGTCGTGTTGTTCTGAACGCACATGTCAAAGACAACGGAAAGATATTTCTTAATAGCTTTGAAGGATTATTTTAAGCCAAACACCTAAATATAAATCTGTAAAATCTCTTTGACGAAGCAGCTAAAGGCTGACGATGGCAGGCAATGAGGAAAACTTAGTGATCAACCGAACACCGCTATGGTTGTGGCAGTAGCTACGCTTACGCAGTTATACCGCGGACATGTCAATACACAGTCAGCCGAAGTGCCAAACATTAACTCTCTTGGAGGCCACCACAGACACGGCCTGGTGTAGTATGTGATGGGGAATGAGAAGGGCTACTGACATTAGGCGACGGTCTGAACGTAGGACGAATCCCCACAGCTCACTACTGCTAGAAATGACAAATATTTCTCAAAATCTATTTCATTACAAGGCTCCAATGTTATTCCATCTGTCATAACAACTGTTGATAAGCTGAAACTGACAACCCGTTCAGGTATTTCCTTAGATAGTTGATTCGCAGCAGCGATATACATTTTAAATCCTGTTATTTCCCGCTTTCAGCTGCTGAATGTGTTCTGTTCATATGCTACATCTCAATTTTAGCATTAGCATGGCTGTAATGTCTGTCGCTGTGAGTATTTGGCAGGTTCTCTATGAATCTGCTGGTAGAGTCACTTCCGCTTATTTCATATTTACTCCGTGTCTGTATGATGTGTTTTAGGTAACATGATAGTGACTAAAATGATAAAACTGGCCAGTGGTACGCGAGTCTGAATAAAAATGCAGCTTCAAATAGAAAAATACAAGATTTTGTGGCTTCGACTGCTACTCTCCAACTTAAACTTACCTGTTACAACCAAAGTCTCCTTTACGGGTTCTGCGAGCTGTTGTGAAATTGTAATCTTGTACCAGGATATTATGTATTTCTAGTGGCTGCAAGTTAATAAATCTATCTGTACTTAGTTTAAATCTTATTTCTTTCGGCTGATGATTAAGATTAACATTTCAACATTGTTTTCTGCTACCAAAAAATTTTAATTAACTTCTCATGGCTGGGATTCACAGTCATATAATATTTCTTAAAAGACATCAGAGTCGCCGTTGATTGTATAAAATATTTATTATTACGATTTCAATTTCAGCCTTATGGCCATTTTCAAGTAACACTGCAAAAGTTACTTAAACACAAAAATATAAATGTGAAGCACAGGGTGCACATACGCAATTAAGCAAGCATTTCATTAAGAAAGTAGCTCAGTTATAAAAATTGGTGAGAAATGTACATTACTTACATTCTGTCAGAATATAAAACTATCTAACATGAGTACATGTCGTCGTCAAAATGCAGCCTTTTGACTGTGCAAGTTCCACAAGATCCGATGAGCACGACATTTATTACATCGTAATATATTGTTAAATATGTACTGAACCGTCAATGTTACCATCGTTCTAATAATCCATCACACACACTAGCTCAGGGGCACTGTCTTAAATCATAAGTAACAAATTTTATCAGTAATCCTTGTGTATTTTACTGTAAAGAAAATTTTATGGACTATAAGGAGGGAAGAAAAGCATACTCCAATGTATTTTATTTTTGTATATTTTATAAATGAATTGTAGCCTCGACATTTCATAGTATCAGAAGAATGTGGTTTATTGTATCAATCAACTTCAACAGTAATTCATAGGACTGTACGATTATTTTAGACACTTACCTAAAACATTTTAAACAATCTCGATGGAATCGTATACTATAATAGAGCCAGGTTGAAGGATGCATCAAGTATTTGTGCGGGGGCATTGTGATGTTTTGTCCGAATTTGTGGTGCTGCACAGTGAATTGGATTGCTGGCGAGCGTTTTACGCCATTCATATTAGCAAAATTTATACGCATACAAAGTAATATGTGTCAGAGCTCTGTCTTCATCTCATCTACGAGCACTGAAGTCAATGTGAGAGCTCATTAACAGATAACACATGTAATATCCTTTATGATGTTATAAGTAAATATTTCCATCCGATCTTACTGCCCCTTACAATCATAGCACTGTTTAGAAAGCTCCACATGTTGTCAGTGCACTTGAGCTAGTGTGTGTGATGGATTATTAGAACTATGGTAACATTGACGGTTCAGTATATATTTAACAACATATTACGATGTAATAAGTGTCGTACTCATCGGAATTTGTGGGACTCTCACAGTCAAAAGTGTGCATTTTGACGACGACATGTACTCATGTCAGACAGTCTTACATTCTGACAGAATGTAAGAATGTACATTTCTCACAAATTTTTATAATTGAGCTACTTTCTTATGAAATGTTTGCTTAATTATGTATATACGCCCTATGCTTCACTTTTGCCTTTTTTTTGTTTAGATAACTTTTGCAGTGTTACTTGAAAATTACCATAAGGCCGAAATTGCAATCTTAATAATAAATATTATATACAGTCAACGGTGACTATGATGTCTTTTAAGAAAAAATTTAATGCAATACAAAGCCGTTGCATACAGTGAAACGGATTTCTTTGTTTACTATTTCAAAGACAGCTAAAAATAATTTCACGCCAACTACTGTAGTCGAACTGCTGTATTACTAACAACTATTTGTTTGTATTTCGGGTATAAAAGCGTATGATAATGACCAGTACATCATAATTCCCAGAATATCATCAAAAGAAAAGATTTTATTGTGTTTGTAACTACTAATAATATTGCATGTTCAATTCTGATATCCGAATACCACACTGATCTCTACTTATTTGTTATATTAGTGATTTATGCATCAATTGATACTGGAACTCGAATTCATCGAGTGTTCAACATCGGGCACGAAACCGGCTAAGTGAAAAATTCGTGCTCTTCAAGCGTTTATTTACTTGTGTTTATGACTTTCGGTACGTCCTTTTTCACCGAGTAAAATCACGTGTGTCAGATATCTTCGCTTGAATAACCTGGTTCAAAAAAATTCACGTTAAATTTAAAATTCCTTTTGGTGTTAATTCTACAAAAACATCCTGTGTATTTTCATAAGTTGAATGCGACGATGAACGTATTTGGTGTTACAGGATCAGTTACAATCAGCATTTGTGTTTCACCCAGTTTCCTCCTTCAAGAAAATATTTCACCCTAAATTTTAGTTTATATCTATCTTTTCTGAAGTTTCGAGTGTAGTTTGATAGTAAAAGCGAGTGTGATGTACAGATATTGCAGCACATATTATTACTGACATATCGCGTCAGTTTTAATGTTTGCTTTCAAAGGAGTGTATGTTGTTTCATTTTTTTCGTAAATTAACGTAATTTTCGAGTTTGTGAGTGGCCAGAACCTCAAAAATGCTTCAGGAAATCTATAACATTTATCTCAGGTTTTATTTTATCTTAACAGAACTCTCGTTCTGCGTTGCTAGCTACTTCAGTTCGTAAAGAAAATTAATAACCCTTTTTGCTTAACTGATCCATAAATCAAAAGAGAATTTGCCAGTGTAATTTACAATTATTTGTTCACCATTCTGTAAAACACTGCGCTAGTAAATTAACGTAATTTTCGAGTTTGTGAGCGACCACAACCTCAAAAAAGTTTCGGAAAATTAATAACTTTTATACCGGGTTTTATGTTATCTTAGTAGAACTCTCTTTCTGAGTAACTAACTACTTCAGTTCTTAAAGAA
This sequence comes from Schistocerca gregaria, assembly GCF_023897955.1. Taxonomy (NCBI): domain Eukaryota; kingdom Metazoa; phylum Arthropoda; class Insecta; order Orthoptera; family Acrididae; genus Schistocerca; species Schistocerca gregaria. The sequence continues at coordinate 923,160,877 of NC_064922.1, read as the reverse complement.
AAAATTAGTAATACATTTTGCTTAATTGATCCAGAAATCAAAGGAGTATCTGAAAGTATAGTCGAGAATTATTTGTTTACCAATGTGTAAAACATTGCGCCAGCCACAATGTAGTCCCACTGTTAAATGCTGTTCTCAAATACAGGATGAGTTACTTGGCATTCGTAAGCATCTGCACTGCCTACTGTCCAACTATAGGGCGCTGCTGCGAATCGGTGTGTTGGGAGGCTTCCCGATAATCTACCAGAGGTATCAAAGGTACCTCAAGTACTATCGTCTCCTGTGGATCTTTCCCCCTCTACGGCAAGTACGCGATCTATCACAACTCGTCCACTGTCACTGGCGTGTCACCGATAGAGCTAGCTGCCATGTACAGGAGAGAGAGCAACCAGGGAGGTCTGAGGGCGTCAAACCCATATCCAACAAGTTCGAGGTGCTGTATTCCAACGGGACTCAGCCAGTGAGATTCACATCAATTGCTGCGAAGCCTGCTGTTTCCTTTGCCAAGCAAACCCAAACACAAACTGGTGGGGATCCACTAATCTTCTGCAGTAGAAACATACGCTGAACACCTTAGGATATGATAGCAGAGGGTAGGAACAGCAAGTGCACACAGAGTGTGTGCGTGGGGGGCTCGGTCAAGGTAAGATTATTCCGGCAACCATAGAAAGGTCAGGATGCAAGCAACTGCATGTTGTGACGCACATTTGGACAAACAATGCCTGACGCCTTGAGGGAGTAAGAAAAAACCCTGCAAAACGTTACTTAATGCCTCCTCTAAAAAGTACCTGGAGCAGATAATACGAAATCCCACTCATTATGGCAAATAAAAGTTCATTGAAGAGCCAAAACATTATTACCACCTGCTTAGTAGCTTGTTTGTCTGTGTTTGGAACGAAATACATCACTGATGCTGCGCATCAGGGATCCAACAGTTTGTTGATAGGTTTGTGGAGGTATGTAGATTTATATGTCCTACGCCCACCTCGTATGATTCGCGTAAATAACGGGTCTATGATTTTCGTATGCTTTGATGGCTGCTGATTGCGATTCAGATGGTTTCCATAGGAATTATATCAGGCGAATTTGGTCGCCGAGACATCAACGCGAGTTTACTATAAAGCTCCTCAAACCACTGCAGTATAGTTCTGGCTTCGAGACATGGACAATTACATTGCTTAAAGATGACATCGCCGTCAGGGAAAACGTGAAGTGTGAAGGGATGCAGATGGTTCACAGTTGTCAGGATGTCTTCGACTATTACCACAGGTGGCATGCAATCGCAGTAGACTGTCTCCCGTAGCATAATACTGCCACCACTAGCCTGCGCCCTTTGTGTACTGAACGTTTCGAGCCACCGCCCATCTCGATGATGGCGGTTGTGGAGATGACCAGCGACCTAGAGCAGCTAAAAATGTGATTCAAGCGAAGAGCCGACACTTTTCCATTGATCGACGGTCGAATCTCGATCCTCCAGTGCCCACTGCGATCGTAACTGACGATGACGTTCGGCCAACATGTGAACATGTAGGGATGTTCTGCTGCGGAACTCCATGTTCAACAATGTACGATAAACGTGTGCCCCGAAATTGGTGTAACAGCATTGTGCTCTTTCAGCAGAGATGCTGTAGACCACCAACTATGCTACGTTACAGAGAAGACAAACCATCGACCCCCGTGTTCTGTGAAGAGTCATGGACGTCCAACCATTCAGCGCCTAGTGGTAGCTTCACTGTCCTGACCTTACTCACGACAGTGGCTCATGAACTCCGGCCAGTTTCGCCGTTTGGGAGATACTCGTTCACAGGCTCTGCGTAATAATAATCTGCCCTTTGTCAAAGTCTCTTGTCTCAATAGATTTCCCTATTTTCAGTCCATATCGTCGCTAGGGTGAGTCCTCTTCCGTGTCTGCTCCATTGCATAATTTTGTCACCGCATCTAATATCGCATCTAATATCGCGGTCAGTAGCGGTCATAACATTTTGGTTTATCAGCGTACTTGATCTATCAGCAACACTTAGACCTGAGCACTTTGGGACGTAAATTGAAAGTGTTATTAGTAACTATCAGGCAGCTGTAGAAACAACTATTACCGAACTGCAACGATCAACTGAAACAAGTAGAAGGAACTATGAGCATTTAGCACTGGAGATGAACATGCAGAAGAATTGTGGCAGGGATTTAAGGAAATAGTTGACCAGTCACTTGTTGGATGCATACTCTTTGGAACAGTCCATAATGGGAAGGACCCCTGTGTATACAGTAAACGTAAAGAAATTTCTGCAAAAAATAGGCTTTGCATGCTGGGTGTAAAACGAATCATCAGGACAGTCAGAATGGAACATGTTTGGCTGGCAAGAGGGCTTGAAGTTATCGACACCCGTAGCAGAATTTCATTGAAAGATCGCTCACGAAATACAAAAAAATTATGGTAGTCAATAACTGTCACAAAAAATACCAAATTTTGTCTCCGTGTACTCAGGAATTGAAACTTAGAGCAGCAAAGCAAAAACGTAAATGCTGAACTCCGTTTTTAATTGATCCTGTACAAAGAAAAATCCAGAAATATTGGCCCACTTTAATTCTGATAACACAGTAAAGATAGGTGATATACATATTTACCTATTTATGTCAGTGTTGTTGACATCTAGTGTAAGTTGCTAAATTGAACGATGGTCCAGGGTCCCGCTGGATACCTATCAAATTCTGTACCGAATTTACAACTGAGTTAACTATTTTTTTAACCTATAATCTACCATAGATCTCACAGAAAATGTACCCAATAGTTAGTGCAAAGCACGATTCACACCCATAGGTGTCACATGTGACCCACAAAACTACCATCCAACATCATGGAATTCCTTTTGTTGTGTTACAACACATTATGAGCTCAAACGTATTGAGGTATGCCGAACAGAATGACGTCCTCCGTGCCAACGTTTATCGGTTACGAAAGCATTGATTTTTAGAAAACCAACTCTCACTTTTCTCACAGTAGGTGATAATATCATTGGATCAAGACAGTCAGGAAGACGCAGTATTTCTTGATTTCTGCAAAGTAATAGCCTCAGTACCAAACCCACGCTTATAGCCAAAAGTACGATCGTATGAGGTATCAGGTGAAATTTGTTACTGGATTGAGGATTTCTTGTTTGGGAGACTGTAGCGTGTTATGAAGGATGGAGAGTCACCGTCAAATGTAGAAATAATTTCAGTTGTGCCCCAGGAACGCTTGTTGCGTTCCTTGCTGTTCATGTCGTATATTAACGACCTCGCAGGCAAAATTTGTAGTAACCACAGACTTTTTCGCATATGGTGCAGTTATTTATAATTTAATGCTTCACAAAAATTCATTGAGATCATGATAACATTTGAGAATGTTACACCGACAGGTAACTTGATCTTCACAAAACAAACAAACGTAGTAGTCCATTACTAAAGTATCAATGAGTCGCAATTGGATCGTTCAGCTATACCTGATTCTAACTATTTGTAGACATTTGAAATTGAGAATTACATAGTTCCAGTTGTAGGTGAAGCAGATAGCGGACTTCGTTGTGTACGGTACGAGTATGTAAGAAAGCTAATCGGACGCCTTATACTGGTGCGGGGTAAGATGAATTTATTGTTCAGCTGAACGATTGCGCAACCGGGGATCAGAGCTCTCTGCAGTGCTTCCGGCTAGGCGAGTGTTACGAGCGAGTCCGGGTACAAGAACGAGCAGCATCATCGGAATGTTTTGAATAAACATTATTCAACATAATTTTCTGTGGTCTACATCACTTACAGACGTTTGGATAGAGCCTAGGTCATCAAATTATATAATTTGTCTTTTGTTTTATATTTCTTTGTATTTTATTCACTCGCAATTCTAGCCCATGTATAGTCTATTTGACTGCAAGATGACAGCTACATGTTAGCATTTTCAGCGAATTAGCTACGAGGCATGAAAGCAGACGTACACGGCTCGAGCCTGTGACTATACAGAGTTATTATTTTTAAACTGAGTAGTGCGTAACCCAGGCATCTAAAGTACGTGTAACCGCAGGTAAAGTCGCAACTGGTTTGTTCGTATCTAATGATGTTTAGAAGAGCAACACACAAGCAGTAACCGTTAGGTACCATCGCAAGTGGTAGAATAAGAAGTTGCAATGAGTCATCAAATGCAACTGCTTACAAAATACTCGTGCCACAATTCTTAGATTATTGCGCAAGTGTGTTGGAATATACCAGACAGGACTAGCAGGGGACACTGAAAGTATAGAAATAAGTCTAGCACGAATGTGAAGAGCTTTGTTTCACCCATGGGAGTGTGTGACGGAGATGCTGAAACAACGGAACTAAATAACACCTGCAGATACACTCCTGGAAATGGAAAAAAGAACACATTGACACCGCTGTGTCAGACCCACCATACTTGCTCCGGACACTGCGAGAGGGCTGTACAAGCAATGATCACACGCACGGCACAGCGGACACACCAGGAACCGCGGTGTTGGCCGTCGAATGGCGCTAGCTGCGCAGCATTTGTGCACCGCCGCCGCCAGTGTCAGCCAGTTTGCCGTGGCATACGGAGCTCCATCGCAGTCTTTAACACTGGTAGCATGCCGCGACAGCGTGGACGTGAACCGTATGTGCAGTTGACGGACTTTGAGCGAGGGCGTATAGTGGGCATGCGGGAGGCCGGGTGGACGTACCGCCGAATTGCTCAACACGTGGGGCGTGAGGTCTCCACAGTACATCGATGTTGTCGCCAGTGGTCGGCGAAAGGAGCACGTGCCCGTCGACCTGGGACCGGACCGCAGCGACGCACGGATGCACGCCAAGACCGTAGGATCCTACGCAGTGCCGTAGGGGACCGCACCGCCACTTCCCAGCAAATTAGGGACACTGTTGCTCCTGGGGTATCGGCGAGGACCATTCGCAACCGTCTCCATGAAGCTGGGCTACGGTCCCGCACACCGTTAGGCCGTCTTCCGCTCACGCCCCAACATCGTGCAGCCCGCCTCCAGTGGTGTCGCGACAGGCGTGAATGGAGGGACGAATGCAGAAGTGTCGTCTTCAGCGATGAGAGTCGCTTCTGCCTTGGTGCCAATGATGGTCGTATGTGTGTTTGGCGCCGTGCAGGTGAGCGCCACAATCAGGACTGCATACGACCGAGGCACACAGGGCCAACAACCGGCATCATGGTGTGGGGAGCGATCTCCTACACTGGCGTACACCTCTGGTGATCGTCGAGGGGACATTGAATAGTGCACGGTACATCCAAACCGTCATCGAACCCATCGTTCTACCATTCCTAGACCGGCAAGGGAACTTGCTATTCCAACAGGACAATGCACGTCCGCATGTATCCCGTGCCACCCAACGTGCTCTAGAAGGTGTAAGTCAACTACCCTGGCCAGCAAGATCTCCGGATCTGTCCCCCATTGAGCATGTTTGGGACTGGATGAAGCGTCGTCTCACGCGGTCTGCACGTCCAGCACGAACGCTGGTCCAACTGAGGCGCCAGGTGGAAATGGCATGGCAAGCCGTTCCACAAGACTACATCCAACATCTCTACGATCGTCTCCATGGGAGAATAGCAGTCTGCATTGCTGCGAAAGGTGGATATACACTGTACTAGTGCCGACATTGTTCATGCTCTGTTGCCTGTGTCTATGTGCCTGTGGTTCTGTCAGTGTGATCATGTGATATATCTGACCCCAGGAATGTGTCAATAAAGTTTCCCCTCCCTGGGACAATGAATTCACGGTGTTCTTATTTCAATTTCCAGGAGTGTATATGCAAACTGTCCCAAGAAAGCCACTTACAAAGGTTAAAGAATCTGCTTTAAATGATGGCTTAAGCAATATACTGCAACTCCTTATGTCTCGCTCCTGTAGAGAACCTAACTGCAACGAGCCCAGAGATGTTTAAACAATCATTATTCCCGTGCTCCGCTTTTGAACAGTTAATACAGCAAATCTATTCGAAAAGTCTTCTGCAATACGTCGTTAAATTTATGACTCAATAATGTCTATTTCACTAATTTATAACTTGATATCTGAGATTGGAAATTACCTGGTAACAAAAGACTCGTTGGTATTCGTCATCTCGCACTATTTCACAAACGATTAATCAGAAGGCTTGCTTAGCTTCACTTACGTGTCTCTCGTTACAGTCAGAGTATGGAGTCCTTAGCGCCGGAGAATTGTTCCAGTGATCTGGCATTTTCTCCAATTACTGAATGTAAAATAAATCCTAAGAATTAGTCCCCCTTTGAGGTCCAAACTGCTTGATGCCAGTATACAATGTCCGTAATATCAAATTTGATTTTCCCCTTTAGACTGTCATGGACAGAAAGTAATACGTTTAGATTTTTTACGACTGGATACTGGTTTAATTCACAGAACGCTGCTGTGGAACAAATTATGACAGTTACATGTCCTATCCCCTCATCAACGCATTTCAGCTCAAAGCTCTAATTATAAATCAGCATTGGTACAGTTGACGTGTAGCAGTAATCAAAGTGTACAAATGCAGCATTCATTCTTTACTCTTAGAATAAATTGTTTCAATAATAGATTAGTACCCTATTCGCACAAATGGAGAAGAGATAGGTTAGCTGGTACCGAAAGTGTATACTGTGCGAAAACTAAATAACAATTTACTAGCCACCAAAAATGTAATGTTTCTAAAACAAAAAGACTTTTCCAATTATCAGTTCATAATCTGACTCTTTTAATTTCATTAAAGTCCTTTTGGACATCGTACTGTATCTCACTGGACGATAAATAAATTAATTAGGTATTTTTGTCATGTATATATTGTCATCTCCCGGAATATTAATACTCCATGCATGGAGGGGTTCTATTCGAATTAGCAACAGCCACTGAAGGTTATGGGCTCGTATGTCGCATATCAGGGATGAAATATTTTCGGTGGTATTGAGCTCCGTAACAAGAAATACGATAGTTATCAGTGCCTAGGAGGGCACATAGGAAGTATTGCAACAATATCTAAAATAAATTATGGGAAAAGCGAAACAGGTCAGAAGGGGTGTGAGGGCGAAAATGAGCTGACTGCACACAATAGCTGTTACAATAATTTATTCATCATTAAATAATACAAAATAAAATTTGAATGTGTACATCATCCGTTCTTGTTTTTTTCAGAATCTCAGCCTAAAATAAAAATTTCCATTAACAATAGTATACTTCATAATAAATTATTTTAAGATCCAGAAATTGCAAATACAAAAACAAACAAATATAAAATAAGAGCATGAACAACATTCCACCTATAGGACATTAAAGCAAGGAGCTGCTAGGTAATGCAACAACATACGGCCCAACCTGCATGTAACTGCCTCAAGAGCAGCACACCAGCATTCTCTGGCAGTGAGGGATACACATCTACGTCCACAAAGCCTAACTAGTTATGTTGTGAGTAAGAACGCGCCGAAAAAAGGGCTGGGAAATGCAGTTGCCACCCTTCCACTCAACTCCTTAGAAAAGGGCTACGCCAAATGCACAAATTGCTGTGTCGTGTTCTGGTGTAGGAGACCCTTAAGCGACGAGGTTTGACAGGTCTCAGTGTACTACAAACTCAACACGCGTAAAAGTGGTTGTATCAGTTCTGCCGAGGTGGCTGCAATTAACACAATCACTGAGTGATTGTTTACAGTCATAGCTCACACATTTTATTACAGAATCGATTACATGCAATACAGGTGTCCCGAAACGAATTCCAGGATTCTGAACAAGTGCTACAGAAAAACTGTTCGAGTTACTGAAACAATCTGAATGTCAAACTGAAGAAAAAGAAGACAGTTTTCCTTCATACCTTAATAAGTTCCGATGTAAAGTCCTTGCGTTGCTCTGCAGACATCAAAACCGATAACCGATTTCACACATTGTGTTATGCAGTGTCTCTGGTTTTACAGGAGTGCAGCCTGTCGAAATTCACTTCGGCGAATGCCAGCAATTTCGATTTTTTTTTCTGCATGGGCAATGCTGTTTACGTAGACTCACAAAGAGTAGCCCGAAGGTACAAGACCAGGACCTCTGAGAAGCCAGGGAATAGTCGCGGTTCTGTCTGTTCAATCATTTGGAGATCCGTTGTTTAGTGTGTTGCGCACTGCGAGATGGTGAAGATGCGTATTTCCGTCTTGCTTGAAACTGACACTTTGCCCAGTTTATTGTTCTGCTTTTTCGGTTTGAGGAAGCAAAGACATTTGAAGCTTATCCAGATAAATTATGCCCGTAATTTTTGTTTCACTGAAAAAGGAAAGGTCTATAGTTGGTTGTAAAGCAACCCACACCACACGTTGACTTTTGATGAATAACGGGCATATTCGTACACAACTACAACATCTACGGCAACTTTGACGATTACCCCAGCAACTTGTACGGGACATTGTTGTGTATGAAAATAGCACTGTTTTAAGAACATTTGGATTACAATCAATCTCATTTAACGTTAAGCTGGAGACGTATCTACGCTTATGGCCATTGGTCTTTCCTAATTAGAATTTTGTAGGCATGCAGTCGTAACATTTTATGGATGACATTGAACTTTGTTGTCTTAGGTATGTTTGCCTGAAGATTTCGTCGGGCAAGAGATTTTTTCCGGGCTTCTGATACGATTGACGGTTTGTTTCAACGTTGTCTTCACATGTTCTCAGCCGGCATGATGTATGTCCTTTCGACATGCTTCCAGTATCCCGAAACTGGTTGACGAATAGCTTTGTCGTCGGGTGCACATTGTCGTCGGTATGTTTCCCGAAAGCGATGCTGTATATTAACCACAGATTTAATATTAGTGTGCCAAAGAATGGATTGCACCTTTTTTTGCACCGTCAACTGTGTACTGGCGTATAGAAATTTCCCCTCTGAATGTAAAGAATGATTATGCTTGTAAAACGTCTACGTTACTTGATTTTAAAACACCAGAGTGAAACTGAGACAGTTTTGTTCTGATCATTACTAAACTGAAACACAATATTTTAGCGCTACGTAATCTGACTTTTAATTGACCTTACAAAAGAATAACCCTGACTGATTATAACCTATACCCTACATGAATCACTTACCTCACAAAAATCTTCGTTACTCGAACTGCTGCGGTACAGCGAGCGCCAATACTGCCACCTAAATAAAAAATTCTTACTACTGAAGGCACTAACTACTGATAGGCATATAACTAGCAAATGAAAGATTTTGATCGAGAACAAACAATGTATTTACCTTAATAGTGTTCAAAAGTTTAACAAATTTCTTTTTCTGACGGGCCCACGTCCAGATCGTCCGTTCATATTAACATCTCAGAACTCTGGCATCTCTTTCCTCACATCCACCACTGCTGGCGGCTCACCTCCAGCGGCCCAACACAACACTGGCGAATAACATCCAACAACTTGTCCAACCAGTCACAGACTGCACACAGCGCATTCAGCGATTTTAATAGAGAGCGCTACGTGGCGTTACCAACATGAAAACCTAAACTGTCTACTTACAATGTGAGTCGAAGAAGCTGCACGGCAGTGCGCAACGCTTTTGCACAAATTAGGGTCAGAATTTGGCCCTATACCACGCGGTGAATAAAAACTAATTACTTTATCCTCAGCTGGACGATTTTTCTGTAGGGCTTGTTCTAAATCCGGGTTTTCTTTTTGGAACACCTTGTACTTAACTCTCGTTTGGAAGAAATCTGACCGTAGGTACAATATTTGAGAAACATTGCTCTGAATCAAAGCCATGACAGGTTGGTAGACACTCCCAGGAAATTCTTGCAAGCGCAGTTATAAAGCGATGAACTGGTCGACGATCGACGCCCGTTGGAGACTGGTTACAGGCAGATGTCCGCTAGCACTCGTTATAACTAGAAGACTGGGCATCGTTTCGGATACGGACCCGCCGAATGAATTCCATTTGTCTTGTCGGGTAGCCCACATAAATACCCGGCAGCTGGACTGGTAGCGGGGAACGCTCTAGTTCCGTCTACGTCACAGGTGATGGAAAGCAGGGCGGGAAAAGTGCCGCCCTCTGCAGGTCACACGGGAACTACACACTCAGGTGACAAAGTCATGGGATACTTCGTAATATCGTACAGGACCTCCTGTTACCCGGCTCAAACGTCGTTGGAAGTCCTCTGAAGAAATAATGAACTCTGCTGCCTTTGTATCTATACACAAAAGCCGAAGCGTCCACCCCCTTAGCTGAGTGCTAAGAGCGTCTTACTGCCATGCAGTGGGCCCTGGTTCCATACCTCGCGGGTCGGAGATTTTTCTCCACTCGGGATTTCGTCATCGACAGACAAGTCGTCCGAAGTGGCGTTAGCTGAAAAGACTCGCAATTCGGCGCCCGAACTTCCCCAGGTGGGGACTCCTGTCCATCAATGTCTATACAATTATTTCATTGTGAAAGTGTTACTGGTGTGTAATTTTGTGTACGAACTGATCTCTCCATTACGTCTGATGAATGTTTGATGGCATTCGTCATGCCGGGCGATTTTGGTGCCCAAATGGTTCACCCAAATTGTCCAGAACGTTTGTCATGCTAACCGCTGATAATTGTGCTCTTGGGACATGTCTGGGAACATGAAGGTCGTATATGGCTGCAAATGGTCTCCAAGTAGCCGAACATAACCATTTCCAATCAACCATTTGCCCAGTCCTTTCCATGTAAATGCAGCCCCTACCATTATGGAACCACCACCAGCTTCCACAGTGACTTGTTGACTGACATCTTGGGTCCATGGCTTCGTGAGATCTTCTTCACACTCGAACTCTAAATCAGCTCTTACCAACTGAAACAGGGACTCATCTAACCAAGTCACGGTTTTCCAGTTGCCTAGGGTAGAACCGGTATGGTCACGAGCCTAGGGGAGGCGCTGCAGCCGACCTCGTGCTATTAGGAAAGACCCTCGTGTCGGTTGTCTGCTGCCATAGGCCATTAGAGTTAAATTTCGTCGCACTCTCCTAATTAATATGGCCGTCGTACTTACCCCCTTGATTTCTGCGGTTATTTCACGCAATGTTGCTTGTCTCTCAGCACTGACAACTCTACGGAAACGCCGATGCTCTCCGTCGTTAAGTGGAGGTTGTCGGCCACTGCGTTGAGAGGTAACGCCGGAAATTTTATATTCTCGGCACACTCTTTACATCGTAGATGTCGGAATATTCAATTCGCTAACGAGTTCCTAAATCCAGAATCTCCAACTACCATTCCGATTTCAAAATCTGTAAATACCCGTCGTACGACCATAACACATCGGAAACCTTTTCACATGAATCACCTGAGTACTAATGACGGCTCAGCAAATGCACGTATTCCCTTAGTGTCTAACGCGATACCGTAGTGACATGTCAATTCAGTATCATTTCGAAGAAAACCAGAACGCGTATATTGAGTAATAGTAGTAAGTGTACTCAGAGCCATTTGTCATGGAGACTTAAAGCTCCCCTGCTGATCATTAAAACTGCAACACCACCGCAGGCAACACAAAACAAAATGGCATGAAGTGTACTACACGCTTAAATATGTACAGAATTAACATTTCAGCGCTACCTGCAACTACACTCCTGGAAATTGAAAGAAGAACACCGTGAATTCATTGTCCAGGAAGGGGAAACTTTATTGACACATTCCTGGGGTCAGATACATCACATGATCACACTGACAGAACCACAGGCACATAGACACAGGCAACAGAGCATGCACAGTCGGCACTAGTACAGTGTATAGCCACCTTTCGCAGCAATGCAGGCTGCTATTCTCCCATGGAGACGATCGTAGAGATGCTGGATGTAGTCCTGTGGAACGGCTTGCCATGCCATTTCCACCTGGCGCCTCAGTTGGACCAGCGTTCGTGCTGGACGTGCTTCATCCAGTCCCAAACATGCTCAATGGGGGACAGATCCGGAGATCTTGCTGGCCAGGGTAGTTGACTTACACCTTCTAGAGCACGTTGGGTGGCACGGGATACATGCGGACGTGCATTGTCCTGTTGGAACAGCAAGTTCCCTTGCCGGTCTAGGAATAGTAGAACGATGGGTTCGATGGCGGTTTGGATGTACCGTGCACTATTCAGTGTCCCCTCGACGATCACCAGAGGTGTACGGCCAGTGTAGGAGATCGCTCCCCACACCATGATGCCAGGTGTTGGCCCTGTGTGCCTCGGTCGTATGCAGTCCTGATTGTGGCGCTCACCTGCTCGGCGCCAAACACGCATACGACCATCATTGGCACCAACGCAGAAGCGACTCTCATCGCTGAAGACGACACGTCTCCATTCGTCCCTCCATTCACGCCTGTCGCGACACCACTGGAGGCGGGCTGCACGATGTTGGGGCGTGAGCGGAAGACGGCCTAACGGTGTGCGGGACCGTAGCCTAGCTTCATGGAGACGGTTGCGAATGGTCCTCGCCGATACCCCAGGAGCAACAGTGTCCCTAATTTGCTGGGAAGTGGCGGTGCGGTCCCCTACGGCACTGCGTAGGATCCTACGGTCTTGGCGTGCATCCGTGCGTCGCTGCGGTCCGGTCCCAGGTCGACGGGCACGTGCACCTTCCGCCGACCACTGGCGACAACATCGATGTACTGTGGAGACCTCACGCCCCACGTGTTGAGCAATTCGGCGGTACGTCCACTCGGCCTCCCGCATGCCCACTATACGCCCACGCTCAAAGTCCGTCAACTGCACATACGGTTCACGTCCACGCTGTCGCGGTATGCTATCAGTGTTAAAGACTGCGATGAGCTCCGTATGCCACGGCAAACTGGCTGACACTGACGAGGGCGGTGCACAAATGCTGCGCAGCTAGCGCCATTCGACGGCCAACACCGCGGTTCCTGGTGTGTCCGCCGTGCCGTGCGTGTGATCATTGCTTGTACAGCCCTCTCGCAGTGTCCGGAGCAAGTATGGTGGGTCTGACACACCGGTGTCAATGTGTTCTTTTTTCCATTTCCAGGAGTGTAGATTCTCAATATAAGGAAGGACTGCAGCTCGGCTTTCCCCACACAAAGGATATCTCAACAGTTTAATGTTAGTTATTTGTAGGAAAATCGTTTTATATCTCGTGTGAGAAGCCGAACCATCCTTTAGCAAGGGCCGGCATCCGACAGCGGCAAGATCACAGCCTGTCTAAAGTGCGGTTCATCGTTTCGCGGTATTTCTATTTGCACTGGTCGCGATCCCAGTAGTGTGGATAATGTGTGTTCATGAGAGCTATACTCAACGCCACGCAGTATCTCAACCGCCCCGAGTGACTAAGAACTACGAATAAAGACATACTGTTGTAAACTCCCCACTCACCCACTCCCTCCCATTTTTCTCGTAATATTACAGCATAATTAAAACGCTATTCTGTCTTTCCAAAGGAAACAATTTCCAAACAGACAACGCCTGGCAAATTGAAGAGTCGTATGTCTACTACCCTCGACGTACCGAAATAATTTAGAGTCCTTTCATTTTACTGAAAACACCATTCTGTCATGTTGCTTCATTACGAATCTTATTATAATTATCGTAAGCACTACTGTATGTTATCCCAATCCAGACTAACAATATTGGAATTCACACGCACTGAACGACATCTGGTCCCATTAAATTACTTCTGCTCAATGTGAAGGTTTATCTAGTTTACTTCATTTAATTAACCTTTACAAATAAAATAATATACCGCTCTGTATAACTGTTTAGACGTTTCCCACTCAAGCTTTCACGTGTGCACTTCTCGCGAATCTATGAGGTGATGTTTACACAGCGACGTCTCGCACGATACCAGTGCTGGCTCCACATGCTCGCTACTAATAGCATTGTCAGCTCGACACAGACCCAGCAGATACGAAAGAGGCGTACCAATAATGAAAACTTGAAGGTAAGGTTCACCTGCTAGCACGTGATACCTAAAAAGAGTACATGTGTTGAAGACATTCTGCTCTTTTCCTGTTGCCTTCGTCGTGCACGATTCTACACCCATGTCACGTACCTGACGTCACGAAATGGGCCTGTTTGCAAAAAGTATCCTCAGTTTCATTTGTTTATTTTACTATTTTCTTTTAGTCTGTGACCTAGATACAAGAACAGACCAAATGTTACACATGAATTGGCTTGAATATAGGGTATAATGCACTGACGGAAAAAATCGCAGCACCAAAAAGTAATTAATGTAGGTGAATGAAATTTCGGAAATACACTTCCCTTGGTAAGATATTTGATTAACATTGCAAGATCACAGGTCAATCTAAGAGCAAGATAGTCCATTGGAAATGTGAAGTGAGGGCACATTATTAATCGTCAGAATTTTTGATGCAGTTATGCAAACGTGCATGCATTGTGTTAGACAGGTGCCGACGCTAATTTATGTGATGGAATTCCAATCCTGTTGCATTTGTTCGGTGAATAAAGGGACGGTTAACGCTGGTTGTGGATGACACTGGAGTTATCGTCTGATGTTGTCCCATATGTGCTCCATTGGAGACGGATCTGGTGATCTAGGAGACCAAGCCAACACGTCGACACTCTGTAGAGCTTGTTGGGTTACAACAGCGGCGTGTGGGCGAGCGTTATTCCTTTCGGAAATACCTCCTGGAATGCTGTTCGTGAATGGCAGCATAACATGTCGAATCACCAGACTGGCGTATAAATTTGGAGTCAGGGTGCGTGTGATAACCTCTACAGTGCTCCTGCTGTCATACGAAACCGCACCTTCGACCACAACTCCAGGTGAAGGCCCAGTGTGTATACCACATAGACAGGTTGGTTGAAGCCCTGAACTAACCTCCTTGTAACCAACGCTCGACCATTACTGGCACTGAGGCAAAACAGGCTTTCATGATAAAACGCAACGGACCTGCATAATACCCTCCAATGATCTCTCACTTAATATAACTGAGGTCACAAGAGGAAATGGCTTGAGGTCAGTGGAATGCACGCTACAGGGCCTCTGGTCGTAGCTGTCCTTGAAGTAACCGATTTGTAACAGTTCGTTGTGTCACTGTGCGCCAACTATATGGAGGAAGGGCAAGACGGGTAACATACTGCATGTACAAGAACCAAGACGGCGCATTAAAACTGGAAAAACCAAGGACGAAGCGCTCGGATTAAAAAGTGTGCAAGATGAGGACGTAGTCTACTGTTCAGTCTGTACATCGAAAAAGCAATGACGAATAACAAAAGAAAGGTTCAAGCGCGGCACCAAATCTCAAGGTGAATGAATATCAATGACAAGATCACTGATAACATTGACATCCTGAGTGAAAGCGAAGAAGAATTACAGGACTTGTTGAATAGAAGGAATAGTCTAATGGATGCAGAATATGGGCTGAGAGTAAATGGAGAAATACGAAAGCAATGAGAAGTAGCAGAAATGAGAATCACGAGAAACGGAGCATCAGAATAGGTGGTCACGAAATAGACGACGTTAAGGAATTCTGCTACAAAGTAGCCCTTGGCAGACAAATCAAGGGGGACATAAAAAGCAGACCAGCACAGGCTAAAACTGTCTGTGAAATATTATGGGACTTACCTGCTAAGGTCATGAGTCCCTAAGCTTACACACTACTTAACCTAAATTATCTTAAGGACAAACACACACCCATGCCCCATGGGGGACGAGAAGTCTACTGGTGTCAAACATAGGGGTTAATATCGGGAATAAATTTCTGAAAATGTACGTTTGGAGTAAACCATTGCATGGTAGTGAATTATGAACAGGAGGAAAACCGGAACAGAAAAATATCGAAGCTTTTGAGGCATGGTTCTTGAGAAGGATGTTCAAAATCAGATGGGGAGGCTCTCCACAGAATCGGCGAAGAATGAAACATACGTAATACTCTTTTACGAAGAAGGAACATGATGATATGACATCCGTTAAAACATGAAGGAGAAACTGTTCCATAAAAACACGGGAGAACTCCCGGATGTCAGTAATGTCCTGTCACAATATTCCGGCGCAGAGTCTTCTGGCCATCTTCAGGTGAGTGCCAATGTAGTTGTACTGGCGATTACGCGCTGAGCTCCGCTATTTATAGCCATACTGAGGTGACATTGCGCATGCGCTGCTCAGCGTCCGCGTTCATAACGGCTCCGTGCGTTGCGCCTCGCGCCCTCAACGGTGAAAGCCTGGCGTATCGATATCAGGTCGATTTTCATCTTTATGCAGATAACTACGTCGACTACGAAGTTTCTCTATAACAGGATTCCAAGCAGAGTTTAGCTGATAACCTCTATCTCGACGGATAGGAATCTCGTTGTCAGACAATCTTATTTCCACGTATTGATTGATAATCGAGCTCCAAAAGTTTGATGTATGGGCCAAAATTTTTGTGTCGTTGTAATTCATGGAATGGTCTGTGGAAATACAATGCGGACTTGGTGGGTTGGAGAAGGCGAGTATGCCGTTGGTGTCCCACAATGCGTTCCTGCACAGTTCGTGTTGTTTGCCCTATATACGATTTGCCGCATTCACATGGAATTTTGTAAACACCTGATTTACGCAGGCCCAGGTCGTCTTTAACGGATCCCACCAGTGATGAAATTTTGGAAGGAGGGCGAAAGGTGACTCTCACTTGATACTTTCTCAATATTTTGCCTATCTGTGAAGAAATATTCTCAATAAATGGTAGAGAATCAGACGACCTGAAGGCCTCTTCCTCTTCGCTGTTACGTAGTTGGTAGGTCTACATCACCCTGTTCACTTGCTTAGTTAAAAAGCCATTCTTCAGAAATACTTTTTGCAGGTGTTGCGGTTCCGCTTAAAGACTGTGGGCGTCAGAGATCGTATGGGCACGGTGGATCAAGGTTCTGAGAACGCCCATTGTTTGTGCTGGATGGTGGCAACTAGTAGCCTGTAGATACAGGTCTGTATGAGTGGGCTTTCTGTACACCGAGTGACCAAGTGCGCCATCACTCTTACGTAGCACCAAGACGTCTAAAAATGGCGAACAACCATCACATCACATCAAGGAGAAACGTTTATGGTACTATGGGAAACATAGAGGGTAAAAACTGTGGGTGAAGACAGAGATTGGAAAACGTTCAGCAAATAACGGAGTTCGTAACATGAAAGTGCTAATCTGAAATAGAGAGATTGGCGTAGGTAAGGGGAATTCGTGGCGGACGCTTCTAACTATTCATAGGACTGATGACTCAAATAAAATGCTGTTATCATCTACAGATACAGTCATCTACTTCTTCTGCGTTATTGTTAACGCTAAACAGGTAAAATCCGTTGTTTTTATCGTTACTTCTTCAGTAGTGTACTGTTACAGAGCTATTTGACACAGGGATTACTGAAGATGGCTTAAACTGTGAAACTAGTTTGCTTATCCTGCAACATACTGGAATACGGTGATCTAGGGTTTGCTAATGTCCGAGTTCATTTCGGGTTCGAAACGTTGTGATTCAGCAACAGTTGTTACTCCCTTGCTGAAACACTCCACTCTTATTTTGGTATTCTTTCTCTTAAAAACGATCACAGGCCCCCAGAGACGTTTTGAACCTGAAGCTACTGCTCAATAGGTTTCTGATGTGTAAAACCCCAAACGGATCTCCGGTTCTTCTTCAGAGTCTACGAGACGGCTGTACGTTCGATGCAGTAGAAACTTGCGTTGGGAAGCTGGTACGTCCCGACATTAAATACGGTAAAGTCTCAGTGCCGTGTTTAGTAATTCACACACAATAACAGTCTCAACCTCGCTGATTTTTGTTTTAAGGGCGTTATGTCATGCTCCAAGGCATATCTCATCTTCTCACGTTTTGTCGTCTCAATCTGCAGTTACCAGAGGACGTAAAGACTCAGGTAGTAGTTTCAGACAGAACTGTTTATGTGTACCCAAGCAGTGGTCGGTTCTTGACGCCATCTCACGACGTTCCTCTTCATTTGCTCACTTCGTTGATAATACCTCCTCTCCTTGTCAATGATGAATTGTTTCCTTGTTAGCATTATTTGATAACTGGTTAGGCGACAAGCAACCATCGAACCTATCGTTGAGCCCAAAGATGCTTAACCGTTTGTTGTCGCACGTAAAAGCGGTATTACTCATTCTCGTATCGACTGAGACGCAGCAACGTATCGCGGTACTCGGGATTGGGAGTTTTGTTAAATTCTATATATGCAGTGATTAATCAAAACATAAATACTGAATACTGCAATATTATTTACTCTGTACTGCGATAGTATTTACTCTGTTAAATATTTTGGGCTAGCACGAGGCTCTGAAATAATCCAATACCACGATAACATACGTATGGACATCGGCTATTCCGAAGTACGCATGAAATAATATTTTACTCACAGCGCGCGACTCACCGCCTTCTAACAGATATTTAGCGTGACCGCTGCTATTGTGGAGAGAATATATGCGTGCTTTTACGCAAACTGTAATAATTAATTTGATTCTCAGGGATACAGGTCATTTGTGTACCAACTTTCACAAATAAACTGAGATACTTTTCATGCTTATTCAAACAAATGTTTTTTGTATTTACTATTCGTTATCTGCAAGACTAAACTGAAGAGAAGCTCATCTGCCGTTAAGAGGCTAATCTTTAACATACTGAACTCATTCAGTACGAAAAGATTATTTAATGGAATTTGTCTTTACTTCACCAGCTTTGAAAATATTAAATGATCAAAACAGAGAAGTCCCCCGCATTTACATTTAGTATTACATACTGAATTTCTAACTGAAAAATATCGTCAGCGTAATGGCCGACCAAATGCTGCTAGGGAAAGATACTTCCCCGCAACACGAAGTTCTGAAATAGAGTTATTAATTAAAATTAATGGTGGCTATTATGAGAGGTGCTCACTACTTCAATAATCAACACTTTCTAATAACAATTGGAAATATATTCTGATAACTTACAGACAGACTTACATTAAATATCAGACTGTGTTGCAATGGCGGCCTTCCGCTAGACGAAACAAGCTACAAAAAAATCTAACCCAAAAAAATTATATTTGTTCTTCATCTACGTTACAGAAATACTATAAACAAAAGGCTGTTTGAAACTTCCTGGCAGATTAGAACTGTGTGCCCGACCGAGACTCGAACTCGGGACCTTTGCCTTTCGCGGGCAAGTGCTCTACCAACTGAGCCACCGAAGCACGACTCGCGCCCGCTACTCACAGCTGTACTTCTGCCTGTACCTCGTCTCCTACCTTCCAAACTTTACAGAAGCTCTCCTGCGAGACATGCAGAACTAGCACTCCTGAAAGAAAGGATATTGCGGAGACATGGCTTGGCCACAGCCTGGGGGATGCTTCCAGAATGAGCTTCTGTAAAGTTTGGAAGGTAGGAGACGAGGTACTGGCAGAAGTAAAGCTGTGAGTACCGGACGTGAGTCGTGCTTCGGTAGCTCAGTTGGTAGAGCACTTGCCCGCGAAAGGCAAAGGTCCCGAGTTCGAGTCTCGGTCGAGCACACAGTTTTAATCTGCCAGGAAGTTTCATATCAGCGCACACTCCGCTGCAGAGTGAAACTCTCATTCTGAAAAGGCTGTTTGTTAAACGCATCGCTGTTTGCGAGCTTTACACATAATAAATTACACTTTTTAATACTTGATATTCATAGCGCACACGGACGCAGTCTTTCAATAATTTATAGTTCACACGTCACTATTTTTAACACACAAAGAAACCCTTTTAATTTTTCTCGAAATGTTAATTTATGTGACGTTCCGTCACAAACGGTGACTTCAAAATCTCCAGTATTAGGAAACGAAACGCTACGAGTAGAAATGTGCCTTTGGCGACGATTCCAAGAAACAAAATTCACGAAGTACGCAAACATTGGCCGTGAAATACTGCGTTGTGCGATTAATAAGAACAGAGTCAATTTAAAGCGACGTTGCAAAACCACTTTAGCAAATCTCCCAATATTCCCAGTACCCTAATTCGTGAACTCTTCTGCAAACAGTCTGTGTTCCGGCTGTCTACTTATAATTTCCTAGAAGGATGACATATTCAAGAAATTACGGATTTCAAAAACAAAAATGGTTCAAATGGTTCTGACCACTATGGGACTCAACTTCTGAGGTCATCAGTCCCCTAGAACTTAGAACTACTCAAACCTAACTAACCTAAGCACATCACACACATCCATGCCCAAGGCAGCATTCGAACCTGCGACCGTAGAGGCCTCGGGGTTCCATACTGTAGCGCCTAGAACCGCACGGCCACACCGGCCGGCTACGGATTTCAAATTCACCATGTGGGTACTGTACAGTACACTCTCCAGTCACATTATTGTAACCACCTGTCAAAAGCCTGAACAACCAACAGCCCAATCGTGATGGTCCTACAGATTCTCGATCAGGTTTCAGTCCGAGGTGTTTGCTGGCCAGAGAGTACGATAAACTCATGATGTTGCTCTTCGCACCGCGCACGTCTTCTGCGAACCGCGTGGCACGTTGCGTTGTCCTGCTGGTAGATGTCACTGTGCCGAGGAGAAACAAACTGCTTGTGGAAGTGGTCATGGTCCCCAAGAATAGATACATACTTGTGTTGATCCACTAATCCTTCCAGAATGACAAGATTATCCAGGGGATGCCTCGGAAACATGCCCCAGAACATAATGCTCCTTCAGCCAGCCTGGGCCCTTCCAACGTTTGTTGCAGTGTCTTTGCTGTCAGATGTTTCAAGCTGATGGACCATAGAAAGTTATTCCTCTGAAAATTCCACCTGTTACCACTCGATAGAGATCTTGTTGTGGTACTGACGTGCAAATTCCAGCCTTTGTTGCCGATGAAGAGCGGTCAACATTGTTGCTGGAACCAGGTTCCTGCTGTGGAAGACCACACGCAGCAACATTCACTGAACAGTCGTTGAGGAGACAGTGTAGGTAACTTATGTGTTCATCTGGGCAGACAGAATGTCTATCCGCCAGTAGACACCTTGGCAGCCGTCACTGATTCCTCTCATTTATGGCCTGTGGTTCACTATTATTGCCTGGAATTTGTATAGACCTATTTTGCCATACACAGTTAGCCACAGTGCTACGCGTACAGTTTGACGAACTTAGCTGTTTCGGAAATGCTTCCATCCTTGTCCTGAAGGCGAAAGATAATGCTCTTCTGGACATCAGATAAATCCCTCTGTTACAGCATTACGACAACAACTACACTTCCATGTATCTTTTTTTCTTTATTGTAATTTCCATTCCCAGTAAGGGGTGGGCTGGCAGCAGCATAAGCGCTGCTCTGCAGCCGAGAGATATCAATAGGAAGACAAACAAAACAATACAAAGAAGAAAACATGGCGGAATATAGAAACAAAAAAGGCTGAACAGAAGAAAAGAATGCATACAAAGTGGTGACTGTAAATCGGAGACAAAAATCTAAAAAAAAGTATGTTACACAGAAAACACACTCTAGATTAAAAAGCACCAGGCAACGATGAAAAGAGCCATGTGCTGGACAGCATAGCATAGAATAGTCATGGACGTAAAACAGGTCGAGCACACACTTAAAACCACATCACTAGAGGACACTGTATAATGGCACCGCAACACAACACTAACCCATCATACCAATAATGTATAAAACCTGGGAGAATGTGCAAGTGGGGGACAAGGGAAAAGGGGAAAAGGAGGCGAGGAGGAGGGGAGAAAAGGGTATGAGCTTGGGGGGGGGGGGGGGGAGCGCCGAAAGAGAACTGTGGAGCGAAGGGATGGGTGAGGAAAACAGTTGAGGAGTGGTGCAGGGACTCAGGGAGGGAAGGAGGAAAATCCGCTCTGGGAGGAGGAGGAGAGAGGGAAAACGGGACCCTCGTGAGGGGGGGGGGGGGGGGGAACGAGGCCAGGCTACATTTTGAAGGAAGGGTAGATGTCACGGTGAAGTTCAACATCTGTGAGGGCGAGGTGCAGGAAATTGCCCTGATGAAGGAGATGGAGGGTGTGGAGGTGGAGCGAGGGAAGAATACAGCAATAGAGGCATGTCAGTCGGCAGGGGGTGGAGAAGAAGTAGGAAACCAGGGGGTGGGGAGGGTCAAGCCTGTGGACAGTGTATAGGATGCAGAGATGTTGGAGGAAAAGGAGGAGGTGGGGGAAGGGGATGAGGTCGTACAGAGGCCGTTTGGGGGAAGGAAGGAGGATACAGAAGGCAAGGTGGAGCGACTTCCCCGTAAGCTGGATATGCTTTATATACGCTCTACTGCCAGTGCTGCCACCTTTTGTCTGTGCGTGGTAATTGCGCGTTGATGTCGCACATAGGCAGTTGTCACATAAATGTAACTGGACATCATACTACAGAAATGGTAAATCGTAAATTACTAACTGTAAATACTTTACTTATATTTAATCGTCCTATACCTTCAATCTGCAGGTAGTTGCATGTGGTTAAAAAGCTGAAAGGGAACACTGAAATTCAATTTATTGTATTTGCGATAAATTTTCCTAAGTCTGTGGAAGCCTAAGGCAACATATTACGACAACATATGTCTCATTTGCTGTTCCGTGATCCTGCTGCTACTAAACCGCACTTTCGAATTCGGTTACCTCCAGACGACTGCATTTCATTAACTATATTGATAGTTTCAGTAGAACTATTGGCGTCGCAGTGCTAAGTCTCGAATCTCTGCGCAAAGAAGATTTTTTCGTTGATCTCGTTCTCTGTGCCCCCGGGGGAAAAAAAGACCGGCGGAATCTCTGTCATAAATCAATATTCACTGGCGGCAGATGCAGATTAATTACTTAGCGTGCTCCTGCAATGAATGTTTCAAGCCCTCCTGCGTGAATATGTTCTGTGAATGTTGCTCCAAGAAATTCGTATGCACTGACTGTCAGTAAATGGTAATATCTGCCTCGTTTTTAAGATTACTGTAACGTCGTAATATAATTAAATTATAATAAAGTCAGGAGAAGACGTGGCAAAATAATCACATGTAAGCGCTTGAAAATATGTCATTTATTGATATATTTTACTCGTAACGTAAGCACACACACACACACACACACTCACACATAAATGTTCACTGTTCTTCACTTTCATTTTTATGCACCATATGATATGTGTATAAAAACTTGTCTAGCAATATTAACGAGAGTGTAGGAATTTTATTGTGTCATGAGGCACCAATTGTATTTAATTTGAAATAATAATTAAAAAATACTGTATGTTTACATGTATTTTGTCATAGAAAATGAAATGGACATGAAGGAGACTGCTATTTTTGAACAAGCTGTACACTGAAGGATTTATAATGAAATTAGTTAAGAATTTTTTTTTCGAGACATAAAAGAAGACGCAAACGTTTAGTTCAGAGGAGCAAAGTTAAATTAAGTAAAAGATTTCTGCGATATTGAAGGTCAAAGACTGCTAAGTATATTTCATTGATGGAGCATATTACAAACGAACTATCGGTCTAATAACTGTATCAAAGATTATTTCAATAAAGACGAAAAATAACTTCAACTGAATGTACATCTGGTGTATAACGACATATGAGCCTGAGGGCTCGACATTATAAAGCTTGCAAAACTAAAATCCTCTGAAACGCGGCTGTTACTGTGCAATCTACGAATAGCCCTCTTGACTGGATATCAGTCATATAAATATTTTAAAAAACAGTATTGTCGTAGTTTTTTTAGCGGAGCCATTTCGTACTGTAGCACATGACCCAATTCTAACGAAATTTTCCAGGTTGAAAATGCCGAAACATTAAAATTGCAGTCTTGGAGTTTGTAAATTAACTAATTTAACAGTTGACGGCGACACTGATGTCTTTCAAAAATCATGCAAATATTATTACGGTCTGAAAAAGTAAAGAAAGAAGCTGAGCTACAACGACGAAAGAAAATATACAAAAGTTCTAATTTATTAAAGGTTTTCGTGGCCGCTTGTCGACGAATTAGCTTTTGGCTTCTGTTCCGAGATCTTCGGTCGATGGCTGGCTTTGTCGAGTATTCACCCGCTTGCAATAGAGACGACACGAGCCACTCGTGCTGGCGAAACGTCAGTAAAGTCTTTAACAGAAATCAAAAGGCAAACGTCAGATGCTTAAGATTATAGACGACAGAAAACGTAAACTAACGGGTTTGTGCGACAAGACATTCAAAATGGTGAAAATGAGGAGACAAGCAAGGGGAGAACGACCGGGAAGAAGTGTTACGTACTTATTACAAAAGAAAGAAACTTTTGGAGAAGTAGAGAAACTGGAGTTAAACAGAATGCCCCTGATAAATACGACTATTCATACTAAAGGATCTGGCGTTAAACTGAATGCCCCCGATAAATACGGTTTATTCATACTTCTCACCAACATGATGCGTAAAGAGAACAACTAGGCATGCATTTTTTAAAAAAATTATCTCAATAAGTAACGACCGTTGAAGCTGCTTGTCTGTACAGAAAAGAGCTTCTTACTTTCTGAATTTTTCAAGGGTGCGAAAATATACTGTGGTACATACGCTAGGTTGTCCACTAATTGTAGCGAGATGTCGCTACTAAGCCAACGTCGCGGTGGTAGGGATGCACTTACTTGGTCTGAAGTGGAATCTATCCAGTCTCTGCGTTGCGACATACTAGGGCCCCCCCCCCCTCCTGCCCCTGCCCCCCCCCCCACCCCCACCCCTCTGCCATCCAGCAGCCAGCCGCTCAGAGGATAGGGGGGAAGGCGAGTTAATGGAGCTGACGGACTGGAAAGCATCATAGCCGCGTCTCTCAACTCTCCCCTCCACGCTTAATGTGAACTCCTCCCCACCACTACGCGTCCAGCTTCACCCCACCCTGTCGGATACTCTGCCTGGTGGGGCAGACTGCCGCTATTGTAAGGCGTCTCACGAGCGCGCCCCAGAAAGTCAATTAGTTCGCCGCACACCTCTATTGTGGCAGTAATGAATTCGCAACGCCTTTCGACAGTGTCGACCTCGCTCCTGACCTCCTTCCGGCTAAAAGCACAGTGGCCAGCTGCCAGTGCCCAGTGACCAGTCTCGAAAAACACAGAGCGTATTCGTTACTAATGGCTAATGGCTCTGAGCACTATGGGACTTAACAGCTGTGGTCATCAGTCCCCTAGAACTTAGAACTACTTAACCTAAAGACATCACACACATCCATGCCCGAGGCAGGATTCGAACCTGCGACCGTAGCAGTCGCACGGTTCCGGACTGCCCGCCTAGAACCGCGAGACCACCGCGGCCGGCAGTTTTAATCTGCCAGGTAGTTTCATATCAGCGAACACTCCGGTGCAGAGTGAAAATCTCATTCTGGAAACATTCCTCAGGCTTTGGGTAAGCCATGTCTCCGAAATATGCTTTCTTCCAGGAGTGCTAGTTCTGCAAGGATCGCACGGGAGCTTCTGTAAAGTTTGGAAATCAGGAGACGAGGTTCTGGCAGAAGTAAAGCTGTGAGGACAGGCCGTGAGTCGTGCTTGGGTAGCTCAGATGGTAGAGCACTTGACTACGAAAGGCATAGGTCCAGAGTTCGAGCTCGGTCCGGCACACAGTTTTAATCTTCCAGGAATTTTCAAGAAACATGCAACCGAACGACCTATTCATTGCTCAGCAGTCAAGGGTTTACGGCTTCGGCACCTCGTGTTCCTGTTACAGGTATCTGCATCACTGATGGGTTGTTTTTGAATACCAGCTCGCCCCGCTTACTGAGCTCCCTTCGTGTTGTTGCGGTGCCGAAAGGCTTTGCGACTGCGACATTCAGTTCTGTAATGTCTTTTAGAGCTGTCATCATCTTATTTTTAATCACAACACCTCTTTACTGTCGTCCTGCGACTATTGGACAACAGACACTTCCGTCCGCGTTTTGACTTAGGTGATGATGTTTTTCTGCTTTCATTGTGCGTGATATAAATCTTTGATTTTGTGCCTTCTGAAACACCAAACAACTCGCCTACCTTTGTTACGGAAGCACCCACCATATGAGCACATACAATTTGCCCACGTTAGAATTCACTTAGCTCCGACATAATGCATTCATAACTACACGGAACACTGTTCTGACCACAGATGACACAACGTATTGAGGACATATGCACAGGTGCCGTTCGTGAAAAAATACAACAGCGCTACCTGAAGTCTTGGCTACCATCTGCATTTATGTTCAAGTATGTATTTCTCACCGTGTTTCCATATTTTTGTCCAAGTCCTGTACAGCCAATAGTAGGTTTTGGTATAATTATATACAGAGAACCTTCTCGGACGGTCAACACCGCTCTGAAAAAGTGTAAATAATAGTAACAGTGCTGAACACTCAATAACCATTCAAATTATGATAAGAGTTCAAAACGTTCAAATGTGTGTGAAATTTTATGGAACTTAACTGCTAAGCCCATCAGTCCCTAAGCTTACAAACTACTTAAGCTAAATTATCCTAAGGACAAACACACATACTCATGCCCTCGGAAGGACTCGAACCCCCGCCGGGACCAGCCACACAGTCCATGACTGCAGCGCTCTAGACCGCTCGGCTAATCCCTCACGGCGTCATAAGAGTTGTAAAAATTAAGAAGTCAAGAATGATGAGGTGTTTCCAAAACCAGTTTCATGTCAGTGCAGACTAATCCTCTGATTTATAATGGTTAAATTACCAAACTGTTGACGGACAATTATGGAGACCCAGATTTCGGAAAGTTGTCCACCTTAATAGTCAAACCACATTGGTGGGTTGTCATTAAATGGGGTACACTCAAAAGACACTTGTCAAACTGTGAAAGCACGACTGTTGAATGAACCAGGTCTGAAAACATCCTGAAGGATGTATTATAAGATCTGTGAAACAGGTAGCCGCGAATAAAGCACCTTCATACAGCTATGCGGCTTTTGGAAGCTTCTCATCATCCTTGATTTTTAATTGTTATGACTGCTAAGTGTTTAAATGTTGTTAATGTTATAATTACGTACTCAGCAACGAACTTTTCAGAGTGAATGGACAACATTTTTCTATTGTTATCGTTATTTGCTGTCTTATGAACGTCGCCGTACTACTTTAATATCTAACCAGGAAAAAAAAATATACATTCAGAAGACGTTACATGGTCATTGAATACAACTGTCGATATTTACAGCAGGTTATACACCACTAAAGGTTTTGGCTCGTGCTTTCGTCAGGACGGCATGTGCGGGTGTGAATGAACATAACCAGCAGCTTCGTCTGTTCCACGCAAGATCACAATCGTGACACGCAGCTGCCAGTGTTCCACTGTGTTCACTGATTGATGTTTTCAGTTCAGTGCTCTTCTGTGAACCCGCAGAGAAAACGTATTGACGCAGCCGCTTCATCTATTGCCGGTATCATTTATTTTGAGTTTGCATACTGAATAGCGAGGAACGCACGAAAAACAGATATCTGATTCAGAGTAAACTACAACTCATATGCAAATTATTGCGGCTTAGAATAATGGAAATACTATAACAAAAAGTGAACAGCTGCTCTTCTCCGTGTTCGTCTTTTACGAATTTCGGGAAATAACGCCGTGTGAGATGGAACCAAACTACAATCTTCTTGATTTGATTATATTGTTAACTAGGAAGTTAAGTAGCTTGGATACTAAAATTATTTCTTCATTTATTAACTGTTTCTGAATTCCTTGCTACTGCCAACAGTGAAAAATTTGTATCAGACTCGACTGGATTTGTTGAAAGTCAGCAGACATGAAATAAGGGCTGGGTCTGAATTTTCATTGGTCTGTAATGCCAACGAGTGCATTTTCCTGAGATGGATTCTACTTTCCATTTCAATCTCCTGCAATCCTTCATGTGTAATCAGATGCCTTATGTCATTAATGATAAATTTTCTATCTATGTATCTTTCTCTCTGGTACTGTTGCGGCCACAACTTTCAAGTTTTGACAGCAGTTTTCGGCATGCATTGTTAGCTAACTGAAGTAGAATTACTATTTCTTTCTTTTTAGTACCATATTTATGACATTTTGAGTGGAATAGTCTTGAATTAGGCAAAATTTCACATATCTTCCTCTGATTCAAATAATAAATCAGTTCTTGACTTAATCCTAGTACAGTGGCAGCTTTAAATATTTTATAGAATTTCTGAAAATTCTTGCACAACTACTTTAGCGGTTTGTGAGATAAAATTACATATGACATAAAATTCCAAATGCTACAAAAAGCAATTGAAATAATTTATCATAAAATTCACAAATGTCTTTCATTTTATGATCACAAGTTTCGTGCACAATGGTCAGAGTCTTCTTTTAGTTCTAGTTCTTCAGCTAGTAGCTATATTCTTTTATTCTTTCATTCATTCTTGGTTTAAATCCAGCTAAAACCGAGAATAGGGTATTCACATTTTGTTCAAAGCCGAAACTTTGGTGGTAACAAAACGATTCTATGATCTCTAATAAAACTATGTCACATAACAATATGTCGATTATAAGTTTTGTGAATACATTCATTTTCTCTGAGAAAATACAGTTGAATTACAGGACGTGTTAAATAGTGTACTCCAACTCCTTTTCCGCAGTAGGATAACTTCCAGTAACTGCGGCGCTAGATACTTGTAGATACTTGTGGCTTTATAGAGTCCCGTCAATGAAACTGGGGAATATGATGAGATTCTTGAAAAGTCCAGAATACACGTTGACATACTAAGGTTGTTGATTGTCCACTTCTCTCGAGTGGATTTTCAACTGACGGGCAGTGCATATTGCGAAGATCGATTTGCTCATAGTTTTTAAACAGTGCTCCATCAGTAAACAAACTCTTGCAAAGAAACGCAATATGACGTTTCAGTTTTCCTATTCATCATTCGTAGAACTGTAACGGATTTTTGAAGTGACTACCGTGTAGTTGTTGATAGAGCGATATATGGAGGGATTAAACTGCGTTGGAATACAGTACCCGCAGAACACTCCTTTTTATTGAACACACTTCCGTAGATCCATATGCACTTTTATAATTGTTGATATGTTATTTGTATTTCTCTTAATTATTCTTTATGGCTGGTGTATCTCCTTCTTGACACTTTCAGTTTCTTGATTATTTTTTATAATTTTTGCAACGATACGTCTCGAGGATTCGGCCAAATCAGGATATCTTTTAGCATACATACGGTTGACGACATTCACCACGAACGAAGACCTATCCATTTTTTTAAATGCTGTATAAATTTTGACCCAGCGGAATTGCGGCAATGGTAACACCGGTTTCTGTCAGATCACAGAAGTTAAGCGCTGTCGGGCTGGAATAGCACTTGGATGGGTGACCATCCGGTCTGCCGAGCGTTGTTGGCAAGCGGTATCCACTCAACCCTTGTGAGGAAAACTGAGGAGTTGCTTGACTGACAAGTAGCGGCTCCGGTCTCGTAAACTGAATACTGCCCGCATCTCGTGGTCGTGCGGTAGCGTTCTCGCTTCCCACGCCCGGGTTCCCGGGTTCGATTCCCGGCGGGGTCAGGGATATTCTCTGCCTCGTGATGGCTGGGTGTTGTGTGCTGTCCTTACGTTAGTTAGGTTTAAGTAGTTCTAAGTTCTAGTGGACTGATGACCATAGATGTTAAGTCTCATAGTGCTCAGAGCCATTTGAAACTGAATACGGCCGGGAGAGCGGTGTGCTGACCACATGCCCCTCCATATCTGAATCCTGTGACGCCTGTGGGTTGAGAATGGCACGGCGGCCGGTCGGTACCGTTGGGCCCTCTAAGGCCTCTTCGGGTGGAGTTTAGATTTAGTATGAATTGTGAAAGTACTGATGTATTCTGAGCGAGAAATATAAAGGTGTGATGTTACACTTTGGTGTTATCAGGTCAGCCTGTTCTGTCAAGGCGTGATTATTAAATTCTGTTAGAAGCTGATAGTTGATTGCACGTTTTGGACTGAACTGTACGACATTTCTAAGTATGAGGAGATATTCTCCGACGCCTTGTTTTTCCCTAAAATTGCGCTATTGGACGCAAGAATATGTCATCTCTGCTATATCTGCCCATAAGGATACGACTTAAGCAAAACACTATTGATAGATGCATTGCTTCATACAGCTGTAATTGCACAATGAAAATGGTTCATAAAGATACAAAAATAGAGCAGCTGTGAGTTTCGCGCTTATCGGAAACCAATCAATTACTCGTCACTATTTTCTGTTAACCTTGGAGTGGTTTGTGGGGGAGTCTTATCCCTTTATGACAAATTTCTCTAGTTAATTTCTAGATGGAACCTCATAGTACTTTTTAATTCAAGGTAGCTGCTACGAGTATGTTTTATAGGTTTAATTATGCATCGGGTTTCGTGAGGTGTCTTTGAAACATGTTTGAGCTTGCTGGGTTTCGTGAAACGCAACACACAACCCTCGTACCACAAGACGGAAAAGTAAAGGTAGCTATTTCATTGCATTTTTTGCGTATTTTACATATGATATCTGATTCTATATTTAAGAAAAAATCTATTTAACTTGAATTCTTACGGATGCAAAAGGGACCAAAATGCGACCATTGACTGGTGACGTGCTTGATGTGGGGCCAGTTGAATCCGATGGTGGAAATGAAGTTGATGCTTTTATCGTCAGCGATAATGACGCATCAGGGCAGAGAGGAGACGAAAATGACGATGATGTCAGTAATACTTATCTTTGGAAAGATGAAATGACTAAATTGAGAAAAGAACTGTGTCAGTAAGAAGAAGTTAGGTGATGAATCATGATAATTTTTTTGGAATGAGTGTGTTGTGGTACTGTCTATACATACAACAGTTATTTCAATACAATAGTAACTGGTATATAATTAATAATTAAAAAGTAAAACTTCATTTTATTCTTATGACTCTTTTTAATAGTATAAAGGGTGTCCCACTTATCTTGACCACCCTAAATAACTGTTTGCCCAGATGAAAATTACAAAATGTTTCAAGCAGATGTTCTGCAGCCGTCAGGGGGACTTCAATCAGCATGATTGCCCTCGTTGTAGCTTTGTGTTTTACAAAGATATGAACATCGGCGTGATTTTTTTTAAATGTCACCCTGTATTTTTTATTCGATAATTCGTTTTCTATCCTAAGGACCTATTCAAAAAAGTATCACAGTCCCCCATTCACTGAAACACAGCGTTATTAATTACGTAACACAACATTAACTTTCAGCCAAGGATCACAAACTCGTCCACTTGCTGGAATTGTCAGAAATCAAATGAAAACCAAGTAAAAACATAACACAAAATTGACTTTGCCCAGGAGTAGAACATTCAAAGGGGCTCAAAGTGGTGAAACTGGTCACAGATACAGTAGTGGACTAGTTGGATGAAAGAATTATTTACTGCTTCCAGTGTTGCCTGCTGGAGAGAATTGCAAGCATGCACGATACGTTCCTGCATGTCCTCTGGAGTTGTTGGAATATCGCGATAGACAACGTCTTTAATCCATCCCCAAAGAAAACAATGCAGAGGATTCAAATCAGGGGACCTAGTACACCAAGTAACTGTACTTCCTTGACCAATCCATCTGGCAGGATACCTTCGATTTAGAATAGGACGCGCACGCAAGACATTATGTGCTGGACCTCCATCGTGTTGATACCACATAAGCATTCTGGTCCTTACGGCACTTCATCGAGATGAGGAGGAAGAATTCGACTGAGGAAGTTGGCATAGGCTGTGCCGTTTAGACATCCACCGACGAAATAAGGGCCAATAAATGTATCGCCAAGCATCCTACACCAGACGTTAACTCTCCATTGAACACGTTCCTTGTATTTACCTGTCCTTTGTTTAAGAAGGAACATTCATCGGTAATTAGAACATTGGAGAAGAAGTTAGGCTTGGCCAGAATTTGCTTCTGTGCCCACTGACAGAACTGTACACCATTCTGGAAGTCATTCCCATGCAATTCTTGATGTAGGTGTAAATGGTAAGGATGGAACAGGTGACGTGTAAGAATACGATGTACACTGGTTTTAGGAAGGCCGATCTCGTGTTCAAGCTGTCGTGTGGTCGCATGTGGATTCACAGCAACGGAAGTGAGAACAGTAACTTCGGCCGCTTCGTCTCCCTGCACAGTTCCGCTGCCTGCATAGCACTTCGTCTACTTTCAACAACAACAACAACAACAACAACAATAACAATAACAGCAACAATAAAAAACGTTATGTCGATGCAGTTTGTAGGAAGAACAGCCTTTACGGTATGGCTGCTCTACACAAAAATATTTAAAAGGACTGAACTACTGTACTAAATGTAACGGTACATAAGAAAACTGTATTGCAATTACTGTTCTGCTAACTTACATTCCCCATAAATGAGTAGCATTTCTACCTTTTCTTCGTTGGTGTACGTTCTACTCACACAACTGACGATGGTTGACGAACTGCCGGGTGTGCATTCTACTTATGTTTACATTTGTCCTCTATCAACGTCACCACGTGGATGTCTTCCATTACCCCGAATACCTGCACTAAGCGCTGGGAGCGTCAACGTCATTGTTGCGTTATGCAATTAATAACGTTTTGTTTCAGTGAATGGTACACTGTGATAGATTTTTGAATGGGTTCTTAGGATAGGAAATGAACTACCGAATAAAAATGCAGGGTACCATTTAAAAAAGTCATACCGCTGTTCATATCTACGTAAAAAACAAAGCTACAGCGAAAACAATCATGCTGATTGATGCCCCCTGATAGCTAAAGAACATTTGCTTGAAACAGTTTGTAATTTGCATCTTGACGAACAGTCATTTAGGGTGATGAAGATAAATGGAACATCCTGTCTGGTAAATTAACCCGTAGTTGATTAAGCCACTGATTTCACAGTGGAAATATCCTAAATATACATGAAAACTACATGGAGTGTACTTCACCCCATGCGTGTAAAATTGAAGGCTACGTCATTGCCAGCTTGAATTAATGCATAAGCTCGTACTGGGAGCC
Organism: Schistocerca gregaria; assembly: GCF_023897955.1. Taxonomy (NCBI): domain Eukaryota; kingdom Metazoa; phylum Arthropoda; class Insecta; order Orthoptera; family Acrididae; genus Schistocerca; species Schistocerca gregaria. Next base: position 923,128,075 of record NC_064922.1, on the reverse strand, counting down.
TCATGTTGGCCCATAGAACCGTCTTCTATCACAGAGGCTGTTCTACCTCATTATGTAAACTGTCAACCGTTACTCAGTTCCAGTAGAGGCGCTTTGAATCGAACAATCTGCGCTTGTTCAACAAGTCTCTCTCACTCTCTCTCTGTTTATACGTGTAGTGTGTGTGTGTGTGTGTGTGTGTGTGTGTGTGTGTGTGTGTGTGTGTGTGTGTGTGTGTTTTACATATTTATTTATCTTCCTTTTAAGTAGTGACAGCGTTATATTTGATTCTTATTTTAATCTGTGGCGTTGAAATAACCACTTAAGAAATTAATTTTAGTGCCTATTGTAGATACTAAATTAAAATTGGTCATTGTCTATTTCTTTGTGTAAAGAATGAATTAAAAGTTATAAGTACTTGAAGTTCTTTGGGTCGTTGTCTACAGTGGATAGTGTATTACATAACCTCTTGTAAGGTAAACAGTATTTCCCATTTACGTTGCACACCCCGCCCCCAAATTAATTTTTGTCCAGAAACAGAATAGCAAGAAAATGTTATTTAGCTAACAGGGGGACATTAAACAGCATGTTTCCTTTTCTTATACGTTTGTTCGTTACAAATACGTGAAAAGCACTACGCCTTTTTACTATGGAATCCCACTTTTTAATCTGTATTTCACTTCCGCTCCCCAAACCTGTTGGAATGCGAACAACAGGGAACTATACACGTAAATATTTTTTTTTCCTTTCTTTGAGTTATCAGTGTTCAGACACTGGTTTGATGCAGCCCGTCACGAATCCTCCTCCCGTGCCTATCTTTTCCTCTCGGAGTAGCACTCCAACCTAGATCCTCTATTATTTGCTGGATGTGCACCAATCTCTATCTTCCTCTACACGTTTTACCGTCTGCAGCACCCTCTGGTGCCATGGACCTTATTCCCTGTTGTCTTAACAGATGTTTGGAGTCCTTCCTAATGAGGCGTGCGACAGACATCGAATTAATTCACAGAAGCGCTGATAGGATCATAAAGATTTGTTACAACCCATATGAATGTGCAACAGAAATACTCGAGGAACCTAAAGGCAATCCGTGGAAGAAAAACTACATTATTCTCGCGAAATCTCGTTGGCAAAATTCGGAGAACCGTATTGAAAGACGAGTGTGTAACCACTAGGGTGCCATCATCGTACATCGCGCGCAGGCATCATGAGGTGGAAGGAAGATTAGTGCTTAGCGTCCCGTCGACAATTTAGTCTATAGAGATTGAGCACGAGCTCAGCATATGGAAGGATGGGAAAGGAAGTCGGTCATGCTCTTTGTAAGGAAGCATTCGGCACTTGCCTTGCGCGATTTAGGAAAATCATGGAAAATCTAAATTGCACGGTTGGACGGGGATTTGATAGGCACATTTCCGAAAGCGAGTCCATGGTGATAACCACTGCTCCACGTCGCTCGGTGGGATCATTAGAATAAGAGAGATAAGGGCTTGTACGGAGGCATAAGAACGGCCACTTTTCTTTTGTTATATTAACGAATGGAATCAGATAGAGTAACACTGGTGTGAAGCACACTCTACCACCCTTGAGCAGTGCCTTTTGAGAGCCGAAATAAAAATATTATTCACTTAAAAGATTACAATGGTCCTTTCGAAGCGTTGTATTTGTCCTAGAGAAGGTACCTGGCCGTCATGCGATCCTACATCTCTTATGTGTAGGGACTTTTATTGTCGACATCTTTATGCGAAGACCAACACCGAAGAAGGATAATTTGGGAACTGTGAAGTCACGGTAGCTGTGTTAAGTGAAACGTACATGCAGTTCGGTGCTATGGATTGAGCACAATCAAGTGGATTGATTTGTAGACGTGACAGCTATCATGTTTGGACGTGCCCAGGACCATGCCATGGACGAAGTTCCCTGTTTTGCTGGTGTATGAACGGGGACTCTCTACCTTTTTTACCAATAGTTCTGTTCCACTAGTAGCCATGTAACACAGCGTAAGAGCAGTGTTTGTAAAAAGTTCCTAAACGATAGGGATCAGTGACGTGATTCAAACATCGTAAGTAACAGTTCAATCCAAATCCTACAGGAACTGCTGCCGTCAGTGAAGGCAGGTTCACCACAACCACTTTAAGAAGAGAACCGCGCACAGTGCTCACAGCGAGCCTGTTACCTTGTGAAAGGCTATTACTGACAATGGTACACGAATCTGCACGTCTTCAGTCGGGTAAACCGGACAGAAATCCAACAGTAACTGACTAGTGGCGAGTAATGTGGTCGAACGAATCGCCATTTGGCCAGTTTTCAAACTATGCAAGGTGTCGGTCCAATGAAATATTTAAACCGCTATTGTTGGAGGGCCGCAATTCGTTCCGTGATACGAGGGTCAGTCAAAAAGTAATGCCTCCTATTTTTTTTCTACGTTTAATTGTCAGGAAATTTAAATGCAATTACATAGGTTGAAAACCACAACATTGAGGATCATTTTGTCATTTTTCAATGTAATCTCCGCCCATCTCTCCAGTTTTGGTCCATCTTTGAACAAGGGCATGTATCCCAGCACGGTAAAAATCACAGTTCTGCTTCCTAAGCCATTGACGCACGGATGTTTTGACGGCCTCCTCATCTTCAAAATGAATACCACGATGAGCTTCTTTTAGGGGCCCGAACAGATGGAAGTCTGATGGTGCCAGGTCAGGGATGTATGGGGGATGAGGCAAAACTTCCCATCCAATTTTGACAATCTCGTCAGAGGTGTGACGACTGGTGTGTGGTCTTGCATTGTCATGCAAAAGAAGAACATCTGCCATTGATTTTGTTGGGCGAACTCGCTGAAGACGTGCTTTAAGTTTTTTGAGGGTTGTGACGTATTGAACAGAATTTATTGTGCATCCCTGCTCCAAAAAATCAACCAGAATCACACCCTCTGTATCCCAGAAAACTGTTGCCATAACTTTCCCTGCCGATCGCACAGTTTTGAATTTTTTCTTCCTCGGCGAGCTTGTGTGACGCCACTCCATTGACTGCCTCTTTGATTCGGGTTCAAAAAAATGCACCCATGTTTCGTCCCCGGTCACAATTTTTTTCAGAAACTCATCTCCCTCCAAACGGAAGCGCTGCAAGTGTTGGGAGGCTATTGTTTTCCTTGCCTCTTTATTCTGATCGGGTAACATTTTTGGAACCCACCGTGCACAAACTTTTGAGTACCCCAATTGTTTAATAATCGTGATCACACTGCCTTTACTAAGAGAAATAATGCGACACACTTCATCTGCAGTCACCCGACGGTCACCACGAATGATGTCATCAACTTGCTGAATGTTGTGTGGAGTCACTGCACTCACCGGCCTGCCGCTCCGCTTTTCGTCAGTCAACGGTGTTTGCCCTTCAGCTTCCTTACAACGACGAAACCATCGTCTAACAGTGCTGACATCCACTGTCACAACACCATACACCTTCTTCAGTCTTTCATGAATGCGTATGGGCGTTTCACCTTCTGCATTCAAGAATTCAATCACACAACGCTGTCTCAAACGAACATCGATGTCGGCCATCTTACAAACTTCTGCTGTGCTGCCACCTGTTGACACAGAAAGTTACTACTGCAGTGGATTGCAGAAGAAGGTTTGAGGAATGGCGCCAAATTCTAATTTTTCACTTAACTTAATTTTTTAAGTAGAAAAAAAATGGGAGGCATTACTTTTTGACCGACCCTCGTATTTTGGGGGTGTTCTTCGTATGACGACTCGGTAGCTGCACGGGATCTAACCACAAATGACTGGCTCCACCGGATATGGCGTACCTCCAGACACAGTGGGCACTCTACCTCACCGAACTCGGGCCATTATCAAGGGTTAAGGCCGTGTCACGCGGTATAAGTTTGGTGTCTCCTGGGGCTCTAAATTCTGTGATTGCTGTGCTTGTGTAGGTGTACATGGTGTTACAAAAAGGTACGGCCAAACTTTCAGGAAACATTCCTCACACACAAAGAAAGAAACTATGTTACGTGGACATGTGTCCGGAAACGCTTTCTTTACGTGTTAGAGCTCATTTTATTACTTCTCTCCAAACCACATTAATCATGCATTGGAAACACACAGCAACAGAACGTAGCAGCGTGACTTCAAACACTTTGTTACAGGAAATGTTCAAAATGTCCTCCGTAGCGAGGATACGTGCATCCACCCTCCGTCACGTGGAATCCCTGATGCGCTGATGCAGCCCTGGAGAATGGCGTATTGTATCACAGCCGTCCACAATACGAGCACGAAGAGTCTCTACATTTGGTACCGGGGTTGCGTGGACAAAAGCTTTCAAATGCCCCCATAAATGAAAGTCAAGAGGGTTGAGGTCAGGAGACCGTGGAGGCCACGGAATTGGTCCGCCTCTACCAATCCATCGGTCACCGAATCTGTTGTTGAGAAGTGTGCGAACACTTTGACTGTATTGTGCAGGAGCTATATCGTGCCTGAACTACATGTGTCGTGCTTGTAAAGGCACATGTTCTAGCAGCACAGGTACAGTATTCCGTATGAAATCATGATAGGTAGAAGAACATGGGGTCCAATCAAGACATCACCAATAATGCCTGCCCAAACGTTCACAGAAAATCTGTGTTGGTGACGTGATTGCAGAATTGCGTGCGGATTCTCGTCAGCCCACACATGTTGATCGTGAAAATTTACAATTTGATCACGTTAGAATGAAGCCTCGTCCGTAAAGAGAACATTTGCACTGAAATGAGGTTTGACACATTCTTGGATGAACCATTCGTAGAAGTGTACCCGTGGAGGCCAATCAGCTGCTGATAGTGCCTGCACACGCTGTACATGGTACGGAAACAACTGGGTCCCCCGTAGCACTCTCCATACAGTGACGTGGTCAACGTTACCTTGTACAGCAGCAACTTCTCTGACGCTGCCATTAGGGTTATCGTCAGCTACAGGAAGAACTACCTCGTCCATTGCAGGTGTCCTTGTCGTTCTAGGTCTTCCCCAGTCGCGAGTCATAGGCGGGAATGTTCCATGCTCCCTAAGACGCCGATCAATTGCTTCGAACGTCTTCCTGTCGGGACACCTTCGTTCTGGAATTCTGTCTCGATACAAACGTACCGCGCCACGGCTATTGCCCCGTGCTGATCCATACATCAAATGGGCTTCTGCCAACTCCGCATTTGTAAACATTGCACTGACTGCAAAACCACGTTCGTGCTGAACACTAACCTGTTGATGCTACGTACTGATGTGCTTGATGCTAGTACTGTAGAGCAATGAGTCGCATGTCAATACAAGCACCAAAGTTAACATTACCTTCCTTCAATGGCCCAACTGGCGGTGAATCGAGGAAGTACAGTACATATTGACGAAATTAAAACGAGCTCTAACATGGAAATTAAGCGCTTCCGGACGCATGTCCCCATCTTTTCTTTATTTGTGTGTGAGGAATGTTTCGTGAAATTTCGGCAGTACCTTTTTTAACACCCTGTATATGTAGAAACAAGACCACTTTGTAAAGTGTAGATGACTGCGGTTTTGTTGTATGAGGGGACAGAAGACACGTAGCCGTTGGAATGGCTGATGTAGAGGCCCTTAGTGGTCGATGGAGGGTCCTGCTGCGCGAAACGTGATGCGGGTAGCCGCACGTCAGGCGGAGAGCTCTCGAGAGGCGCCGGCCAGCCGGAGCCAGGGGACGGCAGGCGGCCTCGTCTTCGTTAGCGCAGCCCGCCCGTTCCGCCACCCTCGATTCTGGTCCACTGCAGGGATAAGAGAGCCCGCCTTATCTCTTCAGACACTGCAGTGCATTATTCAAACAAATCTAGTTTGTATCCAATTCTAATTGTAAGAGATACAAAAGAACATTTGGTTTAACACTAGCTTAACACCCAGCCTTTTCCAGGTATTCATTTATTCCACGATTCCTACCCTCCTTTCATGATCCTCCTCTCCCCATCTCATCTTACTCCCTCTCTTTTCTTTTCTCCCCCATCTCTCTTTCCATCTGCTTCCTCCTCCGCACCTATCGCCTTCTTCTTCTTCTTCTTCCTGTTGATCTCCTACTTCCAGTCACAATCCATCGCTCCTCTCCCCTCTCTATTGTCCATCTACTCCTTTCACATCGCTGTATCCTTCTCATCCTTCCTCTCTCACTACCCATGTCCTCCTCTCACCTCTCTCTACTCAACCATGGACACCCTGGAACGCATTCCTTTACTACCAGTACAATGTCTCATCCCAGCAGGACAGCCTAGATGTCAGGGATTATCAACACTTTTCAACCCCCTCTCCGTCACTATGGGAGCTAGATGGTTATTAGCCCAGTGATACGTCTTTCCAGACAAAATACACTACGTTAACCAAATCTGGTTGAAATCGATCCAATTGTTTAGGAGAAAATATTTAACATACACATGTGGTATACTACCTTAGGTGAGCAACGTTAATCCAAGTGTTTATTCAGGAAGCTTTTTGGTACACATCTCATCGCATGCAGAGCGAAGCACCTGAGACACACTACGCCAATATATCTAGAACGAGTGAACACTAGAGGGGTAATTTTCGCTATAATAAAATACATTTATAAAATAAACTGCATCTCAAATTGAATTCTGGAAGCGTACTTAATTCAAATAGATACTGTTATTAACTTCATGTTTGAGTTTTTGTAGTAATACTCGTCTAAATATACTTAAAACTTGAAAAATCAAATTTAGATAAAATAAAAAATATAGATGTAATGAATTTCTTAAGACTATCGCCGGCCGGTGTGACCGAGCGGTTCTAGTCGCTTTAGTCTGTAAACGCGCGACCTGTACGGTCGCAGGTTCGAATCCTGCCTCGGGCATCGATGTGTGTGATGTCCTTAGGTTAGTTAGGTTTAATTCGTTCTAAGTTCTGACTGATGACCATAGAAGTTAATTTCCATGGTGCTCAGAGCCATTTGAACCATTTTTTTAATAATGTGTATGAAACTTAAGTGTAGCAAGAAGTAACAATAAACGAAAAAGAGTACTGAATCTGACAGTATTTTTCAACAATCTTTGATAAATTTAAAGAAGTACATTACGTAAAATTTCTCCAGAGCTGCAACACAACCAGTATCCTTGAGTCACAAACTACGCATTTTCGAAGTCAGCGAGATCAAGAAGTAACATAAGTACATAGTTTTCCCAAATTTTCTTGGAAGTTGTTTGTAGATTCGAATCTACGGCAGGCTCTACGGCACATGCAAATTCCACAGTTATTTCGAGGAGAGATCACAAAAGACACTCAACAAATCAAAGAAGTAACATTGGTACTGCCACACCAGCATCCGTCGACCTTTCTTTTTCTTTAAAGGAAAGCTTCCTGCCAGATCAAAACTGTGTGCTCGATCTGCAATCTAACCAGAGAGCTTATCCTTTCGTGGGACTGAGCTACTCAAGCAGGACTCATGCCCTGCTCTCTCTCCTCACAGCTATACTTCCGCCATTTTTCTTGTTAATAGGTGAAAATTTCTAAATTCATTTAATTATTTGTCCAGTGTCGAAATCACATATCAGTATTCAGAACGACATCGATCATTATTTTAGTCAGAACAGTTTTCTGCGCATTTAGCTGTTTACACGACGGCAAACCACCATAATTTTAAAAATTCATCAATAAAAAGTCATTATAACTTTATACCTCCAAACAGACACACTGTTAGCTGAAACAAGATATTCACACTCTCAGTGGATGATCAGATACTTTTACTGAATAAAGTTTCAACTGTCGTTGCAAAAGTAGTAGACCGAAACATAAAGCACAGCTAAAAGGCATTTGGCAACATATACTGCGTCTCTGTTTCAACCTGGACACGAATACAATCCTAACCCTTTAACCCCTTTTTGTAACAGTCAGATTAATAATGCTCATTGGTAATTTAGTCAGCAGAAGTCGATCCTCTTGCGCTCACAGAGTTGCGCCTTGCACCGATTTTGATTTACGCAGGATGGGCGTAAATACGTTCTGTGAACATGAAATATGAAAACAAAGCAAAAAATCGGTTCTTATATTTTACAGAGATTACAAAATGCGGCAAATACGAGGGCTATTCGGAAAGTGAGGAACGATCAGTCGCGAAATGGAAACCACCATAAAAATTAGATGTTTTCGGCATTGTCTCTTGTATGGCCGCGATCCAATCAACACGCTCTTTTCAGTCTTGAGCGCACTGTGAGCGAGTAAAGGTGACTAGAACAACAATGTCTCCAACCATGTAGGAGGGCCCTCTGAGAGGCATCGCCTCAATGAATGCAGCCCACCTAACACAACTGCCACGCACTTCCTTCTTCATGGCAATTCTCAGCCGCACTCTCTAGGGACAGTGAAGACGCTCCTGCAGCCTTTTCGATGGGAAGTGTTCGATCATCCACAACACAGACCTATTGGGCTCGTCCTGACTATCATCTCTGTTCACTTGAAACGGTGGATACGAAGACAACACTTGGGCGCAGGCTACGCGCTGTAGACCACTGTAGAGAACTATCAGAAAGGTCAAGCCGCTGCCCACTATGACGATGGTGTTGGAAATTTGGTGTAAATGTGCGAAGGAAACAGTTTTGATTTTCACTGTGGTTTCCATTTCTCGATCGATCGTATCTTACTTTCCAAACAACCCGCGTACATAGTACTTGGTAGCATTAGCGAGTGTTGCTGAAGTGGAAGAAATATGAGAGAGGAATTTGACATTTTTTGACACTTCGTGAGTGCTATGTAGAAAAAAACAGGTCGAGTCACCATAGCTTGTATCTGAATGTGAGATGCTTTACAAATTTTTTTCGTGAATACAGTCCCTGCCTACATTCTTTTTTTCTAATTTTCTGCTGTCAAATACTTTATCAAATGAAGAATAAACATTTCAACTTACATTTTCCTAAAAAAAAACCTAGTAAAAGCTAGCTGACTCCGCAGTGCATATGTGTGCTGACTGTTGAAGATTTTCAGCATAACGAAATAGTCTTGTTAAGGCAGTTACCGCCTTGTAAATATTTTATAAAATGCATGACATAAAAATTCTGACTTCATTTATTTTTACCGGTTTCGGTCATGAACCATGTTCATAGTCCTGTATGAAAAACAGAACAAAAATCATGTGAAAATGCAGATAGTAAATGACCTACAAGGTCACAAGTTTGCTTCGACTGTAGCAACAGAAAATTACTTCGTCGAAGAATTGATCTGCAGCCAACATTAATATCAGAACTAAAAGTATCGTTCATTTCGAACATTACAAGTACGGTAACTGTGTGAAGATCAGATAACTGAAGAGAACTAACACGAGACATACACTGGAATTTAAGGGCCAAAACTCATACTAAACAATTCAGAGATAAAGGACTATGAAGATATTACGAACATAACGAGGGTTAAGGTAAAACTAACCACACATATCATGACAAAATCGCATTCCAACCGAAGATTTTGAAGAACAGACAGTAATAAACATTTAAAATACATTACATAAGTGCTTTTTTACATACTTTATAACTCTACGACAGCAACATCTTTTGTAATCATAAAGACTACAGTGTGACATCTTTAATACAAAATGTAATAAAGTTATCAGAATGGAGTAAGTACGATATTGCAGAGATGCAGTCCCTGCTAACGTACATAGCTAAAAGGTATTAACTCAATCTAGAGATTTCTTAAGAAGAATGTAGCGTCCAATAACACAATAACTATTGAACGCAATATCTGAAACATCTTCAGAAAAGGTAATCCCCACCTCCTGAAACATCTTCAGCAAAGGTAATCAATTTTTTACAGTCAAAAATATGTAAAACGATAAGAACAGGTAAAAAATACCCCTTATATCATTTAATTTTAAATTTTTATTACTCTGTCTTCTTGAAATTGTTACGAGATGTTTGATTAGTATTCCATTTATACTGGTTACAAACGTAATGCCATCATGGTCCTCGATCTTTGAATTGTTTACTATGAGTTTTGGCCCTGTAATGTCAGTGTATGTCTCGTGTTTGTTCTCGTCGGTTAGCTGGTCGTCACGCAGATGGTATACTTCCAATGTCTGAAATGAACGATACTTTTCGTTTTCATATATAATTTTGGTTGCAGATTAATTTTTTGACGTACGTAATTATCCTATTGTTGCATTCGAAGTAATCTAGTGACCTTGCAGGAAGTTTCCTTTCTGCACTTTGATGATCCTTTTTTTTTATGAACGTGTTTTATAACCTAAACCGACCGGGATAAAATATAAATTAAGTCAGTATTTGTGTCTCATGCATTTTTTGAAATAACGAAATCAGTTTGTGTACTTATTTGAATGTAATATGTTTTGGTGACTTGTGTTCGCTGTCCAATAGCATTTCAGAAGCGAAAACGTTTTGCGCCTGGACTCTTCCTAAATGTATTCATTCATGATCGCGATATCTTCCTTTCTCAAGTGGCAGCTCATTAGAAATATGTCGATGCAGAATCATTATATTTTCGAGGCCACTGGTCCAAGTGTCAACTATGATTACATGATACATGCGCATAATAACACAAGAATCTTCGCGATTCAGATATGTATTGACGTGCTTGATAGTGAGGTGTCTCACGCCTGAACCACGATCATTAATGAATGTAAGCGTTAGACAAATGAAAAGGGGACAAATGAGTAAAATTAAGTAAACTGTTATCATTTAAAAAGTAGCTAACATATCTGTTAACATACACTGTTATTACATACTGTGAGACAAGGCGGTCAGTGCCTTAATGGGAGAATATTTGCGGTTGCCTACGGAATCATGAGTGCACACAGGCGTACACCTCTTCAGCCGAAGCAAATTGACGGCCACTAACGTCTTTCTTCGCAGCTCCAAAGGATACGGAAATTGCATACGGAGAGATCGGGACTGTTTGAGCGTGTGTGGGGGCTTTCCAACGAAACTTCTGGGCGTACTCAAAATGAACATGGCAGAGTGTGGACGGGGATTATGCTGCAAGAGAATGTCGCCGTCTGTCAATGTTTAGACTTGATGGTACGCATGAATTTACTTTCTGGAACACGGCTACACAATTAATGTCCAGGAGTACGGGGACACTTTGCAAAGACTGAAGCGAACATCAGGTCCAAAAGCCCAGGAATGCTGACTGAGGGCAGTTATTCTGCTGAAGGAAAATTCCCGAACAGGTTGTTTCGACTACGCTGCCGAAGTGTCCCTGGAATGCCCTTGGACATCCTCAATACAGTTCCGATCTCTCCCGAAAGGGTTCCCGTATTTTTGAAGTACTAAAAACGACATTCATGCTCGTAGATTTTCATCAGGTGACAAGGTGCGCTCCTGGATATAATCATGGTTCCGTAGGTAACATTCCTCCACGTAAATAAATCTATTAACTTTTGGGAATTAATTTGAAAAGATAAACAGTTTACTTACTTTTTTACCTGTGCTGTTTTCATTTGTCCATCCCAAATACAGAGTGGATCACCTTGAAGTTCCGGAAGAGATTATCTCGAAAACTATATATCAGGTAAAAGTAGTGTGTAAGAGAAGTTCGTAAGCTCAATGGGGGACGTCAAATGATACAACATGTGACCTCATGCCTCCGCCCCCTTGGCTGGGGCGGGGGGCAGCTTTTAAATCTTAAATCGAAACACCCATTTTTATTGCAGATTCGGATTCTCCGTAAAAAAGTAATCAAGTTTTATGGAAAATATTTTTTAAACCAATGATAGATGGCGCTGAAATCGAGAAAAATTAAAATTTTGGAATAACTCTGATTTACTTAGAATTATCCGAGAAAGACACATCAAAATGATAAAAATTATGCTATGTTTGTACAAAATGTACTGTATCCTACTTTTAGCTTTACCCAGGAACAACGACATGGTCATAGTAGGATTATGTTCCCATGGGGTGCTTCGTTAGTGTGAGTTCCCTTGCCTCTCACATGTTGGGGTGCTTCAGTAGTGTGAGCTCCCTTGTCTCTCACACGTTGGAGTGCTTCATTAATGAAATTAGCCACAAAGAAATTGTTCAAAATTATCCCCATTTGCTTCAATGCCTAAAGCCAATCGTCTGCGAAAGTGGTCCACAGTTTTGAGCTGCACATCGCATGGTATGGCTGCACACTCTCTTTGAATGCATTGCCCCATAACGTTTCGGGTTGTGGGCAGCCTGTCATAAACAATATTTTATAAATAATCACACAAAAAAATCAGGAGATGTTACGTCTGTTGAACGTGGAGGCCACTGAATTGGTCCGCCGCGTCCTATCTGTCGATCAGGGTATTGTAAATTTAAAACGTTCCGCACACTTTGATCATAATGGGCATGTGCTCCATCCTGTTGGAACCACATTCTTTGCCTAGTTTCTGAATCAACACCTTCAATTAGCCCCAACGTATCATCGCGGAGAAGTTGTAAATAATATTCCCCAGTAACATTTCGGTCAAAAAAATACGGCCCTATCAAGTAACTGTTTAAAATTCCACACCCGACCATGAACGACCATTTGTGTTTATTGTCAACAGGTCTGTGGCAGTGTGGATTGACGGAGGCCCAATCATGACAATCATGATGATTTAATTCGCCATTGTTTTTGAATATGGCTTCATCGGTGAACATACAGTATCTAAAAAAATATGGTCACCTCTTATAATTTCCATGGTCCATTGGCAGAAATGCACACGTACTTACATATCTTTTGGCGTTAATGCCTGTGTCTGTGTGATATGATATGCATCATACTGAGGTGCCTTCAAAATCCTGAAAACATTTGATTTCGGTATTCCAGTTTGTCTCTAAGTCGCATGACTACCCATTTCGGGATCTACATCTACCTCCATACTCCGCAAGCCACCTGACGGTGTGTGGCGGAGGGTACCCTGAATAACTCTATCGGTTCTCCCTTCTATTCCAGTCTCGTATTGTTCGTGGAAAGGATTGTCGGTATGCTTCTGTGTGGGCTCTAATCTCTCTAATTTTATCCTCGTGGTCTCTTCGCGAGATATACGTAGGAGAGAGCAATATACTGCTTGAATCTTCAGTGAAAGTGTGTTCTCAAAACTTCAACAAAAGCCTGTACCGAGCTACTGAGCGTCTCTCCTGCAGAGTTTTCCACTGGAGTTTATCTATCATCTCCGTAACGCTTTCGCGATTACTAAATGATCCTGTAACGAATCGCGCTGCTCTCCGTTAGATCTTCTCTATCTCTTCTATCAACCCTATCTGGTACGGATCCCACACTGCTGAGCAGTATTCAAGCAGAGGGTGAACAAGCGTACTGTAACCTACTTACTTTGTTTTCACATTGCATTTCCATAGGATTCTTCCAATGAATCTCAGTCTAACATCTCCTTTACCGACAATCAACTTTATATGATCATTCCATTTTAAATCACTATTAATGCGTACTCCCAGATAATGTATGGAATTAACTGCTTCCAGTTGCTGACCTGCTATTTTGTAGCTGAATGATAAGGGATCTATCTTTCTATGTATTCGCAGCACATTACACTTGTCTACATTGTGATTCAATTACCATTCCCTGCACCATGCGTCAATTCGCTGCAGATCCTCCTGCATTTCAGTACAATTTTCCATTGTTACAACCTCTCGATATACCATAACATCATGAGCAAAAAGCCTCAGTGAACTTCCGATGTCATCCCCAAGGTCATTTACGTATATTGTGAAAAGCAACTGTCCTACGACACTCCCCTGCGGCACACCTGAAATCACTCCTACTTCGGAAGAATTACAGGCTGCGTCCTGTTATTTAGGAACTCTTCAATTCAATCACACAATTGGTCTGATAGTCCATATGTTCTTACTTTGTTCATTAAACGACTGTTGTACACAGGCGTGAACGGTAAGGGTACCAGCGTCATTTCCTATTGTATTCGCGATGACGAGGTGGACAACGCATGTATCCATTTCGAGGTCGTTGAGTGCAATTTAGAATAATGTTTTTACTTCGATGTCATTCGTTTGGGAAACGATCTGCATACAATTGTGCAGCTGCAGAGTGATTGTTATGGCATTCGCCTAAAATTAAAATCATATCAACAATCTCTCTAGAAGGATAGTGAGCCATGTTTCGCCAAAAGAAAAACTTACTTTCGTCAGCTGATGTTTACAGTTCACAGTCTCAAAGTGAAGTGACGTCTGATAGCATTGCACCGGCGTTTATACTAAGCCAAAGTTCACAGTTTGGCCATGGTAGCGCCACAGTCGGGTGAGAAATGCAATTGTGAAGAGTTCCCAAACGAGATTTTAATACCATTCCGCAACCCTCCACGAGATTTTAATATCATTCCGCAACCCTCCATCAAAAACTGTGTCAGGTAGGATACATTTTCTAAAAAAAAAAGCTTAATTTGTTGTAATGAAAGAATTAGTGCACATTTTGTATAGATTTGATGCTTCCTTCTCGGATCATTCTAAATAAATCGGAGTTCTTCCCCAATTTTAATTTTTCTCGATTTCAGCGCCATCTATCAACGGTTTAAGAAAATGTTTCAGTTAAAACTTGATTACTTTCTTATGGACAAGCCGATTTTGCTGTAAAAAACTGGTGTTTCCATTTAAGATTTAAAAGTTGCCCCACCCCACCCGAGGGGGTGGGGGCTGGAGGTCACGAACTTGTCTTACCCCCTATTTTTATCCGATGTATAGTTTTCGAGATAATCTCATCCGAAACTTCATGTGGACCACCCTGTATATTTAGTAATACTACAGAAAGAAAATTTTATCATTTCGAAAATTACTAGTTTTTGGTGACTTTTGTTGTTAGAGGAACAAAATGTTGTAGCAAGGAACGCTGTTGGATAAAGGTATTTTCATTTTGTCTGATTAGTTAGGCTACATATTGTCAAACATAGCAAATGGTCCGTGGTCTTTTAACAGTATTCCTCCTGGTTTGATGCGAGTGGCCACGACTTCCTGTGCCAACCTCTTCATCTCGGAGTAGCACTTGCACTCTATGCCCGTGATTATTTTTTGGGCCTATTCCAGTCTCAATCATCCCCCACGGTTTCTTACTTTCTATAGCTCCATCAAGTACCATGAGACATTTCCCGGATTTCTTAATATATGTCCTATCAACTTTTCTTCTTTTCAATGTTTTTCACGTGCTTGTCTCCTCGCCGAGTCTCTTCTTTTCTGAGTTTCCTTCAGTTCATGAAAAATTTGCAAATCATAGTGTGCTCAAAACATGTTCTTCAAAATTTCTTCCTCAAGTTACGGCCGATGTTTGATGCTAGCACGCTTCTTTTGCCCAGGAATGCCCTCTCTGCCTATACTTATCTGGTTTTTATGTCCTCTTTCCAAAATTAAAACAAAATACAGAGTTAGTTACTTTCGTGGTGGCAGAATTCCTTTACTTCAGCTACTTCGTGAGACCCAGTTTTAATGTTAATATAAGCACTATTCTCATTTCTGTTCCTCATTATTTCCATCTTTCTTCGGTTTAGTTCCAATCCGTATCCTGTGCTCATTAGATAGTTCACTCCATTGAACAGGTCCTCGATTGCTTCTTTAGTTTCACTTAGGACACCAATGACGTCAGGGAATCTTAAGGCTGATATCCTTGAACCCTACATTTTTATTTCACTAGTCATTTTCGCCATTGCTTCTTCGGTGTGTAAATTAAACTGTAGGGGCAAAATACTACATTCCTGACTTATACCCTTTTTAATCCCGTTACGTTATACGACTTCGAGTTCTATTGTTCAGTCTTCATTCTTGTTCATATTGTATATTACCCATTAATGATGAACGTCGCTCTTGATGGTACATGAGTCACATTATTATCTGTTCACATAGTACTTATAGTAACTGAATATGGCGCCTTGGTAGGTCGTAGCAATTGACGTACCTGAAGGCTATGCTAAACTGTCGTCTCTGCAAATGAGAGCGTATGTAGACAGTGAACCATCGCTAGCAAAGTCGGCTGTACAACTGGGGCGAGCGCTAGGGAGTCTCTCTAGACTAGACCTGCCGTGTGGCGGCGCTCGGTCTGCAATCACTGATAGTGGCGACACGCGGGTCCAACGTATACTAACTCCTATTTTTCCGAGACATTCGAACATCTTGCACATTGTCGAACGCTATTCCTAGGTAGGCAAATGCTATGAATGCGTCCTTATTTTTCTGAAGTCTTGTTTGCATTTTTCATCGCAACGGCACAACTGCCTCTCTGGTGTGACTTTACCTTTCCTAAAGCCGAACTTTGCGGCGTCTAAGAGATGTTTATTTTTCTTTTCCATTCTTCCGAATATAATTCCTTTCAGCAACTTTGATATATAAGCGGATTATTTGATAGTTCTCTCACTTATCTGCCGTTGTCGTCTTCAAAATTGTGTAGACGAATCTTTTCCGAAAGCGTGAATGGTATTTTCGGTCTCATAGGCTAGTCGTTTGGTTGCTACTTCCCCCAATGATATTTGAAATTCCTAACGAATGTGATCTTTGCCTTCTGGATTCTTTGCAAGTCTTCCAAAGCTGTGTTTAACTGCAATTGTGGTTCACCTACACCTACGATGTCGACTCACCTTTCTTTTTCTATAACAGCATCACACATCTTCTGCCTCCGACAAATCTCCAATGTACTCTTTCCATCTGTCCGCTCTCGCCTTGTTGAACAATGGTATTCCTCCAGCCAGTAATTTAAAAGTCAATTACTTATAATAGAATAAAAGAAGAGCAAGTGAGGCAAACATCTGGGCTGAGGAGCCGTAGAGCAGGTTACCTACAGACCGGGCACTAACTACAACGCCCCAGTCGCGCTACGGTAAACACAGCAGCGCCGTGTGCTGTCCGACCACAGTGTGAGCTTACCTCGGCCTGGTAAGCCGCAGGACGGGGCATGGATTAGTTCCGCAGCAACATCAACGTAGCTCTGTAGCCTCGACGGGGCTGTGCACCTCACCTGAATATCTGTTAACTCGTTTCAGCTCTAATGTTTTATGTTACAGGCTCTCGGGGGAACACAAAAAGGCCTTCAGCCTCATACGGTGCAGGTCTAACACAGGAAGAACGTAGATCCACGAACCATCTGTATTCACAGTTGTAAATTGTCGTAGCTGTGTTGGGAAAGTACCAGAGCTCCAAACGCTAGAAAGCACTGATGCACAAATCGTTATAGGCACTGAAAGCTGGCTAAAAGCAGAAATAAGTTCAGTCGCCATCTTTGAGAGGGATCTAATGCTGTTCAGAAAGGATAGGCTTAACCCAGTCGGCAGTGTCATGTTTGTTGCTGTTAGAAACACTATTTTGTAGCCAAATTGAAGTAGATAGTTCCTGTTACTTAGTATGGGTGTCCTGAGTGGCAACCAGAATTATATAAAAACTTATTCCTTTTAGCGACCTACCAACTCAGATGATACGGATGCTGAAAAGCTCAAAGAAAACATGAGTCTAATTTAAACTCGTTCCCAACTCATACATTTACAGTTAATGGTGACTTCAATTTACCTTCGATATCTTGACGAAAATACACTTTTAAATCAGGGGATACGCACATCATCCGAAATTGTGGTATACAAATTCTCTCAAAATTATTTCGAGCAGTTAATTTATGAATCCAGCCGAATAGTAAATGGTTGTGTAAACACACTTGACCTCTTAGCAACGACTAATCCAGAGTTAATAACGAGCATCAAAACGGAGACATGAATTAGTGGACACAGGGTTGTCGTAGCGACACTGAATATTGTAAATCCCAAATCCTCCAAAAATAAACGAAGAATATTCCTATTCGAAAAACAGATAAAAATTGGACTGACGCATTCCTGAGAGACAATCGCAACCCCTACCAAATAAATAATGTGAGTGTAGATCAGTTGTGGCTTGAATGGGTTAAAATGGCTCTGAGCACTATGGGACTTAAATTCTAAGGTCATCAGTACCCTAGAACTTAACACTACTTAAACCTAACTAACCTAAGGACATCACACACATCCATGCCCGAGGCAGGATTCGAACCTGCAACCGTAGCGGTCGCGCGGTTCCAGACTGTAGCGCCTAGAACCGCTCGGCCACCCCGGCCGGCAGTTGTGCTTTGAATTCAAAGAAATGGTATCGACAGCAAAGGGAAGATTTGTATCAAATAAATTAAAAAAAAAAACGGCGACGTTTGTCCTCCTTGGTATGGGTGAGACCAGTGTCGCAGAAACACTGTCGCAAAAGACCAAATTCAAACAAACGTAAAATCCCCAACAATGCGGTCTTTTACAGAAGCTCGAAATACGACATGCTTATAATAGTTCCCAGGACTACGCTTTGTCTCCAAACGTTCCGAAAATGCAAATTCTAGTCGTATGTAAAGTGCGCTAGGGACAAGACACAATCAACGCCTTCTCTGAGTTTTAGCAATGGAACTACTATCGACGACAATGGTGCCAGAGCAGAATTACTAAATACGCCCTTCCGAAGTTCCTGCGCTAAAGAAGACTAAGTATTTGTTCCAGAATTCAAATCAAGAACGCCTGCCAACGTGGGTAACTTAGTAGATAACCTCGGAGCAGTGAAGCAACTTAAATCTCTTAATAAAATGTAAACTGAAGGTGAAGAGGGAAAGCAAATGAAAGGGGCGGGATCTCAGCTATCAGCTTGCATCGGGACATTACGCGGAATCATCGGCGGACCAGGATTCGAACGGGAGACCTCTTGCTTACAAAGCAGGTACGTTAACCACAGAGCCATCTGAGAGACAGCGTTAACGCAACTGCAAGGACTATCTCGACACGCCTCACGGCCAATCGTTATTCCCACATAGCACCGCCCATCCGCAGTCCCTGCCAATTTCCTCCACATTCGCTCTCTGGGATTTCCACAGGATGTGGGACATATCTGTAATTTTGATTTTTGATGCGTGAAATCTTATGGGACTTAACTGCTAAGGTCATCAGTCCCTAAGCTTACACGCTACTTAACTTAAATTATCCTAAGGACAAACGCACACACCCTTGCCCGAGGGGAGGACTCGAACTGCCGCCGGGACCAGCCGGGACATATTTCTGCGTCCACACTGAAGAAGGTGGGTCCATTGCGCAGCTAGACTAATCAAATTATATGAATGCGTTCTGTCTTTGCTTTCGTACATGTCCGAAAGGACAGACACCACGCATTCATATGGCACTTAAAAACATCGGGTCTTTCGCTCCAGTCTGTATACCAATTAAGTTCGTTTCAGAGTATGCTGATTCAATAGCTGCATACTTAAGAATCATATACAACCGCTCGCTCGACGAAAGATCCATACACAAAGTCTGGAAAATAGTGTAAGTCACACCAACATGCAAGGAAGGTAGTAGGATTAAGCCACTAAATTAGAGGCTCACATCATTAACGTCGATAGGCAGCAGAATTTTGTAACATATAGTGTGAACGAACATTTCGAATTACCTCGAAGATAACGGCCTATTTGACACACAGTCAAGTTGGGTTTAGAAAACATCTGTCTTGTGAAACAAGAACCTATATGTAGCGAAAATGGAAAGTTGACCCTAAATAATGAAAAGTGTGAGGTCATCAATGTGAGTGCTAAAAGGAATCTATTACACTTCGCTTACACCAGAAATCAGCCAAATCTAAAGGCCGGAAAATTCAATTAAAGGAATTACAACTGCGAACAACTTACTTAGGGAAGAGCATATAGAACAATTTGTGGGGAAGGCAAACCAACATCTACGTTTTATTTGCAGAATACTTAGAAAATATAACAGATCTCTTAAAGATGTTGCCTACACAGCGCTCCTCCGTCCTCTGCAGGAGTATTGCTGCGCTGTGTGTGATATTTACCAGGCAGGATTAATGGAGTACATCGAGGAAGTTCTAGAAGAAGAGCAGCACGTTTGTAAACAGGGGAGAGAGTGTTTCTAAACAGAGGAGAGACTGTCACTGACGTGACACAGGATTTGGGCTTTTTTCGTTGCGGCGGTATCTTCCCACGAAATCACAATCACAAACGTTCTGCTCCGAATGCGAAAATACGTCTTTGGCACTGACCTACATAGGGAGAAATGATCATCATAATAAAATTCGGGAAATCGGGGCTCACACGGAAAGATATATGTGTTCGTTTCTTCCCGATGGGAATAATGGAGAATTACTGTGGAGGTGGTTCGCTCTGCCAGGCTCTTACGTGTTATTTGCTGAGTACCGATGTAGATATCTCTTTAATATCGACACCTGTCGCTTCTTCTACCACGTCATCTGAAAAGTCTTCTCCCTCATAAAGACCTTCAGCGTACTCTTTCCACCTATTTAGGCTCTCCTCTGCATTTAACAGTGGAATTCCCGTTGCACTCTCAGTGTTACCACCCTATTTCATTGCTGAGTAACTTGTACGTCTGTATTCCTAAATTTCCTGGAGCACTATTCTGCTTTATCTTTCACCTATCAACAGCAGTATTTCTTCTGTTACCCATAGTTCCTTCCCAGTTACCTCCTTTGTACCTATGTTTCTGTTTCAAACTTTTATGACTGACTTTTTTAGAGGAGTCATTTTCCCATCAACTGAACTGCCAACTGAGCTATTCCTTATCGCAGTATATTTAGCCGCAAAGAACTTCAAGCGTATATCTTCGTTACTTAGTACTTTCGTATCCCGCTTCCTTGCGCACCGATTTTTCCTGAGTAATTTCTTAAACTTCAGCCTACTCTTCATCACTACTGAACTTTCCGAGTCTATATCTGCTACTTGATACGTCTTACGGTCCAGTATCTCATTTCGGAATCTCTGCCTGACCGTGATGTAGTCTAACGGTAATCTTCCAGTACCTACCAGCCTTTGTAAGTATACCACATCCTCTTGTGATTCTTGAATAGAGTATTCGGTGTTACTATACTAAATTTATTGCACAACTCAAATAGTCTTTCTCCTCTCTCATTCCTATCACCAAGTCTATATTCTCCTGAAACGCTTTTTCTACTCCTTCCCCTACAACTGCATTCCAGTCTGATTTGGCCATTAGATTATTGGATTTTCGTCTCCCTTTACATACTGAATTACTCTTTCGATGTCCTTGTATACTTCCTCTATCTCTTCATCTTCGGAGCACGTCCTCTACATGTATACATGAACTATCGTTGTGGGTACTGGTTTGTTGTCGATTCTGACGAGAACAACCGTATCACCGAACTGGTCACAGTAACTCTGCCCTACCTTCCTATTCATACGGAATCCTTCTCCCATTATAACAATTTCTGCTGATATTTGTATTACACTTAACTCTTCTGACCTGATATCCTTGTCTTCTTTCCATTTCACTTCTTTGACGCCCTCTGCATCTAGACTGAACCTTAGAATTTACCTTTCTAGATTTTCTAGCTATCTTACCAAATTCAAACATCTAACATTCCACGCTCCAGTTCGTAGAACGTTATACTTTCGAAAGTTATTCAACCATTTTCTCACGGTCACCACGCCCTTTGCTGTCGCCTTCCGGAGATACAAATGCCAATGGATAGAACCTCATGACACCTCAGTCTAGGAAACCAAACAATTGGAAAAAGCTCGCAAAATTGTTGCAGAAAATAAAATCTATTCATCCTCACAACTACACACTAGGTATACGTTGATTTAAAGAACACTTATAATGAGCATGCAAGAACAGGTAAAAGGCTAGCAACGAATACCAGTCACAACAGACAAGGACTGAATCAAATTATAACAACAATCCAAAAGCAAAACGACTGCATGTTCAGTTGTTCATTTTATCTTCAAAAGGGATCCTGCCTCGGGCATGGGTGTGTGTGACGTCCTTAGGTTAGTTAGGTTTAAGTAGGTCTTAGTTCTGAGGGACTGATGTCCTTAGAAGTTAAGTTCCATAGTGCTCAGAGCCATAGTAGTTGTACTAGTAGTAGCACAGTAATTCACAAATTTTTCTAAGGGGATGTTTCAATATTACTAACAAAAAGTTTATTGTCGTCTGGCGGGACACACAGACCATATCACAGGTTTAACCGACGTATAAAACATATTACACGCACAGACAAATTATGTATGTACGTCACACATCGACTCACCACGCCGCTTCCATATACTGTGCCCTTCGAGCAAGTCATACACTTTAGCACTTTATTCTGTTTTGACATAAAGTCCTATACATTAGCTAGGATTTCACCTTTTTTTTACGTGTTCTCCCAGAATTAAATTGAAATTAGTGCCCATCCACAACCCTCAATCCCCCCCCTTCGCCCCTCCCACTTTTCATTAGGCTGTAAGCCAAATGTTGTCACAGGAAATCTCCTGCCAGTTATTTCCACTTCGGTTCCCTCTGCCCCGCCACCAGCTTGCCCGCAAAGACCATCACTCTCCAGTGGGCCATTACTCGAACAGATCGCTCTACAGTTTGCGGTAAGCAATGATAAACATCTTTTGAGGAAAGGTTCATCAGAACATACAAAACACAATAGAGATTGATGTAGTAGAAACACAACGTAGTGACTTAAAAATTATACAATCCAACAATAGCCTAGGCTTTAGTATGTTCAGAAAACGAACAGCTGCAGATAAGACGAAACAAAAGAAACCAAACAGTGCACTGTGCCAAAATTGCCTCCCATCAGGCTCGAAGTTTACAGTAGTAACAGAACACCATAGAATATAAATTTCATAAAAAAGAAAAAAAAGAAAAAAGCACCACAAAAATTACTAATAACAGAAGATATATCATAATCATGACTGTAGAATGGAACCAAGATTGTAACAGCAATACTATGCACATGTTACACAATATAAAGAGAACACTGGAAATAGGAGGCATAAAAAGGCAATCATTTGTTTTTACAGGTTTACAGACAGACATTTTACCTAAATTATATTCCAAGAAAAGTGTGCAGCGCAGCCATATTCATAGAACGTTATAGCTGTGAATTATTGTTTATCATAGGTTTATTGGTGAATAAACTGAAACGTCCCCTTAGAACAATTTATACACGACTGTGCTTAATCTGACACACAATATTTTTTTAGCGCAACGCAATCTGACTTTCAAAAATCCCTACAAAAGAATGGCCCTGACCAACATTAACCTATACCTTTCACAAATCACTTACCTCACAAAAATCTTCGTTACTCGAACTACTACAACACAGCGAGCGCCACTACTGCCAGCTAAATAAAAGATTCAAACTACAGAAGGCACTAACTACTGATAGGTATAGTTAGCAAATGAAAGATTTTAATAGAGAACAAACAATGTATTTACCTTAGTAGTCATAATATATATATATCACTTCATGACACCAATTCTTACAAATTTCAAAACTCCGCCATCTCTCTACCCACGTCCACCACTGCTGGCGGCTCACCTCCAACTGCGCAACGCTACGCGCTGTTAGCATCCAGCTGCCGCTGCCCAACACTACAATGGCAGACAACAATGCAGACTAAACACAGACTGCACACGGCACAGCCAGTGATTTTTTCATACCGAGCGCTATGTGGCGTTACCAATAAGAAAACCTAAACAGCCTACTTACATAGCCCCCATGCTCCCCACAAAAAATTTTTACAAATTGTTTTGGGCAGTGGCCAATAATGATTTGATAAAATTTTTCATAATTACTATAACAAAGATATCAAATACACACACTTATTGATACAATGTTGGTCAGAAGCTAAAATTTTCTCACAGTCCATAAAGACAGTCCTGATCGTTCATCACAGTAAAATTGCAGTGTTTTTTTCAAAGTCTGAGCAATAAAAGAAATTGCACTTGGAAGTAGTGGATTTCCATGCAGTCTTGAAGAAGTAGCGTTGTCTTATAACGCAAAGACAGTGCTGACTCTTGACATGCAGACAGGTAATGGGCCACAACAGAGCAAACCCACAGCAGAGTCAGTCGAAGTTTTGAAGAATATTGGTAGGTAGGTCAACACAGAGTAGACCCCTTGTAGTCCTGGTAGAGATTACGGTATTGGTGGGCCATCAGAGGTGCAGACCCATTGCAGTCCTTGTAGAAATAATGGTACTTGTGGGTCGTCCAAGGTGTAGACCCACTGTAGTCCTTGTAGAGATGGCCAGCAGCCATCTGTTTGACTGTGCAGGCGCACAATCACCATTGAAGAGTCTTGCGGATAACATAGCAAGTCCATAACCCACCACTTGTCCACTCACAAAGTTTTTGGAATTGTCCTTAGAACCAGCAATGTTGTTAACCAGTCCCTTGCTGAGTTATTAACACATGTGCAAACACTATCAGTCCCTACTTCTCACATATTGTCCATATACTATGACCAACAGAAATGTGTGCAGTGAAATGTAATTTACAAGTTACTTATTTTGATGAACTTGTGTCAATTACAATTTTATAACATAAGAATGCAATAACAAAGGTACAAAATACATCTTTAAAGAACATAACAATACAGATAACATTTGCAGTAGTACAGGCTTTACAAAAGAATCGAAATAGCAAATACATCAGTGTTACAAAAATTACGACGTAAGTACATACATAAAAGATCAGAATAACTTTTGAAACATCAACTTCACACATGAGCATTAAAACAAAACACAATAAATAATGTCTGAACATATTTACAAAGAAAATAACATTGTATTTGAAAAATTCTACAACATAAATCTTATTAGCTAAACACATAAAGACAGGAAAAAGACAAATACACAAGGGTACATAAACACATAGAGGGATAATACGAAAGGAAAGGACAGGGTTTGTTTTACTGCAGTATTTTGCATAGAGATCTCCCTTAGTACAACATTATTCCCAAAAAGTCGTATCTAAACCTGATTTCTGTATTCTGTTCACATCCTCTTTCAAAAATAGTTTTTCTCCACTGTACACTACTTTTTTGGCCAAACCATTTTCTTAAAGCTTCTCAATGCTTTTCTTCCAATTCATCATAGTTAGTTTCTTATATAGTCTACCCCCTCTTAAGCTAACTTAAATCTACTGAGCTCAGATGCTTAACTAAGGGATGAGGCAATGCAGCAGCACAAAACAATTCACACAAACAGCAATGTTAAAAAATGGAAATTGGCAAAAAAGGCAGCAATATTACAACTAATATAAGGCAATGCGCAGCAAACAAGAAAAATAAATCAGTAATAAAATTGGATTAACCTAGTAATACAAAGTGACATTTAGTAGCACTATGAATGGCAAACAGCCGCAGCAAATGCTATAACTTATACCTAAACATGACAAAGCTCAATCAGAAAAAATGTTACAATAAAGACAACAATGCAGATAAGGACAATGTATATTCACATCTTAATGTCTATGCAATTAAAGTGGTGCACCACAAAAATTTATTGTAAAAAAATATTACCATGTACTTGAAAAGAAAATGTTGTATTCAGTTACTGTAATTAATCCCTTCTTATTGTTCTTTCTATTCAAAGTGCTCCTTTTTCGAAGAATATGGATCATAAAATTATTATTTAATAGATCTGTTGGCAGAAAGTGTTCACATTAGCAAATGCATTTAATTTTATTTTATAAAATCAGTTATGCAACACAGCTGGAAAACAGATATTAAATGAAATAAGCAACCATGAAAAGCAAAGCACAAAAATATAATTCAATAGTCATGTGACATTTCATAAGTTAGTAGAAATTCTCTCAACTCTCGTAGAAAGACGCTTGTCATAATCAAGTGTGGAGATGTAAGTATCTTTCCAAGTAATGAGCGTGTCGTTTTTGCGATGCTTTCTACAAAGGAATGTCAATAGCGAGGACAATGGCCTCCCTTTTTTTTTTACCTGTGCCTCTGAAAGGCACACACTAATGGCTCTCTTTTGTCAGGTGATTGTCGCGCAGCTGGGTGCCCACGACGCTTTACGTGCAGGTGGTCACTTAATTGTCGTACCGAAATATTTACGACACCAGTTTCCGCTACAGTGGCAGTCTCATATAAAAATATTTTCACAGCTTGAGAGTTTGCGTTGCAAATGTGTAGAAAATAAAATCCTATAAATATAATAGTGTTCAAAAACTTTTCGCCAGCATAGTGATACATTCACGCATATACACACATTTCATAAGTCTTAAAGTACGATTCTCGGTTTCCAACATCCTTTTTCACAAACCAGAGTCCCTAACCACTACTCTTTATTCCTTACCTTATTCGTCAACACTTCTTCAATATTTCATCATAACAGATACGTAGCATAATCAAATAACTCATACAGCATCAGCTTATTGATCATAAACATATCACAACAGCATAATACACATTGTCATCGTCATAATAACATCATAAAAACTCAGCTAAATCTCAAAATCGTCTTAGCTTCTTCCAATAATTTCAAAACCTAAAACAAAATTCTCTGCTCATGTCAAAAGTGTCATCTACCTCAAACGTACTTTAAAAATCATGATCTCATACCCAATTATGTCATTCAAAGCTCTCATAGTATCACAATGGTTCCGAAAATGTATGAACAGTTCACAAAGTACAGATAAAATAGAATTTCGTAAGTGTGAAGTTATCCAACTGTGTAATTACGTAAACATCTGTCACTGATGTAGTAAAATGAATGTTTGTCTCTCTCAGTTAAATGATCAGATAGCTGTGTAATTAATGTGTTAGATAAATATGGTACCGATGTGTAAAGTTGTACAAACAAATACCATATTAGCTAGGGCTCCTTGTACTTGCCACACACATGGTACACAAAGTAAGCGTGTACCCCCCTGAGGAATAATGTAATTATATCCTCAGGTGTTACAGATTACAGCAATGGAATGAAATGTATCACGGAAAACTTTCTTTGTAATTCAAATATGTTGAAAAATAAATAGTTTAATGCGTGTCCTGTAGCGCTAAATGTGCGTCTTGCTGTAAGACAATCTCTGTGGAAGTGTCGTAGTTATCGTCCTCCGATAGCTAAGTTCTGCAGAAGTCAATGTACTTACCTCATGATAAACGAAATTGAAATGCTTTGCGTATAGATATCTTAGTTATTACGCTTATTGCCGTGATGAAGTAAGTACTGTACTGTACGTATTGTTGTGCTACAGAAAAGGCTGTCTCATTGTAGCTATACCACAAACGTTACTACTAAAACATGTTTTACTTTCCAGAAAAATTCTGAAAAACTGTGCAGATATAAAACAGATAAACTGCAAAAGCAACGTTGTAAATTGTCACTCATTAGTAGCGTCGTGATAAAATCGTGTAGCTGTCACATAAACTAACCACTGTATCATCTGGTATCTCACAGAAAGTACTTTAAATCCAGAATGTATTTTCAAGTAAACCAAAATGTTGCATTAAAATCCCATTAGCAATACTGGTAAATGTTCTAAGTATGTGAACCTTATGGTCGTTACGTAATCGTGCAACTAACAAGCAAGAATGTACACGCACAATAACACTGTGACGTCTGTTCACTATAACAATGCATTCGTAATTTCTGTTTAAATATGTTCCGTAGGTTCTAGACTGGATAGTAAACTTCAAACATTGTTGCATGTTAACAGTTTCTCAATGTGACAAAGCATACTAGAAATGTGAAGTGAAATGTTTTATGGCAAAGACAAAGTTAAAAAGCAGATTATCTTTCAATAAACGGTTTTACATGTGAAATGTGGTGTAAACCTTTACTCTTCCTAGTACGCAGAGTTTCAACTTCAACGCAATTATCATGTGGTATATGTCGGATTCTGTAAGGTCCATTGTAAACTAGAAAGAATTTGTGACTCAAGTGTTTCTTCTTATGTGACAATGGATGAGCTTTAATGAGAACTTTCTGACCAATATATAATTTCTTTGCATTTGCTTTACCGTGTAATTTTTTCCTTTTGTCTGCAGCAGAATTTATATTTTTAATAGCCAAATCAATTATGTCTTTGTGTCGAAGTTTATGTGTATTCGGAAAAGGTACAAGCTCTCTGATTCTGTTTGGTGGTTCTTTATTCTTCAGTACAAGAACAGGTGGTAAAGCAGTGGAGTCATGAGGCATTTCATTCAGCACGTTTTGAAATAAGTGTAAATATCTGTCCCAATGCTGATGCTTTCTGTGACAATAAAGTCTGCAAAGCTTATTGATTTCTTTCATAATCCGTTCAGACGGGTTACAATGTGGTGAGTACAATGAAATAAAAACAGATTTGATTTTATGGTTACAAAGCATGCGTGACCAAACAGCAGATCTGAATTGCGGTCCGTTATCTGAAATTACTTTACTAACGTGTCCAACTTCACGTAAGAAATTTCTAACAAAGGCGTTGGATACAGACCGTCCAGTGGCTTTACGTAACGGAGTGAAAGAAACAAATTTTGAAGTAAGTTCAACAGCGACTAGAACGTACGAAAATCCATTAGATGTTCTGACAAGCGGTCCCAAGAGATCAACAGCAGCAAATTCTTTTAATTTAGAAGGAATGATAGGAAACAATGGAGCACGATGAGTGACAGTAGATGGTTTCGCCTTTTGACAAAGTTTACAAATAGACAAGACTCTTCGAATTCTCTTTTCCATATTGTGAAAATAACAAGTCGTTCGAAGAATAAAATAACATTTTCGTGGACCAAAATGTGCATAGCTGAAATGAATGTACCAAATGAGCTTATTAACAAAATCGTCTGGAATGCAAAGTACCCATAGCTTGTCATCAACAGTGCATCGTTTGAACAGTATGTTGTTTCTAACCAGATAATAATGCCGAATCTGTGTGTGTGTCTTTTCATGCCATTTACTTTTGATGTCTTTCCAAATCGGATCTTTGTCTTGTTCATGAGCAATGTCCTTTAAAGATGTGGTGATGAAGTTTTCAAAGGCGACTTTCTGGATGTAAAGAATACTGAAATTTCTCTCGAGGTTGCTTTGTGTGTTACTTTTCTCAAGCCCAGCCGGTGCGCGTGACAGTGCGTCCGCAACAATGTTCTCCTTGCCGGGAATGTAGACTATTGTGAAGTGGAATTCTTGCAGAAACAATGCCCAAAGTTTTAACCTGTCATGATTTAATTTTGAAGACATAAGAAATTGTAATGCACGATGGTCACTGTATACTTTTACGTGCTTACCATAAAGAAAGAAACGGAATTTGTTAAATGCCCAAACGATAGCTAAAGCTTCTAATTCAGTAACGGAATAATTTTTTTCAGATTTTGTTAGCACTCGGCTAGCAAAAGCAATGGTTTTCTGAACAGTAATGTCATTTTCTGTGGCTTCTTGAAATAAATGGGCACCAAGACCGACTTTAGAAGAATCCGTGCTAAGGCAAAAATCTTGTGAGAGATCTGGATGAGCTAGTATTGGCGCGTTAAGTAGCGATTCTTTCAAAGAATTGAATTCCAACTGTGCTTGTTCGTCCCAGTTCCAAATAGTATTTTTTCCAGTGAGAGAACAAAGTTTTGGTGTAACTAGAATTTGCATATTCAGAAAGCGACGGTAAAAATTTACGAGACCTAGAAAACTGCGGACTTGTTTTTTTGTGGATGGAACTGGAATGGCTCTGATTGCTTCTAACTTTTCAGGATCCGGCTGGATGCCTTCAGAAGAAATAATATGTCCCAAAAACTTCACTTTTGTCCTACCGAATTCAGACTTTTCCAAGTTAACTGTAATTCCAGATTCTGCAAAAATATGTAACACGCTGTTGAGGATGCGATTATGTTGTTCCCATGAGGCTTCTGCTATCAGAATATCGTCCACATATAAGGTGATGTGACGTTTTAAGAGCTCAGGTAATGTGGAATTTAGCCCGCGAATGAATGCTGCCGAGGAAATGTTCAAACCAAAAGGAAGTTTCCGAAACTGATAACAAACGCCGAAACAAAGGAAAGCTGTATATTTTCTACATTCTGGATGAAGTTCGATCTGATAAAAGCTGGATCTGAGATCAATGGAAGACAACACTTTTACACCATTAAAATTTTGAAGAAGTTCTTCCAACGTTTGCGGCCTGTCTGTTTCAGGAATAATGATAGTATTGATTTGTCTCGAATCTAAGACAAGCCTGATCGATCCATTTTTCTTCTCAACAACATGTAATGGATTGTTGTATGAGCTTACTGCAGGCTCAATAATGCCGTCGTCAAGCATAGACTGTATTTCTGTTCTAACACGGTCCCTATAATGTGCTGGAATTACGTATGGTCTAACACAAAATTTAGTATGCTCACGAACACGAAATTGGTATTGAAATCCCTTGATTGTTCCTGTTTTGTGAGTAAAAACTGTGGAATGTGCTTGTAAAATCTGAAAAAGGTCCTGCGTGTCAGTGTCATTACAATTCTCAATTGTTTGAATTTTATTCTGAACTAACTCATTAGTTTCAAATGTGCAGTCGATATCATCCCTGTCAGTACTTGCAGAGCGACTGTTAGTGTCTAGTTCCGTAGAAAATTCCGAACTGTTGTCTAACAGAAGGTAAAGCCGATTAATTTCCTCGTCATGGTTTGAGAGCCAATCTTCAAATTTCAAAGCTATTGACTTACCTTCTTTCTCTAAACTTATTTCAGCATCGTGAAAGTTTAAGATTGCTTTGTATTCATTCAAAAAGTCTACTCCCTGTATAATTTCCGTCGACAACAATGGAACAATAAGAAAGTTCATAGAGAAGCTGTGGCTCTGACAAAAGAATTCTAAGTTGGTTTGTTGGCGTACATCTACACTTTTTCCAATGACTGCACCTTGTAATTTAATCTTGCGTAACGGAAGTGTGGGGCAATCGTTCGATTTATTGCATTTGCTAAAAGCTGTTTCACTGATTACTGAAATGGGACTGCCTGAGTCAAGTACTGCCGTAAATTTTACGTCATTTACAGTAATGTGAATCACAGGATATGCAATGTTGTTATGTTTTACGTCGTGTTCCTGGAGTAATATGTCCCTAATGTCTTCCATTTTAACGTAATTACTAGCTACGGCAGCTGCGTCGTCAGTTTCATAAGTACGTTTTGAGGCTGCCAGCGGTATGAGTCATTGCCTATTGTGTCTTTGTTGGCGCGCGTCGTTATTGGGATTTGGAGACCTAACTTCTACAAATTCACCTTGTCGAGAGGGCCCTGCTCTGTTTGATTCCCGCCAGTTCTGCTTCAATTCAGGTCTGTCGTTACGATCATATCGTCTGTCGTCATGTCGGTAGATTCCATAGTTTCTTTCTTGTCGGTCACGTGGTGGAGAATTTCTCTCTGAATCGTAACTGCGCGCTGGACCGTTGCGTCTAAAGTTATTTTGTCTCCCTTGATAGTAATTATTTTGGTTCCCATATTGTCTGTTTCTCTGATTGTCTCTGTGATAGTCATTACCGCGGAGAGGTGACCTTTCCCTGTAATTATTACTACTCTGCCAACGGTTGTCATACGGGTGGTGTCTGTTTTGGTCACGATTTGTATTGTGAGAATAGCCTTGTCGTGTCCAGTTATTATTTCTTTCATCGCGGAATTGCGACGGATGTGACCTGTAATTGTTGTGTTCCTGTTTTCGCGTTCCGCGATTGTCAGTGTCAATTTCTAGTTCTTGTAAGAGTCCCTGAAAAGCTTCAATGTCGTCTTTGCAACGGCCTGCCAAAATAATATGCCGTAAATGTTCAGGCAATTTGATTAAGCAAATGCGGATGAGTTCTGACGGGCGTTTGGGTTTGACAGGTACTGATTCTTGTGCAACATGTCTTCAAAATATTTCACAAGACTGGAAAATTCAGATTGTTCGAAATGTTTCATCATCATGATGCCATGTTTTACTCGGTCTTGTGTGGCTTGGGACCAATATGCTGAGAGGAAGGCATGGTAAAATTCTCCTTCACTGTGGCAATCGTGAATGACCGATCGCATTTTTACAGCTGGTTCATTCTCTAAGTAGCCACACATAAATTCTAATCTGTGCTCTAGTGACCAGTTGGGAGGAAAACAATGAGAGAATTGATGGAGCCACGCTTGTGGATGAATGTCGTTGCCAGAATTCTTAAATGTTTTGAATTTACGTGCAGTAATGAACAGCTTATAGTCAAAATCATGGTGTCATTGTTACGTCGTATCGGCGGTTCCATCTCAAAATTCGGTGCACCTTGCCAATTACTTTCATGATTTCCGAAATGCCCTGTGTTATTATTTTGTGGTTGTTCTGTATTGCTATGTCCCTCTTCCCATACTGGGGCGCGAGTGTCCTCTGAAATATGTAATTCTTGTATTACTTGAGCCAACTGATCTTGTACATCCCGCATTTCTGTTTTGTACTGTGTGTTGATTTGATTTTGATTCTGTTTGAATTTCCTAATTTGTTCATACTCTTCAGTGTCAGTGAAGGCTACAGGTTTTGTGTCATTCAGATCATCATCTACCTTCGTAGATAAGTTAGTGAACTGATCTGAAAGTTCGGCTACTTTATCCGACAGTGAAATTATTTCCTATGTGTGTCTTTCTGAACCAATTTTCAGAGTATCTACTGTGTCCTTTAAGTTCGCTTGAGTTTTTGCAAGTTGCGTAACCGAATCGGTAGATGCAACTGAGTCAATTTTAGCTTGCAAGGTCTCATGATTTTCATGAACAATAGTTTGCAGTTCTTTTATGGCTGCTTCGTGATTCTGTAATGCATTTTCATGCCGCGAAAAAATAGGTTGGAAATGCTCACAAATTTGTGTTTTTACGTCATTACAGACTTTTTGACATTTCGATTCGATGTTATGTAACTCATTAGTTAAATCTTCACGTGTTTGTTCAAGTGTGGTGTCTAACTTTTGAAGCTTTTGCTGTGTTTGTCTCTGATTTTGTTCCATTGCGTCTAACTTTTGAAGATTATGTTCCATTGTGTCTAACTTTTGAAGATTCTGTCCCATTTGTTTCTGATTTTGTTCAAGCGTTGTGTCTAACTTTTGAAGATTTTGTTCCATTGTGTCTAACTTTTGAAGATTTTGTTCCATTGTGTCTAACTGTTGCTGTGTTTGTCTCTGGTTTTGTTTCATTTGTTGCATTAATTGCAATAATAATGTATTAGTGTCTGGAATCTGATCATCTATGCTTTTAGGCAGTGCATTTGCACCGGCAACATTCACAGTTTGACAAGCAGAAAATGTGTCTCGGCTTATTTGAGAAAACGGTGAGGACGCATAACCTGAATGTACAGTATTTGCAAGATTGTGTCCTGTCATATCGGATTCCTGACGCGAGCTGTTGCCGACCAATCGATCGATAATGCTTCCCTGTTCACTAACTGTTTCACTTCCTACACCATTATTTGCAGCCCGCTCCATTTCCCTATGCACTATTACCAAATTACTACTTTGAACATTTGTGAATTCATTACATGGTGGCGCTAACACATTGCTTCCGTCTTCACTGTCATTTCTCAGTTTACTTTGTAGCCTAGTATTACGTTTTTCACACGCCATTACTATCACAATATTTCACACGATAACACAGAAAAGCACAATTTGAAGAGCAAAAATAAGAGAACACATTAACATAGCACTGAAAATAATATCTAGTTAATTGCAAGCGCAGCTGCGAAATACTTGGTGCAACTCTACATGCATGCCACAACTGTTGTACTGTACAACAATGAAAGACTACAACTACAAAGGAAATTCACTCTACGCGCTAGCAATAAACAAAAGCTACACTAATTACACACAACTACAAGGAAAAAATCAGAAGATTCCAGTGAGGTATCCTCGGCTAAGGGTCGACATATGAAACGTCCCCTTAGAACAATTTATACACGACTGTGCTTAATCAGACACACAATATTTTTTTAGCGCAACGCAATCTGACTTTCAAAAATCCCTACAAAAGAATGGCCCTGACCAACATTAACCTATACCTTTCACAAATCACTTACCTCACAAAAATCTTCGTTACTAGAACTACTGCAACACAGCGAGCGCCACTACTGCCAGCTAAATAAAAGATTCAAACTACGGAAGGCACTAACTACTGATAGGTATAGTTAGCAAATGAAAGATTTTAATAGAGAACAAACAGTGTATTTACCTTAATAGTCAAAATATATATGGTAGTTCATGACATGCAGTCTTACAAATTACAAAACTCCGCCATCTCTCTCCCCACGTCCACCACTGCTGGCGGCTCACCTCCAACTGCGCAACGCTACGTGCTGTTCACATCCATCTGCCCAACACTACAATGTTAGACAACAATGCAGACTAAACACAGACTGCACACGGCACAGCCAGTGATTTTTTCATACCGAGCGCTATGTGGCGTTACCAATAAGAAAACCTAAACAGCCTACTTACAAAACCTACGCATTGTACGTTTAGCCGAACGCATGAAAGTCGTCTAATGATGAAATGATGAACATCTAAACATTCATGGTGGTGTCTGTTTGTTCTATATCGTATCTCCCTACCACTTTCGAGCAACGACGCTCTGAGAGTGTTTTTTAGGGAATTGACTAGTTTGAACCTGGTACCTTTTGCTGGTAAGGAGACGCCAGACCACACATGACATGTAGAATTCAGAAAAGTTCAGTGAGACTAGCGATGATATAACCAAATACATAATGATATCAGCGTCGGCTCCACTGCACTCCCTTTAAAAGAATCTTAATACTAACTAAATTTAGTGGAAGGGGTTCAAGGCTTTCCTATT
The DNA here is from genome assembly GCF_023897955.1 of Schistocerca gregaria. NCBI lineage: Eukaryota > Metazoa > Arthropoda > Insecta > Orthoptera > Acrididae > Schistocerca > Schistocerca gregaria. The sequence continues at coordinate 923,093,586 of NC_064922.1, read as the reverse complement.
TTTAGTTAACTGGTAAAATAACGTCGAAAAAGCAGTTACGTTTACCACTGGAAATTTTATTCTACTCACAAAACATCGTTTATAAATTGCACTATTGATAAAAGGAGATGTTTTAATACAGGATGGTAAAAACCAACTGCGGTCAACAAAAATGTGAACGAATATTTCCTGAATGGGTTTCCAAGAACTACAATCGATCGAAAGATGACCTATGCCATATCACATATATAATCTAGGTTTAATTTAAGTTTCACAGAAGAGAAAACTATCAAAATGTCTACAGTGACCCTCAATTATCTTTAATTACTTATCTAACTTGTCGAAATTACAGTGGCTGATGTGGCTTCTCAATAACAGAAAAACCATCGCGTTTCAGATTTTTACTTCAAGTGGCAAATGTGAACACCATGAGCTGTAATTGACGATCAACACTAATATTACGTAAAAAAGGAGGTGTAACAGATGAGACTTCTGCAGTTCTGAATGAAGCTTTATGCGCTGTTATGCGGCATCGCGTGCGTTCATTACCTTGTCGGTGTTTAGGCAGCGCCAGGGCAGCGGCGAGCAGCGCAGCTCCGCTCACCTCGCCTTCTCGGAAGCAACTCTCCTCTAACTTCTCCTTACTACAATTTACCGAAGTTGGTTTAAAAAAACTATCTGGCTATGTTTTCATCTGACCAATCAGGGTCAGAAAGCTTTTGACAATGATGACTGGAATACTCTTGGAGAGAAGAGAACCACGTGTATGAATATCAAGAGCTCAGATGGCAGCCCAGTTCTAAGCAAAGAAGGGAAGGCAGAAAGGTGGAAGGAGTATATAGAAGGCTTATACAAGGGCGATGTACTTGAGGACAATATTATGGAAATAGAAGAGGATGTAGATGAAGACGAAATGGGAGATACGATACTGCGTGAAGAGTTTGACAGAGCACTGAAAGACCTGAGTCGAAACAAGGCCCCCGGAGTAGACAACATTCCATTAGAACTACTGACGGCCTTGGGAAAGCCAGTCATGACAAAACTCTACCAGCTGGTGAGCAAGATGTATGAGACAGGCGAAATACCCTCAGACTTCAAGAAGAATATAATAATTCCAATCCCAAAGAAAGCAGGTGCACACAGATGTGAAAATTACCGAACTATCAGTTTAATAAGCCACGGCTGCAAAATACTAACGCGAATTCTTTACAGACGAATGGAAAAACTGGTAGATGCAGACCTCGGGGAGGATCAGTTTGGATTCCGTCGAAATGTTGGAACACGTGAGGCAATACTGACCTTACGACTTATCTTAGAAGAAAGATTAAGAAAAGGCAAACCTACGTTTCTAGCATTTGTAGACTTAGAGAAAGCTTTTGACAATGTTGACTGGAATACTCTTTTTCAAATTCTAAAGGTGGCAGGGGTAAAATACAGGGAGCGAAAGGCTATTTATAATTTGTACAGAAACCAGATGGCAGTAATAAGAGTCGAGGGGCATGAAAGGGAAGCAGTGGTTGGGAAAGGAGTGAGACAGGGTTGTAGCCTCTCCCCGATGTTATTCAATCTGTATATTGAGCAAGCAGTAAAGGAAACAAAAGAAAAATTTGGAGTAGGTATTAAAATTCATGGAGACGAAGTAAAAACTTTGAGGTTCGCCGATGACATTGTAATTCTGTCAGAGACGGCAAAGGACTTGGAAGAGCAGTTGAACGGAATGGGCAGTGTCTTGAAAGGAGGATATAAGATGAACATTAACAAAGGCAAAACGAGGATAATGGAATGTAGTCAAATTAAATCGGATGATGCTGAGGGAATTAGATTAGGAAATGAGACACTTAAAGTAGTAAAGGAGTTTTGCTATTTAGGAAATAAAATAACTGATGATGGTCGAAGTAGAGAGGATATAAAATGTAGACTGGCAATGGCAAGGAAAGCGTTTCTGAAGAAGAGAAATTTGTTAACATCGAATATAGATTTATGTATCAGGAAGTCGTTTCTGAAAGTATTTGTTTGGAGTGTAGCCATGTATGGAAGTGAAACATGGACGATAACTAGTTTGGACAAGAAGAGAATAGAAGCTTTCGAAATGTGGTGCTACAGAAGAATACTGAAGATAAGGTGGATAGATCACGTAACTAATGAGGAGGTATTGAATAGGATTGGGGAGAAGAGAAGTTTGTGGCACAACTTGACTAGAAGAAGGGATCGGTTGGTAGGACATGTTTTGAGGCATCAAGGGATCACAAATTTAGCATTGGAGGGCAGCGTGGAGGGTAAAAATCGTAGAGGGAGACCGAGAGATGAGTACACTAAGCAGATTCAGAAGGATGTAGGTTGCAGTAGGTACTGGGAGATGAAGCAGCTTGCACAGGATAGAGTAGCATGGAGAGCTGCATCAAACCAGTCTCAGGACTGAAGACAACAACAACAACAACAATCAGGGTCTCAATGTTAACCTTAAGCTCCGCCTACAAAAATTCTGTCTATCCAATGAGAAACGTTATACTTTTCGCGGTGGGGCAATGTTTTTAAAGTTTGCAACGTAACAGAGACCCTAAAAAGTCACACGCTAAAACCAGCAGCTGGTGTGGTCCTTTTAGCGTTATCGTAATATCTATACTGTTCTTCTGGAGGGCTCTATCTTTTAACATGGGCTGGGGAGTGGTCCTAATGTAACAGACACGCGAAAATGCTCACGCTAAAACTTGCGGGTGGTAGTGGCCCTTTTTGTGTTATCGTAGGATCTATACTGTTTTTCTGGAGGGCTCTAGCTTTTAACGTGGGCTGGGGGGTGGTCCTTGACGTAACAGAGACGCGAAAAAGTCTCACGCTAAAACGTGCGGGTTGTGTGGCTCTAGTGGTTAGCTGGCGACGTGGGTGTCCAGTCCGTCCCTTATCGTAGGGCCTTCTAGCTTAACACGTTTCTGCTCTTGGCTTCTGTTCTCGTTTGTGCCCTCGGAACTGTGTCGGTCTCTCGGTGGGAAGGCACGACATGCATTTAGGCATTCTTGTGTTAGTCTGTGGTATTCCATTTGCTCACTCGTTACTCGTATTACTTTGGTTAATTTAATGTCACGATTTATTCGGAGCTACGTGACATACTACAGGATTTGCTTATCATGTCAGGGTTTTCATGGAAGGTGTTGGATTTGCCTGACACCTTACAAACTGCATAAATTCGAAACCATTAACGGTACTTTTTGAATAAAGTAACCTGAAAACAACTTGTGGCCGGTTCCAGACTACCATCAAAAATTTATTTCACATGCAAGCCTCCATCTCCAACCATGTCTTTATTTGACAAAATTGGAAACGTTTCCAAGTACACTATGAGAAAAAATGAAGTGAAATGTCGTGTGGCGAGTGCCTCCAGTCGGGTAAACCGGTCTCCTGGAGCAAGTCTTTTTTAGCTGACGCCACTTCGGCGACCTGTGCGTCGACGTGGATGGTATGAAGATTAGAACATCACAACACCCAGTCCCCGAGCGGAGAAAATGTCCCAGTCAGCCGAGAATCGAACTCGCACCCCCTCGCATGGTATTCTGCCGCGCTGACAACATTTTTTTTTTTTTAATTGATCTCGTTTTCTTCGTTATGGTTCGTTGCCTTTGTTCGGGGCGGCTTCCCAATGCCACACGTTCAAGTTCCTTGTTGCCCCATTCACTCAGTATTTTTTGTTACAGAGTGCAGCTAACCCTTTGACCGATCTGGCTGAGCTACCGTGCCGGCACCACTCAGCTATGGAGGCGGACTAGTACACAATATTATCAGATAGACACCCCATTGTAATGTGGAACTGACCAGAATATGTCACGGGAGGTGGGCACTCTGGTATAAAAGGAATCAGGGAATGTGTGTTGTCAGTAGGGAAGCTGTAACAGCAGAATGCGCCGATTGCAAGAGGTAAGTGATTTCCAACGTGGACAACTGGATGTCACGTGAGTAACAGATCCGTCAGGGACATCTAAACGCTTCTCAAGTTGCTAAAGTCGATTGGGTTATGTGATTGTAAAGTGTAAACGTGAAAGAACAACCACTGATAACACAGTACGACACAGGCAACATGTTCCGACGGACAGGGGCCGTCGACCGTTGAAGAAGGTGAATGTAAAACATCGCATGACATCAGCGGAAGGAATCACACATTACTTCCAAAGCTATCAATAATCCACCTAGAAGAATGACTGTCTGACAGGATGGGGTACAAAAGTCCGGCAACTAGTCATAAGCCACAAATTCCGGTACTCGATGCTAACCGACGTTTCAGGTGGAGTAAAGAGCGACGACAATGGACAGTGGATGACTGGAAATGAGTAATGTGGAGTGCTGAATGTTATGATGTGGTCGCCTTGCAACCTACGTCCTCAATTATTTGCTTGTCGTATTCCAATCTCTGTCTTTCTCTACAGTTTTTGCCCTCTACAGCTCCCTCTAGTACCATGGAAGTCATTCCCTCATGTCTTAGCAGATATCCTATCATCCTGTCCCTTCTCCTTATCAGTGTTTTCCACATATTCCTTTCCTCTCCGATTCTGCGTAGAATATCCTCATTCCTTACCTTATCAGTCCACCTAATTTTCAACATTCGTCTATCAAATGCTTCGATTCTCTTCTGTTCCGGTTTTCCCACAGTCCATGTTTCACTACCATAAAATGCTGTACTCCAGACGTACATCCTCAGAAATTTCTTCCTCAAATTAAGACCGATATTTGATATTAGTATTCTCTTGGCCAGAAACGCCTTTTTTGCCATAGTGAGTCTGCTTTTGATGTCCTCCTTGCTCCGTCCCTCATTGGTTATTTTACTGCCTAGGTAGCAGAATTCCCTAACTTCATTGACTTCGTGACCATCAATCCTGATGTTAAGTTTCTCGCTGTTCTCATTTCTACTACTTCTCATTACCTTCGTCTTTCTCCGATTTACTCTCAAACCATACTGTGTACTCATTAGACTGTTCATTCCGTTCAGCAGATCATTTAATTCTTCTTCACTTTCTCTCAGGATAGCAATGTCATTAGCGAATCGTATCATTGATATCCTTTCACCTTGTATTTTAATTCCATTCCTGAACCTTTCTTTGATTTCCATAATTGCTTTCTCGATGTACAGATTGAAAAGTAGGGGCGAAAGGCTACAGCCTTGTCTTACACCCTTCTTAATACGAGAACTTCGTTCTTGATCGTCCACACTTATTATTCCCTCTTGGTTTTTGTACATATTGTATATGACCCGTCTCTCCCTATAGCTAACCCCTACTTTTTTCAGAATCTCAAACAGCTTGCACCATTTTATATTGTCGACAAATCCTATTAACGTGTCTTGATTTTTCTTTAGCCTTGCTTCCATTATTAGCCGTAACGTCAGAATGGCCTCTCTCGTGCCTTTACTTTTCCTAAAGCCAAACTGATCGTCACCTAGCGCATTCTCAATTTTCTTTTCCATTCTTCTGTATATCATTCTTGTAAGCAGCTTCGATGCATGAGATGTTAAGCTGATTGTGCGATAATTCTCGCACTTGTCAGCTCTTGCCGTCTTCGAAATTGTGTGGATGATGCTTTTCCGAAAGTCAGATGGTATGTCGCCAGACTCATATATTCTACACACCAACGTGAATAGTCGTTTTATTGCCACTTCCCCTAATGATTTTAGAATTTCTGATGGAATGTTCTCTATCCCTTCTGCCGTATTTGACCGTCAGTCCTCCAAAGCTCTTTTAAATTCCGATTCTAGTACTGGATCCCCTATCTCTTCTAAATCGACTCCTGTTTCTTCTTCTATCACATCAGACAAATCTTCACCCTCATAGAGGCTTTGAATATATTCTTTCCACCTATCTGCTCTCTCCTCTGCATTTAATAGTGGAAGTCCCGTTGCACTCTTAATGTTACCACCGCTGCTTTTAATGTCACCAATGGTTGTTTTGACTTTCCTGTATGCTGAGTCTGTCCTTCCGACAATCATATCTTTTTCGATGTCTTCACATTTTTCCTGCATCCATTTCGTCTTAGTTTCCCTGCACTTCCTATTTATTTCATCCCTCAGCGACTTGTATTTCTGTATTCCTGATTTTCCCGGAACATGTTTGTACTTCCTCCTTTCATCAATCAACTGAAGTATTTCTTCTGTTACCCATGGTTTCTTCTCAGCTACCTTCTTTGTACCTATGTTTTCCTTCCCAACTTCTGTGATGGCCCTTTTTACAGATGTCCATTCCTCTTCAACTGTGCTGCCTACTGCTCTATTCCTTATTGCTGTATCTATATCGTTAGAGAACTTCAAACGTATCTCGTCATTCCTTAGAACTTCCGTATCCCACTTCTTTGCGTATTGATTCTTCCTGCCTAATGTCTTGAACTTCAGCCTACTCTTCATCACTACTATATTGTGATCTGAGTCTATATCTGCTCCTGGGTACGCCTTAAAATCCAGTATCTGATTTCGGAATCTCTGTTTGACCATGATGTAATCTAATTGAAATCTTCCCGTACCTCCAGGCTTTTTCCAAGTATACCTCCTCCTCTTGTGATTCTTGAACAGGGTATTCGCTATTACTAGCTAAAACTTGTTACAGAAGTCAGACTTTCTCCTCTTTCATTCCTTGTCCCAAGCTGATATTCTTCTGTAACGTTTTCTTCTACTCCTTCCCATACAACTGCATTCCAGTCGCCCATGACTATTAGATTTTCGTCCCCCTTCACATACTGCATTACCCTTTCATTATCATCATACACTTTATCTGTTCATCTTCAGCTTGCGACGTCGGCATTTATACCTGAACTATCGTTGTTGGTGTTGGTCTACTGTCGATTCTGATTAGAATAACCCGGTCACTGAACTGTTCACAGTAACACACCCTCTGCCCTACCTTCCTATTCATAACGAAGCCTACACCTGTTATACCATTTTCTGCTACTGTTGATATTACCCGATACTCATCTGACCAGAAATCCTTGTCTTCCTTCCACTTCACTTCACTGACCCCTGCTATATCTAGATTGAGCCTTTGCATTTCCCTTTTCTTATTTTCTAGTTTCCCTACCACGTTCAAGCTTCTGACATTCCACGCCCTGACTCGTAGAACATTATCCTTTCGTTGATTACTCAATCTTTTTCTCATGGTAACCTCCCCCTTGGCAGTCCCCTCCCGGAGATCCGAATGGGGGACTATTCCGGAATCTTTTGCCAATGGAGAGATCATCATGACACTTCTTCAGCTACAGGCCACATGTCCTGTGGATACACGTTAGGTGTCTTTAATGCAGTGGTTTCTATTGCCTTCTGCATCCTCATGTCGTTGATCATTGCTGATTCTTCCGCCTTTAGGGGCAATTTCCCACCCCTAGGACAATAGAGTGCCCTGAACCTCTATCTGCTCCTCCGCCCTCTTTGACAAGGCCGTTGGCAAAATGAGGCTGACTTCTTATGCCGGAAGTCATCGGCCGCCAATGCTAATTAAAATTTAAGCAGTGGCAGTGATTGAACGCGGGACCGAAGACGTTTTGATTATGAATCAAGGACGCTACCCCTAGACCACGGCTACACGTGACATACTGTAACGAAATTTTAGTTTCAGGTTGGCGCATTACTACCATCGCGGAGATTGAGTGATATTTGGACCTAATGGATGCAGTGGTACAGTTAAGAGCAGTGTGTAATGCAACATGTTAAATGCTTTACTTGATGATTGTAGAAAAGTTATTGTGTATGTTAACAATGATTGCATAACATGTCTTCATAAACAGTCAACCCATTAAATTATACTAATTAACTGACCCACACAAAAGTTAATATGACTTGATCACTGATACAGCAAATGTCATCATGTAAAAACACTAAGTTCATCTTAACTAATTAATATGAAGTACGAAAAATAGTGGACAACTTAGGTATTTTGGATCTCATTAAATAAAAATCACCCAGTCAATCCTATTTTAGACGAAACCAATGTAATTCTTAATAATTCATGTTATTTACTTATTTATGCAAATTAGAGAATTCAACTGACAAACTTCTAAAAAAACGGCCTTTTTGTAACAAAGAATTATTCTGTCAAGTCAACAAATCTGTCTGTCATTTTAATAACATTTTAAATTATGTCACTCGATGTAAATTCATAATTTTTCTGCACAAATTATGATAACAGATGTACATGTGACTTATAAACTATATCTGTTTTTAGTAGTTCTTTGACAATGTTATAAATACAAGCAGCAAGAAGGGCCGGGGACGCAGTCGGAATGTCACTTTGGTAAAGTGTGTACTATGTGTGTTATTGTTCGAGGTGGATTAACAATGCAAAGAACATGTAAAAGAAGTACTACTTTGTGTTGTGTCATTGTCTTTGGTGGACAATGGAATAAAGATGGCCACCAGAGTAATAAACATTTGAAGTTTAAATATTTGTTGGTTTCGCTCGTTATTTATCATCAAAAGCACATAAAAACACGAGACCTCGTGTTTTTTAACACTAGACAACCAGATTTAGAGCCAGCATCAACATCGAGACACAGCAGCGATCCAGCAAGCAGCATTTTATTGGCGCCAACCCAACATCAAGTGCTAGCAAGCTCCGTAAATGGGAGTGAAATAGTGCGATTATAGCAATTAGCAATATCTACGACTCGGCGACCATTGCAAGTGCCTACATTTTACTCCGTTTGACTGACAATATCTCTTCCCTTTAGGAAATGTCGTCTACTTAAACTACTCGTGTGGATTTTGGGATCGGAGACATTACTATTCTGTTAAAAATTAAGTCGGTGCGGTCTTCGCGAAATATTTAAGAATATTATTTTTTTTTAAATTTCTGTTTAAAGCCCTGGTCTTCAATAACTACCGTTGCCTTTGTAAGGTGGAGAGTTATTTGTACCAGTAAATGCTTCAGCTTCCAGAACCAAAGCTGCCTGCAGCGAAAAGCAATTTGTGGGCCACGTGAACTCACAAACTGCATTTCCACTTAATTAGAGTTGTAGGATGAAATGCTCCGAGGTAGCTCGAGACGGAAGTTTGTGGAAACGTAAAATAACTTTCTCTTTACTGACATTCTGAACCTCCACTTTGTCTGGCAGAAAGACTTTAATGAGTTACGAGCACAGAGAGAACAATGCCAGCCGCGTACACTCTAGGCTTCTTAGAGCTTTGCAGTAACTTTCCTCGTTCGATATTGTAACACTGCTTTGGAAGGTAAGTTTGGCACCTGACATACAGGTATGCTGGAATTTAATGAGTGCTAAAGGCATCAGTGAAATGTCTGGGTTTCAGAGAGAACGTTGAACGATAAGTGAAACTTAGTAATAGCTTCCATAATATTGCCATGTGCTGACATGAGCAGTATTGTGAAAATGCACACTCAACGATGTAGCCGTTGACATCATTTTCCCGGATTCTTCTCACCCCCCCCCCCCCCCCCCCTCATTCCGCCCACTCTACTTCACCACGATCTCCCTGAGAAGAAGCGGTCGTGAAAAGATTAAGTCAGACATAGTTTGCGATTTATGGAACAGCTGCTTTTAAATTACTACAATAACGTTTAGTGTTTTCTGAATCCAATAAAACAACTGATGAAGGGCATAATAAGCCAGAAGGACGTTAAATTAAATCAAAGTATATAATAGGCTGGTAGCAGTAAGAAACGAAAAATTGTAATGAAAGTATTTTCGTGGCAGTTTAAAAGTGTGAACCAGACTGGTATTGAAACCTGGGACCTCTGTCTTCCGCGAGCAAGAGCTCCACCGCTGACCTCTGCAAATGAAATGCAAAGTGCTCTGAAAACTGGGCAATGACAAAATGGCATTGTAAAATGATAAACTCACTATAATTCCATGTGCCTACTACTACATTCATTTAATTAAGAAACAGCGCGGAAAGTGAGTACTAATGCAATTCTCCAGAGCGACTTTTGTAGTCGAACTCAAACATTCAGATACCGGTCATGGTGACTTGGCCACCATTACTGAACAAATATGTCATCTAGTATCACAAAATATGGACAACATCACTCATATGCCACCTTCATGTTTTGGCGGGATACTGATGGCTCCACTAAATTTCGGGTTTTCAGCTGCGTAAATTCAGATTCTTGTCCTAGTATTTCGGGTATATATCGTTCAGTCATCTTCAGAGTGAGCCAAAAGACCGACTCTCCAGCACTCGTTCCGTTGTTCTGAATTACATCCCTGAAAAATGAAGTTTACAATGTAAAGCGAAACACATGGTGCGAAGATTACGGCACTTTGCGTCACACAGTGTATCGGAAACCTACGCATATAGGATTATAATTACGTGCAACTACCCGCCACCTTCTTTCTCAGCCGATGAGTGTTCTCAGAACTTAATTTCACAGAGTACACACCATTGCTGAGGAGAGCAGTCTGGTGGATGAGTTCATATGCTTAGAGAGTTTTTCAGGACAGCAGGTACTTTCCACAGCAGAGAGCAAGGCACTACGAATGAAACCAAAGGTGGTCATAAGCAATTCAGATCGATTTAAATACATGGTTTTCCTGTCGGATGTGGGAAGCCTATCGTCAAAAATAGAACGAATCCTCAGTAAGAACAAAGTACAAGTGATTTTTCGCCGCCCACCGAAGACAGCAGCTCTGTTGGGTTCCGTTAAACGTGATTTGATGCACGGAAGCCTGAAATTTATAAGATCCCCGGCCAACGTAACATCTCATATATCGGACAGACGATTGCTACAGCCGATGAAAGATGTACGGTGCACCGCTTCTTACTGCCAAATAAATCGTCTGTGACAGAACACTATTGATACTGGTCACCATGTTGTACGAAAGCTTAGAAATGTGAGCTTCTAAGACATCTTTCTGGGACTCAGTAGGTAAAGAGTCAGCTAAAACTCTCTTGGCGACGAATGTACGAGGGTAAGTCAATTATTATCCGAAATTTAGTTATATTTTTGTTTATTTTGGTAGTATTGTCGTTTTACGTTGATAACGCATCCTTTGTTTATTTGTTGTTATACCTATGCAATTTTCAAGCTGCTAGGTTAGCTTCGTTATCGCTGCCGTGCTGTTAATCATGGCTGCTCCGCTGTGTACACTCCTGGAAATGGAAAAAAGAACACATTGACACCGGTGTGTCAGACCCACCATACTTGCTCCGGACATTGCGTATGCGTGTTTGGCGCCGTGCAGGTGAGCACCACAATCAGGACTGCATACGACCGAGGCACACAGGGCCAACACCCGGAATCATGGTGTGGGGAGCGATCTCCCACACTGGCACGGTACATCCAAACCGTCATCGAACCCATTGTTCTACCATTCCTAGAGCGGCAAGGGAACTTGCTGTTCCAAAAGGACAATGCACGTCCGCATGTATCCCGTGCCACCCAACGTGCTCTAGAAGGTGTAAGTCAACTACCCTGGCCAGCAAGATCTCCGGATCTGTCCCCCATTGAGCATGTTTGGGACTGGACGAAGCGTGTCTCACGCGGTCTGCACGTGCAGCACGAACGCTGGTCCAACTGAGGCGCCAGGTGGAAATGGCATGGCAAGCCGTTCCACAGGACTACATCCAGCATCTCTACGATCGTCTCCATGGGAGAATAGCAGCCTGCATTGCTGTGAAAGGTGGATATACACTGTACTAGTGCCGACATTGTGCATGCTCTGTTGCCTGTGTCTATGTGCCTGTGGTTCTGTCAGTGTGATCATGTGATGTATCTGACCCCAGGAATGTGTCAATAATGTTTCCCCTTCCTGGGACAATGAATTCACGGTGTTCTTATTGCAGTTTCCAGGAGTGTATTTGCACCAAAGAAGAGCAACGTTCGGTGATCCGCTTTTTGTGGTCGGAAGGCGTATCAGGGGCTGAAATTCATCGAAGACTTCCGATACAGTACGAGAACAGTGTTTTGCCACAACAGAGTGTCTACGCATGGATTGAAAAATTCCGGAATGGTTGCATAAATGTTACACACGATGAAGGAGCCGGAAACTGTTTACCGCCACATATGAAGAAACCGTTGAGTGTTCACGTAAAATGATTCTCTTAGACAGACGATTAAATAGTGACGAAGTGGTATTTCGTCTGCAAATTAGTCACGGTTCTGCCTACTAAATCATCCACAACAGACTTAGGTTTCATAAAGTTTGCGCAAGATGCGTCCAAAAACAACTCACACAGTTGCATAAACAAACGCGCTTGGGCATCTGCAAAAAACATTTGGATCGCTATGGTAAGGAAGGGGACAACTTGTTAGACAGGATCATTACCGGTGACGAAACATGGATCCATCATTACGAGTCGGAGAGTAAACGGCAGAGTATGGAATGGAAACATCCAAATTTGCCGTGCAACAAAATGTTCAAGACCCAACCGTCCGCAGGAAAACTGATGCTTACGTCTTTTAGCACGTACAGGGTCCAGTACTGGAACATTATAGGGAAAGGGGCACAACAATAAACAATAAACAGTGAACGTCATAGTGAGATGCTTACTGCCGAGCTAAAGTCTGGGATTCGAAGCAAACGCCGAGGATTGCTGTCGAAAGGTGTTTTGTTGTTTCACGACAACGCCCGTCCACATACTGCTGCCCACTCGGCAGAAACGCTCCGTAACTCAAATTCGAAGTACTGGACATCCTCCATATAGTCCCGATCTTCCCCCTTCTGACTATGACTTGTTTGGTCCACTCAAACAGGCATTAAGGGGCCGTCGATTTGCCTCGTACGAAGCAGTGAAAGAAGCCGTGCATTCCTGGCTCGAAGCTGAATCGAGAACCTTCTCTTATGAGTGCATCAGGAAGCTTGTTCAACGATAGACCAAGTGCGTTGAAACGCAAGGACACTATGTCGAAAAATGATGTTCTTGTATGTTTCCTATTTTACTGCAATAACATTTTATAACTACTTTGCAGATAATAATTGACTTAACCTCGTATAATAGAGGAATTGGGTGAGTCTTAGAATCCGGTGCAGTCTGTAATAACCATACAAAGACATAGCGACAGTGCCGCTCAGAGTGATACATCGATATCCCAGCGTGGATCGAAAGCGCCGCTTCGGTAATAATTAACACACACATTGATCTGCCTTACCGCCGATTAACGTCTCTGGCTCCGGTGTATTCGCGGCCTCATGCACAGTGGGGCGCTCCGCCAGTTTAAAAGGACGCAGCGAGTGCTGGAGCGTCAGTCTCCCAGATCACTCTGAACGATATACAGCCAAAATAGTAGAAGACGGATTTGTGCTGCTGCACACCCGAAATTTACTGGAGCAATATCACTCATATCTTTTGGTCCAGCAACAGCCGGTAATGGTAACAAATAGTAACTTTTTACATTTTTATTTCCACCGAATAGCATAAGAATTGATGTTTTACGCTTTATGTTCACCGCTTGAGGCTACGGCCGATCGAAGTCCACCCTGCACAGTTCACAGACGGTCAGCGGACGTGGCTGTTACATGAACGAGGGGTCCGAGTCCACGGTCGACCTTGGCCAGCTGCGATGTATTCGGTTTTTGTCACTTAACCATAAAAAGATTCAGGTGCTCACTTTGATCTTACATTCAACAGGAGTTAGACATTGTTTTCCTGTTGAATGGCTGTTGCGTTAGTATGAAACTACGTTTGGAACTTCATTAGGTAAAAGCCACCATATAAATTTGAAAGGAAATGAGTATATGAGTGAGACTTCGAGTTGTATTACAGTTTTACGAAATTGTATTTTTTAATTATCTTCGAAAACGGTTCAAATGGCTCTGAGCACTATGGGACTTAACATATGAACTTAGAATTACTTAAACTTAACTAACCTAAGGAAATCAAACACATCCATGTCCGAGGCAGGATTCGAACCTGAGACCTAGCGGTCGCGCGATTCCAGACTAAAGCGCCTAGAACTGCTCGGCCAAACTGGCCGGCTCAATTATCTTGCTGAACCACATAGGCAGAGATAATGCGAGTTCTTCGCCAGTATTTGACCAGCAGTAAGTTTAAATGCTGATAATGTGTTGCCCAAAACATTTATTCGTGGCGTTCTATGCGATGATGCAGTAACTCGTATCTCGACCAACTAGTAATTGATACAGGGGCTTCATGTTCTGCGTCGGTGGTAGCACACCCCGTCTTGTATTCGTCCAACGCGGCGCTTGGGGTCACACCACGGTGTTACGACTCCTGAAGATGGGTATATACACTAGTGGCCATTAAAATTGCTACACTTAGAAGAAATGCAGATGATAAACGGGTATTCATTGCACAAACATATTATACTAAAAATGACATGTGATTACATTTTCACGCAATTTGGATGCATAGATCCTGAGAAATCAGTACCCAAAACAACTACTGCTGGCCGTAATAACGGCCTTCATATGCGTGGCCATTGAGTCAAACAGAGCTTGGAATGCGTGTACAGGTACAGCTGCCCATGCAGCTTAAACACGATACCACAGTTCATCAAGACTAGTGACTGGCGTATTGTGACAAGCCAGTTGCTCGGCCACCATTGACCAGATGTTTTCAGTTGGTGAGAAATCTGGAGAATGTGCTGGCCAGGGCAGCAGTTGAACATTTTCTGTATCCAGGAATACCCGTACAGGACCCGCAACATGCGGTCGTACATTATCCTGCTAAAACGTAGGGTTTGGCAGGTATCGAATGAAGGGTAGAGCCACGGGTCGTAACACATCTGAACTGTAACGTCCACTGTTCAAAGTCCCGTCAATGCAAACAAGAGGTGGCCGAGAGGTGTAACAAATGATACCCCATACCATCACGCCGGGTGATACGCCAGTAAGGCGACGATGAATACACTCTTCCAATGTGCATTCACCGCGATGTCGCCAAACACGGATGCGACCATCATGATGCTGTAAACAAAAGCTGTATTCATTTCAAAAAATTACGTTTTGCCGTTCGTGCACTCAGGTTCGTCATTGAGTACACCATCGCAGGCGCTCCTGTCTGTGATGCAGCGTCAAGGGTAACCGCAGCCATGGTCTCCGAGCTGATAATCCACGCTGCTGCAAACGTCGTCGAACTGTCCGTGCAGATGGTTTTTGTCTTGCAAACGTCACGATCTCCTGACTCAGGGATCGCGACGTGGCTGCACGATCCGTTACAGCCATGTGGATAAGATGCCTGTCATCTCGACTGCTAGTGATACGAGGCCGTTGGGATCCAGAACGGCGTTCCGTATTAAGCTCCTGAACCCACCGATTCCATATTCTGCTAACAGTCATTGGATCTCGACCAAAGCGAGCAGCAATGTCGCGATAGGATAAACCGCAATCGCGATAGGCTACAATCCGACCTCTATCAAAGTCGGAAACGTGATGGTACGCATTTCTCCTTCTTACACGAGGCATCACAATAACGTTTCACCAGGCAACGCCGGTCAACTACTGTTTGTGTATGAGAAATCGGTTGGAAACTTTCCTCACGTCGGCAAGTTGTAGGTGTCACCACCGGCACCAACCTTGTGTGAATGCTCTGTAAAGCTAATCATTTGCCCATGTCCGCTGTCGGTTAAATTTCCGCGTCTGTAGCACGTCACCTTCGTGGTGTAGCAATTTTAATGGCAAGTAGTGTAAGGGTCCGAAACCGGTCGTGTGTTAAATAAAAGATTACAACAGTAGCGGCATTTTCATCCTCTGGTATAAATTACAACTTATTTCCAATAAAATATGGAGCGAAAATTTACGATGCTTTGTTAACAACATAACATCTTACCCTCTTTTATGTCCTACTGTTAATGCAAATTTTTTTAATTCTTGCTGGTGCAAGAATGATCAGTAAGAGTAACAGTTCCTTAGTAATTCAGCGACGATGTATTGCAGATTACGCTCCTAACGCAGCCCCTGATATGAATCATCATTATATTTGTTAAATAAGAATACAACGACATCAGTGCGAATATCACGAAGCTTAACCGAGGCCAGGATTTCCACGATTCTTGAAATTAATACGCCGTACAAAGATAATAATCCGAGAAGGAGCGCGTAACACCACACTCAGATCATTGGCTCGTGTAAAGTATGAGCTCTTCAGCACACCATTACTCGTAGAAATCTAGCGAATTGTCGTGGTATTCGATCGTTCTTTTCTGTTCTTATCCCTCGCATAATAAATCCTAATTGATAAGCTTAAACATGTAAGGGTTTGTATGGGCTGAGAACATAAAAAACAAAAAAAAGGAATTAGAAAAATACCCAAATAAAAACAAACGGAATTCTATTGTTTTAATTAGAGTGTAGCTGCTGAGAGAAGTCTCGTGAGAGCTGTGATCACCGAGCGGCAGAGAAACTTGATAGACATTCTAATGTGTTAGTTTTAGCCACCGGGCGCAAATCTGATGACGTGAATGCATGAAAGACGTATAGAAATATTTCCGTATGTAATGCAGTAGGAAGTGTACGTGGGGAGAAAAGATCAAACAAGTGAGAAAGGCACCACGTTGATTTTATTCTAACACAATTTCTTCAGTATGACCAACGGATACATCGACGAGACGCTGTACGGCGCTAGGTACACACCAGATGGCGAAAATGGAAACTGAATTTTTTGCATTGTAAATCGGTTCCGCATTAATGCACAAGCATATCTAGTAAGGTTCGCTGTCATACTATAATTATATCACCCACTGGACCTCGATAAATAGCTGCATTTTAATTAAACCAACCAGTTCATTAAATGGTTCCGTCTGATAAGAGGATTAACCGGCCGCTGTGGTCGGTCGGTTCTAGGCGCTTCAGTCCGGAACCGCGCTGCTGCTACGGTCGCAGTTTGAATGCTGTTTCTGGCATGGATGTGTGTAGGGTCCTTAGGTTAGTTAGGTTTAAGTAGTTCTAAGTCTAGGTGACTGATGCCCTCAGATATTAAGTCCCATAGTGCTTAGAGCGATATGATATAAGATAAGAGGATTACGAAGCTGAAATTCCATTTCGTCTAGACAAAGCAATACAAAAGTTATCGATGTCTATAATTAATCAATACTAATCAAAACTTCGTGGCCGAGTGGTTCTAGGCGCTTCAGTCCGGAACCGAGCGGCCGCTACGGTCGCAGGTTCGTATCCTGCCTCGGGCATGGATGTGTGTGATGTCCTTAGGTTAGTTAGGTTTAAGTAGTTCTAAGTTCTATGGGACTGATGACCTCAGTTGTTAAGTCCCATAGTGCTCAGAGCCATGTGACCCATTTTTCCAGGGGGTTTTCCAAAAAAAAGTGTCAAATTTAATATGAGTAGTGCCTCGGACCATCCTCTGTGCGATTAACTGACGGAAGCCAACCCTGCTAAATCTATTACATCACTCTGAATGAGAGGTGTTCTGACTTCAAATACAAGTTAGTAAAGATGGTGTCCAATTTCTAAAAAAAGTAAACCAAGTACAAAAACCTGAACCACAAGGAGAAAGCTGATAAATATAAGTAAAAAGATCGATGATGAACAGGTATGTTCAAGCACTTTTGTATAGTGGCTGAAAATGTCTGTTATGTTTCATCAAAATCAACTGTTATTACGTAGAACCTAGGTTATGTCGAACAAATCATATGTATCACTCGGTATTGGAATAAATCGATTGGTCGCAGTCGATCTCAGATATATGGAAAGCGCAGCGAGATGAAGAGAATATCATGTTCTGTCGCTGGTGAGATACGTTTTTAATGAATAAAGGGTCTGTAACAGCTCAGCTATCTTTATATTAAACCGTCCATTTGAGTAGAAGTCATAAACACACACATCACGACTGTAGTTACAGTGTTATTAAACATAAATAACAAGTTTTTTTAGCATCAAGACTCTGTTGCGAACAAGCCACTGTGAAAGAACATATTGGTCGACTCTGTCTTAAATATACTCATACATAACATCTACTGTTGCAGTTTCTGCCGAATGCTCAACATCAAGAGGAGTACTGTGCTGCAGCACACTTCATATCTTTGAAAACTAGTAACTCATCGATTCCCTAGGAATCGAGCTCACACGTATAAAACAGATATAGAATTTTTATGAGTTTCGAAATGATTAAATGTGTTAAATATTTGACGCTAACCGTAACAGCGCCTAAAAGTTTGGAAAGTATTTGAAGTTATGTTTGAAGTCTTTTGGAACTCGCTGAGTGTCCTCTCATTACGAAATACTGGATTTGCCCTCTATTTTAAGCAAATGTTAGTTTTCGTCGCATCTCAATATTTATGACGTCATATCTCCCTAGCTGTGTGTCGTAAATGATATAATTTTGCAATCACGTTCAGTGTCCGCAAAATTTGTTGCGAATTGTGGTAGAGAAACAATAGGTTAAAGAATCGTGCCTGGTAAGTTTTACTGCACGAAGAGCGAAAATTGTTTTGTGAGTGGTGTCACCTAGAAAAAATTTCTTAATGGTTTGAAATTATGTGTACAGTTTGTTGAAAGCTGCAGACTGTTCTCATTCTTAAAAACTTGATGAATATAGTCTGGGTAATTTGCGCGCCTTGATTAAGCTACCTCTAGGCACATACACAGTTCCTCCCTGTAATACTTGTATTACTCAGTTAAACCTTTAACGTAAGATTGTTAATTGTTTAATTCAGTCAGTAATTATATGCAATATTCAAAATTAATTTTTGGTGCTCACTGGAAGCCTTTAGATAAGCATCCGGTTAGCCATTTAGTAACATAGATATCGGATATATGTACTTTCTCAATACTCAGCTTGATAATGGCCTCACAGTAAAAATTTGAGTAGTGCATTTTAATAGGAGTTAACAGTTTTACGGTCAGTGGCGTCCACAGTACCTTCAAAAATATTTCTGTAACGAACCTAGTCATTGTAACACAGAGAATGAAGAAATTTTGGAAGCAGAAAAGGTGAGGTCGTTGGCTGGGTGTCGAAAAGTAATTTAAGGGTTTTAGGCAAAGTGAATTTCGTATGAGGCAAACTGCAGTCATAGAATACTTACTTCATGAACTAAACGCACAATGCCACCATTTTAGTAACTTCCTCACTCACTTCTTAAGTTTTTACACAAACTTAGTAATCTCGGTTGTAATTCTCATCAGATTTCTTGAGAAACAATTCGCTAACAATCCTTTTACAATGTAGCCAAGTGAGTCAGCGTATCTTACAACTTTGGCAAGTTAATACTGGAATATTTATTGATAACAGTCGAATTCAAGAGTGCCAGATGGTATAGATTCATCTTTAATCGATTATTAAAAACCAAGCCAATATCATTCACAGAACAGGTAATGCACACTGGCTGAGATAATTCACTCTACTCAGCCAACAGTTCCTATCCTCACACGAATATTTTTTTTCATTTTGCATAGGCCTTGCCTTATATTAGACCAGACACCGTGAACAAAGTAAATAAAGAGAAGAGAATATTTATGTTGCGATGAACGAGGCACTGCTGTCAAAACCACACGAACCGTATTTAATGCAACCGCACGCTTCCAGTCTGTTGTGTTTCGCTCCATCGGTTTCCGCACGATCGTTTCTCATTTGCATTTAAACTAGTCCGTGCAACGGACAGACCAGTGCACTGAACAGTTTCGTTCAGTAAAAATACGTTCTCGTAAATGAGTATTTCTGCTCCAAAAATCTACGTCTCACTTCATATGATGAAACAAAACTTGTAACACATCGTTCTGCTGTTTATATTGCAACTGAAGCTCCACCGTATCATATTGATTTATCTTACTGTCTGTAACAGAAGAGCGTCTGAGTCTCACGTCAAGACGTACGCTTAATTGTTACTAATTAGAACTGCTTTAAAGGAAGGAAAAAGTAATAGACGGTAATATTTCTTCAAAAACAGTGAGGTGCTAAGTGTAAACTGAAAACTGAATTTAATTAGTTACCACAAGCCAAACCCGAAACATGACAAACTGAAAGATAACTACTGGCATCAAGTGGGACTGACGGATGACATCGAAAAAGTACAAAGAAGGGCAGTTCGTTTTGTATTATCGCTAAACAGGGGAGATAGTGTCACAGACATGATACGTGAATTGGAGTGACAGTCATTAAAACAAAGGCGTTTTTCGTTGCGACGTGATCTTCTCATGAAATTTCAATCACCAGTTTTCTCCTCCGATTGCGAAAACATTCTATTGGCACCCACCTACGTAAGGAGAAACGATCATCACGATAAAATAAGAGAAATCAGGGCTCGCACAGAAAAATTTAAGCGCTCGTTTTTCCCGCATACCGTTCGAGAGTGGAACGGTAGAGAGACAGCATGAAGGTGGTTCATTGAACCCTCTCCCAGAATAGCAGAGTAATCACGTAGATGTAGATCTTTGCTTTGTTCTAGGAAAATGGCGACGTTGCAAAGCAAATGTTAGAGATTCATATATTTATATTAAGGACTTACATAGTTATTCAAAATTAAAATTACAATTAAGAATATGTCGTACTAGCAGCTCGAAACACCTTGTATGGCGTCCAGAAAAATGGAGACTCCATCAGACAAAAGACGACCAAGGGAGAAGCGATATAACTGCTCAAATATGGTATTCTACCTGAAAAATACCAGCACGAAGCATCATAATTTCCCACGGAACTGAATACAATTTCCATCGTCCATAGGGGGAGTCATGCTGTAATGGGAAAGAAAACTGAGGAGGTGTAGATGACGATAAGATTGTCATTAGGAAAGGTAAAGGCACCAGAGAGGCAATTCTGACGTTGCAGTTGATAATGGAAGCATGGCCAAAGAAAAATCAACACAAGTTCTTAGAATCTGTTGACCCAGAAAAAGCGTTCGACAATGTAAAATGTTGCAAGATATTCGAAATTCTGAGTAAAATACTGGTAGGCTACAGGAAGAATCGGGTAATATACAATATGCACAAGAGTCAAGAGGGAATAATAATAACAGTGGACGACGAAAAGCGAAGAGCTCGGATTACAAAGGATTAAGACAGGGATGTAGTCTTTCACCCCTATTGTTCAATCTGTTCGTCGAAGAAGCAATGATTGAAAAAGAAGAACGGTTCAGGAGTGGAATTAAAATTCAACGTGAAAGGAGGGTTACATGGTCCTGCCTCGTGCATGGATGTGTGTGATGTCCTTAGGTTAGTTAGGTTTAAGTAGTTCTAAGTTCTAGGGGACTCATTACCTCAGAAGTTAAGTCCTATGGTGCTCAGAGCCATTTGAACCAACCCATCATTGCCGGGGCATTTATTTTGACAGTTTCCATTAGAAACGGAAACAATAAATGAAATATTTTTGTAGTGCAATATCGAAAAACTTCCATTTGCATGTATTCGTGAAAACACCATTGAAATTATGAAACAGTTGTACAAAGAAATATGCATAGATTACTCGACAGTAGGAGTGTGGTACGAGTAAAGACTAAATGTATTAAAACTTCATGCATGACGTAGCATTTTTTGCGCATCTCTATGTTTCTGCCGGCATATCTCCTGATATATGAATGGATAGGTAGGTTGCTTCTACAACATCAGTGACTTTTAGTTGACAGAAAGGCATATGTATAACAAGTTTTGTTGTAGACGGTCGAGTGGTTTTAGGAGAAGATGTGGAACATCCATACACACCCAAACCCACACCCTCACATACACACATACATATTGCTGGCGACGTATTTTCCAAAAGAATGGCATGCCTTGTTTCAGCCCCATAAGAATGCAATTTCGAAAATCCCTTTTTAAACAACGCCTACTGCGTAAGTCCCCCATCTTCTACAGATGTAGTTATGTACGTATATATAATTCGTTTCTGTCTCTTATGGTTTGTCTGTAATAAACAACTTAAATCTGTTCTTTGTTATTGAATCGGCCAGTATATATAACAAGGTGAACCACAATTACCGAACTCGGATGCCACAGCGAGATTCCTTGCATAGAAACACAACAAATACATCTGTAACAGAATTACTCGTATTTTTAGACAAAGTTGGTTGTCATAGAAAGGCGATCTGGCAATATTGTAACAACATATAGGACCAGTATCTTAATACAGTGCTGTGTAGTTGTGCTGTTCGGTTGCTGAGAAGAGTTTTGCGTTTTCAGTTATGGCCTTCTCCTTTTTTTAACTTAGTGAGACGTGAACGCTTTTCAAAAATTTTCGTGTCCCACTAAGTTCAAACTCTCAGTAACGTTGACAGAAGTTGCCATTCTACTGCAGGATAATGCCCTTCCACCTGTTGGCAAAGTTGTTTCCAGCAGGCTGCACAAGTTGTGCTGGGAAGACCTCACACATCCTCCATACAGTCTCGATCACTCCTATTGCGATTTCTGTTCTTTTGACGCTCTGAAGAAAGACATTCGTGGTCGTCAATTATCTTCGGAAGAAGAGGTGCACTCCAGAATACAGCCATAGTACCGCAACCAGCCGCAAACATTTTTACGTGAAGGCAGTTACTTTTGAAATAAACAGTTCCTTTTTTTTTTTTTAACTGTCCTCGTTTGACTGGCCCTTATATTATCGCGAAATGTGGCAGAGAGTATCACGAATATGACACGCAATGTGGAGACAAACCTTAAAACAAAGGCGTCTGTGCCGCAGCGAGAACTTTCCACAAGATTTCCGTAACGTAGTCCTGCGAAAATATTTTGTTGACTTCCACATACACTACTGGCCATTAAAATTGCTACATCACGAAGATGATGTGCTACAGACGCGAAAATTAACCGCCAGGAAGAAGATGCTGTGATACGCAAATGATTAGCTTTTCAGAGCATTCACACAAGGTTGGCGCCGGTGGCGACACCTACAACGTGCTGACATGAGGAATGTTTCCAACCGATTCCTCATACACAAACAGCAGTTGACCAGCGTTGCCTGGTGAAACGTTATTGTGATGCCTCGTGTAAGGAGGAGAAATGAGTACCATCACGTTTCCGACTTTGATAAAGGTCGGATTGTAGCCTATTGCGACTGCGGTTTATCGTATCGCGACATTACTGCTTGCGTTTTTTTCGAGATCCAATGACTGTTAACAGAGTATGGAATCAGTGGGTTCAGGAGGG
Source organism: Schistocerca gregaria (assembly GCF_023897955.1). Classification (NCBI taxonomy): domain Eukaryota; kingdom Metazoa; phylum Arthropoda; class Insecta; order Orthoptera; family Acrididae; genus Schistocerca; species Schistocerca gregaria. The sequence goes on along the minus strand of NC_064922.1, from coordinate 923,070,654 downwards.
TAATACAGAACGCCGTGCTGGATCCCAACGGCCTCGTATCACTAGCAGTCGAGATGACAGGCATCTTATCCGCATGGCTGTAACGGATCGTCCAGCCACGTCTAGATCCCTGAGTCAACAGACGGGGACATTTGCAAGACAACAACCGTCTGCACGAACAGTTCAACGACGTTTGCAGCAACATGGACTATCAGCTCGGAGACTACGGCTGTTGTTACCCTTGACGCTGCATCACAGACAGGATATCCTGCGATGGTGTACTCAACGAAGAAGCTGAGTGCACGAATGGCAAAACGTCATCTTTCGGATGAGTCCAGGTTCTGTTTACAGCATCGTGATGATCGCATCCGTGTTTGGCGACATCGCAGTGAACGCACATTGGAAGCGTGTATTCGTCACCGCCATGCTGCCGTATCACCCGGCGTGATGGTACTGGGTGCCATTGGTTACACGTCTCGGTCACATCTTGTTTGCATTGACGGCACTTTGATCAGTGGACGTTACATTTCAGATGTGGCTCTACTCTTTCTGGATACAGAAAATGTTCGACTGCTGCCCTGGCCAGCACATTCTCCAGATCGCTCACTAACTGAAAACGTCTGGTCAATGGTGGCCGAGCAGCTGGCTCGTCACAATACGCCAGTCACTTCTCTTGATGAACTGTGGTATCGTGTTGAAGCTGTATGGGCATCTTTACCTGTACACGCCATCCAAGCTATGTTTGACTCAATGCCCAGGCGTATCAAAGACGTTATTCCGGCCAGAGGTGGTTGTTCTGGGTACTGATTTCTCAGGATCTACGCACCCAAATTGCGTGAAAATGTGATCACATGTCATTTCTAGAATGATATATTTGTCCAATGAATACCTGTTTATCGTCTGCATTTCTTCTTGGTGTAGCAATTTTAATGGCCAGTAGTGTATATTTGGAGAAATGACTATCGTAATAAAATAAGGCAAATCAGAGCTCACACGGAAAGATTTAGTTGTTCATTTTTTCCATATACTATTCGATAATGAAACGATCAAGAAACAGTCATAAAGTGGTCCTATAAACCCTCTACTAAGCGTTTTATTGTTAATTGCAGATTGAATATGTAGATGTAAAGATGTAGAGGAACTTGCAAACAACAGAATTTTTTCGTATCTGATATAATTACAAATTAAAGGATTAAATTGGACAGATATATTTAATGACACGAGTGAGAGGTAAGTATTTAGATTTCATGTTCACAGATATACACTAGCGCTCCTAGCCGCGCAAATTCATAGCCTTGTTTTTGCTACCGCCCAATTAGCAGACCATAATGAAGCTGAAGAGGTTTTCGGTTTGCTAAACTAGTTGCATGGTATCAATAGGCAGATTATTTGAGCCCATTAATATGTTGTATGCCTCGCCAATACAGGACATCAAAGCGCATATATCTGGAAAGGCTTGTACTATTAGGTCCGTGTTACACAGAACAGCGTTCATAACACCCTCCCAATCCTCGTTCGTACAAAAGCTGTCATAAAGCACGCAATTAACTTACTCAACATTCCCACAGTAACATTTGTAACGGTTAGCTATACTAGTCACAGACCCGGCTTGAAGTGGGTTGATGTGTACGAACATTTAAAAGGATTACCAGGAAGAACTGTTCCAGCAACCAAGCAGCAAACGATGAGAATTCACATGCGTATCAACATTCAAGGCGTTACGAAGATTACGAGAGTACCATTTATGTCCCTCGACCTAGTTTTCACGCGACAAAAGGAATGTTTACAGGCGTAGGCTTTCAAGCACTCTGCCTTTCCTGCTAGCTTTTTGCGGCTGTGGTCTGTCGATTACGCGGATAAACGCGTTCACGTGACCTTGAACATGAGTGCGTTCATGATATAATGAATACTAAAGTTTTCCACCCGTTATAGCAATTTGAATTCCTTATCTACATACAACAGGACTAAGTTTTTAAGGTCTGACCGGTAGCGAAATGGAAACCACAGTGACAATCACAAATGTTTTATTTGCAACATTTAGCAACGTCTTCCCTCTACTTCTCTAATATCAGTCACCTCGACTTAGAATTTGTCGTAACGTCATACTACCTTTCCAATACCCTCGTCTTGGAAGGCAGTCGCCTGTGCTTTGCGCCAGTTCTCTACACTCGACAGCAGCTCGTTGTGTTATACCAAAATGCTGTCCTCATAGCCAGCGGTTCATGTGAGCAAAAATATGAAAATCAAAGGGAGCCAGGTCTAGGCTGTATGGTGAGTGACCAAACACTTCCCATCGAATACGCTGCATGAGCGTCTTTGTCGCAGCTGACGTGTGCGGCTGAACATTGTCATGAAGAAAAGCGTCTAATGACTACTTTCTTCTTGATTTGTTCTGAACTGCCTTTCGCAGACGATTTTCTCGAAATACGTGATCCACTCGCTGAACAAAGTCATCGGTTGACTCTCGCCTTCCTCCCTGATCGCCTTATCACGAATTTCTGAACGTCCTGCTTCGAAGTCCAGCCGCGCGGTTTTAGGCGTCATGTCACCGACTGCGTTGCCCCTCCCACAGGAGGTTAGAGTCCCCCCTCGGCCATGGGTGTGTGTGTGTTGTTCCTAGCGTAAGTTAGTTTAAGTTAGTTTAGGGACCGATGACCTAAGCAGTTTGGTCCCTTAGGAATTCACACACATTTGAACTTCGAAGTCCCTACACCATTGCCGCATTTTGCTGTCATGCTTGACAGTTATGTTGTGTCGGTTGCGTGAAATCAACGCGCAACGCTTCTTCGGGTTGTCACTGTGGTTAGTTTCACGACCGGTCAGACCTAGAAAAAATAGTTCTCGTACATCTGTATATACGCTTACCAAGCCATTTAAGTGTGTGGAGAAGGGTATTTCTGCTATCATATTTTTCCCTCTCTTTGCTGTCCCATTCAAGAACGCCTCATGGAAACTATGACTGCCAGCAATGCTCCATATGATATGTTATTCCTACTATTCTGTCGTCGTGATAATTTCGCTGATCATATTTGAGATTAAACCTCTCTCCGTGCTGCACCAACGCTTCTACTGTAGAGTCTGCCACTGGGCTTTGTTGGACGTCGCTATAACTCTCTCACGTCGGCATTGCTCTAGCCGAGAATCGAGCCACAGCCCGTAGGACGGCAATCCGTCACGTTGACCACTCAGCTCTCAGGGCGGACTGCAGGCATGGTTAATGCTATTAACAGTTGAAGTTATCATCCGGTAATGTCCCTTATGTGTCCGATTGGAGATAGATTTGGTGATCGGGCACGAAAATGCGACATGTGCAGGTATTCTATAGAGAATGTTGGGTTACAACAGCAGTACGTGGGCGAGCGTTATCTCATTGGAAAACTCCCCCTGGATTGCTGTTCATTAATGGCAGCACAACAGGTCGAATCACCAGACTGACGTACAAATTTCCAGTCAGAATGCTTGGGATAACCACGAGAGTGCACCTGCTTTCATACTAAATCGCATTCCAGACCATAACTAAGTGTGCATCGATTGTGTCAAACAGGTTGGTTGCATCCAACACTGAAGCAGAACCAGCATCCATCAGAAAACACAACAGATTTTAACGCTGCCCTCCAATGAGCTCTCGCTTGACACAACTAAAGTCATAAATGCGGGTGGTTTGGGGTCAGTGGAATGCACTCTACAGAGCTTCTGGCTCGGAGCTATCCTAGAAGTAACAGATTTGTAACAGGTAGTTATGTGTCTGTGGTGCAGGTACAGTACGATGCGCCAGAGCCATACTCCAAACGGTCTTCCTCTCGGTAGTGTCACATGGTCGACTCGAGCCACGTCTCCTTGCGACCACATATTTCGTAGTCACCATGTTGTTGTTGTTGTTGTGGTCTTCAGTCCTGAGACTGGTTTGATGCAGCTCTCCATGCTACTCTATCCTGTGCAAGCTTCTTCATCTCCCAGTACTTACTGCAACCTACATCCCTCTGAATCTGCTTAGTGTATTCATCTCTTGGTCTCCCTCTACGATTTTTATCCTCCACGTTGCCCTCCAATACTAAATTGGTGATCCCTTGATGCCTCAGAACATGTCTTACCAACCGATCCCTTCTTCTGGTCAAGTTGTGCCACAAACTTCTCTTCTCCCCACTCATATTCAATACTTCCTCATTAGTTATGTGATCTACGCATCTAATCTTCAGCATTCTTCTGTAGCACCACACTTTAAAAGCTTCTATTCTCTTTGTCCAAACTATTTATCGTCCATGTTTCACTTCCATACATGGCTACACTCCATACAAATACTTTCAGAAATGACATCCTCACACTTAAATCTATACTCGATGTTAACAAATTTCTGTTCTTCAGAAACGCTTTCCTTGCCATTGCCAGTCTACATTTTATATTCTCTCTACTTTCACCATCATCAGTTATTTTGCTCCCCAAATATCAAAGCTCCTTTACAACTTTAAGTTTCTCCTTTCCTAATCTAATTCCCTCAGCTTCACCCGACTTAATTCGACTACATTCAATTATCCTTATTTTGCTTTTGTTGATGTTCATCTTATATCTTGCTTTCAAGACACTGTCCATTCCATTCAACTGCCCTTCCAAGTCCTTTGCTGTCTCTGACAGAATTACAATGTCATCGGCGAACCTCAAAGTTTTTATTTCTTCTCCATGGATTTTAATACCTACTCCGAATTTTTCTTTTGTTTCCTTTACTGCTTGCTCAATAACAGATTGAATAACATCGGGGAGAGGTTACAACCCTGTCTTACTCCCTTCCCAACCACTGCTTCCCTTTCGTATCCCTCGACTCTTATAACTGCCATCTGGTTTCTGTACAAATTTTAAATAGCCTTTCGCTCCCTGTATTTTACCCCTGCCACCTTTAGAATTTGAAAGAGAGTATTCCAGTCAACATTGTCAAAAGGTTTCTCTAAGTCTACAAATGCTAGAAACGTAGGTTTGCCTTTCCTTAATCTTTCTTCTAAGATAACTCGTAAGGTTAGTATTGCCTCACGTGTTCCCATATTTCTACGGAATCCAAACTGATCTTCCCCGAGGTCGGCTTCTACTAGTTTTTCCATTGGTCTGTAAAGAATTCGTGTTAGTATTTTGCAGCTGTGGCTTATCAAACTGATTGCCAGCAATAAATTACGGTTGCTACGTTCGTACCAATAATTTCTACAGTATCGCAAAAGGAACATCCTACTTCTCATAGCCCTATTACAGGACCTCGTTCAAACTCAGTGGGGTGATGACAGTGACGTCATTGTCGCCTTAATGGCATTCTTGTCTAGCATCAACTCATCACGACCGTTACACAGTTTATTTAAAGCAAATCTTGTTTGCATCCTTGAAGTGGCACTAGTGGCGCCAGCCTTATGCGACTAGCAAGAAACTTAAATAGACATCATCTTTCAGATGAACGATGGTCACTCCAAAAGAAATGCACACTATTTTTTTAAATCCATCTTTTATTATGCATGTTTGAAAGTCTTACAGTGTGTAGATACATCCTTTGGTAACAATATTTTCTTTTCTCCCTCTCAACTATCTTACGCCATCTTGGAACCAGCGCCTGTATACCCACACGGTAAAATTCTGGACCAACCTGTTGGAGCCACTGTTTGGCAGCGTGCACAAGGGAGTCATCATCCTGTAACCTTGTTCCACGAAGAGAGTCTTTCAGTTTCCCAAAGAGATGATAGTCGCATGGAGCCAGGTCAGGACTCTAAGGCGGGTGCTTTAGTGTTGTCCATCCGAGTTTTGTCATCGCTTCCACGGTTTTTTGACTGACATGTGACCGTGCATTGTTGTGCAACAGCAAAACATCCTGCTCTTACCGATGTGGTCGAGCACGACTCATTCGAGCTTGAAGTTCCTTCAGTGTCGTCACACATGCATCAGAATTTATGGCGGTTCCACTTGGCATGATGTCCACAAGCAAAAAAACCAATAGCCATAACTTTTCCAGCAGAAGGTGTGGTTTTGAATTTTTTTCTTTGGTGAATTTGCATGATGCCACTCCACTGATTGCCTCTTCGTCTCTGGTGAAAAATGATGGAGCCATGTTTCATCACCTGTCACAATTCTTCCAAGAATTTCAGCTCCATCATTCTAGTACTGTTGCAAAAGTTCACTGCATGCCGTTTTTCTTGTTTCTTTGCGAGCCACTGTCAACATCCTGGGAATCCACCAGGCACAAACCTTTATTAACGCCAACACTTTCAGTATTCTGCAAACACTTCCTTCCCCTATCCCAACAAAGCGTGACAATTCGTTCACTGTGATGCGTCTGTCAGCAGTCACCAATTCGTTAACTCTCTGCACACTGTCTGGAGGGTGTGCAGTAGGAGGCCTGACGCTGCGAGGACAATCCTCAACACTGCCGTGCCCGCTTTCATCACGTAACCTGTCTGCCCACCGACTAACTGTAATGCGATCGACAGCAGCATCTTCATACACCTGTTTCGTTTTCACAGCACAGGAATTCTATGACAGCACGTTGCTTCTGACTAACGTCAAGTGTAGCAGCCATCTTGAATACATGCTGTGACGGCGCCACTCTGGTTCAACCAAGTTTGGAAACAAGCGGGAAGGATGTGTCTACACACTGTAAAACTTCCACACATGCAGAATGAAAACTGTACTTTTGCAAAAATAGTGTGCATTTCTTTTGGAGTGACACTCGTAGATACATGGCTACCAACTTTCATTTATGAAGCATAATTTCTTGGTGTTGCAATTTTTTTCTGTCCATATATATTTGGGCAATGTTGCGCTACTTGGAGACCATTTTAAGCATTTCGTGATGGATCATAATGCGCCATGTCACTGGGCCACAATTGTTCGCGACTGTTTTGAAGAACATTCTGGACAGTTCGAGCGAATGATTTGGGCACCAGATCGCCCGACATGAATCCAATCGAACATTTATGTGACATAGTCGATAGGTCAGTTCGTACACAACATCCTGCACCAGCAACACTTTCTCAGTTATGGACAGCTATAGCGGAAGCGTGGCTCAGTACTTCTGCAGAGGACTTCGAATGACTTGTTGAGTCCACGCCACGTCGAGTTGCTGCCCTACGCTGGACAAAAGACGGTCCGACGCGATATTCGGAGGTATGACTTTCCCTCAGTGCAGAGCAATAGAACAGCGACGGATCTCTTCGACTATTTATGCGCAATATTTTACACTTATCTATGTCGGTATTCTAAAAGTCTTTCTGCACTTCGCTACAGTATTCTGGTGTTGCAACTTACCTTTAGATAACAGCATCGTCCGCAAAAAGACTGGTGGTTCTCGAGCGATATCCAGTATATCATTAATATAAACTGTATATAGTAGCCTAGTATACTCCCTTGGGTTAATCCTGAAATTAACATTACGTATGTCGATTTTCTTCCGTTATATCCGATCGTAAATCTGATCTGATACTCGGCAGTTTCGTATTTTGTTCACTAAACGACAGTACAGGACTATATCGAATGCCATCTGGCAGTCAAGAAACACGGTGTCTACATCTACATCTGCATCTACATCCATACTCCGTAAGCCACCTGACAGTGTGTGGCGGAGGTACCTTGAGTACCTTTATCGGTTCTTCCTTCTATTCCAGTCTCGTACTGTTCGTGGAAAGAAGGATTGTTGATATGCCTCTGCGTGAGCTCAAATCTCTCTGATTTTATCCTCATGGTCTCTTCGCGAGATATACGTAGGAGGGAGCAATATACTGCTTGACTCCTCGGTGAAAGTGTGTTCTCGAAACTTCAACAAAAGCCCGTACCGAGCTACTGAGCGTCTCTGCTGCAGGGTCTTCCGTTGGAGTTTATCTATCATCTCTGTAACGCTTTCGCGATTACTAAATGATCCTTAGCAACCTTTCTCTACGTCACTCCGGATTTCATGAACGGACGGAGCGAGTTGAATTTCGCAAGAGAATAGACTTACTGTGAGATACACTACAGCGTAGTACTTTAGTAGAATTAGAGCTCGTAACATATATAGAGCAAGCTCAAAGTTTTCAGGAAGGTTTAAAAAGAAGTAATGAAGATTACTAAACACATCAAAAAATGTTTTGCATCATCTCGGTTCCGAGAGTTCCGGAACCTGTACAGGAAACTGGAATAGAGATCAGCATAAACATCACTTCCGCCCTTTTGATTGCTCATGGAAAACACACATTGCATGTCGTACCACCATACAGCGAGACCTTCAGAGGTGATGGTCCAGATTGCTCTACACACCGGTTCCTCTTATACCCAGCAGCACGTTCTCTTGCATTGATGCATGCCTGTATTCGTCGTGGCATACAATCCACAAGTTCATCAAGGCACTATTGATCCAGATTGTCCCACTCCTCAACGGCGAGTCGGTGTAGATCCCTCAGAGTGGTTGGTGGCTTACGTCGTCAGGCCCTTTTCTATGTATCCCAGGAATGTTCGACAGGGTTCATGTGTGGAGAACATGCTGGCCATTCTAGTCTAGCGATATCCTTATCCTATAGGAAGTCATTCACAATATGTGCACGATGGGGGAGCGAATTGTCGTCCATGAAAACGAATGCCTCGCCAATATGCTGCCGATATGGTTTCACTATCAGTCGGAGGATGGAATTCACGTATCGTACAGTCCTTATGGCGCCTTCCATGACACCCAGCGGCGTACGTCGTCCCCACATAATGCCACCCTAAAAATTCAGGGAACCTCCACCTTGCTGCACTCGCTGGACAGTATGTCTAAGGCGTTCAGCCTGACCTGGTTGCCTCCAAACACGTCTCTGACGATTGTCTGGTTCAGGGCATATGCGACACTCTTCGGTGAAGAGAAATTGATGCCATTCCTGAGCGTTCTGTTCGGCATGTTGTTGGGCCCATCTGTAACGCGCTGCATGGTGTCGTGGTTGCAAAGATGGACCTCACCATGGATGTCGGGAGTAAGGTTGCGCAACATGCAGCCTACTGCACACGGTGTGGGTCGTAACACGGGGTCCTGTAGCTGCACGAGAAGCATTATTCAACATGGTGGCGTTGTTGTCAGGGTTCCTCCGAGCCATAATCCGTAGGTACCGGACATCCACTGCAGTATAAGCCCTTGGGCGGCCTGAGCGACATCGACCTTCCTGTCTCTCTCTCTGTCTCCTCCATGTCCGAACAACATCGCTTTGGTTCACTCCGAGACGCCAGGACACTTCCGTTGTTGAGAGCCCATCCTAGCACAGAGAAACAATGTGGACGCGATCGGACCGAGATATTGACCGTCTAGGCATGGATGAATTATAGACAACACGAGCCGTGTTCCTCCTCCCTGGTGGAATGGCTGGAACTGATAGGCTGTCGGACCCCCTCCGTCTAACAGGCGCTACTCATGTGTGGTTGTTTAGATCGTTGAACATGTTTATAACATCTCTGAATAGTCAAAGGGACAGTGTCTCTGATACAATATCGACAATCAACGTGTAACTTCAGGATGTCTGGGATCCACAGTGACGCAAAGTTTTCCGGTGTATATATATAGTCTTCTATCTTGAAATGCGGTCTTTCAAGTTGGATTGCATTTTAGTTTCACCACAAATAACCTCGAATATGTAGTAGAACGTTCCCCTCGTTATTCTCCTTTATACTTAAAAACTTGTCTGGTTATTTCAATACCTGAAAAGATAAAGGTATTCACCACGATACTCTCGAGAGATCCATAGCTCAGTCACTTGCTGCTGGTGTCGTTTTAATAGTAAAAGCCGTTAAGCTGGGCTTGTTTCTAGCTACAGAAGCGTCGTGGCATCCATCCTACCAAAACACCGAAGGAGATCGGACACAGCGTGATCAAGATATCGGATGACGTTTTCGAGCAATCTCTGGCGATGTCGATGGCAATGGCGATGGCGTCTGGCCACCGTTGTCGGTCTCACCGGAACTGGGATGTGCTACCATGTTCACTTCACATCTATTTATAACACACTGCTCAGATATAGATTCTACACTCGTGACAAACAGTAATATCATGTATCGATACCACCCTGGGTCTCGAAGTTGCCAACGGAATAAAATGGTTCCGTCAGATGGTAATAGCCGTTGTGCGGGATCTGGCTGACCCAATGGTCTACACCCTGCAGCTCGGTACCATGAGCGACGTCTGTCTCCACAATACAGGATGGTGGGTGGCAGCCACTCACCCTACAAGCCCTTGGGGCCTCTTCGCTACACCACCATCTTCCATGCTTAGTTGAGAGATCGTAATCGTTGTTGCTGTTGAAATAGCTGGCCTTATTTCTTGCTGCATAGTTTCTAAGTCTTCGTAAACTTTCTGAAATAAAAGTTAAATAAATATTCTGTTTAGCTTCTTAACTTGTTCACGAATCATTTCTACTCCTGTCCAGCTTTCCTACACTGACAGTTGCTGTAGCACTCTTAGCCTGTCTCTCCTTACTGTTGTGTACGAAGTATGTAGGTGCCTGGCCGCAACATTCTGATATAATACACGGCACATTTTCAAACCAGACAATTGCTCACATTGTATATTACCCTTTTCCACACACCGGTTTTTCAGAACTCTCATAAGCCAGTAATCGGACTTTCGGCAGTGGAGGTGGGAGCCAGGATTAAACGGGAACTTAATACGCACGTTATCAGAGCGCAGGCGAACCGTTAGCCACGTACGGGCAGACGGGCAATTCTGATTTCCATGGCTCGACGTCTGCATAGCCCCCTGTGGTCAGACCGCCCACTTCATATGGAAATTGAGTTTCGGCAGTTTCTGCCTCGCTGGGTTCCAGGGTGGCGGTTTCGTGGTTGGGTTGATTATGCAGGTCCATCCATTTAGCTTGACGTATCTATATTCCGCGAAAACTACACATCGATCAAAAAAGTTAAATAAAGACTCTGTTCGCAAAAGTGATGCTGCAGAATGGATGAAGTTGCGATTAATTTAAAAACACCAATGTTTTTCCAACGTAATTCTTTGTTTGAGATGGCTTCTGACCTCTATTCCATTTCGAAATTACGAACTGCACCCAAGACTTTGCGTCCAACTGGCAGAAAAAACAGTGACCACAAAAAATAAACGGTTCGGTTCGTGATTTTCGTGAAGGCTGTTGTTTATGCGTCTCAAAATTCTGTGATGAGATTTGTCATTAATAATACAGACACATTCAAAGGAAACTGGAACATTCACGTGGTGAACAATAGACAAAGAAAACGATTTTCTTTCTTTTAAGCTTCAGAAGGAAAGCATGTCCTATGCTGTATGTTTCATTGCTCACAAAAATTCTTTGAGAAATTTTAATATAGTGCCTCATTCTACTGTCAGTTTTGCGTACTTGCCCTTATGCACTGTGAAAAGTCAGTAACTTACGTACTGTAACTTTACTCTTAGATTAACTAGCAGGAGAACTCTTCTATGACAATGACGTAACTTGGGACGATGCGAGTTCCGAATAATATACAAAAACAGTGCAATGTAATTTTAAATTTCCTTTCTCACTATACCTGTTGGTATTATAATCTCTGGCCAAGACTCTAGCCTTTGCTGTCACTGACAGATTTTCAATGTCATCGGCAAAGCTTAAAATTTTCATCTCGTTTCCCTGAACTTCAATTTCTGTATCGAATTTCTCCTTAGTTTCTTCCAATGCTTTTATTATATATAGACTCAATAAAATCGGGCTTCAATCCTATCTCACTCTCTTCTCAAATGCGTCTGCCGTCTCATTCTCATTCGACCTTATGACTGCAGTCTGGTTTCAGTACAAGTTGTATATAACTTTTCTTTCCCTATGTTTTATCCGTGCTACCTTCAAAATTTCAAAGAGTGTAGTGCAGCCTACGCTATCAAACGTTTTCCCTACATCTACAAATATCGCAGGATGAATGTAGGTTTGCCTTTCCACAGTCAATAAGTCGTAAGGTCAATATTGCCTCGCGAGTTCCGACGCTTCTCCGGAACCCAAACAGGTCTTCTCCGAGGGCGGTTTCTGGCAGTATTCCATACTTCTGTAAATATTTCATATCGCCATTTTGCAACCATGACTTATTAAACAATTATTTGGAATCGGAATCACTGCATTCTATCTCAGTTGGGTTAAAACAACAGCCTAAATCACATTAATATTTTATCAAAGACGTGTTTAGACTTCATGTAAAAGTAATCTTCAGAAAATAAGCACCATCTGGCTCTTGTTGGCGGCTTGTCGGATACTCACGCGGCAACATGATAGTAAACTGCAATTTGCTCATCTTCGAAATCGGTCGCTAATAAAATATTACTGTGATCTAAACTGTTGTTTTAACTGAGCTGTATTACCAGATATCTACGAAGCACATTGTCCGTATTTGTGATTTTCTTGAAGTCTGAGGGTACTTCTCGTATCTCATACGTTTTGCACTTCTAGTGATATAGTTTTGCCATGGCTGACTCTGTCAGGAATCTCAGTAATTATGATGGAATGTCCTCTACTCCAGAATGCTTGTTTTGACTTGCGTTTTTCAGTGTTGCGTCAGATTTTTCCTGCAGCATCATGTCTTCCAAGTCTCCTTCATCTGCTTCGTCTTCCCTTACAATTGTTTTATGTTCATGACATATTCCCTTCTGTAACTCTTCTGTACATTTCTTACCCTTTCACCTGTCCTTCTTTGCTAGGTACTGACTTGCCATCTTAACTTTTGATAATCATACAGCTGCCTCTCCTTTCCCCAAGAGCCTCTTCAATTTTCGTAAAGGCGTCATCTGTCTTTCCCATAGTCAGTCATACCTTTGAAATCTTGCATTCGTTCAGCAATCCGTTGCTGTTTAGAAATTTTACACATTCTATCAATCATATATTTTACGCGTTTGTATTCCGTTTCGCTCCTTCATTTACTGTATTCCTAAATTGTGATGTTTCGCCAGTAAAATTAACATCTCCTGTATTTGCCAGGGATTTCTTGTAGCTCTTGCCTCTTTACCTTGTTGATCATCTGCTACGTCTACTATTTCATCTCTCCAGACTACCCTTTCGTCTGTTGCATTCCTTTCCCGTGTTTCAGCATATGTTTTCGTAATGCTCCCTTTGACACCCACAACTTCTGGTTCATTCAACTTATCCAGGTCCCATCTCCATTGTTCCCTATCTCTCTACAATTTCAGTTTTAATCTCCAGTTCACAACCAAGAAAGCTATGGACAAATTCAACATCTGCCGCTAAAAACATTTTGCAGTTTGGAATCTGGTTTGGAAATATCTGCCCTAAACCAAAACGTGTCTGTAAATCTGTTCCACGAATACAGCTTTCTCTCACTTTTCTTATACCAAGTTTTTGCAATAATTAAATTCACAGTATGTGTGTTAGCTATTCCTGACATACCATGAAGTCATGTATGCAAAAGTAACCTAGACGTAAAATTAACCCTTTAAGTTAGAAATTCACAGAATTTTACAGTGGTTATTACCTTTCCATCAAAAAATAGAAGTAAATTATTGAGAAGAAATCGACAGTGATCTACATTTATTGTGTTACAAAGAATTAGGTTACATAGCCAACAACTTCATAACAAATACCCTCAAAGATGTACCTTTAATCTAGTTATCCCACGCAGACTTAAAAACAAATTCTGGAACATGACGAACACATAAACACTCTGTCGACGGCATGATAGAAGCAAGGCGAGCATTGCATTTGGGCAGTTTGGTATTCAAAATAACTATTTTAATAGTGAAACGTCGATATTCGATTTATTAAGAGATAATTCTGGTAATTAGTTATATGGCTACCAACATTTAGTTCGCTAGTACTGTCAAGTTCAAGTCACTGAAGTTCACTACATTCTGTCTAAAGTTATTAAACCACAGAACATTAAAGTCTGTTGTATAGATCAGCTGAAGTTCCTATAGTGAACTGGGAAGAAAAGAATTAAAGAACAGATCATTTTTGTTAGCAGTTTGTATTTGTTGCACAAGCTGTTCGATATCCGAAAATATTAACAAGACAGTCGCCGTAGAAATCTGTATGCTCCACACCGCTGCAGCTGCTGTTCATTGTGATGGTATAACTTGAAAAACGATTCAGCGGAGCACTTCATACAGACTAGAGACTACTGTGAAATGTTGTTCACTGATTTCAATCAGGAGAAAATTTGTATTTTACGGATTGAGTTTAACGGAGAAAATTAATCCATATATACAGCCGGACCTCAAGCAGGCTCGAACCCATGACCATTCCTCACGAATTCCAACCGCCTGAATGCTGTATGTCTGTAGCGGTAATTATCTCGGTAGGTTTTGTCGAAGAAGAGTATTTCACCTTCTTAAATATGTTGAACGTATTCATAGAAAACGGTTTGAAGGTTATCTGTCGCACCTACAGAACGACATAGCCCAATTCAGAACAAAGGTAAAATCATTAATAATTCTTCTCACTAAATACAAATGAGTCAGAAATAACCTAGCATCCCCTAGTAATGCTGCATCCATTAAGAGTTTATATTTTGCTGTCATTACTTGCAACTAATTCTCAGTCGTAAAAATTAAAAAAAATAAAAAAACAACACTTATACATTAATTATCAACAGGATCAAATGAACATACCAAGATCAAAAGAAAATTTATTGAACACTAATCAGGACACGCACAGGTGAAGCCACATTGTCAAGAACATTGCATAGTTTTGTTACCTTCCCCAATGTTTTATTACGGTCTACGAAGAGGCTTAATAAGGACACGCAGAGGTGAAGCTGTTGTGGTTGGCAGGAGAGCCAACACCGGGTTACTAAAGGAGGCCGAAATGCAAGCGTTTTAGCTCACGCAGGCTGGCATGAGGTCTGGAACATGGCAAGGGAATTAGAATTGAGAAAAACGGACGTAGCTGGTGGAATACTTAACTTTAATCCATTAATGACTAACGTCGCTCTTGACGGTACATGATTGACTATATCAATAGCAACAGATAATGGCGCCTTGCTAGGTCGTAGCAAATAACGTAGCTGAAAGCTATGCTAACTATCGTCTCGGCAAATGAGAGCGTAGAAGTCAGTGAACCATCGCTAGCAAAGTCGGCTGTACAACTGGGGCTGAGTGCTAGGAAGTCTCTCTAGACCTGCAAGTGTCGGCGGCGCTCGGTCTGCAATCACTGATAGTGGCGACACGCGGGTCCTACGTATACTACCGGACCGCGACCGATTTAAAGGCTACCACCTAGCAAGTGTGGTGTCTGGCGGTGACACCACATTCTTCCCCCGCAAATCGGCGTACGGTTGTGGCATAAGGCTTCCGCCCGCCGTGGGGAGGACCCCATGTTGACGTATGCGACGAGGTGGGGAGCCTAACAACAGGCGAGGCTGTGCCACCCGCACTCTGCCATTCATACCGCGGGAAGCTAGGGAACGCCTGAAAACCTGCTCCAGGGTGCACGCCAACATGCGGTGTATGCGCCCGTAGAGAGACAAGAGGGGCCGAAGGGTCGGCATCCATCGGGCCGGGGCACCCGACGGGCGAAGACGACATATGGTCCGGAGCGGGCAAGAGTTCCATGTCGGAGGACAACTGATCACGGGAAGCGATCGGCGGCGCGTGGCCCAGGGAGACGCTCGGCGGTTGCAGCGACGCGTCCACTGCGAACGTCGCCGGCGGGAGAACAGGCGGCGGCGGCGGCAGCGGCGGTGGTGGCGGCGGTGGCGGCGGCGGGTGACCATGAGGCATTATGGAAGGCAGCGTCGGTAACACCTGGGGCTGAGGCGAGCCAGTAGAAGGGTCCCCGGGGCGCTGCCCGGACGGCACCATCGCTCAAAGCAGACGGCGAGCGGCAGACCCCGTGCGACGACAGAGGCGCAGCTGATTGAGATGCCGACGCACCTCACCAGAGGCCCCCAAAACGAGGTACATAGCGCGTCCAAGGCAGCGATGAATGCGCCCTTCGAGCCAACGCCGTGAACTTCGGTAGTGGCGATAGTAGACAACGTCGCCTGGAGCAAAAGCAGGTGTCTGCCGCTGCACAGGAACCTGATGCGGCGGATGTAGCAAAGACATCAATGTTCGATGATGACGACCGTGGAGTAACTCAGCCGGCGAGCGACCATCTCGGGGCTGAGAGCGATACGAGGACAAAAAGAGCAATAACGCGTCCCCCCGAAAATGCGACTCTTTCAACTTTACCATCTGTGACTTGAAAGTCCTGATCAATCGTTCAGCGGCACCGTTTGACTGTGGCAAAAACGGCGCGGACGTCAGATGTTGAATACCATTGGTCTTGCAGAATGACTGAAATTCGTCGGACATGAATTGTGGGCCATTGTCGGAAACAATAGACCTTCAATGCAAAAGATAGCTTGGATGGTGGCAGATGACGTCGTGGAAGACATCCGGACAACAAAAGGAAAAATACTGAATGAATCTACCACAACCAACCATCGAGCATTCCAGAATGGACCAGCAAAATCGATGTGTAAGCGTTGCCAAGGGGAAGTGGCTTTTGGCCATGGAAAGAATTTCCGCGGTGGTGCTGATTGTTGTTCGGCACGCACCATGCAAGAAGAGCACATATTCGTAATCGCGGCATCGATTCTGAACCAAGTACAGTGCTGACGAGTCCGCATCAATGAACATGAAAGCAAGTTAGGAATCGAATGCCCTATCCTCAGCAACAGGCAAGCGAGACAACGCATCGGCGTTTCCGTCCTTAGCAGTGGACCGATACAAGATACAGTAGTGGTACTGCGAGAGGAAAAAAGACCAGCGAATGAATTTCTGCGCTGTACGTGGAGGTACAGGCTTGGTAGGATGAAAAAAGTGATGTCAAAGGTTTGTGGTCTGTGATTATGGTAAAATGACGACCATACAAGAAATCATGAAACTTCGTAACACCAAACACGAGAGCCAATGCTTCTTTCTCGATCTGTAAATAATTTCTTTGAGCAGACGAGAGCAATTTGGACGCAAAGGCAATAGGGCGATCGTGCGATCCATCTTTGTGCGCAAGCACAGCACCGATCCCGAAATCCGATGCATCCACCATCAACAAAAGGGGCTTGTGGTGATCGAATGGCGTAAGGCAAGTATTGGAAAGCAACGTCGATTTCAACTGGCGAAAGGCGCGGTCGCATTCCGTCGTCCAGACGAACGGAACACCTTTACGGCGTAAGCGATGAAGCGGAGCTGAAATGGAAGAGGCATGCGGAATATTTTTATGATAATAGTTGATTTTTCCCAGCACACTCTGTAGCTGCTTCAAATTCTGCGACGACGGCAAGTCTTGTATGGCACGGAGGTGCGTTGGACTGGGATGTATGCCTTGGGCATTGAGTACATGTCCCAAATATGGCAAGTCCCGAGCAAAAAACACACATTTGTCCTTCCGCAAGCGAAGACCATGTTGTCACAAGACCTGAAATAATGTTCTGAGATTGGCCAAATGTTCTTCTTCGGTCTTTCCGGAGATCATACTATCGTCCAGATAATTTGCTGCAGTAGGGACCGACACACAAACAGTTTGTAGATATTGCTGAAACAATGCAGGGGCGGATGCACACCCGAATGGCAGTCGTTTGAATCGATACAAACCAAGATGCGAGTTAACCACCAAAACGCGCTGGGATTCTTCGTCCACCGGTATTTGCAAGTACGCATCTGCGAGGTCCAACTTCGAAAAATATTTACCCGGGCACAGTTTGTCAAAAAGATCTTCCGAGCGGGGTAAAGGAAAAGTTGCAATCACTAGTTGTGGATTCACTGTTGCCTTGAAGTCCACACAAAGTCTCAACTTTCCCGAAGGTTTTGGCAAGATTACTAA
Source organism: Schistocerca gregaria (assembly GCF_023897955.1). Classification (NCBI taxonomy): domain Eukaryota; kingdom Metazoa; phylum Arthropoda; class Insecta; order Orthoptera; family Acrididae; genus Schistocerca; species Schistocerca gregaria. Next base: position 923,052,916 of record NC_064922.1, on the reverse strand, counting down.
GGGTGACCCCCAGAGAGAATCCTACACACGTTCAATTACACCTTGTGATTCCAAATCGTGTAATGTTTTTGTGACCTCATCACGCAATGTGTGGGGAAGATAGCGCGCTCTGAAAATTTCGGTTGCGCGTTTACTTTCAGTTCCAAATGTGCTTTATAGTTCTTAACGCAACCGAGGCCCGGTGCAAAAATGTCTGCAAATTCTTCACATAGACGAGAAACACTGCCTGAAGGCACAGTCTGGTTCACTGATACGACCTTATTTACTACAGACAAGTTAAACAACTGAAATAAATCGAAACCAAACAAGTTCACTGCAGAAGAAGAACGAAGGACATAAAATGACACAAGTTTTGTTTGTCCTTTGTATGTTGCAAGAAGGCTGCTCTGTCTTAACACAGGGATCTTTTGTCCTGAATAGCTAGTTAACTTAACATCTGCGGCACGCAGCGGAGGTGTTCCCAGCAGTTTGTATGTGTCTTGATTGATCAGTGAAACTGCAGCTCCGGTATCGAGCTGGAATGGTATCACTTTACCGTTAATGTCCAAGTCTACAAAAAGCTTATTGTTCTGCTGACGACAAGAGCGACTGTCTCGTGCAACGTGAACTGACACTGGTACATAATCACTTGCGACTTGACGGGAGTTCCGGCGATGTCGACGCACACTATTTTTGGGACGAACACAGGAACTGTTAGAGAGAGTGGCACTGGGCGGAGTGGAATGAACTACATGAATTTCCATGGGCAAAGTTTCACAAGCCTGAGTATCCTTGGTTCGATTCCGATTCCGGCGCGAAGCAAAGGGCCTGGAACGGTTTTGAGCTTCCGATCTGAGCTTTTTCTGGCAAACTCTCTGAACATGTCCTTTTTTATTACAATAAAAGCAAATAGCTTGGCGTGACGGGCAATTCTCACGCGAATGTCTAGTAGCACATCTCGGGCATGATTTGATCACTGCATTTGCGTGCTGGCGCGGCACACGTGGCTGAGAGCCTGGCGGCAGCGTCGTGGGCGGGCGCGAGGGCTGTTTACTGCTCCGTGCAGCTCGCCCGGCGGGCCGGTTAACCTGACACACTGCTGGCGAAGTTTCCAACGATGCCTGAGCAAAGTCAAGTGTGTCCTGCCGATCCAATATGTCCATCACTTGTTGAAGGGAGGGATTGACTAGTTTCAAAATCTGTTCCTTTATACGAACATCAGAAACGTTTTGTGCGATTGCATCACGTACCATAGTATCTGAATAAGGGAGTCCACGTTGACACTCAAAAGCACAATCCCTAGTAAGGCCTTGCAAGGTTGCAACCCACTTCCGATTAGTCTGACCTTCCATACGTTTTGTATACCTTTTCGCAACTACATTGACTGACTCCTTGAAATATGCATCTAATGCAGACAAAATTTCTTTGTAGGACAGAGTTGCTACGTAGCGTCGGGGAAATAATTTGACTATCACACGGTACGTTTGTACCCCGACAAAGGAAAGGAGAAATGGCTGCTGCTCGTTACCTTGAATTCTGTAGGCGGCGAAATGGAATCCAAATTGGCGTGACCACTCCGTCCAGCTTTCCAGTGCAGCATCAAAAGGTCGAAAAGTGGGTGCAACAGCGTGTTGTGGCTGCGTTAGCGGTGAAGCGGTTGCTGCCGCATCGTTTTGCATCGCGCGTTGACCCTGGACGAGCAGTACAAGGGCATCCAGTAAGGCCGGCGTCTGCTGATTCTGTAAGCTGTCAAATTCGGACAGTACATCTGGAGATTGTGGCGAAGCCATTACACAAGTAAATCAGGGCAATTTAGATAAGAACACTTTTACTCTCGTCGCCAATGTTGTGGTTCGCAGGAGAGCCAACACAGTGTTACTAAAGGAGGCCGAAATGCAAGCGTTTTAGCTCCCGTAGGCTGGCGTGAGGTCTGCAACATGACAAGGGAATTAGATTTGAGAAAAACGGACGTAGCTGGTGGAATACTTAACTTTAATCCATTAATGATTAACGTCGCTCTTGACGGTACATGATTGACAATATCAATAGTAACAGATAATGGCGCCTTGCTAGGTCATAGCAAATAACGTAGCTGAAGGCTATGCTAACTATCGTCTCGGCAAATGAGAGCGTAGAAGTCAGTGAACCATCGCTAGCAAAGTCGGCTGTACAACTGGGGGCGAGTGCTAGGAAGTCTCTCTAGACCTGTCGTGTGAAGGCGCTCGGTCTGCAATCACTGATAGTGGCGACACGCGGGTCCGACGTATACTAACGGACCGCGGCCGATTTAAAAGCTATCACCTAGCAAGTGTGGTGTCTGGCGGTGACACCACAGAAGCCACATTGTCAAGAACATTGAATAGTTTTGTTACCTTCCCCAATGTTTTATTACGGTCTACGAAGAGGCTTTCTTCTCATACCTCCCATATTCACGATACTTTACCAAAGCGTACCGTCGAAGTTGTACTGCACGCCCCTCTCGCCGGAGGTTGGAGTCCTCGCTCAGGCATGGGTGTGTGTGTTGTTCTGAGCATAAATTAGTTAAAGTAGTGTTTAAGTCTAGGGACCGATTACCCCCAGCTGTTTGGTCCCTTGGGAATTCACACAGGGTTGAACATTTTGTACTGCGCGAGAAAGTAGGGCACAAGGGCAAAAACTGTCAAACAAATAAAATGTTTGTATTGAGACGTTACTAGCACAATGGATGGTTAGCTACAAGATGTTAACGGTAATATAGCGACACAAATATTAGCCATGGCCACCGCTACTATTGCACATTTTAGTAACTTCAAATAAGAGCACAGTACTGCTTTTTACTCCGCCGCTCACCATATGTGACAGCACAGGCTCTCGTTTATGTTAGTAGCATCAGACCGTTTTAATCAATACCAGGGGGAAGCGTTTTGTAAACGGCATTGCAGTTTACTGCCCGTAAATCTCCTATTCACAGCATTATGATCAATTTCTCTGAGGGCACGCCTTTCAGAGCAAACGCTCGTTAAAAATGGTAGGCGGGTTTTGTGATTGGAAACGCTCCCGTTAAGCCTGACGTCGAGTCCTGATTGTTTCTGCACGCTGAGATGGAGAACGACTTCGAATTTTACTTCGACGGTGTAGTTCAGGCTTTTATTGGCAGTAGCTAGAGCGTTACGCCTATCTGTTTCTCTTGATTTCTTTGTTAACTTTGAAAGAAAACTTTTATCCATTTCTTACTGTGAGAGATGAAAATCATTAAGTTAACTAAATACTGCGATACAAGTTAGTTAAATTTGAGCTCTCGCTAACATACATCCCTCTAGAAGTGAAAAGTAACTACAACACGTAACAGTCACGTTAATACAATTTTCGTAGTAGGTGTGTTGATGAAGCTGCAGTTAAATATCGCTATTGAAGAACATGTTGACTCCTTTGAATAGTCATAACCGAAGCACGTGCGATATTTTGTTCCTGCGGTGCTGCTGGAATTGGAAGGACAGCTGGCTTTTAAAAGTAGGAAAATGTAAGTCAATGCGGGTGAGTAGGAAAAACAAACCTGTAGTGTTCGCACGTAGCATTAGTAGTGTCCTGCTGGAGACAGTGACGTCATTTAAATAGCGTGATATAACGTTGCGAAGCGATATGAAATGGAACGCGCATGCGAGGACTTTAGTACGGAAGGCGAATAGCAGACTCCTCTTTATCGGGAGAATTTTAGAAAACTGTGATTCTTATGTAAAGGAGACCCATGTAGGATGCTAGGGCGACCTATTCTTGAGCACCACTGATATTCTAGTTCACTCTACTTTTTGTTTGTTAATGTCAATATGCATTGTTTCCTTTAAAAAGTATATATTTGCATAAAAATACATTTTGTAGTTATTATAATCCATTTATTCGCTGAAAATGGAGCCCTCTGACTACCAACACATTCTGTGAAAACCGCACGTCAACATAACTTTCCATTTTCGCAATATCTGCAGTGCTACTTTGAGATGATTCCTCTTGTATATATGTGGTGTCTATTCCGTGAGATATTTGGCCCGGTCACGCTCAATGGACCACCCTATAAGTGGCAAACGAAAAAACTACAAAGAACAAAACTTGTCTAGCTTGAAGGGGTAAACTAGATGGCGCTATGGTTGGCTCGCTAGATGGCGCTGCCATAGGTCAAACGGATATCACCTACGTTTTTTTCAAAAATAAGAACCCCCATTTTTATTACATATTTATGTAGTACTTAAGGAAATATGAATGTTTTAGGTGGACCACTTTTTTCGCTTTGTGATAGATGGTGCTGTAATAGCCACAAACATATGGCTCACAATTTTAGACGAACAGTTGGTAACAGGTAGGTTTTTTTAAATTAAAATACAGAACGTAGGTATGTTTGAACATTTTGTTTCGGTTGCTTCAATGTGATACATGTACCTTTGTGAACTTATTTCTGAGAACGCATACTGTTACGGCGTGATTACCTGTAAATACCACATTAATGCAATAAATGTTCAAATTGATGTCCGTCAACCTCAGTGCATTTGGCAATAAGTGTAACGACATTCCTCTCAACAGCGAGTAGTTCGTCTTCCGCAATGTTCGCACATGCACTGACAATGCGCTGACGCATGTTGTCAGGTGTTGTCGGTGGATCACGATAGCAAATATCCTTCATCTTTCCCCACAGAAATAAATCCGGGGACGTCAGATACGGTGAACGTGCGGGCCATAGTATGGCGCTTTGACGACCAATCCACCTGTCACGAAGTATGCTATTCAATGCCGCTTCAGAAAACATCGCTCTTGTGCAACGCAGCTAGCTCTTTATTCGCACGAAGTAATGGCCGCTATCGACAGGGGATCTCAAGTTGATTCCGTATTTCTAGATTTCCGGAAAGCTTTTGACACCGTTCCTCACAAGCGACTTCTAATCAAGCTGCGGAGCTATGGGGTATCGTCTCAGTTGTGCGACTGGATTCGTGATTTCCTGTCAGGAAGGTCGCAGTTCGTAGTAATAGACGGCAAATCATCGAGTAAAACTGAAGTGATATCAGGTGTTCCCCAGGGAAGCGTCCTGGGACCTCTACTGTTCCTGATCTATATAAATGACCTGGGTGACAATCTGAGCAGCTCTCTTAGGTTGTTCGCAGATGATGCTGTAATTTACCGTCTAGTAAGGTCATCCGAAGACCAGTATCAGCTGCAAAGCGATTTAGAAAAGATTGCTGTATGGTGTGTCAGGTGGCAGTTGACGCTAAATAACGAAAAGTGTGAGATGATCCACATGAGTTCCAAAAGAAATCCGTTGGAATTCGATTACTCGATAAATAGTACAATTCTCAAGGCTGTCAATTCAACTAAGTACCTGGGTGTTAAAATTACGAACAACTTCAGTTGGAAGGACCACATAGATAATATTGTCGGGAAGGCGAGTCAAAGGTTGCGTTTCATTGGCAGGACACTTAGAAGATGCAACAAGTCCACTAAAGAGACAGCTTACACTACACTCGTTCGTCCTCTGTTAGAATATTGCTGCGCGGTGTGGGATCCTTACCAGGTGGGATTGACGGAGGACATCGAGAGGGTGCAAAGAAGGGCAGCTCGTTTTGTATTATCGCGTTATAGAGGAGAGAGTGTGGCAGATATGATACACGAGTTGGGATGGAAGTCATTACAGCATAGACGTTTTTCGTCGCGGCGAGAGCTTTTTACGAAATTTCAGTCACCAACTTTCTCTTCCGAATGCGAAAATATTTTGTTGAGCCCAACCTACATAGGTAGGAATGATCATCAAAATAAAATAAGAGAAATCAGAGCTCGAACAGAAAGGTTTAGGTGTTCGTTTTTCCCGCTCGCTGTTCGGGAGTGGAATAGTAGAGAGATAGTATGATTGTGGTTCGATGAACCCTCTGCCAAGCACTTAAATGTGAATTGCAGAGTAGTCATGTAGATGTAGATGTGAACCGCACGCGAGCTATGTGCCGGACATCCATCATGTTGGAAGTACATCGCCGTTTTGTCATGCAGTGTAACATTTTGCAGTAAAATCGCTAGAACACTGCGTAGGAAATCAGCATACATTGCACCATTTAGATTGCCATCGATAAAATGGGGGCCAATTATGCTTCCTCCCATAATGCCGCACCATACATTAACCCGCCAAGGTGGCTGATGTTCCACTTGTCTCAGCCATCGTGTATTTTCCGTTGCCCAATAGTGCATATTTTGCCGGTTTACGTTACCGCTGTTGGTGACTGACGCTTCGTCGCTAAATAGAACGCGTGCAAAAAATCTGTCATCGTCCCGTAATTTCTCTTCTCCCCACTGGCAGAACTGTACACGACGTTCAAACTCGTCGTCATGCAATTCCTGGTGCATAGAAATATGGTGCAATTGATGTTGATGTAGCATTCTCAACACCGACGTTTTTGAGATTCCCGATTTTCGTGTAATTTGTCTGCTACTGATGTGCGGATTAGCCGCGACAGCAGCTAAAACACCTACTTGTGGCATCATCATTTGTTGCAGGTCGTGGTTGACGTTTCACATGTGGCTGAACACTTCCTGTTCTCTGAAATAACGTAACTATCCGGCAGCATACATAGCACACGCACGTTCGGGCATTTTGATCACAATAGGCATACATCAACACGATATCGACCTTTTCAGCAATTGGTAAACGGCCCATTTTAACGAGGCTAATGTATCACGAAGCAAATACCGTCCACACTGGCGGAATGTTACGTGATACCACGTTCTTATACGTTTGTGACTACTACAGCGCCATCTGTCACAAAACGAAAAAAGTGGTCCAACGAAAACATTCATGTTTATTTACGTACTACACGAATATGTAATAAAAATGAGGGTTCCCTATTTAAAATTAAAAAAACGCAGTTGATATCCGTTTGGCTTTTGGCAGCACCATCTATCGGGCCAACCATGGCGCCATCTGGTTTCCCCCTTCAAGCTAGATGTGTTTCGTTCTTTGTAGTTTTTTTCTTTTGATGCTTATTTCGTGAGATTTTTGTGCCGGTCACTATCAATGGACTACCCTATGGGCTTGTCTTGGCCTATAGCGCGTTGTCAGTGCCCACGTTTTGTCCTCATATCCAGCCTTTCATGTGAACAGAAATGATACTCAGGCCCAGACAGTTAGGGCTGTGTTGTGGGTGATCGAACACTTCCCATCGAAGAGGGTGTAGGGGTGTCTTCACTGCCCCTGCAGAATGCAGCTGAGAATTACCAAGAAGAAAGTGCGTGGCAGATAAGTTATGTGGGCTGCCATACCTTGAGGAGAAATCTCTCGGTCAGCTCTCCTACTTGGCGGGAGACATCGTAATTCTAGACCCATTTACTCGCTCACAGTGCGCTCAGAACTGAAAAGAGCGACTCGATGCGATCGACGGGCATTTTAGAGACACCGGCCAAAACGTCTCTCCAAAGCTTCGTCGGATTTTCACAGTGGTTTCCATTTCGCCCCTGTTCTGATTTTACTTTCCGAATAGCAGTCACATACGGTGTCCCATTTATCTTGACCACCCTAAATACCTGTTTGTCCAGATGCAAATTACAAAATGTTTCACGCAAATGTTCTTTAGCCGTCAGGGGGACATAAATCAGCATGATTTCCTACTCTGTAGCTTTGTTTTTTACGCAGATAGGAACGGCGGTATGACTCTTGTTTTTTTTATTCGGTAATTCGTTTCCTCTCCTAAATATCTATTCAAAAATGTGGCACAGTGTACCAGTCACTGAAACACAACGTTATTAATTACATAACACAACACTAACGTTGACGCTCCCAGCGCTTAGTGCAGGTACTCGAGGTAATGTAACACATCCACGTGCTGACGTTGGTAGAGGACAAATGTAAACATAAATAGAATGCACACCCGTCAGTCTGTCAACCATCGTCAGTTGAAGAGTTGTGTGAGTAGAATGTACATCAACGAAGAGATGATAGAAATGCTACTCATCTATTGGGGAATGTAAGTTAGCAGAACAGTAACTGCAATACTGTTTCCTTATGTACGAGTACACTTACTACAGTAGTTTAGTCATTTTAAATACTGTCGAGTAGAATAGGCATACAGTAAAGCCTGCCCTTCCTACAAACTGCATCGACATAACGTTTCTTTTATTGTTGTTGTTGAAGGCAGGCGAAATGCTACACAGCTAGCGGAACTATACACAGTGCGATATCCTGACAAGAACCCACCTTCTCGATGGATTTTTTCTCGTCTCGTTGTGACTCTTCAAGAAACGGGAACTTTCAACTCACCACAACGCAGTCGTCGTGACACTCACACAGACGAAGCTGTCGAAGTTGCTGTTTTCGCATCCGTTGCCATGTATCCACATGTGGGCACGCGACAGCTTGAACACGAGATTGGCATTCCTAAAACCAGTGTACATAGTATTCTTACACGTCACCGGTTCCATCTTTATCATGTGCACCTACATCAAGAGTTATGTGGGAATGATTTCCAGAATCGTGTACAGTTCTGTCAGTGGGCACAGCAGCAAATCCTCGCCAACCCGAACTCCTTTTCCAATGTTCTATTTACCGATAAATGTCCCTTCTTAAGTAAATGACAGGTAAATATAAGCAACAGGCTTTATTGGTCCAGTAACAACCCACGATGACAGTTGGAACATCAGCGTCAATGGAGATGGGATGCTTGGTACCACAATTATTGGAAATTATTTCATTAGTGGTAGTGTAGACGACATCAGCGTATGTCAACTTCCTCGGACGAGTTCTTCCTCCTCTTCTGGATGAAGTGCCGCTAAGAACCAGAATGCTAATGTGGTATCGACACGATGGATGTCCAGAACATAATGACTTGTGTGCACGTCGTTTTCTGAGCCGAAAGTATCCTGCCAGATGGATTGGCCTGCTAGATCTCCTGATTTAAATCCTCTGGACTTTTTTCTTTGGGTATGCATTAAAGACTTTGTCTGTTGCGGTATTCCAACAACTCCAGAGAACAAGAAGGGACGTATCGTGCTTGCTTGTAATTCTCTTGAGCGGGCAACACTGGAAGCAGTACATAATTATTTCATTCAACGAGTGCACCAATGTATCAGTGTCCAGGGTCACAACTTTGAGCACCTCTGAATTTTCTACTCCTGGGCAATGGTACAGGACAGTCAAAGTCAGTTTTGTGTAATGCTTTTACTTGTATTTCATTTGTTTTCTGACAACTCCAGCAAGTGGACGAGTTTGTGATTCCAGGCTGAAAGTTAGTGTTGTGTTACGTAATTAATAACTTTGTGTTTCAGTCAATGGTACATTGTGATACTTTTTGAATAGGTCTTTAGGAGAGAAAATGAATAACTGAATAAAAAATAAAGGTTGCCATTTAAAAATGTCTTACCGCTGTGCATATCTTTGTAAAAAGCAAAGCTAGAAAGTAGGTAATCGTGCTGATTGATGTCCCCCTAACGGCTAAAGAACATTTGCTTGAAACATTTTGTAATTTGCATCTGGACAAACAGATACTTAGGGTGGTGAAGATAAAAGGGACACCCTATATATACACTCCTGGAAATTGAAATAAGAACACCGTGAATTCATTGTCCCAGGAAGGGGAAACATTATTGACACATTCCTGGGGTCAGATACATCACATGATCACACTGACAGAACCACAGGCACATAGACACAGGCAACAGAGCATGCACAATGTCGGCACTAGTACAGTGTATATCCACCTTTCGCAGCAATGCAGGCTGCTATTCTCCCATGGAGACGATCGTAGAGATGCTGGATGTAGTCCTGTGGAACGGCTTGCCATGCCATTTCCATCTGGCGCCTCAGTTGGACCAGCGTTCGTGCTGGACGTGCAGACCGCGTGAGACGACACTTCATCCAGTCCCAAACATGCTCAATGGGGGACAGATCCGGAGATCTTGCTGGCCAGGGTAGTTGACTTACACCTTCTAGAGCACGTTGGGTGGCACGGGATACATGCGGACGTGCATTGTCCTGTTGGAACAGCAAGTTCCCTTGCCGATCTAGGAATGGTAGAACAATGGGTTCGATGACAGTTTGGATGTACCGTGCACTATTCAGTGTCCCCTCGACGATCACCAGAGGTGTACGGCCAGTGTAGGAGATCGCTCCCCACACCATGATGCCGGGTGTTGGCCCTGTGTGCCTCGGTCGTATGCAGTCCGGATTGTGGCGCTCACCTGCACGGCGCCAAACACGCATACGACCATCATTGGCACCAAGGCAGAAGCGACTCTCATCGCTGAAGACGACACGTCTCCATTCGTCCCTCCATTCACGCCTGTCGCGACACCACTGGAGGCGGGTGTGCACGATGTTGGGGTGTGAGCGGAAGACGGCCTAACAGTGTGCGGGACCGTAGCCCAGCTTCATGGAGACGGTTGCGAATGATCCTCGCCGATACCTCAGGAGCAACAGTGTCCCTAATTTGCTGGGAAGTGGCGGTGCGGTCCCCTACGGCACTGCGTAGGATCCTACGGTCTTGGCGTGCATCCGTGCGTCGCTGCGGTCCGGTCCCAGGTCGACAGGCACGTGCACCATCCGCCGACCACTGGTGACAACATCGATGTACTGTGGAGACCTCACGCCCCACGTGTTGAGCAATTCGGCGGTACGTCCACCCGGCCTCCCGCATGCCCACTATACGCCCTCGCTCAAAGTCCGTCAACTGCACATACGGTTCACGTCCACGCTGTCGCGGCATGCTACCAGTGTTAAAGACTGCGATGGAGCTCCGTATGCCACGGCAAACTGGCTGACACTGACGGCGGCGGTGCACAAATGCTGCGCAGCTAGCGCCATTCGACGGCCAACACCGCGGTTCCTGGTGTGTCCGCTGTGCCGTGCGTGTGATCATTGCTTGTACAGCCCTCTCGCAGTGTCCGGTGCAAGTATGGTGGGTCTGACACACCGGTGTCAATGTGTTCTTTTTTCCATTTCCAGGAGTTTATATAGTGAGTCTCTAAATATTGTGGGATCTCTTCAGAGATGTGTAGGCTAACTTTGTTTTCTTTTTTTTTTTTAATGGGATGGATAGCGGCCATCGAGACGACCCCAATGATGTGTAACAGTAACATCTTTGAAGGTCAACGAAGGTCAAAAGGTGGCATGTTCAAATCTAATGTGTGTGAAATTATCGGACTTAATTGCTAAGGTCATCAGTCCCTAAGCTTACACACTGCTTAACTTAAATAATCCTAAGGACGAACACACACACTCATGCCTGAGGGAGGACTCGAACCTCCGCCGGGACCAGCCGCTCAGTCCATGACTGCAGCCCTAGACCGCTCGGCTAATCCCGTGCGGCTAGGTGGCATGGCGTTCATTTACAGAAGGGGTTCTAAATGAAGACCATTGGTATCAATGCAATGCTGCAATCTTATTATCATGGATTGAGTGGTATTCCTCATCACTTCGCCACGTATCGAAGCACATGCTCTGAAAATTCTCTCTCGTATATCGAGCAAATAGTAAATATTCGCCGAAAACGGCGTATCTATCTAACGTGTCATTTACATGTAAACACCATTCGACGGTTTTGCAATACAACACCAGTAGGAACGGTAAGGCTAATATCGTCAAATCAATGATGTATTCCTTCGAAGAACAAGTCTATATGCTTCTAATTTACGGAGAATGCCAACTAAATTCAGTGAGAGCTAGAGACTTATACGCTGAAAGATATCCTCAACGTACTCACCCTACACGTCGTTCATGTAGATATGTGTGTCATAAAATGAGAACAACTGGATTTTTAACGCATCGGAAACATATCCGTCAAAGGAAAGTTACTAACGAGGAAACAGAAATTGGTAGTCTGGTCACCGTGGTTTGAGAGCCTTGGGTTAGTTCGCGTCAAATTACAAGGGAATCTGGCATGAGCCAGAGTAGTGTTGTTCGTGTTCTGCTTCGCCAAAAATATCATCCTTACTGTATCAGTCTCCACCAAGAATTAACTGGTACGGATTGCATGCGTCGCACTGAGTTCTGCCGATGGGCCTAACTTCAGATTCAGAGGGGCGACATATTTAATAATTTGATTTTATTTACTGACGAGGCTACATTTACAAACAATGTAAATGCTAATTAGCATAACATGCATTATTGGGCAACTGAAAATCCATGTTGGCTGTGGTAGGTTGCCCACCAAAGACCGTAGTCGGTGAATGTATGGTGTGGGATTCTGGAGGGCAGAATTATAGGGCCCTAATTCGTCGAAGGCAATCTTAATGGCAATACGTACACCACATTCTTGCAAGAAACACTAGGTCTGTTACCGAAAGAAATACCTTTAAGAACAAGAAACAGAATGTGGTATCAACACGTTGGGTGCCCGGCACATTTTGCTTTGATGGCTAGAAATGAGTTGCAGAGACAATCGGTGGATTGGATGCGGAGGAGATGTGTAGTGGCCAGCTCGTTCGCCAGACTTGACACCTCTGGATGTTTTCTTGTGGGGATTCGTAAAAGACAATGTTTGACAAGGCGTTCGAGCTACACCTGAAGATACGCGAGAGAGAATTGTCAGAGCATTTGCTTCGATAAGTGCCTATGTGATAAGTAATACCACTCAATCCATGTAAGAAGATTGCAGCACTGCGTTGATACCAATGGTCATCACCTCGAACACCTTCTGTAAATGGACGGTCATGCCACCTTTGTGACCTTCATTGAGCCTCAAAGACCTTACTGTTACAGGTCATTGGATCGTCTCGACAGCTGCTGTCAGAAAAAAGTACCAAACTATAGTATCCCATTGAAAAGACAAAGTTGAACTTCATATCTCTGAAGCGACCCCACCTGGCAACAAAAAACCTACGTCATATTATGACCAGCGTTGTCGCATGTAACTTTTGTCCCACAGTTTTTTCAGCTCCAGTCATACTATCGGAGTTATTCCTGGTGGCAACAGTTAGTGACTCACGCTGTACAATCCGACTAATAACGAGAGAATTGTTCATCACACGTTTGGTTCTGGCAACCAGCTGGCATAAAACGACTGTGGCACACTCGCTAACCTTTCAGCGGGGTTTCCAATCAGGCTGCAGTAATACACTACTGGCCATTAAAATTGCTACACCATGAAGATGACGTGGTACAGGCGCGAAATTTAACCGACAGGAAGAAGATGCTGTGATATGCAAATCATTAGCTTTTCAGAGCATTCACACTAGGTTAGAGCCGGTGGCGACACCTACAACGTGCTAACATGAGGAAAGTTTCCAAACGATTTCTCATACAGAAATAGCAGTTGACCAGCGTTGCCTGGTGAAACGTTGTTGTGATGCCTCGTGTAAGGAGGAGAAATGCGTACCATCACGTTTCCGACTTTGATAAAGGTCGGATTATAGCCTATCGCGATTGCGGTTTATCGTATCGCGACATTGCTGCTCGCGTTGGTCGACAGTGAACGTTACATTTTAGATGTGTTACGACCCGTGGCTCTACCCTTCATGCGATGCCTGCGAAACGCTACATTTCATCAGGATAGTGCACGACTGCATGTTGCAGGTCCTGAAGGGGCTGTTCGACTGCTGCCCTGGCCAGCAAATTCTCCAGATATGTCACCAACTGAAAACGTCTGGTAAATGGTGGCCGAGCAACTGGCTCGTCACAATACGCCAGTCTTGATGAACTGTGGTATCGTGTTGAAGCTGCATGGCAGCTGTACCTGTACACGCCATCCAACCTCTCTCTGACTCAATGCCCAGGTATGTCACGGCCGTTATTACGGCCAGAGGTGGTTGTTCTGGGTACTGATTTCTCAGGATATATGCACCCAAATGCGCGAAAATGTAATCACATGTCAGCTCTAGTATAATATATTTGTCCAATGAATACCCGTTTATCATCTGCATTTCTTCTTGGTGTAGCAATTTTACTGGCCAGTAGTTTACGTCCAAAAGCACATCACGGACGCGTGCGCGCGAGCGCTCGCACACACACACATACACACACACACACACACACACACACACACACACATACACAAGCACACACACACAAGCACACACACAAAATTTGAGTCTGACGGGAGGCGCGATAGATTAATCCGTGCAGCTGAGATGACTGTTGTGTGCGAATGGTACTGTAGACAACGCATCTGACTTGTTAACAGGAGACCCGGATTCGAATCTCGCCCCGGGACAATTTTTCAAGTTTCCCCATTGATCTAAAACTATGCCCGGTCGCAGGCAATACATGAAGATAGCCGGCGGTGTGGCCGAGCGGTTCTAGGCGCTAAAGTCCGGAACCGCGCGACCGCTACGGTCGCAAGGCATGGATGTGTGTGATGTCCTTAGGTTAGTTAGGTTTAAGTAGTTCTAGGGGACTGATGACCTCAGCAACTAAGTCCCATGCTGCTCAGAGAGACATTTGAACCATTTGAACCTGAAGATAAGGAGTAGCAATATCTTTGGCAGGTACTCTCATTCTGTTGGGGTTGAACGTCGAGTATAGAAAGAGATCACTGGACGATGCGTCAACCAGAGCCCCTGGTCGGGTGATGCGTCGCGGGACTGAGACGCGGCGGCCTTGAGCGGCCGGGCGGCCGCCACATCGATTTCCCGCGACCGCCCCGGCTCTCAGCGCGCCGCTGAAATATTGTCACTGCTTGGCCTAGCCGGCCGCCGCCTACGCCTCCGCCTCCGCCGCCCCCGCAGATCTGCCCCGCTGCCCTTTCCCGATACGGGCGCCGGGGGCCGCCCCGTGGTTCCGCGAGGGCTGAAGAGTGCTGCCGGCGATCCTAGAGCGGGGCTCTGCGAGGTTGTTTTGTTTTATGAGCCGCTGAAGTTCCGACCGTTAGGGCGCCCTCTCTGGGACGAGTGGCATGGGCCGCGAAGCCAAACCGAGCTGGCGGCTCGAGTAAGGAAAACGCCACGGGGAAAATTCGTCAACAGTAGATCGTAACTCTCCCGCCTGGTGACAGCTCATTTCACTTGTTTGTTTATTTATATACGTGACTAGTTCTATAGCACCGAATTGAGGAACAAATCTCCAAGATCATGGAACGTGTCTGTACATGAAATTGCAACACAGAAGTAATAACAGATAAAATAAAATGTTTATAAACCCCAAAAAAAAAGACGAGCCACATGTTGAAGTACACGCAATCAACAATATAACATATGAATACGCTTCATTTTTCAAGGAACTCTTCAACAGAATAGAAGGACTGACGTGACTAGTGCCATAGGACCAAATAGAGGAACAAATCTCCAATGTCACGGAACGTGTCTGTACATGAAATTGCAACATAGAAGTAATAACAAACAAAATAAAATATTTATAAACCCAAAAAAAAGACAAGCCACATGTTTAAGTACACGCAATCAACAATATAACATAGGAATAAGCTTCATTTTTCAAGGACCTCCTCAACAGAATAGAAGGACTGACCCATCACGAAATCTTTCAGCTTCGATTTGAAGCGCGTGGATTACTGCTAAGATTTTTGTATTCTTGTGGTAGCTTATTGAAAATTGATGCAGCAGTATACTGCACACCTTTCTGTATAAGGGTTAAGGAAGTGCGGTCCAAATAGAGATTGGATTTCTGCCTAGAATTAACTGAGTGAAAGCTTCTAATTCTCGTGAATAAACTGCTATTGTTAACAAGAAACGACGGTAAAGCATACATATATTGAGAGGGTAGTGTCGAAATACCCAGACTAGTGAACCAGAGGTCTGCAAGAGATTCTCGAACTGCCTGTTTCTGAGCCAAAAATATTGTTTTAGAATGGAACGATTTAACTCAAAATACACTCCTGGAAATGGAAAAAAGAACACATTGACACCGGTGTCTCAGACCCACCATACTTGCTCCGGACACTGCGAGAGGGCTGTACAAGCAATGATCACACGCACGGCACAGCGGACACACCAGGAACCGCGGTGTTGGCCGTCGAATGGCGCTAGCTGCGCAGCATTTGTGCACCGCCACCGTCAGTGTCAGCCAGTTTGCCGTGGCATACGGAGCTCCATCGCAGTCTTTAACACTGGTAGCATGCCGCGACAGCGTGGACGTGAACCGTATATGCAGTTGACGGACTTTGAGCGAGGGCGTATAGTGGGCATGCGGGAGGCCGGGTGGACGTACCGCCGAATTGCTCAACATGTGGGGCGTGAGGTCTCCACAGTACATCAATGTTGTCGCCAGTGGTCGGCGGAAGGTGCACGTGCCCGTCGATCTGGGACCGGACCGCAGCGACGCACGGATGCACGCCAAGACCGTAGGATCCTACACAGTGCCGTAGGGGACCGCGCCGCCACTTCCCAGCAAATTAGGGACACTGTTGCTCCTGGGGTATCGGCGAGGACCATTCGCAACCGTCTCCATGAAGCTGGGCTACGGTCCCGCACACCGTTAGGCCGTCTTCCGCTCACGCCCCAACATCGTGCAGCCCGCCTCCAGTGGTGTCGCGACAGGCGTGAATGGAGGGACGAATGGAGACGTGTCGTCTTCAGCGATGAGAGTCGCTTCTGCCTTGGTGCCAATGATGGTCGTATGCGTGTTTGGCGCCGTGCAGGTGAGCGCCACAATCAGGACTGCATACGACCGAGGCACACAGGGCCAACACCCGGCATCATGGTGTGGGGAGCGATCTCCTACACTGGCCGTACACCTCTGGTGATCGTCGAGGGGACACTGAATAGTGCACGGTACATTCAAACCGTCATCGAACCCATCGTTCTACCATTCCTAGACCGGCAAGGGAACTTGCTGTTCCAACAGGACAATGCACGTCCGCATGTATCCCGTGCCACCCAACGTGCTCTAGAAGGTGTAAGTCAACTACCCTGGCCAGCAAGATCTCCGGATCTGTCCCCCATTGAGCATGTTTGGGATTGGATGAAGCGTTGTCTCACGCGGTCTGCACGTCCAGCACGAACGCTGGTCCAACTGGGGCGCCAGGTGGAAATGGCATGGCAAGCCGTTCCACAGGACTACATCCAGCATCTCTACGATCGTCTCCATGGGAGAATAGCAGCCTGCATTGCTGCGAAAGGTAGATATACACTGTACTAGTGCCGACATTGTACATGCTCTGTTGCCTGTGTCTATGTGCCTGTGGTTCTGTCAGTGTGATCATGTGATGTATGTGACGCCAGGAAGGAGTCAATAAAGTTTCCCCTTCCTGGGACAATGAATTCACGGTGTTCTTATTTCAATTTCCAGGAGTGTATAATACGATACGACACAAGCGAATGAAAGTAGGCAAAGTAGTCTAAATTTCGTGTCGAACGATCACTTTACTTTAGATACCGCTCGAATAGTAAAAATGGCAGCATTAAGACTTTGAACAAGATCATGGACGTGGGATATTTACGACAGCTTACTATCTATCTGAACTCATAGAAATTTGAACTGTTCCGTTTCACTAATCATACGACCATTCTGTGGAATTAAAACGTTCAGGTTTGTTGAATTGTATGTGAGTAACAGTAAAAACTGAGTCTTACTGTGGTTTAGCGTTAGTTTATTTTTTACAAGCCGTGAACTTATGAACCACGCTATTTGAAACAGCGTCAGTGTTGCACACAATTTCATTTACTATCATCAGCAAACAGAAATATTTTAGAATTACCCGTAATACTAGAGGGAATATCATTTATATAAATAAGGAACAGGAGTGGCCCCAACACTGATCCCTGGGGCACCCCCATGTGACTATACCCCACTCAGACCCTGCATGACAGCCACTCTGAACACTGAATAATGATCATTTTCTGTCTGTCCTTAAAGTCCATATTTCATAATGTTCCAACTTCTGGACCAATATTTTGTGATCAACACAATCAAACGCCTTAGTTAAACCAAAAAACACGCCTAGTGTTCGGAACCTTTTGTTTAATCCATCCAGAACCTCGCAGAGGTAAGAGAATATAGCATTCTAAGTTGTTAAATGACTTCTAAAGCCGAACTGTACATTTGATAGCAAATTATGTGATAGAAAATGATGAATTGTCCTTATATACACAGCCTTTTAAATAACTTTAGCAAACACTGATGGCATAAAAATAGGTCTGAAACTGTCTACATTATTCATTTCTCCCTTTTTAGAAAGCGACTTTACTACAGAGTACTTTAAACGTTCAGGAAACTGACCATTCTTAAAGGAGGAACTACAAATGTTGCTAAGTACAGAGCTAACAAGTGCAACACAGTATTTAAATATCGTGCTAGACACTATTACATCCATGAGAGTCCTTAGTCTTCAGTGATTTAATTGCTGACTTAGTCTCAAAAGTGGTTCAAATGGCTCTGATCACTATGTGACTTAACATCTGAGATCATCAGTCCCCTAGAACTTAGAACAACTTAAACGTAACTAACTTAAGGACATCACACACTTCCATGCCAGAGGCAGGATGCGAACCTGCGACCGTAGCGGTCGCGCAGTTCCAGACTGTAGCGCCTAGAACCGCTCGGCCACACCAGCCGGCACTTAATCTCCCCCTTGTCAGTATCACAGAGTAGTACTTCACATATCAATCTCCGAAAGGCATTTTCCCATGAGAGTTAAATGATTCCGAGTGGAAACGAGGTTTTATTTAATTTACCAGAAATGCTCAGAAAATGATTCTTATATACTGTACATATTTGTGACTTATCAGTAACAGAAATATTTTTACTACGAACTGACTTTATATTGTCGAGAAGTTCTTCCATTCCATCTGTGGTATGAATCAGCAAACCCGTGTTTAACAGGATTAGTTGAAAACAGTCTTGGTTGAAATTTTAGTTGTTTTTTTTATCAGTTACGCGTTTCACCTTATGTAGGCTCCTTCAGGGTGATCTTAATTTGGTATTTCTTAGGACGATCCCTTAGAGAGTGTAGCTAAAGGGAATCGTCGAGTACATCAGGCCAACATCGCCTTCGTTAACATCAGTAAGTACTTTCTAAATACGTCCTGTGAACGTGTAAGCGTTATGCAAGTCTTGGAGTCATCTAGAACGTATTTACTGAGGTTAATGAAGGCGATGTTGGCCTGGTACTGAGTCGAGCGGATGGACTAAACCAGAGCCCTGTAAAATCCTGTGACAAGCTAGGCTGCGACTCCCTGGACATGATCCATAGGTTTTAGAACTGTAGGGTCCTTCCAAATGGGGCACGTGTGTACTGTACAAGACTGCTAACAGGTACTGACCGTTTAAATTGGACGACTCTCTCTACAGTCCACATAGCGAAATCCGTGTTGGAACCTAGAAATGTCGTTATTAGAGTCTACGAAACGCTCCCTACAGGCGAGGGTATTAACATTTTTGTGACTAGCTGCCACAGAATTCGTAATAAAGTGTCGGAATTTGAAGCGTTCCTAAAAATCTGTGGACCTCATTTTATACCACGTACATCAAGCTGGTTAATGCGTGAAAATGAGAGGAGTGAGTATTAGAATGAAACTGAATTATACATCGAAAGGAAAAACCACCTAGAGATAAACTGAAAATGCATGCGACATTGTCTTGGGAGAGACTTAGTATCAAGGGTGGGCATGCACTTAAAATCAGACCCTTGTACCAACCACCACATTAACCTCGAGATGTAACCTAAAACTTTGAAGAACCTAATGTCACTATTACGCATGTTTCCCAAACATACTTTCATCATTGGAAGAGACTTTATTCATCCGAAGACCAACCAGGGAAAATTGAAGATTTGTAAGTGGTTGGCAAGACAAGTCGGCCTGCAAACCATTACTAAATGCGTTCTCTGGCATCTGCCTGCAACAATCTGCTCTTAAGCCCACTCATAAGCGAACTATATCGTATGAAATAGCAGCAAACGGACATTCTTTGAGAATGTCCACACAGTAAGTTGCATTAGTGACCATGAGACAATTCTAGCAACATTGATTAGCAAACTATAGTAGACAACTAAGCCCAGTAGGAGGATTTGTATTTTCAGCATATTAGAGAAATTGGTAGCAGTGCCTCATTTCAGCGAGGAACATTGAACAATTATTAGGTTACCTTCCATTAGGAAAGTGGGTATACTCAGCGACTGTGAAGTGATTTATAAATTATAGAGCGCAGCAATCAGTCGTCCTCTTTTTGCTGGATTTTTTTTTTTTTTTTTTTTTTTGTAAGTCCAGATTTCGGCTAGTGCCTATCCATTATCAACGCAGTATGTTCTAGAACTCAAAGAACTGTGACTGACGCCTGAACAACAGGGAATTGACACTCATAGAGACTAGAAAATAGTGCATTAATAATGGTTAGGCACTAGCTGAAATCTGGATTTTCCAAATAAAACCTGTAAAAGAAAGGACGACGGATTACTGTGCTCTATAATTTATAAATTATAAACAGATCTGCAGAGAAGCCTCTAAAATAATTGTGGCTCAGGTTTAGCAGAATAATTGACAATTCACTTGACAGGTAAGTACCTTTCAGGACAGTTCAGGTAGGGAAAGACCAGCCGTGGCATATAGGCAGTATAACGAATGTTCGAAAGATACAAAGATCTGCATAATAGGTGCCAAGCGAATCATAGGTTAGAGATAGGAAGATACTGAATGAAATACGGTTGGCTATAAAGAGGGCAATGCGTTAAGCCCTCAGCGACTAATGTAGTAGCATATTATCGAAGCATATCTCACAAAACGCGAAACAAATATCATCATAGGTTGTTGCCATTGTTAATGTCCAGACACACATGGAATGAAACTGGAGTGGCGAAGCATAAACGGGAAAGCAGAATAGCTTTTGGAATGTCCCTTTACGAGTGAAAATCCAGCGGTATTTCTCTAGTTTAATTCTCGCTGCACTTTATAGACCAGTGATATTGGAAAGCAGCTGAAATAAAAATTGAACAAACACCTTGGCCCCACCATGGCCCGATGGAATACCTTTTAGATTCTACACCTAATTTGCAGCTGAATTAGACTCTCTTTTAACTGTATATCTCAAGGAAAAAAAAGTTCCCAGCAGTTACAAGAAAGCACTGGTCTTTAAGAAGCGTACCAGAAGTATCCTTAACGTCTTCTCTTACAACAAATTTGATCATGCGAAACTTTCAATTTTCTCACACGACTTTCCGAAACCTATGTATCAAAGCAGTCAGGTAGGCGATTTCTCAACTTCCGGAAAGCATCTGACTCAGTAATAAAGTACTACCGTATGTGATATCACGCGAAATTTGTGGCTACATTAACAATTTTTTGGTAGAGAGGACGCAGAATGTTATCTTGGATTTATAGCCGTCTACAGATGTAGCATTAACTTTTGGTGTGCCCCAGGAAAGTTTATTGGAACCCTTTTGATGTAGTATATTAACGACCTTGCTGACAATATTAACTGTAACCTCAGAATTTTCACAAATGGAACATTTATCTGTAATTTTTTATTTATTAGTATGGCTAGAGCCCCCCGTCGGGCAGACGGTTCTCCGGGTGCCGGTCTTTCAATTTGACGCCGCTTCGGCGACCTGCAGTCGATAAGGATAATAGTATGATGATGATGACAGCACAACACCCAGTCCCTGGGTGTAGAAAGTCCCCCGACCCAGCCGGGAATAGAACCCGGGCCCAGAGGGTTGAAACTCCGTCACGCTAACCATTCAGCTACCAGGGGCGGACATTTATCTGCAATGAGATACTGTCTGTAAAAAGCTGCACAAATATTGAGTCAAATACCGACAAGATTTCAAGGTGGTGCAAAGATTTCCAAACTTGCTATAATTGTTCAAAAAACGTAAAATTGTGCGCTTCACTGAACGAAAAAGAAAGATAGTATTTTATGATTCCAGCATTAACGAGTGGCAGTTGGACAACTCATAACAGTATCTGGGTGTAACACTTCGCACGTGTGAAATGGAGCGACCGTTATAAGCCCAGTCGTACATTAATTTCAAATGGTTCAAATGATCTGAGCACTATGGGATTTAACATCTGAGGTTGTCAGTCCCTTAGAACTTAGAACTACTTAAACCTGAGGACATTACACACATCCATGCCCGAGGCAGGATTCCAACCTGCGAACGAAGCTGTCGCGCGATTCCAGACTGAAGCGCCTAGAACCGCTCGGCCACACCTGCCGGCGTACATTAAGTATTTGCCACAATTCGGTATGTACGTTGAAACCTCCTCTTAGAAAAATTAACGAATGATTGTGCTGATAAACATCTTACGTCATTTGATTTTCAAACCGCTGAGCAAAACTGAACGTACTCTCTTTTTCTATTCTGATCAATACCAAACTGACACACAATATTTTTAGCGCAACGCAATATGACTTTCAAAAATCCGTACAGAAGAATGG
The DNA here is from genome assembly GCF_023897955.1 of Schistocerca gregaria. Lineage (NCBI taxonomy): Eukaryota > Metazoa > Arthropoda > Insecta > Orthoptera > Acrididae > Schistocerca > Schistocerca gregaria. The sequence goes on along the minus strand of NC_064922.1, from coordinate 923,030,682 downwards.
CCCTGACTAGCAATACTCTATACCTTTCATGAATCACTTACCTCACAAAAATCGTCCTTACTCGAACTACTGCAATACAGCGAGCGCCACTACTGCCAACTAAATAAAAGATTCTAACTACTGAATGCACTAACTACTGATAGGCATAGTTAGCAAATGAAAGATTTTGATAGAGAACAAACAATGTATTTGCCTTAATAGTGTTCAAAAGTCATGATATATATAGCATATATAGTTAACATCCAGCTGTCCAACACTACAATAGCAAACAACAATGCAATCCAGCCACAGACTGTACACAGCACAGCCAGTGATTTTCATACAGAGCGCTACATGGTGTTACCAACAAAAAAACCTAAACAGCCTACTAGAAAATGAAATGAGTCTACGAAAGAGATTGCTTAAAAATCACTCATGCCTCACGTCTTAGTGTTCCTGAAATGTGTGGGCTCCATACCAGATAGAATTTACCGGTGATATTCAACTACACAGTGAAGGACAGCGCCAAGGGTCACAGAATTGGTTATCCGTGTGAAAGTGTCACAGGTGCTGAAGAAACTGAACTGGCAGACGCAGACCATCTCGAGAAAGCTGCTTTCAAAGTTACAAGAACAGTCTTGAAACTATGACTCTTGGACTTTATTACAACTCCATACGTAACGCACCTGTAGGGATCGTGAGGACAAGATTAGATCAACTGCCGACCGCACAGAGGTATTTCAGCTGTTCATCCCGCTATCCATACGTGAATGTAACAAGTTATTAGAACAGGTACACTGGGACGTACCCTCTGTTATTCACAGTGGTGTAGAGAGAGTGTATATAGATGGAGACAAACAATCCTGAGAGCGTTATGATTGTTACGGGAATTATTGACTTCAAGGTGACTGCAGAGAGACTGAATACTGTACGTCTAAATCCAAAAAGTGAAAGTAAAATTTATCTACTGAAGAAAGTTAAAAAAAAACAACACTTCGCCTGACTGCTTCCGAAAAGACAGTCTCCATTCCATCTATACTATGTAAGAGTCAACCAAATGTGGCTTAAGCTTATGGAAATAGTGTTGACGGCAGTTCAGAGTTTAGCACTAAGTAAATTAATAAGAAACGGAACTGATCCCTCATGGTACACAAAAGATGCCTGTACCATGTCAAATGCAGAATAAAGTAAAATCTCCAACGCTGGCAGCACTTTACAGATGCTCATAACTTAAGGTGCATTTCAATGCGTTATCTTTTAATAGTATCCACAACGAAACATTGTGTCAAAAGGTTATGGCACGAAAACTATAGTGACAAGATAACAATAACTTCACTGCAAGGTAATAATGGTAGCGTTACCGATGACAGTGCCACTAAAGCGGGGCTACTAAACAATATTTTACGAACTTCCTTCACCGAAGAAGATGCATTAAATAATTCAGAATCAACATCAGTAATTTGAAGTAGATAACCTCGGTACAATGGAGCAACTTAAGTCAATTAATAGAGGCAAGTCTTATTTTCAGAATACGCTGACGAAATAGCTCCGTCTTTAACATTCACATAAAATAACTCTCTCGATGAAAGTTTTGTATCTAAAGCCCGGAAATTTGCGCTCGTCACAACAACACACAAGAAAAGCAATACTTGTAATACCCTGATTTGTAGATCCCTATCATCGACATCGATTCATCGACTTGTAGTAGGGTTCTGGGACATATATTGTGTTCCACCATCATGAAACATTTCGAAAAGTACAATCTATTGACAATTAAAGAACATGTTTTCAAAAAACATCGTAACAGTGAAACGCAACTGGCTATTTATCCACACGAAGTGATGAGTGCTGTCGACAGGGGATCTTAAGATGTTTCCATATTTCTAGATTTCCAGAAGGTGTTTGACCACGTTACTCACAAGTGGCTTCTAATCAAGTTGTCTACCCATGATCGTCTCGGTCCTGCGATAGAAATCGTAATTTCCTGTCAGAAAGGTCACAGATCGTAGTAAAAGACGGGTAGTAGCAATAGAGTGAAGTAGAAGTTGCTCAAGGAAGTGTTATAGGTCCTCTACTGTTCTTAATCTGCATAAACGATTTAGGAGACAATCTGAGCAGACCTCATACATTGCAAATGATTCTGTAGTTTACCTTCAAGTAAAATCATCATAAAATCAAAACGAACTGCAGGCTGATTTAGACAATATACACTCCTGGAAATGGAAAAAAGAACACATTGACACCGGTGTCTCAGACCCACCATACTTGCTCCGGACACTGCGAGAGGTCTGTACAAGCAATGATCACACGCACGGCACAGCGGACACACCAGAACCGCGGTGTTGGCCGTCGAATGGCGCTAGCTACGCAGCATTTGTGCACCGCCGCCGTCAGTGTCAGCCAGTTTGCCGTGGCATACGGAGCTCCATCGCAGTCTTTAACACTGGTAGCGTGCCGCGACAGCGTGGACGTGAACCGTATGTGCAATTGACGGACTTTGAGCGAGGGCGTATAGTGAGCATGCGGGAGGCCGGGTGGACGTACCGCCGAATTGCTCAACACGTGGGGCGTAAGGTCTCCACAGTACATCAATGTTGTCGCCAGTGGTCGGCGGAAGGTGCACGTGCCCGTCGACCTGGGACCGGACCGCAGCGACGCACGGATCCACGCCAAGACCGTAGGATCCTACGCAGTGCCGTAGGGGACCGCACCGCCACTTCCCAGCAAATTAGGGACACTGTTGCTCCTGGGGTATCGGCGAGGACCATTCGCAACCGTCTCCATGAAGCTGGGCTACGGTCCCGCACACCGTTAGGCCGTCTTCCGCTCATGCCCCAACATCGTGCAGCCCGCCTCCAGTGGTGTCGCGACAGGCGTGAATGGAGGGACGAATGGAGATGTGTCGTCTTCAGCGATGAGAGTCGCTTCTGCCTTGGTGCCAATGATGGTCGTATGCGTGTTTGGCGCCGTGCAGGTGAGCGCCACAATCAGGACTGTATACGACCGAGGCACACAGGGCCAACACCCGGCATCATGGTGTGGGGAGCGATCTCCTACACTGGCCGTACACCTCTGGTGATCGTCGAGGGGACACTGAATAGTGCACGGTACATCCAAACCGTCATCGAATCCATCGTTCTACCATTCCTATACCGGCAAGGGAACTTGCTGTTCCAACAGGACAATGCACGTCCGCATGTATCCCGTGCCACCCAACGTGTTCTAGAAGGTGTAAGTCAACTACCCTTTCCAGCAAGATCTCCGGATCTGTCCCCCATTGAGCATGTTTGGGACTGGATGAAGCGTCGTCTCACGCGGTCTGCACGTCCAGCACGAACGCTGGTCCAACTGAGGCGCCAGGTGGAAATGGCATGGCAAGCCGTTCCACAGGACTACATCCAGCATCTCTACGATCGTCTCCATGGGAGAATAGCAACCTGCATTGCTGCGAAAGGTGGATATACACTGTACTAGTGCCGACATTGTGCATGCTCTGTTGCCTGTGTCTATGTGCCCGTGGTTCTGTCAGTGTGATCATGTGATGTATCTGACCCCAGGAATGTGTCAATAAAGTTTCCCCTTCCTGGGACAATGAATTCACGGTGTTCTTATTTCAATTTCCAGGAGTGTAAATGTACTTTCTACTTGATAGTTGATTGTTGGAAACACATCATTGTTACAATTAGTCTGTGAAAACCAGTTCGCAGATGCTGGCGACTGATAGAATCGTGTATACGATTTAAGTTAATCCTGTCAGTGTCAGGTAAAGCCTGAAGATTGTGTACTGAAGCACCGAAACAGGTAGCCACATAATAAATGAAGGGCTTATTTCAATAGTGGTATAAGTCCATTTCCTCCACTTTTTCTGCCTATAATCCTTCTGAAATTAATGATCCAAACAAACAGAAATTAAGGTTCATCTCCAGCAAGAAGCCATATGTTTGAATGTTTCTGGTATCTCAACTGTAAATGTTTCGGCACTCATTTAACTTTAGGACTCTGTATTTCAGAAGAAACACCACTACTGAAATAAGCTCTTCAAATAACGTCGTAAGGACGACTGTAGGTGTTCCATTTCATTGCAATCGTTACGAATGCTTCGCTCCTAAAGAGACCTACGGTACACTTGTGCTATCATATGAGCAAGTTCTTTCGCCTACTGTGTGTAGAATAGAACTGGTATCCATTTAGGTGCAGTAGCCATTCGCCTGTTGAGTGATTTCTCTCTCTTTTCAATACACTGCACACTTATTTCGATAGTTGTCATTTAGCCGTTGGTGCAACGATTTAAAGGAGGAACTAGAGTGCGAATTCCTAGCAGCTCGTTATCTAGTTTCTAGCGTTGCTCTCTCTGGATCATGGCTTCCAGAGTGCGATTCCTGGCCGGGTTGGGGATTTTCTCCGCCCAGGGACTGGGTGGGTGTGTTGTCCTCTTCATCTCATCATCTTTGGGGAATCGACGAGGCTGGAAATGGAAGGACTGGAAACTTGTTTGGGCACTTACGACCAAGATGTTGAGCGCCCCACAAACCAACATCATCATCATCATCATCACAGTGCGAACTCTCTCAGAAACAACTCTGTAAAAAGAATGAGATTTTCACTCTGCAGCGGAGTGTGCGCTGATATGAAATTTCCTGGCAAATTAAAACTGTGTGCCGGACCGAGACTCGAACTCGGTACTGGCAGAAGTAAAGCTGTGAGGACCGGGTATGAGTCGTGCTTGGGTAGCTCAGCTGGTAGAGCACTTGCCCGGGAAAGGCAAAGGTCCCGAGTTCGTGTTCGAGTCTCGGTCCGGCACAGAGTTTTAATCTCCCAGGAAGTTTAAACTCTGTAAAAGTTTTGTATTTCTGCCTTTCCTACGTCTTCCTCTATTCCAATGTCACAACATACAAAGTGTGTCAGGATACATGGCCGCCATCTGTTTACTGATTTGACACGCGACCAAAACTACTTAGGATTCTCTGTCCTTATGCCACCTTCAACCTGGCATTTTGGCCCAAATAAATGAGAAAAGAAGAGAATTTAGATTAACATCTTGTTATGTTTTTATCGAGAATGACAAGGCGTTTCACATGGTAAAACGGTAAACGAATCACTAAAGGAAATGGGTGTCCCAGCACATCTGATTATTATAATGCAGTCTTTACACAAAAATTTTAAAATAAGCGTTCGTCTTGTAAGGAATGGGACAGAAAATCCTATATTAATAGAAGAGTTAGATAAGGCAGCCGCCGTTCCCCCACCCTTTTCAGTGTTGATATTGACGACATAATATATAACTGATTATATCAGACGACACATTAAGAAGTGAAAATTTTATTTTCATGGCGCTGCCACTTGCTGATGCTCATCTTATAATAGAAAAGTCAGAAACAAAAGTTCAAACTGCAGGGCATAAGTTGAGTCAAAATTGCCGCTAAATACGGAATGAAAATATCGACAAATGAAACAAAAACAAAGTATTGGAACCCATAAGAACCACAATTTTTATAAATAATTGAACAAGTAAGAGTGAACGCAATTTTAAGTTTGAAAAGTCAGATGATGTAGACATAAAACTGGGCACATTGACATTTTTGTGAAACCGTACAACGTACATTAAAATATAAACAATTTGAAACTATACAAAGCGTAGGCCTTGTCCTTGCTGCTGTATGGTAGCGAATGCTGGACTACAATATTACATCAAATCATAAGAGATGAAGTTCCTCCTCTTTGTAGCGGGATATTCATTACCAGACCATAGAATAAACACCGTTATTAGATCAGAACTGGATATATACCTGGAAAAATGCATACTGAATTGAAAGACCAGGTCCAACGTATGTTTAATAGGAGGATAACTGCAGCTGCAATACTAAACAACTCATTAGGAAAGAGAAACTTTGGACATCCCTTGAAGAGGTAATGTAAGAATTCTGAGGCGGAACAGGCAAAAACGCCTAATCCTTTAATATGAGGACGGTCACGATGGCTTTACTTCTGCGTAACAAAATACTTAGCCTTTTTGACAGATGCCCTAACGTAGAACCAATGTAAACAAATAAATAGTCTTGCAACTGTCTCGTGTTTTGGTTGGTTGATTGATTTGGGGGAGCGGACCAAACAACGAGGTCATCGGTCCCAACTCGTGTTTTGTTAGGTACGAAAACTACTAGGAAGCGTCTGACGCTGTCATCTGTTGATGCTCTTTCTTGAAAGAAGCTTTTGAAAGTACTGAAAGCGGAAAAATTTGGATACGACTGCCACGAAGTAATTGTTTCACAAGTGTTTATTACTTGCGGAATATGAATTGCCCACACGAGTTGTTTTCTAGACAGTCTATTCATGTACCCTTTTTTCATTTAAAACTTGTCGGTGTAGTACTCCGTTTCAAACTCCCATAATAAGTATTGAGTGTTAACTAGGGTGGGCCCGTTTTTTTTGTTTTTTTTTTTCGCGGGAAGCGCTGTATTCAGCTTTGTCGATGCTTTAAACAAATGGGTCGCGGAAAGTTGATTAGTATCAGGGAACATCAGCCAGAGATAACGCTTCGGTGAGCAGCGCAATCATGGAAGTGTGGTGATTGCGGGGGCACTAATGGAATAGCCCCCGTCGCTTGTGGGTCTCATTATCACACACACACACACACACACACACACACACACACACACACACACACACCACGTACGTTTACACATCCGCTACAGCACACACATGGGCGGACGCAAAGGCTCATAGCGTAGTGGCAGCAGCAATCGCAGCAGCTATATCAGACCGATTGAACAGAACACTCGGGGTTGTGAGTCTTCACTAAACTAAGATATTAATAAACATGTTTCGAAATGCGTTACTTACATTGATTCATAATTAAGTGCCTGCCAAGGGCTCCGTACAGTCTTAATTCAAATGGTTCAAATGGCTCTGAGCACTATGGGACTTAACATCTATGGTCATCAGTCCCCTAGAACTTAGAACTACTTAAACCTAACTAACCTAAGGACATCACACACATCCATGCCGTGCGACCGTAGCGGTCGCGCGGTTCCGGACTTTAGCGCCTACAACCGCTCGGCCACACCGCCGGCTGCCATCACGAGGCAGAGAAGTCTTAATTATGCATGTAGATAGCCCATCTATAGGTTTTTATAAGTGAGTTTGCGAGGATAAAACTGTGTCATAAATGACCGTATATTTTAACTGCATTGACTTAGAAGCTTAAGGTTTTTACACAGCTGAGGGACTATAGACCCTAGTAATTGACATAAATTTCTATTTGATACCTTTAGCCTTTCCTGAGAGAAAGGGGCTTAACAGTTTGTCAGACAGGTGAACAACAAAGTCATCCTATACTGGTTCCCTTTTTATCGATTTAGGTGGGGAACCCAAAAAGAATGGAGATGTTTGGTAAGAGAATCTTCACAATTACTCCATTTTTTTGTCGAATCACATATAAGTGTTTATGTTTTACAGATGATAAAATTGTTACATCAGGCAGCGCTGTTTCGTTTATCACGATCATAGTACGAGGGTGAGTCAAATGAAAACCTTAAATTTGTAATACCAAATCGAAATTTCGCGCCGTTATCCTGTAAGTTGGTAAGCGTGCTACAACCAGCGTGCAGAAAGGCCTGTAGGTGGCAGCACAGTGCAGATGCATACGTGCCATTGCAGTATCAGTATAAAGGTAGCCGCCCCACTTGCGACTTGCTTCAGGGAAGAACAGCGTTCTGTTTTTCCGTTGTTGTTTAGTGAAAGTGTGAAACCTATTGAAACTCATCGACGAATGAAGGTTCAGTACGGTGATGCATGTTTGTCACAGCAGCAAGTCTACGAATGGTGTAGGAAGTTCGCAAATGGTGTGACTTTAGTGGGAGATGCTCCTCGTCCAACGAATTGTGCCTCCACAGAACATTGCATAGTGAAGGAAAACCGCCGAGGGACACTGAATGACATTGCAGCATGTTTACAGATTAGTCATGGGTCAGCACACCACATTGTGCATAATGTGCTCCAGTTTCACAAAGTTTATGCAGCATGGGTGCCACGGCAGCCGACTCCTGAAATGAGAGAACGACGTGTTAATGCTTGTGAAGAGCTTCTTCGCCGCTTTGAACGAGAAGGTGATGGCTTCCTTGCAAGAATCGTTGCTGGGGATGAAACCTGGGTTCACTTCCACCTACTGGAAACGAAGAGAGCTAGCAAGGACTGGCGCTATTCCACATCACCAAAACCAAAGACGTTTCTAACAGAACCATCAGCAGGGAAGGTTATGCTGACTCTCTTTTGGGACGAAAAAGGCGTCATTTTGGAGAATTACATGCCTAGAGGGACCACTGTCACCATAGCATCATACACAGATCTTCTAAAACATCATCTGCGGCCTGCAGTCAAATCAAAGCGACGTGGACTGCTGTCAGCATGTGTCCTTTTGCAAAGTGACTATGCAAGGCCCCTCACTGCCCGTGCAGTTGCAACAATCACAGAACTGCATTTTGAGTGTCTTCCTCATACACCATACTCACCAGACCTTGCCCCAAGTGATTTCCATATGTTTGGACCACTCAATGACGCAATGGGAGGAAAGACGTTCCGTTCTGATGAAGAGGTACGCCATGCAGTGAAAGAGTGTTTGCGCGTACTACCAAAAGAATTTTTTTCTATAGGAATTTATGCACTTTGTAAGCGCTGGAGGTCTTGCATTGAGCGTGGGGGAGATTGTGTTGAAAAGTGATGCAGATTTGTACCACTTCAGCACAATATCTACATCTTCATCCATACTCTGGAAGCCACCTGACAGTGGGTGGCGGGGAGACCTTGAGTACCTCAATAGGTTCTCCCTTCTATTCCAGTCTCGTGTTGTTCGTCGAAAGAAGGATTGTCGGTATGCCTCTGTGTGGGTTCTAATCTCTCTTATTTTATCCTCATGGTCTCTTAGCGAGATATACGTAGGAGGGAGCAATATACTGCTTGACTCCTCGGTGAAGGTATGTTCTCGAAACTTCAACAAAAGCATGTACCGAGCTACTGGGTGTCTCTTCTGCAGAGTTTTCCACTGGAGTTTATCTATCATCTCCGTAACGCTTTCTCGATTACTAAATGATCCTGTAACGAAGCGCGCTGCTTTCCATTGGATCTTCTCTATCTCTTCTATCAACCGTATTTGGTACGGATCCCACACTGCTGAGCAATATTGAAGCAGTGGGCGAACAAGCGTACTGTTACCTACTTCCTTTGTTTTCGGATTGCATTTCCTTAGGATTCTTCCAATGAATCTCAGTCTGGCATCTGCTTTACCGACGATCACCTTTATATGATCATTCCATTTTAAATCACTCCTGATGCGTACACCCAGATAATTTATGGAATTAACTGCTTCCAGTTGCTGACCTGGTATATTGTAGCTAAATGATAAGGGATCTTTCTTTCTATATATTCGCAGCACATTCGCAGAAATAATATTTAAAAATTATTTAAGGTTTTCAGTTGACTCACCCTCGTAAAACGTATTTGACAATAGTTCTCACTACCTGCCTCCCTCTGCAAAATACCCCGGTGGAAAGATGCCCCTCCTATCCGTCGGTTGGTTTCATTCCGCTCTAGATGTCTTTTTGTTCGATGGTTTCTACAGGTCATGAATGAAACCGGTGATAAAGCTAGCGAGAAACGTGGCTAGGTTAGTTGCTGAAGAGGAAAGCTAATAAGTAGGTAACAATGGGATGCTAATTCATGAGGGAAAAGACACTCCATTAATGCAGTCACAATGCCATTTTCCACTAAGTGAGCTGTTAACAGATGCCTTTAAAACTTCTAATTTTGCTAGAAGCCGTACTTTCCAAGCTATTCTGGAAACTTTGCTGGATTACCACACTTCTTGCAATAAAAAGGAAGGAAGGAAAGGAGATAAATGTGTAACGTGTCTTGATGCTGTATATTAGCAACATCGCTCGGATTTCCTCGTACGACCATAGTTTTCAGTGGCCCGCGTGATACCCGAAAAGCATGATTCTGATAACTTTCGTTCCTCATAAAAATTAACTTCCTACGTTTGAAAACAGTGCTTAATTTCCTCACGTTTATTTTGTCTATGCCAAACAGACTTTTCTGTATTTGTAATTTGTCGAATTCTATGGACGTATATGAAACTACGCTGCTCTCCCTGTACCAACCCTTACCATTTCTTGTCGACGTAGAACTACTTTTTTTGGTATTTGTATGGAGGTGATATACCAGAAAAGCCTTCCAATAATATCTCCGTCTCATAAATTCACCCCACACACTCGTCATATCCCAAAAAGAAATAAATTTTGCTATCTATACGTGTCAGTATTAAATCAGTAGAGAAGTTGACTTTTTTTCTGAGTGGTTCTCAAACTCCACGTCATTTTTCTTGTAGAAATACAAATGAAAATAATCCACTTAAGTATCGGCAGTTCATTAGTGTACTAACACAGTGTGTGATGGCTGTGGTAAAATTTCAACAGCCAAGTAGTTCAGATATTTGACATCTCCCCAAACTTGCGTGAAAAATAACCATATTGTGTTACGTCTGAAGTTTCATTTTCTCTGTATGCAACCAATTGGACTGCGGTTCACTATTAATCTGTAGCCTTATGGTGAATTCTCATATAAATTAATAGTCTTAGGATATATAAAGAACTTGTTTTGGGTTAAGCTTAATAATTGTCTTTTCAGAAATATTCAAAAACTCCTCAGAAATTCAGAAATAACCGCTAGAAATGTTGTGAAACCATTTCAAATATTCTCAAGTTGTGGTAAATAAGTACATACTTCAGAAATTGTATACACTTTTGAGGTAGACCAAGGTTAGGGACGGTCTGCTACCTGATATGGATCCTAAAGTGAACTTTCTTTTGTTTTCTCTGTGACAGCTGTCTCGCAACTGATTACGCAATTAATTTTATTACAACAAAGGATATGCCGATATTTGTTCTCTTGGAATGTTTGATTAACATTCTTGGAGTTCTGCTGTGCTATAACGAGAGACAACCCTAGTGACATAGATATTTCTTGTTTTCGGCCGAGATGGGATCCCGGAGACCTATTGAAAGATCAGTGATTCATTTTTCAAAAGGAATTTAACAGTTAAAGACTATCTTGACCAGCCGCCTTTCTGACGCTGTTTCTGCGATTTCACCATGAAGACAGAAAGCCCTTGCATCAATTACACAGATGCTGCTCAAACTGAAATTCTCAATATTATTATTTCCGAAAAAGCTACTGTATCTTTTATTCAGTAAACTTCATAAAAAAATTGTATCACTAGGGCAGGATCCTACTGCGGGTCCGAGGGTTTGAATAGGCTCGAGGTATTCCTGCCTGACGTAAGAGGCGACTAAAAGGAATCTCACGCGTTTCGGTCTTTATGTGATGGTCCCCTCTAGGGATTGACCTCCATTTTCAAAATTTTCCCGAAAAGCGATCCAACTGGGGATGGGCGCCTTACGTGATGCATAGTGTCCAACACGCACAGAGACTTCTCCCATCCTTCGTCGATGTGGAACTGCACTTCCGCTCATTCTCCAGCTGTTGGGCGAGGTCGCTATCCTGGGTGCCTTCTCCACCGTTCTGTGTGCTGTATAACTTTCTGCCCTATCGACGATAATGGGTTTCTTAGCTCGTTTTCACCTGACATCCAGCATGGTAGCCAGTCCATTGTCGTGAGGCCGCCATGTACCCTGTTGGTTGTAGCCCCCTGACCACAAAGGTTTCGCTCTATTCATGCCTGCGCCGTTAACTCCCCACGTATGGCAAGGAGTAGATGCCCATCACCCTGTGACATCACGACTCTCGGCAATGGCCATCCTGCCAGGTGACCTTTGCTGAAGCTGGGTGGCGGCTGTGGGGAGGGCCTCAAGTCGAAGTGGGTGGCATCATGTTGGATGACAGCACTCTATAAGCGATCAAGATAGAACTACAGTGCTAAGAAATATGACACCAAAATGCCCCCCCTCCTGGCCACACCATGAGAGAAACGCCAGGCTAGGGATGACATCAAAGCTTATTCATCCCGATACCTTGTATGTACGAGAGTTGATGTGGAATCTTTTTTGTCAATCAAACCTCAGAGGACAAGTTTATGGAGGTGGAGGACTTGTCCAAAATGCAGTCAAGATCGGTCTTGATCAAAACAGCATCCTCTTCCCCATCACGGACACTACTAGCCTGTGACAAGCTGGGTTTCCATCAAGCCCCATAAGAGATTAAATATGGTCCAGGGTAACATATTTCACAGGGACCTTCTCTTGCAGTCTGACGATGAGCTGCGCGGCAATTTAGAGTGTCGAAGTGTCCATTTCGTTTGGCGCATCCTCCGGGATCCAAGGGATAATCAGGAGCTCTGGTGCGATGGCGTCTTTCCATCCCAATGGCGGGAGAGCATTATCATTTCAGTGCTCAAACCAGGTCAAAACCCGCTTGTTGCGGACAGCTACCAACCCAACATGCTCACCAACGTGCTTTGGAACGTATGGTGTGTCGGCGGTTGGGTTGGATCCTGGAGTCATGTTGCCTGCTGGCTCGCTCTACCACTGAAAATCTTGTCTCCCTCGAGTCTACCATCCGAACAGTCTTCTCCAGGCGCCAACATCTGGTTGCCGTCATTTTTGACTTATGTAAAGCATACGACACGACATGGCGACATCATATCCTTGCCATATTCAATGAGAGGGGTCTCTGTGGCCTGCTCCAGATTTTTTTCCAAAACCTCTTATCGATCCGTACTTTCTATTTCCAAGTCGGTGTCTCACATAGTTACCCCCGTATTCACGAGAATGGCGTTCCGCAGCGCTCCGTATTGAGTGTCTCTATTGTAGTGGCTATTAACGATCTAGCAGCAGCTATAGGGCCGTCGGTCTCACCTTCTCTATATCCGGATGACTTCCGCATTTCGTACTGCTCCTCCAGTACTGGTGTTGCTGAGCGGCGCCTACAGGGAGTCATTCACAAGGCAAGATGGGTGCGCAGATGACTCCTGAAATGTGAGAACCACATCATGCACAATGTGGTGTGCTGACCCATGACTAATCTGTAAACATGCTGCAATATCATTCAGTGTCACTTGGCGGTTTTCCTTCAATATGGCTTCAACTGCTGCAATGTTCTGTGAAGTCACAACTCGTTGTGCCGGACCCGGACGAGGAGCATCTCCCACTGAAGTCACACCATTTTCGAACTTCCTACTCCACTGGTAGACTTGCTGCTGTGACAAACATGCATCACAATACTGAACCTTCAGTTGTCGATGAGTTTCAATAGGTTTCACACCTTCACATCGCAAAAACCGAATAACAGAACGCTGTTCTTCCCTGGTACAAGTCGCAAGTGTGGTGGCCATCTCTATACTGATACTGCGACGGTATGTGTGCATCTGCACTATGCTGCCACCTACATGCCATTCTGCACGCTGTTTGTAGCGTGCTTATCGAATTATAGGATAACGGCGCGAAATTTCGATTTGTTATAACAAATTTAGATTAAGGTCTACGCTTTCTTTTAAGTATTACGTTGATGCTGCGGGAATTAGATTAGGAAATGAGACACTTAAAGTAGTAAAGGTGTTTTGCTATTTGGGGAGCAAAATAACTGATGATGGTAGAAGTAGAGAGGATATAAAATGTAGATTGCAATGGCAAGAAAAGCGTTTCTGAAGAAGAGAAATTTGTTAACATCGAGTATAGATTTAAGTGTCAGGAAGTCGTTTCTGAAAGTATTTGTATGGAGTGTAGCCATGTATGGAAGTGAAACATGGACGATAAATAGTTTGGACAAGAAGAGAATAGAAGCTTTTGAAATGTGGTGCTACATAAGAATGCTGAAGATTAAATGGGTAGATCATATAACTAATGAGGAGGTATTGAATAATATTGGGGAGAAGAGGAGTTTGTGGCACAACTTGACAAGAAGAAGGGATCGGTTGGTAGGTCATGTTCTGAGGCATCAAGGGATCAGTATTGGAGAGCACTGTGGAGGGTAAAAATCGTAGAGGGAGACCAAGAGATGACTACACTAAGCAGATTCAGAAGGATGTAGGTTGCAGTAGGTACTGGGAGATGAAGAAGCTTGCACAGGATAGATTAGCATGGAGAGCTGCATCAAACCAGCCTCAGGACTGAAGACCACAACAACAACAACAATATTGTGTCCATTTATTTTTGAAACGGTACTTCCCTAATTCATCACAGATAGCTGCGTGATACGAGATCCGAAGAATTCTGTGTCCGACAGTACAGTTCCCTGTGTCGGACATATTTATTTATGGTCCGACTGTTGTCGTATCGGCTACGGAGCACATCTGGACGGTGGTCTTAGCCCGAGTCAAGCCTGAATGTGTCCGGTCATGAAAAAGTAGCAGAGTTTATGTGGAAGGAAAGGGTGTGCGAAAGGGAGGGGCAGATCTCACGCTGCGTTGCCTCGCGGTGAAGCCGCAGGAATCTACGGCCACTGGAGCGTCGCTTTCGTATCCATAATTCATGGGACTGCGGGAAGCGGCGAGTGTTGAACGTCGGCGACGATCGCGGTGGGTGTCCAACCGCCATCTGCCACTAGATGACGCAGGTCCGCATGCCCTGCAGCATGCTGCTGTCGAGAGCAGTTCTTGCATGTCGGCGAAACCACAACGCATCACTTCGAGTAATTACAAAAGCAGGATAATTTTTGATATTTCTTGAGAAATTCAGAGCTACAGAGTGAGAGAACCAATCTGAAAACAGAGTGCAGTGACGAGAATGAAAACTGGTGCCGGACCGGCTCTCCAACCCGGATTTCCCACTTATCTTGGGCGGTCGCCTTGCCATTTGGCTACCCGTGCATGACTCACGACCAGACCTAAACCTTCATATTTCGTCAACCATGCGTGTAAGACCTGTACTTATACACCCATTATGTAAATCCGTCAGGCGTTGTACTTGAAAGTCGCTTGCCAGTATCGGCAGATAAAATAAATAAAATATTGCAGTGCATACATGTCCAAAGGAACTTTGCGCCGTAATCAGAATAACACAGGCACTGCACTATCGTATTTATCTGATATATGCAAGGAATCATGTTCTTTAATTAACTTTGTTGCCGCTTATCCCGGCGGAGGTTCGAGTCCTCCCTCGGGCATGGGTGTGTGTGTTTGTCCTTAGGATAATTTAGGTTAAGTAGTGTGTAAGCTTTGAGACTGATAACCTTAGCAGTTAAGTCCCATAGGATTTCACACACATTTGAACACCAATTAACTTTGTTGATATTTCATCATACCCACTAGATGTTTTTGATTTTAAAGATTTTATGATGGACATAATTTCTGCTGGGGGTAGTGAGGGTCAAATTCATATTATGGAAATTACTTTAAATATCTGGTCTGAGATATTCCATAGCAACATCTACAGAAGCTGAAAACCCCATCTTTTCAGTAACTGTTATAAAATGTTTGTTAAAACGTTTTGCTCTGCAACGCTATACTCTTCTGTCACCAATGTACCATTTGCTCTTAACGCTAATTTTCCCTCTTCATCTCTGTTTCTACCGGTCTCCTCCTTCACTATATCCCATATTGTCTTTATTTTGTTATTTGATATGACTATCTTTTCCTTGTAATATATTTGCTTTGATGTCCGTATTACAGTCTTTAATATTTTTCAGTATTTATTGTAATGTGCAATAGCGTCAACATCAGAACTGCTTCGGATTGACAGAAACAGTTTTCTTTTTATTTTACAAGATACCTCTATTCCTTGAGTAAACAATGGCTTCTTTGTAGACTATACTCTAACCTTAGTTAGTTTCGGGGGAAAACAGTGTTCAAATAAGGTAAGCACTTTATTAGCAAAAGTGTTGTATTTTTCATTCATTGCATGAGCACTTTGAACATCACTCCAGTGAATGTCTCTGAGGAGTGTCCTAAAACAAACAATTTTTTGCTTATTGATTACCCTCTTGAGCTCATATTTAACAGATTTTATATCCTATATATATTTTATATACATTTAACAGAAGGAACTGCATTTAATGGTCTGAGAGGCCATTGACTATTGGTTTTGTAATATAATTTTGATCATTGGACATTTCTATAAAGATATTATCAGTGGCTGTTTGTGAGCAATCGGCTACCCTAGTTGGGAACTTTACAGCGGGAATTAATTTGAATGATACTGTTGCTAACTCAAATAAGTTTTTATTGGGAGAACCTTCAAGAAAATCTACATTGAAGTCACCAGTAACCACTGTTTCTGTGTTTTTGGTTGTTAAATGTGCCAGTACAGCTTCAAGGTGGTTTATAAACAGATTATAGTTACCTGCAGGCGCTCGAATACGCTTAATACTATTAAAGATTTCTTTGTGAAATTCTACTTCTATTGCATATGCTTCCATATGCTGTTCTAGGCAAAACTGATGAATGTCTATGTCCTTAAATTTATGACAGTTCCTGATGAATGTGGCAACTACACCTTTCTCCATATCTGCTTTACAAAAATGAGATTCTAACCTAAATCCTGTGACACTTAAAAGTTCTATACCAGTGGCCACATGACGTTCAGAGAGGCAGATTATGTCAGCTGTGTTTGAGGACTCTAATTCATCTATGCAGATAATTAATTCATTAATTTTATTTCTCAGTTCTAGAATATTTTGATGCAATAAAGATAGCTGACGTTTCACATTGACTGAGTTAAATTTGAGTAGAGTTGAAATTTCTGCTGATTTTAGAAAATTATTAACCAACGACTGTTTATACTGATGTAATAAGCTAGAATTATGTCTTTTGGTTTCTTTCTCAAACTGACGGTTTCTCTCAATCCTAACCTCCCTTAAAACTTGGTTTCCTTTTGTCCTCCCTACCCTAAAGAAGGGTCTTTTCTGAACCCTATAACCACTGGTATTTTATCACTCATGACAGTGCCTGCCCCCTTTAACTTTCTTGCTTTTTACCAGCCAGTTTACCCTTCGCTTTACTGTTGAGGTGACCCTGCATTGGACATAAGCAGCCGTTACAACTCCAAATTAACTCTCTTGGCAGAAGAGTTCAAATCAGGTCGGTCTTGGCGGTCAAGAACAAATACAAACTCGACACTAGTATGCCTCGATACTGATGCATCGTGTGCCGGAATATTGTTCTTTTCTGGATGACGGACGGGAAATGTGAAAAAGTATTTCATTCCAGTCATTATGGTTCAAATTGTGAAAATGAGCTTAAATCAATGTTTTGTTATTAACTACGTGAAATGTTACTCCGCACAGTAGCTGTTGGGTATGAGGAATGGAAATCTCTGGAACAGCTACAACTGATAGTATGTCTTCCTTTATCAGTATTCTGACTGGTTTGAAGCATCCCACCACGAATTCCTCTCCTGTGCCAACCTCTTCATCTCGGAGTAGCACTTGCAGTCTACGTCCTCATATATTTGCTGGATGTATTCCAATCTCCGTCTTCCTCTACAGTTTTTGCTCTCTAAAACTCCCGCTATTACCATGGAAGTCATTCCCTAATGTACTAATACGTGTCCGATCATCCTGTCCCTTCTCCTTGTCAGTGTTTTCCATACATTCCTTTCCTCTCCGATACTGCGCAGAACCTCCTCATTCCTTATCTTATCAGTCGATCTAATTTTCGTCATTCGTGTGTAGCCACACATCTCAGATGCTTCGATTCCCGTCTCTTCCGGTTTTCCCACAGTCGATGTTTCACTACCATACTGTAATATCTCTTTATATTCGATGAATTATTCTGATACAATTCTACCCTTGAATGACGTTTACTAATTTTCTATCTTCATACTCGCAGAATCCATGCGCAAAGTAGTTTCATACAATAGCTATGCCATGAGCGCATAATTATTCTTTGTCGTACTCTCTCTGGCGGTTGTTAGAAAAAAAGCTTCCGAGATGGTCTTCGTGCCGATTAGCCTGAACATTGACGAATTGTAATCTGAATATTGAGATTTATGACAAAAGATAACTGATACGAAATTGTACGATTATATTGCTCCTTCATACTAAAGGTATGTACCAATCTACAGTATTTGACATTTGAGAATTAATTATATTCATCGCTATATTGCGTAGTTGTTAATCAGAAGGAAACTTCCGAAAGACTGGATACGAATCTGCATTTAATAATCTAAGAACTCCATTACTTCTTCGGAAGGTTAAACTTCATCAAAGCCAAATATCCGCTTGATCTGAGGTTTCCTGGCCTGCAGAGAAGAAGAATCATCGCCTGATTTCATTCTAACAAGTAAAATTTCTGAATCAATTTGTGATTGAGCTATGTGTTTCCTATCATGAATGATTGATTGCTCGAACGAATTGAGAACTACATAACTACATAATTACATAGATAGGAGGAAAAATTACAATACAATGGTGTGCTCCAAGCGTACATTCTCAGAAATTTCTTCCTGAAATTAAGGCTTATGTTTGATATTGGAAGACTTCTCTTGGCCAGGAATGCCCTTTTTGCTAGTGCTTGGCTGCTTCCGATGTCCTCCTTGCTCCGTCCGTCACTGGTTATTTGACTGCCTAGGTAGGAATTCCTTAACTTCATTGACTTCGTGTCCATCATTCCTGATGTTAAGTTTCTCTCTGTTCTCATTTCTGCTACGTCTTGTTACTTTCTTCTTTCTTCGATTTTCTCTCAGTTCATGTTCTGCACTCATTAGACTGTTCATTCCATTCAGCAGATCATGTAATTCCTCCTCACTTCCACTCGAGATAGCAATGTCATCTGCGAATCATATCGTTGGTATCTTTTCACCCTTAATTTTAATTCCTCTCCTGAATATTTCTTTTACTTCCATCATTTCACGTTTTGCATGTAAAATCCTTATGGCTTAAGACGAAATCCCCTAATAGTGTTGGTTTTATTACTTTCTGATTATTTATCCATAGTTTTCTTTAGTGTAGTCCTGATTATTTGCTCTCCGTTTTAATAAAACTGGTTGTTCACATATGTGATTGTTTTCGTAGTCATATAAATCTTGAACTCCAGTGATATAATTAACTACATTCGCTGGTACATGCGGATCTGTGTTGTGCTGTGTTGGTTCAAAACTGGCTCTGAGCACTATGGGACTTAACTTTTGATGTCATCAGTCCCCTAGAACTTAGAACTTCTTTAACCCAACTAACCTAAGGACATCACACACATCCATGCCCGAGGCAGGATTGGAACCTGCGACCGTAGCAGCAGCGCGGTTCCAGACTGTAGCGCCTAGAACCGCTCTGCTGGCTGTGCTGTGTTGTCCTGTGAACAGAATTAGTAATAAATAAATAAGAAATTAGAACATGATACATGAAGCTGGAAGTAAAAAATCGTAGGTGGTGCTAAAGCTGTGCCGCATAAAGAGCGGAAACTTAATATGTGAAAAATTTTCCCTTCTCTTATTTTGTGAGGATATCAGTGAGAAAACGTTTTTAAAAGTTTTTAAATTGTGAAAGATGTTGTTGTAAATTCCTAGGCGCTCTCGTCCTAAAGTACTGGTGAATGTAGTGTGGGTAATTTGCGCGTCATGAGTTACGCTGTGACTTCAATATTTGACTTCTGCGTTAAGCCTTTAACGTACGATTATACGGCTTAATGAGTAGATTATGACATAATTTTAAATTTTAAATATGATCATCAACTAAATGAAATTTTTGTCGTCCCTGAAAACCGTTAGATAGGCAACCTGCAACAGGATATCGGTGGCAGTTTTGACCTTTTGTGATACAGGATGATTCTGTGATGATGTTACAAACTTTCAAGGACGGTGGAAAAGGGTCAATGTGTCGATCTCAGGTAAGAGACCTCTGTCCGGAAAAGACCGACTGAAAAGGTGTCAGCTAAAATCGTTCTGACACCTGTGACATTACGCCTCTTCTAATGCGGTCCATATTTTGGGAGGACGTAGTATGTACTAAAATAAGAAAAAACTAAAATGCATACCTTAAGAGCTATGAGCATTTGTCCACCTTCGCTAATATGGAACACATCTCTCGTGGTGAACAAGTGCTCGTAGGTCTTAAGGTTTGCACTGTAGAGCGCATGATCATGGAACATACTTTTCTTATTTTTGTCCACACTTTATCCTCCCAAAAGATAGAAAGCAAACAGGTTACAGCAGAAGAGGCCCACTGTGAAATGTATGGGAAGGATTTTCGCTTATATATTTACTCGGTGTTTTTGGACGAGGGTCTCTTACCTGAAGTTGATTCATTTCCTTTCTCCATTATCCCTGAAAGTTCGTAACATAATCACGGGATCACCGTGTCTAGATAGACTCATTGTCATTTTTCGATCAAACATATATCTGAATCATTTTGAAATTCGTTTGGATTTGATGACTTTACTAGCTGGTAACTGACAGCATTTCCTGCGAAAAACCTAAGAAGGTTGCTCAGACTGTTTCCTAAATAGTTTATATACACTACATTAAAAACAGCAGGACTTTTATAACACTTCCTTGGGGAACTCCTGATAAACTTCCGTTTCACTCGATGACGAACCGTCAGTTACCACTGACTGTGCGCTTTCTGTCAGGAAATCACAAATCCAGTAGCAAAAATCATACGATAGGAACGATAGACCCGATTGCGGGGGACAGTGATAAAAGCCTTTATGGAATTCTAGAAATATGGAATCAGCTTGAGATTTTCTGTCGATGCACTCATTACCATGTACGAACAAAGAGCCAGTAATGTTTCACGGACCGACATTTTGTGAATCCGTGCCGGTTGTTTGTCATTACATCGTTTCCTCCGAGGCATTTCATAAAATTCGAACAGAGCGTAATTTTCAAAATCATGTCAGTGACAGATAAAGCATAAAATGATTATGCACCGAAGTTCAGAGACTAATTATGATTTGGTGATTAACAAGTTCTGCAACTATAATCACCGTCACAGGTACAATGATAGCATTAACTCACTTAGGACTAGACAAAAACAGTGAGAGATACGCCCGGCAGGGAAACCAGCCGTTTTCTCATGCCAGTGCCGTGTCGTATCTGTTCATCTCACTCACAAGCGGCTCTTTTAGCAGAAACCTCTCTCCATTTTTGTTGTGTTTTACTCGTTTAAAGGTTTGCAGCCTGGTTCGCTGGAATTCTACTCGCCCCTAACGGACGCTCCTGAGAACTTAATTAAAAAAATTACTTTGCAGCAGCAGCATGCAGCGGTGGCAGCGACAGCCGAGAGGAATGTGTCCGTGCTGGAGAAAGTCAGAGGAGAGAGAATAAGGTAACCTCATACACAGCCCTTGGTGGTGCAAATTTTTTACAGATGTCTGATTGTTATACTCCGGTAATGTTTACCAGCTCTTGAACCATGAAGGATCACACGGCACTTTCATTCATGTGCAAAACATTGTTGGTCACCAGCTGCTAGCTGACCCCCCCCCCCCCCCCCCCACCCTCACTTGTACATAGGGACTTCAGAAAGTAAAATACATACCTCATCCCACGCAAAGACCGTAGTGCAGAAGACAGCTCATGGTCCCCGTTTGCCGGCCGGTGTGGCCGAGCGGTTCTAGGCGCTTCAGTCTGGAACCGCGTGACCGCTACGGTCGCAGGCTCGAATCCTGCCTCGGGCATGGATGTGTATGATGTCTTTACGTTAGTTAGATTTAAGTAGTTCTAAGTTCTAGGGGAGTGATGACCACAGATGTTGAGTCCCATAGTGCTCAGAACCATTTGAACCATTTTTGTTCCGTCACAATACTGTTACAGTACGCGTAACGGATGCATCACAGTATTGGGGTGAAATGTGCAAGAATCCCCCTCCCCCCAATCGTACTAAACCTTCAGAAATGTCTCAGAGTAGCCGGTGAGTCCGTAGAAGGTGGTATAAGGGGCGTACAGTGTAACTGGCCATTCTTTCCCAGCAGAGTTTTGCGATAATTAGGCCAGTCCGTCCTTGAACTGAATTGGTGAGCCACCGCATAGGACTTCGTCCTGCCTTTTATATGGAGATGGTCTCGTAGTTTTATGTCCCCTTGCAGAGCCACAGCAGCGCCGTCAGATTCTGAAAATGCATGTGACCTGGTAATCAGGGAGAGGCAGCATAAGGCAACGATTGTAGATGGAGCCGTAATCAACTACCGTTGGCTACAGTAAACACAGACGCTTTATTTGAGGAAATAATTTTCAACGATCATTTTAAAGGAATTTACTACACTGACAACTGAAGGCCTTATTAAGTATTTGTCGTCTGAAGGCCACAAGCAATGTTACACACAATCAATCGCTGAAGGCCTGATTAGGAAAAAATTTAAAATTATTCGTCGGCTGAAGGCCGCAAGCAATACTGCAAACAATTAACGGCTGAAGGCCTGAATTACAAGTGAGGAAAGCAATTACACATTAAAACATTAAGGTAAATTTTAAACAATTATGACAAATTGACCAAGCAAGATGGAGTGATCCATAGACAGTGCTCCCTGGGTCGACCTGAGGAATGTCACTACAGATGTGTAAACAGTGAGACTGACACCCAAGAGTAACTTTCACCTACTCAACTCAAACTAGAGACGGTTTAAGCGTCACTCAGCCTTCTTACCAGATCCACCTAACGCCAGATAACCAAGAGGCGTGTCGCCGTATAACCATCCTGCCTTGGGGGCGGTTAAGTGGGAGATGTGTCTCACAGCTGGATAGTGACAGATGGTGACGCGAGACTGGATGCGCATGTAGTTCATGTATCAGCCGATAGAGGACAGCATTGGATAGGGGGACTGATTTAGTTTCGATTGTGCCCAGTAGAGTGCACTTAAGTAATAGAATGTTTTTCATAAACTGTTCTAGTATTTTCATAAAGTGTGATATGTTGTTATGTGTGTAAAATGTTGTAAATGTGTTTTAGCAGTATGAATGATCCGTGAGTGTGGATTAATGTTAATATGAAGATAATTGTTTAACCGAGTTATGTAGTAGCATTTAGTGTGGGAACATTTCGAAGAAGTATGGATGTGAACAAAGGGGATTTTTGTAGAATAAATTTGTCAAGTAAATTTATGGTAAAGGGAAAGTTAATTCAAGTATAAATAACAGTAATAAATAACTTTAAGCATAAACAAAACTTCAGCATATTAGATAATTACATCGGTAAAAAGTTCAGTCGTTAAGTTTACTATTTTGCAATTGGTTATTGGTGAAAAGCGCGGATTGACGCGGGAGAATGTTGTTTTGATATTGGTTGTTGAGTAAACTGACCAATGGCAAAGCAATATTCTTCGCGCACCTTTCTCTGCTAGTAGAGAAGACTTAGAGTGTTCTAGAGAAGAGTCGAAGCCTAGCCATGAAAGAGATCGGACGTGTGCAGTAGTAGTTCCAATGAAAATGAGAAGTTGCCGGATCTAGCAGTGTTTCATACCTCAAAAGTGTTGGAAAGTGACGGCATAATTATTCCGAGCTGTGCGTAGAAATTTCGGAATTTTTGAGAGAATTTTGTGACGAGAAAAGATATATATTCCGCGTGGCGTATTGAGCAGGTCGGTGGCTAAAAACCGTGACTATTTTCGGGAAACGAAACACCATAAACATGCTAACGTGAGTGAAAGGGGTTGTGAGTGACTGTCTTAAGACTAGCACGGGCTTGGCAGTGATACTTGTTCACCTAAGTTTCAGAATATATTGATTGAGGACAAAATTTCCAACCTTTCATTTCGTGTTTCTCCCGAATCGTAGATTAGTGACTTAAATTGCATCCTGGTTCACGTCGAAGTCCCGTAGGTTTCACTCAGCTTTCCTACAGATGATCTGCTGAGACAATGTTCACGGGTAGCTGCAGGTCCGTCGTAAAGGGACGCAAAGAACCGCGGCGCATCAACCAGTACAACGAAGGAATAATTCAGGCGAGGCCGAAGTGACAGACAGCACTGAATCTCCAGATTGCAGTGTTTACAACACCAAAAGGCAGAAGGAATCACTATAACCAATGTAGACACGGAAAGCAATTATCCATACCCCAATCAAGGGAGCTGCCACATTACACGCCATGCCGGACAGCATCGGCAAGACGATGAAAAGTACACAGGAGCAAATTACGCTAACCTCAAGGGCAGGTGACTGGGGCGTTAGCGGCCACTGGGCAGTAAGGTGCCGCTGCTTGCACTTCACCAATAACAACAACAAATTGAAACCAATATCAAACAGAAGAAGGCAGCTAATAGCTCCCGTCAATCTGACACTTGTTGTGGTTGGTCTCACCGACACTGGGAGCAGCAACACGCAAACAACAGCGAGATCTCAAACAGTGGAGGTTACACTGCTGGACAAGTTTCACTCAAGTTCAAACGTTCTGGGTTCAGTCGTCGGCTACAGCCCCTCGATCCGACAGTGCGTGCACGCCGCCAGCGGTCCCGGCTTGGCCTCGCACTGTGGACCTCCTCGCTGCTCCGAAGCCAAACTGCCTGACACACACGACGACCTGGAAATACAAGCGGTCGCACCAGAGATAGTACCACAGCACTGGCTATCGATGACCACTGTTGATGCCACTCGTGGACAAACAATACTAGCAAACTCAGTGGCGCCATTCACACGAGAAGGAAACGAGACGCCACTACCGCTACTACACAACACTAAGATCACAACAGCAAGAACTCGAGCCACACATGGTTCAGTGCAGTACTACTGTATATCTTTTACCTAACATACTCAGCAGAAGTCTTTTCTGGGCAAAGAATTTTTACACGGGACGCCATTATGGTGCGTTTATCTTAGAAACACTATAAAATGAATTTTTCACACTGTAAGCTATTAACGGTACGACAGTATGGTCTACCCATGACTAGATCAAAAGGTATCCTATCGATCACTGCCCACGATGTAGCACAGTCTGCATCTTGAGCGTGCAAACAATATAGTTGGTATTAGATCGTACATATTCGCTTATGCCAAAATTACTTATTTATTTATTAATATCAACGTTTACTGGCACTGCAGAAATACTGAGAGGTAGTATTTATAACCTGCAGACTCCTGTCTGAGTGCCAAAATGCAATTTTTGTTAGCAAATATTTATTAACCCTTTCACTGCTCCAAACCTAAATATACGCTAATCGTTTCAGTGCTCCAGACGTATATATACTATTTACTATAAAAATACTTACAGCGGTTCCCTGCTACAGTCGTATATTTACGTATAACGCCGACAATCGGACCAGTGAGTCGGAGGTAATTGTTGCGCAAGTATGCAGTTTAATTGTTGGAATACTAGGAAATACCTGAATGACGGTTGAATGCTGAATTCTCTTTCTGCTGAGTTCATTCGTATCGCTATATTACCTAGTTTGTGTGCGGCCGTTTACGCGTTACCGAATAAACTGACGCGACGCTACCGTCCGTTTACAGACGATGAGCTGCTGAGTATTCTAAACCAAAGTGAAGACGATCACATCATCATGCCCAATCCAGCTGAATATGAGTGGACAGATAATGACGACGACCAGCTGTCAGATAAATCTGTCACCACAAATATAAAAAATATTTGTGAACCAACAAACGTTGAACCAGTAAATGCAGATCCAGATTTGGATGTTATCGTCCATTCTTTCTCCGATTGCGAAGAAGAGCGTGAGCGTATGCCTGGAAAATCTCCTAAGAGACACAAAACAGTTGATTTTAGATGGAAAGACTCTGATTTTGACCTTAAAGTGTATAATTTCGATAACAGTGGTGTAGTTGTTGTTGCGGTCTTCAATCCTGAGACTGGTTTGATGCAGCTCTCCATGCTACTCTATCCTGTGCAAGCTTCTTCATCTCCCAGTACCTACTGCAACCTACATCCTTCTGAATCTGCTTAGTGTATTCATCTCTTGGTCTCCCTCTACGATTTTTACCTTGATGCCTCAGAACATGTCCTACCAACCGAGCCCTTCTTCTGGTCAAGTTGTGCCACAAACTTCTCTTCTCCCCAATCCTATTCAATACTTCCTCGTTAGTTATGTGATCTACCCATATAATGTTCAGCATTCTTCTGTAGCACCACATTTCGAAAGCTTCTATTCTCTTCATGTCCAAACTATTTATCGACCATGTTTCACTTCCAGACATGGCTACACCCCATACAAATACTTTCAGAAATGACTTCCTGACACTTAAATCTATACTCGATGTTAACAAATTTCTCTTCTTCACAAACGCTTTCTTTGCCATTGCCTGTCTACATTTTATATCCCCTCTACTTCGACCAACATCAGTTATTTTGCTCCCCAAATAGCAAAACGCCTTTACTACTGTAAGTGTCTCATTTCATAATCTTATTCCCTCAGCATCACCCGACTTAATTCGACTACATTCCATTATAATCGTTTTGCTTTTGTTGAAGTTCATCTTATACCCTCCTTTCAAGACACTGTCCATTTCATTCAATTGCTCTTCCAAGTCCTTTGCTGTCTCTGATAGAATTACGATGTCATCGGCGAACCTCAAAGTTTTTATTTCTTCTCCATGGATTTTAATTCCTACTCCGAATTTTTCTTTTGTTTCCATTACTGCTTGCTCAATATACAGATTGCAAATTGTAAATAGCATTTCGCTCCCTGTATTTTACCCCTGACACCTTTAGAATTTGAAAGAGAGTATTCCAGTCAACATTGTAAAAGCTTTCTCTAAGTCTACGAATGCTAGAAACGTAGATTTGCCTTTCCTTAATCTTTCTTCTAAGATAAGTCGTAAGGTCAGTATTGCCTCACGTGTTCCAGTGTTTCTACGGAATTAAAACTGATCTTCCCCGAGGTCGGCTTCTACTACTTTTTCCATTCGTCTGTAAAGAATTCGTGTTAGTATTTTGCAGCTGTGGCTTATTAAACTGATTGTTCGGTAATTTTCACATCTGTAAACACCTGCTTTCTTTGGGATTGTAATTATTATATTCTTCTTGAAGTCTGAGGGTATTTCGCCTGTTTCATACGTCTTGCTCACCAGATGGTAGAGTTTTGACAGAACTGGCTCTCCCAAGGCCGTCAGTAGTTCCAATGGAATGTTGTCTACTCTGGGGGCCTTGTTCCGACTCAGGTCTTTCAGTGCTCTGTCAAACTCTTCACGCAATATCATATCTCCCATTTCATCTTCATCTACATCCTCTTCCATTTCCATAATATTGTCCTCAAGTGCTTTCCCTTCTTTGCTTAGAACTGAGATTCCATCTGAGCTCTTGATGTTCATACAAGTGGTTCTCTTATCTCCAAAGGTCTCTTTAATTTTCCTGTAGGCAGTATCTATCTTACCCTTAGTGAGATAAGCGTCTACATCCTTACATTCGTCATCTAGCCATCCCTGCTTAGCCATTTTGCACTTCCTGTCGACCTCATTTTTGAGACGTTTGTATTCCTTTTTGCCTGCTTCATTTACTGCATTTTTATATTTTCTCCTTTCATCAATTAAATTCAATATTTCTTCGGTTACCCAAGGGTTTCCACTAGCCATCGACTTTTTACCTACTTGACCCTCTGCTGCCTTCACTACTTCATCCCTCAAAGCTACCCATTCTTGTTCTACTGTATATCTTTTCCCCATCCCTGTCAATTGTTCCCTTATGCTCTCCCTGAAACTCTGTACAACCTCTGGTTCTTTTATTTTATCCAGGTCCCATCTCCTTAGTTTCCCACATTTTTGCAGTTTCTTCAGTTTTAATCTACAGGTCATAAACAATAGATTGTGGTTAGAGTCCACATCTGCCCCTGGAAATGTCTTACAGTTTAAAACGTGGTTCCTCAATCTCTGTCTTACCATTATATAATCTATCTGATACCTTTTAGCATCTCCAGCGTTCTTCCATGTATACAACCTTCTTTCATGATTCTTAATCCAAGTGCTGGATATGATTAAGTTGTGCTCTGTGCAAAATTCTACCAGGTGACATCCTCTTTCATTTCTTAGCCCCAATCCATATTCTTCTACTATGTTTCCTTCTCTCCCTTTTCCTACACTCGAATTCCAGTCACCCATGACTATTAAATTTTCGTCTCCCTTCACTATCTGAGTAATTTCTTTTATTTCATCATACATCTCTTCAATTTCTTTCTCATCTGCAGAGCTACTTGGCATATAAACTTGTACTACTGTAGTAGCTGTGGGCTTCGTATCTATCTTGGCCACAATAATGCGTTCACTATGCTGTTTGTAGTAGCTTACCCACATTCCTATTTTCCTATTCATTATTAAACCTACTCTTGCATTACCGCTATTTGATTTTCTGTTTATAACCCTGTAGTCACCTGACCAGAAGTCTTGTTCCTCCTGCCACCGAACTTCACTAATTCCCACTATATATAACTTTAACCTAGCCATTTCCTTTTTTAAATTTTCCAGCCTACCTGCCCGATTAAGGGATCTGACATTCCACGGTCCGATCCGTAGAACGCCAGTTTTCTTTCTCCTGATAATGACGTCCTCTTGAGCAGTCCCCGCCCGGAGATCCGAATGGGGATATTTTACCTCCGGAATATTTTACCCAAGACGACGCCATCATCATTTAATCATACAGTAAAGCTGCATGCCCTCGGAAAAAATTACGGCCGTAGTTTCCCCTTGCTTTCAGCCGTTCGCAGTACCAGCACAGCAAGGCCGTTTTGGTTATTGTTACAAGGCCAGATCAGTCAATCATCCAGACTGTTGCCCCTGCAAGTACTGAAAAGGCTGCTGCCCCCCTTCAGGAATCACATGTTTGTCTGGGCTCTCAACAGATACCCCTCCGTTGTGGTTGTACCTACGGTACGGTTATCTGTATCGCAGAGTCACGCAAGCCTCCCCACCAACGGCAAGGTCCATGGTTCATGGTGGTACCGGTGGCAAAATCGTCAATTTAGATGATTTATGTACTGTATACGACTGATTCCAAGTTTTATTTAGCCTGGAAGTGAGCTACACAGCTGAGGAATGTAATTTACATTATGAACACCTTTGCAATGATGCCAGTGAAAAATCAAGACTGTGACGTTGGAAAAACACAAACAGTGACGAAGTTCACTGTTTCCTTGCTGTAAATTTTCTGATGCCTCAAGTGAGAAAAATGAAATAAACAGTTATTGGACCAATGATCAGTTACTGTCTACTCCAATGTTTGCGCAAATCATGCCCAGAGATAGATGTCTTCTTTTACTTAGAATGTTACATTTTGCTGATAACAGTAAGGACCCTGGAGATGACAAAATCTGGAAATTACGTCGAATTGTGGATCACTTAAGAAAAGTATTTCCAGGTGCTTTCTATCCTTTTAAAAATTTGTGCATTGACGAAAGTTTAGTTCTCTTCAAAGGTCGTGTCTTCTTCAAGCAGTACATTCCTTCCAAACGCCACAGATTTGGTGTATGATTTTTTGTGTTATGCGATTGAGAAACTGGTTATATTCTTGACTTTATTATATATGTGGGTGCAGCAACAGATGTAAAAAAAAAGAAACTGACTTTGATGTAAATGTTGGAATACCTGGAAGCATTCTCCTCACATTACTTGGGCGTTACCTTAGTAAAGGTCACAGATTATATGTTGACAATTGGTACACTAGCCTAACGTTATTTTCTTATTTCCATGACAGAGTGACTGTGGAACTGTGAGAAAAAAACAACAAAGGCATGCCTACTTCATCAAAAAAACTTAGAAAAGGCGAGATCGAGTTTATGTCAACAGATATATGTCTTGCTCTGAAGTGGCAGTACAAGTGAGAATGGAGGATGCTTTCAACTCTTCATACAAGCTAAATTACAGCGACTGACAAAATTGACAGAACCACGAATGAACCAAAAACAAAACCAGCCTGCATCGTAAGCTACATTGAAAATATGGGGGCCGTCGACAGGAGCGGCATGATGCCAAGTGCAGTAGAATGTGTACGAAAAACTGTAAAATGGTATAAAAAAGTATTTTTCATTTGTTGGATCTGTCTCTGCTCAACGCGCATGCATTATATAAAACTCAAACTGGACGAAATATTTCAGTATCTGATTTTCAACAGAAACGTATCAAGGAGATCCTAGAGATTCACCACCAACCGCAAACGGACGGACATCGTGGAAGGAGATAGGCTGATGGTGACAATCCCTTACGCCTAACCGAGCGCCACTTTATCTCGCTAATACCAGGAACTTCAAAGAAGAAGGCCGCCCAGAGTAGTAGTATCGTACATCTACATCTACATCTACATCTACATGACTACTCTGCAATTCACATTTAAGTGCTTGGCAGAGGGTTCATCGAACCACAATCATACTATCTCTCTACTATTCCACTCCCGAGCAGCGAGCGGGAAAAACGAACACCTAAACCTTTCTGTTCGAGCTCTGATTTCTCTTATTTTATTTTGATGATCATTCCTACCTATGTAGGTTGGGCTCAACAAAATATTTTCGCATTCGGAAGAGAAAGTTGGTGACTGAAATTTCGTAAAAAGCTCTCGCCGCGACGAAAAACGTCTATGCTGTAATGACTTCCATCCCAACTCGTGTATCATATCTGCCACACTCTCTCCCCTATAACGCGATAATGCAAAACGAGCTGCCCTTTTTTGCACCCTTTCGATGTCCTCCGTCAATCCCACCTGGTAAGGATCCCACACCGCGCAGCAATATTCTAACAGAGGACGAACGAGTGTAGTGTAAGCTGTCTCTTTAGTGGACTTGTTGCATCTTCTAAGTGTCCTGCCAATGAAACGCAACCTTTGGCTCGCCTTCCCGACAATATTATCTATGTGGTCCTTCCAACTGAAGTTGTTCGTAATTTTAACACCCAGGTACTTAGTTGAATTGACAGCCTTGAGAATTGTACTATTTATCGAGTAATCGAATTCCAACGGATTTCTTTTGGAACTCATGTGGATCATTTTACACTTTTCGTTATTTAGCGTCAACTGCCACCTGACACACCATACAGCAATCTTTTCTAAATCGCTTTGCACCTGATACTGGTCTTCGGATGACCTTACTAGACGGTAAATTACAGCATCATCTGCGAACAGTCTAAGAGAACTGCTCAGATTGTCACCCAGGTCATTTATATAGATCAGGAACAGTAGTGGTCCCAGGACGCTTCCCTGGGGAACACCTGATATCACTTCAGTTTTACTCGATGATTTGCCGTCTATTACTACGAACTGCGACCTTCCTGACAGGAAATCACGAATCCAGTCGCACAACTGAGACGATACCCCATAGGCCCGCAACTTGATTAGAAGTCGCTTGTGAGGAACGGTTTCGAAAGCTTTCTGGAAATCTAGAAATACGGAATCAACTTGAGATCCCCTGTCGATAGCGGCCATTACTTCGTGCGAATAAAGAGCTAGCTGCGTTGCACAAGAGCGATGTTTTCTGAAGCCATGCTGATTACGTGTCAATAGATCGTTCCCTTCGAGGTGATTCATAATGTTTGAATACAGTATATGCTCCAAAACCCTACTGCAAACCGACGTCAATGATATAGGTCTGTAGTTAAATGAATTACTCCTACTACCCTTCTTGAACACTGGTGCGACCTGCGCAATTTTCCAATCTGTAGGTACAGATCTATCGGTGAGCGAGCGGTTGTATATGAGTGCTAAGTAGGGA
The DNA here is from genome assembly GCF_023897955.1 of Schistocerca gregaria. Lineage (NCBI taxonomy): Eukaryota > Metazoa > Arthropoda > Insecta > Orthoptera > Acrididae > Schistocerca > Schistocerca gregaria. Next base: position 922,999,199 of record NC_064922.1, on the reverse strand, counting down.
GCGTAATCTGAAAGGAACCTAATCGGTATACAATCTGGACCTGAGGACTTGCCCGTATCAAGCGATTTGAGTTGCTTCGCAACCCCTAAGGTATCTACTTCTAAGAAACTCATGCTAGCAGATGTTCGTGTTTCAAATTCTGGAATATTCCATTCGTCTTCCCTGGTGAAGGAATTTCGGAAAACTGCGTTCAATAACTCCGCTTTAGCGGCACAGTCGTCGATAGCAGTACCATCGGCACTGCGCAGCGAAGGTATTGACTGCGTCTTGCCGCTTGTGTACTTTACATACGACCAGAATTTCTTCGGATTTTCTACCAAATTTCGAGACAATGTTTCGTTGTGGAACCTATTAAAGGCATCTCGCATCGAAGTACGTGCCAAATTTCGCGCGTCTGTAAATTTTAGCCCATCTTCGGGATTTCGCGTTCTTCTGAAATTCCCAGGCTTTTTTCGTTGCCTCTGCAACAGCGTTCGGACCTTTTTTGTGTACCACGGGGGATCCGTTCCATCTCTTACCAATTTATGAGGTATGAATACCTCAATTGCTGTTGCTACTATATCTTTGAATTTGAGCCACATCTCGTCTAGTGCAAAACATGATAAACGAAGTGACACAAGATACATTTGTGTAAAATATTATGTGCCTTTATGTTTGAATTTTTGTTTCGAGAGATATCACGCTGTATTACTAATGTAGTATGTTTTGTATTTTCTTTCTAATAAAGTACCTTTTTTGAACAAAATAAGACTTTCTGAACAAAGATTTTTAAAAAGGAAACGATTTACACCGACACTACTGTATTTTGCGTCTCATTTTTATCTCAATAATAACGGTAGACTGCTACAGTCGTATATATACGGACCGGGTGAAAATAACGTGCACGGGGATGGAGCCGCTGAGAGTAAAAACGCAGTGAAGGGGTTAATAACAGTTATTTGATTCGCACCAAAATAAACGTATCTTCCCTGTTCATTTCTTTACTCAAGCACGATTTTTGCAGCGGCACGTCATCCCACTGACTATGAAAGATCTAGATGACCAACCGCCTCTGCTAGCCAGCATGGGAACCTACGGATCGCTCCTCACTCCGTACATACTGAAGTACTGATACATTCAGTTCACGTATGTGAAATAGCAAAACTGGAAATACAGTACAACGTGCTCCTATGTTCAAGTAAGTGGTACCTTGAAAGCGGCACGGCTACTGGAAACATAATCTAAAGTGCACGGGGCAGTACGATTCTAGACGTCAAAATGTCCAATTTTCAAACAGATTCAGTGCGAAATACTGGTGATATACGGATCTAATACAATGTCGCATTCAGTAGCGATAAGGTGCCAACAATCTGACCACCGCACATATGTGGGTGATGAAGATCGAGAATTCTACATTTCCCCATTCGGTTTCCGTCTTTTCGACAAGCTGAAGGAGATTTTACAACGAAGAGGACTCCCACACAGCGGTTTTCAGATTAGCAGATTTCTGCCGTCGAGGAACAGAACGACTGTCAAAACTTCCCGGCCGTTATTTACGTAGACCTGGTGACTATATCCAAAAATAGTGTCGTGTATCAGTCTCACTTTTAAGTGTAGTGCAGAGTTCAAAGAATATTACTAAGCCGCAGACAGTAAATACCGGATTACTTTTCGAAGTCTCCCCATACGTTGCAGTTTTGTGTCTCTGTCACACACAACATCAGATAATTAGAACATGAGAATGAAACACGTAAAGCTATGTTGACGAATATATCGATTTGGAAATCGGGCATAACCTTTACTTATAAAATGTAATCTAATTTATGACTGCTCGCTTCTTTGAAGCTACTTTTATAACTGTGTGTTGTTTGTCATCAGGCACTAATTACAGCACAGGCGATTCAATAACGCAGAAGCGTGAAAAATATCGATTTCCAGCAGACTGACCTATACACATCATTCGAAGGCATGTTTCATTATCCGTTGTTTTCTTCCACACATTCCTTTGAATTTTTAAAGCAATTTGGTTTCAATCGAAAATCTTTAAAAAGGGCCTCCAAATATTCCTTTGAATTGTTGTAGCAATTTGGTTTCAATTGAAAACCTTAATATACAATGTTATGGTACGATTATTGAGATTTTTTGGCTTTCCCATAGTACGTAATGCTGCGTCAGTCTGGAAACGCGATAGATCCCTTTCAAGCGGCGCTACAGATTGTGACTGAGCCTGGTGAGAAATATGAAAATTTTTAATGTATAAATCATTTTACTAAGGGTGACATTAATCTTATGTTGGGCATAAGCACCTTTGTGGAAAATGGTGCTACAAAATTCTGTGCTCATTAGACGCCATTAACTTGTAGAAGAACTTAGTTTCTATTTACATGTTAAAATCCAGCAATATTAAACTCACGTTTACACTGCGCGACGTATGTGAGAAGAGGTCGCTTCCCAAGTTACACTCTCGTCTCCCCACACGGCATAGAAGATTAAATTAATTTGTTGAACTGCAAAGAACGAGTGTGGTTTTACAATACTCCCACAAACTGAGCAAAAACCATTTTCTTGTTGCTGGTGTGTAAAGGTAAAATGTAAGGAAAGTTGCAGAGCATTTTTCTCTCCCTGTAGGATCCTGTTTGTATCGGATTGTCGGCTGTGACGTCAACGTCGCAGCTTGCTACTATGCACACACCCCGTGATCCCTACAGCCTTGCCTGTAATTAATTACACCGCGTAAGGTACCCACTATTCTCCGCACCCTTAAAATTTTGTAATTCATCTTAATGGCGTCACGCAACAAGTGCATCCTAACGTTCATGACTGAAGTGACTCTGTATCACGAAGAGCACCTACCTAGTTACACACTCTCCGACATTAAACGAAAAATGAATACATCGTACTCTCTCGAAAATAAAGTTTCTCTCTTTGTCACTGGAAATTTAGTTATCCTATGTCACGTATACAGCTCAGTATACAGTATAGATATTTCTGTCATTTGAGTGATTTTCCAAACCAAGCATCACAGCTACTTCTATCTAACTGGCAACAATAGAACATTCATTTGTCACAATGTCGTATCCAGTACAGTATTCCAATGAGGACTAACAGATATGGGGAATGAAAGGGTAATAACATTTAAGATACGGCTTTATTGATCAGCTAATTCCCTGTCTGTCGCCTAATGTCGTAGTTTTGCCTCACTGACACGAAAACTTGAGAGAATAATCATATGTTACAATACATATAAAACTAAAAGTAGACTGGTAACTGCTATGCTGGCTTTAAAATTTAAGATTTATCCTCCTATAAATCTCTTTCGAAGTACTGTTTCTATTACAAGAGCAGTTCCGCAAAAGTTGAGGACACTTCAGATTTTCCGATTTGTAAATATTTACCTAACTCCGCTTGGTTTGCTTCTTGAAACACAACACACAAAGCTGGTTTGCCTTGCGCTCCATAGCCTTTCAGGCCAGCGACTGTACTTGCTTTTTTTATTGCCTTTTCGGAGAAACCGAAATCATGGCATTAATAACCTTTGACCTGTAACTCTTTCGGTTATTTGTAAGCCTCACAAAATTAATAATTATTCTGTAAACTATCATGTAATTACAAATTTTATAACTCTATTATCGGTCTTATCCTTGATGTAAACGACTGTTTTAGCTGTGATTATTTTGGCTAAATACTTATGTAAGCCATATAACGTTAAGAGATGAAAGTATTAAATAAATAAAATGAGTCTTTAATAAGAGAATATCATTTCTAAATTATTGCTTTGTTTTCTCTGGATTTGATTATCATGGCACCTATTTAAGACTTTCAATGAAACAAATGATACCCGTACATTTCTTGTTAAACTTATGCATTGTTTTGAAAGCTAGCTTTTAAATTTTAATTGAAGAAATAATGAACTTCACATACTTCAGATTCACAGTTTCATCTTGTAAAAACATATAGCAAAAGCGGCTGTCCTGTGCGTTTACACCTATTACCTCTTCCACATCAAATGAATCGTTGTTACGTCAGGTGACATTTCTCTAGTCTTTATCCTGTCCCACCGAAAAAATACATTTATCAGCGGTCCACCAGCTACACACATATGTCGCATCACTAAGAAACCCCCGTTCTTTATTTAGCCAAACAAAACTCTCTTTTTCACGACGACGACTTGTAAAATTTTCGTAGTCCCAAGTAGGCTAAATTCACGAGATCATTTAATTCTACTAAAAACTTTAAAAGATAAAGGAAATAAGTCAACCTACTTATTCCGTTGTTTCGTAAGATATAATTTATTGGTTCAATAAGGCGCTCATGCATCTAGAAGAAGATGTCTGACAGAAGATGTTCGGTTTCACTCTCAACCAGAACAGAAGTAATTCACATTGTAAGGGTTCAGTACCCTTACGTAGTATCGATTATGCACTAAGCAGATAAGATACACTGTTTAAGCAAAGACTTCAGTGCAGTCAACAATGTGCGAGTGGTTGAGCAGTAGTCGAGTGTGTGAATCCGTAGGTGGAAGTCGGGTGTGAGAGGCTAGAGAGTGAGGTTGCTCGGTAGCGAGGCCAGAGATGAGTGGCAGAATGGCACACAATGTTTGATGTTCATTAATGTTTATAAATTGAGTGATTTCATTAATAAATTCCAGCATTTAAGAAAGGAGATGTTATCATTTAGTAGTTTTCACAATAACGGAAGCGGACAACAGTGAGTCTCATGACAAGGAAGAAAGATATATATATTGCTAAAATAATTAAAATATAACTTCACCACAGCATATGCGAATAATATAGTTCGGTGCGAAACTGGGGGGAGGTTGCAACACGTATCGAATGTTATTGTATCGCGAGAATTTTTTGCCTCTGAAGTGATGCGACTGTACATATACCAGCAAAATGGAACAACACAGCGATATAGAAAACGAGTATCGCAAGTTTAGCTCGTTAATAACTGGACACTAGTTAGATTTCGTTACTTCGAGACTTCGGGGGAGTGAGCTACCACGAAGTTTAGACTGAACTGCTTATTAAATATTAGGACACTTCACATTGCGTTTCAACATTTTAGGTCGCGAAAAATGTTAGCCTTGTACACCCATTCTTTGGATATGAGGCGAGGGTTGATTTCTTTGTACTAACAAAATGTGATAAAACTCGATATTGGATGGCCACTGGTCTTTGCACAAATGATTTCGCTCATCTGTTAGTATCGTATTAAGCGATTGGAAAGATCCACCATGCTTTAATAGCCGTATTAGAAAAACGTTACGTAAACAAAGAGCACTTAATCTCAGATTCAAGCTAAGTAAAAACCTAGTTGACAAACAAAAGCTGAACGAAGCGAAAATGAGCGTAAGGAGAGCAATAGAGAAGGGTTCAATGATTTGAAACTAAGACGTTGTCAATCGGTCTGAGCAAAACCCCTAAGAGATTTTGGTCGTTTGCAAAATCAGTGGGTTAAAATAATCTGTTCATTCTCTCAGAAACCACAATGGCACGGAAACGGAAGATAACAAAGAGAAGGCCTAAATACTGAATTCGGTCTTCCAAGGTTGTTTCACAGTGGAAGATAGTCACACTGTCCCTCCTTTCAGTCGTCGTCCGAACATCGAAATGGCAGATGTTGAGAAAACCGATCGAGGAATTGAAAAGCTGCTACAACCTCTTAGTAGCGAAAAGGCTTCAGGACCAGACGAGGTACCTGTAAGCTTCTATAAGAAGTAATTTACGTAGATTGCTTGAGCAACTAAAGGGACCTAAAGACTGGAAAAAAGCGCAGGTCATTCCCTATTTTAACAAAGGCCGTAAGGTAGATCCCCACAATTATAGACCTATATCGTTGACGTCAATCTGTTGTAGGATAATGGAATATGTTTTGTGCTCAAGAATTACGACGTTTTTGGAAAATGAATATCAGCTCTATAAAAATCAACATGAATTCCGCAAGCAGAGATCCTGCGAAACGCGCTGTTCCACCATGAGATCCACAGAGCAGTGGACCACGGCGCTCAGGCTGATACCGTGTTCCTTGATTTCAGTAAGGCATTTGACACCGTCCCGCATTGCCGTTTAATGAAATAAATACGAGCTTACGGAGTATCGGAGCAGGCCTGCGATTGGATTCAAGATGCGTCGTATCATCTTTAAGACTAGTCGCAGATGATGCAGTTATTTACACCAAAGTAGCAACGCCAGAAGATAGTAAGAATTTGAAGAACGAACTGCAGTGAACTGATGAATGGTGCAGGCTCTGGCAGTTGACCCTGAACGTAAATAAATGTAACATATTGCTCATACTTAGCAAAAGAAATCCACTGCTGTACATCTACACTATTGATGACAAACAGCTGGAGACAGCGTCTGCCGTAAAATATCTAGGCGTGACTATCCAGAGCGACCTTAAGTGGAATGACCACATAAAACAGTGGGAAAATCAGACCCCAGACACAGATTCATCGGAAGAATCTTAAGGAAATGTAACTCATCCACGAAAGAAGTGGCCCATAAGGCGCTTGTTCACCCGAATCTTGGGTATTGTTCGTCTGTCCGGGATCCCTACCAGATAGGACTGACAAGGAAGATGGAGAAGATCCAACGAAGAGCGGTGCGTTTCGTTACGGGATCGTTTAGCTGGCGAGAGATCGTTGCGGAGATGCTAAACAAACTCCACAGGCAGACGTTACAAGAAAGGCGTTGTGCATCACGGAGAGATTTACTATTGATATTTCAGGACAGTACTTTTCAGGAAAAGTCGGACACCATATTACTTCCTCCCCCCCCCCCCCAAATCTCGCTTACTGAACACGAGGAGAAAATTCGAGTAATTAGGGCCAATATAGAGGCTTACCGACAATCATTTTTCCCATGCACTATTTGCGAGTGGAACAGGGTTGGAGGGATCAGACAGTAGTACCGAAAGTACCCTCCGCCACACACCATTAAGTGGTTTGCGGAGTATAATGTAGATGTAGGTAGTGCTTCCTACAAACCGTAACTCTACCTGTCAATGTTGCTGATCCCCATTCAGTCTCGAAACTGGTTGCAATTCAGTATTTCACAATGAAGTCACCTCTATGGACGTAATTATTTGATGACGTAAGCAACTGAAATGTCATGAATGGAAACGATTAGGATGAAATCATTGAAATGCAGCGACGTGAAATGACACCAATGACATCCATTCAAAATTGTCGAGCCTGCATGTTGCAGCAATCTTAAATTTGCATGTGTGCTCAGCTGCCCCATATGGATCAGACAAATGTTCGTTATAGCCACGACATCTGGTTTTTAATCTTGGTAAGAACAAATTTTGTTTGTTAACACGTATTCATAATTATTCGAGACAGCTAACTGAACTACGGCTCAACAAGGTCTCTACTCACACACAGGGTCATTCAGGTACACATTGTGCTGGGTTTTATGCAACCCGCAATGCCTTCAGATAACATGCACAAGATTTCATATTCTCTCACTCGCTACGTCCAGGCTATTGCTCGCATAGGAAAAGTGAACAGAATCTTCTTGTAGTAAATACAATGTAATTAAATTTTATACTGGGATACATTTTCGCTATTGTCGTAGTTGTCGAATTATTCAAGAAAAACATACGAAAGTGAGCTTCAAACACTTTTTCTTGAATAAATCAAAAATTGTGGCCTCCCGCGAAAACACATACCAAAAATTTTAACTACATTACATTTCCTAGAAAAGGCTCCTGATCCTTTTTTTTCTGTATTTCGCTTGCACAAAGCAAGTGAAAAGGATAGTTTCATATGTAGTTTCCGAAGATGTAGCACATAAAACCGATCAGAAGAGGCTGCTGAATCACCCTGAAGAAACTCGTCAGAGAAAATATTAGTCGCCCGACTAAGAGCGTACTCTGGTGGCTTTCGACAGCTATGGAAGGAGTACAACAGGTTCCACACGGCCATGTGATCTCCACTTCTGACATGAATCAAGGCTGTGAAATGATGTGTGCTTCCCACCCGGTTGTATGAGATCATTACAGCAAGACGGGGGCAACGTCGAGACAATGTGGACGAAGATGAGCTAATTTTGGTATACCTACACATACTGTCCAGCGTGACTACAACTAATCAAGATATACCATTCTCAGCCAACTAAGAGGGCATCAGATGAATGGTCGTAAATAAAAAAATAAAATTAAAAATAAGAAAAAATAAGAACCACAACAGCACTGAAAGGAGAAGGGAGTCGCGGCTTGTCAATGACAACCGAGCTTGATAGGGATCACTGCTGTTAGTGAATGAAGGTCCGACTGAACCAGTTCACGAGCGAACATTTCGAAGAAAACTACATGTAATAGACATATGGAAACACATACGTTGCAGAAGGTCACTTCTCACAATATCATTTAAACATGCACGTCTTCAGTAGTCTAAACAACACGAATACTGGGCAGTAGCTGACTGCAGGCATGTACTGCGTGCACCAAAAATTAACGTTTCAAAATTTAATACTTCAAGGAATAATGTAGATAGAGAGGTAAAGAGAGAGGTAAAAATTTATACACATGCTTGAAATGACGCAGAGTTCATGGAAAAAAGTGCACAAAATGACCAACAGATGGCGTTTCATATGATAAAAAGTCAGTAATAATCATAACAATTGATTTTCTTCATAACAATTGCCCAACATTTCCGCCGTCATTCTTCCACAGTACCTGTAGTCGAGGAACAATGTTACGAACACCACTTTACAGCACATCAGTAGGTTAGCGAGAAATTGTTGTTGTTTGATATCTTCAGGCGTCCCTAATGAAGTCGGACGATCACGGTAGACTTGAGATTTCAGATAACCCCAAAGCCAATAATCATACGGATTGAGGTCTGGGGACCTGGGAGAGGCAACTACGCATCACCTAGCTATGTGCCCAAGAAAATGTTTCACGCGTGTAGTGATACGGGATGGAGCGCCGTAATGCACAAAGATCGTATCTTCCAACAGGTATTTATCGGCCATGCTGGGGATGAAGATATCCAATAACGTATCGGCGGAGCTCGCACCAGCCACTCTTACAGTATGAAAAGCAGCACCCCGCTTGACCTCAAAGAAAAAGGACTCGATCACCTCTGATGTGTTAAATCCACACCACGTGACTTTCTCGTCATGCAACGGGCTTTTCATCATAGTTCTAGTATTTCTGGTAGCGCACATTCTGCAGACATGGCCCTTGACAGATTCTCGAACAGGCCTCATCGGTCCAAAACCAATCGTCATCTCCCCCAATTTTGTGAAGTGCCCACACCATAAATGCTCTCCACGCACCAAATCGGAGGGAAATAGTTCATTTCATACATCATTCTCACGCGGCGTCACTAATATGTTGCTGTCCAGCTTCAGGTGTAGGCCTTTCTTGCATTCTTCTTTGGTTTCTGTAAAATCCCATTGCATTCCACGCAACTGTGTCAAGTTTTACCTCTCTACGTACGCCATACTTGAATTATTGCATTTATAAATGTTCACGGACTAGTAGTTTGTGGTCCAACGAGTCGCAGTTTTGCCTGTTTCCAAATGATACAAGCTCACTGGTGATCCAATGAGGCGTTTGACTTACAAAGTGTGACGGGTGCAGTTCAAATTGAAGGTGGTTTTGTAATGTTCCGGGAGTATTTCTCGGGTCCTTCCTTAGGTTAACTTATTCAGTTTAACAAGAACTGGAACCACAACGTTGATTTCAACATTATCGGTAAGTAAGTGTTGCACATTCTTCTACATTTTTATGATAACGCAGTGGACACTCCCGTCTTCCAAAATGATAACGCTGATGTTCACAGAGATGGCCGCATAATTACCTGGTCCGATCAACAAACAATGAGGCACTCCATCGCACCTCGACCTTCACGCTAAGTCATCCGATGTTAATACAACAAAAAATATCTGGAAACTTGTTGGTGTAGCAGGTGGAACATGGCACTACACATCTACGCAGTTTGGTATAATCATCATGAGTAGCTTCAGCTGGACATGGTGTAAATGAAGAAACCTTTCGACTCCTTCCTCGCTGAACTCTAGTCATTATGTAGGCAAGAGATGGTTTTCCATGGTATTACCGCGATGTCACCCAGCGGTGACGAATTTTTTGTTTGATGTACCTATCGTTTTCCTGGATTTTATAGTTTTGGGAAATTATCTCCAGTTGTCTGACGTTATGTATTAATCACTTCCAATCAGATATGTTCACTAACGTTACTATTAATGTAGCTATTGTTTATAACAACGGTCCAAAATGGCTCTGATCACTATGGGACTTAACATCTGAGGTCATCAGTCCCATAGAACTTAGAACTACTTAAACCTAACTAACCTAAGGACATCACACACATCCATTCCCGATGCAGGATTCGAACCTGCGACCGTAGCGGTCGCGCGGTTCCAGACTGAAGCACCTAGAACCGCTCGGCCACACGGACCGGCTATAACAACGGTGTATGGTTCTCCATTTGCTTCTAGGTCTATTTTGCGCTAAGTGTAAAGAGAAATGCTGAACACATCTCTCGAGGCACATATCCTGTAATACTACTGATGTTACTAGGAAGTGAACATTGAGTCATAAAATGTCACTTACTTAGAAAAATCTAATAAAATTCTATACCTTAAAAATATTCAAAAGATTCTTGTTTCTCCAAGTTTCGTAACTTTTTTAAAACTTTTATTGAGCAGTATGCAGATTTATTACGTCATATTGCAATGAAAGCATACTATTTCGCGATCACAAAAAATATTGTAGTAACTGCAAGCAATTCTTTACATCAAAATGTGTTTCAAAATGAAATATTATCTTCTGACTGCTTAAATATATGGCGTTTTCGTTATGTTAAACATATTTAACTGTGAAAACTATGTTGCTTTCTGACTACATAAAATTCTCTTCTTTTCAAGATAAAGATTCTTTATTTCCATCTAACTGTCTTCGAAAGGAAGTTGTTGCAGTAATGGGACATTTGTTAATATGATATTTTCAGTTCGTTCGTCCATATGAACAATAATCAGAAATCGGGTGTAATTTTGAAAATGCTTCCTGCTAGAAGTTTTTTGTGTGGCAAGTGATACTGTATCTACCGAATAGTTCACACATTTTAGTAAAATTTCTAGTGAAATGTTGTTTACAGTAATTGCATCCAGTGGAAAAGAAACTGTCGCCTGGACCTGATACAGAAATTTATTTTCATATTTTCGTCTTTCTAGCTGTTTTCTTTTCAGCTTGACTTATGCAGATCATGAAGTGAAGTTGCCAAGAGCAAAACAGACAAGGCTAAGGAAACACAGTTTTGAGCAGATCACTATTTTATTACAAGTTGATTGAAAATTTTAAGAACACTTACTTTACCGTAAAAACGACTATAATCTGTCATGAGATACGTAAGACTGTTCTGAAAACTCACTGAAAAAGAACAAACATTAGTTTAGATGCTTGGAAGATTACTATTATTTCTCGAACCAGTTTCTGGTTTCTCGATAACTAATTGTTACAAGCAAAGGTAAGGAATGTGTAGGATAGAGAAATAATACGAAAGTTATTCCTTTATTACTGTTTCATGCACAACAAATAAACCTAAAACGAACATGAATGTAGTATATTAGATCTTCGAGCTAAGGTAGTGGTATACGTGTCAACAAACTTCTGGGCCACACGTAAGAACTGAAAAATTCAGTTGTATTATTTAGATATACCTCTTTACATCAAACACACAGTGGCTGTAGTTCAGCGTTTTACACACTATCATGTGGTAGTTCCCATTTTAGCTTTCGTCCAGGTTAAGTATGTGAAAATTTCTTTCACCATGTTGAGGCGGAGTTGGACCACGTACTACACCGAAATGATAAGGACAGAGGTCTATGATTTTCTTCACGAACTTTTTCATCAGCGATGTAACATTCCAGAGTAAGCCTCGAGGAATGATGAAGTATCATTCATTAATTGATGGAGGAACAGGCCAGCAACAAACGTAAATTAAAACTGAACCGAATATCGATAAACGGAGAAAATTTAATAAGGCACGTACGTCACTCCAGCGTGCTACAGAATAAAAGTAACTAACAAATAAATAGAGATGTGAATGGTATTTTGTATGCGAGGGAACAAAATTTTGGTGCCATTTATATTTACATTTATTGGCTCTCTAAATTTATGGCTGAAAGGTCAGTCAAAATATGGCAGTAATTAGGAATGTATTCATTGATATGTACTGCGGTTTCAAGCACAGAGGGTGCTGTCGTATAAACGTAGCCCGCAAATATATAAAATTCGGGTCAACTTGTTTCAATATATCAGGTCCCAGCAAAAAATTAGAACGTATCGGAAATATTTGAAGCTAATGTCTGGATCGTAGCTTGCGGTGAGGAATAAAAATATAGCGGCAGCTTTCCCAAATTTCAGTTTCTCGAATGCTTATATTGGTCCATCTCACATTGTTTCAACTACAGCGGTGCGCAAGGAAAGTCAAAAATTCTCATAATTTTGCGACGAATTGTGTCGAAAAGATTATTCATTTTCGCAGGTTTCTCTCAGGCACCGAATTAGCAAAATTTTATGGTGGATTCACGTTAAAAGTGAAACGAAGGGAGAAAGGGAGTAACGGTCTCTAAAGCAACTTTTATAAATGTGAATGTGAGAACACTAATATTCTGGCTACTTTTTCAAAGATTTCATTCATATTTAACCCATTAAACTCATTATCATATCTAAGACTTTAATTTTAAGCGAATTGGAGGGAGACTGTTAAAGTATAGTGTTGTTGTTGTTGTGGTCTTCAGTCCTGACACTGGTTTGATGCAGCTCTCCATGCTACTCTATCCTGTGCAAGCTTCTTCATCTCCCAGTACTTACTGCAATCTACATCCTTCTGAATTTGCTTAGTGTATTCATCTCTTCGTCTCCCTCTACGATTTTTACCCTCCACGCTGCCCTCCAATGCTAAATTTGTGATCCCTTGATGCCTCAAAACACGTCCTACCAACCGGTCCCTTCTTTTTGTCAAGTTGTGCCACAAACTCTTCTTCTCCCCAATTCTATTCAATACCTCCTCATTAGTTATGTGATCTACCCATCTAATCTTCAGCATTCTTATGTAGCACCACATTTCGAAAGCTTCTATTCACAACTTGTCCAAACTATTTATCGTCCATATTTCACTTCCATACAAGACTACACTCCATACAAATACTTTCAGAAACGACTTCCTGACACTTAAATCTATACTCGATGTTAACATATTTCTCTTCTTCAGAAACGATTTCCTTGCCATTGCCAGTCTACATTTTATATCCTCTCTACTTCGACCATCATCAGTTATTTTACTCCCTAAATAGCAAAACTCCTTTACTACTTTAAGTGTCTCATTTCCTAATCTAATTCCCTCAGCATCACCCGATTTAATTTGACTGCATTCCATTATCCTCGTTTTGTTTTCGTTGATGTTCATCTTATATCCTCCTTTCAAGACACTGTCCATTCCGTTCAACTGCTCTTCCAAGTTCTTTGCCGTCTCTGACAGAATTACAATGTCATCGGCGAACCTCAAAGTTTTATTTCTTCTCCATGAATTTTAATACCTACTCCGAATTTTTCTTTTGTTTCCTTCACTGCTTGTTCAACATAGAGATTGAATAACATCGGGGAGAGGCTACAGCCCTGTTTCGCTCCCTACCCAACCATTGCTTCCCTTTCATGCCCCTTGACTCTTATAACTGCCATCTGGTTTCTGTACAAATTGTAAATAGCCTTACGCTCCCTGTATTTTACCCCTGCCACCTTCAGAATTTGAAAAAGATTATTCCAGTTAACATTGTCAAAAGCTTTCTCTAAGTCTACAAATGCTAGAAACGTAGGTTTGCCTTTTCTCAATGTTTCTTCTAAAATAAGTCGTAAGGTCAGTATTGCCTCACGTGTTCCAACATTTCGACGGAATCCAAACTGATCCTCCCCGAGGTCTGCATCTACCAGTTTTTCCATTCGTCTGTAAAGAATTCGCGTTAGTATTTTGCAGCCGTGGCTTATTAAACTGATAGTTCGGTAATTTCCACATCAGTCAGCACCTGCTTTCTTTGGGATTGGAATTATTATATTCTTCTTGAAGTCTGAGGGTATTTCGCCTGTCTCATACATCTTGCTCACCAGCTGGTAGAGTTTTGTCATGACTGGCTCTCCCAAGGCCGTCAGTAGTTCTAATGGAATGTTGTCTACTCCGGGGGCCTTGTTTCGACTCAGGTCTTTCAGTGCCCGGTCAAACTCTTCACGCAGTATCTTATCTCCCATTTCATCTTCATCTACATCCTCTTCCATTTCCATAATATTGTCCTCAATTACATCGCCCATGTATAAACCCTCTATATACTCCTTCCACCTTTCCGCCTTTCCTTCTTTGCTTAGAACTGGGTTTCCATCTGAGATCTTGATATTCATACAAGTGGTTCTCTTCTCTCCATAGGTCTCCTTAATTTTCCTGTAAGCAGTATCTATCTTACCCCTAGTGAGATAAGCGTCTACATCCTTACATTTGTCCTCTAGCCATCCCTGTTTAACCATTTTGCACTTCCTGTCGATCTCATTTTTGAGACGTTTCTATTCCTTTTTGCCTGCTTCGTTTACTGCGTTTTTATATTTTTTCCTTTCATCAATTACATTCAATATTTCTTCTGTTACCCAAGGATTTCTATTAGCCCTCGTCTTTTTACCTACTTGATCGTCTGCTGCCTTCACTACTGCATCTCTCAAAGCTACCCATTCTTCTTCAACTATATTTCTTTCCCCCATTCCTGTCAATTGTTCCCTTATGCTCTCCCTGAAACACTCTACAAACTCTTGTTCTTTCAGTCTATCCAGGTCCCATCTCCTTAATTTAGCACCTTTTTGTAGTTTCTTCAGTTTTAATCTACAGTTCATAACCAGTAGATTGTGGTCAGAGTGCACATCTGCCCCTGGAAATATCTTACAATTTAAAACTTGATTCCTAAATCTCTGTCTTACCATTATGTAATCTATCTAATACCTTTTAGTATCTCCAGGATTCTATCATGTATACAACCTTATTTTATGATTCTTGAACCAAGTATTAGCTATGATTAAGTTATGCTTATGTTTCCTTCTCTCCCTTTTCCTACACTCGAATTCCAGTCACCCATGACTATTAAATTATCGTCTGCCTTCACTACCTGAATAATTTCTTTTATCTCATCATACATTTCATCAATTTCTTCATCATCTGCAGAGCTAGTTGGCATATAAACTTGTACTACTGTAGTAGGTGTGGGCTTCGTATCTATCTTGGCCACAATAATGCGTTCACTATGCTGTTTGTAGTAGCTTACCCGAATTCCTATTTCCCTCTTCATTATTAAACCTACTCCTGCATTACCCCTATTTGATTTTGTGTTTATAACCCTGTAGTCACCTGACCAAAAGTCTTGTTCCTCCTGCCACCGAACTTCACTAATTCCCACTATATCTAACTTTAACCTATCCATTTCCCTTTTTAAATTTTCTAACCTAACTTCCCGATTAACGGATCTTACATTTTACGCTCCGATCCGTAGAACGCCAGTTTTCTTTCTCCTGATAACGGCGTCCTCCTGAGTAGTCCCCGACCGGAGATCCGAATTGTGGACTATTTCACCTCCGGAATATTTTACCGAAGAGAACGCCATCATCATTTAATCATACAGTAAAGCTGCATGCCCTCGGGAAAAATTACGGCTTTACTTTCCCCTTGCTTTCAGCCGTTCGCAGTACCAGCACAGCAAGGCCGTTTTGGTTAATGTTACAAAGCCAGATCAGTCAATCATCCACACTGTTGCCCCTGCAACTACTGAAAAGGCTGCTGCCCCTCTTCAGGAACCACACGTTTGTCTGGCCTCTCAACAGATACCCCTCCTTTGTAGTAGCACCTACGGTACTGCTATCTGTATCGCTGAGGCACGCAAGCCTCCCCATCAACGGCAACGTCCATGGTTGATGGGGGGGGGGGGGGGGGGTAAAGTGTAGTGCGAGTGTCAAACTTTATTCTTTGAAGAATTCTGGAGAAGATGATAGAATGTAACAGATGCCTAACTACAAAAGATGACGTTCCGGTAGCCGTGCTGCTATTCATTTAAAGGGATGGAAGGACTTCGGGATACTTAGATTACTTCACTCATAGGACGGATATGAGTTATTTCATTCAAAAATACGAGCGGCAAAAGGCTCGAAATACGTAGTCTACTAGCCTTGGTAGAAGATCGAGTATATGGGGATATATCTACGGATAACTGACTCTAATGTTGTTGATATCACTTTCGATAGAAAAACTATACTTCTGTTCATTAAACTATTTTTATAATGCTATAAAAGATTAAACATCTTCCGTAATCCCATCAGGTGCTTTACTCTATCTGAAGGAGATTGTAACAATGTCATGTTTTTTTAGAAGAATTTTGCAATAGTTTCTGTTCTCAGTTCTCACGACAGTGAAAATGCTGCTTCAGACATTGTAGACCATATTACGCAATAGTAAGGTGTTCAACGTATGTGAACAAATGACTTTTTCCTGTTTCAGCCCAAACACTAACGTCTGTAAAAATATGTTTTATAAGTACTCAAAAGACTGCTGTAAGAAATTAAGAGATACGCAGTTTCAATGGCACAACTAGTAGGTATGCTGAGTCGTTGACCTCAAACACCAACAGAAAAATCCGCCTCCTTAGTCGAGGTCACTAACGTACGTATGTACGGTGGTGCTCGCCTCGGAGGAAAGCCGGTTCGAATCCTGCTCGTGTCAAATTATAACTGCCAGTACTTGGCCAGCAATGGAATGAAAGGTGGGGGCGTAAATTTGCTGATCACCAGTCTTGGCACCAATGACCTGGATTCAATTCCAGACCTCTCCGAGTGTTTCATGAAGTGAGGGAATGTTACACTGTTGATGGTGATCCGTTTGTGGGATGGAGAAGTTAAGCTTGGAGGGCGCCTTAGTGCCCTTCGAGGGGAATAGGCTATTTGTCGGCACCAGGTCTCACCTTCTACACTGTCTCATCATCTCGAGCATGGACATAACACCACACACACACTCACACACACACACATACACACACCAGCATCCACATTACAACCACCTACACGTAAGAGAAACATTTCCCAGTACGACACTCATACTTCGCGGAGGAAAGATACCTCCAGGCGCGAAGTATTGGAAAAACCTGCCCTTTAGGGTCTCCAGGCCACTCATGCCATACGATTTTAACTTTTCAACCATTGGAAAAATAGCCGAATGTATTATTTGGACATTTTTTTTGTTTTTCCGTTGTTAATGTATGAAACTAGCGCAGGTCCATTATTACGAGATCGGAGGGACATTCGCCGATGATTGAAAATAATGGTCCGAGTGACAGCACATAGTACTTGATTCTCAGCTGAAATATCGAGGCAAGAAGCCGAGACCATCTGGCTGCTCTCCCCAAGGCTCTTGGAATAATCATTATTGGCAAATATTCGAGATCACAAAGCATATGTGCAAATTCTACAATATTTACACCCATCGTTAGTGAAACGTGGTACTACTCAGTTCTTTAGAAAATCAAAATTACAATCTCACCACGGTTATTAAAAGGAAACAGTAAGCCCGGGATCACTGATGATGGGCAAGCTTCTGATTGTTTAACAATTTTAATTTGACTCAAAACAGACTTTATTATATACTTCAATTCGGACATTTGCCCTCTTACTGATGCAATATACAGATCTTCACTTTGATTGAATTACATAAACACGAGTAAGACTCATTATTTTGTGTCCACAACCAAAATCATTGATAGTAGGCACAAACAATTAATAGTAATCACAAACAGTCGTTCTTATTTAACCATGTCTCAAGAGACTAATAACACTATACACTTCCAATCAAAGTTATACAGCCACATAATACCACAACTTCATAAGGAACAAAGAGAATTTAAGGCTTAATAAAACTGAACTGCCCGCATAAAGGTCCACAGTGGAACATGCTTATACTAAAAATACAACCAAGGTCGCAAAACGTGCACACAGGAATAATAAAAAGTTGCACGTTCTTTAAAGATACACAACATAGGTGTTAAATAAGAATAGCTAGTAATAAGTCAACCAGTAAATGACTTACAGAATCGCTAATATTAACAAAGTGGCCTTACTTAACTAACGGACATAATGACTCAGAATTATTCCCAAATTGCACTTGAGTTCAGAGAACAGCGTTAAGGCCCATAGCAGTGTTTGGAAGCAATAACGCTACAGCCGGCAGGCAATACAAGCGTTCACTCCCCACGGCTTGTGCACAGGGTCACATAGCAGGCGGTATATACTTCTATATAGTCCGACCGGTCCCACAATAGGCGGTCATGACAACAATCCATAACCGCGCCGACGCCAGGGAACGAGCAGTTTTAACAAATGGTCTGCAGCACATATAGATTGCAATGACAGCGAGGTCAAATCACAGCCACACTGGAATATATAATAAGAACGCCACCAAATTATTAGGGAGCAATACTCTAACATTACCTGTCTCCCAGTAAATTAGCAGGAAACTTAGAGACCATTTCCAGGCACTTTCAACATTAAATAAACAAACCAAATGCTGCCGTGACAAATGACAAGACCATTAACTTTATGGCTTCCGGGCACGTACACAACCACAGCCAGTCCCAAAGCGGACAATATGTCCTAAAACAAGTTAAAATTTGCATGAAAACCACTTAAAACTCACACTCCGCGGATGATCAGAAACTGAACGAGGAACAACAACCTCCTTAAAAAAAGCCACTGTGGAACCAAGTTCAGAACCATCTCCGGTAGCTACCCATGCCACAATAAGTTTTAACAATCTTCTCAGTTAACACAGAATAAAAGTCATACGTTACTTGGAGCTTGAAAATTACGAGCTGAGAAGCTGTTCAGCGAGAGACTACGAACCCACCGCAATTTTACACGTCAAGACGCCCAATGAGCGGCACCGTACATCCGGTGCGATCCAAAAGACAAGGGTGGCGGGCACGGCGAGGCCCATACACCTCGGTTAGGGAGGCGGACTTGTATTCAACACAAGTTAACTCGTAGAACGCCGACCGGAGACTCACTCGTCACATGTTCACCCGGTAAACCGCCGGGCGAGCAGTCACAGGTAGCATGACAGCCGAATATCGATATCAGTGATACACGGATGAGTCAGCACATGCATAAAAATTCACCAATGAAGAAAATTTACGTACACATAGGACATTATCAGTAGGGAAATTAGTTTATAATTCCCGAATGAGATTTTCACTCTGCAGCGGAGTGTGCGCTGATATGAAACTTCCTGGCAGATTAAAACTGTGTGCCCGACCGAGACTCGAACTCGGGACCTTTGCCTTTCGCGGGCAAGTGCTCTACCAACTGAGCTACCGAAGCACGACTCACGATTTGCCAGAAAGTTTCATATCAGCGCACACTCCGCTGCAGAGTGAAAATCTCATTCTGGAAACATCCCCCAGGCTGTGGCTAAGCCATGTCTCCACAGTATCCTTTCTTTCAGGAGTGCTAGTTCTGCATGTTTCGCAGAAGAGCTTCTGTAAAGTTTGGAAGGTAGGAGACGGATACTGGCAGAAGTAAAGCTGTGAGTACCGGTCGTGAGTCGTGCTTCGGTAGCTCAGTTGGTATAGTTTATAATTAATAGACAAGACGGTCAACAGAGTAAAACAAGTATACATAACATAAAGCTCAATCAGTTGAAACGGAGAGTGAGAGGGAGAGTAAAACGCACTCACACACGCACGCGTATGCACGAAGTTAGGTAGCTAGAGGCATTTATAACAAGAGAGAGACATTCGACTTACCCTCTATGCTTAGGATGGAAACGAACATCCGCTGCATCTCCACGCATGCTACGAACGTAACCACTGTATTTTGTGTAAATATTTCCTAACGAATTAGAGCACCTTTCTTAAACGACATGTATGTGACATGGTAGGAAGATAGGATCCAGGAGAGGTAAGGTGCTGAGAATAAAGAAAATTTTAAATTACAGTTTCTGTAGGAGTACAGAGAACTTTAAAACCAAACAAACTCTTTGAGATCTAACACAAGAAAATCATTTCAGAGACGGAACAAGATACAATGGAAGCTCTCTTAGAATTAAACGTTTACCTCAGATTTGTCCTTGTTACTAGGATGCTGATACTCGTTAATGGCTTCGGCCAAAAAAACATCCAACAGTATAAGCAACAACATCAAACGAAATTCAGTTCTGGCTACTGTTAAATCGACATTACAAAGACCACAATGTGTACACACTTCAATCATAAAAATATCTTTCAGTACAACAGAATATGCCAGATAGCAGCTACTCCTATACCGTGCTTAAAATAAGAAAGTGAACGTATGTAAATCAGAAAACATGAACAGTTAATCACAAGAACAACCAAAGACGAATCCAAAGCGAATAAAAGAGCTGAAATCCATGGATTAACCCACGCACAGTAACTGGGTCGAGCTCGGTCCACACCCTGAATGGTTGCTCGATTCAGTACAGATACTAAGACGTACACACAGAAAGTACGTTACATTTATACAACATATAAATGGCGAATAGCATACAGGCCCGCATCCATGAGTATGAAAAAAAGGGCAGACAACGGATTCAGTTTGAGCCACAAATAATTTTGGTGAACACAGTAGAATCTACATAACTAAATAAATGACAACAAAAGCATGCGCCATTTAACATCAGTCGATAATGGAAAATATTAAAGGTCATAACTCTGGAGAGTGAATCCACTGCGCCAATAGTGCAGTTAAGGAAAAATACTTCTAGATCGAAGTTAACTCGCAATGATAAATTTTAAGGTTACATAAACCTAGAAAAAACAAGCGGCAGTAGGGCGGTTGAAGAAAAAGAATGCCAGATAGTAATTTTTTTAAAGATACCTAAACTTAAGGTGACACACGTACATGTAGTGCGATTAAAAGCGAGTCTTCCACAAACAGAACAAGATAAAATGGAAGCTCACTTACAATTAAACGTTTACCTCAGATTTGTCCTTGTTACCTGTATGCTGATCCTCGTTAAGGGCTTGGGAGAAAACAACAGCCAACAGTATAAGCAACAACATCAAACGAAATTCAGTATAAAGCGCAAGGGTTTTCACGAACTGTAGCGAGCTCTTAACCGCATACAAGAAATGTTGTTCATAATTATTCCTGCGACAATCCAAGCAGAATTAAGGACGGCATATGCATCCACGTCCATCGCCTAATGCACCAGGAAACAGGTCTGGTCGAACTCCGGACTATGGCCTGCCACGTACAGGTAGATGGAAATGGCGACACTCCAGCAGCGTGGGCGATCCTCGAAGTAAACACCGGCGAGCAGACCGCAGTGCACAGCTAGAAAGCCCAGGCTGCGATACAGAGGGACTCCTTTCCAGTCAACCCCCAACCGACGGACCTCTAGCATGAGCAGCGAATATGCTTAAATCGCACCCGAGTTATTATGAGACCGTTACGTACCGAGACGGCAGAGAAGCTGTAGCTTCTCACGTGGTAAAAACACAACCCTTGTAGAATCACTTTGTTATGTATCAACCTAAAAATTGTGGCAAATAATGAGATAAATGTTCCAGAGTGGTGTAAAAAATTAAGCTTCGAAGTCAAGGCAATCAAAAGTAGTTGCCATTTATATCACCTACTTCAATACTCACAAGCTCACTCATACAAATCTTTTGGGTATTTCCTGTTGATCTAGAATCATGAAATTTGGCAAGAAACAAGGTTTCACAGTACAAGTGAAGAAAAATCGCGAAAATTGGC
This sequence comes from Schistocerca gregaria, assembly GCF_023897955.1. Classification (NCBI taxonomy): domain Eukaryota; kingdom Metazoa; phylum Arthropoda; class Insecta; order Orthoptera; family Acrididae; genus Schistocerca; species Schistocerca gregaria. The sequence goes on along the minus strand of NC_064922.1, from coordinate 922,977,404 downwards.
CGGCCGTAGTGGCCGAGTGGTTCTAGGTGCTTCAGTCTGCAACAGCACGATCGCTACTGTCGCAGGTTCGGATCCTGTCTCAGGCATAGATGTGAGTGATGTCCTTAGGTTAGTTAGTTTTAAGTAGTTCTACGTTCTAGGGGACTGATGACCTCAGATGTTAAGTCCCATAGTGCTTAGAGCCATTTGAACCATTTTTTGTAGCCAGATAATGAAACTCAGAGATATCGATATCAGCACGTGCACTGCTCAGTACAGAGTTTTCTGATGTTTCTAACGCAAGAAACATGTACGTGCAGGGAGTAACATCGAAAACCCGTGAGTATCACCGAAGAAAATAAAATATCAAAGTAACTACAGTGTATTTTTATAAGTTCCGCTTATCATCCAGAAAAATCATGCTGTTGTAGATAACAGCCTACCCAAGCACTTGAAATTAATGTTTTACTGACCATATCACTTACTAACTAAGGTAATAAGCATCACAGTAGTAAAGACAACAATATTGAAGCTTCACGTTCCGTAGTTATTGCTACTTTTCAAACACTAAAATTTTTTGGGATTACACATACTTGCTGAACTGTGTTTGGATCTAGGAATCAAGACAAAAAGTATTACAATGAAATGAACACCCTTACCTGCTTACAGGCGTTGACATACGTCAACGGGGACAAATGAAAATGTGGGCTCCGACCGGGACTCGAACCCGGGATCTCCTGATTACATGGCAGACGATCTATCCATCTCTTTTTTCATTATTCTTTTTTTTCATTCTGTTCGTTTTTTATCGTTGTGTTTGGTCGTTGCGGACGTCACAACGACATCCGTCCAAGTTCGTTTGTTGATCCTTCCACTCAGTTGTTTATTACAGAGGCCAACCGGCTCTCTGACCGAACACACTGTTTTTTTTTTTTCGGTCATTGTATCTGCTCGGTGCGGACGTCGCAAGACACCCGTTTCAGTTCGTTGGTGATCCATTAACTCAGTTTTTTTTATTACAGAGGGCAGCTAACCCTCTGACCGGACCCGCTGAGTTACCGCACGGCAGCACACTGAGCTACCGTGCCGGCATCCATCTGAGCCACCGATGACACAGAGGATAGCGCGACTGCAGGGATTTATCTCTGGCACGCCTCCCGCGAAACCCACATTCTCAACGTTTTTTCCCGCACTACATTCGTAGTGCTCCCGCCCATTATACTTATTCCCGATTCCCGTAAGAGTTCGGGCACTGTCTGTGCATTCGCACACGAGAAGAAGATGGTCAAGTGGCTGGTGAGCCTTTACTATATGTATACTAAGATGGTATGTGTTCTTTCGGACATATACCATCTTAGTATACATACAAAAAGAATTACCTGCAAAATTACACATACTCGCTGTTTGGGTCCAGGAATCAAGACAAAAAATATTACCTGCAAAGAAAGACTGCACCAAACCATTAATGAACTGATTATTTAGTAATGTAGCATCTGAACACTGAATTTACGCTTTGTAATGCGTAAGACGAAAAGAAATATATACGTATCTGAAAACCAGTGGTGGGCCAACATTTCAATTGGAGAACATTTCATAATTAGGAGGTCACACAAATTAATCGTACGATGAACCTGGCCAGATAAAGGACACACACTGGAATACAGCCAGGATCAGTCAGGATATCAAGAAATTTACTTCCATTCTGGTTTTAACAGATAGTAATAAATTGTGTATCGTTCTCTAAGACACTGATTAGATTCACTCCCATTTTCGTTGGTAAATTCAATATTACTTACACAATTTTTAAATATTTGTTGTACGGTGGAGAGACTGGAAAGGAAACCCCTTGTCGAAGAATCGAACCAACGACGTCACATTTACGGTCATGCTCAGAGTCCTTCTCCATTGTGCCACACACACTCTGCGAAACTTGAGAGGTCCATAACATGACGTATAAGCGGTCAAACCACATTTTAAACAAGATGTACCATCTCGGACTTCCAAGACTATTTTCAGTTATAACTCGTACGTAGTAAATCATTGAAGTCTATGGAATACAACTGAATCGATAACCACTGTAAAATACAGTGATCCATTGTTGTTTTCTTCTATGTTTACGTTAATGGGTTACAGATTTGTAGCAGCCCAGAGTTAGAAATAATCGTTATCTTTGGGCATAATTTACATACAGGTGAAACACCATAAACACACACATCACTATGCTTATTACGGCGTAGGAAAATCTTTGGCGTTCCACACATCCTTCAGTCATCTGCGAATGGATAAATACTGATCTTGTATGGATTTTCAAGGGAATCTTCCTGCAAAATAGTGCCAAGATCGGGTAACAATGACGGAACTACACAGTGATCACGCGCTCTTCTTTTTAAAATAGACCATAAACGCTCTGCAGTATTGAGATGTGGTGACTGTGACAGCCAGGAGGGATGTGACAATTTTTTCCCTGTGCTCACATAACCAGTACTGGACGATGTAAGCTGTATGCACAGTGGTTCTACCGTCTTGGAGCACAGTATCGCCATAGGGGAACAAACATTGTTTATGGGATGTATCTGATCAGCCAAAATTGTGATAAAAGCTCTGACAATAATGTAATCTTGCACAGTAGCTATGGGGCCCATTGAATACCAAGACATGGCTGCCCAAATCATCGCCAAACCCTAGACATATTTCAAGCTATTGGAACGTAATCTTGGGCACAAATTTGCGGACAATGTGAAGCAACTCTAATCCGACCACACGACATTCTTCCATTGCGCAGTAGTTGACTTTCGTGACTTCGACAGCACGGGCTCCTGTTACGGGCATTTGCGTCACTGATATGTTGTTTTGGAATTCTAGTTCGCACTGCAACGGCCAGCTACTGAGGCCTCAGGTGCGTTGTTTTGGTGCTGGCGTGGCTCACGGTTGCGACATTCAGTTCTGGAGTGACCTTCGCAGCTGTCGTTCTCTTATTTTATCGTCTAAATCCTCTTTAGTGGACGTCCATCACGATCATTCAGCACACACTTTCGTCCGCGTTGTAGCTTGTTTCCCCGCTTTCCCTTTATGCGGTATAAATGTTAGAAACGATGTTTCTTGAAACCCGAAACACTTCGGCATGGCCGGCCGGGGTGGCCAAGCGGTTCTAGGCACTATGGTCTGGAACCGCGCGACCGCTACGGTCGCAGGTTCTAATCCTACCTCGGGCATAGATGTGTGTGATGTCCTTAGGTTAGTTACGTTTAAGTAGTTCTAAGTCTAGGGGACTGATGACCTCAGAACCATTTGAACCACTGCGGCTACCTTGGTTTCGGAAGCATCCACCACACGACGATAAACAATTTGCCCACGTTCGAAATCATGTAGCTCCAATGTAACACATGTAGAATTACGCAGAACACAATTCTAACCACGACTGACATTTGCAACGTACTGAGGCCGAGCTAGGTAGCACAGTGATTAACGAACTGGTCTGGTATTCGGGAAGGTGACGGTTCAAATCCGAATCCAACCCCGTGATTTCCCTAAATCGCTCAAGGCAAATGCCAGGACGTTTCCTTCGAGAGGGCATCATTCCCTAATCCGAACTTGTGCTCCATCTCTAATGACCTCGTTGTGGACGGGACGTTAAACACTAATCTCCTTCTCTTCCCTCACGTATTTTGGACGTTGCACAGGTGCCGTTTGTAGTCAAATACAGCAGTGCAACCTGCAGACTTGGCTAAAATCTGCATTTCTTTTTCACCCAGACATTTCTCGCAACATCTACATTTTTTTTCCCAAGTGCTGTACCTCTGTGCGTGTGGATGTACTCGCACACTTGATGACTCTATAAATAAATCACTGATCTGTATAGGCACCAAGTGATAAACACGTTTTATGTCTTTTTGCTGTTATCTTTCCATTGTTCAGCCATATTGCCTTCTGAACAGTTAGGCCATTTATGCAGTAGCTTTGCCCCAAGTGTCTACGGACCAGAAAGAAGGACTCCCATTTTTAGGAAAGACTTGATTGTGCTTTGTCGAATCATGTGAATATTATGCCAACATGACACAAACAGCTCAGTATCAGAAATTTCTTCCTTGGACCACGTGATTGGTAATCATTTAGCCTGCTCGCATGTGGGACTATGCTCAAAAACATTCAACAGCTAACGTAGCAAAGCCCCCTGGGAAGAAGAAATAATTAATTACGGATTCAAATCAGAACAGACTTCCAGCATCATCTCAGAAAAATATAAAATGATGTAGGGCTATTACTGTGTATTTAGTCTTATTGAGGAGTCATAAAATACTGGTGACGTGGCACTGGTTTGATATTAGTGGCTCGAAACTGTAACCCCCTACTGATACGAGCGAACAAGAAAAATTTTCTCATTGTCTTTAGTATCATAAGGCAATATGGTTGTCCTAGGACGGAAATTACAGAGATTACACTTTTATTTCTACACACGGTATTCATCGCGCAGGATGGTTGAGAAGGAGGAGGGATAAAAGAATAAATATGAAATGTTTAGTTTCGTACTTACTATTTCATAAATAGTGCGAACTCCTCATTCTGTTGGACACGAATTACGTAATCCAAAAATCACTTTGGAGCCTGAATAGTCGCAAGGTATTACTCAACCATCAGATATTACCAGAAAATTACCTGGTGACTTGTGTCAAATACATTCACTGACTTCGTACCGTTAATATTTGTTCATTTTTCTGCCGAAAGACTGAATCTGTATTCACACAGCCGCAACTGTCAATACTAAAAGCATAAATGGAGAAATACAAAGACAGAAAAATATGGTGTACGTTATACACACCACGAGGTGATGCGTGTAGCCAAGGTTTAAGAAATCGACGCGGGGCAAACGGGAAACTGGAAAGCAAGATAATCAGTAGAAGAACTGTTGGGCGAAGAGAGGGCTTCTGGTAAATGAAGAAATTTTCATTTTTTTTCTGGTGAATTTATGTGTGCACTTATTTCTGAAGAGAGTTTGTATAGATCGTTTTAAGGCTGAATGATAACAAATTGTTTCCGATAAGGATCGCTTTAAGTATGGTTTCCCTTTAATCAAAGAAACATTCAACGCCGTCAGGAACTCTTTGATGAATGAAGCATGCCCTCCGGTATTTTACCTACATGAGCGCGCGGTGTTGCCTTTTAATTAACACACATCTGACAACATTTTATGACATCAAAAGGACAGCTAGCGGGTGCCAGCTCGGGCGCCATTATCGTATTCACCTGAAAAGAGACAGTGGAGAGAAAACACCACCCAACAGAGATCTCTCCCTTAAAAAGACGAGATAGCGGGCAGTCTTTAACGTTGACGCAACACTAGAAGACCTTGCCAAGAGGATGTCTGTAAGGGAATGACTCGCTTCGCAGCTGAAAACACGAAATTCGTAAAAAACAATATCTATACCCTCGCTCTATCGTAGCTAAAGATGCAACCTAAGTCTTGCAAGCTATATAGACCGTTATCTTACTACACGGGTCTAAGCAGTTGTATCGGTACCTAATGCAATTCTTGCCATATTTGGAATGAAGTCTCTGTCGAATCGGTGTATTGTCTTAGACTTAAAAATAAAATAAAGGACTGCTGATGACCAGCGTCTGTTAAAAAAAAAAAAAGAAAAAGAAAGGCGAGTGCTATTCGAGCTCTGTGGGTTCCATATAAACTTAATTATGTATATAGAAGTTTCAGCTAAAGGTTTTGATGAGTGAGTTTGCAAGTATCAAAATATGTCACGTAAGTGACCGTACCTACGGTTGCACTGACTTCGAATCTTACGTTTTTTGCACCGCCAAAGGACTGTAGGCGGTCGCATTTGATATGAATTTCAACTTGATACGTGTGCCCATATCTTAGAAAAATGCGTCTTAACAGACGGCGCTATCTTATGACTGCATTGTCTTAAAAGCTTAAATTCCGTACACCACCATGGAACCATAGACGTTAGTGCGTGACATAAATATTAACACCCCTACCTGTTTCTGGGAATAGATGGACAGACACACACCTTGTCAACTAAATGGGAAAAAATATTTTTCTTGTTATATAATTACAAAGTAACAATTTTCGGGTTAAAAATTGGTTCAAATGGCTCTGAGCACTATGGGACTTAACATCTGAGGTCATCAGTCCCCTAGAACTTAGAACTACTTAAACCTAACAAATCTAAGGACATCACACACATCCATGCCCGAGGCAGGATTCGAACCTGCGACCGTAGCGATCGTACGGTTCCACACTGAAGCACCTAGAACCACTCGGCCACTACGGCTGGCCAATTTTCGGGATTTTTCTTTACTTGTACTGTGAAACCTTGTTTCTTGCCAAATTTCATCATTCTAGATCAACAGGAAATACCCTAAAAATTTGTATGAGTGAGCTTGTGAGTATTGAAGTAGGTGATATAAATGGCAACAACTTTTGATTGCCTTGACATCGAAGCTTAATTTTTTACACCACTCTGGAACGTTTATCTCAGTATTTGCCACAATTTTTAGGTTGATACATAACAAAGTGATTCTATAAGGGTTGTGTTTTTACCAAGTGAGATACAGTATCCTAAAAGTACAGAAATAAGGCCTTTTTTTTTAATAAAAATAAGAAGAACATTGGTCAGCTATATGGAGGCTGCAAGACACCTTGAATACAAAACATTCTTAAATTTGGAATAGACAGTATGTTGTTGTTGTTGTTGTTCTTGTGGTCTTCAGTCTGGACTAGTTTAATGCAGCTCTACATGTTACTCTGTAATGTACAAGCCTCTTCATCTCTGCCTAATTTCTGGAATCTACAACCACCAGAATTTGCTTACCATAGACCAGCCTTAGTCTCCCTCTGCAATTAACTACTTGCCTAACTGGATGGTTAGCTTCCTTTAACAATGACCCTAGTTTTTGAGTGGCGTCTGTTAGTGAAACATATGTCCATTTGGGAACACTTTTTCATTTCGATTGGAAGTTGACAGTTCAGTCTTTAGGAATTTCTGTGATGTCATTCTTGGCAAAAAAAGTTGCAACAGCTTCCAAATGATCTGATCTTCGTTAACTATGTAAGATCAGCACCCATAGCCTAATGTGTTTATTATGTAATTTTTATGAACGCCACAAACTGAGTGTCAGCAGCATGGTGACGAAAGTATTGTACCTTGAAACCCATAGCTAAATAGTATCAACCAGTAATAGAGAGAAAAAATATGAATAATTATTACAGGAATAGTGTCAGAATCGTGACCTCATATCAGAAAAAAACTATAACGTTTAGAGATTTAAATGTTAAGAATCGTTTTTCAAGGTATATGTCTGGCGTGTACCTTGCACCAAAGAGAAATGTCTACGACAAGCATTTCACAAATGAAGAGATTAGACAACTTGACTAAAACAGGGGCTCAGTCGATGGGCCGGCCAGGGTGGCCGTGCGGTTCTAGGCGCTTCAGTCTGGAACCGCGAGACCGCTACGGTCGCAGGTTCGAATCCTGCCTCGGGCATGGGTGTGTGTGATGTCCTTAGGTTAGTTAGGTTTAACTAGTTCTAAGTTCTAGGGGACTGATGACCACAGATGTTAAGTCCCATAGTGCTGAGAGCCATTTGAACCATCAGTCGATGGGACATGCCCTGGGGCATCAAGGAATCCTCAGTTAATAGTGAAAGTAAGTGTTATAGCGTGTTGACCACATTCAATCAAAAAATACGCCAGAGTGGAAGGAAATGGGAAATTTGTGGTAAGATCTTATGGGACCACACTGCTGAGGTCATCGGCCCTAAGTTTACACACTACTTAATCAAACTTAAACTAACTTACGCTGCGGACAACTCACATGCCCATCTACATCTACATCTATATCTACTTTTATACTCCGCAAGCCACCGAACAGTGTGTGGCGGAGGGCTCTTTACGTGCCACTGTCATTACCTCTCTTTCCTGTTCCAGTCGCGTATTGCACGCGGGAAGAACGACTGACGGAAAGCCTCCGTGCGCACTCGAATCTCTCTAATTTTACATTCGTGATCTCCTCGGAGGGTATAAGTAGAGGGATGCAATACATTCGATACCTCATCCAGAAATGCACCTCTCGAAACCTGGACAGCTAGCTACACCGCGATGAAGACCTCTTCTCTTGCAGAGTCTGCCACTTGAGTTTGCTAAACATCTCCGTAACGCTATCACGCTTACCAAATAACCCTGTGACGAAACGCGCCACTCTTCTTTGGATCTTCTCTATATCCTCCGTCAACCCGACCTGGTACGGATTCCACACTGATGAGCAATACTAAAGTATAGGTCGAACGAGTGATTTGTAAGCCACCTCCTTTGATGATGGACTACATTTTCTAAGGGCTCTCCCAATGAATCTCAACCTGGCACCCGCCTTACCAACAATTAATTTTTATATGATCGTTCCATTTCAAATCGTTCCGCACGCATACTCCCAGATATTTAACAGAAGTAGCTGCTACCAGTGTTTGTTCCGCTATCATATAATCATACAATAAAGGATCCTTCTTTCTATATATTTGCTATACACTACATTTGTCTACGTTAAGGGACAGTTGCCAATCCCTGTACCAAGTGCTTATCTTCCTGCATTTCGCTGCAATTTCCTAATGCTGAAACTTCTCTGTATACCACAGCACCATCCGCGAAAAGCCGCATGGAACTTCCAACACTATCTACTAGGTCATTTATATATATTGTGAAATTCAATGGTCCCATAACACTCCCCTGTGGCACGCCAGAGGTTACTCTAACGTCTGTAGATGTCTCTCAATTGAGAATAACATGCTGTGTTCAGTTTGCTAAAAACTCTTAAATCCAGCCACACAGCTAATCTGATATTCTGTAGGCTCTTACTTTGTCTATCTGGAGACAGTGCGGAACTGTATCGAACGCCTTCCGAAGTCAAGGGAAATGGCATCTACCTGGGACCTAGTATCTCATATTTCCTGGGTCTCATGAACAAACACTTGGTTCAAGAATCATAAAAGAAGGTTGTATACATGGAAGAATCCTGGAGATACTAAAAGGTATCAGATAGATTACATAATGGTAAGACAGAGATTTAGGAACCAGGTTTTAAATTGTAAGACATTTCTAGGGGCAGATTTGGACTCTGACCACAATCTATTGGTTATGACCTGTAGATTAAAACTGAATAAACTGCAAAAAGGTGGGAATTTAAGGACATGGGATCTGGATAAGCTGAAAGAACCAGAGGTTGTACAGAGTTTCAAGGAGAGCATAAGGGAACAATTGACAGGGATGGGGGAAAGAAACACAGTAGATGAAGAATGGGTAGCTCTCAGGGATGAAGTAGTGAAGGCAGCAGAGGATAAAGTAGGTAAAAAGACGAGGCCTGCTAGAAATCCTTGGGTAACAGAAGAAATATTGAATTTAATTGATGAAAGGAGAAAATATAAAAATGCAGTAAATGAAGCAGGCAAAAAGGAATACAAACGTCTCAAAAATGAGATCGACAGGAAGTGCAAAATGGCTAAGCAGGGATGGCTAGAGGACAAATGTAAGGATGTAGAACCTAATCTCACTAGGGGTAAGATAGATACTGCCTACAGGAAAATTAAAGAGACCTTTGGAGAGAAGAGAACCACGTGTATGAATATCAAGAGCTCAGATGGCAACCCAGTTCTACGCAAAGAAGGGAAGGCAGAAAGGTGGAAGGAGTATATAGAAGGTTTATACAAGGGCAATGTACTTGAGGACAATATTATGGAAATGGAAGAAGATGTAGATGAAGACGAAATGGGAGATAAGATACTGCGTGAAGAGTTTGACAGAGCACTGAAAAACCTGAGTCGAAACAAGGTCCCCAGAGTAGACAACATTCCATTAGAACTACTGTCGGCCTTGGGAGAGCCAGTAATAACAAAACTCTACCACCTGGTGAGCAAGATGTACGAGACAGGCGAAATACCCTCAGACGTCAAGAAGAATATAATAATTCCAATCCCAAAGAAAACAGGTGCACACAGATGTGAAAATTACCGAACTATCAGTTTAATAAGTCACAGCTGCAAAATATTAACGCGAATTCTTTACAAACGAATGGAAAAACTGGTAGATGCGGACCTCGGGGAGGATCAGTTTGGATTCCGTAGAAATGTTGGAACACGTGAGGCAATACTGACCTTACGACTTATTTTAGAAGAAAGATTAAGAAAAGGCAAACCTACGTTTCTAGCATTTGTAGACTTAGAGAAAGCTTTTGACAATGTTGACTGGAATACCCTCTATCAAATTCTGAAGGTGGCAGGGGTAAAATACAGGGAGCGAAAGGCTATTTACAATTTGTACAGAAACCAGATGGCAGTCATAAGAGTCGAAGGGCATGAAAGGGAAGCAGTGGTTGGGAAAGGAGTGAGACAGGGTTGTATCCTCTCCCCGGTGTTATTCAATCTGTATATTGAGCAAGCAGTAAAGAAAACAAAAGAAAAATTTGGAGTAGGTATTAAAATTCATGGAGAAGAAGAAAAAAAACTTTGAGATTCGCCGATGACATTGTAATTCTGTCAGAGACGGCAAAGGACTTGGAAGAGAAGTTGAAAGGAATGGACAGTGTCTTGAAAGGAGGATATAAGATGAACATCAACAAAAGCAAAACGAGAATAATGGAATGTAGTCAAATTAAATCGGGTGATGCTGAGGGAATTAGATTAGGAAATGAGACACTTAAAGTAGTAAAGTAGTTTTCCTATTTAGGAAGTAAAATAACTGATGATGGTCGAAGTAGAGAGGATATAAAATGTAGACTGGCAATGGCAAGGAAAGCGTTACTGAAGAACAGAAATTTGTTAACATCAAATATAGATTTATGTATCAGGAAGTCGTTTCTGAAAGTATTTGGAGTGTAGCCATGTATGGAAGTGAAACATGGACGATACTTAGTTCGGACAAGAAGAGAATAGAAGCTTTCGAAATGTGGTGCTGCAGAAGAATGCTGAAAATAAGGTGGATAGATCACGTAACTAATGGGGAGGTATTAAATAGGATTGGGAGAAGAGAAGTGTGTGGCACAACTTGACTAGAAGAAGGGATCAGTTGGTAGGACATGTTTTGAGGCATAGGGATCACAAATTTAGCAATGGAGGGCAGCGTGGAGGGTAAAAATCGTAGAGGGAGACCAAGAGATGAATACACTAAGCAGATTCAGAAGGACGTAGGTTGCAGTAGGTACTGGGAGATGAAGAAGCTTGCACAGGATAGAGTAACATGGAGAGCTGCATCAAACCTGTCTCAGGACTGAAGACAACAACAACAACAACAACAACAACAACAATGAACAAATAAAGAGTGTTGAGTCTCACACGATCGTTGTTTCCGGGATCCATGTCGATTCCTAAAGAGCCCGAGGAGGACTTGAACCTCCGACGGGAGGAGCCGCAAGAGCCATTTCAGAACACCCTAGAACACGCGGCTACACCGTGCGGCCATAGTGGAAACGAGTTGCAACAGAGCCAACCGCAAGGGAGTGTTATGCAATACAAAGAAAAACACAGTCAACTGCGCTGTGAAGTGGAGCCAGGTGGGCACGGTATAGGAACAGTCTACACAGCAATACACTAGCAAAAGGACAAAAGCCTTTCCTCATTTGCCACCATGAAAGTGTTTAGAGTTCTTACCTTAAAGCCTAAACACAGTTTGGAGTATTTAAGTACTCAGCCATTCGTGTACTAAATCATTCTCGTCAGTATCACGGCCTTCACCACGAGCCTGTGACACCCAGAGAAGCGACATTCTGGAATACAGTGTGGGGTCCGCTGCTCGACCACGAGACACGTCAGCCTGCTCTGAGTCACACCGGAGCTGCCTGTTCACTGAAGGAAATTGACAGCCATCGTGACCGGCGCCACTGCGTTGTCATCAGGGTCACAGCCGGAGTAGTATTCGAGTGAGCCACGTTCGGCCCCACACCTTCCGCTGTCACCAGTGCTGGACTTTATTGCCAGTCATCTATTGTATCTCATGAGAGCCAACTGGACGCCTCCATCAAGCTGTTCCCAAGGTACTACACCCTGTAACACGCCCGCGAGTACAAATGGCTGGGGTGGTACCTTATACTGGTTGTCGTTTCGACCTTGCGCCCTGTCTACACCACGTACCTGATAACCCCTCGGCGGTCGTACTGTTCTCCTCCACACTGCCGCTGGCTCTCTACAGAGGCGGCTGCCCGCAAAGATACTTCACAACTAAACCAGCGATATGACAGTATGCTTACAACCCGGAAGAAATCTACTGTCAACCTGCTGTCCCATTTCCCTCTCCACAGGTGACAACCCAAGGGTTATTTGACAATGTGAAGGTTAAAGGGGAAGCAAGGGTCGAATAGAGTAAGCAGGTTTAAATGGATGCATGTTGCAGGAGTTTTGCAGAAATGATGAGGCTTGCCGAGGATATAGTGAAGAATTGCATCAAACCACTCTTCCGACCGAAAACCAAAAAAAATGGTTCAAATGGCTCTGCGCACTGTAGGACTTAACATCTGAGGTCATCAGTCCCCTAGAATTTAGAACTTCTTAAACCTAACTAACCTAAGGACATCACACACATCCATTCCCGAGGCAGGATTCGAACCTGCGACCGTAGCAGCCACATAGTTCCGGACTGAAGCGCCTAGAACCGAAGACCACAACATAATAATTTACTGAGGATGATGTGTGAATGAACTGTTCTGACAACAGAGAGGACGAGAGAAATTAAGGACAAAAAGAAAACAGTAATGTATAACTGAAAATAGCTCTATACAATTTTATATAGCGAAACATCGTGGGTGTTCGTTGCAAATGTTTTACTTGTTGCCTTTCTTTACCTACATGTAGCATTCACATTACAATAACGCTATAACTTATCATTCCTTGTTCCACCATTCGCTGTCCTATCACATGTTGCCAGTGTGATCGACAACTAAAGGTAATACACCGTCGGAAGTTAATTGACTGTCATGTCAAATCTGCTGCGACCTTTTTTCAGGTGTGCGGCACGTAACACGTTGCTGTGGTGTGATTAACGGCAGCTATTAATCAATATGACAGTCCAGGGTGCTTTTTTAAACAGTTCAGCAGCGAAAAAAAGAATGCAGCCAAACACGTTCGTTATTTTGTTAGACAGAAGGCCTTTCGTTATCTGCTTACAAGATACATCTCAGATATTGTCGCCCTTTTCCCATTTATTGGTTTTTCGATAACCAAATACCTCCTTTAGTCGACTTCACCTTGAAAACTGTTAGATTACCTGCAGTGTTTCCACGTCATCTTGTATTTATGTCCCGCCGGGACTTCGCCCTTATTGGATGTCGATTAAAAGGTATAGAAACTCCCCACGGCCAGGGAAACCACTTTTCTTCTGAGAGAATGAAATCGACAATGTTTCATTCTGAGATTTACGTTTCGTAGCACGAGTAATATACTGCAACACTGTGTTGGAAATTGCTTTGTGAAATAATAACGAATGAGGCGGAGCTGCGCTGTAAAAGGAATTGCAAGAACAGCTGGGAGTAAAGCACAGAATACGATAGGCTGAATGCCAACATAGTAGGATTATTTCGTTCTTTGCAGTGCTTTGCTGACATCAGCGATATGAAATTAGGATCCAGCTTTTCCGTTTCTGGAAAGCGCTTTGGATACTGCTGTAATCGGAACATAAGCTCAGCGTTACTTCCGTATTTATTTAAATGCATTGCTTTGGCCACATTTATCGCTACATCGTTTCGTTAATTACCTGTTACCATTGCCGGTCGAAGACTTCCGTTGTAAGGAGTCATCTTCATGCTGCCAACGGCCTTGTCAAAGAAGGAGGAGGAGCGGACGGAGGTTCAGGGCACTCTCTTGTCCTAGGGGTGGGAAATTGCCCCTAAAGGCGGAAGAATCAGCAATGATCAACGACATGAGGATGCAGAAGGCAGTGGAAACCACTGCATTAAAGACACGTAACGTGTATCCACAGGACATGTGGCCTGTAGTTGAAGAAGTGTCATGATAATCTCTTCATTGGCAAAACATTCCGGAATAGTCCCCCATTCGGATCTCCGGGAGGGGACTGCCAAGGGGGAGGTTACCACGAGAAAAAGATTGAATAATCAACGAAAGGATAATGTTCTACGAGTCGGGGCGTGGAATGTCAGAAGCTTGAGCGTGGTAGGGAAACTAGAAAATCTGAAAAGGGAAATGCAAAGTCTCAATCTAGATATAGTAGGGGTCAGCAAAGTGAAGTGGAAGGAAGACCAGGATTTCTGGTTAGATGAGTATCGGGTAATATCAACTGCAGCAGAAAATCGTGTAACAGGTGTAGGATTCGTTATGAATAGGAAGGTAGGGCAGAGAGTGTGTTACTGTGAACTGTTCAGTGACAAGGTTGTTCTTCTCAGAATCGATAGAAAACCAACAGCGACAACGATAGTTCAGGCATACACGCCGTCGTTGCAAGCTGAAAATGAAGAGAAAGAGAAAGTGTAAGAGTGTATTCAAAGGGCAATACAGTATGTAAAGGGGGATGAAAACCTAATAGTCATGGGGGACTGGAACTCAGTTGTAGGGGAAGGAATAGAAGAAAAGGTTACAGGAGAATATGGGCTTGGGACAAGTAATGCGAAAAGAGAAAGTCTAATTGAGTTCTGTAACAAGTTTCAGCTAGTAGTAGCGAATACTCTGTTTAAGAATCACAAGAGGAGGAGGTATTCTTGGAAAAGGCCGGGTGACGTAGGAAGATTTCAGTTACATTACATCATGGTAAGACAGAAATTCCGAAATCAGATACTGGATTGTAAGATATACCCAGGAGCAGATATAGACACAATATAGTAGTGATGAGTAGGCTGAAGCTCAAGAAATTAGTCGGGAAGTATCAGTAGGCAAAGAAGTAGGATAGGGAACTACTAAAAAAATTGTTCAAATGGCTCTGAGCACTATGAGACATAACATCTGTGGTCATCAGTCCTCCAGAACATAGAACTACTTAAACCTAACTAACCTAAGGACATCACACATCCATATCCGAAGCAGGATTCGAACTATCACGGTGTAGAGTATATGTGGATGCGTGTGTCTGGGTGCACTTTATCACGGGATAATTATTTATTTTTATTTTTATAATTATATTTTATGATTTTGGTTGTTGTGACTTTAAAATATTGTGGGCTAGCATGAGACTTTTAATGAACTTATGCTGCGATAACACTCGTACGGACATCGAATATCCCGAAGAACGTACGATATAATATTTTTTAAACACAACGCGCGACTCATCGACTTCTAATGAATAGTTTGCGTGAACGCTGCTATTTAGAAAAGAAAATATGCGTATTCTTACGCAAACTGTAATTATTAATATGGGTCTCAGGGGCTACTGGTTATTTATGTACCACACTACACAAAGATTAACTGAGATATTGCGGAATATAATGATTTTCACTATTTCTTGTTCATTATTTGCAAGGCAAAACTGGAGGGAATCTCATCTCCCGTTAGGCGGCCAAATTGAAATATACTGAACTCAATCAGTGCTGTGGATTTCGGTAACTGAAATTAATTTTAACTTCGAAATTAATAAAGATCAAAACTGAGAAATCTCTCGCATTTACATTTAATATTATGATATGAAAATTTAATTATATAATAGCAAAGGAGATGAGCTCCCAGCACTACGAAGTTCTGTAAAAACTATGTTAATTATAATTAATGGTTCCGATCATGAGAGGTGACAACTAAGTCAATAATACACACTTTCTAATAACAATTATAAGTATATTTTACTAATTTACAACCAAACTTACATTAAATATTCTCCGCCGCTACAATGGCGGCCTACCTCAAGGCGAAACAAAACATGATAGTTCAATCAAAGCATTGTCTCTGATCTTCATGGCTTATGTTACACAGATATTATACAAAAAGAACAGTGTTTTGTTAATTACAGCGATATTCGTGTTTTGATAATAACAACTTGCGTTCTTTACTGTTTTTTATATATCGCGCACCCGTACAGTCTTGAAATAATTTATAATTCACACGTCTCATAACAAAAACTACCTTTCCCTTTCTCCCAACGTCCATTTATGTGACGTACCTTCACAGAACCTGCGACAGTAACGGCCGCGCGCTTCCAGACTGAAACGCCTACAACCGCTCGGCCACAACTGCCGGCGGAAGTACTAAGGAATGACAAGATACGCCTATAAAGAGTTTATTTTGAACATTCGGTAAACCGCAAACTACATTTCAAGAGATTTTTGGATTATCCGTTTTAATATATCGGCAACTAGCAACCCTTTAGAGCTTACTGCAATACATGCAGTAACCAGTGACACTAAATCACAGAATGACTGAAGATATATCGATCATATTAACTACGATCCAAAACATCTGTAACCATGTTGTGATTCAATACAAGTTAATTTGATGAAAAGATTACCGTTAGAACCCTAACCTGCATGTACCCTCTTTATCTTTTGAACTTACGGATTCTTAAATAATAATTAACTCGGTAAAAACTTCTAATTATACTGTATTGAAAGAACGTATAAGGACCCAAAACTGATTGTAGTCAAAATCTATGAAGTGACGGCTAAAGAAATCGATAATTAGGTTGCAACCTAATACTCGTTTGAAGCGACGTCATATACCTTGTACTTCATTTGAAGATAGTTAGACTTTCATGTGTTACAATGAAATTTTATTCTACTCACAAAATATTGTTTATTAATTGCACTATTGATAAAAAGAAATGTTTTAATACAGGATGATAAAAACCAACTGCGTTCAACAAAAATGTGAACGAATATTCCCTGAATGGGTTTCCAGGCTCTACAATGGATCGGAGGTAGACCTATACCATATCACATCTATAATCTAGGTTTAAATTAAGTTTCACAAAAGAGAAAACTATCAAAATGGTCTACAATGACCCTCAAATATCTTTAATTACTTATATAATTATTGAGAAGCCACATCAGCCACTGTAACTTACGACAAGTTAGATAACGGAAAAATTATCGCATTTCACATTTTAACTTACGTAGAAAATGTGAATACCATGAGCTTTAATTGACGATCGACACTAGTATTACGCAAAACGGGGGTGTAACAGATGAGACTTCTGCAGTTCTGAGTGAAGCTTTATGCGCTGTTATGCAGCATCGCGTGCGTTCATTACCTTGTCGTTGGTTAAGCAGCGCAGCGTCAGGGCGGCAGAGGGCAGCACAGCTCCGCTCACCTCGCCATCTCGGAAGCAGCTCCGCCTACAAAAATTCCGTCCATCCAATTAGAAACGTTATACTTTTCGTGGTGGAGCAATGTTTTTAAAGTATGCAATGTAACAGAGACGTGAAAAAGTCTCACGCTAAAACTTGCAGCTGGTGTGGCCCTTTTACTGTTATCATAAGATCTATACTGTTCTTCTGGTGGGCTCTTTCTTTTAACATCAGCTGGGGGGTAGTCCTGGCGGTTACTTTTCGTGGTGGGGCAATGTTTTAAACATTTGCAATGTAAAAGAGACGTGAAAAAGTCTCACGCTAAAACGTGCGGCTGGTGTTGCCTTTTTTGTATTATCGTAAGATCTGTACTGTTCTTCTGGAGGACTCTAGCTTTTAACATGGGCTGGGGGGGGGGGGTGGTCCTGGTGGTTAGCTGGCGACGTGGGTGTCCATCCCTTATCGTAGGGCCTTCTAGCTTAACATGGTTCTGCTGTCAGCTTCTGTTCTCATTTCTCCCCTCGGAATTGCGTCTGTCTGGTATGACATGCATTTAGGCTTTCTGGTGTTAGTTTGTGGTATTCCATTTTTTCACTAGTTACTCTTATTACTTTGGTTAATTTAATGTCAAGATTTATTCGGAGCTATGTGACATACTAATGGATTTGCTTATCATGTCAGGGTTTTCATGGAAGGTGTTGGAATTGCCTGACACCTTACATATCACCATCCTTCAAACTTAATTCTTGCACTGAAGTTAGGCAATGATTGAATCGTTGTCTAAGTCAGTCAAAAATTATTCATTTAATTTAATTTTGTTGCCTACTGTTCAGCCACGTTATTCTGGTTCTATGCTAGTTTGTAGTAGTAATTTATATTTTTATATTCTTCCACATTATTCTCAAAAATATGTTTATATTGACAAGAGAAGAATATTTTTATGCTCTTATTATTATTAACAACTTTTAATTATTTTCTTTCTTTATTTAAGTGTGAAGATTGTTTTTTAAGAAGTTTGTTATCGAAAGTGAGGAGTCTTTCACATCGATTTTCTTAGAAATATTTTTTTATAAATGTAGTAATTAAGTAAAATTTATTCCTAACAAATTTTCTAAATATCATGTACAAGTAAAATGTTTTTGATTCTAGACACTCATTTCAGCATTGTTACACTAACAAAGAAGAATTATTTCCAAGAATTGCTTTGACAAAGAAATATATATATACAAGTATTGAGATATTATCCTAACAAACGGTACAAATGTTAAAAAAAAAGGGAAAACATCCAACAAGATAATTTTTTATTCTTTGTTTTTATAAGGAGAAAATAGGTAAAATATAGTTATTGTTTTATTTTTATGAGGAGAACATAAGTGGCATATAGTTTTAGTGTTTATTATGCCTTACTTTTGTTCTTTATATACTGTCCATTTCAGAAACAATGACTTATTTTTATCGATAGTCTATTTTTGTAAGTTATTAGCTGTCTGGTGTGCTTAACTTATTTAGTTTTTCACATGTTTCTTTTGCGCAATTCCTACATCACATAATTTGATTTCACACATTCACACAATCCTATGAATGTTTCTTCATGAGGTTGGCGAATGTTTTTGCATGAAGGTGATGGACTTGAGAGAGATGGATGTGGGCAAGTATTTGATGTACAGCTTCATTCGTCATTCCTTGTTGGCTTTGCAAGTGTGTGTTGCTGTTGTGGAGATCCCATAATGGAATGGAGCTGTGAGCGAAGAATCTCGTGGTTTACTGGCTTTGTGTGCGTGAAAGTCATCGTTATGTGTCGCTGAAAGCGGTCGTTTTTCGTTTTAACACTTCGGAGACGACTAGTTTACAATAGGATAGGGATTGCGGAAGGTATGTCGTCTATTCTTCACCCATCATCTTTCTTGGTCTCAATCTTGCAAATCTTCAACTTCTGTTCTTCCTGCTTTTTCTCTGCTTCTTACTTGCTTCTTGGTTCTGTTCTGGGTAGGATATGGAAATATTTATTGACAACTAGTCGCTTTGAAGTTCTCATCTTAGTAACAGTTTGATAAATTGTTTGGGCTTGTCATTTTTACTTTGTGGAAGTTTTCTTCAGTTCCGTTCATCAGCGTGCTGTTTAAAAGCTGTAGTGTGTCTTTTACACATATTTTTTTGCCAGTGGTAGCTTGCCCAAGTGGTCTTCTCGTTGGGTCGTTTTTCGCTCGCTCCGCTGAGTCGGGGCGTTCCGAGACCCTTCTGGCGTTCGGTGTCCTGTCGTCTCTCTGCAGGGTTATTTTCTGTTTTAAAAGCAATTCACGCGCCCTACTTCGCGTCAACATGCGCTCATACGATCTCACGCGTTCATAAACTTTTTGCACACACGACTTGACAATCAATTCAATTACTTGTTAGGTCAGAACCAACTTGTCAACGATGTATCTGCCACCTGTGCGCTTGCATTGCAGAGAAAACTTAATTCTAACAGTATTAAAATTCATAACTTAATTACGCTATTGATTCCGCCAGAATATCTCACTTCTATTGAATACTTTAAGTTTCCATCGCTGCAGCTACTGTTTTCGAATATGTATAACTTTTGGGAAAAAAATTTGGTACAAAAAATTTTAAACAAGATATTTTCTGACCTAATTAGGCATGTGGTCGACCTTCAATCATGGTATTTTACCATCGTGGCAGGGTCGCCATTCTCTAACATTCTGCATGGTTTCTGTTTGTTCTAAGTCGTGTCTCCCTACCACTTCCTTGCAACGACGCTCTGAACGTGTTTTTTAGGGAATTGACTAGTTTGAACCTGGGACCTGTTGCTGGTAAGGAGACGCCAGACCACACGAGATGTAGAGTTCAGAAGAGTTCAGCTCCACTGCACTCCCTGTAAAAGAATCTTAATACTAATTAAATTTAGTGGAAGGCATTGAAGGCTTTCCTATTTTTAGTTAGCTGGTAAAATAACGTCAAAAAAGCAGTAAGTTTACCATTGGAAATTTTATTCCACTCACAAAACATTGTTTATTAATTGCACTATTGATAAAAGGAAATGTTTTAATACAGGATGATAAAAACCAACTGCATTCAACAAAAATGTGAACGAATATTCCCTGAATAGGTTTCCAAGTTCTATAATCGACCGAAGGATGACCTACGCCATATCACATCTATAGGTTTAAATTAAGTTTCACAAAAGAGAAAACTATCAAAATGGTCTACAGTGACCCTCAATTATCTTTAATTACTTATCTAACTTGTAGCAAATTACAGTGGCTGATGTGGCTTCTCAATAATTATATAACAGAAAAATCATCACGTTTCAGATTTTAACTTACCTAGCAAATGTGAATACCACGAGCTTTAATTGACGATCGACACTAGTATTACGTAAAACGGTGGTGTGACAGATGAACTTCTGCAGTTCTGAGTGAAGCTTTATGCGCTGTTATGCAGCATCACGTGCGTTCATTACCTTGTCGTTGGTTAGGCTGTGTCAGGGGGCGTCGGGCGACGCAGCTCCAACAGCTCGCCGTCTCGGAAGCAACTCTTTCCTAACTTCTCCTTACTACAGTTTACCGAAGTTGGCTTAAAAAAAAAAACTATCTGGCTGTGTTTTCATCTGACCAATCAGAGTCTCAATGTTAAACTTAAGCTCCGCCTAGAAAAATTCTGTCCATCCAATGAGAAACGTTATACTTTTCGTGGTGGGGCAATGTTTTTAAAGTTTGCAACGTAACAGAGACGCGAAAAAGTCTCACGCTAAAACTTGCGGCTGGTGTGGCCCTTTCTGTTTTATCGTAAGATCTATACTGTTCTTCTGGAGGGCTCTAACTTTTAATATGGGCTGCGGGGGGGGGGGGGGGGGAGGGGGGGTCCTGGTGGGGGTTTATTCGGAGCTATGTGACATACTACTGGATATGCTTATCATGTCAGGGTTTTCATGGAAGGTGTTGGATTTGCCTGACACCTTATAATTTTTATGTTTGTCACTAAACTGACTGCCCTGCAGTTTTGCCACCATACATGTCATCAGTTACCATTTCCTAAAAAAGATTCTATATTTACAGATGTACCTTCTTTCCTCGAAAAATACCTATATGATTAAACGAGTGTTAAGGTACCACCACATCAGCATCAGGTTTTTAATATTTTTTGGCACCTGCAATTCTCGAATTCGCAGCTTTATCTATCATTTATTTGCTTAAAGTTATTTGGCATGAGCTGTACTATAATATTCGACTGCTAATGCAATGTACTGACTAAGAGTTTACAGTTTGTCTTTTCTTAACCTACACCTTTACTTGTTGCACATCCCTGGATATTCTGCTTCCTGGTGAGATCTGCTGAATGTGATGAATGATTGATGAATCAACATGAAATTTATAGCGTGTGCACTTTCAGAAGACAGTGACTATTATTAGGTAACATATTTTTTAAATATAATTGAGAAAATCACCTCCTCGTCTTAAAAAATTGTCTTGACACGAGCGCGCAGTTATTTTAAGAAAATATTGAAAATAACGCTACCAGCGTGGATTAAATTAATAACATCAAAACAGTTACTACATAAAATAGAACTGTCGAAGGGCTCATATCTCTTTAAGAAATTTGAAAGGCCTAGAGAACAGCTGCAACTGAGACATATTTGTTAAACTGAAATGCAGAAAGTATATGTCGACAAGTATAGCTCGCAAGCCACCTTGCAGTGTGTAGCTGAGGGTACTCTGTGTACCTCCATCATCCTCTTTTCCTGTTCTAGTCGCGAATAGTTCGCGGTAAGAACGATTGCTGTAAGCTTGTCGTACAGTCACGAATTTTTCTGATTTTATCTTCACGGTCTTTTCGTGAGATATATACGTACGAGGAATCAACATGCTCCTTGACTCTACTAGGAACACATTCTCTCCGAACTTGAACAGTAAATCACACCGTGACGCAGAACACTTTATTTGCAGCATCTGCCACTGCAGTTGATTGATCATCTGTGTAGTGCTTTGGTACTTACGAAATCAACACGTAACGAAACGCGTTGCTTTCCTTTCGATCTTCTTTATTTCTTCTATCAATCGTATCTGCCACCTGTGACGTCAGTGACGGCAGTCGAAGGTAATTAACATATCGTTATTTAAAAAGCAGAAACGAAACTAGTAATGAACTAAATAACTGATGATACATAACACAGTTTGAAGCTGTAACTGGTAACTGAGTGAGGGGCTCTTCATTGAACCAACTAACGGATATAGTCATGAGCAAAAGGAAACAATTACAACCCCTCCTCTAGAGAAATCAGTGCACTGCATATGGCTCTCATTCTACAATACTGATAAATGTTCTTCCTCTTCCACTCTCAAATAACGCGTAGGAGGAGAATTCTGATTACATGCAGCCATGCTTCTGTAATTAATCCAATCGATCTTTGACTCATGGAGGGGACAGTAGAATAAAGAATTATGGTTAAAATTTACTTTTAATTGTGAAGTAAATCTGTAACGGAGACGACAAAATGAACGATAAATGTTAAGTTTGTGCCTAGTTGCGGAACCCCCTGTGGGGCAGCGGGTGGAAATTTGTTGTTAATGAAATGTTCCTATGATTTACTTAATGCTGTTGTTTGCCGTGCTCAACACTGGCTCTCTAACTACAATATTGGCAACCAGAAAGTGATTAGCAAAACGTGACACCTGTAATTAGAATTCCTAGTGCCCACTTCAACTGAGAAATACACTTAGAGCTACAGCTTATATCTCTGAGGAATAAGGAGATTCATAATCAAAAACGATTATTTCTAAAATGTTCACTATATTCTGAAAGTCACAGACCAAAAAGAATCAACAGAATCCAACTACCAGAGCAGTTCAGAGTCTAATGCCCTGATGCAACTATAACTGTTCAAATTAAATGTTTAAGTGAATGCTCGCCATAATTTGATGATAATGTTCATCAAACGCCACGCTAAATAATGGTAGAATGTCTGTCTCGCGACGGCACGTGAAAATACGACATACGCAAACTGAAGATAGATCATTGAAGTCATCCCAGAATTAACACTTCACTCGAAAATTATTTCATGGTTAGGGAGCGTATCCCGAGTAACTTATTACGGCCTCCGAGGCTGTTTCTAGCAATGTTACCAACACAAAGCGACTCCCGGCACAGATGGTGTGCTAAACAGAGTCTGGAGAGAACTGGGGCCTTATTTCCTCGTGCAGCGTTCTTATATATGAAGCCGCGGTGCGGACGGCTAAGGGAACGCCTGATCAATTCGGCTCTCCCGACTAGCCGCTGGGCTAGTAATGCACCACTTTAAGTTATTGAATAAATCATTGCTTTCTTTGCTGATGGCCAATGAAGTTCTCAATTTAAATGTGCAATCGGCACACAGGTAAGTAATCATAATAAAAATCTGACGTGGCTAAGTCCAATATTTTGGGCGAGAGAATTAATTTAATTACACTACACGCAGTTGACGAGCTCTGAACTTGCCCGTTGGAGATTCGCTATCACTATAGTTTATTACTTATTCCGTTGAAACTTCTCACATCTTTATGATTATAGCGGATCTCCATTCTACGTAAATTTAAACATCCTAGCTCTATTTATTCACCAACTTAATCTATCTTGCTTCCTTTATTTTTAAGACAAAAACCAGAAAATCATGAATTTCAACTAAAATTTTAGTTTATGAGATCCAGAATACTGTTTCTACTAAATTATTATGCAAAAGGAATCGAAATATAAATTTTTAAGTTAGTAGTTCTTTTTTGTTGCGCCAATGATTTTTACAGAAAAACGTCCAAATTTCGAAAATGGTTAAAGTTATTGAACTGATATTCAACACATATTTGTTTAATTTTGCTCCTGACATGCTAGTAACGTTTCAGGTTATTTACTTGATTTTTAAAGTATTGCGCAACATTTATGACGTCAGAGATAGTTACAGCGGACTGGCTGGCACACAATGGAAAGACTGCTGTGAATTTTATACGGCGTGAGTAGGCTGCTTCCCTACACCCTCATGACTAATATCTCGGTTATAACAAGAATTATCTTCATTTCTCTGTGGTAACACTGATGAACGCCCTGATATTAACGATGTATTTTCTAGAATGTCTATCACTCGTAAATAATAATAATGTATTATAATGCTTCTCAACTCTCAACAATCTGTCTATTACGGTGACATACTATCTTTAACTAGTACTTTCATTTGGTCAGCTGAGGTGTAAAATTTTTAAGTGTGCAGTACTATTTCTTGCCTGTTTTGGCACCTGCCTTACTCATCTCACACCTCAGTGCCACCATAGAAAGCACGCTGCTTCCGTTTCCCTTAACCTGTAAATACATCATTTGCAACTCTACATGGAGCTATTGTTAAATATGTATGAAAGGTGAACATTCCAAATGCCATTCTTCATTGAGAGCGTATTGGGACAAATTATTGTAGAGGCAAATGATACAGAGTGATGATATCACAGTAGTGTACTCTGGAAATTAGAAATATGACGCTTGTTTATAGCAAACTGTACAGAAGAAGAGGTGTGATAAAAAGATAAACATTCAAACATTAAGCAAATATGTACACGAGTAGAGAACTATCCACCTTACGTTAAGAGGTACATTCATCTTATGACGTTACAGAGTGTGACGAATATCAGTATGGAGTAACATGACAGGAGTGCAGAAAAGTTCTTCTGCAGAAGTTCTATTTACTTTGTCAAACTGTCTTCCCCAAGGCACCTAGAACTATTATTTTAAGTAACTTTCATTGTTACAAAACATAATATTCAGTCACATTATTTGTTCTCATACAGTCTATGACATGGCAGTAGAAGATGGCTCTCTGTAAACACTGAAGAACCGAAGAAACTGATGCACCTGCCTGATATCGTGTAGGGCTTCCGCGACCACGCAGATGTGCCACAGACTAGACTGATGTCTGAAGTAGTGACGGAGGAAATTGACACCATGAATCCTGCAGGACTGTCCATAAATACGTAAGAGTATCAGGAGTTGGAGACGTCTTCTGAACAGCTCGTTGCAAGGTATTCCAGATATTCCCAGTAATGTTCACTTCTGGGCAGTTTGGTGGCCAGCAGAAGTGTTTAAACTCAGAAGGGTGTTCCTGGAGCCATTCTGTAGCAGTTCTGGACGCGTGGGGTGGCGCATTGTCCTGGAGGAATCATTCAAGTCCGTCGGAATGCACAATGTACATGAATGGACGCAGGTGAACAGACAGGACCATTACGTACGTGTCACCTGGAAGAGCCGTATCTACACATATTAGGGGCTCCATATCACTTCAACTGTACACGTCATTACAGAGTCTCCACCAGCTCGAACGAACCAGCTGACATTCAGGGTCAATCCATTAATGAAGTTGTCTCCATACCCATACACTTCCATCCGCTCGATACAACTCGAAACGAAACTCGTCCGACCAGGCAACGTGTTTCCAGGCATCAACAGTCCAATGCCGGTGATGACGGACCCAGGCGAGGCGTGAATTTTTGTGTCGTGCAGTCGTCAAGGCTACATGAGTGGGCCTTCTGCCTCGAAATCTCAAATCGGTGATGTTTCATTGAATGCTTCGCACACTCTCACTTGTTGATGGTCCAGCACTGAAATCTGCAGCAGTTTGCGAAAGGGTTCCACTTCTGTCAAGTTAAGCGATTATCTTCAGTCGCCGTTGTTCCCGTTCTTGGTGAATGCTTTTCCGGCAGCAGCGATATCTTAGATTTGATATTTTACCTGATTCCTGATATTCACAGTACACCCGTGAATTCGTGGTGCGGGTAATACCCCACTTCATCGCTACCCTGGAGACGCTGTGTCCCACCACTATAACTACGTCTACATTTATACTCCGCAAGCCACTCAACGGTGTGTGGAGGAGGGCACTTTACGTGCCACTGTCATTACCTCCCTTTTCTGTTCCAGTCGCATATGGTTCGCGGGAAGAACGACTGCCGGAAAGCCTCCGTGTGCGCTCGAATCTCTCTCTAAATATATATTCGTGATCTCCTCGGGATGTATAAGTAGGGGGGGGGGGAATCAATATATTCGATACCCCATCCAGAAACGCACCCTCTCGAAACCTGGACAGCAAGCTACACCGGGATGCAGAGCGTCAGTCTTGCAGAGGCTGCCACTTGAGTTTGCTAAACATCTCCATAACGCTATCACGCTTACCAAATAACTCTGTGGCGAAACGCGACGCTCTTCTTTGGATCTTCTCTATCTCCTCCGTCAACCTGATCTGGTACGGATCCCACACTGATGAACAATACTCAAGTATAGGTCGAACGAGTATTTTGTAAGCCACCGATTGCAACACCATGTTCAAATAAAATTAAATACTAATAACGTACCATTGGAACGGTAGCCGTGGTCTAGGGGTAGCGTCTTTGATTCATAATCAAAACGTCTTCGGTCATGGTTTCGATACCTGCCACTGCCTAAATTTTGATAAATAATCAGCATTGGCGGCCAAAGACTTCCGGCATAAGAAGTCAGCCTCATTCTGCCAACGGCCTTGTCAAAGAGGGCGGAGGAGCGAATAGAGGTTCAGGGCACTCTCTTGTCCTAGGGTTGGGAAATTGCCCCTGAAGGCGGAAGAATCAGCAATGATCAACGACATGAGGATGCAGAAGGCAATGGAAACCACTGCATTAAAGACAGGTAACGTCTACATAAGACTATCGTCTTGCGCATTTCTTAGATCGGTTACTGCTGGTACAATGGTACTTTTTTTTTGTCATCAGTCTACTGCTTCACGTATTCCAATCTCTGTCTTCCTCTACAGTTTTTGCCCTCTACAGCTCCCTCTAGTACCATGGAAGTCATTCCCTCATGTCTTAGCAGATGTCCTATCATCCTGTCCCTTCTCCTTATCAGTTTTTTCCACATAGTCCTTCCCTCTCCGATTCTGCGTAGAACCTCCTCATTCCTTATCTTATCAGTCCACCTAATTGTCAACATTCGTCTATAGCACCACATCTCAAATGCTTCGATTCTCCTCTGTTTCGGTTTTCCCACAGTCCATGTTTCACTACCATACAATGCTGTACTCCAGACGTATATCCTCAGAAATTTCTTCCTTAAATTAAGGCCGGTATTTGATATTAGTAGACTTCTATTGGCCAGAAATGCCTTTTTTGCCATAGCGAATCTGCTTTTGAAGTCTTCCTTGCTCCGTCCGTCATTGGTTATTGTACTGCCAAGGTAGCAGAATTCCTTAACTTCATTGACTTCGTGACCATCAATCCTGATGTTAAGTTTCTCGCTGTTCTCATTTCTAATACTTCTCATTACCTTCGTCTTTCTCCGATTTACACTCAAACCATACTGTGTACTCATTAGACTGTTCATTCCGTTCAGCAGATCATTTAATTCTTCTTCACTTTCACTCAGGATAGCAATATCATCAACGAATCGTATCACTGATATCCTTTCACCTTGTATTTTAATTCCACTCCTGAAACTTTCTTTTATTCCCATCATTGCTTCCTCGATGTACAGATTGAAGAGTAGGGGCGAAAGGCTACAGCCTTGTCTTACTCCCTTCTAAATACGAGTACTCCGTTCTTGATCGTCCACTCTTATTATTCCCTCTTGGTTGTTGTACATATTGTATATGACCCGTCTCTCCCTATAGCTTACCCCTACTTTTTTCATGATCTTGAACAGCTTGCACCATTTTATATTGTCGAACGCTTTTTCCAGGTCGACAAATCCTATGAACGTGTCTTGATTTTTCTTTAGCCTTGCTTCCATTATTAGCCGTAACGTCAGAATTGCCTCTCTCGTGCCTTTACTTTTCCTAAAGCCAATCTGATCGTCACCTAGCGCATTCTAAATTTTCTTTTCCATTCTTCTGTATATTATTCTTGTAAGCAATTTCGATGCATGAGCTGTTAAGCTAATTGTGCGATAATTCTCGCACTTGTCAGCTCTTGCCGTCTTCGGAATTGTGTGGATGATGCTTTTCCGAAAGTCAGATGGTATGTCGCCAGACTCATATATTCTACACATCAACGTGACTAGTCGTTTTGTTGCCACTTCCCCTAATGATTTTAGAACTTCTGATGGAATGGTATCTATCCCTTCTGCCTTATTTGACCGTAAGTCCTCCAAAGCTCTTTTAAATTCCGATTCTAATACTGGATCCCCTATCTCTTCTAAATCAACTTCTGTTTCTTCTTCTATCACATCAGACAAATCTTCACCCTCATGGAGGCTTTCAGTGTATTCTTTCCACCTATCTGCTCTCTCCTCTGCATTTAACAGTGGAATTCCTGTTGCACTCTTAATGTTACCACCTTTGATTACAATGTCATCAAAGGTTTTTTTGACTTTCGTGTATGCTGAGTCTGTCCTTCCGACAATCATATCTTTTTCGATGTCTTTACATTTTTCCTGCAGCCATTTCGTCTTAGCTTCCCTGCACTTCCTATTTATTTCATTCTTCAGCGACTTGTATTTCTTTATTCCTGATTTTCACGGAACATGTTTGTGCTTCCTCCTTTCATCAATCAACTGAAGTATTTCTTCTGCTACCCATGGTTTCTTCGCAGCTACCTTCTTTGTACCTATGTTTCCTTCCCAACTTCTGTGAAGGTGCTTTTTAGAGACGTCCATTCCTCTTCAACTGTGTTGCCTACTGCGCTATTCCTTATTGCTGCATTTATAGCGTTAGAGAACTTCAAACGTATCTCGTCATTCCTTAGAACTTCCGTATCCCACTTCTTTGCGTATTGATTCTTCCCGACTAATGTCTTGAACTTCAGCCTACTCTTCATACTACTATATTGTGATCTGAGTCTATATCTGCTCCTGGGTACGCCTTACAATCCAGTATCTGATTTCGGAATCTCTGTCTGACCATGATGTAATCTAATTGAAATCTTCCCGTATCTTCCGGCCTTTTCCAAGTATACCTCCTCCTCTTGTGATTCTTGAACAGGTTATTCGCTATTATTAGCTGAAACTTGTTACAGAACTCAATTAGTCTTTCTCCTCTTTCATTCCTTGCCCCAAGCCCATATTCTCCTGTAACCTTTTCTTCTACTCCTTCCCCTACAACTGCATTCCAGTCGCCCATGACTATTAGATTTTCGTCACCCTTTACATACTGCATTACTCTTTCAATATCCTCATACACTTTCTCTATCTCTTCATCTTCAGCTTGCGACGTCAGCATGTATACCTGAACTATCGTTGTCGGTGTTGGTCTGCTGTCGATTCTGTTTAGCACAACCGAGTCACTGAACTGTTCACAGTAACACACCCTCTGCCCTACCTTCCTATTCATAACGAATCCTACACCTGTTATACGATTTTCTGCTGCTGTTGATGTTACCCGATACTCATCTAACCAGGAATCCTGGTCTTCCTTCCACTTCACTTTGCTGACCCCTACTATATCTAGATTGAGCCTTTGCATTTCACTTTTCACATTTTCTAGTTTCCTTACCACGTTCGAGCTTCTGACATTCCACTCCCCGACTCGTAGAACATTATCCTTTCGTTGATTATTCAATCTTTTTCTCGTGGTAAGCTCCCCCTTGGCAGTCCCCTCCCGGAGATCCGAATGGGGGACTATTCCGGAATGTTTTGCCAATGAAGTGATCATCATGACACTTCTTCAACTACAGGCCACATGTCCTGTGGGTACACGTTACGTGTCTTTAATGCAGTGGTTTCCATTGCCTTCTGCATCCTCAAGTCGTT
Source organism: Schistocerca gregaria (assembly GCF_023897955.1). NCBI lineage: Eukaryota > Metazoa > Arthropoda > Insecta > Orthoptera > Acrididae > Schistocerca > Schistocerca gregaria. The sequence continues at coordinate 922,947,504 of NC_064922.1, read as the reverse complement.
GATCACTGCTGAGTCTTCCGCCTTTAGGGGCAATTTCCCACCCCTAGGACAAGAGAGTGCCCTGAACCTCTATCCGCTCCTCCGCCCTTTTTGTCAAGGCCGTTGGAGAATGAGGCTGACTTCTTATGCCGAAAGTCTTCGGCCGCCAATGCTGATTATTTATCAAAATTTAGGCAGTGGAAGGGATCGAACCCGAGACCGAAAACGTTTTGGTTATGAATTAAAGACGCTACCCCTAGACCACTTTTTTAGTTTTTTAATTTTATTTTTTATTTTTTTATCCATCTTTTTTATTTTTATTTTTTTCTAGACCACTTTTTTAATTTTTTTAATTTTTTAATTTCTTTTTTTTTGTTTTTTTTTTTATTGGGAAGGGAAAATAAAACATGTGCTCCGATTTGTAATGAGAATAGAATGAACATAGTGTGTATCAGTTCTAGGCTGCCGTTGCGATGTATAAGAAAAGAAAGGAAATGTCTTCTTGAGGTGCACAAAAGACTATCACTTAATTGTCGAAAGGAAAGTTGCTCCGCTGCTCTGCGAGAGAAGGAAAATGTTGAGAGGAAAATGGAAAAGAAAAAAAAATGCCTTCTGCATTGGTGAGCATCTGAATAGTATCTTAAAATTCCGGCAAGAACTAAAGTACCAGGAAGCAAATAGGATTCATACATACAGACAACTGCCAACCTCTACTATCCAAATATTGTATTTGAAGCATTTTACCGTTAATTATGATTTTCAGCATATTTCCAAATATCCTTCTGTAGTCACAATGTTGGATTATTTTAAAGTGTTCAATTTCTATGCCTATTCTGCATAATAAACGACGCTGTGTGGCCCATGATCCACGTGGTAGCGTTGTTTTTTGCTCGTGGATACCTCAGTTTTTGTGGCTGAATGATCTCTAAAAGGTCTACACCACTGGGCGTCGTACGGTCTATCACTGACAATCGTTGACGAAGAAATGTTGTAATTTCTTCTGCATGTCCGCACGTGAAACTATGAAGGAGCGATCGACTCTTCCGCATGCGTCACAGTTGGGCGTTGGACGAAGGCCTATTTTATGTAGCTTCTCATTCGTTGCTACTTTATCGCTGACTGTGAGATACCAGTCGGCTATGATGAGTGATGGTAACATGTCGTTGTGCACATTCCGCCATATTATACTCCAATGTGTATGTGGATGTTTTTCTTCGAGACGATTCCTGTGGTTTGTTGTCATGAGAAGGTCATAAAGCTTCCTGTTCGTCAGGCTTCCGGTATCGACGATGTTGTGTCGAATGTAGCTCATTTCCATGTAGTACAGTCGCACATGTCGGTAAGAAAGTGGAATGCCGGCGATATTAACGGGTGGGTCAAAGCTATGAGGCTTCCACCGCTGAATGAGGTTTCTGATGAGACTAGTCCTCCGGGTACGAAACTCCTTCCTGATGCGATTTAGGAGCAGGGTGACACATTTTTTGTGTACTTTAATGAGGTTAAGGCCACCTTTGGACGAAGGTAAGTTTAAGGTATCGAATCGAACTTTGAAAATATGCCCCCTAAAAACAAACCAACATAACGCTTGGTGTACACTCTTGGCTAGGTGGTCGGAGATTGGAAGAATTTGCGCCAAATAATTCATCTTGCTCGTAATGGCGATCTTCGTCAGGAATTTGTCTGGTTTGGCCTCAAAAGTAACACCGAGGGTTGTGTTAGAATCCTTTACCTTGCACCAGGTAACATGGGATATGTCTCCGATACCGCACCGATCTGCAAAACTGTGGTTTTAGTTCTATTGAGTATTGCTCCTGAAAGAAACGTAAATGTTTGTAGAAGAGTTGCTGCTGACAGAAGTTGTTGCGATGATGACACAGTTACGCATATATCGTCAGCATACGCAATGCATGGGATAGTGACAGACTCGACGCTAAGCCCGATCCCGCTATGCGCTAAGTTGTTCAGTAGCGGCTCTACTGCAATGGCGTACTAAATCATTGACAGAGGACATCCTTGGCGGATGGATTGCTCAATGGAAACTTCTTTTGTAAAATGGCCATTAATGAGAATCCGTGAAGAGGCGTTTGTAGTAACTTTGCGAGTTAATTCTATGAGATGAGGTCCAAATCCTAGTTTCTTCATGCTTTGAAAGAGGAAATCATGACGTACACGGTCATAAGCCTTCTCAAAATCTAGAAAGATCAGAGCGCCCTGTCTTTTAGTTTCAGCATATGAACAGATGATGTCCCTCAAATCGCAGGCAGCTGAGATTGCACTTCGACCTTGCACTGCACTGTACTGGTAACTGCCTAAAACCTTGTACATAACGGTTTGCATCCTTTGCTTAATCGATCTGGTGATGATTTTGAAGTCGGTATTCAGGAGTGTGATGGGTCGCATGTTTTCGAGCTTCCTGCTGTTCCCTTTTTTCGGTAAGGGCAGGATGATACCTTCCGTAAATGCCTTGGGTATGACTTCCAGGTGCCAGAGTTCATTCGCTATCTCGAGGAGTGTCGGACCGAGGACGTTCCAGTATCGCTGGTAAAACTCAGCGCTGAGACCATCAGGTCCTGGTGATTTCCCTTTCTTTGCACTGTGAACCGCCAGTCGGATTTCGTCCTGTGTGAAAACAGATTCCAACTTTGCATTATCCTGTTGTGACAAGCGACAGCTCAAGGTCCTAAGAAAATCCTCGCACGAGTGTTCATCAACGAGTTGCTTCTTGTAAAGTTGACTATAATAGTCGTAGACGTGCGAGGTGATGTCACGTTGCTTCGTGATGGCATTCTCAGCGTCATCAACGACGGCTTCAATCAACATGGCTCTACACCGTTTCGTCGTTCTCAGGATGTGGTACAGAGAGGCCCGTTCTTCGGCGGCAACGTCCTTAGGGTGGGCTCGCACGATGATGCCATGCATTCGTTGGCGTTGTATCGCCATGTTTTTCGCTTTATATCGTTTGATCTTTACGTCGATGTCTCGAGAAGGATTGTTAGTGCGACTGAACAGTTCTCTCAAACAGCGATAATAAAATTCAATAGTCTGTTTCTGCCAAAAGCTTTTTTGTCGGGCGTAGCTCATGACGGTCAGGCGTAATTTAGGCTTAGCACACTGAATCCACCACTGTAGAACGCTAGCGTAACGACGTCGGTGCCGCTGGAGCTGTTGCCACGTTATGTTCACCTCCTCTTCAAGTTGGGCATCCTGCAGAAGGCTGACATTCAATTTCCAGTAGCCCTTCCCGCGGTAAATTTGCTGGCGGTGTAGGTTGAGGTAACACTGATATGCACAATGGTCGGAGATATTGACAAGAGCTATGTCACAGTTCACAGTGTGTCGCTGGAGGGCATCGGATACATAGATTCTATCCAGCCGACTGGCGGGATGACTTGTTACGAAGGTGTACGCTACCCGTTCACCGTGCAGTTGTTCCCATGTATCGTGAAGACGCATGCCATGAATTAAATGTTCAAGTTCGATACATCTGTTCGTGTTAGGAGTTTGGTCTCTGTCGTTGAGCACACAATTGAAGTCACCACCAAGGATGAAATGTTCACGATAAGCGCTAAGAAGAATGGAAACCTCGGTTTTATAAAATTTTGAACGTTCTCTCTTATGAGTGCTACCTGAGGGGGCGTACACGTTAACAATCTGCACACCATTCACTCGAAGAGAAATGCCACGACCACTGGGCAGCCGCTGCACATCCGTAAAGGGTATACCGTCGCGCAGAAGGATGGCAGTGCCTACAGCATCCTGAAGATTGATGTTATCAATGAGAACGTAACCGGGCACTTCTAAGGCTGTGACTACCTCCTGTAGGAGAGCAATGTCAACGCTGGTACCATACAAGAAATCATTTAGCGAACGGAGTTTCACCGCACTTTGAATTCTATTGACGTTAAGTGTGGTAATGTTGTAGGTTTGGCTGTCACCCATGATGGTTCAGAGGATAATGAGCTGTGAGTTTCGCATCGTCCTTCTCTCCGGCTTTGAAACAAACACGTTGGTAACGTTTGGAGTACGAAACGAAATGTCAAAACCAATAACGGGCCAGGGAGGGGAAGGTCGCAGCGCGATGGTCATGCGCGAGAGCAGCTACTGCTGCATCTCCTCGTTCTGCTGCCACCACGGCTGATTGCTGTTTGGGTGCTGCGCGTTGAGCACGCCGCCCTGCCCGCCACCGCCGGTTGAGTCTGTCAACGTGGTCGCATCCGCCTCGCCACCACGAGGGGCTGCGACTGACGTCAGCGAGTTCCTGTGGGAGCGCTGCTGCAGCTGCTCGCTGCTCTGCTCGCTCTTCCTCTTAGCCGTTACGGTACTCTGATCCCTCTCAGCGCTCAGTAGTGCCTTTAGGTGTTTGGTTTGTTCACGAATGCGTTCTTGCCTCGCGGTGTCCTCGCAGCGCACGGAGCAAGAAGATTGAGGTTCAGTCTCGCTGCCACTTTCTGACATGTGTACGGGTCTCAAATCATTCGACTTTTCCTCTTTGCTACTATTCCCTTTGCTTCTCCTTCGGCAGCCTTTCTTCGTGTCTGCTACAGTCTCTACCGATAGGGGTGGTTCAGGCAAACTGATCTGCACCCGCTCCTGTATTTCACACGGCTGAGTTTCAGAGGTGGCTGGCGCATCGTTGGTATCCAGCGGTAACTGCCCCGGTGAGGATGACGGTGCCGAATCGACGTCCGTCCTACCGCGAATGGCTTTGGCACTGCATTCCACCTGAACTGGCATCTCCGCCTCGCTAACATGTTCCGGCTGTCGGGGTGGTGGCACAGTCCCCGCGACCACCTCACTCAATAGTGGTACTAGCTTTTCACTACCGTCTGCAGGACGTTCCCGTGGAAGTTGAAATGGACGTCTACGTGTACAGTTCATCCGCAGATGTTCAGTTGAATGGCAGATCGAACAGGTAGGGGGTTGACCAATGTAAGTTACCTGTGCACGACAGCCGCCAATGGCAACATACGAAGGTATATGCTTTTTCAAGTCTACACGTACACTGCGCACCCCGCTGTTAACTTGGTAGCGATAGGCACTCGACCATTTTTCATTTGTAACTGACAAAACAGCGCCGTACAGTGACAGAGAACGTGCAATCAGATCATTAGGGCACTCAGGTGGCACATTAAATACCCTGACGGTTCTTACTCCGTATCCCGAAGGCACGATTTGGACATTACTAATACTGCCATCATTATGACGGAATGGTCTCACACCAACATGCTCCTCAGCGAATTTCTCGTAAGTGTCACTCGAAATAAATTTTATAAATAACGAGTACTGCACAAAGTCCAACTGGAATGTGTCGACTATATCTTCAGGCAATTTCAAATCCTCAAAGATCCACTAATGAATTTCAAACGCCGTCGGTCGCAAGACAGCGCGATCGAAAACACACTGAACGCTGTTCGCTCTGTTACTTGTCGACATCTTACTTACAACAGTTATACAGAAACAAACGTTAACAGCGCTCTCACACGCTGCTCAGCTCTCCACCTCAGCACTGCTCGCGAAGTAAACACTGGCCCGCGCTACCGCCCGTCACCGCGCGATGTGCACTGGCCGAGTGCCGGAACATGACTGTTGTAGACGACGGGTACTCCCCTGCAGACCTAGCACTCCTGAAAGAAAGTATATTGCGGAGACATGGCTTAGCCACAGCGTGGGAGATGTTTCCAGAATGAGATTTTCACTCTGCAGCGGAGTGTGCGCTGATATGAAACTTCGTGGCAAATTAAAACTGTGTGCCGGACCGAGACTCGAACTCGGGGCTTGAGTCGTGCTTGGGTCGCTCAGTTGGTAGAGCACTTGCCCGCGAAAGGCAAAGGTATATTTAAATACTTCGTGCAAAATGAGATGTAGCTTACATAAACTGCAAAATCATTCGTAAAAGACAGAGAAAACATCTCACAGACCATATAGGACTACAAATCCAAACAGCATAAAGTGTATTACAGTATAATACACTACAGGCCTAGCACATTGATGTATTTAATTATGATTTGCTGGTTACTAGCTACATGCAAAATACTTGTGGTACAAATTTGACTTGATCCATACAATGGATATTGTCTACGGGTGCAATAAAATCTGAGCAATGCATGTATGTGACTACTGCATGTGTCAACGTACATTGTTCCAAGCAAATGTTTAGTTTTATGCCACATAATCCCTTGTTTACGGTCCTGATTCTATAGCGATCTGTGTTTAAATAATCTTCGGATTTTTTTATCTTTCAGCCGGCCAGCGTGGCCGAGTGGTTCTAGGCGCTACAGTCTGGAAACCCGCGACCACTTCGGTCGCAGGTTCGCATGCTGCCTCGGGCATGGATGTGTTTGATATCGTTAGGTTTAAGTAGCTCTTAGTTCTAGGGGACCGATGACCTCAGAAGTTAAGTCCCATAGTGCTCAGAGCCATTTGAACAATTTTTTTTAACTTTCAAATATCAATTACACACAGACGCAGAGTTTTACAGAACACACACAATTCCGAATCTGAAAATTGTTTCATTCGGTTTTAGCAATTCGAGCTGGGGTACATCTCTTGATAGTGAGTCACACAAAAGAATCCATTTTTTAAATTACTTTCAAGTGTAGTAGCGTCCTGTGAACGTTATTTTTATATTTCCCATCGTTTTATTCTTATTAATTTGTTGACAGAAAGAGTGTCACTAACTAAGTTTTTTCTTTATTTCAGGTACGAAATCCTTTACTGCTTCCTCAGAAGAAAGCGTGAGTATTTTGTTATTTGTAAGTTAACTTCTATTTAAAGCAATGCATAGTACACGAATTTGAATCGTAACATTCATGTGACACGGGCAGTACACTTCTAACTGGACGACCCCAAAACGTCGTAGGAGCAGACACAAAGTTTCAAACAGATAATCGCTCCACTTCATGGAGGTGTTCCATCTCCCGGATGTAGTATAGTTCCTTATGTCTACGTCATCAGTGATGATTTTCATGTAAGATACGCATACGTTTCCTTTGCATCAGAGAAAGCGTCTCCTGATAGTAGGCTAAATCACATGAATGATATGCTGTCATCAGTGGCGGGATGGGTACAAAAAATTGGATGAGAACTAAAGGCGAGGAAGTCCCAACAAATTCAAGCTTCCTATCAGGAATTAGTAAGTTTCGAATTCCGCGAAAAAGTATCTCATATTCTTCTCGACCGTATTTCGGTTCTTTATCAGAGAATAACCTAGAGTAACTCTATATAAACATCTCACCTGGACAAAGCATACTATCACCATGGGTAGGAACACTTCCGTTTGTTTGCATGCCCTCGAAAAGTTTCGGAAAATATTTCTATCGGGTGTGAAATTAAGCAGTCACTCGTTCTACGGTATATCTAACTCAGCACGTTTATTAACAACAACAGGTGGTTAGAACTAACGATGAATGCCTATGTGCATTACATTTACAACATGCGTATATTTCAACCTGTCAGTACTTCGTACGTCCAGTTTTGTTGACTGCGACCAGACGAGTCACTTCACTGTCACACGTCATTTTTATTTCATCGTATTCTCAGTGCAGATGCACCACAGTAATCAACGGTCAACCCTTCATATATGAAAACAAGATCTCACTTGTCTAGTATCCCAGCTGTGCCGTAATAAAATGAAAACATTTGCGAACTCTATTGTTGCCACCCGTTCTTGGAACAAACTACGCTGCACTCTGCGCACAATGAAATGCCTTGTTGCTTTTAAGAAGCTGAAACTGTACCTTCTGTAACCCTGGATCGTTTCCCCAAAAAAATCATCCCTCCGTCAAACGGTAAAGAAAATTCTGCCACATTTACCCATATTTACACTTCATTTCTCAGTCAGTCACGTCACATTTTCCTCCCTGTCTTCATTAGCACAATTTTATAGCGTTTGTCTTTCTCTGTCTCTCTCTTCCAGACCTTCTTCCACTTTCATTGCTGCTAGCCCTTACAGTTAGAAACTACATCCCTGTAAATGGTTCCAGTTGTAATGATGAACGAATGTAAAGGGTGTTCTTTCTATTCTCTTTATGCATTACAATAATGACTACATGTTTTATCTTATATTGACTTACCCTTAACGCAATGAATATAATGCAAAATGGGTCAAACGCATGGTTAGGTATAAGAGGGCCTGATTACCCTAATCATGGTCGGTCATATAAACCAACAAATCAGTAAAAATAAACTATCACTAACTATACTATATTCTAAGGCAGCAAGGGATCACCAGTTTAGTATTGGCAGCGTGGAGGGTAAAAATCGTAGAGGGAGACCAAGAGATGAATACACTAAACAGATTCAGAAGGATGTAGGTTGCAGTAGGTACTGGGAGATGAAGAAGCTTGCAGAGGATAGGGTAGCATGGAGAGCTGCATCAAACCAGTCTCCGAACTGAAGACCACAACAACAACAACAACTACTACTACTATACCCAACGCCAATAAAAACAGGTATCGACATTTGCAGGCAATTCCTGCCATTTCGGGAATTTGAACAATATACTGAGTCGAAACAAGACCCACGGAGTAGACAACATTCCATTGGAACTACTGACGGCCTTGGGAGAGCCAGTCACGACAAAACTCTACCATCTGGGGAGCAAGATGTATGAGACAGGCGAAATACCCTCAGACTTCAAGAAGAATATAATAATTCCAATCCCAAAGAAAACAGGTGTTGACAGATGTGAAAATTACCGAACTATCAGTTTAATAACTCACAGCTGCAAAATACTAACGCGAATTCTTTACAGACGAATGGAAAAACTAGTAGAAGCCGACCTCGGGGAAGATCAGTTTGGATTCCGTAGAAATGTTGGAACACGTTGTGGGGCGGCGAAGAAGTTGTCGAATGAGTTGTTTGAATGTTCATTTCACGTAACAGACTATTGCCGATGCAACATATGTAGGACGGCGAAGAATTCGTTGTTTAATGTTGAATGAAAGTTGAACATTGCCACCTTAAATCACGCGAGCCTGGCAACTAATTTGGTGGCCAGTCAGAAAGCGAAGGGAAACTTACTGACCTTAGTTCCCAGTCTGCACGGCCACATTCCTGTACAGCCCAGCTATACGAAAAATATCCATAGTTCTTCACGGGATTAGGGCTGCTTCAATAAAATTTAAAGTTCCAAACAAGATTTTATTATCTTAAAGGCTCACACAAATTACTCGAAACTTCTGAAAATGCTAAAGACATTAAATATTGTTAATTCAGCCAATCGTTTAATAGTTCAGAGGCGACTTCTACAGCAAGTTCCTCCCGAATAGTTCATTACTCTAACTAACGGTGCTCTATTAATAGTTCGCAATAATGTTAAAAAAAAAGATTAATGCTCGCCTTAAAAGTGGAGTTAGTCACCACTTGCCACGCGGAATTATACTTCACACGGACGGCACAATAACAGTTTGTTACCGAAGTCTAAACGATCCAGGACGGTGTACAGTCCTCGCGATTTTCAATGTCCGTTTACATTGCTAAGTACGCGCATGTCACAGCCCGCTATGACGTCACCCGAGGCGAGGCGCGATCGGACGTTAAGCTCGCGTGGACTAGGCGTTGGTCTAATGCGGAGTGAGCTTACTACTGCCTCTGCCGCTCTTTTTATATAGCTCCGGCGCGTACCGCCAAGAGAGCATCTGTTCTTTCCGTTCCTATGCAGATGCCTGCAGCCTCCAAATGATCGCTATCTCAGGCACATAATCTTAAATATCACTATTTAATAATAGCTTTACAAACTTCTCAATTTTTGTATACATACATCTGAGCAGTACAGAAGCACGTAGAAAATCTCAGCCCGCTAAAATTAAAACTTTACTCTCTAGAATTTTTACAATGGAACTAACGGTAGATTGTTACCTCTGAACCATAGCTTTATCAAGACTTGTATCAGCTGTTAATTATGCTACAAGACTAAAACTTGGTGTAGCTTTGTTAATTGTCCTACCTGATCATTGGTCTTAAAGAATTTGTTTTATCATTAAAATTTAAAGTACTTAATCTATAATGCTTATGTACATTTTACTCACAAAAGTAGTTTTTACTAAATTACTAAAAAACTAGAAGAGGTAACTGATTGTGGTATTTCCATTATTATTATTAGGGTGAACTGAAGCATCCTACCAATTTTCAATATTGTAGCTCTATTATTTCGCGCCTCTGATTTTTCCGAAAAACGCGGATTCTGGAGTCAATTTTAGTTTTATGGTTTTGGAAACCAGCACCACTCATTAATGACTTCTTACTGCACCTTCTCACCAAATTTTGGCTTCCTAGCGTCATTATTTAGCGCCTCCTATTTTTCTTTCAAAACGTGAATTTTACGTAAACTACTAATTTTATAACATTAAGATTTGTTACCTGAAACATTATTACATAGAACTATACTTTAACAAAGTTTTACACACAAATCTTAATCTTTACTTTTATGTTAAATGTGGTGCAATACTATATGCAGGCGCGTTACGATGACGTGACGCTACTAGCAGTGAACTAGGGTAAGTCCCGTGCATTCGCTCGCCTCTGTATCTTATACATGATACAGCGCTTGCTTTGCTTCATCACCCCCTTTTTAATTTTCGTGAAAATCTATTTTTGAACAAAATTAAATTTCTAAAAGAACAAACAAGCGATGGATTACTTTAGTATACCTCTTTCAACTTAAGTTGCTTCTTCTTAGGAAATTCCTTATTACTACATACAAAAAAATAACCATACTCATATACACATAGAAAACCTAGTACAGAAGACATTCACAAATTATTTACATACATTTACATGGAAATATAAATTTTTCAATGGTTACAAAATAGTTATTTTTTTTTCTTTAAAATCAGTCTCTTCCTGAAAAAGAAAATACACACGACTTTTATCACTGCAACGCACTCACATTTTTCTTTTACTATAATACTCGGCACTGTGGTGGGTGTCCTATTGTAACACTCATTTAATTTCACTGATTGACAAAATTGTGGGAGGAAATTGTATTCACTGTGGTTTGCGTCTCTACTTCCAATCTCCCTACCGCTTGTTGTCAGTCATTCATGCAGCCTGCATGTCCCTGAGAAACAGACAATACAGTCTAAGTTTCTGTTTTCAACTTATATCTAAGGTAGGACAAAGTACATTTTATAGTTTATATTCTGGCACTATTTTACTAATTGTGAAGTTGTCAGAAAGACATTTAGCACTAAGTCGTATCTGATACAATAGCTCCTACTTTCTTCTTTCATAAATAATCTTTTAGGTTCCTAAATAGTGAAAATTCTTTTAGCAAATTAATATATTAAGATCTTGCTTCAACTTAGAAAATTGAGTAACCTTTTAGTTTTAATGTACTCTGGCTTAATTATCGTATGGATTAGTTCATCAAAGAAGTCATTTGCTGACCAGCACTTTGCTTTATTGTATGAATTACTAAAGAAATTAGTTATTTTCAGTATACCGATTCCAAATTTCTGCATTTTCCAATATTTGTGTGTTTCTGTTGTCTGTTTAACTATTTATTTGCCTCAAGCAAGATTTAGCGTTTTTCACCATTTCACGAGACGTGAGGGAATTATTCTTTAATCCTACATCATTTACTTCAATTTACTTACTTCACTTCTTCACTTATTCATTTTCTCCCTTTTCTTCCAGATTCAAAAATACTTCATTTCTCCACTTCTTTCTCCCTTTTCCTTTTGTCAGCCTATTGACGTCCTGTTTCTATATATTTGGTGCGATCCTCACACCACTTCCACACATCTCCATTTATTTAATTCTAAAACGCCATTGCTTGCCTCTATGAGCATTACCTTCTTACGCTGTTTTCCTTCAGACAACCTTATTTCTAGCAACATACTACCTTCTGCATAATCTCATGGATTATTCATATTCATACCGTACTTCGTATACTGCAAAGTGTCTCTCTTAGTTGTAGTTTCTAACCCTTTACAATTACATGAAATATTTTAATTTATTTATTTTAGCCATGTTTGCCTCTTATTGGTACTCAGACTTTTGTTTTGCCATTCACTAGGTAGATCCTTACTAAGAATACTTAAAACCTAATAGCATATATACAACATGAAGACATATGTGATTCTTACCTGTTATGATAGACCAGAAGAAGGGAATGAAACTTGAAAAGGAAATAAAGTTTCACCCAGCTGGGACTGCACGGTACGCCAAACCGTGTATCCGCCAAAGAGTGGCAGACTCCCTACAGTAATTAATTACTGTTAATTTTAAATTCCTTTAGATCCACAATATTTCTTAGACCTAGTTCTCTCTTACTCTTTGGATATTCCAAACGATAGGCATTTGCATGAGGTTTACTTACTATTCTAAATGGTCCATGATATACATGCATAAACTTTTTAGTTTCTGCAGAAATTTTCTTTGATTTTTCTTTTGTTTTGACCAGCACTAGCTCACCAATTTTAAAACTAGTGGGGGAAGCCCTTGCATCATGTATTGGATAAGGCTTCTTAAAAAATACCTTCCCAGGCTTGATATTCAAATGGCATTCATAACCTTTAACTTCACCAGGTGCGTTTGAGAATACATTACTATGCTTAGTTAACACACTCTTTAACTCTGATCTTTGTTCGTCAGCAATTTGCTTTGTTGATTGTACCTTTTCCTCTATTTCCTTTAGGATGTGTCTCTCTTCAACCTTAGCACTTTCCTCATTCTCACTGAAAACCAAATTTTCCTGCAAGTATCCTTTATTCTTTATTACTCTAATAGGCAGTTCCCAAGTTTCATTACTACCGCCTATATGACTTCCTATAAAAGACTCTCTTATCACTTTAGAGTCAGGTAAAGTTAAAATTAAGTTGTTCTGATCAAAATTGATCTTTCCCTGGTACTTTGATAAGAAATCAGTACCAATCAACATATCAACACTTAAGCCTAGCACAATCAAACAAGGATGATCTATTACTACGTCATTTATACCAATGGGTATCAAAGCTTCGTGTTGAACTGGTCTAGAGACTTTTCCAGTAGCACCTATAATCTTTAAGCCACTTACTTTCATAACTGTTAACTTCTCTTTATTGGGTATGGTGTCAAAAAATGTTTGTGATAAAGCACTTGCTTCACTGCCACTGTCAAGCAGACAACGCACAGTGACTCCTGATATGTTTACTTTGATAACAGGGTGAGTTATTTTACATTGAACAGGTTGCTCACACACCTCGTCTAATAAATCTCGTTCTATGTTCTTCCAGCTAAAGTAATTCTGATCAGTTGCAATTACATTTACATTTACATCCTGGGGCTCATCATGCTCTATAATCTTAGCTGCTTTCTCTAATCTGTCCACTAACTTTAAATCGAAGCATCTGACGACTTTTTCTACTTTTGTTTGCTGCACATCAGCCAAACTATCCTCTACCTCTGAGCAACTGCGTCCCTGCGCAATATTGCTGTTCATAAGAATGTCGTCACCTTCAACCATTTGTGGCACGTTTACACAGCTACTAGATTCTTTCACCTCGTTACTATTTCTACCCCCTTCATTCATCATTTCCTCCTCTCTAAAGTTTTGCAGTACTGATTCTACTTCTGCTACTTCTACTTCAGCTTTTAGATTGCCATTTTCATCGAAGATGTAAGCTTTTACTTCATCATTATTCCCATCAGACTCAAACCCATTATCTATTTCTTCCCCATTATCTACCTTGAGTTCCTGTTCTTCCTTGACCCATTTTTCTAGTGTATCCAAAATACTATCCACTATTTTGTGAGAGTGGCTTAACACATCACTGGTATTATCTGTATTTATTTCGTCATCCATGTTGTCTGTCTGTGTATGTTGGCTGATTGTCTGTGTTTCCGTTACTGGCTGTGTTACTGTTACCGCCTGGTGAGCGCCAGTTTCCTCATAGACGGGATTTAGTTTCCCACACGCGGCCTGTTGTGTTCATCTGTGACACCACTAGATATAGTAGCATCATGACTCCCTTCTTGTCTTAATGGCATGGTATTGTCGCAATAATCATCGCAGTCGCACAGGTGTTCCCAGTAACCAGTTTGAATACAGCCTTTGCCTTGTTCAACATGCCTAAAGCAAAGTGCTCCGACAACTTGAAGTTGCGAGGATATGTTCGAGAATTTGGAGAGAAGTTCTTTAGTACTGATGGAAAAATAAAATTTTGTAAACTGTGTGAAGTTAAAGTTAGTGCAGAAGAGCGCTTTAATGTGCAACAACACTGTAATACCGCTAAACATAGCAGCTGTGTGAAACGAAGTGCTGAAAATAACAGTAGGCAAAGGCTGTTATTTGAACAGACACGTCAATCGTCAACTGTGCAATCATTCTGCACGGATTTTTCGGATTTTTGTGAGATGATGGTGTCCTGCAACATCCCACTGGAAAAGCTGAAGAATCCACTCTTCAGACGGTTCTTGGAGAAGTACACAACACATCCAGTTCCAGATGAATCTACAAGGAGGAAGAACTATTTATCCGTATGCTACAATGATGTGCTCAACAAAATACGAATTACTATTGCTGAGCAAAAGATGTGGCTGTCGATAGATGAAACTACGGATATTAGTGGGCGATATATTGCAAATGTTGTTGGTGGTGTTCTAAAAGTTGATGGCCCCGGGGATATGTTGCTACTAACGTGTGAAGCTCTCGATGGAGGAAACAATTCGACGATTGCTATTTTGTTTGACAACTTTCTGAAGCTACTGTGGCCAGATGGTGTGAAAAGAGACAACGTTTTGCTGCTTGTAACAGATGGTGCTTCATGTATGGCTAAAGCAGGCAAAAGGCTTCAGATTCTCTACCCCAGTCTGGTGTACGCCACTTGTCTTGCACATGCGTTGCACTGAGTTGCCAAAGAGGTGCAACCAAAGCTCCGCTACGGTTGCAGAAATTCAATTAACATGCACCTTCAACGCCCCTCCCACCTAAACCTGTTCTTAGACTATGGGGTTCTTGGCTCAATGCTGCTAAAATATTACTGCACCAACTACACCCAAATAAAGACAATCTTCTGTGAGCTTGATAGCGATGAATCAAGTGCTATCAAAATTGTGAAAGAAGTTTTTGCAGATTAATTGCCTCGAAACGTGGCATACATCAACGTCAATTTTTCAGTGATATCAAAAGCCATCAAACGACTGGAAGCTGTTGGCACTTAGCTATGTGAGGCCCTGAGTATTGTGCAACATGTGCAGAATGAGTTGGGTCGAGCCCATGGTCATGTGACTGACAAAGTCAAAAACCAATTTGCAAAGTGTTCTCCAACGGAATCCTGGATATTCTACACTGTGCAAAATTAGTGTCAGTCTTTCAGGGAATGCTGCAACATTTGAAGATACTGAAACAAAGCTGAACTCCAGTGACCTGGCTGCCTTCAAATACGCTCCAGTGACGTCTTGTGAAGTGGATAGGAGCTTTTCCAGGTACAGATCTTTGACAATGGAAAACCTGAAAATGCACCTTGTGATCCAGTGCAACTTTGCAGATGCTGAAGATTGACATACGGTATTAATTAATGTAAAACGCTTTAAATACTATGTAGAAATAAAAAAATTGTTTTACTGTTTCGAAAGATGATATTTTCGCTGTACTTTGTGTTTAGAATATAAAACATTCAGACATTCAAAAAATAGCTACAAATTAGCCACAAACCCTTGATTACTTTATGGTGAATAAAAAATTAAATAAACAAACAAGAATGCTTTAAATAAACTTCTATTAAGTCATATTTTATGTTTTAAGGTCACATTTATGTATGTTTTAGGTCATAAATGCTTGCATAGTTCACTGTTTTTAGGTAATTAAAATCCAGGCCCTAGGCATCACTTACCCATACGCAGACGCAATATCCAGCTAGTTCTCGGCCATCGTTCCTCTCCCCTCTCCCCCCTACCCCATCCCTCATTTCACAGTCTTCGTAGGTCGCTCCTTGTTTGCCTGGAGCAGTACAGCCTGCTACAAGACCATCTGGAATTTATCACTGAGTTGTGATATCTGACTTCACGCCTTTAAGTCGTCATATTTTGTCATTTTAGTAACCGCTGGTGAGTTTCACTCTGCCACGTGGAGGTCGCTCCTCACCGGAGTGTACCTCATAGCCTTTTTAATTTTCGCGGAATGTCCCCGCAGCTACGTTGGCAGAGGAGAGACCGGGAGGGGGGGGGGGGGGGGGGGGATTCTACGGCCAGCCGTGACCATTGCACCGCAGCGCGGACTGCTCGTCCCCCAGAGTTCTAAACCGGCCATCCCGCCTGTTGCCTTTAGTGCCGCCGTATTTCCGGAGATGCGCTCCTGCTACTGCCGTCGCGGCCCGTCTCACTGCTAAATGGCCACAACACCCGACCGCTGCCCCGTTACCTCACAGCGGACAGCACCAGCTGCAGGCAATATCCCAAGATTCCCAGCGGGTCCGCGGCTATACGTGCGGGTTTCAGTTAGCCCTTCTGGCTATGCCGTATTCCTAACTCTCCACGAGTGCCACAAAAACGTGCGGCTGGCTAAGAACCGACCGAGCAACAATTCTTGTGTCGCGTGCGCGTTTAAACAGCACCTCCAAATCATTTAATTAGTTGATGCTTGCTTCAGTAGTAGATCTATGCTTCTGAACTCTGATTCGGGACGACAGTTTTTCATACACGCGTCCGGAAATACTGGTTTAGGTTTTCCATGGTTTTACTAACTGTTTTTTTATTTTCTTCTTTTCCTTTCTCAACCCACTAATTTTTTCTCTAAGTTCGAAGCTTTATTTTGAAAAACATTTCGATTCATAGTACTGGCAGTTGCTCGAAATCACTTTCTCCCATCTTTCGGGCTGCACACGAATCCCCCGCTTCTTTTCAGGAGATTCATGAATCGATCCAAATTTGCTCTTGTTCATATGGCCGGAAGTGCACGTCGGCAAGACCCTGTGCCATTGATCGGGAAAGTGTTAGTCAGAGGGAGAAACGTTTCGAGAAAGCGGCAGGTGGAGTAACTTCCCATTTCAACGTTTCCAAGTATACAGGGTGTACATAAAGTCCGGAAACACTTTCAATTATTTATTGCCCAAGAACAAATATTTTATAGGTCATTTTGAAGAGAAACCATGAAAGTCTTTTTGTCATGTGTAGCGACACAACGTAGTTGGGTAATTCGCCAATAGTCAGCGCTAGTCGCAGACATGGCAAGCTCAGGTGCGGAGCGAGCTTTCTGTGTGTTGAAGTTCACAAAATGGCCTCCCCGATCACCAGATCACACTCCACATGACTTTTTTTGCGTGGGGACGCATTAAGCACCTGTTGTATATACCGCTTCTATCACGTGATGTAGCACAACTCTGGGAGAGAATATGGAAGGCGACTGCCACAGACGACGATCCCATGCGGGAACGAATAACTGATGATGATCTAAGTAGGGAGGATATAAAATGTAGACTGGCAATGGCAAGGAAGGCGTTTCCGAAGAAGAGAAATTTGTTAACATCAAGTACAGACATAGGTGCCAGGAAGTCTTTTCGGAATGCATTTTTATGGAGTCTGGTCATGTATGGAAGTGAAACGTGGACAGTAAATAGTTTAGACAAAAAGAGGATAGAAGCTTTCGAAATGTTGTGCTACAGAAGGATGGTGAAGATTAGATTTTTTTTATTTCATTTTTTTAAAAATCTCATTTTGTTCGCTTCTCCTTCTCGGGGCGGACGTCGTAAGACATCCGCTGAAGTTCGTTGTTGATCGATTAACTCAGTTTTTTTTTTTTTATTACAGATGGCTGCTAACCCTCTGACCGAACACGCTGAGCTACCGTGCCGTCTGTCCGTTGAATCTTCTCGGGGCGGACGTCGTAATACATCCGTTTAAGTTCGTTGTTGATCGATTAGCTCAGTTTTTTTTTTTAATTACAGGGAGCAGACAACCCTCTGACCGAGCACGCTGAGCTACCGTGCCGGTGTTTCGATCGGTAGATCACGTAACTAACAAGGAGGTATTGAGTAGAATTGGGGAGAAGAGAAATTTGTGGCACAACTTGGCTAGAAGAAGGGATCAGTTGGTAGGACATGTTCTAAAGCATCAAGGGATCGCCAATTTAGTACCGGAGGACAACGCGGAGGGTAAAAATGGTAAAGGGAGACCAAGAGATGAATACGCTAAAGAAAGGATGTAGGTTGCAGTAGGTACTGGGAGATGGAGAAGCTTGCACAGGATAGAGCAGCATGGAGAGCTGCATCAAACCAGTCTCTGGACTGAAGACCACAACAACTACAACATTGACGAAAAAAAAAAACCTTTCAGAGTTTCTCTTCAAAACGCAATATGTATGATGGCATCTGTACAACGTTTAGTTATTTTTCAATAAATAATTGGAAGTGTTCCTGGACGTCATGTACACCCTGTATTTTGACTGATTTTACGACATGGGAGGTCGAGAATTCTCACGCTGAAAGATCACCTTTTCGTGTCTATTTTGGTATTCTGACCGTTTGTCTTTCAGTGCTCGGCAGAAACTCGTTAACTGCTTTCGACAACGGTGCCCTGTCATTATTTCCATCTGTTTTAGTAACTTAGAAAACCTTCTCTCTTCCGCTTCCGTGCCGGTCTTTGACGTTAAAATCACCATTCATGAAGCGTTGAAACCATTCTCTGCGTGTTTCTTCACTAACTGTTGCCTCATCATAGGTTTACCTAGCATTTTATGATCCTCCGACGCAATATTCGTCAAGTTACAGCAGAACATTAAAACTTCACACAAATGACTAGAATAGCGCTCGTTAGTTGACGTATCTGATCACAAATCGAGTAATACTTTGATGTCGTTACACGTACAAATGCCGGAGCTTATTGTATGACATTTACTACCTGCGCCACCACTTGCCGCTACTGCCATCTATTGCAAAAGGGCGGAAGCAAAGTTGTACACATAATAGTAAGCAATTTCCGCAACTTGTCATTGCCGTTACGTGTTTCGCCGTATATTGATATCATCATCCGACAGAAATAGAACCGCTACATTTACATCTATACTCTACAACCCACCTCATTGTGAATTTCAAAAGACACTTCCTGTACCATTATTATCTGCCACCTGGATATTTTATCAGATTGCTCACTAACCTGTTCCTTCTTTTGGTAACCGCTCCCACATACTTTTTTACTCACCTATTCGTTTTAGTACCTCTTTGTCTCGTGCTACCTTTGTCCATTTTATTTTTTATACTCTACTGTTATTTGTTCCTTTGTTCGTCAGTTTTCAAACTGGCTAGTTATGACACGTCACGACTTATGTACTAAACTTTTCATCTTTGCGTATCACTTGCACCAAACGACCTCAAGAATTTGTTATACTCTAGTATCTCTCTTTCCCTACATTTTTAACCTCTAAAGCTACCGCTAGTAACAAGGGAGTAATTCCCTGATGACTTAACACATGTCCTATCATCCTGTCCCGTCTTCTTGACGGAGTTCTTCACATATTCCTTTCCTCGCCGATTCTGATAAGAATCTTCTCTTATTAGTCCACCTAATTTTCAGCATCCTTCTAAGGCACCACATCTTAAACACTTCAGTTCTCTTCAAGTTTTTCCACACTCCTTGACTCACTATCATATAATGCTGCGATCCAAACGTATATTCTCAGAAATATATTCCGCCCATTAGGGCTGGTTATTGACACTAGCAGACTATTTTTGTATAAAATCTTCTCGGCATTCAGACGAGGTAAAATCATAATTACACCTCGAGCTCTCGGATACAAACACCCTCTTCCCTCGTAAAGAAGAGGATTTTTTAATAATCGAAAACTTGAGATTCAACTCCGTTTTGATGCGGCCTGAACACCGTGGAGATTTTACACAGGGACGCCGCAGCCAAAAGCTTCGACGACAAACATATTTTGTCATGAGTGCCTAGTTTGCTTTTTACATTCTCTTTCTTCTGTGGGTCATGTGTTATTTTTCTCCAAACCTAGCAAAATTCTTTCAAACCATCTACGTCGTGGACACCAATTCTGATTCTGAACTTCCCGCTATTTTCATTTTTACTACTTCTCATTACTTTCGTCTTTCTTCGATTTACTGTCAGTCCTTGTTCTGTACTCGTTAGCCTGTTTATTCCATTGAACAGGTCCGGTAATTCTTCCTCACTTTCACTGAGGATAGAATGTCACCAGCGTATTTTGCTATTGATAACCCTTTACTTCGACTTTTAATCACACACCAGAACATTTCAGCTATAGCAACACTATTCAGTAGCTCCCAGTCTCTCAGTCTAGTTATTTCCGATGATGCATGCAATTCTATGCCCCCGACGTACACATTCATGAAATTCTGCCTTATATATATCAATGTCTGATATCACTTTCACTAACAGCTACTTATTATGTATTCCTTTCTGCTGCCACCCGAGGTAAGAAAATTCTTTAAGTTCCTCTACCAGTGGCGATCGTAATTTTTTATGTTAAGCAAGTCGCTTTCTCGGGCCTTTTACCCTTTCTCAC
The DNA here is from genome assembly GCF_023897955.1 of Schistocerca gregaria. NCBI lineage: Eukaryota > Metazoa > Arthropoda > Insecta > Orthoptera > Acrididae > Schistocerca > Schistocerca gregaria. The sequence goes on along the minus strand of NC_064922.1, from coordinate 922,927,073 downwards.
TCTGGACATTCCTCCGTTCACCCTTAACTCATATTCCGTTTTGTGTACGTTGCCCATTCCTTTCAAAAGCGCTTCTAATTCTTACCTTAGGTCAGATGGCTATCTCATCCACGGACTTAAGCATCCATAACCGTTCCCCATGAACCTTTAGGTACTGTTCGCTAAGTATTCTTCCAATGATCTGCATAAGTGTGAATATTCTCCGTAAGGTTCTACCTTGGTTAGATTTTGAATATATGGTGCAGTGACGATTGTCTTTCGAAAATCTGGGAGGCTGGAATATACATGGTCACACGCAACTACTATTTGCAAAACAGCGTGTGTGAATGACGCAAACTGTTTCTCTCCGAGGTTTTTCCTCAATTCCTGCTGTCTGCTTGCGAGTAGCTTCCCTTCCTGCGCGTTCTGTTTGAAAGAGCGATAGAAATTTACTGATAATTCGCTAATTATTGGGCCGCGTTATAGTGATTTCGAGTGGAGGATTGGGATTTTAGTAACTGACGAGGTTGAGCTGAATCGCATTAACTGACAACTTCATTTGCGGATGGAAAAGCAGTCTCTGAGGCTGCCGTGGAAACTCTGTCGTGAGTGCAGGACCACCGGGTTGGAGGGTGGCGCCAGGCATCACCGATTCCTCAGTAATGGCCACAGACGACCGCCTGTAACTGAGATCAGTACAAGAATCAAGGTCCACTTATAACGTTAACACTCTTTAAATACGACAGACAACATGTGAGATTAACATTAATAGATTAGAGAGATTTATATCAAAGGTATTATGTATATTAAAAATAAGCTCCAATACCACAGATTCTCATTTACTACCAAAAATTTTAAAACTGACTGCAAATTCTACAGCTACTCTAAAGTTTGAACCTAACTGATGTGATAATACGCACTCAAATTTAATGAATTAATATCAGTCCTCGATTTTTCCTTTTAACAGATTTTCTCCTTTAAATAACTCGTCCTTTATCCAGTTTATCCTCGTCAACGTCAATCATTCCGCAATATCATTTTCACCACATGTAACAGCTAGCTGTTGACAAGTGAACACTGTCAGTGGTAGTCATCGGATTTTGTTCTGTGGATAAAACGGCACAAAAAGTGGAAAACGTTATTTTCCATCTAATTTTGTTTTAAGCCTGGCGGTTCTCAAGCTGACTCTGGTCACTCATCACCAAAGGACACAACACAGAACACCAGACTGCCAGTGCTCAAAGTACGACCTTAACAGTACAACGCTACGTTCTATGCCCTTTACGTGCAAACTAGTTAATTCACCCGCAGCAGAGCTTAGTTAGCTTAACCCTCTTTCAGGGAGATTTCTTCTAAAACAAGCCAGCCTAAGAGAGCTAACTAACCTTAGAGAGGGTGGTGCATCACATCTAACTTAAGATGGCGGCGTTACTGGGCACAAGAAAGTTTCTTATACTAAAGTGTGCGTCATTTATGACGGCGGCCAAGTTTAGGTTCGTTCTGCGCATCTGACGTCACAAAACACAGTCAGCCAATGAACAGAGAACGACGTTGCCAGAGCTCGACTGCAGTGCAAAGCGCGGACGAGTGCTTTCAGTTTTAGAAAGGTTCAGTCATAAATAACTAATTGAACAAAAGCAGTGTCTTGATAGCAGGCTTTCTTTTACAGAAAGTTTGGAAAAAGCATTCTTTATACCAATTGTTTCATATTCTATTAATTAATTAAACCAAACAAGCAATAAGCCTCCTAATTCAGGCGATAGCAAGGAAATGTGTTTGTATCATTGTCACTAACCGCTTTTTCGCAATAAAGAACTGTGGTAATTGTTTATTTCCTATTGTACTTCGACGAAACGTGAGTAATTCATAGTCATACCAACAGCATTTGTCGGTATTTTGCGTGATATTTTAAAGTCTTCCGGGGGATAAATTGAAAGACGAGCTGCATTAGTGTAATGTTTAAATTGTATGGCTGCTCAGTGAAAGGTTCTGAGTTCAAGACTTGATCGGAGCTTAATATTTCGTTTATTTAAAAACAATATCGAAGTGTCTTACTTCATGAATTTTATTCGTTTGAAAGTAATTTTTTTAAAATTTCTAGTGGCAACTAAAATCGAGCATACAGAAAGTATACGCTATGGACTTTTACCTCTACAAACTCTTCAAAATTTCGTGCAAAGGTTTACTACATCTAATGCTGCACACAATAACTCCGAACTTCGAAACATTTGTGGGGAGAAGGTATCAGCCAAGAAGATGTGTAAAAATCAAATTTTTGGGCCATATAGTTTTTGTGAAAACGAATGATAAAGTGTGTCAAAGCAGTCGAAACACCATGTGTCTGCACAGGCGAGCAGTGCAATGATGACAAAACCGCGCTCATCGCGGAGTGCGGGGAGCACGTCTCTGTAGCAGCTAAAGGGTTAATGCGGCTGTGGTGGCTTTACTTCATAAACTGCGTGCTGCTGCCTAGACGTAAGTTCGCGAACTATACTATGGCAATGCTTCTCTTGGCGTTTACAACTGGCAACGTAGCAATCTCCGGCGTCTGGGCGGGCATGCGCGAACCGCCAAGATAACAGAATTGAACTATAGTAACTGTACAGGGACTGTTGAAAACGTATCAGACCTTATGTTTATTGTTGAAACCAACGATGATATAGGCGGGTGGCTGCTCTCGATGTTTATAGGCAAATATCAGATTTTTTTTCTTTTTCTTTTTACGACTTCGGAAATAACCATTTGCCGGCTAGCTGTTGACAAGTGAACACTGTGAGTGGTAGTCGTCGGATTTTGTGCTGTGGATAAAATGGCACAAAAAGTGGAACAACGTTATAGCATCAAATTTTGTTTTAAGCATGGCGGTTCTCAAGCTGAAACAATCCGGAGGATTCAACAAGTGTTTGGGGACGAAACAATGGATACTACCCAGACAAAGCAGATAAAGAAGTGATGTAACTGCTTCGAAGAAGACCGCTCATTAGTGAAGAGTGAAGCACGTTCAATTACGTCGTCAAAATTCGCAGATGAGGTTTTTATTGATTATATAAGTGATGCAGAAGAGACGAATAACGGTCTTACAACTTGCAGATGGGGTCGAAATAGCGACTCAAGGTTTACTACTAATCTCAAGCCAGACAAACAGAATAGCAGCAATACCGTGCAACAACACTGGAGCTAACACGTGGCATCGGACTCAGACAACACTTACCTTGTCCTGCACTCTTTGATGGCGCACCTAACACACTACACTAAGTCCCTAGTCGATTTGTGGCGTCTACGGTCAAGGTGCTTCCACAGCACATGTAGTAGCGCCTCTTTTCACTATAAGGAATTTTCTCTGACCCAGCTGTGGAACTTCTTCAGAACAGCGAAGGCAAGGCGCTCGCAATAACAACAGCGAAGCAACAAAATCTAACTGCACACCAATCACAACTTCGCCGACCAGAGAATGCCGACACCAGATGGGTGCGTCGTTAATTCAAACACTGAATTCAGCATAAACGAACGTTCTCCATTCAGTAACCGGGTATCTGCCTTTTTCGAAACGATCCCGCACACTGTAGTAATACGGTGAACAGCCAGAACATTACGACCACCTATCTAATATCCGGTGCAGATATCAACGTTGGCGGGTCATGGAACGGGACCAAAGAGGCCTTGCTAGGAGGGAGATGGCACCACATCAGTACACACGTCACATATTGTTGTTGTGGTCTTCAGCCCTGAGACTGGTTTGATGCAGCATTCCATAATACTCTATCCTGTGCAAGCTTCTTCATCTCCCAGTACCTACTGCAACCTACATCCTTCTGAATCTGTTTCGTGTATTCATCTCTTGGTCTCCCTCTACGATTTTTACCCTCCACGCTACCCTCCAATACTAAATTGGTGATCCCTCGATGTCTCAGAACATGTCTTACCAGCCGATCTCTTCTTCTAGACAAGTTGGGTCACAAACTCCTCTTCTCCCTAATTCTATTCAATACATCCTCATTATTTATGGGATCTACATCTACATCTACACCTACATGACTACTCTGCAATTCACATTTAAGTGCCTGGCAGAGGGTTCATCGAACCACAATCATACTATCTCTCTACTATTCCAATCCCGAACAGCGAGCGGGAAAAACGAACACCTAACCCTTCTGTTCGAGCTCTGATTTCTCTTATTTTATTTTGAGGATCATTCCTACCTATGTAGGTTGGGCTCAACAAAATATTTTCGCATTCGGAAGAGAAAGTTCGTGACTGAAATTTCGTAAAAAGGTCTCGCCGCGACGAAAAACGTCTATGCTGTAATGACTTCCATCCCAACTCGTGTATCATATCTGCCACACTCTCTCCCCTATAACGCGATAATACAAAACGAGCTGCCCTTCTTTGCACCCTCTCGATGTCCTCCGTCAATCCCACCTGGTAAGGATCCCACACCGCGCAGCAATATTCTAACAGAGGAGGAACGAGTGTAGTGTAAGCTGTCTCTTTAGTGGACTTGTTGCATCTTCTAAGTGTCCTGCCAATGAAACGCAACCTTTGGCTCACCTTCCCGACAATATTATCTATGTGGTCCTTCCAACTGAAGTTGTTCGTAATTTTAACACCCAGGTACTTAGTTGAATTGACAGCCTTGAGAATTGTACTATTTATCGAGTAATCGAATTCCAACGGATTTCTTTTGGAACTCATGTCGATCATCTCACACTTTTCGTTATTTAGCGTCAACTGCCACCTGACACACCATACAGCAATCTTTTCTAAATCGCTTTGCAACTGATACTGGTCTTCGGATGACCTTACTAGACGGTAAATTACAGCATCATCTGCGAATAGTCTAAGAGAACTGCTCAGATTGTCACCCAGGTCATTTATATAGATCAGGAACAGTAGAGGTCCCAGGACGCTTCCCTGGGGAACACCTGATATCACATCAGTTTTACTCGATGATTTGCCGTCTATTACTACGAACTGCGACCTTCCTGACAGGAAATCAAGAATCCAGTCGCACAACTGAGATGATACCCCATAGCTCCGGAGCTTGATTAGAAGTCGCTTATGAGGAACGGTGTCAAAAGCTTTCCGGAAATCTAGAAATACGGAATCAACTTGAGATCTCCTGTCGATAGCGGCCATTACTTCGTGCGAATAAAGAGCTAGCTGCGTTGCACAAGAGCGATGTTTTCTGAAGCCATGCTGATTACGTGTCAATAGATCGTTCCCTTCGAGGTAATTCATAATGTTTGAATACAGTATATGCTCCAAAACCCTACTGCAAACCGACGTCAATGATATAGGTCTGTAGTTAAATGGATTACTCCTACTACCCTTCTTGGTGCGACCTGTGCAATTTTCCAATCTGTAGGTACAGATCTATCGGTGAGCGAGCGGTTGTATATGAGTTCTAAGTAGGGAGCTATAGTATCAGCGTAATCTGAAAGGAACCTAATCGGTATACAATCTGGACCTGAAGACTTGCCCGTATCAAGCGATTTGAGTTGCTTCGCAACCCCTAAGGTATCTACTTCTAAGAAACTCATGCTAGCAGATGTTCGTGTTTCAAATTCTGGAACATTCCATTCGTCTTCCCTGGTGAAGGAATTTCGGAAACCTGCGTTCAATAACTCCGCTTTAGCGGCACAGTCGTCGATAACAGTACCATCGGCAGTGCGCAGCGAAGGTATTGACTGCGTCTTGCCGCTTGTGTACTTTACATACGACCAGAATTTCTTCGGATTTTCTACCAAATTTGGAGACAATGTTTCGTTGTGGAACCTATTAAAGGCATCTCGCATCGAAGTACGTGCCAAATTTCGCGCGTCTGTAAATTTTAGCTCATCTTCGGGATTTCGCGTTTTTCTGAACTTCGCATGCTTTTTCCGTTGCCTCGGCAACAGCGTTCGGACCTTTTTTGTGTACCACGGGGGATCCGTTCCATCTCTTACAAATTTATGAGGTATGAATATCTCAATTGCTGTTGCTACTATATCTTTGAATTTGAGCCACATCTCGTCTACATTCGCATAGTCAGTTCGGAAGGAATGGAAATTGTCTTTTAGGAAGGCTTCTAGTGGCACTTTATCCGCTTTTTTAAATAAAATTATTTTGCGTTTGTTTCTGATGGGTTTGGAAGAAATGGTATTGAGCCTAGCTACAATGACCTTGTGATCACTAATCCCTGTATCAGTCATGATGCTCTCTATCAGCTCTGGATTGTTTGTGGCTAAGAGGTCAAGTGTGTTTTCGCAACCATTTACAATTCGCGTGGGTTCGTGGACTAACTGCTCGAAATAATTTTCGGAGAAAGCATTTAGGACAATCTCGGAAGACGTTTTCTGCCTACCACCGGTTTTTTCAGCATTCTTCTGTAGCACCACATTTCGAAAGCTTCTATTCTCTTCTTGTCCAAACTATTTATCGTCGATGTTTCACTTCCATACATGGCTACACTCTATACAAGTATTATCAGAAACGACTTCCGGACACCTAAATCTATACTAGATGTTAACAAATTTCTCTTCTTCAGAAACGCTTGCCTTGCCATTGCCAGTCTACAATTTATATCCTCTCTACTTCGACCAATATCAGTTATTTTGCTCCCCAAATAACAAAACTCATTTACTATAAGTGTCTCACTTCCTAATCTAATTCCCTCAGCATCACCCGACTTAATTCGACTACATTCCAATATCCCCCATTTTGCTTTTGTTAATGTTCACCTTATATCTTGTAACACCCTACCCATCACTTATCTGGTTTTGGCATGTGTTAACCCCAGCTAATTGACTAACGGATCAACAGAGAACGTAAAACTGCCGCAATATTGGATAATGCAAAGAAAGTAATAAGGCCCTGTGACTCCTGATTGAACTGCAGTGGCAGTGTTGACATTTATTGATTCAGAATTGATCACTCTTAATTAAAATGGGTTGCACATTGATGTTATATGCAGCTATTGAACACCAGATGCAAATGTTGAACATAAAATTAATTAAGAATGTGACTTGGGATTTCCACTACTCCTTGAAGACAGATGAAGTCGATTATCACAAATTTATTTTAACTCACGACCTTCAATCATCACAATTACATGACTCTCCTACCAGCCAGTGGTAATAAATTGCGTTTGCGTGGAGTAAATCTCGATAACTCAAACGTAATTCCTATCGACTGACCCAGGAGTAATCCGAAATTTGAGAAGAATTCAACAGTACACGACCCTTGAAACCCTCGTGGAAACTTTGACGATGTGATCCAACAAATTAATCAGTGGCCAGAGCGGTCGCAATATCACCGAATTCAGCTTGGCGGAGCGGCGACGTTGTGTGGACATTGGCCGACCTAGTGGTGCTGCAAGGCTGCACTCGTCTATTCACTCCTAGCTATCTTGCTCAGTACATAGCTGAACCAAAACTTCCTACCTCCAAGCTCAGTCATTCCCTTTGCTAAGTCCTAAACTGCTGAGATGCTCACTCTTTCTCAGGCAAGCTGAGTCAAGAACACCACGTCCGCACTCTAGGCAAGCTGGGAATGGAAGACCTCTACTGAGACATCTGCCAGTCCGCTCTTTGCCTCGGTTTCACCTCCAGCAAAATCTCTTACGCCAATTGCGGCACAAGTCGAGTTAATTATGCCTTGCTTCCCAGTGCCGACCAATGCCTGCTCTGGGAAGTGAACAAATTCCCACAAAATTTCCCTTCCTCTCAACTTCTTCTATTTAGCTCTCTCCAGGCCACCCATCAAGGTTAGCGTCTGCATAAACACCAAGTTTTCCGGAATTCTGACTCCCAGGAGAGTACTTAAAATTCCTTTGTCCTACGTTCCCATCGGAGGTCGGTATATTTCATGCTGCCGCTCTTCACCTGATTTACTTCAGGCTCTGCTGACTGTGAATTCACCGTGAAGTTGCTATAGTCATGAACACACATATTTTGACCTCTGTTGACTGCCATAGCTTTGTGCGGCTTTCTCGCACATTTCATAGAAAACGGGACGATGGACATTTATCAACAGGCATAAAGTTCTCCGTCTGTTTCCCGGTACAGCAGCATGGAGTCGGGGTCAACCACCCACTCACTGTCACTCATCTTAAGGTGGCTGGAGGCCGTGCACCGTTATCACATTCTCAGAGTTTGAGCTCCCCTACGCTGCCTATTGTCGCTTCCCTTAGCTGTTCCCCCGGCTGGCCATGCTCAACTCCAAATGCTTCCTTGGGGTAAACTTGCGTCCAGTAAATCGACTCGTTTCCACAAAGTTTTCATGTTGTGTGACTTACTTTAAAACATCACCCGACATTAATTATTCCACTACGTCCATACTATACCCTCTACAAGATGCATTGTGCCTTGTCAGTCATTTTGTTAAACCCTACTGCTCGCTCAACGTGAGTTAGGTGATCTTTAATGACTTCATGTAAGGGGCATAGTTCTTGCTATCTTACAATCTTCCTTTCAAGATACTGTCCATTCCATTCAACTGCACTTCCAAGTCCATTGCTGTCTCTGGCAGAATTAAAATATCATCGGCGAACCTCAAAGTTTTTATTTCTTCTCCATGGATTTTATTACCTACTCCGAAGTTTTCTTTTGTTTCCCTTACTGCGTGCTCAATATACAGATTGAATAACATCGAGGAGAGGCTACAACCCGTCTCACGCCGTTCCCAACCACTGCTTCCCTTTCGTGTTCCTCGACGTCACATAGTTCCCATATATTCCGTGGAGGTGGGAGACTTGGGGGGGGGGGGGGGGGGGATGAACTCTCATGCGACGTTCATGACATCCAAGAAGTTTTCAGTAGGGTTGAGATCTGATGGGTAGGGGTGGGGGGGGGGGGGGCACCATATCAATTGTAACTTCCAGCTACGTTCTTCGGGGTCATCACAGTCTGCCCTCTCAAATTGCGTCTTCTCTTCTCTACACATGGGCAGCACACTCACTGAGATTACACACACCTTGCATGTTTCTCACTATCAATCATTCCTCACCAGGTGCCATTGCTATCACCTGGACGGGTCTATATTGATAATAGGTCGGTGGCCATACTGTTCTGTAGCATCTTATCAAACCGATAACCCGGACGAGTCATGCGCAATTCACAGTGTAAAACCTGCAGATCAAAGATTATACCCATTATGCCCGAGACGAGCAATGCTGTTTCCGCGATGAACGGGAAGTTCTCACTTGTAACAAGTCACAGAGCACACAGAAAGCACCCCGCCTCAGCTGTGTGCCGCATATATGCCACACAGCCGATAAACAAATTGCTGATCGACGCCCAAAGTGCGGCGGCCGCTAAACAGATGCACGAAGTCAAGTTTCCGGCACGATGGGCATCAATCGTAGTATTACGTTTGCACAAAAGTTCGAGTGGAAGGTAATCTGGATCATCAATGGGAGAGGGGACATGGAGTGTGTAACGTGTAAAATGTAATGTTCTTAATCACTTACATAATGGATCATTGAATCAGGGTGTTTTCGCTGACGGATTGAAGTATTCTATTGTTAGGCCTCTGTATAAGAAGAATGACTCCACAGATGTCAACATCTACCGCGCTGTGTGACTGATTATATCATTTTCTACAACCCCAGGGCTGTAACCCACCTACGTAGTGATGGGTTACTTAGCCAATCGCATTTTGTATTTCAAAAGGGCCATTGTGCTGAATCAGTCATTTGTACATTTACAGAGGACATAATAAAACACCCAAATAATAAAATATCATCAGCTTGGACCCTGTGTTACTCATCAAAGACATTTGATTGTTATCATTCATTATAGACTATCAGATTGAAGTTTCATGGGAGACGTAGGTCAGCATATGCATGATCCCTATTTAGGAAAAAGAATGCACAAAGTTACCTAGGCTGTTCGAGTAATCAAAAGACGTATATCACAGCATCTACTAGAGGAGAAATTACAATGGGAGCCGCACAAGTTTTTATCATTGGCCTATTACTGTTCTTGCTTTATGTTAATTATCTGTTCTCTGAAAATTACTGACTATTTTTGCACAAGTGGGCTACACTTAAATTTCGAAATAGACAGCTCGTCCAGTACTGAGGTCTCGAAAACATCCAACCGCCTGTTAATCTAGTACAGCAACAGTAAAAAATAAACGGCGTAGAAAGTTCTAAGTTCTTAGGTGTGCTTACTGACGAAAACGTAAAGTGGAAAAACCATGTAGCAAAGTTGCTATACCCTTTAGGTTCAGCTACTTTTGAGATAAGAATGATTGTCAACTTCGGGCTGCAGACATCAGTAAATTAACATATCTTGCATATTTTAACTCACTGATATTTTATGGAATAACGTTTTGGGATAGTTCCTCACTATTTTCAAAAGAAAATGATTAAAAGTATGTGTGGGTGTTCACACAGGTACGTCTTGCAGGAATCTCTTCAGGCAGCTGCGAATTTTACCCACAGCCTCACAGTATATTTAATCACTCACGAAATTTGATGTAAACAACCCATGTACGTTTGAGAGTAACTCAGACATTCACAAGTTCGACACTCGAAGAAAAATGATTCTCCTTATCCTTTAATGAATCTAACTTTGGCACGAAAGGGCGGAATATGCAGCTATGAAGGTCTTTTGCAAATCTGCCCTTACAGTAAAATATATGACAGATTCCGGAAGTTCCTAGGATGAAATTTTCACTCTACAGCGGAGTGTGCGCTGATGTGAAACTTCCTGTGTGCCGGACCGAGACTCGAACTCGGGACCTTTGGCTTTCGCGGGCAAGTGCTCTACCGACTGAGCTACCCAAGCACGACTCACGCCCCGTCCTCACAGCTTTAATTCCGCCAGTACCTCGCCTCCTACGTTCCAAACTTCACAGAAGCTCTCCTGCGAACCTTGCAGAACTAACACTCCTGGAAGAAAGGATATTGCGGAGACATGGCTTAGCCACAGCCTGGGGGATGTTTCTAGAATATATATCATTATCTACCATATGCCCTATACATGTGATAGCAATTTACAAGACAGCTTGTAGTTTAATGTTGTTGCAAGCTGTTTTCCATCCTATACTTGCAGCCAGTGAAAATTTTGTTCACATTCACAACAGACTAGGCACACCATTGATAAAGGAAAGTTTAACATCCCATTTACTTTTCGCCTTCCATAGTGGATCGGAATTACTGTTCCTAAAGTTCTTTTTAATAAATTGTCTGTGTAATCATTCTTCGATGAAACTCGGCCGTAGAGAATGCTTGCCACAGGTAAGATTGTGCGCGCATAGCTGCCTACCTTCTTATTTTCTCCCTTTGATAGACGACATTTATGAATGATCAATCTTGCATTGTCTGTTTTATTATCAGTCCAAAGAACTTATAACGAGAGTACTGATCATCGTTATCGGAAGCATGCTCGAACAAACCTGCTACAATATAGTAATAATATACTTAAAGAGCGATTGTAATGGCTACAATAAAGTAAAAAGTTTTACACCGCATATTCGCATATTTCTATTGGAGTATAATAATAGTGAATTTATATTTAATTTATGATTATTGATCCTTATCAAGTGATAATATCACTTAAAATTGTGTCCCCGGGCTCAGCATCCCGTTTCAACTATTCAAATCCTCTCCACACGTACACTCTTGGAAATGGAAAAAAGAACACATTGACACCGGTGTGTCAGACCCACCATACTTGCTCCGGACACTGCGAGAGGGCTGTACAAGCAATGATCACACGCACGGCACAGCGGACACACCAGGAACTGCGGTGTTGGCCGTCGAATGGCGCTAGCTGCGCAGCATTTGTGCACCGCCGCCGCCAGTGTCAGCCAGTTTGCCGTGGTATACGGAGCTCCATCGCAGTCTTTAACACTGGTAGCATGCCGCGACAGCGTGGACGTGAACCGTATGTGCAGTTGACGGACTTTGAGCGAGGGCGTATAGTGGGCATGCGGGAGGCCGGGTGGACGTACCGCCGAATTGCTCAACACGTGGGGCGTGAGGTCTCCACAGTACATCGATGTTGTCGCCAGTGGTCAGCGGAAGGTGCACGTGTCCGTCGACCTGGGACCGGACCGCAGCTACGCACGGATGCACGCCAAGACCGTAGGATCCTACGCAGTGCCATAGGGGACCGCACCGCCACTTCCCAGCAAATTAGGGACACTGTTGCTCCTGGGGTATCGGCGAGGACCATTCGCAACCGTCTCCATGAGGATGGGCTACGGTTCCGCACACCGTTACGCCGTCTTCTGCTCACGCCCCAACATCGTGCAGCCCGCCTCCAGTGGTTTCGCGACAGGCGTGAATGGAGGGACGAATGGAGACGTGTCGTCTTCAGCGATGAGAGTCGCTTCTGCCTTGGTGCCAATGATGGTCGTATGCGTGTTTGGCGCCGTGCAGGTGAGCGCCACAATCAGGACTGCATACGACCGAGGCACACAGGGCCAACACCCGGCATCATGGTGTGGGGAGCGATCTCCTACACTGGCCGTATACCTCTGGTGATCGTCGAGGGGACACTGAATAGTGCACGGTACATCCAAACCGTCATCGAACCCATCGTTCTACCATTCCTAGACCGGCAAGGGAACTTGCTGTTGCAACAGGACAATGCACGTCCGCATGTATCCCGTGCCACCCAACGTGCTCTAAAAGGTGTATGTCAACTACCCTGGCCAGCAAGATCTCCGTATCTGTCCCCCATTGAGCATGTTTGGGACTGGATGAAGCGTCGTCTCACGCAGTCTGCACGTCCAGCACGAACGCTGGTCCAACTGAGGCGCCAGGTGGAAATGGCATGGCAAGCCGTTCCACAGGACTACATCCGGCATTTCTACGATCGTCTCCATGGGAGAATAGCAGCCTGCATTGCTGCGAAAGGTGGATATACACTGTACTAGTGCCGACATTGTGCATGCTCTGTTGCCTGTGTCTATGTGCCTGTGGTTGTGTCAGTGTGATCATGTGATGTATCTGACGCCAGGAATGTGTCAATAAAGTCTCCCCTTCCTGGGACAATGAATTCACGGTGTTCTTATTTCAATTTCCAGGAGTGTATTTTCCTCCCTGAGATGCGCAGGATGCAACTTAGAAAAACGAGGGTGGAGATTGTAATCTTCCCTTTCACATAAAACGGAATGAGCTGAATAGCGTACACGTCACGTGTGCTGAGTAGCCTATGTAACCGGAACTCCATAGACAAATTTTCGAACATTGATCAATTGTATAAATTGAGCAATTTTGGTGTATGAGACCCCTGATCCCGGTGTCGTATGATTTCATATCCCCATTTATATTTGTATTTGTAATACAGTGAAAATATCTGCGCGATAGTGCAAATGTTGATCGTGTGCACTGTGTGTCTTGCTTGGAAACAACCTTGTTCAGTCTGGGGAGTACCTCTACAGTTAAACAGCCCTTCCCGTTACAGTAAGGGATAAGAAAACAATCCTAAAAAGTAAATGTCGTTGTTTCGCCCTGTGTTTATCACCTTTACGACCGTTTGAATGATCACAGTAATAATGTCCTTCGAAAAACATTGATTTCATTCTGTTTTTCTTTATCAGCCGAGGAGGAGTTTAGTGTGGTCTGTACTTTCCTCAAATCTATCGGTCCACAAGTTGTGTCATATGACAACATCGTAGTCGAATTTAATGCGTTTTTATGTAAGATAGTTACTACATAACACTCGTAAATGAACAAGTAATTCCATTCCACCGTCATTCCTGTTTAGCCCATTTATATTGCGCTTGTAGGTCTAGATTTATCCGTCAGTTTTAGGCAGGTAGTAGAGTGGAGGACGGATGGATCGGTCGTATGGTAAGGATTGTAAGATTCCGAGATTTTACAAGGGAAATCTACAGCGCTTGTCAGGAAACCTTCATGCTCCTTTCTTTCTCTTCCTTTGTTATGATGAAGGATTAGGTAACTCTGTAAGTAATTAATATTTATTTAGACTTTCAGCTCTTGCTTTACGTGAAATGGAGAGGCCAGGGATGTCAGAGAGAATTGAAACACATCAGTAATTTTACACGGTAAAGCAATGGCTGCTAAACAACGCGATAAAACTTTTCACGAGTAATCACAATTCTGGGAGCAGAGTAGAATTTCTTTTCTCTCTCTCTCTCTCTCTCTTTGTGTTCCACGTTCGTTTGTGCAGCTGCAGCTGACATTCAATACAATCGCTAGGGACTGACAGAGTTCGCAGCGGTTGTCCACGTATTTGAAACAGTTCTGGCACATAGACGCGCAGAACGTGACTGTAGCTGCTTCTGTTGTCGGCGTGATTAAATCGTTCTCACATCCAGAAGTTTCCAAGCCGTGACATAAAGGCAGACAGGGCAGTACTGTTAGCGTTAAAAACGTCTCATTCGAAGTGAGGCTCTTCTAGTAACAACGTCAATCGGGACGAACATTTTATTCAGTTGTTACAACCAACAGCATGTAACGAAGCGATGTTACGTTTCTAACAGCGATGAATATTCATTCCCTACGAGTTATCTATGGATACTATGCTAAACGTAAATGTAAATTTCAGATCCAAAATAACACACATTTGTGCCGTATGAATGCATTCAATATAGTATAGGAAGTTAGTAGTTCATAGTCCTGTCCTCAAGCTTCAACCCATTTACAGTCACTTGTCACTCCAGAGTTTTTGTTTGTCACGCATTACTGATGCAGAAATAAGAATTCTGCATTAGAAAGCTCACTTTATCGTATAGTCTAGACTACATTTGGTGTACGAGACGTGTGTGTTCCAACCTGCCATTGGAACTTAAGCGTCTGATAGTGCTTGACTAAATGGTGCAACTCGATTAAGAGAGCACTATTAGAACCTCAAACTGATGATATTTGACACTGCTTCTGGAAACAAATAATTCATTAAAGTTACATAATATTGCAGTGTGATCAGTGCCAAAGAGATATTAGTCGTTATGCTACAAAAAAATCTGTAAGTGTGACTGTATTTCACAATACTGGGTAAAAAATAACTTAACTGTGTTTCTGAGTTGGGGCCAGTCTAGATGCGCCTATGTATGTAATTATTTCAATGATACTGACTGCCGCAGATGTTCTGCAGATAAGATGACAAGTCACCATGTTCGACACGTGTCTGCTGACCAACTTGAAGGTCAAATGAGTAGGCCAAGCAACTAGTGACTACTAAGAACAATGCCACTGGTCGTATCGTTTCTCAAATTATTGTTAAATGAAATACATAGAATGTGTCTTATGGTCAGGAGATATCAAGATTTTCTGACCATCAGTATTTGCTACGAGGGCCGTCCAGAAAGTAAGTTACGATCGGTCACGAAACGGAAACCACTGGGAAAATCCGGTAAAGCTTCGCACAGATGTATTGGTCAGTGTCTCTAGTATGCCCGTCAATCGTGTCGCGACGCTCTTGTCAGTTTTGAGTGAACAGTGAACACGTAAAAGTGCGTAGTGAATAGCGTCTCCCGCCAGGCATGAGAGCCCGGTTAGAGATTTCGCCTGTGTCATGCAGCCCACATAACACAACTGTTGAGCTTCTTCAAGCCAATTCTCGGCCGCACACTGCAGGGGCAATGAAGACGCTCCTGCAGCGTTTCCGATCAGAAGTGTTTGATCACCAACAATACAGTCCGCATTTGGCTCCCCCTGAGTCTCATTTCTGCTCACAAAAACCGCTGGCCATGAAGACAAAATTTTTCGACAGACAACGAGGTGCAGACCTGGCCGAAAGCACAGGCGGCTGCTTTCTATGACGAGGATATTGGAAAGTTGATACAACACTACGACAAAACTCGAAGTTGGAGCGGCGACTATGTAGAGAAGTAGGTGGAAGGTGTACCTAACTGTTGCAAATAAAATGTTTCTGGTTCTTACTGTGGTTTCCGTTTCGCGACCGATCGTAACTTACTTTCCGGACAGCCCACGTAGTTGGTTTAGCATTACCCAGTGTACACTTATAGCTTTCTGATACAGACGCGATCTAGGCATGTTGTACGAGCTTCTTCACTTAATTCCTTGCAAACCAGTCGCTCACCTAATCGACAATATGCTGCACCACCGACTGCTCCTCCAAGTAGTCGTGGGATACAACATCAGCTCCACAATGAAATTAAAAAATGGCCACCAAAGGAATCAATCCTCACTCCATTTCTCTTCAGCTCATAAGTATCTGGACGATCTGATTTTCGTATAGCCTGGCCTATGTGCTGCCCTCATAACGTAACTCTCTTACAGGTCCCATGCTCTCTTTCGAGTACAGTCGTTTGACTATGGAAAATGGTTACTACAAAACACCATAAGAAATAACTGCTCTGTATGGCAATCAGTCCTGAAGCAAATTAATATCTCGATAATTCAAATACTGGTAAATACGTTATTAGCGATGAAACAGCCATTACGCTTGTAAACACTAATTTATTAGAGTAACTGACAATTCAAGAAAGCGAAATTCAACTTGAAATTACATTACGAACATAACGAAATATGTTTTCTGGTATTTGAATTACTGTGGTATTCAGTTTCATCTGGATTGGTAGCCGTATGGAGCAGTTATCTCTTACGCCTCTTGTAGTAATCATTTTGTATAGCCAAACGACTGTACCGATAAGTGAAAAGAGGACCTGCAAGACAGTTACGTTACATGGGTTGCATGCACATCAGGCGAAACGCAGTTCACTCGTTCGGATACATTTCAGCATGACAGTATATTGCAGACATGTCAGAAAATAAATCAAGGAATTTTAGTTACACAGATGAAACGGTACTTGCCCCAAGGTGCACCTCAGCTGAATACTCAGGAGAAATCCTAATACAGGACCTAGCTTTACTGGGAAAATACTTTCGCAAATGGAAACTTCAACCAAACGCCAAACGCGTCCTGCCTCCACCTACATAATGAACTTGCCGGAAGAAAACTCGACATACTCCTTGAAAACAATGCAGTCACTCATAATGAAACACTAAAGTACCTAGAGGTTACCCTTGATAGAATTCTACCTTTCGAAGAGCATGTCACAGAAACAGCCGAAAAACTGAAAACAAGAAACAACATCAGTCACAAGCTGTGCGGCACAACCAAGTGAGTATCAGTTCCAACCAACGTTCTTCTGCTCTGGGTCTTGTCTTCTCAACTCAGAAGAATATTGTGTCCCAATCTGACTAAACAGCCCACATGTACAAAAAAATAGATGTCGAACTAAATAAAGCCATGAGAAAGGTTGTTGGCGTTATTAAATCAACACCTACATCATTGCTGCCAGAACTAAGCGCCTGTACAAATGCTCTCATGGTCGAATACAAAACGTTTATGGATAACAAAAATATACCAGTCCATCAAGATGTCAATGATGCAAAGCACTGCCGACTCCATTATAGAAAACCACACACAGTAACAGGTGTTGTAGAGGATGGTTTCAACTGTACAGATGCATGGACTCAAAAACGGAGTGGAAAGCAAATACACTCCTGGAAATGGACAAAAGAACACATTGACACCGGTGTGTCAGACCCACCATACGTGCTCCGGACACTGCGAGGGGGGTGTACAAGCAATGATCACACGCACGGCACAGCGGACACACCAGGAACTGCGGTGTTGGCCGTCGAATGGCGCTAGATGCGCAGCATTTGTGCACCGCCGCCGTCAGTGTCAGCCAGTTAGCCGTGGCATACTGAGCTCCATCGCAGTCTTTAACACTGGTAGCATGCCGCGACAGCGTGGACGTGAACCATATGTGCAGTTGACGGACTTTGAGCGAGGGCATATAGTGGGCATGCGGGAGGCCGGGTGGACGTACCGCCGAATTGCTCAACACGTGGGGCGTGAGGTCTCCACAGTACATCGATGTTGTCGCCAGTGGTCGGCGGAAGGTGCACGTGCCCGTCGACCTGGGACCGGACCGCAGCGACGCATGGATGCACGCCAAGACCGTAGGATCCTACGCAGTGCCGTAGGGGACCGCACCGCCACTTCCCAGCAAATTAGGGACACTGTTGCTCCTGGGGTATCGGCGAGGACCATTCGCAACTGTCTCCATGAAGCTGGACTACGGTCCCGCGCACCGTTAGGCCGTCTTCCGCTCACGCCCCAACATCATGCAGCTCGCCTCCAGTGGTGTCGCGACAGGCGTGAATGGAGGGACGAATGGAGACGTGTCGTCACCAGCGATGAGAGTCACTTCTGCCTTGGTACCAGTGAGGGTCGTATGCGTGTTTGGCGCCGTGCAGGTGAGCGCCACAATCAGGACTGCATACGACCGAGGCACACAGGGCCAACACCCGGCATCATGGTGTGGGGAGCGATCTCCTACACTGGCCGTACACTTCTGGTGATCGTCGAGGGGACACTGAATAGTGCACGGTACATCCAAACCGTCATCGAACCCATCGTTCTACCATTTCTACACCGGCAAGGGAACTTGCTGTTGCAACAGGACAATGCACGTCCGCATGTATCCCGTGCCACCCAACGTGCTCTAGAAGGTGTAAGTCAACTACCCTGGCCAGCAAGATCTCCGGATCTGTCCCCCATTGAGTATGCTTGGGACTGGATGAAGCGTCGTCTCACGCGGTCTGCACGTCCAGCACGAACGCTGGTCCAACTGAGGCGCCAGGTGGAAATGGCATGGCAAGCCGTTCCACAGGACTACATCCAGCATCTCTACGATCGTCTCCATGGGAGAATAGCAGCCTGCATTGCTGCGAAAGGTGGATATACACTGTACTAGTGCCGACATTGTGCATGCTCTGTTGCCTGTGTCTATGTGCCTGTGGTTGTGTCAGTGTGATCATGTGATTTATCTGACCCCAGGAATGTGTCAATAAAGTTTCCATTCCTGGGACAATGAATTCACGGTGTTCTTATTTCAATTTGCTTGCGTCTCATTGACGGCAGCGTAATTATTCGTGGCACCCCCTTCGTGCAGCGGTGGCGGCTGTAGGAAACCCGGCGCGTATTTGAAAGTGCAGCCGACGGGATGGCGGTCGATACCGCAGTTGTCATAAAGAATACTGTTTCGAGTAAAAAAAAAAAAAATTATTTTAGTGTACTTTTTTGACATGCATAGCAATCTTCGATAAATAGATGCAACCAAGGGGTAGTATTTTCAGGTCTTTTAGAGAAATTTTGCATGTACTCGCTGATTGCGCATTATATCATTTGTGTAATGGTTTTTTCGTTTCCTCAAACTTTTTTGATCTGGTGTACAGCTTGATTATAGTTAATCTTTCAGACCGCTGTAGATATGACACCACTGGTCAGAATGACGTAAAATTGCAATGGAATATTATCGGAGAAGGGGGGAAAAGTATGGCAGAAGAAAAATAAATAGTTACAAAATGTAGCAATAGATGGCGCTGTAAGCATCATAATTTAATAGTGGTCGGTGGTGGTGGTGGTTAGTGTTTAACGTACCGTCGACAACGAGGTCATTAGAGACGGAGCGCAAGCTCGGGTTAGGGAAGGATTGGGAAGGAAATCGACCGTGCCCTTTCAACGGAACCATCCCGGCATTTGCCTGAAACGATTTAGGGAAATCACGGAAAACCTAAATCAGGATGGCCGGAGACGGGATTGAACCGTCGTCCTCCCGAATGCGAGTCCAGTGTGAATAGTGGTCGAGTATAAATGACACTCGGTGTGCATGTGCATACACGTGTGATACAGTTAGTTACGTAAGCCCATCCACCATGGCAAGATCATATCACATAGGATGGGAAAACCCGGCTTTTAACTGTCCTGATGCTAAAAACCGCATAAAAAGCAGCAATCAAAACCAAATCGAATTATTAATTTCCTTGTGACTAGCGCAAAATACGTTCAATGTTATGTCCACCGTTTTTTGCAAAAAGTTGAAACCGAGAAACAGCACAGTCCACAACTGATCGAAGTGTTTCCGGGGTCACGTTCAGAAGGCGTTGCGCAATGCAACACTGAACACAACAAGTTTCAGATAGCCCCGAACCCACAAGTCACACGGATTAAGTTCAGGTGATGGGGACGGTCGGGCTGTAAGGAAATGGCGGCTGATAATTCTAGCATGTCCGAAATGGCAAATCAGCAGCTGCTAACCTGGATTTTCAATGTTCGGAGATGCGCCATCTAGCTTAAAAATGATCCCATCCACACATCCAAGCTGTTGGAGAGCTGGAGTGATGTGGTTGCACAAAAGACAATCATCGTGCTTACCAGTGTTGGTACAGGTAACAGAACCGGAAGCACAAGTCTCTACGAAAAAATTTGGACCTATGATAAATGATGCCGTAATCTCGCACCTCACAGTGACCTTTGTAGTATGAAGTGTTACTGCTTGATTTGCATGTGGATTTTCCGTTGCACATATTGGACAATTCTGTGCACTGACATATCCTGTCAGATGGAAGTGGGCTTCGTCTGTTCACAAAATCTTCCACGTCCAGTCATTGGCCGCTTCCATGCTAGCAACAAATTCTAAAGCGAAGGTCTCTCTTGCTCGTAGGTCAACAGGAAGAAACTCATGCACATGGGTAATTTCGAATGTATAGCAAAGAAGGATGTTTCGTAAGAATTTACGCAGCCTGCTCACGGGTATGTCCAATGTTCGGGCAATTCTCCGATCACTATACGTTTGCACACCGCCACTCGCCTCCTCCTGCATTGCTGTAGCCACTGCTTCCACTGACGCCGAATCAGTTCGTTTCCTCCTTCTACCAGGTTGCACACCAAAACAACACGTCTTTTCGAATTTCCGAATCGTTTTCTCCAGACCCTCGGCAGTCATCGGACCAACGCCTTTTTTCAAGCCCTTCAGTGCAGGAACTTCTGCACACCGACGTGTGCACAGTCATCTTTCTTGTAACTTCTGAAATTTTCCCGGCGTATTTGTTCTTCTAATAATTTCCAGGTATGCAGCCGGATCCCGTCGACATTCTGCCACGATATTTCGGCCCAGAGACGTCCGGCCATCATCAGGTGAGTACACAATTACTGAAGAGCCCAGGTGCAGTCGCGGTATTTATACCGATTCTCGCGCACGTGCTCTTCAGTAGTTGTGTACTCACCTGATGATGGCCGGACGTCTCTGGGCCGAAATATCGCGGCAGAATGTCGACGGGATCCGGCTGCATACCCGGAAATTATTAGAAGATCTTTTTTGTAATACAGCTTTACAAGCGGAGCGCCATCCTGCATTGATACAGTCATGGCGAAAGGCGGAAAATTCGTGTACCTGTCGTGTTTATACTAACTTCAATGGGTCGTGCTCATGATAGATGCTTCCATTTACGTATTCTGACACGTAGATCAATTTTTAATTTTTTTTTCTTCTGCCACATGTTTTCCCCCTTCGATAATATTCTGTTGCCATTTGACATCATTCTGACCACATCTCAGTTAAGAATATACGCAAGAAGCAAAGTATACAACTTTGACTCTTTCAGTATCAATGTCGTTGCAAAGTGTGATTACTACTAAGCTCATTTTTGTCCGTTTTCACTTAAGGATGAACTTTTACCAGTTATCAATTTAGGGGTTGTGATATGAGATACCAATTTACGATTTTCCTGAACAATGATACCGCGAAATTTGGTTTTGGTGGAGCACGAATGCTTTGATTTCCCATGCATGTTTTTGGTTGTGCTGAATGTTAACTATGTGTGTATGGAAATGTATCAATACGCTTGATGGTGACTTACTATGAGTGTGTTTCTGTAAGATATAGATTTTCAAAAATATAACTACTGATTTTAAAATCGTGATACTTTTCATGTCTTTCTTAGTATAACATAATCTATTTTATTTCTAGAAAAAGAGTTAGGGTTGGGTTATTTGTGGGAAGAGACTAAACTGCGACGTAATCGGTCTCGTCGGATCAGGGAAGGACGGCGAAGGAAGTCGGCTGTGCCCTTTCAGAGGAACCATCCCGGCATTTGCCTCGAGCGATTTAGGAAAATCACGGAAAACCTAAATCAGGATGGCCGGACGCGGTATTAAACCGTCGTCCTCCCGAATGGGAGTCCAGTGTGCTAACCACTGCGCCACCTCCTTCGGTTTCTAGAAAGAAAAGTTATACATTACACTGAAGTGACAAAAGTAATGTTATACCTCCTAATATCACTTTGGACCCCTTTTTGTCTGGGGTGGTGCCACAACACGACGCGGCATGGACTCAATACGTCGTTGAAAGTCCCTTACAGAAATACTGAGCCATGCTGCCTCTATAGTCGTCCATGATTGCAATAGTATTGCAAGTAGGCTGTTTAGGTTTCTATGTTGCTAACGCCACGTAGCGCTCTGTATGAAAATCACTGGCTGTGCTGTATGCAATCTGTGGCTGGTTGATATTCTTGGAATATTCGCTATTGTAGTGTTGGGCAGTTGGATGTGAACAGCGCGTAGCGTTGTGCAGTTGGAGATGAGCCACCAGGAGCGGTGGATGTGGGGAGAGAGATGGTAGAGTTTTGAGATCGGACGATCTGGACGTATGTCCGTCAGAAAAAGGAAATTTGTAAGACTGGATGTCATGAATTGATATATATAATGACTTTTGAACACTATTAAGGTAAATCTATTGATTGTTCTCTATTAAAATCTTTCATTTACTAACTATATGACTATCAGTAGTTAGTGCCTTCAGTAGTTAGAATCTTTTATTTAGCTGGCAGTATTGGCGGTCTCTGTATTGCAGTATTTAGAGTAACGAAGATTTTTGTGAGGTAAGTGATTGATGAAAGGTATAGGTTATTGTTACGGCCATTCTTTTGTAGGGATTATCGAAAGTCAGATTGAATTGCACTAAAAATATTGTGTGTCAGTTTAGTGATGATCAGAATAAGAAAAGAGAGAAATGTCTGAGTACGTTCAGCTTTGCTCAGCTGTTTTAAAATCAAATAACGTAAGATGTTTACCAGCACAGTAATTCATGATTTTTCCAAGTGGACGTTTTAGTATTGCCGGTGCTGTATTTTGCGCACGAAGTGACTTTCTGATTACGTCCCATAATTGTTCTGCGGGATTAATATGAGGGGGGGGGGGGGGGGGGTGGCATCAGGACAGCCATATTATTCGTTCGAATTGTCCAGAATGTTCTTCAAACAATACTCAAGTATTGTGGTCCTGTGGTGTTGTGCATTTCCATGTATAGAAATTCCATCTTTGTTTGGGAACGTGAAGTCCACGAACAGCTGCAAACGGTCTCCAAGCCGCCGAACGTAGCCATTCCCAGTCAATGATCTGTTCAGCCCACACCGTTACGGGGCCACCTACAGCTCGCACATAGCCTTGTTGACAGCTTGGGTCGACGGCTCGGGTCTGCGACCACACTCGACCACACCATCAGTTCTTACTGAAATCGGGTCTGCCCCATTAGCTGAACGGTCCGCGCGCTGGAATGCCACTCACGGGGGCCCTTGGTTCTATTACGGGCTGGGTAGCGTCTTTGATTCATAATCAAAACGTGTTCGGTCCCGGGTTCGATCCCCGCCACTGCCTAAATTTTGATAAATCCTCAGCATTGGCGGCCGAAACTTCCGGCATAAGAAGTCAGTCTCATTCTGCCAACGGCCTTGTCAAAGAGGGCGGAGGAGCGGATAGAGGTTCAGAGCACTCTCTTGTCCTAGGGGTGGGAAATTGCCCCTAAAGGCGAAAGAATCAGCAATGATCAACGACATGAGGATGCAGAAGGCAATGGAAACCACTGCATTAAAGACACGTAACGTGTATCCGCAGGACATGTAGCCTGTAGATGAAGAAGTGTCATGATGATCTCTCCATTGGCAAAAGATTCCGGAATAGTTCCCCATTCGGATCTCCGGGAGGGGACTGCCAAGGGGGAGGTTACCATGAGAAAAAGATTGAATAATCAACGAAAGGATAATGTTCTACGAGTTGGGGCGTGGAATGTCAGAAGCTTGAACGTGGTGGGAAACTAGAAAATCTGAAAAGGGAAATGCAAAGGCTCAATCTAGATATAGTAGGGGTCAGTGAAGTGAAGTGGAAGGAAGACAAGGATTTCTGGTCAGATCAGTATCGGGTAAAATCAACAGCAGCAGAAAATGGTATAACAGGTGTAGGATTCGTTATGAATAGGAAGGTAGCGCAGAGGGTGTGTTACTGTGAACAGTTCAGTGACCGGGTTGTTCTAATCAGAATCGACAGCAGACAAACACCGACGATAGTTCAGGTATACATTCCGACGTCGCAAGCTGAAGATGAACAGATAGAGAAACTGCATGAGGATACTGAAAGGGTAATGCAGTATGTAAAGGGGGACGAAAATCTAATAGTCATGGGCGACTGGAATGCAGTTGTAGGGGATGGAGTAGAAGAAAAGGTTACAGGAGAATATGGGTTTGGGACAAGGACTGAAAGAGGAGAAAGACTAATTGAGTTCTGTAACAAGTTTCAGCTAGTAATAGCGAATACCCTGTTCAAGAATCACAAGAGGAGGAGGTATAATTGGAAAAGGCCGGGAGATACAGGAAGATTTCAATTAGATTACATCATGGTCAGACAGAGATTCCGAAATCAGATACTGGATTGTAAGGCGTACCCAGGAGCAGATATAGACTCAGATCACAAAATAGTAGTGATGAAGAGTAGGCTGAAAATCAAGACATTAGTCAGGAAGAATCAATACGCTAAGAAGTGGGATACGGAAGTTCTAAGGAATGACGAGATACGTTTGAAGTAATCTAACGCTATAGATACAGCAATAAGGAACAGCGCAATAGGCAGCACAGTTGAAGAGGAATGGACATCTCTAAAAAGGGCCATCACAGAAGTTGGGAAGGAAAACATAGGTACAAAGAAGGTAGCTGCGAAGAAACCATGGGTAACAGAAGAAATACTTCAGTTGACTGATGAAAGGAGGAAGTACAAACATATTCCGGGAAAATCAGGAATACAGAAATACAAGTCGCTGAGGAATGAAAGAAATAGGAAGTGCAGGGAAGCTAAGACGAAATGGCTGCAGGAAAAATGGGAAGACATCGAAAAAGATATGATTGTCGGAAGGACAGACTCAGCATACAGGAAAGTCAAAACAACCTATGGTGACATTAAAAGCAACAGTGGTAACATTAAGAGTGCAACGGGAATTCCACTGTCAAATGCAGAGGAGAGAGCAGATAGGTGGAAAGAATACATTGAAAGCCTCTATGAGGGTGAAGATCTGTCTGATGTGATAGAAGAAGAAACATGAGTCGATTTAGAAGAGATACGGGATCCAGTACTACAATCGAAATTTAAAAGAGCTTTAGAGGACTTACGGTCAAATAAGGCAGAAGGGATAGATACGATTCCATCAGAATTTCTAAAATCATTAGGGGAAGTGGCAACAAAACGACTATTCACGTTGATGTGTAGAATATATGAGTATGGCGACATACCATCTGACTTTCGGAAAAGCATCATCCACACAATTCCGAAGACGGCAAGAGCTGACAAGTGCGAGAATTATCGCACAATCAGCTTAACAGCTCATGCATCGAAGCTGCTTACAAGAAAAATATACAGAAGAATGGAAAAGAAAATTGAGAATGTGCTAGGTGACGATCAGTTTGGCTTTAGGAAAAGTGAAGGCACGAGAGAGGCCATTCTGACGTTGCGGCTAATAATGGAAGCAAGGCTAAAGAAAAATCAAGACACGTTCATAGGATTTGTCGACCTGGAAAAATATAAAATGGTGCAAGCTGTTCGAGATTCTGTAAAAAGCTATAGGGAGAGACGGGTCATATACAATATGTACAAAAACCAAGTGGGAATAATAAGAGTGGACGATCAAGAACGAAGTGCTCGTATTAAGAAGGGTGTAAGACAAGGCTGTAGCCTTTCGCCCCTACTCTTCAATCTGTACATCGAGGAAGGTCAAAAGAAATAAAAGAAAGGTTCAGGGGTGGATATCAATGATACGATTCACTGATGACATTGCTATCCTGAGTGAAAGTGAAGAAGAATTAAATGAGCTGCTGAACGGAATGAACAGTCTAATGAGTACACAGTATGGTTTGAGAGTAAATCGGAGAAAGACGAAGGTAATGAGAATTAGTAGAAATGAGAACAGCGAGAAACTTAACATGAGGATTGATGGTCACGAAGTCAATGAAGTTAAGGAATTCTGCTACCTAGGCAGTAAAATAACCAATGACGGACGAAGCAAGGAGGACATCAAAAGCAGACTCGCTATGGCAAAAAAGGCATTTCTGGCCAAGAGAAGTCTACTAATATCAAATACCGGCCTTAATTTTATGAAGAAATTTCTGAGGATGTACGTCTGGAGTACAGCATTGTATGGTAGTGAAACATGGACTGTGGGAAAATCGGAACAGAAGAGAATAGAAGCATTTGAGATGCTATAGACGAATGTTGAAAATTAGGTGGACTGATAAGGTAAGGAATGAGGAGGTTCTACGCAGAATCGGAGAGGAAAGGAATATGTGGAAAACACTGAAAAGGAGAAGGGACAGGATGATAGGACATCTGCTAAGATATGAGGGAATGACTTCCATGGTACTAGAGGGAGTTGTAGAGGGCAAAAACAGTAGAGGAAGACAGATTGGAATACGTCAAGAAAATAATTGAGGACGTAGGTTGCAAGTGCTACTCTGAGATGAAGAGGTTAGCACAGAAAAGGAATTCGTGGCGGGCAGCATCAAACCAGTCACTAGACTGATGACCAGAAAAAAAGGGAGGTTTTCTCCCCTCAGGGACTGATTGATGTGCTGTTCTCATCATCATTTCATCCCCATTGTCGATCCGCAAGCCGCCCAATGTAGCGTCGCACTCAATAAGACTTGCACTTGGTGGCCCAACTTCCCAACTGGGACCAACCGGCCACTGACGCCATACGCTCATTTCCATTTACTGAACTCGGTACCAATCTGACCAAGCCACAGTTTTTCAGTTGTCTAGGATCCAACCGATATGGTCACGAGCCAGAGAGAGCTTCTGCAGGCGATGTGCTGTTATCAAAGGCATTCGCGTCGGTCGTCTGCTGCCATGTCCCATTAACGGCGGATTTCGCCACACTGACCTAAAGGATACGTCCGTCATACGACCCACATTGATCTCTGCAGTTATTTCACGCAGCGTTGCTTGTCTGTTAGCACTGACAACTCTATCCCAACACTGGTGCTCTCGATCATTAAGTGGTGATAGGTACTGCCTGAAAATTGGTATGCTCAGCACATTCTTGACACTGGGGATCTCGGAATACTGAATTCCCTGACGATTTCCGGAACGGTGTGTTCCAATGCGTCTAGATGCAACTACCATTCCGCGTTCAAAGGCTATCAATTCCCATCTTGCGGCCATAATCTCCACGGAAACCTTTTCACATGAAGCACCTGGGTACAAATGATAGCTCCCTAAAAAAAACATGTACATTACCATTATTGGCACGACGATTCTGATGGTCTAATAAGATTTTCAATATCTTTATTAGTTTAAAGTTTAGTATCCGATGGTAAATTATACAAGCAACACCCAACAACGAATTTCCAAAATCTAAATGGTTCATTCGATTTTGTCGATCGATGTGTCTTTAGAAAGCTTTGTAAGACTAAATTGGTATAAATTTCAGGCATGTAACTTGAACAATGCATGAGTTATTGGAGGTCAATGTGGCAAATTACTATCTATCACACCAGACCGTAAGTACGGACTTTGTGAAACCTTAATGGCAGATATTTCACCGTTTGTATGGAAATTAATAGTAGCCAGATGAATCATGATACCTCAAAAAGAAACATGTACATTACCGTTATCTGCACGACGATTCTTATGGCGTAATCAGATTTTCAATATCTTTATTAGTTTAAAGTTTAATATGGCGATGATAAATTATGCAAGTAACACCCAGCAACGAATTTACAAAATCTAAATAGTTCATTCGATTTTGTCGGTCGATGTGTCCTTACAAAGCTGTGTAAGCCTAAATTGGTATAAATTGCAGACATGTAACTTCAATAGTACATGAGTTATTGGAGGTCAAAGTGCCCAATTACTATCGATCTCATCAGCCCATAAGCACTCCACAGTTACACGAAAAAACGGTAGCGGCATGCTTATAAACATATTTATTCATCTATGTCTTTGTTTACATCCGATATATACTATTCATGAAGAAAGCTACTGGCTTATTCCTGTGATATTCCTATGATATATGTTTATCTTGTTTGTGTATGTATTTAAATATGTGTGTTAGAGTGTATTTATGGTCCAGCCGTAGGAATATTAATTTAATTTCAAGTTATTCAAATGTAAATCCATTATTTCGTATGTGTTTCAATATGTTTGTGAGTGTGCGTTGGCTTGAAGACATGGCGGGAGCGCTCTAGCCAGTCACAGCGATCGTTCCAGGAAGGTCACATGGAGAGACTGTATGGAAGGGGGGGGGGGGGGGGGGGAACATCGTGGAGAGGGGGACAGTCTAGTTCTGGAGTGCTGGACAGGACACAGGAGTGCTGGATGGAAGGCAGCGACGGTCAATCGCAAGAACTACGTGGAGAGCGGAGCAGTTTGCGCTTGGTCGCGGGGAATGGAAATAGTTCGTAGTGCCGACTTCTGCATTTGTGAGACTTCCGTGGCTTGAGCAGTGAAGACGAAGTATGCGTTTAGAAGTGAATATCTCGCGAGCTATGTTGTTCATAACTAACTACGTGAAGCATGAATCTGTCGTTTCCCCGTTATTCAACTTATACATGGTGTTTCAAAAACGACCGGTATATTTGAAACAGCAATACAAACTAAACGAGCAGCGATAGAAATACACAGTTTGTTGCAATATGCTTGTGGATAACAGTACATTTTCAGGCAGACAAACTTTCGAAATTACAGTAGTTACAATTGTCAACCACAGATGGCGCTGCGGTCTGGGAAACTCTATAGTACGATATTTTCGACATATCCACCATGCGTAGCAATAATATGTCGTAGTCTCTGAATGAAATTACGCGAAACCTTTGAGAACGTGTCTGGATGGAATGGCTTCACATGCAGATGAGATGTACTGCTTCAGCTGTTCAATTGTTTCTGGATTCTGGCGGTACACCTGGTCTTTCAAGTGTCCCCACAGAAAGAAGTCACAGGAGTTCACGTCTGGCGAATAGGGAGGCCAATCCACGCCGCCTCCTGTATGTTTCGGATAGCCCAAAGCAATCACATTATCATCGAAATATTCATTCAGGAAATTAAAGATGTCGGCCGTGCGATGTGGCCGGGCACCATCTTGCATAAACCACGAGGTGTTCGCAGTGTCGTCTAAGGCAGTTTGTACCGCCACAAATTCACGAAGAATGTCCAGATAGCGTGATGCAGTAATCGTTTCGGATCTGAAAAATGGGCCAATGATTCCTTTGGAAGAAATGGCGGCCCAGACCAGTACTTTTTGAGGATGCAGGGACGATGGGACTGCAACATGGGGCTTTTCGGTTCCCCATATGCGCCAGTTCTGTTTACTGACGAAGCCGTCCAGGTAAAAATAAGCTTCGGCAGTAAACCAAATGCTGCCCACATGCACATCGCCGTCATCAATCCTGTTCACTATATCGTTAGCGAATGTCTCTCGTGCAGCAATGGTAGCGGCGCTGAGGGGTTGCCGCGTTTGAATTTTGTATGGATAGAGATGTAAACTCTGGCGCATGAGACGATACGTGGACGTTGGCGTCATTTGGACCGCAGCTGCAACACGGCGAACGGAAACCCGAGGCCGCTGTTGGATCACCTGCTGCACTAGCTGCGCGTTGCCCTCTGTGGTTGCCGTACGCGGTCGCCCTACCTTTCCAGCACGTTCATCCGTCACGTTCCCAGTCCGTTGAAATTTTTCAATCAGATCCTTTATTGTATCGCTTTTCGGTCCTTTGGTTACATTAAACCTCCGTTGAAAACTTCGTCTTGTTGCAACAACACTGTGTTCTAGGCGGTGGAATTCCCACACCACAAAAAATCCTCTGTTCTAAGGAATAAACCATTTGTCCACAGCATACTTGCACGTTGTGAACAGCACACGCTTACAGCAGAAAGACGACGTACAGAATGGCGCACCCACAGACTGCGTTGTCTTCTATATCTTTCACATCACTTGCAGCGCCATCTGTTGTTGAAAATTGTAACTACTGTAATTTAGAAAGTTTGTCCGCCTGAAAATGTACTGTTGTCCCAAGCATATTGCAACAAACGGTGTATTTCTATCGCTGCTCGTTTAGTTTTTATTGCCATTTCAAATATACAGGACATTTTTGAAACACCCTGTATTTTATTTAATTGCTGGACCATCGACACCAATAAGTGTTTTACAGCAATAAAGGGTATTCTTAAAGGTACTTCTGCTATCGTACTCATCATTTAATGTTGTAAAAATAGTACCTGCTGAATCTATTTAATTATAATCTTTCATTTATTAATGTGTATGTTACGTTCAAAATTCGCAACTGCCGAGTGACAGGAACCTTCGACCATTCAATTCATGTGTATATTCGTACTGTAGACTCAGCAGTATTTGGCTTGTAATACGGCAGCTACGTATCCCAGCCCCTAGAGAACGAAACCAGCCAAAACTTATAATGTTTCAACTCTGAGTCTGAGGGTACGTAAGTAGTTGAGGGCCACCTCATCACGTTTTCTTCATGAAAGTCAGCAAGGTCTTATGAGACCAAATTCCTCAGGCCATCGGTCCCGAAGCCTACACACTAGTTAACCTAACTTAAAGTAACTTACGCTATGGACAACACACACACACACACACACACACATGTCCGAGGGAGGACTCGAACCTCCCACGGGGGTAGCCGCACGGAGTGTGACAAAGCGCCCCAGACTGAGAGACTACCCAGCACGGCAATGAAGTGAGCCAACAGTGTGTGTGAAGTAACTGAATGTGCAATGTCGTCGCAATTATATCAATCTCTTCATCCTTCGCCCTCGGTTGTTAAGCACAGTTGAGCTGCACTTCATTGATTTCCTCTTGCATTATGGGGACAAACTATCCGCCAACTGCCACATAAAATTAATGGCTCTTCCGCCTCTTGCTTCCCAGTTCCTTTCTCTGGAGCGAGTCTGCCTGCTACTAATGAGACACCACTCGGCCGTTGAAGGCCGAGCTTCGGCACGGCTTCTCAGTTCTTGACGACAGCGGATATTTTCAAGCGACCTACCGGCAGCTACAGCGCCGAGAAGATTAAATCCCGTCCGGCAGTTTCTTTAGAAATTTACGTCAGGTGAAAAACTCTCAGCCTATCGATCACTGCCGAAGAAGAGGAGAGCTGAAGGCAGCAAGTAACGTCCCGAGTAGTCGGGATCCACCCTCACAGTACATACCCTACAAGGCCGCCGTCACGCGTAGTGATTTATAGCTAGCTTATATTCTTAAAAGTCTGCCCGAGCTGCAGTGCAGTACGCATACCAGCTATTGCTTTTGCCAGACGCGCCTGAGAGCTACGCACGTGTTCAGATCTGAAAGACTGACGTCGCTGTGTATCTATGAAATACGGGGTGGTACTACAACTGGTTAGTATTAGCACAACTTGATTACATCGGGTCAGCAATAGCACAACTTGACTGCAAGTGGGTGGTATAAAATCAACAAATAATGAAGAAACGCATTGTCTGGACCACTTGTTTCCTCTGTTCGTATTTTCCGTTTCGAGCTTTGTTACGGGGTAACTTCACATCCATAAAAGAAAACTGAGGATCTGTTATACAACTATATCTGTGAATTTAGGAAAGCTAAAGGCAGTAGATACGCAGTTCCGACGTTGCACTTGGCAACAGGAATGACCTACGTAATATCAAGCTACATTCATGGGATTGACCAACCTAAAAAAAGCTTATGACAATGTGAAATGCAGTTTTTCGCCGCTACTATTTGGTCTATAGATCGAAGAGGCAATGGTGGCAATAAAAATTCGTTTCAGGAGTGGAATTAAAATTCGTAATGAAAGGATATCGTAAGACGCTGATACACTCCTATCCTCAGTGAAAGCGAATAAGAATTGCAGGATGAACTGAATGTAATGAAAAAACATGGTTTAAGAGTAAAAGATTAAAGACGAAAGAAATGAGGAACAACGGAAATTTGTTTAGTGATAAATTTCACATCAAAATTGAGGAGCACCACATCAGAAGCAGATTATCAAACACAAACTACTATCAAACATTGGGCTTAATCTGAGGAATAAATTTCTCATAATGTACGTTTGAAGACTTAAGGGAATACATATGAACAAGAAGGAACAATAAGACTGGAAGACCAAGAAAGTAAGGCTCGGATTAAAAATGGTGTAACACAGGGATGTAATCTTTCGCCCTTCTATTAAATCTATAAATCTATACATTGAAGAAGCAGTGACAGAGATAAACAAAAGTTCAAGAGTGGACTTGAAATTCAAGGTGAAATAATTTCATTGATAAGATTGGCTGATGAAATTGCAAGCCTCAGTGGAGGCTCAGAGCCGGCCGCTGTGACCGAGCGGTTCTAGGCCCTCCAGTCTGGAACCGCGCGACCGCTTACAGTCGCAGGTTCGAATCCTGTCTCAGGCATGTATGTGTGTGCTGTCGTTAGTTAGGTTGAAGTAGTTCTAAGTTCTAGGGGACTGATGACCTCAGATGTTAAGTCCCATAGTGCTCAGAGCCATTTGAACCATTTGAAGGCGCAGAATGATTACAGGATGTTTTGAATGGAATGAACAGTCTAATCAGTACGGAATACCGATTGACATTAAATCTAAGAAGGTAATGTTAAGTTGCAGAAATAAGAACAGTAAGATCACATCGGAATGTGGAGCGTGAAGCAGTCGGAGTTAAGGAGTTCTGCTACCTTGGCAACAGAATAACACATGATGGACGGAGCAAGAAAGACATAAAAAGCAGACTGTACGTCTGGAGTATAGCATTGTATGGTAGTGAATCACGGACTCGGGAAAATCGGAAAAGAAGAGAATCGAAGCATTTGAGATGTGGTAGTACAGAAGAATGTTGAAAATTAGTTGAACTGATAAGAATTGGTGAGGTTCCCTGCAAAACCGGCGAGGAAAGGAAAATGTAGAGAATACTGACAAACTGAAGGGAAAGAATCCCAACATGAGTAACTTAGTATATATCGTAGGTGTTGCAAAACTGTCCAGTACTTAAAAAGCAAGGTATCCGGTCCTGATTGTATACCACTTAGGTTCCCCTCGGAGTGTACTGACACAGTAGCTCCATATTAATCAATCATATACAACCGATCTCTTGTTGAGAGATCTGTTCCTAAAGATTGGAAAGTTGCACAAGTCACACCAATTCCCAAGAAAGGAAATAGGAGTTATTTGCTGAATTACACTCACACCACTAACGAACGACAATTTGCTGTAGGGTTTTGGAACACATACTGTTTTCGAACTTTATGAGTTATCTTGAAGAAAATGATTTATTGACAAACAGCAGCCACGGATTCAGAAAATACTGTTCTTGAGAAACACAACTAGCCCACTGTTCTTACGAAGTAATGAGTACTATCGACAGAGGTTGTCAAATCGATTCCATAATTTTAGATTTCCAGAAGGCTTTTGACACTGTATGTCACAAGCGACTTCTAATCAAATTGCGTGCCTGGGGACTACTGTCTCATATGTGCTATAGGTTTCACGATTTCTTGTCAGAAAGGTAACATAAAGTAGTAAATGACGGAAAATCGTCCTGTGAAATAGAATTAATACCTGACGTTTCCATGGAAGTATTAAAGGCCCGCTACTGTTCCTGATCTACGTAAGCGATTTAGCACTCTTAGAATGTTTGCAAACGATGTCGTCATTTACCATCTTACAGTTTAGACATGTGTATGGTACGAAAAGTGGCAATTGACTCTAAATGATGACAAGTGTGAAGTCATCAACATCAGTATCGAAAGTAGTCTGGTAAATTTCGGTTACACAAACCTGAAAGCTGTAAATTCATGTAAATTATTAGGGATTAGAGTTACCAATAACTCAAGTTGGAACGATCGCATAGATGATGTTGTTGGTAAATCAAACCAAAGACTACGGTTTATTTGCAGAATGATGAGAAAATACAACACATATACTGAAGAAATTGCCTGCATTGCGCTTGTTCTTCCTCTTCCGAAGTATTGCTGTGGGAATTGGGATCGGCTTCGCATAGGACTGACGGAGGACATCGAAATATTTCAAAGAAGGACAGATGGTTTTACACTGTCCCAAAATCGAAGAGAGAGCGCCACGGGTATAATACGTGAATAGTGATCGCAATCGTTAAAACAAAGGCCGTTTTCGTTGCGGCGGAATCTTCTCATGCAATGTCAATGACCGGCTTCTTTCTCCTCAGAGTGTGAAAATATTTTGGTGCTACCCACCTACGTATGGAGGAATTATCATCATAATAAAATAAGATAAGAGAGACGTCGCGCAGAAAGATTTAAGAGTTCGGTCTTCCCACGAGCTGTTCGAGAGTGGAACGGTAGAGAAGTAGCTTGAAGTGGTTCGATGAACCCTCTGTCAGGCACTTACTTGTGAATTTCGCAATAATCATGTAGACGTAGATGTAAATGTAGATGACAGGATGTGTGTTTAAGTCTTCAGGGAAGACTTCTATGGTACTGGAGTTAGAGATTGGACTAAATCAAAGAAGTAATTGTGGGTGTCCCACAAAAGTGAACTGAAAATAGCTTTATTGTTTGAGTTTTTTATAACAAAAAAATTAGACCTATTTCTACTACGAATCGCAGTTCGTCAGCAAGGTGAAAATTACTGTTCATACTGGGCTGAAGATGACCTGTAACCAAGGTCGAAATAGGTAACCTAAATAAACGTTGAAAGTGACCCATATAGAGTCTGCCATTCCTCATTATATTGAAAGTGATCGTGGTTGCTTCTGACATCCAGTCTTCAGTTACGATATTAACACCACTTGACTGACGAGTTGATTGCATTCGTCCTGAAGCGACAAGGAGATCTGCATTTGGTAATGGGGAGAAGTGCGGTGGGTTACAACTTGTACAGAGAGACAAAGACTGCGCTAAGGAAGTTCAAACAAGTAATATGAAAACAGTACTGCAGAGATGAAGAGACTTGTAGGACAGACTAGCGTGAAGAGCTGCATCAAATAAGCCTTTGGATTGAAGATCACAACATCATCTGCAGTCTGAAAATCATTCGATTACAATGTAGTCCCACCTTCAGATACGGAATATCGAAACAGAAAGAATCAAATTGGATTTAAAATCCGAGGAAAAGGGGTGGTGAAGTTTCTTTCCTTCAAAATGTGCACTAATGTTTACATCATGCAGTCTCTGTACCTTTGGAGGTATAGAGGTGTTCATGTCAGATTCTTTGCTTCTGAGGTAATAATTGTTTTCGGACAGAGTATGATTTAGCATCATCTACTCTGAATTTGTTTTCTTTGTTGTTTTTGGATTTTATTTTAGAATCAACTTCATTCCTTTTTTCCTATTTGGTCATCAGATCGGCATGCTCAGATCTAAGCTGAATACTTTAGTCACAACACAATATGGGAAACAATGCTAACTATATAGCACATGAAAACGGAAACATTTTTATTTCAGCAAGAAAAATCTTTGAACTAAATACTTTAAATCTTCTTTTAGTAATCGTACTCTGATGAAACTTTATCTGTCCGTTTATGAAAACTACATGGCGTATTTCAAAACTTACTGTCACTAAATAATTATGTACTTCACAACTCCACAAAGTTTATTGACATTTATTAAGGAAGATAATTGCTTTTCAGTTAAGTATAATAGGATGCTGGGATTCATCATAGCACTTACGATATGGCTGTATCTAAGTAAATGACTAAGATGCCTCAACACAAAGTTCACAGTACACGAACTTATTAATCAAAACGGAACTACACAACTGGTTCATGCAGTTACACGGTACTAAAATGATAATTTGAGATAGAGGTGGTGATAGTGTCAACTCTTGTGCTATTCAAAAAGGCGCCAAAAATATCCGTGGCTCTTCCTGTTTAACAATCTCTAAAAATTCTCTTTGTAGTGTCGGACTTTAATAGTACAAAGCTAACCAAAGTATGCCATCAATAACAAGCCGAATTACTTCCACATCCGACGCCATATTATGTAATCTTGCAGTTCTCGCCTTTCTCAGTTCACAACATACTCAGTCGTTGCTGGGTATCCACCGACGGACTCATGCCACAAAGGAGGTTTGCAGTTCGGCCGCGACATCCACCACTTGTATTCCCGCCTCCGTTGCGGAGGGACTTCCCTCCAAGTTTCACATGATTACAAAGCAACTTTCCCTATGCATGATCCAGTATTTCAATCAAAATTTTAACTTTTATATGTTTCACAGCACATTACTTTGTAAATTACATCATAAATTAATTACAATTACACAAATTATCACAAAAATTAATGAAACATTTACAGCGATGTTACATCAAAGATCATGGTTACTCAGAAGTCGCGTTAAGTACAAACAGAGAAGTTAAATAAGATCATACGTAACATCGATAATATTGTTACAATTTCCATACAACTCTCTGCTCCCATCATACACTTAACAAATTTCTTCCTCAAATTAAAGCATATGTTTGACGACAGTCTTCAGTTTTATCTCAGAAGCAAATACAGCTAATTTTAATGGTACTATGACGGTCAAAAGGATACATCAAACGGGGAATAGGAAGATCAAAAGAGACTTTACAAGGTAGCAGGTTTCATTAAACTTATTATAATGTATGTTGTATATCAGCAGTTACCTTATAACCATTTCTACACGCCCATGCCATGAGAATTTTTGTTTTCATTGACTTATCCGTATCTAAATGTTTCTACCGTACTCAAAATGCTTGTCATATCCTCTCAACTTCGCTTTATTTTTATTCAGCTTTCAGGAAAGGTAGAAAAATTAAAACTTGTGATGAAATACAAATCTTGTTTCACTAGATAAAATATAAAATATGTAAAACACTTGCGGATACGATTTACGTAAACGAGAATGTCAGCTGAAAATTTGCACATTAAAGACCGTAAGATTACAACCCGCCGGGTAAAAAACAATTGCTTCTGTAAGCCAACGAAGTGACTAACCAAATTAAATAGCAGCTAAACGACGGTGAGAAACATTGAAGGGGGAGCTTCCCTTTCAGGGAAGGTTCACAGTGAGGAAGAATCTCTAATTCGGCGAGAGACAGTCAATTGCAAAACCAATATAGTGGTATCTGCTGATCATTATGCAATAGTTTCTGTAGGACAAGAAACGGAGATTATTGTTGATAATGATAGTTAACGAAAAAAGCTAGTCTTAGATGAGGGCACTGAACGGTACATAATTGATTCCCAGTGCTTCTTAGTCCCGAAAGCACAGCTACACACCATTATGAAAAAACTACCCTGAACAATAAAGTCACGCTGAAGTACATTTATCTTCTAAGTAATGATTAGTTTTTGAAACAGCGCTCACACCTCTAACCTCCCGCTCAAAGGAATTGTATTTTCCTTTTTTTATCTTTTTAATTTTAGTCGCCAGCTGATGCTACGTCTGCTTTGTGGATACTCAGTTGTCGCTGTATTTATTTTATTTTTAATCAACTTGACACTTTTTGCTCTCTTGTGGCTTTTTTAAATTTTAATTTTTATCTTTTGTATCGCTTTTAACATATGGTTGGTCACTCTCCCTGTTTATGCCCACGTACATAATTTTTACATTATTCTTGTATTTTGACGATGTACACTATGTGATCAAAAGTATCCGGACACCCTCAAATACGTACGTTGTCCATATTAGGTGCATTGTGCTGCCACCTACTGGCAGGTACTCCATATCAGCGATCTCAGTAGTCATTAGACACCGTGAGAGAGCAGAATTGGCCGCACCGCGAAACTCACGGGATTCGAACGTGGTCAGGTGATTGTGTGTCACCTGTGTCATACGTTTATACGCGAGATTTCCACACTCCTAAACACCCCTAGGTCCACTGTTTCTGATGTGATAGTGAAGTGGAAACGTGAAAGGACACGTACAGCACAAAAGCGCACAGGCCGACCTCGTCTGTTGACTGACAGAGACTGCCGACAATTGAAGAGGGTCATAAGGTGTAATAGGCAGACATCTATCCAGACCATGACACAGGAATTCCAAAACGCACCAAGATCCACTGCAAGTACTATGACAGTTAGGCGGGAGGTAAGAAAAATTGGATTTCATGGTCGAATGTCTGCTCATAAGCCACACATCACGCCTCGTATGGTGTAAGGAGCGTAAACATTGGACGATTGAACAGTGAAAAACGTTGTGTGGAGTGACAAATCTCGGTACACAATGTGGCGATCCGATGACAGGGTGCAGGAATGGCGAACGCCCGGTGAACGTCATCTGCCAGTGTGTGTAGTACCAACAGTAAAATTCGGAGGCGATGGTGTTATGGTGTGGTCGTGTTTTTCATGGAGGAGGCTTGCACCCCTTGCTGTTTTGCGTGGCACTATGGCAGTACAGGCCTACATTGATGTTTTAAGCACCTTCTTGCTTCCCACTGTTGAAGAGCAATTCGGGCATGGCGACTGAATCTTTCAACACGATCGAGCAACTTGTTGATAATGCACGGCCTGTGGCGGAGTGGTTACACGACAATTCCCTGTAGTGGACTGTCCTGTACAGAGTCATGACCTGAATCCTAGAGAACACATTTTGGAGCGCCGACTTTGTGCCAGGCCTCACTGAACGTATGCCTGCAAGAGTGATAGCTGTCATCTAGGCTAAGGGTGGGCCAACACCATATTGAATTCCATTATTACCGATAGAGGGCGGCACGAACTTGTAAGTCATTTTCAGTCAAGTGTCCGGATACTTTTGATCACATAGTGTACATCTAATCGATCTTTTATTCAGTTCCATAATACGTATTCAGCATTTGTGAACGATCGGGCTATTCAGTCGTCTCTTATGCTATTCGCCACCGGATGGCCTCACTTTACCTTGTAACATGACGGTCGCTAGTTTTCCTGCGCGGCTGCCTTCTACGATCCCGTCATTCCGTATCTCGGCTTCACGTGCGGCCGTCACCTGCCCGCAGCCTTGTGTGACTGTGGGACTCATGGTCTTTCTCTTACACTATTCTTTTATATTCTTTCGGTATTTCCTCCTTGTTTTTCTTCTTTTGGCTGCTCCCTTTTCTTACGTTATTTTGTTGTCCGTCTGGTATGACACTCGCGTTACGTTCTGATCAACTCGAGCCTATCAGCTTCATGTTTACAATTGGAGAGTGGATCTCCGCTGGTATTATAATAAAAAAGTGTTAAAAGTTATACAATCTCCTACACACACCAAAAAAGGTTAGCATCACCTCAGTTCCTAGAGTTCCGGAACCTGTACAGAAAATTGGAATAGAGATCCACTAAACATCATTTCCGCCCTTTCTATTGCCCATGAAAACCACACCTTGCATATTGTACCACCATACAGCAAGACTTTCAGAGGCGGTGCTCCAGATTGCTGTACACACCGGTACGTCTAATGCCCAGTAGCACGGCCTCTTGCATTCATGCATGCCTCTATTCGTCTTCGCATACTATCCTCAAGTTCAGTAAGGCACTATTGAACCCACTCCTCGACGGTGGTTCGGCGTAGATCCCTCAGAGTGGTTAGTGTATCACGTCGTCCATAAACAGCCCTTTACAATCTGTTCCAGACATGTTCGATCGGGTTCATGTCTGGAGAACTTGCTGGCCACTCTAGTCGTTATCCTGAAAGAAATCATTCATCAGATGTGCATGATGCGGACGCGAATTGTCGTCCGTGAAGACGAATGTCTCGCCAGTATGCTGCCGATATGGTTGCACTATCGGTCGGAAGATGGCACTCACGTATCGTACAGCCGTTACGGTGCCTACCATTACCACCAGTAGTGTATGTCGGCCCCACATAATGCCACCCCAAAACAGCAGGGAACCTCCGCCTTGCTGCACTCACTGAACAGTGTGTCTAGGGCGTTCAGCCTGACCGGGTTGCCTCCAAACACGTCTCTGACGATTGCCTGGGTGAAGGCATATGCGACCCTCATCGGTGAAGAAAACGTGATGACAATCCTGAGCGGTCCATTCGGCATGTTTTTTTGGGCCCATCTGTACCGCACTGAATGTTGTGGTGCTTGCAAAGATGGACCTCGCCTTGGGGAGGGTGGCTGAGCATCATGTTGCCTATTGCGCACAGTTTGAGTCGTAACACGACGTCCTGTAGCTGCACGAAAAGCATTATTCAACATGGTGGCGTTTCTGCCAGGGTTCCTCCGAGCCATAATCCGTAGGTAGCGGTCATCCACTGCAGTAGTAGCCCTTGGGCGACCTGAGCGAGGGATGTGATCGACAGCTCCTGACTCTCTGTATCTCCTCTATGTCCGAACAACATCGCTTTGGTTTACTTCCAGACGCCTGGACACTCCCCTTGTTGAGAGCCCTTCCTGGCACAAAGTAACAATGCGGACGCTATCGAACGGCGGTATTGCCGTCTAGGCATGGTTGGACTACAGACCGGTTTAGTGACAGCTCTGAACAGTCAAAGGGACTGTTTCTGTGATACATTACCCACAGCCAAAGTCTATCTTCAGGAGTTCTGGGAACCGGGGTGATGCAAAACATTTTTAATGTGTATATTACACACACGTCAAAACAGTTTTGCAACACCTCGGTTCTAATCTCTCCTGAACACTGATGTTGAATGTGTGTATTGCATCAATAACACAGCCCCTTAGATTTATCTTATATGTCACAGAATGTTCCTCAAACCATTCTCGATCAATTGTGGTCCGGTGACATGGCGTATTGTCATATAAAAAGTTCTATCGTTGTTTAGGAAAAAGTTGCCGAACATAACCATTTCCAGTCAATGATCGATTGAACTGGAGCAGAGAACCCAGTCCATTCCATGTAACCACCAAAATAACAGAGCCACCGCCAGCTTGCACAGTACCTTGTTAACAACTTCATGGCTTCGTGGGGTCTACACCACACTCGAACCCTATCATCAGCTCTTACCGATTGTGGCAGCGACTCAGCTGACCAGGCCACCGTTTTCCAGTAGTCTAGGGTTCAACCGATAAAATCACGAGCCCAGGAGAGGCGCTGCGGTTGTTGTCGTGCTGTTAACAAAGCCACCCGCTTCGGTCATCTGCTGCGATAGTAGCCATAGACGCCAGATTTCGCCGTTCTGTCCTAATGGACATGTTCGTCGTACCACCCACATTGATTTCTGATTTATTTCACGCAGTTTAGCTTCTCTGTTATCACTGACAACTACTGATTTCGGTCGTTAAGTGAAGGCTGTTGGCCACTGTGTTGCCCATGATGATAGACAGCGCCTAAAATGTTTGGTGCTCTCGGCACACCCTTGACACTGTGGATCACAGAATACTTGCAAATTACCCAGACTATATTCATCCACGCACATTATGTAGGACATTATTAGTACCGGCAACAGACGTAGGGATATAAGAAATGTCGTAAGACAAGAGACAGAAAAACAGGTCAGGGAAAAGGATAACAACACTATTAAGTTTAATGAAATGGCTATAAATGATCAGTCACATATGGCAGATACGTTTAACAATCGATTCTTAAATTTAGTGGCAAGTATAGGGACAAACAGTTCACGAGAAGCCTTCTGGCAGATTGAAACTGTGTACCTGATCGAGTCACGAACTCGGGACCTTCGCTTTTAGGGAGCAAGTGCTCTACCGACTGAGCCACCCAAACATAACTCACGATCGGTCCTTACATCGTTAGTTCCGGCAGTAACTCGTCTTCTACCTTCCGAACTTCATAAAAGTTCTCCTGCTAACCTTGCAAGCCTAACACTCCGGGAAGAAAGGATACCACGGAAACGTTGTTTAGCCGCAGCCTGGGAGGGGTCACGAATTGTACTTTGGGAGATAGGTTTGTAGAGTACTTACCCGCAAAAGGAAAAGCCACGAGTGCGAGTGTCAGTCCGACACACATTTTTAATCTGTCAGGAAGTTTCATATTAGCGCGCGCTCTGAAAAAGAGTCAAAATTTCATTCTAGTTCCCGAGAAAAATAAACAAGTATGTTGAAAAAACTAATCACATAAAATTCAATTGTATGAATGTCTCACACACTTCTCTTTCTGAAATTAGTAAAATTATATATTCTCATCAGGTTTTCATGGGGTTTCCAACAGAGAATTAAAGAGTTGTTGCATTATGATGAGCACTATATTTCCTCAATACGTAATGCAATACTAACGTAGGGCATTTTTCCAGAGAGACTGAAATGTACCATTGTTAAAACCCTCTATAAGAAAGGTAATAGGAGAGACGTCAATAACTATAGACTTATCTCACTACTGACATCATTTTCCAAAGTTCTGGGAAGGTTCTGTATTCTAGAATAGCATGTCAAATGAACAACGACCCTCCAGCTGGAGGTTCGAGTCCTTCTTCGGACATGGATGTATGCGTTGTCCTTAGCGTAGGTTAGTTTAAGTAGTCTGTAAGTCTAGGCGACCGATGACCTCAGAAGTTTGATCCCTTAGGAATTCACACACATTTCAACATTTGAACAACGAAAATCACCTCAGTAGATCGCAGTTTCAATTTCTGAAGAGCTTCTCAACTGAGAATGCCGTTTACAAATCCAGTCACCAAATTTTGAAAGCGATAAACAACAAAATATTAATCGTCGTTATTTCCTGCGACCTGTATAAGCATTTAACTGTGTGAATCTCAATGTTCTCATACATAGAATGAGGTTTTTTGAACTGATGTTATAGCGCACTAATGGATAATGTCGTATTATCTAAGTTAAAGGCTGCAGACAGTTATACTAATTAATACAACCAATGTATGCAGGGGAGAGTCTTCTGGACTGGAAAGAAACCACTGAACGGGTTCCACAAGGCTCAATCTTAGGTCGACTATTGTTTCTCATATTTGTAATCAGACGTTTCAAGCTACATACAGCTAGTCTGTAACTACCTTCACGTTTTTGGACGGGGGTAGAGCTGTACGTAATACAAGCGATCAGTTTGTCATTTCAGTTTACTTTTTATTTGTGGATTTGACCTTTCAAACATTCTCACGCACAAAAGTCTAAAAGACTAAGGTCCAGGAAGCTGCCACTCACCTAACGACTAGAAAAAGTACAGGCCCCATCATACTGGAAAAATATACCCAACTTTGCAGCTACAGGAAGCTCGTTTTTAAAAAGGTAAAGACGTGTGGCATGCTTAAAAGGTACTGTATAACTGCCTGACAAACAACAATAAGAATCATAGTTGAAAAATTCAATTATGTAAACTCGAGCACAACTTTACAACTTGAGCTGCAAAACAAAAACAAAAACAGTCGATAACTAACGTCATAGCACCAATACGTGAAATTAAAACTTACCTTTGTGATGTTACGTGGGCAGTTTCCCTGACACTGTCACACAAAATATTTCAGAATATTTTGTGCTCATTCCCTTGAAATCTGATGCTGCATAATAATTTCAACCTAGATTCACCAGTGCCTGCCCTTTTCATTGTTTTCTTTTTCCTTCTTTTTATCTCAATGGAGGTCTTCAGATTTGGAAGTACTGAAGCTAGTTTGGAAGAGAGGAGATTTTTCTTACAATCCATAGGAAATATAGTTCCAAAATCCCAAGGCGAAGTCGCTGACTCAGGTTTGTCAGAACGGCATTCACATACTCTGGCCTACGCTCTCTCAGCGTGACATGGATAGTCCTTTCGGACAGAAAAGAAACAGAAGCATTGTTCGAAGAATTCTTTATGAAGACATGGAATCTAAAACTAAGTGTCGCTCCTCAATTGTAACATGTGATTTTTCCGTTAACTTTCTGTTTAAACCAGCGCTCTGATTGGTTCTTATAGTTAGTCTACATAGAATGTACATTCTCACAATTGTGCCTACGTGCTGACCGTCTCATAGGCTTGTTTCGAAACTGTACCATGGTGTGGGAGAGATTTTCTGCCTTCCTCCCCAACCCAGAGTTCTGTTGGTTAAACACGGAGTAAATCGGAAGGAGAAGGAGATTGTTTAACGTCTTTATTTAAGTTTTATTGTACAGAACTCGCGTCGCTATATCTACCACCATTGGTCAGTTGTATTCCGGCTCTGATAGGAACAGCGAAATTTCTGAGTGTTAACATTTGAAGACTATACTTGCTAGGAGATCATCGGCTGAATATCTGTCATCGGACGACTGATGAGGCTGTCCTTGCTGTCGTAAGAAAGATGTCCCCACTGAGTATAGAGAGAGAGAGACAGAGGCAGAGAAAGCTGAACTCAGTCTTCAGCTGTTGTCGCCTCCGCCTTCCATATTTACGCCGAGATTTTGGTAAGAGGGGCCAAAGTTGTGACAACCGATTCTGAAGAGACATGATATTAGTCCTCTCTCGTAAGGAGTCAGTTACCTGTCTCAGTGCTTTTTAGCCTGATAATTACTTCCAATACGTATTTCGCGATCGCACAGGTGTTCAAACTTACTTTTCTGTGTCCTTCCGTTACTTACTAATCACGCTTACAGTCACTAGTCGTATTCATGTATTATTCGCATAACTTTGCATTAATAGTGAGTGCTTACTGACCTGTGCCAAGGTCAGATTTCATCATTAGAACTCATTGTCCAAATATTAAATGTTCATTCGTTTACCTCAGAGGGTAACTCATGTGGTTTGCTTTTCGATATTAAATCTGATTTTTATACTGATCACTTGTTTCTGATACAGATTAGTTTATCCTTACTCTAACTGATACGTCCATGTGCGTGGTGTGGTACCAATACTGTCACGAAACTTCCTGGCAGATTAAAACTGTGTGCCGGACCGAGACTCGAACTCGGGACCTTTGCCTTTCGCTGGCAAGTGTTTCGTGCAGAAGAGCTTCTGTGAAGTTTGTAAGGTAGGAGACGAGGTACTGGCAGAATTGAAGCTGTGGGAACGAGTGATGAGTCGTGCTTGGGTAGCTCAGTTAGTAGTGCACTTGCCCGCGTAGGACAAAGTCTCGAGT
Organism: Schistocerca gregaria; assembly: GCF_023897955.1. Lineage (NCBI taxonomy): Eukaryota > Metazoa > Arthropoda > Insecta > Orthoptera > Acrididae > Schistocerca > Schistocerca gregaria. The sequence continues at coordinate 922,882,156 of NC_064922.1, read as the reverse complement.
TCGAGTCTCGGTCCGACACACAATTTTAATCTACCAGGAAGTTTCGTGACAGTATTGGTACCACACCACGCACATGGACGTATCAGTCAGAGTAGGGATAATCTAAGTTTCATATCAATGCACACTCCGCTGCAGAGTGGAAATCTCATTCTCTAATACTGTCAGGCTTGTCTAGGCTACCTCAGTTAGACGTCTCTGTAAGATGTTTCCATTGTGCAGCATCACCGTTTCCTTAACTTGCATGATCATATGGGCTGTTTCCTTTCTCTGTATGTCACCTCAGATCGGGTTATTGCGTCTAGGAGTACGAAAAACAGATCAAGTGACACCCCACAGTAAGTAGTTGTACCTCTGTACCCAATAAAAATTACATACACATTACATGGAATGTTTTATTGGAATTAGTCTATACTAGCACCTCTAAGACATTTACTATTTCTCCTGAAACACGACATATTTTAACATGAAAGTGTCTGCCATAATACAATGTCGGAGTAAGGCACTCGTATAATCCACTACATGCCCTACGAGTTGACTTAGCTCGTTCTTCCACTGAACGTAATTTTTATCCGATCTCTACCATTCGTTATTTAAACGTTTTACTCTACTTTGTAGATAACATTTCCCTGTCTCCTTATGCTTTGTCTACATAAAAATTTTGCGACGGTAACATAGCAATCACGAACGAACTGTAACTGAAATTACAGGAATATTAGCGGGGCAAAAATCGATAATAATAAAAGAAAGAAACATCATTAGCATCCATCTTATTACTAAGTTGTGCCCTCGTAAGAGTTTAGATTTTTTAGTGCCAGTTATCTTACCAAAAACCAACTGTGCCACTCTTGTGTAGCGGTTCTGTAGGGTCAGCTTTTATTTCGGCATGCAGTAAGGGAAAGCGCGGTCGTAAGTTGAATTTATTACGGCAGAATTTCTCGTCCGTAAAACGGCTTACTGCAAAGCAATTTCTTTTGAGCAATTACACAACGGAAAATATTACGGCCGTGACTTCCCATATTCCACTCGCTTTAAATCTGGACGCTTCTGCATCTTGAAATGCTGTAACCGACACAGTAGCTGAAAACGTTTTCCGCTGTGTGCTCTTCAAGAATGCGCCACTGCGAATTAAACGGCTGCTTCCTTCACAACGTCTATCCCCCGCCCGTTTGCTTGGTAAAAGCCAAAACCGAGGCAGTATGAATCGTTATTAAAACAGCTCTCCGCGCAACCAATTCACTTAATCTGCTTCTCTGAGGGAATGTCAAAAAAAAGCTGTAGATATGTCTCAATTGCATATCTAAATCAGTCACTGAAATTATTTTCCACAAAAATCACATGTTAGTCTTCAGACTGTTTCGTTGGTAAGAATCTCTAAATTGGTCCCTTCCACATTCCTCTGATTTTTAAAGAATTAATGTACTCTACTGGCCATTAAAATCGTTACGCCAAGAAGAAATGCAGATACTAAGGGGTTATTCATTAGACAAATATATTACACTAGAACTGACATGTGATTACATTTTCACGGAATTTGGGTGCATAGATCCTGAGAAATCACTACCCAGAACAACCACTTCTGGCCGTAATAACGGCCTTGATACGTCTGGGCATTGAGTGAAACAGAGCTTGCGTGGCGTGTTCAAGTACAGCTGCCGAAGCAGCTTCAACATGATACCACAGTTCATCAAGAGTAGTGACTGGCGTATTGTGACGAGCCAGTTGCTCGACCACCATTGATCAGGCGTTTTCAGTTGGTGAGAGATCTACAGAATGTGCTGGCCAGAGCAGCAGTCGAACATTTTCTGTATCCGGAAAAGCCCGTACAGGACCTGCAACACGTGGTCGTGCATTATCCTGATGAAATGTAGGGTTTCGTAGGGATTGGATGAAGGGTAGAGCCACGGATTGTAGCATATCTTAAATGTAACTTCCAATGTTCAATGTGCCGTCAATGCGAACAGGAGGCGACCGAGACGTGTAACCAATGGCACCCCATACCTTCACGTCGGTTGATACGCCAGTATGGGGATGACGAATACACGCTTCCAATGTGCGATCACCTCGATGTCACCAAAAACGGGTGCGTCCATCATGATGCTGTAAACGGAACCTAGATCCATCCGAAAAAATGACCTTCTGCCATTCGTGCACCCAGGTTCGTCGTTGAGTACACAATCGCAAGCGCTCCTTTCTGTGATGCAGCGTTAAGGGTAACCGCAGCCATGGTCTCCGAGCTGATAGTCCATGCTGCTGCAGATGGTTCTTGTCTTGCAAACGTCCCCAACTTTTGACCCAGGGATCGAGACGTAGCTGCACGATCTTTTACAACCATGCGGATAAAATGCCTGTCATCTCGACTGCTAGTGATACGAGACCGTTGGGATCCAGCACAGCATTCCGTATTACCCTCCTGAAGCCGCCGATTCTATATTCTGCTAACAGTCATTGAATCTCGACCAATGCGAGCAGCAATGTCGCGATACGATAAACAGCGATCGCGACAGGCTACAATCCGACCTTTATCAAAGTCGGAAACGTTATGGTACGCATTTCTCCTCCTTACACGAGGCATCACAACAACGTTTCACCTCGCAACGCCGGTCAACTGCTGTTAGTTTATGAGAAATCGGTTGTAAACTTTCCTTATGTCAGCACGCTGTAAGTGTCGCCACCGGCGCCATCGTTGTGCGAATGCTCCAGAAAAGCTAATTACTTGCATATCACAGCATCTTCTTCCTGTCTGTAGCACGTCATCTTCGTGGTGTAGCAATTGTAATGGCCAGTAGTGTATTTTGAAAACTGTGTTATGCTACATAATAAATATTAATGCAATGATTATTTATAAGGTCAAGTTCGCCTTATAATTACAGAATTCACATTACCGGTTTCGCCAATGTATTTCGTTTTTCAGATGTAATTAATCCGCTGACTGCTTCATCACGATTTATACATTTGCGTTATACTCTCTGGAAATCATGATATTCAAAGTCTACAACTGTAACGCAAATAGCATGACAAAGTTCTTAATGAATTAATCGTGGTTTAACATGTTAATAAACTTCCGAAGCCGGCAACGTGAACAATTTTTATTGTTTCCCTCTACTACGTTTCATTATTGTTTTGTATTTTTATATTGTTTACAGATATCTGTTTTTGGCCAATCTTTCAAAATTATTTACTAATTTTATCTGACATAGTACAATTCCTTCCAGTATACTCGTTACACACCTTCACTTCGAACGCGATAATCCCTTGTGTACTCTAGATTCGAACTTATTTCCACTGCCTAGATTTCTCTGTTTTCCCTTTTCCTGTCGTGGTCCAACACCTCGCTACGCAAAGAATTTTATCATTGACTCAGTACTGGCTTTCAATCTCAGAGTCTTTTAATTGTCTACGACAATGATAGAAGCTGACGAAGTGATTTTAAGTTTGTGGTGCAGGTGGGATGTCGTCTTACTCACGAGGCAGGTGAGGTACCCATTACACCACTGTAGCAGTGTACGTAACAGCGCTGCACCGACTGTCCTAGTCCAACCACCTCCGTAACACAAACTTCAGTTCACATCTTCATTTAATTTAATTTTGCCATATGAGTCGGAGAACACTTTTAATTTTGGTATCACCACAGCTGGAACTGTCAAAAATTACATAATATCCAAGGTGCGATGGCTGTTCGGAAAGTAACGACCTCTCGTGCGCTAAATGGAAACCACAGTGAAAATCCGATGAAGCTCTGCAATGTGTTCGAAAGTGTCTCTAGTATGTCCGTCGATAGCGTCACCTCACTCTTCTCAGGTCTTTGAGCACAGTGAGCACGTAATGGTGCCTAAAAAATAGTGTCTCCTGCCAAGCATGACGGCCTGGTGAGAGATTTCACCAATTCTGAATTTACTGTGGATGAGTGACAATGACTCCATGAGTAGGGCCCAAGTAAAGGCTGACGCTATATCAAAATCTGCTAATCAGTCCTATTCATAGGGTCATAGTAACTTCAATCTATTAACAAAGTCAGCCGAATTGCAAATGTGCCAAGAGTAGTTCACCAGAAAAAATGTCAGTAATGAAATAAGATGTTTAGACAAGTTGGAAGTCGGTGTGCCAGTGTTTATCGCAACTGGCGTAATAGCTACATTTGATGTTCAGATTTCATTAATGAAATTCCTCTTTCATTGTTTTAGACCTATACGATGGTCTACATTTCTAAATTCCTCATGTATGGTATTGGTCAAAGATAAAGAAAAACTTACATAGATGAAATTTGTATGCCACCTGTAATTTCTCTGCATCTGAACTTCCTCACACATCCGTAGTCAAATGGAATCAATAACATAAAATATATGTTGAATAAATCACATCCATTTCATAAGGTACACGTAATTTATGTCAGAGAACTTTATTATCATTCCGCTACGTAACCAACGAACATTCAGAGGTATCAGCATTGTACTCATACCTCATACTTACTTTCTGTCCTTTCAGATGCTCATTTTTTATTCTTACATACACTGCCCTACGTTTGTTACAATCAACCACACCCGTTCCTCCATATTTTTTCCCACCGCAGGTGTTCAAGACTCTGTCGTTTTCCTCCTCCTTTACACCCTGTAAACTGCAGACATTCCCAAATCACCATCACGAGCCACCTACCTCATATAATATCCTGACGACATAACCTACCTATGTACTCAGTACACCCTCCTATTCTCCCATACATCCCTCTAACGCCACTTGAATCTCCTGGTAGACGTCGTGCGTGGAAATTTCAGTTAAATCCTTGGAAAGTCAAGCCAACATCTTTGGTCATTTCACTCGACGTTTTCGTCATCCAGATTTCCATCTCTCCACCTACAACCAACTTATCACTTTGACTAAAGTACTAAAGTATATAGCTGTAGCCCCTGACACAAAACTGTAAAAATCACTAACAGTTGGTACCCGTGGTCAACGTTCTTCTACCATTGCACTGACGTATACATTCCTCATCCTCTCCATCCTAACTTACGCCTTTGTTACTTGGATCTGCGCGTCCTGTAAATGCTAAATGTCCTTGGAAATCCTGAAGACATGCACTCCACTTCATCTTTCACATACGCCAACCTTCACCAAGTTGCATTCTCTACACCTTCAAGTCTTAGTAGGGTATCTTCAGATCCAATACTTAAATCCCAAAACCCAGTCCGTGTAGCCATTATTCCACCCACTGATCATCAGTCCATTTATCCTGTTGCACCACTACACCCGTATTCCACCTTCCATACACCTTCATACGTATCCAACACTTCCTGCTGTAATTTCAATCAACTCCCAGTCTCCAACGATGAAATCCAATCTCGGTCACAAGGCCTACGACATAACTAGGTGACGCAGTAATTAGCTCACTGGACTGGGAAGACGATGGCTCAGATCAGCGTCCGACCATCCATATTTCATTTTCCCATGATTTCCATAAATCACTCGAGGCTAATTCCGGGGTGGTTCCTTTCACAAAGAGAGCGGCCGATTTCCCTTCCCCATCTCTGAAAACAATCCAACCTTGTGCTCCACCTCTAATGACCTCGATATCTACAGGAGGTTGCACCCTAAACTTCCTTACTTCCCATACCCTTCCTGCATCTACATCTACGTGATTACTATGTAATTCAAACTTAAGCATCTGGCAGAGGTTTCATCGAAGCACTTTCAGATTATTCCTCCAGCGTTCCACTCTCCAACAGCACGCGAGAAAAACCAATACTTAAATAACTTCGTGCTAGCTCTGATTTCCTTTACTTTATTACGACGATCACTACTCGCTTTATATGTCGGTATCAAAAAATTACTTCTGCATTCGGAGGAGACAGTCGGTGATTGAAATTTCGTGAAAAGATCTCTCCGCAACGAAAACCCCTTTGGTTTAATGTTATCCATCACAAATGGCATATCAAATCCCCTGCTTTGCAAAGGTAAAAAGCTGGCAGTTGTGGCCGAGCGGTTCTAGGCACTTCAGTCCTGAAACGCACTGCTGATACGGTCGCAGGTTCGAATCCTGCCTCTGACATGGATGTGTGTGATGTCCATAGGTTAGTTAGGTTTAAGTAGTTCTAAGTCTAGGGGACTGATGACCTCAGATACTAAGTCCCAAAGTGCTTAGAGCCATTTGAACCATTTTTAAGGTAAAAAACTTGCTATCCCTGCTCTGAACTTCTTCGCTCCGTCAGATCTATCTGCTAAAGATTCCATACCGCTCAGAAATACTCGACATATGCAAGTCAGTGCCATTAGCAGACCTGTCGCATCTAAATCTTCTATCAAATGCAGTCATTGGTTCGCCGTCCCTACAACATTATCCACAATATCATTTCAATTCAGGTTATCCGTAGGTATTAAGTTGAATTGACAACCTTTAGTATTTTGCAATTGATTCTGAACTTCTGATCCACGTGGCTGCCTTTTAGTCATTACCTTTGGTTCCATAGGGTCCCATTTGACAATAGCTCGCTTGGGAATATCTGAGCAGAAGCTGCAAAACTGCCGCTGTCTTACCGGCGTGATGCTCTCCTCAGCAGATAAGCATACCGTTTGTCTGCCATGTCCGGACGTCCTCCTACCCCTCCTTTTTCGATGACTCCCTTGACCGACAGTGTAGGGTGCGCCCCTCTTCTCTATTACCTCCTAGAACTCGCTTTCGGCTCTTTTCCGGCAGCTAAACGTCCCCTACATCCCAAACTCTACACCCAAAGGGTGTGAACCCTTCACCACACTGGCTTCGTGTGGCGACCTGTGGTCATCCTGACGAAACTACTTTGGATTCTATTCATCGCTGCCAGTTTCTCGACCTTCACATGCAACTTAGCGATGGTAACTTGGTGTGCACTGATGGCTCTAAGACTAACTATGGTCTCGGGTATGCCTTCGTCATTGGCACCCAACATTTTCGGTATCGGCTTCCAGAACACTGATCAATATTTGGAGCAGAGCTCTTCGCCCTCTATCAGGCCACCCAATACATTCGGCGCTTGTCATTTGCTCCGATTCTCTCACCTCAGTGCTCTTCAGAGCCTCTGCGTGCAGTACGCAATCCATCCCTAAGTTCAACGGGTCGTAGAAGGCTTCCACTTGCTCTCCGTCGAGGTAGCCGCTGTGATGTTCGTGTGGGTTCCTGGTCACGTTGGGCTGACGGGAAACGAGGCCTCCGATGCTGGTGCTGGTCTTATCTCGGTCCGCTAGCTCTTCCAATGGTTCGGATGATTTTCGTATTGCGCCTGTAGGCAGGTACTGTTCACTTCAGCATCACCACTGGTTTTATGTTCATGGGAACAACCTCCGGGAAATTAAACCTCTCCCAGTGGCTTGGCCGACCATGTTTCGGACCTCTCGCCATCAGAGCGCTCTAGCTGGGTTGCGTATTGGGCATTGTCGTTTTAGCCATCGAAATTTGTTAAGCTGAGATCCCTTACGCTATGTGCTCTTTGTTATCAACCTTTTATGGTTTCTCCATTTTCTGACCGAATGCCCTTTTTTTAAAAAACACTTGCATTATAATGTATAGTTGTAGTATCAGATGCCAAAGGGCGTGGTAACCAGCAGGTGCGATATTACAACTCACCAAGAGCTTCCCAAATGATTTATTTGTTTCCACTACAGTGCTCCATTCACCTCAGTCTGCGTCACACAGTCCCGCAATGCTGATGAAGCATCCCAGCGGCCTGTACAAGGCAACACTGCGTCGTGCCGGCATTGTTCACCAGCTATAGAGTTACGATTACGTCAGGATGGCTGCACCAGCAGCCGACTCAGCGGCCACCGTCCTCTTGACTCCACGCTGCTCCGCCTGGAGCCGTAGGCCAGCCCCACTGCTGCTTCTTCCTAGCTGTCGTAGCTAAATGCGTGGCGCAGCGACCGCCTGCTATCTGGCGTCAGAATCTGCGGCCCTCACCTCGGGAGTCTCTGGCATGTGTCGGGAGCCAAGATGACTGCCCACATTAGCGAGCCGAAGAGTGGCCTGCTGCTGGCTGGCTGCTGACTCCACGTTGGCCTCAGAGGGTCGAACCGACGACCCAGCACGGGCTGGGATGTTATCGCCCCATCTGTTCCTGTGTGTAGGCCGGCGGTGAGACATGTCTCGCCGTCGAGGAGAGCTGACACACTTGAATGAATCTCGTTAGAAAACAACTCATATTTATACTCGGCTGTGCGCCTCTGTTTCGCTAACGCACCACTTCACGTCACGTACGCATAACACTTAGGTTGGTCAGCGGCCCTCTTCTGCCTGTGACTAGCGCCATGGAAACTGCTGTGTGCGCCCTCTCCGGCAGTTCTATGCCCCTGTGGCCTCTATTTGCCTTCTCAACTGTTGGTATGTGCAACTTACTGCAATCTGGCCCGCACCTGGCTGTAACTCTTGCTCCGAGTATCGCACAAAACTAACTTTCCCTATTCCAAACGGTGGTGCCGCTACAGTATGTTTATCGTCTGAGTTATTGGACGTTTTAACGAACGACGTGAGGGCTGTCCTCCGCGTTTTACTTTTTACCCATCGCACAAAATAGCGAAGGACATTTAATCTGTGGTTCGGGAACTTCGATGCCTCTGCAACATATTTTTGGATCTTTCTTGCAGAGGAAGTCCTTGCTCTTAGCTCTACTTCCTTCCGTCGATTGGGCTTAACGAATAGTCGCTTTTAATTTCTTTTACTTCTTGATGATCAAAGGTTATGACATGGGTGCTTCTGACCTCAGTTATTCCACACTGTAAAACAAAACAAAAAAACAAAAGAAAGAATTACGTCCATGTCACATTTACGGACCACCAGCATTACAGTTACACCATGGCATCATTAACATCATCAGTGACTTTATTTTAACTGTTCCACTCGCGGATAGCACGAGGGAAAAACGACTGTCTGAACGTCTCAGTACGAGTTCCAATTTCCCTTATTTTTGAATGGCGATCATTGGGTGACTTGAAAGTTTGTGATAATAATATATGCTCTACATCCTCGATGAACATCGAATTTCGGAAGTTAGTGAGCAGACCCTAGCGTTTAGCGCGCGTCTATCTGCAAGTGTGTCCCACTTCAAAGTTTCTATGAGATTTGTCACGCTCTCGCGATGGCTAAATGTACCAGTCACAAATTTTGCCGCTTTTCTTTGGACCGTCTCAACCTCTTGAATCAGACTCAACTGGTAAGGGTCCCATACAGACGAACAATACTCTAAGACTGGACTAACTAACGTAAGCAATTTCCTTTCTTGAAGGACCGCATCGCTTCAGGATTCTACCAACAAACCGCAATTTAGAGTTCGCCTTGCCCGTTACTTGTGTAATCTGATCATTCCATTTGAGATCATTTCTAATAGCCACGCCCAGATACTTGATGGATGTTACTGCTTCCAAAGACTGGGCATTTATTTAGTACTCCTACATTAATGGGGATTTTCGCCTGTTATACGCAGTAGGTTACACTTACTGAGATTGAGAGATAACTGCCAGTCATTACACCACTCATTTATTTTCTGCAAATGCTTATTGATTTGTTCACAACCTTCGTGTGATACTACTTTCCTGTAGACTACAGAATCATCGACAAACAATCTAATGCCGCTGTCAATACCATCAACCAGATCGTTTACGTAAATTGTAAAAGGCAGCGGACCTATTACGCTGTCCTGGGGCACACCTGAAGTTATGCTTGTTTCTGTTGAAGTTACCCCGTTCAGGACGACATACTGTTCCTTTTCTGCTAGAAAACTTTCTTTCCAACCTAATATGTCATCGGATAGACCGTAAGCGCGGACGTTTTGGAGCAAGCGACAGTGCGGAACTGAATCGAACGCCTTTCATGAGGTCGAGAAATATGGCATGAACCTCGGAGCCGGTAACTAGACTCTGTTGTATATCGTGCACAAAGAGGGCCAGCTGTGTATCGCATGACCGCTGTTTCCTAAAACTGTGCTGGTTTCTGCAGATGAGCTTCACAGAGTCTAGAAAGGTCATTATGTCTGAACACAAAATAAGTTCCATGAGTCTACAACAAATCGATGTCAGTGAAATTGGCCCGTAATTATGTGCATTCAATTTTCTACGCTTTTTATAGATTGCTATGACCTGGGCCTTCTTCCAGTCCTGTGGAACTTTCCGCTGTTCCAATGATCTCTGATAGGTGATGGATAAAAATGGTGCTACATTTGTAGCATTCTCAACATATAATCTTACGGGATACCGTCTGGGCCAGGTGCCGTCCTGGCGTCTAAGTATCTTAACTGTTTTACAATCCCAGATACACTAAACACTATGTCAGCCATCCTTGCGTTTGTTCGATAATTGAAAGGGAGAATGGCGCTGCAGTCCTCTGCCGTAAACGTGTTTTTGAAAGCTGGGTTTAGAATTTTGACTTTCTGTTTATGATCATCAGTTACACTACCCCGTACTGTCAGCAAGAGAAGGTATTGAATTATTTGTAACGTTCATAGATTTTACGTGCGACCAAAATTTAGGAGTTATTTGTAGAATCTGGAAATAAAATACTGCTTTCAACTTAAAAGAATCTTCATTGTCCTTCTAACAGCTGATTTCATTGCGCATAATTTCTATTTGCCAGCGGGGCAGTGACTACGTTTAAAACGACTGTGCAAAATTCTCTGCCTTCTCAGAAACTTCCTGATATGTGCACTGTACCAAAATGGATCCTTTCCCTCCCCTATATTTTTGCTAGGAACATACTTCTCTAGCACATGGTGGACAATACCTTTAAAATCCGACCAGAGTTGCTCAATATCTTTGTGTCCCGCGGTGAATGCTTGGAGCTGACCACGAAGATATTCATTAATGACACTTTTCTTTGCTTCGCAAACGATAAAACGCTACATTATGGTCGCTAACACCTTTTTCTAGATTAACTTCCTCAAAAAGATCAGGTCTCTTTGTTGCCAAGATATCTAATATGTTCCGTCTCGAGCTGGTTTTCTAACCAATTGCTCAAGGTTGTATGTTGAGAGCGCTCCTAGAATAACTTAGTCATCAGTAATATATTCGCCTTCACTGTTTACAACAGTCTGCCAACGCTGGTTTTACTCTCCGATTCAGCGACTATGGTAATCATATGGTTTTCAGGCGAAGAACACGTCGAGCCATATCCGGAGCTCATATTCATCCGGGAATGAAGTTCTTTGAAGATTAAAATGGTTCAAATGGCTCTAAGGACTATGGCACGTAACATCTGAGGTCATCAGACCCCTAGGCTTAGAACTACTTATACTTACCTAAGGACAACACACACATTCATGCCCGAGGCAGGATTCGAACCTGCGACCGTAGCAGCAGCGCGGTTCGGGACTGAAGCGCCCAGAACCACTCGGCCACAGCGGCCGGCCCGTTGCTTCTCTCTCCTTCTTTCTTGTTGCGATAATCATATCACTCTTACTTATACTAAATTTCATCCCATATTCTTGTACTGTTCGTTCCCATACGTCCAACTGCCCTTTTACTTCCTCCTCCTTAATCCCCAGAATCATCAGATCATCTGCAAACACCATAGCTTTAATCTTCCTTTCACCTATTACCTGTGCTGCTGTATTCAGTGTATCATCCACAGCTACAGTTAAGAGTAATGGTGAAAGTTCACTTCCGTGCCTCAACCCATTCCTCTGTTCAATCCAAGCTGATCTCTCTCCTCCCACATTCACACAGCTCACACTTCCATGGTACATTTCCCTTATCCTCCAAATAATCTGCTACGCTACTCCTCTATTCTCCAGGGCTTTCGAGACTTTGCTTCTACGTGCACAATCAACGCTTTTGCAATGTCCAGGAAGGTCATTAATAGATCTATTCCATATTCATAATACTATTCCTGCAGTTGTCTTACAGCAAAAATTTTGATCCACCGTGGACCTTCGTGTTCTGAAGCCACGTTGCTCTTCTCTCATTCTTCCTTCCAATTTTGCCCGAATTCGTGCTTCCAAAATTTTCTCAAAAGTCTTTGTACAATGACTCATCAATGTTATAAAATTAATGATGCTTTAAAATTAATAAGACCATTGTATGAAATAGAAAGCGGGACAAACCAACGTATCTTAAACATAATAGTGGAAGATATGTCAATATACGGGGCACGTCATGTTAGGAATGCAACGCTATGGATGCAGATAGCGCAACACATCGTGCAGGGTAGCCTACATAACCATGGTGCATAAAATCTCCAGTTACGGAGAAGCCAGCGTTACTATTACACTCCAAAAAATACTGAACGTTCACATAGTTTCAGATCTGCAAATTAGATACTGCGCTGTCTACCCGCAGGGGATCTCGCAGGTTAGTTGATTTTTTTTTTCTGCTGAATCTTTTACGTGACTGGTACGACTTTTTCGTACGCAGTCAAGATATGACCTGATGTTTACATTTGTATGGGCCTTTTTAGTGTTAATTAATTTTACAAAGAATCCCTCTTAGGTTTCCTTGATTTTTTTTTGTTTTTTTTTGTTTGTTTGTTTGTTTGTTTAAAGCCTGAAGATGGGATTTACATCCAGAAACCGAGCTCGCGTGTACGATTTTATCCAAATGAAGATTTTATCACGTGCAACCGGAGCGAATTTAACCATTATGAAAAAAAATTGCAATAGTTGTGGATGTCCCGCAAGGAGTATAAAATGACACAGCATTAGAAATAACATTTACAAAATGTTTATTATTAATCAAGTTACAGAACGTGAAAAAATATTTAAATACATCTCAGTTCAAAGAAGCTGTAGAATACAGATGCTGCTGTTGTTGTGGTCTTCAGTCCTGAGACTGGTTTGATGCAGCTCTCCATGCTACTCTATCCTGTGCAACCTTCTTCATCTCCCAGTACCTACTGCAACCTACATCCTTCTGAATCTGTTTAGTATATTCATCTCTTGGTCTCCCTCTACGATTTTTATTCTCCAAGCTGCCCTCGATTACTAAACTGGTGATCCCTTGATGCCTCAGAACATGTCCTACCAACCGATCCCTTCTTCTAGTCACATTGTGCCACAAATTTCTCTTCTCCCCAAGTCTATTCAATACATCCTCATTAGTTGTGTGGTCTACCGATCTAATCTTCATCTGTAGCACCACATTTGGAAAGCTTCTATTCTCTTCTTGTCTAAAATATTTATCGTCCATGTTTCACTTCCATACATGGCTACACTCACCACAAATACTTTCAGAAACGAATTTAGGACATTCAAATCTATACCCGATGTTAACAAATTTCTCTTCTTCAGAAATGCTTTCCTTGCCATCGTCAATCAGCATTTTATATCCTCTCCACTTCGACCGTCATCAGTTATTTTGCTCCCCAAACAGCAAAATTCACTACATTATTGATAATCGATATAACTGTGCAAGCCTGCCTCCTGTTTCCACAAGATTGCAGCTATCCTCGGACCTCCATACGGCACGCAATAGTAGGGAGACGAGCAGAGACTTGTTCGTCTGAGCGACAACTCGATTCCTAGACGAGAGTCTAATGGCAAGTGTCAGTAACAAGGAGGCAGAACTGCTAAATCGGCCGTGTCTGGGAGCGGCAGAGCCTGGAAACAGCGCAGCCGCCGTCCGTGCACAGTAGCATGCGAACCAACCAGTGGCGCGCCGCCCACGTTGGTCACACGGAACACGCCACACCGGCAGAGTAACACCGCGTCTGTTCCCCGTGTAAACAGAGGCCGGCTCGCGTGCTCTGCGTTTTTAATGGGGCGGGGAGCGGCGCAGCGCGCTTGGATGGGTCAGGTTACGCCCATCTGCTGGTGGCCCGTGTCTGCCTCTGGCTGTTCGCTGCCTCTCACCGGCAGTGCTTACAGAACTGTTCAAAGATACTTCTTTGGTGCTTATGCCGTGAGAAGACGCAGATGGCCTGAACTGTTTCTAACAACAACAAACACTGAAACATGGGACTTAGACATAGGCATGATTCGGTGTGGACGGGGCCTTACTCAGTTACCATTGGTTACTCTTTCTCTTTTCTAAATCACATACACTTTATTTGGAACCAATTGCAAATATGATTGACAATAAGGGACAATTGTCAAATTTTACTGTTACGACACAATGTCTAATAAGAAATTCTCAAGGAAGTTGTACTCGCGGCTGAAGGCCTTATTCACCAGAAACCAAATTATTTGTCGGATGAAGGCCCCAGTACTAATAACTCAAAACAATTTGATGGCTGAAGGCCTGAATAGCAAATTCTTAACAAGAATTAAACTTCTCAAAGAGAAACTAAAATATTTTTTTGAAAAAAGAGACAGTCATCAAAATCTCATTATTAATAGACAATATCTAATTAAAAATTCATAAGACAAATTGCATTCATGGCTGAAGGCCTTGTTGACCAGAAATTCAAATTATGTGTCGTCTGAAGGCCCGAATAGTAATAATTCAAAAAAAATTGGCGGCTGAAGCCCTGGATAACAATTCTTAAGTACAGTTAAACTTCTCCCAGAGATACTAACATGAAAAAAAAAAAGAAAAAGACAGTCATCAAAATTTCACACTTAAGAGACAATACCTAATTACAAATTCTTAAGACAAATTGCATTCACGGTTGAAGGCCTTATTGACAAGAAATTTAAATTACCTGTCGGCTGAATGCCCCAATATTTAATTTTTTTTAAGAACAATCATCACAATCTTATGAAAACAAGAGAGAAGTGGGACTAAGACAGTGCTCCAAGGATCGGCCTGGGAAAGTCGCTCAGCTTCGTAACCGATGAAACAGACAGCGAAGAGTTGTATTCACTTAACCGGATGGCAACTCAAACTAGTGACAGTTTAAAAGCAGACCAACACCCTTGCAAAATCTACCTAACGTCTGGTAACCAACACAACGATGGAATGAAGCAAGCAAGGCGGAACCTGCGGACAGCACTGCTCCTTCTGAATACAGTGGTTAGAACATCCAGGAGCAGAAGGAACCACTACGACCAAAGCAGCCCAACAGAAACAAATATCCGAACCACAATCAAGGATACCAACTACACTCCTTACCGGACAGCAGCGGCAAGGCGACGAAAGGTAGACTGCCGCGAAAATACGCTAGCAGGTGGGGCGTTAGCGGCCACCAGGCAGAAAAATACCGCTGGTTGAACTTCACCAACAAACACAAGGAATTCAGTGATTAATAATAAGAAGCGGATCATGGCTAATTAATCTCGCCAACTCCAAACACTCCACTCGTTGCTCTTCGTCTCAGCGAGCCTGTGAGCAGCAACGCGCGAAGAAACCGCGTGATCTCAAAATAGTGGAGGTTTCACTACTAGCTTAATGTTCACTCAACTCAGACGCCCTGGGTCTGGTGGACAACGAGATTGTGGCCCAGGCCACTAAAGCCCCACGATCCGGCAGTGCCTGCGTTCCGCCAGCGGTCCTGGCATGTCTACGGGCTGCCGAACCTCGCTGCTGCTCCGTCCAAAATCGGACTCCCCAATACTCTCCCACCCAGAAAAGACTTGACGTCCTTCCAAAGATAGTACAACCCGCCAGTCATTTCAAGAATGCATAGCTTGGAAACTATTAGGGACAGAGCATCGTGATTTGTTGTAAGACTTTCAGCAGCTCCCAAACTTTTGCGAGTACCACTCGTCGCTCGTAGAACATCAAGACGACATTCGAGTTCTGCCTTTACTCGTGCACGAAAAGTAGAAATGTCATTCACTGGTGTTGCATACATGCGATCATTGACGAATTCCCACATAAAGTGGTGTAGTGGACTGGCATCAGGAAATCACTGTGGTCATGCGATCATTGACATATTCTCACATAAAGTGGGGTAGTGGACTAGCATCAGGAAAGCACTGTGGTCATGCGATTTGACCACCAGGTCCCATTACCCTCTCAGGAATTGTGTAACGCTGTAAAACGCTATAAAACAACTGTAGGCTATCACAAGTAAGCGCAGTCTGTGTTAGCTTTCCTAGTAGCTTTGGTCAGTTACTGTCGTATGAGTGTTACCTGTCCGTTAGGTGTGTTGCATACCTGCTGTGGGTTACCTAATAAAGATCCCTTTCCTTACGTATGCGATCAGTCTTATTGTACTTCCCTAGGAACCGGAAGCGTTGAACCATCTAAAAATTGAGTACATATAAAGTATATACCTAGTAAATATAAAGGGCCTCATAACCTATAGAACATTATATATAAAGTTATCCTCGCCTTTTTTACGTAAAAATAAACAGCATTTACAACAAAATTACTTTTTTTATTTTTTATTTTAGGTTTTTTTTCGAAAACTGTAGTTTTGTAACATGAAAGAAACGGATGTTTTAATATACACTCCTGGAAATGGAAAAAAGAACACATTGACACCGGTGTGTCAGACCCACCATACTTGCTCCGGACACTGCGAGAGGGCTGTACAAGCAATGATCACACGCACGGCACAGCGGACACACCAGGAACCGCGGTGTTGGCCGTCGAATGGCGCTAGCTGCGCAGCATTTGTGCATCGCCACCGTCAGTGTCAGCCAGTTTGCCGTGGCATACGGAGCTCCATCGCAGTCTTTAACACTGGTAGCATGCCGCGACAGCGGGGACGTGAACCGTATGTGCAGTTGACGGACTTTGAGCGAGGGCGTATAGTGGGCATGCGGGAGGCCGGGTGGACGTACCGCCGAATTGCTCAACACGTGGGGCGTGAGGTCTCCACAGTACATCGATGTTGTCGCCAGTGGTCGGCGGAAGGTGCACGTGCCCGTCGACCTGGGACCGGACCGCAGCGACGCACGGATGCACGCCAAGACCGTAGGATCCTACGCAGTGCCGTAGGGGACCGCACCGCCACTTCCCAGCAAATTAGGGACACTGTTGCTCCTGGGGTATCGGCGAGGACCATTCGCAACCGTCTCCATGAAGCTGGGCTACGGTCCCGCACACCGTTAGGCCGTCTTCCGCTCACGCCCCAACATCGTGCAGCCCGCCTCCAGTGGTGTCGCGACAGGCGTGAATGGAGGGACGAATGGAGACGTGTCGTCTTCAGCGATGAGAGTCGCTTCCGCCTTGGTGCCAATGATGGTCGTATGCGTGTTTGGCGCCGTGCAGGTGAGCGCCACAATCAGGACTGCATACGACCGAGGCAGACATGGCCAACACCCGGCATCATGGTGTGGGGAGCGATCTCCTACACTGGCCGTACACCTCTTGTGATCGTCGAGGGGACACTGAATAGTGCACGGTACATCCAAACCGTCATCGGACCCATCGTTATACCATTCCTAGACCGGCAAGGGAACTTGCTGTTCCAACAGGACAATGCACGTCCGCATGTATCCCGTGCCACCCAACGTGCTCTAGAAGGTGTAAGTCAACTACCCTGGCCAGCAAGATCTCCGGATCTGTCCCCCATTGAGCATGTTTGGGACTGGATGAAGCGTCGTCTCACGCGGTCTGCACGTCCAGCACGAACGCTGGTCCAACTGAGGCGCCAGGTGGAAATGGCAGGGCAAGCCGTTCCACAGGACTACATCCAGCATCTCTACGATCGTCTCCATGGGAGAATAGCAGCCTGCATTGCTACGAAAGGTGGATATACACTGTACTAGTGCCGACATTGTGCATGCTCTGTTGCCTGTATCTATGTGCTTGTGGTTCTGTGAGTGTGATCATGTGATGTGTCTAACCCCAGGAATGTGTCAATAAAGTTTCCCCTTCCTGGGACAATGAATTCACGGTGTTCTTATTTCAATTTCCAGGAGTGTATATAAAGAAAACAACACAGATTCATCGTATAGTGCTAGAAAGCAGAGTTTGCTGAATTAAAGGTTGAAATAAAAAAAGCAAAACAAAAACATATCAAACACCTCTTTAATTCTTCTTCGAACTTACATAAATCGTCCTTCTATTATTCATAATCAACTTTCGCATTTAACATCAGTAACAGGAAAGTCTTGCCTTAAATCATTAAGAAGAATATTATGTTGAGTAAAAAATAACAACAATTATTATTTTTTGTGTTTGTGCATGTAAGCTGTGCTTCTATCAAAAGTAATTGTTTTGATTACATCAAAGAGCAAAATGGCTCAAACAGCTCTAAGTACTATGGGACAAAACGTCTGAGGTCAGCAGTCCCCTAGACATAGAATTACTTAAACCTAACTAACCTGAAGACATCCCACACATCCATGCCCCATGTAGGATTCGAACCTGCGACAGTAGCAGCAGCGCGGTTACGGACTGGAGCGCCTAGAACCGCTCGGCCACAGAGGCCGGCATCAAAGAGCAGATACAGCGTTTTTTACTACCTATAAAATCCAATTTATATCTTGTAAAGATATAAAATAAGCTATGCACTAACTCTGAATGGTGTGCCGTTCTAATTATGTGCAAAACGAGCAACCAAACAAACAACGAAACAAACGGAATTCGTCAGCACTCATTCCTCTTTTATGCATATATTTGTTTCCCTATCAATACTACTAGTAATCCTACAATTTACTGTAACAAAACTACTGAACCGTAATTATGGTATAGCATAACTCCAGAAACTTATCATTTAGCACATACCGCATGTTCTAGCTCCAATGTGGTGATGAACCATCATGCTAGAAGATGATGGACGGCTCCAGTTCTCTGGTTTGTGATAGCAGGGAAGCTTCCAGCATGTCCAGCAAAACATTCCTCATCATGATTTAATCCGTGAAAGGAAATGAGGCTATCACTCTGTCGTGCATTACGTCACACCAAACAATCTTCAGCTAACGGATCTGTTAAAGAGACGATTCACATGTCCAGAAGTGTGGGAGGTTGCTTCATTTGAAAACAGGTATTTTTTCAGGTAGTTATTGTCAGCACGTGAACGGCAGAGGGTTTGGTTGCAGTTCTTGGACTATTAGCACTCTATACGCAAACTGCTCATGCAACACGCTATGGACAGGTAGCCTGTATTTCGCGTGATGCGGTGGGAGGCTGCATTAAATGTAGCTTACACAATGTCAACTCGCGCTTCAGATGCAGGGGGAATTTCACTTCGAGGAAAATCATAGACTCTGCCAGTCACTCTAAATTTTTTCAACGATGTCTTTATGGCCTCCCATACTGGCATCAATAAGGCGGAAATACTTTGAGGAGTGCTGTAGGTTTGATAATAAACAGTTATGCTCTTTCTCTAACGAGTCGAGGTTATGATCTTCACAAATGAAAGAGGGACATTATAAATATCCTGTATATTGTTATACATAGACTTCGTATACAGGTACATGCGTCCTTGGGGGACTGATGACCTCAGCTGTTTAGTTCCCCCCATAAACATCCCAACACCAACCACCACTTGCGTCCTTATAAGTACGAATAGTGATATTCGTTTAATACGGAAAGCAGTTAATATGGTGAAATGAACACACATGATGCCAATGGCCTTTTCGGATTGGTAACACTAATTTCCCGTCAGATCACCCAAGTTAAGCGCTGTCGGGCTCGGCTAACACATGCGTGGGTGACAATCAGGTCTGCCGAGCGCTGTTGGCAGGGAGGGTGCACTTAGCCCTTGTAAGGTCAATGGAAGATCTACTTGTTTGAGAGGCAGTGTGTCCAGTCTCGAAATCTGACAAAGACCATGAGACAGTTCGGACGGACTTTCATTTCTACAAGCTGCGACCATGGTCGCGAATAAATTTCCTTTACTTCACGCCTATGGTCACAAATTTTTTTGTCATCAGACTACCGGTTTCGGTCTATAATGACCATCTTCAGACAGATCCGTTTCATAAAAACATGTCCTAATATACTGGAGCCATAGTGACATTTGACGGTGCCACTATGGCTCCAGTATATTCGGACATATGAAGATGTTCATTATAGATCGATACCGGTAGTCTGATGACAAAAAAAATTGTGACCACAGACGTGAAGTAAAGGAAGTTCACTGGTAGATGCCGTGTTTCTTGACTTCCGCAAGGCGTTTGACACAGTTCCCCACAGTCGTTTAATGAACAAAGTAAGAGCATACGGACTATCAGATCAATTGTGTGATTGGATTGAGGAGTTCCTAGATAACAGAACGCAGCATGTCATTCTCAATGGAGAGAAGTCTTCCGAAGTAAGAGTGATTTCAGGTGTGCCGCAGGGGAGTGTCATAGGACCGTTGCTATTCACAATATACATAAATGACCTGCTGGATGACATCGGAAGTTCACTGAGGCTTTTTGCAGATGATGCTGTGGTGTATCGAGAGGTTGCAACAATGGAAAATGGTACTGAAATGCTGGAGGATCTGCAGCGAATTGATGCATGGTGCACAGAATAGTAATTGAATCTCAGTGTAGACAAGTGTAATGTGATGCGAATAGATAGAAAGATAGGTCCCTTATCATTTAACTACAAAATAGCAGGACAGCAACTGGAAGCAGTTAATTCCATAAATTATCTGGGAGTACGCAGTAGGAGTGATTTAAAATGGAATGATCATATAAAGTTGATTGTCGGTAAAGCAGATGCCAGAGTGAGATTCATTGGAAGAATCCTAAGGAAATGCAATCCGACAACAAAGGAAGTAGGTTACAGTACGCTTGTTCGCCCACTGCTTGAATACTGCTTATCAGTGTGGGATCCGTACCAGACAGGGTTGATAGAAGAGATAGAGAAGATCCAACGGAGAGCAGCGCGCTTCGTTACAGGTTCATTTAGTAATCGCGAAAGCGTTACGTAGATGATAGATAAACTCCAGTGGAAGACTCTGCAGGAGAGACGCTCAGTAGCTCGGTACGGGCTTTTGTTGAAGTTTCGAGAACATACCTTCACCGAAGATTCAAGCAGTATATTGCTCTCTCCTACGTATATCTCGCGAAGAGACCATGAGGATAAAATCAGAGAGATTAGAGCCCACACAGAATCATACCGACAATCCTTCTTTCCACGGACAATACGAGACTGGAATAGAAGGGAGAACCGATAGAGGTACTCAGGGTACCCTCCGCCACACACCGTCATTTAGCTTGCGGAGTATGGATGTAGATGTAGATGTAGAATGATATGGTTCGCTGGCGGCATTGCTATCCTGAGTGAAAGTGAAGAAGAATTGCGTGATCTGCTGAATGTTATGAATAAATGAGTACAGAAACGTAACATCAGGGTTGATGGTCACGAAGTAGAAGAAGCTGACGAATTCTGCTGCCTAGGCAGAAACATAACCAATTGCGGACTGAGGAAGGAGAACATCAAAAGTTGACTAGCACTGGCAGAAGGGGCGTTCCTGACCAAGAGAAGTCTACTGGTATCAATCAGAGGCCTTAATTTAAGGAAGAAGTACGTTTGGAGCACAGCATGGACTGTGAGGAAACCGGAGCAGAAGAGAATCCAAGCATTTAAAACTTGGTGCTACAGACGTATGTAGAAAATTGGGTAGACTGATTAGGTAAGTACTAAGGAGGTTCTGCGCAGAATCGGAGAGGTACGAAATATGTGGAGAACACTGACAAGGAGTACAGGATGATACTACAGTTATTAAGACATCAGGGAATGACTTTCATGGTACTAGAGGGAGCTGTAGAGGGCAGAAACTGTAGAGGAAGACAGAGATTGGAATACGTCAAGCAAATAATTGAGGACGTAGGTTTCAAGTGCTGCTCTGAGATGAAGAGATTGGTGCAGAAGAGGAATTCGTGGCGGGCCCCATCAAATCAGTCAGATGACAGATGACTTAAGGAAAAAAAACTATTCTTTATTCACGACAGACTGTTCGGCATTTATCTCGATTCTAAGGTGCCTGCGAATACAGTTTTGGTGAGACCGTGTATAAATGTGACTGTCATTTATATTAAAGTGACTATATTGAAAAATGGTTCAAATGGCTCTGAGCACTATGGGACTTAACTTCTGAGGCCATCAGTCCCCTTGAACTTAGAACTACTTAAACCTAACTAACCTAAGGACACCACACACATCCATGCCCGAGGCAGGATTCAAGCGTGCGACCGCAGCGGTCGCGCGGTTCCAGAGTGAAGGGTCTAGAACCGCTCGGTCACTCTGGCCGCCAAAGTGACTACATTGTACTCACGTCTAGACTGATGTGACGTCGATATTACGTGGTCAGTGAACTGTTTATTAAAAGCAAAACAACTATTTAAAGTATTATGAAAGTTACAGATATGTCTTTATTGATATTTTGATCACGAAGGTATCTCTAGAAGCTGGGAATTACAGGGCGCTGGAATTCCAAAACGACTCGTCAGTGATGCAGATGCCCGTAACTGACAAACGTGGTGACGAAGCCATAGAACGTATACTGTAGAGCAGTGGAGGAAAGTCTTTTAGTCGGCTGAATCTTGGTTCACGCTGTTTCCAACTTCTGGCCAAGTTTACGTGCCACGAGTGACACAATACGATTTGGTTAGTCATATTGTGATACTACATGTGCCCCATGAATATTCTGCAGGATCGCAATACTACCAAATATATGTGACCATTTTGGCTGACCAGGACCACCCTACTGTACAGTGTTGTTTCCTCAATGTGGTGCTGTGTTCCAAGATGATAGAACCCCTGTTCACACAGGTCGAGTCGTCCAGAACTGGTTTTGAGTACACGAATATTGATGATGAAATGGATGTTTACCTCCTCTAGCCACCACAGTAGCCAGATCTCAATATTACTGAGCCTTTACGCTCCACTTTACAGATATGTGTGTGTGATCGCTGTCTACCTCCATCACCGTTAGCTGAACTATTCACTATATTATAGGTAGAATGCTATAAGGTAAAAATTTATTCCTTTCCACTCTGGCCGGCTAGTAGAGTAGCAGTTTTTAATTGTAACAAATTGAAAAACAGTCTGGGTTGTAAAGTCATTTAACATCAATAACGCGTTTCGCCCTTTTGAGCCATCATCAGATTATCTACAAACAAGGAAACAGTCCATCAGAAACAAACAGATGGAGGTGCATGGTCATGTCTCGTACGATTGCGTGAATAAATAGAGTAAAACTTATATTAAAACGTAAGTGAAAGTAATTGGATATAAAAGCCATCCATCACAGTGGCGTAAACAATGGCCGTATGACTTACTTGAAAGAAATAAATTACGACAATAGCCCAATCCGTGAATGAAGCAGATAGGAAACCTTCAAAAACGTTTCAAAAAGCTATGTAAAAGTAAGGGATTAAAATACGTATAGGAAAAATATGAGAAGTCATATGTATTACGTAAAACTAAATGTATGTTAAGGCTAGGTTCTCACTAAAAATTGTCGACAATTCGATTTTTCTTTTATTTCAGTTCTTTAAACGTACGTCTGTCTAGAATATTGGGACGAAAAGCTTTTATAATCTTTTAGTTACAAAAGCTGGAGGCGCCTCGCTCATATGGACTCACGTTCACAAAACGATTTACACTATGTGATCAAAAGTATAAAGGCACCTGTCTGAGAAGTTCGTGGCGCCCTCCATCGGTAATTCTGCAATTCAATATGGTGTTGGCCCACCCTTAGCCTGATGACAGCTTCCAATCTCGCATTCTTACGTTCAGTCAGGTGCTGGAAGATCTCTTGGGGAGTCGCAGCCCATTCTTCACGGAGTGCTGCACTGAGGAGAGGTTCGATTCCCGGCTGGGTCGGGGATTTTCTCCGCTCAGGGACTGGGTGTTGTGTTGTGTTGTCTTCTTCACCATTTCATCCCCATCCGGCGCGCAGGTCGCCCAATGTGGCGTCGAATGTCATAAGACCTGCACCAAGGTGGCCGGACCTGCCCCGTAAGGGGCCTTCCGGACAATGATGCCGAATTCTCATGTACATTTACCACGAAGTAGGTGGAGTAAAGGAATTCTGCAACCTATGCAGCAAACTAATCCATGACGGACGAAATAACTTAGACGTAAAGAGGCTATCACTGGCATAAAGGGCGTACCTTGCCAAGAGAAGTCTACTAGTATCAAACACAGACCTTAATTTGAGGAAGAAATATATGAGAATGTACAATTGGAGCACAGCATTGTATAGCGGTGAGATATTACTGTTGCAAAGCCGGAACAGAAGTGAATCAAAGCCTTTGAGACGTGGTGCTGCAGAGTTAGCTTTGATAAACTTTCTTGTCAAAAACCACAAAAAGTAAGGTCATAAATACTTAAGAGAAAAGAGAGATCCTGGGGTGATCGTAGTGACTGTTATAAAAATGTAATCAAAATGGGTAGGACACATAAGTGAGCGAACTGACGGAAGAAGAAAGAGGCAGGAACTTCTGTGCTAGAGTCCTGCTAATCAGAAATTATTCCGACAATTATGATGTGAGATTGTTAGACGACCTCAGGAGACTGAGGATCGTAAGACGAGAGGATGACTGTAAGATGCCTTTATCCTTACTTCATACGCCTGTCTACTTCCTATAATACGTAGTAAGGCTAGGAAGATGTCAAGGGAAATGTTGCTGAGCGATACGATTTAGTGTATTAAACTGTCCTGAAACCTATTGTACTAAGATTGATACACCACCAAGCAGTAATATGAAAAAGGAAAAGCAATAGCAGACCATAAAAACATTCGCAGTGACAGCGGGGCTGTCTACACTTAACTACCGCGTATAAAATACGTTAAACAATAGATGACGGTCAGCTTTATTTCCCACTAATACACTAATTTTCACAACGTATGGAGGTTAATGAGCTCAATAATTTCTGTCTGAACAACGGAATTTGAAAATTTCATAAGGACCTCTCAGATTCTACGTATACAGTATACGTAATATTTTTATTAACAAATTTTAGTTATCTGTAGTATTTTTCCAGGTGAATGTAGATACGATTTACCACAGCCACACGAACATATCTTGTTTCCCGACTAAAAACAAGCACTTCGTGCGTATAAACACGAATGCTTCGGTTTCAGGAATGCGCAGCGAAATTAAAAAAAGAAATCTCTTTTGTGAATTTGATACCGCACAAAAGGAGAGGGATGAGACATTTCGCACAGTTAACAGAATATAATGGGAAAACTGGACACTGCGGTAGACACAAAATAACTCCAGTCGATATTCCACACGATGCAACACAGGTCACACACCACCACACCAAAAAAACGTATCGCACCGTCTGCTTTTGAAGCGGTGATCAATAGAAGAGCAGAAGAGTGCTCTCCGGTAACAAAAGTTTATAACACTTAATATCTGGGTTCACGCAGCACGCAATCGCCAACAGAGACTCGCAGGAAAAGTCGGATGTTGCTAAGAGACCTAAAATGTAAAGAACTTTGTCCGCTTGGCGAGACGAAAAATAGACAAGCACCTGGAGGACGAAAATCTTCTCTGCAAGAAACAGCATGGATTCCACAAATAAGGATCTTGCGAAAACCAGCTCTCCCCGTTTGTCCACGAAACCCATAAGGCAGTAGATATCGCCGCCTTGACTGCTACAGCTTGTAAGAAAGTAAATATCAGCACTTAGGTTGGTGCGGTATACCACACCTTCTTTGTCATTAGGCTGAAGAATTTCTTGCAAACAGAACACAGTTTTCAGAATGAGATTTTCCCTCTGCAGCGGAGTGTGCGCTGATATGAAACATTCTGGCAGATTAAACCTGCGTGGCGGACCGAGGCTCGAACTCGGGACCTTTACCTTTCGCGGGCAAGTGCTCTACCACCTGAGCTACCCAAGCAGAACTCACGCTCCATCCTCATAGCTTTACTTCTGCCAGTACATCGTCTTCTACCTTCCAAACTTAACAGAAGCTCTCCTGCGAACCTTGCAGAACTAGCACTCCTGAAAAAAATATTGCGGAGACATGGCTTAGCCACAGCCTGAGGGACGTTTCCAGAATGAGATTTTCACTCTGCAGCGGAGTGTGCGCTGATATGAAACTTCATGGCAGATTAAAACTGTGTGCTGGACCGAGCACTTACCCGCGAAAGGCAAAGGTCCCGAGTTCGAGTCTCGGTCCGGCACACAGTTTTAATCTGCCAAGAAGTTTCAGAACACAGTTTGCCATTCTTAACGAAGAGAAATCTCCACATTTCGCCAAGGAAGTATTACGGTTTTTGAATTGAAAAAAATGGTTCAAATGGCTCTGAGCACTATGGGACGTAACGTCTGAGGTCATCAGTCCCCTAGAGCTTAGAACTCCGTAAACCTAACTAACCTAAGGACATCACACACATCAATGCCCGAGAGAGGATTCGAACCTGCGACAGTAGCGGTCGCGCGGTTCCATACTGTAGCGCCTAGAACAGCTGGGCCACCCCGGCCGGCTTGAATTAAAAACTATCTTGATTGCAGTTTATTATTTTACTAACAACGCGTTTCACATTCTCGGGGCATCTTCAGATTACCTATATGAATAACAAAACGAGCGGAAATTAGGGTATGAACCATTGTAAATGTGAGTAAATAACTGTTACTGACGTGTATAAATGCATGGTTTCGCGGCGATATGTGAAGGTCGATGTAGGGCTTACAACGCCTGGAGTGTGCAAATTACCATGTCAGTGTGGCTGTTACTACGTCGGACGAACAGCACCCACGGTGGAGCAACGCCGGACGGAGGTGCTTACGCCTAGGCTATCCAGAAAAATCAGCCGTGGCAGAACACGCCTTAGAACATGGGCACGGAATTCTACTAGGCGAAACATTTGCCGTTATGAAGACGAAGGGGTTTTGGGATAGCGTCATAAAAGAAGCTATTGAAATAAAAACCTCTGAAAACACCATCAACAATGACGGAGGTTTGCAGCTCAGCACAGCCTGGGACCCGGCTATCGCGATGTTAAAAAGGGAGCGACGAATGCGGAATGAGAAGATTACCGTATATGGCGAGGAAGAGAGCACCAGTGACGTCACAGCCAGCAGTGTGGCTATATAAAGACGCGCCCCCGGCTACACAGCGGTCAGTCTTACCACTTTACAATGACCGGGGAGACCTCGGTCGAAAGTTCGTGGGATTTTAACCACCTGACGCGGCTGGAAGCCAGGGAAAAATTTTATAAACAGTTACTGACCTTAAAACTTTACCTTTCTAACGTTTTAAATAATCGTATAACGGCTCTGTGCTAGAGTGAAGTATGCGTCGAATTAGATGAACGCGAATAGACCTGGTCAAGCGGTTCAAATGACTCTGAGCAGTATGCGACTTAACATCTGTGTTCATGAGTCCCCTACTTAAACCTAACTAACCTAAGACATCACACACATCCATACCCGAGGCAGGATTCGAACCTGCGACCGTAGCGGACACGCGGTTCCAGACTGAAGCGCCTAGAACCGCACGGCCTCACAAGCCGACAGACCTAGTCAAAAACGAAAAATAGTTGTATCATCGTATAAACACTGGATAAATTGTTGACTAAATAATCAAACTGAGCGAAACATACCTTAATAAAGTCGTACCAGCAGGCCACAATGGTTGAATGGTAGGACCACACTCACGAAGAGGTTCACACATTGAAACATAATACACAGAGATGCCCCCACAACTTCACAACAGGAGCGTCAAGCCGGGCACACAGGCGAGCGATGGAATGAGGCTTGCAGAGAACACACCTGGTCGTTCAGCAAACGTCCGTCTATCGTACACGTATCTTTAAGGCTTTCCACCTCTTCCAATAAATCAAGCTTTTTACCTTTCTGGGTACAGGATACGATGCAGAGATCATCGAGCGTGGCTGGCGCTCCGTAGTCTTCACGCGTTCACAAAATGTAGAAAGCTCTTTTACTTGACCTTTTTTGGTTAATAAATCCTCTCTAAATGTCGCTCTAAACACCCTTCCAGTTTGAACAATTTAAGATTTATGGCATACATTTCGTTCCATTTTGTAACCCACAATAATCAAACCACAAATCAAACGGCTCATTTAAGTGATTAAAAGTATGATAGCTCGCCTTTGTGCGCGCATGACGCTCCTACGCTACTGCTGTGAAGTTGAGGCGGCAGGACTGAGCATTACAGTGAAGAAAATGTTCAAATGTGTGTGAAATCTTATGGGACTTAACTGCTAAGGTCATCAGTCCCTAAGCTTACACACTACTTAACCTAAATTATCCTAAGCACAAACACACACACACCCATGCCCGAGGGAGGACTCGAACCTCCGCCGGGACCAGCCGCACAGTCCACGACTGCAGCGCCTGAGACCGCTCGGTTAATCCCGCGCGGCCGCAGTGCAGAGCCAAAGAAACTGGTACACTTGCTTAATATCGTGCAGTGCGGCAACACCACGTGGCATGGACTCGACTAACATCTGAAGTAGTGCTGGAGGGAAACGACGCCATGAATCCCACAGGGCTGACCATAAATTCGTAAGAGTGCGAGGGGTAGAAATCTCTTATGAACAGCATGTTGAAAGACATACAAGATATGCTCAATAATGTTCATATCTAGGGAGTTTTGTGGCCATCGTAAGTGTCTAAATTCAGAAGAGTGTTCCTAGAACCACTGTGTAGCAATTCTGGACTTGAGGGTTGTCGCGTTGTCCAACTGGAACTGTCCAATTCTGTCGAAATGCACAATGAACGTGAATGGACGTAGGTGATCAGATAGGATGCTTACGTACGTGTCACCTGTTAGAGTCGTATCTAGACGTATCGGGTGTCTCATATCACTCTCCAACTGCACACGCTCCACACCATTACAGAGCCTCCACCAGCATTTTACAATAACACCTGTAGTCCTACCGCATTTCGTTTAACTCGACTTATGCCTAAGCAGAGACTAAAATATATGTTGAAAATTGCCGACCTCCCACTTTATGGCCCTCGACACAAGCAAAATCAAAACCAGAGCGGAAGGAGGTACAAACGAGCATCACTGAAACCATTTCTCCTAACGGCACTGCAGCCACAGAGAAGTTAAGTCTGTGAAGAAAGCGAATGACGCGGCGTGTGTTTGTAGTGCAGCTTCAATATTGTTTGGCGTATATTCGTGGTTGCCCGATTGCCTACAGTCAACCGAAATCTTGAATTTTAGAACGAAAGGTATAATTTGCATTTCATTACTCATTAGTATCATAACACTGTTTCTAGGATTAAATTGTACCTGAGTATGTAGTGGCTAAACAACGCAGAAAACATATCCAGGATATTACAATCAAAACTATGTATCAGTCGCTCTTATTTCTGAAGAAAAGAATATTATTTGTATGTAACGTAGCTACATATTCTTTCCGATTCGCAAAACGAAGATACATTGTATCATTGTATTGTATTGTATGGAACTGGGGACCTAGAAACAACGGAGAGGCTCCACCCCGCAACAGCTCGCAACAGGCTACAGCAGTCCACCCACCCCACCGCCGCCCTACACTGAACCCAGGGTTGTTGTGCAGTACGCCCCCCCCCCCCCCCCCCCCGGGGACGTCTCAGACCAGACGAGCAGACGAGTGTAACCCGTATGATTGTGTGGTAGAGAAATTATGGTGTACGCGTACTTGGACAAAGTCTTTGCGCAGCAATTACCGACATAGTGTAACTGAGGCGGAATAAGGGGAACCAGCCCGCACTCACCGAGGCAGATGGAAAACCGCCTTATAAACAATCCACAGACTGGCCGGCACACCGCGCGACTGCTACGGTCGCAGGTTCGAATTCTGCCTCGGGCATGGATGTGTGTGATGTCCTTAGGTTAGATAGGTTTAAGTAGTTCTACGTTCTAGGGGACTGATGACCTAAGATGTTAAGTCCCGTAGTGCGCAGAGCCATCTGAACCATTTTTTTGGCCGGCACACCGGACCTCAACACTGATCCGTCGGGCGGATTCGTGCCAGGGACTGTCACGCCTTCCCGCTCGGAAAGCAGTGCGTTAGACCGCACGGCTAACCGGGAAGGCCAATGAAGATACATATTTTCTGTGGGTTTCTCAGATGCTGCGACGTCATAGCCCTAGTATCGATTTCAAAATATTACGATAACTGGCAAGAAAGGTAGGCGTAGGTGTAGTAATAAAGTTAGGTATAAAGTGTAAACTCAAATGTCCCGGTTTTTTCTCTTTGAAATTTACCCTCCAGACAAAAGTGCTCCAGACAAAAGTGTTAAATAAGATACTTAAAAAGTTCACTAAATTGACATCTACCATTCTCATATATCATAATTTTTTTCGTTATTTGAACACGATTTTCGCCATTTAGAGCATTGGGTCGACATTGTAACAGAAACATTTAAGTTTCGATCATTTTAAAACTACGAGGCGGCTGGCCCAGCTGAGGTTCGACTCCTCCCTCGTTCATGGGTGTGTATGTGTGTGTGTCTGTCCTTAGAATAATTTAGGTTAAGTAGTGTGTAAGCTAGAGACTGATGACCTTAGCAGTTAAGTCCCATAGGATTTCACACACATTTGAACAAAACTACGAGGGTTGCAACTTAAATAGTGGCGACTATTTATTCAGAACCGATACAAAAGAGGTACATGTCTGCACCTGTTACCGCGCGGCTGCTACGGTCGCAGGTTCGATTCCTGCCTTGGGCATGGATGTGTGTGATGTCCTTAGGTTAGTTAGGTTTAAGTAGTTCTACGTTCTAGGGGGCTGATGACCTCAGATATTAAATCCCATAGTTATCATAGTCATTTTAGCCATTCTGTTAAGCCCCATAGTGCTTAGAGCCATTTGAACCATTTTGCATCAGTTAATGTTCTTCAAATTAGTCACCAGCGTTGTGTAGAACCCGTTGCCAGCGATGTGGAAGGTGTAGTATACCGTTAGCAGACCCTGTTCTGTTAACGGAGCGAATGGTACGGTCTAAAGTTACGGTGATTCTCGTGTACGACTGTGATGGTGTTATTCTAACGCATTACGTTCCTCCACGGCAGATCGGCATTGCACAGTATTACTCTTCGCTTTTGGAGCATCACCTGCGACCAGCTTTACGAAAGAAGTGGCGACACTTTCGGCGCAACCCAAGACAGTCGCTGGCCCATGCAGCGCAAGCTGTAGCTGCTCTGTTCGATCGGTGGGACTGGGAAGTACTGTACCATCCACCATACACCCCACACATAAGTCCTTGTAGCTTTAATCTGATTCCGAAGATGACGGAACCACTTCGTGGCATTCGCTTCAGAACGGTTCAAGAGATTCGACAGGCAGTAGACCGCTCCATTCGCAACGGTATACTATCCCTTCCACATCTCTGGCAAAGAGTTCTACACAACGTTGGTGACTACTTTGAAGGACAGTAACAGGTGCAAACATGAAACTCTTTCGTATCGGTTTTGAATAAATAGTTGCTAGGATTTAAGTTCCAACCATCGTATTTACTCATTCACTTTCTCCTCTCGAGCGGTCTAAGGCGCTGCAGTCATGGACTGTGCGGCTGGTCCCGGAGGAAGTTCGAGTCCTCCCTCGGGCATGGGTGTGTGTGTTCGTCCTTAGGATAATTTAGGTTAAGTAGTGAGTACGTTTAGGGACTGATGACCTTAGCAGTTAGGTCCCACAAGGTTTCACACACATTTTTTGAACTTTCTCTTCTGACCGGCTGAGCTGCTGTCAAATAGCGTCTGCCACGAGCTGCTGTAGAGGCCAAGCAATACAGGAAATTTTGTCAAGCCGATCTTACAGCACCGAATGCGCCGAATTTCTGCGAGTGTACAGTTGCAGACGTTTGTTTTGTTGTATTTCGGTTTGTATTGTGGCTTGTCATTATTCGTAAGTAGCGTTCAGAAGTCAATCGACATGAATAGTCTAGTGTACGAACTCCATTATTTTGTGAGCGTGTAAGAAATTTCCCATCGTTGCCTCACACCGTTTTGAAGAGTATCGTTGTAATGGAAGTGAATGACTTGGTCGGAAAAAAAGTATCCCGCAAGTCTGGGTACTGCACAGTTCGACCAACTGGCCAAATGAAGATTGGAGAGACCCACAAGGAGGCCCCTTTCAGTCCCTGTCAGGTGCTGATAACGCCGTCTCACAGGATTGCGCTTCATCTCCATGTTTTTCACAGCGATCACTCTACACTGACTCGCATTACAGTAATCACGAACAACGGAAATGCACCTTGGTGTCCGTTGTAGTTGTAACAGAGAATTACACACCGAACATCCCGTACCTGTCGACTGCGCGTATGTGCGACAGCCTGCTGTGGCTTCTGACTGTTTCATTGTGTTTTGTCGCCAGTGTACATTATAATCATGAACATCTCACTCGTACTGTGGCTAAACAAAAACCAGCACTATGGACGCGGAGAGTGGATGGACGTACGCCGGACCTCAGGGGCAGTGGTGTGGCAGCCGCAGGGTATGGCAGAAGTTTCGGAACGATGTGGTCGCCGTTATGCGGCAGACCGCGGACTGAGCGGCCCACACACGACACGGGACACAGGATACACCGCCGACGCCCAGCGCCGCGCTGCGGTGTACGATATAATTAAATGGCCACGCGAACCCGCACCAGGTTTACCGCTACACCCAGCCTGATTCCGACATAAATCAGAGTACCTCCCCCGACCACGCCAGCCCAGCCCTTCCTCTCTTCCGTTCGGTTCATGTCTGAGATACCGATGTAACCTTGTAGAATGCGCAGGAGATTCCTCATTCTCCGTGTTCGCTAAGAGTCGGTCCTAGTGTGGCAGCACACAGTAGCAACATGTACCAAAAAACGCTGCAATCGAAAATTCGATTTTTTTTTCAGGGGTCGTATTTACGACACCACTGATGACATAGATAAGGGATCAGCTGTTCTGGATAGTCCTTCGCTTAACGACTGTTTGTGTACCTATCGGCAGCACGAGCATACTGTAGCTATCCTACAGTAAATCAAGAGTAATAGGAGGCAGATTTCAGACTACCTAACAGATCAAAATGAAAATTTCTGTTCCGACACTGACAATGTAAAGAGCTTACGGAAAAAGTTCAAGGCAATCGTAAAATGCGTTATAGACAGGTACGTGCCGAGTAAAACTGTGACGGACGGGAAAAACCCACCGTGATTCAACAACAAAGGTAGGAAGCTACTGTGAAATCAAAGAGAGATTCACCGCAAATTTAAACGCAGCCAAGACCTCTCAGACAAACAGAAGCTAAACGATGTCAAAGTTAGTGTAAGGAGGGCAATGCGTGAAGAGTTCAGTGAATTCTAAAGTAAAATTCTATGTACCGACTTGACAGAAAATCCTAGGAAGTTCTGGTCTTATGTTAAATCAGTAAGTCGATCGAAACAGCATATCCAGACACTCTGGGATGATAATGGCGTTGAAACAGACGATGACACACGTAAAACTGAAATACTAAACACATTTTTCCAAAGCTGTTTCACAGAGGAAGACCAAACTGCAGTTCCTTCTCTAAATCCTCGCACGAACGAAAAAGTGGCTGACATCGAAATAAATGTCCAAGGAATAGAAAAGCAACTGAAATCACTCAACAGAAGTCCACTGGACCTGACGGGATACCAATTCGATTCTAAACAGAGTACGCGAAAGAACTTGCCCCCTTTCTAACAGCCGTGTACCGCAAGTCTCTAGAGGAACGGAAGGTTCCATATGGTTGGAAAAAGGCACAGGTAGTTCCAGTTTTCAAGAAGGGTTGTCGAGCAGATGCACAAAACTATAGGCCTATATCTCTGACATCGATATTTCGTAGAACTTTAGAACATGTTAGAATATGTCACATCTGGAAACGCAGAATCTACTCTGTAGGAATCAACATGGATTCCGAAAACAGCGATCGTGTGAGACCCAACTCGCTTTATTTGTTCATGAGACCCAGAAAATATTAGATACAGGCTCCCAGGTAAATGCCATTTTCCTTAACTTCCGGAAGGCGTTCGATACAGTTCCACACTGTCACCAGGTAAATAAAGTAAGAGCCTCGGAATATCAGACGAGCTGTGTGGCTGGATTGAAGAGCTTTAGCAAACAGACCACAGCATGTTGTTCTCAATAGAGAGACGTCTACAGACGTTAAAGTAACCTCTGTGGTGACACATGGGAGTGTTACGTGACCATTGCTTTTCACAATATATGACCTAGTAGAAAGTGTCGGAAGTCCCATGCGGCTTTTCGCGGATGATGCTATAGTATACAGAGAAGTTGCAGCATTAGAAAATTGCAGAGAAATACAGGAAGATCTGCAGCGGATAGGCACTTGGTGCAGGGAGTGCCAACTGACCCTTAACATAGAGGGAACAAACACTGGTAGCAGTTACTTCTGCAAAATATCTGGGAGTATGCTTACGGAACGATTTGGAGTGGAATGCTCATATAAAATTAATTCTTGGTAAGGCAGGTGCAAGGTTGAGATTCATTGGGAGAATCCTTAGAAAATGTAGTCCATCAACAATGGAGGTGGCTTACAAAACACTCGTTCGACCTATACTTGAGTATTGCTCATCAGTGTGGGATCCGTACCAGGTCGGGCTGACAGAGGAGATAGAGAAGATCCAAAGAAGAGCGGCGCGTTTCGTCACAGGGTTATTTGGTAAGCGTGATAGCGTTACGGAAATGTTTAGCAAACTTAAGTGGCGGGCTCTGCAAGAGAGGCGCTCGTCCAGGTTTCGAGAGGGTGCGTTTCTGGATGAGGTATCGAATATATTGCTTACCCCTACTTATTCCTCCCGAGGAGATCAAGAATGTAAAGTTAGAGAGATTAGATCGTGCACGGAGGCTTTCTGGCAGTCGTTCTTCCCGCGAACCATACGCGACTGGAACAGGAAACGGAGGTAATGACAGTGGGACGTTAAGTGCTCTCCGCCACACACCGTTGGGTGACTTGCGGAGTATAAATGTAGATGTAGATGTAAAGAGTCAAAATTTAAATATTCCCTCAGTTTTCCTGTCCTGTAGGAAGTGTGTATTCCCCCTGTCCAGAACAATTGAGCAAATAGATTGGTTCTTTTGGATTTAGTGTGGTCTAGGGTGAACCTTGGGTGGCTTATAAAAGCACCGTTTTCTCATGGGCAGTTCCTCAGAAAAAAACCCAAAAAATAACGACTTTTGGATACGACAACTGCCCATTGTTCGATTGGCCGCATCTATAATATCTATTCATGGCAGATCGTCGAAATTTTTACCACATGTTCTTCAGATGATATTCTCGGGTACAAAATTTCTGTCTAGTTTCAGAGGTTCCAAAGCTACAAAACTTCGAAAACTGGTTTATAACCGTATTTGCAGCGTGGGCCGCAATTATCAAAATAAATAACCATAGCAAATGACTGAAATTTTAACCGTACATTCTTTAGACATTCACCTAGAAAAGCCTTTTTCCCGTTTTTGAAAATTAATATCCGTTATCAAGATACTCCCAAAAACCTTGATTTTTTGGCTATCAGAGGTACCTCTAGTCGGGATAATTCTATATTTTCTGTTCAAGTCAAACCGTCGAAATATTTACCACATGCTCTTAAGATAATTTTTTTAGTAAACCTTGGAGCTTCTTTTATGTCCTTAGTTACCGTGATCCAAAGTTTCAAAGTTATGCCTGTAAAAAACGCACGTACTATGTTGTCTGAGATGTAAGTGTAATTTTAACTGACCTAATTAACACATGACAAAGGCTTCTAGAGACATTTTATGGGTCCTCAGGCTGGCAAACTAGACAGCATTTTTTTCGCAATAAAACTTTATGAAGCGCTGTCTAAGTAAACGGGCGCGTCACACCTATACGAATATATCCGAAGTCGTACCAAAACGACAGAAAATTGCTGGTTTGTGTCTGAACATGCCTGAGAAGAGCTAAAAATGACTGTGAAACGCTTTGTAAAATTGGAAAGGCTCCAAATTCAGTACAATATTCCTAATAACTGTTTTACTCTTCTAAGACACAAATCCTAAGTCGGGTGTTACCAATGAATTGTGATAGATGGGCAGTATATCCAGAAAAAAATGTAAAGCAGACGATTTTTAATTAACCTTATTTTACGCATACTTATTTGTTGTCTATATGAGTCAAAGTACACTCCTGGAAATGGAAAAAAGAACACATTGACACCGGTGTGTCAGACCCACCATACTTGCTCCGGACACTGCGAGAGGGCTGTACAAGCAATGATCACACGCACGGCACAGCGGACACACCAGGAACCGCGGTGTTGGCCGTCGAATGGCGCTAGCTGCACAGCATTTGTGCACCGCCGCCGTCAGTGTCAGCCAGTTTGCCGTGGCATACGGAGCTCCATCGCAGTCTTTAACACTTGTAGCATGCCGCGACAGCGTGGACGTGAACCGTATGTGCAGTTGACAGACTTTGAGCGAGGGCGTATAGTGGGCAAGCGGGAGGCCGGGTGGTCGTACCGCCGTATTGCTCAACACGTGGGGCGTGAGGTCTCCACAGTACATCGATGTTGTCGCCAGTGGTCGGCAGAAGGTGCACGTGCCCGTCGACCTGGGACCGGACCGCAGCGACGCACGGATGCACGCCAAGACCGTAGGATCCTACGCAGTGCCGTAGGGGACCGCACCACCACTTCCCAGCAAATTAGGGACACTGTTGCTCCTGGGGTATCGGCGAGGACCATTCGCAACCGTCTCCATGAATCTGGGCTACGATCCCGCACACCGTTAGGCCGTTTTCCGCTCACACCCCAACATCGTGCAGCCCGCCTCCAGTGGTGTCGCGAGAGGCGTGAATGGAGGGACAAATGGAGACGTGTCGTCTTCAGCGATGAGAGTATCTTCTGCCTTGGTGCCAATGATGGTCGTATGCGTGTTTGGCGCCGTGCAGGTGAGCGCCACAGTCAGGACTGCATACGACCGAGGCACACACGGCCAACACCCGGCATCATGGTGTGGGAAGCGATCTCCTACACTGGCCGTACACCTCTGGTGATCGTCGAGGGGACACTGAATAGTGCACGGTACATCCAAACCGTCATCGAACCCATCGTTCTACCATTCCTAGACCGGCAAGGGAACTTGCTGTTCCAACAGGACAATGCACGTCCGCAAGTATCCCGTGCCACCCAACGTGCTCTACAAGGTGTAAGTCAACTACCCTGGCCAGCAAGATCTCCGTATCTGTCCCCCATTGAGCATGTTTGGGACTGGATGAAGCGTCGTCTCACGCGGTCTGCACATCCAGCACGAACGCTGGTCCAACTGAGGCGCCAGGTGGAAATGGCATGGCAAGCCGTTCCCCAGGACTACATCCAGCATCTCTACGATCGTCTCCATGGGAGAATAGCAGCCTGCATTGCTGCGAAAGGTGGATATACACTGTACTAGTGCCGACATTATGCATGCTCTGTTGCCTGTGTCTATGTGCCTGTGGTTCTGTCAGTGTGATCATGTGGCGTATCTGACCCCAGGAATGTGTCAATAAAGTTTCTCCTTCCTGGGACAATGAATTCACGGTGTTCTTATTTCAATTTCCAGGAGTGTATATACGGTTTACTGAAATTCCCGTTCAAGGTCATGTAGATGGGAGCGCGTACATAACACTTTGAATAGCAATCACGTGTTTAACTCATCCGCTTCTGCTTGAGAAACTGAATTAGGCGTGACGCAGTACAATTACACTGCAGAGCCGAAGAAACTGGTACCCTGCCTAATACCGTGTAGAGCCCCCGCGAGCACACAGAAATACCGCAACACGACTTGGCATGGACACGACTGATATCTGAAATAGTGCTGGAGGGAACTAACACAGTAAATCCAGTAGGTCAGTTCATGAATCATGAATCCTGAAGAGTACGAGGGTTGGATATCTCTTCTGAACAGCACGTTGCAAGGCATCCCAAATATGCTCAATAAAGTTCATGTCTGGAGAGTTTCGTTGTCAGCGGATGTTCCTAGAGCCACTCTGTAGCTATTCTGGACGTATGGGAGGTCGCATTGACCCGCTGGAATCGCCCAAGCCCATCGGAATGCATAACGGACGTGAATGGATGCAACTGATCAGACAGTATGTTTACGTTCGTGTCACTTGTCAGAGCAGTGCCTAGACGTAGCAGGGGCCCCATATCGATGATGCTTCGTTGAATCGTTCGCAAGCTGACACTTGTTGATTGCCCAGCATGGAAATCTGCAGAAGTTTTCGGAACGATTGCACTTCTGTCACGGTGGACGATTATCTTCAGTCGATTTTGGTCCCCCTCTTGCAGGATCTTTTTCCGGCCGCAGCGATGTCAGTGATTTGATGTTTTGATATTCCTGATATTCACGGTACACTAGTGAAATCGTCGTACGGGAAAATTGCCACTTCGTCGCTACCTCGGAGATGCTATGTTCCATCGCTCGTGCACCGACTATAGTCGGCAAAAATGTATACATATTCCAAACCACTGAAAATGCTTTGCAGAAAATAATGGCGAAACGCGTATGGCACGAAAACTGTGTTTCATTCTGTTGTAGTCAGACAGTCCATTAAGTAAAAATTATCAATATATCGTAATACACTCCTGGAAATGGAAAAAAGAACACATTGACACCGGTGTGTCAGACCCACCATACTTGCTCCGGACACTGCGAGAGGGCTGTACAAACAATGATCACACGCACGGCACAGCGGACACACCAGGAACCGCGGTGTTGGCCGTCGAATGGCGCTAGCTGCGCAGCATTTGTGCACCGCCGCCGTCAGTGTCAGCCAGTTTGCCGTGGCATACGGAGCTCCATCGCAGTCTTTAACACTGGTAGCATGCCGCGACAGCGTGGACGTGAACCGTATGTGCAGCTGACGGACTTTGAGCGAGGGCGTATAGTGGGCATGCGGGAGGCCGGGTGGACGTACCGCCGAATTGCTCAACACGTGGGGCGTGAGGTCTCCACAGTACATCGATGTTGTCGCCAGTGGTCGGCGGAAGGTACACATGCTCGTCGACCTGGGACCGGACCGCAGCGACGCACGGATGCACGCCAAGACCGTAGGATCCTACGCAGTGCCGTAGGGGACCGCACCGCCACTTCCCAGCAAATTAGGGACACTGTTGCTCCTGGGGTATCGGCGAGGACCATTCGCAACCGTCTCCATGAATCTGGGCTACGATCCCGCACACCGATAGGCCGTCTTCTGCTCACGCCCCAACATCGTGCAGCCCGCCTCCTGTGGTGTCGCGACAGGCGTGAATGGAGGGACGAATGGAGACGTGTCGTCTTCAGCGATGAGAGTCGCTTCTGCCTTGGTGCCAATGATGGTCGTATGCGTGTTTGGCTCCGTGCAGGTGAGCGCCACAATCAGGACTGCATACGACCGAGGCACACAGGGCCAACACCCGGCATTATGGTGTGGGGAGCGATCTCCTACACTGGCCGTACACCTCTGATGATCGTCGAGGGGACACTGAATAGTGCACGGTACATCCAAACCGTCATCGAACCCATCGTTCTACCATTCCTAGACCAGCAAGGGAACTTGCTGTTCCAACAGGACAATGCACGTCCGCATGTATCCCGTGCCACCCAACGTGCTCTACAAGGTGTAAGTCAACTACCCTGGCCAGCAAGATCTCTGGATCTGTCCCCCATTG
Source organism: Schistocerca gregaria (assembly GCF_023897955.1). Taxonomy (NCBI): domain Eukaryota; kingdom Metazoa; phylum Arthropoda; class Insecta; order Orthoptera; family Acrididae; genus Schistocerca; species Schistocerca gregaria. The sequence goes on along the minus strand of NC_064922.1, from coordinate 922,842,863 downwards.
AGCATGTTTGGGACTGGATGAAGCGTCGTCTCACGCGGTCTGCGCATCCAGCACGAACGCTGGTCCAACTGAGGCGCCAGGTGGAAATGGCATGGCAAGCCGTTCCACAGGACTACATCCAGCATCTCTACGATCGTCTCCATGGGAGAATAGCAGCCTGCATTCCTGCGAAAGGTGGATATACACTGTACTAGTGCCGACATTATGCATGCTCTGTTGCCTGTGTCTATGTGCCTGTGGTTCTGTCAGTGTGATCATGTGATGTATCTGACCCCAGGAATGTGTCAATAAAGTTTCCCCTTCCTGGGACAATGAATTCACGGTGTTCTTATTTCAATTTCCAGGAGTGTATTATACGCAAATTAGGAAGACAGGACCACAAAAGTTGAAGATCCTGAATATGTTCGCATGCCAAAATTTTTGGTCAGGAAGGCGTCCTGAGGATTGTCGCATCCAGTTACCCATTTTTCTGTCTGAGTCTTTTAAAGAGGAACATATTCGCCTTTTTTGTTCTCCGACAGGGGCATTTTCCCGTTGTTATTAGTTTAGAACATAGCAATCTCATTATCACACTGTTGCTGAGTCAGTCTCACATTGCAGGGAGATTTCAGTTCACAGGTCTGCGCCGGGCCCTGTGGCCGGGCAGTTATAGGCGCTTCAGTCCGGAACCGCGCCGCTGCTGACGTCACCGGTTCGAATCCTGCCTCGGGCATGGATGTGTGTTAGTTAGGTTTAAGTAGTTCTAAGTCTAGGCGACTGATGACCTCAGGTGTTAATTCCCATAGTGCTTAGCTCCATTTGAAACATAGGTCCACACAATTCCGAAGAGAGCAAAGAGCTGTCAAATGCGAGAAAGTTGCTGACAAGAATAACATACAAAAGAATATAAAAGAAAATTTAGGATGCGCCAGATGAGGACCAGGCTGTAGGAAAGGTAAAGGCGCGAGAGAGGCAACTTCTGGCGTTTCGGTTAATAATAGAAGCAAGACTAAAGAAAAATCAAGACACGTTCATAAGATTTGTCGACCTGGAAAAAGCGTTCGATAATGTAAAATGGTGCAAGATGTTCTAAATTCTGAAAAAAGTAGGGGTAAGCTGTAGGGAGAAACGGGTCATATGCAATATGTACAACAGCCATGAGCAAATAATAAGATTGGACGACGAACAACGAGGTGCTCATATTAAAAGGGTGTAAGACAAGGCTGTAGCCTTTCACCCCTACTCTTCAATCTGTGCATCGGGGAAGCGATGATGGAAATAAAGGAAAGCTTCAGGAGTGGAATTAAAATACAAGGTGAAAGGATATCAATGATACGATTCGCTGATGACATTGCTATCCTGAGTGACAGTGAAGAAGAATTACATGATCTGCTGAACGGAATGAACATCTAATGAGTACAGAGTATGGATTGAGAGTAAATCGAAGAAAGACGAAGGTAATCAGAAGTAGTAGAAGTGAAAACAAGGAGACACTTGATGGTCACGAAGGAGATGAAGTTACGAGATTCTGCTACCTAGGCAATAAAACAACAAATGACGGACGGAGCAAGGAGGACATCAAAAGTTGACTAGCAATGCCAAAAATGGCATTCCTGGCAAGAGAAGTCTAATAATATCAAACATCAGCCTTAATTTGAGGAAGAAATTTCTGAGAATGTACGTCTGGAGTACAGCATTGTATGGTAGTGAAACGTGGACTGTGGGAAAACCGGAAAAGAAGAGAATCGAAGCACTTGAGATGTGGTGCTACGGACGGATGTTGAAAATTAGGTGGACTGATAAGGTAAGGAATGAGGCGGTTCTGCGCAGACTCGGAGAGGAAAGGAATATGTGGAAAACATCGGAACGAGAAGGGAGAGGATGATAGGGTATCTGTTAAGACATGAGGTAATGACTTCCATGGTACTAGAGGAGCTGTAGAGGGTAAAAACTGTGGAGGAAGACAGAAGACAGTGACTGAAATACATTCAGCAAATTATTGAGGGCGTGAGCTGCAAGTGCTGCTCTGAGATGAAGAGGATGGCACAGGAGAGGAATTCGTGGAGGGCCGCATCAAACCAGTCAGAAGTCTGTGAGATTTAAAACTTCCCCGCGTACATATTATTCCACAAAATTTCGGGCGAACTGCCTGATGTTTGCAACTTCCTGCGCCGACATATAGTGGCAGGAAGTTGCAAACATCCGGCAGTTCGTCTGAAATTTTGTGGACCAGTCAGAAGACTGATGGCCAAAAATAAAAAGATCAGAGGAAGATGAAGGCGTGCAACCACCAACAGGACTATGTTTGCCAAGACGTCAAGAAGACGTCAATTTTATGTTGTTGTAACTGGTCCATCTGGAGTTGAAATTAAAAATGTACTCTGATATGAATTAGTTCAAATGGCTCTAAGCACTATGAGACTTAACATCCGAGGTCATCAGTCCCCTAGACTTAGAACTACTTAAACCTAACTAACATAAGGACATCACACACATCCATGCCCGAGGCAGGATTCGAACCTGCGATCGTAGCAGCAGCGCGCTTCCGGACTGAAATATGAATTAGGTGCAACAGAAACAATTTTTCTGATCCACCATGACCACTCGTGGATGTGTTTTGCATTATCTAAATATAAGATCATCTTGCACAATATTAATCTCACAAGTGTTTCTGTTACTCTTTTGGATTACGTAATGAAGCGACTTGATCCACGTTTGCTCTTGAAAAATGGATTCCGTCAGTTCACAAAATTTATAATTGTAAACAACAGCTCACTTTAAATAGACGAGATATCATTGAAGCAGTGAGTATACAAACGTTACTAAGGGGTGATGGAGAGGCTGGTCAGATAGAGGGGAAACGGAAGATAATGCTACCCAGTGCATACACGACCTAGAGCACGCATGAATTACAACATTCTTCCCCCATAGAAATTTCTTTGGTGTGTTGAGGTGGTCACAAGCTCCGAAACAAAGATTTTCCATGGGCACGTAGCAGTGAGGCTGCTCATGTAACCGTGTTTCAGTTACACTGTCATATAACATGAGCTAAACTCCGCAATAAAAATATCCAAACACGAGTGATTGGTAATGACAATGAACTCCTTTGGAGAATCGTTCATTGGTTATTATACATAACACTTGGTTCACAATGACAATCCAAAGACCGTTCAAAGGCACGGGAAAATAAATCAGAACGGTGAAGCAACTTCTGTCAAAATGAACGCGATACCCGATAATCAAGAAAACGCAGCACGCAGTTACTGAAATGGCAGACCACTGCTGACTACATATGGTCACCTCCATCGCAAACAAAGCCAAATACTTTCCACGTAGTTCTCTCGTAAAAAGAAAGGTAATTCGGTTCACTGACACTCCCGAACGTTATAGAAACTGAATGTAATAGAGTAACTCTTGACCGCAGTAGAGGAGCTACGAATATCTTTGTGTTTCGGAGGAGAAACGGGTTTTTCCATTTCAACGTCACTACCGCGACTCCGCATGTTAAGATGGCCAGGGTATACATTAGGCGCCGGAGGGGGCGTTTTCTTTTTTCTCTTTTTTTACGAGGTACGCTCTTATTCGTGGGTAAGAAAAAACTACGAGACTCTTCTGCAAAAGCCAACAGAATCGATACTACAGCTTTGACTACACAAGAAAACCTGCGCTTCCCGCAACGACTCAGACACACAAGCTCAAAGAAATTAACTGACCGGAGATTGTCTGTGGAACTGGAGATGGGGGAAAAAGAAGCTGGTCGACACATGAAAGGGATATGCAATCGCACATCGCGCAGATATAAGGACACAGTGAAAACATATGTACTATGTATATATCAACTAGCTGATAAACCTGGCATTGGCCGGATATTAATTTTGACAATCTTCTGTTAGAAACGAAAACAAAACAATGATCTGTGTCTGTAGTGTAATCTAAAAAGCATCATCTACATGTATTCGTGAAAACACCTTTGAGATAGTTTATAAGACGTGATGCGAGATCATTACGGACAGTTTCTGCAAGCTGGACGTAGCTGCTTTGCGTGTCTGCAACGCGACTGTGTGAACGCCTCTTTGCCATCGCGTCTTCACAGCCCTCTAAACGGCTATTTTTTTCTGCTACAGTCGTTTACGCTTCGTAATTGAAAGCTGTTAAGAGCCCTGCAAGGTCTCAGGGATTTCCTTAGTCCTTTGAGTCCCAACAATTAAAACAAAATTAAGTTTAAAACTTTTCACATTATTTATCTTTATGATCATAGTAAGCAACGAATACAAGAAGAAATTGGGAAAAGTAAATAATCAGTTATTATAAGCAGGTGATTTCGCTTTGGAATATAATTCTAAAATTTTTCGCAAACTTAAGCTCTGTTAACATAGTGTGTAATGAATACAAGAAACAATTGGTAAAAAATAAACAAAATAAATTGTTTTAAAGTCGTGGTTACATTTTGAAACCACCAGAGTATACAAACATCCATCGTATCATGAGATATATTTTGAAGCAATTTCGGCCGGCCGGTGTGGCCGAGCGGTTCTAGGCGCTTCAGTCCGGAACCGCGCGACCGCTACGGTCGCAGGCTCGGATCCTGCCTCGGGCATGGATGTGTGTGATGTCCTTAGTTTAGTTAGGTTTCAGAGTTCTAAGTTCTAGGGGACTGATGACCTTAGATGTTAATTCCCATAGTGCTCAGAGCCATTTGAACCATTTTGAAGCAATTTCGAATTATTCCTAGACACAATCCCACATTTCGATATTTCCATGAACTCATAATGCCTAAAACAAAATTATAGTCCTTAATGACAAGCAAAAATGGGCCTAAGATTTCATAAATTTTTATCAGAAGATTATACTTCTCCAGTGGTTTTATTTCGAAACCACTCTGTTAGTACAGACTCCAATGTAAGTTACTTAGTTGTTAAATATCTCCTCAATAGGATCACAATTACAAAACGCATCTCACAATCTACTATAATCACACAGTACTACACTATGTGATCAAAAGTATCGGGAGCCCCCCCCCTCCAATAACATACGTTTTTCATATTAGATGCACTGTGCTGCCGCCTGCAGCCAGGTACTCCATATCAGCTGCTTCAGTAGCCATTATACATCGTGAGAGAACAGAATGGGGTGCTCAGCGGAACTCACGTACGTCGAACGGGGCCAGGTGACGGGGTGTCTGTACGCGAGATTTCCACACTCCTAAACATCCCTAGGTCCGCTGTTTCCGATGTGATGGTGAAGTGGAAGCCTGAAGGGACACGTACAGCTCAAAAGCGCACAGGCCGACCTCGTCTGTTGACTGACAGACACCGCCGAAAGTTATAGAGGGTCGTAATGTTTAATAGGCAGACATCTATCCAGAATTTCGCGCAGGAATTCCAAAATGCATCAGGATCCACTGCAAGTACCGTGACAGTTAGACGGGAGATGAGAAAACTTGGATTTCGTGGTCAAGCGGCTGTTTATAAGCCACATATCACTCCGATAAATGCCAAACGACGCCTCGTTTGGTGTAAGGAGCGTAAACATTGTACGATTCAACAGTGAAAAAACGTTGAACGGAGTAACGAATCACGGTACACAAAGTGACGGTCCGATGGCAGGGTGTGGGTGTGGCGAATGCCCAGCGGACGTCATCTGCCAGCGTGTGTAGTGCCAACGGTAAAATTCGGAATCACTGGTGTTACGTTGTGTTCGTGTTTTTCATGGAGGGGGCTTACACCCCTTGTTCTTTTTGTGTGGTACTATGACAGTACAGGCTTACATTGATGTTTTAAACACCTTCTTACTCCCCATTGTTGAAGAGCAATTCGCGGATGGCGATTGCATCTTTCAAAACGATCGAACACCTGTTCATAATGCACGGCCTGTGGCGGAATGGTTACACGACAGTAACATCTCTATAATGGATTGTCCAGCATAGAGACTTTGTTCTGAATCCTATAGAACACCTGTTGGACATTTTGGACTGCCGACTTCATGCCAGCCCTCACCGACCGACATCGATACCTCTCCCCAGTGCAACACTCCGTGAAGAATGTGCTGCCATTCCCCAAGAAATCTTCCAGCACCTGACTGATCTTATGTCTGCAAGAGTGAAAGCTGTCATCAAGGCTAAGGGTGGGCCAACACCATATCGAATTCCAGCATTACCGATGGAGGGCGCCACGAACTTGTATGTGATTTTCAGCCAGGTGTCCAGATACTTTTGATCACATAGTGTCATTGCCGGCTGTTGCTTGCTTTGAACGCTGTAGGTGACTGCTGCATTGCACAAAATTCGTCAAAGTAGCTCAACGTACCACTAGACTTCTCTGTCATGCAATAGCGTCGGTGGTTTGGTGTGAAAGTTGCCGGTACCTAATAATAATAAAATGGTTGTTTCGCACAGAAACCACGGGCACTCAAAGAGTTAAGTTGACTCGACAGTTGGAGTGTCTTAATAGTAAATAATAACTTCATTCATGATGTATTTTTTCACATATTTCACTGTTTATGACGTCATGTTTCCTGAATTATTTGTCGTATAATGATTATTTGTGTAGGTAAATTTCGTGGAATTTGTGGATGCTGTTTCCGAAATAGGTCACGAATTGTGCCAGCAGCAAAGACGTAAAAAATTTAAACTTCATTCATTATGCTGCATTTTTTCACGCATCTCTGTCTTTATGACGTAAAATCTTCCGAACTGTGTGTAGTGGAATGAAATAATTCTATAGGTGAATTTAGCGGCGTATATGGATCGTGTCAGCGAAATTCATTGCAGTAGCAGAGAAGCAATAAATTTAAACATCATACATGATGCAGCTGTTTTTCATCCATATCACTGTTTATTTCCTCATATCTACTGAACTGTGGTAGGTAGGTGGTTATTAACACTGTAGCAATTGTTGCCTGACAGTAAGGGATACTTGTGACAAGTTTTGATGAAATCGGTGCAGTGGCTTAGAAGAAGTTGTGGAACATGTACTCACACTTGTATACTTCCATTTTAATGATATGTATGGATATCAAATAATATGAATCAATTAGTAATTAAAGTTGGCAGTCGTGTTTCACGTAGTAAAGCAAAAGCAATGTGGTGTTCAAACCGAACATTATATTTCTTTTTCGCCATTGCTACACTTCTGGCCACTAGAATTGCTACACCACGAAGATGACGCGCTACAGACGCGAATTTTAACCGGCAGGAAGAAGATGCTGTGACATGCAAATGATTGGCTTTTCAGAGCATTCACACAATGTTGGCGCCGGTGGCGACACCTACAATGTGCTGACATGAGGAAAGTTTCCAACCGATTTCTCATACACAAACAGCAGTTGACAGGCGTTGCTTAGTGAAACGATATTGTGATACCTCGTGTAAGGAGGAGAAATTCATACCATCACGTTTCCGATTTTGATAAAGGTCGGATTGTAGCCTATCGCGATTGCAGTTTATCGTATCGCGACATTGCTGCTCGCGTTGGTCGAGATCCAATGACTGTTAGCAGAATATTGAATCGCTGGGTTCAGGAGGGTAATACGGAACGCCGTGCTGTATCCCAACGGCCTCGTATCACTAGCAGTCGAGATGACAGGCATCTTATCCGCATGGCTGTGACGAATCGTGCAGCCACGTCTCGATCCCTGAGTCAACAGATGGGGACGTTTGCAAGAGAACAACCATCTACACGAACAGTCACGTCTTGCTTGCATTGACGGCACTTTGAACAGTGGGCGCTACATTTCAGATGTGTTACGACCCGTGGCTCTATCCTTCATTCGATCCCTGCGAAATATTTCAGCAGGATAATACAGGACCGCATGTTGCAGGTCGTCCGCAGTTCGTGGTCGTGCGGTAGCGTTCTCGCTTCCCGCGCCCGGGATCACGGGTGCGTTTCCCGGCGGGGTCAGAGATTTTCTCTGCCTCGTGATGACTTAGGTTAAGTTAGGTTGAAGTAGTTCTAAGTTCTAGGGGACTGATGACCATAGATTGCTCAGATCCATTGTTGCAGGTCCTGTACGGGCCTTTCTGGATACAGAAAATGTTGGACTGCTGCTCTGGCCAGCACATTCTCCAGATCTCTCTCCAACTGAAAACATCTGGTCAATGGTGGCCGAGCAACTGGCTCGTCACAATTCGCCAGTGACTACTCTTGATGAACTGTGGTATCGTGTTGAAGCTGCATGGGCAGCTGTACCTGTACACGCCATACAAGCTCTGTTTGACTCAATGCCCAGGCGTATCGAGGCCGTTATTATGGCCAGAGGTGGTTGTTCTGGGTACTGATTTCTCAGGATCTTTACACCCAAATTGCGTGAAAATGTAATGAAATGTCAGTTCTAGTATAATATATTTGTCTAATGAATACCCGTTTATCATCTGCATTTCTTCTTGGTGTAGCAATGTTAATGGCCAGTAGCGTAGTTGACGCCACTTCGGCGACTTGTGTGTGAATGATGATAAAATGGTGATGAAGGACACACAGCACCCAGTCCCCTACCAGGAATCGAACCCGGACCCCTTTGCGTGGTATGCGGTAACACTACCGCTGCGCTCTGGAGGCTGTACTGAGACACCAGGTCAGACAGTCACCTGCTGCGGTAGTGACGGCGGCCGTTGCGCGTTGTTTGTTCCAGACGTGGACCTGGACGAGGAGGAGGGCCCTCCCCCGGAGCGACACCGGCCGGACCGGCTGGAGGCCATCAGCCGCACGACGAGGTTCTCCCGCCAGGAGATCCGCTACATCTACCGCACCTTCAAGCAGGAGTGCCCCAGCGGCGCCATCAACGAAGCCACCTTCAAGAGCATCTACGCCAAGTTCTTCCCGCTCGGAGGTGACGTATCGCTGCAAGCTGCTCATTGTGATTAGAAACGTGCAGCGTAGCTAACTAGCTACAGCAGTAAGATATTCAGAGAAACGCATTTGTATTTGCTACCAGCTCTTTACATTATATTGATTTTTGACTGTTATTTCAGCAGTCATCAACAGCCAGAAAAATTATAACACCTGTCGGTTTTGTGACTTAGGAAGTCGAGATGAGGGGTACACTTTGCATGGAAGGTCAAGACTGCGAACTGTGTCACTCCTTAACACAACAACTAGCAAATCAATAATTAACAATTTATTGAAAACAAGTATTTATAAAACAGATAAGAGGCAATAAACACGTGGCCGTGTTTAAATCAATATCAAATATACAATCACAACAAGTGGCTTAAAAGATGAACCACGGAGATTTCAATCCTTAAGAAACATAAATTACAATCTGAAGGTGATTTTAAAAGGTGTCACAAATAGTTTTTTTTTCAATAATCAGCAATATGAAAGTGATTTAGAAGGCACACCAGTTCGTTGCGAACCCAAAGAACACAACGAGCACAAGTTAATTAATACAATTGATTCACAAGCAAATTAAAATCCCCATTTTGTTAAAAAAAAGACTTAACGTAAAATGCCGGAAGCAGCAGACCAGCCATCCAAAACAACAGCTAAACGCCGGGGCCCAGCCCAGATTCACTTCCCATTTGGCGGCACGTCACAGCTTCTGTGCACCGAAGCGGTACGTGGCGCCGTTCCCACACACCCCAACTCGCGGAAAACTGGAACACAAACAGTCCGCTGTAAACACGGCAAACACCAAGCAAACCAATTAACATAAGTTAAGAGATCAATAAAAAACAATAGAAATTAAGAACCAATAAACAGAAGTGACAGAAGGTTTCCAGCTATATCAATGCAGTAAAACTTTTAAACTACTGTACCCAAATCCAACGCTGAAAATATAGTATCAGAGCTTTACACTCTCATAGTTTGGGAAACAATATTTCCGCATATGATTAAGGCCGACGATGTGTACAAAGATGAAACGGAAAAATTTTCAAGATAATATCACGTTATTCAAATACACAACTTCACAACGATACTAGGTCTTCTGCACCTCAATTTCGTTGCATAGGTCTGCAGTGTAAGCTTGGTATACAGAAATTTACAGCTAGACTATGACCTAATATCTTCAATATCTTACATTTACTACATCATTTGGGAACACTGATTTTTCAAAAGAAGTAGTGACTGCTGGTCTCAATGCGCTTACTTCAATAACGCGTACTTTAGGGCAATCAACCAACAACTACACTCGCTGCAGCGCAAATCGCTCAACGAAACGAAGGCACCAAAATCACTTACACCTTCGATGGAGAGCGTCATTCGAGATGGTTTCGAGGGATGGGTCTCTCCGAGAAAACAGGCCCCAAAACAATGGAATTGATATCAGGCAGGTCCACAACAAACTCGCGACCGTGTTGCAAGTAGACCGGCCACGCGTGTTTTCCTCCTTCGTATCCTCGAGCACGTCCTTCCGCCTCGTATAAAGTCCGACCCCAAGTGCCGCGACCGCAAAACAGCCCCCAGATCATAACAGGAGCAAATACCGAAGTACAGCGGGGTAATCGATAGTGCTGTGCCAAAGAGGTGGTGTGCCAGAAAAGGCGCTCAGGTTTAAAAATGTATATTTCTCATAACAGGCGCTTTCGTACAACAGATATAACAATGGGAAAATGTGGAATGCGAGATAACCCGATTCCACTAGTATCTTGAGAAACTAACGCAAGTTACATGTACACGTATGACACTTAAAAATCCCCTGTGTCTCTACGAGGCGGACGAAATGAAGACATAGTAGTCGATACGGAAGACATAGGGAATCCAATTCTAGAGGCAGTGTTTAACAGAGCTCTGGAACACTTGCGATCAAATAAGGCGGAAAACATACGTAACATTCCTTCGGAATTTCCAAAATCTTTCGGGAGAATTGGCGACCAAACGACTGTTCAAGTTGGTGCTTAGAATCTATGAGCCTGAAGACGTACCAACAAACTTTCGGAAAACTGTTATACACACAATCCGGAAGATAGCAAAAGCGGACAAGTGCGAGAACTATCGTACAATAAGTTTCGCATCTCATGCATCCAAGATGCTGCAGACAACAATAAACAGAAAAGTGGAAAACAAAATTCAGGGTCTGTTACATTTCAACCAGTTTGGCTTTAGGAAAGGTACCAGAGAGGCACTTCTAACGCGCTTGATAATGGAAGAAAGACTTAAGAAAAATCAAACGACGTTCACAGGCTCCGTTGACCCAGAAAAAGGGAGTGTTCGGCAATGTAAATTGGTGAAAAAACGTCCACACTTCTCAAGAAAGTAGGTGTAAGCCAGAGGGGAAAGACGAGTAATACGCAATATCAAAAAAATGGCTCTGAGCACTATGTGACTTTACATCTGAGGTCAACAATCCCCTAGAACTTAGAAGTACTTAAACCTAACTAACCTAAGGACAGCACACACATCCATGTCCGAGGCAGGATTCGAACCTGCGACCGTAGCGGTCGCGCGGTTCCAGACTGTGGTGCCTAGAAAATCTTGGCCACACCGGCCGGCACGCAATATCAGAACTGGAGAATACGTAGTAGTCGAAGTGAAACAATCCTGCTACCTTCGAAGCAAAATGAGACACGATGGACGAAGCTAGGAGAGCGTAGAAATCAGACTAGACAACGAGCGCATTTCTCCTAGTATCTAACGTAGGCCTTAATATGAGGAAGAAATTCCTAAGACTTAAGTTGGGAGAGCAGCACTTTATGAAAGTTAATCATGGACTTTAGGTGAACTGTCCCACACGGGGACACAGGGAAAACAATGACCTAGGTGCGCTCTGGCAGTAAGAACAAAAGGCACAAAATACAGCGGCTCACTAGGTATTGCTACAGAGGTTTGACACAATTGCTATCTACAATTATCTGGCTGTTTCTAGTGTGTAGTAAAACCACTAGGAACTTCGTAAAAAATACTCTTGCAGGGAAAATAATGCGAGTCCCGAGAATACCGTCTTGATTACATCTAACACAGGCACAGAAACGTGTATCTCTAACGCAATATTACTCCACAAAGGAAAGCAACGGTGAAAGCCGAGATCAAGGACGTCGGTTCCTACGACAGGATTCGACACTGTTCTGAGAAGGTGAGGAGAGCAGCATCCGCCCAGAAGCCTGGAGAGGCACTCTAAGCCGAAAGAACTGGCTGGTGTAGTCAGTGAGCCGGCCTTTACAGTGGCGGAATAATCGCGATACTACATTGAAAAGCGGGCACGCTGAAATGCCGCAACACGCCCTCGCATGCACTCGGTTAATGTCTGAAATAGTGCTGGAGGGAATTGACGCGATGAATCCTCCAGAGCTGTCCATAAATCCGTAAGACTACGAGGGGTGGAGGTCTCTTATGAACAGCGATTTGCAAGGCATCCCAGATATGCTCAATTATCTTCATGTCAGGGGAGTTTGGTGGCCAGCGGAAGTGTTTAAACTCAGACGAGTGTTCCTGGAGCCACTCTGTAGAGATTCTGGACGTGTGGGGGGTCGCATTGTCCTGCTAGAATTGTTCAAGTCCTTCGGAATGCGCAATGGACATGAATGGATGCAGGTGATCAGACAGGATGCTTATGTACGTGTCACCTGTCAGAGTCGTATCTAGACGTACCATGGGTCCCGTATCACTCCAACTGCACACGGTCCGCAGCATTATAGAGCGTCCACCAGCTTGAACAGTCCCCTGATGGCATGCAGGGTCCATGGATTCATGAGCGTGTCTCCATATTCGTACACGTCCATCCGCTCGATATGACCAGGCAACATGTTTCCAATATTCAATAGTCCAATGTCGATGTTGACGGGATCAGACGAGGCGTCAAGCTTTGTGTCGTGAGTCATCAAGGGTATACAAGTGGGACTTCGACTCCGAAAGCCCATATTGATGATGTTTCGTTGAATGGTTCGCACGCTGACCATTGTTGATGGCCCAGCATTGATATCTGCAGCAATTTGCTGGAAGGGTTGCACTTCCGTCACTCTGAACGATCCTTTTCAGTCTTCGTTGGTCCGTTATTACATTATCTTTTTCCAGCCGCAGCGATGTCGGAGTTTTGATGTTTTACGTGATTGCTGATATTGCCGTACTGGAAAATCCCCACTTTATCGCTACGTCGGAGATGGTTTGTCGCCCGTGCGCCGCCTACATCAACACGTCACTACGTTCAAACTCGCTGAAATCTTGATAACCTGCCATTGTAGCAGCAGTAGCCGATCTAACAACTGCACCAGACACTTGTTGCCTTCTTATAAAGGCGTTGCCGACAACAGCGACTGCTTCTGATTGTTTACATATATATCTGTTTTTGAACGCGCATGTCTATACCACTTTCTTTGGCGCTTCGGTGTATTTTCTTGTCACATGTTGTGCGGATGCAAATAGGTCACTAGGAAGTGGCAACCTTTGCCAGCTCTGGTGATGCCGGCTGGTGGATGATCGTGACTGCGACAAGTAGGTCTTGCGATGCTGAGGCGTGCAGGAGCCATGTAGACTGCACGCGGGGCCCACATGATCGAGGGGCTGGCGCTCCCTTTTGCGTAGCTCTCCTCTATGCAGTTGGAAAATACACTCCTGGAAATTGAAATAAGAACACCGTGAATTCATTGTCCCAGGAAGGGGAAACTTTATTGACACATTCCTGGGGTCAGATACATCACATGATCACACTGACAGAACCACAGGCACATAGACACAGGCAACAGAGCATGCACAATGTCGGCACTAGTACAGTGAATATCCACCTTTCGCAGCAATGCAGGCTGCTATTCTCCCATGGAGACGATCGTAGAGATGCTGGATGTAGTCCTGTGGAACGGCTTGCCATGCCATTTCCACCTGGCGCCTCAGTTGGACCAGCGTTCGTGCTGGACGTGCACACCGCGTGAGACGACGCTTCATCCAGTCCCAAACATGCTCAATGGGGGACAGATCTGGAGATCTTGCTGGCCAGGGTAGTTGACTTACACCTTCTAGAGCACGTTGGGTGGCACGGGATACATGCGGACGTGCATTGTCCTGTTGGAACAGCAAGTTCCCTTGCCGGTCTAGGAATGGTAGAACGATGGGTTCGTTGACGGTTTGGATGTATCGTGCACTATTCAGTGTCCCCTCGACAATCACCAGAGGTGTAGGGCATTATAGGAGATCGCTCCCCACACCATGATGCCGGGTGTTGGCCCAGTGTGTCTCGGTCGTATGCAGTCCTGATTGTGGCGCTCACCTGCACGGCGCCAAACACGCATACGACCATCATTGGCACCAAGGCGGAAGCGACTCTCATCGCTGAAGACGACACGTCTCCATTCGTCCCTCCATTCACGCCTGTCGCGACACCACTGGAGGCGGGCTGCACGATGTTGGGGCGTGAGCGGAAGACGGCCTAACGGTGTGCGGGACCGTAGCCCAGCTTCATGGAGACGGTTGCGAATTTGCTGGGAAGTGGCGGTGCGGTCCCCTACGGCACTGCGTAGGATCCTACGGTCTTGGCGTGCATCCGTGCGTCGCTGCGGTCCGGTCCCAGGTCGACGGGCACGTGCACCTTCCGCCGACCACTGGCGACAACATCGATGTACTGTGGAGACCTCACGCCCCACGTGTTGAGCAATTCGGCGGTACGTCCACCCGGCCTCCCGCATGCCCACTATACGCCCTCGCTCAAAGTCCGTCAACTGCACATACTGTTCACGTCCACGCTGTCGCGGCATGCTACCAGTGTTAAAGACTGCGATGGAGCTCCGTATGCCACGGCAAACTGGCTGACACTGACGGCGGCGGTGCACAAATGCTGCGCAGCTAGCGCCATTCGACGGCCAACACCGCGGTTTCTGGTGTGTCCGCTGTGCCGTGCGTGTGATCATTGCTTGTACAGCCCTCTCGCAGTGTCCGGAGCAAGTATGGTTGGTCTGACCCACCGGTGTCAATGTGTTCTTTTTTCCATTTCCAGGAGTGTATGAAAAGAAGAGAATCGCAGAGTTTGAGATCTGTAGCTGTGGAAGGATGTTAAAAATTGGGTGAACACAAAATAATGAATGAAGAGGTTCTCTGCAGAATTGGTAAAGAAAGGAATACATGGAAAACAAAGACAACACGAAGTGACATGATGAATGATCACGTGATAAAGACATTGTGGAGTAACTTCTGCAGCACTTAAGGGAGCTGTAGAAGGTAGAAAACTATAGCGGATGAAAGAAATTGGAATGTATGTAAAAATAATTGAAGCCGTTCGGTACAAGTGCTACTCTGAGATGAAGACGACGGCTCAGGAGAGGAACCGCATCAAACATCAGATGACTGACGTAAAAAGAGTCAGTGATCCCGTTTATACTAATGTTCAGATTTGCCATTTAAACTGTCAATGGCTTAACTCGCTTCTCTTTATATGAGCGACAGTTAATTTCTTTCGTATTCCCACAGCTTTTTCAGTTTCAAAACAAACTTTACTTCTAGAATCAGAGGATTTTATTACAGCTACTTACTGCATCAGTGTATTGTAATATTTTTTTTCTCATCATCTCTGACCCTATTTTTCGTTTCAGGGCTTACCAAGAATTCTCGTATGATGTCAGTTCTATAGTTTAGATCCATCATTTTCTCCTTGTCAGCAACTCGGGTGTCGATTAATCACGCAATATACAGAGATGATGATGATGACGATGATGATGATGACCGTAGGTTACGATGCGGGAGACCCGCACCGCCGTACTAGGCAACGTCCTAGCGGAGGTGGTTTGCAATTGCCTTCCTCCGGCAGTAAAGAGGATGAATGATGATGATGATGAAAACGACACAATAACGCCCAGTCATCTCGAGGCAGGGACCCCGTGCGCGGGAACCGAGAACGCTACCGCAAGACCACGAGCTGGACTGTTGCTATTATAATCCTTTAGTAGTGGATGTAAAGCGAAAAATAAATACATATGGACAGTGAACACTTTTGAAACTTTGAAAGCTGTTCTGTTTTCATTTCTGTCTATTCTTTTTTTTTTTTGTCTTACGTTGCAATTTTATACCATTGATCTGATCATGGTGATACCGAAACGCGTCATGAAAGGTAGAAGTAAAGAAAATATAGATTTTTGGGGACCAAGACAAGTGTAATCATTGTTTCTGTTATTGTTGGGATTACTCCCTTACGCCTGTGTCCATTTGAAGGGTACTAATTCTCACACTCTTGGGTAACAGAAGAACTATTGAATTTAATTGATCAAAGGAAAAATATAAAAATGCAGAAAAATGCAGCAGACAAAAAAGAATACAGACGTCTCAAAAATGAGATCGACAGGAAGTGCAAAATGGCTAATCAGGGATGACTAGAGGACAAATGTAAGCATGTAGAGGCTTATCTCACTAGGGGTAAGATAGATACTGCCTACAGGAAAATTAAAGATACCTTTGGGGATAAGAGAACCACTTGTATGAACATCAAGAGCTCAGATGGAAACCCAGTTCTCAGCAAAGAAGGGAAAGCAGAAAGGTGGAAGGAGTATATAGAGGGTCTATACAAGGGCGATGTACTTGAGGACAATATTATGGAAATGGAAGAGGATGTAGATGCTGATGAAATGGGAGATACGATGCTGCGTGAAGAGTTTGACAGAACACTGAAAGACCTGAGTCGAAAAAAGGCCCCCGGAGCAGACAACATTCCATTGGAGCTACTGACGATCATGGGAGAGCGAGTCCTGACAAAACTCTACCATCTGGTGAGCAAGATGTATGAGACAGGTGAAATACCCTCAGACTTCAAGAAGAATATAATAATTCCAATCCCGAAGAAAGCAGGTGTTGACAGATGTGAAAATTACAGAACTATCAGTTTAATAAGTCACAGCTGCAAAATACTAACGCGAATTCCTTACAGACGAATGGAAAAAGTAGTAGAAGCCGACCTCGGGGAAGATCAGTTAGGATTCCGTAGAAATGTTGGAACACTTGAGACAATACTGACCCTTCGACTTATCTTAGAAGCTAAATTAAAGAAGGGCAAACCTACGTGTCTAGCATTTGTAGACTTAGAGAAAGCTTTTGACAACGTTGACTGGAATACTCTCTTTCAAATTCTGAAGGTGGCAGGGGTAAAATACAGGGAGCGAAAGGCTATTTACAATTTGTACAGAAACCAGAAGGCAGTTATAAGAGTCGAGGGACATGAAAGGGAAGCTGTGGTTGGGAAGGGAATGAGAAAGGGTTGTTGTCTCTCCTCGATGTTATTCAATCTGTATATTGAGCAAGCAGTGAAGGAAACAAAAGAAAAATTCGGCGTAGGTATTAAAATCCATGGAGAAGAAATAAAAACTTTGAGGTTCGCCGATGACATTGTAATTCTGTCAGAGACAGCAAAGGACTTGGAAGAGCAGTTGAATGGAATGGATAGTGTTTTGAAAGGAGGATATAAGATGAACATCAATAAAAGCAAAACGAGGATAATGGAATGTAGTCGAATTAAGTCGGGTGATACTGGGGGAATTAGATTAGTAAATGAGACACTTAAAGTAGTAAAGGAGTTTTGCTATTTGGGGAGCAAAATAATTGATGTTGGTCGAAGTACAGAGGATATAAAATGTACACTGGCAATGCCAAGGAAAGCGTTTCTGAAGAAGAGAAATTTGTTAACATCGAGTATAGATTTAAGTGTCAGGAAGTCATTTCTGAAAATGGAGTGTAGCCATGTATGGAAGTGAAACATGGGCGATAAATAGTTTGGACAAGAAGAGAATGGAAGCTTTCGAAATGTGGTGCTACAGAAGAATGCTGAAGATTAGATGGGTGGATCATATAATGAATGAGGAAGTATTGAATAGGATTGGGGAGAAGAGAAGTTTGTGGTACAACCTGACCAGAAGAAGGGATCGGTTGGTAGGACATGTTCTGAGGCATCAAGGGATCACCAATTTTGCATTGGAGGGCAGCGTGGAGGGTAAAAATCGTAGAGGGAGACCAGGATATGACTACACTAAGCAGATTCAGAAGGATGTAGGTTGCAGTAGGTACTGGGAGATGAATAAGCACAGGATAGAGTAGCATGGAGAGCTGCATCAAACCAGTCTCAGGACTGAAGACCACAACAACAACAACAATTCTCACATTCCCGTTATAGTTTTCTATTCCTCATTGTCAAAGTAGTCAGCACACCAAACAAACCTAGTGCATTTTATCTACTTTGAACGTTCGTTCATTTTCCACCATTTCACTGTATGCAGGACACCGTGAACAGTTGGCGAGCAAGCTACATTACTAACCAATTAGTTTAATGTTCACACATACGTTCCTGTTAGCACCACCATACGCACGGACTCTAAAAGTTCGTATATTGAATCCACTGTTGCCAGTTTAGAATATGTTAAATACACTAAAAATCCAAAGAAACTGTTACACCTGCCTAATATCGTGTAGGGCCCCCGCGAGCACGTAGCAGTTCCGCAACACGACGTGGCATGGATTCGACTAATGTCTAAAATAGTGCTGGAAGGAACTGACACCATGAATCCTCCAGTGCTGTCCATAGATCCGTAAGAGTACCATGGGTAAACAGCACGTTGCGGCATCCCAAATATGTTCGATAATGTTCATATTTGGGAAGACTGGTGGCCAGCGGAAATGACTGAATTCGGAAGAGTGTTCCTGGAGCCACTCTGTAGCAATTCTGGATGTATGGGGTCTCGCATTGTACGTGACGTTTACCTTGTGTGTACTTAGCATCATTTTTCTACGGTGTTGTTGCCAGGACTGCTGCCTATCCAGGCTGCAGCATCTAAAGTGCAGCCCACAGAAACTTCTAATGAAAAGCAGACAGCGCAAAATGAAAGATCAGAATCTCCAACAAATTCTGCTTCCATTACGTCAAAACAGTGCCTCGGTATTTTTTTTAACCATTCCTAAAGAGAGACCACTTTCGGGGAAACTAGCAGAAAAGTCTCTTCAGGCGAAGTGCAACAACTTTAACAAACTGAAGTGTGAAAGAGATGATGGATGATTATGGCATAACACGTATAAAACAAGAAAGTTTAAAGGAAACAACTTTCAGAGAAAGTACATCGCAATAATCTGCATGTGAAGAGATCAGCGCTTAGAATTACCTCAGAAGACTGGACTCTATGTTGCAAATGTCACTTAGGATGACAAGAGAACTGATTAAAATTTAAAGACAGAAAATTTGTGAGTCATTCGTGTTAATGAAAAAGTGAATTTTCGGTACCAGCCCAGTAACCATTCCATTACGAACTATTCAATAAGAAGTATACAGCGGTGTTTAATTAAATATTATTCCGTCATACACTTCTACGAATAGAAACATGTTCAACCATTATCAGGACTGTCGTATTTCCCTGCAGAAAAAGTCATTTTGGCACAGTACAAGGCGAGATAACACATTTCAATCAGTCTTTAAAATTGCACTACCGGTTTTCTCTCTGTTCCAAAGCATAGTGATCAATATGGATTTAATTTCCTGTCAATGTGACCCATGTGGAAACTGCCACGAGTTCTTGAATTTTAACTTTAATGTACTCTTGATGAGGCAACTGTGATCCAGTATCTAAGAATATGTGGAAACAACAACTGTCTTTGATCACAAATTTATTTTATTCAATGACCGGTTTCGATGGTTATGATCATCATCATCTTTAACACACAGCCAGTGTGTCAACGACGAGCCACGAGTGTAATGAAGATACAGAGAGAGACAGATAAAACTGATAGTAATAATTTTTTCATGAGTTTATATTATGTGATGACGTCAGTCATGGACACAAATTTTACAAGCCTCCTTTATTAAGTTTAAGGAGACAGATAAAACCACCCTAACGATTGAAACCGGTCACTGAATAAAATAAATTTGAGATCATAGTTTTGGTTTCCACGTATTCTTCAGTGCTTTCTTTTGACTTGAATTTTATGCTGGATGTTTTAAGTACCACAAGAGATTTTCCAGTGGTCGCTGCTCAGTAAAAAATTTCTGACAGAGATGACGTCAGTCATGGACACAAATTTTACAAGCCTCCTTTATTAAGTTTAAGGAGACAGATAAAACCACCCTAACGATTGAAACCGGTCACTGAATAAAATAAATTTGAGATCATAGTTTTGGTTTCCACGTATTCTTCAGTGCTTTCTTTTGACTTGAATTTTATGCTGGATGTTTTAAGTACCACAAGAGATTTTCCAGTGGTCGCTGCTCAGTAAAAAATTTCTGACAGGGATAATTCGTTCTGAATCGCCGTAATCGGACCTCTTTCTATACAGTCTTTCGATTCAGTGAAATAAAAACGTCAGTTCAGTGTTATCTTATGTATCATAAACAGTCATACTTCCCAAACCATAGTCCGTTGTGAACGATGTAAAGTTGATGCATTAAGTTGTTCTGAAAGCGGTGCTGATATTCAAAAGAATAAAAGCGGGTTAAAAGCTATGAGCTATCTGGGAAAGTTATCCTTGCATTATTGAGCAACTGTTTCACCAGGTATCCAGTCTAGTGTACGAAATTTCCAGCAACACTATCAATTATAACCTTTTAATAGTCATCTTACGACAACCGGTGATATATATATAAAAGAATTTAAATAAAAAGAAATAAATCAGTTTATATTTGGACATTTATTTTAACATTGATCATTGTTCCGTTAAAATTTCAGCATATTGAACTTGGTTCATAACTAAACTGGTGCCTTATTTAGGATTGTGAAAACTTGAGTTTGTAATCTTACGCAACACATCAAATATGGAGCCAAGATTGGGAGACTGCAAATAACACTGCATGCATAAAACAACACACGAAGAACGCTGATACATGTGAATGAGGAAATTGACCACAACCAACCGATTCAATTTTCACCCAAAGAGGTTACGATCGTAGCGCAATCCTGTCTATCATGAAATTACCACACACTGGTGTACTAAATTCATACTAATTGTCTGTGAAATCTTCTCGAAAAGAATAGCTGAGGGCTACTTTGATGATTACACCACATGCTTCACGTGGTCAACTTGGTTTACACAAAGAGTGTAACTCCACAATAATTTTGAGAATTAAAATAAATTACATCGAAACGCAATTTACAAAAGAAAAACCTCGAACTGGTTACTATCGTGATACTATTAACCTGATGGGTCAAACAATTATAAGCATATGGTACTGGTCTCACAAAGTACACCCCACGTGGGTTGAACATAAAGAAAAGTTGCTATATTGGAAAATATTTTCAAAGCGAGACGCTATAATCTCACGCACATTCGCATTAAAGATTGATGATCTTAGTTGGAGTTACGGATCATCAACAAGTGGTTCCACTTTACTCACAATGTAGTAACAAAGCAACTACTGGAAGATATTCTGAACTTCACACTCGAATTACACTGCGTTGCAATTTAAGATAACATTAGATATTTTAGATCTAAACCTGAAATAAAGGTGACTAAATTTTCAGTTAGGCTGAAATTAAGAAATCCATTGTCCTACGGACTTAGCAGAGATGCACCTAGCCGGAGATCTCACCACTTCAGACGCTCCCCGCTGACAGACTGACCTGGGCTCGTACCAAGGGTGCTTCCAGATACAAAACGGAAGTGACCACAAAGGCAGCTTCCTATACCAACATGACAAGGGACGGACAGGACCATACCAAGAATAGAAACTTCTTTCCTTTTAAAAAGCGTAACTACCTGTTCCGACGTTGGTCCTACTGTTCTCTAGCAGACAGGCTTGTCTGCTACCATCACGCATGCAACTAGAAATACATTTGCTCATTCATCTTTTCACACAGGAGGGAAGGAGGATGACAGTATCTTATCATATACACTATATAAAAGAAAGCGGATGTAGGTTCCATATGAGACTGTGTGACATGAATTACATATAAAATGTGTTTTAAAGTGTAGTAGTGTGACAGATCGTTCCTGTTTATGTGTAAAAGTAACACGTTTCACTGCTCAGTCTCCTCACAGATAGTCAGAAACACCACGGTAAATTTAGAAGGGGAATTTATGCCGTAAATGACAACAGATTTAAGAATTTAACATGAAAGGAATCCAACAGAGACCTTTCAACGAGATGAGGTTGTTCATTTAATACTTTGTTTATGTTGTTGTCTTGTGATGGTCTTCAGTCCAAAGACTGGTTTCGTGCAGTTCTCTAGACTAGTATCTTGTGCATGCCTTTTCACCTCTGCGTAACTTCTGCCGTCTACACCCATGTGGACATCCTTGCTTTTGCCGATTGTTGGTTCTCTAAAATCCCTCTCCCTTCCCTCTCACTACCGTGCAGTACAAAATTGAGACGCTTTCTTGATTCATAATGTGTGCTGTCAACCCAGCCTTTCTATTGTTCACGCATGTACCATAAATTTAGTTCCTCTCCAAATCGTTTCGCTATCTCTTCGTTAGTTATCACACTTAACGATGTAACCTTTTGTATACTTCCGTAGCACCACATTTCAGAAGCATATATTCTCTTCGGCCTGGAGTGTTTATCGTTCACCTCATTCCACTTTGTGACATACTACGTTTCGCCGGTTGCGACATAACTCTTTTTGTTTCATAGTTTTGTAACATTTCCATTCTTATTTTTCTCGTTAGACATTCTTTATTACCAGTTAGGCACTCAGTTGAACAATTTTATATGTGCTGCCGTCTCGTTTTTAGTTGTCTTAAAATAAAGCAAAATACAGCGGCAGATGAAGTTTTATCTTCTCGTGGTGGATGTTGAACTGAGCGGACGCGGAAGGGGACGTGCTCATGCATTTTAATATATTTGCTTTTACAGGAGTTTTAAAATATTTCGGTGTGTACTTTGTTGATTAATAACTTATTACATGATTTTATTTTTTAAGTTGCTAGAAAGACGCAGAAATAAATTTTTCTGAGAGAGAACAAAAGGATTTCTTCCGCCGGTCGCTACAGGTTGTGTAGGGCGAGCATACTAAATTTCATCCGGAATTGGCAGTAGAACTGCCATCACAGTAAATGCTGGAAACCATGATTTCGTTGCCTCAATCGGTTGCTGTCACATGTCTATTAATGCGCATCTATTGTATAATTTTTACAGTGTACTTCGCTGTGTCATTATGATTGAGTAAATGAGATGAGCAGACGTATTTAGTTGGACGTAACACAAACTAATGCTTACAATAAAACTGGCTGCGGTCATTTTCGTATGTTATACGGAGCATTATTAGTGGAAAACGTTTACGGAACTGGAAGTGTTTTGCAAAAACCTCCAGCAAAGTCTGCAGTGCAAAACAAGATCGAAAAATGGGGCGAAACAGATTCTGTAGCGAAAAAAACGTAACTATCCAAAAAGAGTTGGAAAATCAGAAACCATTGTTCGAATGAATGAAACCGTGGAAAAAAGTCAAACGAAGTGTCATCTCTGTTTATCTGTGCAAATGGAAATATCGATGCGCCGAAACATCATCAAAAAAGACCTTTATCCTTACAAATTTACTGTTGTGGAAGATTTAGAGAGCCCAGACGACATCGGTTCTGCCGTTGGTTTCTGAGTGAAGTGAAATCGGACATTCTGAATACTTAGCTCTTAGCCTGGTTCATCCAGTCAGGATATCGAACAACTTGCGCCGTTATGCATCAGAAAATACTTATTCCATTCCAGGCCATGTTCACGAGGGCTACCAGGAAAGTAAGTTTCGATCGGATGGGAAATGGAATCAACTGTGAAAATAAAAATGTTTTATTTGCAATAGTTAGCTACACTTTACAGTTACTTCTCTACGTAGTCACTGCTCCGACTTAGACATTTGTAGTAGAGTTGTCCCAATTTTCCAATACATTCGTCTACAGCTCGTTGTCTGCGTCCAAATGTTACCTTCATAGCCAGCGGTTCATGTGAGCAGAGATGAAACTCAGGAGGAGCTAGTTACGGTCTGTGTTGTGGGTGATCAAACACTTCCTGTCGAAAACGCTAGAGGAGCATCTTCATTGCCCCTGCAGAGTGCATCCGAGGTTTATCATGAAGAACGAAACACACGACAGTAACGTAATGCGGGCTGCACAGCAAACAGGCGAAATCTCACACCAGGCCCTCATACTTGCCGAGATACATTATTTTCTAGGCATCTTTAAGCGCACACTGTACGTTCAGAATTTAAAATATCATCGGGCGTGGTAGGGGCTCTATGCAACACATCTGAGCAGAACTTCATCGGATTTTCACAGTTTCCATTTCGTGAAGGACCGGAACTTAATTTCTGAATAGCTCCCGTATTTAGCCTGCCACGTAAGAGAACGTACATAAAAGGTTACACTCCAGTCAAATACTTGCCAAGGGAGGTGCGTCTCACACTAAAGGACATTGCGCTAGGTTATTAAGATTGGTAGTCATAGATATAGTTTAGTAGAAACAGATTATTTTGAAACCAACATTTCCGGATCCTGCAGCGATATTACAGTTTCTTGTCGCTGTCCAGTGCCAGAGGCATGCCCACTGGGTTTTGCTCGATGGGCACGGCCGCAAAAGTAGGTTTATAGTTTTGCTGGCACATCTGTAACCCTGCACCAGTGAAGAACAGTGGAATAGTAAGAATGACTTGTAGTTCCCTGTTTCACAAAGGAAGACCGCACTGCAGTTCCTTCTCTAAATTCTCGCACGAACGAAAAAATGGCTGTCATCGAAATAAGTGTCCAAGGAATAGAAAAGCAACTGAAATCACTCAACAGAGGAAAGTCCACTGGACCTGACAGGATACCAATTCAATTCTACACAGAGTACGCGAAAGAACTCGCTCCCCTTCTAACAGCCGTGTACCGCAAGTCACTAGAGCAACGGAAGGTTCCAAATGATTGGAAAAGAGCGCAGGTAGTTCCAGTTTTCAACAAGGGTCGAGCAGATGCGCAAAACTAATGGCCTATATCTCTGACATCGATCCGTTGTAGAATTTTAGAACATGTTTTTTTCTCACGTACCATGCCATTTCTGTAAACCCAGAATCTACTCTATAGGAATCAACATGGATTCCGGAAACAGCGACCGTGTGAGATCCAACTCGATTTATTTGTTGATGAGATCCAGAAAATATTATATTCAGGCTTCCAGGTAGATGCCATTTTCCTAGACTTCCGGAAGGCGTTCGATACAGTTCCGCACTGTCGCCTGATAAACAAAGTAAGAGCCGGCGGAATATCAGACCAGCTGTGTGGCTGGATTGAAGAGTTTTTAGCAAACAGAACACAGCATGTTGTTCTCAATGGAGAGACGTCAACAGACAATAAAGTAACCTCTGGCGTGCCACAGGGGAGAGAAATGACCTAGTAGATAGCGTCAGAAGCTCCATGCGGCTTTTCGCGGATGATGCTGTAGTATACAGAGAAGTTGCAGCACTAGAAAATTGCAGCGAAATGTAGGAAGATCTGCAGCGGATAGGCACTTGGTGCAGGGAGTGGCAACTAACCCTTAACATAGACAAATGTAATGTATTGCCAATACATACAAAGAAGGATCCTTTATTGTATGATTATATGATAGCGGAACAAACACTTCTGTAAAATATCTGCGAGTATGCGTACGGAACGATTTGAAGAGGAATGATCATATAAAACTTAATTGTTGGTAAGGCGGGTGCCAGGTTGAGATTCATTGGGAGAGTCCTTAGGAAATGTAGTCCATCAACAAAGGAAGTGGCTTACAAAACACTCGTTCGACCTATACTTGAGTATTGCTCATCAGCGTGGGATCCGTACCAGGTCGGGTTGACAGAGGCGATAGAGAAGATCCAAAGAAGAGAGGCGCGTTTCGTCACAGGGTTATTTGGTAAGCGTGATAGCGTTACGGAGATGTTTAGCAAACTCAAGTGGCAGACTCTGCAAGAGAGGCGCTCTACATCGCGGTGTAGCTTGCTGTCCAGCTTTCGAGAGGGAGCGTTTCTGGATGAGGTATCGAATATATTGCTTCCCCTACTTATATCTCCCGAGGAGATCACGAATGTAAAATTAGAGAGATTCGAGTGCGCACGGAGGCTTTCCGGCAGTCGTTCTTCCCGCAAACGATACGGAACTGGAACAGGAAAGTGTCTTCCGCCACACACCATTGTGTGACTTTCAGAGTATAAATGTAGATGTAGATGTAGATAAAATGAGGTAGTCAGCTTGCCCATTAGAGTTAAAAAAACACTACTGTGTATTATGCTGCATGTGACATTGTAGTAAATTGTAGGATCCACTAATTACTTATGTCGTGGGCTTTGATGTATGATGAACATTGTTATGAATACATAAATTTAAAAAAAATACTTGCACAAATGAATTAATAACATCTAAATTTGTATTTTAATATAATAAATTTATCTTTTTCAGAAATTCTTTTCTTGCTTTTGACATTGGGTATTTTGTATCCATCTGCTTCGGCCATACTTACTTCCTTTTGTTCTCCAAATATCAATATTCGTATATATCTTGTACTGTTGCATTTCCTAACCTACATTCTTCAGCAACACCTGATTTTGCTCGACTACGTTTCATTACCCTTGTCTCACATTGTTGATCTTCATCTTATAGCCACCTTTATTTACACTTCTGTCCCGTAGCTATTATAACGGTGTTCCGCTAAGTTTCTGTAGCGACTCCAGTATCCGCCACACCTGGAAGCAGTGCTCGTTCTAACAACGCTACCACAACAAAGGTCAAAAGGTAATTATGATTGTGGTGTTGCTCACGCTGCTAAATACTGCATTTTCGGGCAACAACAAAGTTATATTATGAGGCAAGTGTCAGTAGAGCACAGTACATGAAGCCATTTCATGAAATAATGGATAAACTAGGCACTCAACTTTTCGTGTTTCCCACGATTGTCTCGTTGTGAATTTATGGCTCTATCGTCGAAAATCTAGGTAGTGATGATTCCAAGCTCGGATGCAAAGAGGCCTAGGTGTTATTCTGCGATATTCAAAAATTTTATAGATGTGTTTCACAAACCATTCTTGACGATTAAACCTTTGAAAGTTAGCACAATGGTGATGTAAAAAAGTAATCAGCACTCCGCATTTACGTTACACTTCATTTTTATTACTTTTGTTGCAGTATCACGTAACACACTAAACATTACATTATAAAACATACTTGAAAATATCTTCCTCTCTCTTAAAGTTAACATTTTATAAACTGACTGTAATTTACGTCTTTTCAACACGACGACTAAAACTTCACTTTTTAATAACCGCTTATGCGCCCAAAAATCAGAGTAACAAGTACGACAAAGAATATAGTGACAAAAGAAAGAGTATACATAAGAATAATGTTGTTGTTGTTGTTGTTGTTGTTGTTGTTGTGGTCGTCAGTCCTGAGACTGGTTTGATACAGCTCTCCATGCTACTCTATCCTGTGCAACCCTCTTCATCTCCCAGTACCTACTCCAACATACAACCTTCTGAATCTGCTTAATGTATTCATCCCTTGGCGGCTCTCTACGGTCTTTACCCTCCACACTGCCCTCCAATATTAAATTGGTGATCCCTTGATGCCTAATAACATATCCTACCAACCGATCCCTTCTTCTAGTCACGTTGTGCCACAAACTCCTCTTCTCCCCAATCCTATTCAATACCTCCTCATTAGTTACGTGATCTACCCATCCAATCTTCAGCATTCATCTGTAGCACCACATTTCGAAAACTTCTAATCTCTTCTTGTCCAAACGATTTATCGTCCATGTTACACTTCGATGTACGGCTACACTCCATACAATATTTTCACAAACGACTTCCTGACATTTAAATCTATACTCGATGTTAACAAATTTGTCTCCTTCAGAAACGCTTTCCTTGCCATTCCCAATCTAAATTTTATATCCTCCCTATTTCGACCATCATCAGTTATTTTGCTCCCCAAATAGCAAAATTCCTTTACTACTTTAAGTGTCTCATTTCCTAATCTAATTCCCTCAGCATCACTCGACTTAATTCGACTACATTCCATTATCCTCGTTTTGCTTTTGTTGATG
Source organism: Schistocerca gregaria (assembly GCF_023897955.1). Lineage (NCBI taxonomy): Eukaryota > Metazoa > Arthropoda > Insecta > Orthoptera > Acrididae > Schistocerca > Schistocerca gregaria. Next base: position 922,815,035 of record NC_064922.1, on the reverse strand, counting down.
TTCATCTTGTAGCCTCCTTTCAAGACACTGTCCATTCCGTTCAACTGCTGTTCCAAGTCCTTTGCTGTCTCTGACAGAATTACAATGTCATCGGCAAACCTCAAAGTTTTTATTTCTTCTCCGTGGATTTTAATACCTACTCCGAATTTTTCTTTTGTTTCCTTCACTGCTTACTCAATATAGAGATTGAATAACATCGGGGAGAGACTACAACGCTGTCTCACTCCCTTCCCAACTACTGCTTCCCTTTCATGTCCCTCGACTCATAACTGCCATCTGGTTTCTATACAAATTGTAAATAGCCTTTCGCTCCTTGCATTTTACCCCTGCCACCTTTAGTATTTGAAAGAGAGTATTCCAGTCAACGTTGTCAAAAGCTTTCTCTAAGTCTACAAATGCTAGAAACGTAGGTTTGCCTTTCCTTGATCTAGCTTCTAAGATAAGTCGTAGGGTCAGTATTGCCTCAAGTGTTCCAGCATTTCTACGGAATCCAAACTGATCTTCCCCGAGGTCAGCTTCTATCAGTTTTTCCATTCGTCTGTAAAGAATTCGCGTTAGTATTTTGGAGCTGTGACTTAATAAACTGATAGTCCGGTATTTTTCACACGTGTCAACACCTGTTTTCTTTGGGATTGGAATTATTATATTCTTCTTGAAGTCTGAGGGTATTTCACCTGTCTCATACATCTTGCTCACCAGATGGTAGAGTTTTGTCAGGACTGGCTCTCCCAAGGCTGTCAGTAGTTCCAGTGGAATGTTGTCTACTCCCGGGGCCTTGTTTCGACTTAGGTCTTTCAGTGCTCTACTCTATACTCCTTCCACCTTTCAGCTTTCCCTTCTTTGCTTAGAACTGGGTTTCCACCTGAGCTCTTGATATTGATCTTATGGCCGCTTTTATTTACACTTCTGTCCCGTAGCTGTTACAACTGTGCTCCACTCACCTTCTGTAGCGACTCCTGTATCCGCCACACATGGCCGCTGTGCGCGTGCAGCTGAACATGCTGGTTCCCCGGAGGGAATTCGGGTTTCGGGCAGCAGCAGTCGACCGCGCAGCACGTGGAGCAGAGCGGCGTCCGCTGCCACCGCCGCCGCCTGATGAGCGCCGTGTGCGCTCCTGTGTTCCAGACTCCAGCCAGTACGCCCACTACGTCTTCGCCGCGCTGGACCGCAGCCACACGGGGACCGTCACCTTCGGCGACCTCATGCTGGGCTTGTCCGTCGTGATGAAGGGCACGCTGCACGAGCGCCTCAGATGGGTCTTCTCGTAAGTAGCCCGCCACCGCACTCACCTGTCCAAGCTGCCTAGCACCGCACTGCAGGTTGCACCATGACTGACAGCTCAAAGCGACACGAAATGTCAATGCAAATTTGTGGTTACGAGAAGCCACTGAGTTCAGTATGAAATTCACTGGTGTGCGACGCTTAAGGGGCGGTGGACGTCAAACGTCCGACTTGGAGCAGGAGAGGCACGACAGGACATTTTAATTTCCACTGTCTACATTTTTACAAGTAAATTCATAAAACTTTGTCAGAATGACCAGGAAGGATTCAGTGTTCCCACTCGTAGCAGCGGAAGTTCAAAAACATAACAAAATTATTTTTTTTTACGTGTGACATTTCATATTTTTTTCACTTACGAATGGCTGCATTTGCTGCTATAGGTACACTTTCCTTCATAAGTAAGACAGACTGTTCGATGAATTTTGCACAGAATACAAACCATACTTAAAGGTTTCTGAAACTCTAGAATCTATTTAATTTATGAAAAAATGAATGAGCTGTTACCTTTAAAACTTTATGTTTAGAAATAAATAAAATTTTGTAGTTAATTACCTCAATTTTTAACACAGTTTTCAATAGATTTGGAAAATTCTAGAGTTTCATACACCTGTAAGTATGGTTTGTACGGTGTCCAAATTTCATCAAAGAATCTCTCTTATTTGTGAAGAAACATGTACCTATAGCATCAAATGCAGCCAACAGTAAGTGAAAAAATGATGAAATTTCATATCTACAAAAAATTATTTTGTTATGTTTTTGCACTTCCACTGCTATGAGTGTCAATCCTGAATCCTTCCTGATCATGCTGACAACGTTTAATGAATTTATTTGTAAAAGTATAGACAGTAGAAAATAAAATGTCCTGTGGTGCCTCTCCTGCTCCAAGTCGGCAAATTTGACGTCCTACGATGAAAGGAGAAAATATAAAAACGCAGTAAATGAAATAGGCAAAATGCAATACAAACGTCTCAAAAATGAGATCGACTGGAAGTGCAAAATGGCTAAGCAGGGATGGCTAGAGGACAAATCTAAGGATGTAGAGGCTTAGCTCACCAGGGGTAAGATAGATACTGCCTACAGGAAAATTTAAAGAGACCTTTCGAAATAAGACAACCACTTGTATGAACATCAAGAGCTCAGATGGAAGCCCAGTTCTAAGCAAAGAAGGGAAAGCAGAAAGGTGGAAGTAGTATATAGAGGGTCTATACAAGGGCGATGTACTTGAGGACAATATTAAGGAAATGGAGAGGATGTAGGTGAAGATGAAATGGGAGATACGATACTGCGAAAAACTCTACCATCTGGTTTGCAAGATGTATGAGGCAGGCGAAATACCCTCAGACTTCAAGAAGAATATAATAATTCCAATCCCAATGAAAGCAGGTGTTGACAGATGTGAAAATTACCGAACTATCAGTTTAATAAGTCACAGCTCCAAAATACTAACGCGAATTCTTTACAGACGAATGGAAAAACTAGTAGAAGCCGACCTCGGGGAAGATCAGTTCGGATTCCGTAGAAATGTTGGGACACGTGAGGCAATACTGACCCTACGACTTATCTTAGAAGCTAGATTAAGGAAGGGCAAACCTACGTTTCTAGCATTTGTAGACTTAGAGAAAGCTTTTGTCAATGTTGACTGGAATACTCTCTTTCAAATTCTAAAGGTGGCAGGGGTAAAATACAGGGAGCGAAAGGCTATTTACAATTTGTATAGAAACCAGATGGCAGTTATAAGAGTCGAGGGACATGAAAGGGAAGCAGTAGTTGGGAAGGGAGTGAGACAGCGTTGTAGCCTCTCCCCGATGTTATTCAATCTGTATATTGAGCAATCAGTGAAGGAAACAAAAGAAAAATTCGGAGTAGGTATTAAAATCCATGGAGAAGAAATAAAAACTTTGAGGTTTGCCGATGACATTGTAATTCTGTGAGAGACAGCAAAGGACTTGGATCAGCAGTTGAACGGAATGGACAGTGTCTTGAAAGGAGACTACAAGATGAACATCAACAAAAGCAAAACGAGGATAATGGAATGTAGTCGAATTAAGTCGAGTGATGCTGAGGGAATTAGATTAGGAAATGAGACACTTAGAGTAGCAGAGCAGTTTTGCTATTTGGGGAGCAAAATAAGTGATGATGGTCGAAGTAGAGAGCATATAAAATGTAGACTGGCAATGGCAAGGAAAGCTTTTCTGAAGAAGAGAAATTTGTTAACATCGAGCATAGATTTAAGTGTCAGGAAGTCGTTTCTGAAAGTATTTGTATGGAGTGTAGCCATGCATGGAAGTGAAACATGGACGATAAATAGTTTGGACAAGAAGAGAATAGACGTTTTAGAAATGTGGTGCTACAGAAGAATGCTGAAGATTAGATTGGTGGATCATATAACTAATCAGGAAGTATTGAATAGGATTTGGGAGAAGAGAAGTTTGTGGCACAACTTGACCAGAAGAAGGGACCGGTTGATAGGACATGTCCTGAGGCATAAAGGGATCACCAATTTTGCATTGGAGGGCAGCGTGGAGGGTAAAAATCGTAGAGGGAGAACAGGAGATGAATACACTAAGCAGATTCAGAAGGATGTAGGTTGCAGTAGGTACTGGGAGATGAAGAGGGTTGCACAGGATAGAGTAGCATGGAGAGCTGCATCGAACCAGTCTCAGGACTGAAGACCACAACAACAACAACACCCCCCTTAAGGACGATAGGAACTTTCACACGGTGTGTCCTCGACCGTACGTAGAATGAACTGCTGTAGTATAGTACAGAGGGTAGCTGCAATAAATACGCAGTGAGACGAACAGTTTATTCAAAGAAGTCACCCATTTTCATGATGGTTCCTTGAATATTATAAAGGCGGGACAGGGTTCTGCATAGGGCGGGTGATGACCACGTATGGTAATTCTTGCTCTGTAGTGCGCTCCCATGCAGAACAATCCATTCGTGGAATATCCTCTCGTTCCAAGAGCTCTCCGCCTGTACTGCTCGATGCGATCGCTCATTGTCATCCGTGACGAATGAACTCAGTGTCCAATGCACCCCGAAGAGGGCGCACATTTCGGGTTTTAACAAAGTTAAAATTTTCCTTTTGCTTTACTGTCGAAGAAAACAGTGACTGGATTCAGATTTTAACAGTTTAAAACTACGTGAGCAACCTTTTGACTCTCCAAGTGAACAGTGGACGGGCTCAAATTTATAACAACTCGAAAGTACATAAGAGTATAATTGCGCCGAAGGTAAAGTCGCGAAAAATAAATTAACAGTATTAAACATTCAAAATACTAATTCATGGAGAAAATCAGCCTTTAAGATTCAATCATATGAAAGAACCACAGAAATAGCCGTACAGTTATAAGGGTTTTACACATAGAAAAACATCTAACTCCTTGTTTGCTCGTGTAAACAGGGCAGCCGAAAAATACTAATTTACAGAATATACACAGCCCGAGCTTCCTAAAATGAGGGCTTACCCTTCTAATACACAGGGTGGACAACTGATAGCGACCGGGACAAATATCTCACGAAAAAACTATAAAGAACGAAACTCGTCTAGCTTGAAGGGGGAAACCAGATGGCGCTAAGGTTTTCTTTTTTTTTTTATCGTTGTGTTTGGTCGTTGCGGACGTCGCAAGACATCCTGGCCAAGTTCGGTGGTTAATCCTTCCACTCAGTTTTTTATTACAGAAGCCAATCGGCTCTCTGAGCGAACACGCTGAGCAACCGTGCCGGCGTTAGATGGCGCTGCCATAGGTCAAACGGATATCAACTGCGTTTTTTCTAAATAGGAACCCCCATTTTTATTACATAATCGTGTAGTACGTAAGAAATATGAATGTTTTAGTTGGACCACATTCTTCACTTTGTGATAGAGGGCTCTGTAATGGTCACAAACGTATAAGTACGTGGTATTACGTAACATTCCACCAGTGGTGCGGAAGGTATTTGCTTCGTGATACATTACCTGTGTTAAAATGGACCGTTTACCAATCGAGGAAAAGGTCGATATCGTGTTGATGTATGGCTATTGTGATCAAAATGCTCAAGGGGAGTGTGCTATGTATGCTGCTCGGTATCCTGAGCGACATCTTCCCAGTGTCCGGACCGTTCGCCGGATTGTTACGATATTTAAGGAAACAGGAAGTGTTTAGCCACATGTGAAATGTCAACCACGACCTGCAACAAATTATGATGCCCAAGTACACTCCTGGAAATTGAAATAAGAACACCGTGAATTCATTGTCCCAGGAAGGGGAAACTTTATTGACACATTCCTGGGGTCAGATACATCACATGATCACACTGACGGAACCACAGGCACATAGACACAGGCAACAGAGCATGCACAATGTCGGCACTAGTACAGTGTATATCCAACTTTCGCAGCAATGCAGGCTGCTATTCTCCCATGGAGACGATCGTAGAGATGCTGGATGTAGTCCTGTGCAACGGCTTCCCATGCCATTTCCACCTGGCGCCTCAGTTGGACCAGCGTTCGTGCTGGACGTGCAGACCGCGTGAGACGACGCTTCATCCAGTCCCAAACATGCTCAATGGGGGACAGATCCGGAGATCTTGCTGGCCAGGGTAGTTGACTTACACCTTCTAGAGCACGTTGGGTGACACGGGATACATGCGAACGTGCATTGTCCTGTTGGAACCGCAAGTTCCCTTGCCGGTCTAGGAATGGTAGAACGATGGGTTCGATGACGGTTTGTATGTACCGTGCACTATTCAGTGTCTCCTCGACGATCACCAGAGGTGTACGGCCAGTGTAGGAGATCGCTCCCCACACCATCATGCCGGGTGTTGGCCCTGTGTGCCTCGGTCGTATGCAGTCCTGATTGTGGCGCTCACCTGCACGGCGCCAAACACGCATACGACCATCATTGGCACCAAGGCAGAAGCGACTCTCATCGCTGAAGACGACACGTCTCCATTCGTCCCTCCATTCACGCCTGTCACGACACCACTGGAGGCGGGCTGCACGATGTTGGGGCGGGAGCGGAAGACGGCCTAACGGTGTGCGGGACCGTAGCCCAGCTTCATGGAGACGGTTGCGAATGGTCCTCGCCGATACCCCAGGAGCAACAGTGTCCCTAATTTGCTGGGAAGTGGCGGCGCGGTCCCCTACGGCACTGCGTAGCATCCTACAGTCTTGGCGTGCACCCGTGCGTCGCTGCGGTCCGGTCCCAGGTCGACGGGCACGTGCACCTTCCACCGACCACTGGCGACAACATCGATGTTCTGTGGAGACCTCACGCCCCACGTGTTGAGCAATTCGGCGGTACGTCCACCCGGCCACCCGCATGCCCACTATACGCCCTCGCTCAAAGTCCGTCAACTGCACATACGGTTCACGTCCACGCTGTTGCGGCATGCTACCAGTGTTAAAGACTGCGATGGAGCTCCGTGCGCCACGGCAAACTGGCTGACACTGACGGCGGCGGTGCACAAATGCTGCGCAGCTAGCGCCATTCGACGGCCAACACCGCGGTTCCTGGTGTGTCCGCTGTGCCGTGCGTGTGATCATTGCTTGTACAGCCCTCTGGCAGTGTCCGGAGAAAGTATGGTGGGTCTGACACACCGGTGTCAATGTGTTCTTTTTTCCATTTCCACGAGTGTAAGTGTTTTAGCTGCTGTCGCAGATAATCCGCACATCAGTAGCAGACTAACTGCGCGAGAATCGGGAATCTCAAAAACGTCAGTGTTGAGAATCCTACATTAACATCGATTGCACCCGTACCACAATTCTATGCACCAGCAATTGCATGGCGACGACTTTGATCGTCGTGTACAGTTCTGCCACTGGGCACAAGAGAATTTACGGGACAATGACAGATTTTTTGCATGCGTTCTACTTAGCGACGAAGCGTCATTCACCAACAGCGGTAACGTAAACCGGCAAAATATCCACTTTTGTTGAACTGAAAATCCACGATGGCTCCGACAAGTAGAACATCATGAACCTTGGCGGGTTAATGTATGGTGCGGCATCATGGGAGGGAGGGTAATTGGCCCCCATTTTATCGATTGCAATCTAAATGCAATGTTCTACCGGTGTTACTACAAGATGTTTCACTGCATGACAGAATGGCAATGTACTTCCAACATGATGGATGCCCGGCACACAGCTCGCGTGCGATTGAAGCGGTACTGAATAGCATATTTCATGACAGGTGGATTGGTCGTCGAAGCACCATACCACGGCTCGGACATTCACCGGATCTGACGTTCCCGGATTTCTTTCTGTGGGGAAAGTTGAAGGATATTTGCTATCGTGATCCACCGACAACGCCTGACAACATGCGGCAGCGCATTGTCAGTGAATGTGTGAACATTACAGAAGGCGAACTATTCGCTGTTGAGAGGAATGTCGTTACACGTATTGCCAAATACGTTGAGGTTGACGAACATCATTTTGAGAATTTATTGCATTAATTAGTATTTATAGGTAATAACACTGTAACTGCATGCGTTTTCAGAAATGACAAGTTCCCAAAGGTACATGTATCACATTGGAACAACCGAAATAAAATGTTTAAACGTATCTACGTTCTGTATTTTAATTTAAAAAACCTACCTGTTACCAACTGTTTGTCTAAAGTTTCGAGCCGTATGTTTGTGACTATTACAGCGCCATCTATGACAAAGCGAAGAAAGTGGTCCAAGTAAAACACTGAATTTCTTTACGTACTACACGAATACATAATAAAAAATGGGGGTTCCTATTTTTAAAAATGCACTTGATTACCGTTTGACTTATGGCAGCGCCATCTAGCGGGCCAACCACAGCGCCATCTGGTTTCCCCCTTCAAGCTAGATTCCCGCGCCCGTGTTCCCGAGTTCGATTCCCGGCGGGGTCAGGGATTTTCTCTGCCTCGTGATGACTGGGTGTTGTGTGATGTCCTTAGGTTAGTTAGGTTTAAGTAGCTCGAAGTTCTAGGGGACTGATGACCATAGATGTTCATAGTGCTCAGAGCCAACCTTCAAGCTAGACACGTTTCGTTTTTTGTAGTTTTTTCGTTTGACACTTATTTCGTGAGGTCACGATCAATGGATCATCCTGATTTTCCTACCTGCGCCCAGTCATCAAGTTGCTTGTCTATACTGGCCGGTAGCACTGACCGCCGTTTGTGATTGCAAATCGAAACCCAGTGCTAAGATAGGTGGAAACAGAGCAAAAATGTATGGCCAGGCACAACGGTAGCACAGACAAAACACTGTTAGTTAAGACATAATAATAGAAAGGAGATAAGATACTGTACATCGAGGCTCGAGCCTCATAACAGCTTAAAAAGCTCGTTATGCATCACACAATATACAGTGCCACAAGTAAAAACCAAATCAATCGCAAAAAATGGAGTGAGAGATTGCCCACTTATAAACCGCCAACTTCCCAATACGAAAACCTTGACTTTCCACCTAGGCAGGAAGTAAATCACTGACCAGGCGAAGGCGGAATCCAACCACCTTCCAAAACGTGACAACGCTCAAGAAGACGCTACGGCAGGACCACGAGGAACCCGGACACATCACACTTTTTTCTTGGTCATCAGTCTACTGACTGGTTTGATACGGCCCGCCACGAATTCCTGTGCTAACCTCTTCATCTCAGAGTAGCACTTGCAACCTACGTCCTCAATTCTTTGCTTGACGTATTCCAATCTCTGTCTTCCTCTACAGTTTTTGCCCTCTACAGCTCCCTCTAGTACCATGGAAGTCATTCCCTCATGTCTTAGCAGACGTCCTATCATCCTGTCCCTTCTCCTATATCAGTGTTTTCCACATATTCCTTTCCTCTCCGATTCTGCGTAGAACCTCCTCATTCCTTACCGTATCAGTCCACCTAATATTCAACATTCGTCTATAGCACCACATCTCAAATGCTTCGATTCTCTTCTGTTCCGGGTTTCCCACAGTCCATGTTCCACTACCATACAATGCTGTACTCCAGACGTACATCCTCAGAAATTTCTTCCTCAAATTAAGGCCGGTATTTGATATTAGTAGACTTCTCTTGGCCAGAAATGCCTTTTTTGCCATAGCGAGTCTGCTTTTGATGTCCTCCTTGCTCCGTCCGTCATTAGTTATTTTACTGCCTAGGTAGCAGAATTCCTTAACTTCATTGACTTCGTGACCATCAATCCTGATGTTAAGTTTCTCGCTGTTCTCATTTCTACTACTTCTCATTACCTTCGTCTTTCTCCGATTCACTCTCAAACCATACTGTGTACTCATTAGACTGTTCATTGCACTCAGCAGATCATTTAATTCTTCTTCACTTTCACTCAGGATAGCAATGTCATCAGCGAATCGTATCATTGATATCCTTTCACCTTGTATTTTAATTCCACTACTGAACCTTTCTTTTATTTCCATCATTGCTTCCTCGATGTACAGATTGACAGATTGTCTTACTCCCTTCTTAATACGAGCACTCCATTCTTGATCGTCCACTCTTATTATTCCCTCTTGGTTGTTGTACATATTGTATATGAGCCGTCTCTCCCTATAGCTTACCCCTACTTTTTTCATGATCTGGAACAGCTTGCACCATTTTATATTGTCGAACGCTTTTTCCAGGTCGACAAATCCTATGAACGTGTCATGATTTTTCTTTAGCCTTGCTTCCATTATTAGCCGTAACGTCAGAATTGCCTCTCTCGTTCCTTTACTTTTCCTAAAGCCTAACTGATCGTCACCTAGCGCATTCTCAATTTTCTTTTCCATTCTTCTGTATATTATTCTTGTAAGCAGCTTCGATGCATGAGCTGTTAAGCTGATTGTGCGATAACTCTGGCACTTGTCAGCTCTTGCCGTCTTCGGAATTGTGTGGATGATGCTTTTCCAAAAGTCAGATAGTATGTCGCCAGACTCATATACTCTACACACCAACGTGAATAGTCGTTTTGTTGCCACTTCCCCTAATAATTTTAGAAATTCTGATGGAATGTTATCTATCCCTCCTGCCTTATTTGACCGTAAGTCCTCCAAAGCTCTTTTAAATTCCGATTCTAATACTGGATTCCCTATCTCTTCTAAATCAACTCCTGTTTCTTCTTCTATCACATCAAATCTTCACCCTCATAGAGGCTTTCAATGTATTCTTTCCACCTACCTGCTCTCTCCTCTGCATTTAACAGTGGAATTCTCGTTGCACTCTTAATGTTACCACCGTTGCTTTTAATGTCACCAAAGGTTGTTTTCACTTTCCTGTATGCTGAGGCAGTCCTTCCGACAATCATATCTCTTTCGTTGTCTTCACATTTTCCCTGCAGCCATTTCGTCTTAGCTTCCCTGCACTTCCTATTTATTTCATTCCTCAGCGACTTGTATTTCTGTATTCCTAATTTTCCCGGAACATGTTTGTACTTCCTCCTTTCATCAATCAACTGCAGTATTTCCTCTGTTACCCATGGTTTCTTCGCAGCTACCTTCTTTGTACCTATGTTTTCCTTCCCAACTTCTGTGATGGCCCTTTTTAGAGACGTCCATTCCTCTTCAACTGTGTTGCCTACTGCACTATTCCTTATTGCTGTATCTATAGCGTTAAAGAACTTCAAAAGTATCTCGTCATTCCTTAGAACTTCCGGATCCCACTTCTTAGCGTATTGATTCTTCCTTACTAATGTCTTGAACTTCAGCCTACTATTCATCACTACTATATTGTGATCTGAGTCTATATCTGCTCCTGGGTACGCCTTACAATCCAGTATCTGATTTCGGAATCTCTGTCTGACCATGATGTAATCTAATTGAAATCTTCCCGTACCTCCCGGCCTTTTCCAAGTATACCTCCTCCTCTTGACATTCTTGAACAGGGTATTCGCTATTACTAGCTGAAACTTGTTACAGAACTCAATTAGTTTTTCTCCTCTTTCATTCTTTGTCCCAAGCCCATATTCTCCTGTAACCTTTTCTTCTACTCCTTCCCCTACAACTGCATTCCAGTCGCCCATGACTATTAGATTTTCGTCCCCCTTTACATACTGCATTACCCTTTCAGTACCCTCATACACTTTCTCTATCTGTTCATCTTCAGCTTGCGATGTCGGCATGTATACCTGAAGTATCGTTGTCGGTGTTGGTCTGCTGTCGATTCTGATTAGAACAACCCGGTCACTGAACTGTTCACAGTAACACACCCTCTGCCCTACCTTCCTATTCATAACGAATCCTACACCTGTTATACGATTTTCTGCTACTGTTGATATTACCCGCTACTCATGTGACCAGAAATCCTTGTCTTCCGTCCACTTCACTTCACTGACCTCTACTATATCTAGATTGTGCCTTTGCATTTCCCTTTTCAGATTTTCTAGTTTCCCTACTACGTTCAAGATTCTGATATTCCACGCCCCGACTCGTAGAACATTATCCTTTCGTTGATTATTCAATCTTTTTCTCATGGTGATCTCCCCCTTGGCAGTCCCCTCCCGGAGATCCGAATGGGGGACTATTCCGGAATCTTTTGCCGATGGAGAGATCATCATGACACTTCTTCAACTACAGGCCACATGTCCTGTGGATACACGTTACGTGTCTTTAATGGAGTGGTTTCCATTGCCTCCTGCATCCTCATGTCGTTGATCATTGCTGATTCTTCCGCCTTTAGGGGCAATTTCCCACCCCTAGGATAAGAGAGTGCCCTGAACCTCTATCCGCTCCTCCGCCCTCTTCGACAAGGCCGTTGGCAGAATGAGGCTGACTTCTTATACCGGAAGTCTTCGGCCGCCAATGCTGATTGTTTATCAAAATTTAGGCAGGGGTGGGGATCGAACCCGGTACCGAAGACGTTTTGATTATGAATCAAAGACGCTACCCCTTTTTTTTCTTTTTTCTTTTTTTTATTTTTATTATTTTTTTAATGGAAGTGTTTAGACGCGAACCACCACCCCAACAAAAACTCATTAGTGGACATTTTTTTTTTCTCCACCTGTCTAGCCTAAAAACAAAAACAAAGATAGTGCCACCGCCACTTTCATCCTACAGTTAACTAGGACGGCCGTTCGCCACCACTTTAGATTTTGCCAACGAAACAAAAATTAAATATGCCTCTGAACTTTTAATATAAAAAAATAATAAAAGGAGAAAGGAAAGGGTATAATACGTTATTATATTTGATTTGTTGTTCATTTTGTTCTTAGTTTGTTCTTGTATATTTATTTGGATTCTAAAGACAGGTCTCCTGCCCACTTTTTTTTAAATCTTTTTTTTATTATGATTGTTTATATAGGTATCAATGTGCGAACAGTCATAGTTAATCAAGCCTGGAAAACTAAAATAGAATGAAGACACCATCGAAGATATTAAACGTAAATAACATGAAAAGAAAGCTACCACGTCGTAGTTAGGCTTCCCACTGACTGCGCCCACTGATAAGGATTGTTCAATATATACTCGTTTGCAGTTTGTTCTGACCTCATCTGCCATTGCCTGGAACATTCCAGCTGCACGGGGGGCTGTGAAAGGCGCTCCATAGGTAGTTTGCGAAGCATTGTCGATATGTGATATGCCCGGAAATAGCATGATGTCTTTCTTGCAAATAGAGCCAGAAGTCAAGGAAATTCTTGTGTCCGTCACGACAGAGGTAATGGACCGCATGTCCACGTATCCAGGTGACGGAGTTGGTTCGAGTCTTGGGGTAAAATGTCTCATCCGGAAACAATAACGTGCGTGCAGATATCTGCTCCGGCCTAACTCGCAAGACATAAGCCAGCATCTGCCGCACAAGGTGCCAAACCGGTTCCGCCTCTCCGCAGCTGAGGCGGTGCTCGTCAGAATCTACTGTGTTACAACCCACACAATTAGGAGATTCTGCCATGTGGATATTGTAGAGACGTTCTTGCGTCACCAGCTTCCCATTAACGACTACGTACCATTGGGAAACAACGTCGGAATCAAGCATGGCATCGTGTACAGTCTTCCACACCACGCGCCACCGTACGTCAGGATATTTTAGTTCGACCACATTTAGGGGGCGGCGTTGCATTATGTCGTGATAAATACGTCGAGTCGTGGCCATTTGTGGTGTCGTGAGCGCTACACTGCAATAACTTTGTTCTAAATAGAAACGTCCTATATAAAAGAGGGGCGCTGGGATGTCCTGTAGTGGCACCGGCGCTCTTAGTGAAGCAGGTCGTAGCGCCGTCAGAAGCAGACCCGTGAGGCTCGTAGGACAACGGCGCAGCAGACATAAATCTCAGCAAACATAGAGGGCAATGGCCCTATCATGGACGTTGACTAGGCCGAGACCACCTTTTTCCTTGGGGAGAGTAAGAGATACGTATCTGATCTTCAGTAACATACCAGCGGTGACGAAGTATCCCAGCGCTGCCATAATGCTACGAGCCAAGGGTTTCGGAATGGGTAGCGTTTGGGCGACATGCGGTATGCGGGACGCAAGGTATACATTGGCATAATACGCCCGCTGAACGATGTTGAGGGATCGCAAGCGCTGATTTGCAATTCCGGCCCTAATTTGATGAAGAAGGCGTCGATAATTGAGCGTCGTCGCGCGTCGCATGTCGTTCATGAACTCTAAGCCCAAGCAGCGGACAGTATCACTGAAGCGTAAGGGGGCAATGTGTTCCTGCGGTAGCCCAATCCCGATGCTTAAGGCGACGGACTTGTCAACGTTGATTTGGGTACCAGAAGCTGTACCGTAGGTTGCAATCCAGTCCAACGCCGCGGCCATATCGTCAGCTCCTCGTATGACGATCATCAAATCATCCGCATATGCGGTGCATCGATAGATGGAGCCGCCGAACTGTATCCCAGTGAGCCTGTCTCGGAGACAACAGAACAAAGGTTCTAAGGCCAATGCAAATAACAATGTTGATAATGGACATCCCTGTCGTACTGATCGGCGGATCGGCATGGGTGCCGTCAGTCTTCCATTAACAAGAACTCGAGAAGTAGCCCCATGCAGAAGGCGTGTCAACACTCTGATAAAGGGGTCCGGATATTCCATGCGCCGTAGAACAGCAGTGAGGAAAGTGTGGCCCACACGGTCAAAAGCCTGGCTAAAGTCGATAGACGCCAGGGCTGCCAGTAAACGTCTCACCCGTGCAAGGGAGATGAGATCTCTGTAACGACATAACGCAGTTCTGATGTTGTTGGGTCCCCCCAAGGACATCTGATCGCTGGACAGGACGTGCAATAGTGTGCCCCGAAGACGTCCGGATAGCAGCCTCGAAAAGATCTTGAAGTCGCTGTTCAATAACGTTAAGGGGCGATAATCGCGGACATGATTCCGTCCCTTCGGCTTATGGATGGGGATAATCAGTCCTTCCAAGAACGGTGCAGGCAACGGTATACCCGGGGACATCAATTCCTGACAAATTTCAACCCAACACGGTACCAAACGTTGTTTAAATGCTCGATAGAACTCTAACGGTAATCCATCGATTCCTGGTGATTTATGGGGAGCACCTTTACCAATGGCGTCGAGCACTTCCTCTTCTGTCACTTCTCCCAGTAAAGTCGGTACCATGTCTGGTGGAACTGTACCGTGGACATGTGCTGACACGGAGTCTACCGTCGCCATATCAAAGAGCACTGATGAATAAAGTTGAGCGTAATGCCCATAGAAGGCTTCTGCTATATCTGCTTGTTCTGCCACGTGTCGTCCGTCGTCCGTTATCATGTCGGTTACCAGTGCCCTACGGCGCCTCCTGCGTTCTAGGAGCACGTGGTGCATAGATGGCCTTTCTGATTGTATCATGTGTGGAGCACGCGACCGTATAACAGCGCCTTGTTAATGATGGCGTGCTAAGGAGATGAGTTGCGCTTTCGCGCGATTGACTATGATCTGCCGGTCAGGTGAGGGCTCCATAGTAAGACATTCCCGCAGGATGGTGTAATAAAAGTTTTCCGTGCTCCTCCTCCATGCCGCCGCTTCTCGGCCGTAAGCCATGAAGGTGCGCCTAAGAGCAGGCTTCGCACATTCAATCCACCAACTGAGGGTCGATCGATAACGACCACGACGCTGTAAGGACGCGTTCCACGACTCTTCGATAGCACGTTTACATGCCGGCTCGTCCAGATGGGCGACGTTCAGTTTCCAGGCGGGCCTACTGCGCCACACACGTGCAGCTGGGAGGGCAATGGTGCAAATATAGGCTGTGTGGTCGGTGAATGCAGTGGGCCAGAGCTCTGCTCCTCTCGTCGCCGTCGAAAGGGTGCTTGTGACGTAAATCCTGTCTAACCGACTTGATGAATGACTTGTATAGTGGGTGTATCCAGGAGCTGGGCCATGGATATGTCGCCACGTGTCAATCAGGTGGAGGTCACGCACTAGCATTTCCAATTCCGCACACGGGACTTGATGTGGCTGCTGATCAGACGGAGATAATGTACAGTTAAAATCTCCTCCGTTCACCATATCGTCTATGCGGCCCATAAATAGACGCGTGATATCTTCCGAAAAGAAGCGGGCCCGATCTCTCCGTCTCCCTGATCCTGAAGGGGCATAGACATTGATGATTTGTACACCGTTGACAGTTACGGCCATGTCTCTTGCACTCGGTAAGGACAGTACGTCCGTAGCCTCCAAACCGTCCCGTAGCAGAACAACCACACCACTATCGATAGAAGAGGCGTGGGAGATGTGGGCGGTATATCCGTAGAAGTCAGGGAAACTAGCGACACATACTTCCTGTAAGAGGGCCACGTCGACGTCCGCCGCATCAAGCATGCGTTGTAGCATTGTCAGTTTGTGTGGTGCCCTTATCGCGTTGATATTGATTGTGGCTAGGCGAAAGGTGTGCTGCCTAGCCTCTTCACCTAGGGTAGACCCCATGGAAATCAAAGCTAACCGCAAGAGATGCCGGACCTACCAAATCCGTTACAAATTATGCGTCTTTTACGATAGGATTGGCATCTCCAATGCCACCCCCTCCGCTGTCACCCGTGCCCTCGTTAGGAAGTTCCTCAACATCGTCCGACCACAGTGGCTGCAACACGATGCTGTGTAGCTGATCAGCACCTAAATCTCCCGCACGTACGTCGTCTTTGTTAGAGGTAGACGGAGCGCCATCCATCGACGCGACCTGCTGAATCCGAGGTGCAAGAAGTAACTTGGCACTCGTGGTATGGGCAAGTGAACCGTCTACACCACTTAGATTCTCAGCAGGCGCAGTATCCATGCCGTCTGAGGAGATGTCACCTTCTTGACCGGCCGTGTGTAGGAGGCAATCGTCTGAAGGGGTCCGCCGACGTCGCTTCCGTCGTCGAGGCGAACGTTGCTTTCGAACGTGGACATCCGTATCCGAATGTGGGAGGCAATCCAGCGTCGTATCACCTTCCGATAGGAAAGCCGCGGTCGGGATAATGTTCGCGTCCACGTCCATCGCGTTCTGGATGTTACGTTGCGTCTGGAGTCCGTGGGACTGCTGCTGCTGTTGTTGCTGTGGAGGGGGCGACATATGGGTTGGCATCGGGGGTCCTTCCTCTTCCTCCCTTGGTGCTTCTGGCGTTGATGGGTGTGTCTGATCGTCCGTTTCGTCCTCAACTATGGTGTGCATCGTCGTCTGAGCGTACGTGAGGGGCAGGATTGTCGTCCCCGTCGGGGAAACGGAGTCTCCCACTGGTATCTGCGTAATTCGACGTTGTAAGCAGCTCGATCGAAGATGGCCTTCCTGCCCACATCCGGAACAGGTACGCGGCTGACCGTCGTACATGATGATTGCACGACAGCCACCGATGTTCAAATAGGACGGCACATGTTTCTTGAGCTCAAGTTTAATTTGGCGCACACCATTGTAGACCTTATACATCGAAAAAGTTTGCCACTTTTCTGCAACGTGGTTGATAACATTGCCGTACGGTCGGAAGGCGTCCTTGACAACTTCCTCTGGGACCTCGAAGGGGAGCTCAAAAACCCTTACAGTCCTTAGGCCCATGCCTGCATGATCCACCGTCACTGCACCGATATGCCCGTCAGAATGTTTGAATCTGAGAGAGTTCGAGTATTTGGACACCACTGTCGCGCAGACCTCTGCAATGGTCATTTTAACATAAACCACGCTCGCCGTTATAGAAAAATGAATTCCGACGACAGTCGCCGGATCTAAACGTAGATCGTCGCGTATGAACTGTTCTATTTCATAGGCTCGAGGACGCGCGTGATCTGGTTGGAAGGTAATTTTGATCGTATCGTGGCGCCATGTGTGTGCCATAGTCGCACCGAACTTGGAACTAATACAACTCGCGCCGCGAGAAGGTAAACACAAGCAAGCGCTCACGGTCGCGCACGGCGGGGCGCAGCGGACGTCCTCGCCCCACCGCAGCCGAAAGCAGACTGAAATCTCATTTTGATCGTTTTTGTTCGTTGTATTTGCTCGGTGCGGACGTCGCGAGACATCCGTTTATGTTCGTTGTTGCTCGATTAACTCAGTTTTTTTTATTACAGAGGGCAGCTAACCCTCTGACCGAGCACGCTGAGCTACCGTGCCGGCATCCCTAGACCACTAAGGTCAAGCAAATGACAAATCCTATTGCCCCGCCATATTCAGTAGAGCTCCGTGTCACTACTTGCTTCGTGTACACCTCACTAACCGCCTGTACTCGCCACAACACTCCTGCCCCATCCATGCGCTGCCCAGCCGATTCGAACAGACGGAAACTAAAAAGCGCGACTACTATCGAAAACAGAATCGATAAGAGCAACTACGGCCGAGAAACGAGGAAGTTAAACAGTTCAGACAAGAACAGAATGGAAGCTTTTGAAATGTGCTGCTACACAAGGATACTGATGATTAAATATTGGCAACTAATAAAGAAGTACCGAATGTAACTGGGCCGAAGAGAGATTAATAACACCAATTCATCAGATGAAGCGACCCATCGACAGGTACACTGTGTGATCAAAAGAATCCGGACACCCCAAAAAATCATACGTTTTCCTTATAAGTGCATTGTGCTGCCACCTACTACCAGGTACTCCATATCAGCGACCACAGCACTCATTAGACACCGTGGGAAAGCAGGATGGTGCGCTCCGCGGAACTCACGGAGTTCGAACGCGGTCAGGTGACAGTGTGGCTGTACGTGAGATTTCCACACTCCTAAACATCCCTAAGTCCACTGCATCCCTAGGTCCACTGTTTCCGATGTGAGAGTGAAGTGGAAACGCGAAGGGACACGTACAGCACAAAAGAGGGGTCGTAATGTGTAATAGGCAGACATCTATCCAGACCGTTACACAGGAATTCCAAACTACAACAGGATCCTCTGCAAGTACTATGACAGTTAGGCGGGAGGTGAGAAAACTTGGATTTCATGATCGAGCGGCTGGTTATGAGCCACCCATCACGCCGGTCAATACCAAACGACGCCTCGCTTGATGTAAGGAGCGTAAACATTGGACGATTGAACAATAGAAAAACGTTGTGTGGAGTAACGAATCATTGTACACAATGTGGCGGTCCGACGGCCGTGTGTGGGTATGGCTAATGCCCGGTGAACGTCATCTGCCAGCGTGTGTAGTGCCAACAGTAAAATTCGGAGGTGGTGGTGTTATGGTGTGGTCGTGTTTTTCGTGGAGGGGGATTGGACCCCTTGTTGTTTTGTGTGCCACTATCATAGCACAGACCTGCACTGATGTTTTAATCACCTTCTTGCTTCTCACTGTTGAAGAGCAATTCGGGGATGGCGATAGCATCTTTCAACACGATCGAACACCTGTTCATAATGCACGGCCTGTGGCGGAATGGTTACACGACAATAACATCTCTGTAATGGACTGACCTGCACAGAGTCCTGACCTGAACCCTATAGAACACCTATGGGATGTTTTGGAATGCCGACTCCCTGCCAGGACTCACCGACCGACATCGATACCTCTCCTCAGTGCAACACTCCTTGAAGAATGGGCTGTAATTCCCCAAGAAACCTTCAAGCACCATATTGAACGTATGCCTGCAAGAGGGGAAGCTGTCATCAAGGCCAAAAGTGGGCCAGCACCGTACTGAATTCCAGCATCACCGTTGGAGGGCACCACGAACTTGTAAGTCATTTCAGCCAATGTCCGGATACTTTTGATCACATAGTGTACATCCTGAAGCATCAAGGGATAGTCATTTGGTAATAGAGGGAAGAGTATGGGCAAAAACTTCATAGCTTAACAGTCTTGCACAGTATAGATTAGCATAGAGAGCTGCACTAGTCCTGACTACAGACTGAAGTCCACAGTGACATGAAGTGTCTAGTCGTTTGACTATGGACAATCATTTGGTTATCTGAAGATAGAGTTATGTAACCCTGAACGATTTCAGTAAATGTAGATATCTAAAATAAAGGCAGATGACTGCGCCATATCAAACATATATTGTTAACAAATAAGACTTGACACCCAGGTAAAAAGTACCATATTTCCGTTTCGTTGGATGCTAGTATGTGTCAGTTGGCCGATACAAACGTGTCCCAAAAGTTTTTGTGATGTCGACGAGTTCGGAAGAGGACGGAAACACCGAAGAGCGGAATAGGATAAGGGGTAAGGCAGCTCATGATATCATACGTTAGTAAACAAGTAGGCAAGTGTGGCCTTCGAGCGGAATCTTATGTAAGGTACGATCGAAAACATTCCGTCTGAGGGCGTTGCTGCAGCGTATATGCAACCTAGCGTGACTCCGATGCCGGTACGTAGGAATCGACACGTAGGGATGGAGTTACCGTGGTCATCGAATGGAAACTTTTGATCGCCCTTTGTAGTTTAAATTAGGTTGTTTTTTTTTCAGAATAAATGAAGCAGAAAGACTAGAAATATTGTGTAATTTCAATAACAGCAAATCGCTTATTGAGTAAAAGCTGCAGTTTCCAGAATCAATTACGTTGCTCCACGTTGAACAAAGGGAATCTCATCCTAAGACACACTTAAAACCAACGATACTAGTTACGTATACAGAGTTTGAGTTGGTGAGGATACGTGTGTTTATACCTAAGCATTTTTCCCTGTGCGTGCTCTTACAGAAAATAAAACTCAATACATACAGAAGGGCTTGGAGCGTGTTGTAAGGAGTTGATGACTGAGATATTTAACGAAAAGCAATAACTTCATATAAAGTATTCTTGGTTTACTTACCTAGTTTCTTGTTTGTGTTTAGGTGATTGACCAGGTTTTATCAGAGGGAAAGTGAGAGTGTAAAATGTTTTTCTGTTTGCGTTTGGTACTTAGAAACAGGCGGCCCATTACTTTCCGTTGTGGATTAATGCCCAATTCTTTTATTTTCTATATAAGTACAGATACTCGAGGAAGTGCTGCAAAGTAATGTCGCCAAATTTACTATCTGAAAACTCTTAAAGCTTTTTAAATAAAGAAACGTTATTAACATTATTCTTCACGTCTGCATATTTGCAACCTCCAACCGCTTGAAGACTCCGAGTTGTATCGTGTAAAATGGCGAAGTAAAACGTAACTATGTCGCTGCTTGAAGAAAGTGTTCTGTAATCGAGTTTCGAATTCGAATAGTTTGTCCACACGTGGAACCTCCTCTCCTTCAGCAAGACATTGCCACACCACACACAATAGCTGCGATATCTGCAACAATACAACGCCTTGCGTTCACTGTCATCGACCATCCTCCATACAGCCCAGACATCGCCACATCAGATTTTCATGTGTTTCCACAACATAAAGAAGACCGTCGAGGACTTCTCTTTGATAATGTTGGAGCCGCGCTGAGTGGCCGCGCCATTTGAGGCGTCATGGCACGGTTTGAGCGGTCCCTCCCGCCGGAGGTTCGAATCCTCCCTCTGGCATGGGTGTGTGTGTCTGTTACTCTTAGCATAAGTTAATTTAAGTTAGTTTAACTAGTGTGTAAGTATAGGGACCAATGACCTCAGCAGTTTGTTCCCTTAGGAATTCACACATATTTGAGCATTTTAATAGTGTTGAAGCGAAGTTGCAGTTCCTTCAACAAAGTTAATCACTGTGTATTGACAAACTGGTCTCTCTTTGAGAGAAACGTGTTTGTCGCCACGGTGACTATGTTGAAAAATAAATATGTAGACATAAAGAATAAAGATATAGAATGTTAATAATTCGTTTTATTTATAAATCTTTAAGAGTTTTCACATGAAAAATTCGAAGGCACTACTTTTCAGCACGTCCTCGTACTACTTGCCCTTTGAAGTTTTACAGTTCAGTAATTGTTGCCCTAGCTTATCATAAACAGTAACTTACATCGTTCTCTTGTCATAACGTTCATATACATTGATAAAATATCTGTTCCAAATCTGCATATATTTTGGTTAAACGTATTTTTCATAACTCAATGTAGCTGATAAATACACATATCAAAAAAAGTTTTGCATCATCCTGGTTTCCAGATCTCCTGCAGATGGGCGTTGACTGTGGATACTGTATCACAGACACAGTCCCTTTGACTGTTCAGAGATGTCACAAACCCCGCCCAAAGATGTAAACAACGGTGCATGAGCAGCGTCTAGCAGACGTAGAGGGTCCGACATCCAATCAGTACCACTCGTTCCACCAGGGAGGAGGTACACGGCTCCTGTTGTCTGTAGTTCAACCATGCCTAGACGCTTAATAGCTCTGTTCGATCGCGTTCGCATTGTTACTTTGTGCCAGGAAGGGCTCTCAACAAGGGAAGTGTCCAGGCGTCTCGGGGTGAGCCAAAGCTAAGTTGTTCGCATATGGAAGAGCTACAGAGAGACAGGAACTGTCAGTGAGATGCCTCGCTCAGGCCACCCAAGGGCTACTACTGCAGTGGATGACCGCTCCCAATTTATTATGGGTCGGAGAAACCCTGTTAGCAACACCACCATGTTGAATAGTGCAGCCGTAGGACGTCGTGTTACGGCTCAAACTGTGCGCGGTAGTCTGCATGATGCGCAACTTCACACGCGACGTCCATGGCGAGGTCCATCTTTGCAACCTCGACACCATGCAGCTCGGTACTGATGGGCCCAACAACATGCCGAATCGACCGCTCAGGACTGGTATCACGTTCTCTTCACCGATGACTGTCGCACTTGCTTTCAAACAGACAATCGTCGGGGTCGTGTTTTGAGGCAATCCGGACAGGCTGAATGCCTTAGACACACTGTACAGTGAGTGCATCTAGGTGGAGGTTCCCTGCTGTTTTGGGGTGGCATTATGTGGGGCCGACGTACGCCGCTGGTGGTCGTGGAATTCGCCTTAACTGCTGTATGATACTTTAATGCCATCCTCCGACCGATAGTGCAACCATTGCATATTGGCGAGGCATTCATCTTCATGGACGACAATTCGCGCCTCCATCGTGCACATCTTGTGAACAACTTCCTTCAGTATAACTACATCGCTCGACTAGAGTGGCCATCATGTTCTCCAGACATGAACCCTATCGAACATACCTGGGATAGATTGAAAAGGGCTGTTTATGGACGACGTGACCCACCAACCACTCTGAGGAATCTACGCCGAAGTGAGACAATCTGGAACAACAGTGCCTTGATGAGCTCGTGGATAGTATGCTACGACGAATACATGTATGCATCATTGCAAGAGGACGTGTTACTGAATATTAGAGGTACCGGTGTGTATAGTAATCTGGACCACTACCTCTGAAGGTCTCGCTGTATGGCGCTACAATATGCAATGTGTGGTTTTCATGAGCAATAAAAAGGGCGGAGCCGGACGGCGTGGCCGCGCGGTTCTAGACGCTTCGGTCTACGGTCGCAGGTTCGAATTCTCCCTCGGGCATGGATATGTGTGATGTCCTTAGTTAGGTTTAAGTAGTTCTAAGTTCTAGGGGACTGATGGACCTCAGATGTTAAGTCCCATAGTGCTCAGAGCCATCTGCACCATTTGAAAATGGGCGCAAATGATGATCATGTTGATCTCCATTCCAACTTTCTGTACAGGTTCTGGAAGTCTCGGAGTCGAGGTGATGCAAAACTTTTTTTTTATGTGAGTAGATTGAAGTTCATAATCCTTCACTTACAGCCTTTGGTGTACAACGAAACCCTAAGCCACGTCTAAGAATATGAAGACCGACTGTACTAATGTTTAATAAACAATTTGTAAGAGTAAAAGTATTATACAATGAATGATTATCATTTACCTCGTTGCTTGGGACTGATTCATCTTGAGAAAGCTTTTGGTTCAGTTTCTATGAAATCTACTAACTTTCCTTGAGAAACAGTGTAGCGTTCCATCCTATGTTAGGCTACTTCAGAGAATGTAAATAATTTCTATGGACTACGTTATACCACAACGTAACTGAAAGAAAAGCGAGATCTACTACACTATAAATGAGACACACACAACACTGGTGTAATATTATACAATATTTATTATTTGTTGCACGAAACGGTTTTCGGCTGTTACGCCATCATCAAGTACAAGGAAGAGTATGTGTTGCAGTTGGATCAGAGATTTTAAACCAGTGCATGTACTGAGTACCTCCAATTCCAGAAATGAAAAATGTTAATGTTAGAATTTCACTGTAAACGGGATGTAAGATTATTTAAAGAAAATAAAATATATAATACACTGACTAATAAACTACAGACAAATTACAGCAGTTGTACATAGACGAAAATAAGTAAACAATAAACGTTGGTGACATACTCCAAAGTTGTGGCTGAACAAAATAATCTTGCCTTTAATGGGTCCTACATTAAAAACATATAATATATAATAGTGACATAAATCAGATGAGTGAAGCAGCTATGATTATACAAAGTAATTGTTTTGCCACAACAGGAGAAATTCTAGTAACTGAAGTAAAGGAAACGGTACATGTGAGCAGAGGGGTAATTCACAGCATGGTCTGCATGGGATTACGAATAATATCTGCAGTTAGAAGTGGCGAGTAAAGGAACTGTGTCTGGTCAATCAGTACTAAGCTTGGGCAGATGGACATGTTTTTATTAATTTCCATTATTTCAAGATAGTTCGCCATCCTTCCTTAATGGATATGATGCAATACTTAATGTTTCATCTTGTAATTATCGTCTTCTTTAAGCAGGTGGTCTGCAATAGTAGCGTCTCCTTTTCTAAGTTTAAAGTTTCTGTGGTGTTCCTTCAAGCTAGTAGATATTGCTCCGCCAGACTGATCTGTATAGAATTTGCCACAAATACAAGTAATGTTATACATTTCACTCTTCTCCAAAGTTCGAGTGCTGTCCTTAGCAATGGGTAAAAAATGTCCAACAGTATTGTGCACATAAAATGACGTCTATGTACTTGATGATGGCGTGACAGCCGGAAATCGGTTCGTGTAACAAATAATAAATATTGTAGAATATTACAGCTGTGTTCCATGTGCAAGAACCGACGGAACAGTCAACCAATGTAGATTCTAAACTAGCCTCTAGTGCAGAACCCTTATCCAGACAATTCCCAGTGGTTTTCAAAGTACGGATCAAGAAATCTACAAACCAGTAAAAAAGTGCATCTCTTATTGCAGTAGTTAAAGCACATTGTGGATAGATCGAGTCCTACGTAGTGTTTTCTGTACGCAAAATAAGAGATCTGCGTGAAGCCATCTGAATAAAAAAATTAATAATCCTACTGAAGACTTGCCTCCAGCAGTTGAGACAATGCCTTTCATTACTACAATATCCTACGATAAGTGACACTATACTTTTTTCTGAGACGCTATGTTTAACATGTCTTATTCATTACGAAATTTAAGAGAAAGCAATGAGCTCGGCTAGCATTATATGTGCCTTGTAAAACTGATGACAAACAATGTCAAAGTGTTCGTGATACAAAGCATGCTGAAAAATGTCACCACCAGTCATACGTATGCTAACGCAAATACTGTGAAGCTACAAAATACATAATATGACGCAGTAATACTAGGAAGATAAGAAAAAGATTAAATTTTATGCGACTTCGAATGGATAGTGTAAAATGTGAAAGAACATGTGTTAACCAGCATAAATAAGAAAGTACAGTACTGACTTAGCAGATACTGTATGAAAGCGGACTACATGTCACTAAAGCTTAATATTTCCTCCATTTGATTTCCCGAAAAAAGCTGA
Source organism: Schistocerca gregaria (assembly GCF_023897955.1). NCBI lineage: Eukaryota > Metazoa > Arthropoda > Insecta > Orthoptera > Acrididae > Schistocerca > Schistocerca gregaria. The sequence goes on along the minus strand of NC_064922.1, from coordinate 922,789,754 downwards.
TGATAAATTCACTAGAGTGCGGTGAATAATCTGTGACTTCAGTCTTAAAGTTGTGTATATGTTTAAAGAATATTGTCTTGGCGTACGTGTTGCCTGGTAGGACAGTATACATGGCTGGCGATGAGTATAGCACTGTGTCACTTACATAGCGGAGATAGAGATACTCGTGTCCTCTTGGGAAATAAAAAAATGGAGCTCTTTACTGCTTCCCTCTGGAGAAGAAATAAAAAATAATAAATATGCAGTGAGACCTCTTTCACCTCAAGTACCAAATTTTGTCATAGTTCTTCCACACAGTTCTCTTGGACCGTTGTTAGACGCAAGTAGTCACAATTTCTAAATATCCATGATATATTTATGCAGATATTTGGCCATTCGATAAGAATTTTGTACGAATTCAAGTTAAAAGAATTTTGTCTTGAATGTGCTTGTGCTTGCGTGCGTGTGTGTGTGTGTGTGTGTGTGTGTGTGTGTGTGTGTGTGTGTGTGTGTGTGTGGAGAGAGAGTATTCAATTCGTTTGCACCGTGCATATGATGGTGGGAATTTAGTCTTAACTTTCCCTACTGTTCGTCAACACTTTACTGAGGAACTTACTGCTGCTAGTCTGGTTAGTCTGGCGAAAGCAAGTTCTAGAATAACAAAGATATATGTATGCAACTTGCTTAGGGCAACGGCCTTGCCGCAGTGTATACACCGGTTCCCGTCAGATCACCGAAGTTAAGCGCTTTCGGGCGTGGCCGGCACTTGGATGGATGACCATCCGGGCCACCATGAGCTGTTGCCATTTTTCGGGGTGCACTCAGCCTCGTGATGCCAACTGAGGAGTTACTCCACTGAATAGTAGCGGCTCAGTCAAAGAAAACCATCATAACGACCGGGAGAGCGGTGTGCTGACCACACGCCCATCCTCTCCGCATCCTCATCTGAGGATGACACGGCGGTCGGATGGTCCCAATGGGCCACTTGTGGCCTGAAGACGGAGTGCTTTATGCAAGTTACTTAAATCATTTTCATATAACTGTGCTCGCACATTTATAGTGACTGAGTATCTCTAATTTTATACGCAGAAACATCGTTTACGTTATGGATAGTGACCTCAACGAAAATACAAAATTTCTTCTGTGTTTGTGGTAACATACCAAGTACCTTCCACTGTCTGACGTGATGTAACAGTCATCTGATTATGCGTGTGTTACGTCTGTAACACAGTTATATAAATTTCAACAAAAATTTTGTCTTATTAGGCAAACCCATTTCCATATCGCTAAGGCAGTCGTAACCCCATGTCATATGATAAGGTATCATATGACATTCGGTGACAACACACTACGCATGCTGTTCCACATACAATGACGGAAAAAGGTTGCATCATCAGTGCCTTGTGCAACGTAAACGAAAGTTGTTAGGTGTGTTCCTACACCTGAAACATGATGTCTATTCCAGTTTCGCACCAGTCACTTCATAGTGGTGGTTCTAGTGCCACTTCGAGGATGGAGACCTAAATACACGGTTGTGAGCGTTAGTCACCTGACATGGTGAGTTGATGTGAGTCAAGAATGCCACTGAAGTTACAAATGCAGCATTATCGACACCCAGCTAAGTTTGAACGAGGTCATGTAATTCGGCTATGAGAAGCTGGATGTTCTTTCCGTGCAACTGAACAAAGACTTGGCTGCAGAGTAGCCACTGTACGTGACTGCTGGCAGCGATGGTCGCAGGAATGTACGGTCGCAATGAAACCAGACTCCGCAAGGCCATATGGCACTAGCGAGAGGGAAGACCATCCTGCTCAGCCCATGGCTCCGGCTCATAGTACTGCATCTGCAGTAGCAATTTAAGCTGCTGTTGGTACCTCAGTGACACAATGAATGTCAAAAAACCATTAATTCAAGTATAGATCCGAGCCAGACGCCCTGTAGCGTGCTTTCTACTGAATCCAGATCACAGCCATTTGCAATTTCAGTGGTGTCAAGCGAGAGCTATTAGAGGGCTAGGTGGAGGTCTGTGGTATTTTTCGATGAAAGCCGGTTCTGCCTCAGTGTCAGTAAGGCCGTATGTTAGTTAGCAGGAGGTCAGTTGAGGGCCTGTGACTAACCTATCTGCGTGCTAGACACACGGACCTACACTTGGGTTTATTGTCTTTGGTCCGATTTCATTTGATAGCAGGAGCTTTCTCATGGTTATGCCACGCGCCCTGACTGCAAATTTGTATGTCAATCTGGCGATTCGACTTGTTATGCTGTCATTAATGAACAGAATTCCAAGGACTGTTTTTCAACACGATAAAGCTCGTTCACAAACCGCTGTTGTAGCCCTAAACACTCCATCGTGTTCCCCTGACCTGCTCGATCATAGTATCCGAACGGTCCGGACACTTGGATGATGTCCAGAATACCAAGTTCAAGTGTTCAAGTGTATGTTAAATCTTCTAACCTAACCTAACCTAACCTAACCTAACCTAACCTACTTAACTGCCAAGGTCGTAAGTCCCTAAGCTTACACACTACTTAACCTAAATTGTCCTAAGGACAAACACACACCCCCACGATCGAGGGAGGACTCGAACCTCCGCCGGGACCAGCCGCACAGTCCATGGCTGCAGCTCCTTAGACCGCTCGGCTAATCCCGCGCGGCTCCAGGATATCGAGCAGCATACGTAGCACACGCCTGTTGGGCATTCTGATCACAACAGCCATACATCAACAGGATATCGACCTTTTCCGCAGTTGGTAAACGGTCCATTTTAAAACGGGTAATGTATCACGAAGCAAATACCGTCCGCAGTGGCGGAATGTTAAGTGATACCACGTACTTACACGTTTGTAACTATTACAGCGCCATCTATCACAAAGCGAAAAAGTGGTCCAACTAAAACATTCATATTTCTTACGTACTACACGACAATGTAATAAAAATGGGGGTTCCTGTTTAAAAAAAAACGCAGTTTATATCCGTTTGACCTATGGCAGCGCCATCTAGCGGGCCAACCATAGCGCCATCTGGTTTCCCCCTTCAAGCTAGACGAGTTTAGTTCTTTGTAGTTTTTTCGCTTGATGCTTATTTCGTGAGATATTTGGCCCGGTCACTATCAATGGACCACCCTGTATATATATAAGCGTCATATACAACCAACACTAACCATCCCTATAATGACCGACCAACTGCAACATGCGTGGGATCCAATCCCAAAAACTGACTTCCGGCACCTGTACAGCACAATTCACACACTTTTGCATGCTTGTATTCAGCACTCTGGCGGTTACGCCGGTTATTAATGTACCAGAATTTTACATTTCCAATGGCTTATCTCGAGCTTACATTAACTTGTGATCTTGCAGTGTCTATCACGTAAATACATTACCAAGACAAACCTGTTCCTGAAATTTCATTACTCTCCATTAATTATTATTTGGTGTTGATATTTTTTTTTTCAGTATGTGTACGCATCAGTTACGCTAGTACTTCCGTAGTGGCAAATCTGAATATGGTCTATTAAATTAATTGATACTAGTAATCTCTAAAATAAATTGCGTCTCCGATGGATAATTAATAATTTATCAGACTAAGGAGTGATTACGGTATTCTCTCAGACAATAACATAATAGAAAACCTATAGAAGCACGTAGCATAGTTACCATTGTATAGAACGACAAACGAGAGATTATAGAATTGGAATTATATGTGACCTTTTTTGTGTTCTGTCTTATGTGAAATATATTTGTATGAATCCAGCTCAAATTCTTATTTTGATACACTAATTAGCATCATATTACAGTACCGTTGATTCAAATAAACCATTATACTTCCAGACTCATAGTGAAATATTGCCTGCTCTCTTAACAAATTGTAGGCCTAAGCCAGGTACAGATGTAGAACTGTTCCTGGAAGCGTACACGCCACTGAATTGGCCAGTGGGTTTTAATTTTTCCTCCTCCCGTATCTTAGGTCTAAGTTCTACGAACGTCGATCGAAATCAGTAGCAAAAATGGAGGGAATTGCTCATTTAACAGTCCCAGCGTGGCTGGGAGTTGTGTGTTCCAAAGGGCGGAATCAATTTTATAGAAGTCTCTCCACTGAAACATACAGGACCATCGGAAAGCAGGAAACACACGCAAACCAGCGGTTAGTACCCACCATCGACAAACAAAACTGTGGTCACGTCCGGTACAGAAGGTTCAGTTAACGACTTTCGCTATCTTTCATCCAGTAGTAGAGCTTGTGACACGTCACAGAATTCTATGTTTGTGAATGTGTTTCCATCCAGCACGGCGAGCAACATTTGGCCTGTAAAGAAGTCCACTTCATCTCAAGTTACAAACATGCCTATGTATTACACACGAGCGTACAACACCATCTCTTAACTCAGTAAATCACGAACAAGTATTTTACTAAAATTTGACCGTTATCTTGTGACTAACGGTTTGTTTTCGCAGTGGGACTCAGTTATTTATTTATTCGTCTTCGAAACGCTCAGCAGTCAGTGTACAAACAAATGTGGATGTTGATGGTTTCAGTTAGGTTACACAGACGGGCTACGACCTACAGCAAGGTAGTATTACGATCGTCAATCTAAACGGTCCATGCATCTAAGTAAACAAGGTAATTGCTGTCTTTAAACTGAAAATTTCAGTAAGTGAATTAAATTTCATCCACTAACAGTTTCATAAGAAAAGTATTTCATGAAATCAACTTTCCATTACAGTATTCATTTTATACTTCGCTGTGGAATACTAATTGACAAGAAAATCATTCTCCGACAAAGAAGCTCAACAAAATATTCTGGATTTCTCTGAATAATTCAACCTCTCAAGTTGTCATGGAAGTTAATATCTTGGCGCACTTTCTTTACGTAGATATTCTATTAGCACGACTATAAACGGAACACAAAACTATGAACGTATAAACAAAATTTTAAAGTTTTTAAATTGTTTTCTGAATATTATTGTCAGAATCAAGTTCTTTTTCAAACTAATGGTGAGGGTTTTATTAAATTAAAAATTTCTCTAAATTTCGCAACAGCTCACTTGAAACTGGTGCTCAGTTCCTAAATTCTCCTTAATGGAATTACTAATCTTTGATAGTATTTTAGGACAAATTTAGCATTATAATTGTTGTAAAGCCTCGTCGCCAGATTTTGTAAAGGCTTCATTGTTACTGCCGTGGAAGCCGAGTTGTCACTGTTGTTACGGTAGGCCGAGTTTGTGAGTTCGTGAAACGGCTTCTGGTGCAATACACCGCTAAGACAATATGGCCCTGCCACTATTACACGGTAATGCTTCACGGTCAGGTAACAGGATAGGATGGTGAAAGTTCTAGAACACTCCAACAAATTAGTAACAAAATCACACAAATGAGTTAAAAGGCTTACTTATCTTTGTGCATAGCTGAGTATCTATGTCTGCAACACTGCTTGTAATATAACACAGAAAAGCCCTGGCAACAACAATGAACAACACTAACGTATCCTGGTGGCCGTTCTACCTCTCACACAGAATTGCAACTCTAAACGTGTTATATATCCGCCAGTAATGTGTACATATTACACTGATATCCAACGATGTCTTCTGGGTGCTACAGGGTTTCTTTTTTTTTTTAATCGGTCTATTATGGTGCCCAAGCAACGAAACTCATGTACTCCTTTTAGTGTCTCGTTTTCTCATTTCCTAACCTGCACAGTTGACGCAAAACATGACCACTGCCCACCACGAGATTCAATACCGCCTCTTGACGTTGTAGGTACGTGACACGGTAAGGAACGTATATAAGCGGTTCAAAGAGGAATGGGGAGACATTCTGGCTACCATAAGGGCAGTAAACGGGAATATCCACTGACATAAGTGACTCTGAAAAGCAGCATGTATAGAACATTGTTGACTAACGTCTCATCACAAAATGTGGACGGCAGACGCTTATCCGCTCTGTGCCAGATCTAAGGACAGAGTACAATACCGGTACAGGCAAAAAATTTTACAGAGCACGCCGTTCTGGGCATATTTTGAAAATGGGGTTCCACAGCTGACGACCCCTGTGCGTTCCCTTGTTAACCCAATGACATCATCAGTTCTGATTGCACTGGACACGGGATCATCTTACAGGACAGTGGATGAATGGAAATGTGTAGCCTGATCGGATGATCCACGCCTCTTGCTTCACCATGTCGAAGGTCGTGTCTGGATACTCCGGCATCTAGGTTAATGGCTACTCTAAATATGCACCGTGCAACTGACGCAGGCTTGAGAAGCAGTATTGCGTTGTGGGAGACATCCACCTTGGCTTCTACGAAACACATCGTAGTGAAATGAAATGAGCGTATGGCATCGTTGGCCGGGAGGCCCCATCTGGGGAATTTAGGCCGCCAAGTGCAAGTATTATTTCAGTCGACGCCACATTGGGCGACTTGCGCGCCGGTGCTGAGGATGAACTGATGATGAGGACAACACAATACCCAGCCCCTGAGCAGATAAAATCTCCAACACGGCCGAGAATCGAACCCGGGCGAATTGCATTGGAGGCGGGCACGTTAACACCTAGCTAAGCACGCGGACACATCGTAGTAATCCAAGGAGTCATGACAGCCGTGATCTACGTGAACATTACTGCGGACCACCACCGTCCCTTCGTCCTTCCTGACGCCAGTGGCATCTTCCAGGAAGATAATGATCCGTGTCACAAGCACAGAATCTTGTTACACTGCCAGAATGAAATTTTCACTCTGCAGCGGAGTGTGCACTGATATGAAATTTCCAGGCAGATTAAAACTGTGCGCCGGGCCAAATTCGAACTCTGAAACTTTGCCTTTCGTGGACAAGTGCTCTACCATCTGAGTTGCCCTACCTAGCACGACTCACGGCCCGTCCTCACAGCTTTACTTCTGCCAGTACCTCGTCTCCTACCTTCCAAACTTTACAGAAGCTCTCCTTCGAACCTTGCAGAACTAGCACTCCTGGAAGAAAGGATACTGCGGAGACATGGCGTAGCCACAGCTTGGGGGATGTTTCCAGAATGAGATTTTCACTCTGCAGCGGAGTGTGCATTGATATGAGAGTTCCTGAGAGGGTAAAACTGTGTGCCGGACCGAGACTCAGGCTTGGGGCGAAGTAAACATTCCTAAATTCCAATCAAGAACAATTTCCAAGATGAGAAACATAGAAGTAGATATCCTCGATATCGCAAATCAGCTTTAATCATTTAATAAAGGCAAGGCTTCCGCTCCACATTGTACACCAGTCAAGTTCCTCTAAGAGTATGCTGATACAATAGCTCCATGTTTACCAATTGTATACAACCATTCGCTCACAGGAAGATCCGTACCTAAAGTCTGGAAAATTGCTCACCAATACCCAAAAAAGGAAAGTAGGAGTAATCCGCTGAATTACAGGCCTATATCACAAACGTCAATTTGCAGTAGAGTTTTGAAGCATATACTGTATTCGAACATTATGAAGTACCTCGAAAAGAACGATTTATCGACACATACTCAGCATGAATTCAGAAAATATCGTTCCTGTGAAGCTCAACTAGCTCTTTATACTCATGAAGTAATGAGTGCTATCGTCAGGGGATGTCAAATTGATTCCACATATTTAGATTTCCAGAAGGCTTTCGACACCGTTCGTCATAAGAGTCTTCTAACAAAACTGCGTGCCTAAGGAGTATCGCCTCAGTTGTACAACTGGATTCGTGATTTCCTGTCAGAAAGGTCACAGTTCGCAGTAACAGACGGAAAGTCATCCAATAAAATAGAAGTAATATACGGCGTTCCCCAAGGAAGTGTCAAAGGCCCTTATTGTTCCTGATCATTTGCCGTCTTGTAAAGTCATCAGATGACCAAAACTAATTGAAAAATCATTTAGATAAGATATCTGTATGGTGCGAAAAGTGGCAATTGACCCTGAGTAAAGGAAAGTGTGAAGTTATTCACATGAGTACTAAGAGAAATCCCCTTAAATTTCGATACGCGATGAGTCACACAAATCTAAAGGCTGAAATTTTAACTAAATACTCAGGGACTACAATTACAAATACCCTAAACTGGAACGATCACATATATAATGCTGTGGGTAGTGAAAACCAAAAACTGTGATTCATTGGCAAAACACTTAGAAGGTGCAACATTTCTGCTAAAGAGACTGCTTACAGTAATCTTGTCCGCCCTATTCTGGAGTAAAGCTATGCGGTGTGGGATCCGCATCAGGTGGGACTGACGGATGACATCGAAAAAGTACAAAGGTGGGTTGCTCGTTTTGTACCATCCGGTAATATGGGAGATAGTGAGACAGACATGATACGTGAATTGGAGTGGCAATCATTAAAACAAAGGCGTTTTTCGTTGCGACGGGATCTTCTCATTAAATTTCAATCACCAGTTTTCTCTTCCGACTGCGAAAACATTTCGTTGGTATCCACCTACATATGAAGAAATGATCACAGCGATAAAATAAGAGAAATCAGTGCTCGCACAGAAAAATTTGAGTGCTCGTTTTTCCCGTGCGCCGTTAGAGAGCGTAACGGTAGAGAGACAGCTTGAAAGTGGTTCATTGAACCCTTTCCCAGGCACTTTATTGTGAGTAGTAGAGTGATCACGTAGATGTGGATTTGAACTTTGCCTTTCGTGGTACCGGCAGAACTGAAGCTGTGGGGAGGGATGGTCAGTCAACCTTGGGTAGCTCCGTCGGTAGAGCATTTGCCTGCGAAAGGCAAAGGTCCCGCGTTCGAGTCTCGGTCCGGTACACAGTTTTAATCTGCTAGGAAATCTCTTGTTACAGTGGTGTGAGGATCGCGACAGCGAATTTACATTGATGTCCTGGCCCCTACATTCGCCTCATCTTAACTCGACGGAACACATTTCCTTTCGGAGTATACTGATGCATTATCTCCGTACGTAGCAATCATATACAACCGTTCGCTCGTCGAAAGGTCCGTACCCAAAGACTAGAAAGTTGCACAGGTCACACCAATATTAAGAAAATGTAGTAGGAGTTACCGCCGGCCGCGGTGGCCATGCGGTTCTGGCACTGCAGTCCGGAACCACGCGACTGCTACGGTCGCAGGTTCGAATCCTGCCTCGGGCATGGGCGTGTGTGATATCCTTAGGTTAGTTAGGTTTAAGAAGTTATAAGTTCTGGGAGACTTATGACCTAAGAAGTTGAGTCCCATAGTGCTCAGAGCCATTTGAACCATTTAGTATGAGTTATCCACTACGTTAAAGGCCCATATCGTTAACGTCGATATGCAGCAGGATTTTGGAGCATATATTGTGTTCAAACATTATGAATTACCTCGAAGAAAACGGTCTATTGACAAACAGTCAACATGGGTTTAGAAAATATGGTTCCTATGAAACACAACTAGCTCTTTATTCACATGAAGTGTTGAGTGCTATTGACAAGGGATTTCAGATCGATTCCGTATTTCTGGATTTCCGGAAGGCTTTTGACTCCACACCACAAAAGCGGCTCGTTGTGAAATTGCGTGCTTATGGAATATTGTCTCAGTTACGTGACTGGATTTGTGATTTCCCGTCAGAAAAGTCACAGTTCGTAATAATTGACGGAAAGTCATAGAGTAAAACAAAAGTGATTTCTGGTGCTCCCCGGGGTAGTGTTATAGGCCCTTTGCTGTTCCTTATCTATATAAACGATTTGGGAGACAATCTGAGCAGCCCTCTTCGGTTGTTTACAGATGCCGCTGTCGTTTATAGACTAATAAACTCATCAGAAAATCAAAACAAACTGCAAAACGATTTAGAAAAGAAATCTAAACGGTGCGAAAAGTGGCAATTGACCCTAAATAACGAAAAGTGTGAGGCCATCCACATGAGTGCTAAAAGGAACTCGTTAAACCTCGGTTGTACGATAAATCAGTCTAATCTAAAAGCCTTAAATTCAACTAAATACCTAGGTATTACAATTACGAACCCCTTAAATTGAAAGGAATACATAGGAATTGTTGTGGGGAAGGCTAACCAAAGGCTGCGTTTTTTTTGGCAGGACACTTAGAAAATGTAACAGACCTACTAAGGAGACTGCCTACACTACGCTTGCCGTCCTCTTTTAGAATACGGCTGCGCGATGTGGGAACCTTACCAGATAGGACTGACGGAGTACATCGGAAAAGTTCAAAGAAATGCAGCACGTTTTGTATTATCGCGAAATATGGGAGAGAGTGTCGTAGAAATGATACAGTATTTGGACTAGACACCATTAAAAGTAAGGTATTTTCCGTTGCGACGGTATCTTCTCACGAAATTCCAATCACCAACTTTCTCCTTGAAATGCGAAAATATTTTTTTGACACCGACTTACATAGGGAGGAACGATCACCACGATAAAATAAGGGAAATCAGAGCTCGTACGGAAAGATATAGGTGTTCATTGTTTCCGCTCGCTATACGACATTGGAATAATAGAGAATTGTGAAGGTTGTTCGATGAAACCTCTGCCAGGCACTTAAATGTGATTAGCAGAGCATCCATGTAGATGTAGCTGTAGATGTAGCTGTAGATGTAGGACGCTACCGGGCACAAGCTTCGGGCCCTTAAATAGCCGGCCCCGTAATTTTGCGGAAATAAAGCGACGTTTGAATGGGTGCTTGCTGACACATACCTTTGTTAACCTACCATGAGCTTGTGGAATCCACGCCACTCAGAATCATTGCCGTACTGCGCTCCGAAGCTTGACCCGAAAGCCATTGAGCAGGTGATCATACTGTTTCCCCTAATCAGCTGTGATAAACCTTTTGCATTTCATTTATGTTTCCGTCTTCTTTAAAGGCAAAGAGAGAAGATGAAGCGGTAGCCCATCATAGAGCCTATGCCTACCGTCATGTATTTTTTGACTTTCAGTTGTTAAAAAACAGAGGATTTTTTCTGGTACCAGTAGGAGGAAGGAAGGATTCGCGCTCAGCTAGTGAACGAGTGAGAAGCACGCCATTTTAGCGAGTAATTGTAGACCGCCATTTTGGGATCGCTATGAATAAGTGAGGAGTATGTATTTCATATGTGCACCGTTTAGAAAAATACAGTATTGTTTTATTAACAGAAAGGTCGTGTGAGTTGTTATTACAAATAGTACAATAATAACAAGAACTGAAGCCCACCTGTGTACTTTGGAAAATTACGAAGATCCGATAAGCTTAATGGAAACACGGTCAAGACTTCAAAGGTGAACACGGCGACCAAACGTAGCATTATAAACAATGGTAAGCACAAATCTACAGCGGAGAGAGAAACTACTTCGCCCTGCAAAATACTATGAACTAATACGAACTTATTTCCAGGCACGCTCAGCTTATTGTGCTTGTCATTTCCGAAAAATTAACCTCAGTAATTCAATACATTTTAAAAAACCACATTTTATTATCATCTATTTCATTATTTTATTATACACTCCTGGAAATGGAAAAAAGAACACATTGACACCGGTGTGTCAGACACACCATACTTGCTCCGGACACTGCGAGAGGGCTGTACAAGCAATGATCACACGCACGGCACAGCGGACACACAAGGAACCGCGGTGTTGGCCGTCGAATGGCGCTAGCTGCGCAGCATTTGTGCACCGCCGCCGTCAGTGTCAGCCAGTTTGCCGTGGCATACTGAGCTCCATCGCAGTCTTTAACACTGGTAGCATGCCGCGACAGCGTGGACGTGAACCGTAAGTGCAGTTGACGGACTTTGAGCGAGGGCGTATAGTGGGCATGCGGGAGGCCGGGTGGACGTACCGCCGAATTGCTCAACACGTGGGGCGTGAGGTCTCCACAGTACATCGATGTTGTCGCCAGTGGTCGGCGGAAGGTGCACGTGCCCGTCGACCTAGGACCGGACCGCAGCGACGCACGGATGCTCGCCAAGACCGTAGGATCCTACGCAGTGCCGTAGGGGACCGCACCGCCACTTCCCAGCAAATTAGGGACACTGTTGCTCCTGGGGTATCGGCGAGGACCATTCGCAACCGTTTCCATGAAGCTGGGCTACGGTCCCGCACACCGTTAGACCGTCTTCCGCTCACGCCCCAACATCGTGCAGCCCGCCTCCAGTGGTGTCGCGACAGGCGTGAATGGAGGGACGAATGGAGACGTGTTGTCTTCAGCGATGAGAGTCGCTTCTGCCTTGTTGCCAATGATGGTCGTATGCGTGTTTGGCGCCGTGCAGGTGAGCGCCACAATCAGGACTGCATACGATACGACCGAGGCACACAGGGCCAACACCCGGCATCATGGTGTGGGGAGCGATATCCTACACTGGCCGTACACCTCTGGTGATCGTCGAGGGGACACTGAATAGTGCACGGTACATCCATACCGTCATCGAACCCATCGTTCTACCATTCCTAGACCGGCAAGGGAACTTGCTGTTCCAACAGGACAATGCACGTCCGCATGTATCCCGTGCCACCCAACGTGCTCTAGAAGGTGTAAGTCAACTACCCTGGCCAGCAAGATCTCCGGATCTATCCCCCATTGAGCATGTTTGGGACTGGATGAAGCGTCGTCTCACGCGGTCTGCACGTCCAGCACGAACGCTGGTCCAACTGAGGCGCCAGGTGGAAATGGCATGGCAAGCCGTTCCACAGGACTACATCCAGCATCTCTACGATCGTCTCCATGGTAGAACAGCAGCCTGCATTGCTGCGAAAGGTGGATATACACTGTACTAGTGCCGACATTGTGCATGCTCTGTCGCCTGTGTCTATGTGCATGTGGTTCTGTCAGTGTGATCATGTGATGTATCTGACCCCAGGAATGTGTCAATAAAGTTTCCTCTTCCTGGGACAATGAATTCACGGTGTTCTTATTTCAATTTCCAGGAGTGTTTATACAGTGTAATTCGCTCCGCATCTCCTCCTTCAGTTCGGCTATAGTGCATCACTCTTGTTTTATATTTGTTAGTGTTTATCCTAAAACCGCTTTTCAAGGCACTATGCGTTTACCTGGTCTTCCAAATCCATTATAGGCTCTGTCAGAGACACAAAATTGACGTTTTTATTTCATCTACCTGAACTTTAGCTCCGTTTTACAAATTTCTGTTCCCTTCCTCCTACTGGTGCATCACAGATTCAGTAACATGGGGGAAGGTTACAACCGTGTCTCCCCTTTTTCTCTCATGTTAACCGGGAAAAAGGGAAGACCACCTTCAGAAACCAGAAATTCCGCCACGCTGAAGAGACCGCTACAGTTCGGCTTTGTTTTATAGAACCTTTCTCGTTCTACAGATTCCTGGTCCTCAAACTAATTTTATCCAGACGAATTCATGTCCTATTTTTTTGTTTTGTTTTTTGTTTTGTGTTATTATGTGATTCCTGATGATCACTCTGCCCAGAGTACTGTTCACCCCCAAGAAGTCAAAGAACACTTTTTCTTTTTTGTAAAATCGTACGCAAATTGTCAGCAGCGTGGAATTGTGTGTGTGTGTGTGTGTGTGTGTGTGTGTGTGTGTGTGTGTTTGTGTGTGAGTGAGATAGAGAGAGATATTCACACAGCAATTCAGCGCGTTTGCATTGTGCGTATATCGGTGGGAATTTAAGCCTAACTTTCGCTGTTGTCTGTCAGCACTTTACCTAATGACTGGCCCGAGGATGGCCCTGCGCCGCTTAGAAGACCGCTGTTCAGCCACACACACGTTTCCCTCGAAACTCCGGTCCCACACCATCTACCCAGCGCACTCACAGAAATTAGTGCCCCTGTAAAGAGACAACTCCGCACAACAGTGAGATCAAGTTAGTAACTGAATAACGGAGCGGGATCGTTTGGGGCACATTTTCAATCGAGTTGTTTAAAGTAATGAAAAATGCAAAACCTCGTTTCTCGATACAGCTTGCGTAACCGCTCTCTCATTAAACAGAACCGTTTGTGAGATTTAATCGGGATCTTTGGTCCACGTTGCCACTTTATCTCACTAGTGGCGAAATAGTAATACTTCAGATAAACACAAAAGGATCAATCGAGTTTCGCGTGTACGGATAAAGCGTTGACAGTCGTGAGAGTTATAATGTATAATGCATGGCGGATATAAGGAACGGTATAGCTATCAAAGTTTGCATGCATGCAAGAGCATTAATTTATTTATTATATCTGACATCGTCGGTAGGAGAGCCATTTCTTATTAGGAAAAATATACTCTTCTCGTTGAAGAAGTTTTATTTACCCAGATAGCATGAATTGCAAGTGTTGACGACTAGTTTAATTGCCGTCTTCAGAGCTGAAAGATATTTTTTTTATGTTTACGATAGTGGTTTCAACGGCCTTCTTACATTCTAATGGTCAAAGTACACTTAGAAGAAAGTTTTTCAAAATATGTGCGTTACATACCCTTAACTTACATTAATTTAGTTCCACGTTATGTAGTGCACTGTCAACTAGTCCTGTGTACATACGAACATACTTGTAATATAAATATAAATATTTATGGAACAACGAACGTCAATAGTAGTATAAAACGTATGAGAGGTGCTAATGCATTGTTGGAGCAAAGGCTGTAGTTCCGCTGCATACATCAAGTGATAAAACCGCACATGTGGCACACATACATACAATGTTAGTTGCTCTGTCCGTGCATACAGTTGACAGCACACTGCCCCAGCAATAGTCAACCGAACTATATGCTGTTATGGAGTACCACCAGATAGCAACTGCCTCTACTCAATAACCAGGAAATCCTAATACATACATGTTTTTCATGTTTGTACACTACCGGCCATTAAAATTGCTACACCAAGAAGATGACGTACTACAGGCGTGAAATTTAACCGAGAAAAGGAACATGCTGTTATATGCAAGTGATTAGCTTTTCAGAGCATTCACACAAGGTTGGCGCCGGTGGCCACACCTACAACGTGCTGACATGAGGAAAGTTTCTATCCGATTTCTCATAAATAAACAGCAGTTGCCTGGTCAAACGTTGTTGTGATGCCTCGTGTAAGGAGAAGAAATGCGTACCATCACGTTTCCGACTTTGATAAAGGTCGCATTGTAGCCTATCGTGATTACTGCTCGCGTTAGTCGAGATCCAATGACTGTTAGCAGAATATGGAATCGGTGGGTTCAGGAGGGTAATACGGAACTCCGTGCTGGATCCCACCGGCCTCATATCACTAGCAGTCGAGATGACAGGCATCTTACTCGCATGGCTGTAACGGATCGTGCAGCCACATCTCGATCCCTGAGTCAACAGATGGGGACGTTTCCAAGACAACCAGCTGCACGAACAGTTCGACGACGTTTGCAGCAGCATGGACTATCAGCTCGGACGCCATGGCTGCGGTTACCCTTGACGCTGCATCACAGACTGGAGCGCCTCCGATGGTTTACTCTACGACGAACCTGGGTGCACTAATGGCAAAACGTTATTTTGTTGGATGAATCCAGGTTCTGTTTACAGCATAGTGATGGTCGCATCCGTGTTTGGCGACATCGCTGTGAACGCACATTGGAAGCGTGTATTCGTTTAACCATACTGGCGTATCATCCGGCGTGATGGTATGGGCTGCCACTGGTAACACGTCTCGGTCACCTCTTGTTCACAATGATGGCACTTTGAACAGTGGACGTTACATTTTAGATGTGTTACTACCCGTGGCTCTACCCTTCATTTGATCCCTGTGAAACCCTACATTTCAGCAGGATAATGCACGACTGCATGTTGCAGGTCCTTTACAGGCCTTTCTGGATACAGAAAATGTCCAGCTGCTGCCCTGGCCAGCACATTCTCCAGATCGCTCACCAATTGAAAACGTCTGGTCAATGGTGGCCGAGCAACTGGCTCATCACATTACGCCATTCACTACTCTTGATGAACTGTGGTATCGTGTTGAAGCTGCATGGGCAGTTGTACCTGTACAAGCCATCCAAGTTCGGTTTGACTCAATGCCCAGGCGTATCAAGGTCGTTATTATGGTCAGAGGCGGTTGTTCTACGTACTGATTTCTCAGGATCTATGCACCCAAAATTGCGTGAAAATGTAATCACATGTCAGTTCTAGTATAATAGATTTGTTCAATGAATACCCGTTTATCATCTGCATTTCTTCTTGGTGTAGCAATTTTAATGGCCATTAGCGATTATATACACGATGATGACACAACTGTACACTTGTAAGATCTTTATTATAATATTTTAAAACAATTTCTTACTAAGAGGCAAGAAATGGACGCAAAAAGCAGGCCCATTTAAAAGCATACGATTGAAGTAACTAACGCCTTTTCAAAATATCAGAGGATAGTTTCAAAAGACTTCACTATGAAAACCACAAGTGAACTGGATTACGCATGTGACGCCAAGGAGCTTTTAAGGAAACATTTTTTGTCTGTGCTCAACAGCCATTAATCTACATATACGCAAACTTTATAATGTTTGTACTTACATTAAAAGTATGACAGGAAATTATAGGCCGTATTCGTGCTTATTGCCACACGTGACACGTACAGAAACCCCAAATACGTCAGAGTTATACAGAGTACGTCTATACCAGTTAACATAACCAGTAACATGAAGTTACAAGCAGTATGAGAGGGGGTTGATGTGGTGGAAGAGACCAAATAGCGAGGTCATCGGTCTCATCGGATTCAGAATGGATGTGGAAGGAAGTCGACCGTGCCTTTTCAGAGGAACTATCCCAGCATTTGCCTCATGCGATTTAACGAAATCACGGAAAACATGAATCAGGACGGCCGGACGCGGGTTTGAACCGTCGTCCTCCCGAATGCTAGTCCAGTGTGCTAACCACTGCGCCACCTCTCTCGATCACTCAGTATGAAAATTCATTTATTAGTAGAAAACGTACAGTTGTTCAGAATACAATATCTATGTACAGTGCAACAGGTCAAACCACCTGCATTGTTAAACAATATGGTAACAGGGAAACTGGAAAAGAGGATGGGAAGAAGGAGGAGGAACTGGATAGGGAGAGGGTGGTAGAATTTGGAGCGTGTTTTGAGATAGCTCATCTCGAGCTTTGGTGAAAGTATCCAAGAGGCATGCTATGCGAGGTGTCGTATCATTCCCCCTCCTCCCTCCCCCCCCCACCCCCCAAGAAAAAAATAACGCATCATCATTCACGCTGCATGCGTAGCAGCGTTGTCACCATAACCATTACCGTACTCAAGCTCTAAGAACACCTATGATCCGCTTTGTCTTCTTCAAGCGGGCGTAGTGATGAACACAGCTCATATCACAGTTGTCTTACTGTCGTGTTTCATTAACACTAACTGCAATACGTCTTTCCTTCAATATCTGGTGCATTATTTCAAGGTATCTGAATAGAAAAAAAATATTAGAAAGAAAAGATCAATATTGCAGTATACAGCGTGGTCCAGTTACAGTGTACACCTCAGATGTTTCCTGAACCGTTTAATATGTCGGAATTCTGTATTCGCCCGAACGAATTATGATAAAGTCCTCACGAAACGACCGGTGACCGGGGCACCCCCAGACACGTCTGCGCTGGTCGCCGGGACTCAGCTCGAAGCGGAACCCATCACTGAAGACAGTTCTACTCCAGTCAATGAGATTCCAGGCGGAAGATGAGTCTGTAGACGCCCCAGACAGCGGTTGAATACAAACTGTCGGCCGCGGTGCAGACCGACAGCCTGGAGTAATGGTCTGGGGTGTCATTCCATTTCATACCAGGACCCCTTTGATTGTCATCCATGGCACCAGTACAACGCAACGGTACGTCAACGACATATTACGCACCGTTTCGTTATCCTTAACGGCAAGCCATCCTGCATTTCAGTAATCAAATGCCCGTCTGCATACGGCGAGAGTTTCTACTGCTTGCCGCCGGCCGGAGTGGCCGAGCGGTTCTAGCCGCTACAGTCTGGAACCGCGCCACCGCTACCGTCGCAGGTTCGAATCCTGCCTCGGGCATGGATGTGTGTAATGTCCTTAGGTTAGTTAGGTTTAAGTAGTTCTAAGTTCTATGGGACTGATGACCTCAGAAGTTAAGTCCCATAGTGCTCAGAGCCATTTTCTTCAACTGCTTGCCCCTTGCTTGCCGAACCCTACCTTGGCCAAAACAGTCGCCGAATTTCTCCCTAATTAAGAAAATTTGGAGCATTATGGACAGGGCACTCCGAACAGCTCGGGAGTTTGATGACCTAGCGCGCCAGCTGGGCAGAACTCAGGAAATCCAACAACTCTGTCAGTCAAAGCTAAGCAGAATAACTGTTTGCATAATGGTCAGAGAATTCGTGTTAGTATTTTGCAGCTGTGACTTATTAAACTGATAGTTCGGTAATTTTCAAATCTGTCAACACCTGCTTTCTTTGGGATTGGAATTATTATATTCTTCTTGAAGTCTGAGGGTATTTCGCCTGTCTCATACATCTTGCTCACCAGATGGTAGAGTTTTGTAAGGACTGGCTCTCCCAAGGCCGTCAGTATTTCCAATGGAATGTTGTCTACTCGGGGACCTTGTTTCGACTCAGGTCTTTCAGTGCTCTGTCAAACTCTATACGCAGTATCGTATCTCCCATTTCATCTTCATCTACATCCTCTTCCAATTCCATAATATTGTCCTCAAGTACATCGCCCTTGTATAGACCCTCTATATACTCCTTCCACCTTTCTGCTCTCTCTTCTTTGCTTAGAACTGGGTTTCCATCTGAGCTCTAGATGTTCATACAAGTGGTTCTCTTATCTCCAAAGGTCTCTTAAATTTTCTTGTAGGTAGTATCTATCTTACCCCTAGTGAGATAAGCCTCTACATCCTTACATCTGTCCTCTAGCCATCCCTGCTTAGCCATTTTGCACTTCCTGTCGATCTCATTTTTGAGACCTCTGTATTCCTTTTTGCCTATTTCATTTACTGCATTTTTATATTTTCTCCTTTCATCAAATAAATTCAATATTTCTACTGTCACCCAAGGATTTCTACTAGCCCTCGTCTTTTTACCTACTTGATCCTCTGCTGCCTTCCCTACTTCATCCCTCAAAGCTACCCATTCTTCTTCTACTGTATTTCTTTCCCCCATTCCTGTCAATTGCTCCTTTATGCTCTCCCTGAAACTCTGTACAACCTCTGGTTCTTTCAGTTTATCCAGGTCCCATCTCCTTAAATTCCCACCTTTTTGCAGTTTCTTCAGTTTTAATCTACTGGTCATAACCAATAGATTGTGGTCAGAGTCCAAATCTGCCCCTGGAAATGTCTTACAATTTAGAAGAAGGGATCGGTTGGTAGGACATGTTCTGAAGCATCAAGGGATCACCAATTTAGTATTGGAGGGCAGCGTGGAGGGTATAAATCGTAGAGGGAGACCAAGAGATGAATACAGTAAGCAGATTCAGAAGGACGTAGGTTGCAGTAGATACTGGGAGATGAAGAAGCTTGCACAGGATAGAGTAGCATGGCGAGCTGCATCAAACCAGTCTCAGGACTGAAGACGACAACAACAACAATGGTCAGAGGGTCACCAATGCTCAATTTTGGAAGTTCTTTCTCTTGAATAAATCATCCAGTTATTCTGAAATTGTGCCGGCCGCTGTGGCCGAGCGGTTCTAGGCGCTTCAGTTTGGAACCGCGCTGCTGCTACGGTCTCAGGTTCGAATCCTGCCTGGGGTATGGATGTGTGTGCTGTCCTTAGGTTAGTTAGGTTTAAGTAGTTCTAAGTCTAGGGGACTGATGACCTCAGATGTTAAGTCCCATAGTGCTTAGAGCCTTTTATTCTGAAATTGTAATCATTTGTTGGTCTGTATATGGACATCACATCTACCGATTTCCGTGCCATTCGGATAATTTCCTCGGATTGCGTCATTTTTCCTTTATTTTCTTTGAGTGTGTTAATAAAAAGACCGAGGAAAATGAAGTACTACGGGATCGTCACCCACAAAGAATAAGTGTCAGGCAATACTTTACCAGCCAAGAGAAAGAAGGGACGCAGGAAGACCCACAACGAGATGGCAGTGAAAAGTGAAGATGGAACAGGCACTAGTTTTGAAATTGAAGTTTTACTGGCGCTGTGAATATTTGACAAGGTTTGAGGACCATAGCCAGAAGAAGTTTACTTCCGAACTGGGAAAACTAAGAGGTGGGCATAAAACCCAATGCAAGACAAACTTATTAGCTTCTTTTCCGAAGACATCTAACGACGAACATGAAGCAGTGTTGCACAATCATGATAAAATTTTTAGATAGCCAGTTCATGCTTTTGAACAGAGATAAGCTCTTAAACCTAGTGTAGGAATATGTGGAACGACTGAAAATAAAGCATCGGTTCAGTAAGACAAAAATGAAAGCAGGTAACGACTTTTACCGAGATTTTTTGAAAATATGTGGATACAAGGGTCCAAGAAGGCTTAATCTGTGAGTTTGCAGCTTGCAGCAGGTTTCTGCAAGAAACAATTCAACAGTTTCTTTGAGAAAGTAGGTGAGCTGTAGGAAAGTTCAAGTTTATAATAGCGATCCGATTAAAACTTTTTTTCCAAAAATAAACAAAAATGAAAAATAAAAAGGTTTTTTTAATTGTAAGTTCATGTCCGATATAACATTCCAAAAATTTAAAAGTCCGATAAGCCAATACTAGGAGAAATATTAAAAAACCAACGAAGGTATATTCTTATGATATCAGGTTTTATATTTATATCAATTAATGTATCATAGTACTGTATATTGAGAACAATGTTGCAATACAACCTTCAGAATATATTATAATTTCGGAAACGTGTACAAATCCTACACTACCCGTCTTTCCCTACCTCAGTAGCACTGCCTCCATTACATTTTATCAGGATACTGAGAAAATGAGAATTTAATGACGTGTCTGGCCAGGAAATGTTGTATCACCAGAAGTATTTTGAGCAATTCCTCTTTCAAACGGAATCTAGGGAAGGAAACAGTTTAATGCAATACATTTGAGCTACCTACAGGATTGGGCAAAAATATAGAAGCACAAAAAACACAACTCATTACCTTGTCTACTACGATGTAGGAATACTGTTGGCATTCAAAACAGCTTCCATTCGTCTCGAAATGAATAAATGTAGGCTCTATATAGTGAGTAATCACAGCCTGGTGGAAGTTGGGTAGATGACTTTAGAAATTATGCAAGATTGTGAACCGCCTGCCCTCATGTTTCCAACCACTAAGGTTTTTGTGCGGCTTTCTTTCTTACACGAATTGGTATTACCGACCTAAGGAGTGACTGTGGAACTCGGGACTGTTAATGTGTTGTGCGCCGTGCTTTCACTGGCAGTTGTCCTGTGCAGTCCGTTCTAGATTCGTCATCAGCAGCAGAATCTTAGCGTGACTGAACTCAAATATCTTCGCCGCTTGTAAAATCATTCGTTATGGCAATGTCACTTGAGAATTGAATAGACATAAATAACGATACATTCTGGCCAGTCACGCGCGTTGAGAAGGGGAACAGCACTGGGCTGAGGTGTGAGTTGTAATTTGCATCGTGGTTGGAGATGTACCAGAGTAATCCATGCAGTGCCAGTTAGTGTACCGGCTTAAGTATTCGTCTAGTAAATATGAGACACGGGTTCGAATCCCAGTGCTATTACAGATATTAACTCATTGCATCGGCCTACGTCACTTTTCGTATTTCTGCAGGGCGTTTATAATTGTTTGTTTGACTCTAAGAGTTTCTTCTTCTTTTGTTTCCTTTTTACGTCGAACTACACACAAAAAGAACAATTTTTGTGGGATTTCAGACAGTTTGGTAAGTTATACAGAGTGTTTCAAAAAGAATACATGTATTTCGAATGCATATATTTATTAAACTTTAAACATACGAATATGAACATATTTATGAAGTTCTGAAGTTCAGATTACAGATGTTCAACATGTCTTGCATCAACGACACGAACAATATCACATCGATACTCCCATTGCCGGCTGCTGTGGTCGAGCTGTTGTAAGCGCTTCAGTCCGGAACCACGCGGCTGCTACGATCGCAGGTTCGAATCCTGCCTCGGGTATGGAAGTGTGTGATGTCCTTTGGTTAGTTAGGTTTAAGTAGTTTAATGTCTAGCGGACTGATAACCTCAGATGTTAAGTCATATAGTGCTTAAGGCCATTTGAACCATTTGGTACTTAAATTCCTCCCATATCGGGCAAGCATGTCCTTCGGCACCGATTTTATGGCAGTACGGATCCGGTTCCTCAGCTCTTTCAGGTTTTGTGGGAGTGGTGGTGCAGGAACGTTGTCTTTAACGAAACCCCACAGGAAGAAGTCAGAGGGTGCCAAATCCGTTAACTGTGGAGCCCAGCTGAGACGTGCTAAGTCCTCCTTGTCGACCAATCCAACGGTTCGGTAGAGTTTCATACAGATATTCGCGTACTTGGTGACTCCAGTGAGAGGGTCCCCCGGCTTGTTGAAAAATGGAGTTATCTACGTGCAGCCTCGGAAACATCCAGTTTTGTAACATAGCGAGGTACTGCTGATCGTTAACCGTGTTTCGATTAAAAAAGAATGGGCCGTAAACAGACGATCGGGATATCGCACAAAACTTTGGGCGAATCTCGTACATGTTCAACGACTGCATGTGGGTTCCGTAGGCCCCAAATTCGAGCACTGTGTTTGTTTACCTGACCACTAACATGTTAAGCCGCTTCATCACTGAACACGGTTCGTTGTACGAAAATGTTATCATTGTCAATAGCATCAGGAGTCTCGTTACAAAATGCCGCACGTTTGCGTTTGTCGTCAGGACGCAGGGCTTGTAGCAGTTGTAACTTGTAGAGCTTCATAACCAACCGATGTCTCAAAACACGCCAAATTTTTGTTGCAGGAGGTGTTAACTTCCGACTGGCACGACGAGTTAATTTTTAAGGACTGCGTTGGAAAGCAGTTTGAATTCGTGCAACATTTTCTTCGGGAACACGATCACGGCCAGGATTCTTTCCTTTACATGCACATCCTGTGTCGATGCCATTTGCGAATGTTCCACCTATTCGGATGATCAATCTTGTACCTCAATCTGAAACGTCATTGCACTGTAATCACGGAATTCCACTTCGCAAATTCGACAACACAAAATGATTTCTGCTGCGGAGTAGCCATTTTAAACAAATGACGGTTACCAAGCAAAACAGAAGAAAACTGACATCTGGCGCCTATTAATATAAACTAGACTATGTATTTGTTTCTCCAACAGCCGAGCCGGGGCGCAGCGATCAGATAGTACGGACAAAAAAAAAATGGTTCAAATGGCTCTGAGCACTATGGGACTCAACTGCTGTGGTCATTAGTCCCCTAGAACTGAGAACTACTTAAACCTAAATAACCTAAGGACATCACACACATCCATGCCCGAGTCAGGATTCGAACCTGCGACCGTAGCTAGTATGAACAAAATAATCCTTTGTAAATACATATATTCTTTTTGAAACAACCTGTATACTGTTATGCAGCTTTATGAATACATTACTGTTTGTTTTTGGCCTCAACAATAGTCTTGGTTTGGTGCTCGCCAGCATGCAGCGAGTATTGTGTAGCAGTGCGTGTCATTGAGTGTCTCGCTGTGAGGACGGGCAGCTATTTCGCGCTTGACAGCTTCCTGCAGTGTTCTGGAGCCTTAATATTCTAGTATGAATTGCCTTACGTGCAGCGCTCTCACTATGATGTCTTCGTTCCATGTTTGCCGATTTCTGTGTTAACCTGAGACCGTCACAGACCTAATCTCAACCTGACAGTGCAACATCATAAAGCCTAGTTTACACGGCTACATTGGGCTATGTGCCACTCATTGAGTGGAATGAGTTGCACGCAAGTGGTTTCATATTTGACTGTAGACACCAGTATACACTTCAGTTCTGTCGTTTTGTGAGTCCCTGAGTCGCGTCTGAAATGAAAGTTTTGGCAGCTGGGCGTCGCACGAGTTGTGATGAAATTAAAGCTTGTTGCGTGGAATCGCTGCATAAGAAAAAAAAATGAGAAACGTGTTTCGATTCGTGACTGGATGAAGAAAATACGTCAGCTCGGTTGCTCAGCATCCCTGCTCACATACTTTATAACGGAAGATCAAGTTTTTAATTATCTTAGAATGTCACCAGAACTGTTCACGTTTCTTCTAAATAGAGTTAATCATGCGATAAGGAATAAAGGTACTGTAACGCATGAAGCTCTGTCGCCGGAACTGACATTACATTTCATATTGCGTGCATTACAATCGGGAACACTCGAGATGCTGTAAGATGCGGTTTTAGTTGGTGATGACGCTTTATCAAGAAATGGTTCAAATGGCTCTGAGCACTATGGGACTTAACTTCTAAGGTCATCAGTCCCCTAGAACTTAGAACTACTTAAACCTAACTAACCAAAGGACATCACACACATCCATGGCCGAGGCAGGATTCTAACCTGCGACCGTAGCGGTCGCGCGGTTCCAGACTGTAGCGCCTAGAACCGTTCGACGACTCCGGCCGGCGACGCTTTTTCATTAACACCATTAATTATTAACATGAAAAGTAATAATTATTAACATTAACAGCAATAATTCTTCGAAGCAGGCCGCATTAAGAAGAGAATGGTTTGCAAAATACTCTCTTGAAGATAGATCGGTACAGTGGCAACATTCCAAAATTATAACATATGTGAATGGGGAACACTGCTGCGACGTTTCAAATAGATAAATGTTGTTGATTAAAGAATACAGCTTCTTGAATTTGTATAGCCTTCCCTCCTGCCAACAATATTCGTTAACACAGAGTCAGCCAACGCGAACGATGGTATTTTAGTCTTGTAGACGAGAGCATTGCCACACTTGCTTGAATTTTTCTTAATTCATTTGTATATGTGCTACTAACCCAATAAATTTTGCCCAGCGGCTCAGATATTGTCAAACTATCTATGTTACGATCACACATGACGGCCTCACGGGCAGCAATATGTTGCTTATTTTTGTAATCATCATCACTGAAACCCCACAAACATCTATGCAAAGCATAGATATCTCCGTTTCCCGCTTCATATTTCAGTTTGTCTACACTCTGCGAACCCATATAAACCTCAAAACTCATGCTATTAGTGTCACCAAAGTTGGAACACGCCGAAAGTGTTTAGTTTCACCAACGAGTTGCGCAAACCCACCGCGCGCATGCGCGGTGGCCTGCAACCGAGTGTCGTTGTGTAAACTAGGCTTAATAGCAATTAAAACTTACGAGGTCGCTTCCTACGCGGCCTGCATGTTAGGGCATTTGAATTACACCCAGCGACCGGATAACAGGGTAGGAGCGCGTGTGAAAATTTAATATGAATGTTTTAATATTAATAGAGTTTTTGGTGTTTTTCCAGGCTGTATGACGTGAATCACGACGGCTGCATAACGAGACAAGAAATGCTGGAGGTGATTTCTGCCATCTACAACCTTGTGGGTGACGCCAAGGACGCGTCACACACCCATCGCACGCCGCAACAGCACGTGGAGAGGATCTTCAAGGTACGTCACACTTAAATCGCGTCAGTTCTCTCACTCAATCGTGTTACCTTAGTTCTCACTTGTTTGCTTATAACTGCAACGCACTGCAGTTGTAACCCTCCACATCAAAAGAATTAGAAATCACACCTGTGTGAGCACTATAGACTCTGCTCTTCTCTTTTCAGAAACTGGATCTGAACCACGACGGCGTGATAACAGTTGACGAATTCATCAACTACTGCTCGGCGGTGAGTCTTCTAACTGATTTTGAATTTTTCCTATCTCTAGTACTCACATAACTCCTCGCACGTCAGTAACAACAGACGTTCTTCGCGCATTAGGCCATATTGCTAAGCAGAACTTACACATACGCAAAATTCTCGTGACAGAATGTTCGACATTTTATATGCAAGTCACTTCTGTAAGTACACCAGAACATCACATTATCAACATTTGTTGTTGTTGTTGTTGTGGTCTTCAGTCCTGAGACTGGTTTGATGGGCCGCCAACGGTGGTCTCGCGGTTCTAGGCGCGCAGTCCGGAACCGTGCGACTGCTACGGTCGCAGGTTCGAATCCTGCCACGGGCATGGATGTGTGTGATGTCCTTAGGTTAGTTAGGTTTAAGTAGTTCTAGGTTCTAGGGGACTGATGACCACAGCAGTTGAGTCCCATAGTGCTCAGAGCCATTTGAACAATTTTGAACTGGTTTGATGCAGCTCTCCATGCTACTCTATCCCGTGCAAGCTTCTTCATCTCCCAGTACCTACTGCAACCTACATCCTTTTGAATCTGCTTAGTGTAGTCATCTCTTGGTCTCCCTCTACGATTTTTACCCTCCACGCTGCCCTCCAGTACTAAATTGGTGATCCCTTGATGTCTCAGAACATGTCCTACCAACCGATCCCTTCTTCTGGTCACGTTGTGGCACAAACTTCTCTTCTCCCCAATCCTATTCAATACTTCCTCATTAGTTATGTGATCTACCCATCTAATCTTCAGCATTCTTCTGTAGCAACACTTATTTGACATAATTGCTAAGCTGGCTAATAACATATATATATAGTGCAGCTGCGCTATCAGTGCTTGCGTCTCTGTCTACATCTACATCTACATCCATACTCCGCACGCCTCTTGACGGTGTGTCGCGGAGGGTACCTTGAGTACCTCTATCGGTTGTCCCTTATATTCCAGTCTCGTATTGGTCGTGGAAAGAAGGATTGTCGGTATGCCTCTGTGTGGGCTCTAACCTCTCTGATTTTATCCTCATGGTCTCTTCGCGAAATATACGTAGGAGGGAGCAATATACTGCTTGACTCCTCGGTGAAGGTATGTTCTCGAAACTTCAACAAAAGAGCGTACCAAGCTACTGAGCGTCTCTCCTGAAAAGTCTTCCACTGGAGTTTATCTATCAACCGTAACGCTTTTTATCAACCCTATCCGGTACGGATCCCACACTGGTGAGCAGTATTCAAGCAGTGGGCGAACAAGTGTACTGTAACTACTTCCTTTGTTTTCGGATTGCATTTCCTAAGGATTCTTCCAATGAATCTCAGTCTGCCTTACCGACGATCAACTTTATATGATCATTCCATTTTAAATCACTCGTAATGCGTACTCCCTCTCGTTGTACCACAGTACCATCCGCAAAAAGCCTCGGTGAACTTCCGATGTCATCCACAAGGTCATTTATGTATGTTGTGAATAGCAACGGTCCTATGACACTTCCTTGCGGCACACCTGAAATCACTCTTACTTCGGAAGACTTCTCTCCATTGAGAATAATATGCTGCGTTCTGTTATCTAGGAACTCCTCAATCCAGTCACACAATTGGTCTTATAGTCAATATGCTCTTACTTTGTTCATTAAACGACTGTGGGGAACTGTATCGAACGTCTTGCGGAAGTCAAGAAACACGGCATCTACCTGGGAACCCGTGCCTATGGCCCTATGAGTCTCGTGGACGAATAGCGCGAGCTGGGTTTCACACGATCGTCTTTTTCGAAACCCATGCTGATTCCTACAGAGTAGATTTCTAGTTTCCAGAAAAGTCATTATACTCGAACATAATACGTGTTCCAAAATTCTACAACTTATCGACGTTACAGATACAGGTCTATAGTTCTGCACATTTGTTCGACGTCCCTTCTTAATAACGAGGATGACCTGTGCCCTTTTCCAATTCTTTGGAACGCTACGCTCTTCTAGAGACCTACGGGGAGCAAGTTCCTTCGCGTACTCTGTGTAAAATCGAACTGGTATCCCATCAGGTCCAGCGGCCTTTCCTGTTTTCAGCGATTTCAATTGTTTCTCTGTCCCTCTGTCGTCTATTTCGATATTTACCATTTTCGCATCTGTGCGACAATCTAGAGAAGGAACTTATGTTTATACGAAAGGATCTGTTCGTAAAATACTGTCAGAGAGTGAGGACACTTGTATACCGACTATAATTAAGCAAGAGCCACCTACTGTGAACTTCGGTTGGTGTACATGTTAGCTGCAGATGAGATGATTATTATCTCATCCCATTTTTTAAGCCACCACTATCCTCTTAGTGATAAAACATTCTAATTATTGTACCCGTATACTTATTTCATACTTCTTTTTTGAGGGAGGGGGGGGGGAGGGGGGGAAGATGGAAATCATCAGTTGTCTGAATTCTCACTTACCCTCAGCGTTCTAGATTATTTGTTGGATGTGTTCTAATCTCTGTATCTTCACTTTATTCAAACACTAGCTGACAAACCCGCCATTGCCCGGATATTCATTTTGCCAATTTTCTACTGGAAACGAAAACAAAATATGGGCTGTGTTTCTAGCGAAGTATCGAAATAATTTCATTTCCATGTAGTTGTGAAAGCACTTTTGAAATTACGAAACAGTCGTCAAAGAAATATGTTTATGTACAAATTTATAAGCACAGTATCCAGCTAGAGAAACATGATATCCGACAGTTTCTGAGCGTTGTGCGCAGATGCTTCTGTGCTTTGTAAACGTCTCTTTCATATATCTACAGATGGCAATTGTTTCCGCCTACTGACGTTTGCACTTCGCATTTCAAAGTGGTCAAATGCATTGCCAGGCGTCAGGGATAAGTTAACTCCACTGTAGGAGTGTCTTAGCAGTAAAGAATAAATGCCGGTTGACTCTTACAGAAAAGATAGCAGCAACCGGACACCTTTTATAATGCTATTTTTTTACATAAATTGTAAAACTGTCTGACTGTTGTTATCTTCTCTGCAAGAATCAACCTGTATTCTGTACGCAGCCAACGGCTCAAAATGTCAGTTTTCGACAAAATAGAGTAAAGAACAGATGTATTAAATCTCCATGCATGAAGCGGCATTTTTTCACGCTTCTAAGTATTTATGTCGTCATATCTACATCTACATCCGTACTCCGCAAGCCACCTGACGGTGTGTGGCGGAGGGTACCCTGAGTACCTCTATCGGTTCTCCCTTCTATTCCAGTCTTGTCTTGAACTCGTGTCCACAATGATGTGTTTGTGTAGGTACATTCATTAGTATATTTGGATACTACTGTCTGCAAAATGTGTTGGGAATAAAAATGGTTCAAATAACTCTGAGCACTATGGGAATTAACATCTGAGGTCATCAGTCCCATAGAACTTAGAACTATTTAAACTTAAGCAACCTAAAAACATCACACACATCCATGCCCGAGACAGGATTCGAACCTGCGTCCGTAACAGACGCACGGTTCCAGACTGAAGCGCCTAGAGCCGCTCGGTCACAACGGCCAGCTTGGGAATAGAGTCAGTAGCAAAGAAATTTAAACGTCATGCACAATGAGTCAGTTTCTCACGCAGCTCAGTGTTTATGACGTCTTGCCTGAACTATGACATGCTGATGATCCTTTCGCTGACAGCGATTCTTCCCAGGCAGTAATGGCTACGTGCACAAAGTTTGGTTAAAATCGGTCCACTGGTTTAGGAGAAGATGTGAAACACACACACACACACATACACACACACGCGCACAGTGATTTTTATAATGTGTATGAAGATAATTAACAAATGAATAGTTAGTAGTCCAGGGAATGTCCTTTTATATACAAGGGCCTCTTAATGTATATTCACTGACACTGTCGTGGAACTGAACCACAACATGTATTTCATGCTACGAGTCCTATTTGTTTTACTGTATTTTATTTCTGATGTAGGCTGCATAACGTCTCTTTCAGCTTTCGAGCTTTATTGATTATTTTACATACACAAACAAGTATGAATAACTGGAAAACATAAAAAGTTGTTCGATTTCCACTTCTGCTTGAGATGAAGAGAACAGGCCTTTGTAGATGAGATGAAGGTGATTAAATGCCCGCAACAGAAGATTAGCTATTTATCGTGCTACATAAGTGCAAGCAATGAAAGGTCTTTACATGGATATTCAGGCAGCAGTTAGAGTTGACGGTAAATTGAGTTTATGGTTCAGAGTAGTTTCAGGGGTAAGACAAGGCTGCAACCTGTCTCCACTGTTGTTCATATAATTTATGGAACATATGTTGAAAATAATAGACTGGCTGGGTGAGATCAAGATATGTGAACACAAAATAAGCAGTCTTGCATATGCGGATGACTTAGTTGTGATGGCAGATTCGATTGAAAGTTTCCAAAGTAAGTATTTCAGAGCTAGATCAGAAATGTAAGGACTATGGTATGAAGATTAGCATCTCCAAAACGAAAGTAATGTCAGTGGGAAAGAAATATAAACGGATTGAGTGCCAAATAGGAGGAACAAAGTTAGAACAGGTGGACAGTTTCAAGTACTTAGGATGCATATTCTCTCAGGATGGCAACATAGTGAAAGAACTGGAAGCGAGTTGTAGCAAAGCTAATGCAGTGAGCGCTCAGCTACGATCTACTCTCTTCTGCAAGAAGAAAGTCAGTACCAAGTTATCTGTGCACCGTTCAATCTTTCGACCAACTTTGTTGTATGGGAGCGAAAGCTGGGTGGATTGAGGTTACCTTAACAACAAGGTTGAGGTTACGGATACGAAAGTAGCTAGGATGATTACAGGTACTAGTAGATGGGAACAATGGCAGGAGGGTGTCCACAATGAGGAAATCAAAGAAAAACTGGGAATGAACTCTATAGATGTAGCAGTCAGGGTGAACAGCCTTAGATGGTGGGGTCATGTTACACGCATGGGAGAAGCAAGGTTACCCAAGACACTCATGGGTTCAGCAGTAGAGGGCAGGAGGAGTCGGGGCAGACCGAGGAGAAGGTACCTGGATTCGGTTAAGAATGATTTTGAAGTAATAGGTTTAACATCAGAAGAGGCACCAATGCTAGCACTGAATAGGGGATAATGGAGGAATTTTATAAGGGGGTATGCTCCAGACTGAACGCTGAAAGGCATAATCAGTCTTAAATGATGATGATGATGATGACATAAGTGAGGATTTTCGTGATACTCGTATTTTACGGAGAGAGATATTGATATTTCTAGCTGTAACTGTGCCGGTTATTTATGAGCAAGCTGAATGGAGCGAATGCGAAAAAGTACGAGATATCAATAACGCATCTGAATATTCCAATGAATATTCGTGCAGTGCGTTCCAGTAATCTAAAAGTCTCAAGCAGCACTTTGATTGTAGGCTACATCCTATAAAAGAGGAGGATATTTATCTCTGAGCACTCATAAATGTTTCAACGTCTCGAGTATCTCGTTTCCGTTTCGACAAAATTGTAAATAATTGATGGAGTCACTTTGCTCAAATAAGCGTGAGCATTCGGAAAGCGTAACATTATGAAGAGGTACGATGAATTCTTCAAGAAGTTTACATTTCTCATTGAGATGAGGACTATAAATTTCACTCAAGCAAAAAGGAGAAATGGCATATGTGCTTTGTAGAAATGATGATGATATGCGCTCCAGCCTTCTCTGTGATTTTCATGGAGACACTGCTAAGAACAGCTTTTACGCCTGGCTTTACTTCACAAGTGTAAAGATATGAAAAGGAGGCAGAAGATTGAGAGGGGAGGGAGACAGACGTACAAGCGTGTCGTCTTTCTTTGTCTTATTTAATTTGTATACAGAGCAACCAATAACGGAGAAATTTTGTAAATGGATTAAAGTTTAACGAAAGGAAATAAAAAATTGAAGGTGGGCGATGACATGTAATTCTGTCACAGACGGCATACAATTGGAGAGAGGTTATAAGACAAGTTATAATTCGAACAACCGAAGTAAAACAATGATAACAGAATGTAGTCGAATTAAATCAAGCGGTGATGAGGGGTTAAATTAGCAAATGAGAAACTAAAAACAGCAGATGAATTTGCTATTTGGGCAGCAAAATTACTTATGATGGGTGCGATAGAAACGATATAAAATGCAAACGCTAGAAACATGTTTCTGAAAAACAGAAGTAATAAGTGTTCGAAAGCCGTTTGTGAACTGTTGCCTTATTCAGAAATGGCGAAGAGTGTTCGTCAGAGACAAGGGTATCTTCAGAAGTGTCCCACAGAAGTAGTGTATGAGTGTTATAATTTACTATATAAATGACCTGGTAGAGAGGGTGGGCAAGAATCAGCGGTTGACTGCTGACAATGCCGATGTATACGGGAAAGTGTCATAGTTGGGTGACTGTAGGAGTATACAAGTTGAATTAGACAAAATTTCTAGTTCATTTGATGAACGGCAGGTAGTTCTGAATGTAGAAAACTGTTTGATGCAGATGAGTAGGAAATACAGTCACGTAATGTTGAAATACAGCGTTAGTAGTGCTCTGCTTGACACAGTCATGTCGACTGAATATGTAGGCCTAACGTTGAAAGCGATATGAAATTGAACGAGCATGTAGGGATTGTAGTAGGAAAGGTGACTGGCCCACATCGGGTTGTTGGGGGAATTTTGGGAAAGTGTGGTTCATCTGAAAAATAGACGTCGTGTAGGATACTAGTACAACCTATTCTTGAGTACTGCTCTAGTGTTTGGGGTCCACATCAGGTCTAATTTAAAAAAGACACCACAGAAATCCAGAGACGGGCTGCTAGATTTGTTACCAGTAGATGCCGTAATGGTCTACGGGCTGCACGCAGCCATACGGTACGTAACACGTGCTCGCCAGTCGACCTATCTGGATTGCTGACCATTTGCTTGGTCAGCACACGTGAATCCGGGCGCAATGCAATGCAAGGAGTCAGCGACTGGCCGCCGTCCGAAGGGCACCGTATTAACTAGCGCGGTCTCGGGAGTGAATATGTCATTTTTCTTAGCTCACCATGGAGCCTTTCGATACGACCGTAATTAGTATGTCAGACACAGTGATGATCGGTGTGCATAACGTGCATGTTTTATAATCAGCCTTTGTTAATAAAACTGTTTAAACTTACTTCTCGGTGTTTGCTTATTGCCGTACCTCAAGGACCCACTGATTACAAATCCTGACATATCATTCGTCTAATCTCAGCCAGGGTAACAACACAAACAACCCCTTATAATACAAACAACACGCAAGTATTACGGGGACACATCAGGAACTAAAAAAGGAATCCTAGGAGAGCTAGCGACGCTTTTTCGAGGAACACGATTCGGAAAGTATAGAGAACCGGCATTTGAAGCTGACTGCAGAACGATTCTGATGCTGCCAACGTACATATCGCGTAATGACCACGAAGATAAGAGTTTCAGGACTGGAACGAAGGCACATAGACATTCATTTTACCCTCGCTCAATTTGCGAGTGGAACAGGAAAGAAAATGACGAGTAGTGACGCAGGGTACCCTTCGTCATGCAATGTACGATGGACTGCGGCGTATGTATGTAGATGAAAGCTGGGCGAAAAACAGTACACAAAAGAAAAGTATAGAAAGTTCTGAAACGTGGTACAACAGACTAATGCTGCAGAACGGGTAGCCAATTTAGATGCAATGAACCAGAGAGGAAAAGTAAGACAACCTGAGGTTATACACTCCTGGAAATGGAAAAAAGAACACATTGACACCGGTGTGTCAGACCCACCATACTTGCTCCGGACACTGCGAGAGGGCTGTACAAGCAATGATCACACGCACGGCACAGCGGACACACCAGGAACCGCGGTGTTGGCCGTCGAATGGCGCTAGCTGCGCAGCATTTGTGCACCGCCGCCGTCAGTGTCAGCCAGTTTGCCGTGGCATACGGAGCTCAATCGCAGTCTTTAACACTGGTAGCATGCCACGACAACGTGGACGTGAACCGTATGGGCAGTTGATGGACTTTGAGCGAGGTCATATAGTGGGCATGCGGGAGGCCGGGTGGACGTACCGCCGAATTGCTCAACACGTGGGGCGTGAGGTCTCCACAGTACATCGATGTTATCGCCAGTGGTCGGTGGAAGGTGCACGTGCCCGTCGACCTGGGACCGAACCGCAGAGTCGCAAGGATGCACGCCAAGACCGTAGGATCCTACGCAGTGCCGTAGGGGACCACACCGCCACTTCCCAGCAAATTAGGGACACTGTTGCTCCTGGGGTAACAGCGAGGACCATTCGCAACCGTCTCCATGAAGCTGGGCTACGGTCCCGCACACCGTTAGGCCGTCTTCCGCTGACGCCCCAACATCGTGCAGCCCGCCTCCAGTGGTGTCGCGACAGGAGTGAATGGAGGGACGAATGGAGAAGTGTCGTCTTCAGTGATGAGAGTCGCTTCTGCCTTGGTGCCAATGATGGTCGTATGCGTGTTTGGCGCCGTGCAGGTGAGCGCCACAATCAGGACTGCATACGACCGAGGCACACAGGGCCAACACCCGGCATCGTGGTGTGGGGAGCGATCTCCTACACTGGCCGTACACCTCTGGTGATCGTCGAGGGGACACTGAATAGTGCACGGTACATCCAAACCGTCATCGAACCCAACGTTCTACCATTCCTAGACCGGCAAGGGAACTTGCTGTTCCAACAGGACAATGCACGTCCGCGTGTATCCAGTGCCACCCAACGTGCTCTAGAAGGTGTAAGTCAACTACCCTGGCCAGCAAGATCTCCGGATCTGTCCCCCATTGAGCATGTTTGGGACTGGATGAAGTGTCGTCTCACGCGGTCTGCACGTCCAGCACGAACGCTGGTCCAACTGAGGCGCCAGGTGGAAATGGCATGGCAAGCCGTTCCACAGGACTACATCCAGCATCTCTACGATCGTCTCCATGGGAGAATAGCAGCCTGCATTGCTGCGAAAGGTGGATATACACTGTACTAGTGCCGACATTGTGCATGCTCTGTTGCCTGTGTCTATGTGCCTGTGGTTCTGTCAGTGTGATCATGTGATGTATCTGACCCCAGGAATGTGTCAATAAAGTTTCCCCTTCCTGGGACAATGAATTCACGGTGTTCTTATTTCAATTTCCAGGAGTGTATATAAAATTCTAAAAGGTTGGCCAACAATAGTTAAGATACTCTACAGTACACAGGTACCGCCTCTCAAGATCATAGGTAATAATACAAAGTTTCCAAAGATCAAAGCATATTTCAGGTATTATGCCGTTACACTCCAAGTAATAAATTCATTAACACACCAAATCCGACAAACTAACATAGGGAGATTACCGAACAACCCGAACCGCAGGTTGCTCTAACCCGCCCCTACTCCACAAGGGAGAACGGACCACCCAATTTATAAACGATCACATTCCCGCGGGTGGGCAAACGGAGAAGAATGGTTGGACGACCCCAAAGCAAAACAGCTGGTGACCTCACCAAGAAAACAAGTAGAATTTAACAAGAGTAAATCAAACAACATATCACCAATCACTTAACTTCTAATAAACTGCGATTTCTCGATAAGACATGGCGCAGCATGCCCAAATCGCTCTCCCGAACCGTCTGCTGCCAGGCGCTTCAATGGACGCAGGAAGGCGCGTCGATCTCCCGTCTCACTACGTCGCAGCTCGCACCGGCCAGACCGATGTCGTGGGTTGGCTCCTGTTGCTCTCGTGTCGACCGCAAAGCCACTACCCCTGACGCGGCCCACTGGACTCACGTGGGGACCTCACATGCGCCGACGCTCAAGACGGACAAGTCATCTCGTGTCTCAGTGCGCGACCGACCAACCGATCGATCCAACCGCCAATGACCAGTGCCTGAGCAAACTCGTGCAGACTATCTGCCTAAGGTGCAGACTCAGATGCAGGAACTAAGCCCCGACCGGGCGACCACTCGCTGCGTTCTCTTATGCCTAATAAATGCTGACGAGAGACTGACCCAGACTGACCGACTGGCGAGCTCATAGCGCCCCTTAAATGTACGTGAACAGCCAACCTTTCCCTTTTCCCACCAGAGAGAGACACACGAAAGCTCGGATTGCCACAGCGGCGCCACCGCCAGAAACGGAGGGCGACTGCTTTAACTACGAGCTGCGGCGCGCTCTTCAAAACAGCAATTTTTACCACGGCTCAGTGACAAAGACTTCATTATCAACATCTCACTTAGTTTCAATGGGGCCGTGTAATAGGGCTACGAGAAGTTGGATGTTCCTTCTGTGATACTGCAGAAGGTAGCCACTGTGCATGATTGCGTCAGCTAGTTGTCACTACAATGTAATTTCACAAGAAGATCGGACTGTGGACTACGAAGTGACACTACGAGAGGAAAGCCCATTACGTTCGGCGTATGACTCTGCCCCTTTGTACTGGTTCTGCAGCAGCAATCTGTGCAGCAGCTGTCACCATAGCGACACAACGATCTGTTACAAATCGATTATTTCAAGGATAGTTCCGAGACAGACGCTCTGGAGCGTGCATTTCACTGACCTCAAACCACTGCCGTTTGCTACGTCAGTGGTGTCAAGTGAGAACTCTTTGGAGGGCAGAGTGGAGGTCTATTGTGTTTTCTGATGAAAGCTAGTTCTGTCTCTTTGCCAGCGATGGCTGTGCCTTGATTTGGAGCAGGCCTGCAACCGACCTGTCTGTAAACTATACTCACTGGGCGTACACGTGGAGCTATAGTCCGGGGCGCGAATTCGTATGACAGCAGGATCACTCTCGCAGCCTGACTGCAAATTTGTACGTCTGGTGATTCGACTTCTTGTGCTGTCATTCGCTCTGAGCGCTATGGGACTTAACATCTGAGGTCATCGGTCCCCTAGAACTTAGAACTACATAAACTTAACGAACCTAAGGACATTACACACATCCATGCCCAAGGCAGGATTCGAACCTGCGACCGTAGCAGCAGCGCGGTTCCAGACTAAAGCTTTTTCATTTAGTCGATGAGGATTACCCCTTGCGTATCCCAAAAGACAGTCGCCATAACCTTTCCGGCCGAAGGAATGGTCTTCGCCTTTTTTTGTGCAGATTATCCCGTGATAACCCATTGTTTAGATTGTTGTTTGCTCTCACGAATATAGTAATGTAACCATGTTTCATCTACAGTGACGAAATGATGCTTGAAGTCCTGCGGACTCTTCCTGAACAGCTGCAAACCATCCTTTCAACACTTCACACGATTCCATTTTTGGTCAAACGTGAACAACCGCGGGACCCATCTTGCGGATAGCTTTCTCATGTCCAAATGTTTATGCAAAATGTTATGTACCCATTTATTCGAAATGCCCACAGTTCTAGCAATCTCACGCACCTTAACTCTTCTGTCATCCATCACCATATCATGGATTTTATCAATGATTTCTGGAGTCGTAACCTCCACAGGGCGTCCAGAAGGTACAGCATCACTTGTGCCCATATGGCCACTCCGAAAATTTTGAAACCACTTATAAACTGTTCTAATCGAAGGTGCAGAGTCACCGTAATGTTTATCAAGCATCTCTTTAGTCTCCTGAGGCGTTTTGCGTTTCATAAAGCAATGTTTAATCAGCATACGAAATTCTTTTTCGTCCATTTTTTGACAATCATTCGACTTCCTTAATTCACACGAATGCCAAACACAAAGAAATAGACCAATGGCTGAAACTAAAATAAGACCTCGATACGCGCCGGTGGTGCCATTTCTCGGACTTCCATTGGCTTTTCAAACGCCACTTGTATCTCGCGTATACATTAAACTGTGATCTTGCAATGCTAAACACTGTAATATGTTACCTAGACAAATGTATTGCATAAATTTTATTACTCTGCATTAATTACTTTTTGTGTTGCGATTTTTTCCGTTAGTGTACCTGTGTAGTTACATTCAACGACGTATGTGCATGCTCTCTGCGAAGTATCTTGGCAATGGGTTAGCGGCACGAAATAATAAATTTAAACGTCATGCATGATGAAGCACTTTTAAACGCATCTCAGTTTTCAGGACGTCATATGTCCTGTCTAAACATTCATGGTGGTGTCTGATTGTACTATATCGTGTCTCCCAACCACTTTCGCGCAACGACGCTCTGAGCGTGTTTTTTAGGGAACTAGTTTGAAACTGGGACCTGTTGCTGGTAAGGAGACGCCAGACCACACATGACATGTAGAATTCAGAAGAGTTCAGTGAGACTAGCGATGATATAACCAAATACTAAATGATCTCAGCGTCAGCTCCACTGCACTCCCTGTAAAAGAATCTTAATTCTAACTAAATATAGTGGAAAGGGTTCAAGGCTTTCCTATTTTTAGTTAGCTGGTAAAATAACGTCGAAAAAGCAGTTAAGTTTACCATTGGAAATTTATTCTAATCACAAAACGTCGTTTATAAATTGCACTATTGATAAAAGGAAATGTTTTAATACAGGATGGTAAAAACCAACAGCGTTCAACAAAAATGTGAACGAATATTCCCTAAATGGGTTTCCAAGTTCTACAATCGATCGAAGGATGACCTATGCCATATCACATCTATAATCTAGGTTTAATTTAAGTTTCACAAAAGAGAAAACTATCAAAATGATCTACAATGACCCTCAATTATCTTTAATAACTTATCTAACTTGTCGTAAATTACAGTGGCTGATGTGGCTTCTCAATAACTATATAAAAGAAAAATCATCGCGTTTCAGATCTGTTCTTCAAGTGGCAAACGTGAACACCATGAGTTTTAATTAACTATCACCATTAGTTTTACGGAAAAGAGGGGTGTAACAGATGAGACTTCTGCAGTTCTGAGTGAAGCCTTATGCGCTCAAAAATGCGGCATCGCGTGCGTTCATTACCTTGTCGGTGTCTAAGCAGCGTCAGGGCGGCAGCGGCCGGCGCAGCAGCCATCCAGCCCGCCGTCTCGGAACTAACTCTCCTCTCTAACTTCTCCTTACTACAATTTACCGAAGTTAGTTTAAAAAAACGATCTGGCTATGTTTTCATCTGACCAATCAGGGTCTCAATGTTAACCTTAAGCTCCGCCTACAAAAATTCTGTCTATCCAATGAGAAACGTTATACTTTTCGTGGTGGGGCAATGTTTTTTAAAGTTTGCAACGTAACAGAGACGCTAAAAAGTCTCACGCTAAAACCTGCAGCTAGTGTGGTCCTTTTAGCGTTATCGTAAGATCTATGCTGCTCTTCTGGAGGGCTCTATCTTTTAACATGGGCTGGGGAGTGATCCTAATGTAACAGACACGCGAAAAAGTCTCACGCTAAAACTTGCGGGTGGTAGTGGCCCTTTTTGTGTTATCGTAAGATCTATACTGCTTTTCTGGAGGGCTCTAGCTTTTAACATGGGCTGAGGGTTGTCCTTGACATACCTGAGACGTGAAAAAGCCTCACGCTAAAACGTGCGGGTTGTATAGTTGTACAGGTAGGCTCGCTGCGTGGGTGCCCAGCCCCTCCCTTTTCTAGGTTAACACGGTTCTGCTCTCGGCTTCTGTCCTCGTTTCTCCCCTCGGAACTGCGTCTGCCTCACGGTGGGAAGGTACGACATGCATTTGGGCATTCTTGTGTTAGTCTGTGGTATTCCATTTGCTCACTCGTTACTCGTATTACTTTGGTTAATTTAATGTCACGATTTATTCGAAGCTATGTGACGTACTACTGGATTTGCTTATCATGTCAGGGTTTTCATGTAAGGTGTTGGATTTGCCTGACACCTTACATATCACCACCCTTCGAACTTAATTTTTGCACTGAATTTAGGCAATGATTGAATCGTTGTCTAAGTCAGTCAAAAATTTTCTAATTTATCTAAATTGTTGCGTATTGTTCAGCCACGTTATTCTGTTCTATGCTAGTTTGTATTACTAATTTATATTTTTATATTCTTCCACATTATAATTAAAAATGACAAGAGAAGAATATATTTATACTATTATTAGTTTTTAATTATTTTCTTTCTTTATTTAAGTGTGAAGTTTTTTTTTTTTTTAAGAAGTTTGTTATCGAAAGTGAGGAGTCTTTCACATCGATTTTATTATAAATATTGTTTTTATAAATGTAGTAATTAAGTGAAATCTGTTCCTAACACATTTTCTAAATATCATGTACAAGTAAAATGTTTTTGTTTCTAGACACGCATTTCAACATTGTTACACTAACAAGTAAGAATTATTTCCAAGAATTGCTTTGACAAAGAAATATACATACACAAGTATTGAGATATTATCGTAACAAATTTTACAAATGCTAAAAAAATTGCTTTGACAAAGAAATATACATACACACGTATTGAGGTATTATCCTAATAAATGGTACAAATGTTAAAGAAAAGGGGAAACATCCAACAAGATAATTTTTATTCTTTGTTT
This sequence comes from Schistocerca gregaria, assembly GCF_023897955.1. Taxonomy (NCBI): domain Eukaryota; kingdom Metazoa; phylum Arthropoda; class Insecta; order Orthoptera; family Acrididae; genus Schistocerca; species Schistocerca gregaria. The sequence goes on along the minus strand of NC_064922.1, from coordinate 922,749,786 downwards.
TTATAAGGAGAAAATAAGTAAAATATAGTTATTCTTTTATTTTCATGAGGAGAAAATAAGTGGCGTATCTAGTTTCTTTATATACTGTTCATTTCAGAACTAATGACTTATTTTTATCGACAGTCTATTTTTTACTTAAGTCCATAGTCAATGACTGTTATTTTGTAGTTTATTAGCTATCTGGTGTGCTTAACGTATTTAGTTTTTCACACGTTTCTTTTGCACAATTCCTACATCACATAATTTGATTTCACGCATTCACCCAATCCTATGAATGTTCAAGCATGAGGTTGGCGAATGTTTTTGCACGAAGGTGATGGACTTGAGCGAGATGGACGTGGGCAAGTATTTGATGTACAGCTTCGTTCGTCGTTCCTGGTTGGCTTTGCAAGTGTGTGTTGCTGTTGTGGAGGTCCCATAATGGAAAGAAGCTGTGAGTGCAGAATCTCGTGGTTTATTGGCTTTGTATGCGTGAAAGTCATCGTTATGTGTCGCTGAATGCGGTCGTTTTTCGTTGTAATACTTCGCAGACGACTAGTTTACAATAGGATAGGGATTTGGGAAGGTATGTCGTCTATTCTTCACCCATCTTCTTTCTTGGTCTCAATCTTGCGAATCTTCAACTTCTTTTCTTCCTGCTTTTTCTCTGCTTCTTACTTGCTTCTTGGTTCTTCTCTGGGCAGGATATGGAAATATTTATTGATAACTAGTCGCTTTGAAGCTCTCCTCCTAGTAACAGTTTGATAAATTGTTTGGGAGCGTCATTTTTACTTTGTGGGAGTTCTTCTTCACTTTCGTGCATCAGCGTGCTGTTTAATAGCAGTAGTGTGACTTTTACGCATATTTATTTTTTTTTGCCAGCGGTGGCTTGCCCAAGCGGTCTTCTCGTCGGGCCGTTTTTTTGCTCGCTCCGTTCATTCGGGGCTCGGAGACCCTTCCGGCGTTCGCCGTCCCAACGCCTTCCCGCCGCGTCTCAGCAGGGGTCTGTCACTGTGCGGCTCGGTGTTCCCTCCGAGCAGGGTTCCTCCTAGCGGGCATATTTATTGCCCACTTTCTATACAAGGGCCTTTCGCTGTCATTTCCCTTCTCTCGACGCTCCTGCTATGTAGGAATCGTGTCTTGCTGATTACGTTCTTTTCTTTCCTGATACATCTCGCGTTGCAACTTGTGGGTCGTTGCATCTCTTCCTTGCTGGAGTTTTTACAATGGTTCTTACAAAAAGTTTTACTTATAATCATCTAACATATATCTACTATCTACTTGTTTTGCGCCTACTTAAAAAACTTTACAAATTTCGGCGCCCTTTCCATGTTACAATTCTAATATATTCGGAGACTTAACGTCTACTCAAGAATCCTCAAATTCGTTCTTTATTTTTGTGTAGTGTCGTGGTGTATAGCATTTTAGTATTTTATGCTGTTAGACTATCTACGCTTTATCCCTTCACCTTAATCTATGGTACTATTGGTGTTATTATTGAAACTACTTTCTTTTTCCCACCTTCCTCTCTCTTCATTCTTCTTTCTCTTGACGATCTTATCTGCAACATAATCTTGAAATATTGTGCTGATTATTTACCAGTAATAAAATTAATCTTCAAACTTGTACTGAAAGTGTTTAATACTGTCAGTCTTAGGTAAAAATACCTCTGCTTTAGCTCGTAAAATACCCTCTAATTCTCTTTTACTGTGTCCCGAAATACCTTGAACTTCTTGTAATTTTTCGTCGATTTCTTTATGGACTTCTAACATGAGTTGAGGCGATTCCCCCTTTTGTGCATACCATTCTAATTCTTCATCCTCTTTATCTCGCATCATTCTTAATTGTTTGTTTATAACTAGTATCTCTTCTAATTTTAGCTTTTGCTCAAAGAGAAGTGTGACATTCCCGAATGTTACGCTACCTTTCCCCATATCTATTATCGCTTGTCTCTCATTTAAAAAATCTGCACCTATGATCACAACTACGGTTAGTTTAGGTATAATCACGAAGTTGGCTTCGATCTTTTGACCTTGGCACGAAAGAGTTAACCTTGTCTCTCTCGTAACTTCCGCAGCATTGTTTCTAATAGGACCTCTTACTTTAATCTTACGTGTTTTCAGAACTGGCAATTCCTCATTGGCATTACACTGCATGAATAAATTTTCTGAGATCGCAGTCAGTTCACTTCCGCTATCAATTACAATATTGACTGGGATATTCTTTACCATGGCCTTCACAATTGGTTGAATTTGAAAGGGTTGGTTCTGTTCTTCTTCCTCTTGCATCAACGAATCCTCCACTGAATCATACATGAGTCTTTTTAGGAATTTCCCTTGTGAATTCGAACTTTCTGTAGGATAAGCTTCGACTGCTACTTCTCTCTCTTTTTTTCCTCTTCTCTATTTCTTCCTTCATTTACGCTATCTTCTAAATCCTCTACTTTTTCCTCATCCTCGTCTATCTTCTCCTTCTCCGTCGCTACTTCCACATAATCGCATCTAAATGCACTAATTATCGCTTCATAACTTCCTTCATTATATTCGTTGGGTTGTGTGCCCACTCGTAACTTATTTTCAACTTCTGTCGACTGCGCATTATCCTCACTGAATTCGCTTTCCCTGGTTTCCATCTCAAATAGCTCTGCAATACTCATTACTTCGTCCTTTCCTCCTACATTCGTTGTGCCTGCCTCTGGTAATTCGTCTTCCTCGTCAGTATTCTCCCAATTAATTTCGTCCCAACACGATATTCTTATTTTCCTGTCTTCGTTCTCATCTGGTCCCTGCGGATTTATTTCTTCCTTCTTCTCTTCTCGTGATAAGATTTTTACTTCTCTGTTCAAGGTGCTGCAATTGTCCTGGGTCGATGCGTCATTCTCTTTGGCATGGGCGCTTAGCTGTCAACTCGAACGTTTATTGGGGTTTGGTGGTCTTATCTCCACCTCTTCTATCTGCATTCGCTTTTCTTTTTCAGTTTGTTGATAGTGGTTTCTTTGTTGATAATTTGTCGGTCTATTGGTTCTCCAGTATCCGTTCTGGTTGTTGTTATTCTCTCTGTAACAGTTGTTGCCGTTCCTGGGTGAATGATTTCTCTTCTAAATCCATAACCTGTTCTTTGTTGAAATCTATTGTCGTTTCTTGGTGCGAAGTTATCACATGGTTCGTAATTATAGTTTCTTCATACTGTGTTTTATGGAATCCACTGCTTTTTGCTTTCGTTTTCACGTGCGCTTCGTCTTTTTCTTGCATCATCTTCCGAGAATATGAACTCTAGTTCCCTTAGAATACCTTTAAATGCTTCGACGTCATTGCCTCCGCGACCTACTAATGATTCCTGGTATTTCAATGGTAGCTTCATCGCGCATAATTTAATCAACTCTCCGTCACTGTATGGTACATCTAAGCATTGATTTTTGTTTGCCATTACTTCGAAAACTTTCACGGGACTCTTCTCTCCTGAATTTTCAAAATATGGGTTCTGTAATAATCCGTACTTCACTCTGTTCTGTGCTTCGCTGGACCAATATCGTGAGAGAAACTTCTCTCTGAAATCTTCGTACGATCGGCATGTCGCTACAACATTCTGCATGGTTTCTGCGACTGTTCCTGACATGTGTGCACAGATAAAGTCTAATTTGTGTGCTAGCGTCCAGTGTTCTGGTAATCCTACTCGGAATTGATCAATAAAAGTTCGTGGTTGTAATGAGTTTCCTTCTCGAAAGTGTTGAAATTTTCTGACTGTGAGGAAATGATCGTTGTCGTACTTCGTCATAGTTCCATATGAAGTTCGCGATTCTTCGTCACTTTTGTTTCTGATCATTTCTCCCGTCGTTCTTTCCGGTTGTGGTAGATCCATTGGATATTGTCCACTGTAACTTTCGCGTACCCGCGGTGCAGGCTGTCTGATTTCACGTATGCTACTTTCCGCCTGTGATTGGAATCGCAAATGCGTAATATCTTCGTTAATTTCTTGTTTTTCCGGTGCTGTTGCAGAAACGGATGTGGTTGCAGATTCTGTGCTTGTTCGATCCTGTTCACTACGCTCTTCAATGGTTTGCAACTAACTCTCCTCTCTAACTTCTCCTTACTACAATTTACCGAAGTTAGTTTAAAAAACTATCTGGCTATGTTTTCATCTGACCAATCAGGGTCTCAATGTTAACCTTAAGCTCCGCCTACAAAAATTATGTCTATCCAATGAGAAACGTTATACTTTTCGTGGTGGGGCAATGTTTTTTTAAAGTTTGCAACGTAACAGAGACGCTAAAAAGTCTGCTAAAACCTGCAGCTAGTGTGGTCCTTTTAGCGTTATCGTAAGATCTATACTGCTCTTCTGGAGGGCTCTATCTTTTAACATGGGCTGGGGAGTGATCCTAATGTAACAGGCACGCGAAAAAGTCTCACGCTAAAACTTGCGGGTGGTAGTGGCCCTTTTTGTGTTATCGTAAGATCTATACTGCTTTTCTGGAGGGCTCTAGCTTTTAACATGGGCTCGGGGTTGTCCTTGACATACCTGAGACGTGAAAAAGCCTCACGCTAAAACGTGCGGGTTGTATAGTTGTACAGTTAGGTTCGCTGCGTGGGTGCCCAGCCCCTCCCTTTTCTAGCTTAACACGGTTCTGCTCTCGGCTTCTGTCCTCGTTTCTCCCCTCGGAACTGCGTCTGCCTCACGGTGGGAAGGTACGACATGCATTTGGGCATTCTTGTGTTAGTCTGTGGTATTCCATTTGCTCACTCGTTACTCGTATTACTTTGGTTAATTTAATGTCACGATTTATTCGGAGCTATGTGACATACTACTGGATTTGCTTATCATGTCAGGGTTTTCATGTAAGGTGTTGGATTTGCCTGACACCTTACACCTGCAACATGACAGGTAGGTGGTTCATACACCACAGCGATCCTCGCCTAAGAGCAAGGGTGCATCATGTTTGGTTGAAATCGACCCAGTGGTTCAGGAGGAGTTGTGAAACATAGAGACGTACATTGATACACTTTTATAATATGGATGGATAGATAACATAGGATCTACCTGTTCCTTGCAGTATCCAGTCTCTTCACTTTGCTTTGCTTCGACTCTGGTGATTCTTACCTGTGTCTAATGCTGAAGTTGCTAATGACTAAACTTTTTAGAACGCCATCGCCTTTCCTTTTCATCGTATTGGTGTTGGTAAGTGAAACATATTTGTAATTTTTACATGTTATCAAAACCAACCTTATCTAATTACTTTATTAAGCGTATTTCACCTTACAATTTCTTTACACTTTACTTACTTCACAAGTCAGTAGCTGATGGATATTTGCTTTGGTGATCACATAACTCATGTGGAAACATAAAACTTCAAGCATTGTAAATCCTAATTATTCTCTCTCTCTCGCTGCACCTCATTTCCACCACTATTTCTTTTATTTTTTCTTAAAAGTGAGTTTAGTTTCGCAAGTGATTTGATGGCGCTCTCCACATGATACTGTTGTGTACCAATCAGTTCATTCCAGTGTAGTTACAACACCAACCAAGCTCAATATTCTAGTGCGATGCTCGTTCAGTATACTGTATGAGTTTCTACGTCGCAATATATGCACAAAAACTCTGCTTTTCAGAACATTGCACATTTTTCACTGAGTCATATCTCCAAAAGGTACATTGCCTCTCTTTCAACCTCTTTCCTCTCCCTATCCTGTGTCTACACGGTGTCGTCACCTTATTCGGGATTCGGCAATGTTAGTGGTAGAGGATGGTCGGATGTCCTTCGTGTCGCCACCCCCACCGTCGGGGCGGAATTTATGTATCTCATCTCATCTGTCTGCAGCGAGTGTTATCCCATGTGAAACGGTGTGAGAACGTTTTCGAAATGTTTGCTAACTGAGGCAGGACGACAGGGGTACGGGTACATCTATAAAAAATAAAAATAAAAAAAACCATGCAACCTGGCCGTCGGCGCGTTCCCTGAACATAATCCTGGAAGCGACGTGCTAACATATGGGGCGTGGCTTTTTTGTTTTTTGTCGGGCATCCATCCACCTCCACAGCCTGTCTTTGCTCTCGCCTGATTATGCATTAATCTTCTCGCTTCCTTCAGCTACATCAAATTTTCCTTGAATAATTTAAATCTTCTTCTTTTAAATTAACTAAAACTTTCTTTTTTCTCTTAAAACAAAAACTTTCTGCTTCCTAAGGGTTTTCTCTAGTTTGTGCCATCTTGTAAGAGTTAAAACTATGTTCTTACGCCATTTCAAGTAACCGAAATACGTTGCATATCTACATAAATTCTAAATTTTCCATGTAACGTAATTTTTGGATGTTTTCCTTCTTAAAACGTCTAGTCGCGAACAATTGTGCCTGGTGACCTTGTGTGTGAACATGAAATTCATGAATGGCTACAAAAGGTCTTCAAGTAGCCAAAAATTGGAATCGGGTCGGTCGTCTGCAACCATAGCCCATTAAAGTCAGATTTCGCCGCACTGTCCTGAGGATTCGTTCGTCGTACATCCCACAGTATTTCACGCAGTCCGTTACCAGTGTGTTAGCACTGGCAACTACACGCAAACACTGCGGCTCCCGGTCGTAAAGTGAAAGCTGCCGGCCATTGCGTCATCGGTGGTGAGAGGTCAATACAGGGACATTTAATACCTTTTGTGGATGACGCTACAGTTGTCGTCTGATGATGTCCCATATGTGCTTGATTGAAGACGTATCTGGTGAGCGAGCAGACCTAGGCAACATGTCGACACTGTGTAGAGCACGTTGATTTACAACAGTGGTGTGTGGGCGAGCGTTATCTTGTTGGAAAACATCACCTGGAATGTTGTCCATGAACGGCAGCATTTTTTTTTTTTCATCTGTCTGCTGACTGGTTTGATGCGGCCCTCCACGAATTCCTTTCCTGTGCTAACCTCTTCATCTCAGAGTAGCACTTGCAACCTACGTCCCTAATTATTTGCTTGACGTATTCCAATCTCTGTCTTCCTCTACAGTTTTTGCCCTCTACAGCTCCCTCTAGTACCATGGAAGTTATTCCCTCATGTCTTAGCAGATGTCCTATCATCCTGTCCCTTCTCCTTATCAGTGTTTTCCACATATTCCTTCCCTCTCCGATTCTGCGTAGAACCTCCTCATTCCTTATCTTACCTGTCCACCTAATTTTCAACATTCGTCTATAGCACCATATCTCAAATGCTTCTATTCTCTTCTGTCCCGGTTTTCCCACAGTCCATGTTTCACTACCACACAATGCTGTATTCCAGACGTACATCCTCAGAAATATCTTCCTCAAATTAAGGCCGGTATTTGATATTAGTAGACTTCTCTTGGCCAAAAATGCCTTTTTTGCCATAGCGAGTCTGCTTTTGATGTCCTCCTTGCTCCGTCCGTCATTGTTTATTTTACTGCCTAGGTAGCAGAATTCCTTAACTTCACTGACTTCGTGACCATCAATCCTGATGTTAAGTTTCTCGCTGTTCTCATTTCTACTACTTCTCATTACCTTCGTCTTTCTCCGATTTACTCTCAAACCATACGGTGTACTCATTAGACTGTTCATTCCGTTCAGCAGATCATTTAATCCTTCTTCACTTTCACTCAGGATAGCAATGTCATCAGCGAATCGTATCATTGATATCCTTTCACCTTGTATTTTAATTCCACTACTGAACCTTTCTTTTATTTCCATCATTGCTTCCTCGATGTACAGATTGAAGAGTAGGGGCGAAAGGCTACAGCCTTGTCTTAAACCCTTCTTAATACGAGCACTTCGTTCTTGATCGTCCTCTCTTATTATTCCCTCTTGGTTGTTGTACATATTGTATATGACCCGCCTCTCCCTATAGCTTACCCCTACTTTTTTCAGAATCTCGAACAGCTTGCACCAATTTAAATTGTCGAACGCTTTTTCCAGGCCGACAAATCCTATGAACGTGTCTTGATTTTTCTTGAGCCTTGCTTCCATTATTAGCCGTAACGTCAGAATTGCCTCTCTCGTCCCTTACTTTTCCTAAAGCCAAACTGATCGTCACCTAGCGCATTCTCAATTTTCTTTTCCATTCTTCTGTATATTATTCTTGTAAGCAGCTTCGATGCATGAGCTGTTAAGCTGATTGTGCGACAATTTTCGCACTTGCCAGCTCTTGCTGTCTTCGAAATTGTGTGGATGATGCTTTTCCGAAAGTCAGATGGTATGTCGCCAGACTCATATATTCTACACACCAACGTGAATAGTCGTTTGGTTGCCACTTCCCCCAATGATTTTAGAAATTCTGATGGAATGTTATCTATCCATTCTGCCTTATTTGACCGTAAGTCCTCAAAGGCTCTTTTAAATTCCGATTCTAATACTGGATCCCCTATCTCTTCTAAATCGACTCCTGTTTCTTCTTCTATCACATCAGACAAATCTTCACCCTCATAGAGGCTTTCAATGTGTTCTTTCCACCTATCTGCTCTCTCCTCTGCATTTAACAGTGGAATTCCCGTTGCACTCTTAATGTTACCACCGTTGTTTTTAACGGCAGCATACCAGGTCGAATCACCAGATTGATGTACAAATTGGCAGTCAGGGTGTTTGGGATAGTCTTGAGAGTCCTGCTGTCATACAAAATAGCAACCCAGACCATAAGTCCAGGAGTACGTCCAGTGTGTCCGGCACGCAAACAAGTTGGTTGCAGGCCCTCAACTAGCCTCCTCTTGACCAAAAAAAGGGGGGTGGGGGGTTCAAAAGGCTCTGAGCACTATGGGACTTAACTTCTGAGGTAATCAGTCCCCTAGAACTTAGAACTACTTAAACCTAAGGACATCACACACATCCATGCCCGAGGCAGGATTCGAACCTGCGTCCGTAGCGGCCACGCAGTTCCAGACTGTAGCGTCTAGAACCGACCGGCCACCCCGGCCGGCCTTGAATAACACACAGTCATCACTGGCAGCGAAGCACAGTCAGCTTACATTAGAAAACACAACAGATCTCCATACCACCCCCAATGAGATCTCGCTTGATACTACCGAAGCCGCAAATGGCGGTGATTTGGTGTCAGTGGAATACCTGCTACAGAGTATCTGGCTCGGAGCTGTCTTCGAAGTAACCTATTTGTAACAAATCATTGTGTCACTGTGGCACTAAATGCTGTTCAAATTGCCGCTTCAGATGCAATACGATGCTCAAGAGGCCATATGCCGAACTCCATGTCTTCCCTCTCAGAAGTGCGACGTTGCTGTTCAGAGTCTCGAAACTGTTCACTCTCGTGACCACCGCTGCGAGCAGTCATGTACAGTGGCTACATTTCTAGCAAGGTTTTCTGTAATATCTCTAAAGGAACACCCAGTTTCTCGTAACCCTATTCCACGACAACGTTTAGTGCCGTGTTGATAATGGCGTCTTTTTCGCCTTAAAGGCGTTCTAGACTAATGTCAACTCACCACGCCGAATCATAAAGGTAACTAACGCTCACGACCGTTACACCGTGTATTTGAAGGAAACCTGATGTGCATCCTCATAGTGGCGCCACTAACACCACTCTTACGCGACTGGCGCGAAAGCTGAATGGACATCACCTTTCAGATGTAAGACACGCCTGCCAACTTTTGTTTATGTCGCACAACTCCTTCTTGATGTTGCAATTTTGTTCCACCATATGTTTCCATTAAACACTTTTCTCTGATAGGTCTACAATTTGATCCTGATCGGGTATAAAAGTTTAATACAGTCTGCCCATTTAGTTCAGCTTTGATAATGCCTCCTTTTGGGTTATCTTATGAGTTTTCTAATTCCAGTCCCAACACCTATAGCTGGAGAAGACAACTGCTGTATACATGGTATTTCTGTTGCATGTTCATCTTTCCGCAACCTACTTCCTGCAGGAAAGCAATGTGGACGTAGTTGGTTTTTAAGAAACTCTCCAGAACCCTCAGCTCCTTTTCACTTATTTTCAAATATTTAGCGTGAGTGGAGTCAGCATTCTCCTTTCGTACATAGCAAGTTTTTTTCAGTTTTTCATGTCCCTTCATATTCCACTGTTCAGTTGTCTTGTACAGATTCGTTTCCAGTAGATTCACTTTCCATTTCTCCCTTCTCGGTTTCTTGATATTCCCTTTCCGCATCGTTCTTATTTTTTCTATGTGACACCTTTAGATTTGGCTTGCCTTTCACTCTTGGTGCATTCTCAACACCTTAAGGTTTCGTAGCCTTCTGATTGCTAATACTTCCCTCTGCTGCCTTTACTTTGTGTTTCCCAGATTGATTGGTGATCGTGAACGCTATTTCCATTGTTGTTGTGGTCTTCAGTCCTGAGACTGGTTTGATGCAGCTCTCCATGCTACTCTATCCTGTGCAAGCTTCTTCATCTCCCAGAACCCACTGAAACCCACATCCTTCTGAATCTGCTTAGTGTAGTCATCTCTTGGTCTACCTCTACGATTTTTACCCTCCACGCTGCCCTCCAATACTAAATTGGTGATCCCTTGATGCCTCAGAACATGTCCTACCAACCGATCCCTTCTTCTGGTCAAGTTGTGCCACAAACTTCTCTTCTCCCCAATCCTATTCAATACTTCCTCATTAGTTATGTGATCTACCCATCTAATCTTCAGCATTCTTCTGTAGCACCACATTTCGAAAGCTTCTATTCTCTTTTTGTCTAAACTATTTTTCGTTCACGTTTCACTTCCACACGAGGCTACACTCCATACAAATACTTTCAGAAATGACTTCCTGACACTTAAATCTATACTCGATATTAATAAATTTCTCATCTTCAGAAACGCTTTCCTTGCCATTGCCAGTCTACATTTTATATCCTCTCTACTTTCGACCATCATCAGTTATTTTGCTCCCCAAATAGCGAAACTCCTTTACTACTTTAAGTGTCTCATTTCCTAATCTAATTCCCTCAGCATCACCCGACTTAATTTGACTACATTCCATTATTCTCGTTTTGCTTTTGTTGATGGTCATCTTATATCCCCCTTTCAAGACACTATCCATTCCATTCAACTGCTCTTCCAAGTCCTTTGCTGTCTCTAACAGAATTACGATGTCATCGGCGCACCGCAAAGCTTTTATTTCTTCTCCGTGGATTTTAATACCTACTCCAAATTTCTCTTTTGTTTCCTGTACTGCTTGCTCAATATACAGAATGAATAACATCGGGGATAGACTACAACCCTGTCTCACTCCCTTCCCAACCACTGCTTCCCTTTCATGTCTCATACATCTTGCTCACCATATGGTAGAGTTATGTTAGGACTGGCTCTCCCAAGGCCGTCAGTAGCTCCAATGGAATGTCGTCTACTCCGGGGGCCTTGTTTCGACTCAGGTCTTTCAGTGCTCTGTCAAACTCTTCACGCAGTATCGTATCTCCCATTTCGTCTTCATCTACATCCTCTTCCATTTCCATAATATTGTCCTCAAGTACATCACCCTTGTATAGACCCTCTATATACTCCTTCCACCTTTCTGCTTTTCCTTCTTTGCTTAGAACTGGGTTTCCATCTGAGCTCTTGATGTTCATACAAGTGGTTCTCTTATCTCCAAAGGTCTCTTTAATTTTCCTGTAGGCAGAATCTATCTTACCCCTAGTGAGATAAGCCTCTACATCCTTACATTTGTCCTCTAGCCATCCCTCCTTAGCCATTTTGCACTTCCTGTCGATCTCATTTTTGAGACGTCTGTATTCCTCCTTCATTTACTGCATTTTTATATTTTCTCCTTTATCAATTAAATTCAATATTTCTCCTGTTACCCAAGGATTTCTACTAGCCCTCGTCTTTTTACCTACTTGATCCTCTGCTACCTTCGCTACCTCATCCCTAAAAGCTACCCATTCTTCTTCAGCTGTATTTCTTTCCCCCATTCCTGTCAATTGCTCCCTTATGCTCTCCCTGAAACTCTGTACAACCTCTGGTTCTTTTAGTTTATCTATGTCCCATCTCCTTAAATTCCCACTTTTTTGCAGTTTCTTCAGTTTTAATCTACAGGTCATAACCAATAAATTGTGGTCAGGGTCCACATCTGCCCCTGGAAATGTCTTACAATTTAAAACCTGGTTCCTAAATCTCTGTCTTACGATTATATAATCTATCTGGTACCTTTTAGTATCTCCAGGCTTCTTCCATGTATACAGCCTTCTTTTATGATTCTTGAACCTATGATTAAGTTGTGCTCTGTGCAAAATTCTACCAGGCGGCTTCCTCTTTCATTTCTTAGCCCCAGTCTATATTCACCTACTATGTTTCCTCCTCTCCCTTTTACTACTACCGAATTCCAGTCACCCATGACTATTAAATTTTCATCTCCCTTCACTATCTGAATAATTTCTTTTATTTGATCATACATTTCTTCAATTTCTTCGTCATCTGCAGAGCTAGTTGGCATATAAACTTGTACTACTGTAGTAGTGTGGGCTTTGTATCTATCTTGGCCACAATAATGCGTTCACTATGCTGTTTGTAGTAACTTTCCCGCATTTCTATTTTTCTATTTATTATTAAACCTATTCCTGCATTACCCATATTTGGTTTTTTGTTTATAACAATGTAGTCACCTGACCAGCAGTCTTGTTCCTCCTGCCACCGAACTTCACTAATTCCCACTATATCTAACTTTAACCTATCCATTTCCCTTTTTAAATTCACTAACCTACCTGCCCGCTTAAGGGATTTGCCATTCCACACTCCGATCTGTAGAACGCCAGTTTTCTTGCTCCTGATAACGACATCCTCTTGAGTAGTTCCCGCCCGGAGATCAGAATGGGGGACTATTTTATCTCCGGAATATTTTACCCAAGAGGACGCCATCATCATTTAATCATACAGTAAAGCTGCATGCCCTCGGGAAAAATTACGGCCATAGTTTCCCCTTGCTTTCAGCCATTCGCAGTACCAGCACAGCAAGGCCATTTTGGTTAGTGTTACAAGGCCAGGTCAGTCAATCATCCAGACTGTTGCTCCTGCAACTAGTGAAAAGGCTGCTGCCCCTCTTCAGGAACCACACGTTTGTCTGGCCTCTCAATAGATACCCCTCCGTTGTGGTTGCACCTATGGTATGGCTATCTGTATCGCTGAGGCACGCAAACCTCCCCACCAACGGCAAGGTCCACGGTTCATGGGGGGAAGGCTATGTCCATACAATCTCTTATTTTATTTCCCTGCTTATGTGTTTCGGTCACAACTGTTGGTGTTTCACTCACCTTTTCCTGTGTCGTTACCTGGCGAGTAATTTCAAGCACCGGCAGACTTTTACTTTCCTGGGCTCAAAAAACTCGCCACATTTGATTGGCAGGATTCGGGAACAGCTGTGACAATTACCCGTCTTTGGAGCACGGAGCACGTGCTTCGCTTTTCTAGAAGCCATTTCTTGTTTTTCTGATATGGACGAGAACTGTAGGACTTTCATTTTTCATGTCTGTTTAATTGCCTCGCTGTTGAATCACAGTTTCATGGATTCTGTAGCTGTTTTCCCAGAAAGTAGTTGTGCTCTGGTGTTTCTCAGTGTCATCCTTCTGATCGTAGTCTGATTTCTTACGTAATTCATTTTTTCTTGGTCTCTTATTCCAGGATGGCGATACCTCTTCAAGTGGGGTAGGTCAGTGGATTCCATGTGGTTATTCTTCATGTTGCCCACTGCATTTCTTGATGGGGTCAGTTCTTGTGCCCCTAGCACTGTCTGCTGTTGCAAGTTATTGCTTAGAATAAGCACCCACCATGGATGGTTTTCCCAAAAACGCCTTGACTCATTACACACATTACATGTAGAAGTTTGTCGAACATCACACTGAGCATTGAAAAGTCATGGTACGCCTCCTAATATTATGTCGGACCTCCTTTTGATCAGTGTGGTACAGCAGCTCGACTTCGCATGGACTCAACAAGTTTGTGCAAGTCCCCTGCAGAAATACCGAGCCATGCCATAGGCATCGATAATTGCAAAGGTGTCGCCATACAGGATTTTGTCCATGAACGGACATCTCGATTATGTCCAGTAGATGTTCATTTGTGTCAATCGATCTGGATGGCCAGATCATTTGCTCAGATTGGCCAGAATATTCTCCAAACCAGTCATGAACAGTTGTGGCCTGGTGGCAAGGCACATTGCCTTCCATCAAAATTCCATCATTGTTTGCAAACATGAAGCCCATTAATGGCAGAAAATGTTCTCCAAGTAGCCAAACATAACAATGACCCAGTCCATTACGTGTAAACACAGCCCACACCATTATGGAGCCACCACCAGCTTGCACACTGCCTTGTTGACAACCTGGGTCCATGGCTTCATGGTGTCTGTGCCACACTTGAAACCTACCATCATCTCTTATCAACTGAAATTGGGGCTGATCACAACAGGCCACAGTTATTCCAGTCATACAGAATCCAAGCAATATGGTTACAGGAGAGGCGCTGCTGTTAGCAAAGGCTCTCTCATTGGTTGTAGGCTACCATAGCCCATTAATGCCAAATTTCGCTGCCCTGACCTAACAGATGAATTCATCGTACATCCCACATTGATTTCTGTGATCACATTGATTTCTGTGATTATTTCGTCCAGTGTTGCTTTTCTGTTAAATACTGACAACTCTACATAAACACTGCTACTCTCAGTTTTTAACTGAAGACAGTCAGCCACTGTGTTGTCCAGTGTGAGAGGTAATGCCTGAAAATTGGTATTCTCAGCACACTCTTAACACTGTGGATACCAGAATACTGAATTCCCTAATGATTTCTGAAATGGAATGCCCCTTGCATCTAGATCCAACTGCTATTCCACATTCAAAGCCTGTCAGTTCTCATCGTGTGGCCATAATCACATCACAAACATTTCCATATGAATCACCTGAGTACAAATGACAGCTTTGCCAATGCAGTTCCCTTTTATACCTTTTGTACATGATACTACTAACATCTGTTTATGCCATATGACTGTCTCATGACTTTTGTCACTTCAGTGTACGTATGTCTTGCAACTGTCTACAAGAATCTGGGATGGGATAATGAACAAAGCAAACTTTCATACAGATCTAATTGCATTATGGCACTGAATCTTGTATGTATTGGACCACTTTTAGAATTTGATACTTTTTAGCTGCCTGAATTTTGAATAAATCTGTACAAAGTTGTTGTTGTCTAGCTATCAGGGAAGATTTAGCACCCTGAAAGTTGTCAGTTCACTTTTAGTGTCACTTGTGTCTACAGTACTGACAGAAGCATCAAGATAATGGAAGTTTAATTCTACCCTGCACTTTCAGTAATATTCTGTCTCACATAATAGAATTATGCAATTTAGCAAAAACACTTTGTTTCTTATTACCCATTTCAATGAACTCAGTGTTATCACCAGAAATACTCAAATTTTTATGCAGCCAGTTATGAATTTCCAATACTGTATGTTGCATAGTTGCATATGTCTTGTAGTCTTGTCAAAGGCCATTCTCAAACAACTTTCCCTGATCTAATCCATGGGTTTGATATACAGGTACAAAGCGGACACTCCATTTCATGAATGATACATAAGGGAGAAGATCAAGAAATATTACTACTTACAGGTTCATTGGCTACACAAAGAATGTGATATACATGTACATAATTCTTGTTTACATTACTAGTTAGCTACACCACAAAGTGCCACACAGCATGGCTACACAGCTGCAGCTGCTACCCGGGTGGCTCTCCCAACACTATAATAGCTTCTCCAAACCATCTACCTAAAGATTCTAAGTTCAGCACTTTCTACATATGAGGCATGCTTTTGTCAGCAGTGCATATGATGTTGTTTTCCTTTCAATGCAAAGAGTAGAGTAGGAGGGGGTGGGGGAGAGAGGGTGGTGGAGAAAGTTTGATGACATAGAGAATACTCAACAATGACTTAGAACCATCTGCACAATTGAGCTGAATTGTGAGATACTTTTCCTTCTGACACTAGTTATCCATAACTTATGGAACTGTCATGCTGCAGTTCCTTGCCATAAACCATATGTTTTCCAAAATACCATCTTACACATGACTGATTGATTGCCTGAGCCAAGTTTCGTAGTGTGGGAGAAGAAGGTTCCATACTTAACAGGAAGTTTGATGACATAGAGAATACTCAACAATGACTTAGAACTATCTGCACAATTGAGCTGAATTGTGAGATACTTTTCCTTCTGACACTAGTTATCCATAACTTATGGAACTGTCATGCTGCAGTTCCTTGCCATAAACCATATGTTTCCCAAAATACCATCTTACACATGACTGATTGATCGCCTGAGCCAAGTTTCGTAGTGTGGGAGAAGAAAGTTCCATACTTAACAGCCTTCTATGTATTCAGATATCCGCCTCCCCCACCCCCCCTCAAAAACGACCCCTTAAGTTTCTTTGTCAATAATTCTATTTGAAAGTATCCATCTTTTCCTGACTCAATTTTCATCAAAAGATCTACGTGAAAGAAAAATTACAGTTGTTGTTGACTTTGTGTGTGTGTGTGTGTGTGTGTGTGTGTGTGTGTGTGTGTGTGTGTGTGTGTGTGTGTTTGCAAAGTTATGGTTGTTATAAAAAAGACAAAGAAACACTGCAGCGACCACACTGACATCTTCACTTCTGCTCCCTCCATTTTCACGTATTGCAGGATTATGAGCCTGAGGAAAGAAATTTACATTTGATTTGATGAAGCCCTCTCTTAACTCTATCTTATTATTTTCATGAATTCCATTCATTGGAACATCAAAATAGTACAATCAATATCTTTTTTCCGCTCTGTTCTTTGTACAAACTCGTGTTGACTAATTAGGGGTCTTTTACTAATTTTTTAGATTATTTAGGTAGACAAAGTTTCTTTTGAGAGTTTCACATGATTCATCATCCAGTTGATGAAGATCCTAAAGCCAGAATTTCCCACTCTTGTCTCGCTGACCAGCCACAGAACTGGATGAACTCCTAGCCTTATTGCTAAAAATTATGGGTGAGTGAAGACAGAAATTACCTCTCTTTTAATGGTAATTTCAACCTGCCAGTCATTATTCTATTGCTATGAAATTTTTCATGGCTGAGTTTTTGGATAAAAATTTCTCATTCAGCTTGCTGGATCAAATGCAGATACAACCCAAGCTTTCTATTATAGGCTCATAATTATCACCAGGGCTACATATGATTATTGTTTCCCAACAGATATACTGAAGATAACATCAAAACTTGGGGTTTTATGCAGATATGATGCAGCAAGTTAATAGTTAACTTCTTATCCACAGAAATTCCATACTGCATTAAAAAATCTCTGATAATATTATTTCTGCTTTGTTTCAGGATGAAAACGTTCGCAACTCATTTGCTGTCTTCGACGACCTCTGGTGAAACGTGGAACTGGCTTCTAAACTCAGAACATTTTGAAAAGTTTCAAGATTGTGCATCTTGTGACAGGAAATGTTGGTGTGAACACTGTGGAATTCTATGTGGAATTTTTTTCCCAGAACCAGTGGTTTTATATTCTGCAGTTCTTATCAGCTCTGCAGTTTGCATAAACATACCGAACAATAAACCAAGCTTCGTAGACACCCCAAGTTCACCTTGACATATCTTAAAGCTCATCCTACACAGGCATCATTTATACTAAGTAAACTGATAAATTAAACTTTAGGAGTACAGTACAGTATTTGGAAGGATTTGCTGGCTCATATCCCATCTTCTCCCAGTAATATTGCTGTTGCTACATGCTATTGCTTTGGTCAGATCATTCATGATGGCAAGTTTTGTATTTATTGTCAGAAAATGTGTACCCAACTAATGAATTTATTTGTGATCATTAATAACTGACCAAAATAAATATTCATGGCACCAGAAATTCACAATTTTTTGTATTTGGTTTTCAGATAAAATTGTTAGTCATGTAGGCAAGGTTTCTGAAAATTTAAACAAATGACAAGCTGAAGGTTTGTCAGATCCTAAGTGTCTGCAGAAATTTATTCAGGGTGTGGGGCAAGACTTTAAAATTGCTAGATATAAATTATGTAAGAATCAATGAAGCCTTAGTATATTGTCACACTGTGATAACAGGAAATCACCTGTAGAATTAAGTGAGAATTCTATACTGAATAAACACACTGTACTCCAGATTCCAGGGGGTTGGAGTAAGTACCCTCTCTTGACCCCCTCCCTCGTGGACACCTATGTTTACGTCCCTACTTAAGCACATACGGGTTTATTGTCGTAACAACCCAATGTTAAGTTATTGCTGTCAACTAACATTTACGTATCTATACAATTAAGATTATCAAACATCAAGTTCATATTTAGAGAAGAGGGGCCAAGTGTTTAGCCACTGTTTCGTAAAGTAGCCTATCTATGCCAACATACTAAGTGACAGCAAGTCCTTCCAGACCCTCACACTGAGAAGAACATAAACATGATCAATAACAAATCTATCATTGTGCAAAAATAACTCGTTCTCTTCTATTAACAGACTGATAATTACAAAGTTATCTCCATGAAACTCTTTACACATTTCACGAGTCTTTCTTTTTATATCGTCCCTGATATATGTGGGTCCAAATCAATTTTTGAAAATATGCGCATTCTTATATCTCTCTTTCCAGACATCCAAGACTCACTTTGAAATTTCAATGAAGGAAACTCACATTCAAGCAGCTAAACCCAGTGTTTTTTCCTGAATAGCTGGCCTAAGACCAGAAATGTCTATGGCAAGGAATACTGTTGCAAAAATCAAACATAATTTTGAAAAAAAAACACAGCACACTAAAACTACTTGAAGGTGCCTACAAAATGTTTTTAAGCAATCAGAATTTAGATGGACAATGTTACTTAAGCATATATGCTATTTTTTATTTTTCTGTGATTATGTACTACAACACTATTCAAAAACATTCTCGATTCTTCCAGAGAACTAAATGATATATAGCTTCTTCTGCTTGTTATTTTGAAATTACTGTCAAAACAGGCTTTTGAGACACAAATCCAGGCTCAAATTTTTTGCGTAACTAAATATGACTATAGGTACCGTGAACTGCACATAGGCCTATTTTGAAAATAAAAGGTAACTCAACAATTCTGGATGTGTACAATTTCTAACCAGTTTTTCTTAACAGACATTTTTTATATTCTTGATGTTAGCGTAATGTCATAGAAAATGTTTATGTATTCAAAAAGATAATGTTCAGCTCTATGAATACTGGCTTCATGGCAAAATTTCATACATTGGTTGATATCTACACTATGCACTGGTCATCGTACAGTATTTTGATAAGCAGCATGATGGATATTGTTTTCGGTATTCTAAACTGAACATATTCCATATTTATGGCATTATTAGTCTGGAAACTCCACTCAAGATCTATTAGAGAGAATACAGAAGAGACATGTGACTGGTAGAAAAAGTTAGTTGCATTGCTTCTTTTTCTTAATAGTTGTTCATGAGACACACTGACGGTGATATATGCTTATCTGAAGTTACTAGTATTTTTCTGATTTTAAGTGTTACCACAAGTTTTACGGCAAATTGGTCAGGTTTTGCCATGGATCAAATGCCGAAAAAGTCTTTCACGAAACAGTATTGTGGAAATTCATTGTGCCAACAACAATTGTTTCTATATTTGATGGGATATTAAGCTGCTTGTTATCATCATGTCACAAGACATGGTTTGATATAGTCTGTATGAATATAAAGGAATGACACACCTAGAAATAAAAATTTATATTGGTGTTTGGTGAACTAGTTGATGTAGAAATGAGTGTGTTTGTGAAAAATATTTCATAATTGTTAAATGTTTCACATTTATCTCTAAAAATCTTTTACCTTTTCAAACTGTATCTTTTAGCCACACCTCTATGAGTTTCCTGTATCTGTGAATATGTTACCCCAGTAATAAAAAATGGTATGTAACCATTGGAAATGGGATTGATGGGTACACACCTGAATTAAATACGACCAATGAAAATGAAATGTAATGTCATTTTAAAAATTTACTGTTGTTGGATTTTTAAAAGAAATTGAAGTTCATATACTTTTGTATCCCAGTAGTATACATAATAACCATGTCTGCAGCCTTCATATTGTTTTGAATAAATCAATAAATAAAAAAAAGATCATATATTTATATACTACCTCCTTACACCTGTGAATGGCCTTTCACCACTCTATGACACTTTAATTTTATCCATAAAATGTGACTAATACAAACTGTACCTAATGTAAATACTGTTGCCATAAATGTGTGATAATTTTGCCATCAACAGGCTTTTTACCTAAAGTACTGACTTAATGTCCATTTAAATAAACATATGTTATGATAGACTGTGTACATAAATCAAACAGTGTATCCTGATATTTGTAACAAAGTATGTGGAGTGCATATTTTGTAAAACGAGTGCTCTTGATTTGTTTTGTAAATTATTATAATTGAAATATATTTTAAAAGTATTGTATCAACACTCATTAATAAAACAAGCATTTAAACAGTAGTAATTTTATTAAGCTCATACAAAATTAGAGGAAAAGATCAGACTCAAGACTGCATTACAGGTGCTGGATGATGCAAGTAACAACATAGAGATACATCTAAAAGATTGTCTGCTAAAAGTTATGAAATTGAATGGAAGACTGTAGTTCCTTTCAAGCACAATACAACACTAAATACACGATACTAGGCTTGACCTGACACCAATTCATAAATGAGTAGAAAACTGTACTAGATTAAGAACTATTAATGGAAATCAAATTGGCAGATTATTTTCTCTATGATTTATTTAGGTTCTGTGCATTCTGTGTGCTCCTTTAACTATTAACTTTGTGCTTCCCTAATGATGTTAACATACCCAACAAATTAGACTGTCTTCAGCACCACTCTAAAAAACAAATGCTACTAGCAGAGAATAAACTTATATTAATTTTTTTTCAAGAGTTCAACACAGGCTTGCTTTGAAAAGGATCCTTATCCTGTGATGTGTTATACATCATCAAACGAAATAGTTGTTTAGAAAATCATCTTTATTCTTTGCAAATTAACTTAAAATGGGAGGACATTGTAGCAATCCTTTTCTCCATTCTGGTTTTAACTGTCTCTAGTGTTTACATAGAATGAACTATGTTGCATACAAAGCAACCACAAATTATGATGATAGTTACAAGCTGTTTTGTTAAAACATAAGCTCTGAGAACAATACAGGGTGAATAGAGGACAATGAAACAAGCAAATAATCCTAATAATCAAAAGTCCATGGTGACAAAAGTGTTGTCATCAAAAAGTTACAAATCTACTAATTGTAAACATACAATTCATTTAAACACCCCAAGTGAGGCATAAACTACAAAGTAATAAGCTTAAACAAAATCAAAAAATTGAAAATCCAGGATAAAATGTAACAATACTATAAAAAGGATAGTTCCTGCTTACTACACAGCATAGATGCTGAGTCAAAGGCTGTCACAAAATTTGCTTTTGGGGTTTCCCTCATTTCATTTTACCTTCTTACCAAATACCAATACTTCAATAACAACTCGACAAAATGGACTGATTTCATGGCTGTTGTTGATTCATCACTGTTGCTGTTATGGTCTTCAGTCTGAAGACTGGCTTGGTGCAGCTCTCCATGTTACTGTGCCCTGTAAAAGCCTCTTCATCTCCAAATATCTACTACAACCTACATCTAATGAATAAGAACAAGAATAAGAATCTTTATTAGCTGTTCAGTATTTTCTTATACAATAGGGCTTTGCCAATAAGTTCAATTACAGTATAAAGATGATTATATTCTCATAACAATGTATATATGAATCATAAGAATGTTAGCGTAGTACAATAGCACACATTAAGAATTTTATATATTGTTAATTTTACAATAAAAAAGAAAACATTATACAGATTTATATTAAGCAGGGAGTATTCATGTCAATGACACTATGTCAATATCCTAAGCTAATGATACAACTTCAGGTCCTGCTACAGGCAGAGGTACCTTTCTCTATGTTAAAACAGCAAATCTGCCATATTACAATCTTTATATTCATCAACTGAGTAAAATGCTTTACCTTTGAGCCATTGACCCAATGTTGTCTTAAATTTACTTTCAGGTACTGTTTGTACAACTTCAGGGAGCATATTAAACATTTCGAGGCCTACATACTTATAACTATTATGTATCTTGGACAGTCTAGAGTATGACAGATCAATTGTGTGGTCTCGTCTTGAATTGTGGGTTTGGACAGATGACCTAAGGGGATATCTTGGACAGTCTAGAGTATGGCAGATCAATTGTGTGGTTTCGTCTTGTATTGTGGGTATGGACAGATGACCTAAGGGGATATTGAGCTATGTTTTCTTTTACGTGTAGTAATCAACAATAGATGTACAAACAAGGAACTGTCATGATTTTAAGTTTTTTGAAATGTTCCCTGCATGTATCCCTAGGAGATAAACCCACTATACATTGAAGAGCTTTTTTTGCCATCTGAAAATTGATATTGAAATTGGGAGAATTTCCCCAGAGCAGAATACCATATGAAAGATGGGGGTGGATATAAGCAAAATACGAATGCAGCAGTAAGTTTTGGCAGACATTACTCCTAAGCTTGTAAAGTAGGTACATAGCACGCGCAAGTTTAGAACACACATGTGTGATATGTTTATCCAAGCTAAGTTTCTGATCAATCATCATTCCTAGCAGTTTAATAGACTTATTTTCTTTGTTTGATACCTTCAAATTAAAGAATATTACCTGAGTTTTTGTTTCATTTATGAATAGGGAGTTTGCACTAAACCAATGAACCGATTTTTCAAATATTATATTATTTTTTTCTCGTACAGATTCAAGAGTCTGACCTGAATTGATAAAAGTTGTATTGTCTGCATAGAGGACTGTTTTACAGGGTGAATACTGTGGCATATCATTAACATACACTACAAACAGGAAGGGCCCAAGTATGGAGCCCTGTGGCACACCTCTTTTTATTGCTTGTGGGTTTGACAACTGCCCATTTACACTAACAAATTGTACTGTGTTGGTTAAGTAGGATTCTAATAATTTCAGGGTGTCCTCTTCCATGCCATAGTGTCTTAATTTCATGATCAAAGTACTATGAGATACAGTGTGAAATGCTTTACTCAGGTCTAGGAGAGTAGCACAGGAGATTAATTTATTTTCAAAGCCATCATATATATCACTAACAATATTTTCAACCGCTTTAACTGTGGATAGTTTAGACCTGAATCCATACTGTGAGTTACTTAACAATTTATTCCTCTCAAAATAGTGATTCATTTGTTGGTGAACACAATCTTCGATTATTTTAGATATTATTGGGATTAATGATATAGGGTGATCGTTACTTGGATTTATCTCCTTTCTTAAATATGGGAGTAGTTACTGCTATTTTCAAAGAGTCGGGGAAAATCCCTTGCTGTAATATACGGTTAATGAGAGTGGTTAGAGGGGGTAGAAGATCACTTGATATCTTCTTGATGACAATGTTTGACAGACCGTAGAAGTTCTCTGCTCTGGAACTACTTAGTTTGCCCATTGCTTTGCTAACATCATTTTCAGTTACTGTTGCCCAGCAGAATTTATGGACTGCATACTTATTTCAACCTAAAAGAGTTTTAACATCAAGCATGGCGTTGAGAGCGGACAAATCTTGTTGTAAACTGAAGTTAACAAAGTGTGAGTTTAAGATATCTGGGGCTATGGGTATAGCTAGTTGAGATGTTGGTCTTTTTATTTCACTTTTAATTACTTCACAGGCAGCTTTACAGCTTTTTCTGGATTTAAGAATATAGTTACCATTTGCCCTAAGTTTTGCCAAACTTATTTCAGATCTATAATTTTTTCTTATTCTAATGTACATCTCTTTGTACTCATTGCTGTTATGAGATCTGTCCTTAAACATATGAATAATAATCCTGTTGCTGTTGACGTACGGTGTAAACCAATTATTTAGTCTCTGTGGTTTATGAGCTAGGTTATTATTCTGTCTTTTTACTAATCTGGGACAACACTCATCAAATATTCTTGCAATTTCCTCTATAAATAATTTGCTTGTGTTATTCACACACATACCTTTGTATAAGATGTCAGTCCAGTTAACTGACCTTCATTTAGTTCTAAACTCTCTTATGTTGCATTCATTCATAGGTCTAACAGTTTTGTGTTGTTCATCTGGAATGCTGACTGGAACTGTGATCCATAGGCCATCATGGTCAGCTAGGCCTAACTTGACTACTTCAATTTCAACATTATTTTCATGGATATTACTTATTATATTGTCTAAGCAGGCATTATATCTTGTAGGCTTATCATTTAGACAATAGCAATCAAAAGCTCTTAGGCTGTCCAAGAATTCCAATATGATATGACTCTGTACCCTGATATCCATATTCATATCAACAAAAACTAAGATTCTTTGGTATTTATATTTAGGCTTAGTTAGTAGGACTAACAGTTTTTTTTTAAATTTACTATAAATTCATATTCACTAGAAGATGGTGTGCAATATACAGATGCAACAAATATATTATGTTTAGGTATATGTACAACTGCAGCCTCAAAGGTGGTGTATATACACAGGTCTGTGACATCAATAGTAAAGTATTGTAGATTTAGTCCATTCGTAATATATATATTGCAACACCCTCATGTCCAATTGTTGATCTGCAGACTACTAGCTAAGGAGTAACCAAATGGAATATTGAGGTCAATTTCTGATGAATATAGCCAGTGCTCATTTACACTAAGTATATAACAGTTGAAAGTTTCTAACCAGTACTGCAATTCTTCCAACTTCTTTCTTAAATACTGTATATTAATATGTAAGAATAGAAGACTATTTTTGCTAACCCTGGGCTGTAAAGATGAGGGTTGAGATAAGTCTTCTTAAGGGCACTTCTATAGATCTGATATCTTGAATTGTTTGTAAGTCTACTGCTGGTAGCCAGGCCCCATTTTGACAACGTTTGGATACATCTAGTTTCCTGGACTCAGGGTGAATGGTTTGAAAATTATTTTGATCCTGCTGGAGCATATCTGTTAATACTTTGCCAGACAGACCCGCAGGCTTTACAGGTTTCCCTGGTCCAGCAGTATTACTGTAAAGGTGTCCATTTCTTTACTCACAGTTTTGGTAATCAGTTTCAAGATTAATCTTCTTCCTTGGTTTTTGAGGTGGAATCCTTGTCGTGTATAGCACTCTCTGTCAAACTCTCTAGCTTTAATGATTGTGGTATTTTTGAATTTCGAACGCAGGTAATATAGCTGTTTGTTTACGTCCAATACCTCACGATTTATGCAGGATCGTTTTGTAAGATCATACCTAAATGGAACATCGACAACAAACACTTTTTTTGATGTGATACTTGATAATGTGCTTCTTAAACCTTTTGTTAAGTTCGCACTGTTGTTTTTCGCTGTCATTCGTTCCAGTCATAATTACAACGACATCAGCTTCAGAAGCCTTTTTGTTAGTGTTTTGCAAGACATCCTTGGCTTCTGCTGAAGGATACACATACCCCAGACACTCGAGATTTACGTTTTCATTAAGGTAACTTGAAACATTATGACCTTGGCTATCACTCAATAAGGTAATTTTACAGGTTTTACGTACTAAATTTAGACCATCACACTGTTTCACTCCTGTTTGAATTTCTTTTTGATATTTATTAGCACTATTATGTTTCACTGCATATGTTTCCTGTTCGCTACTTTGTTCACGAAACTTGGTAACATTCACACTGCAGCTACTTATGCTGTTTTTGGCATTATGCCATTTTGCTGTGAATGTTTCTTGTTCATTACTTCATTCACAAAGCTTACTTATGTTCACTCTACAGGTTTTTACACTGTCTTCTACCAGGCAGAGATGCAAATATTTGTTTACGTCTGCGAACCTTACTCTTCTTGGTGGTTTATTTACTGCTGCTAAGCTATAGTTATGGCGAACTGTTTTGCAGAGCGGAGGTTCCTTTACAGTACAGGTTACCTTTGATATCTGAGATTTGTTATTTACTGCTTCTGAAGTCCAACATGCTCTCTGAGTGAGTCGTAGCTGCTGATTTTCTTTCTTCAGGTATACGATTTCTTTATGTAGAACTTCCACAGTTTTCTGCAGACTGATTATTCGTTCGTTTAGCTTCATAGTAATATTGCTACAAGGCACATATTTGTTGTTTTTTACTACTGAACTATAACTTTCATACACATGTGAATTACAAACACTACCACTTGCCACCATGAATGCATGATGCCTTCAATGACTACCATAGCAGAATATTGTGAAACGATCTTTCACACAACCCAAAGAAATTCTGATCACATGTAAAGGCTGTTACTGGCACCAAAGTTAGTTAGTGTCCAGTCCCTTGCAACTGAGGTAAGAACAGAATTTGAGGGTAGCAAAGCAAAAACTAAAATGCATAACTCTGTTTTCAAATATTCCTTTACAAAGGAGAACCCAGGAGAATTACCCCAGTTTAATCTTCATACCACTGAAAAGATGAATGAAATAAGTATTAGTGTCGGTGGTGATGAGAAACAGCTGAAATTGTTAGCTAGAACAATCCTGTCACACTCCCTCCTCAACCACTGCTCAACTCATAATCGCCATCTGGTTTTTCTACAAGTTGTAAATAGCTTTCAATCCCTGAGTTTTACCCCAACTACCTTCACAGTTTCAACCAGAGTATTCCAGCGAACATAGTCAAAAGCTTTCTCTAAGTCTACAGACTTAGGTTTGCTTTTTCTTTAACATACCTTCTATAAAATGTCATAGGATCAGTATTGCATTGTGTGTTCCTACAGTTCTCTGAAAGCCAAACTGATCTTCCCCATGGTCAGCTTCTACCAGATTTTCCATTCTTAAATAAAGAATTCATTTTCGTATTCTGCAACAGTGACTTATTACACAGATACGCTACTGGCCTTTAAAATTGCTACACCATGAAGATGACTTGCTACAGATGAAAAATTTAACTGACAGGAAGAAGATACTATGATATGCAAATGATTAGCTTTTCAGAGCATTCACACAAGGCTGGCACAGGTGGCAACACCTACAATGTGCTGACATAAGGAAAGTTTCCAACCAATTTCTCATACACAAACAGCAGTTGACTGGCGTTGCCTGGTGAAACGTTGTTGTGATGCCTCGTGTAAGGAGGAGAAATGTGTACCATCATGTTTCCGAGTTTGATGAAGGACGGATTGTAGCCTATCGCGATTGAAGTTTATCATATCGCGACACTGCTGCTTGCTTTTGTTGAGATTTAATGACTGTTAGCAGAATATGGAATTGGTGGGTTCAGGAGGGTAATATGGAATGCGGTGCTGGATCCCAACGGTCTCATATCAATAGCAGTCCAGATGACAGGCATATTATCCGTATGGCTGTAACGGATCGTACAACCACGTCTCGATCCCTGAGTCAACAGATGGGGATGTTTGCAAGACAATAACCATCTGCATGAACAGTTAAACAATGTTTGCAGCAGCATGGACTATCACCTCGGAGACCATGGCTGCGGTTACCCTTGACGCTGCATCACAGACAGGAGTGCTGGCGATGGTGTACTCAATGACGAACCTGGGTGCACGAATGGCAAAACGTCATTTTTTCGGATGAATCCAGGTTCTGTTTACAGCATCATGATGGTTGCATCCGTGTTTGGTGACACCGCTGTGACGCACATTGGAAGCGTGTATTCTTCATCGACAAACTGGTATATCACCTGGCGTGATGGAATGGGGTGCCATTGGTTACATGTCTTGGTCACCTCTTGTTCACATTGACGGTACTTTGAACAGTGGACATTACATTTCAGATGTGTTACACCCTGTGGCTCTACCCTTCATTCAAACCCTGCGAAACCCTACATTTCAGCAGGATAATGCACGTCCACATGTTGCAGGTCCTGTACAGACCTTTCTGGATACAGAAAATGTTCGACTGCTGCCCAGGCCAGCACATTCTCCAGATCTCACACCAATTGAAAACGTCTGGTCAAAGGTGGCCGAGCAACTGGCTCGTCACAATACACCAGTCACTACTCTTGATGAACTGTGGTATTGTGTTGAAGCTGCATGTACCTGTACACGCCATCCATGCTCTGTTTGACTCCATACCCAGGCATATCAAGGCCGTTATTACGGCCAGAGGTGGTTGTTCTGGGTACTGATTTCAGGCTTTATGCACCCAAATTGCATGAAAATGTAATCACATGTCAGTTCTAGTATAATATATTTGTCCAATGAGTACCCGTTTATCACCTGCATTTCTTCTTGGTGTAGCAATTTTGATGGCCAGTAGTGTAGTTCAGTAATAGTTACAGCTATCGGCACCTACTATCACTGAAACTGGAATTATTATTATCTTCTTGTAGTGTAAGGGTATTTTGCCTGTTTCATACATCTTGCATGGAAGATGGAAGAGTTTGGTCTTCGTTGGCTCTCTCAAGGTCATCAGTAGTTCTGACAGAATGTGGTCTACTGCCAGGGACTTGTTTCAACTTAGGTCTTTCCGTGCTCTGCCAAATTTTTCTGGAAGTATCATATCTCCCATCTCACCTTCCTATATGTCCTCTTCCATTTCTATAATATTGTACTCATGTACATCTCCTTTGTATAGACCTTTCATATATTCCTTTCACCATTCAGCTTTCCATTCTTTGTTTCAGACTCGTTTTTGGTCTGAGCTCTTGATATTCATTCAACTGCTTCTGTTTACTCTTTCTTGTAGGCAGTACATGTCTTTTCCCCCCAGCGGAATATGCTTCTAAATCCTTGCATTTGTCGTCTATCCATTCCTGCTTAGCCATTTTGCACTTCCTATCTATCTCATTTTTTAGATCTTCGTATTCCCTTTTGCGTGCTTCATTTTGTGCATTATTATATTTTCTCCTTTCATCAGTTAAATTTAATAACTCCTGTGTTATCCAAGAATTCTATTAGGCCTTGTCTTTTTACATATCCGATCATCTCTTAAAGCTACCCATTCGTCTTCTACTGTTTTCCTTTCCCCTGTTCTAGTCAACCATTGCCTAATCCTCTCTCTGAAACTCTCAACAACCTCTAGAACTTTCAACTTATCTATGTCCCATCTCCTTAATATCCTCCCTTTTTGAAATTTCTTCATTTTCAATCTAAAGTTCATAACCAATAAATTGTGGTCCACATCTGCTCCTGGAAATGTCTTGCAATTTAAAATCTGTTTCCCAAATCTCTATCTTAACATTATATAATCAGTCTGAAATGTTGTGGTGTCTCCAGGTCTCTTCCACATACACAACCTTATTTCTTAACCCATTCACCTACAATGAGGGTATAGGCAACATAGCAGCTCCATGTATTGTAGTACAATGATGAGTATGGCTGTCACAGTGCCGTAGACTCAACATATGACTCTTCTGTATCTCAGTGCTTTTTGTAATAATTTTGAACCATACTGCTAGATGACACTAGTTGTTCATTTGTGAAACTGAAGCAAAAATTTGAGCTTAGTTTGTGATTCATAACAAAGCAGGAGCTGCAAAATATGGCATTTTTTGAAAGAGTGTCACATTAGTGATGCACGCAGTAGTGAATACAATGACACTGGATGTTAGACATCAATAAGCAGCATTTTGGAGGATGAGAAAACTGGAAGTACACAGGAAAGTGCAGTATCACAAGAAACATATGAAGATGCCAAAAAAGTGTTCTACAGTCTCTTCAAAGGTGGCTCCTTGGGACTGGGGCAACGTAGCTAATCGTCCTCTAACTGAAAGTTGCATTGTAACATCTGAAATTGAAGCAATGGTTCTGTGGCACCAGGGACAAAAGCCTAAAGAACTTTGAGTCATAGATGAATTTCTAACAACAGCAGTTTTTGAGTCCACTGCATGAGACACTAACTCTTATGCAGCAAAAACAAAGGCTACTAGTTCAAGCAGTGATAACACATGCTGGTTTCCTGTAACAACTGATGAACTAAAGGCACACTTTGCTCCCTACATCCTCATATCATAGATATAAAAACTTTCTGTACAAGACAATTGATCATCATCATCATCATCATCATCATCATCATCATCATCATCATCATTTAAGACTGATTACGCCTTTCAGTGTTCAGTCTGGAGCATAGTCCCCCTTCTAAAACTCCTCCATGATCCCCTATTCAGTGCTAACATTGGTGACTCTTCTGATGTTAAGCCTATTGCTTCAAAATCATTCTTAATCAAATCCAGGTACCTTCTCCTTGGTCTGCCCTGACTCCTCTTACCCTCTACTGCTGAACCCATGAGTCTCTTGGGCAACCTTGCTTCTCCCATGCGTGTAACATGAACCCACCATCTAAGCCTGTTCACCCTGATTGCTACATCTATAGAGTTCATTCCCAGTTTTTCTTTGATTTCCTCATTGTTGACACCCTCCTGCCATTGTTCCCATCTACTAGTACCTGCAATCATCCTAGCTACTTTCATATCCGTAACCTCAACCTTATTGATAAGGTAATCTGAATCCACCCAGCTTTCGCTCCCATACAACAATGTTGGTCGAAAGATTGAACAGCACACAGATAACTTCCAGAAGAGAGTAGATCGTAGCTGAGCACTCACTGCTTTAGCTTTGCTACACCTTGCTTCCAGTTCTTTCACTATGTTGCCATCCTGTGAGAATATGCATCCTAAGTACTTGAAACTGTCCACTGTGAAGAATGTAAGACTAACAAGAAAAAATTTGCCACAGACACATTCAGTAGAGCTTACCTGAGCAAAGGAGCACTAATATTCACGTCATCAAACAATATTCTTTCTAGGAAATGGGTGGATAAAAGAAACATTCACCTCCTCTCAACACTTCATGATAGATCAGAGTGTATGGTGGCACACAAATGTGGAAATACATATCTAAGATTTAGTTGTTTTATCAGTCACAACCAAGGAATGGCTGACACTGACATACACAACCAACATCTTTCCACATACCAATTTATGAGAATATGTATCAAGGGGAATAACAAGATATATTTTTATCTCCTGGAAATAGGATTATTAAATACAAGTGTAATTTACCACAAAGAACCCAGCAGTTAACAGAATGATGATAAAAAAGTTCCACCTCAATTTGGCAGAGCAGTTCTTGAAGAATTTAATTCTCCCAGTCTACTCTTCTAAGGCACGTCCAAGCAAAGTAGAAAATTCACTAATGCATCAAGGTAAAAGGTGGAGACATTTTCCAGCAAAAATAGCATCAACTGAGAAGAAAATTGGTCCCATCAGAATACCCAAAGTTTGTTATGATCAAGTGCATTGAGGAGAAACTTACATAAAGTTGCCATTCATTTGGACCAATGTGTAGTGATATACCACACACAACGAAAGTAAGTGTGAATGATTGTGATGTTAGAAGTCCCTAGACAAAAGTAATTTCTTCATAATTTGTAAATAATTATATATGTATGAAAAATAAAAATACATGGCAAAAATAATTGTACTCCAAACAAATCTGGTCCCAAAAAATCATATGTGAATGGGTTAAACAAAATGTTAACGGTCATTAAATTATACTCTGTGCAAAATTCTACCAGGAAGCTTCCTCTTTCATTCCTTTCCTCCAGCCCACATTTGCCTACTATTTTTCCGTCTCTTCCTTTTCCTACTGTCCAGTTCCAGTCCCCCACTACAATTATATTTTTGTCTCCCTTAACCATCTAAATAATTTATTTTATCTCATCATATGTTTCTTCAATCCTTACGTCATCTGTGGGGCAAGTTAGCATATTAAATTATACTGCTCTGGTAGATGTGGACATCATGTCAATCTTGGATATGATAATGCAGTATGCTGTTCATAGTAGCTTATCTCTATTCCAAATTTTTATTCAATATTAAACCTACTACTGCATTACTCCTATTCAATTTTGTAATAACTCTATTCATCCGGTGACAAGTACTGCTCCTTCTGCCACCAAACTTTACTAATTCCCACTATATCTAACTTCAACATATCCATTACCCTTTTTAAATTTTCTGACCTGCATTCCTGATTAAGGGCTCTAACATTGCATGCTCCGATTTGTAGACTGCCATTTCTGTTTCTCCTGATGATGACATCTACCTGAGTAGCCCCACCTGGAGATCCAAATGGGGGACTATTTTACTCAAGATAACATCATCATCATTTAAGCATCCAGTATAGCTGTATGCCCTTGGGAAATATTACAGCTGTAGTTTCCCCATTCTTTCAGCTGTTTGCAGTCCCAGACAGCAAGGCTGTTTTGGTTAATGTTACAAGACCAGATCAGTCAATTATCCAGACTGTTGCCCCAGCAGCTACTGAACAGGCTGCTGCTCCTCTTCAGGATCCATGCCTCTGTCTGGCCTCTCAACAGATGCCTCTGCATTGTATTTACACCTACACTACGACACTCTGTATCACCGAGCTACACAAGCCACCCTGCTGACAGTAAGGTTAATGATTTACCTTTAGTTTAGGAAAATGTCTCCCATATGGTGTGACTGAGACACAAACGGTCAAGAAGCATTTGGCTTTAAGTGATGTACAGAGTAAATGAGTCAGTGAATTTCTATTTAATAATAAATATAAGGCTTTCTTGGGCTGTTCATGTGGCAGCAATGTCCACACTTGTATCGGCTGCATGTGGATGCCTAAGTCACATTTTTTGCTTCCTGCAGCATCTGCTCCTTATCAAATTCATCGTCAATTTCTACCAGATTCTCCTGTGGCACTGCCAGAGTGCTACTGGAAGCTCCAAGCATAAACATTGTTCCAAATGTTTGGAAAATTTTTGTGACTGCCTTCATAGCTGTGTGTTACTGTTACAATTCATAAACAAATTTGTCTACACTCACTAACAAAATTATTCTTGAATCCATAATCAAGTGTCAAGAGCTAGTTCACCCAGCACTGTTTCACATTCCCTCCTTTCTCCATGTTGATAAATATTAATGCCCTGATCATTGCATATTTTAGTGCCAAATGTAAAGTGTTGTCTACAATTGTAGTTAATTCCATTACTAAAAACTCATTCTGGATTTTTAATTTTATGAGTCCTTTGACCAAAGTCATTTTTGTAGACTGTAGATATTGTTGGGCTAAGTTTATTTCCTCCAATACCATGTGTCAAAAGCTGATGCAGGTCAAAAAGACAAAATTACATGTAGCTGGAAGGAAACAAAACTTGCTGCAGATCTACACTGCTGGCCATTGAAAATTGCTACACCATGAAGATGACTTGCTACAGATGCAAAATTTAACTGACAGGAAGAAGATACTA
Source organism: Schistocerca gregaria (assembly GCF_023897955.1). NCBI lineage: Eukaryota > Metazoa > Arthropoda > Insecta > Orthoptera > Acrididae > Schistocerca > Schistocerca gregaria. The sequence goes on along the minus strand of NC_064922.1, from coordinate 922,716,575 downwards.
AGATATGCAAATGATTAGCTTTTCAGAGCATTCACACAAGGCTGGCACAGGTGGCAACACCTACAATGTGCTGACATAAGGAAAGTTTCCAACCAATTTCTCATACACAAACAGCAGTTGACTGGCGTTGCCTGGTGAAACGTTGTTGTGATGCCTCGTGTAAGGAGGAGAAATGTGTACCATCATGTTTCCGAGTTTGATGAAGGACGGATTGTAGCCTATCGCGATTGAAGTTTATCATATCGCGACACTGCTGCTTGCTTTTGTTGAGATCTAATGACTGTTAGCAGAATATGGAATTGGTGGGTTCAGGAGGGTAATATGGAATGCGGTGCTGGATCCCAACGGTCTCGTATCACTAGCAGTCCAGATGACAGGCATATTATCCGTATGGCTGTAACGGATCGTACAACCACGTTTCGATCCCTGAGTCAACAGATGGGGATGTTTGCAAGACAATAACCATCTGCATGAACAGTTAGACAATGTTTGCAGCAGCATGGACTATCACCTCGGAGACCATGGCTGCGGTTACCCTTGACGCTGCATCACAGACAGGAGTGCCGGCGATGGTGTACTCAATGACGAACCTGGGTGCACGAATGGCAAAACGTCATTTTTTCGGATGAATCCAGGTTCTGTTTACAGCATCATGATGGTTGCATCCGTGTTTGGTGACACCACTGTGACGCACATTGGAAGCGTGTATTCTTCATCGACATACTGGTATATCACCTGGCGTGATGGAATGGGGTGCCATTGGTTACATGTCTTGGTCACCTCTTGTTCACATTGACGGTACTTTGAACAGTGGACATTACATTTCAGATGTGTTACACCCTGTGGCTCTACCCTTCATTCAAACCCTGCGAAACCCTACATTTCAGTAGGGTAATGCATGACCGCATGTTGCAGGTCCAGTACAGGCCTTTCTGGATAAAGAAAATGTTCGACTGCTGCCCTGGCCAGCACATTCTCCAGATCTCACACCAATTGAAAACGTCTGGTCAATGGTGGCTGAGCAACTGTCTCGCCACAGTACGCCAGTTACTACTCTTGATGAACTGTGGTATCGTGTTGAAGCTGCATAGGCAGCTATATCTGTACACACCCTCTAAGCTCTGTTTGACTCAATGCCCAGGCGTTTTTATGGCCAGAGGTGGTTGTTCTGGGTACTGATTTCTCAGGATCTATGCACCCAAATTGCATGAAAATGTAATCACATGTCAGTTCTAGTATAATATATTTGTCTAATGAATACCGATTTATCATCTGCATATCTTTTTGGTGTAGCAATTTTAATGGCCAGTAGTGTAATATCATTGTTTACTTTGGACGGATCTTGCATGTCTTCCTAAATGCTCACAGTTCCTTCCACATTTTCTTTTATTACTTTGACTGAATAGTAATGAGCACTCCAGCAAGTGTCAGACAATCATTCCTAACTTTTGTCACATTTTCCTACAACTAATTCCTACCTATGTGTAAAAGATGAGAAGTTCCTTACAATTCCAAACGAGATGATGCTAGTGGGAACACATGAGAATGCATGAGCTCCAAAAAGATTTGTTGCAGCACTGACTAGTGCTGTAAGGAGTATGAAATTACAAATTTTTATTAAAACTCAAGTCATTCCATAGACAGAGGCAGAAGCATAAAGCTAGCCAGTTGTTGCAAGTGGGTCAACACATTATGACCCCATCTGCTGTGTGGGGATTTGCATTCAGCACAAAGGAGACAGTGACAAAAAACAAATGAAGTAAGATAAGTGTATTCATTGGCTCATAAGACAAGTTGTGAGAAACTATCTACACACATCAAAAAAGTTTTGCCTCACCCTGAGTCCCAGAACTCCTGAAGACAGACGTTGACTGTGGATACTGTATCACAGACACAAACCCTTTGACTGTTGAGAGATGACAGTAAAACCACCCAAAGATGAAAAAAACCATGTATGAGCAGCTCCTATTAGACGAGGGGGTCTGATAGTCACTCAGTTCCAGACATTCCACAAGGAAGGAGGTACACGCCTCATGTTGTCTAACCATGCCTAGATGGTCAGTACCATGGCTCGATCATGTTTGCATTGTTACTTTGTGCCAGGAAGGGCTCTTAACAAGGGACGTGTCCAGGCATCTCAGAGTAACTTACGTGTTGTTGTTCCGACATGGAGGAGATACAGACAGACAGGAACTGTCTGTGCATGCCTCACTCAACCCTCCCAAGGGCTATTAGTGCAGTGGATGACTGCAACCTACAGATTATGGCTTAGAGGAACACTGACAGCAACACCACCATGTTGAATAATGCTTTTTGTGCAGTCACAGGATGTCATTCTATGACTCAAACAGAGCGTAAAAGGCTGCATGAGGGGGGCCTCGCCTGTTGAGCCAGTGGCTGGTCTTCCTGAGAGGTCGGACAAGTGCAGAGAGTGGGATTGCTTGTCATTGGGAGCTCCAGTGTTAGGCAGGAGATGGAGCCCCTTAGGGATATGGCAGCTAAGGATGGGAAGAAAGCCAATGTGCACTCCACGCTTCATGTGCATACCGGGAGGAGTCATCCAAGATGTGGAAAGGGTCCTTCTGGAAACCATGAAGGGTGCAGGGTGCAGCCAACTGCAGGAGGTGGTTCATGTCGGCACTAATGGCTTATGTCGCTATGGACTGGAGGAGATTCTCTCTGGTTTCTGGTGGCTATCTGAGTTGGTGAAGACTGCCAGTCTTGCTAGCAAGATGAAGGCAGCGCTCACCATCTGCAGCATCATCGAAAGGACTGATTGTAGACCTTTGGTACAGCCGAGTGGAAGGTCTGAATCAGAAGCTCAGACTGTTCTGTGACCGTGTAGGCTGCAGATCCCTCGACTTGCGCCATAGAGTGGTAGGGTTTCAGTTTCCAGTAAATAGGCCAGATGTCCACTACACACAGAAGGCAGCTAAATGGGCAGCAGGGGCTGTGTAGCATAGACTGGGCAGTTTATTAGGTCAGACAGTCTTGGAAAAGATAAAAAAGGGCTCCAGTCTCAAAGGGTATAGGGCAAAGAAACGACAAGAATCGACCAAGCAACAGTAGGTATTGTAGTTGTTAATTGTCGTAGCTACATTGGAAAAGTACCAGAGCTTCAAGTGCTGATGGAAAGTACTGAATCTGAAATCATTATAGGAACAGAAAGCTGACGAAAACAGGAGACAAATTCCACCAAAATTCTTACAGAGGCACAAACCATGTCCAGAAAGGATGGATTAACTAAAGTAGGTGGTGGTGTGTTTGTGTCTGTTGGTAATAGTTTATCTTGTAGTGAAGTTGAAATAGATAGTTCCTGTGAATTGCTATGGGTAAAGGTGATACTCAACAGCCGTACCAAAATAATAATTGGCTCCTTCTACCAATCCCCTGACTCAGATGATATAATAGCTGAACGGTTAAAACAAAATTTGAATCTCATTATAAATAAGTACCCCACTCATACAGTTATAATTGGTGGAGACTTCAATCTACCTTAAATTTGTTGAGGAAAATACATGTTCAAAGCTTGTGGTAGACAGAAAACATCTTCCGAAATTGTACTAAATGCTTTATCTAAGAATAACTTTGAACAATTGATTCAAGACCCCACATGAATTGTAAATGGTTGTGAAAACACACTTCACCTCTTAGCCACAAAAAATCCTGATCTAATAGAGAGCGCCATGATGGATACAGGGATTAGTGAACACAAGGTCAAAACCATATCAACCAAAACCATTAAAAATAAATGCAAAATATATCTATTTAAAACAGCAGATAAAAATTCGCTTGATGCTTTCCTAAGAGAGAGTCTCCATTCCTTCCAAGCTAAGTGTAGACCAGATATGGCTCACACTCAAAAATATAGTATCAACAGCAATAGATAGATTCATACTGCAGAAGTTAAGAAGAGATGGGATTGCTCCACTATGGTACACAAAACATGTCAGAACACTGTTGCAGAAGCAATGTAAAAAGCATGCCAAATTCAGAAGAACGCAAAATCCCCAAGAACAGCTAAGTTTCATGGAAGCTTTAAATTTAGTGCAGACATCAATGCGAGATGCTTTTGATAGTTTCCACAATGAAACATTGTCTCAAAATATGGTAGAAAACCCAAAGAGATTCTGATCGTATGTAAAGTACTTCAGTGGCAACAAACAGTCAATACTATCACTGAGCAATAGCGATGGAAATGTTACCGATGATGGTGTCACTAAAGTGGAGTTACTAAATACAGTTTTCCAATATTCCCTCATGAAAGAAGATGAAGTAAATATTCCAAAATTCGAAACCAGAACAGCTGTTAGTATGGGTGACATAAAAGTAGATATCTTAGGTGTTGCGAAACAACTCAGATCACTTAAGAAAGGCACGTCTTCCGGTCCAGATGATATACCAATCAGGTCCCTTTCAGAGTATGCAGACACAATAGCACCTTTCTTAGCAATCTTATACAACTGCTCACTTGATGAAAGATCTGTTCCTAAAGACTGGAAAGTAGCACAGGTCACACCAATATTCAAGAAAGGAAATAGGAGTAACCCATTGAATTACAGACCTGTATCACTGACCTCAATTTGGAGTAGGATTTTGGAGCATATACTGTACTCAAACATTATGAATCACCTTGAAGAAAATGACTTTTTGATACATAAGTAACATGGATTCAGAAAATATCATACTTGTGCAACACAGCTAGCTCTTTATTCCCATGAAGTAATGAGTGCTATCGACAAGCAATCTCAGATCGATTCCATACTCCTAGATTTCCAGAAGGCTTTTGATACCATTCCTCACAACCAACTATTAATCAAATTGCGTGCATATGGAGTATTGTCTCAGATGTGTGACTGGATTTGTGATTTCCTCACAGAGAGATCACAGTTCATAGTGGTAGATGGTAAATCATCGAGTAGAACAGAAGTGATATCTGGCATGCCACAAGGTAGTATCATAGACCCTCTGCTGTTCCTGATTCACATAAATGATCTAGGTGATAATCTGAGCAGCCCCTTTAGATTTTTTGCACATGACACTGTAATTTACCATCTAGTACAATCATCAGACAATCAATTCCAATTATAAAATGATTTAGAGAGGATTTCTGTATGGGGCAAAAAGTGGCAAATGGCACTAAACAAGGAAACGTGTGTGATCATCCACATGGGTACTAAAAGAAATCCGATAAATTTTGGATATACGATAAATCGCACCAATCTAAGGACTGTCAATTCGAGTAAATACCTAGGAATTACAATTACAAGCAACTTAAGTTGTAAATACCACATAGATAATATTGTGGGGAAGGCAAAAGGCATGTGGTATCCTTACCAGGTAGGATTGACGGAGGATATCCAGAAAGTGCAAAGAAGGCCAGCTGATTTCGTGTTACCGTGCAATACGGGTGAGAGTATCACTGATATGATAAGCGAATTGCGGTGGCAGTCACTGAAACAAAGGCGGTTTTCTTTGCAGCAAGCTCTATTTAGGAAATTTCAATCACCAACTTTCTCTTTCAAATGCAAAAATATTTTGTTGTCACCCAATTACGTAGGGAGAAATGATCATCATAATAAAATAATAGAAATCAGAGCTCCAACGGAAAGATTTAGATGTTCCTTTTCCCCACGCGCCATTTGAGAGTGGAATGGTAGAGAAGTAGTATGAAAATGGTTCGATGAACCCTCTGCCAGGCACTTAAGTCTGAATTGCACAGTAACCATGTAGATGTAGATGTAGAATGGCTACCCCTTCACACCAGCAACTCACAGCAGTGCCAGAGTTGCAAACATCCACTCCTGGGAATGCAACCACTGAGCTGATTGTACAAATGACATCTAGAATCCAGCACACTCCTGACTGACCAATAGCTGAGGCTGGTGTGAAAGAATGACAACTTGTAAACACTGGAAATAAATGACTCAACTCTAATAATGTGTTACTCGTGTTGTAGACGCTCCACAGGTTCTATCCTGAGTTCACCCAGAGGTGTCTCCTCTCAGCCCCTCTGTAAACTGATGCCAGAAATGAGCACTATAAAATCATCAGAAGATCTGGAATGATAAATGTTTGACTCCAACTCCTCAAATTTGGAGGCAGTGTTCTGCATCTATGACATTTACATGTTGCAACAGTGAGCACAATGCAGTAAGCGTAAAACACATTTTGTGATAGAGCAGAGTTTACACATGTTAATGGATGTGCTATGTCCAATGTATCTTTTGTGAAATCTATGGAACCAGTTGGGTTATCAGATTTCAGGGGCAATTGTAAAGAGAGATATTTGTTACCGGGTAGGTGTAATATTGGTAATTTGGCATCTTATGCACTAAGTTCGTACCAGCAACTTGTTCTACTTGTGGATGGTATGGCCATGCAGCACGCAAGTGCAGTGATAGCTGCTGGGCAATGTTTAAGTTGAATTTTTCCTGTTTAGTATATGTTGCTCTGCTTCAAGCACATATTTTGAGTATAAATGTAAGGTTGTGGTAAGTTTTACCCAAAATGCTAGATACGGGAAAAGACAAGACCTATATGATGTGTCATGAAATGCTAGGCAAGGCAAGTACATTTGAAACAATTAGCAGAAGGTTTATGCCACAGATACTGTAAGCAGAATAGTGCTAGGTTTCTGAGTAAAATGTGGAGTGGGTTGATGCAGGTGGTAAAACACTCTGTGGAGAATTTTCCGATAAAGTCTGTAAAGTAAATGTGCATATATATGAGTTGACAGGGAATCCAGAAGTGGATCACATCATACTCAGGGAGACAGAAAACAGAGTTCTCTACATATTTTAGTGAGGAATTCCTGCAGAGTTTTTATGAAAAGAACCAATGAAAAGCCAGAATATATGGCTACAGAATTATGTGTTACCATGCATTTATAGGAGATAGATATTGCTACATGAGTATGCAATGATAAACAAAGTTTGCTTCTGAAAAGAATTATTATCATTTTGAGAAGAAAGGCCATTTGAAGGTGCAGTGCAGTTAACCACAATGTTACAGATGTGGGTGACAGGCATCACACAAAAATTAATTCTGCACAGTACACAGTTTAAGTTGGTGGAAAACTGTTTCTGATGAGTCCAACAGTGGAAAAAATTTCGGTGTTGCATAATTCACAGACTGATAAGGTGTCACCAACTGATTTGTGTACACATACACTGCAGACAATTAGGAATTACAAAGTACCTTCTAGTGCATGAAAGTTGGTATGGAAATACATAGATGCTGTTGTGCCACTGCACAGATAGTGAGTGGTTGAGTCACTGCAGAATAATGAAGCATTAAACAACATGCATTGTTTTATATGATGAAGTGTTGAGTGTGTAACCAAAGTCAATAGGAAACTGATGATTCCAAGAAACTTCAGTAACTTTGGCATAGACAAACTGAATCTCATGAAAGGATTAATTGTAGTGAGTTTAGAGATACTTGAGGATGAGGATATCGATGGATCATGAAGTGATCAAAGCATCAAACAAACCCTCAATGCATCTGCACTACATGCCAAGATTCATCACTTGAAAGACAGTGAACGGGAAGTCACGATACTTTTCCCTTGGATATTCAGATTTATTAAGTACAAATAGTCTACTATCAGCAATTCCTCTCATAAAGCACTGCATACCAAAAGGAATAATCCAACAGTCTTCAGGAAACCACGTAAAATAGTGAGTCGCCTACAGCCATTAGTAGAATGAATTTATAGATCAACAATTATGTGATAGTATTACTGAGCATAATGACAGCCTTTGGTCAGCAGATATTGTTATTTTACACAAAACATCAGTTAGCATTACTCAAAAATGTTCACTTTGTTGTGACAACCATTACCTGAATGCCTGAACCACAATGGATGCTTATTCTATCCTGATTATCATGGATATATTAGACAACCTCGGAGCATGTAAATAGTTTTGAACAATCGATATTAGAAGTGATAATCACCAACTGGAAGTTTTTACCAAAAACTGACCCAAAACAGCTTTCACACTACCTTCGGGTCATTATCAATGTCAAATAATGTCATTCAGATTGAAAAACTCTCTGGCCACATTCAAACAACTATTAGATGGAGTACTTCATGGATTAAAACTGAGAATCTGTATGGTATGTCTCATGATATAATCATATACTGGAGAACTACAGAAGATCATTTTAAAAGTCTGGCTGAAGTATTTAGTAGATTGAGGGTAGCATACTTTACACTTGGTATGGAGAAATGTCATTTTACTCAGAGACAGTTGGGCATATTATCTGTCAAGATGCATTGAGGACAGATTCTTGACTTACTTCCAACTTAAAACCATTGCCACAAACTACTAAACAGTTAAAGTTGTTTATTGGATTATGGAGTTATTATCATTAGTACATTGCACAGCATTAAATAAGTTTCTATGAAGAGGTGTTACTTTTCAGTGGACAACACCATATCAAGAAGCATTTGAGAAACTCAAAAAGATATTAATGTCAGATCCTGTGTTAATATACTCTGACTCCTTTTGTGTATGATAAAGATTGCATTTCAGGTCACAATGGCAATTAGAAAGAGGATCTAGTCGCATAGACTCCAGACAATTGAAAGAGGTTGAAATGAATTATTCAATAAATGGGAAAGACATGTGTGCAATTATTTACAGAATCCCTTATTTTGATTAGTTTTAGTACAGTCAGAAATTCAAATGATTACACATCATGGATGTTTAAAATGGTTATTAGTGTTGAAAGATCCGTCAAGTTGATTAACAAGATGGTGTAGTGATTCGAGAATTTCTGTGTAAATTCTAGAACCACTCAGCCTTCTACCATCTCGAACACCCAATATTCTGGATATGAGTGTGGGATAGCGGAATCCTACCTAATGCACATCATATGTTTGTGTGTGAAGGTTTAAAATCACTCACAGGAAGAAAGTAAGTGCAGTGGATGGACGGCACTGACAAGTACTTGTTGGGCAATCCATAGATGTATTAGTGAGTGTATAAGGGAGAACCATGGAGTTTATATGCAGCTCTGTGCTTATTGTATCATTGACTATTGTTATTAAAACAAGAACAGTTGAAAAAGAACTCTTCTAGACTCTTGATGCAACCTTGTAAGAGGCAATACTCACTTTATGATTCATGTTAAGAAAGATATTGGTATCCAAGCCATCTTTCTTTTAACTGTAACTCAATTTCTTTCTAATGTCTTACTGTATGAGAGAGTTGCAGGAAGTTACATAATTATGTGGGAAGTGGAATTTTTATTGTGTATGGAGGCCAAATACATCATTAGTTGATGAAAAGTAAAGTTTGTGTGTCTACTTATTTCATAAGTAGAAAGAGCCTAAAAATACCTGTACCCAGCATTATTTGACAGAGAAGTCAAGAGGGGTTACAGCAGCTGACTATACACTAAAGAAGAGTGGCTGCAAATTCCAAGTAAGTCATCTCGTAAAGAAGTGGAAGGTGGTTTGGGGAATAAGGCGATATAACCCAAATCCACACTCACACTTTAAGTCATCAGAACATTAGAATTTGTGTTAAAACTAAGTGAGGTAGACTATGAAGCAATTCATAAACTAGGAGCCAAACATATGAAAGTTGATACCCTAATCAGGAAGATGGTAGTTTTACAATTTGTAGGTGGAAGCAAGCCAGACAGAGTGGATAAAGGCTCAATCAGCTGAAGTGAGTGTCAGTCATCTCAAATGCGATCTCAGTTCAAAATACAAGAAGGCTTTCTGTGTAAAACTGCAAAGTGCAGACCTCTCAATGTAGTTCCTGCAGAGCGGAGAATAGTGTTACATCAAGTGCATGACTACGTATTATCAGGTCACAGAGGGAAAAGAACAACTGATAGATGTTTAGCTGAAAAAGTTTGGTGCAAAACATGTGAAAGAGATATTGAATAACATGTAAGAAACTGTATCCCTCGTTTACAAAGAACAAATGGGAGTCATCAGAAAATTCAGTACAGAGATTACCAGAAGCTGACAAACTATTTTCTATGCTCGGGTTGGATTTCATAGGACCCCTTAATAGTACACATGTGGGACATAAATATGTTCTTATGATGTTCAATCTTTTTCTTGATATTTAGTTATGGTAGCCATCCCAGATCAGAAGGTGGCAGCCATCCCAGGTCAGAAGGCACTCTTACAATGTTCACACAGTGCAGCAGTAACCACAATGTGCTAAGCTAAAAGACACTTTCTCTTCCTTTGGTTGTGATATGGCAGAGTTTAGGCATACTTATGGATGTGCTAAGTCCAAAGCATCTTTTGGGAAACCTAAAGAACCAGTTAATTTATCACAATTCAGAGGAAATAGTAAAGAGAGATACTTTATATTGGTGAGACGTACAAGGATCACTCCAAAAGAAAAACACACTATTTTTGTAAAAAATACATTTTTCATTCTGCATGTGTGAAAGTCTTACAGTGTGTAGATACATCCTTCCCTCTTTTTTTCAAACTTAGTTCAACCTGTTCCCGTTAGTGGTGCCATCACAGCATGTCTTCAAAATGGCTGCTACACTTGACATTCCTCAGAAGCAACATGCTGTCATAGAATTCCTGTGCTGTGAAAACGAGACAGTGGGAAATATCCACAAGAGGTTGATAAAGGTGTATGGAGATGGTGCTGTCGATCACGGTACACTTAGTCAGTGGGCAAGCACGTTACATGATGAAAGCGGGCACGGCAATATTGAGGATTAACCCTGCAGTGGCAGGCCTCGTACTGCACATACTCCAGACAATGTGCAGAGAGTTAACAAATTGGTGACTGCTGGCAGATGCATCACAGTGAACAAATTGTCACACTACATTGGGATAGGGGAAGGAGGTGTTTGCAGAATACTGAAAGTGTTGGCATTACAAAAGGTTTATGCCAGGTGGGTTCCCCAGGACGTTGACAGTGGCACACAAAGAAACAAGAAAACCGGTATGCAGCAAGCTTTTGAAACAGTACAAGAATGGTGTAGATGAATTTCTTGGAAGAATTGTGACAGGTGATAAAACATGGCTCCAACATTTTTCACCAGAGACAAAGAGGCAATCAATGGAGCGGCATCATGCAAAAAAAAAAAAAAAAAAAAAAAAAAAAAAAACCCACCTTCTGCTGGAAAAGTTATGGCTACGGTTTTTATTGATTCCGAAGGACTCTTGCTTGTGGACATCATGTCAAGTGGAACCACCATAAATTCTGATGCATATGTGATGACACTGAAGAAACTTCAAGCTCAACTGAGTCATGTTTGACCACATCGGCAAAAGCAGGATGTTTTGCAGTTGCACAACAATGCACGGCCACATGTCAGTCATGAAAATGATCACAAAACTCGGATGGACAACACTGAAACACTTGCCTTACAGTCCTGACCTGGCTCCATGTGAGTATCATCTCTTTGGGAAACTAAAAGACTCTCTTCATGGAACGAAGTTTGAAGATAATGACTCCCTTGTGCATGATGCCAAACAATAGCTCCAACAGGTTGGTCCAGAATTTTACCATGCTGGTATACAGGCGCTGGGTCCAAGATGACGTAAGACAGTTGAGATGGATGGATATTATGTGGAGAAATAAAAATATTGTTCCTAAAGGATGTATCTACATACTGTAAAACTTTCAGACATGTAGAATAAAAGATGGATTTTTTAAAAAATTGTGTGCATTTCTTTTGGTAGTACTGTCATAACATTAAGCCCAGTTCAACACAATTATCATCCCATCTTTTACCAACTGCTGTTGAGTATCTTTTGAGATATCATCTACAGTCTTTCCTGGCATAAAATGTACACTTAATAAAGATTCTACAATTTCCACAGTGTTATTATATATCTAATTATTTGACTCATGTGTACAGTCCTCCAACCATTAGGAGTTCTGTCAAACATTATTCTGTAATATTTTGCCTTTTATATTTGCAATAATTTTTTCCTTTACATGTTCACCCAAAATAAAAATAAATTCTTTCTGCAACTCTTTTGATAAACAATAATGTACTCTCCTTGACCTCTCAATACACTCTTAAAGTTTCAAACAATGCTAATTTAATACTGAATCATATTTTCCAATCAATTGTACCACTTCTAATAAATTGACTGTTTTTCTGTATGAAATGCCTTCATGATGACCACAGAATGCAAGGTTTACTGGGCTAAAAATAGTGTAATATCTAAAAGGCAATGTAAAATATTTCTCCACTCTTGGTCTCCTTGTAATAAGCTGCTTACCTTTTTTAGTGGTTTCATTAAGTTTTGAGCCTGCCTTTTTTGAGTCATTGGTCTTCTGACAAGTTTGATGCAGCCCACCACATTCTGAATTCCTCCCCTTTGCTGACAGTTTCATCTGAAAGTAGCCCTTAAAATGTTCCTCCCAAATTATTTGCTGTGTGTATCCCAATCTTTGACTTCCTTTACAGTTTTTATCCTCTACAGCTCCCTCTAGTACCATGGAAGTTATTCCCTGATACCTTAACAAATGGCATATTACATCTACATCCATACTCTGCTAGCCACCTGACGGTGAGTGGAGGAGGGCACTTTGAGTACCTCTATTGCTTCTGCCTTCTGTTACGGTCTTGTATTGTTTGTGGAAAGATAGATTGTCAGTATGTCTCTGTGTGGGTTCTAATCTCTCTGATTTTATCCTCATGGTCTCTTTGCGAGACATATGTAGGAGGGAGAAATATACTGCTTGACTCCTGTAATGAAGCGTGCTGCTCTCTGTTGGATCTTATCCATCTCTTCTATCAACCCTATCTGGTACGGATCCCACTCTGGTGAGCAGTATTCAAGCAGTGGGTGAATAAGTGTACTGTAATTTACTTCCTTTGTTTTCGGATTGGATTTCCTTAGGATTCTTCCAATGAATCTCAGTTTGGCATCTGCTTTACTGACGATCAATTTTATGTTATCATTCCATTTTAAATCACTCCTAATGCCTACTCCCAGATAATTTATGCAATTAAGTGCTTCCAGTTGCAGGCCTGCTGTATTGTAGCTAAATGATGAAGGACCTTTCTTTCTATGTATTCGCAGCACATTGCGCTTGTCTACATTGAGATTCAATTGCCATTCTCTGCACCACACGTCAATTCGTTGCAAATCCTCTTGCATTGCTCTCGATATACTACAGCATCATCCGAAAAGGCCTCAGTGAACTTCCGAAGTTATCCACAAGGTCATTTATGTAAATTGTGATTAGCAACATTCCTACATTATTCCCATGTGGCACACCTGAAATCACTCTTACTTTGGAAGACTTCTCTCAATTGAGAATGACATGCTGCATTCTGTTATCTAGGAATTCTTCAATCTAATCACACCTTACTTTGTTCATTACATGACAGTGTGGAACTGTATCAAACGCCTTGTGGAAGTCAAGAAACATGGCATCTACCCATGTCTATGGCCCTCTGAGTCTCGTGGACAAATAGTGCGAGCTGGGTTTCACACGATCGTCTTTTTCGAAAACCTTACTGATTCCTGCAGAGTAGATTTCTAGCTCCGGAAGAGTCATTATACTCGAACATAATATGTGTTCCAAAATTCTACAACTGATTGACATTAGAGATATAGATCTATAGTTCTGCACATGTGTTCAATTCTTGAAAACTGAGATGACTTGTGCCCTTTTCCAATGCTTTGGAATGTTATACTCTTCTAGGGACCTATGGTATACAGCTGCAAGAAGGGGGGCAAGGCCCTTCACATACTCTGTGTAAAATCAACCTGGTATCCCATCAGGTCCAGCGGCCTTTCCTCTTTTGAATGATTTTAATTGTTTTTCCATCCCTCTGTCATGTATCTTTGATATTTACCGTTTTGTCATCTGTGTGACAATCTAGAGAAGGAACTACAGTGCACTCTTCCTGTGTGCAGCAGTTTTGGGAAAAGACATTTAGTATTTCGGCCTTTAGTCTATCATCCTCTGTTTCAGTACCATTTTGGTCACAGAGTGTCTGGACATTTTGTTTTGATTCACCTACCGCTTTGACATCAGACCAAAATTTCTTAGGATTTTCTGCCAAGTCAGTACATAGAACTTTACTTTTGAATCCATTGAATGCCTCTCACATAGCCCTCCACACACTACATTTTGCTTCGAGTAATTTTTGTTTGTCTGCAAGGCTTTGGTTATGTTTATCTTTGCTGTGAAGTGCCCTTTGCTTCTGCAGCAGTTTTCTAACATCGGTTGTTGTACCTCGGTGGCTCTTTTCCATCTCTTACAATCTTGCTTGGCACATACTCATCTAATGCATATTGTATGATGGTTTTGAACTTTGTCCACTGATCCTCAATATTACCTGTACTTGAGATAAAACTTTTGTGTTGAGCCATCAAGTACTCTGAAATCTGCTTTTTGTCACTTTTGCTAAACAAAGAAATCTTCCTACCTTTTTTTTTTTAATATTTCTATTTATGGCTGAAATCACTGATGCTGTAACTGCTTAATGATCGCTCACTATAAACAGGCCTCCCCCTTCACTGTCCAGCCTGTCTCTGCGGTATACATTCCAAACTGAGTTTAGAATTTCATTACTGTTTACATCTGGATTCAGCCAACTTTCTGTCCCTAGTACTATGTGGGCATTGTGACCGTTTGTTAATGGGAGGAGTTCTGGGACTTTTCTATAGATGTTCGTGCGGTTTACTATTACTACATTAATATGCATTTTGCCTACTACTACTTTGTTGCATCTCAGGAGGCGTCTTGTTGGACCTATGGAGGGAATTCTCTAACCTAAAAAACCCACATGTGCACTCCACATGTACTCCGCTACACTTGTAGTCGCTGCCTGCATGTAGTGCACGTCTGACCTATTCAGGGGGACCCTACATTTCTCCTCCCAATAGTGGAGGTCAAGAAATTTGCACCCCAGATCTCCACAGAATCGTCTGAGCCTCTGGTTTAAGCCTTCCACTCGGCTCCAAACCAGAGGACCGCCATTGGTTCTGGGAACCATACTACAAATAGTTAGCTCAGATTCTACCCTGCGAGTGAGGCTTTCCGTCTTCACCAACTCTGCCAACCCCCTGTCTGAAGTGAGGATGACCTCTGAACCCAGATGGCAGAAGTCATTGGTGCCTACATGAGCAACAATTTGCAGTCGGGTGCACCCAGTGCTCTCTATCGCCGCCAGCAGGGCCTCCTCCACATCTCAGATGAGACCCCCCGGCAAGCAGACAGAGTGAACACTGGCTTTCTTCCCCGACCTTTCTGCTATTTCCCTAAGGGGCTACATCACCCACCTAACATTGGAGCTCCCAATCACTAATAAACCCCTCCCCCTGTGTGACTGCTCGGACCTTGCTGAAAGAACGGCCACATGTCCACTCACAGGCAGAGTAGGCGATGCCACATGGCCAGCCTCCACATTGACCCTCCACCACGTGCGCCACGAACGCCGCTGAACCTGCCACTCTTCTTTGTGGAGAGGGTGGCCCAACCATGCCCGGCACCCACGAAGACGTCTCGACAGCAGGGACCATGGGTGAAGCATGTAACACCTGGAGTGTACCATACGATGCACCAGACTCCCCACTGCCTCTACACTCCGAGGCAGCAGCCTGAAGATGGCTGACCATGGCCATCAACACATTCAGCTGTTCGCGAACAGTGTCCAGCTCCTCCTGCATCTGTACACAGCAGTCACACATCCTACCCATCCTAAGAAATCAACAATTTACTGTAGAGAGTTAAGTAGTCAACTTTTATCTAGACTGCTAACTCACTAAAGGTGGCTGATAGCTGACTAAACTGTGGTTACTAGACACTTGTTGTTGGAAACAATGAAAATACGCACTAACTCTCTGACTGTATTCAAAACAAAGACGAAATCTATGAACACTATTACTAGTGCTGGAAAATTAAAACTTCCTAAAAGCAAAAACACACGGAAAATCGAGTGACAAGTAAGAAAAATACAGTTAAATTAATGTAGCTCGCTGCACAACAGATGTGAAGCAGACGCCAGTTGAGAAGTAACAGTCCATTGAAACCCATTTAAAACACGTATTTTTTGATCCAATTTGAAATAAACAGGAGTCACTCATGTAAACAAAAGGTGGATCTGTGGTTGTTGGATTATAGAAATGAAACTGGTTACTAAATTATAATTGTATTGAAGTGTATAGGTCCTGTAATTGGTAGGAACAATTTCCAAACCATGTATCTTTTGCATTTTATAAAAATAGTTAAAGTATTGTTAATATTTCATATTTTGAGTATTTGCACACTCCTAAAATGTTAAATGCTTGAAAATCCATATATGTATTTGTTCTATAAGAGCCAGTGTGACTGTTGAAATATGTCATTAATTTTGTTGCAACAGTTTTAATTGTAATTTTATTAAAAAACCCTTTATAACAATACCGAGGACTGTTCGGAATTATATATAAAGGGGCAGCCATGTTGGCATTTTACATCAGTGTCTTATGAGATTCTGTGCAAGAACCATGTAATTGTGTAAGTAAGATGCACATCAGTGTTGTAAGCCTGTCAGAATTTTTGAGTTTTGTCAATGTAACATAATAATTATGGCATGACATAGAATGAAGGTTCTGAAACATAATGTCAGTATTGGTCATTCTTGGTGTAAACACCAAGTTACAATGGACATGAAGGAACACTATGCTTGTGGCAGCAGCAGATAAAAAGCAGTTGGATGAGTACACCCTACAAAATTATAAGACTGTTAATAATAATTTCACACAGTGCAGAGTGAGCTAACAGCATCTGTGTGTCAGTGGTGAATATGATCATAGGCTTTTCTGGACAGCCTCCCCATTCGGTAGCAGGAGAAATGTCTTCCATCAGCAAGTTTTCTTCCATTGCATTGAGCAAATGACCAGCTGCCAGAACAGACAAGATGTAAGCCACGTTTACTCAGTCGACTGAGACGTTAGTCATCTTGCCACTATACTCAGTGTTGAATGTTTTCCACCACAGGAGATCACATGGTGTGGCCCCAAGTAGGATGGTCAAAGTGAAGGCTGCACCATGGCAGTGCACAACATTACATATGTACAGTGCTGCATGACGACATGTACAAATACTTTCCTGCTGCCAATATGCCAGTCTGAGGCCCATCACATGGGTATACAGACTTTCTACCAATGAAACTGCCAAGTGGTGGAGGTATGCCCTCCATGAAATATCCTGAAATTATGAGGTCAAGAAGTAAAGTGCTGATCTCTTCCTACAGTCATAAAGGCTAATGAGTACCGGTGGGAGTGCTTCCATCCAATTGGTGTCATGGCAATTAAGGGTGGCTTTCAGCATCCAATGGAGCCACTCCATCATGCCATTAGAGATCAGATGGTAGATAGGGGTTCCATGCATATGCATACTAAACATTTGGACGATGTGCATGAACAGCACACCGTCAGATTGGTGTTCTTGGTATGTTTTAATGTAACTGGGGCATTCAGAATGTGAAATGTGGCATGCACGTGTCAACGAGGGTGGTAGCAATGGTCTTGGTGCTGATTTCCACTGTGGCCAACAAGTGAAACTGTCCATTATCTTTAGTGGATACCACGTGCCACTCGACAGAGGAAGGGGGCCCAAATTTCCATGTGGACATGCATAAAGTGGCATGTCGCATCAGAAAAGATGACGACAGGTGCATAGGTGTGCTCCTCCTGACTTTGGCACGTTGGCTTGCAGTGCCAGGTGCATGCCCACTGACAGGAGACTCTCCAGAGGTCTGGCCAGACAAAATGCATGACTATGAGCAACACAATAGCATTGACACTGGCACATGATAGTCCATGTTCGGAAGAGTTGCACCAAAATTTCTCTGGGAGAAATGGGTTGTGGGTGTCTATGGAAATGTCACACCGAATCTTATGAAAAGAGCTGGGAATAGCCCCTAGTTCGAGTCATAGGACTGTAGAGGCATCATGACAGAGGCTGTCCAGATGATTATTGCTCTCCAGTTCTTTGGTGACATTCTCAAAATTCACAGTAGGAGAGACAATGTTACAAGCTCAGAACAAACAGCCATTGATGATATTGTCTATTCTGGAAATGTGGTGAAAGTTTGTGGAGCATGGAGAACTGTCCTACATACTCTAACTGCTTTGACTGGCATGGCAAACATTTGGTGTTTATTGACCCAGCACGCATGAGGGATTGGCTTGTGGTTGGTGTCAATGATGAAGTATTTTACCACCCTGTACACTGCAACAAGAAATTCATGGTCTACATGGGTGTGAAGTCAATAGCTTCCACAAGAAGAAGCAGAGTGACTGCAAGCTGCCACCAACTTGCTGTTGAAGCTCTGCACCAACAGCAATCTGGCTAGTTTCAGCAACCATGACCAGTTCAGCATCATACACTGCTTGTGTGGACAGTTTGATTTGGTTTCGGTGAAGCTGTTTTACACTCAATCCACCCAGTACATGGGAGTCCTTCCCTTCATGGTGGGCAAGCACAGAGATGCTGTTAGTGGCTCCTACACAGTGGCAGCATCAGAGAGAAGGCACCGATAAAACTTCAGCATGTCAGAGTAGTGACGCAACTCTTCACCCGTCTGTGGGCAAGGCATGTCTAGCATGTCAGATAGTAGTGTGGATCAGCTCGGCATGATTAAGTGTCCAAGAAACTCTATATCTGTGGCAGTTAATACATAATTCAGAGGGTTAATAATGATTAGTTAATCAACCTTTCCTCAAGTTCAGCTCCCCCCTTGGCAGCCTCCTCCCAGAGATTCACATTCATGTCATTTTTTCAGTTCCAGCCCACATGTCCTGTAGATTCAAGTTATGTGTTTTTAAAGTGCCGGTCTCCATTGTCTTCTCCCTCCTCATGCCATCAATCATTGTTGATTCTTCTGCCTTTTAGGGGCCGTTTCTACCCCAAGGGCTAGAGTCTACTCAGAACCTCTTGCTCCTTCGCCCTCTTTGGTAAGGCTGTTGGCAGACGGAAGGTGACCTGTGACAGAAGTATTTGGCCACCACTGCTAATTATTTTTCTTCAGAATTTAAGCAGTGCTGAGGTTTGAACCTAGGGCTGAAGATGTTTTGATTACAGATTAATGGTGCTACCCCTAGGCAATTTTTTAAAAACCAGACCTCTTTTTCCTCTCTTTCCTTTCTTTATTTTATTCATTTGGTTTCTTTTAATAATTTTTATATATTTTTATCTTTTTTTTTTTTTTTTAGAAAATGAAGTAGAGTAGTCAGCCTTAGGCTGGTGGCGACAGGGTGGGCAGGAGTCGAAACCCATGGCCTGACCACAATGCCTCCCCCTTCCCATCCCTGAACCACCCTCTCCAGTAATGGTTCTTGTGTGTGTAGAGCAGGAAGGCAGGTTAAACAAAACATCTTCATCTATAAAATGGTGCCCTTCTATTCTAGGGGTAACTCAACATAAAAACATAATTACAGTTTAAATAGAATGCAAAGTCCACCCTTCCAGCGGTACCGACATTAGACGCTACACCCACTGCCGCCATTGATCGACATGTCCATGTATTCTTCTAATTCAACATTAGGGCCAGGCATGTCTTCACAAAGAAAGGGTTCTGTCATTTGTTCGACTCTGTTTTGTTTACTTCTCTTACCCAGCACACCCAAACAGTGAGGAAATTTGAAGAAGACACAGTCTAGATAATTAGCAAAATATTGGCAGTAGGGTGGGTGACATTGTACACAAGTGGATGGCGCCAATATGAAGGTCCAAAAGTGGAAAAAGTGTTTCTCAGCATTGCAATGAAGATACAATATGGTCAAACCCTAAATTCTTATCACTGCATTCATGTTAGTACTTGGACAAAACTTTATATCTGGGATAAGAAGGGATATCAGAGTCACTGCTGTAGGTGTCATTCATTGAATAAGAACCAACCTCAGTCTCCTCCACCTCCACACCTCCACAACAGACCCACGTTCCAGAGAGTGTTCATTTGCATCAGGTAGACGGAACTCAGGACATAATGGAAAATCTGTCACATGTATGGAATGTAGTTTTTGGTGATTCATATATTTGTGGTTGACCACCAAATACCAGGCCACTGTGTTGCCGGAACTGAGAAGTTCACCACACACTGAACGCCAGACCACAGGCAAAGTAAACAAGGGTAGACAGTTTTCTATTACACTCTGGGGATGCCCTCACATCATCTGGCAACAAACACCATGGGCCCTCTGCAGCCGGTCACTCAGTAGGTCAATGTTAATGTAACTGAAGTCTACAAGAGACTCCTTAAGGTGAGACAGTGTCAACAAAATATGTGCCACTGCAACTGGCGGTTCGTGAAAGGCAGGGGCCAGTTCTTCAGTCAGAGTTCCCATGAAGCTGTGCTGGCGTTGACTCCACATCTTCATCATTGTGTCAGCATATGAAGCAGCTGCTCTAACCCACATACTGATCATTCTGAGATGACCCTTTGTGGTAAGGAGGTTGAGCATATCATGTCACACTTTGGCAATCATTCTCACATTGGCAAAGTAACCAAAGATCACCTGTAAACTGCAGGCTATCATCTTCAGTATCGGGTGGACCATAGCCAGTTGGGGTGTCCAGGACACTAGATAGACATTGATGTTAAGTCACCAGTTGGACCACATTCAAAGATCAAGCAAATTGCAATGGGCATCTGTGCATATGCCTTGTAGGAGATGAGTATAGGCAAGATGTGCTATTTGATAACTGTCACACATAAATATAACCCCAAAACATTTCATTTTATCCCAGAATGAGTATGGAGCCAAGCTCCCATCTGGGAGGCTGCTGCCGATGACCATTGCCCCAGACTTTTCCAAGTTCAAGTGGCTTCCAGATTTGCACTGTATTAGGCAATCTAGTTCAGTAAGCATTGGAATTAGTCTGTTGTATGCATTAAAAATGCCAGATCATCCACACATACATGCCAGATGAAGGTACAGTCTCACATTATAATTCCCTGCAGCTGGTATCATAGTCCATGTACCACTGGCTCAATGTCAATGGCGTACATAACCACCAACAGGGGGCAACCTTGCCTCACAGAGTGGCCAATAGTGATCTTGCCCACTATGTGCCTACTGATCATTGCTTGCAAAGCTGCACCATGCAGAAGGCATATGATTGTATTTACGGAGAATTGGGGGAATGCCAACTGCTGCATCACCTTCTCAAGATAGTCATGATATCCCCCACTGAAAGTGTTGTCATAGACCACTGATACTAAGGCCCTGCCTGTGTGACATGCCTCCATCAGTGAGATGATATCATGGTAATCACTGAATGCCTGAACGCTATACGGATGTTGCTGTTACCACCAAGACACATCTGATCTGTAGAGATGACTTAGTGCAGGACACTCTGAATGTGGGAAGCCAGAATTCTTCTAAAGCCTTGAAATCACTGATGAGCAGCATAAGAGGCCGGTAATGGTCAACTTCCCTTCCCGCACACAGCTTAGGGACTGATGTGAGGATGCCGTCAACAAGGGCAGGTGGTACCTGCACTGCAGGGTTCATCAGTTCTTAATATATCGTAACCCATCAGGGCATCACAATATTATGGAATGTACAATAAAGCACTATTGGTAGTATGGGCCTGGCAGTTTGTTGACCATCCCTTCATAGAGGTAGTCAGTGATGTACTACACCATTATGGGGTCTATGAAGGCCAGCACCACTTCTCCATCAAGGATCTGAGGCAGCTATCAGAGCATCTTTGTCTGCAGCACTGTGGTCTTCTGTGGTGTAGCACCATCAGTAATGATCCAAGAAGGTGTTAGTCATATCCTTTTGGGTCATCAGGTGCCAGCCATCCCACATATACAGCAAGGGAATCAGTGCTCTTTGACATCTGGCACGTTTGTCATGCATGGCCAGTGGTGCACCCCAGATCCTGTCTTGACTATGAACCTGCACAATCATGCCCCTCACGAAGACGTCATGTAAAGGGAGTGATCTTTGCTTGCAAAGCCTGACATCTTTTCAATGGTGGCTGGGCAGATATCTCCCAAAATAGCATAAAATGGTATTCCACATTACCCCATTACCAACACGTAACCTCTCAACCACAATTCATTATCACATGCTGCAGCACTGGTTTTCACAACCAAGCCACAACTGGTCATAGAAGTAAATGTCAAATACCACCCCTCATAGTTCCTCCAGGTCTCCACTATCCTCTTCCATTGCTCTGGATCATCTAGGAGCACTACAATCATCTTCCATGAGCTCCTGCTCCACCACACTATCTTCAAGGGAGAGAAATAATGCAGAGGTAGGTGTCATGATTGGTAAAGGCTATCATCCATATCTCAGCATCAAGTGTCTCCACTGTAGGTCTCTAGGAGACACAGACCTATTGCTGTGACTATTTTACCAGTTACTGAAAACGGTGAAGCTCTTGCATCAGCTGTTGAGTGAAGGTCTTGCATCAGCTGTTGCAGTTATCTGCATATGCTAAAGTGTGGTATTTGATCCTGCAGTGATAGGACACAATTTAAGTTGCTCTCTAGGATGATATTCTCATAGCATCCCTCCAATAAGGGTGTAACATCCTCTGCATAAAATCTTGAATGTTCTCTCATCTTGTCTGTGCCAGAGGGGGCATACATATTCACAATCCCATGCCCTGATATGTCATAGCAAATTCTTGTGCTGACTGGAAATAGGTCATACCATCAATCATTACGCCTTCCTTCACAAGAAAGGCCATACGCTATCATTACTGTGCACAGCACTTTGTAAATGTTGTGTCCATAAACAGACAGGAACTGGTTGAGGTGCACTTTCTGGAGGAGTGTGACATTGACATCTACTGCCCACAACATGTCACGAAACATCTGTAACTTGACCTTGGAACTGATGGTACTGAAGTTTTAAGTGCCAATTTGGTAGGTCTGGCATGTGGAGGTACTGGTACTTTTGGCACCTGTTGGGAGGGGTGGAGATGGGAGACCTGAAGAAGGCCCCACTGTCAACAATGGGTCCCCTTCTATGTCCAATGGCTTTTAAATGTTGTGATGTGAAGCAACTGCCACTGCTTTAGTTACAGCAGTGGAAGCCTTGTCCTTGATATTGTTGGCCCATATAGTCAGTCTCATGCTGTGATTCTCCCTCAGAATTAAGGTTGCAGCACATCCATGATGGGGTCAGATACTGAATGCATACACAGTCCATCATCAGGCAGCATAACACTGTGATACGTCTCTGAATCCACTGACAATCAAATCTCGTCAGGGGAACCAACAGTCATATCTTCCTTCTGGGGATGGTCACCACCACCAAGATCTTCATCTTCTGTAGATGTTGTCCTACAGATATCAAATGGAGCCAGCCACCATTTCATCCATCATTTTGGAACCTTTTCTTTTCAGACATGAATGTCAGTATGCGACATTGATTGGGGCTCATTGTCATCAGGTACAAAGGTGTTGACTCTCACCACCAAACCTACAGTGGCCAACCTCTCCTGCAGCATTGTCCCCCCTCCTCATTGCAAGACTGTTGCCGGGGATGGGAGGTGGAGGTACTCTGGCACTGCAGAATGTCTCTCTGTAGTGTCCTGTGGCTGCCCCAGAGGCTGCCTGGGATTGACTGAAGGTGTCACTTTTGTTGACAGTCAATGATCAGATGAAACAGAAAGAAGGGTCACACATATGTCAGCAGATCAGGCGACTTCTTCTCTTCTCCTGTCAGCACTTGTGTGATGTGACATTGCATCCAGATTGATATGAGATGTCGTCTTGCTCACACCCCGAACAGGTCTTTGGCTGGTCATTGTAAATTATGATGGTATGACATCTGCTGAAGTTAAAATAGAATGGGACTTCTTTAGTAAGGTCTACGTATACCTGGCACATTTTGTTGAGAACTGGGTGCATGGTAAAGCATGCCCATTTTTCCGCCATATGGCTCATCACAGTGCCACAGGGTCAATGCCGCAATCACCGCCTCTGCTGTCACATCAAACAACAGTTTGGACACACAGACCATCCTCTGACCAAGCCTTGCATTTTCCACTTGTACAGGGATAATGAGTCCACCTGAACTGAAGGTTGTTCATCTTTTTGAGACTCCTTTCACAAGCCACATCATCCACCAGTTTCACATAGACCATGCTACTCACGATGAAGAGGCAAATCCCTGTTAGATCATGATTATCGATGATAACGACATCTTGTAAACACTGTCAATTCTCAATGCTTTTGGTCATGGGTGCTTGATCATAAAACTTAACATTAATGTGGACTTTTGTTGTAAAAATGTAATGGTGCATCAAAGAATGTAACCTGCACAGAGATGACTTTAAACTACACCATGCATGCAGTAACACAGCAAGGATGTAAACATGACATCTGACCACTCCCCTGCCAAAGGCAGACTGCTCCACTGGGATGTATATAGTGTCCATAATCACGAAAGCATTGATGGTACAGAATTTTGGGCATGAACTGACCTCTTGACTGTTGGTTTTGTTGTTGTTGTTTTTGTTTTTGTTGTGGTCAGTCTGGAGACTGGTTTGATGCAGCTCTCCATGCTACTCTATCCTGTACAAGCTTCTTCAACTCTTGATACCTACTGCAACCTACATCCTTCTGAATCCGTTTAGTGTATTCATCTCTTGGTCTCCCTCTACAATTTTTACCCTCCACACTGCCCTCCAATACTAAATTGGTGATCTCCTGATGCCTCAGAACATGCCCTACCAACTGATCCCTTCTTCTGGTCAAGTTGTGCCACAAACTCCTCTTGTCCCCAATTCTATTCAATACCTCCTCATTAGTTATGTGATCTACCCATCTAATCTTCAGCATTCTTCTGTAGCACCACATTTCGAAAGCTTCTATTCTCTTGTCCAAACTATTTATTGTCTATGATTCACTTCCATACACGGCTACACTCCATACAAATACTTTCAGAAACGACTTCCTAATACTTAAACCTATACTTAATGTTAATAAATTTCTCTTCCTCAGAAACCCTTTCCTTGCCATTGCCAGTCTACATTTTATATCCTCTCTACCGACCATCATCAGTTATTTTGCTCCCCAAATAGCAAAACTCCTTTACTACTTTAAGTGTCTCATTTCCTAATCTAATTCCCTCAACATCACCTGATTTAATTCGACTACATTCCATTATCCTCATTTTGCTTTTGTTGATGTTCATCTTATCTCCTCCTTTCAAGACTGTCCATTCTGTTCAATTGCTCTTCCAAGTCCTTTGCTGTCTCTGATAGAATTACAATGTCATTGGTGAATCTCAAAGTTTTTATTTCTTCTCCATGGATTTCAATTCCTACTCTGAATTGTTCTTTTGTTTCCTTTACTGCTTGCTCAATATCATCAGTTATCTGCTATATTAGCAGGTCCTTCACATCTCCATTTTCTGCAATCCATTGCTTCCTTCTTAAGGCTGCTGTATGTTGTACTGTCCATCATGTCATCCAGCATCTAGAATTTCTCCCTTCCTTGCTTCCTTTTCCCTTCTACATAACCTTCTAATACTGTTTTATCAGTCTGTCATTCTTTCTTAATATATGCCCAATCCAATTTCTTTTTCTTCTCTTTGTTACATCTAGTAACTGTCTTTTCTCTCCCACTCTTCTCCGAACTTCTTCATTTTTTACTCTGTCATGTCCTGATCTCAAAAGCCTCCAGCATTTCTCTGTCTTTCTTCCTCATAGTCCATGTTTCAGTGCCACATAAAAGAACACTACATACAAGAAATTTTATGAGTCTCTTCCTGAGTTCTCTGTCCAGACCACTGAAGAAAATTCTCATTTTCTTACAAAACGCCTCTTTTGCCATTGCTATCCTTGTTTTAATTTCTGTGGTGCACTTCCAGTCGGTGTCTATCCTGCTTTCAAGATACTTAAAATTTTGCACCTGTTCTAGTATTTCTCTATTAAGGATAATTTTTGTTTCCTTATTTGCTCCTAGTGCCAATACTTTTGTTTTATTTGTTTTAACTTTCATTCCATATTTTTTTCTGTTAGTTTCAATGATGTCCACCAAACCCTGTAATTCTTTTTCCTCTGTGGCTAGAAGGACCATGTCATCAGCAAACCTAAAACACCCTACTCTTCTTCCTCCAATGTCTACGCCTTTGTCATCTAATGAGCATTGGTCAATCATGTTTTCCTTTCCAAGTAGAGGTTGAAAAGAGTAGGTGATAGACAGCATCCTTTTCTTCCTCCTTTTCCTAGTCCGATCCAGTTTGTACTTTCTCCTCTCACTTTAACTGAAACTTTTTGATTAAGATATAATTAGTTTACAAGTCTTCTAGTTTTCCAGTCCACTCTCCTTTCCCTCATTATAGTCGCCAGCTTGTCCCAAACCACACTGTCAAATGCCTTTTCTAGATCGATGAAGCACATATATAGGACTCTTCCTTTTTCAATAAACCTTTCCCCCAGGATTCGTAGGAGCCCTATTGCATCTCTGGTGCCCGTATTCCATCTAAAGCCAAACTACTCCTTGCCAAGATTCTCCTCCATTACTTTTTCAAGTATTTTATTAATTATTCTTAACATCACTTTGGCTGCATGTGAAATGAGGCTGATTGTCATGTGCTCACTGCATTTCTTGGTTCCTTGTTTTTTTTTGGTAATGGAATCATTACTGTTGTCAGAAAGTCCTCAGGCCATTCACCACTGTCATATATTTTATTACATAATCTCAATATTTCTCTTATTCCATCTTGGTTGAAGCATTTTAATATTTCTGCCAGTATCATATCTGTACCTACCGCTTTTGGCATTTTTCATTGAAGTTATGGCAGACTTTACTTCTTCCATTATGATGTTTGGTCCTTTCTCGTCATCTCTTACACTGTTGTGTGATTCAGGTTGCAGAGTTTCTGCTTTGCTATTTGTGTCATATAGTTCTTTTAGATATTCTTCCCATCTCTGGAGGACATCGTCATGATCTTTGTACACTACCTCTTGATCTGTACCCAAAATTTACATAGTAGCACTTCCTGCTCTGTTTTGTCCCCATGTCACAGTCATTACTCTGTTGTATAGTAAGTCGTGTCTCCCCTCCCTGTCCAGTTCTTCAATTTCATCACATTCCTCTTTTAGGCATTTTTCCTAGCCTGCTCTGTTTCTCTTCGCAGTTCATTATTTAACCTTCGGTATATCTTTCTTGCATCTTCAGTGCTATTGTTTTTCAATTTTCTTCTCTTCTCCATCTTGGAAATCATTTCTTGTGTGACCTATGGTTTTTCTGACCTTTTCCCTTTTACATATCCTATATTTTGCTGTCCTACTTTAATGATTCCTTCTTTCAGCATATTCCAGTACTTGTTGGCATTAACAGGTGGTTCTTTGTCTTGTAATGTGTTTAGAAACTCCCGAGACAGCATTACTGTAATTTGTTCTTCGTTGTATCTTATCTTCTCTAGATCCTACTTCTTCACCATGGTCACCTTCTTCAGTTTTTTCATTCTTATCTCTATTTCTGCCATAAGTAAGTTGTGGTTACTATTAATATCTACACCTGGTAATGTGTGCACCTTCTTGATTCTATTCCTGTATCTTTCTTCTACCAGTATAAAATCAATTTGGTTTCTGTATTTATCCCCTGGTGATTTCCAAGCGTAGAGCCTCCTCTTGTGGTTCTTGAAGCACTTGTTTGCTGCTATCAGCTGCCTTTCCCTTCAGAAGTCAATTAGCCATTCACCTTTATCATTTCTCTTTCCAAGACCATGACTGCCTACTATGGTTCCGTCCCTCCCTTTTCCCACGATGGCTTTCCAGTCTCCCATTACTGTTTTGCAGCATTTTTTATTTTCGTCCATTATTCTCTCTATTACATTGTATGTTTCCTCTACAATTTGGTCATCATGTTCTGAAGTTGGCATATACACCTGCACAATCAGTAAATCTTTTTGTGCTCCTTTCAGCTTTACACCAATAACCCGGTCATTTGCATAGTCTACATATTCCACACATTTACCCAATTCCTTTTCCATAATCATTCCTACTCCATTCATTCCCTTTATTTCTCCTCCTGAGTAGTACAACACATATTCATCTGACTGCCACTCTACATGTCCATTCCATCTTACCTCAGCAACTCCTACGAGCTCCATATGATTCTTTTCCATCTCTCTTTTAAGGTTTTCTAGTTTTCCTGCTTGTAGCAGAGTTCTAACATTCCAGATGTCAATTCTTGTTTGATTTTTTGCCTCCTTTCAAGTTGTTCCCCCTGGAGATCCGAAGGGGGGACTATTTTACTTCCGGACCCTGATTTAAGATGAGAAGAAGCCATTTTTGTGCATAAAATTGAGACTGCATTATGCAGGGAAGGTAGTCTGCGGTGGTATTCCGTTGCCTTCCGCTTACTCAATATACAGATTGAACAACAATGGGGAGAGGCTACAACCCTGTCTCACTCCCTTCCCCACCACTGCTTCCCTTTTATGTCCCTTGACTCTTATAACTGCCATCTGGTTTCTGTACAACTTGTAAATAGCCTTTTGCTACCTGTATTTTACCCCTGCTACCTTCAGAATTTGAAAGAGAGTATTCCAGTCAACATTGTCAAAAGCTTTCTCTAAGTATACAAATGCTAGAAACATAGGTTTGCCTTTCCTTCATCTTTCTTCTAAGATAAGTCGTAGGGTCAGTATTGCCTCACATGTTCCCATATTTCTACGGAATCCAAACTGATCTTCCCCAAGGTTGGCTTCTACCAGTTTTTCCATTTGTCTGTAAAGAATTCACATTAGTATTTAGCAGCTGTGGCCCGGTGTAATGTTAAGCTCCCTCTATACAGCTTAAGCGTTTTACGTGGACTTACTTGTTGAAGAATGCTGGTTTTGCTTTCTTGCAGCGCCGATGCCTTCTGCTAGCACTGGACACTTCTCCAAAGGTTTCACTGCTATGAAGGGGAACTTTTCTCTCTCTCTCTCTCTCTCTCTCTCTCTCTCTCTCTCTCTCTCTCTCTCTCTCTCTCTCTCTCTCTCTCTCTTCTTATTTAAAAATATGCTACTAGTGGAATATGATTCAATGCACCAGAACATATTTATTTCTACTTTGTACAAAAAGACAACTAGACTTTATGATGTAAGCCCACACATTACTGGGAACCTAAGATCAGTTAATTACACATGTTTGAACACAATTAATACATAAGCTTTTATTGTGGCTGACTATCCACGTCCAGTCCATGTACTCTCACCAGCAGTTCAACGTCTACTGAAATAGTCACTATCTAGAGTCACTCCAGTTGTTTTTCAACAATACAATGCTACATTACTCTTTGCAGCCGCTCACGGAGCTTCTGGGCCATATGTGTTTATTCTTCGCAGGTCGCGCTGAACACTTGGCAGCGCTGATGAACTATCTCCCTTCCAGTTTCACCTGCACAAACAATTAATGGGTGCAGTATCCCATGCTCATCCTTACGCCCTGCTTTAAAATAACGTGTGTTTGAAAT
Source organism: Schistocerca gregaria (assembly GCF_023897955.1). NCBI lineage: Eukaryota > Metazoa > Arthropoda > Insecta > Orthoptera > Acrididae > Schistocerca > Schistocerca gregaria. The sequence goes on along the minus strand of NC_064922.1, from coordinate 922,687,175 downwards.
GGCTGGACCACAAGTGTCTCCAGACTTTCATAAAATTCTGGGGGCACTACACTGTGACTTACTAAATTGATAGTTTGGTAATTTTCACATCTGTCAACACCTGCTTTCTTTGGGATTGGTATTATTATATTGTTCTTGAAGTCTGAGGGTATTTCACCTATCTCATACATCTTGCTCGCCAGATGGTAGAGTTTTTTCATGACTGGCTCTCCCAAGGCTGTCAGTAGTTCTAATGGAATGTTGTCTACTCCTGGGGCCTTGTTTCGACTCAGGTTTTTGAGCGCTCTGTCAAACTCTTCACGCAGTATCATATCTCCCATTTCATCTTCATCAACATCCTCTTCCATTTCCATAATACTGTCCTCAAGTACATCGCCCTTGTATAGACCCTCTATATACTCCTTCCACATTTCTGCTTTCCCTTCTTTGCTTATAACTGGGTTTCCATCTGAGCTCTTGATATTCATACAAAGGGTTCTCTTTTCTCCAAAGGTCTCTTTAATTTTCCTGTAGGTAGTATCTATTTTGCCCCTAGTGAGATAAGCCTCTACATCCTTACATTTGTCCTCTAGCCATCTCTGCTTAGCCATTTTGCACTTCCTGTCCATCTCATTTTTGAGACGTTTGTATTCCTTTTAGCCTGCTTCATTTGCTGAATTTTTTTTTTCTCCTGTCATCAATTAAATTCAATATTTCTTCTATTACCTAAGGATTTCTTCTAGCCCTCGTCTTTTTCCCTACTTGATCGTCTGCAGCCTTTGCTACTTCATCCCTCAAAGCTACCCATTCTTCTTCTACTGTATTTCTTTCCCCCATTCTTGTCAATTGTTCTCTTATGCTCTGCCTGAAACTCTGTACAACCTCTGGTTTACTCAGATTATCCAGGTCCCATCTCCTTAAATTGCCACCTTTTTGCAGTTTCTTCAGTTTTAATGTACAGTTCATAACCAATAGATTGTGGTCAGAATCCACATCTGCCCCTGGAAATGTCTTACAATTTAAAACCTGGTTCCTAAATCTCTGTCTTACCATTATATAATCTATCTGAAACCTGTCAGTATCTCCAGGCTTCTTTCATGTACACAAGCTTCTTTCGTGTATCTTGAACCAAGTGTTAGCAATGATTAAGTTATGCTCTGTGCAAAATTCTACCTCTTTCATTTCTTATCACCAATCCATGTTCACCTATTACGTTTTCTTCTCTCCCTTTTCCTATTATTGAATTCCAGTCACCCATGACTATTAAATTTTTATCTCCCTTCACTATCTGAATAATTTCTTTTATCTCATCTTACATTTCATCTATTTCTTCATCATCTGCAGAGCTAGTTGGCACATAAACACGTACTACTGTAGCAGGCATGGGCTATGTGTCTATCTTGGCCACAATAATGCGTTCACTAATTGAAGCACGCAGAAAGCAATACAAACGTCTCAAAAATGAGATCGATAGGAAGTGCAAAATGGCTAAGCAAGGATGGCTAGAGGACAAATGTAAGGATGTAGAGGCTTATCTCACTAGGGGCAAAATAGATACTACCTACAGGAAAATTAAAGAGACCTTTTGAGATAAGAGAACCACTTGTATGAACATCAAGAGCTCAGATGGAAACCCAGTTCTAAGCAAAGAAGGGAAAGCAGAAAGGTGGAAGGAGTATATAGAGGGTCTATACAAGGGCGATGTACTTGAGGACAATATTATGGAAATGGAAGAGGATGTAGATGAAGATGAAATGGGAGATATGATACTGCATGAAGAGTTTGACAGAGCACTGAAAGACCTGAGTCGAAACAAGGTCCCCAGAGTAGACAACATTCCATTTGAACTACTGACAGCCTTGGGAGAGCCAGTCCTGACAAAACTCTACCATCTGGTGGGCAAGATGTATGAAACAGGCGAAATACCCTCAGACTTCAAGAAGAATATAATAATTCCAATCCCAAAGAAAGCAGGTGTTGACAGATGTGAAAATTACTGAACTATCAGTTTAATAAGCCACAGCTGCAAAATACTAACATGAATTCTTTACAGACGAGTGGATAAACTAGTAGAAGCCGACCTCGGGGAAGATTAGTTTGGATTCCGTAGAAATACTGGAACACGTGAGGCAATACTGACCTTACGACTTATCTTAGAAGAAAGATTATGGAAAGGCTAACGTACGTTTCTAGCATTTGTAGACTTAGAGAAAGCTTTTGACAATGTTGATTGGAATACTCTCTTTCAAATTTTAAAGGTGGCAGGAGTAAAATACCGGGAGCAAAAGGCTATTTACAATTTGTACAGAAACCAGATGGCAGTTATAAGAGTCGAGGGACATGAAAGGGAAGCAGCGGTTGGGAAGGCAGTGAGACAGGATTGTAGCCTCTCCCCAATGTTATTCAATTTGTATATTGAGCAAGCAGTAAAGGAAACAAAAGAAAATTTGGAGTAGGTATTAAAATTCATGGAGAAGAAATGAAAACTTTGAGGTTCGCCGATGACACTGTAATTCTGTCAGAGACAGCAAAGGACTTGGAAGAGCAGTTGAATGGAATGGACAGTGTCTTGAGAGGAGTATGTAAGATGAATATCAACAAAAGCAAAACAAGGATAATGGAATGTAGTCGAATTAAGTCGGGTGATGCTGAGAGAATTAGATTAGGAAATGAGACACTTAAAGTAATAAAGGAGTTTTGCTATTTGGGGAGCAAAATAACTGATGATGGTCGAAGTAGAGAGGATATAAAATGTATACTGGCAATGGCAATGGCAATGGAAGCTTTTCTGAAGAAGAGAAATTTCTTAACATTGAGTATAGATTTAAGTGTCAGGAAGTCTTTCCTGAAAGTATTTGTATGGAGTGTAGCCATGTAAGGAAGTGAAACATGTACGATAAATAGTTTGGACAAGAAGAGAATAGAAGCCTTTGAAATGTGGTACTACAGAAGAATGCTGAAGATTAGATGGGTAGATCACACAACTAATGATGAAGTATTGAATAGGATTGGGGAGAAGAGAAGTTTGTGGCACAACTTGACCAGAAGAAGGGATTGGTTGGTAGGACATGTCTGAGGCATCAAGGGATCACCAATTTAGTACTGGAGGGCAGAGAAGTTTGTAGCACAACTTGACCAGAAGAAGGGATCGGTTGGTAGGACATGTCTGAGGCATCAAGGGATCACCAATTTAGTACTGGAGGGCAGCGTGGAGGGTAAAAATCGTAGAGGGAGACCAAGAGATGAATACACCAAGCAGATTCAGAAGCATGTAGGTTGCAGTAGGTACTGGGAGATGAAGAAGCTTGCACAGGATAGAGTAGCATAGGGAGCTGCATCAAACCAGTCTCAGGACTGAAGACCACAACAACAATATGCTGTTTGTAGTAGCTTACCCGCATTCTTATTTTTTTATTCATTATTAAACCTACTCCTGCATTACTCCTATTTGATTTTGTATTTATAGCCCTGTATTCACCTGACCAAAAGTCTTGTTCCTCCTGTCATCAAACTTCACAATTCCCACTATATTGAACTGTAATCTACCCATTTTCCTTTTTAAATTTTCTCTCCCACCTGCCTGATTACGGAATCTGACGTTCCATGCTCCGATCCATAGAACGCCAGTTTTCATTCTTCTGATAACGACACCCTCCCGAGTAATCCCCGCCCAAAGATCCGAATGGATGACTATTTTACCTCCGGAATAGTTTACCCAAGAGGACGTCATCATCAGTTAATCATACAGTAAAGCTGCATACCCTTGGAAAAAATTACTACTGTAGTTTCCCATTGCTTTCAGCCATTCGCAGTACCAGCACAGCAAGGTCGTTTTGGTTAGTGTTACAAGGCCAGATCAGTCAGTCATCCAGACTGTTGCACCTGTAACTATTGAAAATGCTGCTGCCCCTCCTCAGGAAAAAAACATTTGTCTGGCCTCTCAACAGATAACCCTCCGTAGTGGTTGCACCTACGGTACGGCTATCTGTATCGCTGAGGCACACAAGGTCTGTGGTTCATGGGGAAAGACCTCTTGACTATGTCTCACAAATGTTTGATAGGATTCATTTTGAGTGATCTGGGTGGCCAAATCATTTGCTTGAACTGTCCAGAACTGTTTTCAAACCAATTGCAAACAATTATGGCCTGGTGGCATTGCACATTGTCATTCATAAAAATTCCATTATTGTTCGGGAATATGAAGTCCATGAATGGCGGCAAGTGGTCTCCAAGTTACTGAACGTAACCATTTCCAGTCAATGCTGAGTTCAGTTGGACCAGAGAACCTAGTCTATTTCATGTAAACACAGCCCACACCATTATGGAGTCACTACCTGCTTGCACAGTGCCTTGTTCACGACTTGGTGTCTATGGCTTCATGGGGTCTATGTCACACTCAGACGCTATCATCAATTCTTACTAACTAAAATTAGGACTCATCTGATCAGGCCACAGTAGAGGGAGACCAAGAGATGCATACACCAAGCAGATTCAGAAGGATGTAGGTTGCAGTAGGTACTGGGAGATGAAGAAGCTTGCACAGGATAGAGTAGCATGGGGAGCTGCATCAAACCCAAGTGATACAGTCACAATCCTAGGAGGGGCACTGCAGGTGGTGCTGTGCTGTTAGCAAAAGCACTCGAGTCAGCCACCTGCTGCCATAGCCCATCAACACAAAATTTCGCTGCAATTTCCTAATGGACTCATTCATCATGTATCCCTCATTGGTTTCTGCAGTTATTTCATGCAGTGTTGCTACCATGTTAGCACTGACTGTTCCACACGCACACTACTGCTCTCAATCATTAAGTAAAAGCCATCAGCTTTAACATGGTGAATAATAGTGAATGAAATTTGGCATTCTCAACACACTCCTGACACTGTGGATGTTGATTTCCAAAATAGAATGTCTCATGTGTCTAGCTCCAACTATCATCCTACGTTCAAAGTCTGTTAATTCATGTCATGCAGTATAATCATGTTGGATATCTATTCACCTGAATCCTCTAAGTACAAATGATGGCTCTGCCAATGCACCACCCATTTAACCTTGTATACACGATACTACTGACATCTACCATAAATGTGCATATCACTATCCCATGACTTTTGTCACCTCATGTTTATTGCTAGATGTTCACTGGCACAGTAATGTTACTTCTTTTCTTTTCTTTTTTTGGGGAGGGGGGGGGGGGGGAGGGTGACCTTACTAGCATTGTTAAATGTCTTATATTACTGGAACTTAGCAAATAATAAAGGGGGATAATGTCCACTGATGAACTAGTGATGTGAAGCCAATGGTTATGTAATAGAAGAGTTAGTCCAATATTTAGAAATGAAAAAACTGAACATGATTGATGATCAATTGTTTTCTTGTTTTTGAATAAGAACTCTTTGAAGTAGTGAACAGCAAATTCAAAAATAGAAAGAATAAGTTTATTTATGTTTAGATGTTACAGAATCAGAATGATGCTACACACATAATTACTTTAACATTTGAGTGTAGCTGTCCTTAAATGTCTAAAAATGACGAACCATTGTTTTGAAGGTTGAACTGTTATTAATTCTGTGTCAGTTGAAAATTCTGTACTTCGTTCATTACATTTTTTGGCAGTTATATCATTGTGATTAGGTGGAAAACATATTTTACATAATCAATTTTAGTGACATACATGGGAAATTTATGTATTACTGGTGGAATATCACATTTGCTCTTCACTGTACATAAACAAAACACTGTGTGATTGATTTACAGTGAGAAATATACGCAATTTTCCATCTGAGCAAGCAGCACACAAAATGTTCTTCTTGCTCTTTCAGGTCTTGGCTTCCTCATATGATACTGTGAGAAACACAGATGCCTGCCACTAAAAATAGCTGTGTGAAAGATGCCTTTCACCTGATAATGATGGTGATATGGTGGTGATGATGTAATTTACAAACTGAATAGTGGATAAAATACAGAATTAGGTCTTTTTCCTCATTTTAAGTGGATTTCATTGCAAAGTTTCTGGGTTCTTCCATGGCCACTGCTTAGATTTTGAATAAAAATGTGTGCTGTAGCAGACTTTGGTTGTGAAGAGTCACATCTCACCCCCAGTTCTAATGTTTTTGCCATCAGAATATATCTGTCTGTACTTCTCAAAGAGACCTTTTTTCATGGTTCAATCATCAAAGAAAGGTTTTCTGTATCTACCGTAATCTCTATGCCTTTTAGCATGTGGCGAGCAGAGATTCTGATGTCAGGTACATCCGGATAGCATGACTGAGGTACTGTTCTCAGAGAGTGAATTGGTAAGTGACTTGCTACTCTGTTGTCCAACTTCCTGCTGTTATGACCTGCTTTAGTCAGTTGGTGAACCCTCCCATGCCACTGTGCATGGCAGTTGGTCCTCACCTTGGATACTTATTGACATGTTGGAACGTGAAAATTCCACTACTGCTGAATGAAGTGTCCCATTCATAACATACTGTGAACTGAGCCATGATGAAATATGCCAATAGAATGTGTGTTCTTCCTCTCACATTCTACTAAAATACCAAATGTATGTGGAATTTCTGATGATATCCCAGCCACATGACATGCTTATCTATACTGTAGTATTCACTGTGGCCACAAGAGTGCTCTGTCATCTAGCTGTTTATTTCCAGGATACTGAATTATGATTTTAACTCCCTGTAATCTCACAAGCAGCTCATCAGACCTGTTAATCACAGGTTTTGATGAGTCTTCAGTGTATTGTAGAGAGACCTGTCTTGAGTACATGGCTAGAGGATTTTCAGGCAATGTTGAAGTTCTGTGTGTACCTCCAATACTACTAATTTTCATCAGGTTTTGACCAAGTGAGTGTAGTGGAGTGGTTAAGTTCACAGCTACCACACTAACAGTACAGGTTCAAAACTTGTATGCGGTTTTCTTTTTTTTTTTCTAATTTCATCATACAGAATACAATTGAATAGCATGTCATACAAAATTATTGAAAATCAGTCATTTTAGCTGTTGGATTTTTTTATTACTAAATCTATGATTACAGCACATTTTCTTAATGTGTGTATTTCATTTGTAACAGAATAGATTACAGAATTATTTTACTCACTATTGCTCGCCATACTAGAGCAGAATTTTGGATGGTATTTGTTGAAGAAGCAACTGAAACTGAAATTCACAGAGTACCACACCCATACGCACATTTAAAGAAAGCTACTAATGCCTTGCAGACATGTGTATTTTTCTTTCAGAAGCAATACTGGAAAATGCAGTTTCTTTAACTTCAAGAGTAGTGTTTTTTCTTCAGTAAACTTGAGTGTGAATCACATATATTTGATAATTCTTGTTAAAGCAGATTCACTAAAGTGATAAAGAATTAAAGAATATATTTTGATTGAATGTTCCCTTGAAGCAGTTTATCTATTTGTCTTTAGCAAGTCAGGAGCATTTTTATTTTATTTATTTATTTATTTTGTGTGAAAATTTTAACCTGCCTCCAAAAGCAAATATCATAACATTGGCTAACCTGCACCCACAGCATGGTAGCCATGAACCTTAGCCGCTACACTATGCTCACTTGATCAAAACATGATGAATGTTATGAGTCTAGGAGGTACCCATAAAAATTCAGCATTGATTTTCTCAGGAACTAGTGGCTGTTGCATGAAAAGGGTGTAGCCACATACTTAGGACAGACCCCTCTACAATATACCTGAGACTCATCAGAAACCACAACATACACATCTGATGGTTCCCTTGTCAGTGTATGATCACAAATGTACATCAGTTTGCAATCATATATAGGTCTAAAGACAATTAAAATCAACATTCCCCGAATCACCATTTCTCTTCATTGCAATGATGTCATAAGTCACAATGCTGAATTATGCTTTGCCTAAAGAAAGTTGCTTCTGAGAACACATGACCAAATCAAACAGAAACCCACAGTATTTCCTTGTGCAGGCTGTAAGTGAGGGTAATAGACAGTGAGGGAAGCTTATATGTCACCTACTGCCAGTTGCCTAGCAAGCTTTTAATCAAGGCTATACTGAGCAGGTGATAACTGTAAGAAAGAGCTTGCAGGCAAAACAGAATGTCACACATTTTTATGCATACACAGATTTGATAATAACAAAGATGTTATCAAAGATCTCAGCAAAATAGTACCTTTATTGCCACCATTAATATTTAAGGCTTGTCTATAACACACTATTTGAAGATGCCATTAGCCACAGCATGATCTACTATATGAATTGTTCAAAGCCCCACATGATATTTATGTTACAGAAAAAAGTAATGGCACCTTAGAAGAAATACTGTAGAACAGTATCTCATTTTTTGAAATCATGCCCCTCTCATTTATTTATACAATTAAGGTAGTCAACATGTTTTACAGCACAATAATTAGAATCATTACACAGAAACCTACCTACATCAATCCCCCAACCCTATAATACTAGACATAAAGTGTGATTACAAATTATAGCACACAACTCAAATTTGTACACAAACCTTACATAAGAATAAAAATATGCGTATGTCCTCCCCAAAAATATCAAGTCAGTAAAATGCTTCACCAAAATAAATATAAACTGAAAGCACTTCTAGTAAATCACTGTTTCTATTTTTTTGATGAATTTCTGGACACAAAACAGTAATTTTCCAAAACGCTTAGATTTTTCACAATACGTGATGTAAGTTTCTTTCTTAATCATAGAGTTGTGATCTTTCATGCAGTATGCTACAAATTGCAGCTTATAATACTCTTCACCTTTGTTAGTTTATATTTCATAGACACAGTAAACAAGCTACCCCATCGTATAATACCAGGGATTCATAAGTTCAAGAGTCAAAGCATACCAACAAAGTAAATGGTATTGACTCATCTATTTATCAGCTTTGGTGTAATGAAATCATCTGTAATAGGCTCACACTTGTTTAATTGGTCTGCCTGGAATCTGCATTTTTCTGTTAACTCATGATGTTAATTGATCTCTTCATGTTACATAAGATTGTTTTCTGTAACATCACAATCTGGCACCTAAATTAGTGTTTTGGAGAACTTGTTGGGCTTCAACATTTACACGTGTTTCCAAAGAGCATCACAAGTGTTACCACAAAATTGACTGTGTTACAACTGCTACAACTAGTGCTGTACAAATGATAATATAGAGTGTCACAATTTCTTGATCTTCCTATAAAATTCTGTTAGTCAAAATAATGCTATCTTTATTTCATGTTTGAGAATACATTTCAGATTTAATTTGGTAACTGTATCTTCATAAAGATTTTTAAGAGAGATGGTTAATGATAAAATTTGAACATCTGTAAATATTAAGTTTTTGTATTTCCTATTAAAATGTAATTTTGATTTAGCTATCAACTTGCAAAATATAAAAAAATGTAATTTGTAAGATATGTTTTGACAGATACTAGGAATGAGTGTCAAAAACAACACTAAATAATGTACTTTGTTTTGAATTAGATTTTCTGACTAATTAGTGAAAACTAATTTTCAGAGTTTTTCCTTGTGTGGTTGAAACTATTTATATGTGAGGAAGATTTGTAGTAATGAAAAAAAATTGTCTTCAAGAGCTAGACATGCTCAAAAGTACCCACTGAAATAATATATATAATTTGACAATGAAAATAATTTCAAATCTTGCTGGAATTTGAATGGTAGTGTAAACTTCATTTATTGAGAAAAAGGTTCCATTAGTCTCTGTTCTGTTACAAAGTGATATGATGTTAGTAATATTTTTTGTGCATTTTTATGTATCATTAAAGTCAGAAACAATGTTTGTTATATGTGATGTATTTTTCTGTTTGTGTTGTGATGACTTAATCCATATCAGGTGTTCAGATGACTCTACTAACTTGATGCATATGAAAAAGAAAAATTATAAGATGATGGGTAGATAACAATCTTCCACAAGAGATAAAATGAAGCAAATAAGATGAAGTCTTATTTAAAACTATTCTAGTAGAGAATGCCTGGAAATTTAACTGTAATATTTGCCATTCTCTAACACATTCATGTTCAATTATTTCTCGAATATTCCACTATAGCGATGTACTTTATAGTAAGTAATACTTTCTTGTGATATGTTTATGTCTACTTGTGTAAACTTATATATCTTATACCAGTAGGAAAACCTTCCAGAGCATTAAAAGCAGTTAAGAATTGTGTCTCTGCTACAGCAAGATCTTGATGAAGACACAGGAAAATACCAGCCTATTTCTCTGTTGGCATCTTACATATAACTATTACAATCGATTGTGAGACAGAGAGAAATGAATTATTTGAATAAATACAGCTTTCTAAGTGAATCACTGATTCTGTTCCAAAGTGCTTGAAGTACAAAATCAGCAACAGTTGAATTTATAGTTGTGCTACTTGATGAGCGTATGGCAGGTTCTTTCTCTCTTTTTTTTTTTTTTTTTTACATTTGCTCAAGGTTGTTCAAGGTTGTTGATGGTAAGGACCATATGTTTCTACTAAATAGGCTAAAATTATCAGCAATAAAATATACAGTTAGCACTAAATCTGATTATACATAGCAGATGGGGTACAATGTGTAGACATGAGACATTCTCAAATAAGCCTGAACTTTTATTGAAACACTTACCAGAACGCACATGTATTAATACAGCAGTCCCTCAGGACAGCATACTAGAAACAATGCTGTTCCTGATACACACCAATTATTTTCTCATTGGTGTTAGCCATGGGGAAAAACCCAGCTGATGTCAACCAGTGACATTGTAGACACTAAAAAAGAAAAATAAACCATTACAGAGAGATCATATGAAACAATGAAGAAAACTTGCAGTAGGTCAATATGCAGTCAATTTATGGGAAGATAAAGAAAACAATTGCAATGAATTTATGATGGTCAGGCAAAATGACATTCTTAAATTAAACAATGTAGAAAAAAGCAGATTGCTAGTTACTGTAAAGATGACACATTAATTTTCAAACAGGCATGATTAAAAGACACTTACATTAATGTTTTAGCCAAAGCTTTCATCATCAAAAGAGGAACATGTATGATGCACACATGACCACCAGCTCTGGCAGCTTGGGCTGGAATGCAATTACAATGTGGGATAGAAGCAGCAATCTGGAAGGGGTGGGGAAGGGCAATGGAAGGGATAGTAGTGTATAGACAGGAGGAAAGAGGAAATCTGTCTGATGGAGAGTGCAGGAACTAGAATGCCAACAGGTGCATCAACAGGAGGTTGTGGGGGCAGGGAGTTGGTGAAACAGGCGCAAAAAAGTAGCAGAGTGGGAAAAGGTGGGTGGGTGGGAGACAAGAATGGGTAGGAGATGGTACTAAAGATGGGGTGGAAACTGTTGGGTAGAGTGTGTAGGGACAGTATGCTACTGTAGGTTGAGGATGGAATAGTTACAGGAGTGGAGAATTTATCATAAGGGTGAGGAAGGGAAGATAAACAAACAAATCTGTGGCACAGCCATGGGCATTTACGTGGCATCCTCCTATGCCAACCTGTTCATGGGCCATATAGAGGAGACCTTCCAAGCCACCCAAAATGCAAAACCCCTAGTCTGGTTCCAGCTGGTTGATAATATCTACATGATCTAAACTCAGAGCCAAGGCACCCTATCTGCATTCCTTCACAGCTTCAACATCTCCTCTCCTATCTACATCACCTGGTCCTTCTCAACCCAGTGTGCCATCTTCATAGACATCGACCTCTTCCTCTCTGATGACTCCACTCACATCTCTGTCTGCATTAGACACACCAACCACCAACAGTACATACATTTTGACAGCTGTCATCCCTTTCAGGCCAAAAAATCCCTCCCATACAACTGGGCAGCTGGGGACGGCACATCTGCAGTGACAAGAACTCTCTTGGCCAGTATGCTGAGGGTCGAACCAAGGCCTTCACAGGCAAACACTATCCTAAGACCTAATACACAAACAGATCTCCTGTACCACATCCCCTCACACCCTCAGTCCTCCTCCCACCCCCAAGAACCAGCCACAAAGGAGGGTCCCCTTTATCCCCAGTACCATCCTGGACTGGAACAATTGAACATCCTTTCCCAGAGCTTTGATTACCTGTCATCATGCCCTGAAATAAGAGATATCCTACCAGAGATCATTCTCACTCTCCTAAGGTGGCGTACCTTTGCCTACCCAAACTCCTCAACATCCGAGTCCATCCCTATGCCGCTCCCTTGCCACAATAATCACACCCTGTGGAGGACCCAGGTGCAACACCTACCCAATCCATCCACCCAGCTCTTCTTATTCCAGTTTTCTCATAGATTTATCCTACCCCATCAGGGGCCAAGCCACCTGTGAAAGTAGCCACGTCATTTACCACCTCTGCTGCAATCATCACACAGCTTTTTAAATTGGTATGATTACCAACGAGCTATCCACCAGGATGAACAACCACCGCCAAACTAAGAGCAAAGTAGACGAACCTGTAGTACAACAGGCATCTGAAGATAACACACTTGATGTCAATGGCTGCTTCAGTACCCGAGCCATCTGGATCCTCCCCTCTAGCACCAGCTTTTCTGAACTGAGCTGATGGGAGTTGCCCTTACAATACATTCTCCACTCCTGTATTTACCCCAGCCTCAACTTATGGTCACATACTGTCCCCGTTACCTTCACCCAACAGTTTCCACCTCTTCTGTCCTACCTTCACCTGAATCTCATCTCGCACCCTCTTTGTTTGCCACCCTCTGCCAGTACACTCACCCATCGATCCCTGATCTGCTGCTTCTTCACTCATTTTTCCCCACCTCCCTGCCACACAACATCCCAACACTGTGCCTGTTGGCATTCTATACCCTGTACTCTCCATCAGACAGTGTTCCTCTCTCCCACCACCTGTACACTACTACCCCCTAACCCCCCCCCCCCCCCCTCCCCCACCTGCTCGAGACTGCTGCTACTATCCCATATGATAGTTGCATTCTGGTCTGAGCTGCTGGCGTTAGTGGTCATGCCTGCACTAGGTGTGCTTGCTTGTGTGTATGAATGACGTGTGTTTCTCTTTTGCTGATAAAGGCTGCGGCTGAAAGCTTTTTGTAAGTGTCTTTTAATTGTACCTGTTTGCAACTTAATGTGTCATCTTTACAGTAAGTAGCAATCTGTCTTTTCTTATGTTGTTGATAGTTCTACCTGGAGTTTCCATTGTTTGACTCTTCACTTGAATGTATAATGTACCTCTGTTAACTGCTTAACCAATACATAGGTTAGAGGAAATAACACTGGTTCTCAGTTAAAGTGATGTGAGTATGCAAAAAGACCTGCAAAAAGAATATCATCAGCACATTATGTTCTTAGAGACCTGTCATCAGTCTGCAACAGCCAGTGACTTTTAGTTATATACTAGTCATACATACACTCAGTTCTTGGATGCAGAATTCTTTTCTGGCAAACAATACCATTAACTATGAACACTCATTCCAGATTACACAAACTACTATAAAAATGATATGCAAAAATGCTAATAGACGTCATTGTATAGGAATGGTTCAAACACAAGTATTTTACTCTGTTGGCATCAGAATTGTAACATCTTAAAGGAGGCATTCAAAATGTAACTTGGTATGCAGTGAACTTTGATTAGATTAGATTAGATGTACTTTTTGTTCCAATTGATCATAGTGATTAGGTTCTCTGGGGTGTGGAAGATGTCAGAATACAAGTATAAACAATAAATATTTACAAAAAAAGAACAGTTGTGCTAATGTACTTTCTGCAGATCCCAAATGAAAGAGCCCTTGTGGATATCGAATTGGTCAAAAAAGGACATAAAATTTGTCACCAAATATTACATTTTGTAGCGGCACCAACATTAAGTATAGGGAAAGTTAGTTTTGTGCAATATTCTGAGCATAAGTTACAGCCAGTTGTGGGCCGGATTTTGGTGAGTTACGCATACCAACAGTTGTGAAGTAGAATAGAGGCCACAGGGCTGTCAAATTGCTGAAAGAGTATACATAGCAGATTTGTATGTTGCAAATCACAGGCAGAAGAGGCCCACTGGCCAACCTAGCATGTTATGAGTACGTAACACGAAGTTGCACATATGGCAAAACAGAGGCACACAGCTTTGTATGAATATGTGCGGGTTTCCAACAAGAGGCATTCAAGTGTGGCAGCTCTCATGGATGGTGGGGCATGTCACACTACCAGCTACATGCAGCAGCAGATGGGGCACCAGCATTCCAGTCCATGGCGGGTCACTGGTTCGACCCTCTGAGGCCAACGCAGGGTCCGTAGCCAGCCAGCAGCGAGCCATTCCACGGCTCGCTGTGGCAGGCAGTCGTCCTGGTTTCCAACACAAACCAGAGGCATCCCGAGGCAAGGGCCACAGATTTGGACTCCAGATCACGTGTGCTTGTTGTCACCATGATCTTAACCGCACCGACAAGAAGCACTCAGCTGACTGCCTGCAGCTCACACCGAGCGTTGCTGACTCAGCAGGGACACAGAGCACTGAGTCAACTGTCGGCATTCTGATGCCACCACAACTCAGCTGCCATACGAGGCCAACACACAGCAGGGTGTGCTCAGGTCACTAATGCAGAAATTCAACACAAAGCCATTTCACAGACATCAAAGTGGTGTACTCAGCATTACAGAACCCGCTGATGCAGATCAAGAGGAATGGCGGCACTGTAACTGGAAACAATAAATCACTTGGAAATCTCGGACGAGCCTCAATACTTCTTCCCGCTACATTTGGTGTTGCTGTTACATTTGGTGGCAGAAGTTGGCACTACATTTGGTGTCAGAATAGTGGACATCATCTGTCCAGTACGATGCTCAAGCCCACCACCCACATTACATTCACAAGATGTGGTGAGTTTTGACTAGTTTTCTTTTAAGTTTTGGACATTTTCTTTCCTTTTTGTGGGTTTGGGTACGGCTCTTGGGAGGCAATTTTAGATGTTTTGTGCAGTCATTTTTTGCCCCCCCCCCCCCCCCCCCCCCCCCCCCCCCCCCCGCTCAGGATAAGTGTTGGTGTATTTTGGGCAGTAATATATATATATATATTTTGTTTCATGGCATTTAATTAGTTTTGTATTGATTTGAGTATGATTTTACCGAGTGTGATGATACTGAGATGTGGAGGTTGGGTCATTACTGTACTTAAATATTTTGTTTCAGGTCTAACTGGGAATGAAAGCAACACAATGGCAGAGTCAGGAGCACGAGATGTGTTGGAACCAGGAGTGGTACGGATTTTGTTGGAAAAAGTAGCATAATTGACAGCAGACAATACACAGTTGAGAAATGAATTAACATCTATAAGTGAACGAGAAACCGCATCTGATTAGTCATTGTTTTCTAGGATGCAGGAGATTGATCCAGCTGCCACGAGTTTGATTATTCCGTTTTCTGTTAAGGCATATGAAGATGTGCATTCGTTTGTAGGGGACTTGGAGACTTCAGCAGTGATGAATGGTTGGTATTATGAGCAGCTGTTACATACAGCCAAGATTACATTAACAGTTGAAGTGAAAACATATGTAAGGTGTTCTGAGGCCTTAAGGAAGGCAGGACAGTTTAAGCAGTTAAAGGAAGGGCTTTTACAAAGGTACAAAAAAACAGAATAGCACTTGGTACTTTAGAGAGAGGTTAAGTACAGTGACAAAGAGACAGGGGGAGACAATGGTGAAATTTGCGGACAGGGTAAGGGAAATTAATGAGTATACTTACGAGTTGGGTCAGAGTGATGAAGCAAATAGTGTTCTGTTACAGGAGGCCAAGCACAGGGCACTTGTATTTTTGAGGGGTTTGCCAGTACATATGTCACGGAAAGTGAGTGAAGGAACTGTGTGAATTATTGAACCTAAAGAAGTTGAAGTCAAGTGCATTGCATCCATAGGCCAATGGAAGGACAGAACGGGTACACAGGACAATTGGGAAGATGCTGAGTTTTTATGTGGATTCTCATCACTGTCAGTGGGACGAGTATTTGAAGCATATTGTATGTGCATACAATGCAAAAGTCCATACAAATACCAGTTTGTCTCCATATGAGGTAGTGTATGGGTGAAAACTGCCATCACCATTTGATTTGGTTAGGATACAGAAAGGAAGGACCAGTGAATCTGTATGTCAGTTCACAAGGAAAATTCAGGAGTCTGGAAACAGGTACAAAAGGCAAATGCAAAGGCTTTGGAAAGGCAGGAAGACACAGTAAAGTGGAAAGGGAGTTTACAGCATAAAGGAAAATGAAGAATTTCCTGATGAGGTATCAAGGGCCGTACCTTCCTGATGAGGTATCAAGGGCCATACCAAGTTATTGAAACCCCATCCCCTGCTAAATGTTAAGCTTCTGCTGCCAACTAGAATAACGATAGTACACATTGGGCAGTTACGGCCATTTAAGGGTTGCCCAGATGTGATTCCAGGCATGTCACAGGAAGGAAAGAAGAAGAAAGGGAGAGCGAAGAGATGTGACAAGCACAGAAAAGACAGGAAGATGGAGTACAGCATGAAGTATTGTATGCTTTGAAATCCAGAAAGTAGTAGGGTATTTGTAGTTTTTTCTTGTTTTCATGTCAGGTATCATTGGGGTTGCATGGAATAATTAGGCATTATATTTTCATATGTTGTATGTATTTTTGAATGTAGTTTGCTGCTGACAGCAGTCCTTTTAAAGAGGGGGAAGGGAGATGGTGATCCCTGTCCTCAGGTCACTGAAAGGGGAGTGTTGGCAGTGATTCATCTCTTCATCATCGGGGTGGACCCCTTTCCAGTGCACCATGTGGGTGTGCTATACTTAAGGCATGAAGATGTGATGGTGTCGAGTCACAAGTGGGCATTAAGGTTGGTATGGGAAATGTGGACTGAAGTAAGGAAGCTTGAGGAAGTGTTCGAAGAGCTTAGGCAATGTGCAGCGGGCAAGGGAATGTGCAAGGAAGTTGCAGGGGAGTATAATAAATTGCATGAGGCTTATAAGACACTACGGAAGCAGTTAGGATGGATGGAGGAAGCAGTGTCATGGGTACGACAGAACTGAGGATGGCTAAATCCAGGAGGAAAAATGTTAAAGACAGTTTTTGGAACCACAGACAAAAGTAATATAAAAGAACTGAACAATACAGTGGTAGCAGTGAGGCAACTCCCGGAGGAGAGTAGGGCAATGGAAGCTTGGCGTGCAACTCAGATAGGGACACTGGAAAGGAAAGTCCTGAATAACACACAGTTGCTCCTCACATTGGCAGGGCAGGTAGTGGAATACGCTAAGGCATCGGAAGACATAATAAATCATAACCTGGGAACCCTACAGGGGCATCTGGAAGTACTAGATAACAGGGTGGTGTTAACCAGACTTTTGCAAGGAGTAGCTGTGTGTGGGATGTGCAGGGAGTAATAATGAATCAGCAAGAAGTGCTGCATCCCTCATTGCAAGGCCAGATAAGTACCAATTTGTTACCACTGGACCAATATTTATGCGGGTTGCGCAAGGTGCAGGAGGAATTACAGTCAGGCTTATATTTAATAATGGAGCCCAGTGAGCAAAATTTGCCATTTTTCTACCATGTTGCAACAGTAAGGGTAACAACCGACTGCGTACAAGTGATCTCAGCAACTAGAAACTGGTATGCTGAGATGGCAAGGGAGGAATTATGAAGCTGCCATAGAGGGAAGGTACTAGAATGTCCAGCCAGGGTGGTAAGTACCAATCTGGACACATGCACAGTGCAGTTATTTTTAGCCAGGGAGAAAGGAATAGACTGTCCAAGGGACATTGTGGAGCCAAAATTGAGCTTGCAATGGGCTAGGATGCATTGGATCTTTTCCACCTCTGAGGATTTGGCAGTAGTAGCAAGTTGTTTTGGGTGGGGAGTATTTGCAGAAGCATAACGTATAGAGCTCGAGGGGAGTGGAATTTTAATCAATGGAACTAAGTGTAACATAATAGGATCAACCTTCCAACTGCCAGCGTCAATTGCACAAGTCACGCAATTGAATGTTATACAGCCACAGCTGTACTGGCCAGAAGCCACTTTAGAGTTTTTGCCAAAGCAGAATCTGGCCTTGTTAAATCACACTCTGAAGCCAGGTTTGTTGAGATCCATAAACCAGTTCATTTTAGAGCAAGAGTGGTGCATATCAGTTGAACATCTTGTGCAACATGCCACTCAGTATAGGGAAAGGCAACGTCACACAACGATCATTTCGAGCACATCTGTGCCAAGTGGCATCACAGCCCTAACTTTGTTATGTGTTCTTTTCTTTCTGATCAGGTCAAGAGCTAATTCCAAGGGAGAACCAAGGGTGGTCCAAGTACCAGTGGATTGGATACCGAGGGAACGGGATGAGTAGGTAAGGGGTCAGTCGAGCAGTAGTCGTCCATTAAGGAAATTTTATGTTTTGTTTCAAGTCATAGTTTGATGGGGCATTAGACCACATTTAAGTTTTCTAATAGTAATGAAATATGCCGTAGGTGCTGACCCAAACCAGTTAAGAGCTAGTTAAGGGTCAACCCGGGGATTGGGCCTTTCCAAAGGGGGGAATAATGAAGTAGCATCACCATTTAGGACAGGGAAAGTTACTTTTGTGCAATATCATGAGTACAGGTTACAGCCAGGTGTGGGCTGGATTGCAGTGAGTTACACATATCAATAGTTGTGAAGTAGAATAGAGGCCACAGGCCCATCAGATTGCTGAAAGAGTATACACAGTGGTTTTGCATGCTGCAAATCACAGACAGAAGGGGCCCACTGGCCAACCCAGCGTGTTATGAGTATATGATGCGAAGAGGTGTGTACGTCAAGACAGAGGCATACAGTCACGTATAAATAGGTGCAGGTTTCTAATGAGATGCATTCAAATGTGGCAGCTCTCCTAGACAGTGGGGCATGTCACACCACCAGCTACATGCAGCAGTGGATGGGGCGCCAGCATTTCAGTCCATGGTGGGACGATGGTTCAACCCTCTGAGGCTGAAGCAGGGTCCATAGCCAGCCAGTGGCGGGCCACTCCACAGCTTGCAACCGCCACCAGTTGTCCTGGCTTCCAACACACGACAGAGGCATCCTGAGGCAAGGACCTCAGATTCAGACTCCGGACTGCGGGCGTTTGTTGTCACTAAGATCTTAGCCATGCTGACGAGAATCACACAGCTGGCTGCCTGCAGCTCACACCGAGTGGCGCTGAGTCAGCAGGGTCGCAGACCACTGAGTCAACTGCCAACATCTTGACAATGATGCAACTCCGCTGCTGTACAAGACCGACACATGGCGGCGCATGCACGGGTCACTGAGGGAGCCATTCCGTGCCAAGCTGTTACGCGGACAGCAAAGTGATGTCATCAGCATTGCAGAACACAGTGACGCAGACCAAAAGGAATGGGCCACTGTCGCTGAAAACAATAAATCACTTGTAAAGCTCGGACAAGCCTTAATATGGTGCCTTTTACCTCTTCCCATTACATTTGGTGTTGCTGTTACATTCAGCGAGCAAAATTTACCACTACAATATTCACTCAGGCTATTGTAGCTCTGCATCATCAAGAAAAAATAAAATAAATTAAAACAACTCAAAGCACTTGTTTATAGTGATTGCACCAGTGCAGAAAATTTGTGCAGCAGTCAGGCTGTACACAATACTCACACTATGTGATATTATTAATAAAATACATGCATCAATTGGTTCTGCTATGCAAGTGATCAGCACAAAGCAGGTAGATGTAACACTTTGGAGAACAATGTTCAATAATCCTCTAACACACAATTTCTGACATGAGTATTTTTATTATTTACAGTTTACCCACATGTTCACAGCACAAATTCACAAACCTTTTATGGACAAGCATTAGAGAAAGAACCAAAGAAATTACCATTGTTCATATTAGTGCATCTAGCGTGCTATATAAGTTCATAATCGATCACTGATTTATGTGTGCATCTCCCACATCAGCCCCCTCCCCCTGTTTTTAGGAGTGCTGTAGGTAGGCCACATTTGCCAAATGTCCATAATGGTGGACCCAAAAAACGGTATCATAATATTACAATGCTGTAGAGCAATAAGTGCTACAAATGCCAAACAATGCAGAACACAAAAAAAGATAAACATAATATGAGATCAAGGTAACAGCAGAAAAAAGCATAATGATCAAAGGATTGTTGACACAAGAAAAAACACATTAAAAGAAACAACATAGACACTTAAGTAATATAAGTTATTGCTGTATATACAGCATATACAGGGTGTTACAAAAAGGTATGGCTAACCTTTCAGAAAACATTCCTCACACACAAATAAAGAAAATACGTTATCTGGACATGTGTCCAGAAACACTCAATTTTCATGTTAGAACTCGTTTTAGTTTCATCAGTATGTACTGTACTTCCTCGATTCTGATGATCAAATTGTAAATTTTCACGCATATTTCAGTCGACTTTCATTTATGGGGGCATTTGAAAGCTCTTGTCTATGCAACCCCGGTACCAAATGTAGAGACTCTTCGTGCTCATATTGTGGATGGCTGTGATACAATACGTCATTCTCCAGGGCTGCATTAGCGCATCAGTGATTCCATGCGATGGAGGGTGGATGCATGTATTCTTGCTAACGGAGGACATTTTGAACATTTACTGTAACAAAGTGTTTGAAGTCATGCTGGTACGTTCTGTTGCTGTGTGTTTCCATTCCATGATTAATGTGATTTGAAGAGAAGTAATAAAATGAGCTCTAACATGGAAAGTAAGCATTTCCGGACAAATGTCCACATAACATATTTTCTTTCTTTGTGTGTGAGGAATGTTCCCTGAAAGTATGGCTGTACCTTTTAGTAACACCCTGTATATTGCTGTATATATCCTGCACCATCCCATTACTGGCAGGGTGGTAGCTTGCAGTTTTGAGATCCTTACATCCACGAAAATACAAGAGTTCCTTGAACAGCTGACAATCAAACTGCCTGCCTCTATCTGATGTTATCAACTGGAGAATAACGAAATGGGAAAACCAAGAGGAAACAATAGCACACCCGACTGAAACAGCTGGGATGTTGGAAACAGGAACTGCCTCACGTCACCTAGAGACTTGGTCCAACATACTAATCAAGAAATGGAAGCCCTCTGAGGGTAGTAGGGGACCAACAATATCTACATGGACGTGAGCAAATCTCTCTGATGGTGTAGGAAAAGCTTCTATAGAGGCAGATATGTGTCAGGAGATCTTATACTTCTGACAATGAATGTAGGTTTGTGGCCAATGATGACAATCTTTCTGCATCCCTGGCCACACAACTTTATCTGATATCAACTTTACAGATGCCCCGATCCCTGGATGCATAGAAAATTGCATGACACCAACCTGGTAAAATGAAAGGTCAGATCCTGTTTCACTATGTTTTACACCAGATGCGTAGTTCAGATCCCTGTACTGGCAACTGTTGAAGGTGCAGTCCAGTGGAAACAGGGTTGGATCGGCAATTCAGGAGGAAAGGGCCAGCCTCTTGCTAGGCAGCCACTGCTGCTCAATCAACAACAGATATGGCTGTGCAGTTACAAGATAGACAGTCAGAAACCGCATTCTGATGCCCTGGAATGTGTTGGATATCTGCAGAAAATGGCACAATAAAATCAGCTCAATGTACTTGGTGGGGTGAGCTGAGTTCAGTAACATGTCTGAAAATAGCAAAATAGGGGTTTGTGATCTGTGTAAATCTTGAACACTTTCTCCTCCAACCGTGGCCAAAAGTGTTTGACTCCCAAGTAAATGGCAATGGATCACATGCCCACAAAAAAATAATAAAAAATAAGTTAAAAAAATGAACTCATTGTTGATTATGGAAAGCAAATCAGTTACAGGTAATTGCTTCAGAGTAACAATTAAGCAATTTATTGATGTTATAACCTTTAATCACAATAATTGCGTGGATTTTCACACACTCTTAGAAACAATAGCTGACCACATGATTACAACTCTGTCTCTCGTATTCGACTGCTGTGCCGTGACATGCGGCCGGTGCCGTTCGTAGCTAGGTGGCGCTCCCGCGCTCATCCGATTTGAGGAGCGCCTCTATCGCCGTTTGTGCGTACTGTCGTGGCGGCACTGTTAAATGTCGTGGCACTATCACAACACTTTTCCCCCCTTGAAAAAAATAAACACTCACTTCCTTGGAGACATGGACAGCGCAGAGACATCCATGGCCTCTTGTGAGGCCCCGAGGAGATCCCGCGCAGAGACACGGGAGTATGGTCAAAAATGTCCAGGACGGAAGCTCGTGCGTGGAACGTGCCTCCTGGATGAGATGATGGGTGAAAACTCCGGAGCAGCATCCATAGGTGTCATTGACCTGGGAGTGTGCTCCAGCGAGATGGGTCCCAGAGAAGGCGGCGTCGCGACTGGGGCCGGTTCCGGAGTACTTGGAAGCGGCAGCGACGGCGGCTGCATCAACACGGACGGTAGATCGGCAGCAGCGACAGGACTGGCGTCTCGAGCTGGTGGAGGCGAAGGATGGGGCGGTGGCACAGGCGTGGCCACCACTCGTGGGCGCATCTGGTCGTAATGGCGAACAACCGTGCCGTCGCCCGTACGGATTTCACAAAGCCGGCGGCCGCGAAGAGCCTTGACCACCCCTGGAATCCATTTAGGGGGAGATCCATACCCTCGTGCCCACACGTCGGCGCCCACCGAGTATTTTCCCGCACTAGGGGACACAGTACAAGGCCTGCAGGGTGAAGCAGGTGCAGTAGAGTGCGCGGTTGGCGGCCATGCAAGAGTTCAGAAGGGCTGCGATCACCCAGAGGCGTGAAGCGATAGGAACTCAGAAATTGCAGCAGGGCGTCATCTGTGGAAAAATCACTAAGGAATTTTTTCATCTGGCATTTGAAAGTGCGGACAAGGCGCTCGACCTCCCCATTCGATTGCGGATGGAAGGGAGGTGCGGTAACATGATGAATCCCTTGTCCAGTACAAAAATCACGGAAGGCCTGCGAAGAGAACTGAGGGCCATTGTCCGTGACGATCGTGGATGGAAGACCTTCTAGCGCAAAGATTTTGGACAAAGCCAGCGTCGTCGCCGCAGTGGTGGGCGACGGACATCTAACAACAAATGGAAACTTCGAGAAGGCGTCAATCAACAGTAGCCAATAAGTACCGAGGAAGGGGCCAGCAAAGTCGGCGTGCACACGTTCCCATGGCTGAGCCGGATCAGGCCACGGAGAGGGCATTGTACGAGGTGCCGCCAGTTGTTGAGCACACTGGCCACATGCAGCAACGATATGGACGATGTCCGAATCAATGCCGGGCCAATAAACGTGCCTGCGGGCCAGGGACTTAGTCCGAGAAATACCCCAATGGCCTCCGTGCAACAGTTGGAGAACATCTTTGCGAAGAGAGACTGGCACCACGACCCGTGGAGATGCGCCATCCGTGGCCAGAAGAACAACACCATCACGAACAGACAGACGAAGGCGCAAGGCATGGTAGTTGCGAAGGGGATCCGATGCCCGGCCCCTGGTCCTGTCCGGCCAACCTCGTTGAACAAAACCGATCACCCGACGCAGGACCGGGTCCCGCGCAGTAGCTGATGCGACCTGCGAACCTGTAAGTGGAAAGCCCTCGACCGCACGACGTTCTTCCTCATCAATGTGGAAACAGAGGAGTTCATCACGATCGAAAAAGGGGCGGGGCCCATCGGCAATCGCGACAATGCATCAGCGTTGGCGTGCTGGGCCGTGGGGCGATAGTGAATCTCATAATGAAAACGAGACAAGTATAAGGCCCAACGTTGCAGGCGGTGAGCTGCCTTATCCGGAAGTGACGCCGAGGGGCTGAACAGAGAGACCAGCGGTTTGTGGTCGGTGATGAGGTGAAACTTAGAACCATACAAAAAAACGCTGAACTTTTTTAGAGCATAAATGATAGCGAGCGCCTCCTTTTCGATTTGAGAGTAACGCCGTTGCGCCTCGTTGAGGGTCTTGGAAGCATAGGCAATGGGTCGTTCCGACCCATCCTCATACCGATGGGCGAGAACAGCCCCTAGGCCATACTGTGACGCGTCAGTCGCCAGAACCAAGTGCTGACCCGGACGGAACGTGGCAAGACAAGGCGCCGACTGCAAATGAGCCTTCAGGCGGACAAAAGCCTGCTCACGCCCGTCGGACCAACAGAAGGGGACGTTTTTGCGTAACAGCTGATGCAGAGGATAAGCTACCGCTGCTGCGGATGGAATGAATTTGTGATAATAAGCAATCTTGCCGAGAAACGCTTGAAGTTCTTTGACCGTAGACGGCCGGGGTAGAGCGTTAATGGCAGCAACGTGCTTACGGAGAGGGCGTATGCCCTCACGGGACAAGTGGAAACCAAGATACTCAATGGAGGGTTGGAAGAACTGTGACTTGTCCAGATTGCACCTCAACCCTGCCGAATGCAGAACCCGAAACAGTGAACGTAAATTACGAAGGTGCTCCGCAGTGGAGGCTCCGTGACAACAATGTCATCCAGATAGTTTATGCAGCCGGGAACGGAAGCCGTGAGCTGTTCCAAAAACCGCTGAAAAATGGCCGGTGCGCTAGCGACGCCAAATGGTAATCGCTGGTACTGATACAACCCACAAGGAGTGTTGATAACGAGAAATTCCTTGGAAGGAGCGTCCAACGGCAACTGATGGTACGCCTCCGATAAGTCAAGTTTGGAAAAGAACTGGCCCCCAGCGAGCTTGGTAAACAACTCCTCAGGAAGAGGATAAGTGTCAATGAGGCTCTGAGCGTTGACAGTGGCTTTAAAGTCACCACACAATCGCAGACTCCCGTTTGGTTTAGAAACCACCACGATCGGCGATGCCCATTCGCTGGAGGTAACCGGAAGGAGAATCCCTGAAGCTGTTAACCTGTCTAGCTCAGCCTTGACAGGTGCACGCAACGCCACCGGAATAGGGCGTGCCCGGAAAAACTTAGGGCGAGCCGTAGGTTTAAGAGTAATGTGGGCTGCAAAATCCTTGGCACAACCCAGACCAGCAGAGAACACGGACGAAAATTCACAACACAATCCATCCAGCTGTTGATACGGAATGTCCTCAGATATGAGGTGCACATCATCATCAATGGAGAACCCGAACAACTGGAAAGCATCATAACCCAACAGGTTTTCAGTGCCCAAATGATCCACCACATAAAACGTGAGGGGCCGAACAACAGACTTGTAGGCAGTGGAAGCATCAAACTGGCCCATGATAGGAATTTTCTGCTGATTATAAGTCCTCAGATTGCGCGTAACTGGAGACAAAGGAGGGGAGCCCAACGCCAAATACGTGCGAGAATTAATGAGAGTTACTGCAGAGCCAGTGTCCACTTGCATGCGGATGTCTTTATTCAGAACACGAACAGTAACAAACAACTTATTTGTTTGAGAAAGCACACAGTGAACATCCGTGTCCGACGCCTCGTCCTCGTCGACAGGAACTTTATGGGACTGACACACAGAAGCAATGTGGCCTTTTTTCCTACATGAATTACACGTGGCCCAACGTTTTGGACACGCTGCCCTGTCGTGCTGTACGAAACAACGGGGGCAAGAAGGAAGCGCGGAACGAACCGGCTTCTGTGGTTGCTGGTTTCGCTGCGAGCGTTGCGGTCCAACGCGACGTTGTTTACGCGAGTGAACCGCCGCCACATCTTCGTTCTCCTGTGCAACAGGCAAATTGTCCTTATCGAGAGTTGACTGTACAGCGCCTACATCACACCACGCGTCTATTTGCGCGCCAGCAGCGTGAGACACTTCAAAGGATTGAGCGATGCTTAGAACTTCCGACAACGACGGGTTTGGCAGTTGTAGGGCACGTTGCCGAACTTCTTTATCAGGAGCAAGCCGTAGAATAGCATCCCTAACCATTGAATCAGCATAAGACTCGTGATGAGTGTCCGTGACAAACTGACATTTCCTACTCAGGCCGTGAAGTTCCGCCGCCCAAGCCCGGGCTGTTGATGGGGCTGTTTACGACACTGGTAGAACGCCACGCGGGCGGCAACGACGTGGGTGTTTTTTCGATAATAGGCAGACAATAAGTCACACATTTCTTGGAAGGACAGGGAGGCTGGTTCCCGCAGAGGGGCTAACTGAGATAGCAGCTGATAGACTCGAGGGGAAATCCAAGATAGAAATAACGACTTCCACATAGGACCGTCGACAACGCCGAAAGCCAAGAAGTGTTGCCGCAAACGCTTCTCATAATTCTCCCAGTCTTCAGCGGCCTCGTCGTAAGGAGGGAATGGAGGCGGAGAAGAGGAAGACAGACGATGAGTAAGCGACGTCGACAACGCCTGAATCGCTGCCGTCAGCTGTGTTTGTTGTTCAATGAGCGCTTGCATAAGCTGTTCCATGTCTGCCCCGTCACGAACACGCAAATCCACAACGCGGTGAAAATATCCTCGTCGCCAAAAAGTGTTATAACCTTTAATCACAATAATTGCGTGGATTTTCACACACTCTCTTAGAAACAATAGCTGACCACATGATTACAACTCTGTCTCTCGTATTCGACTGCTGTGCC
The DNA here is from genome assembly GCF_023897955.1 of Schistocerca gregaria. Taxonomy (NCBI): domain Eukaryota; kingdom Metazoa; phylum Arthropoda; class Insecta; order Orthoptera; family Acrididae; genus Schistocerca; species Schistocerca gregaria. Next base: position 922,660,690 of record NC_064922.1, on the reverse strand, counting down.
GTGACATGCGGCCGGTGCCGTTCGTAGCTAGGTGGCGCTCCCGCGCTCATCCGATTTGCGGAGCGCCTCTATCGCCGTTTGTGCGTACTGTCGTGGCGGCACTGTTAAATGTCGTGGCACTATCACAACAATTGATTGTACAGTTGGTCACCTACTCCATTATAAAGTTACTGTGGTGCCACTCACCAAATGCAATAACTAAGCTAAATTAAAGGTGTTTGATATTTTTTTCCGCTATGTTTTCTTAATTCCAAACCTTAGTGAAGTACAATAGGTATTATTTGTGTTTATGAACATGGAAACTAAGACAGCAGGCCATTCCATGAAACTGTCTTGAAAGTGAGATGGTATTTGGTTATATTACTTCTGTTGTTACGTAAATTGTTCTCAGCCAGTCTCTAATAAAGTCAGTAACCACAACAGATGCCAAAAGATTGGTAAACATTTTTTCACCGTGTCTTCCTTGTGGCTCCCTGCCTCTAATATCTGCTATTACCATGCAACAGCATTACTCAGTGGCTGCTGGAGTAATTGTTAATTTTCCTGTTTTCCTTTGTTGATACCTACCTATAAAACAGCTATTGCAGCAGATTAATTTGGGAGCACTCTTTTGAATGGGCAAGTAAAGCTCCACTTCAAAAATTGTTTTGGTTTGTAATAAAAATAAACACATGATTTTCTTGAAAATGGGCATTGCATGGGAGATGTGGTGGACAGTATGTGTATGGAGTGATTCCAGCTATACACTGTGAAAATATAATTGCACTGAGACTCTTAACCACTGTATTTATTAAGTTTATACTGCATTACACATTTTGGCATTATGCCATTCTCAAAGACTTCACAAGGTAAATTGCAAATATCTGATGAAGAAAAAGAACAGAAAAAGTGTGCTTTTTTTTTAGAGGAGACACACAATATACACTACCCTAATTTATTACAAGTGTATTGATAACAGTGTGGTAGTGAAAATTATCTGATTTGAGAGAATCATAATAGATCTCTTGGAAACAAAGAAGGAAAGTGTGATACTACACATGAACAAGTGGGAACAACAGATAGAAATGGAACAGTTCACATCTGTAAAAGGAAATGCATTTCTCAGCTTATTAACCAGTGACTAATGCAACAGAATGGATAAAAGACTACCCCACAGCAACACTAGTGTGAATAATAATCATGTTAGCTGAAAGCATCTCTCATCCGGCATGTGCAATGCACAAAACAAACGTCAGGACACTCACTAACTACCTCATTTAACATGTTGTTTAAGTATATGTTAATAATAACTTCACTAACTATTCTCATTGTATAATACTAATGTAGAAGGTGCATTTATTTCTATCAAAAGATGACAATTCTTACGCTCACATCTTTGACATATACATATAATAATTTGTTCTAAATATAATATTAATAGGTGGAAATAACTTTCATAATGTAAGTAAGTAAGTAAGTAAAGTAAGTGAGTAATGTCATACAGTATGAACGGCTGGGAGAACCCAAAGCACAGGTTCAGCCATGTAATTGGAAAGGCCTTTCCTGTTCTTCATAACTGCAGGCACCTTTCCTTTGTAAAGTATGTGTGTGTATGTGTGTGTGTGTGTGTGTGTGTGTGTGTGTGTGTGTGTGTGTGTCTGTGTGTGTGTGTAGTGTCATGTTCATGTTAGAGATGTTGAGGGAAGGGAGTGGGTGAAAACTGGTGCCAGCACCAAGAGGGACACTAAGTTTAACATCCTCATCCTGTGGAGGTGTCACATTTGCATTGCTGCACACCCTCATTGGATGTGGTCTTGTAGCTTGTGGTCTTGTAGCTAACACTTCTGCCTCTTGACCATGGGGTCCCAGGTTCGATTTCCATCCAGGTTATAGATTTCCACCTGGCGACTGGGTATTTGTGTTGTCCCCATCATCTCATCACCGTTAGGGTAGTAGTAAGACTGGAAATGGAAAGACTGGAACTTGTACTGGCAGTGGTGACTATGATGTTGAGCATCCCACAAACCAGCGCCATCATCATCATCATCGTTACTGTATGGGACAATGCAGAGAGGTCTGAAATTGAATCCAGGACATTGTCACAATGCCTGGTCATCATGGACTTCATCCCACTGCTGTAAAGGCAAAGGGAAAATTGTCAACGGCACACTATGTGTCCGGACAGTTACTGGCTATACCTGACAGTGCTTAACTTCACTGATCTGGTGAGAACTGCTGTATCCACCTCAACATTTTAAAGTGAAAGAGTAACAAAGTAACATTACAATGCTACACACTTTAAAGCCACACAAGGAATATTTGGCTCCTGACAGTGTACAATAGTGCACAAACATTATTAGTTTGTATGAATTTTTGTGTAAACAGGAAATGACGCATTGGTATATAAGATAAAATTAATTCTCGAACATGCAATAATGACTGTTCCACCACTTTGAGCTGGTCTCTCCCTTTACTATGGTCATACACTACATGAGAGGCATGGCGAACATCTCCGCTGATTCCCCCTAGTGGATCAATGCCGTTTCAATTATCGTCAATTTATCTGACCTCACCACTCTACAGGCTTTGTACGAGGACACCCAGGTTCCACTCACAGACCTGCAATCTTTGCTCATGTTTACTAAGACTAAGTTCCCTGGAATTTCAGACAAAGTTTGGTGCGCCTCTTCTACGGGCATTCTGCAGCCTTTGTTCCCGCCCACACTGCACCAACATTTTTTCAGCGCCTTGCATACTCTCACCCACCCTGAGACACCACTCACCTCGTGACTGAGCATTTTGTGCGGAAAGATGTGAAATAGAACTGTCAAACATGGGCATGAAGCTGCATTTCCTGTCAACAAAACAAGATAGGATGTCACACCTCTCCACTTCTCGGCAAGTTGACATCCGTAATGGGTGTTTCCATTATTTACATATTAACCTTATCGATCCAGTGCCTCCGTTGGTGGGCCACAAGTATATCTTGTGTACAATAGACAAAAAAATATCTCATTGTGTGGAAGCTGTCCCCTTACCCAACATCACAGCAGAAACTGTGGCCAAAGGATTTGTTTCTTCTTGGATCACTAGGTTCGGCTGTCCGTCCACCATCACAACCAACCAGGATCAACAGTTCGAATCTGCACTTTTTATGAATCTCTGTAATCTTTGTGGTATTAAAAAGATCCATACGACAGCCTACTACCCACAAAGCAATGGATTGGTGGAACGATGGCACCACACTCTTAAAACTGCACTCAGGTGCCACGACTGTCTCTTGTCCGAGGTACTTCCTTGGGTGTTGCTGGGCCTACGTTCTACATTTAAACCAGATTTACATGGGATGATTTCCGAAATCGTTTTTGGTGAAAACCCGGGTTTAACTGGGGCACTAATTCTTCCCCAAGATCCCGGGGCTTCCCTCTCCTTTCCAGACTTTATCGGAAGGATGTGTGTACACTTTAGAAACACCCAGCTACACCCACCTGTCAGCCATTCCCCACCTGACACTTACATGCTGACGGCACTCAGCACTTGCTCACACATCATGCTCAGGGATGACTCTGTCAGACAACCCTTACAACCCCCTTACCTCGGCCCCTTTGAAGTACTCAAGAAGGTTGAGGCGACATTCAACATTATGATAAAAGATCACTCACAAACCGTTTCCCTACACAGGCTCAAGCCTGCCTTCATAGACTTTGACACCCTCCTGCCATCCCAATCACACTGCCTGAGCACATGTTCTTTTGATGAACCCGCTAACAAGTCCATTCAACCTACAGTGTTGGGTTTTCTCCATCCACCGAGTCACCACCACAGTTTGTGGGTTCCTCAGGCATGTCATCATCATCCCTAGTCACAGGTTTTGAAGACATTTCAGGTACTAGAGGCACGGATGCCCCATCCTTCATTTTGCACTGCAACATACCACATGCCCACATCGACGTGTCCATTACGGCGTTAGATGATCATGTGCTTGTATTGCTCATCGACAGCATGGACCCAACCCTCACTGAGGAACTCAACATCAAGATAGTGGACAGCTTGTCCCTCCCACAAGAGTGCGACCTGTCATGTGTTCGAGTTTTCATTTCTTCGGATGGCTCAGTATGCTTTCAGGGAATGCACACTCACACGTTACACAGCTTCTGGTCGTTCACCTGCTGCCTCGCACCACTCACGTCGACACTGACACCCACACAACCTCCCTCAGGGCTCATAGGCCATACTCCGTACTGGGGGGGAGGGGGGAGGGCTGTGTGCGGTTGATAGGTCACATCGACCACACAAATTACAATCTTTGGAACATTAACTGCTCTAATGAGCTGACATGTTTAGTTCAGTATATATGTGCATATAGAATTGTTGGGAACTGTTTATTACGTATATTATGATCCGTATCCAGAATCCCATAGGCTCAATAGGCTGACACCACTCCTAAATATGAGATTTACAGCTGTGGCAGTGATTCCTCCTTGTGTATGTACGTGTCATAAGAATAGCAAGCTGTGCAAGCAATTTCTCTGAGAGTTAGTTAGTTACATGTTCCATGGATCATTTTGCATCATAAGTCATAATTATGTGGAATTACTCATTTTACAAACATGTTGTAAATTAATTCATACACACAGTTACATTCCAAACATTTATAAGTTTCTTACTTTAACTTTTTTAATGACAGAAAGAAAAAAGAAATCAAATAATGGAAAATCCAGGATGGAATGTAACAATATTAGGAAGGAAAGTTACTACTCACCACGTAGTGGAGTTGCTGATTCGTGATAGGTACAACAAAAAGATTCACACAAGTACAGCTTTTGGCCATTAAGGCCTTTGTCAGCAATAGGCACACACACACACACACACACACACACACACACACACACACACACACACACACACACACTTTCCACAAAGGCCTTAATGGCTGAAAGCTATAATTGTGTGACTCACCATCTACGCTGTATGGTGGGTAGCGACTTTTCTTCGTAATACTGTTAGAAAGAAAAAAGATATACAGATGTGAGTTAGTAATTCCTAGTAACCACCTTTTACATATTACAGTAATAGAAATTGTTCTATGGGTAATATAATATAAATGGACAGATAAAAAAGTCTACTCACCAAACGATGGCCGGGGAACACACACATAAAAGGATTTAATTTTCACAAGCTTTTTCTGGCAGAAGAGTTGAAGGGGCAGGAAGAGGAGTGAAGGAAAAGGACCAGAGAGGTTTAGGGGAAGTACAGTTTAGAAAAGTCATGCAGAACCCCAGGTCAGGGGAGACTTACTGGACGGGCTTTCTTTCTCATCCCATCCAGTAAGTATCCCCTGACTCAGGGTTCTGGGTGATTTTTTTTTTAAACTGTACCCCTTTTCCTAAACCTCTCCAGTCCTTTTCGTTCACCTCCTCCCTTCCCCTTCAACTCTTCCGCTAGAAGAAGGAGCTGCTGGCTCCAAAAGCTTGTGAAAGTTAAATCCTTTTGTGTGCGTGTGTGTGTGTTTTTCCCTGCTGTCACTTGGTGAGCAGATTTTTTTATCCATCCATTTACATTATATTATCAATAACTGATTATCTTCATTCTTTAATTATTCTATGGAATATAAATAGTTTGTCAAGGAGAAGTTTTCTCAGTTTGTTTTGAAATTTCACTTTGCTTTCTGTAAGACATTTCATAACAGGGTGAAGGTGATAATTTTTTTTTCAGCATTCTGCATCCCTCTGAGTGATAAAGACAACCTTAATGTGGAGCAATGAATATCATTTTTAGTCTTATATACGGTACAATTGTTAATGCTTACTGTATTTCTTTGGCCTATGTCTAAAAATTCATCTATGGAGTAGAAGGAGTTATCATTCAGGAATTCCCTTAACTTACTTTTGAATGCCGATTGGTTGTCTGTCAGACTTTTGATATTGTTTGGCAATTGACCAAAAATCTTTGTGGCAGTATAATTTACCCCCTTTTGTGCCAAAGTCATATTTAACCCTGCATAGTGAAGATCATCCTTTCTCCTGGTGTTATAGCTATGCACTCTGCTATTACTTTTGAATTGGGCTGGATTATTAACAACAAATTTCATAAGTGAATATATATACTGTGAGGATCCCTAGATCCTTAAATAGATGTCTGCAAGATGACTGTAGGTGGGCTCCAGCAATTATTCTGATTACACGTTTTTGAGCAATGAATACTTTTCTACTCAATGATGAATTACCCCAGAATATGATACCATATGAAAGCAGTGAATGAAAGTAGGCATAGTAAGCTAATTTACTGAGATTCTTATCACCAAAATTTGCAATAACCCTAATAGCATACGTAGCCGAACTCAGACGTTTCAGCAGACCATCAATGTGTTGCTTCCAGTTTAACCTCTCATCAATGGACACACCTAAAAATTTCGAAAATTCTACCTTAGCTACAGACTTCTGTTGAAAGTCTATATTTATTACTGGAGTTGTGCCACACTGGTGAGAAACAATGGTAACCCACAAATTCAAAATGGAGGCAGCAGCAGATTGTAGTGAGGGAAGCTGTGTGATATTTTTGTAATTTTAAGTGAATTGTGTGGTGATTCCAGCGATTCTGACTGTTTTGATGATGACATTAATGATCCAGATTTCAATTTAAATGAGGAGATGGAAGATTCTACTTACATTAATTCTCTTGCAAGTCAAGTAAGTTTTGTTTTCCAAATCATATTGTTACTTGCTGGTTACCATTATCTTTGTGCTAGCTAGTTAGGCTACTATTTTATTTCCATATTCAATTTTTTAAAAGATCAACATGTCTTTTAATGTAACTACATTGTCTTTTGTAACTCATGTGATGTTTACTAAAAGAAATTTTCTCGTAGTTGTGGGTTACCATTTTATTCATCTTACCATTGATGAGGTTACCATTTTATTGGTTAACAGCACTTTTTTAATATTACACTATCCATGAAAAAATATTTTTTAATAGAATGAAGGGGATAGCAACAGAACTCACCCTAGGATTAAAGATGTCACAATGAAAACATTGAGAAAAAGAAAAAAGAGCTAGTGAAAAACCACAACAGAAGAATCTCACAAGAAATAGTGGAATTGAATATACTACAAAAGAAGGTACAGTGATCCAGGCAAGAAATTTAGTTGGAATTTCCTGTAAATGTTCTAAAACGTTGTTTGAGCGGACTGGGGAGAAGCTTATACAGAGTATAAACAAGTAATTCTGGAACATTGGGGACTTTGATATAGAAAATGCTTATTTCTTTGGTTCCATGCAGTTAGAACCCATAAAAATAAAATATACAGGCAATGAAATTAGCAGGCATAACAACACCGTACAATACAGTGTTATAAAAGATGGTAGAAGCACTGATGTCTGTAAAATTTTGTTTTTGAGCATCCGTGGTAGAAAACACACAATCCAAAATGTCAACAGGGGTTATTATTCCACCAGAACACAGAAGAGGCAAACACAAGAATAGACCACATGCCTACTTCGAGGAAGACGTGCAATTGGTCAAAAAAGATAAAGAAGGTATTCTAAAATACTAAAGTCACTATAGTAGAAAAGATAATAGTTAAAAATTCTATGTGTCAATGGAATATTCTGTGCAAAGTTGCTACAACCATTATAAATATAAATACTGGCACTGTCCTGATATCAAAGCAAAGCCTGTATCTTTTGATAAGAATCATCACATTTTCATTCAAGATTTCAATATTTCATTCCAACTGTCAAAATCGGATACTTGCCCAACATGTGAGTCAAATGAAATTCAACTGTTGGAAGCAAAAAACGGCCTGGAAAAATTAAGAGAAATTAATATACAGAAGGAGTAACATCTCAGAATAGCCCAGGTATGCCAAGATAATATAAAAGAGCAAACAGAGAAGGAAGTTTTTGATAAAGACTTTCATGTTACAACTTTCGATCTACAACGGGCATTTTCCTCTCCTACACTCTCTACAGGTCCAATGTTCTATAAGAGGAAACTGTGGACATATAACTTCAGCATTCATCGCTGTAATTTGTCATCAGGTCATTTCTTTGTTTGGGATGAAATGGTAGCATCAAAGGGTTCAGAGGAAATAGGCAGCTGCTTAATGAAGTATTTTGAAGATCACAATATACAAGGGAATACGTTGATTGCAATTTCAGACATCTGCTCTGGGCAAAACTAAAAATGGATCATTGTATTTGTTTGGATGCTGCTTATAGCAAAAGGAAGATTTTCCCCCTTTGAGCACCACTTCCCACTTCCTGGACGTTCCATGTTGCCAAGCAATCAAGATTTTGCTGTTGTGGAGCAGTATGTTCGCTGACATGTGCAGTTTGTATATGTCTCTCAAGACTGTGTGGACATGTTGAAGAGGTGTGGCCAAACGTGAACATTTTGTGTCCATGTTATGTGATCAGAAGATTTTGTATGCATCAGTCGCATGAGATCTACATTTAGTCATAAGGGTATCTCAGTAGAAGGGCACAAGGTGTTATGCAAGATGGTATACGGCTCCTCCTCGATACAGCTGAAACATGAATCATGTTCGTATGAAATACATTTCATGGGAAAGACTGGCAGAAAGTCACTTTACACAAAGGAGGTCGCCATACCACCTTAAAAGGAACCAGTCTTCAAAAGAAGTATTCTAGGTCAGTTTCAGTTGAATCAAAGAAGAAACAAGACCTCATATCTGCAATGAACTGGATACCACCTATTTATAACAAATTCTTCAAAGCAACAAAAACTATGAAGATATCTACAAATGAGGATGAGTATGTAGATTCCTCTGCAGACAAAATGTGAGAATTTTCAGCAGTCCTGTGTTTGTTGCAGGGAAACAATGGTATGCCACATAATATGTTCGCCACAATTAGGAAAAGATAGAGTTTTGGACATTATTGACACAAAGTTTGTATTTTTTTCCATTGATTTGTGTGTTTAAGATGTTGTACAGTGACTACCAGTTGCATAAATAATAAAATATTAATAACTTATGAATGAAATATTTTTTTAAACTTTTCCAATTGAATATTCCCATTCATAGCTAATGTGGGTTAACATTATATTTCCCCATACCCTTCATATATTGTGAAACAATAGTTAGAATGCGCAACTCCTTAAACAGATGTCTACACGAGGATTGTGGATGAACACCACTAACTCTCTATATTATGGAACTATGGGGATAATTTGTGAGGCCGTACAGCTGGTGACCCCATCTAAGAGTTTTCATCCTTTTGGCTACAGGTGTAAATACACTCCTGGAAATGGAAAAAAGAACACATTGACACCGGTGTGTCGGACCCACCATACTTGATCCGGACACTGCGAGAGGGCTGTACAAGCAATGATCACATGCACGGCACAGCGGACACACCAGGAACCGCGGTGTTGGCTGTCGAATGGCGCTAGCTGCGCAGCATTTGTGCACCTCCGCCGTCAGTGTCAGCCAGTTTGCCGTGGCATACGGAGCTTCATTGCAGTCTTTAACACTGGTAGCATGCTGCGATAGCATGGACGTGAACCGTATGTGCAGTTGACGGACTTTGAGCGAGGGCATATAGTGGGCATGCGGGAGGCCAGGTGGAAGTACCGCCGAATTGCTCAACACGTGGGGTGTGAGGTCTCCACAGTACATCGATGTTGTCGCCAGTGGTCGGCGGAAGGTGCACGTGCCCGTCGACCTGGGACCGGACCGCAGCGATGCACGGATGCACGCCAAGACCGTAGGATCCTACGCAGTGCCGTAGGGGACTGCACCGCCACTTCCCAGCAAATTAGGGACACTGTTGCTCCTGGGGTAACGGCGAGGACCATTCGCAACCGTCTCCATGAAGCTGGGCTACGGTCCCGCACACCGTTAGGCCGTCTTCCGCTCATGCCCCAACATCGTGCAGCCCGCCTCCAGTGGTGTCGCGACAGGCATGAATGGAGGGACGAATGGAGACGTGTCGTCTTCAGCGATGAGAGTCGCTTCTGCCTTGGTGCCAATGATGGTCGTATGCGTGTTTGGCGCCGTGCAGGTGAGCACCACAATCAGGACTGCATACTACCGAGGCACACAGGCCCAACACCCGGCATCATGGTGTGGGGAGCGATCTCCTACACTGGCCGTACACCTCTGGTGATTGTCGAGGAGACACTGAATAGTGCACGGTATATCCAAACCGCCATCGAATCCATCGTTCTACCATTCCTAGACCGGCAAGGGAACTTGCTGTTCCAACAGGACAATGCACGTCCGCATGTATCCCGTGCCACCCAACATGCTCTAGAAGGTGTATGTCAACTACCCTGGCCAGCAAGATCTCCGGATCTGTCCCCCATTGAGCATGTTTGGGATTGGATGAAGCGTCATCTCACGCGGTCTGCACGTCCAGCACGAACGCTGATCCAACTGAGGCGCCAGGTGGAAATGGCATGGCAAGCCGTTCCACAGGACTACATCCAGCATCTCTACAATCGTCTCCATGGGAGAATAGCAGCCTGCATTGCTGCGAAAGGTGGATATACACTGCACTAGTGCCGACATTGTGCATGCTCTGTTGCCTGTGTCTATGTGCCTGTGGTTCTGTCAGTGTGATCATCTGATGTATCTGACCCCAGGAATGTGTCAATAAAGTTTCCCGTTCCTGGGACAATGAATTCACGGTGTTCTTATTTCAATTTCCAGGAGTGTAGTTAGTTGCCAAACTGTGCATGGTATAACGAGTGATGACAGCAGATTATTCCAAGCCATTAATGATGAAATTAGCTGGCCCTTGGAATGAAATAAAGGTGTTGGAGCTTGCCATTCCAATAAATATGCCCATGATACCTTCACAGCATGACAAAGATGGACTTAACAACAACAAACACAAATGTACCACAACTTGGTGTATACTGTCAGCATGGCACAGGACAAAGTTATGCAATATTTAATGTATCTGCAGGGTGAAAAAAGCACGCTGTGTCATGGTGTAATGGTGAGTGTAGCAGAGGTGAGAACACAGTTTGAAACAACAAGATATCTACCTAAAAGTTTCAGCAGTTCCCGCTCCCCCCTTTTGATTCTTGGAGTCATGGGTACTGGTGTTTTCAGCCTCTCAGCTGTACATGTGGTTTGCAGTGATGGGAAACATAGCCTGACAACCGAAGGTGGTGAACCATCACAAGCAACTCATCTCAGTGATAAGTAAATTATTTTACGTATATAGACTGAAACAGTGAGTGGAAATTTGTACCGTGGCCAGAAATTGAACCTGTGCCTCCAGCTTACTAGGCAGGTGCACTAGCCACTAAGTTGTGTTCGCACAGAGGTTCACTCGGTGGCACAGATTACCTTGAAATGCCTCCCCCCCCTTTACCCAATTTCTCACTGCCACCACAGTCTACCAGGTGTACCGGTATAAAATGAGCGTTAAGATACAAATGTGTCGACAGGGAACATTTGTTGTGAACAAGCCTCAATTTTTTTTGTTTGGTTGGTATGACATCTGACAAAGATATTTAGTATACATCAAGTCATGGAACAAACAACATCATATGTTTTCATGTGTTAACACTGTTGAATTTTGTACCAGAAAGTTATGATTTGCGGAAAGCATTAATTTTTTGTTTTCATTTTAAAGAAAGTGCTGCAGAGTTGCATCGTATGCTTGTCGAGGCATATGGTGATCATGCTCTATCAGAAGCAACTTGCAAAAGATGGTTTCAATGGTTCAGAAATAATGATTTTGATGTAATAAATGAAGAACGTGGAAGACCCCCAAAAAAGTTCGAAGATGCCGAATTGCACGCAATATTGTATTGGATGAAGATGATACTTTGTGTCAGAAGCAAATGGCAGCAATGCTAAATGTTGCACAACAAACAGTTTCTGACCGTTTGAAAGCTATGGGAAGCATCCAAATGTGTGTAAAATGGGTGCCACCTGAACTGAATGAAAGACAGATGGAAAACCAAAAACCATTTGTCAAATTTTGCTTCAAAGACATAAAAGAAAACCAATTTTGCATCAAATTGTTACTGGCGATGAAAAATGGATTTATTTTAAGAATCCTAAATGGGAAAAATCATGGGTTAATCTGGGACAACCATCAACATCGACTGCAAGCCCAGATCAATTTGGCAAGAAGACAATGCTCCATGTTTGGTGGGGTCAGAAAGGTGTAGTGTATCATGAGCTTCTAAAACCCAGTGAAACTGTGAATACTAATTGCTATAGACAACAAATGATCAATTTGAGCCATGCATTGATCAGGGGGAGGGGGGGGGGTGGGACTGAATGGGCCAGAAGACATGGCAAAGTAATTTTTTTACACCACAATGCACCTGCACACAAAGCAAAACTAGTTCAGGATACAATCAAAACACTTGGCTGGCAGCTGCTACCCCACCTGCTGTATTCCCCAGACTTGGCCTCTTCCGACTACCATTTGTTTTCATAAATGGGACACGCATTAGCTGAGGAACACTTCAATTCCTACAAAGAAGTCGAAAATTGGGTGTCTGATTGGTTTGCTACAAAAGACAAACATTTATATTGACGTGCTGTTCACAAATTGCCATAAAGGTGGTCAAAATGTATAGAAAGCAACTGTCAGTACTTTGAATAAAATGGTTTTACTTTTCTGTTCAAAATTAGTGTTTCATTTTCACAAAGAAACGCTCATTTCATACTGGTACACCTGGTACTTTAGATTCCTCCTTACACATGACAAAAATTGCTGAGGCTCTCCATGCTCTGGAATAACAACTCAGCATCGAACATAATGGAGGATCCAGCCTGAAATCCAGGAGCAGGTATTAATACAAATGAAGTGACACAGTTTCAGCGACTTTACTGGTCTCATACGTAAATGCTTTTATATATACAGACTGAAGTGGCCAGTGTTGCTGAGGTGCTATTCCAGAACACGAAGAGCTTCATGGATTCTGATTGTGTAAGGGGGAATCTAAAGTATACTGGGGTGGCAGTGAGAATTTGGATCGAAGAGGGAGGCATCTCATGGTAATCCTTGCAGTTGTGTGAACCACTGTGCCAAGTTGACTAACACACCTGCCTGGTAGGCAGAAGACCTAGGTTTGATTCCTGGCCTTGATACAAATTTTCATCCACCTCCTCAGTCTACATACATAAAATCTTATCTACATGAGACCAGTAAAATCTCTGAAACTGTGTCATTTTATTTGTAGTAGAAAATTACACCACCAAACTATGGACATTACAATGAACTTGTCAACAGAGGGTGATTACAACAATTTGAAAGAAGAACTCACGTGCCACTGCATTAATATGTTGACCTCACTAGACAGGTACTATATCAGGAAAAGTGAGGTGATAGAACACCATAAGAGTTCTGACAGCACCTGAGGAACTTAGTAGACAGCTTAGCAACATTTGAAAATTTGTTGTCACATTTCTGACAGCAACAACTTCTGGCTCAACTGCAATTGGCATCGGTGGTATAAGAGGATAAATCACCCAACAACTTACAGCAGGGCAGAGGTAGGGTTTTTAGTAACATTAGAGTGAAACTCAGCAGTTGAAATGAAATCATAAGACCTGTCAAATGAAATCAATCACCACAATGCCCATTGAGCATTTCTGATGAGTTCACTGACTTAAGAAGCACAGACAAGGCACTGACAATGCAGTTATCTATGCAGCCATGTGGAAAAGGTGTAAGTAATCAAAATAAAGATCACTTGAAACTGACATCACCACCACGTCAAATGCAATTTAAGTGGAAGGACTCATACCAAACATGCTGTTATCATAAATGTTTCAGTTGAGATGCCACAAAAAGTACATCACATACACTTAGAGAGCCAATATATCTACTTTAGCAGTGCAGCGTCTAAATGACATCAGCAGCAGCGGCTCTGTGCACATATTCTACCAAGTCAAGAAGAAGTCAAGAAGTCAAGATATGAGAAAACATTCTGGTACATTCCTGGTAGATACTGGCTCTGATATCAGCACACTTCCTGTCAACCATTCTCTGCACAAAAAGCAGGATATTCAGTCACAATTGAAGGCAGTTAACAACACATCAGTCGACACTTATGTACAGAAAGTGTGTACAATACTGCATTACATGTCTGTTCAAAGAAACAGATACTGTAACAATTACGGTAGTTGTGAAATATACAAAATGTTGTGAATGTGGACAACCCTCAGTTGTATAATTGAATGACAAATTGAAATTTGTACCAGACTGTCACTCGAACATGATTTCCTGTTTGTTGTGACTAGTTGCTTTAACCATTTCAGCTGTGCAAGAATGCCTGATGGCTAGACACAAACTTCCATATGCTATTATCCACGCGTCTACAACCTGCACTCATATGTACATTATGTATATTCCTGAACAGGGGAGACATTTTAATTGAAAACTGCTTGCCTGATATTGACAGATAAATGTAATATTGCAGTGCATGCATGCCCAAAGGAACAAATACTGCACCAGCTACAGCTGTTATGAACTATATGAAATGTATTCACATGGACATTCAATACGTAAAGCAACACATTCTTTCTTGGCCAGTTTCAGTTGAAAAAAAAATGGGGAATTTGTTGTGGGTCATGGTGGAATATTCCCACTTAAACCCCTATACTTTCATGAAATTCCAATTGGTGATCCAGAGCATCACAGATATTCATAGGTTCTTGCAGAATGTCTATGCAGATCTGGCAGTGAACAAAACTATGGTGAGTCATTGGCCAAGGCATCTGTCACCGTCACTATAAGGTCTTGCAATCCTGTCCTATCTCCTGTGTACCAGCCAACTGCACACAGCTGTGACTCCTGCGAAGTTGGACCATGTGGACATTCTCATTCAAGTTGATTGATGGGTCACAGTCAAACACCATGTTGCACAGCTGACATCTCTGTTAGTAGTTCTGACACATTTGTCCACCAGTTGGGATACTCAAAGGTGTGGGCCCATTGGGTTCCTCACCACTTAACAGAACACCGTAAAGAGCAACAAAATATCATCTATGCAGAATTGCTTACATGTTATGAAGCTGACTGTTTTTTGTTTAACATCATTACTGGTGATGAACCATGGGTTTATCAGTCTGAACTTGAAACAAAATGGCAATCTTTGGAATGGCACCACACCAAATCTCCTCCAAAGAAAACATTAAAAGCCTCGTCCTCAGCCAAGAAAGTCATGGTGATGGTCTTCTGGTGCTCTGATGGGTTATTCTGTTTGATGTCCAATGATCATGCAATGATCAACTCTAAAGGGTATCATTCTACCCTCAGCAAAGTAAAGAAATAACTTCAACCTGTTCGTCACAACAAAAATTCAAATTAATTTCTACTTCTCAATGACAGTGCAAGACCTCACACAAGCTTGTGCACCCAAGAAATGCTCACAAAACTTCATTGGACTGTTCTTCCTCATCCACCACACAACCCGAATCTCACACCTCCTGTCTTCCAACTGTTTGGCCCAATGAAGAATGCATGCCACATGAAATAGTATGTGGATTGTGGGGAAGTTGTTGATACATCAATTCATTGACTGCAATGTCAACCAATAGAGTGGTACTATGCAGGCACACAGACCCTCCCAATAAGGGGGCTAGGGCAATTACTTTACCTAGAGATTATATTGAAGATTTATAGCCAAAGGTGTGGGGAATAATCTCGTATATTGGAATCCTGAGTAAAACCTACCAACTTTCAGCATAAAAATATGTTGTATTACTTATTGAATGCTCCGTACAACTGCCAATGCTGGGCAAGCAACTTTCAATTAAAAGGATCTTTCCTATATGGGAATATACCTAATGAATATAATCAGGCTGTAGACACAAAGATGATGACATATGAAAGCCTGGGTCTGGCTGTGACGTATGCTCAGGTAGTCAGAGAGCTTAAGGTGACCATTTGTGGTAAGTGGGAAATCTTTGTTTGAATCACAGTCTGGCACAAACACTCAATGTCATCATTCCATCATAAAACTGAAGGTTGTTCACATTCACAACTGTAAACACATTTCATGTAAAAGTGTGTACCACTGACGAAGGTTCCCACAGTCAGCTTACATGATCTTTTGTGATCGTGATATCCCAGAACCTCTATTAGGTAGCAGCTTCCTAGTACAAGTTGTATAGACTATTTCCCATCTTTTTTTACTGTAATGAAAGTCTTATTAAGACCAGACATGTTTTACTTTACTTTAAAGCCCCTCAGTGGTCAGTGTGACAATATGTTTTTTCTCTTACAATTTTGTTTCTATGATCATGTGTGTATGCTTTACTCACTACACTGTACAGTTTGTATTCTTTTCATTAGTCAGGGTTATTTGTTGTTTACTTCATTCTTCTTTTTCTTTTTCTTCTTCTTCTTTGTGTATGTGTTTACTACTCGGTGAATATAAGCACTCACAGAGCAATAGCAGGTAATCCCTCCACTACAAAAAGAAACAAAAGACAAATGCAGCCTGCAATAGCAAAACAAAACACCTGAATTGGTGAGAGGACAGTGACACTTCTCAACGCAGAAACATGCATATTTTTAGTGCAGTGAACGTGCTGTGTGTTAAAACTAACACATACACTGGAAGAAGAAGAAAAAGAAGAATGAAGTAAACACCAAAAATACTGTGAGTAACAAAAATAAATAAAAACTGTTTACAGTAGTTACCAATGCATGTCAGCTGTTCATGATCATCATGATCATCAAGAGAAAAAAGCATAAAAGCATATTGTTACAGCGACCACTGAAGGTGCTTTAGAATAAAGTAAAACATGTCTGATTTTACTAAGACTTCCATTACAGTTGCAAAAGACAGAAATTAACCTGTACAACTTGTATATCTGTGACTATGGAAAAGAGAGGCTGCAAAACGAAGAAGGCGACATGTATATTTTCTAGCCTATTTTGCATTAGTAGTTGACTTACAGGCAGTGTCATTGGTAAGTACTGTGGACAATAACACAGTGTCAGTGGCTAAAGATCATCTGTCTTATGAGCTACTTCAGAGAATTCACAACATGATCCTCTCGAAGGAATATAGCACAGCTGAAACACAGAAGCCTTTGGGCAACTGCAAAGGTTGAATCTTCAGACATAACACAAGACCAGGTTCACAACAATGAATTGAAACACAATATGGTACACTACATCTGTGAGACACCAGGACACTATGTTCCACTGTGAGCACTTAGAATTGCATCTGACAAGATGGCAAAGACAAAGACAATTTTCAATGAAATGTTACAGTCAGGAGCTATTCACTTGTTGGACAGCTCATAGTCTTTGTCCCTTCAGCTCATGGAAGCCATGAGGGGATTATTGGACCTTAAAAGTGAGAACAATCTCAGGAAGGCACCTGTTGCCAAATATATGGGACCTGACATGCCCACTGGCTGGGATAAAGCTGTTTAGCATTCTTGTGAGTAAAAAGTTATATAATCAGATACCTGTAGCCACTACCAATGTTCCAAAGATGATGATGATTATGCCATTCAGTTTATTCAAACTTTTATTTATTCCTTTTTACTTACAAATGCCACCTAGATGTGGCCACATTTCATTCATGATGTTCTCAAAGGACTTGCTTACATAGACAATATTGTAGTGTTCTCTTCTAACACTGAAGTGCATGTACAACACCTGTACCAACTATGCAAACAGTTGTTTGACCACAGGGTCATGTTAAATGAAAACAAGTCTTCTGGCAAAGGCAGAGACAAGACATCACACACAGATGCACTCCTGAAAGATGATGCCAAGGGGTGCCATTTGTCAACTGGGCACTAGAAATGGACAAGGCATTCACTAATCTCCAGACAAGTTTAAGCCAGGCAGTTTTAGTCACTCAACCAGTTCCCTATGCTCAACTGACTTGTTGTGGATGTAAGTCAGATTGTAAATGGTGCACCACTCCACCAACAAGTTGGTGGACACTGGTAACTGCTGAAAGTTTCTCTAAGTAGGTGCTACTGGCCCTACATGAGTGTCAGACTTATGACAGGGAACTGCTGGCATTCTATGAGGCAGTCAAATACTTTTGGGTGCAACTAGTAGCTGGAGCAGCGATCATTGTTAAAAATCATAAACCCTTTACCTCTGCTTTCAAAAATGTCAGATACAGATGCTCACCAAGATGGTTCTGCTATACTGCATTCACAAGGCGATTTACAACAGACATTCTAAGTTGAAGCTGTGCTGTAGCCTTTTCTGAAGACAAGCGACCACTATATTTTTGCTTTGACAGCATCTACAGCCTATCACAATCTGGGGCCAGTATCACAATCAGCTTACTTATGGACTATTTTGTGTGAATTTCTATGAAGAAATACACATGTAAGTGGATACTTTCCTCTATTCTGAGTCAACAAAGTAAAGTTTTGTGTCATGCACCTGCTGATATCCGTTACTTTCAAGGTGCACCATGTAGATTCACCAATGTTTATATCGACCTCATAGATCCTCTTCCACCACTGGAACGATACATACATTTATTCACATCATATACAAGGGGGGGAGGCAACACTAGTAGCTGATATATATCAGCAGAAAGCATGGCAAAACATTTATGTGCAGTTTGCATGTTTCAGGTCCACTCTCCTAGTTATGACTGATCAAGGATGTCAATATGAATCCATGCTGTTAATGAAGCTCACCAATCAGAGCAGTTCCCAATGATTCTACACAACCAGCTACCACACTGCCAGTTATGATATGGCAGTATGTTGACACAGAACCTTGAAAGTGTCACTAATGTTTCACCAAGAAAAATGGAGAGACATGCTACCCTTAGTGCTGTTAGGCCTTCAGACAGCATACAAACCGCACATTAGGGTATCTGTGGCAGAAACTGTCTATGGTGAACCTCTATGTATCTCAGCAGACTATTTTGTGCCACTGTTAGTGCTAGCTACAGACGAATCTCCTCAGTTGGTGCAGCAGTTAAAGCACTACTGCACTACTTGCCTCCTTGTTGCTGTGGCAACTATCAGGTATTTGAACACAAAGGCTTACAAAGCTGCTCACATGTGATGTTGCAAATATAATCAGATCATCCCTACAGTCACCATACACTGGCCCTTTACCAGTACTGAGCAGAGGTGTTCATACCATGGACATATTGTGCAATGACATGTCTTTGAAACTATGAATTGAATGTGTCAGACCAGCACGGATTTGGCTGCAACAGCTTCAGGCACCTCACTGACATGTGAAACCATTACTAGTCCAAAGCAGATGAATCATGCCCTCAAATGCCAGATGATGATCTCTCTGCACAACTGATGAACATACTTGGCACCGCAGCTGACATTGTCACCACCACCATGACATCCAACATAAACAAAAACAGACTGGTGGATCGAGTTCTAACAC
Organism: Schistocerca gregaria; assembly: GCF_023897955.1. Lineage (NCBI taxonomy): Eukaryota > Metazoa > Arthropoda > Insecta > Orthoptera > Acrididae > Schistocerca > Schistocerca gregaria. The sequence goes on along the minus strand of NC_064922.1, from coordinate 922,641,358 downwards.
CAAGACATTCCAGGTACTCTGCCCAAGGGGTTTGGGAGTGGAGGCATTTGGGGCAGGGTGTAGGCAGAGGTTGTATGGCAGTGATGCCTTTTTGTGCGTTTGTGTGTCTTAAGAATATCAAATTGCATATGTAAACTGTCATATGTATTTTGTATAGTGATTTTTGCCATTTCATTGTGAGTTCTGTGTGTTGATTTTTAGTGTCCTCTATTCTCCTTGATTCGTAACTTTTATTATCAGTAATAAAGGTATTTTGGAACTGTGTGCTATTATTTATTTGGATAATTTTTGAGGCCACAAAGTATTATAAACTATAACGCAATTACCAATTGCACAAAATATGCATATGCCTGTCTTTATATACCTCCTCCTTGCAGAAAATCCTTAGTCCATGCAATATTTCCGTGATGGAATCTATATTAACATCTTGCTATTGAAGTTTGTGTTCAGGTTTCAATATGTCAACTCTACCGTGTAAGAATTTCTGCCATATAAAGTTATCAATGTAAAAGTTGGTACCCAGTTTTCAACTAGCCAACATCTCTATGTCAATGTGAATTTCTTGCAGTCAGAAAACAGTATTGGTTTGATTTCGAGGTAGGTATTTATATGGGACACATTGATACTGTGTATACCTTATTATAAGTGGCAACTAACCCGCCATAGTAATATTGTCTTGAGGGAAATTGTACTGATTAGATGAGACTTATTAATGAGTTTAATCAAACAATGTAAAATCCAGGATAGAATGTAACAATACTAGAGAAGGAAAGTTGCTACTCACCATGTAGCAGATGTGCTGAGTCGTGATAGGCACAATAATAAGATTCACACAATCATAGCTTTCAGCCATTAAGGCATGTGTCAGGAGTAGACACACATTCACACACACACTCATGCAAGCGCAACTTGCACACACATCTGCAGTCTCAGAGAGCTGAAACTATACTGCATGCCGCAGCACCAGTGCATGACGGGAGTGGTGACTGGGTGGGGGTAAGGAGGAGGCTGGGTTGGGAAGGGAAGAGATCTACATCTACATCTACATGTATGGTGGGAGTGGCAGACAAGGAAGTGTTGCAGTTTAGACGGAGGGCAGGAGAGAAGGTGCGGTGGGGGCAGGGGGTAAGTAGCGGAAAAGAGAGAAATAAGAATAAAAATAAATTAAAAGACTGTGTGTGGCAGTGAAATGACGGCTGTGCAGGGTTGGAATGGGAACAGGGAGGGGGCTGGATGGGTGAGGACAGTGACCTACGAAGGTTGAGGCCAGGAGGGTTACGGGAACGTAGGATGTATTGCAGGGAAAGTTCCCACCTGCGCAATTCAGAAAAGCTTGGTGTTGGTGGGAAGGATCCATATGGCACAGGCTGTGAAGCAGCCATTGAGATGAGGGGTATCATGTTTGGCAGAGTGTTCTGCTACAGGGTGGTCCACTTGTTTTTTGGTCACAGTTTTCCGGTGGCCGTTCATGTGGACAAACAGCTTGTTGGTTGTCATGCCTACATAGAATGCAGCACAGTGGTTGCAGTTGAGCTTGTAAATCACACAACTGGTTTCACAGGTAGCCATGCCTTTGATGGGTTAGGTGATGTTAGTGACGACTGGAATAGGCGGTGGTAGGAGGATGTATGGGACAGGTCTTGCATGTAGGTCTGTTACAGGGGTATGAGTCATGAGGTAAGGGATTGAGGACAGGGGTTGTGTAAGGACAGACGAGTATATTGTGTAGGTTCAGTGGACGGTGGAATACCACGGTAGGAGGTGTGGGAAGGATAGTGGGTAGGGCATTTCTGATTTCAGGGCACAACGAGAGGTAATCAAAACCCTGGTGGAGAATGTAAATCAGTTGCTCCAGTCCCAGATGGTACTGAGTTACTAGGGGAGTGCTCCTCTGCGGCCGGACTGTGGGACTTTGGGAGTTGGTGGGAGACTGGAAAGATAAGGCATGGGGGATTTGTTTTTGTACAAGGATGGGAGGATAATTACGGTCAGTGAAGGCTTCAGTGAGACCCTCGGTATATTTAGGAAGGGACTGCTCATGACTGCAGATGCGAAGACCATGGGTGGCTAGGCTGTACGGAAGGGAGTTCTTGGTATGAAATGGGTGGCAGGTGTCTAAATGGAGGTATTGTTGGTGGTCAGTAGGTTTGATATGGACGGAGGTACTGATGTAGCCATCTCTGAGGTGGAGGTCAACATCTGAGAAAGTGGCTTGTCGGGTTGAGTAGGACCAGGTGAAGCAAATGGGGGAGAAGTTGCTGAGGTTCTGGAAGAATGTGAATAAGGTGTCATCACCTTCAATCTAGATAGCAAAGATGTCATCAATGAATCTGAACCAGGTGAGGGGTTTAGGATTCTGGGTTTTTAGGAAGAATTCCTCTAGATTACCTCTCATCATGCCCTGAAATGAGAAATGTCCTACCCACTATCCTTCCCACCCCTCCTATCGTGGTATTCCGCCATACACAGAACGGGCACAAAATATTCATCCATCCTTACACAACCCCTGCTCCCAATCCCTTACCTCATGGCTCATACCCCTGTAATAGACCTACATGCAAGACCTATCCCATACATCATCCTACCACCACCTACTCCAGTCCGGTCACTAACATCATCTATACCATCAAAGGCATGGCTACCTCTGAAACCAGTCATGTGATTTATAAACTAAGCTGCAACCACTGTGCTACATTCTATTTAGACATGACAACCAACAAGCTGGCTGTCCGCATGAACGGCCACCGACAAACTGAGGCCAAAAAACAACTTGGCCACCCTGTAGCTGAACACACTGCCAAACATGATACCCCTCATCCCAATGACTGCTTTACGGTGTGCCATATGGATCCTTCCCACCAACACCAGCTTTTCTGAACTGCCAAAGCGGGAACTTTGAATACAATACATGCTACATTCCTGTAACCCTCCTGGCCTCAACCTTTACTAGTCACTGTCCTCACCCATCCAGTCCCCTCCCTGTTCCCATTCCAGCATCGCACAGCTGTCATTTTACCGCCACACCCAGTTATTTAATTTCTTTTTATTTTTATTTCTTTCCTTTCCGCTACTTATCTCCTCCACACCTTCTCTCCTGCCCTCCGTCTAAACTGCAACACTTCAATGTCCACCACTCCCACCATACTATCCCTCCCCATCTCCGCCCCAGCTTCCTCCTTACCCCCACCCAGTCACCACTCCCATCATGCACCAGTGATGCCGTACAGTTTCAGGTCTCTGAGACTGCAGGTGTGTGTGCACGTTGCACTTGCATGAGTGTGTGTGTGTGTGTGTGTGTGTGTGTGTGTGTGTGTGTGTGTGTGTATGTGTGTCTACTGCTGACAAAGGCCTTAATGGCCGAAAGCTATTATTGTGTGAATCTTTTTATTATGCCTATTGCGACTCAGCACCTCCACTGTATGGTGAGTAGCAACTTTCCTTCTCTTTTATTGTTATTAAGGAGTTTCATACCTATTGTGAATGAATAATAATAATAATAATAATAATAATAATCTGAATAAATGCTCAGCTCAAATGAGTTGTATGAAGAATTACCAATAAAAGCAATTTCAGGTTATGAGACGTTTTTTCTTTGTGGACCACAGAGAATATACTGTAACATTTGTTACACAAAATTTTTATTATAATGACTGACACAATGTTAGTAATTATGTTGATTGTTAATTATATCAGTTGTTTCAAAGTTTGCATTATATTTTGTTGATTTGCCACTGCTGCTGAAAAAGCTGTCACTGAATAAATTTCTCTATTTATTATTGTGTGCAAAATGTACCACATTGTCTGCTTGACAGATTATCACTATGTGCTTTCCATTTGTTATGCAGTACACTTATTACCATTTCAGTTATCAGTTAGTCACCATATGTATCACATTGATTATTAGTGCAAATTACAAGTCATCATTGCATGTTCAAGGATTAATTGTATCTTACATACCATTGCGTCATTTGCTCTTTATGCAAAATGTCATACAAATTAATAATGTATCTGCACTATTGTAAACTGTCAGTAGCAGAAATACTCCTTGTGTGACTTTAAGGTGTGTAGCATTGTAAAGTTACTTCGTTACTCTTTCACTAACTTATCACACTGTTAAAATGTTGAGGTGGATACAGCAGTTCTCACCAGATCAGTGAAGTTAAGCACTGTCAGGTATAGTCAGTAACTGTCCAGACACATAGTGTGCCGCTGACAATTGTAGCATTGTAAAGTTACTTCGTTACTCTTTCACTAACTTATCACACTGTTAAAATGTTGAGGTGGATACAGCAGTTCTCACCAGATCAGTGAAGTTAAGCACTGTCAGGTATAGTCAGTAACTGTCCGGACACATAGTGTGCCGCTGACAATTTTCCCTTTGCCTTTACAGCAGTGGGATGAAGTCCATGATGACCAGGCATTGTGACAATGTCCTGCATTCAATTTCAGACCTCTCAGCTTTGTCCCATACAGTAATGATGATGATGATGATGACACTGGTTTGTGGGGTGCTCAACATCATGATCACCACTGCCAGTACAAGTTCCAGTCTTTCCATTTCCAGTCTTACTACTACCCTAACGGTGATGAGATGATGGGGACAACACAAATACCCAGTCGCCAGGTGGAAATCTATAACCTGGATGGAAATCGAACCTGGGACCCCATGGTCAAGAGGCAGAAGTGTTAGCTACAAGACCACAAGCTACAAGACCACATACAATGAGGGTGTGCAGCAATGCAAATGTGACACCTCCAAAGGACGAGGATGTTAAACTTAGTGTCCCTCTTGGTGCTGGCACCAGTTTTCACCCACTCCCTTCTCTCAACATCTCTGACATGAATGACATGAACATCACACTACACTACACTACACACACACACACACACACACACACACACACACACACACACACATTATAGTCACCTACACTTAATGAATACACTTATGTACATAATTCACATACTTTACAAAGGAAAGGTGCCTGCAGATATGAAGAATGGGAAAGGCATTTCCAATTACATGGCTGAACCTGTGCTTTGGGGTCTCCCAGCCATTCATGCCATGACATTACTTACTTACTTTACTTACTTACTAACTTACATTATGAAAGGTATCTCCACCTATCAACATTATATTTAGAACTAATTATAATATGTAAATGTCAAAGATGCGAGTGTAAGAATTGTCATCTTTTGACAGAAATAACTGTATCTTCTGCATCAGTATTATACAAAATTTATCTACTAGTATTTAGTCATAGACATTTATGTCTTATTTGTGACCCATTACTGCAAAAGATCATTATCCCTTGACCCAAAATGAGAAAAGTTAGTGAAGTTATTATTAACATATACTTAAACAATGTGTTAAATGATATAGGAAGTGAGTGTCCTGACATTTTGTTTTGTGCATTACACATGCCGGATGGGAGATGTTTCCAGCTAATACGATTATTATTCACACTAGTGAGTGTTGCTGTGGGGATAGTCTTAAGTCCATTCTGTTGCATTAGTCACTGGTTAATTAGCTGAGAAATGCATTTCCTTTTACAGATGTGAACTGTTCCATTTCCATCTGTTGTTTCCACTGGTTCATATGTAATATCACACTTTCTTTCTTTGTTTCCAAGAGATCTTTTATGATTCTTTTTAATCAGATAATTGTCACTACCACAATGTAATTAACACACTTGTATTAAATTTGGGTAGTGTATATTGTGTGTCTCCTCTAAGAGAGGCACAAGTTTTTTGTTACTATATATATATATATAAACAAAGATTCCAAGACTTACCAATCGGGAAAGTGCCGGCAGACAGGCACATGAACAAAACACACAAACACACACACAGAATTGCTAGCTTTCGCAACCGATGGTTGCTTCTTCAGGAAGGAGAGGGAAAGACGAAAGGATGTAGGTTTTAAGGGAGAGGGTAAGGAGTCATTCCAATCCCGGGAGCGGAAAAAAAGGACAGATGTACACTCGCGCACACACACACACACACACATATCCATCCGCACATACACTGACACAAGCAGACATATTTGTGTGTTTTGTTCATGTGCCTGTCTGCCGGCGCTTTCCCGCTTGGTAAGTCTTGGAATCTTTGTTTTTAATATATTTTTCCCATGTGGAAGTTTCTTTCTATATTAAAAACAAAGATTCCAAGACTTACCAAGCGGGAAAATGCCGGCAGACAGGCACAAGAACAAAACACACAAACACACACCCAGAATTACTAGCTTTCGCAACCGATGGTTGCTTCTTCAGGAAAGAGAGGGAAAGACGAAAGGATGTGGGTTTTAAGGGAGAGGGTAACGAGTCATTCCAATCCCGGGAATGGAAAGACTTCCCTTAGGGGGAAAAAAAGGACAGGTGTACACTCGCGCACACACACACACGCACACATATCCATCCGCACATACACAGACACAAGCAGACATATTTAGGCAAAGATTAAGGGCAGAGATGTCAGTCGAGGCGGAAGTACAGAGGCAAAGAAGTTGTTGAAAGACAGGTGAAGTATGAGCGGCGGCAACTTGAAATTAGCGGAGGTTGAGGCCTGGCGGATATCGAGAAGAGAGGATATACTGAAGGGCGAGTTCCCATCTCTGGAGTTCGGATAGGTTGGTATTGGTGGGAAGTATCCAGATAACTCGGACGGTGTAACACTGTGCCAAGATGTGCTGGCCGTGCACCAAGGCATGTTTAGCCACAGGGTGATCCTAATTACCAACAAACACTGCCTGAGTGTGTCCATTCATGCGAATGGACAGTTTGTTGCTGGTCATTCCCACATAGAAAGCGTCACAGTGCAGGCAGGTCAGTTGGTAAATCACGTGGGTGCTTTCACACGTGGCTCTCCCTTTGATCGTGTACACCTTCTGGTTACAGGACTGGAGTAGGTGGTGGTGGGAGGGTGCATAGGACAGGTTTTACACCGGGGGCGGTTGCAAAGGAGGAGCCAGAGGGTAGGGAAGGTGGTTTGGGGATTTCATAGGGATGAACCAAGAGGTTACGAAGGTTAGGTGGACGGCGAAAAGACACTCTTGGTGGAGTGGGGAGGATTTCATGAAGGATGGATCTCATTTCGGGGCAGGATTTTAGGAAGTCGTATCCCTGCTGGAGAGCCACATTCAAGGTCTGATCCAGTCCCGGGAAGTATTCTGTGACAAGTGGGGCACTTTTGGGGTTCTTCTGTGAGAGGTTCTGGGTTTGAGGGGATGAGGAAGTGGCTCTGGTTATCTGCTTCTGTATCAGGTCGGGAGGGTAGTTGCGGGATGCAAAAGCTGTTTTCAGGTTGTTGGTGTAATGGTCGAGGGATTCAGGACTGGAGCAGATTCGTTTGCCACGACGGCCTAGGCTGTACGGAAGGGACCGTTTGATATGGAATGGGTGGCAGCTGTCATAATGGAGGTACTGTTGCTTGTTGGTGGGTTTGATGTGGACGGATGTGTGAAGCTGGCCATTGGACAGATGGAGGTCAACGTCTAGGAAAGTGGCATGGGATTTGGAGTAGGACCAGGTGAATCTGATGGAACCAAAGGAGTTGAGGTTGGAGAGGAAATTCTGGAGTTGTTCTTCACTGTGAGTCCAGATCATGAAGATGTCATCAATAAATCTGTACCAAACTTTGGGCTGGCAGGCTTGGGTAACCAAGAAGGCTTCCTCTAAGTGACCCATAAATAGGTTGGCATACGAGGGGGCCATCCTGGTACCCATGGCTGTTCCCTTTAATTGTTGGTATGTCTGGCCTTCAAAAGTGAAGAAGTTGTGGGTCAGGATGAAGCTGGCTAAGGTGACGAGGAAAGAGGTTTTGGGTAGGGTGGCAGGTGATCGGCGTGAAAGGAAGTGCTCCATTGCAGCGAGGCCCTGGACGTGCGGGATATTCGTATATAGGGAAGTGGCATCAATGGTTACAAGGATGGTTTCCGGGGATAACAGACTGGGTACAGATTCCAGGCGTTCGAGAAAGTGGTTGGTGTCTTTGATGAAGGATGGGAGACTGCATGTAATGGGTTGAAGGTGTTGATCTACGTAGGCAGAGATACGTTCTGTGGGGGCTTGGTAACCAGCTACAATGGGACGGCCAGGATGTTTGGGTTTGTGAATTTTAGGAAGTAGGTAGAAGGTAGGAGCGCGAGGTGTCGGTGGGGTCAAGAGTTTGATGGAGTCAGGTGAAAGGTTTTGTAGGGGGCCTAAGGTTCTGAGGATTCCTTGAAGCTCCGCCTGGACATCAGGAATGGGATTACCTTGGCAAACTTTGTATGTAGAGTTGTCTGAAAGCTGATGCAGTCCCTCAGCCGTGGAACCCTTGTCAGCCGGAAGAATGATGATGGATCAGTCAGCTTTCAGATCACGGATAGCCTGGGCTTCGGCTGTGGTGATGTTGGGAGTAGGATTAAGGTTTTTCAAGAAAGATTGAGAGGCAAGACTGGAAGTGAGAAATTCCTGGAAGGTTTGGAGAGGGTGATTTTGAGGAAGAGGAGGTGGGTCCCGCTGTGATGGAGGACGGAACTGTTGCAGGCAGGGTTCAATTTGGATAGTGTCTTGGGGAGTTGGATCATTAGGAGTGGGATCAGGATTATTTTTCTTCGTGGCAAAGTGATATTTCCAGCAGAGACTACGAGTGTAGGACAGTAAATCTTTGACAAGGGCAGTTTGGTTGAACCTGGGAGTGGGGCTGAAGGTGAGGCCTTTGGATAGGACAGAGGTTTCGGATTGGGAGAGGGGTTTGGAGGAAAGGTTAACTACTGAATTGGGGTGTTGTGATTCCAGATTGTGTTGACTAGAATTTTAAGGTGTTGGGGGGACTGGAGCTGGAAGTGGGAGATTGAGTAGATGGGAGAGACTGGGTCTGTGTGCAATGAGAGGAGGTTGAGGTTTGTTGGAAAGGTTGTGGAGGGTGAGTGAGTTGCCTTTCCGGAGGTGGGAAACCAGGAGATTGGATAGTTTTTTGAGGTGGTCGGTGGCATGCTGTTCTAATTTGCGGTTGGCCTGTAGGAGGATGCTATGTACAGCCGGTGTGGATGTATACATTTACACACATATTTGTCGAGATTTTACTCGAAAAAATTTTTCGAATTTTATTTTTTCGAATTTTATTTTTTCGGAAATTATTTTTTCGATACTTTTTTCTTTCGAAACCTTTTTTCTTTCGAAACTTTTTTCGAAAAATGTTTTTCGAATTTTTCTTGAATTTTCCCACCCTTTAACGTGATCTGGAGACAACATAACTACCTAATCTTTGCACCCATTGTTGTTCACCAACCTAAGTTCAGCACAGGATCAACATAGCTCATCTCAAACCAACACTTTTTCGTCTTTTTTCACACCTTTATCTCTCCCTATATAAATTTCTATTTACTTTCACTTTAACCTCATATTACCCTTTCCACCTTCTAATACCATGTCCACCTCACAACATCCCTACAACGACCCCATTAAATTTTATTTACATTCCCTCCGAAAACATGCCTTCACCCTAGCCAGATTACGCTCCCATATTTTATTTACTCAGGCTTGTCTGACATTTGGCATTACTCCCAAAGGCCTCACACTTAAAGTTCCCATCTCTGGCTGCAATCCTTCTTTCCATCAGTCCTTATACCAGTTCCAAACAGCATAATCCATAGCCCTCACCCGCCTAATCCTTCACCTATACATCGACTCGGCCAATGAACACACCCGTCAACTCCTATCCCAAATCAAAGTCCTCAATCTTTCCTCTCCCACATCCACATCGGCTGTACATAGCATCCTCCTACAGGCCAACCGCAAATTAGAACAGCATGCCACCGACCACCTCAAAAAACTATCCAATCTCCTGGTTTCCCACCTCCGGAAAGGCAACTCACTCACCCTCCACAACCTTTCCAACAAACCTCAACCTCCTCTCATTGCACACAGACCCAGTCTCTCCCATCTACTCAATCTCCCACTTCCAGCTCCAGTCCCCCCAACACCTCAAAATTCTAGTCAACACAATCTGGAATCACAACACCCCAATTCAGTAGTTAACCTTTCCTCCAAACCCCTCTCCCAATCCGAAACCTCTGTCCTATCCAAAGGCCTCACCTTCAGCCCCACTCCCAGGTTCAACCAAACTGCCCTTGTCAAAGATTTACTGTCCTACACTCGTAGTCTCTGCTGGAAATATCACTTTGCCAAGAAGAAAAATAATCCTGATCCCACTCCTAATGATCCAACTCCCCAAGACACTATTCAAATTGAACCCTGCCTGCAACAGTTCCGTCCTCCATCACAGCGGGACCCACCTCCTCTTCCTCAAAATCACCCTCTCCAAACCTTCCAGGAATTTCTCACTTCCAGTCTTGCCTCTCAATCTTTCTTGAAAAACCTTAATCCTACTCCCAACATCACCACAGCCGAAGCCCAGGCTATCCGTGATCTGAAAGCTGACCGATCCATCATCATTCTTCCGGCTGACAAGGGTTCCACGGCTGAGGGACTGCGTCAGCTTTCAGACAACTCTACATACAAAGTTTGCCAAGGTAATCCCATTCCTGATGTCCAGGCGGAGCTTCAAGGAATCCTCAGAACCTTAGGCCCCCTACAAAACCTTTCACCTGACTCCATCAAACTCCTGACCCCACCGACACCTCGCACTCCTACCTTCTACCTACTTCCTAAAATTCACAAACCCAAACATCCTGGCCATCCCATTGTAGCTGGTTACCAAGCCCCCACAGAACGTATCTCTGCCTACGTAGATCAACACCTTCAACCCATTACATGCAGTCTCCCATCCTTCATCAAAGACACCAACCACTTTCTCGAACGCCTGGAATCTGTACCCAGTCTGTTACCCCCGGAAACCATCCTTGTAACCATTGATGCCACTTCCCTATACACGAATATCCCGCACGTCCAGGGCCTCACTGCAATGGAGCACTTCCTTTCACGCCGATCACCTGCCACCCTACCCAAAACCTCTTTCCTCGTCACCTTAGCCAGCTTCATCCTGACCCACAACTTCTTCACTTTTGAAGGCCAGACATACCAACAATTAAAGGGAACAGCCATGGGTACCAGGATGGCCCCCTCGTATGCCAACCTATTTATGGGTCACTTAGAGGAAGCCTTCTTGGTTACCCAAGCCTGCCAGCCCAAAGTTTGGTACAGATTTATTGATGACATCTTCATGATCTGGACTCACAGTGAAGAACAACTCCAGAATTTCCTCTCCAACCTCAACTCCTTTGGTTCCATCAGATTCACCTGGTCCTACTCCAAATCCCATGCCACTTTCCTAGACGTTGACCTCCATCTGTCCAATGGCCAGCTTCACACATCCGTCCACATCAAACCCACCAACAAGCAACAGTACCTCCATTATGACAGCTGCCACCCATTCCATATCAAACGGTCCCTTCCCTACAGCCTAGGCCTTCATGGCAAACGAATCTGCTCCAGTCCTGAATCCCTCGACCATTACCCCAACAACATGAAAACAGCTTTCGCATCCCGCAACTACCCTCCCGACCTGGTACAGAAGCAGATAACCAGAGCCACTTCCTCATCCCCTCAAACCCAGAACCTCTCACAGAAGAACCCCAAAAGTGCCCCACTTGTCACAGAATACTTCCCGGGACTGGATCAGACCTTGAATGTGGCTCTCCAGCAGGGAGACGACTTCCTAAAATCCTGCCCCGAAATGATCCATCCTTCATGAAATCCTCCCCACTCCACCAAGAGTGTCTTTCCGCCGTCCACCTAACCTTCGTAACCTCTTGGTTCATCCCTATGAAATCCCCAAACCACCTTCCCTACCCTCTGGCTCCTACCCTTGCAACTGCCCCCGGTGTAAAACCTGTCCTATGCACCCTCCCACCACCACCTACTCCAGTCCTGTAACCAGAAGGTGTACACGATCAAAGGGAGAGCCACGTGTGAAAGCACCCACGTGATTTACCAACTGACCTGCCTGCACTGTGACGCTTTCTATGTGGGAATGACCAGCAACAAACTGTCCATTCGCATGAATGGACACAGGCAGGCAGTGTTTGTTGGTAATGAGGATCACCCTGTGGCTAAACATGCCTTGGTGCACGGCCAGCACATCTTGGCACAGTGTTACACCGTCCGAGTTATCTGGATACTTCCCACCAACACCAACCTATCCGAACTCCGGAGATGGGAACTCGCCCTTCAGTATATCCTCTCTTCTCGATATCCGCCAGGCCTCAACCTCCGCTAATTTCAAGTTGCCGCCGCTCATACTTCACCTGTCTTTCAACAACTTCTTTGCCTCTGTACTTCCGCCTTGACTGACATCTCTGCCCTTACTCTTTGCCTAAATATGTCTGCTTGTGTCTGTGTATGTGCGGATGGATGTGTGTGCATGTGTGTGTGTGTGCGCGAGTGTACACTTGTCCTTTTTTTCCCCCTAAGGGAAGTCTTTCCGTTCCCGGGATTGGAATGACTCCTTAAACTCTCCCTTAAAACCCACATCCTTTCGTCTTTCCCTCTCCTTCCTGAAGAAGCAACAATCGGTTGCGAAAGCTAGTAATTCTGTGTGTGCGTTTGTGTGTTTTGTTCTTGTGCCTGTCTGCCGGCGTTTTCCCGCTTGGTAAGTCTTGGACTCTTTGTTTTTAATATATTTTTCCCATGTGGAAGTTTCTTTCTATTTTATTTACATCATCATTATATATATATATATATATATATATATATATATATATATATATATATATATATATATATATATATATAATTGGTGTTTTGCCCTTAAACAGCACATTTGGACGAAACTACATGGCCAGTTCCTTTTGCTGCCTTCGTTGCTGCCCAAACTTCCCTTATTTGCTCGCTGGGTTTCTGTTTCTGGTCCTCTGTCCATGCTTCTTAACGGCTTTGTGTCTTCGGCTTCATCTTGATTGCCTTATTGGCTGCCCATGTTTCTTTCATCTTCTGGCTGTGATCTTGCTTGCATTCTTTGGTCCATTTTATGCCTGTTTGTTTGTCACATTGTATCTCATGTAGTTTACTTTTCTTAATGATGTTTCTGAATTTTATTCTGTCGTTTATTGTGTCTGCTGTTATGTTGAGTTGGTTCAGGTCATTTTCTACCTCTGCCACCCATTTGTTGTTTCTATATATATTATTTAGCAGATATTTGCAATTTACCTTGTAAATTCTTTGAGAATGGAATAATGTCAAAATATGTACTGCAGTATAAAATTAATAAATACTGTGGTTAAGTGTCTGAGTGCAATTTTAGTTTTGCAGTGAATAGCTGGAATCACCCAAACACATATTGTCCATCTCATCTTCCATGCAATACGCATTGTCAAGGATCATGTGTTTATTTTCTATTATAAACCAAAACAATTTTTGAAGTAGAGCTTTATATGCCCATTCAAAAGAGTGCTTCCAAAGTAATCTGCTACAATAGCTGTTTTATAGGTAGGTATTCACAAAGTAATACAAGAAGACTAACAATTACTCCAGCAGTGACTGAGTAATGCTGTCGCATGGTAATAGCAGATATTGCAGGCAGGGAGCCACAAAAAGACATGGTGAACAAATGTTTACCAATCTTTCGGCCTCTGTTGTGGTTACTGACTGTATCAGAGACTGACTGAGAGCAATTTATGTAACAACAGGAGTAATATAACCAAATACCATATCACTTACAAGACAGCTGTCTTAGTTTCCATGTTCATAAACACAAATAATATCTACTGTACTTCTATAAGGTTTGGAATTAAGAAAACATAGCAGAAAAAAGATCAAACACCTTTAATTTATCTTAGTTATTGCATTTGGTGAGTGGCAACACTGTACTTTTATAATGGAGTAGCTGACCAACTTAGCTGTAGCTGTACAACTTAGTTGTTACTCTGAAGCAATTACCTGTAACTGATTTGCATTCCATAACCAACAATAAGTTCATTTTTTACTTTATTATTGATTATTTTTGTGGACATGTGATCCATTGCCATTTACTTGCCAGTTAACTACTTTTGGCCATGGCTGGAGGAGCAAGTGTTAAAGATTTACACAGATCACAAACCCCTTTTCCTAGTTTCAAACATGTTATTGAGCTAAGATCACCTCACCAAGTACATCAAGCTGATTTTATCAAACCCTGTTTCCACTGGACTGCACCTTGAGCAGTTGCCACTACAGGGATCTGAACTACCCATATGGTGTAACACGTCGAGAAACAGGACCTGTCTTTTCATTTTGCCATGTTGGTGTCATGCACTTTTCTATGCATCCAGGGATCAGGGCATCTGCAAAGTTGATATCAGATAAAGTTGTGTGGCCAGGGGTGCAGAAAGATTGTCATCACTGGGCACAAAGTTGCATTCATTGTCAGAAGTGTAAGATCTTCTGACACATATCTCCCTCTGTAGAAGCTTTCCCTACATCATCAGGGAGATTTGCTCACCTACATGTAGATATTGTTGGTCCCCTACCCCCCTCAGAGGGTTTCCATTTCTTGGTTAGTATGGTGGACCAAGTCTCAAGGTGGCATGAGGCAGTTCCTGTTTCCAACATCCCAGCTGTTTCAGTCGGGTGTGCTATTGTTTCCACTTGGTTTTCCCATTTCTGTATTCTCCAACTGATAATATCAGATAGAGACAGGCAGTTCGATTGTCAGCTGTTCGAGGAACTCTTGTATTTTTGTGGATGTAAGGATCTCAAAACTACAAGCTACCATCCCGCCAATAATGGGATGGTGCAGGATATATACAGCAATATATATGCTGTATATACAGCAATAACTTATATAAATTTCTATGTTGTTTGATTTAGTGTGTTTTTCCTTTTGTCAACAATCCTTTGATCATTATGCTTTTATCTTATGTTATCGTGCTCTCATAATATGTTTTATCTTTTCTTGTGTTCTGCATTGTTTGGCATTCGATGTACTTATTGCTCTACAGCATTGTAATGTTATCATATTGAGTTTTGGGCCCACCATTATGGGCATTTAGCAAATGTGGCATAGCTACAGCACTCCTAAAAAAGAGGGGGAGGTGGGGGGGCTGATGTGGTGGATGCACACATAAATCGATAGATTGTGAACATATATAGCATTCTGGATGCACCAGTATGGACAATGGTAATTTCTTTGTTTTTTTTTCTAATCTTGTTCACCAAAAAGTTTGTTAAGTTGTGCTCTGAACATGTGGATAAACTGTGAATAATAAAGATGTTGATGTCAGAAAGTGTGTGTTAGAGGATTATTGAACATTGTTTCCGAAAGTGTTACATCTACTTGCTTCGTGCTGATGACTTGCATAGCAGAACCAATTGATGCATGTATTTTATTAATAATATCACATAATGTGAGTATTGTGTACCACGTGACTGCAGCACAAATTTTCTGCACTGGTGCAATCACTATAAACAAGTGCTATGAATTGCTTTAATTTATTTTATTATTTACTAGATGATCTGGAGCTACAATAGCCTAAGTGAATATTGTAGTGGTAAATTTTGCTCGCTGAATGTAACAGCAACACCAAATGTAGTGGGAAGAGGTAGAAGGCAATATATTAAGACTCATACAAGCTTTCCAAGTGATTTATTGTTTCCAGCAACAGTGCCCCGGATCCTCTTGGATTGTGTCACTGGGTTCTGAAATGCTGATGACACCACATCGCTGTCTGCAAAACAGCTTGGCATGGAATGGCTCCCTCAGCAATCTGTGCAGGCCCTGCTGTGTGTTGGCCTTGTACAGCAGCGGAGTTGGATCGTCGTCAGGGTTCCGGCAGTCAACTCAGTGGTCTGCGTCCCTGCCAACTCAGTGGCACTCGGTGTGAGTTGCAGGCAGCCAGCTGCATGCTTCTCGCCAGCATGGCTAAGACCATGGTGACAACAAGCGCCCGCGATCCAGAGCCTGAATCTGAGGCCCTTGCCTCGGGATGCCTCTGGCATGTGTTGGAACCCAGGACGACTGCCCGCGGTAGTGAGCTGTGGCCCACTGCTGGATGGCTACAGACCCCTCCTCAGCCTCAGAGAGTTGATTGATTAACCTGACATGGACTGGAATGCTGGCACCCCATCCACTGCTGTGTGTAGCTGGTGGTGTGACATACCCTGCCGACCAGGAGAGCAGCCACGATTGAATGCATCTCATAACACGCTACGTTGGCCAGTGGGCCCCTTCTGCCTGTGATTTGCGACATGCAAAACCGTTAGGTATACTCTTTCAGCAATTTGATGGCCCTGTGGCCTCTATTCTACTTCACAACTATTGGTATGTGGAACTCACTGAAATCCCGCTCACACCTGGATGTAACCTGTGCTCAGAATGTTGCACAAAACTAACTTTCCCTATCCTAAATGGTGGTGCCATTACATTATTCCCTTCTTCGGAAAGACCTGGTCCCTGGGTCGACCCTTAACTATTTCTTAACTGGTTTGGGTCAGCACCTATGGCATATTTTCTTACTATTAGAAAAATTTAATGTTGTCTAGTGCCCTACATCTTTCCTTTTTGAAAACTGTGTACTATGTGGCTTGAGAAAGAAATGTTGGAGATGTCTAATGTAAAGCATGCACTGATAGCCTTTCAGTTGCCCTGGTCTTTCACTGAACATATTTCTAAACTCCAATAACAAATTCATAAGGTGTTCCTTTTGTTGGTCTTTAAGAGTTTTAGCTTCCCTCGCTTTAGAATCAACTTTCAAAAACCCGATCCTCAGTCTCATCACAATTTATATCATCATAAAACATCTGGTACTCACCTTGGTTCACAATGTTTTTGCAAATAGTTACAACTTTTCCCACAGTTTAAAATAGAGAAATTAGTTTTCACATTAGTATTACTTTTAGGTTTTAAAATAAACAATTCTTCAGCACTCCATCCAAAACAAGCATCAACTTTCACTATCTAGTCTATATTGAGAATTATATTTCGTTTCAGACTATGGATCACTAAGCATCCATGTTCAAAGATTTCGTCTTATATACTAAAAGTAAAAGGTACCTGAGATTCTCACCAATTTCCTTTGCTTACCTGAGGCTCCTTTTGTCTTTACACCTTAAATGGGCATTTCTTCAACATTCTTACTATACTTTATCTTGTTTCTAATATGTTCAGATATACCACAAATCGGGCTACCAGTATCAAACAAGCAGTTGCCTTCCCACTGATCAATCTTAATTTTAATTTAAGGACATCCTCCCTCTTGTCAGACACTTCATGCAAAAGATTACTTTCAATTTCATCAAATGCTAGTTTCACACTGTCTTTACAAGGTTTTATCAACTTTAGAGGTATCATAACATTACTTTGATTACTTACATTCTCAGGGAAGGATTGAACACAATGAATAGATCCCATGGCACAAGTAACACCACTTGTTACAGAAGGAACCCAAAACACATTACTGTTAATATTACACTTCCTGCTTAGTCCCTCTTTCACTTTATTCCACCAATTGAGATACCCATTCTGACTGACCATGGCTAACTTATTTACCTATGTTATCATCAATCTGCTCCTAAACAAATTTCAAAAAGTTTTCACCTCTATTCTCCAAGCTTTAATCTGCATGACATTAATGAAGAAAAACTGTTTTGACTGAAGCCGTATTCCATAACCCTCACTTATAACATCACATACACCACTTATCTTACCTGTACTGTCAACATCATTTACAAATAACTCTGAAATTTCATTATTCTTAAACTCCACAAATACCTGATAATGATAATCATCATATTCTTCCAAAATTATTTTATCAACAACATCACTGACAATCAAATTCTCATCTCCATCAAAGTCACTTACCTCACTACATTCACTTGCATTAAGCCACCAGTCTCAGACCTACCAACCTTAGTTGCCTCACAGCTCTCATTCACATTTACATAAAAAATACCACCTAGTTCTGATGCAATACAGTCATTATCTGATTTGTTTACATCAACAGCTCTGTTTTCCATTTAAGAGAAGAAATCATTAGCACACACTACACCAAAACACTCACTACTCTCGCAACCTGGTTTGTGACTAACACTTACATCACCATGTGGGGAAGCAAGCTGGGATAATTTTACTTCCCCTCTTGTTTGGCAATCTGCCTCCTTAAATTCCATTTTCTCGTTTTTGAACTAATTACTATTAACATACGTGAGTATAACCTGTATTTTCATAATAGAGAAAGGTTGAGCTTCAGTTTTAAAGAATTTAACACCAGATCTAATTTTGTGCTTAGTTTTAGGTATGTAATTAATTTTATAATTTATTTTGACTATTCCTACTTAGTCTCTTTAGTTATAGGGCGAAATCAGTAATTGTTTTGTATCTTAAAATCTACTGCTGACAGATAAGCAAACATAAATTCTGTACTAATTATAAACATTTGGAAAACGAATTACTAGTACTCTTAAAATATCTATTTGGCTATATTCGAAAACATGCTAGCAAAGCCAGCCCTTAATTAATTCCAAAGTAATTAAAAGTTTTGTCGAAAGTACTGTTTACATATCAACATCTGTTAATTTCATCATTTAAACAAATAATTCAGCCTAACTCTTGTGGTAGAAGAAAATGTTACAATGATTTAATGACTGATGTTTTAATTGTAATTTCTGTAAATTAAAATTCGAACAATGTTTAGTTTCAGTGTCTATTATTGTTATGGTATAAAAGGGCCAAGAGACAGGCAGTCCATGGCCGAGTTTCAGATGAGGAACCTGTGTTGGTTAGAATGACAACAATGCATCAAATTAACCATGAAATAAGTTTTACACAAATAGGCCGTATGTAAAAAGAATGCCATTGTCTTTTTGGATGTTGTAATATTATTGAATTTGAGCTACTCTGCATGTGAGATATTTGTCATTAAAGAAAAGGATAGCCAACAAGCTGTAGTTCGTAAAGATGCTAAGCATCACAGCTCGAGAGTAAAGAGATGAAATATTCTTTTAATGTGCGCCTATACCAAAACGCGCGTCCAGCGTTTAAATACTCATAAACACTATGACCCGCTGGGTGCAGATACTTAAAATCATTGCCGCAGCGCTTGATAGCAAGAAGCTGCAAAACAGAAAAAAGAACAGTATCTTTTGTTAAGAAATATTCTAGAGACTTCATTATCCCTTGTACTTTTGGTCGTCGACATGTTAAGACGTACTACATAGTATTGCTACAAGTTGTATTTTTATTTTGTGTAAAAACTATGTGAAACGACGAACAAACATCTTGGTAACTCGGGTGTGGATACAATGTACTTACGCACACGCAAAGACATATAATTTTAAGAAGGAACGGACTGACAAAGCAGCGATTATTGGACTGCACCATTTACGAAAGAAATATAGGATGTAAGTCATGCATTTATTGTGTATTTGTCAGTGTGTAGAAGTTTAAAACCAATTTGTTCAAAATATATTAATATTTTACGATGCAGTAATTTTCTTCTTATTCTTTTCTTTCACTAACCAAAAATGATGTTAAAATTGTATATGAGCTTTGTTATAGGTTTGCTCTTTATCGCGGTGTCTCGATTGTATTTGGGAGACCGCTAATGTGTTCAATTTCTGATCTGTTAATATTTCTCTTACGAAATTCCACTAATTTGCTTTCGTTTCCATTTTTATATTCAAATAGGCCCCTTAAGTATTTTTATCGAAGATTCTGACTGCATAAAGGCAATCCGGGTCAAAAGGTCAATTATTCGCGTAATCAATCCGTACGTCTCCTGAACAGTATCGAGAATCGACGCATCGGTGATCAATTAATAATCTCTCTCTCTTTTAAAGTCATACTACAAAACGGCCACACAGGATAGCTGTAAGTACGCAATCTAGCGTTAGGTTACATTTTGTCAGTAAATATTACCAACCAACAGTTACAGCATCACCATTATTAATTAGCAAGTTCCTAACGCCAGATGTGGCGCCCGAACAGGGACTTGACTGAAAACTAATCTGTTCTTTTTTTTATTTTCACGCAACCAACTATGGGAGATTTGGAAGCGAGACGCAGAAAAATCAGTAAAAAAAAAATCGCAGAAATGGCTCTGAGCACTATGGGACTCAACTGCTGAGGTCACGTCCCCTAGAACTTGGAACTACTTAAACCTAACTAACCTAAGGACAACACACGCATCCATGCCCGAGGCAGGATTCGAACCTGCAACCGTAGCGGTCACGCGGTTCCAGACTGTAGTGCCTAGAACCGCACGGCCACTCCGCCAGTTAACAAAAAAAGGTGATAATATTGAAATGCAGATCAGTCAGTTAACAAACAAAAGTGACAATATTGAAGTTTACATGAGTAATCTTAGAAGGCGAATAGCGGATGCTGATGCCAGATTACAGGAGCAGACTAGAGATGCAGACAGCAGGTTCAACAGTTTACAACTGAGGATAGAGGACACTCAAATGCGAATGACCAATATAAATTCTGTTATTATCGACATGCAAACACAAATCAAAAGTTCGAATGACACCATGCAGAAAAAAAATTAAAGCCATTACTATTGCTTGCGCAAGCGAGTTAAACGCAATCGTAGGCAAAAATAGACAGTGTTCTTTCCCTGGTGGATTCCGCCGATGCCAACATTGCTAGAAAGTATACAGATTTGCAGACCCAAGTCGATGTGTGTAAATCAACAGTGAGTGACTTCTGAAATTTTCCCGGCGTATTTGTTCTTCTAATAATTTCCGGGTATGCAGCCGGATCCCGTCGACATTCTGCCACGATATTTCTTCCATACGCCGGGAATGTGTCGTCGAAAATAGGCCGACTACTGAAGAAGAATAAAATCAAGGTTATCTTCCGTCCACCAGCAAAGAACCGGGCCCTGGTTGGATCCGTTAAAGACGATTTACAACTGAAGAAAGCAGGCGTCTACAAAATTCCCTGTGAATGTGGCTCTGCATATATTGGCCAGACGACAAGAACTGTCCATGAACGATGTACAGAACATGAAAGATACACCCGTCTGCGGCAACCGTCAAAATCGGCAGCAGCAGAGCACTGTATTTCAATGGGACATTCAATGGAATACAATGGAACAAAAATTTTAGCTCCGGTTTCCGGATTTTGGGATTCCGTAATCAAGGAATCAGTGGAAATACGTCTTGCCGATAATCTTATAAATCGTGACAACGGCTTTCAACTGGATAAAACTTGGAATCCTGTTATTAAAATCATACATTCACAGCGGAATAGACAGCGTCATTCGATACTCAATGACTAGATGATCTTTTACTTTCACCACCGAGGGCAGCACGTACAACTCGGCTATGCCGCGCATGTCAACACGTGCACGAGAATCGGTATAAATACCGCGACTGCACCTGGGCTCTTCAGTAGTTGTGTACTCACCTGATGATGGCCGGACGTCTCTGGGCCGAAATATCGTGGCAGAATGTCGACGGGACCCGGCTGCATACCCGAAAATTATTAGAAGTGAGTGACTCTTTGTAACATTACAATTATGTTTCCAAAAGAGTAGGCCAATTGACAGAAGGTGTCAGCCACATTGGCGAGCGAGTAGAAAACCTTGCTCAGCGAATATCCATTGTCAATATTGACAAAAGGATCGAAGATGTCACCGCAGGAATAAGCACCACACTTAATAGGGAATTTGAAAAGTGGGTACAATCTAAGGAACAGTACATTGAAAGTAAGGTACACTCTGATCTTAAAGGTGCAGTTAAATCCGCCACAGTAGAAATCCTAACCGCTCCCGGTACTTCTGGTGACACTTTAACCAGTGTGTTAGGCGAAATCAGACGAGCCTTCAGACACGATCTTTCGGAATGGAAGTAACGGCTGACCAATGACTTAGATCAGCTGAAAAGGCAAGTTATAAAATTGCAAGGTGACATTCAAAGTAATTCACTACCGCCAGAACAAGATACTCGTCTGTATCCTGAGTATCAGGTACAATTCTCACCAACAGTAAATAATACTTGTGATAAAGCCTGAACGTGACATAGTCATACCGATCAACTGACACTCGTTGAACTGATGCGAGATGAGTGTGTGCTGAAACACAGTTTTACAGCGTTTTATACCTGAAAAATGAAATATGCGTCCCATGGTACTTCTAAAATCATGCACAGGTGCTTTTACAGAATCATGGAACGACAGACAGCGAATACAGTTTATATTAGGATATGTACACGGAGAAGGATCAATTTGGGGTACTGAAATAATAGACAAATGTCACATCTACGCAGATTTCGAAATGCATTTTTTGAATAAATTCTGGAGTTCTGGTACACAACAAAGACTCCGAAAGGAGGTCTACAACGCCGAACCTTTTAACATCAAGGGAGGAGGTTTGAGACTTTATTTCGAAAAACATCTAAATAAAATTCAGTTTTCGGACACGCCCATTTGAACCGAAGATGTCATCATGATCTTAAAATCAAAACTTCCTGTGTCAATAAGGGAAAAACTAGTTAATGTGAGTGATGAGGACCAGGAAGCCTTTCTTTCCGTTCTTGACAATTTGGATATGATCTATGAGGGCGTGCGTGCGGGTGCAATAATGGAGCGCCCGCTTCGCAACAGCACTTAACAAACTGTGCCAACGGAATGTCGTACCGACATAAATAACACGGGACAACCAAACGCTCAGCCTTACAGCGATCATAAGGTTCGTTTGAGCAGTTGCCAGCGGGCTCGTGCGCATGCGCAGAGCTGAATTCGCGTATGAGCAGTGCCTTCTTCCCGCTTCTGGCTACTTGAAGCGTGGCTGTTTGGTGTTTGAGCAGTAGCAGCAAGTAGCCAGATGCTACACGGTAAAATTTTTCCGGCGCGCCCAAGCTGCCAGATTCGCGCATGCGTAGAAGAAGCTGAGTTATAGTGGTGGTGGTCGTGGTGGTGGGGGGATCCTTCTCCACGTGACCCGAGTTTATATGTTTCGTGATATTGCTGGTCTCTTCATTTACGGCTCCCATGTCAAATGAAAACAATACAGATTTCTGTGGCCGGGAGCCATCGAGTGAATTAATATACACTCTCATAATCATGAAAGACCAAAATAAGTTACTACTTTCAATTTTTTGATTTTATGTTATTCCCACGTTATTAGCAATCAATCATTAATGTCGTAATGAAGCTATTTTGTAGAGAAATTTGCTGCTATTATTATTTTTTCCACTGAGGCAGTTAGTTTATTAGAAACGAAGTGTGTCGTTCCGCAGTATTGGTTACTTTCAACTTCGTTCAGTTTCAGGTGCAAATTTTCATTTTCTTGGAGGAATGACATTATACCACAATAAAGAACCAAACATGAGAATACAGTACTGGATCTCCAAGAAAATTGGTATCACGAAAACCACACAGAAAAGCTGAATATCAGGAACTTCAGAGTGCATCTGGACATATAAATGTGCAATTAGAGCGGGATGAAGCATTTTAGCATGGTTTGATGTCGGGCGTTGTCGGCACTTGGGTGGGTGACCATCCAGGCCGCCATGCACTTTTGCCATTTTTCGGGGTGCACTCAGCCTCGAAATGCCAATTGAGGAGACCGAATAGTAGCGGCTTCGATCAAGAATACCATCAAAACGACCGGGAGAGCGGTGTGCTGACCCCACGCCCCTCCTATCCGCATCCTCCACTGAGGATGACACGGCGGTGGGATGGTCCCGGTAGGCCACTCGTGGCCTGAAGATGAAGCGCTTTTTCTTATGAAACTCCAATGCTGCTTGAGTAGTCCCTGATGTCTTGTTTCTTTTATGTCACTGTAAGATCTCTTAATACTATATACATACGAACATAAGCAAACATTGACTTCAAGCTGACTAAGTAGGCAAATTTGGTCAGTAGTTTTGAACTAAATACTTTGTTTCAAATATATTGACACCTGTAGCAGAATTTTACAATCTGCCTTTTTTGAAACAGTGCTTCTCAATCACAAGTCACTTGTCTAGTACTTCCTCTAGGCCTGAAGTTATTTCTCAATTTGTGTTTACATCTTAAATATATAGAATGCCATTCTATGCTAAATTGTAGATTGGCAGCATACCATGTTTTATCGTTTTAATTCCCCACATGGATTTATATTTATTCCTACAGTAGAATATAAACTGTCAAGTTGTACAGTTTCTTTGACTCACAGACAACCTTGTTAATTTTTTACACATTTTGAAATAATCATGAAATTTATTGTCCTTTACTCTGGTGTAAGCTACACAAGAAACGCATTTTTTTTGCAAGAAATTTGTTTTCCATCCTACTAGCTTTTTGCAGTGCTGTGTAGATGTAAACCTGATTGGTAATGTTACACAATAATACTGCAGAGTACGAATTAAAGAAAAACTGTCAAAGTCACCCCATAGCAAAATGTTATGGTACTTTGAGCTGTGGAGTCTAATTTTGAAACGATATTAAGACAAAAATTGCTTCCTTATTTGCATCCTTTATCTGGGTGGGATATGATAAAACAATTACTCACAGTACAACTCTGCATGTCCTCGCAACAACATGCCGCAGGGCTGCACATGGTCACGTGATGCCCCACTACGCACGAAATTCCTAACAGAAAAGCGTATGGACAGAGCAAGTACCAAGCACGAAGCACAGGCTGACTACGTCATCGTAGCTGAGCATGCGCAGTACAGCCTTTTGTCTGAAGCTGTCTGGTAACTGTTCAAACGATCTTATAACAACTTCAACCGCCGCAACGGAAAACCATATAGTAAGTAAGCATGGCTTCAGAAAACATCGCTCTTGTGCAACGCAGCTAGCTCTTTATTCGCACGAAGTAATGGCCGCTATCGACAGGGGATCTCAAGTTGATTCCGTATTTCTAGATTTCCGGAAAGCTTTTGACACCGTTCCTCACAAGCGACTTCTAATCAAGCTGCGGAGCTATGGGGTATCGTCTCAGTTGTGCGACTGGATTCGTGATTTCCTGTCAGGAAGGTCGCAGTTCGTAGTAATAGACGGCAAATCATCGAGTAAAACTGAAGTGATATCAGGTGTTCCCCAGGGAAGCGTCCTGGGACCTCTACTGTTCCTGATCTATATAAATGACCTGGGTGACAATCTGATCAGTTCTCTTAGGTTGTTCGCAGATGATGCTGTAATTTACCGTCTAGTAAGGTCATCCGAAGACCAGTATCAGCTGCAAAGCGATTTAGAAAAGATTGCTGTATGGTGTGTCAGGTGGCAGTTGACGCTAAATAACGAAAAGTGTGAGATGATCCACATGAGTTCCAAAAGAAATCCGTTGGAATTCGATTACTCGATAAATAGTACAATTCTCAAGGCTGTCAATTCAACTAAGTACCTGGGTGTTAAAATTACGAACAACTTCAGTTGGAAGGACCACATAGATAATATTGTCGGGAAGGCGAGCCAAAGGTTGCGTTTCATTGGCAGGACACTTAGAAGATGCAACAAGTCCACTAAAGAGACAGCTTACACTACACTCGTTCGTCCTCTGTTAGAATATTGCTGCGCGGTGTGGGATCCTTACCAGGTGGGATTGACGGAGGACATCGAGAGGGTGCAAAGAAGGGCAGCTCGTTTTGTATTATCGCGTTATAGGGGAGAGAGTGTGACAGATATGATACACGAGTTGGGATGGAAGTCATTACAGCATAGACGTTTTTCGTCGCGGCGAGACATTTTTACGAAATTTCAGTCACCAACTTTCTCTTCCGAATGCGAAAATATTTTGTTGAGCCCAACCTACATAGGTAGGAATGATCATCAAAATAAAATAAGAGAAATCAGAGCTCGAACAGAAAGGTTTAGGTGTTCGTTTTTCCCGCTCGCTGTTCGGGAGTGGAATAGTAGAGAGATAGTATGATTGTGGTTCGATGAACCCTCTGCCAAGCACTTAAATGTGAATTGCAGAGTAGTCATGTAGATGTAGATGTAGAAGTATCCAAACCATAATAGATACAACCCCATTTACCAAAACACACAGCGACAATACAGTAATTCACCAATAAATCACAACGGTAATTACCAGTATCCGGATAACAGGAAATATAATGGAAATCGTCACAAGGGAAAGAAATGGAACAATTATAACGGGCCACAACAGTACAGTCAGCCAAGTCACTTCATTCCCTCACATCAAATTAATTCTTTACAGCCTCAAAATGCGACATTTTCTCACCAACAGTTGTTGTTGTTGTTGTTGTGGTCTTCAGCCCTGAAACTGGTTTGATGCAGCTCTCCATGCTACTCTATCCTGTGCAAGCTTCTTCATCTCCCAGTACCTACTGCAACCTACATCCTTCTGAATCTGCTTGGTGTATTCATCTCTTGGTCTCCCTCTACGATTTTTACCCTCCATGCTGCCCTCCAATACTGAATTGGTGATCCCTTGATGCCTCAGAACATGTCCTACCAACCGATCCCTTCTTCTTGTCAAGTTGTGCCACAAACTTCTCTTCTCCCCAATCCTATTCAATACTTCCTCATTAGTTATGTGCTCTACCCATCTAATCTTCAGCATTCTTCTGTAGCACCACATTTCGAAAGCTTCTATTCTCCTCTTGTCCAAACTATTTATCGTCCATGTTTCACTTCCATACATGGCTACACTCCATACAAATACTTTTAGAAAAGACTTCCTGACACTTAAATCTATACTCAATGTTAAGAAATTTCTCTTCTTCACAAACGCTTTCCTTTCCATTGCCAGTCTACATTTTATATCCTCTCTACTTCGACCATCGTCAGTTATTTTGCTCCCCAAATAGCAAAACGTCTTTACTACTTTAAGTTTCTCATTTCCTAATCTAATTCCCTCAGCATCACTCGACTTAATTCGACTACATTCCATTATCCTCGTTTTTCTTTTGTTGATGTTCATATATCCTCCTTTCAAGACACTGTCCATTCCATTCAACTGCTCTTCCAAGTCCCTTGCTGTCTCTGACAGAATGACAATGTCATCGGCGAACCTCAAAGTTTTTATTTCTTCTTCATGGATTTTAATACCTACTCCGAATTTTTCTTTTGTTTCCTTTACTGCTTGCTCAATATACAGATTGAATAACATCGGGGAGAGCCTACAACCCTGTCTTACTCCCTTCCCAACCAATGCTTCCATTTCATGTTCCTTCCTGGTTTCTGTACAAATTGTAAATAGCCTTTCGCTCCCTGTATTTTACCCCTGTCACCTTTAGAATTTGAAAGAGAGTATTCCAGTCAACATTGTCAAAAGCTTTCTCTAAGTCTACAAATGCTAGAAACGTAGGTTTGCCTTTTCTTAATCTTTCTTCTAAGATAGTCGTAAGGTCAGTATTGCCTCACGTGTTCCAATATTTCTACGGAATCCAAACTGATCTTCCCCGAGGTCGGCTTCTACTAGTTTTTCCATCGTCTGTAAAGAATTCGTGTTAGTATTTTGCAGCTATGGCTTATTAAACTGATTGTTCGGTAATTTTCACATCTGTCAACACCTGCTTTCTTTGGGATTGGAATTATTATATTCTTCTTGAAGTCTGAGGGTATTTCGCCTGTTTCATACATCTTGCTCACCAGATGGTAGAGTTTTGTCAGGACTAAGGCTGTTAGTAGTTCCAATGGAATGTTGTCTACTCTGGGGGCCTTGTTTCGACTCAGGTCTTTCAGTGCTCTGTAAAAACTCTTCACGCAGTATCGTATCTCCCATGTCATCTTCATCTACATCCTCTTCCATTTCCATATTATTGTCCTCAAGTACATCGCCCTTGTATAGACCCTCTATATACTCCTTCCACCTTTCTGCTTTCTCTTCTTTGCTTAGAATTGGTTTTCCATCTGAGCTCTTGATGTTCATACAAGTGGCTCTCTTATCTCCAAAGGGCTCTTTAATTTTTCTGTAGGCAGTATCTATCTTACCCGTAGTGAGATAAGCCTCTACATCCTTACATTTGTCTTCTAGCCATCCCTGCTTAGCCATTTTGCACTTCCTGTCGATCTCATTTTTGAGTCGTTTGTATTCTTTTTTGCCTGCTTCATTTATTGCATTTGTTACATTTTCTCCTTTCATCAATTAAATTCAATATTTCTTCTGTTACCCAAGGATTTGTACTAGCCCTTGTCTCTTTACCTACTTGATCCTCTGCTGCCCTCACTACTTCATCCCTCAAAGCTACCCACTCTTCTTCTACTGTATTTATTTCCCCCATTCCTAACAATTGTTCCCTTATGCTCTCCCTGAAACTCTGTACAACCTCTGGTTCTTTCAGTTTGTCCAGGTCCCATCTCCTTAAATTCCCACCTTTTTGCAGTTTCTTCAGTTTTAATGTACAGGTCATAACCAATATATTGTGGTCAGAGTCCAACAGTTCAGGAACAATAATCAGGACAATCCGTCGCATGCTTTTCTTAATACCGCCAGTAATAATAGCCAAGAAAACCCGATCATTTTTTACACTCAGGCGATCCAAGCATCAAACACGATGTCAAATGTCACGCAATTCGGTGATGCACAGTTCGTATGGGATACGAACGCAAGTTTTCTGCCTAGCATGACACAAAATACTAATGAAGTAAAAGTAACTGATATTCCAACTTCGCCCAAGTCGGAAAACCATTAGCAGCTTCTTTCTGCCTCCACTGGGAAACTGCGGAACGAAATTACAACAGCCTGAAGTAACCTTAGACGACAAGATCAAGACAAGCTCACATATCTTTAACCACTCATGCCAACCTAAGAAAAAGGCGCATGACAAACACATTAGCAAAGTCTTCTCGTAGCGTATTAAAGACCCACTTCAAACCATCTTTGATTCATCATAAGAATCGTGAGTCAACCACTGATGATATCTGCTAAGCTGAGCTGATATATACAGGAGAGCAAGATTTGCCTTAGATATAAGTTAGTTTTAAGTTAATTGAGCCATGAACGGTCACAGCCAAAGAGCTGACAAATAAATAATATAGTAGGGACGTTGTAAGAGCCACCTGCTACCACTAGTTTTAAGTATAGCAAAGCTGTCTTCTCGTGAATGAAATAAATTAAAGTGATCATTCGGACCAGAATGATTCCTCGTAAATAAAGGTTTGCTTAAGGTCGCTTACTCTTATGAGGTAAATGTTATGTTATGTATAAGGAGTGTTTGACAACAATTTTTATGAGACCACCTGTGAAAATCAGCAGACAAAGGCAGCAGCTTGTGATAAACCTTTTGCATTTCTTTTATGTTTTCGTCTTGTTTAAAGGCAAAGAGAAAAGATGAAGCGATAGCCCATCATAGAACCTATGCCTGCCGTCAGGTATTTTTGATTTTCAGCTGTTAAAAAAAGGAGAGGAGATTTTCTTGTACAAGTAGGAGGAAGGAAGGATTCGCGCTCAGCTAGTGAACGAGTGAGAAGCACGCCATTTTTAGCGAGTAATTGCAGACCGCCATTTTGGGGTCGCTATGAATGTGTGAGGAGTATGTATTTCATATGTGCACCGTTTAGAAAAATACTCGATTGTGTTATTAACAGAAAAGTCGTGTGAGCTGTTATTTCAACTAGTACGATAATTACAAAAACTGAAGCCCACCTGTGTACTTTGGAAAATTACGAAGATCCGATAAGCTTAATGGAAACACGGTCAAGACTTCAAAGGTGAACAGGCGACCAAACGTAGCATTATAAACAATGGTAAGCACAATTCTACAGCGGAGAAAGAAACTACTTCGCCCTGCAAAATGATATGAACTAATACGAACTTATTTCCAGCCATAGCTCAGTTTATTGTGCTTGTCATTCATGCCGAAAAATTAATCTCATTAATTCCAGACATTTTAAAAAGCAACGCATTTCAACATTTTATTATCATCTATTCCATTATTTTATTATATTATAAGCTTAACATATAAGAATCAAATAAATCAATAACGATCCAGGTATCAGGAAAGAAGTGCGCTACTCAATTATTTTTATTACAGTACGGAGAAAACAGTATGCGTTGATAAGAATTTTACAGCACAGTGCGGCTGAAATACTTACAAAAAACATTTATAAGTAAATTAATTTAGTACCAGAAGCATCTATTTCAGGTCCTCGAGATACGACGATTGTTTCTTTTTTCTTTTCACAATAGAAGATAGCTAAAATCTCTGTTCACGGCTAATGCATGGTGAAGGCAATTTTAGATATGCATAGAGAAATGCTTGGAGAGCTGGATCAGATGATACTGATACTACTGTATCCATTCATCACGCTGGCTCCTTGTCATGAAAAACTAGGTTGCACAATTTAAGTTAAGCTTATCATTTGATATGTCATTAACACTGTATCCTCGAATCTCTTCACTCCATAAAAGTCTATTGTGTTTTCCTCTAATCAGTATCCTTACCTCCCAACCCTACCCAATAGAGAACTGAATTTTGCGGACTGATTGCATGCTTGATACGTACAGACTGTACGTATGGATGGTCGTGACACATTTGTTGTTAACAGGCTATGCTTATTTTCCACGAACTGCGAATTCAATTATGATTTGTTGTATGCAGTTGCGCGATAGGGAACACCAAGGTTCCTAATTTCTCTAATGGAAACTTGAACATGAACTGTTCATCACGTAAACGGAGCCACATTGACTATGTCTTCAAATTAACGACGTAATTACAGAGAGAACATAAAAGGGTTAAACGTGAGAAAAGAATAATTATTGTAGAAAGAAAAGAATAACAAGATTTCGAACAAGGTGTAAACCTAAAGTGCCTTGGAAGCACAAACTATGAATAAGAGACACGTTTCTTCGTCAGGCCTTGTCACAATTTTTCTTTGTAAATAATTCTTTTAGACATAATGTGTATACCGAGTGTTAACTGTACTTTGTAATAATAATGCAGTCATCAATTTAGGGACACGTATATGCTGGTGCGTGTGAACCGACCACAGACAAGCGATAAACGGCCACATATGAAAGTGGTGCGTGTCAACTTCAACATGACGACCAAATTCAATACATGTGGACACGAAATAATAGTAATGTGTGAACTGAAAAGGTGATAACTCTACGGGCACGTGTGTAACTGCACGTGTGAAGTAATGTTATAAGTACTTGTACCACGAAACCACGTTGTAGAAAGCCGAATTGTGCAAGTGAATAAGTGTTGTACTTACCGCAACCGGTACTAGACGCCTTTCCACGGACACTTTCTTCGAAACAGCTACGGGAGTCGCCCGTCTGGCTGCTTCCGTAATTCAGAGTCGATGACAAACTGTAAAAACCCTCAACACGGTTAATACACACCAAACGTTCTGCCTCTGGCAGAACACTGCTGCTAACGTGGTGAAGCCGTCAAGTTACTATCACGTGACTATCACAAACGGACGTAACACAGAGTACACTGCGCGCACAACAATCCAAATCCCGTTGCACAACGATCGCGGGCGCCAAATATGTTTGAAATACAGTCAGTATCAAATCCGATAAAACCATGAGTTAAGCACTTATGTACCTTATAAAATCACCAAGACACTAATCTGAAAAGTCTTAAACTCGACTTTGACAATTGCTACCGAATTTATAGACCAGGCCAAGTAATGACTAAAACGTGTCGATCCAAATAAAACCAGAAAAATAAATAACTACGAGAAATAAGCACTCCATGAGAGAATGAGACCTAATGTACATAAACAATTGTTATCCTTACCTAATCCAATTTTGTTTTAGAGTAAGTTATTAGTAAGTAAGCACATTCTAATACAGATTTTCTCTGTATTTTTCATGTACGAGAACTTGAATGGAAGCTCTAACATGAGTCAAGTCAAATAGAGACCGCCACCAAACGGCTCAACATGTTGCAGAACCAGTCTTCCAGGTCCTGATCGCAGACGCATTTCCAACGCACCATCACATCCAAACAACCAGTTCAACCTCCACAGTGAAAATGATACCCTACTTTTCCTCCACTGTGTAAGTGCAATCGATTTCCCTCACTCAAGTGCAGTGCTACCATTTATACCCGAAGTTCTACCACTCCCAGTGCAACTCATACCTACCCAAGTGTAGTGAGACTTTTTTGCAGGTTATGAAAGCCACAAATCAATAAAGTGCTACGTGTTTACTACAAGAAGTCTTCGTCGAAACCACGGTCAAAAAATTGTCCTTTATATGTCCTTGTAAAACAAGACTGTTAGTTCTTTGTAATATATTTTTCCAAGAGTGCATACTGCACCCAGACTTCCTGCGAAGTCAAATAATTTATTTCTTCGCTATTTTTTAATATTTTTTATTCCCTGTATAATGTATCTATACCTTTATCCTAATCACATTGTCTCCCACCCAGAAATGAACCTTTGTTATCTTGTATAATGCATTAGTAAAAGTACGGCTCAATTGTCATGTAATTACCCTATGAACAAGTTATGATCAATTTCATCATCATCATCAGCAGCAGCATTTAAGACTGATTATGCCTTTCAGCGTTCAGTCTGGAGCATAGTCCCCCTTATAAAATTGCTCCACGATCCCGTATTCAGTGCTAAGTTTGGTGCCTCTTTTGATGTTAAGCCTATCACTTCAAAATCATTCTTAACCGAATCCAGGTACCTTCTCCTTGCTCTACCCCGACTCCTCCTACCCTCTACTGCTAAAACCATAAGTCTCTTGGGTAGCCTAGCTTCTCCCATGCGTGTAACATGACGCCACCATCTAAGCCTGTTCGCCCTGACTGCTAAATCTATATAGTTCATTCCCAGTTTTTCTTTGATTTCCTCATTGTGATCACCCTCCTGCCATTGTTCCCATCTACTAGTACCTGCAATCATCCTAGCTACTTTCATATCTATAACCCCAACCTTATTGATAACCCAGCTTTCGCTCTCATACAACATAGTTGGTCGAAAGGTTAAACGGTGCACAGATAACTTAGTCTCGGTACTGACTTCCTTCTTACAGAAGAGAGTAGATCGTAGCTGAGCGCTCACTGCATTAACTTTGCTACACCTCGCTTCCTGTTCTTTCACTATGTTGCCATCATGTGAGGATATGCATCCTAAGTACTTGAAACCGTCCACCTGTTCTAACTTTGTTCCTCATATTTAGCACTCAATCCGTTTATATCTCTTTCCCACTGACATTAATTTCGTTTTGGAGATGCTAATCTTCGTACCATAGTCCTTACATATCTGATCTAGCTCTGAAATATTACTTTGAAAACTTTCAATCGGATCTGCCATCACAACTAAGTCATCGGCACATGGGAGACTGCTCATTTTGTGTTCACATATCTTAATCTCACCCAGCCGGTCTATTGCTTTCAACATATGATCCATAAATAATATGAACAACATTGGAGACAGGTTGCAGCCTTGTCATCCCCCTGAAACTACTCTGAACCATGAACTCAATTTACCGTCAACTCTTAACTGCTGCCGACTATCTATGTAAAGGCCTTTAATTGCTTTCAAACGTTTACCTCGTATTCCATAATCTCGTAGAACACACAATAACTTCCTCCTAGGAACCCGGTCATATGCCTTTTCTAGATCTATAAAGCATAGATACAAATTCTTGTTCCACTCCTAACACTTCTCCATTATTTGCCGTAAGCTGAAGATCTGGTCCTGACAACCTCTAAGAGACCTAAACCCACACTGATTTTCATCTAATTTGTCCTTACCTAATACACGCACTTTCCTTTCAACAATACCTGAGAAGATTTTACCCACGACGTTGATTAAAGAGATACCTCTGTAGTTGTTACAATCTTTTCTGTTTCCATGTTTAAAGATTGGTGTGATTACTGCTTTCGTCCAGTCTGATGGAACCTGTCCCGACTGCCATGCCATTTCAGTTATCCTGTGTAGCCATTGAAGACTGATATTCCACTGTATTTGAAGAGTTCCGACTTAATTTCATCCACTCCAGCCGCTTTATTGACCATTTTCTCCACTTCCTCAAATGTGATCCTCTTTCCATCATCATTCCTATCCCATTGTACATCGAAATCTTAAACATTACTGATCGTATTGTCACCTACATTGAGCTACTCTTCAAAATATGCCCTCCATCTGCCCAAGGCATCAACAGGATTCACCAGAAGTTTTCCTGACCTGTCCAAAATACTTGTCATTTCCTTCTTACCTCCCTTTCGAAGACTGCTAATTACACTCCAGAATGATTTTGCAGCAGCTTGATCCAAAGTCTCTAATCTGTTACCAAAGTCTTCCCAAGATTTCTTCTTGGATACTGCAATTATCTGTTTGGCTTTGTTTCTTTCTTCAACATAACTTTCTCTGTCTACCTTAGTTCTAGTATGTAGCCATTCTTGATTCGACTATTGTTCCAAGACATTCTTTAGCCACTTACAGTACTGTGCCCCTGTACCTTGTCCATTCCTTTTCCAATGATTGTAATTGACTATATTCAACTAACTGGTACCTCTCTTAGATCACTGTTATGTACTTGTGCCTGATTTCCTTATCCTGAAGTTTCTTCACTCTTATCCTTCTACCTATGGACCTGACCTCCTGAACTTTCGGCCTCACAATACGAATTTCACTGCATCTTAAATAGTGATCAGTGTCATCCAAGAATCCCCTGAATACACGTGTGTCCCTCCTGAATTCCTGATCTGTTATTATATAGTCAACGGCAGATCTGGTTCCCCTGCCTTCCCAAGTATACCGGTGAATGTTCTTATGTTTAAAAAAGGAGTTTGTGATTACTAAGCCCATTCTGGCACAGAATGTTGTTTCCCGTCCCTGTTTGCCTCCATATGCTCTCCAAATTTACCCGTAAGCTTTTCATACCCTTCTGTTCAATTTCCAATTCTGGCATTAAAATCACCCATGAGCAGAACATTGTTCCTTGTCCTTTACTCTAACAACTACATCACTGAGTGCATCATAAAGACTATCCATCTTATCTTGATCTGTCCCTTCACAATGCGAATATACTGACACAATCCTAATTTTCTTGCTAGACACTGTCACATCTATCCACATCAGTAGTTCGTTTACGTACCTTATTGCAGCTACGCTTGGTTCCATTTCTTTCCCGATGTAAAGCCCCACACCCCATTGTGCTATTCCTGCTTTGACTCCTGACAGGTAGACCTTGTATTCTCCCACTTCCTCTTCTTTCTCACCCCTTACCCGAATGTCACTAACTGCTAAAACGTCCAGCCCCATCTTACTTGCAGTCTCTGCCAGCTCTACCGTCTTCCCAGAGTAGCCCACATTGATGTTAATAGCTCCCCGTCTTGTTACCATTCATTTGCCGAGTCGTATCTTAGGAGTCCCTGGTTTGTCAGTTAGAGGTGGGACTGGCTCTGAGTGAGCACTATGGGACTTAACATCTTAGGTCATCAGTCCCCTAGAACTTAGAACTACTTAAACCTAACTAATCTAAGGACATCACACAACACCCAGCCATCACGAGGCAGAGAAAATCCCTGACCCCCCTGGGAATCGAACCCGGGAACCCGGGCGTGGGAAGCGAGAACGCTACTGCACGACCACGAGATGCGGGCTGAGGTGGGACTCCGTCACCTCCAAAGATCCGAGACAGTTTGCTTTGATTGTTGCCAGCATCATATTTAAAGTACCAGGGGAGCAGATTGCTAGCCTTACTTGCCCCGGGTCCCATTTACCTCTAACGGTTGAGGGACTAACCGGTGGATTTGGTAGTCTTTGCCGTCTGAGCACAAAGGTGACCACGACTCAGAATATGTCCAAGATGCCTTGCCTTATTCCAAAGTAACTGGTATCCCGACTGCCAGGACCACTTACTTGGCCACTCATACGTTTCCCGTGGTTCATGAACTAGAACATGACAACAGGAACCCACACTATGAACCACGCCATCAATTTTTTTATTTACCTGTTATTTTTTATGTCAACCCTTTTGTCTAATGTCATACATGAAATCTATTGTAAAGAATTTGAGCAAATAATACTAACTTGATTCACGAAAGCAATAATATTACGACTACGCCTGAGTCGCGATGATCCTCTCAGAGTCATCACTCCTCACGCGGGAAGCAATGTAATATTATTGGATTTGAGCTACTTTGCATGTGAGATGTTTGTCATTAAAAAAAAGGACAGCCAACGAGCTGTAGTTCGTAAAGATGCTAAGCATCACAGCGCGAGAGTAAAGAGATGAAATATTTATTTATTTATTTTTTTAATGTGCGCATATACCAAGACGCGCGTCCAGCCTTTAAATACTCTAAATAAAAACTATGACCCACTGGACGCAGATATTTAAAATCATTGCCGCAGCGCTTGATAGCAAGAAGCTGCGAAACAGAAGAAAGAACAATCTATCTTTTGTTAAGAATTATTCTAGAGACTTCATTATCCCTTGTACTATTGGTTGTCGACATGTTATGAAACGTCCCCTTTGAAAACTTTATACACGACTGTGCTTAAACTGAAACACAATATTTTTGGCGCAACGCAATCTGACTTCCAAAAATCCCTACGAAAGAATGGCCCTGACTAACATTAACCTATATGTTTCACAAATCACTTACCTCGCAAAAATCTTCGTTACTCAAGCTACTGCAATACAGCGAGCGCCACTACTGCCAGCTAAATAAAAGATTCAAACTACTGAAGGCACTAACTACTGATAGACATAGTTAGCAAATGAAAGATTTTAATGGAGGGAGAACAAACAATGTATTTACCTCACTAGTCATAATATACATAGCAGTTCATGACACCAATTCTTACAAATTTCAAAACTCCGCCATCTCTCTCCCCACGTCCACCACTGCTGGCGGCTCACCTCCAACTGCGCAACGCTACGCGCTGTTAGCATCCAGCTGCCGCTGCTCAACACTACAATGGCAGACAACAATGCAAACTAAACACAGACTGCGCACAGCACAGCCAGTGATTTTTCATACAGAGCGCTAAGCGGCGTTACCAATAAGAAAACCTAAACAGCCTACTTACAATGTTAAGACGTACTACATAGCATTGCTACAATTTGTATTTTTATTTTGTGTTAAAACTATGTGAAACGACGAACAAACATTTCGGTAACTCGGGTGTGGATACAATATACTTACGCACACGCAAGGACATTTAATTTTAAGAAGGAATTGACTGACAAAACAGCGATTATTGGAGTGCGCCATTTACAAAAGAAATATCAGATGTAAGTCATGCATTTATTATGTTTTTGTCAATTTGTAGAAGTTTAAAACCAATTTGTTCAAAATATTTTATGATGCAGTAATTTTCTTATTTTTTTATTTCACTAAGCAAAAATGATAATCAAATTGTATATGAGCTTTGTTACAGGTTCGCTCTTTATCGCGGTGTCTCGATTGTATTTGGGAGACTACTAATGTGTTCAACTTCCGATCTGTTAATCTCTCTTACGAAATTCCACTAATTTACTTTCATTTTTATTATGTATTTTCATCGAAGATTCTAAATGCGTGAAAGCAATCCGGGTCAAAAGGTCAATTATTTGCGTAATCAATACGTACGTCTCCTGAACACAATCGAGAACAGACGCATCTATGATCAATTAATAATTTTTCTCTGTTTTAAAGCCGTACTAAAAAACGGCCACACAGGATAGTCGTAAATACGCAGTCTAGCGTTAGGTTACATTTTGTCAGTAAATATTACCAACCAACAGTTACAGCATCACTGTTATTGATAAGGAAAGTTCCTAACGCCGGAAAGACTTTCAGCAGAGCAGTACTGGAGTATGCACCATCCCCCCAGGGTGGTGAGACGTGCATTTATCGTGTACGTGCCACATCTCATTTGACATCCTGTTTTACTGTACTACCACCTCATTATCTTAATTTCAATTACTGGTGTCACTGAGTTGCCATCTTGCCTGCCCGTGAGCTGCAGCAGCGGCGCTTATCGATGTAAGCCCTGGTGTGTTATCTTTGCTGACTGCTATTATTTCCCCGTTATCGTGTATTCGGAGTTAGTTCGGATATGCCAGTGAGTTGGGAGGTGCTAGCGGTGCAGTTCGGACCTGGCAGTGTTTGACTTAGGACACAGCAGAAGTTCAGTCGGGGAGCGGCTGCAGTGAAGTCCGTGTTGCCATGACTCGCCCAACAGTTGCCGACACATATCACTTGAGTTTGGACCACCTTGGTTAGTCATCGGTCGTCTTGTCGGACGACGTGTGTGTTGGCTGGCGATCACTTATGGGTTGCCTGCATGTGTCGACTCGTGATTCTTCCTTGTTATTGCGAGGTTGCTGTCGTTAGTATTGTCTAGTTCTTCATGCAAGTGCTCGTGAAACTGTGAGTAGTTTGTGATGTCGACTGCTCAGTTATTTTAGTGCTGATGTGTTGCAGTCGGTCGGTTAGCGGGGAGCAGCGAGGAAATCTCCACGGGGCGAAATTTGGCCGGGCCCGCTGGCAGTCTCTACGCAGTGTCGGAGTGTGTGGGGCTGTTCCTATTGCTACGAGGTCCCTGGCTCACTGACCCTGGACACGATAGTTGAGTTTGGATTTAATTTATCAGCAAGTTAAGACTGTTCACATTGTGCCAGCTGATTCTCGTTGTTGGCTGTTGGGACATTCCCGCGAGCAACAACGTGTGTGTTTGAATTGGCGAAGGTTTAGCCACTGCCCAGTGGAGTCTAACTGTATTTGGTTATTTGCAATTGAGGGGGACCAGAGGAATTTTCTGCCTTGTGGCCATTAGTGTTCCGGTAACCTGTCCTGGCCATTGATGTAAATTCAGGCAGTGTCCTTTCTTCACCGTTTTGTCGCTGTCCAGTACGGTGTGTAGTTTGGCAGCTTAAGGTATGCTTGGTTGTGGGCATCCATACCTTTTGCGTTTTGCATTGAACTCCCGGTTGTGTGCTGGTCTAGTGGAGCGCAAGTTACCTTGTCGTTTGGTCCGTTGACTGTCTATTGGTTGGGTTGTCGGCGGATCCAGAATGGTTGGGCCGCCTGCTTGTCTCACCTACGTGATCGTTCGTATTTCAAGTGCTGGCCGCCCCCCGAAACTTCTGAGAGCCGTTAGCTGCACTGCCTTTTCTTATTTTCTGTTGTGTGTTAAGTCAGGGGCCTTCAGCCACTTTAAAATTAAAGTTCCTTGCTTTTCAAGTGTTAGATTGTTTGGACCTTCAGCCTGATTAATATAGTGTTTAAAGATAAAGCTTTGGGCCTTCTGCCTACTAAAAATTATTTTAGTTGTGTTTTAAGTCATGAGCCTTCAGCCGTTTTAAAATTAAAATAGGTTGCTTGTCAAGTGTTAGATTGTTTGGGGCCTTCAACCTAATTGAAGATTAGGCCTTCTGCCTTGTTTTTTTATTTGATTTTACCTCGAGTCTTAAATCATCGGCCTTCAGCCGTCTTTAAATTAAGGTGGTTGCTTTTCAAGTACTAAATTTTTGGGCCTTCAGCCAAATTATAGAACTTACTTAACGTGAGACCTTCTGCCTTCTAAATATTCTTTTTGGCCTCTGCCGGCTTTTAGCCGTTCTTTTTACTGAAAGTGGTTGTGCCCTTAAGGCATAAGATAGTGTAGCGTATTCAGCCGATAACTATGTTCAAGAATTTGTACTGTAATGTTTGGTCAAATAAATACAGTTATATGCGTTCGAGTACAACTTTCAGCCGGCCGCTCACTTTAACCCCTTTCCACAATTCCAGCTACCTGTCCTGTCTTATCCTGCGGGTTTAGCAGGGTGTTTCACGTCTATTATCAGACTTACGTTCAAACAAGGGGTCGAAGACATCAAAAATCTGCGATGAGAGACAATATGACGAGGAGCAACAGGACGTCAAGACGCCAAATTTAGAAAATTATCTGCGCCCCATACTGCGCCAATTGAGTTGCCTCGAAGCAAAGGTACAATCACAGAAGCCACGAGGTCTGTGGCTCACCGACTCTGGACACGAAAGTTGAGTTTTTCTTTAACCTACCAGCAAGTCAAGACTGTTCACATTGTGTTGTTTGGAGTTCGTTGTCGACTGTTGGGATATTCCCACGAGAAATAAAGTGGTTTTCAAGCTGGAAAATTCTAGCCACGCTGTATTTGGTTATTTGAATTGAAGTGCACCAGCGGAATCTTCTGCCTTGTGGCCGTTTACGTTCCGGTTACATGCCCTGGGCGTTGACGTATATTTCAGGCAGTGTAGTTTATTCATCGTGTTGTTGCTGTCCAGCACGGTGCGTAGTTTGACAGCTCCATGTATGATTGGTTGTGGGTGCCAATATCTTCCACGTTGTTCCGTTGAACTACCTGTTGTGCCCTGGTCGAGTGAAATGGAAGTTATCTTGTCGGTGGGTCCGCTGACTGTCGGTCGATTGAGTTGTCGCCACATCGTGAATGGTTGGCCCGAATGCCTGTCTCACCTAAGCGAGCGTTAGTGTTTGAATTACAAGCCAACCCTCGAACATCCCTTGTGTGCACTGCCTTATTTTTTTAAAATTTGTTCTTTTTACTGGTACTTGTACGGTTTCTAGCCGCTTCTGTGTTTTAAATTAGATTTGTTTTACTCTTAAGGCCTTCAGCCTGTCTTAAAGTACTGTTTTCGCGGAATTAGCCGAGCGGTCTCAGTCGCTGCAGTCATGGACTGTGCGGCTGGTCCCGGCAGAGCTTCGAGTCCTCCCTCGAGCATGTGTGTGTGTGTGTGTGTGTGTGTGTGTGTGTGTGTGTGTGTGTGTGTGTGTGTGTGTGTTTGTCCTTAAGATAATTTAGGTTAAGTAGTGTGTAAGCTTAGGGACTGATGGCCTTAGCAGTTAAGTCCCATAAGATTTCACACACATTTATTTCAAGTACTGTTTCACGTAAGCCCTTTGGCATTTAAAACTTTTTTTGAATTTTTAAGTCTTCGGCCTTCAGCTGATTTGAGTTTAACTTGTTTACTTTAACCTACTGAATTTTTAAGTCTTCGGCCTTCAGCCGGTTTGAGTTTCAGTTGTTAGTTCTTAAGGCCTTCAGCCTAAATTAAAGAACTTTGGCATTTTTTAAAAAAAAAATGTTTTGAAGTTTTAAATTTTTGGCCTTCAGGCGATATGAATTTAACTTCTTTACTTCAGCGTAACAAAAGAACTGTTTTAAGATAAGGCTTGCATTTTAAATTTCTGATTGAGCTTGCTTTTTAAGTTATCGACCTTTAGCCGGTTTTGAATTAAAGTGGCTTTCAGCCGGTAATTAAATCCAAAAGATTAAAACTGTATGTTTAAAAAAATTATTTTTCTCTTGTAATGTTTGGTCAAATAATAAAGCTGTATGTTCGAGTGTAACTGACAGTCCCTTATTTTGGCCCCTTTCCACAATTTATTCTATCTGTCCTGTCCTGCGGGTTAAGCAGGGTATTTCAGGTGGCATACCACGCCCAAGTAGCAAATGGGCTATACAGCGCAGAGAGGAGACTCCTACGCAGTATTGCGAAACTCCCACACATCACACCCAGCAGCGAGGTCTACAAAATAACAAAAATAGATCTTCTCCAAACCAGGCTGGTCAAACACCATTCTCGGGTATCACCTGAAGAACACAGCCAGTTACGCCGTCGAAATACCGTACGAGAACGACGCAAACATCCGGCACAAG
Organism: Schistocerca gregaria; assembly: GCF_023897955.1. Lineage (NCBI taxonomy): Eukaryota > Metazoa > Arthropoda > Insecta > Orthoptera > Acrididae > Schistocerca > Schistocerca gregaria. The sequence goes on along the minus strand of NC_064922.1, from coordinate 922,599,936 downwards.
TCCCGTTTCTTCAAAATGTCAACAGACTGCCCGGAAAGCCTGAAGAATTACATCTTCTATATTCATAATTGAAGGAGTATCACTAAATCTGCGTGCTGAGATACCAATTCGCTGGAGTCCTTCGAACATTAATTAATTTACAAGTACTGCATTGTCATTAAGGTTTTCATTTCCTTGTCGTGATAATAATAATAATAATAGCATTGATAATGCGGATACTTAAACAACATTGTAGTACTTGTAGTGATAATAACAACTCCGAAACTGAGGGAGTTTCTGAAAGACAAAGGTATGGATGACCCTGTTTTAAATTTATTACTGAAATGTATGAAAACAGTAAAGTATGTACTAAAAGAGCGTCAAAGTTATCACAACCTATTAGTCTAACGTCACCAAAGGGCTGGGACAAGATTGAAGTACGTCACCCAATTCATATGTAGATGCGGCTCTTCAAAGATAAAAGAACAACTATGGAGGAATGGATAACATTTTTAGTGATGTGTTGGTACTGCGAACGGCTGAAAGTAAGGGGAAACTACGGCCGTAATTTTTCCCGAGGGCATGCAGATTTACTGTGTGATTAAATGATGATCGCGTCCTCTTGGGTAAAATATTCCGGAGGTAAAATAGTCCCCCCATTCGGATCTCCGGGCGGGGACTACTCAAGAGGATGTCGTTATCAGAAGAAAGAAATCTGGCGTTCTATGGATCGGAGCGTGGAATGTCAGATAACTTAATCGGGCAGGTAGGTTAGAAAATTTAAAAAGGGAAATGGATAGGTTAAAGTTACATATAGTGGGAATTAGTGAAGTTCGGTGGTAGGAGGAACAAGACTTTTGGTCAGGTGAATACAGGGTTCTAAGTACAAAATCAAACAGGGGTAATGCAGGAGTCGGTTTAGTAATGAATAGGAAAATAGGAATGCGGGTAAGGTACTACAAACAGCATAGTGAACGCATTATTGTGGCCAAAATAGATACGAAGACCACACCTACTACAGTAGTACAAGTTTATATGCCAATTAGCTCTGCAGATGATGAAGAAATTGAAGAAATGTATGATGAAATAAAAGAAATTATTCAGGTAGTGAAGGGAGACGAAAATTTAATAGTCATGGGTGACTGGAATTCAACAGTAGGAAAAGGGACAGAAGGAAACGTAGTAGGTAAATGTGGATTGGGGCTAAGAAATGAAAGAGGAAGCCGCCTGGTAGGATTTTGCACAGAGCACAACTTAATCATAGCCAACACTTGGTTTAAGAAGATCCCTGAAGATACTAAAAAGTATCAGATAGATTATATAATGGTAAGACAAAGATTTAGGAACCAGGTTTTAAATTGTAAGACATTTCCAGGGGCAGATGTGGACTCTGGCCACAATCTATTGGTTATGACTTGCAGATTAAAACTGAAGAAACTGCAAAAAGGTGGGAATTTAAGGAGGTGGGACCTGGATAAACTGAAAGAACGAGAAGTTGTACAGAGTTTCAGGGAGAGCATAAGGGAACAATTGACAGGAATGGGGGAAGGAAAAACAGCAGAAGATGAATGGGTAGCTTTGAGGCATGAAGTAGTGAAGGCAGCAGAGGATCAAGTAGGTAAAAAGACGAGGGCTAGTACAAATCCTTGGGTAACAGAAGAGATACTGAATTTAATTGATGAAGAAGAAAATACGAAAATGCAGCCTGTGAAGCAGGCAAAAAGGAATACAAATGTCTCAAAAATGAGATCGACAGGAAGTGCAAAATGGCTAAGCAGGGATGGCTAGAGGACAAATGCAAGGATGTAGAGGATTATCTTACTAGGGGTAAGATAGATACTGCCTACAGGAAAATTAAAGAGACCTTTGGAGAAAAGAGAACCACTTGTATGGACATCAAGAGCTCAGATGGAAACCCAGTTCTAAGCAAAGAAGGGAAAGCAGAAAGGTGGAAGGAGTATATAGAGGGTCTATACAAGGGCGATGTACTTGAGGACAATATTATGGAAATGGAAGAGGATGTAGATGAAGATGAAATGGGAGATACAATACTGCGTGAAAAGTTTGACAGAGCACTGAAAGACGTTGTAACACTATAGCTCTAATACTCCAATGATTTATTTTGGTTTTTGTTTCATTTAATATTATAGCGTTGAGCTTCTGTAAATGTGTTTGTTTGAATCGATAACATAAAATTGTATACTCCTTCCTATGTACAGTCTTGGATGTCATGGTTTGGTTCTATGCAAAGTAGTGTATCTGTCATTTAAATTCTTTGTCCCATTTGGAGGGAACAAATCTTACTGTATATAATTGTAATTTCTGTGTGAATAATTTTTTGTAGAAATGTCAATATGTGCAAATGTTCTGTTTTGTTTAATGAATTTGGTTGCTGTTATGTAAACTGCTGATCCTCACTTAGGGTTCTTAGTTATTCTGTATGTAAAAGTTGTTGTGGTTCCCCTCTGGAACGGAACTGTGTAGTGTGCGCAAATTGTGTTTGGCCTAGGTAGAGAAGGTGGAACAAGAGTCAGTCGGGGGCGAGCCACCAGTCGGGGACGAGCTACCAAACTGTGCACTGCCATGTAAAAGTTGCATATTGTGCTGGTTCCAAGAGATGATATTTTCTGCTACTTTTCCAATGCCTCGGATGGATGGATAAACAGCTGGAACTATTCTGGAATTTGTATCTATCATCGCCACCAAGAAATGACAGAGTCCAGCAATTCTACCTGCAATTTCACCTACCAACATGCAATCGCCACCACATTGCGCAATCACTATAATGGAGCACTATAATAATGTACAGTGTAAGATCAGCTTAATGGAGGTGCTAGTGTGCTCAAATATAAGGTAATTTACAACTGAATTTATGTACCTGCCTTGATTTTTCTCCTTATCATAACACCTCTCAGGTTCCCCTCCGTTTGAACTGAAGTGATTTCAGAGTGTCCTTACTGAAACAACATTAAAGCCCAGTGTTTTGCTAATTGATGCCTCTTGAAGATAGTAAAAACAAAGTTAAAATTAATGATGCTTGATGAAAGTAATTTTCCTAATAAAACTGCTTATTAATGTATTGTTGCCAACCTCAAATTAAGAGTTCGTAAGACTGAGGCTTACAAAGTTTTGCTTAGTAAATGATCACATTACTGCCTGTTGTAAATCTCAGAAGGTGAGTCAGTGTCTTACATATATGTTAATTTTGTCTCTCAATGTAGTAAAAGAGGAAAACTGCAGTGTGAAAAGCTATATACTCATGTTTGCTAAGTGTTTGTCTCTCCTGTGTATTAGAAGTGCATATTAATAATATGACAGGATCCCCAGTTTGTCTATTGCGTTAATGCTAGGTAACAAGTAATGGGAAAACCACTAATTATGAAAACCATAATTTCATTATTGAAATGATAGTGAGAAGCAACCTGTTAGTGGATTCCAATTAACTTTCATTTTAAATAGTAAAGTATTTAACTGAGAGAGACTTAACCTATATCCAATTAATGATTCTGCAGTGAATAGTAATAATAATGTTATAAAGACCATCCAGTTTGTGTAAGCCCTGAAAGTAAAAGTGTGTTTCGGTATCTGTTATAATTTTTCAAATAGTTTGAGCTGCTCTACCTGTTAGTTTCAATCTTACTGTAAACACATGTATGTGTTAGAGTTCACTGTACTCGTGTGTGACAAAGTATAGGTTGTGTTTATTCATTAAAGTTACTAATAACTTTTTTCTTGAACAAGATTGTGAATCATTTTCTTGTCTAGTTAGGCTGGCGACCGTTTTCTCTACCCGTTAAACAGTGCAGATAGGCAAAATTTTGTTTGTTACTGTTCAAATATATCCGTATTTCTGACTTTCACTTCCGATAAGCCACCTTCGTTAGGTACAACACGGTCAACACAGCAAAATTCCTCTCAGAGGGTAACACTGCTCTGTTGCGTTATACCATAATCGCTTTAATAAAATAGTTTTATTTCACAACCTGCTTTAAGGTTATGGTACAGCGGTAGCAGACAGTAGTGTTATAACCTGAGTCGAAACAAGGCCCCCGGAGTAGACAACATTCCATTGGAGCTACTAACAGCCTTGGGAGAGCCAGTCTGACAAAACTCTACCATCTGGTGAGCAAGATGTATGAAACAGGGGAAATACCCTCACACTTCAAGAAGAATATAATAATTCCAATCCCAAAGAAAGCAGGCGTTGACAGATGTGAAAATTACCGAACTATCAGTTTAATAAGCCACAGCTGCAAAATACTAACACGAATTCTTTACAGACGAATGGAAAAACTAGTAGAAGCCGTCCTCGGCGGAGATCAGTTTGAATTCCATAGAAACACTGGAACCCGTGAGGCAATACTGACCCTACGACTTATCTTAGAAGAAAGATTAAGGAAAGGCAAACCTACGTTTCTAGCATTTGTAGACTTAGAGAAAGCTTTTGTCAATGTTGACTGGAATACTCTCTTTCAAATTCTAAAGGTGGCAGGGGTAAAATACAGGGAGCGAAAGGCTATATACAATTTGTATAGAAACCAGATGGCATGAAAGGGAAGCAATGGTCGAGAATGGAGTAAGACAGGGTTGTAGCCTCTCTCCGATGTTATTCAATCTGTATATTGAGCAAGCAGTAAAGGAAACAAAAGAAAAATTTGGAGTAGGTATTAAAATCCACGGAGAAGAAATAAAAACTCTGAGGTTTGCCGATGACATTGTAATTCTGTCAGAGACAGCAAAGGACTTGGAAGAGCAGTTGAACGGATTGGACAGTGTCTTGAAAGGAAGATATAAGATGAACATCAACAAAAGCAAAACGAGGATAATGGAATGTAGTCATATTAAATCGGGTGATGCTGAGGGAATTAGATTAGGAAATGAGACACTTAAAGTAGTAAAGGAGTTTTGCTATTTGGGGAGCAAAATAGCTGATGATGGTCGAAGTAGAGAGGATATAAAATGTAGACTGGCAATGGCAAGGAAAGCGTTTCTCAAGAAGAGAAATTTGTTAACATCGAGTATAGATTTAAGTGTCACGAAGTCATTTCTGAAAGTATTTGTGTGGAGTGTAGCCATGTATGGAAGTGAAACATGCACGATAAATAGTTTGGACAAGAAGAGAATAGAAGCTTTCGAAATGTGGTGCTACAGAAGAATGCTGAAGATTAGATGGGTAGATCACATAACAAATAAGGAGGTACTGAATAGAATTGGGGAGAAGAGGAGTTTGTGGCACAACTTGACGAGAAGAAGGGACCGGTTGGTAGGTCATGTTATGAGGCATCAAGGGATCACAAATGTAGCATTGGAGCGCAGCGTGGAGGGTAAAAATCGTTAAGGGAGACCAAGAGATGAATACACTAAGCAGATTCAGAAGGATGTAGGTTGCAGTAGGTATTGGGAGATGAAGAAGCTTGCACAGGATAGAGTAGCATGGAGAGCTGCATCAAACCAGTCTCAGGACTGAAGACCACAACAACAACGTAGATGGCTTCATTAAGTTTAGCAGATGATCAAGGCATTCAAGGAGAAGATGAATACCATTTCGTGTTTATGATACAGGAATATGACAAACTGGGACTACAGATGAGTCTAATAGGAAACCGAATATCTGGTAGTGAATACAGATTTGGACGTCAGTGACGGTTTTGTTATGGGAGAGAGAAGAAAAGTTAAGTATCTATAGACATTCACAAATGTGATCGCATTATGTTTTGATGAGGTGAGCAACATCATTCTGCGATATTATAATATCTTCTTAATTTCTATGGCTACAAATAAATTATGTACAAAAGAGGTAATTCAGTCGGTAAAAACGGAATTTTTATGGAACCAAGTGTCCGTCCGTCAGCCTGCCTGTCTGTGTATCTGTCTGTCTGCCCGACTGTTTAAAACCCTTCAGACTCAAGTTGAAATTTATGTCACGCATTAAGGTCTACAGTCCCTTGGCAACATAAAAAAGTGAAGCTTCTAAGTCAATGCAGTCACAAGATTCGATCAGATGCGTCAACTATTTTGACACTAGCAGACTCAGTCATCAAAACCTACAGAAGTCAATGCAATCGCAAGATTCGGTCATATACGTCAAATATTTTGATACTAGCAAACTCTGTCATCAAACCCTATAGGGTACTTCCCGTTGATCTGGAATCATGAAATCTGGCAAGAAGCAAGATATCACACTTCAATCAAAGGAAAAAATCAGAAAACTGTTAATTTGCAATTACATCAGACGAAAGAAATGTTTTGGTCATTTGCTATCAAACTCCCTGTCTGTCCGTCCGTTTGTTAAGACCTCTTCTTCTCGGGGACGGGCACACGTATAAAGTTGGGGACAATGGCACACATTGAGGTCTACAGTCCTTTGGAGGAGCAAATACGTTAAACTTATAAGTCAATGCAGTCAAAAGACGCAGCCATACATATCACATACTTTGATTCCATATTTTTAGATTTTCAGAAGGCTTTCGACACCATTCCTCACAAGCGTCTTCTAACAAAACTGCGAGCCTATGGAGTATCGCCTCAGTTGTGCGACTGGATTCGTGATTTCCTATCAGAAAGGTCACAGTTCGGAGTAATAGACGGAAAGTCAAGGAGTAAAACAGAATTAATATCCGGCGTACCTCAAGGAAGTGTTATAGGCCCTCTATTGTTCCTGATCTATATTAACGACGTAGGAGACAATCTAAGTGACCGTATTTGATTGTTTGCAGAGGATGCTGTCTATTACCCTCTTGTAAAGTCAACGGATGATGAAAACGACTTGCAAAATGATTTAGATAAGATATCTGTAAGGTGCGAAAAGTGGCAATTGACCCTGAATAAAGGAAAGTGTGAAGTTATTCACATGAGTACTAAAAGAAATCAGCTAAATTGCCATTATGCGATAACTCACACAAATCTGAGGGCTGTAAATTTAACTAAATACTTATGGATTACAATTACAAATAACCTAAATTGGAACGACCACATAGATAATATTGTGGATGGAGCAAATCAAAGACTGCGATTCATTGGCAAAACACTTAGAAGGTGCAACAGCTCTACCAAAGAGACTGATTACACTACGCTTGTCCGCTCTATTCTGGAGTATTGCTGTGCGGTGTGGGATCCGCATCAGGTGGGACTGACGGATGACATCGAAAAAGTACAAAGAAGGGCAGCTCGTTCTGTATTATAGCGAAACAGGAGAGATATTATCACAGACATGATACGTGAATTGGTGTGGCAATCATTAAAACAAAGGCGTTTCTCGTTGCGACGGGATCTTCTCATGAAATTTCAATCACCAGTTTTCTCCTCCAATTGTGAAAACATTCTGTCGGCACCCACCTACACTGGGAGAAATGATCATCACGATAAAATAAGAGAAATCAGGGCTCGCACAGAAAAATTTGAGTGCTCGTTTTTCCCGCGTACCTTTCGAGAGTGGAACGGTAGAGAGACAGCATGAAGGTGGTTCATTGAACCCTCTGCCAGGCACTTTATTGTGAATAGCAGAGTAATCACGTAGATGTAGATACTTTGATACTTGCAAACTCACTCATTGAACCATATAGGGTACTTTCCCTTGATGTAAAATCATGAAATTTGACAAGAAAGAAAAATTTCACTGCACAAGTAAAGTAAAATAATCAGAACGTTGCTATTGTGTTATTATATCTCATAATTTTTTTAAATTTTTTTCCTAATTCGATCTTGAAATCGGAATATATCGGAAGTGTGGGAACCCTGGATCGATATCTTACCGGTAACAATGTCGACAACAGACAAAAATCGTCGAAATCGTTGGTCCTCAGAATGGATGAACTGCCGAAATACATAATTAAGTTTGTAAGGAACTCTCAGTGCGCACGTCCTACACGCACCTGGCCATTTCTTTTTTATTATTGTTCTGAGATTTGTACATTAGAACGTTTGACATTTCCATTTACGTCTTTGAGGTGTACGCAAGGATGGAGCCTTGAATAGAGGAGCTTGGCAGTAGAGCAAAATGTTGTTATTGACTGTCCTCTGTGTTAATTAATACTGTGTAATCATTATAAAGATTATTTTGCTTCAGGAAAATTCCTCCAGAGCGGATGGAGAACTTTATGTGTATTGGAGAGTATGGCGCGTCTATGAAACGCACTCACTCGGCAGAAAACTGGACCAAATTTACACTAAATCAGCTGCCCCGTGCAGAGGGCGCGAAATTTATGAAAGGTGGGAGAGTCAGCGGCCTACCCTCTACTCCCACCACCCCCTCGCAACCCCGGAGTAGACCCGGGGTTGCAGGTGCGATCTCGCGGCGCATCAGCACATACGCCATTTGCATACTCGGCCACCCTCGTACATCACGGGACCGAGCCGCTAACAACGCGCTGTTATTCTGCGGCCGGAATAAAGCACGCGAGCCACATGGGAATATGTGGTGGGGGGCAAAAAAAAAAGGAAAAAAAAAAAGCCAGCTGCTGTGATTTACAGCCAAAACTCTGGGAAAAAGAGGAAGAAAAAAATTTGCAGATACACTTTCATATTGTGCGTGCCAGGCGTCTGCCCGCGTGCACCATTGTGCGTCCGTGTGTACGCTCGCTAACAAAAGCGCGTCGACCGCTAATTAGTTTTTAATTCAAGTCGGCGATCGCCATTTATCATCGTAGGTCAGTCGCTGGCTGTTTGGCTCCGGGAGGTGCCAACAGTTGGGTATGTGGAGGGGATTGAGCGATTATAATTTCTGCGAGGGTGGGGGAAGGGGGTAGGGTATTTGCTGGCAAGGCTCCCCTCGTGCAACACGTTGCGTAGCGGCCGCTGGAATTATTTTTGCGGCGAAAAGGGGGAGAAATTAAAATGCGACGACTAATCCGCTTCACGTTTCGTTGCAGTAACCTCGCCTTTTACATTTTCGTAGGGAATGGAATTACTTTCAATCTCGGGCCGCTGTGGGGACCACATCCTGGGGTCTGTTTCGGAACATTTAATCGTAGACATCTCTCGCATCTATATCGTTGATTGGTCTGCGATTCTCCTAAATCGTAAATTTTGCGTTGTCGGGCGTTTCGAGATATACCGCGGCTTAATCAATGGCAATACGACTTGGATTTATACGTCGTGTATATCGATCTACTTATTAATTATTAACCTATTTAAATTAGTGTGTTATGAGCAACAAACAGACTAACTGACCTACGAGCGCGATAAGTTGGCCCCTTTGCCCCCATGTACTGATCGTTAAGAGTTGGCATAATTCGGAATACTTCGCATCAAATGTTCTCTGTTTCAGACCACTGGCACCCTAAGGTTGTGACACTGTAATTTCCTAACAGAATTCTGTCTTATTGCCTGTGTGAGTGGAAGATTAATTGGTTAATAACAGTAACTGTAATTATATTCAAATGCATTGTGCAATATGAAATACGTTCACAAATGCATACTACATGTTCTGAACGTCGTTTTTATTCTACTGATTGTAAAACAACACCATTCATATCATCTGATATTCCTTCCACAAATAAGTACAATATTTGAAAATTACCGTCTCTTACTGAACATTCACGAAATCAAGTTACATCCGTGTCAAAATGTGTACGATAACACTGACTGATATGTCAGTGAGTTGCCATTACTGGAAGACAAGCAGTAAAACAATTCCCTTCTCACGTCCACTATTTTCGCCGTGGCCGCACTATATATCCCTCTGCCTCTTAGGTAACTGGCCAGCCAACTTTACCTGATTAAAAGTATCCTGACGCCAGTAAAACCTACGTTTTTCATATTAGGTGCACTCTGCTGCCACCTACTACCAGCTACTCCATATTGTCGACTTCGGTAGTCATTAGACATCGTGAGAGAGCTGAATGCCACGCTCTGCAGAACTCACGGACATCGAATGTTGTCACGTGATTGGGTGTCACTTGTGTCATACGTCTGTACGCGATATTTTACACGCTTTAACATCCCTAGGTCCACTGTTTCCGATGCGATAGTTAAGTGGAAATGTGAAGGGACACGTACAGCACAAAAGTGTACAGGCCGACCTCGTCTGTTGACTGGCAGAGATCGAAAACAGTTGAAGAGGGTCGTAATATGTGCTAGGCAGACATCTATCCAGACCATCACACAGGAATTCCAAACTGCATCAGGATCCACTGCAAGTATTATGACTGTTTGGTGGGTGGTCAGAAAACTTGGATTTCATAGTCGAGTGGCTGCTCATAAGCCACACATCACGCCGGTAAATTCCAAACGATGCCTCGCGTGGTGTAAGGAACATAAACATTGGACAGTTGAACAGTGGGAAAACGTTGTGTGGAGTGACGAATCGCGTTACACAATGTGGCGATCCGATGGCAGTGTGTGGGTGTGGCAAATGCCCGGTGAACGACATCTGCCAGCGTTGTGTTGCACCAACAGTAAAATTCGATAGGGGTGGTGTTATGGTGTGGTCGTGTTTCTCATGGAGGGGGCTTGCACTCCTTGTCGTTTTGCGTGGCACTATCACAGCACAGGCCTACATAGATGTTTTAAGCACCTTCTTGCTTCCCACTGTTGAATTCCGACATGGCGATTGCATCTTTCAACACGATCGAGCACCTGTTCATGATGCAAGGCCTGTGACGGCGTGGCTACACGATAATAATATCCCTGTAATGGACTGACCTGCATAGAGGCCTGACGTGAGTTCTATAGAACACCTTTGGGATGTTTTGGAACTTCGACTTCTTGCCAAGCCTAACCGACCGGCATCGATACCTGTCCTCAGTGCAGCACTCCGTGAAGAATGGGCTGCCAGTCCCCAAGAAACGTTCCATCACCTGATTGAACGTATGCCTGCGAGAGTGGAAGCTGTCATCAAGGCTAAGGTTGGGCCAACACCATACTAAATTCCGGCATTACCGATGGAGGGCGCCACCAACTTGTAAGTCCTTTTCAGCCAGGTGTCCGGATACTTTGGTCACATAGTGTAGCTACCGGCCGAATTCACCAACGACAATCAAAATTAAGCACGTCGTAACATATTATTGTCTCTGCAAATATTTTTGTTTGTTAGTGAGCAGGAAAACTACACTTGTAAGCAGCTCTTGACGTTATTGAGATTTTTGGATTCGGCTGTTAGCTGCTAGACATACTATTATAAAATATGACCGAGCACCGCGGGCCACAAAAATTCTTCATCCGGGCCACAGTTTGACGACCACTGCGTTAGTGTACGGCTCCACAACAGCGTGTCAAACTGGAGAGACAAGGACGGCTTTTGCTCAGTCCTACGTCAAATTAAGAATATTTTTAGGAGGTTTCCCACATTCATCTAGTCGAATACTGGCCATCGAGTGCAGTTCACGCAAATACCAAAAAATGTAGCTTTCATAAGACATTTTGATCAGTTTTAATGTAATGCTCGTGATCTAGCGGAGAGCGTTGGTGCCGCTAGAGAGCGGTGTACCAGTTCGATTCACGGCCGGGATAGGGATGGATTATCACGGCCCGTTTAACCTACAACATCATTGCTCGCTATGATCTTCGCCAGCGATGAGATGAAAGTGGTTTGTGTTTTGCAGTGTGACCATCACCGTATGTCCTGAAACTCGATCTGGGTCTGGCCGCTTCAAGGTCACTCACTCAGTCCCTCGCCTGACTGCTGTTTGTCGCACGCGGTTTCTCGGGAACTATAGCAGCGGCTGCTCGTGAGTATAGATGCTGGATGTTCACAGATTTTGAGAGTCAGACGAATATGTGAGTGTGAAATTAACAGCGTCTGCTGTAAACAGTTATACTTATTAACATTTTTACACAACTAAGCCACTGTCAATAATAACAATAACAACAACAACAATAATAATAATAATAATAATAATAATGTAATAATAATAATATGCATAACTTTTGTGAAAAAGGAAGAATTGTTTTTATCGAATTTTGTGGTTTTGTAATAAACTAAGTACAGTTTAGAGCAGGAGCGAAATAATGTTTAAGCTTTCGCCACTCGCTATTTCGCATTTTTGCATAAGTGGGACTTTGCCTGCAGTTTTTTATTTTGTCATAGGCGTGTACAAGATCCCTAACATATATATTAGTTAACAAATAAACTTCCACGCTGGAAATCAGACATTCTTAACGTTGCACCCACACAACAACTTACGATTCTTATTATGCATTTCTTTGTTAAGTGTTCGTTTATAGTCACGCTTATTCGATTTCGTCACTTGGTCAGTCAACATTTGTGGTCTGGGAGGCCCTAGATCCTTTACGGCTTACTTTTTATGTGTATTTTGTTTTCTGTTAGCACTTAAAACAGATACAGACAATAGACACGAAAGCCAATTCCTGCACAGTAAACAAATAAATCTGCCGTTTGGAGAAATGATTAAATTGAAGTAGTGCTGTCCACCAACACTGGCACTTGATTAGAACGCAAATGAGGCGCTGAGAATCACGAGGACCAAAAGTAAACCATCATCGACCCAACAGTTAAGTGAATAACAGAGAAACTGCAGAGACAGCTTTTGGTGAATATTCACATATACAGTGTGAGACTACAGTACAGATGAAACTGCGAGACTCATGAATAAATGCTACAGTTTCACAATCGACGATGATGTGCTTTATGGTTCTCACCGCCACAAATGGATTACAGGTATCATAAAGTGCAAAACTTTTATCTAATTCAGAAACCCACGAAATAGGTTCTGTCGAACCCTCTCCGTTTAATAGGCGAAGCTCATGCATGGTTGTTTACATCTTTGGACGCGTTTAGTGACATCTTTGAACAGTAAAAGCGACTGTGTCTGTGATACAATATCCACAGTCAACGTTTATCTTCAGGAATTCTGGAAACCGGGATGATGCAAAACTTTTTATGGTGTGTGTAGAAAGACTTGCGTCTGGCGACCGAACAACCTTAGACGGGATCTCACGGCCAATATAGCCATACGATTAATTCATTTCATCAACATTAATTGTGCTACTCAGCATAAAAAGTAGATGTCGTGGAAATAATATAACAAACCCGTTAACAATAATCTGATGTAAGATGTTGCGAGAAACACAAGTATTCTACATTGTTTCAGTGTTGTGTAGGCGGTATTTTAAAATTTACTTCTTGTTTATTCATGTCGAAAGGTATATTAATAAATGGCAATTTCTGCTGATTGTTTTCGTTGACAACCATCAATAGTTTTTCTGTCTTATCTGTTTGCCAAGTTCCAGTTACTAACTTTCATTGTTAATGTAACATTGTGTGAACAGGCATGTATTTTGTGGATACTTTCTTTCTTTATTACCAAATCCTACTGATACGTATGATCCATATTACTCAGCGACTATCCAGGAATGCGGGACGCTGTACCCAGACTAATTAGCCAGTCACCTATCTAACGACTTCCGATGGCAACAAAAACTTGATTTTCAATACTTTGCGTAGTTACTGATCGATTTTAAAAACTAAAAATGCTGTCATAATCTACTCATTAAGAGGTATAATATTAGATTAAAAATTTAGCACAATAAAACAAGTATTATAGTTAGCAAGTGTGTGTTTGTCTCGCGACAAGTTTGCAGCTCGTGGTCCAGTGGCTAGCGTTGCTACCTCTGGATCACGGGGTCCCGGGTTCGATTGCCTGCTGGGCTGGGAATTTTCTCTGCCCGGTGACTGGGTGCTTGTGTTGTTCTCGTCATTCCAACGTCATTAGTGAAAGTGGCTAGACTGGAGGAAGGTGTACACATTGGGAATTTGTGTGGACGCTGATGACCGCGCAGTTGAGCGCGCCACAAACCATAACATCATGTCTCGGGACAACGTAACTGACGGGGGACGTAAATGGCAGGAAGTTTCTCATCTAGTACTTCAGAATTAGAGCACTTAGCGATTTCCGAGAAACTTTACAGATAATTTGAAACCTTTTCAAAACTTTTCCCCTGCAAAATTACGAAAGGAAAAAAAAATATTGCTTACTACATTTCCGCTGTTCACGCACTAAAATGACAGCATCAGGCATGAAGTTTCACTTTATTACTTCTGTACTGCTAACTCCATTTGCAACACAGGTTTGAGACAGAATCCACATATAACAATAAAAAATGTACCTTCCAAATTACATTATTGTATGTAACAAAGTTCTAAATTACTGAATTGTAAACAGCGTGCAGAAAAATTTGAGTTCCGTCACACATAACGAAACCCAGACTCAAAGCCACCAAGTTTACAGCACCGAAAAATAACAAAATAATCAGGAGAAGACCAAATCATCGCAGAATTATGGAAAAATGCAGGAGAAAATCTTACTGCAAAACTCAAAGAAATTACACATGAAATCTGGAAAACTGAAAAAATCCCCGCAGATTGGAAGACAGCAATCATACATCCTCTGTACAAAAAAGGAAGTAAACCAGACCCCAACAACTATCGTGGAATCTCTTTATTGTCAATAACACACAAAATTCTGTCTAAAGCACTACTAACCGAACAGAACCCCAGCTGGATTCAAAACTAGGCGAATACCAAGATGGATTCAGAAAAGTTCGATCATGCATAGAACAAATCCTTAGCTTGAAAAACTCGATGAAATATTTGCATAGTACTTCAAACAAAAGTTATGTCATCACGTTTGTCGACTTTAAAAAAAGCATATGACGGTACAGACCGACAATCCCTTTTTGAAGTATTAGAAGAATTTGTACTAGGTCAAAGGACAACAAACATCATAAAAGAAACACTCATGGAGACCAAATCCAAAAGTAAAATTTATGGAAGAAATCAGCACAGAATTTGAAATAGATACAGGAGTACGGCAAGGGGATGTACTGTCCCCAGTGCTCTTCAATGGTGTTCTTGAAAAAGTTGTTGGAGAATGGAGAAAAGCTGGTGCACCAGCACACAAACTGGGACCAAAACGTACGGGCATAGCATTAGACTGTTTAGCATTTGCTGATGACATGGCTGATCGCACAAGACATTACCGATGCACAGAAACAGCTAGAATTATTACAAGAGCAGGCAGCAAAAATAGGATTACAAATTTCATTTGAAAAACAAAATTTATGCCTGACATCAAAGATACACCTTCTGATCTCAAAATTGGTAATAACTACAAATCTCGAGTAAAAGAATTTGAATATTTAGGTGAATAGATTGCTGAAAATTGTAATGAAAATAAATCTGTCAGATCAAGATTCCAGAAAATGGAGACGGCGTTTCAGTTAGCAAAAAACGTTTACAACAAAAAGAGTCTCTCGTGGAACTGCAAAATACGACACTACACAACAGTAATTAAACCCGAAGCTCTCTGCGTATCTGAGACACTATACATCCAACACAGAACACTAAAAGGGGAATTAGAAATGAAAGAACGTAAAATAATGAGGAAAACCCTAGGACCAAGAACTAAAGATGGTGTGCATAATCCAAAACCCAATGCAGAAATATATAAAAATATCTCCAAAATAACAGACACAAGGCGCATAAGAAGAATCCAATTCATGGGGCATTTAGAAAGAATGGACTCAATCAGGTTAACGGACAAAAACCATACGTTTTTAAAGAACAAAACTACAAGACCGAACTGGTACAAACAGACGGAAAAAGACCTGAGTGAATTTGGGTCTCCAAATCTACATGACAGAAATGAAATCAGAAAAACCACGAACACACGAGGTTTTGAGGAAGAAGAGAGTAAAACTAACCGACATACGTGGTCTACGCAACGAAAGCTAGCCCATTCGTTGCTTATGAAGGAATAATGGGCGAAAAGGAAGGCCAACAAATGTTGATTAAGCGTGGTACTAAGTCATTCATCCGCGAAGAAGAAGAAGAAGAAGTTCAAAAGATATGAAGTCCAAAACACTAAAATGCGTGAAAAACTGGAGTGTACTAAAAATGGCGGGCGGTAACTTTTTTACTTCTTTACCGTTAACTCTACTGGTAACACATCTTGCAGATAGTATCTACATGTATCACTAAATATGCTTCCAAAATTGTCTCATTACACGAAGCGCTGTTATGGAGACATGACGTCATAAACATTTAGAAGCTTGAAAAACTCTTTTACACGCAGTAAAATATCAATATCAGGCATGACTTTTACTTTATTACTTCTTTGCTACTAATTGTATTCGTAACTCAATTTGCACACATTATTTATTCATACCGATGAATGTACCTGCAACAGTGTATCATTATAAGTCTCACAGTTCAGGAGCTATGATGTGATAAAGGTCGAGAGGCGTTATAAACTACCTATTAGCTAAAATGTAGCACAAATTACCCAGTTTATGATGATCGAGTGTTTCGTAATGAGAGCGCTTAGCTACTTTTAACCAACATGAAGCAAACATTCAAACCTTTCCTAGACTTTTTCTCGCCTACATTCTTAAAGCAAATATTTAACACATTAACTAATTTGTTACAAGCTGTTTTATACATGCAAAGTTAGATTCTTTAAAGAATCAAGTGTTCTCTCCGTTAATCATATGAGGGTATAGTTTCAGATCAATAACATAGAAAACTTGGAATCGATAATCATTTTAACAACATAAGGCACTCATTTTAATAATATGAAACACGTTATTTGCATATGTTAATGAAATCTGCACAGTTTCTAACAAAGTATTTTATCTTCAAAAATATTCAGAGTGGATGACTGTAAGTCTCTTTGGATACAAAAGTATAAGCTATTTCTTGTCAAATGTAATTCTTCAGGTTGGGGGAGGGGGGAGATAGGGAATGGCCGGTATGTCAAATTGAACGATGAGGAAGAGAGAGAGAGAGAGAGAGAGAGAGAGAGAGAGAGAGAGAGAGAGAGAGAGAGAGAGGGGGGGGGGGGTAAAGAGAGAAAGAGAGAGAGAGAGAGAGTGAGGAGAAGGAGCGAGAGAGAGGGAGCGGAGGAGAGAGCGAGAGAGAGAGAGAGAGAGAGAGAGAAAGAGAGAGAGATAGAGAGAGAGAGAGAGAGAGAGAGAGAGTAATGGAAAGACATAACGTCCTTTCCCCTCCGTGTGGCCAGATCTACAGCTCTCATCGGTTATCAGCCTCGAACAGTGGGGAGTAGAAAGGAAATGTAAGAGACGAACAGTTAAATATTCAGATTACTGCAATAAATGGGCGCGTCTGAGGCGTGAAAAATTCATGAGGCTGACGAGAGACTGGATAGCAAAGAACAAAAATAATTGAAGGTCCTGCGGCCTGGAGGTGTGGGTGTAGGTGGGGAAGTGTTGGGGGGAGGGGGCAGGGAGAGGGGAGAGTGCCAGGGGTTATCTGGGAGACGCATTGCCAATGGTTTATGCAGTGGACTCCGAATACTTCTCTCCGTTGCTCTCTCTAAAGCACAAACGGAAGAAGAAACACATAAAAAAATGAAAGACAAGTTGCTCAGAAGTTTCATACCCTCGCACAGAGCGAAATAATTGATACCAGCCAAAGGCTCGATTCATGGACTCTGTGTGCTTGTACTGGGTATGTAACAGTCCAGTCAGAAAGTTTATTTATTACTTGTGATAATGAATCATATTGCAGACGTTTCCATTCTGTATGAATTCATGTCACTCATATATGTGTAAGTACATATTTGCATGTAAAACTTAGCTGTCGTTATTATATTCTGCAGCAGTCGCTGATGTGAATTACAACTTTCTTATGTAAACAAGAGAGACACGATCTGACTCCAATCTTTCGTCACTTCTTCTTCGTTAGCCTTCACGCTTGCGGCAGCTTAGCATGTAAGTATCTCTGTACTTATACACTCCTGGAAATTGAAATAAGAACACCGTGAATTCATTGTCTCAGGAAGGGGAAACTTTATTGACACATTCCTGGGGTCAGATACATCACATGATCACAATGACAGAACCACAGGCACATAGACACAGGCAACAGAGCATGCACAATGTCGGCACTAGTACAGTGTATATCCACCTTTCGCAGCAATGCAGGCTGCTATTCTCCCATGGAGACGATCGTAGAGATGCTGGATGTTGTCCTGTGGAACGGCTTTCCATGCCATTTCCACCTGGCGCCTCAGTTGGACCAGCGTTCGTGCTGGACGTGCAGACCGCGTGAGACGACGCTTCATCCAGTCCCAAACATGCTCAATGGGGGACGGATCCGGAGATCTTGCTGGCCAGGGTAGTTGACTTACACCTTCTAGAGCACGTTGGGTGGCACGGGATACATGCGGACGTGCATTGTCCTGTTGGAACAGCAAGTTCCCTTGCCGGTCTAGGAATGGTAGAACGATGGGTTCGATGACGGTTTGGATGTACCGTGCACTATTCAG
Source organism: Schistocerca gregaria (assembly GCF_023897955.1). NCBI lineage: Eukaryota > Metazoa > Arthropoda > Insecta > Orthoptera > Acrididae > Schistocerca > Schistocerca gregaria. The sequence goes on along the minus strand of NC_064922.1, from coordinate 922,581,712 downwards.
TGTCCCCTCGACGATCACCAGAGGTGTACGGCCAGTGTAGGAGATCGCTCCCCACACCATGATGCCGGGTGTTGGCCCGGTGTGCCTCGGTCGTATGCAGTCCTGATTGTGGCGCTCACCTGCACGGCGCCAAACACGCATACGACCATCATTGGCACCAAGGCAGAAGCGACTCTCATCGCTGAAGACGACACGTCTCCATTCGTCCCTCCATTCACGCCTGTCGCGACACCTCTGGAGGCGGGCTGCACGATGTTGGGGCGTGAGCGGAAGACGGCCTAACGGTGTGCGGGACCATAACCAAGCTTCATGGAGACGGTTGCGAATGGTCCTCGCCGATACCCCAGGAGCAACAGTGTCCCTAATCTGCTGGGAAGTGGCGGTGCGGTCCCCTACGGCACTGCGTAGGATCCTACGGTCTTGACGTGCATCCTTGCGTCGCTGCGGTCCGGTCCCAGGTCGACGGGCACGTGCACCTTCCACCGACCACTGGCGACAACATCGATGTACTGTGGAGACCTCACGCCCCACATGTTGAGCAATTCGGCGGTACGTCCACCCGGCCTCCCGCATGCCCACTATACGCCCTCGCTCAAAGTCCGTCAACTGCACATACGGTTCACGTCCACGCTGTCGCGGCATGCTACCAGTGTTAAAGACTGCGATGGAGCTCCGTATGTTACGGCAAACTGGCTGACACTGACGGCGGCGGTGCACAAATGCTGCGCAGCTAGCGCCATTCGACGGCCAACACCGCGGTTCCTGGTGTGTCCGCTGTGCCGTGCGTGTGATCATTGCTTGTACAGCCCTCTCGCAGTGTCCGGAGCAAGTATGGTGGGTCTGACACACCGGTGTCAATGTGTTCTTTTTTCCATTTCCAGGAGTGTATTTTGGACTTTGTAACGAGCCGGACTGAATCCTTGTTTTAGTGCTACTTAAAGTTCACGTCACAACGGGATGTAGTGAAACATTTCCTCATCCAGTAGACAGTGCGCAGTGTTGCTGACCTACCTTGCTTTGCTTATTCAATATTGTCTTCTCGGTAGCTGCTTCCATCTCACCTAAATCACTCTACAATTAAGAAGCCAGGAGCGTAGATTACGTTTTCCAAAATCAAAAGTCACGACCGTATTCATTGTTGAACACTTACGACAACCACAGTGCGATTTATTTGTTATCACTCACACACACAATATTCATGTGACCAGGCCTCTTACACTTAATAATCGTCTCATTAGGTAAGTCAAAAACTTCCAACCTTTAACAATGTTCACAATACGCATTAAATGTTCAAAGCCGTATGCAATCACACTTTTTTGGTACCGACCGGAAAAGTTAAGCTTCTGTTTCAAGTATCATCACACCGCATTCCGCCACCAACTTGCTGCACTTTTGCTCCATGAGAATCTGACCGAGAACTAACTGAGAACTGCACCAGCTCTGACCTTGTAAAGACGAGTGCTTGAATATTTGACTATTTCTGTTAGTATATTATAGTTTATAATTTTCTAGGGTTAAAAGGATCCTTTCTAATTGGTTTTGAAGTTAACTATTGGGTTTTATTACTTAAATAACATGAGTGAGCTGAATCAATTTAAATACTTGTAACCATGGAAGCCCTCTTGAATAATAATTTTTACTTATTCAAATTTACTTCATTCTTAATTAATGCACTTACAAAGTTGAGAGTGGAGTCATTTTACGTAGAAAAATATAGGTAGCAAAAGTATCAAAACAGATCTCGGAATTATTCAGTAGTTTGGTCACAATTGGCACTGAAATTCATACAGGCTACAGATTTCAAGTCTTAATATCTATTTAACTAATATACTTTAGGTTAATTTGGACACTTTGCTGGAATCAGTAAAATTTAGGCTTTCTTTTGGATGCAGTCTTATAGCTAAATTCGATCTTTAGCTCACTCGAATTTTACTTAATATGTACTGCACAATATACGCCATTGTTCATAACTTTTAATAGGATGCATTTCAATTAAAACTAATTAGCTCATTACTTTCAGTATAGACATTAGAGTGTGCTGAAATAATAGATTTTACTAGGGGAGTTTTATTTATACTACTTCTGAATTCTGTGCTATGACGCTGAAGGCCAGAGAATCTCTAGTCGGAATCTGAGTAGTGAAAATGAAAAAAAAAGTTCATTGCTTAACTAAGTTACTGAAGGAGTGTAAAACCAAAACAGGATAGCAGTGGGCAATCCTGCTTCGTTACAAATGGATAGTAATAATTATTACAAGCTATACTTATGTCTATGTTTCTTTTTAAAAGCATTGTTGCTAATCCTTGTCACTAACGATAACAAGGTATTTGTAGTACAAGATGAGAGGAATCCAGTTTGCTGACGTATCGATTTAGCAGCCAACGATACGCCGTTGCGTGCAAATTTGCACGCCTCAGAAGAGTCGAAGCTTTTCGTTTCTGATTTTCGTACTTAATTCCTACGGTAATCGCTGAGACTCATTCTCGACTTCCGAATAATTAATATTCGGAAGAACGATACATCAGAAATTTATTAGAATTGAACTTTCTCTTTCTTTTATCGGGATGAGTTACGCATTTTATTCTAATGTCATCCACCTACATTGTAATAGGTTGTCATCACGGCCTTTCCCTGCCCCTCTGAAGCCAGCAAAGAATTTGCTTCGTCCGTCCGTTACCGATTCACCTGGCTCGATGTCCTGTTCCTCCATTTAGTTTTTCCTACAGCCATAATTACGTCATCCGCTCCAGCCTGTTCCCCGATCAATAGGCTTGTTTTGTTGTCTTCACTACTGATTCACAACACGAATGTTTCCATTGCTCATAGAGGAAACCCCAGTTTTTAAACGCGTTTCCCATTAAAATACAATGTCTCACTGCCATAAGTGAAACCTGGTGTTACCCATTCATCCTGACTCATGCGACGCTTCTTTACTAAAACTCAATTTAGTTTAATAAAGCACTGGAGGCCACTTTCATTTTTCCGTTTATTTATTTTGGTATTAATCTACAGTTTGTGTTCAAGGTTCATATTGTTGTTATGGTCTTCAGTCCAAAGACTAGTTTGCTACTCTATCTTGTGCAAGGTTGTTCATCTCCCAGTACCTACTGCAACCTACATCCTTCTGAATCTGTTTAGCGTATTCATCTCTTGGTCCCCCTCTATGATTTTTACCCTCCACGCTGCCCTCCAATACTAAATTGGCCATCCCTTGATGCCTCAGAATATGCCCTGCCAACCGATCCCTTCTTCTAGTCAAGTTGTGACACAAATCTCTCTTCTCTCCAATTCTATTCAATACCTCCTCATTAGTTATGTGATCTACCCATCTAATCTTCAGTATTATTCTCATAAATATAAAAACTCATCAGGTAATTATAATTTTTCATTGTTGATTTGCACACCTTTATGTTTATTTCTGATACAAGACCGCCTACTCACCGGAATGGTTGGTTTTGTTATCTGCGGTGCGGAAGGACCTGAATTCGATTCCAAAGTACCTCCTCACATTTTATCCGAGGTACAAAGTTCTCGAACTTGGTCCACTAAGCCTCGTAAAGCCAGACGAGGAGTTTCTTGAATCAAAAAGCAGTGGCATCATCAGGAATTCATCTACTGCCAATAAAGGTTGGAAGGATAGGCGATCACGTGTCCCATGATAATAGGTCGCTCCTCATACTGTCTTGTAGGCAGCAGTTGAACATCCGGATCAGGCCTAAGGTCTAATCATTGAGTGCTGTTTTGTTATTCACTTACCATAAATTTATCAAGTTTTACAAGTCCTACTCTTAGTTGTTGAAGTTTATCTGTACTAGAATGAAAGATATGTATCATTAACAAGTACTCCGACTTCATATACCAGTTTTGAGCTCTGAAAACTTCCTCAAGAGCTGATGCCCTATTACGCCCCTTGCAATTCTAAAGTAAAACTACGATTTGATTGTTCCAGAAGTAAAATTGGATAAAAGGCATCACTGCACCTCACCCAAACATAATGCTAATTACGCATGAGAAGTCGCAGCAGTATGTAGGCATATTGGCTAGCTGCAATGCTACAGCATGACAATGAGATGGCTGATTTCTGCTGCTAGATCTTCGCCACTCGCGTTGCACATGCGCACGGGGTGCTTTACTCTTGCAGTACCTCAGGCCCCTTTGACCGTGAACATCTCGTCGCGCGGCCATAATATATGGGGCGTTTAAAAGACTTTGCAAAAAATGTGTAACAGTGATAGATCAAGTGATGCAGAATAATTTTTGTTACATACAAAATGTCTGCTGACGCTTTCAGGTGATGCTAGGCTTTCTTTAGAATTTGCCACATCTGGAACGACGACATTTCACCAAACTAGTAGTGTCTGTTGACCAGGAGTGCGCATAATAGCTACCCAGACGTTGACGAGTGTCTTCGGACAGAGGAAGATATTTTAAGAGGGAATCAGGAACTGATTTTGCTTGGCCTACACCCTTTCAAACAGAGCTCATAACTGTGTGCTAGACAACAGATACACCACACAGGGTGCCTGGGTACAGCCATCTCATTGACTGGGAGACTCAAACGTTCATAACGGGTCGCAGGGACAAAGAATCCAGTTAAATTTTTTTAAGTGCCTTATCTGAAAACTACCTTGAGCAGTTAAACAGAGAACCGACTCGTGGCGATAAGACACCAGACCTTCTAGTGACAAACAGACCCGAACTATTTGAAACAGTTAATGCAGAACAGGGAATCAGCGATCATAAAGCGGTTACTGCATCAATAATTTCAGCCGTAAATAGAAATAATAAAAAAGGTATGAAACGTCCCCTTAGAACAATTGAACACGACTGTGCTTAAACTGACACACAATATTTTTAGCGCAACGCAATCTGACTTTCAAAAATCCCTACAAAAGAATGGCCCTGACTAACATTAATCTATATGTTTCACAAGTCACTTACCTCACAAAAATCTTCGTTACTCAAGCTACTGCAATACCGCGAGCGCCACTACTGCCAGCTAAATAAAAGATTCAAACTACTGAAGGCACTAACTACTGATAGGCATAGTTAGCAAATGAAAGATTTTAATACAGAACAAATACTGTATTTACCTTTATAGTCATAATATATATATCAGTTCATGACACCAATTCTTACAAATTTCAAAACTCCGCCATCTCTCTCCCCACGTCCACCACCGCTGGTGGCTCACCTCCAACTGCGCAACGCTACGGGCTGTTAGCATCCAGCTGCCGCTGCCCAACACTACAATGGCAGACAACAATGCAAACCAGCCACAGACTACACACGGCACAGCCAGTGATTTATATTCAGAGCGGTACGTGGCGGCGGCGTTACCAATAAAAAAACCTAAACAGCCTACTTATAAAGGTAGGAAGATTTTTCTGTTTAGCAAAAGTGACAAAAAGCAGATTTCAGAGTACTTGATGGCTCAACACAAAAATTTTGTCTCAAGTACAGATAGTGTTGAGGATCAGTGGACGAAGTTCAAAACCATCGTACAATATGCGTTAGATGAGTATGTGCCAAGCAAGATCGTAAGAGATGGAAAAGAGCCACAGTGGTACAACAACCGAGTTAGGAAACTGCTGCGGAAGCAAAGGGAACTTCACAGCAAACATAAACATAGCCAAAGCCCTGCAGACAAACAGAAATTACGCGAAGCGAAATGTAATGTGAGGAGGGCTATGCGAGAGGCGTTCCATGAATTCGAAAGTAAAGTTCTATGTACTGACTTGGCAGAAAATCCTAAGAAATTTCGGTCTGATGTCAAAGCGGTAAGTGGATCAAAACAAAATGTCAGACACTCTGTGACCAAAATGGTGCTGAAACAGAGGATGACAGACTAAAGGCCGAAATACTAAATGCCTTTTTCCAAAGCTGTTTCACAGAGGAAAACTGCACTGCAGTTCCTCCTCTAGATTGTCGCACAGATGACAAAATGGTAGATATCGAAATAGACGACAGAGGGATAGAGAAACAATTAAAATCCCTCAAAAGAGGAAAGGCCGCTGGACCTGATGGGAAACCAGTTCGATTTTACACAGAGTACGCGAAGGAACTTGCCCCCCTTCTTGCAGCTGTGTACCGTAGGTCTCTAGAAGAGCGAAGCGTTCCAAAGGATTGGAAAAGGGCACAGGTCATCCCCGTTTTCAAGAAGGGACGTCGAACAGATGTGCAGAACTATAGACCTATATCTCTAACGTCGATCAGTTGTAGAATTTTGGAACACGTATTATGTTCGAGTATAATGACTTTTCTGGAGACTAGAAATCTACTCTGTAGGAATCAGCATGGGTTTCGAAAGAGACGGTCGTGTGAAACCCAGCTCGCGCTATTCGTCCACGAGACTCAGAGGGCCATAGACACGGGTTCACAGGTAGATGCCATGTTTCTTGACTTCCGCAAGGCGGTCGATATAGTTCCCCACAGTCGTTTAATGAACAAAGTAAGAGCATATGGACTATAAGACCAATTGTGTGACTGGATTGAGCAGTTCCTAGATAACAGAACGCAGCATGTCATTCTCAATGGAGAGAAGTCTTCCGAAGTAAGAGTGATTTCAGGTGTGCCGCAGGGGAGTGTCATAGGACCGTTGCTATTCACAATATACATAAATGACCTTGTGGATGACATCGGAAGTTCACTGAGGCTTTTTGCAGATGATGCTGTGGTGTATCGAGAGGTTGCAACAATGGAAAACTGTACTGAAATGCAGGAGGATCTGCAGCGAATTGACACATGATGCAGGGAATGGCAATTGAATCTCAATGTAGACAAGTGTAATGTGATGCGAATACATAGAAAGATAGATCCGTTATCATTTAGCTACAAAATAGCAGGTCAGCAGCTGGAAGCAGTTAATTCCATAAATTATCTGGGAGTACGCATTAGGAGTGATTTAAAATGGAATGATCACATAAAGTTGGTCGTCGGTAAAGCAGATGCCAGACTGAGATTCATTGGAAGAATCCTAAGGAAATGCAATCGTAAAACAAAGGAAGTAGGTTACAATACGCTTGTTCGCCCACTGCCCGAATACTGCTCAGGTGTGTGGGATCCGTACCAGATAGGATTGATAGAAGAGACAGAAAAGATCCAACGGAAAGCAGCGCGCTTCGTTACAGTATCATTTAGTAATCGCGAAAGCGTTACGGAGATGATAGATAAACTCCAGTGGAAGACTCTGCACGAGAGACGCTCAGTAGCTCGCTACGGGCTTTTGTTAAAGTTTCGGGAACATAGCTTCACCGAAGAGTCAAGTAGTATATTGCTCCCCCCTAAGTATATCTCGCGAAGAGACCATGAGAGAGATTACACAGAAGCATACCGACAATCCTTCTTTCCACGAACAATACGAGACTGGAATAGAAGGGAGAACCGATAGAGGTACTCAGGGTACCCTCCGCCATACACCGTCAGGTGGCTTGCGGAGTATGGATGTAGATGTAGATGTAGAAGTGATAATGAAGTGGAAATGTGGAGGGACACGTACAGCACAAAAGTGTAAAGGCCGACCTCGTCTGTTGACTGACAGAGACCGCCGGCAGTTGAAGACTGTCGTAATGTGTACTAGATAGACAGCTATCCAGACCACCACACAGGAATTTTAAACTGCATCAGGAACCACTGCAAATACTATAACAGTTAGGCGGGAGGTGAGAAAACTTGGATTTCATGCTCAAGTGGCTGCTCATAAGCCACACATCACTACGGTAAATGTCAAGCGACGCCTCGCTTGGTATAAGGAGCGTAAACATTGGAGGGGCGAACAGTGGAAAAACTTAGTGTGGAATGACGAACACAATGTGTACACAATGTGGTGATTCGACGGCAGGTTGTGGGTATGGCAAATGCCCAGTGAACGTCATCTGCCGATCGTTGTGGCCGAGCGGTTCTAGGCGCTTCACTCTGGAACCGCGCGACCGCCACAGTCGCAGGTTCGAATCCTGCCTCGGGCATGGATGTGTGTGATGTCCTTAGGTTGGTTAGGTTTAAGTAGTTTTAAGTTCTAGGAGACTGATGACCTCAGATGTTAAACCCACAGTGCTCATAGCCATTTGAACCATTTTTTTGAACGTCATCTGTCAGTGTGTGTAGTGCCAACAGTAAATTTTGGAGGCGGTGGAGTTATGATGTGGTCGTGTTTTTCATGGAGGCGGCTTGCATGCCATGTTTTTTTGCGTGGCACTATCACAACACAGGCCTACATTGATGTTCTAAGCACCTTCTTGCTTCCCAAGTGGAGGAGCAATTGGAGGCTGGCGATTGTATGTTTCAACACGATCGAGCTCCTGTTCACAATGCACGGCCTATAGAGGAGTGGTTACTCGACAATTACATTCCTGTAATGGGCTGGCCTGCACAGAGTCCTGACCTGAATCCTACAGAACACCTTTGGAATGTTTCGGAACGTCGACTTCGTGCCAGGCCTCACCAACCGACATCGATATCTGTCCTCAGTGCAGCACTCCGTGAAGATTTGGCTGTCATTCCGTAAAAAACCTTCCTGCACGTGATTGAACGTATGCCTGCCAGAGTGGAAGCTGTCATCAAGGCTAAGGGTGGGCCAACGCCATATTAAATTCCAGCATTACCGATGGAGGGCGCCACGAAATTGTAAGTAATTTTCAGCCTGGTATCCGGATGCTTTTCATCACATAGGGTATGTGGCATCTAGCCCAGGTGTATGCTGGTGAGGGCAAGGAACAGGAGTTTAAACCTATAGTTGATTTTATTGGGCGTTTTCTAGGGTTTGCAGAATAACATTCTAAGTAAAACTCATGTTCGATAACTACTTGTTAAAAATTCTTTAATTACATTTTATAAGCAAACATTAGTTTTTAGTTATTTTTGGAGAGTATGTTATATACTTGTTCCAATATTCCATAGTGAGTGACATACAGCGTCGAATGAAATTTACTGATTTGCAGTCGATAAATGATTTTTTGAAGTCAGTAATGAGAACATAGATCACAATATTTTCGTCATTTTGCTCAATTCAGATACGTTTTATTGAAAATTCGGCTTGTTTGCGTTCTTCTGAGTACAGTCCAGTAATTGGCTCTGACTGGAAGAGAACAGAGATCGAGTTGCATGATGAACTTTTTTGATAATTAGTTCAGATAGTGCGGACATTTTTGAGCACAGCTCAGATGAGAATACACTGTAAATGGGTGTTGCATTTTAACGGCAACTTAAATACCGAGATACGATTAGAGGAGAAGGGAGGTAGTTGTTGAACAGTGCAGCTTGTGTTTAGGCAATTTTACATAAATATCCTGGATTTTGTGCCACTTTACGCACAACTTAAATATTACACACTGATTTGTTGTAAAGGCATGGAAAGGGGGGGGGGGGTGGACGGTATAAAGTGCAATCGAGCTAGTCCCGCCATCTCGAATTTCTTATTGGATGTGCCATTTTAATGTTGCGCTATGATTGACTGGGAAGCGGAGGGGGAGGGGCTTAAAATTTTCCATTATTAGTTGTTTCATTTCTGGTACTGCTCTATGATACACTGGAGAGAGAGAGAGAGAGAGAGAGAGAGAGAGAGAGAGAGAGAGAGAGAGAGCGTTTTCTTCTATTTTTTTAATTTTCCACCAGCACAATTGTGTTAATTCTACCATTTTCAACTATTTGATTGGCTCTTTTTAATACTTCACAGTAACTGTCTGATGACAGGGAAGAGGGAGAGGGCTCTTAATTTCCCGTTAAAATAGTTGGGTTAATTTCACAATTTTGAATTTTAGATTCGCTCTTTAGCTTTCATGCTATAATATGATTGGCTGGAGATAAGGGAGGAGGGTAAGGGAGGGATGGAGGAGGTGGAGAAGGAGTGGGTGATGGTTTTTCTCTTCCCCACCAACTTTTAAATTTCCCACAAACCCTAAGTTCAATTTTTTGAATTTCCCACCAACAAGCGTATTGGACTTTTCATTTTCGCACTGCTTTTCCCGCCATACTACACATATCTGTCTCGAATTCCCCTTCATTTTTCTTTTTCTTTTCTTAGATTTTGACATCTTCCATCTTGGATTTCTGAATTACCCACCAAACGCGAGTGCAGTACACAGAGAGCCTATATCTCTAGCTGTACATCGACTGCAGAGCCACCTAGTGGAAGAAACTGTATCAATGGGTGGAAGCTCATCGCAGGAAATCGAAACATACTCTAGAACTGAAGTATGTGGGACAATATGGTCCTGATGGGTAAAATAACTTGCGCTCAGATTCATCGTTAAATTCTGGCGAATATGAATCCAATGGAATTTCACATTCACCCATTCTCAAATGGTGCCAACAATTTGACCAAAGCCGCCACAAACGTGGTTGTTTAAGATTGAGAAGGAAGGTAATTCACTTCGATCACAATAATATCCAGGCAATCTAGGAACTGAACAGTAGTAACTGCAGATTTTCCGACGAAGAGAAAGACTGCACAGTGGTTCTTAAATGGCTTCGTGATCAAGTAGCCTATTTCTGTCGTCGATGAAATGTAGATTTGGTAGAAAGATTACACTATTGTTTACAAAGACTTTTTGGCTATGTTGAAAAACAGTCATGTATCTCTGTCATTCTGAAACGTAGTCCAGCGCTCAGCAAAAGTAACTTGGCCTGCTCTAACACTGTATGGCTTGTAAGGTTTCTGTGCCTCAGTCTGTAAAAACAGAACCCTGTATGTCTTTCTGTCCAATCTTTCCGACTGTTAAGGACCCTTTATCTCAGGAACACATAGATATGTTAAGTTCAAACTTATGTCAGATGTTAAGATCTGTTGTCTTTTGGAGGTGTAAAAATTTTAAGTTCGTAACGCACTTTAATCAAAAGGTACATTTATATTATAAACTTTGATGCTAAGAAATTTTCCAAGAAGCAGAATTTCACAGTAGAAATAAAAAAATGCGAAAATTGTTAATTTACAGTTATATGACACAAAAAAGTACTTATTGTCATTTTTTTATGCGTCTGTCTGTTTTTCTGTCCGTCTGTTAAGACCTTTTCCTCTGAAATAGTTTTCAAATTTATGTCAAATTTATGTGTAAAAAATTGAAGGTTCTAGGACAGTGCAATTGAAAGATTCTGTCATTTGTGTCACGCATTTTGATATTTGCGAACTCACTCATCGAAACCTTGACGTAGAACCATAAAATTTGGCAATAAGTGAGGCTTCGGAGTACAAGCATTGCATTCACCGTCCGTCAAATGCACAACAGACGAACATTACTGCGTGCAAACGTAAAATGTAGATAGTGGTGATATTTTAGTAACTAAATAAAATTAGTTTTTATTAATTGTTCTCTTCCTACATATATAAAATGAAGTTCCCCGCTCGCCTCCTTTTGTGCATTCTGGCTAGTCTGTTAAACTGCTATAGAGAGTTTGACATGGTTTGGGAATTCCCACGACCAATATCTTGCCAGAATCGATAACGATAACAAGCAAAAATTGTTGAGATTCTCGATTCTCAGGATGGATGAACTACATTAAACTTTATGTGGAGCTCCTAGTGTGCGAGTCCTACTTACGCTAGCACATTTTTTTTTTCGAGCTCCCCTTATAAATTTTATTTTTCTCGTTGACTCCATGGGGAGGTTCAGTTTAAACACAGGCTCATAGTATTGAAATAACTTAGAGATCCATGTAATATTTCATGTTATGAGAATTTTTATTCAAAGGTAAAATATTTTTGACTGTTACATTGTTTCGCTGTCAACTTGAGCTTTCTGAAAACCTGCTAACGCAACCATCTATGCAGATCATAGAAACTAAACAGACTTTTGTGGTTAGCTTAGTGAGTCTAGTGTACTGTATCGTACAAGTTATTTATCAGCAGCAGCAGGAACAGCACCATCAAAAAGGGTTAGGCATCTTGTATCGGGCAACTTACGGGTTCACCCATGACCTAGGGTTCAAAAATGGCTCTGAGCACTATGGGACTTAACTTCTAAGGTCATCAGTCCCCGAGAACTTAGAACTACTTAAACCTAACTAACCTAAGGACATCAAACATATCCATGCCCAAGGCAGGATTCGAACCCGCGACAGTAGCGATCGCATGGTTCCAGACTGTAGCACCTAGAACCGCTCGGCCGCTATGGCCGCCATGACCTAGGGGTAGCGTTATTTTGGTAGTGACCAAAAGTCCCCTGCCCCAGGTTCGAACCTCGCCACTGTTTAAATTCTTAATAAAGATCATCAGCAATGGGGGTCAAAGACTTTCGGCCTACGATGTCACCCTCGCCCTGCCTGTCAAAGAGCGTGGTGGGAAAATGCTCCTAAAAGGCTGAAGATTTCAGCAATAACCAACGGTTTGAGGTTGCAGAAGGCAGTGGAAACCACTGCATTAAAGACACGCAATATGTATTCACAGAGCATGTGACCTGTAATTGGAAAATGATGTTTTTTCCGTTGGCAAATGATTCCTGATTCGTCCCCCATTCGGATCTCCAGGAGGGAATCGCCGAGAGGGAAGTGACCACGAGGAAAATATGGCATAACCAACGAAGGGATAACACTGTGCAAGTCGGAGCATGGAATGTCAGAACTTTGAATGAATTAGGAAGCCAATGAACTTTAAAAGTGGAAATGTAAAGCCTCAGTCTGGATATAGTAAGGGTCAGTGAACTAAAATGGAAAGAAGAGAAGTCAGGTGAACATAGAGTAATATCAACTGCAGCAGAAAATGGTATAACAGGAGTAGCATTTGTTATGAATATGAAATGAGGGTAGAGGGAGAGCTACTGCGAACAGTTCAGGTTTGTTGGTAGGTTGATTGGGGAAGGCTACCAAATAGCGAGGTCATCAGTGTCATGATCTTAAGGTGGCAGAGAAGGAAGATCGCAGCACAGTTACTGCCCGCCATCCATGTGGAGCACTTGGAGATCTCACCGTGGACTTCTAGACTGAGCCACACACAACTGACTTCATCAAAGTTTATGGGTCTGAGGATGGCGTTGACGCAACGTCGAAATTAGTAGCGAAGTTAACAAAAAATCTTAAGAACAGCTGGAGGAATTTCATTTTTAATAAAAATTATACCAGCTGTGTCCCACCTTCATCCGGTTTAAATATGGATGTACGAAGAATATTTTCTTTGGTGAAGCTCAAAGTAACAAAATAACTGTTTTGCCAATAAAAAAATGCTCTCTCTGATCATGGTGCACAGTTAGTCATAAATAACATAGTGCCTTACACTATGGATAGTCCTCAGTGGTAATCAAAATAATTACTGGCTCCAGGACACATGTTTTTTAGAACAGTTTACAGGAAGTGACATGGACTGTAATTTATAATGAACCACATGCTAACATAAAATTTAATCTATTCCATGATAAAATCATATCATTGTTTGAAAATGGTTTTCTGCATACGCTAAGGACACTAAACAGCTATTAAAGAAACCATGGATCACTAGAGGGATTAAAATATCTTGCGAAAGAAAAAGGAAAATGGATCTTTTGGCGAGAACAAATACAAATGCATATTGCGTGTCTTTAATGCAGTAGTTTGCAGACTACAAAAACTACTCACAATTTCTAGGAAAGATTATCAAAAATTGGAGAAAACGCACATAATATCAGAAAGCAATACTTTCGACTACAAACTTAGGGCTTTATAGAATGAAGTGGAACTAGAGACAGAACAACCAGCCAAAAAACAAGACAGCATCACTACTGACTTGAGTGGAAGGGCCATAAAAGATGAGTAAGAGAACCAAATGCATTTAGTAATCATTCCTTAAAAATAGTAGGAAGCATAGGGACGAACAGTTCAGTAGCAAAACTACAGCAGTATGTTGAAAATTAATTTGTCATGAAATGCATTCAGTGAGTTTATCACGAACTTCTCCTTCTTGAAAGAAGAAAATTATACATTCTCTCAAAAATAAAAGCTCGTCTGGTTTTGATGGAGTTTCCCATATAATACTAAAAGTTTCTTGCTATGTAATACGCTCTGTCTTATCTAAAATATGTAATGCATCACTAACTCAAGGCAATTTTCCAGAGAGCCTGAAATACTTCATTCTTAAGCGCCTGTTTAAGAAAGGTGATAAGAGAGATGTCAATAACTACTGACCTGATTCACTGCTGACATCATTTTCCAAAATTTTTGAGACAATAATGTATTCTAGAATAGTATTTCTTCGTAGCAACAACAGTTTTGGTATCAGAAGGTTGATCTACTGAGTATGCCATTTACACGTTGACTTACCAGATTTTACAAGCACTAAATAATAAAATAGCACCGGTTGGTGTTTTCTGAGACGCCTCTAAGGCATTTGACAGTGTGAATTGACTTTTTATCAGGTTGATGGTACATCCATCCATTGATTATGTCATATCTAACCTAAAGGATGAAGAAAGTTGTACTTAGCAATTCAAGCAGCCCAGGGATACAATTCTGATGGAGGAGAAATCACTTATGGTGTTCCCCAATGTTCAATCTTAAGTCCACCACTCATTCTCATATATGTGGACGATCTTTCTTCTACTGTACAACAAGCAGAATTAGTTCTTTTTGCGGATGACACTAGCATTGCAATCATTCGAAGTATACATACAGCAACAGAAGAAGTGATATACAAAATTCTTAAAAATTTTCAATGAATAGTCCTCCCCTCAATTTTAAAAAGGTGCAGTATATTCAGTTCTGCACATCTAGAAGTACTACACCAGTGACAAGTGAAAGATATGGTGAGGAATTAAAAAATAAGGTGGAAACATCAAAATTTTTGGGGGTCCGTGTTGGTGAGAATTTAAATGGGAAAAAACATATTTTGAAACTCCAAAAACAACTTAATTCAGCCATACTTACGCTTAGAATCTATGCAAATCTTGGGAAGAGACAAATCTCTAAGCTGACAAATTTTGCACATTTTCATTCAACAATGTCATATGGAATAATCTTCGGGGTAACTCATCTTTAAGAAAGAAAGTCTTCATTGAGCATAAACTTACTGTAGGAATAACTTGTGGAACTCACTGTCGATCATCTTACATGTTTAAGGAGTTGGGAATTCTGACTACTGTTTCACACTACATTTATGAATTCATGAATTTTCTTGTAAATAATCCACTACAGTTCAAAAGGAATAATGAGGTATATAATTACAACATTAGAAGGAACTACGACATTCATTACTCCACATTAAA
The DNA here is from genome assembly GCF_023897955.1 of Schistocerca gregaria. Lineage (NCBI taxonomy): Eukaryota > Metazoa > Arthropoda > Insecta > Orthoptera > Acrididae > Schistocerca > Schistocerca gregaria. Next base: position 922,566,554 of record NC_064922.1, on the reverse strand, counting down.
GTTGCCTTCAGCACACAAAATGGTGCACAATGCTGCAACAAAAATTTTGATCACTTAGCCAGTGATATAAAATGTCTGACAAACAGCAATGTAAAATTTGATAACAGACTGAGAAAGTTTCTCTTTGAGTACACATTCTATGCCATTGAATTTATGTTACTGTTATGTTAGAAATCTTCATACTCTAACCGTATGTACAAGTTAATCTGTGAAGCGAATGTAAAATAATTCGTTCCACATTATAAGGATTTATCGTTCAAAATGATCGACCTAACATGTAACTTTTTATTTCTTGGGTTTTGTTCAGTTTAACCGACTTCATGCTACGAGACGTGTGGGTAAAGTAATAAGGCTGATTTCTCACCTACAGTGTCTTTTTTATCTTCATACAACAATACTCAAAGCAGTTCCCTTCGGCAACCACGGTATACACCGACGGAGTTGTTCTCCCTAGTCTTGGCAGCGGTGCTGTAAGGCTTCAACACGTAGGGCCTTTAACATGTCAGTCACAGCCTTTTGAATGTTCTCCAGAGTCCCAAAATGACACCACTTTAAGACGTTTTTAAATTTCGGGAAAAGAAAAACGTCACAAGGACTCAGAAAAGGAGAACAGCGGTGCTCTGGAAGTACACGAATGCTCTCCGAGGTCAACAGTTCCGTGATGGAAGCGGTCGCGTGGTATCCGGCATTGTCATAATGTGGCACAAATTTTCTGCAAGGTTAGGTCTCACTCGATTCAGACTTTTCCGGAGCCTTTCAGATGCATCTTTGTAAAGCACTTGGTTGACAGCTTTTCCTGGAGGAACAAATTCTTTTTAAATTCACACCTCCGGCGTTTTCGTCGTTTTTTAAGATTGATGGTCTCCCTGAGCGAGATTCATCTTCAAAGTGTACTCGGCCTTTCAAAAATGATCTGTCAGTGAAAACTTATGCTCTTGATAAGAAATGTTACCCAAAGACCTGTTTCAACTTTTCAACAAAGGTCACGATCGCGGATTTTCTAAGTTTAACACAAAACTTTATGGCATAACGTTGCTCTAAATTCCGCTGTCCATTTTCGTAACACACCACAAAAACACCACTTATGGATCTCTAAAATATCGTGTAATATCTGTACGGAGCCGAAACTTGAAAAGAGCATCTGGACGGGATGAACACGCTGGTCCACACAAGTACAAGAATACAGCGTTGCCAGATCACTCGCATTGTTACCAGACTCAATACTTTTCCAACACACAACTCGTATGTCGTTGGTAATAACATCAATGTACATAGAGCTTAATCAGTTACAGGTGTTGTATTTATTTTGTGAAATTTTCTTTTAATTCCTCTGCAATACTTGAAAAATGCGCATTCACATAGTTTGCTAGACGGTGTAGGTCAGTTTGTACACTATCCCCCTCCTCTATCAGTGCGGTACAATATTTATTTTTGTCTCTTCATTTTAATGACGTCTCAAATTGCTTTGCTTTTATTCTCTGTGTAGCATATTATTTTGTAATGAAATGACGTTATTGCAGAAGTCACCGCCCTACTGTATATCTTTCTGTAGTTGTGTAGAAATTTAAACATTCTAGACAAATATTACTCTTTTTCATGGAAATGAAGTATTTTCTCAAATCTGCATTTACTTGTGAGACAGTGGTACTTATATGGGTATTTTTGGAAATGTCTTTTCAAAGTTCAATTTAAATTATGTTAAGAACTTAGAGAATTTAGCATTTACAGTAGATTGGTTTCTTTATGTACTTAATCTGAGCTTCGGTTTGATAGTTTTCTTGAAAAATCATTCTTTTTGACTCATCATTGAAGTATTTTGTAGGTCTGCAGCGAAGTGACTTTTTCAAAGCTGATTTACCTGTTAGTATTTGGCAGAAATGGTCAGTGAGTAAAAGATGTTTCACAAGGACCTCATACTATTCGTTGTCAATATTTGTGGCCATATGGTGCTGCCATTGTAGTCATTGTTGTTGCGCCGTTGAGCAACATCGTCATGCCTAAAGTGTGAACGATATTCGTTGGGTACTACTAATGTCGCATGTGATATTTGTATTTTCGTTTATGTCCCCACACAAAATTATGTTAACTTTTAGATTTCAGATTTTACCTACAACCTCTGTTTATTTATTGAAAAATGTATCCACATTACTATAGTACGATCGCCACACACGCAAAATGATTGCTGTATTGTTGATGTCAAAACCTGTTAATGCAGTAGATGGTGTTACAAAGAGTTCCTCTTCACTTACAATATGAAGGTCACGTATTGATTTAAAATCTGTTCCCTTTCTGATATAAAGCATCGTATCCACCCTCTGAAGTATTCCTATATTAAATCTATCGTTTCATCGAAGGATAACAGCACATGTTGGATTTATGTGTCTCTGCACCAATGTTAACTAACACAGACAACATTGCTGTTCAGAGATTGGAGCCCAGCTTCAAATTGTAGTATTGTATTTTGTAGTGACTGCTTGTGAAGGATTGTTAACTCTGTGAAATATCTCAGATACATGTAATGAATGTGCTATCTGGTATGTCAAAATCTGACTTTTAAATACTTCCTGCACAATTTTTTAAACTGGGAGAGTCAGGGGAACCTTTGGTCTGGAGTTGTCTGTATCATAGTTAATTGCAACCCATCGAACTGGAGTAGGGTACAGCGATTCCAGAATTTGCTGCACAACCTCTGGTACACCTTGCGAAAACCTTGTCAAGAATAGTGGGACCAGAACTATTTTAGTTTGTTGTGGAACAACAGTACCCAAGACTAAAATATGTGGGAATTTCACTGTGGCGTTGTCGAACCATGCAGCCTCCGTAAAACATCATTCCTGTAAGGATCCTCGAAACAAGTTAATTAAACACATGAGGACATAGCACCTATCATGAAAGAGTCGTACAGAACCGTCGATGCAGGAGATGTACCATCTGCCAGGCACCTGACACGTATTCGCACAAGAAATAAGCGTAGCAGCAGACGGGAAACCACCATCGCAGACGTTTCTGCGCTACCGTCAACCCTTCAAAGTTCAAGCGACGCTCGCCAGATGGCAGCGGCGGTAGCGTCTTCGTCGTTCGCCAGTCTCACGTCCCACGAGAAATTACACGCAGACAGGGAAAGGCGTGTTCGCCAATTTGCGCTGTAAATACTGCATGCACGCCCAGACAGGGACAGGTCGTAATAAAAAATTTACTGTACGCGTGGATTCCGCAAAGATGGCAGAGAAAGTACCAGATTTCGGCAGTCGCTGCTGTAGGAAACGCGACGCACTCAACCAGAAAAAAGAGTCTTCCAAATAGCACTGCAAAAAGGACCATAAAAAGTTACTTTTAGCTATAGAGAATGACGTTGTTTCAGTTTTAGTACCTATGAAATAATGTACATGATTAACAAATCTTTGAGGACGTAACTACAAAATGAAAGAAAAGTGGTCATCAAAGGGAAAGCTCAGTGGAACTGTCCAATACTATGACATCCGCGGTTGTACTGGTATGAAATGTCTTCACCTTCCTTTGAACTGAGAACAGACTGGCCCGCCCAATTAACCTTTAAGCATATATCTTTTCACGTTGTGGAGGAACGAAAGCGTGCCATTACAACGATGAAAAACTTTTCTTACAATTTAAATTTTTAGTCGTCTTCTACAGCTCCCTCTAGTAACATGGAAGTTACTCTCTGATGTCTTAGCAGATGTCCTATCATTCATTCTGCCAGTTCTTGTTGTCAATGTTTTCCACATGCTGCTTTTCTCTCCTATTCTGCAGAGAACATCGTCATTTCTTACCTTATCAGTTCACCTAATTTTCAACGTTTTTCTGCAGCATCACATCTCAACAACTTCAATTCTGTTCTTTTCTGGTTTCCCCACAGTCCATGTTCCACATCCTGGAGGACCTCCTCACTACGGATCAATTGGAATGAAAGTAAATCTGATCTAATCTAATCTAATCACTAACATACAAAGATGTACTGCAAACGTACATTCTCAGAAATTTCTTTGCCAAATTAAGGACTATGATACTAGCAGACTTCTCTTAGCCAAGAATGCTCTCTTAGCCAGTGACAGTCTGTTTTTTATATCTTCCTTGCTCCGTCCATCATGTGTTATTTTGCTGCCTAGGTAGCAGAATTCCTTAACTTCACCTACTTCGTGACCACCATTTCTCGTGTAAGGTTTCTCGCAATTCTCATTTTTGCTACTTCTCAGTACGTTTGTCTTTTGCGGTTTACTCACAATCCACATATTTTACCCATTACACAGTTCATTCCATTCAGCAGATCCTGTAATTCTAATTCACTTTCATTGAGGATAGCAATGTCATCAGCGTATCGTATCATCGATATCCTTTCAATATCGTATCACTGATATCCCGTCAACTTGAATCTTAATCTCACTCTTGAACCTTGCTGTTATAACCGTCATTGCTTCTCCGATGCGTAGACTGAACAGTAGGGGGGAAAACTACTTCACTGTCTTACAGCCGGCCGCAGTGGCCGTGCGTACCGTCTGGAACCGAGCCACCGCTACGGTCGCAGGTTCAAATGGCTCTGAGCACTGTGCGACTTAACTTCTGAGGTCATCAGTCGCCTAGAACGTAGAACTAATTAAACCTAACTAACCTAAGGACACCACACACATCCATGCCCGAGGCAGGATTCGAACCTGCGACCGTATCGGTCGCTCGGCTCCAGACTGTAGCGCCTAGAACCGCACGGCCTCTCTGGCCGGCTACGGTCGCAGGTTCGAATGCTGCCTCGGACATGGATGTGTGCGATGTCCTTAGGTTAGTTAGGTTTAAGTAGTTTTAAGTTCTAGGCGAATGATGACCTCAGAAATTAAGTCGCATAGTGCTCAGAGCCATTTGAACCACTGTCTTACACCCGTTTTAATCCGAGCACTTTGTTCCTGGTCTTCAAGCGTTATTGTTACCTCTCATACACACTGTATATAGATTATTTCTATTATTCTCAGAACTTCAGTTTTGCTTCCATTATCAACCTCAATTTTCTTATCTATTCTTCTGTGTATTATTTTTCTCGGTAATTTGGATGCCTGAGCTGTTAAGCTGACTATGCGATAGTTCTCGCACTTGTCCTGTCTTACTGTCTTCGAAATTGTGTGGATGATGTTTTTCCGAAAGTCTCATACATTCTACACACTAACGTGAATAGTTGTCTTGTTGCCACTTCACCCCCATCCCCCCCACCCAAACATTCACAAAATTTTTGAAATTTGGATGTATATATATATTTTTAAATTCTGATTATTGCTGTACAGTACTGGAGCCGGTTGGCAGTAAATGTGATTTGTACGCTCTAGACTGTTTTACTAAGCGCAGTTGTGAAACTGGTCGCTGTTTTCCGAAAATGATTACGAATATAAGATAAAAAATTCGTATCAAGCAAATGTTGTTTGGCTACCCGGTGGGGCATTAACCAGCATAACTGCCTTTCTTGCAACCTTGTTAATTACGAAGATATGAACAGCAGTACTTTTTTTTAAAAGGCGTACTATGTTTTTTATTCGAAAATCCAATTTCCCTCCGCAAGACCTGTGTCAAAAACAGATCGCAGCCTATAATTAAAAGCGTAACATAAAACTAATTTTACACTCCCGCATTAGCACAGAGTGGTTAATGTAACTCGTCCGCATGTTAGACAGGAAACAAATGGAAACAAACGTAAAATGCAGAACGATCATTCAGTCATCCTCGGGCGAACTTTGGTGTGAGTGCAGTGCATGACAAAAAAAGACAAGATAGGCATGCAACTCCTTTATGGAGGATGTATGTTCAGTAACTGCATTAATAGTTTCTTACATACACTCCTGGAAATTGAAATAAGAACACCGTGAATTCATTGTCCCAGGAAGGGGAAACTTTATTGACACATTCCTGGGGTCAGATACATCACATGATCACACTGACTGAACCACAAGCACATAGACACAGGCAACAGAGCATGCACAATGTCGGCACTAGTACAGTGTATATCCACCTTTCGCAGCAATGCAGGCTGCTATTCTCCCATGGAGACGATCGTAGAGATGCTGGATGTAGTCCTGTGGATCGGCTTGCCATGCCATTTCCACCTGGCGCCTCAGTTGGACCAGTGTTCGTGCTGGACGTGCAGACCGCGTGAGACGACGCTTCATCCAGTCCCAAACATGCTCAATGGGGGACAGATCCGGCGATCTTGCTGGCCAGGGTAGTTGACTTACACCTTCTAGAGCACGTTGGGTGGCACGGGATACATGCGGACGTGCATTGTCCTGTTGGAACAGCAAGTTCCCTTGCCGGTCTAGGAATGGTAGAACGATGGGTTCGATGACGGTTTGGAAGTACCGTGCACTATTCAGTGTCCCCTCGACCATCACCAGAGGTGTACGGCCAGTGTAGGAGATCGCTCCCCACACCATGATGCCGGGTGTTGGCCCTGTGTGCCTCGGTCGTATGCAGTCCTGATTGTGGCGTTCACCTACACGGCGCCAAACACGCATACGACCATCATTGGCACCAAGGCAGAAGCGACTCTCATCGCTGAAGACGACACGTCTCCATTCATCCCTCCATTCACGCCTGTCGCGACACCACTGGAGGCGGGCTGCACGATGTTGGGGCGTGAGCGGAAGACGGCCTAACGGTGTGCGGGACCGTAGCCCAGCTTCATGGAGACGGTGGCGAATGGTCCTCGCCGATACCCCAGGAGCAACAGTGTCCCTAATTTGCTGGGAAGTGGCGGTGCGGTCCCCTACGGCACTGCGTAGGATCCTACGGTCTTGGTGTGCATCCGTGCGTCGCTGCGGTCCGGTCCCAGGTCGACGGGCACGTGCACCTTCCGCCGACCACTGGCGACAACATCGATGTACTGTGGAGACCTCACGCCCCACGTGTTGAGCAATTCGGCGGTACGTCCACCTGGCCTCCCGCGTGCCCACTATACGCCCTCGCTCAAAGTCCGTCAACTGCACATACGGTTCACGTCCACACTGTCGCGGCATGCTACCAGTGTTAAAGACTGCGATGGAGCTCCGTATGCCACGGCAAACTGGCTGACACTGACGGCGGCGGTGCACAAATGCTGCGCAGCTAGCGCCATTCGACGGCCAACACCGCGGTTCCTGGTGTGTCCGCTGTGCCGTGCGTGTGATCATTGCTTGTACAGCCCTCTCTCAGTGTCCGGAGCAAGTATGATGGGTCTGACACACCGGTGTCAATGTGTTCTTTTTTCCATTTCCAGGAGTGTATAATAAAGGTACATGTAGTAATTCTGACCGGTATGTTGTGTATTCTCTTCAATACTGCACTGTACTCACACAACCCTTCAGCTGGAAATGGTTGGCAGAATGACCGACATATATTTTTCTTGTGTTTACGTTTGTTTAATATGAACTGGAGCAAGTGGGCGAGTTACTTTACCACGGAAACCTACTGTGTGTGCTAATATATACCAGTAATAACGTAAAAAATAGCCTGAGATACCTATCACATAATAAAGAGGAATTTTGTTTTTGTTTTTGAGTGCAGCTGGATGTTCCTCCCCAGAATGCAGATGTGATAAGATGCCATACCTTTGTTATCCAAGATTAATTATATATTTCCCGTCAAAAGTAATAATGTGCAAGATTTTAAGTTAAAACATTGCCGTATATTGTCATAGCCAGTGACGTCCAAAGTCCAGATTCAAAATAAGGATGATAAATATGAAGTATCAACTGCCAGCGGAAAAATGCTCCTATCATAGCACAAAAAGGCGAATATGCTACCGTTTATTAAAAGGCTCTGAGCGAAAGTGGGATACCAGATGCCTCATTCTAACTTGCTCTGTACCTTCAAAAATTATCAGCAAAATTTTTTTCATACAAACATATTCGCACTGTACTTAACATGCAACTCACCTTTCACTCTCACAAGCTCCCCTAACTGTACCTTCCTCACGCCCACTAGTCCACTGCTGTATTTAAAGCAAGCGATAGCTTGCAACATTACTTTCACATACAGCAGGAGTCGTTTACAGAGTTGAGTTCATGCCGCGTTAGGCCACACCATGCTGCAGCTTCTGCCGACGTCAAATGGTGGAGTTGCAGGACAGCAATTTTAGTTTCACCGACTTTTGACAGTCTCAACCCCACTAAGCAAGGACATTCGCGGCTTGGAACAGAAGAGAAAGCAACCTCCTGTAGCAGAAATAATACCAAAAGACTCACTTATACAGACCACCCTAGCAAAATATTGACACAGCAGGATTTTTAGGAATCTGGACAAATGACAATAACATATGACGGTTGTGCCAAACATTGTGTTGGTGGCAGAATGAAGGTAGCCCTGTATATTAGATGTAACCTAGTGCACGCTCCACTCCCTCCACAGCTTGAGCATACTGAAGCAGCAGTGAAGTGCGAAACGTCCCCTTAGAAAAATGAATGAATTACTGTGCTTAAACTGACACACAATATTTTTAGCGCAACGCAATCTGACTTTCAAAAATCCCTACAAAAGAATGGCCCTGACTAACATTAACCAATACGTTTCACAAATCACTTACCTCACAAAAATCTTCGTTACTCAAGCTACTGCAATACAGCGAGCGCAACTACTGTCCGCTAAATAAAAGATTCAAACTACGGAAGACACTAACTACTGATAGGCATAGTTAGCAAATGAAAGATTTAAATAGAGGACAAACAATGTATTTACCTTAATAGTCATAATATATATAGCAGTTCATGACATCCATTCTTACAAATGTACTGTTTCTGATGGACACACCTCCAGATTATCCATTCTCAAAAACCCGCCATCTCACTTCCCACATCCACCACTGCTGGCGACTCACCTCCAACTGCGCAACGCTACGCGCTGTTAACATCCAGCTGCCCAACACTACAATGGCAGACAACAATGAAAACTAGCCACAGACTGCACACAGCACAGCCAGTGATTTTCATACAGAGCGCTACGTGGCGTTACCAATAAGAAAACCTAAACAGCCTACTTACAAGTGTGTTGAGAGACCCAAACAGCACAGAATCTTAACAGTCTGTAGTATTTACCCACAAGCAAGGAACTACCAGCAAAGATTTTGCAATGTATACCGTCATTCCAACATCTCATCTTTATGGGAGATATGAATGCAAGACATGCTGTACTAGGTGACCAGACTGACAGCAAAAGACAAATGCTCCAAGACGCACTAACAACTGAAAACATCTGCCTGCTCACTCTCTCCACGGCAACATTCGCAGGACATAGAGACCACTCGGTTCCTGATCACATCCTCTGCAGTCCAAACATGGCGGGCAACAGGAGAGACCCCAGAATAGTCGACTCATCACTAGTGACCAACTCTATATCTTTTTCACAGCAGCATCCATAAATTAACAGCAAGCCGGGGTGGCCGTGCGGTTCTAGGCGCTACAGTCTGGAGCCGAGCGACCGCTACGGTCGGAGGTTCGAATCGTGCCTCGGGCATGGATGTGTGTGATGTCCTTAAGTTAGTTAGGTTTAATTAGTTCTAAGTTCTAGGCGACTGATGACCTCAGAAGTTAAGTCGCATAGTGCTCAGAGCCATTTGAACCATAAATTAACACCTCTTACGTAAAACTGACAAAGACGACCTAGATTCATTGTGAAGTCGACGAAGTTGTACCCACTCTCGACAGTTGGTAGCCTACCTTAGATTAATCAGACACAAAAACGGTTTGACAACGAAATCAAACGTACTAACAACACAGGCTTAAAACTCATTTGGGAAGGCACTAAAGGCACTAATAACACAGACTGAGAATATAGACAGGACTAGACTAGAAGGATGGGAGGAAATTCTAGGCAGAACTTAAAACATTGACCGGTCAAAGACAAACGCTCAACAACAATCTAATAGTCAACAAATTCCCGACCATACACGACTGTGAGAAGGCAGAAGCATTCAGCGAAGCCTTGAAGAAGCCCGTTCTTTTCCTCCAAATGACAAATTTGACGACAAATTCAAAATTAGGGTCAAGAAAGAACGACCAGCCATACTTCATACTATAGACAGAAACTGCGCCATATGAAGAAATCTTGAAGCAAGAAGGGCAATAAACCAAGGATGAAACTCTGCCCCTGGTCAAAATGCCCTTAAAAGACTGCATCTAAAGCAAGCTCCCCCCACAGTCATCATAATCCTTCACAATGCCATGTTCAATCACTGCTTAAAAATGACACCATCGCAAAAACGTGGAGAGAAACGAATTCCGTAATGATTTCGGGGCCTAATAAACCCAGGACCAATCCGAAATCATACCGACCCATCTCAATACTTGGTGGCACACGCAAAACCTTTGAAAGAATCATAAGTGACAGACTCATCAAATATGTTGACAAAATGGACATTCGACACCATCTACTTTCAAGTTTCAGTACATACCACTCGACCTCTCACCCCTGCTAAAACTAGCGACTTTATCAAAGCGCTGTCCTGCTAGACACAGAGCGTGTTTTTGACGAAATCTGGTTCGACTGTCTACTACACAAAATAGTCACAATAGACATTCCCTCCGAAACAGTTCAAATCATCAAATCTCTGCTAGTAATTAGATAATATGCAGTGAATGTGAAGAAATCAACATCAGGTACCTTCACATCCCAAGCAGGAGAAGCACAGGGGACATAATATTGCCCCTACTCTACTAGTTCTTTTGTACTACTGTTGAGCATTTCAGTTTCACTACCCAAATGATGTTCATAAATACAAATAATATCAACAGGATTCGTAGACTGCAGCTCTCATAAGCTGATCTCAAATTCATTAATTTCGTTTTTTAAACCTCTGATATTTTGATGTAATAAATTTACTGTTACTTTTTTTTGGTTTCACAAGCATTATGCTTTACATTTTCAGATAAATACCTGAGTACAAAAAGGGGTCAAATACATGGGTACTCATATATTCAACAACTTACCAGATCATATGAAAGGTCTTGTAAGTCATGTAGATCGGTTTCAGAGTGAATTAAAGACTTCCTGTTGGCCAACTCCTTCTACTTCATCGATGAATATCTTCTCAAGGATTATAGCTCATAACTCTGTCTGCATTAGATTTGTATAATATCCATGTACCTGAGGGGAAAAAATAAATGAAAAAAAAACTTTGACTCCTTCCACATCCCGGAGACTCCTCTCCAAGGGACCCATGGAAAAAGATAAATGTAATGTAATGTTGTGTTCTCGATGATTTTTTTTTGCTGACATACGATCAGTGATAATTAAATGCCGTTTTATGTCCTTCAACAGTGTTGCCACGAAGTACAAGGTAAGAACAATTCCAAAACATAGTTTTTGGTGTGTTTTGGTGTGTAGTTTGCTTGAGGTAGGTGTATGTAAAGCTTGGATTGGAAATTTTTCGTTCGATTACTGGAGCCAATAATATTATGCGTAACAGCGTTAATTTATAAAATTAAAGGCGTTATTGTAAAAACTGCCGATAAAGCATCACAGAATAGCACTCTGGCATTGTTCCTGCGCTTTCATCGATCTCGTATTAAACGGTTCTTTTGTACATGTAAATGCAGAATATATGAGACAGCTGATGTTGATGGGACCTGTCACACTATGATATGATTGATGTACTGCCATTATGACGGTGAAGTAACATACAGTGTTTGCATCTGAATCCAGCAAGGAAAACCTAATGACACGACTCACCACTTAAAGTTTATACGCAACCATAACAGCATGTGTTCAGTAACTTGAGACGACAACATTCTCGCAAGGCCAGTTTTAGGAAGATTGCAAGATAAAGTTTCAAAGAAGGTGAGTTCTGGATAATAGAAACCTGTCTCGTTTCACACAGAATCATCTACACCTGTATTCGGTAAGCAACCTCGCAGGGTGTGCGGAGGAGATTATTTCTGGCTTTACCATCGTTTCCTCTCATCGCTATATGGTTGGCGAATGGTGCGTGGGAAAAGCGGGTGGCGGTTAATCGCCGTATAAGCTATGAATTTCTCGTAGTGGTGATTTTTTAAGAAGTCTGCTGTTGGAAGTAATATGTTCCAGGATTCTTCCTGGAAAATGAGCTCTAGGAATTTCAACAGTACCCCACTTTCTGTTTGGCGAAAATGGTTCAAATGGCTCTAAGCACTATGGGACGCAGCATCTGAGTCCACCAGTCCCCTAGACTTAGACCTACTTAAACCTAACTAACCTAAGGACATCACACACATCCATGACGAGGCATGATTCTAATCTGCGACCGTAGCAGCAGCGCGGTTTCGGACTCAAGCGCCTAGAACCGCTCGGCTACAGTGGCCGGCTCTGTTTGGCCTTTGTAGTCTGGTCCCTTCAACCCCCATAAACCAACCTACCCACTTTCTGTTGCAATACGCATCTCTTGCAGCGCCTACCACAAAAATTTTTTCCCGAGATTCTCTGTAATGCACTTCCGCTTGCTAAATGTGCCTCTTTCCTTCGGATTGTTACCTATCAGTTCTGTTAATTCAACCTGAGAAGGACCAAGACTGATGGAAGAACGGGAGATTATTTTACCATGGAACGCTTTTAACACATTCGCCTCTAGCCCGTCCTGTAATAAAAGTTTAATACATTTTTCATTTCATGTTCAAAAGATGTCATTCAGTTTTTTGCGCAACCTTTTTCTGAAATTACTCCGGAAAATATGGGTTTTCGAAATAGCAAAACATGTTCCAAGATACAGCATGATCATGTACCTGGGCATAAATATTCTACTGCAATTCAAAAGTGTTGCAGTCGAGAAAAATCTTGTCAATACTGTATGTAGTCGTCTTTCTGCTAGACTATTACTCTGCCATACACTAATAAGCAATCAGTGAAATAAAATTAAGCATAAGTATCAATAAAAATCAGTTAGAAGTTAAATATAATTTGAAACAAACTACTGGAAACTAGTAGGTAAAGTTGTTAAGACATTAACGAAAAGCAGTTAATTTGCAAATACCGTATGTTCCATGGTAGAAGACCTTCTTTAATATTTTTCAAATGTCTTCACTACACTTTTTTATTATTTCCAAAATCACCTTCCGCGTTTCCACATTCCGTCATTTTCAAAAGCTACAGAATATAACACGAAAATGCTATAAAAAGATATGGGAATTGTTACATTCCACTATTGATTAGAGACACAGTATAATGAGTAGGATATCGTTTTCTAGCTTACCAATGTTACGACAATCACATAAAATTGTTCACTAGATATATTACATATAAACGCCATGTGGCTAGGGCCTCCCGAATATCCGACCCAGCCGGAAATCGAACCTGGGTCCTTAGGATTGATATTCTGTCGCTCTGACCACTCAGCTACAGTAGATGCATTGCGTTCCGAATCACGAGAGAAGTGCAAACTCCTACCAAGGGTCAAATTGTAAACCAAGTTCATTAAAAGCCGCTGCATGCGTCGTACACGCTACATTTTCATCGTCACATCGTATAAAACAATTTAATCAGTAAACAATTCCCGGAAGTCAGTTTACAATGTTTTACAAAAAGACACGTTTTTACAAAACAGTGCTTATCAGAACTTTTGAATGGTAAAGATTAAAACATGAGAACAGGTCGCTGAGAGGCACATGAGGCGAACTGTCTGTTAACAAGCAGTTTTTTGACGACTCACAGCGTATAAATTGCTAGCATTACTAAAAGTTCATAAACACTACTGCGTAAGAATTTACGAAGTACAGAAATATCAGATGAGGCATGGTGCACTCACTTACGAACAGGTGGCGCACATGTAATGCCAAATTCGAACAATTTGAGAAGGCGCAATCTTGGAAAGCCATACGACAGTTCCATCAGTAGCACATGGTAACCATCTCAGTTCGTCTTATCTAATTAATTCTTCTTAACCACCTAATATCAGTTTAACTAAAGCATCAAATGAGTTCCATTAATTGTTGACTTATGGAGTTGTTATACATGATGCAACGGTGAAAATCTGGTTGTGAGCGTGTACACGTATACAGCGCCGCCTAGTGATTTAGTACACTTAGTTTCCAGTTACTCCGTTAGTAACAGTTTGTACTTGTCTTGTTATTGAGAATGTTGACGAGCTGCAATGTATCAATTGAATAACTGGATAATCTTATAAACTAGAAAAAAATGTTCTACTTATTACACTACGTCTCTAATCAGTGGCGAAATGTAACATATTTTCGTATCTTTTGAGACCAGTTTTGTGGCGTATTTTACAGCCTCAGAAAATGGAAGTATGTCGAAAGGCGTAAGGCGATATTGCAAATAATAAAAAGTTTAGTGAAGACGTATGAAAGTTATTAAAGTGCATCCAAATAGTCCCTTCGTCTTCGGCATTTTTATTCAAATTGCAGCAAAAGACTGTCTGTTTCAAGGTAGGAGATGCTGCACGAGCAACGTAGTGTGGCGTAACTGTACTCATTTATATAAACAGTTCTAAAATTTATAGCACTTTACCACCACAAAATTCTGTACCTGAAATATTAACAATACCCAGCTGTGAAATATACTTTCCAATCGCATTTCTGTCGTCAGTAAAGCGCCAATCACCACCATTTGCTGTCCTCCCTCCAGTACACCTCCTGCAGTATGCCGATGACATCGCCTTCCTTGCCCTCTCTCCTAGCCGGCCTGAGTGGCCGAGAGGTTCTAGGCGGTACAGTCTGGAATCGCCCGACTGCTACGGTCGCAGGTTCGAATCCTGCCCCCCTCAGGGGACTCAGCATTCATTTTCTGGGTACGGGCTTGGCGACCCCGGGGTCCCCGAGCTGTGGACTGGTGTGCTCCGCCAGTTCTCTGACACCGTAAGCTCTGGGCATGCTTCAGAGACCACCGTGTGGCGCAACGGTGGAACGATGTGTGTCGCAGGGACCTGGGATCTTGGCTTGCTTGTATGGATCGCGAGGTTGGTACATACCTGTATAAAAAACCCTTCAATCTTAAGGTGTGCTGCGCGCCGATAAGATGCGAGGCTGTTGAGGTGGAACAGTCGCTAGCGGGCCACCTCTGAGGAACCTGCCGCACCTCAGTTGTATAAGGCCTACCCAGGCATGCGGGGCTCTGTCTGGGCGGACGTTTAGTTCCCTAGCTGCTAGTGGGACGCACATGGCAACCACGTATATCCCTTCACCACCAGCGCATGAGGGAGGCTAGTCCTCTAGATATGCAGACAGAACAGAGTAACAGGGCTCATGGAGTCATAAATGACAATGTTTTCACCGTGATTAAGAGGAAGGAGGGCTCATTTGAAAAAGTGTCTCCTTTCTACATACATAAAGGTTTAGAAGGACTCGGAGGTACACTGAAATCTTTCAAACGCCTGAGGTATGGTACCCTGTTAGTTGAGACTACTAGGGCAAAGCAAGTGGAGCTGCTTCGAAAGTCAACCAAGTTAGGCGAGTATGATATTACTGTCGAGTTGCACAATTCAAAATGGTTCAAATGGCTCTGAGCACTATGGGACTTAACATCTATGGTCATCAGTCCCCTAGAACTTAGAAATACTTAAACTTAACTAACCTAAGGACATCACACAACACCCAGCCACCACGAGGCAGAGAAAATCCCTGACCCCGCCGGGAATCGAACCCGGGAACCCGGGCGTGGGAAGCCAGAACGCTACCGCACGACCACGAGATGCGGGCGAGTTGCACAATTCCCTCAACTCCAGTAACGGCGTCTTCACCTGCTGTGATTTAACAGATATCGAGGTAGAAGAGCTGAAGCAAGAAAGGGCAACACAGGGGATTGTAGACGTTTGAACAACGGACACGTAGGAATAATGGAGTTGTTGAGAAATCTGCCACCTTCATTGTGACTTTCAATTCGCCTGTCTTACCCGAATACGTTCTGGCTGGTTTCCTCCGACTTAGGGTTAGGCCTTATATACCTAATGTCAGCGATTTGGCCATACGACAATGAGTTGTGGGGGTGAACCGTCGTGCGGTATATGTGGCAAGGCAGCTCATGAAGCTGGGACCAACTGCACATCTCCAGTGCTGTGTATCACCTGCTCTGGGAGCCATCCCGTCTGGAGCAGAGACTGCCCCATCTTTGCGGAGGAAAGAAAAATTCAGGAGATCAAGGTGATAAAGAGGCTACCTTATGTGGAAGCCACAAAAGAGTATAAGGCGACAAAAACGCCTGTCTTTGCCACATCCTATGCCTCCTTGGTGCACAACCGTGCGTCAAAAGTAGACGCTTCGACACAGACCATGTCCAGCATAGCAGTATCCTCCACCAATACCTGTACCTGCGTTTGTACCTGCCAGAGCACAACCAATAAAGATATAGCCATTCAGGCTGCTCCGACTACACGAAACGCTATTGCAGAAAAAACTACAGTGAAGCCTTCGAAGGCCCTCCAGAAACAGAGTGCCTCTCCACTTCCCCCATCCCCGATTTCCACAAAGAAAACGGGACCAGAGAAAGGGGCACGACGTCTGACGTCAAACCTGCCAAAGGCACCATCGGATGTCGTCATGGCATCCCTGACTGATGAGGAGCAAATCGTCATGGAGTTTGATATCTCTTCCCCAGAACCTGCCAACCCCTCTGCTGCCACTCGCTCCACAAGTGCCTCACCAGCGCGGCGCAAACACAGGGGGAAATCTAAACCGAAACTCTGATATGGCTCCCATACTTCAGTGGAATCTGAATGGAGTCAGACCTCGCTTTGAAGAATTGCGGCTGTTAGTACAGGAAAACCCCTTTTGCATCTCTTTGCAAGAGACACATTTTAAAGAGACTGACACGCCTGTACTTACAGGATATCACATGTTCAGGAAAGACGACCTGACTGGTACTAGAGCTCAGGGTGGGGTGGCAGTGTTCATTAAGGACACATTCCACTCCTCACCTGTGCCCTTAACCACAACTCTACAAGCGGTTGCAGTTCGGATCCTGGCCCAGGTTAATGTCACAGTGTGCTCCTTGTATTTACCACCCGCTGAGCTCATTGGCAGTGAAGCCCTCGCCCAGCTCATTGATCAGCTACCCCATCCCTTTCTCATTTTAGGAGATTTTAATGCTCATAATGCATTGTGGGGTTCAAACAAAACCTGCCCCAGAGGCCGGATGATTGAGCAGTTGATCAAGACTTCCGACATCATACTGCTGAACACAGGTCAGGCCACGCATTTTAGCTCCGCTTCAGGTTCGTCTTCTGCCATAGACCTCTCTCTTTGATCGTCTGTGCTTGCGGACTTTGCTCAGTGGGTCGTAGACAACGGCCTTCATGGCAGCGACCATTATCCTATCTGGCTCCATCTGCCAGTCGAAATGGGTAGCGTCGAACAGCCGCTGAAATGGTTGTTCCGGAAGGGAAACTGGACGCTCTAACGGCAGTTGGCTGTTTTTGAACAGTGTGAAGGCGTCCAGGATTGGGTGGATCACATTACGGCGGTGATGCACCATGCCGCTGATGTAGCCAAACCAGTGTCAAAGGGAACACCTGTGAGGCAGCCCTGTCCCTTGGTGGAATGACGACTGTCGTACTGCAATCAGAGACAGAAGGGCGGCTTTGAGAAGATTCCATCGGTGCCCCACTGATGCGAATTTAGGCAACTTTCCGAATAGCACGGGCGCGGGCGAGAAGAATCGTTAGGGAGAGTAAACGGAGGTCTTGGCGTGAGTTCCTGAACTCCATCAATAGGTCCACATCTTCAAGCAAAGTATGGGAAGCCATTAGGAGGAACTCAAGGCGATAATCTCGACCGCCAATAGCAGCTACACGTGAGTGGGGGTGTCTCCTAACATCTCCAAGAGACATCGCCCGGTCGTTGGCAGAATCATTTCAAACTATTACGGCCGATTCTAGCCAGGACCCAGAATTTCTTCGCTATCGGGGTACACAGGAGAGGGCTGGTTTTCAATTCCTTTCAACCAACTCTGAGGAATACAACCAGCCTTTCTCTTTGTAGTAGTTGCACTGTCAGTATCTCGGGATACTGCACCTGGTCCAGACCTGATATCGTATAGCATGCTGCAGCAGTTGGATCTGCGGTCAAAGGAAGTCCTCCTCCAACTTTTTAATGAAATTTGGAAGACAGGTGACTTTCCTAGTTCGTGGAAAGAATCGATTTTAATTCCACTTTTAAAACCAGGGAAGGATCGGATGGAACCCAGTAGATATCGTAGCATTAGTCTCACGAGCTGCGTAGGAAAGCCATTTGAACGTATGGTCAATAGGCGCCTGGTGTGGGTTCTTAAATCCAGATCCCTACTTACCCGCTGCCAGTGTGGGTTCAGGAGGTATCATTCCGCCCTAGATAACATGATCCTACTCGAAACAGCGATACAAGATGCTTTCCTACGTAAGCAACACCTTATCGGGGTTTTCTTCGACCTGGAGAAGGCGTACGATACTACCTGGAGGCATAACATTTTGCGGCAGCTTTATGAGTGGGGTTTCCCTGGGCGTTTACCCACAGTCATCGGATCCTTTCTGTCGGACAGGTATTTTAAGTATAAGGTTGGGAATGTCCTGCCTGACCGTTTTAAGCAGGATAACGGTGTCCCTCAAGGAAGTGTCGTCAGTGTGACAGCTTTCGCAATTGCCATCAATAGTATATCGTCCACAATACGACGGCCCGTGCAGTGCTCCTTGTTTGTGGACGATTTCTCCATTTTCTGTGCGTCTTCCTCCCTCACAGCTGCTACACGCCAATTACAGCTGACACTCCTGCGATTGGAGGAATGGTCTAAGACCACAGGCTTTAAATTCTCTTTGGAGAAGACTGTTTGTGTAGATTTTAACCGTTCCCGTTCTCTTTTTAATCTCCCTGTTTTAAAACTAGGAGACACTGTTCTCCCCTTTCTGGAAAAAGTGAAATATCTCGGGCTTATTTTCGATAAGAAGCTCACATGGTTGCCACACCTAAAGGATCTAAAAGTCCGCTGTTTCAAGGCTTTATTATTTATTTATTTATGCATTTATTTTACCTGGCAAGATTAGGGCCTTCAGGCCCTCTCTTACACCTAACCAGGCATACTCAGATTGAACGAGTTACAGTTTCTACTTAACATTAAGGACATATGGCCTATTATGCAGTATTGATGTTAAAGAAAAAAATAGATATTATAACAGTAGTACAATGATAATTATAACAATAAAAAATAATTATAACAATCAATAATAATAATAATAGTAATAATAATAATAATAATAATAATAATAGTAATAATAATAATAATAATAATGACTATGTATATGAAAGTAAACATACTTTTCTTTTCTGAATGTCAGTCCCATTGTTAGTTGGGAATTTTCTCGTTATGTTCTTGCAGCTTGTGAGTTATTCTCATCGAGCAGAGACATAAGAGGATAGAATGGGGTGAAAGAGATATATAAGAGGTAGATAGGTTAGAGGAAGAGAAAAAGAACGGTAAAATTCGAAGCTGTGATGGAGAGGAGAAAGAAAGAGATGGGAGGGGCACAACAATGGTGGTTACACCGTCCCTAATATGTAAGTTTTGAGTTCCCTCTTGAATGTTGAGTAGTTCTGGATAAGACGCAGATCACAGGGGAGCGCGTTCCATAGTCGTATGGCTGAGATGGAGAATGACACGGAGAAAGATTTCGTGTTATGTAAAGGTACAGCCAAGATGATAGACGTATCCGATCTCGTGTTGCGATTGTGGAATGATGATAGGTGTTTAATGTGAGAAGATAAGTATTGGGGGCACCAGTGGCTAAGAAATCGATGAAGTAAGCACATCGTGTGGAGATCGCGTGCCGTATGTGGGCGTATCCAACCTAGCTGGGAGTATGAAGGACTGATATGCGTCAGTCATAGATCTTGGGGCGCTGACAGGGCACGTCTGCTCCAATTTTATAACGCCTTTGTGCGACCTCGACTGGAATACGGATGTCAAGCTTATGGCTCTGCAAGACCTTCCTACCTCAAAATGTTGGATGTGATTCACCATGAGGATATCAGGATTTCAACGGGGGCTTATCACACGAGTCCAGTTGCTAGTCTATGTGCCGAGGCGGAAGAGCCTACGCTGTCCATTCGGCACCTTCCCCTCATGGTACGGCACGCTCACAAGGCCAAGTCCACTCCTCTTTCATTGGCGTCCAACACTTTTTCCCAGCCGGCACTGGAACGTCTCTTCCGCCACCGTCCGAAGGCAACAAAGCCGTTTGGCATCCGTGCAAAGAAGAGTCTCGAGTCCGTACACCTGGAGGGCATTAAGGTCCTCCGCCAGGGATGGAGTAGGGGATCTCTCTGGCTACTACAAAGGCCAAGATTGCTTCTTGATCTGGCTGCTTACAAGAAGTATTGTACCCCGGACCACCTTTTTAAAATTAAACTTACTGAGATTTTAGAACGCCATTCATATTTTATTGCTGTTTACACGGATGGGTCTGAACAGGGGGATTTTATGGGCTGCTCTGCTGTGTTTCCCGATAATGTCCGTAGGATAGGGCTCCCAGAGCAGTTCTCAGTTTACTATGCAGAACTGTTTGCTATTCTGCAAGCATTAGAGCATATGCGCCGACACCGTGGCACGAAATTCATCATCTTCTCCGATTCCAAAAGCGCTCTACACGCTCTAGAACAGATGTACCCAGCAGATAGAATGGTGCAAGAAGTGCAGGACACACTCCTGCTCTTGCAACAGCAGGGTAAGGATGTAATTTTCTTCTGGGTTCCAGGGCACATAGGGATTCCTGGAAATGAAGATGCGGCTGCCAAGGAGGCTTGCTCCATCCCACCTCCTGCTCGCTGTTCCGTCCCCCTGCAGGCAATAACATCTTTCGTGACTCGGAAGGTCACGCGTTGGTGGGAGGCTCAGTGGCTGGACGTGAGGGATAATAAGTTGCGAGCGGTGAAGGATTTTGTCCGACTGTGGCTCACCTCCTTCCGACAACGACGAGTTGAGGAAGTAGCCCTTACACGGCTTACAATAGGACATTATCCGTTGACACATGGTTTTCTGTTACGTCGTGAGGAGCCACCAACGCGTCAGACATGTGGGACACAGCTGTCGATACGACATATTTTAACTGTGTTTTATATGCGGGTTTCAGGGCAGATTTCAGTTTCCCAGCACACCTGTCCTCTCTTTTAACTAATAATGAGGTGAGCGTCGCTCGAGTTTTACGTTTTTGTGTGATGTCTGGACTTCTTCCCAAACTATTGAGATTGAGGTCTTAATGTGCTGTACAGTGGTTTGGTCACCCATTATTTGTAAGTGGTCACTCAGCCACCGTAAATTATTTTTACCTGTTTTGTACTGCTATTTTATTTTTCGTTTTATCTACCTGTTTCGATGTGCTGTGTCCAATCTTGCAATTTGAACATTACCCATTCTCGCAAAGATTGGCTCCGAATTGATCTTTTGGGAACGGGCGCTGATAGCCTCGTTGTTGTGCGCCCTAAAACACTAATTATCATCATCATCATCATCATCGAATCCTGCCTTGGGCATGGATTTGTGTGATGTCCTTAGGTTAGTTAGGTTTTAGTAGTTCTAAGTTCTAGCTGACTGATGACCTCAGCAGTTAAGTCCCATAGTGCTCAGAGCCATTTGAACCATTTGAGCTCTCGCTCCTTCCCCTCAACGGTCCCAACGCCATCTTCAGAATCATCTTGACCTTTTTGCCTCATTGTGTAACCAGTGGTTCCTGAAGATCCATCCTTCCAAGACCCAAGCAATCATCAGTCATACTACTCGCTTCTTCCGTCTACTTGATTTTTCTCTTATCATCTGCGCCCATCCTATCCGCCTCTTCCCCAGCCTCACCTAGCGTGGCCTAACCATTGACCGTCACCTCGCCTGGATCCGCCATCTCTGCTCTATCCAATCCAAAGCCCACAACCACCTCTAACTCCTCTCTGGCCAGCCATGGCGGTTGAACACCTCTAACATCCTCCACACCTACAAATCCTTAATCTGTCCCATCTTCTGTTATGACAGTCCCACCTGGATATCGACCGCCCCCCCCGTCCAAATTCTATAAGTCCCTCCAGATCCTCGAGCGCCATGCACTCTGCATCACCTTCCGTATACACCTCCCATTCCCCACGTGGATCCTCTATGACCTGATTCCTTTTCCCCATCTGCTCCTTTTCCTCAAACATATCTGCATCCTCTACACCTCCTGCTGCCTTGATCCCCCTCATGCCCTCGTTGTTCCTTTCCAACCCACACCCTCTGCTGTGCATTCACCGTTGTGTCCACCCTGCCCTCCAACTCTACACCCTTCATATCCTTTCCCAAGGTAGCTTCCATCAACTCCCCCTCCCAGATGATGCCCTCTCTCCCTCCATTTATCCCATCTAATAACTCTGATCCTCACCTGCCGCTCCCTCCCTCTGTCCTTTTCCTGGCTCCCTCTACCCTCCTTCTACCTCTCTTTTCCCCATCTGCCCTCTCTCCCCCCACTTAGCCCTCCTATCGACTCTGATCCTCACCTGCTCCTCCCTCCATCTGTCCTTTTCCTGGCTCCCTCTCCTTCCATCCTCTCTTCTCCCCACCTACCCTCTCTGTGCCTCCCCTCTCTCCCTCAAGTCCTTTTTGCTCTGCCCTCCACTGGCTTTCCCACTCCTTCTTGCATCCGCCCAGAGTTCCCTTCTTCTACATCACCTCCCTCCATCGGCTCTCTCTTTTTCTTTTGCTCTCCTCCCCCCTCTTTCCCCTCATCGGTCCAGGTCCTCCCCCACCCATCTGCCGCCATGTCACCTGTATAGTGCTGTTTTAAGTCAGTGTTCAGTGTTGTGCATCCCCTGTCAGTGCTACGAACAGCTACCAAGGTGTCGCTAGTTGTGTTTCTTATCTTGTGCTAACAGGAAGCCGACTGTTGCTGTGTTTTTTCATTGTGCATGCCTTTTTATTGTGTGTCTTCATCCGCATCGTCACCACCGTGTTTTTCTATTTTAAATTGCACAACTTTCCGCTATTTTGAGGTTTCTTACAATGTCACCTTTTATCGCCTGTTTTTCTTGTTTGTTCATATTGTCATTATGTTTTTAACTTTTCTGTATGCTGTAGAGCAGCATATTACGCTACGTGGGGAATTGAAATGCAATAAAGGAAAAAAGAGAAACCTTTTGCTGCAAGCCATTCAGGAACAGAGCCGATGAAGTTGTGTAAGGTACCGATAGCCATGTGAAGCTATGCCGACTCCAGTGCATTGACCAGATGCGCCAGGTTTCTTGGCTGAGAAACTTCTATAGTTGTCCCACAGATTCTAAATCTGTGGTTTCCAACTTTTCTGAGACAGTTTCCCCCCTGTGCAATTAGATATTACCTAGCACCCCTCCCTCCTCCTCCTTCCCCCACCCCTCCGCGCCATTATCACCATTAGCATCTAACTACACTTTAGGACGAAAAAGAATTTTCTTTGAATAAATTTATTTTTAAGATGACGAAAGATGAATGACATTTAGTTTTTGTAGGGATTTTATTAAAACCTCGAACTAATGAGTCAATGAGATAATCAGTACAACTTTTTTCTAAGAACATTATTTTATAGAACGATGAAGCGATACTCGGTGCATCGTGAACGTCCTACTCCTCCTCAGAAAAGAAAGTTGACGATCCATAGAAAGAGTAGACACTTGTTACGAAACACGCTTCGTCTGCATCACTTTTCTCCATAGCGATACTTGCCTCACCCTGATACTGCACTCCCCATTTAAAATCAACCAAATTAAGATGTCTGCTAGGCTATCACTCGATTGCTGGACCCCTTACTTCTGAAATGGCGGAAATAGGCAAACTTCAAGCTGCCAATGCTTTGTGTCTGACACTAACAATAACAATAATAATAATAATAATAATAATAATAATATGTAGGCCCTACAGGAAGGTAGTGGCCGTTGCATAGTTACTGTTGCGTTGTGCTTTCAAATTGTTCGTTTATTGTTTGGAAGTAAATAATGGAGCAGTTACAGTCTCTTAGGGAACTATAAGGGGTAGTCAAATGAAAGTGAAACCGCTGGAAGAAAGGTGAGTAAACTGTTTATTATTTCAAAAGTAGGCACCCTAATATACTTATCCCATTGTTAACTATATATCCCACTGCGTGACAAAACGGCCAGTGCTGTCATGGAAAAATGTTTGTAGTTCCCTTAGGAACTATGATTGTACCCAGGCGTGCACTTCTTCATCCGAAGCAAACTAACGGCGACAAATGTCTTTCTTCAAGGCATTAAAAATATGGAAATCGTGTGGGGAGAGTGGGGAGAGATCAGGGCTGTACCTAGAAAGCGTAAGAGCTCTCAGTGAACCTTCAGCAGCGTAGTCAAAACAACAGGCACGCCAGCTCCGGGGAGGCCTGATGACCATTTTCTTTGATTGCAAGGGCCGCCTGCTGCTCATTGACTTTCTGGAACAAGGCACCACAATTAACGCACACCAGTATTTGGGCACTTTGCAATAACTGTCTCTTCCCATCAAGTTCAAACGCCCCGGAATGTTGATGGAGAGCGTAACTCTGTTGTAGGATAATGCCCACCAACATGTTGCCAACATTCTTTCGACTACACGGCAGATGTTCCTTCATAGAATCCCTATCTCTCACCATGCGATTTCCATGTTTCTGAAGCCCTGAAAAATGACACCTGTGGCTGTTATTTTCTACGAATGAAAAGGTGTATGACTGGGTAAAATCGTGGTTCCCTAGGAAACCACAAATTTTTTTTCATTAAGGCATTGACCGCTTTGTCTCATAGAGGGATGATGTTTGAGTTGATAAATTCTTTAGTTTTTTGCCATCTGTCTCGTTTTCACTTGACTGTCCTTTATACTTACAAGACAGAGAAGGTATTTTCGTGACATATTGAAGCATATGTGCTGCACTTGTCTCATAGATGCATGGCACAAAGTATGTGTGTAGTGGGTGCTCTATGTGTGGAAGATGTTGTTCATACATTTAATTTCACAAGCTGTAATCTCCACCACATCGTCATGCGTTAATGCTGGCACATTATAGTCTCGATAATTCGAGGTGAAAATGGTTCAAATGGCTCTGAACACTATGGGACTTGACATCTGAGGTCATCAGTCCCCTAGACCTTATAACTACTTAAACCTAACCAACCTAAGGACATCACACATATCCATGCCCGAGTCAGTATTCGAACCTGCGACCGTAGCAGCAGCGAGGTTCCAGACTGAAGCTCCTAGAACCGCTCGGCCACATCGGCCGGCAATGGGAGGTGAGCAGGGCTTGAACAGCCTCGAACTATTGAAAGCTGAACTATCGAAATGTATGTGGGAAAAGAAGCAAATGTTTATAACAATGAACAACATGAACGGCGTCTGACTTCCTTTTTTTTTTCAGACTCCAACTTCTTTATGATTTTTCGGTTGAGAGATCCTTCAGAGCATTTTTTGAAGAAAATTGTTCCAATTTAAGTCCGTTCCTTGGCCAGTCATTGATAATAACATCTTCGACACCATATTAGAGAGCAAGATAAACTGCTCTGCTTCCGGATTACGGCGAAAAGTTCAAAAATGGTTCAAATGGCTCTGAGCACTATGGGACTTAACTTCTGAGGTCATCAATTTCCTAGAAGTTACAACTACTTAAACCTAACTAACCTAAGGACATCACACACATCCATGCCCGAGGCAGGATTCGAACCTGCGACCGGAGCGATCGCGCGGTTCCATACTGAAGCGCCTAGAACCGCTCGGCCACTCCAACGACGACAAGTGCACAGTTTTCTGCGCCTCCGCCTCCCCTCCCTCTGACACCCTTTATACTCCATACTCTACCAGACTCCCCAAATTAAAACGAGATTTAGATCAATGGTTCACAACCTGGGGGTAATTACCCACGAAAAGGTAAAATCTAGTTTTCTGAGAAATAAAATAAGTAACGAAAGTAAATTATTTTTAAAAATCATTGGTAGCATCACTAGTTCGTCAAACTGTTATACTGATTACGTAAGTTACCAACAACAACATTTTTGAAAATATGTGGTGGAGTCTCAATATTTCGTTTCTCGGAATTACTAATGTCCCATAAACCCAACCCTCGTAACAAAGATTTTAAAGAAGCTACTGAACAGCGTATTGAACCACGATCCGTTTCCCCTAGTTTGGCACAACACCTGTTCAACGAAACCACACAGACGCCTTTCCCCGTTTTTAATTGTTTACGTAAGCACATGTTTTGTTGAAAGTGGTGTTTTAGGTTTGCTATTATCGGTAAAGGACAGTGTTATCTTGCATTTTATTGGTTGACCGTTTTGTTTGCACACCTGAAAAAGGCTGCTGCAACAAAGAAAAGGAAATTTTTGATTTTGAATTTTATTTTAGAAGCATTGAAACGAACCGAAAAACGAGAAACAATAAAAAATTGCTCTCTAATATGGCGTCGAAGATGTTATTATCGATGACTGGCCAAGAAACTGACTTTAATTGGAACAATTTTCTTCAAAAATCGCTCTGGGAGAGTATGGTAAATCCACCCTGGTGACCTTCGAATCACGCACGTACACTGCGAGCTGTGTGACACGTTGAATTGTCTGGCTGGTGTAAGTAGGCTGTTTAGGTTTTTTTATTGGTAACGCCGCCGCCACATAGCGCTCTGTACGAAAATCACTGGCTGTGCCGTGTGCAGTCTGCGGCTGGTTGGCATTGTTGTAATACTCGCCATTGTAGTGTTGGGCAGCGGCAGCTGGATGCTAACAGCGCGTAGCGTTGGCAGTTGGAGGTGAGCCGCCAGCAGTGGTGGACGTGGGGAGAGAGATGGCGGAGTTTTGAAATTTGTAAGAATTGGTGTCATGAACTGCTATATATATATATATATATATATATATATATATATATATATATATATATATATTATGACTAGTGAGCTGGCAGTAGTGGCGCTCGCTGTATTGCAGTAGCTTGAGTAACGAAGATTTTTGTGAGGTAAGTGATTTGTGAAACGTATAGCTTAATGCTAGTCAGGGCCATTCTTTCGTAGGGACTTTTGGAAGTCAGATTGCGTTGCGCTATAAAAATAATATGTGTCAGTTTAAGCACAGTCGTGTATAATTGTTCAAAGAGGACGTTTCACATAGACCAGTCTTGTATAAATTTTTGTAAGGGGACGTTTCATATGTCGACCCTTAGCCAAGGATACCTCACTGGAATCTTCTGATTTCTTTCTTGTAGTTTGTGTAGTTAGTGTAGCCTTTGTTTATTGCTAGCGCGTAATCATAGAGAGAATTTCCTTTGTAGTTGCAGTCTTTCATTGTTGTACAGTAAAACAGTTGTGGCATGCATGTAGAGTTGCACCAAGTATTTCGCAGCTGCGCTTGCAATTAACTAGATATTATTTTCTATGTTAATGTATTCTCTTATTTTTGCTCTTCAAATTGTGTTTTTTTTCTGTGTTGTCGTGTGAAATATTGTGACAATAATGGCGTGTGAAAAACGTAATACTAGGCTCCAAAGTAAACTGAGAAATGACAGTGAAGACGAAAGCAGTGTGTTAGCGCCACCATGTAATGAATTAAGTAATGTTCAAAGTAGTAATTTGGTAATTGTGCATAGGGAAATGGAGCGGGTTGCAAATAATGGTGTAGGCAGTGAAACAATTAGTGAACAGGGAAGCATTATCGATCGATCGGTTGGCAACAGCTCGCCTCAGGATTCCGAAATGACAGGACACAATATTGCAAATACTGTAGATTCAGGTTTTGCGTCCTCACCGTTTTCTCAAATAAGTCAAGACACATTTTCTGTTTTTCAAACTGCGAATATTGCCGGTGCAAATGCATTGCCGAATAGGACTAAGGAACATGTTTCAGACACCAGTGCATTGTTATTACAATTAATGCAACAAATGGGACAAAAGCTTCAAAAGTTAGACACAGTGGAACAAAATCATAGACAAACACAACAAAAGCTTCAAAAGTTAGACACAATGGAACAAAATCTTCAAAAGTTAGACACAATGGAACAAAATCTTCAAAAGTTAGACACAACGCTTGGACAAAATCAGAAACAAATGGGACAGAATCTTCAAAAGTTAGACACAATGGAACAAAATCAGAGACAAACACAGCAAAAGCTTCAAACGTTAGACGCAATGGAACAAAAGCTTCAAAAGTTAGACACCACACTTGAACAAACACGTGAAGACTTAACTAATGAGTTACATAACATCGAATCGAAATGTCAAAAAGTCTGTAATGACGTAAAAACACAAATTTGTGAGCATTTCCAACAGATTTTTTTGCGGCATGAAAATGCATTACAGAATCATGAAGCAGCCATAAAAGAACTGCAAACTATTGTTCATGAAAATCATGAGACCTTGCAAGCTAAAATTGACTCAATTGCATCTACCGATTCGGTTACGCAACTTGCAAAAACTCAAGCGAACTTAAAGGACACAGTAGATACTCTGAAAATTAGTTCAGAAAGACACACAGAGGAAATAATTTCACTGTCGGGTAAAGTAGCCGAACTTTCAGATCAGTTCACTAGGTAGATGATGATCTGAATGACACAAAACCTGTAGCCTTCAATGACACTGAAGAGTATGAACAAATTAGGAAATTCAAACAGAATCAAAATCAAATCAACACACAGTACAAAAGAGGAATGCGGGAAGTACAAGATCAGTTGGCTCAAGTAATACAAGAATTACATATTTCAGAGGACACTCGCGCCCCAGTATGGGAAGAGGGACATAGCATTACAGAACAACCACAAAATAATAACACAGGGCATTTCGGAAATCATGAAAGTAATTCGCAAGGTGCACCGAATTTTGAGATGGAACCGCCGATACGACGTAACAATGACACCATGATTTTGACTATAAGCTGTTCATTACTGCACGTAAATTCAAAACATTTAAGAATTCTGGCAACGACATTCATCCACAAGCGTGGCTCCATCAATTCTCTCATTGTTTTCGTCCCAACTGGTCATTAGAACACAGATTAGAATTTATGTGTGGCTACTTAGAGAATGAACCAGCTGTAAGAATGCGATCGGTCGTTCACGATTGCCACAGTGAAGGAGAATTTTACCATGCCTTCCTCTCAGCATATTGGTCCCAAGCCACACAAGACCGAGTAAAACATAGCATCATAATGATGAAACATTTCGAACAATGTGAATTTTCCAGTCTTGTCAAATATTTTGAAGACATGTTACATAAGAATCAGTATCTGTCAAACCCATACAGCCCGTCAGAACTCATCCGCATTTGCTTAATCAAATTGCCTGAACATTTACGGCATATTATTTTGGCAGGCCGTTGCAAAGACGACATTGAAGCTTTTCAGGGACTCTTACAAGAATTAGAAATTGACACTGACAATCGCGGAACGCGAAAACAGGAACACAACAGTTACAGGTCACATCCGTCGCAATTCCGCGATGAAAGAAATAATAACTGGACACGACAAGGCTATTCTCACAATACAAATCGTGACCAAAACAGACACCACCCGTATGACAACCGTTGGCAGATTAGTAATAATTACAGGGAAAGGTCACCTCATCGCGGTAGTGACTATCACAGAGACAATCAGAGAAACAGACAATATGGGAACCAAAATAATTACTATCAAGGGAGACAGAATAACGTCAGACGCAAGGGTCCACCGCGCAATGATAATTCAGGGAGAAATTCTCCACCACTTAACCGAGAAGAAAGAAACTACAGGAACTACCGACATGACGACAGACGATATAATCATAACGACAGACCGGAATTTCATCAGAACTGGCGGGATCCAAACTGAGCTGGGCCCTCTTGGCAAGTTAGGTCTCCTAATCCCAATAACGGCGCGCGCCAACAAAGAAACAGACAATGACTCGCACCGCAGGCAGCCGCGTGCGCCGGCTGGCTCAGAGAAAAAT
Organism: Schistocerca gregaria; assembly: GCF_023897955.1. Classification (NCBI taxonomy): domain Eukaryota; kingdom Metazoa; phylum Arthropoda; class Insecta; order Orthoptera; family Acrididae; genus Schistocerca; species Schistocerca gregaria. The sequence continues at coordinate 922,536,725 of NC_064922.1, read as the reverse complement.
AACATAAGCTAACCTTGAGCAAAATTCCAGTGTTCCTTACCGACGTAATCACATGATAATTGCTTTTCAGTTGAAACTCTGAGTACTATGAAGAGTAAAGAATTGCACTATATTTCACATGTAAAACCGTTTATTGAGAGACAATCTGCTTTTTAACTTAGTCTTTACCATAAAATTTTTCACTTCACGCTACTAGTACAATTTGTCACCCTGAGAAACTGTTAACATGCAACAATGTTTTGAAGTTAATTATACAGTCTAGAACCTAGGGAACATTTTTAAACGCAAATTACAAATGCATTGTTATAGTGAACAGACGACACAGTGTTGTTATTTGTACATTCTTGCTTGTTAGTTGCACGATTACGTAACGACTATAAGGCTGACATACTTAGAACATTTACCAGTACTACTAATGAGATTTTAATGCAACATTTTGGTTTACTTGCAAATACATTCTGGATTTAAAGTACTTTCTGTGAGATACCAGATGACACAGTGTTAGTATATGTGACAGCTACACGATTATATCGCGACGCTACTAATGAGTGACAATTTACAATGTTGCTTTTGCGGTGTATCTGTTTTATATCTGCAGTTTTTCTGAATAATTCTGGAAAGTAAAACATGTTTTACTGGTAACTTTTGTGGTACAGATACAATGAGACAGCCTTTTCTGTAGCACAACAATACGTTACAGTACAGTACTTACTTCATCACGGCAATAAGCGTAGTAACTACGATATCTATACGCAAAGCATTTCACTTTTGTTTATCATGAGGTAAGTACATTGACTTCTGCAGAACCTAGTTTTCGGAGGACGATAACTACGACACTTCCACAGAGATTATCTTACGACAAGATGCACAGTTTAGCGCTACCCTTACACGTATTTGAGTGATTAATTTTGTACTTAAACATTTGAAGTACAATAATACAAAGGTTTTCCATGATACATTTCATTCCATTGCTGTAATCTGTAACATCTGAGGATATAATTACATTAATCCTCAAGGGGGTACACGCTTACTTTGTGTACAATGTGTATGGCAAGCACAAGGAGCCCTAGCTAATATGGTATTTGTTTATACAACTTTACACATCGGTACCATATTTCTCTAACACATAAATGACACAGCTATCTGATCATTTAACTGAGAGAAACAAATTTATTTTACTTCATCAGTGACAGATGTTTACGTAATTACACGGTTGGATAAATTCACACTTACGAAATTGTATTTTGTCTGTACTTTGTGAACTGTTCACGTTTTTTCGGAACCATTGTGATACTATGAGAGCTTTGAATGACATATTTGGTATGGGATCATGATTTTTAAAGTACGTTTGAGGTAGATGACACTTTTGACATGAGCAGAGCATTTTTTTAGGTTTTGAAATTAGTGGAGGAAGTTACGGAAATTTTGAGAATTTGACTGTGGTGTTATGATGTTATTATTACAATGACGATGTGAATTATGCTGCTGAGGTATGTTTAAGCTGATGCTATATGAGTTATTTGGTTATGCTACGTATCTGTTATGATGAAATATTCAAGAAGTGTCGACGAATATATATATGTGTAATAAGGTAAGAAATAATGAGTAGTGGTTAGGGACTCTGATTTGTGAAAAAGGATGTTGGAAACCGAGAATCGTACTTTAAGAGTTATGAAATGAGTGTATATGCGTGAATGTATCACTATGCTGGCGAAAATTTTTTGGACACTATTCTATTTAAAGGATTTTGTTTCTACAGATGTGTAACGCAAATTCTTGACCTGTGAAATTTTTTACATGAGACTGCCACTGTAGCGGAAACTGGTGTCGTAAATATTTCGTTAAGACAGTTAAGTGACCACCTGCACGTAATGCGTCGTGGGCACCCAGCTGCGCGACAACCACCTGACAAAAGAAAGCCATTAGTGTGTGCCTTTCAGAGGCACAGGTAAAAAAGGGTCTCATTATCTTCGCTATTGACATTTCTTTGTAGAAAGCGTCGCAAATACGACACGCTCAAACTTGAAAACATATGATTATACTATGGAGCTCTTAATTTATGATATTTACTGAAATGCCTAATGAAACGATGAGAAATATTACACGGCTATTGTCTTGCTAGTTGAGAGAAATGCCATATTGATTGCTTTATATATTTATTTAGTCATTTTGTTTAATATCTAGTTTCTTGTTGCAATGCAGCATTGTTTAAATTAAAATGTAATACATGTACTAATATAACTAATTTCTGTCTACAGACCCAGTAAAGAATCATTTTATGATGTACTTCCTTAGAAAAGAGAGCACAAATAGACATTTCCCTTCACAGGACTTACAAAAATAATTTTTTTTTATGATTTGGTAACTTATCTTCTAGCATATTTTCTAGTGATGCAACACTCTAGTGTTAAGATGTGACATAGGTATTACACATTTTTACTGTAATATTTTTTCTGTTTCAGCTTTGTCATATTTAGATATGAAACGTCCCCTTAGAAAAATTTATACAAGACTGGTCTATGTGAAACGTCCTCTTTGAACAATTATACACGACTGTGCTTAAACTGACACATATTATTTTTATAGCGCAACACAATCTGACTTCCAAAAGTCCCTACGAAAGAATGGCCCTGACTAGCATTAAGCTATACGTTTCACAAATCACTTACCTCACAAAAATCTTCGTTACTCAAGCTACTGCAATACAGCGAGCGCCACTACTGCCAGCTCACTAGTCATAATATATATATATATATATATATATATATATATATATATATATATATATATATATATATAGCAGTTCATGACACCAATTCTTAAAAATTTCAAAACTCCGCCATCTCTCTCCCCACGTCCACCACTGCTGGCGGCTCACCTCCAACTGCCAACGCTACGCGCTGTTAGCATCCAGCTGCCGCTGCCCAACACTACAATGGCGAGTATTACAACAATGCCAACCAGCCACAGACTGCACACGGCACAGCCAGTGATTTTCATACAGAGCGCTATGTGGCGGCGGCGTTACCAATAAAAAAAACCTAAACAGCCTACTTACACTGGTAGATGAAACCATGGCAGAAAAAAAATGCATGTGGGGGTGGTGGGATGCATACTTGTGGTGATCCATTGTGATTCCCAGAATGACGAGCTCATACAGGTAATGCCATGAAAAGATTTCCCAGACCATAGCAGTCCCTCGTTCAGCCTGAAACCTTCCAACCATTGTTGCACGAAGTTTGCTTTGAGGTATTTCACCTCATTTGTCCAATGGAGCATAAAACTTGAGTTAACTGAAAAGGCCATCTGTCGCCACTCAGTGGAGGTGCAATTGCGATAATGGCGAGCAAATTCCTGCCTATCTCGCCGATGAACAGCCATCAGCATGGATGTATGAACCAAGCGCCTTTTGTGGAGGTCCGTACTCAGAAACTTTCGCTGAACGGTCGTTGAAGAGACACAGCTGGTAGTCCCTTGGTTTATCTGGCTTGTCAGTTGCTGAGCAGTTGCACGTCTAATCTCCCGTACACATTTGTGCAGCTATTGTTAAACACTCTCATCTATGGCCTGTGGTGCACCACAGTTGCCCCGAAGTCTGTTTTGGATAGCGCCGTTTTGTCGTGTGCGGGATAATTTAACCATGGCGGCTTGTGAATGTTTAGAGACTTAACAGTTTCGGAATGCATCCTGTCTTGGCTCACCAGCCAATGATCATGCTCTTTGGAGGTAAGATAAACTGCTCTGCTTCCGGATTACGGCGACTAGTGCACAGTTTTCTGCGACTCGCCCCTCCCCTCCTTCCACTGACACTCTTTATATACCCTCCACTGCTACTGCTGCCATTCGCCGTCTGTGAGTGAGTACTAAAGAAAAAAGAACTTGCGTCAACCCAAGGTGCTGATGATATTCGTGCTAATACCATTTGCAACGATAATCTGCGATGAAAATTACTGTGAATGATGTAAAAAGAACTACAGTGAAACGAAACGAGATGCCGAGTGGGTTAACACGTACGGTACCCCCTCCCCACCAGGTGTGGTAGATCGGGCAAAGGCAGGAAGGCCGGCCGGAGTTGCCGAGCGGCTGTAGGAGCTTCAGTCTGGAACCGCGCGACCGCTACTGTCGCAGGTTCGAATCCTGCCTCGGGCATGGATGTGTGTGATGTCCTTAGGCTAGTTAGGTTTAAGTAGTTCTAAGGGACTGATGACCTCCGCTATTAAGTCCCATAGAGGTCAGAGCCATTTGAACCATTTTTAAACCAAAGGCAGGTGGGCCACGCCACTTCTAGCGTGTTCTATCGGGGCCGTCTATTTTCCAGTACGGTTTGTTTAGTATGCGGGTCGGAGTTGAGTGAGACCGCGCTTGCGCATTCTGCAGTGAACGTTGGTTGCGATTTAGGTTTTAATTTATCTTTCTGCCATTCTGTGGAGAAAGATGTGCAGGTAAGAACATTTGTTTTCAGTTTATTGTTCTTTATCTGTAAAATTATTTTCAGCGTAATTACACACAAAATTTACCTTCAACAGGAAATAATTTTCTCTTACGTCAACGCCTCTTTTGAGACATTTCTATAAAAGTAAACTTAGTGTGTAATTACGCTGAAAATAATCGTTTTGTACATAAAGAACGATAAACTGTAACGAAATGCACTTACCTGCACAAGTTACACCACGTAGTTTTATAGAGATAAATCAACAGCTACATCACAACTAACGTTCACTGCAGAATGCCGGGGCACGGACTCAGGCAAATCCGACCTGCAGAGTAAACAAAACATACTGTAGACTAGACTGCGCCTATAGTCACAAAACCTAGGCGTAGCTTCGTCCATCTGCCGTTCTCTGAGCTACCAAGCCTGGCGGGGCTGGGGCGCCGAACGCGGTAAGTGTGAATCACGCTCTCGCTGGACGCACGAAGGCGGAAGATTCGAAAATAAATGTGATTACTGTGGGAAGCGATATTCTCGAAAGAAGAATACTGCAGAGTGGTTAAATGTTCTGAACCTTGTGAAAATTTGTCAGACTACCTCTATTTTCCAGGTGTATCATCAAATTTACTTATCCTTTTTCAAATAGTTTATAACTCTCTAGATGGAATCATTTTTAACTAGTTTAGAGTACCTATGATAACTTGCATTTCTTGTGTTAAACCTTGATTTAGTAACGTATACCAGAAGTCAATCACTACTAGGAAGTGGTCCATCTAACACGAGTAACCCCAACGTAAATGAACAACCGAGTAAAAACGAGAAAAAAATCATAACTTCAAGTATAATGAATATACCAGCTGTAGAACTGATTACAATTGTTCAAGGTCATATATACATGATGTTGTTATTGTTCTGGTCATCAGTCCTGAGACTGGTTTGACGCAGCCCTCCATGCTACTCTATACTGTGGTAAGCTTCTTCATCTCCCAGTACCTACCGCAACCTACATCCTTCTGAATCTGCTTAGTGTAGTCATCTCTTGGTCACCCTCTACGAGTTTTACCCTCCACGCTGCCCTCCAATAATAAATTGATGATCCCTTGATGCCTCAGAATATGTCCTACCAACCGATCCCTTCTTCTTGTCAAGTTGTGCCACAATCTCCTCTTCTCCCCAGTCCTGTTCAATACCTCCTCATTAGTTACGTGATCTACCCATCAAATCTTCAGCACTCTTCTGTAGCACCACGTTTCAAAGGCTTCTATTCTCTTCTTGTCCAAACTATTTATCGTCCATGTTCACTTCCTTACATGGCTACACTCCATACAAATATTTTCAGAAACGACTTCCTGACATTTAAATCTATATTCGATGTCGACAAATTTCGCTTATTCGGAAACACTTTCCTTGCCATTGCCAGTCTACATTTCATATCCTCTCTACTTCGACCATCATCAATTACTTTGCTCCCCAAATAGCAAAACTCCTTTACTACTTTAAGTGCCTCATTTCCTAATGTAATTCCCTTAGCATCACCCCACCTAATTCGACTACATTCCGTTATCCTCGTTTTGCTTTTGTTGATGTTCATCTTATATCCTCCCTTCAAGACAATGTCCATTCTGTTCAATTGCTCTTCCAAGTCCTTTGCTGTCTCTGACAGAATTACGATGTCATCGGCGAACCTTAAAGGTTTTTTTTTTATTTCTTCACCATTGATTTTAATACCTACTACGAATTTTTCTTTTGTTTCCTTTACTGCTTGCTCAATATACAGATTGAATAACATCGGGAATAGGCTACAACCCTGTCTCACTCCCTTCCCAACCACTGGTTCCCTTTCATGTCCCTCGACTCTTATAACTGCCATCTGGTTTCTGTGCAAATTGTAAATAGCCTTTCGCTCCCTGTATTTTACACCTGCCACCTTTAGAATTTGAAAGAGATTATTTCAGTTAACATTCATGATATAAAAATATATACCAAATTTAGACATCGCAAAGCTTTGGGGAAAAAATGACTATAAGAAAACTTGGTCCATCTGAATCAGACTTACTCTACTACTGCATCTGCCACAAGCTCTGCCGGCCGCCGTGGTCTCGCGGTTCTAGGCGCGCAGTCCGGAACCGCGCGACTGCTACGGTCGCAGGTTCGAATCCTGCCTCGGGCATGGATGTGTGTGATGTCCTTAGGTTAGTTAGGTTTAAGTAGTTCTAAGTTCTAGGGGACTAATGACCACAGCAGTTGAGTCCCATAGTGCTCAGAGCCATTTTTGAACCACAAGTTCTCTACATACTTTAAGGCGAAAAAAAATGTATGGATTTGATTGACACCAATGAGATAGTACTAAAAAAAATTGGTGTTGTGTCAATTCCTGGATATTAATTATGTTTTTGTACGGCATATTGCAACTATTCTTGGAATTTTGCTTTACGACCGTGGGCTGGTGCACCTGACAGTCCGAGTGTACTTTTTAGGCGGTTTTCCCCTCTCGTTTAGGCAAATGTTACACTGGTCCCCAAATCGAGCCTCGGAAAATACGATACACCAACAGTTAAAATGCGATCAGGCACAGAACAAAGTTTACACGACTCACAGGCAGTTAGCGCACACGGCATTCCTCCCTAAGACGACCTTGATCACTGTGGGATCAGGAAGAACATCCGACTACAAATCTGGAAAATAAAATAAAATCTGCCTAATGCTAAAACGTTGACTCTATACTATGTGGTATAAACGGTAGAAGAAGGAAGAAATATTGTAATTTTTTTGATCCATGCACCGGATTTAGAAACACTATTTGTAATATAGTGTTGGGAATGAATAGCAGAGGAAGTCCCCCTGTATTTGGTATGTAAGTGTACACCGAAGTAGCAGGTGGGGAACAGGAGCGAGAGCATACGAAGCCAGACGTAGTGAGAGTATAAGTCACGTGTAACCTCTGGATGTGCACAGCCGCGTCGTCGCCATCGGGCTGTAAAAGCTATTTTGTGAGCTGCTAATGTTTAAAACCTCGCAACGATGCGTCACTGAACGTTGGTATGGATTACTGGAAGTGCTGTGGCTTTGGAGCCACTCACTTAAGGTAAAGCCTCGAATGAACGTGTTTCTGTGTCTACGAGTTGTAAGGAGAAGGCGCGCTGGGCTCCATGGAATATTACGAGATACTACACTCTGAAGAAGAACTGGTATCACGTGCAGTAAAAGTGTCATATAGGAGCTTCTAAACTAGAGGGGCTTTGTAGATATTGTGATAAAACTATACTGCACACAGAGCACCGTTTCTCCACTTTCAAATAAATAATACCGGAACCTTTAAAAGGTATGGATCATTATTTGACTTTAGATGCAAGATAAATGTTATTTCACACTGTTGTCTAAGCACTGACTAAACTATTACATGTTATCTGAGATAGGTTCCCAGTCCTGATCCTCAGTGATGAATCTTAGTATCGTACTACTGGACTCAAAGTTATTTGAAGTAATTACTGAAATTCCATATTAAGTTTTGAGGTAATTACTGGAAATGGCAAGGAAAGTGTTTCTGAAGAAGAGTAATTTGTTAACATAGATTTAAGTGTCAGTAACCCGTTTATGAAAGTATTTGTATGGAGTGTAGCCATGTATGGAAGTGAAGCGTGGACGATAAATAGTTTAGACAAGAAGAGAATAGAAGCCTTTGAAACGTGGTGCTACAGAAGAGTGCTGAAGATTTGATGGGTAGATCACGTAACTAATGAGGAGGTATTGAACAGGACTGGGGAGAAGAGAAATTTGTGGCTGGACTTGACTAGAAGAAGGGATCGGGTGGTAGGGCATATTCTGAGGCATCAAGGGATCACCAATTTAGTATTGGAGGGCAGCGTGGAGAGTAAAAATCGTAGAGGGAGACCAAGAGATGAATACACTAAACAGATTCAGAAGGATGTAGGTTGCAGTAGGTACTGGGAGATGAAGAAGCTTGCACAGGATAGAGTAGCATGGAGAGCTGCATCAAACCAGTCTCTATACTGAAGATCACAACAACAAGAACAACTTTTTAAATACTGATCGGTTTACTTACTTTTTTTGATCTGTCTCGTTTTCATTCGACTGACCCTTACAAGAGACTTTAATTCGATTTCTAATTCTATACTAGTAATTGAGTTGCAAACATATAAACAAATCGATTGAAGTGGCACGTTAAATTTCGTACGTTATCTTAAAATGTTCTAAATGTGGTGTCCTATTTTAGTTGTTTTGTCAAGTGTGTGTTTATTATTGTTGTTATTTCCTTTTGTAGCTGATATTTGGTGCCCAAAGCGATGGCTTACGAGTAAAATGATTCGGTAATAAACAGTATATCTTACTATGAAGAAGTACGAGGGTGGTTTGAAAAGTTCTCGAAACGAAATAGAAAAAAGGTACTAACATCACTGAAACTTCTTTTATTTTTCGTTGTACTAATCTCCTTGTACATTAATGCTCTTGGTCCAACGATGTTACAGTGCCCTGATCCAATATCGAAAACAAGTTTCCTCCAGGCCTGCAAAATACACTCCTGGAAATGGAAAAAAGAACACATTGACACCGGTGTGTCAGACCCACCATACTTGCTCCGGACACTGCGAGAGGGCTGTACAAGCAATGATCACACGCACGGCACAGCGGACACACCAGGAACCGCGGTATTGGCCGTCGAATGGCGCTAGCTGCGCAGCAATTGTGCACCGCAGCGACGCACGGATGCACGCCAAGACCGTAGGATCCTACGCAGTGCCGTAGGGGACCGCACCGACACTTCCCAGCAAATTAGGGATACTGTTGCTCCTGGGGTATCGGCGAGGACCATTCGCAACTGTCTCCATGAAGCTGGGCTACGGTCCCGCACACCGTTAGGCCGTCTTCCGCTCACGCCCCAACATCGTGCAGCCCGCCTCCAGTGGTGTCGCGACAGGCGTGAATGGAGGGACGAATGGAGACGTGTCGTCTTCAGCGATGAGTGTCGCTTCTGCCTTGGTGCCAATGGTGGTCGTATGCGTGTTTGGCGCCGTGCAGGTGAGCGCCACAATCAGGACTGCATACGACCGAGGCACACAGGGCCAACACCCGGCATCATGGTGTGGGGAGCGATCTCCTACACTGGCCGTACACCTCTGGTGATCGTCGAGGAGACACTGAATAGTGCACGGTACATCCAAACCGTCATCGAACCCATCGTTCTACCATTCCTAGACCGGCAAGGGAACTTGCTGTTCCAACAGGACAATGCACGTCCGCATGTATCCCGTGCCACCCAACGTGCTCTAGAAGGTGTAAGTCAACTACCCTGGCCAGCAAGGTCTCCGGATCTGTCCCCCATTGAGCATGTTTGGGACTGGATGAAGCGTCGTCTCACGCGGTCTGCACGTCCAGCACGAACGCTGGTCCAACTGAGGCGCCAGGTGGAAATGGCATGGCAAGCCGTTCCACAGGACTACGTCCAGCATCTCTACGATCGTCTCCATGGGAGAATAGCAGCCTGCATTGCTGCGAAAGGTGGATATACACTGTACTAGTGCCGACATTGTGCATGCTCTGTTGCCTGTGTCTATGTGCCTGTGGTTCTGTCAGTGTGATCATGTGATGCATCTGACCCCAGGAATGTGTCAATAAAGTTTCGCCTTCCTGGGACGATGAATTCACGGTGTTCTTATTTCAATTTCCAGGAGTGTAGTTGTCAACTCCGGCTTCTTATGAAGCGAACCTTCGTCCACCAAGAAAAATTTTCAGTTTTGGGAAAAAATGAAAGGCTGACGGAGCCATATCCGGTGAATAACGCGGGTGTGTCAACAATTCGTACCTTAGTTCGTGTGATTTTGCCATGGCGACGGCACATGTGTGCGGGCGCGCGTCCAGAGTCGCAGCACCCATCTTGCAGATAGTTTCTTCATTTCTGATTCTTCAGTTGAAATATGATATATCCTTTCAGATGACATCTGGCAAGCGTGAGCAATTTCACGCACTTTCAATCGGTGATCCTCCAGGACCGTTTTATGCACTTTTGCAATGATTTCTGGAGAAGTCATACATCTTGGCCGATCTCTGCCCGAATCGTCATTTAAGCTCTCCCTACCAAATTTAAATTCATTTGTCCACTTGGTAACAGTTGAATATGAAAGAGCAGAGTTCCTAGTGTATTCTGGAAATCTGCGTGAATGTCCTTTGTTTTCATATATCTCTCTACGAAGTACTTACTATATTGTTGTCTGACAACGTGTGGGTCGTCTGTAGTCGAACTAAAAGAGCAGTAAAGTTTAAGAAGCGGCTACAAACTGGAACAAGTGTCAAAACAAGTCAATAAAAATAATGGGAGAGGGACGTTTTGCCAATTCTTGGAATTTTAGGGAAAAGCACGTACAACCGGTCTTACACAAAGATGTGTTACAAAGTACTCTCACCTTAGGGGCGTAAGTAATGCACTGATACACGCAACAGTACAATTAACGTAAGATAAACAGAATATAACAACAATATTTAGTAAATAAATTAAATGTAATTTCTGTGAAAATGTAACAGTTATCAGCATGTTTTAAATAATTAAAGAATGATCAATCACTTTCTTTCTTAATTTTAATCGAAGGAAATAAATTACATTTTAATTTCCTGTAAACATAAAAATTCGCAATATGTTTAAAATCGAAATCTCTAATATCTCACAATGATATGTAAATGTTCACGACACCATTTTGTGGTGTGGCACAGTATTGTGTTGCGCTGTAGCAGAAAAGTGCTGTAGAAGAAACACAGAGTTCCTTCTCTAGATAGTCGCACAGATGACGGAATGGTAGATATCGAAACAGATGACAGAGGGATAGAAAAACAATTAAAATCGCTGAAAAGAAGAAAGGCTGCTGGACCTGATGGGATACCAGTTCGATTTTACACAGAGTACGCGAAGGAACTTGTCCCCGTTCTTGCAGCGGTGTACCGTAGGTCTCTAGAAGAGCGTAGCGTTCTAAAAGATTGGAAAAGGGAACAGGTCATCCCCGTTTTCAAGAAGGGATGTCGAAAAGATGTACAGAACTATAGCTCTATGTCTCTAACGTCGGCAAGTTGTAGAATTTTAGAACACATATTATGTTCGACTTTAATGACTTTTATAAATACTAGAAATCTACTCCATAGGAATCAGCATGGGTTTCGAAAGAGACGGTCGTGTGAAACCCAGCTCGCGCTATTCGTCCACGACACTCAGAGGGCCATAGACACGGGTTCACAGGTAGATGCCGTGTTTCTTGACTTCCACAATGCTTTTGATACGGTTCCCCACAGCCGCTTAATGAACAAAGTAAGAGCATATGGACTATCAGACCAATTGTGTGATTGGATTAAAGACTTCCTAGATAACACAACGCAGCATGTCATTCTCGATGGAGAGAAGTGTTCCGAAGTAAGAGTGATTTCAGGTGTGCCGCAGAGGAGTGTCATAGGACCGTTGCTATTTGCTTATATATAAATGACCTTGATGATAACATCGAAAGTTTATTGAGGCTTTTTGCGGATGATGCTGTAGTATATCGAGAGGTTGTAACAATGGCAAGTTGCACTGAATTGCAGGAGGATCTGCAACGAATTGACGCATGGTGCAGGGAATGGCAATTGAATCTCAATGTAGACAAGTGTAATGTGCTGCGAATACACAGAAAGAGAGATCCTTTATCATTTAGCTACAATGTAGCAGGCCAGCAACTGGAAGCAGATAATTCCATGAATTATCTGGTGGTAGGCATTAGGAGTGATTTAAAATGGAATCACCATATAAAATTAATTGTCGCTAAAGCAAATGCCAGACTGAGATTCATTGGAAGAATCCTAAGGAAATGCGGTCCTGAAACAAAGGTAGTAGGTTACAGTACACTTGTTCGCCCACTGTTTGAATACTGCTCAGCAGTGTGGGATCCGTACCAGATAAGGTTGATAGACGAGATAGAGAAGATCCAACGGAAAGCAGCACGCTTCGTCACATGGTCATTCAGTAATCGCGAAAGCCTTACGGAGATGATAGACAAGCTCCAGTGGAAGACTCTGCAAGAGAGACGCTCAGTAGCTCAGTACGGGCTTTTGTTGAAGTTTCGAGAACATACCTTCACGGGGGAGTCAAGCAGTATATTGCTCCCCGCTATGTATATCTCGCGAAGAGACCACAACAATAAAATCAGAGAGATTAGAGCCCACACAGAGGCATACCAACAATCTTTCTTTCCACGAACAATACGAGACTGTAATAGAAGGGAGAACCGATAGAGGTACTCAAGGTACCCTCCGCCACACACCGTGAAGTGGCTTGCGGAGTTTGCATGTAGATGTAGATGTGGAATTGTGCTTTTCATTCGTTAGTTTCCAATTTAATCAGTAGTGGTTTTCTATTAAATTGGCTAATGATTTTCTTTATCTACATGAACGTAATTTTGAAAAAGACGTGTTAGTGTAAAGTATCCAATGCTATTAAAGACAGGAATGATTCTGTAATTAGGAATCGTTGTAGGACTGACGACCATTTTTCTAAGGTTACCTAGTGTGTTTCTCGTGAATAAAGCCACAGAGAACATGCACTGTTCTATAGTTTTATGATGTTACACCTTCGAAATGTGAGTGGCTTTTCGATATGTTTGCTTCACTAATATAACTGAAGTCTGATCTTTTTAATCCAAATGTCTAATCAACAAACACGGTCCAATACACCTTAATTTTCGCAAAAGCAGTACATAAAATTACAGAAACTCTTTAAAGTAAGATCCGCTTTTCAACAACAGTGTAAAATACACACGCAAGTGAGAGGTTTAATTACAAGTTCTGTTGTAAGGATCTCCTGGATTCAACTACTAATCTCGTCCGCTGGTATGCTGGTACTAAAAGCAATGTGAGACTGAGTCGAAGGCCTGCGGAAAGTCAACCAACACGGCGTAAGTCGGGTCGCCTTTGTCTACGGTGCCCTGTAGAACAGTGTTTCCCAAAAACTATTTTTATGGAATCAATGTCGACTACGCCACGCGTAGCTAATTGTAGTAATGCTAGAAAAGGTAATTCACTAAAACAGTGAAAAATAAATGATACACTGTAGGATACGGCTAAGTAAGCACTATTCCATGACTCGATGTGATTTCATATAATTATTTTATTTCAGCCACCAGCTGCGTTAATTAGTATTCACCATTAAGACGTAATCAGTGCTAATTACACATATCATAGATATGCAAACCCATCCATCTAGTATAGTAATATGACAGAGTGATAGTAAAGCGTATATATTGTTAAAATATATGTGTTTTCCACGCTGTTAAAGGCATGTAAGGAGAGGAAATTTTGTTTTTCGTAAGTACATTGTAAAAAAACGTGAAGTCTAAGATTCTGATAAACTCCAGCACTTAGAGCGGGCAATTCCTGTTGAAATATTTACATTAAAAATGTGACTGCGTCACTGACATATACACCTTCCCACGTTTCCTCGTTGTGTTTGGAACTTTTATATTTGAATCGTTTTTATGATATGCGTCACCCAGTGTAATGCTCTGATTCTTTTGAAGTTGTTTCGTCATCTTAAAAAAATTTTCAATTGTGTATGAAATCTTATGTGACTTAACTGCTAAGGTCATCAGTCCCTAAGCTTAGACACTACTTAACGTAAATTATCCTATGGACAAACACACACAACCATGCCCGAGGGAGGACTCGAACCTCTGCCGGGACCAGCCGCACAGTCCATGACTGCAGCGCCCTAGACCGCTCGGCTAATCTCACGCGGCTTTCGTCACCTTCAGTCCGAAGACTGAACTGATGTACCTCTCCATGCTACAATAGCCTGTGCAAGCCTCTTCATCTCCGAGTAACTGCTGCAACCTACATTCTTCTGAATCTGCTTACTGTGTTGATCTCTCGGTCTCCCTCTACGATTTTTACGACAGATGCTTCCCTCCAGTAGTAAGTTGGTGATCTCTTGTGTCTCAGAATGTGTTGTGCCCACCAATCCCTTCTAGGTGTGCCACAAATTTTGTTTCTCCCAAATTCCGTTCAGTACCTCTTCATTAGTTACGTGAAGTACCCATCTTCTGCCCAGCATTCTTCTGTAGCACCAAATTTCAAACTCTTCCACTCTCTTCTTATCTAAACTGTTTATCGTCCTCGTTTCAGTTCCATACATGGCTACAAACATACAAATACTTACAAGTACTTAAATCTATACTCGATGCTGACAAATTTGTCTTCTTCAGAAACGCTTTGCTTGCCATCGCCAGTCTACATCTTAAACCCTGTCTGCTGCGACCATCATCAGTTATTTTACTGCCCAAATAGCAGAAATCTTCAACTGATTTAAGTATATTATTTCCAAATCTAGTTCCCTGAGCATCACCGGATTTAATTTGTCTACATTCCATTATCCTCATTTCGTTTTTGTTAATTTCATATTATAGCCTCCTTTCAAGACAATGTCCACTCCGTTCTACTGCTCTTCCAAGTTTTTGCTGTCTCTGACAGAAGTACAATGTCATCGGCAAAGCTCAAAGTTTTTATTACTTCACCCTGGACTTTAATTAATACTTAAAAACTTTCTTTTGTTTATTCTACTGCTTGCACAGTATACAGGTAGAATAACATCGGGAATAGACTACAACCCTTTCTCGTTAGTTTCTCAACCACTGCTTCCGTTTCAGCCTCTCGACTCTTATAACAGCTATGTGATTTCTGTATAAATTGTAAATAGCTTTCGTCTCCCTGTATTTTGCTCCTGCCACCTTTATAATTTGGAAAAAAAGTATTCAAGTCAACAACTAAATCTACAAATGATTTGAACGCAAGTTTGCCTTTCCTTAACCTACGTTCTATGAGAAGTGGTAGGATCAGCAGTGCTTCGCTTGTTCCTATATTTCTCTGAAATCCAACTGATCTTCCCCGAGATCGGCCTTTATCAGCCTTTCTTCTATAAATAATTAGCGTTAGTGTTTTGCCACTACGACTTATTAAACCGAGAGTTCGGTAATTTTCACACCTGTCAACACCTACTTTCCTTGTAATTGGAATTATTATATTATTCTTGAAGTCTGAGGGTATTTCGCCTGTCTCGTAGATCTTGCCCACCAGATGCAAGAGCTTTGTAATGGCTGACTCTCCCAAGACTATCGGTAGTTGTAAAGGAATGTTGTCTATTCCCTGGGTATTGTTTCAACGTACGTCTTTCATTGCTCTGTCAAATTATTCACTCAGTATCATATCTCCAATATCATTTTCATTTATGTCCTTTTCCCGTTCCATAATATTGTCCTCAAGTACATTTCCCTTATATAGACGCTCTGTACATTCCTTCGACCTTTCTACTTTCCCTTCTTTGCCCAGGACTGGTTTTTCTTTTGCGTTCTTGGAATTCATACAGTTGGTTCTCTTCCCTCCAAAGATCTCTTTAATGAATGTATGCGGCGTCTATCTTGCCCTCAGTGATATATGAGTCTAAATCTTTACATCTGTCCTTTAGTCATTCCCGCTTAGTTACGAGTACCTTGCACTTCCTGTCAATCTCATTTTTTAGACGTTTGTATTCCCTTTAGCCTGCTTCATTTACTGTATTTTTATATTTTCTCCTTTCATCAGTTAAATTCAATATCTCTTGTCTTACCCAAGGATTTTTACTAGCCCTCGTTTTTTTATCTACTTGATTCTCTTGAATTATAACAGGAAAAACTAAACCAAAAGTTGAAATACTGGAATTTATAAGTTTCTCGTTTCCAGTTACTGTTCAGAACACAAATTATATAAGACTTACGGTGATAAATCTGCTTTTAATAAGGTATGAAAACCTCTTTCTTTTGTCAATAGTTGTATTTCACAAAAAAGATAGTCAAGCCACATACTTCATCGGAAAAAAGCATGGATTTGTACACGGGGCGCAAAAATTCCTAATGGTGCTCTTAGCCACTGCACTATCAACTCACTTCGTATTACGTGACACAAGGCAACAGATTAATCAGCGTCGAAATCATGACCGTCAATTGGAAACTATTGAGTGTCGGCATCTAAGTCAAAATTTGTTTCTCTTTATCTTCACCCTTCGACTGTGTTAGAGAGCGACCTGTACTAGGTTCCCCTGCCACATGAGTGACCATTTATTGAGAATCAAACTATAATGCTTTCAAATACTTCATTCGTTGTTCATTCTCTTTCTACAACTCTTTCGACCTTGATCAAGATGCTTGAATGATCCCAGACTTGACCCCTGTGGGGTGCCAGTAGTAATTTGTCCCCATTCAGAACAAGACTCATCACGAGGTCTGGAAGAGATATCTAACATGACACTTGGCTTCCCTTCATTAAAATTGAAGTGTTGTACCTCGAAAGTCATAAACTTTAAGCTTCTCCAAAAGAGTTTTGTGATTTTCTCTGTTAAATGCTGCAGACAGCTCACAACCAATCCTGGTAGGTGAAACCTCATCATTTGGATATTTTAAAACACGATCAGTGAAATGGTACATGGCTTGGTCAGTGGAGGGGGGTCTGGATTTGTTCCGTCTTATGATACAGACGATACAGCTCTCAGTAGGTTTTTTCCTCGTCGGTTATGGTCTTCTCCATGTGTGTCAGCGACGTCCAAAGTGGCAAAAAAATTAAAAAGGTTTTATTGCAGTGAAATTCTTTGGAATGTGCAGAGTGGTAATTCTGTCGGTTCAGTACAGTTCGACAGCACGTAATTCAATTACGGAGCTTTTCAACGTTTCGACAGGCCCTGGCACACACCTAAGGTGCCAAGACCGAACAGTAGTTTCGAGAGATGGCCAGCGAGTTACCGCAGACTTTTGGGGAAGTAGACGGCGCGGCGGAGAGACTAGAGGAACGAGCACTTACTGCCTTTACTGCTAATTGAGTACTGGACGCTGTTAACTGGACCCTCTAGCTGTCACTTACCCGGTTTTACTTGTGTGGCGACCGGTGACCAGCGTCTCCCCTCAGCTCTGGCGACGGGAGAAGGCGAGGAGGGCCAGTAAGGAGGCAGGAGGGTGGAGAGGGCGGACCTCCTTCCGGCTAAGGACCGCTCAGAATCGCCCCATTTGGGCGCACAGACACCTCGTTTGCGTGTCCAGCCGAGCGTTGGGACGCCAAGCGAACACCCCCTCTCATTCCTCTTCTTTTTCAAAGCACTGGTCGCGTAGGCAAGGGAGTCGTAACGAAGCGCAAAGTGGATATGAAATCGTTTTCGCTTTTATTTAAGTCCATTCTAAGAAGCAGAAAGATATAATTCGTTGCACATACAGCGGTAGCAGATATAGCTGTACATATTTTTACATGTGGTACCTTAATACCTACAGACATATTACCGCACCACAAATAGGCTTCGCCTGCCAATATAGACTACCCGTTTTGCGTCCACACTTCAATACTTGATCTGCAACCCATGGGAAAATAAACATTAATGGCTCTTCCTCGTGCCTTGAGTTGCTGTCTACCAAAACTTCGGCTTGGCAGTTTTGGTCCACTACAAAAGCGACGTAGTAAATGGTACGATTACTAGTGGTATTGATAGGGAAGAAACATAAAGGAATGTGTAAGAGAGAATACGGGAGTCTGGCAGCCGACGACTTGTGTTTGTCTTTTTGCTAGACCACTGTGTATTTTATGTCCTTACAGAACATAAATTGCATTTTACAAGCAATAGAAAGTAGTTACTCTCGTAACTTCCGAGCTTTTATGTAACTAAAGCAGCCACTTTTGAACCTAGTACACTTTTTAACGCATATTCTGAATTACGGTGCAAACTAACGTTCTGCACTCGTCATTACTAGAGATAAGGGAGATATGTTCGTGCTTGTTTAAATTACATGCCGAAAGTGGGAATCGAAGCCACACCTCACAACTGAGAAGCTAGGATCAGTCCACCAGACCACTGAAGCCCACACTTGCTAGAATCGTGATACTGTCGTAACGTATGATGCGATGAGCTTCCAAATTAGACACCGTGAAAAAAATCAGTTCTCTATTACCTTGTTAATTGTCAGCAGGCATCTGAAAGGAAAATTATGCTAGTCTCATGTCGGGTTGCAGAGACGCATTTAGCCATCATAGCCTAGACTCAAAGCGACTTCGAAATTTTGGGAATCTTGTTAGACCGAAAAATACCATTAAAGTGTACAAAGTTACCAAACATCTAGATTATTACTGCCATTATCGCTATTAACTTCTCCATTACGCAGCTGCTACCGGCGTCCTTATAGGAAACATATAATACTTCTTGATCATTTTTAGAAGCGGTGGCCCAAATACAGGGAAATGTTTAGTTCATAAGAAATGGTTGCGGCTTTCTGTGGCAACTGGACCGTCTTCCTCCTTGTCATTACTACTGAGAAATACTGGGGAACGTCATGCTTCCCTCTGTTGATCAGAGATTTTCGGGAGGCAGAATAATCTTTCATCACGACCGTTTTCCTATGCATACAACGAACAGTGTAAAGCACTGATTTCAAATGACGTTGAGCTGTTGGGTAGGCCACCCAAAAGGGCTAACCGCAGTCCCATTGGGCACGTATGGGCAGAAATGGAGAAAACTATTAGGTGCAGAAGACCAGCACCGACAACCAAGACATCGCTGTGCGAAGCAGTTAATGACGCATGGGAAGAGTTGTGCCTCTATTTCCCGACAGCTGAATGTGGTTATAAAGGAGGACGGAGGTGGACACGGTACTGAATTATTGTGATGTTAGGGTGAAACGGTTTATGGCAAATGAACATTTTGTTCTCTCTCAGAGAAGAGGAAACTTTATTCATCTTATCTCTTTTCTTTTGTTTAAAAATAGATGAGGATGTTTGGCTTGTGAGGCCCTCAACTGCGCGGTTATCAGGGCCCCTACCAATTCTCAATCTTTGCTCAGTCCAAACCCGCCACTTCCAGAAATGATGATGAAAGGATGAGGATAACACAAAAACTCAGTCATTTCGAGGCAGGTGGAAATCCCTGACCCCGCCAGGAATCGCACCCGTGACCCCGTGCTCGGAAAGCGAAGACGCGACCGCGAGACCACGAGCTGCAGACTTTAAAAATAGAGGAGCAGATTATACGTAAAAACTAGGGAGCCTGTTTCATCCTTTTCAGTTGTTCAATAGTCTCTGGGTTTTAAATTACTTTACGACTTTTCTACAAAAAGACTGTGACAAACACGAAACAATTTTTTTTTTTTTGGCCACATGCCGCATGACGTCAATGCCGATGAAGGCATCAGAGAGAAAGTATTTAGTTGTTTTACGTCGAGAAAAAGCATCATATTAATTTGTGTTCTCTTTAATTACATGCAGGCTGTAAGACGATAGCGACGAAAGGACAAAATGAATGTAATTTTCTTTTACTGCCAAGCAGAAATCACGGTACGTAAACAGAAAACATTGCGCAAGACCGGCTATGTAGACGTATTATTTTAAAATTATAAATACTTCATAATTCTCGTTGTCCTCTTAAACTAATAACTAACTACCAATTAGAATTCATGGAAGGGACAAAATACGACACCCCAA
Organism: Schistocerca gregaria; assembly: GCF_023897955.1. NCBI lineage: Eukaryota > Metazoa > Arthropoda > Insecta > Orthoptera > Acrididae > Schistocerca > Schistocerca gregaria. The sequence goes on along the minus strand of NC_064922.1, from coordinate 922,516,792 downwards.
GCAGCAGACTGACCGGCTTAACCACTATATCATTCTATTAAACTCGTATGTTGCGCTTACGAAGTGATGTGATGTGGTCTGTAATGTCACACCTCTTCCATGAAACAGAAATGATAATCCTTGTGTACGTAGCGCTGTGTCTTCCGCAGAAATACAGACAGTCCATCTGACATTGAAATGCGTGAGTGAAGTCAGAAGAACATAAACTAATTGAAAGCAACTTAGTAAGTATTCTGCTATATTTTATCAGATTTGCTTCTTTTGCAGATGCTGTATATTTGAAAGTTCAAGAACTTATAGCTGCTAAGATAAGTGTCATGAAATTTCGACACAGTGGTAGTGAAGTTACTCATACAAAAAGAAAGATAAAAAAAGCGGTGCAATTTTGCTATTCAATACGTTTTTCACCTTCAGGCGCATCTGAGTATATTCATTGCTACCGTAACGTTTGTCTCGGCTGATGATTCCCTAAATGTCAAACAACACAGAAGTTACTGTTATTAATGGTCACTTGGAGCCTCTCTGTGCCTTCCTTATGAAGTCACTCAGTATTTCCATAACAGATAATTCTGCTCAGTCCTACAATGTATTGAACAGAGGCTGCGAGATGGCTTGTGATGCAGAGCTTGTCTCATGATTTACTCAGTGGATTTCGTTCTGGCCGTTTGTGGATCGGGTAAGGGAAACGAGAAAAGTACTTACAAATCGCAATGTTTCTCCAGTGATATCCGCACCGCTTTGTATATTAACCAGCGCACTGACAATCGAGCACGTTACCACTAATCCAACGTGGCACTTCTGACGCACGCAAGTGAGTAGTCTGATGAAACATCAGACGTAGTTCATTTCATTTTATAATACACCTGCAATAACAAAAAAGTTCCAGAACATCTCCACCAAACAACTTGTGACTGTGTCAAGATCAGAACGGTTTACGTTCCAGAGTTTCCTCGTCTCACAATAGCTACCGGCTACGTGCCATACGCCGCCCGCCTTGCCGCCAACGTCAGACGCCTCCAAAATGGTTCAAATGGCTCTGCATGCCCTAGGCAGGATTCGAACCTGCGACCGTAGCAGCCACGTGGTTCCGGACTGAAGCGCCTAGAACCGCACGGCCACCGCGGCAGACGCATCCGACTAGGCGAATGTGGCGCGGCGCTATGAATGGATTTATCGAAGGCTATTTTTTTTTCATTTGCAGTTCTCGTATTTATCTCGCAGTTACTATTTAGATTTTGTATGCCTGAAACTAATGAACACTGTTCAAATGTGATAAAATATAGTTGCAAGTGGAAAACAGTGTAACATTTGGGACATATTACTCGCTTTGGATTTTGTAGAGCGATGAAGGCAGCAGAGGCAGCTCTGTACGGTTGTACTGTGTGCTGCGTGTGCTTTTGGACAAAAAAAAGTCTTCTTTTGCTTCAGGGAACATCGTTCTGGCGTGAATAATTTTGCACATTCATGAAGCGTCGATAATACACATACGTGATGAAGTGCGACCATTTCAGCGCCGTGTGACATTTGCATCCAATATGTAAGGTTCAAAAGTCGGGAGCAGTAGTACTGCATTCTCTAATTTAAAACAACAAAAATCAAAGGGGTAACTATTAATGCAATTTTGCATGATCGTTATCAATTGGCTCATTGAGAATTCCAATACAGTATTCCTACTGGTGGGTAGTTATTTTGTCTTTATATTAACGTCTCAAGAAGAATTAGCGGCTGACCCCTAAAAAAAGACATATATTCGAGCAAAGAGCAGTCTGAACATGATATTTTGCCTATGGTGGCTCAGAATTGGTGTTGTGCATTACGAAATCCTCCCCAGGGAGTGTATACCACAGCTGGCATTTTTTTCCAACAACTAAAAGTAGGGAAACTTACCTACAAAACTTCATCACGTTTTGATCCTACACGATAACGCACTCTGATAATTTCACTAACAAAAATATCCAGCAGTTTGAAAAGTGATCCATCACACACTTATTCTTCTTATTTCATTTCCTGAAATACTCACCTTTCAAGCTCCTTGTCGAAAAATAGTCAAGAAAACTCCTCTTGGGGCAAAAATGCACTTCAACCCTGATTTGACGACATCTTTGACTCAGATGCAGTAGGTTTCTACAGGCGTTGAATCAGTTGACTACATTTTCTTTGTCACACTGTTTTAGGTAATATGAGAGAATAGATTGTTGATGTTTAATTTCTCTCTGATGTTTACCGTTGCTTTCAATAAAATAATGGACTATGATGTTAAAATATGCACTGTACTAATTCAAATGAAATTCAGATTACCACGATCTCCTCACACCGAAGGTCTGTTTTAATGAAACATGAATTATCTGTAATAGGAGCTTGCCTGTATCAGCATGAATTAGTGAGATATTACTCATTTTGAGCCTAGAAACAGTCTTTCGTTACTTGCTGTCCTGTGTCACAATGAAACAGTATGGAAATGTACCATTTCATGAACAAAATTTCCTTATTGCTTTTCGAACTGGCTGCTTTTAGCTTATACACAAAACAGCTAAAAATGTATCCTCCATCGAGACTGGAACCGGGAAGTAAAGCAGCCCCCACAGTACAGGCGACGATATTACCTCACAGCTAGCGGAATACTGTAATGTTGTGCTGTCCCTTGTTGCTCCAGTGCTGGCTAGGATCGATTAGCTCAACGTAAAAGATGAGATTAATTGCAATTTCCACGCTGAATGACTTTCCTGGACTCAAAATGATAAACTGATAACTTTATCTCACACCTTATGTGAAAATCACTCAGATTATTTAATGGAAACGATACAACTGTATCAAGGAAATTTTGTAGGCTAATTCTGTGTCATCCAGGAAGAAACTCATCTCCCAGAGGGTTGCTAAACATATCCTGCATTCCAGAATGAGATTTTCACTCTACAGCGGAGTTTGCGCTGGTATGAAACTTCCTGGCAGATTAAAACTGTGTGCCTGACCGAGACTGGACCTCGGGACCTTCGCCTTTCGCGGGCAAGTGCTCTACCAACTGAGCTACCAAAGCACGACTCAGGCCCCGTCCTCACAGCTTTTCTTCTGCCAGTACCTCGTCTCCTACCTTCCAAACTTAACAGAAGCTCTCCTGCGAACCTTGCAGAACTAGCACTCCTAAAAGAATGGATATTGCGGAGACATGGCTTAGCCACAGCCTGGAGGATGTTTCCAGAATGAGATTTTCACTCTGCAGCGGTGTGTGCGTTGATGTGAAACTTCCTGGTTATCAGTAGACAACACATCTTTTTTTTATAATAATATACTTGGAATATACTTTTCTTGAGGTCTATGTCAACTGCACTATCCATGAAAGACAGGCACACAAATGACAAGACAACAACACAGCATCAATTGCCGAACTTAACATCCAAAGGGAGACTTCTTAAAGTACGACAAACATGAAGTTTCATTTCAAGAAAGGCTGCTATGCAGGAAACCATAAGGAATGACAGAAAATGCAGGCTCAAAATTCCGTTGAAAATTAAATTAGAGGATGTATGTAGCGCAACTTCGATTTCAGCTTCTGCTAACACCAAAGCAGCGACAGTTCCTATCAGAGAGTGGAGCAAGGAACACAAAACGTTGACAGTATGCTCTAGAAAAAGCCATCCTTGAGCAAAACTTTCATTCAGTCCATAAATACTAACATAAAGATGCTTGTTATCTATTCGTTATGATTAAAATGTATCGGTCTCTTATGCTTTGTCAACGAAAGCGAAAAGCACCCGTGTTGAAGAGCTTTTCAACGTGCAGCATGCTTAAGACGGAGAGAATCCGAAATAACAACATGTTCACCAAGCCGAGCGTGGTGCTGAGGTTCTATGCATCATTAGTAGATAGCGTTATTAATTTAGCCCCTAACGTTGCAATATATACGCGCCTCTTCGCTACCAAAACAGTCATTTTTTTTTTACAATTATAATTATAGAGTTATATTCCCCCCCCCCCCCATGAACCATGGACCTTGCCGTTGGTGGGGAGGCTTGCGTGCCTCAGCGATACAGATGGCCGTACCGTAGGTGCAACCACAACGGAGGGGTATCTGTTGAGAGGCCAGACAAACGTGTGGTTCATGAAGGGGGGCAGCAGCCTTTTCAGTAGTTGCAGGGGCAACAGTCTGGATGATTGACTGATCTGGCCTTGCAACATTAACCAAAACGGCGTTTGCTGTGCTGGTACTGCGAACGGCTGAAAGCAAGGGGAAACTACAGCCGTAATTTTTCCCGAGGACATGCATCTTTACTGTATGATTAAATGATGATGGCATCCTCTTGGGTAAAATATTCCGGAGGTAAAATAGAATCCCATTCGGATCTCCGGGCGGGGACTACTCAGGAGGATGTCGTTATCAGGAGAAAGAAAACTGGCGTTCTACGGATCGGAGCGTGGAATGTCAGATCCCTTAATCGGGCAGGTAGGTTAGAAAATTTAAAAAGGGAAATGGATAGGTTAAAGTTAGATATAGTGGGAATTAGTGAAGTTCGGTGGCAGGAGGAACAAGACTTCTGGTCAGGTGATTACAGGGTTATAAACACAAAATCAAATAGGGGTAATGCAGGAGTAGGTTTAATAATGAATAGGAAAATAGGAATGCGGGTAAGCTACTACAAACAGCATAGTGAACGCATTATTGTGGCCAAGATAGATACGAAGCCCACACCTACTACAGTAGTACAAGTTTATATGCCAACTAGCTCTGCAGAGGATGAAGAAATTGAAGAAATGTACGATGAAATAAAAGAAATTATTCAGATAGTGAAGGGAGACGAAAATTTAATAGTAATGGGTGACTGGAATTCGAGTGTAGGAAAAGGGAGAGAAGGAAACATAGTAGGTGAATATGGATGGGGGCTAAGAAATGAAAGAGGAAGCCGCCTAGTAGAATTTTGTACAGAGCACAACTTAGTCATAGGTAACACTTGGTTTAAGAATCATGAAAGAAGGTTGTATACGTGGAAGAACCCTGGAGATACTAAAAGGTATCAGATAGATTATATAATGGTAAGACAGAGATTTAGGAACCAGGTTTTAAGTTGTAAGACATTTCCAGGGGCAGATGTGGACTCTGACCACAATCTATTGGTTATGACCTGTAGATTAAAACTGAAGAAACTGCAAAAATGTGGGAAATTAAGGAGATGGGACCTGGATAAACTGAAAGAACCAGAGGTTGTACAGAGTTTCAGGGAGAGCATAAGGGAACAATTGACAGGAATAAGGGAAAGAAATACAGTAGAAGAAGAATGGGTAGTTCTGAGGGATGAAGTAGTGAAGGCAGCAGAGGATAAAGTAGGTAAAAAGACGAGGGCTGCTAGAAATCCTTGGGTAACAGAAGAAATATTGAATTTAATTGATGAAAGGAGAAAATATAAAAATGCAGTAAATGAAGCAGGCAAAAAGGAATACAAACGTCTCAAAAATGAGATCGACAGGAAGTGCAAAATGGCTAAACAGGGATGGCTAGAGGACAAATGTAAGGATGTAGAAGCTTATCTCACTAGGGGTAAGATAGATACTGCCTACAGGAAAATTAAAGAGACCTTTGGAGAGAAGAGAACCACGTGTATGAATATCAAGAGCTCAGATGGCAGCCCAGTTCTAAGCAAAGAAGGGAAGGCAGAAAGGTGGAAGGAGTACATAGGAGGTTTATACAAGGGCGATGTACTTGAGGACAATATTATGGAAATAGAAGAGGATGTAGATGAAGACGAAATGGGAGATACGATACTGCGTGAAGAGTTTGACAGAGCACTGAAAGACCTGAGTCGAAACAAGGGCCCCGGAGTAGACAACATTCCATTAGAACTACTGACGGCCTTGGGAGAGCCAGTCATGACAAAACTCTACCAGCTGGTGAGCAAGATGTATGAGACAGGCCAAATACCCTCAGACTTCAAGAAGAATATAATAATTCCAATCCCAAAGAAAGCAGGTGCTGACAGATGTGAAAATTACCGAACTATCAGTTTAATAAGTCACAGCTGCAAAATACTAACGCGAATTCTTTACAGACGAATGGAAAAACTGATAGATGCGGACCTCGGGGAGGATCAGTTTGGATTCCGTCGAAATGTTGGAACACGTGAGGCAATACTGACCTTACGACTTATCTTAGAAGAAAGATTAAGAAAAGGCAAACCTACGTTTCTAGCATTTGTAGACTTAGAGAAAGCTTTTGACAATGTTGACTGGAATACTCTTTTTCAAATTCTAAAGGTGGCAGGGGTAAAATACAGGGAGCGAAAGGCTATTTACAATTTGTACAGAAACCAGATGGCAGTCATAAGAGTCGAGGGGCATGAAAGGGAAGCAGTGTTGGGAAAGGAGTGAGACAGGGTTGTAGCCTCTCCCCGATGTTATGCAATCTGTATATTGAGCAAGCAGTAAAGGAAACAAAAGAAAAATTTGGAGTAGGTATTAAAATTCATGGAGACGAAGTAAAAACTTTGAGGTTCGCCGATCACATTGTAATTCTGTCAGAGACGGCAAAGGACTTGGAAGAGCAGTTGAACGGAATGGACAGTGTCTTGAAAGGAGGATATAAGATGAACATCAACAAAAGCAAAACGAGGATAATGGAATGTAGTCCAATTAAATCGGGTGATGCTGAGGGAATTAGATTAGGAAATGAGACACTTAAAGTAGTAAAGGAGTTTTGCTATTTAGGAAGTAAAATAACTGATGATGGTCGAAGTAGAGAGGATATAAAATGTAGACTGGCAATGGCAAGGAAAGCGTTTCTGAAGAAGAGAAATTTGTTAACATCGAATATAGATTTAAGTGTCAGGAAGTCATTTCTGAAAATATTTGTTTGGAGTGTAGCCATGTATGGAAGTGAAACATGGACGATAACTAGTTTGGACAAGAAGAGAATAGAAGCTTTCGAAATGTGGTGCTACAGAAGAATACTGAAGATAAGGTGGATAGATCACGTAACTAATGAGGAGGTATTGAATAGGATTGGGGAGAAGAGAAGTTTGTGGCACAACTTGACTAGAAGAAGGGATCGGTTGGTAGGACATGTTTTGAGGCATCAAGGGATCACAAATTTAGCATTGGAGGGCAGTGTGGAGGGTAAAAATCGTAGAGGGAGACCGAGAGATGAGTACACTAAGCAGATTCAGAAGGATGTAGGTTGCAGTAGGTACTGGGAGATGAAGAAGCTTGCACAGGATAGAGTAGCATGGAGAGCTGCATCAAACCAGTCTCAGCACTGAAGACCACAACAACAACAACAACAGAGTTATATTGCGGGTCACATATGGGTAGCTGGTTCTACAATTTGCATAGACTGTTGTTGAATCATGACGCTCTTCTGTTGAAAGCTGTGGGAAAGGAGCAGAAAATGAGAAAATGTGTTCCTCATGAAGTGAACGAAAGGCCACTTTGAAATGCCACTCGCCAGGTGCAAAAGAAAGTCGTTTCTGCATCGATTAATGTCAGGTGATGAAAAATGGATACATGAAGGGCTTATTTCAATAGTGGTACAAGTCCATTTTTGTTCATTCTGAGATACAGAGGCCTAAAGTTAAATAAGCACTGATAAATCTGCAGTTGAGGTACCAGAAATGTTCGAGTATATGTACCTGAGGTTTTCTGGTATCTCAACTGCAGATTTTTCAGCGCTCATTTAACTGTAGGATTCTGTATCTCAGAATTAACAAAAATGGACGTGAACCACTATTGAAATAAGCCCTTCATATTTTGAGAATTCTAAGCGTCGTAAATCATGGGTGAATCCAGGCAACCCATTGACACCCAAAATGCTTTGGAAGGAAGACAGTGCTTTGTGGTTCGTGGGATGAGGAGGGTGTCATCTATTATGAACTGCTAAAACATGGTGAAACCGTTAACACTGATTGATAACAACAGCAAATGATCAATTTAAATCGGGAATTACTTGAAAAACGACCGGAATATTGAAAAGGGCAAGACAAAGTCATATAACTCCACGATAACGCCCCGTCACACACTGCAAAACGGGTCAGGGAAACGATCGAGGCGTTCAGTTGGGAAATACTAGGGCATGTGGCTTATTCTTCAGACTTGGCTCCGTCCGATTATCATCTGTTTGCATCACTAGAACACGCTCTCGCTGATCGACGCTTCAAATGTACGGAAATGGCTTGCTGACCAATTCGCTTCAAAAGAAGAACTGCCGGAGAGGTGAGAGAAAAGTATAAACAGCAATGGAGATTATTTTGAATAAATTATTGTTTATCTGTTTCAAACAACAGACGTGTAATTGTTGCAAACGAATTCCGGTTTCATACTTCAACACCTGGTACATCAGATGTAGGCCATACTTAATTTCTACATGTGAAAGAATTGCTCAAGAGTGCGGGAATAACACCAGCACCACTACCCCCTCACCCTACGCACAACACGGTCTCAGTATACGCCAGTTAATCGCTACAAACTGGTCTGTGCTCGCACCTTTCTGCCACCGACGTAATTCTTATCGCAAGACTGTAATTGGGTTAGTGAGGCGATAAACAATTGTCATAGACTTAGTTAGTACACCAACGTTCACAACCAGTCCCTTCCCCCAACCCGCCACATCACAGTGGGTGTCTCATAAATTACGTCACCAACACATTTACCTAAATTAACAAGCTTCTTATCAACTTTTCTGACTGGGTATTCTGTCATTACTCTGAAGAGAAATACTCAACGTAAATACAAATATTCTATACGGCGATTATCCTAAGTTTCCATTCTTCCAGGTCTATCATTCGAAAAATTGTGAAAAGAAGCGACAGAAGAGCACCTATGAATTAATAAATAATAAACATTGAAATGTGGCATACTCCATTAATCATCTGATGATTAAAAAGAAAAACACTTTTTGGCCTACAAAGCACTGCAGTACAAACTTAAGCGTTTTGTAGGAAGAAGTTACTTAAATTTGTTGTGGGCTTTATTAATTACGATAGAGGTGGGAGAACAAGTCAGACATTAAATACACTCCTGGAAATTGAAATAAGAACACCGTGAATTCATTGTCCCAGGAAGGGGAAACTTTATTGATACATTCCTGGGGTCAGATACATCACATGATCACACTGACAGAACCACAGGCACATAGACACAGGCAACAGAGCATGCACAATGTCGGCACTAGTACAGTGTATATCCACCTTTCGCAGCAATGCAGGCTGCTATTCTCCCATGGAGACGATCGTAGAGATGCTGGATGTAGTCCTGTGGAACGGCTTGCCATGCCATTTCCACCTGGGGCCTCAGTTGGACCAGCGTTCGTGCTGGATGTGCAGACCGCGTGAGACGACGCTTCATCCAGTCCCAAACATGCTCAATGGGGGACAGATCCGGAGATCTTGCTGGCCAGGGTAGTTGACTTACACCTTCTAGAGCACGTTGGGTGGCACGGGATACATGCGGACGTGCATTGTGCTGTTGGAACAGCAAGTTCCTTTGCCGGTCTAGGAATGGTAGAACGATGGGTTCGATAACGGTTTGGATGTACCGTGCACTATTCAGTGTCCCCTCGACGATCACCAGAGGTGTACGGCCAGCGTAGGAGATCGCTCCCCACACCATGATGCCGGGTGACGACACGTCTCCATTCGTCCCTCCATTCACGCCTGTCGCGACACCACCGGAGGCGGGCTGCACGATGTTGGGGCGTGAGCGGAAGACGGCCTAGCGGTGTGCGGGACCGTAGCCCAGCTTCATGGAGACGGTTGCGAATGGTCCTCGCCGTTACCCCAGGAGCAACAGTGTCCCTAATTTGCTGGGAAGTGGCGGTGCGGTCCCCTACGGCACTGCGTAGGATCCTACGGTCTTGGCGTGCATCCGTGCGTCACTGCGGTCCGGTCCCAGATCGACGGGCACGTGCATCTACCGCCGACCACTGGCGACAACATCGATGTACTGTGGAGACCTCACGCCCCACGTGTTGAGCAATTCGGCGGTACGTCCACCCGACCTCCCGCATGCCCACTATACGCCCTCGCTCAAAGTCCGTCTACTGCACATACGGTTCACGTCCACGCTGTCGCGGCATGCTACCAGTGTTAAAGACTGCGATGGAGCTCCGTATGCCACGGCAAACTGGCTGACACTGACGGCGGCGGTGCACAAATGCTGCGCAGCTAGCGCCATTCGACGGCCAACACCGCGGTTCCTGGTGTGTCCGCTGTGCAGTGCGTGTGATCATTGCTTGTACAGCCCTCTCGCAGTGTCCGGAGCAAATATGGTAGGTCCGATACACCGGTGTCAATGTGTTCTTTTTTCCATTTCCAGGAGTGTATACTACTACAGCAGGATTTAAGCCTATGGCTACTGCTTTAGTAGCACTCAGCTACTAAGGAACGAAGAACGTGAAGAGCATTCTCTCACTGGTGTAGTACAGAGTAAGGCAGAGAGAAGCGGTTTTATTATTTATTTTTTGTTTAATTTAGCATGTTGCAACAAATTTCAAGTGTGTTTTGTTCATCACCAGGCGCTTATGCATACAGAAAAGTGTTACATAAAAATAATCTATCTTATTCTAACATAACGTAGAACTGTTTTGTTCACTGTTCGCTGCTGGAGCGGCTGTTGAAGTAGTTGGAGGTGGGGGTGTCCGTGGATGGCCAAAAACCAACAGCCAGTGGTGCCTTCTTCTAGCGTGGAACTGTGTCTCATTATGAAAAACTATAGCCTGTGTGGGAAACAATTTTGCAAGTGTTATTAAGGTGCAATATCGTGTGATATACTTTTTATATGCCAGTTGCTCACTTACGATTTAAACTTCCCAAACTTTATTATGAAAAACTGTAGCCTGTGTGGGAAACAAATTTGCAGGTGTTATTAAGGTGCAATATCGTGTGATATACTTTTTATATGCCAGTTGCTCACTTACGATTTAAGCTTCCCAAACTTTATTTGCTTTTTCGGTACTCTGGAGGAGCTGTGAATTTCGTTACACTGACTATCGGTATTAAAATAACGATCTGGGACTTTTTGCTGTTGTAATTGGATTAGAAAATGAAACGAATTATGTTCGATGTTTCATCAGGCTGGTAACTTATATGCAGCACCAGTACCATGCTGGCTTAGTGGTAGCGTTGTCGATATTCAGTTCGCTGATTAATATACCAAGCGGTTGGGATCTCACTGGAGGAACATTGCGGTTTGGAAGTCTTTTTCTCGTTTTCCTTATTCGATCTGCAAAAGACAGATAATAAAGTGCAAATTCAGCTGCATTTCCTGATAGATTTCAATCACGGTGTTAGATGTATGTTTCAAAGATTGTCGAGCCATTTTCTGCGTGAGTTATTGCTACATGAGTAGCTTCGCCATCATTGTAGAAATTTTATGACACTTGCGGTAGTAGCTATTACGTTTTCACACTCTCAACACGCGGAATCTACAAAACAAACAGATCTGATAAATCTTAGCAGAATAATTACTATGTCACTTTCAATGTTCTTCATAACTCCGTTCATGCAATTCTATGTCAGATGGACTGTCTGGAAGTTGCACAGCACCGCTTACACCCGGGTATGCCATTTATTTTTCATGGGAAAGGTGTCACATTACAGACCACGTCATACCACTTCGTAATCGTAGCGTACGCGATTGGTAAAACGGCGTAGTGGTTAAGCCGGTCAGTCTGCACCTAGGAGTTCCGAATCCTGTCACTTTGGAAGTTGAACGTCAATATTTCTTTGGAAAGTTGTCCGTTGATTGTGCTGTAGTGTGCATTCACAAACTCTGAGTCTCACACATTATTAGCGCGAGTAGTACCGATCGAACAGTTGTTGGCAGTAGTCGGACGCAGCTTGCACTGGAGAGAAGCCGCGGGGCAGATGATTTCGCAACCTACCTGAGCGTGCTAGCGGCGCCGGAGGAGACTTCGGTATTAACTGAGGATTTTTGGTAATTTGCCTTTTTGTTGCATGCAGTTGTTGATTACTTGCGCACAGGAAGATTTTGTCCGATTTGTGTATGCATTTGTTGTGACCAGATATGTGATTATTGATTGCAGACGTTGTGGAATAATTAAAGTTGTTGCTGATCATACAGTCGAAGAACTGTAAAGGTCCGAGTAAAGTTTGTCAGTGTTTAAATTGTCAATTTTCAGAACATAGTAATTTAGAAGGTTTTATTGCTTTCGTTCATTTTTCTACACCGGTTAAGGCTTGTTGACCAAACCCCTCCTGATTATTTCTGTGTAAAAATAGCAATGGTTGTATCAGTAGTTGGGACCATGGTCAGTGCAGTGCGAACAGAGGCCGAGGCAAAAAGAAACAGTCACCGTGAGCTTACTTTGACTAGAAACTTTTAGTTAGTTAGCCAGTGGTCATTTAAGGTGAACTTGAGACGTTGAAAAATTTGGTGTTGGACTGGAATTCGAATTCGGATCTTCTCTTGCGTGATATCTGACCCACACGGAACGATATAGTTTGATCATTTCGTTGTTTTCCCAATAGCTGCAAACTCCTCTAGGTCTCCGCGAAAGGCATATGTGTGGGTTGGAATCCTGGCCCAGCACAAAAATATCCCTAATAAAAGCCCACCATCTGCACGCCGAACTACTAGTGATAAATAATTTTTATTTTTATTGTCTCTTCGTGTGTTGTCAACAATAACGATAAGTGCCGTTATTTCTAGTTAAACATGCACACGTCTCACTACTCGTGAGCAAACAATTCGTGAAGAGAAAACAACGGCGGTAGGTGCCGGGTTCTATTCCTGATAAGGGAAAAATAGCCTATCCTAATTTCAAATTCAAACATCTCCTTGCTAGTGAAATAATTCGATATCTAATATTTGATTTTACTTAGCAGACAACGTGATTACAAGCTGGGTTCGAGTCTCCATCACAAAACCTTACTTCATTGCACTTCATTTTAAACACGTGTAAACTTTTGTCACTTGATGTTATATTAAACTTTTTCGTGGTTAGTTAGCAGGAAGGCAGGGGTCTTGGTAGGATTCCAGGAAGAACAAAAAAAAATTTAGAGTTCAGGTTTGCTAACTGATACAGGTGAATTTCGATATTTCTCGACTCTTAATGACCAGTCACCAATGAGGAACATTGCTATGATTGATTCCCGGTCAGGCACGAAAGCTTTTCTTAGTTACAGTGTCTGCAGTTGCTTGGTTTCAATACAAGTTCAGAACAGAAAACTTCGTCATGTAGTTTAAAGTTCAAACACGAGCACAAATAATTGCTCAATGGTTAATACAGAGAAATTACTGACGATATGACGTTAATTTTAATGTTTCAATAGAGCGCTTTCTGCTCTTAATTGTTTTTAACTGTTTAATTCAATATCCATTTTATGACAAACCACTGGTAGATCGATGTCACTTCTCATATGTGAGGAAACCTTTTCAGGAACAGGACTTCGAATTGTCATAGAAGTTCACGATTCCAGAAATTGTCTCAATATCTCTCATTCATAAAAATATTTAATTTTCCCTAAACATTGATGGAATGTGATTTTAAAATGTCTCTTACTGTAATAGAACTGAATTCACAAGCTAATGACTGTCTCATCTCAAATGACGCGTTCCTAGCATTTACAGTATTGTGATGTTTATTTACATGTAGACTTACACCTTGAACAAGAGTGTTCTTTAATGTTGTCTTATGAGATATCTATCTGGTACAATCAAACGGCTGTACTGCTAAGAGAATAGAGGACCTGTAATACAGATAAATTATGTGAACTGTATGCATATCAGGCGAAAGGCAATTCAGGTCGTTCGGATACTTTTGGGCTTGATAGTACCTTCGTTCGTAACCTTCACTATGACGGCCAAATGAATGAAATGATTACAAAGTTCAAAAAAGGAAGTACTGAGATATCTCCTGTTTAAATTCCGTGGTCGTAAATCCCAAGAGGAGTAAAGCAACATAAAGATTCATCCCATGTACGAAATGACGACGAAGACAAAACTTGGAAAAATCTCTTTCTATCAGAGAGCCACTGACAACTGTTCTTCCTAAAAAAAGAATATGACAAAGGGAAATGGTAGTTATACTGACACAAAAGCAGGTCTTCGGAAATCTAAACTGTTTCAGGAGACAACAATTAAAATAAAGTTAACAGCTACCAGCTTTCATTTGTTGTCCGTGGAGCTTGGTTCAACCGGTTAAAATGGCTCTGAGTGTATGCGACTTAACATCTGAGGTTACCAGTTCCCTAGACTTAGAACTACTTAAACCTAACTAACCTAAGGACATCACACAAATCCATGCCGGAGGCAGGATTCGAACCTGCGCCCGTATCAACAGCGCGGTTCCGGACTGAAGCGCCTCGAATCGCTCGGCCACAACAGCGGGCGGAGCGTGGTATTATGGATCCTAGCTCTTCGGAACACCCATATAGGATGCATGCCTTATCGCGCCCGTGTCAGTTCATTAATTTATAGCAACCCATCAGCTTTTAAGGGAGGGAAGACTCTTGGCACAAAGATGGAACGGCGAGTGCACTTGAGCTGGCTTTTTCGTACACGAAGTACATGTGTACACACCCATCCATCACTGCAGCCTCATTCTTCAAGTGTAATGAGTATACACACTACTTATCTCAGCTAATGCCGTTGTGAGTAGCGAGAAGCAGAGCAAAATCGCAAGATATTAATCAATAAGTGATCTTTAGTCCTACATAGAAAGCCAATTCAGTACAGAGACTGTAATAGTAACGCGAAATCTGAAGATTGCAAATTTTTTATACTTTTTGTGTTCTGCTGTATCTCCCTGTGTGAGATCGATATTAGTGCGAAATCAAAAAACATGAGTGTGGACTGATAGTTGTACGTAAAGTAGATTGTTAAGTTCGGTTTAGCTGCTCCTATCCTTTTTGGATGGAGCCCACGGTTTGCGAGTTATTCAAGGAAAACACAAAAGTGATCTTCAACACACCTCATACCCCATACTCATCTCTCAACAGTCAAGATTCCCAGTGTATTGTTTGTGGCCCTCTCTCTTATTACTGTACAAAAATTTCCAACTGCGCGAACTATTCCCGATATTTGACCTCTTTTGGTCTCTATTGATTGGGCTATGAAGCCACGAGCATAGTCGGCTATTTCGTTAACATTATGGATTGTAACGTTCCCGAGAGGATAATAAACGAAGAAGACTTTTGTAAATGTTTCGCTAAAATTAATTACGTCTACACTTCGATCCAAATTTAACCAGAAGGCCTGACGAACCAGGCGATTTAATTGTTTATTTTATGCTGTTAAAATTCACAGAACTGTTAGGAAAATTTTACACAGACATCAATTTTACAATTTTTTTTGTGCTAGAATAAACAGCCCCTCCCCCATGAACCATGGACCTTGTCGTTGGTGGGGAGGCTTGCGTGCCTCAGCGATACAGATGGCCGTACCGTAGGTGCAACCACAACGGAGGGGTATCTGTTGAGAGGCCAGACAAACGTGTGGTTCCTGAAGAGGGGCAGCAGCCTTTTCAGTAGTTGCAGGGGCAACAGTCTGGATGATTGACTGATCTGGCCTTGCAACATTAACCAAAACGGCCTTGCTGTGCTGGTACTGCGAACGGCTGAAAGCAAGGGGAAACTACAGCCGTAATTTTTCCCGAGGACATGCAGCTTTACTGTATGATTAAATGATGATGGCGTCCTCTTGGGTAAAATATTCCGGAGGTAAAATAGTCCGCCATTCGGATCTCCGGGCGGGGACTACTCAGGAGGATGTCGTTATCAGGAGAAAGAAAACTGGCGTTCTACGGATCGGAGCGTGGAATGTCAGATCCCTTAATCGGGCAGGTAGGTTAGAAAATTTAAAAAGGGAAATGGATAGGTTAAAGTTAGATATAGTGGGAATTAGTGAAGTTCGGTGGCAGGAGGAACAAGACTTCTGGTCAGATGACTACAGGGTTATAAACACAAAATCAAATAGGGGTAATGCAGGAGTAGGTTTAATAATGAATAGGAAAATAGGAATGCGGGTAAGCTACTACAAACAGCATAGTGAACGCATTATTGTGGCCAAGATAGATACGAAGCCCACACCTACTACAGTAGTACAAGTTTATATGCCAACTAGCTCTGCAGATGATGAAGAAATTGAAGAAATGTACGATGAAATAAAAGAAATTGTTCAGATAGTGAAGGGAGACGAAAATTTAATAGTAATGGGTGACTGGAATTCGGCAGTATGAAAAGGGAGAGAAGGAAACATAGTAGGTGAATATGGATTGGGGCTAAGAAATGAAAGAGGAAGCCGCCTAGTAGAATTTTGCACAGAGCACAACTTAATCATAGCTAACACTTGGTTTAAGAATCATGAAAGAAGGTTCTATACGTGGAAGAACCCTGGAGATACTAAAAGGTATCAAATAAATTATATAATGGTAAGACAGAGATTTAGGAACCAGGTTTTAAGTTGTAAGACATTTCCAGGGGCAGATGTGGACTCGGACCACAATCTATTGGTTATGACCTGTAGATTAAAACTGAAGAAACTGCAAAAATGTGGGAAATTAAGGAGATGGGACCTGGATAAACTGAAAGAACTAGAGGTTGTACAGAGTTTCAGGGAGAGCATAAGGGGTCAAGTGACAGGAATAGGGGAAAGAAATACCGTAGAAGAAGAATGGGTAGCTCTGAGGGATGAAGTAGTGAAGGCAGCAGAGGATAAAGTAGTACAAAGACGAGGGCTGCTAGAAATCCTTGGGTAACAGAAGAAATATTGAATTTAATTGATGAAAGGAGAAAATATAAAAATGCAGTAAATGAAGCAGGCAAAAAGGAATACAGACGTCTCAAAAATGAGATCGACAGGAAGTGCAAAATGGCTAAACAGGGATGGCTAGAGGACAAATGTAAGGATGTAGAAGCTTATCTCACTAGGGGTAAGATAAATACTGCCTACAGGAAAATTAAAGAGACCTTTGGAGAGAAGAGAACCACGTGTATGAATGAGCTCAGATGGCAACCCAGGATGTAGATGAAGACGAAATGGGAGATACGATACTGCGTGAAGAGTTTGACAGAGCACTGAAAGACCTGAGTCGAAACAAGGCCCCCGGAGTAGACAACATTCCATTAGAACTACTGACGGCCTTGGGAGAGCCAGTCATGACAAAACTCTACCAGCTGGTGAGCAAGATGTATGAGACAGGCGAAATACCCTCAGACTTCAAGAAGAATATAATAATTCCAATCTCAAAGAAAGCAGGTGCTGACAGATGTGAAAATTACCGAACTATCAGTTTAATAAGTCACAGCTGCAAAATACTAACGCGAATTCTTTACAGACGAATGGAAAAACTGGTAGATGCGGACCTCGGGGAAGATCAGTTTGGATTCCGTAGAAATGTTGGAACACGTGAGGCAATACTGACCTTACGACTTATTTTAGAAGAAAGATTAAGGAAAGGCAAACCTACGTTTGTAGCATTTGTAGACTTAGAGAAAGCTTTTGACAATGTTGACTGGAATACTCTTTTTCAAATTCTAAAGGTGGCAGGGGTAAAATACAGGGAGCGAAGGGCTATTTACAATTGGTACAGAAACCAGATGGCAGTCATAAAAGTCGAGGGGCATGAAAGGGAAGCAGTGGTTGGGAAAGGAGTGAGACAGGGTTGTAGCCTCTCCCCGATGTTATTCAATCTGCATATTGAGCAAGCAGTAAAAGAAACAAAAGAATAATTTGGCGTAGGTATTAAAATTCATGGAGACGAAGTAAAAACTTTGAGGTTCGCCGATGACATTGTAATTCTGTCAGAGACGGCAAAGGACTTGGAAGAGCAGTTGAACGGAATGGACAGTGTCTTGAAAGGAGGATATAAGATGAACATCAACAAAAGCAAAACGAGGATAATGGAATGTAGTCAAATTAAATCGGGTGATGCTGAGGGAATTAGATTAGGAAATGAGAGACTTAAAGTAGTAAAGGAGTTTTGCTATTTAGGAAGTAAAATAACTGATGATGGTCGAAGTAGAGAGGATATAAAATGTAGACTAATAATGGCAAGGAAAGCGTTTCTGAAGAAGAGAAATTTGTTAACATCGAATATAGATTTATGTATCAGGAAGTCGTTTCTGAAAGTATTTGTTTGGAGTGTAGCCATGTATGGAAGTGAAACATGGACAATAACTAGTTTGGACAAGAAGAGAATAGAAGCTTTCGAAATGTGGTGCTACAGAAGAATACTGAAGATAAGGTGGATAGATCACGTAACTAATGAGGAGGTATTGAATAGGATTGGGGAGAAGAGAAGTTTGTGGCACAACTTGACTAGAAGAAGGGATCGGTTGGTAGGACATGTTTTGAGGCATCAAGGGATCACAAATTTAGCGTTGGAGGGCAGCGTGGAGGGTAAAAATCGTAGAGGGAGACCGAGAGATAAGTACACTAAGCAGATTCA
Source organism: Schistocerca gregaria (assembly GCF_023897955.1). Classification (NCBI taxonomy): domain Eukaryota; kingdom Metazoa; phylum Arthropoda; class Insecta; order Orthoptera; family Acrididae; genus Schistocerca; species Schistocerca gregaria. Next base: position 922,498,407 of record NC_064922.1, on the reverse strand, counting down.
GAAGGATGTAGGTTGCAGTAGGTACTGGGAGATGAAGCAGCTTGCACAGCATAGAGTAGGATGGAGAGCTGCATCAAACCAGTCTCAGGACTGAAGACAACAACAACAACAGAATAAACAGGTTGCGTAATAAGACCAGTCAATGAAGACCAAAACAGGCCGAATTTAGGAATTAATTCGTTCAGTCGTAAATGATTTTACAGTGGTATGAGCGAGTGCCATGAACAACATACTAGAAATCTTGACCAGTGGAGGGTGAATGTGCGAATGGGGATAAGTTTGGCAGGCACTTCTGTACGTTTTTCTATAACAACTCGAAAACCACGACCTCCAGTAAAGACGCACCCCAGCACAGAACTGAACTATATTAATTTTCCTTCGAAAAAGTCCTGTTCATTTTTATGTGAGACTTACAATTCGCATGTAGCGAGCGAGAGAATATAAAAATCTCACGTGTGGGTTTTTGAAGGCCAATACAACATTTCGGGTTGCATAAAACGAATCGAGAGGGACACCTGAATCAATCTCTATAGCTTGTTAATAACGTATTTCACAACATGCAAACAATTCATTTTTGAACATCATGCAAAGCACTTTGAAATTATAAATTTGCGTGAATCAACCTAACGTATATTATTCGCAGTTATGTTTACAAGAAGCATGCACTGAAGGTCTGTTGCTTTCCATGCTAAGCATATGTAGTATGGAAGGGGGTGTTACCTGTTATTAAAGTTACAAAACATAGATTAACGGAAACTGAAAAATGAAACGTTTTATGTACGGATCTTCTTAAAGGCAGACTACAAGAATGTTGTATTTCCTCATCTTTCTGCTGTATTTACAGCATATTGCTAACTGGAGGAAACTGCAGTAAATCGTCCTTGAGAACATAACGAGAAAAAAAGCATGTCACTGGGAATGCTTTCCATGGGAGGTAGACTCACTTGGAGGTAACAGATGTCTGACAGTGCCCCTGGTATGAGCAAGATACAGGTAGCCCGTCAGCAGGGGCTAAGCCATTATCTGGATCACTTGCAATGCGTAGAGCTCTTACTATCTATGGACGTGCCTCCAAGGCGATGGTTTTGTCGCTGATTTGTCCCGTATAGATCTTCGTGACAACTCTGAAATTCACACTTAAGTGTCTGGCAGAGGTTTCATCGAACCACATTCAATCTATTTCTTTACCGTTTCACATCCGTTTATCGTATAACCGTAATTCGGTGGGCTCCTTTTATTACTTATGTGGATGACTTCATACTTTGCGATATTTGGAATTAATCGCCACTTTTCATAGCAGACAGATATCTCATCTAAATCGTCTAGCAATCGGTTTTCATCATCTGATGAATTTACAAGAAGGTAGATGACAGCATTATCTGCAAACGGTCCAAGAGAGTTGCTCAGATTGTCTCCCAAATCGTTTAAAAAGATTAGGAACAGCAAGGGGTTATAGCACTTTGTAAGTAGGCTGTTTCGGTTTTTATGTTGGTAACGCCACGTCCCGCTGACTATGTTATGTGCAATTTGTGGCTGGTTTGCATTGTTGGAATATTCGCTATTGTAGTGTTGGGCAGTTGGATGTGAACAGCGCGTAGCGTTGCGCAGTTGGAGGTGAGCCACCAGCATTGGTGGATATGGGAAGAGAGACGGCAGAGTTTTGAGAGCAGACGATCTGGACGTGTGTCCATCAGAAAGAGTAAATCTGTAATACTGTATATTATGAACTGATATATGATGACTGGGGTGCAAATTTCTCGACCTCCGCTTATCGGGTGGAGAAATGTACGGTCCCCCTGAATAGTTCAGGCGTGCACCACACGCGGGAAACGGTTACAAGGGTAGCGGAGTACGTGTGGAGTGCACGTGGCTTTTTTTAGGTTAGAGAATTCCCTCCCTAGGCCCTACAAGACGCCTCCTGAGACGCGGCAAGATAGGACTAAGCAAAATGCAACAGTGAATAACAATATTAATGTGCTAATAGTAAACTGTAGGAGCGTCTATAGAAAGATCCCAGAACTGCTCTCATTAATAAACGGTCACAACGCCCATATAATACTTGGGACAGAAAGTTGGCTGAAACCAGACGTAAACAGCAATGAAGTCCTAAACTCAGATTGGAATGTACACTCCTGGAAATTGAAATAAGAACACCGTGAATTCATTGTCCCAGGAAGGGGAAACTTTATTGACACATTCCTGGGGTCAGATACATCACATGATCACACTGACAGAACCACAGGCACATAGTCACAGGCAACAGAGCATGCACAATGTCGGCACTAGTACAGTGTATATCCACCTTTCGCAGCAATGCAGGCTGCTATTCTCCCATGGAGACGATCGTAGAGATGCTGGATGTAGTCCTGTGGAACGGCTTGCCATGCCATTTCCACCTGGCGCCTCAGTTGGAACAGCGTTCGTGCTGGACGTGCAGACCGCGTGAGACGACGCTTCATCCAGTCCCAAACATGCTCAATAGGGGACAGATCCGGAGATCTTGCTGGCCAGGGTAGTTGACTTACACCTTCTAGAGCACGTTGGGTGGCACAGGATACATGCGGACGTGCATTGTCCTGTTGGAACAGCAAATTACCTTGCCGGTCTAGGAATGGTAGAACGATGGGTTCGATGACGGTTTGGATGTACCGTTGCACTATTCAGTGTCCCCTCGACGATCAGCAGAGGTGTACGGCCAGTGTAGGAGATCGCTCCCCACACCATGATGCCGGGTGTTGGCCTTGTGTGCCTCGGTCGTGTGCAGTCCTGATTGTGGCGCTCACCTACACGGCGCCAAACACGCATACGACCATCATTGGCACCAAGGCAGAAGCGACTCTCATCGCTGAAGACGACACGTCTCCATTCGTCCCTCCATTCACGCCTGTCGCGACACCACTGGAGGCGGGCTGCACGATGTTGGGGCGAGAGCGGAAGACAGCCTAACGGTGTGCGGGACCATAGCCCAGCTTCATGGAGACGGTTGCGAATGGTCCTCGCCGATACCCCAGGAGCAACAGTGTCCCTAATATGCTGGGAAGTGGCGGTGCGGCCCCCTACGGCACTGCGTAGGATCCTACGGTCTTGACGTGCATCCTTGCGTCGCTGCGGTCCGGTCCCAGGTCGACGGGCACGTGCACCTTCCGCCGACCACTGGCGACAACATCGATGTACTGCGGAGACCTCACGCTCCACGTGTTGAGCAACCGTGTCAATGTGTTCTTTTTTCCATTTCCAGGAGTGTATATCGCTGAGCAGGCTAGACAGTGAAGGGGGAGGCGTGTTTATAGCGATAAGAAGTGCAATAGTATCGAAAGAATTTGATGGAGATCCGAAATGTGAAATGATTTGGGTGAAGGTCACGGTTAAAGCAGGCTCAGACATGGTAACTGGATGTCTCTATACGCCCCCTGGCTGAGCAGCTGTTGTGGCTGAGCACTTGAAGGATAATTTGGAAAATATTTCGAGTGGATTTCCCCACCATGTTATAGTTCTGTGTGGTGATTTTAATGTGCCGGATATATACTGAGAGACTCAAACTTTCATAACGGGTGGCAGGGACAAAGAATCCAGTGAAATTTTCTTAAGTGCTTTATCTGAAAACTACCTTGAGCAGTTAAACAGAGAACCGACTGGTGGCGATAACATATTAGACCTTCTGGTGACAAACAGACCCGAACTATTTGAATCAGTTAATGCAGAACAGGGAATCAGCGATCATAAAGCGGTTACTTCATCGATGATTTCAGCCGTAAATAGAAATATTAAAAAAAGGCAGGACGATTTTTCTGTTTAGCAAAAAGTGACAAAAAGCAGATTACAGAGTACCTGATGGCTCAACACAAAAGTTTTGTCTCAAGTACAGATAGTGTTGAGAATTAGTGGACAAAGTTCAAAACCATCGTACAATATGCGTTAGATGAGTATGAGCCAAGCAAGATCGTAAGAGATGGAAAAGAGCCACCGTGGTACAACAACCGAGTTAGAAACCTGCTCGAAGCGAAATGTAGTGTGAGGAGGGCTGTGCGAGAGGCGTTCAATGAATTCGAAAGTAAAGTTCTATGTACTGACTTGGCAGAAAACCCTAAGAAATTTTGGTCTTATGTCAAAGTGGTAGGTGGATCAAAACAAAATGTCCAGACACTCTGTGACCAAAATGGTATTGAAACAGAGGATGACAGATTAAAGGCCGAAATACTAAATGTCTTTTTCCAAAGCTGTTTCACAGAGGAAGACTGCACTGTAGTTCCTTCTCTAGATTGTGGCGCAGATGACAGAATAGTAGGTATCGAAATAGACGAAAGAGGGATAGAGAAACAATTAAAAACGCTCGAAAGAGGAAAGGCCGCTGGACCTGATGGGATACCTGTTCGATTTTACACAGAGTACGCGAAGGAACTTGCCACCCTTCTTGCAGCGGTGTACCGTAGGTCTCTAGAAGAGCCTACCGTTCCAAAGGATTGGAAAAGGGCACAGGTCATCCCCGTTTTCAAGAAGGGACGTCGAACAGATGTGCAGAACTATATCTCCAACGTCGATCAGTTGTAGAATTTTGGAACACGTATTATGTTCGAGTATAATGACTTTTCTAGAGAATAGAAATCTACTCTGTAGGAATCAGCATGGGTTTCGAAAAAGATGGTCGTGTGAAACCCAGCTCGCGCTATTCGTCCACGAGACTCAGAGGGCCATAGACACGGGTTCACAGGTAGATGCCGTGTTTCTTGACTTCCGCAAGGCGTTCTATACAGTTCCCCAGTCGTTTAATGAACAAAGTAAGAGCATATAGACTATCAGACCAATTGTGTGATTGGATTGAGGAGATCCTAAATAACAGAACGCAGCATGTCATTCTCAATGGAGAGAAGTCCTCCGAAGTAAGAGTGATTTCAGGTGTGCCGCAGGGGAGTGTCATATGACCGTTGCTATTCACAATATACATAAATGACCTGGTGGATGACATCGGAAGTTCGCTGAGGCTTTTGCAGATGATGCTGTGGTGTATCGAGAGGTTGTAACAGTGGAAAATTGTACTGAAATGCAGGAGGATCTGCAGCGAATTGACGCATGGTGCAGGGAATGGCAATTGAATCTACATGTAGACAAGTGTAATGTGCTGCGAATACATAGAAAGATAGATCCCTTGTCATTTGATTTAAAATGGAATGATCATATAAAGTTGATCGTCGGTAACGCAGATGCCAGATTGAGATTCATTGGAAGAATCCTAAGGAAATGCAATCCGAGAACAAAAGAAGTGGGTTACAGTACGCTTGTTCGCCCACTGCTTGAATACTGCTCAGCAGTGTGGAATCCGTACCTGATAGGGTTGATAGAAGAGATAGAGAAGATCCAACGGAGAGCACCGCGCTTCGTTACGGGATCATTTAGTAATCGCGAAAGCGTTACGGAGATGATAGATAAACTCCAGTGGAAGACGCTCAGTAGCTCGGTACGGGCTTTTGTTAAAGTTTCGAGAACATACCTTCACCGAAGAGTTAAACAGTATATTGCTCCCTCCTACGTATATCTCACGAAGAGACCATGAGGATAAAATCAGAGAGATTAGAGCCCACACAGAAGCATACCGACAATCCTTCTTTCCACAAACAATGCGAGACTGGAATTGAAGGGAGAACCGATGGAGGTACTCACGGTACCCTCCGCCACACACCGTCAGGTGGCTTGCGGAGTGTGGATGTAGATGTAGATGTAGATGACTTTTGAATATTATTAAGGTAACTACATTGTTTGTTCTCTATCAAAATCTTTCATTTGCTAACTATGCCTATCAGTAGTTTGTGCCTTCAGTAGTTAGAATCTTTTATTTAGCTGGCAGTACTGGCGATCGCTGTATTGCAGTAGTGTGAGTAAGGAAGATTTTTGTGAGGTAAGTGATTCATGAAAGGTACAGGTTATTGTTAGTCAGGACCATTCTTTTGTAGAGATTATTGAAAGTCAGATTGCGTTGGGCTAAAAATATCGTGTGTCAGTCTAGTGTTGATCAGAATATGCAAAGAGAGAAATGTCTGAGTACGTTCAGTTTTGCTCAGCTGTTTGAAAATCAAGTAATGTAGAAGTTTACCAGCACAGTCATTTAAAATTTTTTTTTAAAGGGATGTTTCAACTTCTTTGCGGAACGCCAGATACTTTAGATTTACTCCATGGTTTTCCGTCGGTTACTACGAACTGTGACCTTTCTCACAGGAAATTATGAACCCAGCCGCACAAACTACACGATTTAATTACAAGTCTCTTGTGACGAACTGCGTTAAAAGTCTTCTGGCAATCTAGGAATGTAGAAACGCTTAACCACTGCGTGATCTAGCAGGGTCTCCTTCCTCTCAAAACATAGCGAAAGTAGTGCATTACAGGGTAACTTATACTTTTATCAAAAACGTAATTACCTACTATATTAATGAATGAATATATGTGAAAAGAGGCAAACTGTTGGAGGCTTACCTGTAAGTCTTTCATTCACAGCATCAGGACGGAAGCTGGCAGCTCTTTGCCATATACGTAGGAACGGAGTTGGCAATCGACCTTTCTATTCAGCTTAGTGCAAGTGGCGCCACTCAGCTGGTTTCGTCCATACCCTTACTGTGTCGTTATATCCCGGTATGTCATTAGAGATTGACTTCTATTACGGTCTTGACTTTAGTATGTTGCTAATCAGGAGCCACTCTTTATTAAAGACTTTGAGGCGGAGCCGCCCTAAAATACACATTAAAATAAATTTCTCAATAACATATTACAGTATTTAAATTATTAGAATGCATTTCATATATTTCCTGTACGGATTTAAATAATGCCGGTCAACGTTTTTTCGTCTTGATATGTGATGTCAAGCGACGTTTTTCGAACAGGTATTACCTAGTCTTAAGGCAGTGCCTTGAAATGCTGCTTAGCTGGGCATGCCGTCCTCGGAGTACAGCTCTTATCGGCGTCACGAAGGCTCTGATGTTTCAGCCTAAGGGTGTCCTACCAACATGCACACAATTTTCGTGTTTCACTACTTACAACAAAAGGGAATGAACAGAGTTGCTGAAACTTCGCTATCGAATCCCTGTGTCTGTATATCTCTACCATGCTTTGATGCATCAGTAATCGACGTTCCGTATTATTGTTTCGACAGTGTCAAGTTTTTATGTTTCTGCCAGTGGCTGATCTGTCCACCGTTGGAATAAGTTCGCAAATGTCTCGTCAGAGCGCACTGTAGTACGGTAACATATGTATCACCAACTAGCGAGAATTTCACGAATAATTAGAGGAAAAAGCTCTCGAAATACACTCCGTACGCAAAATACGTCCCGTTACTTTAGTTTCACTGCTTTTTTGGGTAATGTGCGCTTTATCACTTAAAATGCATATTTTCGTGATACAAAACTATAATCACGACAAATACGGTGCATAAGTAACCATCGCGGTTGCTCGGGTTGCTCATGTCGGCAACCGTAGAACAAGATACATGATTCATAAAGATATCACTGCTTCATCTCATGCACTGGTAGCCGCCGCAGTTTGAAAGCACAAAACATTAAACTTCTCAAGATTAGAAAAGAAAATATCAAGAACACTAACCATCAGCGAAGAAAACGCACACCGCATTAAAGTTCTCTCCAAAACTCGTCTTTTATACGATTTTTTGTGGTACAATGTCGGGGGACGTGACACTGGGGCTAAATAAGCTACATATAGATTTTATCTTGGAGGTAGCTTTTGATGTTATTTAGTTGTTGTTTATGAAACGGAAAGAACATACAGTATGTAAACGTTTGGTTAGCATGTGATATTGCCCCTCCCCCTTTCCGAAATCTTGTTTTTAGTGACATATTGATCCGTAGCGTAGACCAAGGTCTAGATTAGTTCCGATTGACAAACGTCGCAGCCTTTCCCACGACGTCAGACATGAGCCGCGCCCGCTCCTAATGTGTTATAAAATGAGTGCTCCAACTATGAAATTCACAGCCTGAAATGGAGGTTGTCCTGTTTAGTGATAATTACAAAATTTTACCAGGTAATTTCATTTAAGGAGACTTCGAGCAGAGTATTTTCAACTTCTGGTTGAATTGAAAACTTCCACACCAAAGCACACAAGCACGTGAAATTGAGGAAGGAAACTGATGAAACTGAGGAAGGAATTGTTTTCAGGATGAGTGTAGTTTGGTGTGGTTACTAGGCAGGGGCGCTGACAATTTTTTCTTCAGGAGAGGTTCCCGTTTTTTCAGCTACAAGCTGTTCATTCAGGTCAGTATTCCACAATATTAGCATCTGAACGGTCATAAAGTACTTCAACGATTATAATTGTAACAGAGGATGCATTTACTGAAAGTTTAGATTCAAATGGATGCAGATGAAAGCACTGTAGAAGCAAAATTGCGCGCATATTCATGTTAACGTAAATCAATCCCCGAATCGCGATTAATTAGCGTATATAAGCTGCATATTGCGCAACACCCCATTTCTAATGCTTTCTTGTTCAGCGTATTTACCCATATGTAAAGAAATGCTGTTTTTTTTTTACAGATGTTGGAAATGGAGAAATCATAACACAGCCATCTTTATCTTCTGAAATGACTACATCAGACTGAGAACAAGCAGTGAAACTAGAGCTAGCTTGGTGTATTTTTAACACATCATTACCACGTTCTTTAAAGTTTTCTTTGTATAGTTCCAGTTTTTCCATTTTATTTAAAAATATAACTGATGTTTACAAAGGTTTATTCTGAGTGGCTGGCTCCATGATAATTTCTAAAAATAAGCAATAAACATGTGAAATGTACAGCCTAAAACATTAAAAATATTGTGTTTTAAATTAAAGGAGTGAAAATAAGGTGATTTTGTAGAATACTCGTTTCCTAATACATAATCTAAAAATTGAGAAATTAAATATGATGAATTGAACGAAAATTTCACACACTGACTTTCGCAACGCTCCAGGAGTAAGATCCATTAAAAAAACACATCACCATAATTCTTTTTGTTCTTCTTCTTCTTGGGCCTACTTTAGACAACTCTTGTTCAACTTTTGGGCTTTGATCTTTGCCCTGTACTGTCGAATCCGCTGCTGATGTAACTTCTTCCTTGCTTTTGACCAGAGGTACCTTTCCTTCCGGGCTTCCCTAAAATCTGTTTGGTCAATATGTTTGAAGGCAATATTGCGACATGGCTATACAAAGCTACGCTTCTTTTCCTTGCACAGTTAGAGGGCCTCTCGACATGTTCGAAGAGCTCCGAGTTACGTCGCCTTCTGAATTCCCCCTCTTCTTCTAGCAGACTAGGATCTCTCTGAAGTTCCTCCTCTCTCTGACTTCCAATTTCTCCCTCAGACCTCTACAGTCCATGGAAAGACATTCCATGGCATATAGGGCTTCTGGTCGTATGACTGATGTCTATTGTGGGTGTTCATTGTCAGTCGGCAGGCTAGTTCCAAGTTGTTGACTCTCATGTGTAATGACTTTTTCTGATAAGGTGGGTTCAATCCATTCGCCGAGATAACTGATGTTTCTCTGGTCTAGTAACATCTCTCTGTTAGCTTTTTTGATGCTGGTGAAGAACTCTGTTTTCTCCAGCGACACTTCAAGATCCACTTTGGCTGCTTGTTTTCTGAGGCAGTTTACGTGCATTCTTGCCATTTCTAGAGAATCAGCAATCATTGCCATGTCATCTGCAAAATCCAGGCAATCTACAATCAGTCCTTCGTTCTTTTGGCCCAGGTAGACACCACTCTGAATACCCTAAATGTTCAGTTCCTGGCGCCATTTTCTCACAACCTTTTCAAGGACAGAGTTGGAGAGAAGTGGAGTGAGTCCATCCCCTTGTCTCATTCAAGTTTTTATCTCGAAGGTTTCAGAGATCTCACCCCTAAATTTGACCCTAGAATGGGTGTTGGTGAAGGTTTTTAGGAGGAGTCAGCGGGTTTTGTTGTCTAGTCCTAGCTCCTGGAGTATTTTGTTAAGCACTTCTCTATCAACGGAGCCGTAGGCCTTCCTGAAAACAACAAAGATGACGACCACCTTGCAGCTTCTCATCTTGGAGTATGCCAGTACAGTTTTAAGGTTGAGGATCTGTTCGGCACAGGGTCAGGTCTTCCTGAAGCCTCCCTGATATACTCCCAGTTGACTATCCAATTGATCTTTTGCCCTTGTTAGTAACGTCTTGGAGAGAATCTTATATGTTACTGGGACAAGAGAAATTCCACAGTAGATGTTCAGATCAGTAAAAGAGCCATGTTCCAGTCAGGTGGAAATTTCTCTGTTTCCCAGATGCCCTGGACGATCTCAGTGAGATTTCCCGCAGCATGGCTTCCATCACATTTCCAGAGCTCAACAATGAGAGTCCTCTCCAGCTGCCTTATTATTCGTTAGAAGTTGAATGATTTGTCCAACTTCTTCCAATGACGGAGGCAGTGAGTCAGGGTTTGTTGTGGTTTGTCTGTAGTGGACGCTGGTTGAATCGCAGCTGAGTAGGTTTTTAAAGTATTGAGCTAAAAGGTGGCAGTTGTCCTTGTCGTTAGAAACCAGTTTGTGGATGCCTGGCGTATTTTATTTTCTGACACTCTGCTTGAAGGTTCTGTAGAAATCTCTGGAGTTATTCTTAGCAAAGATCTCTTCGATTTGGGTTAGTTGGTTTTGTGAGAAGGTCTGTTAGGTTCTTCGACTTATCTTAGCTGTAAGCCTTCTTTGTTCCAAAAAGTTCTCCCACTTTTTCTTGGTTTCCTTACAGTTCCACTTCCCTCAGATTGTCTGTCTTTGGGGTGTTGCATTGTCACAGTCTTCATTTCACCACAGATGCTTCCTTCTTCTCGTGAGGAGGGCGAGTTCATTGGCTGTCTTCACAATTGTCTCCTTCAGTTGGTCCCCGCTGTTGAAATCCGTACTGTTCAGTCTCTGGCTTATTTCTTGCCTGTTCTTAAGTCGATCTATGTCAAATCTTAGCATCTTGGAAGTTGTGTGTACTCTAGTGTTTCTAGGCTGGAGTCTGAGTTTGATCTTTGAGAGGTAGTGGTGCGAGTCCAGATTTGCACCTCTTAATACCTTCACGTTTTGTATTTCCTCTTGAGATTTTCGTGAAATGAGCACATGTTCTACCTGGAATTCACCCAAGTTGGCGTTAAGTGAAATCCAAGTCTGCTTCCTTGACAGGTGTTTGAATAGTGTAGACTTCATGACCAACTGAAAAGTCCTACACAGATCCACCAGTCGTTCCCCATTAGGATTGCTTCTCATATGTGCCAGGTAGTTGCTCTCTATATTTCTCTACTTTTTCTCTCTTCCCAGCTGAGCGTTGTAGTCACCAAGCAGTATGATTGTGTGTGTCTCTGGAATTTTATCTTAGAGACAATGTCTTATAAGTCTTCCTTGAATTTGTCAGTTCTGTCTGGATTGCATCTGTTGTTCTGGTTGGTTGGGGCATATACGTTGACTACACTGTAGCCCTTGTTAGCACATTTGAGGGAGAGGATGGATACACGATTGCTTGGAAGGTGAAGTCATCACTGAACCCAGTATCTTCCCAGTATCTTGTGACATTATAAATCCTGTACCTCAGTGGAGTATGTTCTTCATGACCTGCTGACCCACTTTTCCTTGGGACTCTAAGGCATGATCATCTGTGAATCCGGTTCCTGTACTGCTGTCAGTACTATGTTGTGTTGTATTGGTGAAACTGTCTGATTTTCAATTCACCATCGTTAAGCAGTGGATTAGTGTTAAATGTTGCGAAGAAGCTTTGCCGTCTTGGTCTGAGTTTATGCCCTCTGATTTCAGTATGCTCCGACTCATCCTCAAAGCATGTTGGTGCTGACTCCCCAGAACCCGAAGGTCCCCTAACGTCACCTTGGGTGACGTTGGATTGGTCACCGCCTGGGGTAGTGCATTCAACGAAATTTCCCTCCATACTCAGTTAAAGATTATTCTTCGTGGAAGAGTGTCGAGCCACTGTCCATGGTACTATCCAAGTTGTTGGCTTGGGAGGCTTCTTATTCGGGGTTGTCACTCCTAGGCAGGTTGCCTTCACTAAGGCTAAGGAGCCCTGTCCTTTTTTTTTATTTTTGGTCATCAGTCTACTGACTGGTTTGATGCTGCCTGCCACGAATTCCTTTCCTGTGCTAACCTCTTCATCTCAGAGTAGCACTTGCAACCTACGTCCTCAATTATTTGCTTGACGTATTCCAATCTCTGTCTTCCTCTACAGTTTTTGCCCTCTACAGCTCCCTCTAGTACCATGGAAGTCATTCCCTCATGTCTTAGCAGATGTCCTATCATCCTGTCCCTTCTCCTTATCAGTGTTTTCCACATATTCCTTTCCTCTCCGATTCTCCGTAGAACCTCCTCATTCCTTATCTTATCAGTCTACCTAATTATCAACATTCGTCTATAGCACCACATCTCAAATGTTTCGATTCTCTTCTGTTCCGGTTTTCCCACAGTCCATGTTTCACTACCATACAATGCTGTTCTCCAGACGTACATCCTCAGAAATTTCTTCCTCAAATTAAGGCCGGTATTTGATATTAGTAGACTTCTCTTGGCCAGAAATGCCTTTTTTGCCACAGCGAGTCTGCTTTTGATGTCCTCCTTGCTCCGTCCGTCATTGGTTATTTTACTGCCTAGGTAGCAGAATTCCTTAACTTCATTGACTTCGTGACCATCAATCCTGATGTTAAGTTTCAGGCTGTTCTCATTTCTATTACTTCTCATTACCTTCGTCTTTCTCAGATTTCCTCTCAAACCATACTGTGTACTCATTAGACTGTTCATTCCGTTCAGCAGATCATTTAATTCTTCTTCACTTTCACTCAGGATAGCAATGTCATCAACGAATCGTATCATTGATATCCTTTCACCTTGTATTTTAATTCCACTCCTGACCCTTTCTTTTATTTCCATCATTGCTTCCTCGATGTAGGGGTGAAAGGCTACAGCCTTGTCTTACTCCCCTCTTAATATGAGCACTTCGTTCTTGATTGTCCACTCTTATTATTCCCTCTTGGTTGTTGTACACATTGTATATGACCCGTCTCTCCCTGTAGCTTACCCGTACTTTTTTCAGAATCTTGAACAGCTTGCACCATTTTATATTGTCGAACGCTATTTCCATGTCGACAAATCCTATGAACGTGTCTTGATTTTCCTTTAGCCTTGCTTCCATTATTAGCCGTAGCATCAGAGTTGCCTCTCTCGTGCCTTTACTTTTCCTAAAGCCAAACTGATCGTCACCTAGCACATTCTCAATTTTCTTTTCCATTCTTCTGTATATTATTCTTGTAAGCAGCTTCAATGCATGAGCTGTTAAGCTGATTGTGCGATAATTCTCGCACTTGTCAGCTCTTGCCGTCTTCGGAATTGTGTGGATGATGCTTTTCCGAAAGTCAGGTGGTATGTCGCCAGACTCATATATTCTACACACCAACTTGAATAGTCGTTTTGTTGCCACTTCCCCTAACGATTTTAGAAATTCTGATGGAATGTTATCTATCCCTTCTGCCTTATTTGACCGTAAGTCCTCCAAAGCTCTTTTAAATTCCGATTCTAATACTGTATCCCCTATCTCTTCTAAATCGACTTCTGTTTCTTCTTCTATCACATCAGACAAATCTTCACCCTCATAGAGGCTTTCAATGTATTCTTTCCACCTATCTGCTATCTCCTCAGCATTTAACAGTGGAATTCCCGTTGCACTCTTTATGTTACCACCGTTGCTTTTAATGTCACCAAAGGTTGTTTTGACTTTCCTGTATGCTGAGTCTCTCCTTCCGACAATCATATCTTTTTCGATGTCTTCACATTTTTCCTGCAGCCATTTCGTCTTAGCTTCCCTGCACTTCCTATTTATTTCATTCCTCAGCAACTGTATTTCTGTATTCCTGATTTTCCAGGAACATGTTTGTACTTTCTCCTTTCATCAATCAACTGAAGTATTTCTTCTGTTACAAATGGTTTCTTCGCAGCTACCTTCTTTGTACCTATGTTTTCCTTCCCAACTTCTGTGATGGCCCTTTTTAGAGACGTCCATTCCTCTTCAACTGTGTTGCCTACTGCGCTATTCCTTATTGCTGTATCTATAGCGTTAGAGAACTTCAAACGTATCTCGTCATTCCTTAGAACTTCCGTATCCCACTTCTTAGCGTATTGATTCTTCCTGACTAATGTCTTGAACTTCAGTCTACTCTTCATCACTACTATATTGTGATCAGAGTCTATATCTGATCCTGGGTACGCCTTACAATCCAGTATCTGATTTCGGAATCTCTGTCTGACTATGATGTAATGTAATTGAAATCTTCCCGAATCTCCCGGCCTTTTCCAAGTATACCTCCTCCTCTTGTGATTCTTGAACAGGGTATTCGCTATTACTAGCTGAAACTTGTTAGAGAACTCAATCAGTCTTTCTCCTCTTTCATTCCTTGTCCCAAGCCCATATTCTCCTGTAACCTTTTCTTCTACTCCTTCCCCTACAACTGCATTCCAGTCGCCCATGACTATTAGATTTTCGTCCCACTTTACATACTGCACTACCCTTTCAATATCCTCATACTCTTTCTCTATGTGTTCATCTTCAGCCTGCGACGTCGGCATGTATACCTGAACTATCGTTGTCGGTGTTGGTCTGCTGTAGATTCTGATTAGAACAACCCGGTCACTGAACTGTTCACAGTAACACACCCTCTGCGCTACCTTCGTATTCATAACGAATCCTACACCTGTTATACCATTTTCTGCTGCTGTTGATATTACCCGATACTGATCTGACCAGAAATCCTTGTCTTCCTTCCACTTCACTTCACTGACCCCTTCTATATCTAGATTAAGCCTATGCATTTTCCTTTTCTGATTTTCTAGCTTCCCTACCACGTTCAAGCTTCTGACATTCCACGCCCCGACTCGTAGAACATTATCGTTTCGTTGATTATTCAATCTTTTTCTCATGGTAACCTCCCCCTTGGCAGTCCCCTCCCGGAGACCCGAATGGGGGACTATTCCGGAATATTTTGCCAATGGAGAGATCATCATGACACTTCTTCAACTACAGGCCACATGTTCTGTGGATACACGTTACGTGTCTTTAATGCAGTGGTTTCCATTGCCTTCTGCATCCTCATGTCGTTGATCATTGCTGATTCTTCGGCCTTTAGGGGCAATTTCCCACCCCTAGGACAGGAGAGTGCCCTGAGCCTCTACCCGCTCCTCCGCCCTCTTTGACAAGGCCGTTGGCAGAACGAGGCTGACTTCTTATGCCGGAAGTCTTCGGCCGCCAATGCTGATTATTCATCAAAACTTAGGCAGTGGCGGGGATCGAACCCGGACCGAAGACGTTTTGATTATGACAAGGGTTGGTAGGAAAAAGAAGAAGGCAGGAACAAGATGAGGATAGGATAATGGGGACAGATAGGCCGTTGTGGGACACACTTTTCCTGGCTCCTCTCCTTAGGTCTGTCCGGCTTGGGTTATCCTTCTGGTAGCTAAACTACCGCCGTCATAGCCCTCTGGATCAACAAAATTACCAACTACTCTTGGCTGTAGTACAAGGGAAAACATAGTCTGTGCTTTAGTTGTCTTTCAGTTTCAAAGTTTGTATTAGGGAAACATGATTGTATCCTCCAGTTAGCTGGGGGCTTGTGTCGAACAGTTCAAAACTTTCTGTCTCTGCTTTTCCACTTTTCCAAACGGCAGATAAGACCTGTTTTTCGTAGTTAGGTAAAAGTCACAAAAGTCAGTCAAAGGAGCAACTGTGTGTTTCAAAGCAAAATGTATTTCTCTAGTATGTGTCCTTTCATCACTAAATAATTCCATGAAAGTAATGATGACATTAAGCACTGCAAAAAATTGTGTATGTGTTGGGAATTATTAGTTACAGGTCCTTGGAAAATATTTCATAACATCTGACCCTTAAGTAATAAGTTCACATTAAGAACATGCCGTCATGGTTTCATTATTTTTATGAAAGTTGGAATACTTTCTCAGTTTTTAATTGCTCCCTTTGAACCAAAGTTGTCTAAAGCAACAACTGTCAGATCATTAAAAGTATGTAACACTAGCTTGCCATTCTGGGGTTCAGTTGAATTGGGAAGCAGCGACTTCAATGTTAATGAACTGTCATAGTGCAATAGTTCATCTTCTTCTGTCATGGATAATTCTTTCAGTGTTGTGACAGATGAAAAACCAACTGTCATTGAAGTCGGGAAAACACAGGGAAAGCTCTTTTTGACTGAAATAGGCATTGTGGATACACTTCAAAAGAGGAACAATAACCACGAAATAGTACAGTGGGGGATTTGTAGAAGACTCGACAGAATGAACATAATTGGTTTACACATCTGGAGGAGTAGAAAATTTAGACACTGCTTACCTATTAATTGCATTATTGTCTCCCAATATCCCATTAACCTCAAATCCATGATATTGATTTAAGAATTATAACTTTAATGTATGAGAAAAGAACGTCAGACTGAATAGAATGAACTGGCAAAACAGATATCATGTCTCTGTAAGATGAATCAATGCTCTGAATCATAAAAACATGGACACTGGTTGCACACAAAAATGTCAGTAGTGAAGGCACATC
Source organism: Schistocerca gregaria (assembly GCF_023897955.1). Classification (NCBI taxonomy): domain Eukaryota; kingdom Metazoa; phylum Arthropoda; class Insecta; order Orthoptera; family Acrididae; genus Schistocerca; species Schistocerca gregaria. The sequence goes on along the minus strand of NC_064922.1, from coordinate 922,481,841 downwards.
CTGTAATATTCCCAACATTATAATCAATATGGTACCTCAGTTAATTTAATCCATTAACATGAGCACAGAATCATCATTTGAACCTAAAGTGACTACTTTATTTGTGATGTAACTGAAAGTGATCACTTTGCTGCTCAACAATGGGAATTATTAACAGTTTACCACAAAGCTTTCCGAAGGGGTTTAGGACTCAACTTGCAGAAACTACTAGTGCATTTCAAAAATTTGTAAGTACATGGGCTGATAGAATACACTAAATACCACATTATCATAGAATCACTACCATGTCTAAACTGAGTCGAACTTCTGCCCTTCAGAAATGAAACCTGTTCCTTCAAAAATTTGATCTTTGTTTCGTTACCTGGCAACTTTCGTATTAAGCTTTACAACACCTGTTCCGTTCAGGAAAAAAGTTATCAGCAAGAGCCTTATTATCATTACACAGCCAATAAATTTTCTTAAGAGCATCACTTACTGTCTGTGTGTTGTCAACTATTGTGGGGAATTTCACGTTTCCAATATATTTCAATTCGGCATCATTAATGAACACACTGAATAACAAATCACTGCTTGTAACTGACTAACAAACAACTCTTAGTTTAGGATTATGATTTAACAACACCAGGCTCACACTGACCGACTGTTTTACTACTACCCAGTCACCGCGCTTTTCACATTCACCCAGCTTGGATTTCAGTTGTTCTAAATTATAGAACGATATCACATCCATCATTTTCCATGTGCGCTCACATTTTTCTGTACTGCAATTTGAAGTGCACTATTTTCTAAACGTTCCCTAGGAGTTTTTGGGTCTTCTCCTGCTAATGTTTGATAGGCAGGTACGAAGGGCATCCTGGCAAATTAGATGGGGTAGAATCTCAAAATGAGCAATTAAATATGAAACTCATCTCGCAGCAAACGTATAAAATCTACTTGGTCCCACGGCACCGTATTTTACGTAGGAAATGTTACAATCTACTTCCTTAATTGACATTTTTCAAGCGCCGACGATCCAATAGTGCCGTCAACAGCGTACCAGTTTTCAGGTTATACACAGATACTGCTTAAAATGTCGTCTTCGCTGAAATGAAGTTCACATACCTAAAAACAACCATATAGTTCAGTCAGCAAGATACAATAATAACTAAGAAAGTGTGAGATTATAAATTCATTCTTGTATTTACTGAATTCAGTTAAGTTGGAGTGTATTTGAAGTTACTAAGACGCACTACTCTAACAAAACGTATGGATATTTATCACAGAATGTTTACTCGGTACCCAGTCTTGCCTGCGAACAGCCAATATCCATTTACGTTTCAGCTCTCTTTCAGATGGGAAATAAGGCGCACTGAATTTCGGACCATTATCGTAACTGCATCTGGAATTTGGCATACAACACCTTCGGGGCATTTTAATGAAGTACGGTCAAATATCCAACACAAGAGACATAGACTTCCACTCGCTACACGCACAACGAACAATATGGAGCCATAGAACGCTTCAGACCATGGTGGTTCGGTCAGACAACGTCACCTAGCTGCAGACGCTTGTCGGGGACGTCACAGTCTCCTTAGACTTACGGTGTGAAACCTTGTCCCCAAACGGCGTTGGTTTAACCCTCATTCAGGCTCACGCTCGGTGATTGGTCAGTGACCCCTAGTACAGAGCCACGAGGTGATGTTGTGCCATTGGAAATACGTCCATCTTACGTATTAGGTACAATACTGTTACATCACTAGGACTTCAACTTACGACGCACTCTGAAGTCTAGAACATTAAAAGCCTACAAGTTTTTGGTAATCGCTTTTTGTGTAAACCACGTTTCTCTTAATTCAGGTTTTAATGATCTACACCAGGGGTCCTGAAAAAAATTTTTCTCGAGGACCCCATCATCGAACATGATTGGTACTTTGTCATATCACAGTATTAAGTACCTAAAAAACCCAAATCAAGAGTCTTTATACGTTTCCATTATTGAAAAAATATTGAGCTTAAAACTTTTTCAATTTAGCTATCATTGTTATTGTTAAATTTTTGATTATTGCTCAGAATCTTTGTCTTCAAATCTGGGTGTTTAGTATACGAACCACTTTCTAACCAACGGTACATTTTTAACTAAGCGAACTGTAGCTTCCCCAAAAAACAATGCTTTACAATACTACTGTTTTGATACAGAATATTGAATATGTAAACAATACGGTATGTGAAAGCACTGGAAATAAATTAACAATGGCCGGATTGTCGTCTGAAATGCGAGTTTCTGTGTAAGGTGACTTTCAAAAGTCAGCTACAAAGAGGCAGCGCGTGTATTGTAACGGCATACAGCAGAACTATTCGCATCTACCTAATTCTAGTTTTGTGCTAGAATATGCTACTGTCTGTTCGCTCTAGGAAGACGCTGGACGCAGAAGTTAGCGTTCGCTAAAGCTCTGCTCATGCACGAAGCGGCCAAAACTAAAAATTTGTTATAATACGAAATATGTTTAGTATATTTTTTTATTCTAATAGCATCTTGCGGACCCCTCTGGTATATCTCGTAGACCCGCGGGGCCCGCAGATCACCTATTGCGAACCTCTAATCTACACAGTACCGCTCCATACGTATCAACAGGAGTTGATATAAGTTGTTGGTGCTAAGTTAAGCTTCGACCTCAGAGGACTGTGAGGTGAGGAGGCAGCAGGAAAGAGAACTTAGTCGTCACGTTGAAGAGCGACGTAAGACCGGGAAATGTTATATGTTTGCTCTACAATGATGCCACTTTGACATGCCTGCGCATATAATCAGCAGCAATGATATAAATTACTCACGGAAGCAACAAGGTTATATGAAACCACATTATATAGTAGTTAACATTTCGACGTACTCGTTACACTACTTATTTATGAGTTGCCACACACAAAACAAGTTAGACGTGATACTACAGTGCTACAGCTGTAGGATCACTGAAGTTCGCAGCAGCCGTTAACATCAGAGAATCGGCACGAAAAGTGTCGACATTACCGATAAAAAGTAGGGAGCCAAAGCTCAACGCTACTGCACACTGCTTCCAAGCGTTGCAGTCTGACAGTCATTGTGAGTGTTCAACAGGCAAAAATCAATCTTACATTCATTACAACTAGTAATTCTCATATTTTAATGCAACCCATTAAAAAGACTTCATCGTGTTTTGGAGACGGTGTGGGGGGGTTGGACCCCCTCTCCCCCATCACCCTGCATAGTTCTCCATGGCACTAGGTATACAGGTACAACTAGGAATGAGTGTGTTAACTGGTGCCACGACTTGATATCTGCAAGTAATTTACTGCGAAAATGCATGGCGACAGTTTAAGTGGAAAAGATAACCCCTCTATGGGAATGGAAGACATTAAACGGTGCAATGACGAGTTCAATTACATACAAGGTGAACCCGACAAACTTTAGGAAGTTGCTCAGTGATGATTTCCGAGTGCTTTTGTATAAGGGATGTATGGCCTACTGACGCGTGCAGAGAGAGGTCCAAACTTCAAATATGCATTTGGCGTGGCCAGCGTGGTGCAATTAGGACATTGACGCCCATGTTGTTCATTGTGTTTTCCCCGAATTAACATTTATAACAGTGTCGAGAAGGAAGTAGGAGTTAGGGTTGGTGCTGGGGTACAGAGAAATATATTTTACAGGGATAGTGATCCACCAAAGTAGCAAGAATATGTGCGCTCCTTAAATACGTTTACTTATCATTTACATATTTAAATTTGAGGTGTCTGACCATCACTGCTGAAATGATTATTATTATGATTTTGTCTTATAACACATGGGCTTCCCACTGTCAATAGACAAAAGTGATTGTTTCAGTCACTATGAAATGCAACACCAGTGATGGCTAGCAGAGAGAAAAGTTCAGTTATCGCCACTTGTTCTACCGCCTTCTCAATCAAAGCCACTTGGCCTAATTGTTTTATCTCTGTTCCCGTGGTCTAACTTATACACTACTTGCCATTAAAATTGCTACACCACGAAGATGACGTGCTACAGACGCGAAATTTAACCGGCAGAAAGAATATGCTGTGATATTCAAATGATTAGCTTTTCAGAGCATTCACACAAGGTTGGCGCCGGTGGCGACACCTACAATGTGCTGACATGAGGAAAGTTTCCAACTGATTTCTCATACACAAAAAGCGGTTGACCGACGTTGCCTAGTGAAACTTGGTTTTGTTGCCTCGAGTAAGGAGGAGGAATGTGTACCATCACGTTTCCGACTTTGATAAAGGTTGGATTGTAGCCTATCGAGATTGCGGTTTATCGTATCACCACATTTCTGCTCGCGTTGGTCGAGATCCAATGACTGTTAGCAGATGGAATCGGTGGATTCAGGAGGGTAATACGGAACGCCGTGCTGGATCCCAACGGCCTAGCAGTCGAGATGACAGGCATCTTATCCGCATGGCTGTAACGGATCGTGCAGCCACGTCTAGATCCCTGGGTCAAAAGATGGGGACGTTTGAAAGACAACAACCATCTGCACGAACAGTTCGACGACGTTTGCAGCAGCATGGACTATCAGCTCGGAGACCATGGCTGCGGTTACCCTTGACGCTGCATCACAGACAGAAGCGCCTGCGATGGTGTACTCAACGACGAATCTGGGTGCAAGAATGGCAAAACGTCATTTTTTCGGATAAATCCAGGTTGTGTTTACAGCATCATGATGGTCGCATCCGTGTTTGGCGACATCGCGGTGAACGCACATTGGAAGCGTGTATTCGTCATCGCCATACTGACGTATCGCCCGGCGTGATGGTATGGGGTGCCATTGGTTACACGTCTCGGTCACCTCTTGTTCGCATTGACGGCACTTTGAACAGTGGACGTGACATTTCAGATGTGTTACGACCCGTAACTCTACCCTTCATTCGATCCTTGCGAAACCTTCCATTTCATCAAGATAATGCACTACCCCATGTTGCAGGTCCTATACGGGCCTTTCTGGATACATTAAATGTTCGACTGCTGCCTTGGCCAGCACATTCTCCATATCTCTCACCAATTGAAAACGTCTGGTCAATAGTGGCCGAGCAACTGGCTCGTCGCATCTCGTGGTCGTGCGGTAGCGTTCTCGCTTCCCACGCCCGGGTTCCCGGGTTCGATTCCTGGTGGGGTCAGGGATTTTCTCTGTCTCGTGATGACTGGGTGTTGTGTGATGTCCTTAGGTTAGTTAGGTTTAAGTAGTTCTATGTTCTAGGGGACTGATGACCATAGTTGTTAAGTCCCATAGTGCTCAGAGCCATTTGAACCATTTTTGAACTGGCTCGTCACAATACGCCAGTCAATACTCTTGATTAACTGTGGTATCATGTTGAAGCTGCATGGGCAGCTGTACCTCACATGCCATCCAAGCTCTGTTTGACTCAATGCCCAGGCGTATCAAGGCCGTTATTACGTTCAGAGGTGGTTGTCCTGGGTACTGATTTCTCAGCATCTATGCACCCAAATTGCGTGAAAATTGTAATCACATGTCAGTTCTAGTGTAATATATTTATCCAATGAATACCCGTTTATCATCTGCATTACTTCTTGGTGTAGCAGTTTTAATGTCCAGTAGTGTATAACACATGTATTATTCATCTACTTGTTCGTGCAAGCAAATGAAATTCACTACAACGCTGGTTGAGGCAAAGACAGACTGTATCTGTTGAACACTATTCAATGAAACATGTATTAGACACCTGTAAAATTGCTACTCGTCTATGAGTTCTTGTTGCAAAGCCTGTAGTATTACTCTCTTCTCGTAAGTGCAATATTATTGTTGCGTTAATAGCTGCTGTTGTCCAAGTTGCTGGCGCCTTAGTTGATACTCTGCTGACTCCAATACTACTGCCTGCTCACTGACTCCAGGAGAGTCCACTTCACATGTTGCACATGACCCATTTCATTATTTTTCTGTGTCATTTTCCTACAAGCGGTCATGTTAAATCCCGTCTAGTAGACGAAACCCTCCCGACTCATTAGGCGAACTGACAAGTGTTATTCATGTTCTGTAACCTCGGCAGGCCGTCGAGTGGTAACTGGGAGTCAGCTTGCAAAGGCACTTTCGCATTCTCACCAATACGGTACCAGAACGTTTAAGTTGTACCACTGTAAAGACGGAAGATCCGCGATTCGGAATGTCAGAACTGTGCAGTAAGTAGCTCCAGAAACACCACCACAAAATCACGCACCACTAACCCTCCAAACCATCGACTCTCGGAGAGAGATTTTAACCGTGTTCAACCCAATGGTAAAGTATCGAACTATTTTTCTCCGAATCATACAGTTTGGGGGAAAAGCAGTGAGAGTAATTACTCTTGGAAACATTTTATAAAAAAAAAGCCTGTTATAACAATAAACTGTTCGCTTAATACAGCGGCCGCCAGCCCAAATCGGGCATCGTGTCTACACGAAAGAGGAAGTCAATTTTCGACACTGAGTAAATAACTATTTTCACTTACTACGGTCACTTGGCAATAAGTACTATTAATCCCACTTTCTGTTACTTATGGAATTTATCACTATACTTCAGTAATTATTTAAAGAAGACACACCTATGTTTCAACAAGGATACCAAAAAAATATTAGACTTTTAGGTACCATTCATAAGACCAAAACTATTATTTAGTACGACTAAATTTCATTTGTTTAGGACTGTTATTTTCAAAATGTTTCAAATGGCTCTGAGCACTATGGGACTTAACATCCTTGGTCATCAGTCCCCTAGTACTTAGAAATACTTAACCTAAGGACATCACACAACACCCAGCCATCACGAGGCAGAGAAAATCCCTAACCCCGCCGGGAATCGTACCCGGGAACCCGGGCGTGGGAAGCGAGAACGCTACCGCACGACCACGAGATGCGGGCGACTGTGATTTGTTAACGTTTTACTAACACCAAAATTTGTCTGGCTTTCTTTGACATGGAGAAGCAACACGAATAATTACTGTTAAGATTGTTGTAGGTAAACAATTATGTTACTTTACTTTCAGAACTACTATTCAAAAGTCATCCTCATGGTCACGCAAAGCGGAGGCCCTTTAATTGATACGTGCAAACTTTAGTATTTACACTCCTGGAAATTGAAATAAGAACACCGTGAATTCATTGTCCCAGGAAGGGGAAACTTTATTGACACATTCCTGGGGTCAGATACATCACATGATCACACTGACAGAACCACAGGCACATAGACACAGGCAACAGAGCATGCACAATGTCGGCACTAGTACAGTGTATATCCACCTTTCGCAGCAATGCAGGCTGCTGTTCTCCCATGGAGACGATCGTAGAGATGCTGGATGCAGTCCTGTGGAACGGCTTGCCATGCCATTTCCACCTGGAGCCTCAGTTGGACCAGCGTTCGTGCTGGACGTGCAGACCGCGTGAGACGACGCTTCATCCAGTCCCAAACATGCTCATTGGGGGACAGATCCGGAGATCTTGCTGGCCAGGGTAGTTAACTTACACCTTCTAGAGCACGTTGGGTGGCACGGGATACATGCGGACGTGCATTGTCCTGTTGGAACAGCAAGTTCCCTTGCCGGTCTAGGAATGGTAGAACGATGGGTTCGATGACGGTTTGGATGTACCGTGCACTATTCAGTGTCCCCTCGACGATCAGCAGAGGTGTACGGCCAGTGTAGGAGATCGCTCCCCACACCATGATGCCGGGTGTTGGCCCTGTGTGCCTCGGTCGTATGCAGTCCTGATTGTGGCGCTCACCTGCACGGCGCCAAACACGCATACGACCATCATTGGCACCAAGGCAGAAGCGACTCTCATCGCTGAAGACGACACGTCTCCATTCGCCCCTCCATTCATGCCTGTCGCGACACCACTGGAGGCGGGCTGCACGATGTTGGGGCGTGAGCGGAAGACGGCCTAATGGTGTGCGGGACCGTAGCCCAGCTTCATGGAGACGGTTGCGAATGGTCCTCGCCGATACCCCAGGAGCAACAGTGTCCCTAACTTGCTGGGAAGTGGCGGTGCGGTCCCCTACGGCACTGCGTAGGATCCTACGGTCTTGGCGACAACATCGATGTACTTTGGAGACCTCACGCCCCAAGTGTTGAGCAATACCGCGGTACGTCCACCCGGCCTCCCGCATGCCCACTATACACCCTCGCTCAAAGTCCGTCAACTGCACATACGGTTCACGTCCACGCTGTCGCGGCATGCTACCAGTGTTAAAGACTGCGATGGAGCTCAGTATGCCACGGCGCAGCTAGCGCCATTCGACGGCCAACACCGCGGTTCCTGGTGTGTCCGCTGTGCCATGCGTGTGATCATTGCTTGTACAGCCCTCTCGCAGTGTCCGGAGCAAGTATTGTGGGTCTGACACACCGGTGTCAATGTGTTCTTTTTTCCATTTCCAGAAGTGTAATAATGATTTTCAGAATTTACTACCAAAACAGTACTCTTGCCGGTAATTTACTATTATTCAAGCTTCAATAAATATCTGGATACTCGGAATAAATTTCTTTAGGTAAGGACCCTACTGAGGTAAATGACATAGGAAAATCACAGTTAAACACAAGGTACATTTAATACTTATTTTCCACTGATTGAAGGTCGATGGTTCACACTGTGATACACTTCTAAATAAAGTACTTTGCCTGTTACTGATGTCGAAGGTGTTGTAAGACGGTGCTCCGTAGCAACAATGCCCAAGTACGGCTATTGATGTCCATAGCTGTGTCTTCCTCTTGGTGGCGACGATAAAATTGCAAATTTCTGAGCTATTAAATTTATTACCGTACTGCGCCAATCATGTAGAACACGTCCGAGGCCAAAACCCAGTCTTACAGGTAAATTCGGGTCCTCTAGTCCTTGACCAACGTAATGCGTGTTCACCACTTGCAGGGCAGCTGTCGAATGTGAGCTGCTCGCGCGCCAATTCTCACTTGCGCGCCCCACCACCTTTTCTTTTCCACCACAGAACGGAGTTCCGTTCTACCTATGATCCCTACACCTTTTCAATTTACACTTCTGCTTTCAAAAACCCTATGTATGATCCATCTACAATTGCCTGACAGCATGTACATACAAAACTGACATAATTAATTACAGTTGTACTTGACATATTACATAATTATTTACAAAATATGTTTTAATACATTTATTCCACCTACGTCAAAGAGGTTATTTTAAACAGATAAACTACACTTAACAAAACCTTACTCTCGTTATAGTATTTTCCTAATTTTTCAAAATTATTGTGGAATTTTTTTTAAATATACAGATTAATGACAGTATTATATTTGCAATAGAATTGCAAGCTGCTTGCAAAGTCTGCAATGTGAACTTTCGATAGAGAAAGTTCTTCAAAGGATGAATCCTGCAGCTAATCGACGTTTAGAAATACGAGTGATTTATAAGCTGAGCAAGCATGTTTTGGCGGTTTCAAGCGATCTGAAAAAATGAAAAATATATGTCATTATTTTCCCCGTAGCCATAAAAAAATGATACCTCAGACCAGTGCGTTTTGGTTGTCTGCAGTCATCATTCAGTGATCATCGACCGCGAATAATAAAATTCTTACACGTAAAAAAGTTGAAACCAGTGTAATCGGGCTTACAAATAAAGCTCGAATCATTTGATTATTGAACAGTCAGGCTCCACCTTTTCAAGAAGGCTCCGAGAACCATAAATAACACCTGTAATCCAAAAAAGTTATCCAGAGAAAGTATCTGTTCTAGCACTAGGAAAATTAAACCCAGTTTGGCAGTTAATGTTAGGTAATTACTCCGTAAGCAGGCAGTATACGACACTTATATTTGCTTCCACAGTGACAAGACAGAGAAAGAGCAGTTAAGTATGGAAGTGACACCTGAAGTTAAACATAAGCTTCTTAAAACAAGCTTATCTCACATATGGCTAGCCTATCAAGTTCCTCTTCCTAGTAATATACATTGGTATTTGGACATAAAGTGATAAAAGTCTCATATTTTTATTTTAAATACTGCGCATTCGAAAACATTCTGTCACATGTTTTAGTTTGTGATTAAAACGTTATGCTACAAGGCTTTATCATTTACAAATATTCGGGTGTGCCTCTACCTTGTGGCGGCTGGCAGCGAACCGTCGTGGGCTTCTGCCAAGAAACTCCGTTGGAATTGTTCCAATTACACTGGTGAGCCAAAACATTATGATCACCTGCGCAATAGCTTGTTTGTGACTTTTTGGAATGAAATACATCACTGATCCTGGGTTTCAGAGATCGAACAGTTTGTTGACAAGTTTTGGAGGTATGTGACATTAGCTGTCTACGCACATGTCATGTAATTCGCGTAAATAAAGGGCCGCTGCTTCGCGTAAGCGATAATGGCGCCTGATAGCGACCCAGACGGTTTCCATAGAATTTACATCAGGCGAATTTGGTCGCCAAGATATCAGCGTAAGTTCCCTATAATCCTCCCCAAATTACTTAGCGCAGTTCTGCTAAAAGATGGCATCGCTGTCGGTGAAGACAGCAGGCTTTAAAGGATGCAGGTGGATCGCAGCTGTGAGCGTGTCTTCGATTACTACTGCATGTCCCATGCAAGCGCAGGAGAATGTCTCCCATAGCATAATACTGCTCCCACAAGCTTGCGTCAGTGGCGCGCTGCACGTCTCGAACCGCCATTCGCCTCCATGACGGCCTTTGTGGAGACGACCATCGATTTAGTGTAGCAAAAAATGTGCTTCACACGAGGAGACGACACGTTTCCAATGACTGACGGCCGAATCCCGATCTACATCTACATCTACATCCATACTCCGCAAGCCACCCGACGGTGTGTGGCGGAGGGTACTTTGAGTACCTCTATCGGTTCTCCCTTCTATTCCAATCTCGTATTGTTCGTGGAAACAAAGATTGTCGGTATGCCTTTGTGTGGGCTCTAATCTCTATAATTTTATCCTCATGGTCTCTTCGCAAGATATACGCAGGAAAGAGCAATATACTGCTTGACTACTCGGTGAAGGTATGTTCTTGAAACTTCAAGAAAAGCCCGTACCGAGCTACTGAGCGTCTCTCTTGCAGAATCTTCACTAGAGTCTGTCTATCATCTCCGTAACGCTTTCGTGATTACTAAATGATCCTGTAACGAAACGCACTGCTCTCCTTTGCATCTTCTCTCTCTCTTCTATCAACCCTATCTGGTACGGATCCCACACCGGTGAGCAGTTCTCAGGCAGTGGGCGAACAGGTATACTGTAACCTACTTGCTTTGCTTTCGGACTGCATTTCCATAGGATTCTTCCTACGAATCTCAGTCTGACATCCGCTTTACCGACGATTAATTTTATATGGTCATTCCATTTTAGATCACTCCTAATACCTACTCCCAGATAATTTATGGAATCAACTGCTTCAAATTGCTGACCTGCTATATTGTAGCTAAATGATAAAGGATCTTTCTTTCTATGTATTCGCAACACATTACACTTGTCTACATTGAGATTCAATTGCTATTCTACGCCATGCGTCAATTCGTTGCAGATCCTCCTGCATTTCAGTACAGTTTTCCATTGTTACAACCTCTCGATATACTACAGCATGATCTGCATAAAGCGTCAGTGAACTTCCGATGTTATCCACAAAGTCATTTATGTACATTGCGAATAGCAACGACCCTACGACACTCCCCTGCGGTACACTTGAAATCACTCTTACTTCAGCAGATTTCTCTCCATTGAGAATGGCATGCTGTGTTCTGTTATCTAGGAACTCTTCAATCCAATCACACAATTGGTCTGATAGTCCATATGCTCCAGTGCCCACTGCAATCGTAATTGACGATGCCCTTGGGTCAACATGCGGAAACGTAAGTGTGTCCTGTTGCGAAGCTACATGTACGATAAACAATGTGCTCCGAAACACTTGTGCTTGCACCAGCATTTTGCTCATTCGGCCGAGATGACACAGATCATCATCTATCCTATTTTACAGAGCAAACAGGCTTCAGAACCCCACGTTTTGTGAATGGTCATGGAGGTCCATCTATTCAGTGCCTAGCGGTAGATTCACTGTCCTATCACTTTCCGGCAGTAGCACGTGAACATTTGAGCAGCTTGGTCGTGTTCGAGACTCTTGTTCACAGGCTCTGCGTAATAAGAATCAATTCTGATACCGTTTCTCGTGCCGGCAAAGCCACCAAGTGGCGTCCAGCGTCGGAGTAGGCTGTGGTCGTAATGTTTTGGCTTATCAGTGTATATTCTACCATTTGACTTAAATACTCTACGTTCATGCCACTCCTGTAGCTCGTTGAAAAGTAATTACGTTTCTTTTTACTTCATGCCCCCATTTTCCTTTGTATTTGTGTTATGCTGAAATAGCAACACAACAGTGTAAATGTCAACAATATGCACTGTGTATCTTCTTTGGGAACAGACGTAGTCCATTCACTGACACTGTTTGTTGCTGGTAACAGTAATACCCTCTTTACTCTTCTGTCCCAAGTCTCTGGGTTTTGTTGCATGTTTGTCTTTCTGTCTGTGATGGTTGCACGTCAGCAGTGATGGAAGGCAAAATGATAAATTAGGGTTTAACTTCCCGTTTATGGTTTAACTTCTCGTTTACGATAGAGGACTGCGGCACCATTCCCCCTTTCAATTATCGAACAAACGAAAGGATGGATGACATAGCGTTCAGTGTATCTGGGATTGTCAAACAGTTAAGATCCTTAGACGCCAGGAAGTCATCAGGCCCAGTCGGTATCCCCGTAAGATTTTATGTTGACTATGCTACAAATATAGCACCATTCTTATCCGTCATCTATCAGAGATCATTGGAACAACGGAAAGTTCCACGCGACCAGAAGAAGGCCCAGGTCATAGCAATCAATAAAAAGGGTAGAAAATCGGGTGCATGTAATTACCGGCCAATTTCACTGACATCGACTTGTTGTATAATCATGGAACATATTTTGTATTCAGACATAATGACCTTTCTATACTGTGAGAAGCTCATCTGCAGAAACCAGCACGGTTTTAGGGAACAGCGGTCATGCGAGACACAGCTGGCCCTCTTTGTGCGTGATATACAACAGGCTCTAGATACCGGCTCCCAGGTTGATACAATATTTCTCGACTTTCGACAGGCATTCGCCTCAGTTCTGCACTGTCGCTAGCTACAAAAAGTGCGCGCTTACGGTCTATCCGATGACATATGCGGTTGGATGGAAAGTACAGGGAGCGGTATGTCGTCCTGAACGGGGTGACATCAACAGAAACAAGCGTAATTTTTTGGTGTGTCCCAGGGCAGCGTAATAGGTCCTCGGCTTTTTACGATTTACATAAAAGATCTGGTTGATGTTATTTACAGCGGCCTTAGACAGTTTGCCGATGATGCTGTAGTCTAAAGGAAAGTAGTATAACTCGGAAGTTGTGAACAAATCAATGAGGATTTGCAGAAAATAAATGCGTGGTGTAATGACTGGCAGTTATATATCAAAATTAGTAAGTGTATAACAAGGCGAAAATCCCCATTAATCTACGAGTTCAAAATACCCAGTCTTTGGAAGCGTTAACGTCTTTTGTCCGTCAAGTATCTGGGTGTGACTATTCGAAATGATCTCAATTAGGGGATGATCAGATTACACAAGTCACGGGTAAGGAGAACTCCAGTTTGCGGTTTATTGGTAGAATCCTGAAGCGATGCAGTTAACAAAGGAAATAGCTTACAATACGTTAGTTCGTCCAGTCTTGGAGCATTGTTCGTCTGTATGGGACGCTTACCAGTTGGGTCTGATTCAAGAGATTGAGAAGATCCAACGAAGAGCGGCAAGATTTGTGACTGGTACATTTAGCCATCGCGAGAGCGTTACATATCTCATAGAAAGTTTGAAGTGGGACAGACATGCAGATAGACGATGCGCTAAACAGAAGGGGCTGCTCACTAAATTCTGAAATCTATCTACATCTAGATTTATACTCCCCAAGCCACCCAACGGTGTGTGGCGGAGGGCACATTACGTGCCACTGTCATTAACTCCCTTTCCTGTTCCAGTCGCGTATGGTTCCCGGGAAGAACGACTGCCGCAAACTCTCCGTGCTCGCTCGAATCTCTCTAATTTTACATTCGTGATCTCCTCGGGAGGTATAAGTAGGGGGAAGCAATACATTCGACACTTCATCCAGAAACGCACCCTCTCGAAACCTGGACAGCAAGCTACACCGCGCTGCAGAGCGCCTCTCTTGCAAAGTCTGCCACTTGAGTTTGCTAAACATCTCCGTAACGCTATCACGCTTACCAAATAACCCTGTGACGAAACGCGCCGCTCTTCTTTGGATCTTCTCTATCTCCTCTGTCAACCCGATCTGGTACGGATCCCACACTGACGAGCAATACTCAAGTATAGGTCGAACGAGTGTTTTGTAAGCCACCTCCTTTGTTGATGGACTACATTTTATAAGGACTCTCCCAGTGAATCCCAACCTGGCACCCGCCTTACCAACAACCAATTTTATATGATAATTCCACTTCCACTCCCAGACATTTTACAGAAGTAACTGCTAGCACTGTTTGTTCTGCTACCATATAATCATACAATAAAGAATCCTTTTTTCTATGTATTCGCAGTACACTACATTTGTCGGTGTTAAGGGTCAGTTGCCACTCCCTGCACCAAGTGCCTATCCGCTGCAGATGTTCCTGCATTTCGCTGCAATTTTCTAATGTTGCAAATTCTCTGTATACTACATCATCATCCGCCAAAAGCCGCATGGAACTTCGGACACTATCTACTAAGTCATTTATTTATATTGTGAAAAGCAGTGGTCCCATAACACTCCCGTGTGACACCACAGAGGTTACTTTAACGTCTGTAGACGTCTCTCTATTGAGAACAACATGCTGTGTTCTGTTTGCTAAAGCTCTTCAATCCAGCCACATAGCTGGTCTGATATTCCGAGGCTCTTACTTTGTTTACCTGGTGACAGTGTGAAACTGTATCGAACGCCTTCCGGAAGTCAAGGAAAATGGCATTTACCTGGGAGCCTGTATCTAATATTTTCTGGGTCTCATGAACAAATAAAGCGAGTTGGGTCTCACACGGTCGCTGTTTTCGGAATCCATGTTGATTCCTACAGAGTAGATTCTGCGTTTCCAGAAATGACACGTTCTAACATGTTTTAAAATTCTAAAACATATGGATGTCAGAGAGATATAGGCCTATAGTTTTGCGCATCTGCTCTATGACCCTTCTTGAAAACTGGGACTACCTGTGCTCCTTTCCAATCACTTGGAACCTTCCGTTCCTCTAGAGACTTGCGGTAAATGGCTGTTAGAAGGGGGACAAGTTCTTCGCGATCTTCACCGAGGATGTAGAGCATATACTATTACTATTACAGTGGAACAGGGGGCGGGGGGGGGGGGATATGACTTTGGCTCGGATTGCGCCATCCGCCACACACGGCTTGGTGGTTAGCGGAGTATATAGATGTAGATGCATAGATCAGAGGTGAATGCGGAATAATATTGCCCGCACTCTTGTATAGGAATCACCCTGCGTTTTGCCTGGAGCGATGTAGAGAATTCACGGACAACCAAAATATGGATTGTCGGACGCGAATCTTCGCCCTCCCAAATGACAGTCCAGTTTGATAATCATTGGTGTTAACAGCGATGCACAGTAGCAGGAATGAAGAGTTTGCCGATATGCAGATCGTGTATGGGTTGACAGACTGCAGTGGAAGCGCGGTGTAACGACGCTATGTTAGTTTGTTTCCACAATGACAGCAACCACACCACACTATTCAAAGAGTTTCAGTATCAATAGACGCATTTAGGCATTGTTATGAATCAGTGACAGGTGAAAATTCGTGCTGTACCAGGACTCGAACCCCGATCTCCCACGTAAACCGGGAGGTCGACTTAGCTGCCTTGGCCATTCGGGCACGCCTCCTACCCGACACAAATACCCAGTCTGCTGCGAACTGCTAGCGTAGCGTCGCTTTCCCATGAGCCGGCCGGTGTGGCAGAGCGGGCCCAGGCGCTTTAGTCTGGAACCGCGTGACCGCTACGGTCGCAGGTTCGAATTCTGCCTCGGGCATGGATGTGTGTGATGTCCTTAGGTTAGTCAGGTTTAAGTAGTTCTAAGTTCTAGGGGACTGAATACGTCAGATGTTAAGTCCCACAGTGCTCAGAGCCATTTGAACCACCTTACCCATGAACCCCTCACGAGCCGTGCAACATTCCCGCAAGGGATCGAGTTTGGTGTGCATCCGCACGCATGAAAGAATGGATAGTTGTCGTTGCACTTTCTATCTAAAACGACAAATGATAAATTTGCTGGTAGAGGACTCAAGCTCGGATTTCCCACTACGCTTGGCACAGTTAAGCTGAATTTTAGGAATAAATTTCGTCCTTTACTGGTCTATTTATATAACAGTCCCAACCTGCTTTTGTACGTTCTAGATTAGCATTTGCTCTTAATTTTCTTTTGTAGATATTTTGGATGCTTCCTTTTCTCTCTTATTATTTTTTCTGATTTTTCAGTCCGTATCATCAGTTCCTTCATAGTACTGCTTTTAAATCTTTTCCCAGTGCCACAAATGCTGCCTTCCGACCAATACTATGTATAGTCTTCAATTCATTACTATCTTCAGTGGTGGCTTTCAGTAGCAATTTTTCATTTACTACATCTATATCTCCGTGATTTATTCACAATAAAGAGCCTGGTAGATGGTTCACTCAACCATCTTCAAGCTGCCTCTCTACCGTTCCACTCTCGAACGGCGGGTGGGAAAAACGAGCACTTAAATTTTTTTTGTGCGAACGCCGATTTCTGTTATATTATCGTGTTGATCATTTCTCCCTTTGTAGATGGGTGCCAACAGAATGTTTTCGCAATAGGCGGAGAAAAATGCTGATTGAAATTTCATGAGAAGATTTGTCGCAACGAAAAACGCTTTTGTTTTTTTGATAGCCACTCCAATTCACGTTTCATGTCTGTGGCATTATCTCCCCTATTTCGCGACAATACAAAACGAGCTGCCCTTCTTTGAACTTCTTCGATGTCATCCGTTAGCCCCATCTGGTGCGGATCCAACACCGCACAGTAGTACTCTAGGATGGGGCGGAGAAGCGTGTGGTAAGCAGTCTCTTTAGTAGACCAGTTCCACGTTCCAACTATTCTACCAATGAATCGCAGTCTTTGGTTTGCTCTACCAACAACATTGTCTATGTGATCGTTCCAATTTAAGTTATTTGTAATTGTAATCTCTAAATATTTAGTTGAATTTACAGTCATCAGATTTGTGTGAAATATTGCGCCATCTTTTTAGCGGATTTCTTTTAGTACTCATGTGATAGCTTCACACTTGTCTTTATTCAGTGTCAATTGCCACTTTTCGCACCATACAGATATCTTATCTAAATCATTTTGCAATTCGTTTTGGTCATCTGATGACTTTACGAAACGGTAAATGACAGAATCAAACAATCTAAGGCGGCTACTCAGATTGTCTCCTGGGTCGTTAATATAGATCAGGAACGATAGAGGGCCTATAACACATCCTTGGGGGAAACACCGGATATGACTTCTGTTTTACTCAATGACTTTCCGTCTCTTACTACGAACTGTAACAGGAAATCACGAATGCAGTAGCACAGCTAAGGCGATATTCCATAGGAACGCAGATTAGTTAGAAGACGCTTGTGAGGGAAGGTGTCGAAATCCTTCTGGAAATCTAAAAATATGGAATCAATTAGACATCTCCTGTCGATAGCACTCATTACTTCATGAGTATAAAGAGCTCGTTGTGTTTCCCAAGAACGATATCTTCTGAATCCATGCCGACTGTGTATAAGTATACCGTTTTCTTCAAGGTACTTCGTAATGTTAGAACACAGTATATGTTCCAAAACCCTGCTGCAAATCGACTTTAGCGATATGGGCCTATAATTCGGGTATTGGTGTGACTTGAACATTTTCCAGACTTTAGGTACGGACCTTTCTGTGAGCGAGCGGTTGTGTATAATTGCTAAATATGGAGCTATTGTATCAGCATACTCTGAAAGGAACCTGACTGGTATACAGCGTGGACGGGAGGCCTTGTCTTTATTAAATGATTTAAGCTGTGTTTCTGAACCGAGGATATCTAGTTCTCTGTTTCTCAACTTGGCAGTCGTTGTTGTTTGGAATTCAGGAATATATCTATTTCGTCTGTTTTGGTGTAGGAGTTTCGGAGTTTCGGAAAACCGTGTTTAATAACTGTGTTTTAGTGGCACTGTCATCGGTGGCTTCATGGTTGTTATTGCGCATTGAAGGTATTGATTGCGTCTTGCCACTGGTGTGTTTTATGTATGACCAGAATCTCTTTGGGTTTTCTGCCAGATTCGGAGACAGAGTTTCGTTATGGAAATTATTAAAAGCATCTCAGATCGAACAATGCGCTATATTTGGAACTTTTGCAAAACTTTGCCATTGTTGTTAATTTTGCGTTGTTTTAAATCTCGCATGCTTTTATCGTTGCTTCTGCAACAGAGCTGGCCCGTTTTGTGTATTATGGGGAATCAGTAACATCACTAATTAATTTAGATATCTGTTAATTTCCTGATTTTTAATATGCCAGGAAGTTTCAAAAGGATATGAGTCTACTTAAAACCAAATTTTTATCTATGAGAATGGCAGCTCCTGCTTCAAGTCTGGTGTCTTGAAGTACTCCGCGATAAAACATCATCACATCATTAAACATTTCAGATTCTTTTAACTTTTTATTTGTTTCCGTGTTCCATATTCCTTCTCCCCGTATCTTTCATGCTACAGTCGACGTAATGCTGATCCGTCCGGCTGTTTACCTGCTGAAAGTTGTTCAGATGGTTCAAATGGCTCTGAGCACTATGGGACTTAACATCTGAGGTCATCAGTCCCCTAGGACTTAGAACTACTTAAACCTAACTAACCTAAGGGCATTACACACATCCATGCTCGAGGCAGGATTCAAACCTGCGACCGCAGCAGTCGCGCGGTTCTGGACTGAAGTACCTAGAACCGCTCGGCCACCGCTGCCGGCCCTGAAAGTTGCAACAGTTAATTTTTTTACATGTCGAGGTTGCTGACCTGTAGCTAAACATGTAGTCCTGGGTGACAGAGAACTGTGATATTGCGTGTTTTTCCCCTAGAGAAGCTGCTTTAACCATGGCTGATGAGTCTTCTCTATCAGTTGTGGGCCAGTCTTGCTTCCACTTACCTCTTCCCATCCAGCTAGCTACCTAAGTAGACGTCTCTGGAAAGCATATCTGGATCACTGGGCAATGGGCCCTTCTACCACTTGAGGGCCACAAGCACGATTCAAAAGCACTGTCGATTTGCAGACTCTGCGCTTGCTTTATGATTAGACGCATAGTGTTTTATCTATGTCTGACGATCATGTTTCCAGTAGCACTATCTCTGATGCACGTGCGTTCACTCCACGGTATTTTGTCAAGTGGTTTAAACTCCGTTAGCGACTCACCTTGAAGGTGGCCGTAAGGTTATCAGCTGAGTAGCGAAAGGAGAAACATCACTACCCGAAAAGTGAAGGGATATTCTGTTCTCCGGTAAAACCTCACGAATCATAATTACACTATTACTGCGCGTCGAGCTATCGGAAATCCCGGGTCCGTGATCGCAATATAATCAGAAAATATCCCTGATCGGCCCCCGAGGTTTTGTCGCAAGAGTTCGGGTACAGTCAGTATGATGATACCGGCAGGAAAAGGGAGCTTATTACGTATGTGACTGGATTGTTATACAAGGGTTACATCGAGCTAGAATTTCGCTTCGGGATATGTCAATGGGTTCCCTGTATGGTACAGGATACAGGAAGAAGAGCGGAAAGTGTGGTAAAGTTGAAGGACTTTTTCGCTTGCGGAGAGAGCTGTTTACTAGTTGCTGGGCGAAAGTATTCACAAATAGGATTTTGTTTACGGGGAAGGAACGGGTACTGTGGAATTGTGGTTTAGTAACATTCACAACTATCAGCATCAGCTTTCTTTGGACTATTAAATCCTTCCTGAAGTCTGAAGGTGTTTTGTCTGTCAATAAAGCGTATCCCGGAAAGACATTTTCCACTCTGCAGTAGAGTGTGAGCTGATATGAAATTTCCTGACAGATTAAAACTGTGTGCCGGACCGAGACTAAAACTCGGGATCCTCGCCTTTCGCGAGCAAGTTCTCTAAATTCTGAGCTACCTACGCACGACTCGCGACCCGTCAGCACAGCTTCAATTCTGCCCGTACCTCGTCTCCTACGTTCCAAACTTCACATCAGGGCAATTCATATCAGCGCAAACTCCGCTGCAGAGTGAAAATCTCATTCTGGCAACATCCAACAGGCAGTGGCTAAGCCATGTCTCCGCGATATCCTTTGTTCTGCAGGTTCGCAGAAGAGCTTCTGTGAAGTTTAGAAAGTTGGAGACGAGGTATGGCAGAATTGAAGCTGTGAAGACGTGTCGTGAGTCGTGCACTTGTAGCTCAGGATTTAGAGCACTTTCTCGTGACAGGCAGAGGTCCCGAGTTTGAGTCTCGGTCCGGCACAGAGTTTTATTCTGTCAGGAAGTTTAAATAAAGCGTGATCCAGGAGCAGTGGCCCGTATTCACATATGTGAGAGGAACGATCGTTCGAGGCAAAACGGTCTCTTAAACATGGGCTGGGAAATGCATACCTTCATAGCTTCATCTTCGATACCGTGTAACAAATCTCTGCTACTGCAACATCTTTGCTTTCCACGTTATGAGAGGTGGTAGTATGGACCAATGCAAGAAAAATAGTTCAGCAAACATATGCTCTATAGTACGTGCCTTAAGGGCTATGAATACTTGATCAGTAGGAGCAATGTGTTTGACAACAGCGAAGGTGAACAAGCGCTCATAAGTGCTCACAGCTCTTAACGTATGCCCTTTCGAGCCCATGTTTACTGGACATCAGTTTCGTGTTTTGGTCTCAAAACGTGCAAAGTAATGACCTAGAAGATATTCGTTTCACACTAATGAAAATAGAGATCATAGCTCTTAAGGCATGCATTTCAGAAACCATGTTCACTAGACTGTCTTCCTTGGAATGATCGTTCCTTTGACATCCGTGTATCTTGACCATTCCACTTGAGTAAATCCTGTATACCTTGTAAAAACTCCATAGACTGGTAAACTGTTTTGTATTTGAGTAGCCGGCCGGTGTGGCCGAGCCGTTCTAGGCGCTACAGTTTGGAACCGCGCGACCACTACGGTCGGAGGTTCGAATCCTGCCTCGGTCATCGATTTGTGTGATGTCCTTAGGTTAGTTAGGTTTAATTGGTTCTAAGTCCCATAGTGCACCGACCCATTTGGACGATTTTTTGTATTTGAGTTTCTTAGACGACAGGTATGTTAAAGTTGTCAGTTTTGTATTTATTCGGTAAATTTTTGAATAAGATAGCCGGGGCCTGTATCACTGCCCGTTTGGAGAGCTTTGCCGATTTTAGTTTTAAACAAGAATTTTGATTTCACCTCCTCTACTGTGTTGACATGTGAGTTTGACGTAATAAAGATGTCGAAAAGAAATTTTTGTCACAGTGCTTGCTGCTGACCTCGAACTGTTTCTCTAACCTCTTCCAAATTTTTTATTTTATTCTGTGATTTTAATTTTTAAGTATGCTTTCCATTCGTACTCCACGGGTCGTCGCTCCCGCGGGTTCCGCCTTCAAAGGCGTAGGACCTTAGTCTAATAGAGCCCTGTCTTCGGAGCCTTACGAATCTTTTCTTCGTCGGATACATTGTGTTCCTCGGGAAGATAAAACTAAGGGCTGGTCGTTGCAATGGAAATGTGAAAGAGAGATTAAGAAACCATTTAGCCATTAGTAAGGCACGACTATAGTTTTCATTGCCACTGATGAGTTCTCCTAGTCTCGATAGAGATTGCAAGAGCATATAACCTGTCGCACAATTAATCTTTGCTGATCCATTATGGGCTGTGGGACAACGGCTGATATGTATTTCTTGAAACAATATTTTACCAACAGCCGTATTTATTGCAGGAATTTATTTTATCAACTTCTTATATGCAACCAGTTTCGGCATTACATTGATACCATCCTGGCCCCACACGTCATAGTCGTAAAATCGCTATACACTGAAGGAGCCATATAACTGGACCGTGAACCACCAGGCCACCAAGAGCTCTTGCATAGCGACTTGATTCACGGATCTAGTTATATGGCTCCTTCAGTGTATAGCGATTTTACGACTATGACGTGTGGGGCCTGAAGACGGCATTTGTGTAATGCCGAAACTGGTTGCATATAAGAAGTTCTAAAATAAATTTCTATAATACATACGGCTGTTGGTAAATTAGTGTATCAAGTGTCCCACAAGTAGCTTATAAAACCTTGCACTCTAATTGATGACAACAATAGTATACAGAAGAGTAGAAACGAAAATTGAAGATGTGTTGCATGACGATCAGTTAGGCTTTAGGAAAATTAAAGTCACCAAGAAAACAGATCCAGCGTTGTACTTGGAAATGGAGGCAAGACTTAAGATACCATAAGACGCATTCGCAATCTTTATCAAACTAGAAGAAGCATTCAGCAGTGTAAAATGTCGGACGATGCCCGAAATTCTCAGGAAAACTGGTTTAAGCTACAGTGAAAGACGGATAATCATAACAAGTGCTGAAGCGCTCTAACGAATATGTTGAGAAAGCCGCGCGCGCCTGCCCTAGTGGCCAAGCGGTTCTAGGCGCTACAGTCTGGAACCACGCGACCGCTACGGTCGCAGGTTTGAATCCTGCCTCGAGCATGGATGTGTGTGATATCCTTAGGTTAGTTATGTTTAAGTAGTTCTAAGTTCTAGGGGACTGTTGACATCAGCAGTTAAGTCCCATAGTGCTCAGAGCCATTTGAACCATTTGAACCAAAGCCGCGCGCAGAATCGAAGTATGGAGGGGTGCTGAGAACATAGGGTTGAAAGCTATTGGTTTAGCTAACGTCCATTTTTATGGAGATTCGAACATATGTCTTGCTGTAGCTACGTTGCAATAGGTTTGAACGAAGAAGTGGAAATGGCGTCTAGTCAGATTGTAGAAACTGACCAATTCTTTTTGCGGAATATATGAATTGGGTTGAAATGAATGATCAGCTAATCGAACATTTGTATGAGTGTCGTTCGGATTTTACGTGTAAATACGTACAAAAACGCCACGTTTTTGGGAGGTTTTTGAGATGCGTCACTCCTATATTTTAAAAACCTTTACGAATTGATCCTAGGTTTCCCCTAAAGTAGACAAATGGATAAAGTAAAATGGAATTTTTTTAACCCATGGTTTAAATTCAACCAATGTAACACCAAAAGTTCATTCTTACGTGCAATCGCGGAAATTGCTGTAAGTGATTCAAATAAATAAAAAATTCATTCTCACGACTAAATTGAAAACTGGCTTTCAAAAATCTATCTTCATTCGCATTTTACGTGCAAAAATCAAGTTTTCTTACGCGCGACGGTTGCATGTCTCAAACGTGTGCGAATCGGTTCAGATTTTGCAAGAAGGTGGGCAAATACATGTAATTAATGGTCGCCCTGTTATATTGTGAAAGCTTTATTCGCTGCTTGGTACAAGTAACATGGTTCTAAAGACAATAGAAAGCGTACGTCGTGTATCATGTCACTTTACTTGACATGTGTGCTAATACTAACACTAACACGAATACACACTGGACTCGCATTCGGGAGGACGACGGTTCAATCCCGTCTCCAGCCATGCTGATTTAGGTTTTCCGTGATTTCCCTAAATCGTTTCAGGCAAATGCCGGGATGGTTCTTTGAAAGGGCACGGCCCATTTCCTTCCCCATCCTTCCCTAACCCGAGCTTGCGCTCCGTCTCTAATGACCTTGTTGTCGACGGAACGTTAAACACTAACCACCACCACCAACTAACACGAATATATCAAACTGTTTTGATTTAAATGTCTCTGAAGCTGTGAAATAAGTCGAAAAGCTAGTTCACTTCTTTTACATCCCTGACTCTGCTCAGAACATATTCACCTCTTTCGTGTTATCATAGAACATTTTATATTCTGGTATACAATATGTGCTATAACAAGAAGGAACAATAAGAACGGTAGGTCATGGACGAAGTACTCGGATTAAGATGGGTGTAAGTCAGGGGTGCAGACTTTCACTCGTACCGTTCAATCTATACGTCGCAGCAGCAATGACAGAAATAAAAATTCAAGACTGGCATTAGAATTCAGGGTGGAAGAATATCAACTACAAGGTTCGCTGGTGACATTGCAATCCTTAGTGATAGCGAAAATGAATCACAGGACAGGGTGAATGGAATGAACAGTGCAATGAACACATGCTACGGATTGAGAACAAACCGGAGACAGACGAAAGCAAGGAGGAATATCAGAAATGAGATTAGCAATAAAATTAACATCAAAATTGGGGATCGAGAAACAGACGAAGTGAGGGAATTCTGTTACCTTGGATGCAAAATAACATATGGCGGGCGAAACAAAGAGGAAATAAAAATCAGATTAGCACAGGCAAAATATGAGGAAGAAATTTCCGAGAATGTATCTGTGGAGCACAGCATTGTACGGAAGTGAAGCAGGGACCGTGGGAAAAACGGAAAGTAAAGGAATCAGAGTATTATAGATGTGGTGCTTCGAAAATAGATGGACTGAAAAGATGATAAATGAAATGGTTCACCGCAGAGTCAAAGAGGAGGGGAAACATACGGAAAATATTGAGAAGAGGAAGGGACAGGAGGACAGGACATGTGTTAAGACGGTGAGGAGTAACCTCCACGGTACCCGAGGCAGCCGTAAAGGGGAAAAAGTGTAGGGGAAGACAGTGATTGAAATTTATGCACAAATAATAGGGGGCATTGGGTGCAAATGAAGTGGTTTCCATAGCAAAAGTCGTAGCGGAACGTATCAAACCAGTCAGAATCATATGCTGCCCTGAAAAACAAGTTACTTGTTTTATTTGCTATCGGTTTAGAAGAACCTACTGCCTCAACTACAGGTACTCTAGGACACACGATCGCGATCGCTGCGGTCGCAGGTTCGAATCCTGTCTCGTGCATGGATGTGTGTGATGTCCTTAGGTTAGTTAGGTTTAACTAGTTCTAAGTCTAGGGGACTGATGACCTCAGATGTTAAGTCCCACAGTGCCTTAGAGCCACTTTTTTAGAACCACAAATCTAATAAAGAGGACCTAACGAGTACGACAAGAGCATTATAAGCCCTGCGCGGGGTTCGTGTTCATTCCGTTTATTGCTTTATTGCTTGTCATCTTATCTTACCGTACTGCCGCCTCGTTTTCTTATTCCATTTACAGGCGTCACTAACTTCCTGCATTAGCTGCCCGTGAGTGGCAGCTGCAGCAGCAGTACTCTGTCGTACTACCTGTGGAGCGACCGATAGCATTTCCGGGTCGTCGTGTGTCTAGAAGTGAGTCGGGCACGGAGCAGCAGTGGGGACAGAGTACTAAGTTGGGACGGAGCGCCAGTGAGCTTCGGACAGCCAGTACTCGCCGACGCTGGCCACACACATCTACTGTCCGACGGAAGGAGATTGGAGCGGAAAGACTGTTTGTTGGTCTTTCTGTTGGTTGTCTCTATGGGCTACGTGTATTTGGTCTCTGGACCGTTTCTGGGCCTCGTCACTTGGTTATCTTGCCGGACGTGGGCCCGTTCCTTCCTTGTGCAGAGCTGTGATGGCCAATGGGCAAGCGTTACCTCTGCATGGTTGGGTCCGAGCCAGTGTGTCCGGGTCGCCGTGTCTCCGAGTTCCGAACGGACACGGAGTTGAGTCAGGTTGGAGCTGCAGTCAGCTTCGGACAACCAGGAGTCGTCCAACCGTTGCTGATGCACGTAACTTGAGTGGGATCGACCTGGGTTGGTCGTTCTGTCGGTCGTCTCATCGCACGACGCCTATTTGGTTGCCGACTGCTTGTGGAAACTCTCTGTGTGTCGAATTGATTTGTCCTTGTTGTTTCTCAGTGATTGGTTTTACGATTGTTTGAGTTCTTGTGCAAGTGTGTTTACGTGGAACCGTGCGTGGTTTTTGTGATTTCCACGGGCAGATCAATGCTCTCTGAGTACTGGAGTAGTCAATCGGTCGGTTGAAATAGAGCAGCTGGTGTGTCGGGTGGAAGGGAATTGATTATGCTGTTGGTTGGTTGGTTCTGCAGCTGTCCCTACGTCGCGTTGCCACCCGACTGTTTAGTTGTTTGGCGACTCCATAGAGTGCCGTGTGCAGAACGACCATATACGTGAAATTAGAAGGAAGGTCAGCGTTGGCCGTAATTTTGATGGTTTACGGACAGCAAAATCGATTTTCAATCACATAACGATCGTCTCATAGCTTTGGTTACTGATTTTAACTTGACACCACTGGCTATGAGTTTTAATTTGTACACTACAGCACTGAGCCGGCCGCAGTGGCCGTGCGGTTTTAGGCACTGCAGTCTGGAACCGCGAGACCGCTACGGTCGCAAGTTCGAATCCTGCCTCGGGCATGGATGTGTGTGATGTCCTTAGGTTAGTCAGGCTTAACTAGTTCTAAGTTCTAGGGGACTAATGACCTCAGAAGTTGATCCCATAGTGCTCAGAGCCATCTACAGCACTGACGATGATCATTATGTGATTGAAAATCGATTTTGCTGTCAATAAACCACCGATTGTCCAGTGTTACGCTTGGGTGCCTGTCTCACCTAAACTGTGGTTAGAGTTTCCTCCCCAGGCCGACCCTTGAAACACTTCTGACCACCACTGTTGTGTTGTTTGTGATTGTCATTTTATTTGGTCGCAGTACTGTGCCAGGCCTTCAGCCGTGTATTAATATTGTCTGTTTTATGTTTAGTATATGCTCTTCAGCCGAACTTCATAACAGCTTTAAGATTAGGCCTTCAGCTGTGTTTCATTTAAAATTCTGGTTGCTCTGTATTTTGGCATTCAGCCGCGTTTGTTTCAGAATCTGTGGCTTTAATATGTAAATCCTTGTCTGTAAGCTTTCTCTTCAATTATCTCCAATTCTTGGAACGACCTTCAGCCGTGTTCTGTAAATGTTTATCCTAAGGTTGCCTTTAATCATTCTTGAGTAATTGTTGGGGCCTTCAGCCGACAAGGTACTTCATGTTATCTTAAGATGTTTTTCTGTTGTAATGTGGAAAAGCTTATCTTTAAAGGCTCTCTTTCATTATGTGAAGAAAATTTTTTATTGGACTTTCAGCCGAAGAATTAACGTGAATTTTCTGTAATATGGCCTTTTGTAAATGCTTGGCTTTTAAAGAATTTCCTTAGCTGATCTGAAATATTATTTCGGCCTTTAGCCGAGAAGATACTGTAATTTTACTTAAGTAAGGCCTTCAGCCGTTACTCTAAATCCTGGTGTTTTAAAGGCAATGATTTAAACTTATTCTCGAGAAGTTACTTGGGCCCTCAGCCTTAAATTAATCTTTGTTGTTTTAAAGAGAAAACTGTGCAATGGTTTGAGGAATAAAGCTGTGTGTGTGTTGGCCTTGGCTCCTTTCCACAACCTGATCCGCTCTGTCCTGCGATACCGAATTTCACATTGCTCTTAAGCTACGTAACTACAGGAACGCGCTGGTAGATGATTGTGTCTAGAAGTGCATCCCAGCAGTGAAAGCAGTCCACTGAGCAGTTTATCATTATCTCTTGATTCAGCGCTTTGATGGCAGTGTAATGACCAATACACTTTCCACTGGGAGCGGTTGGCTAGCAGGCCACTCTTCCCGGCCGGTACCCCTTAAGCCGTCGGCACACGGACCGTAGATCCGAAAGTTGAGCGTGCCGAGTTTCTGGCGTCATAGCGTGGAATAAAACGCTCGGGAGTCTTTCCGAACGTGCAGAGCAACATCTGGAATGTCAGATATTCTGATCGTGCGTCTGAGCGTTGAAAAATGAGCTGGCACAACGCCACCTACGTCGCACGCACGCCGTCTCCCTTGCGTACAGAGTTGTGAGCCGCCATATTGGCATTCATTTCAAGCCTATATGTATATACAGGGTGAGTCACCTAACGTTACAGCTGGATATATTTCGTAAATCACATCAAATACTGACGAACCGATTCCACAGAGCGAACGTGAGGAGAGGGGCTAGTGTAATTGTTTAATACAAACCATACAAAAATGCACCGAAGTATGTTTTTTAACAAAAAGCTACGTTTTCTTAAACTGAACCACATTAGTTTTGTTAGCACATCTGAACATATAAACAAATATGTAATCAGTGCCGTTTGTTGCATTGTCAAATGTTAATTACATACGGAGATATTGTAACCTAAATTTGACGCTTGAGTACCACTCCTCCGCTGTTCGATCATATGTATCGGAGAGCACCGAATTACGTAGGGATCCAAAGGGAACGGTGATGGATCTTAGGTAAAGAAGAGACTGGAACAGCACATTACGTCCACATGCTAACACCTTTTTATTGGTCTTTTTCACTGACGCACATGTACATTACCATGAGGGGTGAGGTACACGTACACAAGTGGTTTCCGTTTTCAATTACGGAGTGGAATAGAGTGTGTCCCGACGTGTCAGGCCAATAGATGTTCAATGAGGTGGCCATCATTTGCCGCACACAATTGCAATCTCTGGCGTAATAAATGTCGTACACGCCGTAGTACATCTGGTGCAATGTCGCCGCAGGCTGCCGCAATACGTTGTTTCATATCCTCTGGGATTGTAGGCACATCACGGTACACATTCTCGTTTAACGTACTCCACAGAAAGAAGTCCTGAGGTGTAAGATCAGGAGAACGGGCTGGACAATTTATGCGTCCTCCACGTCCTATGGAACGCCCGTCGAACATCCTGTCAAGGGTCAGCCCAATGTTAATTGCGGAATGTGCAGGTGCACCATCATGCTGATACCACATACGTCGACGCGTTTCCAGTGGGACATTTTCGAACAACGTTGGCAGATCATTCTGTAGAAACGCGATGTATGTTGCAGCTGTTTGGGCCCCTGCAATGAAGTGAGGACCAATGAGGTGGTCGCCAATTTTAGGTTGCAATATCTCCGGATGTAATTAACATTTTACAATGCAACAAACGGCACTGATTACATATTTGTTTATATGTTCAGATGTGGTAACAAAACTAACAGGGTTCCGTTTAAAAAAAAAGTAGGTTTGTGTTAAAAAACATACTTCTGTGCATTTTTTATGGTTTGCATTAACCAATTACATTAACCCCTCTCCTCACGTTCGGTCTGTGGAATCGATTCGTCAGTATTTGATGTGGTTCACGAAATATATCCAGCGGTAGCGTTAGGTGACTCACCCTGTATGCCGTTTCTGAGCACCAGCAAATTGGGAATCACAGGAAAACCCGTTGTCAACTGTGTGATTCGTTCCAATAAAATAATAAGAAACATCATATTCATGGAAAAAGAATTATTGTAACTTCCTTATTATGAGAGTAGGCTATTTGAAGGTAGTGACACGCCGTACGTCCACCCAAAACACATTGTTCTTGGTACAATTTGTTATAATTAAGTTTCAATAAGTAACGTATCTACGATTAAGGTTTTCAGCAACGGGTAACATAATATGATGATTCAACAGGCGTGATGTTGGTTTAGCGTAATGAGTAGCGTCTCTGTCCTGTATGGTATTGTTTGATGGGGCGGTGTTCCGCGACAGAACACTCAATTTTTTTTACCTAACATTCGCGTTTTTATTAAATTTTGATACTTTATTATTAGTTTAATATAAGTATATACTATAATATTTGATGTCATGTAAATATAATTTCACCTTTTTTGAGAGGTGACTTGTTCGATTGGCTTAATCTACAGGACAGCTTGTGCTACTTGTATAAAGATATTTTGCTCCTTTTCCTTTTACGCTCCGTAATTCAAATGTTCCAAAGATTCTGTTACTGGGTAGGAACAGTGGTCAAGTAAGACTGACCTTGGGGCTTTTCTAAAATGTGGGAATAATGAAATAACGTTTATCTTTTGCGCAGAAGCATTCCAAATTTGTAACGCACAGTTTGTAATGGAACTTTTATATACCTGTGTCCTTATTGACTGGGCAGGGTACTTTCCTTTTCGTGGACGATGGAGAAAATGTGCGTTTTAATAGAGCAAACGTGTGAATTTTACGCACGCCCGTTGAGTGAACGGTGTGATTTACGAACTACGAACATCCCTCAACTGTCGCTGGAGGCGGGCCAGGGTGGCCGAGCGGTTCTAAGAGCCTCAGTCTGGAACCGCGCGACCGCTACGGTCGCAGGTTCGAATCCTGCCTCGGGCATGGATATGTATGATGCCCTTAGGTTAGTTAGGCTTAAGTAGTTCTAAGTTCTAGGGGACTGATGACCTCAGAAGTTATGTCCCATAGTGCTCAGAGCCATGTATTTGTCGCTGGAGTGCGTTGCGATCGCGTATACCACGTTGGGGCCCACGTACCGTGTGCACAAGTCGCATCGTTCCTGAGCGTTCAGCAGCTCGCTGAACTCGGCACGCTCGACGTTAACGTTCGACGTCACGGTCCGTGTGCCGACGGCTTTACGCTCGGTGCCCGTTCAGCCGTCGCACGGTATCCGAGAAGACGGGCGCCGCGCCGGCGTCGTGCGTCGGGAGCGTCGCGGCGCTGGCCCACCGGCCTTTGTTGTCTGGCCGTAACGACCTCTCGTGTCGCCGGGGCCTGCAGTAATTAGGCAACCCCACTCTCGAGGACCAGCCGCCTCCATTGTTCGCGAGTGCAAAATACACACACACACACACACACACACACACACACACACACTCGCTTACTATGTCTCCCAAGCGACACTATGCCCCACGCTACGCCGGCAACACCGCTGTTTCCTCTGCTCGAATCATCGTACCTTGCACATCAGCAGGTGGTCGCAGCGGTCGAATATCCTGTTCCTAAGAAACAGAGAGAGAGACAGCGAATGAGAGAAGTGCAGCCAGAGAAAGGGGGAGGGGAGGAGAAGAGCGAGGGACGGAGACGAGGACGAAACAGAGTGTGTGTGTGTGTGTGTGTGTGTGTGAGAGAGAGAGAGAGAGAGAGAGAGAGAGAGAAGGTTAGACCCAGGTGTACTCACAGCACCTGGGCACCTCTCATCTGTCTGCTATGACTTCTACGTCTGCAGCTACACAGAGTGTTACAAAAAGGGACAGCCTAAGTTTCAGGAAACATTACTCACACACAAAGAAAGAAAATATGTTATGTGGGCAAGTGTCCGAAAACGCTTACTTTCCATGTTAGAGCTCATTTTATTACTTCTCTTCAAATCACATTAATCATGGAATGGAAACACACAGCAATAGAACGTACCAGCGTGACTTGAAACACTTTGTTACAGGAAATGTTCAAAATGTCCTCCGTTAGCGAGGCTACATGCATCCATCCTCCGTCGCATGGAATCCCTGATGCGCTGATGCAGCCCTGGAGAATGGCGTATTGTATCACAGCCGTCCACAATACGAGCACGAAGAGTCTCTACATTTGGTACCGGGGTTGCGTAGACAAGAGCTTTCAAATGCCCCCATAAATGAAAGTCAAGAGGGTTGAGGCCAGGAGAGCGTGGAATTGGTCCGCCTCTACCAGTCTGTCGGTCACCGAATCTGTTGTTGAGAAGCGTACGAACACTTCGACTGAAATGTGCAGGAGCTTCGTCGTGCATGAACCACATGATGTGTCGTACTTGTAAAGCCACATGTTCTAGCAGCACAGGTAGAGTATCCCGTATGAAATCATGATAACGTGTTCCATTGAGCGTAGGTGGAAGAAACTAAAATGAGCTCTAACATGGATATTAAGCGTTTCCGGACACATGTCCACGTGACATCTTTTCTTTATTTGTGTGTGTGGAATATTTCCTGAAAGTTTGGCCGTACGTTTTTGTAACATCCTGTATACAGGGTGGTCCATTGATCGTGACTGGGCCAAATACCTCACGAAATAAGCGTCAAACGAAAAAAACTACAAAGAACGAAACTTGTCTAGCTTGAAGGGGGAAACCAAATGGCGCTATGGTTGGCCCGCTAGTTGGCGCTGCCATAGGTCAAACAGGTATCAACTGCGTTTTTTAAAAACAAGAACCCCCATTTTTATTACATATTCATGTAGTACGTAAAGAATGGTTTAGTTGGACCACTTTTTTCACTTTGTGATAGATGGCGCATTAATAGTCACAGACATATGTCTCACAATTTTAGACGAACAGATGGTAATATGTTGGTTTTTTAAATTAAAATGCAGAACGTAGGTACATTTGAACATTTTATTTCGGTTGTTCCAATGTGATAGATGTACCTTTAGGATCATTTCTGAGATCGCATGCTGTTACAGCGTGATTGCCTGTAAATACCACATTAATGCAATAAATACTCAAAATCATATTCGTCAACCTCAATGCATTTGGCAATACGTGTAACGACATTTCCTCTCAATAGCGAGTAGTTCGCCTCCCGTAATGTTTGCACATGCATTGACAATGCGCTGGCGTGTGTTGTCAGGCGTTGTCGGTGGATCACGATAGCAAATATCCTTCAACTTTCCCCACAGAATGAAATCCGGGGACGTCAGATCCGGTGAACGTGCGGGCCACGGTATGGTGATTCGACGACCGATCCACCTGCCATGAAATACTCTTTTCAATACCGCTATGTGCCGGACATCCATCATGTTGGAAGTACATCGCCATTCTGTCATGCAGTGAAACATCTTGTAGTAACATCGGTAGAACATTACGTAGGAAATCAGCATACATTGCACCATTTAGATTGCCATCGATAAAATGGGAGCCAGTCATCCTTCCTCCATCCGCAGCTCGTGGTCGTGCGGTAGCGTTCTCGCTTCCCACGCCCGGGTTCCCGGGTTCAATTCCCGGTGGGGTCAGGGATTTTCTCTGCCTCGTGATGACTGTGTGTTGTGTGATGTCCTTAGGTTAGTTAGGTTTAAGTAGTTCTAAGTTCTAGGGGCCTGCTGACCATGGATGTTAAGTCCCATAGTGCTCAGAGCCATTTGAATCATCATCTTTCCTCCCATAATGGCGCACCATACATTAATCCGCCAAGGTCGCTTATGTTCCACTTGTCGCAGCCATCGTATATTTTCCGTTGCCCAATAGTGCACATTAT
This sequence comes from Schistocerca gregaria, assembly GCF_023897955.1. Classification (NCBI taxonomy): domain Eukaryota; kingdom Metazoa; phylum Arthropoda; class Insecta; order Orthoptera; family Acrididae; genus Schistocerca; species Schistocerca gregaria. The sequence goes on along the minus strand of NC_064922.1, from coordinate 922,448,745 downwards.
GCCGCTTTACGTTAAAATCTGTCATCGTCCAGTAATTTCTCTTTTGCTCAGTGGCAGAACTGTATACGACGTTCAAAGTCGTCGCCATGCAATTCCTGGTGCATTGAAATATGGTACGGGTGCAATCGATGTTAATGTAGCGTTCTCAACACCGACGTTTTTGAGATTCCCGATTGTCGCGCAATTTGTCTGCTACTGATGTGCGGATTAGCCGCGACAGCAGCTGAAACACCTACTTGGGCATCATCATTTGTTGCAGGTCGTGGTTGACGTTTCACATGCGGCTGAACACTTCCTGTTTCCTTAAATAACGTAACTATCCGGCGAACGGTCCGGACACTTGGATGACCTCGTCCGGGATACCAAGCAGCATACATAGCACACTCCCATTGGGCATTTTGATCACAGTAGCCAAGATGTGGACCTTTCCCGCAATTGGTAAACTGTCCATTTTAACACGAAGCAAATACCGTCTGCACTGTCGGAATGTTACGTGATACCACATACTTACACGTTTGTGACTATTACAGCGCCATCTTCACAAAGCGAAAAAAGTGGTCCAACTAAAACATTCATATTTCTTTACGTACTACACGAATATGTAATAAAAATGGTGTTCCTATTTTTTTTAAAAACGCTGTTGATATCCGTTTGACCTATGGCAGCGCAATCTAGCGGGCCAACCACAGCGCCTCCTGGTTCCCCCCTTCAAGCTGGACGAGTTTCGTTCTTTGTAGTTTTTTCGTTTGGCGCTTATTTCGTGAGATATTTGGCCGGGTCACAATCAATTGACCACCCTGTATATTGCCACCATCACCAGTGACAAGACTGAGCTAGCTGCTGCATAGACAGGCCTTACCTGCTACCAATGCAGTGCTTCGTTGCCTTTGATGGATGTAGGCGGTAACTGGTGTAAGGGTAGGTAGTTTTATTGGTAACAGAGAACACTGTACTAAACAACATTACATCAGTATTTACTCCATTTGCATACTCGCAATTGCAACTATTAGGAGAAGTACGTTTTTAGGTTGGTTACTACTTCCAAGTACTTGTGGTAAGAGCAATACATGCATGCTTTTCTTTCCCTGGTCAGCAGGTCAGGTTTTGATGTGTAGCCGCATGGACACAAAGCTATTGGCCTGTATTGACAGCTGTAGTCCACATAGTGGTGCAGCTATGACCATGCAGAAAACATCAGGTAGTTAATGATGTGGTTGTAGGGAGACTGATGCACAGAAAAAAAAACAACACAATGGTGAGTATCCATATTAAGCTACCGTGTATAAAAATAGCGCCGGCTGGTGTGGTCGAGCGGTTCTAGGTGCTACAGTCTGGAACCGCGCTACCGCTACGGTCGCAGGTTCGAATCCTGTCTAGGGCATGGATGTGTGTGATGTCCATAGGTCAGCTAGGTTTAAGTAGTTCTAAGTTCTAGGGGACTGATGACCTCAGAAGTTAAGTCCCATAGTGCTCAGAGCCATTTGAACCATAAAAATATCTGCACTTGTATTCGTTACAATCTGTATACACAGGGTGTCTAGAAATGTTGTGACAAACTTTAAGACGTTGTACAGGGTGCCTTGAGGAGTAAATCTACGATAGAAACCCATTTCCAGTAACATCATCGAATGACACTACGTAGCGTCAAAGTTACAGGCACTGGCCATTAGGCGACCCCCAGGAAAAAACAACCAACACTCTGGCGTGTGTCCATATTAAGGTACCGTATATAAAAATATCTGCACTTGTACTCGTTACAATCTGTATATACAGGATTCCTAGAAATGTTGTGACAAACTTCAAGTGATTGTAGAGGGTGTCTTGAGGAGTATGGCTACGATAGAAACCCATCTCCAGAAACATCATCGAATGACACTACGTATCGTCGAAGTTACAGGCACTGGGGCCTGCTATTAGGCCACCCTTTCAGCAACAAAGGTGACTTCTTATGCTGATGGACTGTAGGCAGAATGCCTCTCAATGTGTTTCGTTTTACAGTGATTGCGACTGATTGCCACAATCACTAGTGTAGAAGATGGAGATATCTGGTGCATAAAAAGTCCTTGTCTTCTATGAATGTGGTGCTCTGTCACATCAGTGTATGCCGGTTTCAGACACTGGTTTCCAGCCGCAGTTTACTTTTTCTCATGGAATCCTTTAAAGCCTACAATGTATTCGGGATACAGGAGAAAAATAAACTGCAGAATGAAACCTGTGTTTGAAACTTCACCCACCAAGGCAACAGAGCATCACATTCGTTGGAGACAAGACCTCCAACTTCTCCACTGGCGATTGTGGCAATCATCCACCATCACTGAATAATAAACAACAGTCAGAGACTCTCCATCTATGGTACGCCAGCATACAGAGTCACGTTTGATGCTGAAAGACTGGTGTGCACGCACCAGTGTCTATAGCTTAGGCCGTGTGTAGCATCGTTGCATGACGTTTGTGGAAATGGGTTCCTATCATCCAGTTGGTCCTCAAAATTTCTGCCGCACCATGTATTGACAATATCTGTTCCAAAGGATACAAACAGCTACTAGAGGTCATTATTACAGCAAATGCCCACCCATCATCTTTATAATGGCTTGAACTCTGCTTTGGAACTTTCTATGAGATATCTGAACGGCAGTGGAGGCACGTCAGTCCATTATTCCTCAAGAGTCGAAACCTGAGAAGGTTGCTCTTCATTTATTTTATTTATTTACTCTTCCTAATAACAACCTGCTGTCTGAGAAGCTAAAATATGCCATAGACTTCAAATGTTCGTGAATAATTTATCTCTGGTGTTTAATTTAAAAATTGCTAATACTACAAAAATGCTGATGCTACAACTACGTTCTACCACTACTCAGCTGCAATAAAACCTCTGAACAGAGTGGTCGTCAAACTGTTGCCCCTGGATTACGCGTGACCCGAATGGGATATTCGTACAACCTGCGATTCTCAGCTGTATTTTATAATAATATACATCTAGAATCTAACAGTCAAATACGAAACCCCAACTAGCATTAAGAGTTTCTTAAGATCGTAATTTTCTTCCTCAGTAGCACGCAGAAATACTTATCGAGACAGTAATGTTTTAAGAAATACTTAATTTTGATTCAATATAATGAACTCGGCCATGAGCTAAGTAAGAATGACCGCGTACTAGAGGAATGGAAGGTAAGTAGAACGGCCACAGCAGGATTAGAGCTTGTGTCAGGAATAATATTTTATTACTTCTTTTTCGGTGCCGAAAACTCATGGGCTTATGTGTCTCACACCAATCAGCCCCTATAACAGAAAAATCAAACCAAAGTAATTTTCATTCGTGAATGCACACTGCAGAAATGGTCAGCTTCAGTGTGGCATATGTTTCTAGGAATATGAAACGAAATTAAGACTGTGATATGAAGATTTGCTGAAAAGTAATGCCTCCGAATTTTTTATATGAAAGCTCTTATTTAAATAAAACAAACTTTATTAACATTCTACGTGTTTATTCTTCATGTCTATATATTAAATTCTCAACATAGTCACCAAGGTGATGAACACATTTCTCACAACGAGAGACCAGTTTGTCGATACAATCACTTAGAATGTTTGTTGGCGGACCCACAAGCTCGCATCTGCTGTCACCGCTTCATAGCTATCAAAGTGAAGTCCTCGACGAGGTTCTTTATATTTTGGAAACAGATAAAGTCGGATGGGGCCAAGTTGGGACTGTGTGGTGGATGACTGATGACAGTCAACCCAAGACGTCGGATTGTTGTGGATGTCGCAGCGCTCATGTGTGACCTGACATTGCGATGCTGAAGGAAGGGGTGTTCCATGTGTGGGCGAACTCTTCGAAATCGAAACTCGATTAGAGCAGTGTGTTTCTTCACTCACCGAGGTAGTTACGTTACACACCGGATTTCTCCAGTGGCTGAGGGCTGCAAATATGTAGGTATGAAAATGAAAGCTGTAGAATGTAAATAACGTTTTTTTTGCCTAAAAAGCAAGTTTTCGCATATTAAGTTCTACGCCAAACGGTTCAAAGAGGAGGAGTTTAGGAAATTAGTATTTCTGTTCCGTCGACAACTAGGTGATTAGAGACGGAGCACAAGCATGGATTATGGAGGTATGGGGAAAGAAAGTGGCAGTGCCCTCTCGAAGGAACCATCCCTGAATTTGCCTTAAGCGATTTGGTGGAATCACGTGAAACCTAAATCAGGATGGTCGGACGAGGGATTGAACTGTCGTCCTCCCGAATGCGAGTCCAGTGTGCTTACCACTTCCAAGTTTCTCGAATGGCGTCGACTATTAAAGATGATTAGGAGAAGGCGGCGAATCCATCGCGTCCTTACTATATCTTATCTACTGGGGACGAAGAGACCCATTCATACTTTCTCATCCCTGTGCATGAAGTGTCCCACTCATTTTGCCGCCATTGCGATCTTTTAATACCTTTTTGGCATTGGACTCGGTACCAAGTATCCTCCGAACTGCCATTTCATTGCCTTTCTTTAACCAATAAAGATACCTTCACTTTTATGTTCTGCTGATCCAATGGTCATATTCTTAGAATTTGTACGAATACATCATTTGATGTAGTGCAGTAGGCGCTCGTTAATCTTAGTGGCACTCTTCGTTGAACTCATCTGAACAAAGAAGCTGGCTTTACAAGCTGCATTCAGTGAACCCAAACGCTTGCTCCATATACAGTAAATGTACTCGCATTTGTGGATATGAACCACCTAAAGCTGTGTATTAGAAGACGACAATGAAAATTTGCACCGGACCTGGACTTGAATTTCGCGGTTTTACGCGAGCGGTCGCCTTAACAGCTTCAGCTACCGGTGCACAGCCCACGGTGAGACCAAAACTTCCATATGGCATCATTCCTGCATCACAATCTGTACTCGCGCACACATTACGTAATTCCGTAGAGGGGAAGACATTACGTAATTCCGTAGAGGGGAAGGCATTTTAAATAAAGTAGCCGCCTGCATGCATGCATGCTTGCCCGAAGGAACGCTGTATCGTTCTTCTTAACAGCATAGGCACTGTAATATCGTGTATCTCTGACGATACAGGGCAGCGAATTTCAATTAAAAGTCCTCCTCAGTGCGGTAATTACATTAGGTGTGTACGAGTACAGGTTATCACGCAGGAACGACGACATCTGCAAGTTGGCGTCTGGCCGTCAAGCGTGCACGGATAGCCGAAGATGTTGAGGCGACTACTCGCCTTAACAGGGGAAATCTGGGTTCCGACTCCCGGTCCGGCACAAATTTTAGTTGTCATCCCCTTATGCAGATAATGGTTGTTCGTATGCGCAACTGCGAATACACGTCAGGCGCGGATACCTCAGATCGATGGCGAAACTAGATAGTAATCGACAACATGCACGGCTGACTCGTACACGTCATTTTGGCGTCACCTCAGGTGATACGGGCCTATGAGTAACGCTACCCTAGATGGATTCTGTGACGTCTCCTCTAAACTCGCCGTCCCCGTAAGCTTGGAGGCTCGACTTAGGAATCTTTGCAGCTGCTCCGTTTAAGTGAAAACCTGTCACTTAAAATCTTTTGCCGATTACAAGCGGGCTATAACACCGCTGTAAGGAGAGCGAGTACACGAATTCGCAAGAACAATGGAGGACTGGCGCAGTGCCCCTAGACGGCCGGGATGGCCGAGAGGTTCTAGGCGCTACGGTCTGGAACCGCGCGACCGCCGTAAGTAGGTTGTTTAGGTTTTCTTATTGGTAACGCCACATAGCGCTCTGTATGAAAAATCACTGGCTGTGCTGTGCGCAGTCTGTGGCTTGTTTCCATTGTTGTCTGGCATTGTAGTGTTGGGCAGCGGCAGCTGGATGCTAACAGCGCGTAGCGTTGCGCAGTTGGAGGTGAGCCGCCAGCAGTGGTGGACGTGGGGAGAGAGATGGCGGAGTTTTGAAATTTGTAAGAATTGGTGTCATGAACTGCTATATATATTATGACTATTAAGGTAAATACATTGTTTGTTCTCTATTAAAATCTTTCATTTGCTAACTGTGCCTATCAGTAGTTAGTGACTTCCGTAGTTTGAATCTTTTAGTTAGCTGGCAGTAGTGGCGCTCGCTGTATTGCAGTAGTTCGAGTAACGAAGATTTTTGTGAGGTAAGTGATTTGTGCAACATATAGATTAATGTTAGTCAGGGCCATTCTTTCGTAGGGATTTTTGGAAGTCAGATTGCGTTGCGCAAAAAAATATTGTGTGTCAGTTTAAGCACAGTCTTGTATAATTTTTCTAAGGGGTGTTTCACCGCTACGGTCGCAGGTTCGAATTCTGCCTCGGGCATTGATGTGTGAGATGTCCTTAGGTTAATTAGGTTTAAGTAGTTCTAAGTTCTAGGGGACTGATGACCTCAGATGTTAAGTTCCATAGTGCTCAGAGCCGTTTTGAACCAATGCAGCTACATATGCAACATAGGGGGCGTGATTATTATATACTGATGGGAAAAAGTCGCAACACGAATAAGTAGTGCGTCACAAACTAAAGATGGCAGGAGTGTTCCTACATCTGAGTTATGTCTAGTCAAGTTTCGGGCCAGTCGCATAAGAGAGGCGCAAGCAGCACCAATATGAGGAAGCAAAGCAGGACCGCTTTAAATACACACTGTAACGGCAGTGAGCGTTAGTTATCTTTAAGACTGGACGTGGTGTGTTGCTGTTAGTAAATAATGCCTTTAAGGCGACAATGACGCCATTATCAACACTTCACTGAGTTTGAACGAGGTCACGTAATAGGGCTACTAGAAACTGGATGTTCCTTCTGAAATACTGGAGGAAGACTTGGCGGGAATGTAGTCGTACATGACTGCTGGCAGCGCTGGTCCCTACAAAGTACGGTTGCAAGAAGCTTCGAATGGTTCAGACGGCTCCGAGCACTATGGGACTTAACATCTGAGGTCATCCAGTCCCCTAGAACTTAGAACTACTTAAACCTAACTAACCTAATGACATCACAGGCATCCATGCCCAAGGCAGAATTCGAACCTGCGAGCGTAGCGGTCACGCGGTTCCAGACTGAAGCAACTAGAACCGCTCGGTCACAGCGGCCGGCGGTTGCAAGAAGACCGGGCTGTCGACGACCACCGAGAGGGTAGGCTCTCGTATTTGCCGTATCATTCTAGCACATCGTACAGCATCTGCAACAGTAATGTGAGCAACCTTCGGGATCACAGTGTTATCAGCCGGTTAGTTCAAGGACAGCTCCGAAACTGACCGAAAACCAGCGCTACCGGCGTGTCAAGCGAGAGCTTCCTCCCACGTCGCTAGTGATGGTCGTCAGTTGGTTACAAGGCCTGCGTCTAACCTGTATGCGTGTTAGATACACTGGATGTACTCCTGGAGTTATGGTCTTGGGTGAGACTTCGTACGACAGCAGAACTCTCTGGCTATCCTGCACAACCTGACTGCAAATTTGTTCGTCAATCTGGTGATTGGACCTGTTGTGCTGCCACTCCAGGGGCTGTTTTCCAACAAGATAACGCTAACTCACATACCGCTTTAGTAACCCAACATGCTCTAAAGTGTGTCGACAGGTTGCCTTCGCCTGCTCGATCACACCATCTCTCTCCAATAGAGCACATGTGGGACATCATCGGACGACAGCTAGATCGTCATTCACAAACAACGTTGTCCGCTTCTGTATTGACCGACCAAGTGCAACAGACACGAAACTCAATCCCATAAGCTGACATCCGGGACTTGTATAATTCGCGCTGACGTTCACCTGTGCTCTTGCAGTGTTACTCAATTAAATATCTCACCTACACAAATGTATTCCCAAAATTTCATTACTGTACGTTAATTATTGTTTTGGTGTAGTGATTTTTTCCGTCAGTATATATCAATACATTGAGCGATAGGTTAGCAGTTAATGTTGTTCTGTGTATACGCTGAGCTGACTTTAGTCAGCACATATACAAAAGACGATAGTATCGCGTACACAAGGTACAAAAGGGCAGTGTATTGGCGGAGCAGTCATTTGTATTTAGGTGATCCGTGTGAAAAGGTTTCTGACGTGATTATGGCTTCACGACAGGAATTAGCAGACTTTGAATGCGGAATGATAGTTTGAGCTAGACCGAACGGGCATTCCATTACGGAAATCATTAGATAATTAAATATTCCGAGACCTGTAGTGTCAAGTGCGTGGCGAAAGATTTTTTAAAATTTTTTGGTAAGGCCAAACTGCTGAGGTCATCGGTCACTAAGCCTACATACTATTTAATCCACCTTAAACCAGCTTAGTTATGGACAACACCCCCCTCCCCCATGACCGAGGGAGAACTCGAACCTCGGATGGGGAGGGGGGGGGGGGGGGGAGCCGCACGGACCGTGACAAGGTGCCCTAGACCGCGCGGGTACACCGCTTGTGTGCCGAGAAAGCCATGCTGCAGGCACTGGTTCTTATCACGATCAACTCAGTGGCCGACGGCCTCCACTTAGTGACCGAGAGCAGCGACGTTTAGGTAGCGTTGTCAGCGCTAACAGACAAGCAACATTGTGTGAAGTAACCACTGCAAGCAGTGTTGAGCGTACGATAAACGCATCCGTTAGGACAGTGAGGCGAAATCTGGCGTCAGTGGTTTATGGCAGAGGACGACCGACGCGTGTGCCTTTGCTAACAGCTCGACATCGCTTCCAGTTCCTCTCTTGAACTCGTCACCATATCGGATAGATTCTAGACGACTGGGAAAACGTGGCCTGGTCAGATGAGTCCCAGTTTCAGTTGGTAAGAGCTGATGGTAGGGTTAGAGCCCGGCGCATACCCCACGAAACCATGGACCAAAGTTGTCAACGAGAACTTCCCAAGCTGGTGGTGGCTCCATAATGGTGTGGGCTTTGTTTACACGGAATGCACTCAGTCCTCTGGCCTAACGGAACCAATAATTGACTGGATATGGTTATTTGTAGTTCCAACTTGTGTAAATGGAACGCGAATGCGGTTGATCAAAGATCTGAAAAAAATAAGCAGTAATTTTATTCATTATTTTATTTGACTACCAGTTTCGGTACCTCATTGGTACCAATTTCAGGCCTCTGTGTTAACTGACAAAACCAGGCTTACAATGCACAACAAATCCAAAGTACAACACCAGTTATAATTTTTTTAAATAAATTAACCATACATACACATTGATGAAAAGTGTGAGGAGACAGATCAGAAACATAAAGATGGCAAACTAAATACATCATGACATACTAACACTGGTCATAGAACTGCCATGTACGCACATGTGGGACATCATCGGACGACAGGTAGATCGTCAATCACAAACGATGTTGGCCGTTCCTGTAAGTTTGTTGTAATTCCTTATGAGACCAAACTGCTGTGGTCATCGGTCCCTAAGCCTACACACTACTTAATCCGACGTAAACTAACTTAAGTTATGAACAACACACACACCCATGCCCAAGGGAGGACTCGAACCTCCGGCGGGGCTGGGGGGAGGGGGGGGGGGGGGGAGCCACACGGACCGTGACAAGACGTTCTAGCCCGCATGGGCTATGTATTGACCGACCAAGTGCAACAGACACCAAACTCCATCCCATAAACTGACATCTGTGACTGGTAAAACTCGCACTGACGTTCACCTGTGATCTTGCAGCGCTACTCAAATATCTCACCTAGACAAATGTAGTCCCAAAATTTCATTACTCTACGTTAATTATTGTTTATGAATTGTATACGAAACAAATGTTCTCGTATTGTAGTAATTCAAAAGTCATTCACTAAAAAATGCGCTCAGTCTTGTTGTACAAAATGTGGTGTCACGTACGGTGGTGGTACTGTTACGAGACGTCCTGAAGACAGAATCTGTCTCGGTATGTAAAAACAGTAAAATAATGAATTGGAATGATGAATGTATACGTAAACGTGGTAAATGAGTAATGCAAAGCAACCCTATCAATGTAACTGACTTGTGAAGGAATGCAGTAACCGCTAAAAAAATTAGAAAATCAGAAATGAACCACTCGTTTAGGTCAAAGTAAGAGCCTAAGATTGGAAGAGTAATTTTTTGTGACATGAAACTGTGATTCACATGTTACACGTGCGTCATATCGACCAAAAAACCAAATTTTAAATAACATGACAAAAGGTACGAAATAAAATATGAAACCAGGTGTCTATACACTGAACCCTCAATCTGTATATGCTGGTGTAGAAGCATAGAGGAAGCTAACTCTGAAACTCAGTCAACCCTTTCAATACCTATCATTGTATAGTCTAATATGAGAATTATTGTAGTAAAAAACATTGTAAATCGTTATAAATTGGAGTAAAATAATTCATGAAGAATATAGATATTTTCAACTAATGAGAACATATTCGCAACAAAGTATGAGTGTACGAATAATGGACCAACAGAGGCTGATAATACACTCCTGGAAATTGAAATAAGAACACCATGAATTCATTGTCCCAGGAAGGGGAAACTGTATTGACACATTCCTGGGATCAGATACATCACATGATCAAACTGACAGAACCACAGGCACATAGACACAGGCAACAGAGCATGCACAATGTCGGCACTAGTACAGTGTATATCCACCTTTCGCAGCAATGCAGGCTGTTATTCTCCCATGAAGACGATCGTAGAGATGCTGGATGTAGTCCTGTGGAACGGCTTGCCATGCCATTTCCACCTGGCGCCTCAGTTGGACCAGCGTTCGTGCTGGACGTGCAGACCGCGTGAGACGACGCTTCATCCAGTCCCAAACATGCTCAATGGGGGACAGATCCGGAGATCTTGCTGGCCAGGGTAGTTGATTTACACCTTCTAGAGCGCGTTGGGTGGCACGGGATACATGCGGACGTGCATTGTCCTGTTGGAACAGCAAGTTCCCTTGCCGGCCTAGGAATGGTAGAACGATGGGTTCGATGACGGTTTGGATGTACCGTGCACTATTCAGTGTCCCCTCGACGATCACCAGAGGTGTACGGCCAGTGTAGGAGATCGCTCCCCACACCATGATGCCGGGTGTTGGCCCTGTGTGCCTCGGTCGTATGCAGTCCTGATTGTGGCGCTCACCTGCACGGCGCCAAACACGCATACGACCATCATTGGCACCAAGGCAGAAGCGACTCTCATCGCTGAAGACGAGACGTCTCCATTCGCCCCTCCATTCACGCCTGTCGCGACACCACTGGAGGCGGGCTGCACGATGTTGGGGCGTGAGCAGAAGACGGCCTAACGGTGTGCGGGACCATAGCCCAGCTTCATGGAGACGGTTGCGAATGGTCCTCGCCGATACCCCAGGAGCAACAGTGTCCCTAATTTGCTGGGAAGTGGCGGTGCGGTCCCCTACGGCACTGCGTAGGATCCTACGGTCTTTGCTTGCATCCGTGCGTCGCTGCGGTCCGGTCCCAGGTCGACGGGCACGTGCACCTTTCGCCGACCACTGGCGACAACATCGATGTACTGTGGAGACCTCACGCCCCACGTGTTGAGCAATTCGGCGGTACGTCCACCCGGCCTCCCGCATGCCCACTTTACGCCCTCGCTCAAAGTCCGTCAACTGCACATACGGTTCACGTCCACGCTGTCGCGGCATGCTACCAGTGTTAAAGACTGCGATGGAGCTCCGTATGTCACGGTAAACTGGCTGACACTGACGGCGGCGGTGCACAAATGCTGCGCAGCTAGCGCCATTCGACGGCCAACACCGCGGTTCCTGGTGTGTCCTCTGTGTCGTGCGTGTGATCATTGCTTCTACAGCCCTCTCACAGTGTCTGGAGCAAGTATTGTGGGTCTGACACACCGGTGTCAATGTGTTCTTTTTTCCATTTCCAGGAGTGTATAAGTAAGACAGGATATGATCGAATACATGTCAGATGGTAGAAACGCTGCAGATGTGTGCAAGATAAGACAAAAAAGAGCATACAGAAAACCTGTGTAAATAGAAATATGAACAGTGTGCTAACGTAGTAGGTATGTAGGCAACACAGCTGAAACCATAGAAACCCATCAAAAGGCGGGGTGCAAATACTCTCCATCAGCTGCTCAAAAAACTACATAAGTATTAATGATTGGAATATATAACGCAATGAGAATGGATTGAAAGCCAAAATAGATTATTAAAATATGAATTGAAATAAAACATTGACGGTAGGCGTGTCCGGATCGTAAAATCCATTGAGAAGCTAAACAAAATGTGAAGAACGACCTGTCAGTTATAAATTGAACTTACAGTCCTGAGACTGCTACGGTACATAAATAAATAAATGTAAGGGTTATTGCTAAGCCACATCGCTGCAGTTTTCGCCATAGCTACACTACCGTAACGCCAAAACTGTCCGTAATGGGATCAAGCCGTATTACAGATGCTAAATTAGTGGTCTATGGTGAGCTGAAACTGAAAAAATACATCTGTTATATTGGACGCTATATAGAGATTGTTTACTGTGAATAAGAAGGAATATATTACACAAATATACCAAAATTAAATGCCCAATACAAATCAGAATTAATACAAAATAACCGCCAATAAAATCACGGTAGTACGAAGCAGTTGTGTATAGCCACTGTCCCGTGTCCATGAAGCCAAGATGCGAAACGACGTGACTCAGTTTCTACATGTACATCTACATCCATACTCCGCAAGCCACCTGACGGTGTGCGGCGGAGGGTACCTTGAGTACCTCTATCGGTTCTCCCTTCTATTCCAGTCTCGTATTGTTCGTGGAAAGAAAGATTGTCGGTAAGCATTTGTGTGGATTCTATCTCTCTGGTTTCATCCTCATGGTCTCTTCGCGAGATATACGTAGGAGGGAGCAATATACTGATTGACCCCGGTGAAGGTGTGTCCTCGAAACTTCAACAAAAGCCCTTACCGTTTAGAAGAAATGTCAAATAAAGGAGGGCTAACGGGGGGGAGTCAAACAAGAAAACAGTACAAGAAGGAGTGGGGTACACAAACGCAAACCCAGGACACATCCAATCATGAAACGTTACATAACAAAAAAAGCACACAAAGGAGAGGACAGTCACCAGAGGTTATTTACTAACATCAGCACGCCCGTATTATAAGTGTGCAAATGCCAAAGGGTTTTACTTTGGTAACCCGAAACTCTCAGTTAAAGAAAATATTATTTAGCGAGGGAGACAAGAGGAGAACCTGTATACATAAAGCGCGGTAGCCTGTTAACCCTACAGGTGAAAGCATACATCAGAAAGGGCCAAAAGATAATTGTACAAAATGAAAGCAGAGGTCTTGATATGCGAAAGGGGAAACGTTATGTATTACAATAACGTAAGTGTGAAGTCAAAATGCCCATGAAAACAAAGGATTAAATAACCACATATAAGAGGTGCAAAAATGTATCTGAAGTGGAGAGATTACGTTGTAACATACAATGTCGAGGCTGCGTAATATGTTAATATGTCAAAGTGGCTGACTCTTAGGACATGCAGCTGCAGTAACCATTAATTTGTTACGAGAAATGTCTAGTAATCAAATACATAGGAAAACCACGAAAAGTGCACTCACCTATTCACGGAGCTATTAGATAAGTCAGGTAAATGTCTGTGCGATTACTTTTCTAAATCTGCGAGGCAAAACATAGGATAAGTAACGGACACACAACACGTTGACACAAAAATAGTCATGTAAGAAGACGTACCTCTTCTGAAGACGTGGACTCTCCACACATCTACCGACGACTGTCAACACAAGCCTTGAATGAGGACAATCGAAGATGATCCTGTAATCAGCGTCCCGAAGACTATACTCGAATATAAGAAATACAGGCGTACTACATTAAAAGAAAGGAAACTATCGTTACGATGTCATATGACGAAGAAAGGGAAGCAATAAAAACCAAGAAAGTGGACGTATAAAATAGTATTAATAAAAACGGTTGTAGTCATGATGGCTCTAAGAGTAAAAAAATCAATCTACATCCATACGCCGCAAGCCACCTGACGGTGTGTGGCGGAGGGTACCCTGAGTACCTCTATCGGTTCTCCCTTCTATTCCAGTCTCGTATTGTTCGTGGAAGGTTGATGATGAAAAGGGGTTGGGACGAAGTCGTGGATGGGACAAATTTAGCGTAAGGGGCTATGAATGTGTACCAAAAATTCGTTACAGCAAACAGCTGTAATGTGATCTACCAAGAAGATAGTTAAGGGCTTATAGTTTATGAATAAGGACATGGAAGACGGTACATGCATAGAGTGAAGTGACAATTTAAGTAGCAAAAAGTTAGGAAATATTACATAGAACGGCTTGTTTTCTGAACCAGTTTGCTTATTTAATAAATTCACAGCATCCTCTTCTGAATGATGCACGTGTTAGAGGACGTTGAGATTTACCGTGTCTGAAAGAACAGATACCACGCATTAATATAACAAATATCCACTTATAAATTAATGCCCTCTCAATTAAGGCAAAGTAGAAGTATCATTACAGTAAATTAAAATCCAAAATTAGGTATCAGGCTCCAAAGATACTAACTATAATATTAAAAACAAATAACATAATAAACGTACACGAGGACATCCTAACGAATGAGAACAATTTAAAAGCACACATCACACTCAAAAATGAAATGACTCTACACCACCCAGAACTATAAATGCAATCTGACTATAGGAGTGAGAACGTGACTATGAAATTTTTCTCTGACTAATAGTGCCCACAGTCTCTGCCAATTAACATAGAGTCAAGAAATCAGAACTATAACAAGGCATAAGAAATTTCGTTAAAGTTCACAGCTACAGCATGATGAGAAAACGTTTCGAAATAACTTCTTAGAATACGATAATTGCTTGTACTCAAAAGTAGCACTATGGCCAACGACTCTAATAAGAATATGCGAAGTTCATAACTCACACATTGCAAAAGGAACCAGAGACGTAATTACAACAACACTGGATCGAAGGCACCAATATATGCCAAGGGTTTGCTTTACTTGGACGCGCTTACATCACCAGGCAAAGCTACAATAACACAACCCGGCAGGTCACTGAGTACTACTACACAACTTGAGGGATGTGCTGTACAACAACACACTCATACAATTTAAGACGCTGTCCCCGTTCGTGCTTTCCAGTGAAGTGCAGAAAGACTGGTATAGAGCAAACACCAGCGTGATTGCTGTACTTCCCACTGTTAGGTTAGCATCCTCTTCTTATCGGCCGCCGACCATACCATGTGACGACATCCGCTCGGTTGCCCTCTCACATCTGCCCGATGTGCCCAGCTGGCGTCGCACGTCGGCTCAGCTCAGCCCTAGAGTCGCAACACTCTCGTCACAGCACCCCCATGGATGGTCCAAGCAATATGGAGAAGTGGTTACACACTTTATTACCTGAAAACAGAAAAAAATGACCGTATTGGACTTTTAAATAGTTTCTTTTTCATGAAACTCGATCCAAGATAGCGAACATGGGCAAAAAAATTGGAAAAATTGCAGAAAAACAGTCCTTGTAATTTATGAAATAGTAAAAATTATTTAGTGACATAATGGCATAACTCTTTGCGAAACAAATAAGCCTAAAAACGTTACTGTAGCGCCATCCGCTGAGAAGAATAGCCAGTTGACGTTAATGTCTTTTCTTTCAAGAAATCGATATATATCGAGATATCATTGTCTTTGAGTTTCCGGAGGTTTAACTTGCAGTAAATAGCTAGTAGTGGCACGTAAATGTTAACGAATTATAGTGATCTCAATAATTAATAAATTTTTCTGTGTACCTCAAAACGTGAGAATCAATCGATATTTACAGAAAAGCAATCGATAGATCTTTATTATAAGCCCTACAACTTTTTTCCGTAACATTTTTCGATCGGAGCTATCGTTTTTGCTTGTTTAATAATAACTGTTTTTTGTAACTTTGTAGATTTATTTGGCCATGTTCGCCATCTAGGATCGAATTTCGAGAAAAAGAAACTGTTTAGAATTTAATTTACTTTACGCTCATAGTTTGTTGGTTTGAGGTAAAATTTTTTCAAATTATTCATTATGCCGTCACAAAATGCCTGGACGAAGAGTCGCGCTACCGCAGTCGTAACTCTGTTCGCGTGACTTTTTAAACTGCTGCGGCTGAGTGACTTCTTGTGAGGGCACAGATACGTTTCTGCGTCTGTGATGATAATGCAAGAAAACAATTCATTAATTATTAAAAACAAATTTAAAGCAGTCATTGAAAGAGTTACAGAAATAAATGATAAGCTACACAACTCACTATTAGCCCATAAACGCAAGTATTCGTGACTAAAAAAAATACAAAAATTGCTCGCTTTTTGCTCACAGCGATATAACAGTGACATTTCCCTGTGCGAGGTTTCTTTCGACGGAACACGTATGTTTTCGCGTGGTGGAAGCAGAATAAACAATACAGTTATTTTACAGGTTGGTTCAAATGGCTCTGAGCGCAATGGGACTTAACATCTGTGGTCATCAGTCCCCTAGAACTTAGAACTACTTAAACCTAACTAACCTAAGGACATCACACACAACCATGCCCGAGGCAGGATTTGAACCTGCGACCGTAGCGGTGGCGCGGTTCCATACTGAAGCGCCTAGAACCCCACGGCTACACCGGCCGTCTTTACAGGTTGATTCATGCAAAAAAGAAAAGAGCAACCAGCCACTTTTCGTAATGCTATTTATTTATTCATTTATTTAAGTAGCGACGTTACGGGTTTCGAACCGACAGGTTCATCAACAGGTGGCTTGTTTACATTAAGACAAATTTAAACGGCAACGAAAATTTGTCTTATTTTACCATGTATTGCAACTACTGACGGCCTTGGGAGAGCCAGTTGTGACAAAACTGTACCATCTGGTGAGCAAGATGTATGAGACAGGCGAAATACCCTCAGACTTCAAGAAGAATATAATAATTCCAATCCCAAAGAAAGCAAGTGTTGACAGATGTAAAATTACCGAACGATCAGTTTAATAAGCCACAGCTGCAAAATACTAACACGAATTCTTTACAGACGAATGGGAAAACTAGTAGAAGCCGATCTTGGGGAAGATCAGTTTGGATTCCGTAGAAATACTGGAACACGTGAGGCAATACTGACCTTAGGACTTATCTTAGAAGAAAGATTAAGGAAAGGCAAACCTACGTTTCTATCATTTGTAGACTTAGAGAAAGCTTTTGACAATGTTGACTGGAATACTCTCTTTCAAATTCTGCTGGTGGCAGGGGTAAAATACAGGGAGCGAAAGGCTATTTACAATTTGTACAGAAACCAGATGGCAGTTATGAGAGTAGAGGGGCATGAAAGGGAAGCAGTGGTTGGGAAGGGAGTAAGACAGGGTTGCAGCCTCTCCCCGATGTTATTCAATCTGTATATTGAGCAAGCAGTAAAGGAAACAAAAGAAACATTCGGAGTACGTATTAAAATCCATGGAGAAGAAATAAAAACTTTGAGATTCGCTGGTGACATTGTAATTCTGTCAGAGACAGCAAAGGACTTGGAAGAGCAGTTGAACGGAATGGACAGTGTCTTGAAAGGATGATATAAGATGAACATCAACAAAAGCAAAACGAGGATAATGGAATGTAGTCAAATTAAGTCAGGTGATGCTGAGGGAATTAGATTAGGAAATGAGATACTTAAAGTAGTAAGGGAGTTTTGCTATTTGGGGTGCAAAATAACAGATGATGGTCGAAGTAGAGAGGATATAAAATGTAGACTGGCAATGGCAAGGAAAGCATTTCTTAAGAAGAGAAGTTTGTTAACATCGAGTATAGATTTAAGTGTCAGGAAGTCATTTCTGAAAGTATTTGTATGGAGTGTAGCCATGTATGGAAGTGAAACATGGACGATAAATAGTTTGGACAAGAAGAGAATAGAAGCTTTCGAAATGTGGTGCTACAGAAGAATGCTGAAGATTAGATGGGTGGATCATATAATGAATGAGGAAGTATTGAATAGGATTGGGGAGAAGAGAAGGTTGTGGCACAACTTGACTAGAAGAAGGGGTCGGTTGGTAGGACACTTTCTGAGGCATCAAGGGATCACCAATTTAGTATTGGAGGGCAGTGTGGAGGGTAAAAATCGTAGAGGGAGACCACTAGATGAATACACTAAGCAGATTCAGAAGGATGTAGGTTGCAGTAGGTACTGGGAGATGAAGAAGCTTGCACAGGATAGAGTAGCATGGAGAGCTGCATCAAACCAATCTCAGGACTGAAGACAACAACAACAACACATTTTACCTTGCGGTGGAACTTCCTTGGGACAGAGGTGCCCCACAACAGGAACAGAATGTGAGATTACATTATAGTGAAAACGTTTAAGTTACTTGTGTCGAAAATCGCACGGCATTACATTGCAATGTTGACTGCTAGTGTTCATGCAGTAGTGAAGACAAATGAATCACGTTTTGCTATGCTATTTCTACACACATAGTGTAAAGCGCCACTCAAACACACCAATAAGTTTTGCCACATGTAAAGATTTATACAAAGGAGGTGATAACAAAACAACAACAGTGCCAATCAATTTATCTCTTAGAGATATTTCGATGTGTACGTTGACATAACAGTAGATATTTACTAACTACAAACGTTTCATTATTTACTATTTATGTTAAATGAGAACTGAGTACAATTAACATAAACAAATAAAGAAGTCCGTTTGTTAAAATATGTTACTGCAGTGACATTATATAACTAGTATGGTATACATTGGAATCAAAATAAATGGTGAGGGATAGATGTAAATATATGAATATTACCAAAGTGGAAATTTTATTACAATGTGATAGCTAGTTGAAAATAATGTATGGTGAAGCAACTTGTTATAACTGTATTTTATGCACTGTTTCATATTGGATTATTGTCAGCATGTTGTTATTGTCAAAGGTAATGGTGTTTTTTTAAACTGGGTAGCAGGCGAATGAAATTTTTAAGAAAGGCTTTAATGGTTAACTCCTTCTGTTCATAGACGAGATTTTGTGGTGATTTGCTTTTATGCACATATATTTCAATCACTTCAAGGAAATTCATAAAGCTAGCCTTCTCAGCATTATGCAATACTTGGATGTGGTCTTCAGTTCTGTTTACTCCATGACTGTTCAGAGGTACGTGTATTGTAAATGAGGAATCCGATATATTTTAAAACTTATGGTATCTACATATTCTTTGACCCCACGTCTCAAAACTTCTCCCAGTCTGTACTATACAGTGGGAAGGACAACTTTGGCAGCTGAGTTTTTACTGCATATGCCTGATTTTTTGTATGGGGGTTATTATTCTGTAAATAGAGAAGTGCTATCAGCTGAAATATTTTAATGGTTGTGTTTATAAACAGATTGCTTATTTTTTTAGAATATGTTCTCTAAGAAAGGAAGTGAATTATATTTTTGGCTGTGGTCTACTGCATAATGTGTGTAACTGCATGATTGTCTGGTATGTAGCTTCGTTCTTGAATTTTTTGTAATAGTTTTTCTTCATGAGAGGGACGTATCCATTGTGTGAAGCTACGGTTTTAGTGATATTGACTTCTTTTCTTCTTTAACTGGTTCAAGTGGTATTTTTCTTCTTTAACTGGTTCAAGTGGTATTTTATGTAGGCGGTTCAATGTGGACCTAAAATATTCCATCTTATGATGATTTAAATGAAACATCAGTAGATATTGGATTTCTGTAAATCTCAAAATGATGGTGATGGCGACACTAAAGCTTTCAATAACATTAATGAGTTAAATGTTTATGGCGATAACTGATACCTTGGTAACAAAACTGGAGTGTTGTGGACATCTGCAAAAGGGGATGGGTGCTTGAATGAGGAAGATATGAATAGAAATGAAAGGAAAGTTGCTATCTGATGGAAAATCTCTGTCTGGCCGAAGCAGATTGACAGAAACTGAAATAGACCTTCTTCAGAGTTATTGTGGACTGGCACCTCTGATTGATGTTACAGCAATGAGAAACGCTGTATGGGCCACCTACTTTCATAAGTTGTCCACAGATGACCACCCTGTTCACGGTCTTTGCCCTAAAGGAGCAGATTCTAGGTGTGGTTACCAAAAAGCAAAAGAAAGTGGTCAAATATACCATCATAAGCATTCTCTTCCTGAGCGTGTTATGAGTGGAATAAGAGACCTGAGTGACCCTGTTTAGTTTAGGAAATGTCTTCATGGGGGCAATCAGAATACAAATGAAAGTTTCAACCATTGCATATGGGAAAGACGACCTAAGAATGTTTTTGTAAGACTAAATACATAAAAAATTGATGTACTAGATGCAGTGATATGTTTCAGTGACTGAGTTATAGGAAGGCTGTCCTGAGAAATTTAGGCATAAAACGTGGCCCTAATATGGAAGACCAATTTTTGCGTGTGACAGACAGCTTAAAGATTCGCTCTTCAAGTTACCAAAGAAGCAACATGTGCTAAAAGGAATGCCGAGAGGAAGCTTGAAGTTGAATGAATGCTGCAGAATGAAGACTATGCTTCAGGAATGTTCAGAGGCGCAGTTTAATTGGACTCATATCTTCATTCGCAATTTCCCACAAGTTGTATTTTTCAGAATTCAGGTACAAATATTTCGTAAAGTTTATAAAGCATTGCTCTAATTTTTCTGTAACTTGCAATAGTCCATACTTATGTAGCAGACCTAAGCTTTATTGCATAATCAACTACACTACTGGCCATTAAAATTGCTACACCAAGACGAAATCCAGATGACAAACGGGTATTCATTGGACAAATATATTATACAAGAACTGACATGTGATTACATTTTCACGCAATTTGAGTGCATAGATCCTGCGAAATCAGTACCCAGAACAACCACCTCTGCCCTAATAACGGCCTTCATACGACAGGGCATTGAGTAAAACAGAACTGGAATGGCGTGTACAGGTACAGCTGCCCATGCAGCTACAACACGATACCACAGTTCATTAAGAGTAGTGATTGGCGTATTGTGACGAGCCACTTGCTCGGCCACCATTGACCAGATGTTTTCAGTTGGTGAGAGATCTGGAGAATGAGCTGGCCAAGGCAGCAATCGAACATTTTCTGTGTCCAGAAAGGCCCGTACAGGACCTGCAACATGCGGTCGTGCATTATCCTGCTGAAATGTAGGTTTTCGCAGGGATCGAATGAAGGGCAGAGCCACGGGTCGCAACACATCTGAAATGTAACGTCCACTGTTCAAAGTGCCGTCAAAGCGAACAAGAGATGACCGAGAGGTGTAACCAATGGCACCCCATCCAATCACGCCTGGTGGTAGCCAGTATGGCGATGAAGAATACACGCTTCCAATCTGCGTTCACCGCGATGTCGCGAAACACGGATGCAACCACCATGATGCAGTTAACAGCACCTGGATTCATCCGAAAAAATTACGTTTTGCCATTCGTGCACCCAGGTTCGTCGTTGAATACACCATCGCAGGCGCTCCTGTCTGTGATGCAGCGTCAAGGGTAACCCAGCCGTGGTCTCCGAGCTGATAGTCCATTCTGCTGCAAACGTTGTCGAACTGTTCGTGCAGATGGTTGTTGTCTTGCAAACGTCCCCATCTGCTGACTCAGGGATCGAGCCGTGGCTGCACGATCCGTTACAGCCGTGCGGATAAGATGCCTGTCACCTCGACTGCTAGTGATAAGAGGTCTTTGGGATTCAGCACGGAGTTCCGTATTACCCTCCTGAACCCACCGATTTCATATTCTGCTAACAGTCATTGGATCTCGACCAACACGAGCAGCAATGTCGCGATGCGATAAACCGCAATCGCGATAGGCTACAATCCGACCTTTATCAAAGTCGGAAACGTGATGGTATGCATTTCTCCTCCTTACACGAGGCATCACAAGAACGTTTCACCAGGCAACGCCGGTCAACTGCTGTTTGTGTATGAGAAATCGGTTGGAAACTTTCCTCATATCAGCACGTTGTAGGTGTCGCCACCAGCGCAAGCGCTGTGTAAATGCTCTGAAAAGCTATCACATCATCTTCTTCCTGACGGTTAAATTTCGCGTCTGTAGCACGTCATGTTCGTGGTGTAGCAATTTTAATGGCCAGTAGTGTAAATTAAAGAAAAAAATAACGTTTTTATTAGGAACAAATTAGAATAATTAAAATGTAAAATGCGATATTTTTTAATCCTTGTATTATACATAGAACTGTAGATGGAATTAAATAGGTCTAGTACCTCAGCCATCATGTCATGCATATCTGCTAAAAATTTGGTCTCCTTCAAACGCATAACGTTGGATATTGGTACCTCAATACGAGGAAGCACTTCGAAAAAAAACATTGCATCCGTTTCTTTGTAACTTTTTATAATTAGGCTAAGCCGCTTCATAAATATTCTAAATACTTCTAATTTGTTTAGAAAGTGTGCTACATTACCTGATATCAACAAAAAATTTATAAAACATATACATTCTAAACAGTGCCTGAAAGAAATAGGTGTTGCCTTTTCTGCATAATATTGCGCCCGAAAAGTTGCCTGTATCCTTAAGTACACTTGCCACTGTAGCTCCGGAGAGGGGCTGCTTGCATCTCATTGCCAGCGGCGTAATGGTTCGTGGCAGCGCCGTCGTGTGGCAACTGTAGGAAATACGTCGGTGTAACAGGCGGCGCGATTATTTGAAAGTACTGCCGACCACACAGCGGCCGATAACGCACACATCATTATATTTTAACTTGAAATGCCCTCTCCGAATATAGAAAAAGCTGAATATGAGTTCGATAATAAGCCAGAACTGACACCGTCACACATTAATCGTTTGTCTTGAAGTAATTGGCAAAAAACATTTTTTCGAAAAGTATCTGTATGTTATCGATGTTTTCCAAGAAGTATCTATTTACTTCGGTCTTTATATGCATTTGAACTATAATCCGACCTGTTACTAACCAGATGGTCGAAAAGCAAATCTAAAGACTATTTCCTTATGGTTGATGTTTGCTGTTTGAGACTAGTCGCCTCGAACTCTTTCTACAGAGCGAGATAGCACAGTGGCTAGCCCGCTGGACTCACATTAGGGACGATGACGGTTCAATCCCACGTCCGCCACCCTGATTTCGGCTTTCCGTGATTTCCCTAAATCGCTCCAGGCAAATGCTGGGATGGTTCCTTTGGAAACGGCACTGCCGACTTCATTCCGCGTCCTTCCCTAATCCGATGAGACCGATGACCTCGCTGTGTGGTCTCCTCCGCTGAGCGACCCAACTCTTATATTATTATTTACACTAATATTATGATTTACGGTCTCATAGATACGAGGGTCACTCAAAAAGAAATGCACACTATTTTTGTAAAAATAGAGTTTTCATTCTGCATGTGTGAAAGTTCTACAGTGTGTAGATACATTCTTCCCGCTTGTTTTCAAATGTAGCTCAACCTGTTCCCTTGAGTGGCACCGTCACAGCATGTCTTCAAGATGGCTGCTACACTTGACGTTCGTCAGAAGCAACGTGCTGTCATAGAATTCCTGTGCTGTGAAAACGAGACAGTGGGAAATATCCACAAGAGGTTGAAAAAGGTGTATGGAGATGCTCCTGTCGATCGCAGTACAGTTAGTCGGTGGGCAAGCAGGTTACGTGATAAAAGCGGGCACGGCAATATTGAGGATTGCCCTCGCAGCGGCAGGCCTCGTACTGCCCACACTCCAGACGATGTGCAGAACGTTAACGAATTGGTGACTGCTGACAGACGCATCACAGTGAACGAATTGTCGCGCTACGTTAGGATAGGGGAAGGTAGTGTTTGCAGAATACTCAAAGTGTTGGCGTTAAAAAAGGTTTGTGCCAGGTGGGTTCCCAGGATGTTGAAATTGGCTCACAAAGAAACAAGAAAAACTGTATGGGGCGAACTTTTGGAACAGTACGAGAATGATAGAGAAGAATTTCTTGGAAGAACTGTGACAGGCGACAAAACATGGCTCCATCATTTTTCACCAGGGACGAAGAGGCAATCAATGGAGTGGCATCATGGAAATTCACCCAAGAAAAAAGATTGAAAACCACAGCTTCTGCTGGAAAAATTATGGCTACGGTGTTTCTCGATTCCGAAGGATTCTTGTTTGTGGACATCACGCCAAGCGGAACCACCATAAATACTGATGCATATGTGACGACACTGAAGAAACTTCAAGCTCGACTGAGTCGTGTTCGACCACATCCGCAAAAGCCGGATGCTTTGCTGTTGCACGATAATGCACGGCCACATGTCAGTCAAAAACCCTTGGAAGCGATCACAAAACTCGAATGGACAACACTGAAACACCCACCTTACAGTCCTGACCTGGTTCCATGTGACTATCATCTCTTAGGGAAACTGATGGACTCTCTTCGTGGAACAAGGTTTGAAGATGATGACTCCCTTGTGCACGCTGCCAAACAGTGACTCCAACAGGTTGGTCCAGAATTTTACCGTGCGGGTATACGGACGCTGGTTCCAAGATGGCGCAAGGCAGTTGAGAGCGATGGAAATCGTGGAGAAATGAAAATATTGTTCCTAAAGGATGTATCTATACAGTGTAAAACTTTCAAACATGTAGAACAAAAGATGGATTTTTAAAAAAATAGTCTGCATTTCTTTTGGAGTGACCTCGTGTAATTAGGGAACAAATATTGGCTGACTAAAGAATGAACTGAGGCTTTGACGACAAGATTTACACAAGTGGCTCTCTGTGAGACGGATGAGTAAATTTTCTTGACTGCAAAGTATTTCGAACAATTCTCTCTGAAGGCACGTACATACTTTATCCTTCGAATCGAATGGCGACCGTAATCAACTAAAGGAACGTTTCAACGTGATTGAGAGGGGAAGGGATAGGAGGACATGTTAGATATAATTTTATGTGACAGTTCCAATTTGCGGCGCTAATACGTTACTGTATCATTATGAGAGTTTACATATTCTTCGACAGACGCAATTTCCTGCTTTTGTTGATCTTTCATTATCATATTTAAATTGATAGCGCCACGATTTATTAGGCAATTTAAACTTTTACTTAAAACTTTTTTATTTTGGTAACCACGACATTAATTTGGCTCCAGTATTGCGGCCACAAACTGAGATGTATTTTAGTCAGTCCATCTCTCTCTCTCTCTCTCTCTCTCTCTCTCTCTCTCTCTCTCTCTGTGTGTGTGTGTGTGTGTGTGTGTGTGAGTGAGTGTGTGTGTATGTGTGTGTGTGTGTGTGTGTGCGGGTAGGCGTGTGTGGCACGCTTGCCCGCACGTCCTCATTCTAAAAATAAGGTAACCGGGAAGGAGTGTTGGTTTTCAATGCCACTATGTAACATGTTGTGTCTTCACTGCAAAGACTTGTTTGACGAAGCTCAGTATGCTAATGTCTTGTGATATAATCTTAATTTCTTCATAACTGCTGCAACGTACATCCACTTGAATCTGCTTACAGTGATCCTGTCTAGGTCTCCGTCTTCAACTTTTACGTCTTCTCACTTCCTTGCCCCACTCGCCACACATACAACTTCCCTTCATTATGTTCCGTGATGCTTCAGACTATGCCCTATCAACCTATTTCTTCAGTAGTAGCACCATAAATTAAAAACCTTTTATTCTTTTCGCGTCAGTACTACTTATAATACACGGTTCACTGCCGTATGAGTCTACACTCCACTCTCCTCTAGTCTTGTTGATGTGCTGGCGGTGTTGATACCATAAGTAGTATGGAAGAATTGATCAGTTGGCTGTGTCTGCTACCAATGTGCATTATGGCGATTACTCAGTTATCCTCATGATTACGCAGTTTCTCACAGAGGGCACTCAAAAAGGTGTACTGCAGCGCCGAAATCGATAGAAAATAAAACTCATTTCAATACAGCTGAAGCAGTCGTTGATATTCCAAAAATCCATAGTAACAGCTAGCAGTCTCTTGGGCATTACTCTATGTAATACAAGTAAAAAAGGGACTTTTTCTTTGTTTTAGAAATAGAAGAGCTCACATAGTGGTGGTAATGAAATTATATATATAAAAAGTTTGTTTATTGTAATCTTGCTGCAGATTATGTTTACCTAACACGACGTAGCGTTGTAAGTTTAAAGTAAGCTACTGTCCTTGATTTTATTTACAACTGTATAAAACGACGCCATCGTAAGGAGTTGTTAATTTAATACAAATAGTAATTTAATAATACCTTACCGCAACTTGTTGGTAATAACGAAATATTTGTAATTTTTTTAATATAATTTCCGACAGATTTCTTTGAAAGCTTTTGAAACAGTCAATAAAATTGGAATCAGTGTTATACTTTGAGTAATCAGACAATTCTCTCTTGCGCTGATATGAAATTTTTAACCTGTTTTGTTCCATTTGAACATTATTTCGTAATTGTTTACGAATGTAACTCTTACTTACCGTAAACTTGAGTGGATGTGCCATACATAAACCAGAGAAAAAGATACTGGTACCGCATTGTAACAGTACTTCGTGAATATTTAGGACATTAACGTGTGACTTACATTCAACGAACGTAAGTGACTTTATTATATCTCGAAATACTCGTCTAAGCTATTATTTTAGTTTAGTCGCATCTTCAAGTAAAATGAAGCCAAGACACTTACCACGCTGTACCATTATTTACGCAAGGAATGTACTTTTGATGGCCTTAAGAGCATATTGAAAAGTGTAAGTGTTCTGTAGAGCTTAAACGAGCGCCTTCAATGTGGGATTCGAAATGGCGGACCATTCAGCTTGTACTACATAGTGCCCTAAGTCCTAGTACGACATAATTCTGAAGCATATGCAAATAGTTATCTCTAGACATTGTTCCTTGAAAAAAATGTGGTCCAAGTACGCCAAACGATGGTATTGCCCCCCCCTCCCCCCAAACATTCACATCTGATTGATTTATTGGTTGTTCTAGCAAAAGATTTTGATTGTCAGTATACCAATAAGTGCAGTTATGTCTGTTAATTTGCCCGTTTAACTTAAAATTTGCCTCGTCAGAGAATTTTATTGAATAAGTTAGTATCGTGTTTGTGTTGGTCAAGCATCAATTCACAAACCAGAATACGTCGATCTGAGTCATCTTCAACTAACCCATGTCGTATACGTTGTATGAAAACTTTGAACTTCTGCTTGTGTAACACTCTTACCACTGACATTCGCGATAAATCCAGTTCAAGTAGCTAATCGCCTAGCTGATTTTCGCGGAATTTGTGTCTCAGCTAAATATACCCACAATTCATTTTTCTCTGTTATGAGTGTTCTTTGGCGGCCAGATCTCCGTGCATCCATAACAAATCCATGTTTTTCAAATCTTTCTCGTATGTCGTACACTGTGTGTCTAGACGGTGGATTTGATCTAAAGTGTATCCCACATTCAATAACAACTGCAATAGCAGCATTTTTATAAAATGTTTTTAACACGGAAATGCTTTCTTCTTTCGTTAAGATCGTGACAAAGTCGGAAAACTACAGCTGTAAGCACGTCTCACAGATCACGCTTTCAACAATTCACTAGTTTAATTATTGTGTTTGTTTTGTTTGACATTGCACTGTCTCCCAGTCTGACAAGGAGGTAATAACGACTTAACAGATTAAAAGTTCCTACTGTAAAATGTCTTGGTCTTACTTTTGTTTTCTTTTAAACATCTGTCCAGTGACTATTGCGCCACCCTGTACATATAGCCTCAGATGGGGAATCAATTTGGCTTTTTATTCG
Organism: Schistocerca gregaria; assembly: GCF_023897955.1. Lineage (NCBI taxonomy): Eukaryota > Metazoa > Arthropoda > Insecta > Orthoptera > Acrididae > Schistocerca > Schistocerca gregaria. The sequence goes on along the minus strand of NC_064922.1, from coordinate 922,421,111 downwards.
TGCCATACATTGGTTAGCTCTATACTACGAAAATCCGAAGGCAAGAAGCGAATTTTCAGAGCACAGAAGGAGTCATGGCTACTTCTGACACATTTTTGAGTGGCCACAAGAAATCACTACAGCCACCCCTTCGTCTCAAATAATCAGTTGAGTACTCTGTAAATGCATCGACCAGTTATGCGATTTCTCGTTTAGTAATAATTTTGTGTTTTTTTAAATCGTGTTCAGCATCAGTATTTTATGCTTAATGTTTTACCTAGACGGATTCCTTTCCAAGCCCAGCGATATTGTCGAGTATCTTATTTTATTGTAATGAGAAGTACTTACCTTCTTACACAAAATTTAATATCTTTTGTGAAGTAGTAAATTCCGTAATTATTCAGTGAAGCTGAGATTTGAAGTACTCCGTGAAATTTTCGTAAAAGGACAGTTTTAAAGCTTCACCAAAGTACAGCTGCAATAAAATGAACTAAAGTGTTTTGCTTAAACGTCACTCTTATTGAAAGGTCAGTACAGCATATAAATTATTTGTTGATGGCGTACAGCAACCAGATACAAATTGGTCCTAAATCAAAATATATAACGCACATTGAATATTCGTTTCGTGACCAAACGAAAGTGTTTCACAATGCAAACCAACGTATCTGTTTGTGAAAGAACGAATATCGTTGAGAATATATTTCATTGAAAGCAACCTACTGAAACAAATGTGCCAGATGGACATTTCACGTAAGTTGCACTCTAACACAAATACGTTACGCAACCATATTTGTTACACGTTTTTGCCCGAGAATTATTGTTTATCCTAGAGCAACTCGCAGGAAACCAAGGCATCATTTGTTCTGATGAAAGGATGAAAAACTGTCTGATAATGAATTGTGAAATATTCGAAACTGGTAACGGTACATTTTGAATAAAGTACCCTAAAACCAATGTGTGGCTGGTTGCTGTACACCATCAAGAATTTATTTCATACAACAGCCACGGTCTCCATCCATGTCTTCATTTGACAAAAATACTTAAATTATCAGCACGAAACTGCAATCAGTAAAGGTAGTACAGGCTTGTAAACCTCAAAGAGCAGCGTAAATAGTAGTTACTCTTACAGATTTGTTACTAAGAGTGATTATAATTTTATGTGCGTATAGCTAAAAGTGTTTCTCATTTAGTGTATTAATTAAAATATTCAGTTTTAACCTGAGGAAACTTATAGAATACTTCTAGCGTTTCTCTGTTAGCTGCTGAGTCATTTTTGTAGTATATACTACAATAACAGTACTAAAGAAGTGCAACTTTCCTCTCCTGTAAGTTGTGTGTAACTGGCTACCACTGTGCAAATTGTAACAGATCTAGCGACCGTATGTTTCATTTGAGCTATATTGTATAGAGACGTGAATGCTTCTTGAGGATAAAAGTAGTAATCAGAACATAATTATGAAAAAAACAATTTCAGCGACAGTATTTCTCCAATAATTAAACTGATAAAAAAACCTCTTGTCGCGTTAGCATTGTTTTACCACTTACCTGCAAGATCATTACTTTATATAATATATAAGATAGTGTTACTGAGAGACAGTTGTTGAAAAAACACTAAATATTCTTTCTGTATTCTTCATATCAAGCTACGGTTACTTCGTTCCATAAACTTACGGGTGTGCAGCCACATAAATTCGACTGCTTCATCTAATATTTCGGCTGGATACCGATGTACCAACGCGAACTGCACCGTCGCGACGTCTTTTTGAGTTTATTATAGAAACTGGCGGGCTCCATGATATCTCTAAGCTGAAGCCGCTATCTGTATTAGTGAAATTCGTCGTCAACTGAATTTCAATTGCTACTTTCACTACGGAGTCCCAGAAGGATGAATTCGAGGCTAAAGTTTCGACGTTTTCGTACACCACAGAGTTCCCAGTGTCAAAACAGTGTTCTTCCACCGCAGATTTATTAGGTAGTGACATTAAAGTTGACTAAGCATTTTAAAAATGTATTCCCTGTTCCTGCACTTCAAATTATACTAACGAGGCATTTTTATTCACCTCCAGCAGGAATTTGTCGATCACTCTGTTTTCCCTATTTCAGATATTTTACTTTACAGTTTCAAACTAACAGTTATGCAGCGGAATATAACGAACTGAACTAATTCATGTATACAGGTGGTCACTGAGCTACTATGCACTGCTAAATTGACTTGCGGATATTTTCACAGTGATAGTCAATAGCACTTAACGCATGATGAAAAGGTTGAACATTCACAAATGTGTACCTCAGGTTACCATTTGGAAAAATACTTTGTGGCAATTAAGGTACAGTAAAATTTAATGTTCAGAATTGTAGCCAAAGTGTCGGAAAGGGTTACTAACGATTTACACTTATATCTGTGAGAGGATTTTTATTGTTTCACTTAATATGCTAGTAGTACTCTGCAAGATATTCTCAATGACGTACTCTCCAAGATGTTAACAATGACGTACTCTGCAAGATGTTCACAATGACCCCGATTCAATGTTCTACCTAAACCCGTCCCCACGCTAGACCAGTTTATACACTATGTGATCGAAAGCATCCGAACACCCCCAAATATACGTTTTTCATCTTAGATGTATTGTGCTACCACCTACTCCCAGGTACTCCATATCAGTGAACTCAGTAGCCATTAGCCATCTTGAGAGCAGAATGGGGCGCTTCATCGAATTCACGGACTTCGAATGTGGTCAGGTTGTAAGTAGGCTGTTTAGGTTTTTTTATTGGTAACGCCGCCGCCACGTAGCGCTCTGTATAAAAATCACTGGCTGTGCCGTGTGCAGTCTGTGGCTGGTTTGCATTGTTGTCTGCCATTGTAGTGTCGGGCAGCGGCAGCTGGATGCTAACAGCGTGTAGCGTTGTGCAGTTGGAGGTGAGCCGCCAGCAGTGGTGGACGTGGGGAGAGAGATGTCAGAGTTTTGAAATTTGTAAGAATTGGTGTCATGAACTGATATATATATATATTATGACTATTAAGGTAAATACATTGTTTGTTCTCTATTAAAATCTTTCATTCGCTAACTATGCCTATCAGTAGTTAGTGCCTTCAGTAATTTGAATCTTTTATTTAGCTGGCAGTAGTGGCGCTCGCTGTATTGCAGTAGCTTGAGTAACGAAGATTTTTGTAAGGTAAGTGATTTGTGAAACGTATAGGTTAATGTTAGTCAGGGCCATTCTTTCTTAGGGATTTTTGGAAGTCAGATTGCGTTGCGCTAAAAATATTGTGAGTCAGTTTAAGCACAGTCTTGTATAAATTTTTCTAAGGGGACGTTTCATAAGGTGAATGGGTGTCATACGTCTGTACGCGAGATTTCCACATTCCTAAACACCCCTAGGTCCACTGTTTCCGATGTGATAGTGAAGTGGAAACGTGAAGGGACACGTACAGCACAAAACTGTACAGGCCGACCTCGTCTGTTGACTGACAGAGACCGCCGACAGTTGAAGAGGGTCATAATGTGTAATAAGCAGACGTCTATCCAGACCATCACACACGACTTCCAAACTGCATCACGATCCACTGCAAGTGATTTGACAGTCAGGCTGGAGGTGAGAAAACTTGGAGTTGATGGTCGAGCGGCTGCTCATAAGCCACACATCAAGCCGATAAATGCCAAAGGACGCCTCACTTGGTGTAAGGAGCGTAAACATTGGACGATTGGTGTAAAAACGTTTTGTGGAGTGACGAATCGGGGTACACAATGAGGCGATCCGATGGCAGAGTGTGGGTATGGCGAATGCCCGGTGAACGTCATCTGCCAGCTTGTGTAGTGCCGACAGTAAAATTCGGAGGCGGTGGTGTTATAGTTTTGCCGTGTTATTTCATGGAAGGGTCTTACACCCTTTGTTGTTTTGCATGACACTATCACAGCGCAGGCCAACATTGATGTTTTAAGCACCTTCTTGCTCCCCAATGTTGAAGAGCAATTCTGGGATGCCGACTGCATCTTTCAACACGATCGAGCACCTGTTCATAATACACCGCATGTGGCGGAGTGGTTACACAAAAATAACATCCCTGTAATGGACTGGTCTGCACATATTCCTGACGTGAATCCTATAGAACACCCTAGGGATGGTTTAGAACGCCGACGTTCTGCCAGGTCTCCTCGACCGACATCGATACCTCTCCTCAGTGCAGCACTCCATGAAGAATAGGCTGTCATTCCCCAACAAACATTTCAGCACCTGAATGAACGTATGCTTCCTAGAGTGGAAGCTGTCATCAAGGCTAAGGGTGGGCCCACACCATACTGAATTAAAGCATTACCGATGGATGGCTCCACGAACTAGTAAGTCATTTTGAGCCAGGTGTACGGATACTTTTGACCACATAGTGCGGCTTTCCATGAAGCAGCTACGTAACACAGTGCGCCTGCGCTGGTAATGGAGTTCCTATATAAGAAGCTTAATCGTCCCCCATGGTTTTCCAACTCAGAGGATCCGGCAATGTTTATCTTGTGGGTGGTTACCTATTCACGCAGCTTTTTACAATATCTCTTGTGAAATATTTGATGTTGAATTATAGAGTGTACCAAACAGTAGTTAATATGTATGGAGATATTCAGAATGTCCCTTCTGTGTAACAGAAACATTGAAATATACACAGCTATAGAAACGTTGTGGTTTGTAGGTATTAAATATAAGTTAAGAACTCGGTACCAGTGTCTTCAAATACGAATGTTCTGCAATAGCAACCTGTGCCTATTAATTAGTTTTTGTCGGTATACAGGCACTTGTAGAAGTCGTGTTTATTTTTTAATCATAAGCAGGTTCTTCAAGAAGTACAGTATTTTTGCTGTACAGAAGGGGAGAAAGTGTAATTTCACTTTACAGTGAAACGAATTTGTATTAGTAGTTTCATGTGTCATTCAACCAGTTTTAATTTTGTGTTCTTCACAATAGGTTAGTACAGCTCAATAAATAAGTGATAGGGAAATATCAGCAAATAGTTTTGTAACTCTGTCTTCTAGCTAGGTATAACGTACGCAACTAACAGGAGTTCTGGAACGCATAGCATCGAAATGAACACACTACTGTATCATAAAAGCACTCAAGCGTGCCTCAGGCATACCTCCAAGATTAATAGTTTACGTTACATTTGATTAGACTCTGCTTCCACAGAGTTTATGCCTACAATTAAAGTTATTTGGTCACTGAAGATGCGATTCCATTCCTGCTGTTGAGTGGGCAGCCCACAGAATTAATACCTTTGCAGAACTAGTATCTGTGACACAGAAAACCATTTTTAATGTATTTTACTCGAAATCAGACACGCGGAAACCATTTTTGAATTGGTTAGTGCTTTTCGTAGCTGAGCAATTACTTATATTTACGACGAATTCTTTGATACATTGAATTAGAAATCTCCGATCGCATTGTGACTCTTATGTAAACAAGTACGAATATTTGTAAATAACAGATTTCAGCTATTAGTCATCCTTTTTAAATTTTATTGGCAGATCTAGATTTCAGCTAGAAACTAGCCATTCTCAATGCACTATCATTTTTGATCAATGCACTGAGTAGTATTCAATGAACTGTGGATGAAGCCCGACCAACAGACATTACATGCATTGATCAAAAATGGTAGTGCATTGAGAATGGCTAGTTTCTAGTTGAAATCTAGATCTGCCAATATAATTTGAAAAGGACGACTGATAGCTGAATAGTGTTATTTACAAGTCAATATAGCAGCTACTGCGTGCAACAGCCTTCTGAATGGAAGGTAACCTGTTGAAGTACGAATATTCTACGTCTTGGGGAAAACAAGATGCGCAGTTGACCTCACGATATTGGAGCCTTAACTGGAACGAAGACGTCATAGCCAAAACAACTACTTCGCAACTAACAGGTATAGTCGTGATGTATCTTTTGTGTGCTCAACCATTGTTTAGGTACACTACTGGCCATTAAAATTGCTACACCAAGAAGAAATCTAGAGGATAAACGGGTCTTCATTGGACAAATATATTTTACTAGAACTAACTTGTGATTATATTTTCAGGCAATTTGGGTGCATAGATCCTGAGAAATCAGTATCCAGAACAACCACCTCTGGCCGTAATACGGGCCTTGATACGCCTGGGCATTGAGTCAAACAGAGCTTGGATGGTGAGTACAGGTACAGCTGCCCATGCAGCTTTAACACGATACCACAGTTCATCAAGAGTAGTGACTGGCGTACTGTGACAAGCCAGTTGGCCGGTCACCATTTACCAGATGTTTTCAGTTGGTGAGAGGGCCAGGGCAGCAGTCGAACTTTTCTGTATGCAGATAGTCCCGTACAGGAGCTGTAACATGCAGTCGTGCATTATCCTGCTGAAATGTACGGTTTCGCAGGGATCGAATGAAGGGTAGAGCCACGGGTCGTAACACATCTGAAATGTAACGTCCACTGTTCAAAGTTTCGTCGATGTGAATAAGAGGTGGCCGAGACGTGTAACCAATAGCACCCCATACCATCAGGCCCAGTGATACGCCAGTATTGCGATGACGAATACACGCTTCCAATGTGCGTTCACCGCGATGTTGCCAAACACCATCATGGCGTTGCAACCAGCACCTAGATTAATCCGAAAAAAATGACGTTTTGCCATTCGTGCACCCAGGTTCGTTGCTGAGTACACCATCGCAGGCGCTCCTGTCTGTGATGCAGCGCCAAGGGTAGCCGCAAGCGTGGTCTCCGAGCTGATAGTCCATGCTGCTGCAAACGTCGTCGATCTGTTCGTGTCTTGCAAACGTCCCCATCTCTTGACTCAGGGACCGAGACGTGGCTGCACGATCCGTTACAGCCATGCGGATAAGATGCCTGTCATCTCGACTGCTAGTGATACGAGGCCGTTGGGATCCCTCCTGAACCCACCGATTCCATATTCTGCTAACAGACATTGGATCTCGACCAACGGGGGCAGCAATGTCGCGATACGATAAATTGCACTCGCGATAGGCTAAAACCCGACCTTTATCGAAGTCGGAAACGTGATGGTAAGCATTTCTCCTCTTAAAAGGAGGTATCACAACAACGTTTCACTATTCAACGCTGGTCAACTGCTGTTTGTGTATGAGAAATCGGTTGGAAACTTTCCTCACGTCAGCAGGTTGTAGGTGTCGACACCGGCGCCAACCTTGTGTGAATCCTCTGAAAAGCTAATCATCTGCACATCACAGCATCTTCTTCCTGTCGGTTAAATTTCGCCTCTGTAGCACGTAATCTTCGTCGTGTAGCGATCTTAATGACCAGTAGTGTATTATTAGCGTAATAGATATTAGCTATTCAAATCTGACGGTATTTTGTCAGACAAGAAAGTTCGACAGACGAGCGAATAGACTTTACACATTAAAAAGACTTTTCAGCCCTGACCCCCCACTGGAAAAATTTCGGTGGAAGACCATGCTCTCGCTTCCCACGCCCGGGTTCCCAGGTTCGATTCCCGGCGGGGTTAGGGATTTTCTCTGCCTCGTGATGACTGGGTGTTGTGTGATGTCCTTAGGTTAGTTAGGTTTAAGTAGTTCTAAGTTCTAGGGGACTGATGACCCTATGTTAAGACCCATAGTGCTCAGAGCCATTTGAACCATTATGAAGACCATGCATGGTGCTCTTAAGTAACTGGTAATCACAGTAGGGAGAGAGCTTATGCGGATACACAGCGGCCAATCCGGCGCCGCGCTGGCGGCGGCGGCGGCGGCGGCGGCGGCGGCGGCGGCACAAAGACGCGATGGACGGCCCCCCGGGGGCGGCGGGGGCGGCGGGGGCGGTGGGGGCGGCTGCCTGACACTGGTGACGATGACGTCAGGGCGAGGGCAGGTGGGTGCCGCAGATTGGGACGTCACGTCCGCCGCCGCGGCTCATATTTCAGACGCGGCCTGGACGGGCGGGCATTATGCGCCACTTTGTTGTTCCAAGGCGGGAAAGCTGAAAGCTGAAAGCCTCCGCGCCAGAATGACAGTCTGCGAGCGACACCGGTCCGTATCGTCTGCCGGCGTCCACGGAGTAATGCATACCAAATTCGTGGCTTATTTCCTCTGCAAAACGGTCGTGCTTTGTGTGCACTTTCACTCTCTTTCTAGAATAGCACATGAACGTATTACAGTACTGTCTTCATTGAGAAAGGGAAGCCTCTTCCTCGACACCAGGTCTGACTCATAATACATGATCACTAAACTAATCAGCATCATTATGTACATATTCGGGTTAAACATGTTTGCCTGCTTCGAAACTAAGCAATTGAAAGCAGGTCGAACCATAGTTTTCTTGGTCTTTTTATTCTTCTACCATTGGATATGTAGTAGAGTGCTAAAACTACCGTAGGGTACCGCAGACTACGATAATTAAGTGTAGACTGCGGCTGTTTCCCTAGTATCTTTAGTCAGTGAAGGTCGAGACGCGATACCTGCATGTTTGGTGTGTTGCATATCTACTGGGCGTCACCTCACAACGATCGGTTTCTTTACGTACGCATTCAGTGTCTTGCTAGCACTCCGTCTTCAGGCCACAAGTGGCTCATCGGGACCATCCGACCGCCGTGTCATCCTCAGATGAGGATGCAGATATGGGGGGTGTGTACTCAGGAGTTGTTTGTTTGACCTGAGCCGCTACTATTCGGTCGAGTAGCTTCTCAATTGGCATCACGAACGTGAGTAGATCCCGAAAATTGGCAACAGCGCTTGGCGGCCAGAATGGTCACCCATCCGGGTGCCGTCCACGCCCAACAGCACTTAACTTCGGTTATTTGACGGGAACCGGTGTATCCACTGCGGTAGGGCCATTCCCGAGTGTCTTACTAAACTCCCCTAAAATCACTTAGTGGTGATCCGTCAAGAAACTGATGGAGAATCTATAAAGGGGCGCATAACGTACTGAGCATTATTGATCTATATAATTACACTCCTGTTACTTCAGAAAAAACAGCATTTAGAGCAAAAGTAAGTTCACCAAGGTTTAATTCATGTTTTATTCCATCATCATATAGCGCTAGAAGCTAGATATAAAACAGCAATTATATATATATAGCGCATTTGGACTAAACTACATGACCAGTTCCTTTTGCTGCCTTCCTTGCTGCCCAAACTTCCCTCATTCGCACGCTGTGTTTCTGTTTCCGGTCCTCTGTCCATGCTTCTTGTCGGCTTTGTGTCTTGGGTTTCATCTTGGTTGCCTTTTTGGTTGCCCATATTTCTTTCATCTTCTGGCTGTGATCTTGCTTGCGTTTTTCGGTCCATTTTATGCCTGTTCGTTTGTCACATTGTATCTCATGTAGTTTACTTTTTGTAATGATGTTTCTGAATTTTTTTCTGTCGTTTATTGTGTTTGCTGTTATGTTGAGTTGGTTTAGGTCGTTTACTACCTCTGCCACCCATTTGTTGTTTCTAGTGGTTACCCAGTCAAAGATCTGCTTGGTCAGCCTGTCTGATGGCATTCTGTATAGGTGTCCATAGAATTGTAGTCTGCGTTTTCTAATCTTTTCTGTGATTGTCTCCGTATGTTTGTACAGTTCCTCTGTAGGTTTCTTGATTCATATTCCATTGTTGTTAGTTGCGCCAAATATTTTCCTAAGTATTTTCCGTTCTACTTTTTCTAATTGTCTGATACGTGTATGCCCTAGTATTAGTGTGGTCTCTGCTGCATATAGTGCCTTGGGGAGCACCACCGTGTCGTAATGGTGTAATTTGGCTTTTTGTGGGATAGACTTCTTGTTGTAATGATTCCACACTACTTTGTATGCCTTGTCCAGTTTAGTCTTTCTTTTTTCGTTTGGGTCTCTTTTATGTCCACTCATTTGTAGTGTTTCACCGAGGTATTTGAAGTTTGCTGTTTTGTAAATCGTGCCATATTTTGTGTTCAGAGATGAGAGTTTCTTTGTGCTCATAAACTGGGTCTTTTCGTAAGAGATCTGTAGTCCAGCTTTGGAAGCGATTTCGTGCAGTTTTTCAATAGCGTCTTTTGTTTCCTTTATACCTTTCGTGACAATCGCCAAATCGTCTGCAAAAGCCAGGCATTTAATCTGTAGGTTTCCTAAGGTTATCCCCTGTTGTGATGTTTCCCATTATTTTAAGACTCATCTAACACCAGATTGAAAAGGAGAGGTGAAAGGCCATCGCCTTGTCAGACACCTGTGCGAATTTCAAAGGGCTCTGATAGTTCCCCACAGAACTTTACTTTGGAGGTCGTGTTGGTTAAAGTTTGCTCTATGATAGCCCGTGTTTTGTTGTCTGTTTTGTGTTCTGCTAGAATTTTGAAGAGAGTTTTCCGGTCGTTAGAGTCGTACGCCTTTTTGAAGTCGACAAAGGTAATGATCAGGTTCTGTATGTGTTGTAAAATTTGTTCCGCACAAGACCGCCCTTTACGGAAGCCTGCTTGGTATTAGCCAATTAAGTGGTCGGTCTGGCATTCTAGTCTGTTCAGTAAAGCTTTAGAGAGGATCTTGTATGTAACCGGTAGTAGGGATATTCCTCTGTAGTTGTTCGGGTCAGTCTTGTCATCTTTTTTTGTGTAGTGGGTGTATCAGGGCAGTTTTCCAGCCGTCTTCCAGATGTCTTCCAAGATCCTGTGGATGTCTTTGGTGAGTTCTGGGTCTTGTAACTTCCAGATTTCCGCGATGATGCCATCTTCTCCTGGTGCTCTACGATTCTTGAGTGACTTGATTACTTCTTTAACTTCTTCTAGAGTTGGAGGTTCACTATCTGGATTATACGTGCTCGTTTCTGTCATCATTTCTTCCATAGAGGGATCCGTGTTGAGCAGTTTTTCAAAGTACTTTGCCAGAATGTCACAATTGATTTTTGGTATTGGTTTCTAGGGTTCCATCCGGTCTTCTGAAGCACAAGTTGGGTGGTTGATACCCAGTCATATTTTCTCTGAACGTTCTGTAGAAGTTTCTTGTATTGTTCTTCATGAAGTCCGATTCGACCTCCGTCAGTCGCCGTTTATCATACTGTCGTTTTTCACTGCGAATGATTTTGCTTGATTGCTTCTGTGTTTTCAAGAAGTTCATCTCATTCTCTTGGGGTTTATAGCTACTACATTTTTTTCCATGCATTGATTCGTTGGGCAATAGCTTGGTCACATGTGTGGTTCCACCAACAATGTTTCCTTGTGCGTGGTGCTTGTGCTAGTTTCGTGGCCTCTCGGATTCTTCGTGAAAGTTGTGTCCAGTCTGTCATTTTCTCCACTTTAATTTAGTGTAATATTTGTGTCTGGTTTAAAGTAACATATTCTGGATCTGGTCTAAAAATTTTTTTCTTCTGGAGCTTTTTCTTGGGCAAAAGACGAATCCTGATCTGTAGTAGGTGGTGGTCTGAGCCGAAGTAGCCTTTACGGGTGTCTATGTTCAAAATTTCTTTTTGTGAGTCTTTCTGGACTATTACGTGGTCGATTTGTAGTTCTTACTTTGCGCTGGGGAATATCCATGTCGTAAGTTTTCGTGTTGGTCTCTTGAATTTTGTTGACATAATGGCGAGGTCGTGGCTTTTGCAAAAGTCTATCAGATGTTTTCCGTTTTTGTTGGTGTCCTTGTGTGGAGTATGTTTTCCTGTGATATGTCTGTATATCTTTTCTTTTCCGAGTTCAGCGTTGAAGTCTCCCAGTATTATTTTGACTCTATGTGTCGGAATTTTTCTGATAGTTTCTTCCATCATCGTCCAGAAGTCACCAGTTTCGTCGGGGTTTTTCCTGTTGTAGTCATTAGTCGGTGCATGTGCGTTGATTATTGTGTAGGCTTTATTGGCTGAGTTCACTGTGATGGTGCTGATTCTTTCCTTTGGTGACGAAAAGTCTGTTATGCTGTCCGTGATGGACCTGTGTACTGCAAATCCTGTGCGAAAAAGCCTTAGGTTCTTCAGTTGTTTCGATGGTTTTCCTTTGTGTATTCTGGAATTCTCCGTGTTGAAGTGGTCTTCGTCTGTGAATCGTGTTTCTCGCAGTGCACATATTTTTATTTGAAATTTTTCGAGAGTTTCTGTCAGTTGTTTCATCTTTCCTGTCTTCGTGTGTTCACGTTGAGTGTGCCGATGTAGTGTTTGCGTTTGGTCTTGAGGGAGTTTGAGAAGCTCCGATTCTTCTCATGATGTCCGTGAGCCCTCGGAAACCGATGCTCACGACGCTCCCAGTCTAATGACTGCGGCCTGGGGTACTGAGATTTTTCTCGTTGTACCATCATGATGTTTAGTAGTTGGATGTATGGCATGCTGCCGACTACAACCTGGCTTTCCAGATCAGGAGGTTGGTTGAGGCCGCCATTGACATGTGGAGCAGACGCCTTTTGTAGCCTGTCCACTGTGGGAACAGACGCTACTAGTGGTTTTGGTCCGCCGCGAGTATTTCATTTCCTCGGTACCACCTATAACCTATATCCAGGAGGCATTCTCCTATCCGCCACCTGGGGAGGCACTCGGTTGCGGGCCTACTAACCGCCCTGATATATATATATATATATATATATATATATATATATATATATATATATATATATATATATATATATATATATATATATAAAATATGAAACATCGCTTCAATACTTCGTCGAACATACATAAAACATGTTAATTATTAATGAACAGCTTTCAGATTAACGAATAATAACAGGAAACTCTTGCCTTTGATTATGATGAAGAACTTTGTACCGAGTACAATATAACAACTATAATTGTATACACTTTTAATGTTTGTGCATGTGAAATGTAATTCCGTAAAAAATAATTACTTTGGTTACATGAAAGCACAGAAATTACGCTATCAACTGATTGTTGTTATCAAAGGTAGTTTAATATTTTAAACTCTTCTGGGCGTGAAGCGTTATATGTGTTTTGTAAGAACATTATGTGTAGATTCAGCCAAAACGCTGCTTTGTGTAGAAGTTGTTATTATTGTGATTTTATTTTCTGTGGCTATAGGCCTAAAAAGGTATTTTACATTATGTAAGGATGTAAAATATACAATGGAGTAACACGTGCTGCTCTGGTTATGCGCAAGACAACCAACAACAGGAAAATCACGAGTAGGCGTCGTATCCCATTTTCTCTCTTGCACAGTCATTTGCGCTTCTTCCCTTACTAATTCTACCAATACTGCCAGTAACTGTACACTTTACTATGTAATTTATGTAGCGTTCCAAATCTACCGTGCCGCAGTTGTAGTAGCAACTCTAGTCTGTAGCCATAGACTTTCCTTAGTATCCGGCTTTGATCCACAGGTAGTAGATGGACACGCTATTCTTTTCAGTATTGCTGGATCTTTTCTAGTATTCCTAGGTGGTAGAGCTCCTCTTTATCTCACTATTCTTCTTGTGATCTTCCAATCTGTATCCTGCCAGAGGTCTTAGATGTCTGATTTCCGTCGCTTCAATTTTCTGTAACTTCGGATCCACAGAGCAGCAACGGTACGGTGGTAGTATTATGGTCGTAAAATTTAAATAGTGTCTCTTTCCTGATTTTATTCAGCAGCGTTACTTTAATCGTACCTAACATGTGTAAACCTTTGTAGTTTCTTTTCAGGATCACATAAGCATAAGACATGTCATAGCTCACGCAGATGAATATATGGACTTGTTCCAGTATAATGGTTTTGGCTCCAAGACGCCCTGCTCCACAAAATCTCATAACTTTTGTTTCCTTTGTGGATACGGTTAGATTACATTGTTTTTGCCATTATATGTATATAACTAGTTGAAGGTTGTACTACTTACCCGCGAGTATAACTAGATCGTCAGCAAAAAGGTTTAGTTGAAAACTGTGCAAATCGGTTGGTAAGAGTGTTTCATTTTCTTTTGCCATTTATTGACAACGTTATTAATGTGTATGTTAATTAGTGTGGGTGACAAAGGACACCGTTATCTGACTCATTGTGTCAGTCTTCTAGCTCCTGTATTAATGATTACGACGACACGTACATCGATGAGCCAAAACATTGTGACCATCTGCTTAACAGCTCGTTTATCCGTCTTTGGAACGAAATACATAAACGATTCTCCGTACCAGGGGTCCGACAGTTTGTTGGTAGATTCGTGAAGGTATGTGACACTAGATGACTATTCACAAGTGATGTAATTCGCTTAAATAACGGGCCGCCGATTTGAGTACCAGGTGATGGTACCCGATAGCGAACCGATGGGTTCCATAGGATTTACACCAGGCGAATTTTCTCGCCGAGACATTAACGTTAGTTCGCTATAATCCTTATCAAATCATGTAGCGCGGTTCTGGCTCCGACACACGGACTATCATTCTGCTGAAAGATGGCATTACTGTCATGGAAGATATGAAGCGAGAAGGGATGCAGGTGGTTCACAGCTGTCCGCATTTCTTCTATTACCACCACAGGTCCCATGAAAGGGCAGGAGAATGTCTCTCATAGCATAGTACTGCTGCCACCAGCCTGCGTCCGTGATGAGTTGTACGTTTCAAGCCGCCGTTCACCTCAATGACGGCGTTTTTGGAGACGACCGTCGACCTAGTGTAGCAGAAATATGATTTACCCGAAGAGCCGTCATGTTGAAAGAGAACAAATTACTCTCACTCATTGTCATGTGCAAGGCTATTCTTTAATGCTACTTTACAGAGCACACAAGCCTCCGAACGCCATGTTCTGTGAAGAGTCATGGACATTCACTATTTCACGTCTAGTAGTAGTTTAACTGTCCTTCTGCCTCTTTCCGTAGACACCCACGACAATAGCACGAGAAAATTCGACCAGAGGTTTCGTTTCTGAGATAATCGTTCACAGGCGCTATGTAATAATAATCCGCCCTCCGTCAAAGTCGCTTATTTCAGTGGATATCCGCACTTGTAGCCCATATCTTTGCTAGGGTGAGCCCCCGTCCGAGTCTGCTACGCTTACATACTTTTGTTACGCGCCACGTGCTCTCAGTACCATAATGTTTTGGCTCATAAGTGTATATTAATGTTGTCAACAAACAAAGTCTGAATTACTCTTACTGACGAATGCCATAGTCTCCTAAAATTTCCCGTAACTTAGATCTCACCACTCGGTAAAAGGCCTTTCTATGATCCAGAAAAACTGCATATGTGAGGAGAGTAATTTCTCTATGCTTTTCTTTTGTCTGGGTATGGAACGTTATCTATACAAGATCTTTCCGGCCTTAAATGATTTTTTTCCTTGTATCAGAAAAGTCTCTGTTAAGGCTTTTAATCTTTTGGAAAGTATCTTGGCATGTCTCTTAAACCAATAGTTTTGTAGACCTGTACCTCTGTAGTTATTGCAGTCATTTCGGTCTGCTTTTTTAATTATAGTCAGGACCGCTAAGCTCTGCAAACTATCACGAATATTGCCACTCTTCCAGCATAGAGTTATGAAATTTCGAAGCCTAATATCAAGATTTTCTTCCTGCTATTTATTGAGAGCTTTTATTGTTTTATGAGCCCTTATTGGTTATCTGTGCATTTTGTATTCTACATTTCCGAGTAATGACTCCTAACTCTACTTTTTCACTCTTCTCTTTTATCTAATGCTACTTCTCTTTTATAACCAATGTCATCTTCTACACGTCTTGTATTGAGATGTGCTTCTTGAATGAAGTAACATGTAATGAAGCGATGGAGAAAAGAATGTTTGCTGGTGATAAAACGTTAAAGACGTTTTTCTTGGATTATGTGGTAAGCTTATACTGTTCATCGTTTCCACTATTTCGCACATATTTTCCGCGTTTGACATACGAAATTCATAACATAGCAATAAACCTTTTCGTGATTGGAATATGCATTTCAGCTGATTCAAGAGAAGAAATGCAGCGCGTATTAAGACAAATTACACCTAATTATGGACCTGCAGGATCTGAAATACATCGTGTACTTAATAAAACACGAAACTTTGTGACTGAAGGTGCTTTTAATTCATACCTCCAGTGTATTCAATACAGTCACGTTCGAAGCTGCGAAATATGGTTAAAATTAAATTGTTCTTCTCTGTCTGCTATTAATCCTAGTCGGTAAGGATCACAGATTAATGAAGAGTACTAATAAATCAGCTGAACTAGTGTCTTGTAAGCCATTTCTTTCGTGAATGAATTGCCTTTTCTTCCAGTGTGTGTCAACTGGGAATGCGCTTTTCGTACAGTTTATTTACTATGGTCATTTCACTTTAGGTCACTCTGGACGGTCACTCCTAGGTATTTTACAGTAGGTATTTTACAATTGTTACTGTTTCTAGTGATTTTTCGTCAATAACGTAATCGAACGCACAGTAATGGAATGCTTCGTCTCTTTATGTGCAATATCCTGCGCGTCAGAAAGTACTGAATCCAGTCACAAATCTGGTCCGATACTAAAACTCGTATTTTGTTCACTAAACGGAAGTCAAGGAACTCTGTACGTACCAACGTGAGCGCCTTTTTCTAGGACGCTCTAGATTTCGAGGACGAACGGAGCGACCTTTTTTTCCCAAGATCTCTATTTACTGAATCCATGTTGGTTTTAATAGAAGAGATTTGCGTTTACCGAATAAGCCACACTGCGTCGTCAGCTAACATGCTCCGTAATTTTAAAACAGATTGACGTCAGCGATGTAACTCTTCGGTTGGGAGCATGAGTGCAATGACCCTTTTTGAAAGTGGAAATGAGATGTTTCTTTTTTTCAATCTCTTTGTACCATTCGTTGTTCTAGCGACCTATGATGTAGTGTTGGTAGGTGGGGAGAAAGTTCTTTCGGATAATATCTCATATATTTGTAGAATCTCGAAGATCTCTCTTCCACTCCAGTCGCCTTTCCCTTATTGAGCAATTTCAGTTGCTGCTCTATTCCGCGGTCACTTACCTGAATGTCTACCATTTCGACGTTCGTGCGGTGATGTAAAGGAGGAACTGATTCGTGATATTCGACGGTAAAACAGTTTCACAAAAGTAATTTTTTTTTCTTCATTGCATTTCACTTCCTTATTGGGGCGGGCTGGCAGCAGCATATGCGCTGCTCTTCACCTGAAAGACATAGAACGTACAATAGAAGTCATTTATAAATAACATAAAGGAGAAAAACAACGTTTAGGAAGGATAGGACTGATGATATGGGAGGTGGTGTGTTCATTGCAGTTAAAAGCTATTTAAACGCAGTTGAGATCGACACTGGGTCGGACTGTGAAATAGTCTGGATAAAGCTGTCATTCAGACAAGTATTAGGATTTTTTTATAGACATCCGCAACAAAAGTCACAGACTGTTTCAGGGAAAGTTTTGAGTACATAGGAAGTAAATATCAAAATTATCCATTAGTTATAGGTGGAGGCTTTAGCATCCATTGTCTGGGAAAATCACACGTTTATCAAAGGCGGCAGAAGCAAAGATTCGTGTGAAATTATTCTAGGAGCGCTCCCCCCTATCACCAGGCATAGCCGATCTATACATGGAGCACTTCGAAAAGCTAGCTCTGGACGCTGCTAAACACAAGGCAAAAGCCTTCTACAGGTACGTTGATGATACTTTTGTAGTTTGGCCACATGGCAGGTACAAACTACTAGAGTTCCATCAACACCTCAACAGCATACATGGAAATATCAAATTTACCATGGAGATAAAAGAGAACAGAAGCTTACCCTTTCTGGATATCCTGATGACACACAGTGTATAGGAAGAAAACACACATGGACCACTATCTTACCGCTAACAGCTGCCACCACCCTGCGCAACGCAATGCTGTACTCAACACCTTAGTGCATAGGCCGGCCGGCATGGCCTTGCGGTTCTAGGCGCTTCAGTTTGGAACCGCGTGACCGCTAGGGTTGCAGGTTCGAATCCTGCCACGGGCATGGATGTGTGTGATGTCCTTAGGTTAGTTAGGTTTAAGTAGCTGTAAGTTCTAGGAGACTGATGACCACAGATGTTAAGTCCCATAGTGCTCAGAGCCATTTGACCCATTTAGTGCACAGGGCCAGGTCCACCTGCGATAAGGAAAGCTTGCCAGGAGAATTGCAACACCTAGAGGACACCTTGAAGAAAAATGGATACAGTGAGACACAAATAAGGAGAGCTCTGAAGACCGACCACAAGAAGAAGACGATGCAATGAGCTGTGCGTTCTTGCCATACGCGGGTCCTCCGACTTCCAAGATAGCGAGAATTCTCAAGAAACGTAAAGCGAAGCCCGTTTTCCGCGCAGCAGGAAAAATCAAAGACCTTCTCGGTACACCCAAGGATCCACTAGATCTGACGGCACCAGGTCTGTACAAGATCGGATGCGAATGTGGGATGCAATATATAGGACAGACACAGCGTTGCATCTCACAGTGCTACAGTGAACACATCAGGCATGTACGCTTGGGTCAGGCCAACAAATCTGCTGTGGCAGAACATAGTATTGACGAGAAGCACACCTTCGATTTCGAAGACACAAAGAAAATTTGCATTACAAATGGATTTTGGGACTGGGCAATCAAAGAGTCCATAGAAATACGGTTACACGACAACCTGATCAACCGTGACAGTGGCTGCCTTCTCAGCACAGCCTGGGAGCCTGCAATCAGGAAAATCAGAGAAGAACGTTCCGTTCCACCAACGGCCGCGGACGGAGCGGTCAGAGACACACGCCGGGACTCGAACCACGAACACGCGTCACCGCTCCCCCCCCCCCCCCCCCCCCCCCCCCCCCCACCGCTGCCGATCCAGGTGCATAGGGCGATTCCGCGGGCGCGTGATCGGCCAGCCGCGGAAAGTAGAGATATAAGCCCGCGACCGACAATATCCCGACACTTCCCCAGAAGATGATGGAGAAGCATTCCATCGAAACGTTGCTACAAGACGACGATGCTACTCGGCTGACAACCAGTGAAGACTTCATATAAGAAGGCCGAGATTCTAAATCTTGCTTTCGAAAACTCGTTTACGATAGAGGACTGCGGCACCATTCCCCGTTCCAATTGTCTAACAAACGAAAGGATGGCTGACATAGTGTTTAGTGTATCTGGGATTGTAAAACAGTTAAGAGCCTTAGACGCCAGGAAGACATCTGGACCAGATGGTATTCCCGTAATATTTTATGTTGACTGTGAAACGTCCCTTTAGAAAAATTATACATGACTGTGCTTAAACTGACACACATTATTATTAGCGCAACGAAATCTGACTTTCAAAAATCCCTACAAAAGAATGGCCTGACTAACATTAACCTATACGTTTCACAAATCACTTACCTCACCAAAAATCTTCGTTACTCGAACTACTGCAATACAGCGAGCGCCACTACTGCCAGCTAAATAAAAGATTCAAACTACGGAAGGCACTAACTACTGATAGGCATAGTTAGCAAATGAAAGATTTTGATAGAGAACAAACAATGTATTTACGTTAATAGTGTTCAAAAGTCATAATATATGTAGCACTTCGTGACATCCAGTCTTACAAATTTCAAAACTCCGCCATTTCTCTCCCCACATCCACCACTGCTGGCGGCTCACCTCCAACTGCGCAACGCTACGCGCTGTTAACATCCATCTGCCCAACACTACAATGGCGAGTATTACAACAATGCCAACCACCCACTGACTGGACACAGCACAGCCAGTGATTTTCATACAGAGCGCTACGTGGCGTTACCAACATAAAAAACCTAAACAGCCTACTTACATAGCCCCCATGCTTCACACAAAAAAATTTACAAATTGTTTTGGGCATTGTCCAATACAGATTTGAAAAAAAATTTCATAATTACAGTAAGAAAGATATAAAATTCACAGACTTATTAATACAATGTTGGTCAAAAGCTAAAATTTTCTCACAGTCCATAAAGACAGTTTTGATCATTCATCACAGTAAAATTGCAGTGTTTTTTGTTTCTCAAAGTCTGAGCAGTAAAAGAAAATGCACACAGAAGTAGTGCATTTCCATGCAGTCTTGAAGAAGTAGTGGTGTCCTTCCAACGGAAAGACAGTGCTGACTCTTAACATGCTAACAGGTAATGGGCCACAACAGAGCAAACCCACAGCAGAGTCATTCGAAGTTTTGAAGAATATTGGTAGGTAGGTCATCACAGAGTAGACCCATTGTAGTCCTGGTAGAGACGGCCAGCAGCCATCTGTTGCGACTGTTTTCTTGGAAGTAGATCATAAATTTATTATTGACTGGATCTGTAGGCATAAAATAACTATATTAGCACGTCTATTAAATTTTATTTTAACCAAAGCTGCAGTGCAGCTAGAAACTAGATATTAAACAAAATGAGTAAATAAATACATAAAGCAAGCCATATGGCATTTCTCTCAACTAGCAAGACAATAGCCATGAAATGTTTCTCATCGTTTCATTAGGCATTTTACTAAATGTCATAAATTAAGAGCTCCACAGTATAATCATATGTTTTCAAGCTTGAGCGTGTCGTATTTGCGATGCCTTCTACAAAGGAATGTCAAAAGCGAGGATAATGACCTCTTTGTTTCCTCCACCTGAGCCTCTGAAAGACACACACTAATGCCATTTTTCAGGCGACTGTCGCACAGCTGGGTGCCGGTGACGCATTACGTGTAGATGGTCACTTAACTTTCTTACTGAAATATTTACAACACCAGTTCGCACTACAGTGACAGTCTCATATAAAAATTTCACAGGTCGAGAATTTGCGTTTCAAATCTGTAGGAACAAAATCCTGTAAATATAACAGTGTCCAAAAAATTTTCGTCGGCATTGTAATACATTCACGCATTTACATACATTTCATAACTATTAAAGTACAATTCTTGGTTTCCAACAACCTTTTTCACAAACCACAGTCCCTAACCACTACTCATTATTCCTTACCTTATTCGTCGACACTTCTTCAATATTTCATCATAACACATACGTTATTTGTTGTTGCGGTCTTCAGTCCTGAGACTGGTTTGATGCAGCTCTCCATGCTAAACTATCCTGTGCAAGCTTCTTCATCTCCCAGTTCCTACTGCAACCTACATCTTTCTGAATCTGCTTAGTGTATTCATCACTTGGTCTCTCTCTACGATTTTTACCCTCCACACTGCCCTCCAATACCAAATTGGTGATCCCTTGATGCCTCAGAACATGTCCTACCAACCGATCCCTTCTTCTGGTCAAGTTGTGCCACAAATTTCTCTTCTCCCCAATCCTATTCAATACTTCCTCATTAGTTATGTGATCTACCCATCTAATCTTCAGCATTCTTCTGTAGCACCACATTTCGAAAGCTTCTGTTCTCTTCTTGTCCAAACTATTTATCGTCCATGTTTCACTTCCATACATGGATACACTCCATACAAATACTTTCAGAAATAATTTCCTGACACTTAAATCTATACTCGATGTTAACAAATTTCTCTTCTTAAGAAACGTTTTCCTTGGCATTGCCAGTCTACATTTTATATCCTCTCTACTACGACCATCATCAGTTATCTTGCTCCCCAAATAGCAAAACTCCTTTACTACTTTAAGTGTCTCATTTCCTAATCTAATTCCCTCAGCATCACCCGACTTAATTCGAATAGTTCCATTATCCTCGTTTTGCTTTTGTTGATGTTCATCTTATATCTTCCTTTCAAGACACTGTCCATTCCATTCAACTGCTCTTCCAAGTCCTTTGCTGTCTCTGACAGAATTACAATGTCATCGGCAAACCTCAGAGTTTTTATTTCTTCTCCATGGAGTTTAATACGTACTCCGAATTTTTCTTTTGTTTCCTTTACTGCTCGCTCAATATACAGATTGAATAACATCGGGGAGAGGCTGCAACCTTGTCTCACTCCCTTCTCAACCACTGCTTCCCTTTCACGTCCCTATACTCTTATAACTGCCATCTGGTTTCTGTACAAATTGGAAATAGCCTTTCGCTCCCTGTATCTTACCCCTGCCACCTTTAGAATTTGAAAGAGAGTATTCCAGTCAACATTGTCAAAAGCTTTCTCTAAGTCTAGAAATGCTAGAAACGTAGGTTTGCCTTTCCTTAATCTGTCTTCTAAAGTAAGTCGTAAGGTCAGTATTGCATCACGTGTTCCAACATTTTTATGGAATCCAAACTGTCTGTATTGTCTCACATGTTCCAGTGTTTCTACGGAATCCAAACTGATCTTCCCCGAGGTCGGCTTCTACTAGTTTTTCCATTGGTCTGTAAAGAATTCGTGTTAGTATTTTGCAGCTGTGGCTTATTAAAGTGATTGTTCGGTAATTTTCACATCTGTCAACACGTGCTTTCTTTGGGATTGGAATTATTATATTCTTCTTGAAGTCTGAGGGTATTTCGCCAGATGGTAGAGTTTTGTCAGGACTGGCTCTCCCAAGGCCGTCAGTAGTTCCAATGGAATGTTGTCTACTCCGGGGGCCTTGTTTCGACTCAGGTCTTTCAGTGTTCTGTCAAACTCTTCACGCAATATCATATCACCCATTTCACCTTCATCTACATCCTCTTCCATTTCCATAATATTGTCCTCAAGTGCATTGCCCGTGTATAGACCCTCTGTATACTCCTTCCACCTTTCTGCTTTCCCTTCTTTACTTAGAACTGGGTTTCCATCTCAGCTCTTGATGTTCATACAAGTTGTTCTCTAATCTCCAAAGGTCTCTTTAATTTTCCTGTAGGCAGTATCTATTTTACCCCTAGTGAGATAAGCCTCTACATCCTTACATTTGTCATCTAGCCATCCCTGCTTAGCCATTTTGCACTTCCTGTCGATCTCATTTTTGAGACGTTTGTATTCCTTTTTGTCTGCTTCATTTACTGCATTTTTATATTTTCACCTGTCATCAATTAAATTCAATATTTCTTCTGTTACCCAAGGATTTCTACTAGCCCTCGACTTTTTACCTACTTGATCCTCTGCTGCCTTCATTACTTCATCCCTCAAAGCTACCCATTCTTCTTCTACTGTACTTCTTTCCCCCATTCCTGTCAATTGTTTCCTAATGCTCTCCCTGAAACTCTGTAGACTCTGGTTCTTTCAGTTTATCCAGGTCCCATCACCTTAAATTCCCACCTGTTTGCAATTTCTTCAGTTTTAATCTACAGGACATAACCAATAGATTGTGGTCAGAGTCCACATCTGCCCCTGGAAATGTCTTACAATTTAAAACCTGGTTCCTAAATCTCTGTCTTACCATTATATAATCTATCTGATACCTTTTAGTATCTCCAGGGTTCTTCCATGTATACAAACTTCTCTCATGACTCTTAAACCAAGTGTTAGCTATGATTAAGTTGTGCTCTGTGCAAAATTCTACTAGATGGCATCCTCTTTCATTTCTTAGCCCCCATCCATATTCACCTACTATGTTTCCTTCTCTCCCTTTTCCTACACTCGAATTCCAGTCACCCATGACTATTAAATTTTCGTTTCCCTTCACTATCTGAATAATTTCTTTTATTTTATCATACATTTCTTCGTCATCTGCAGAGCGAGTTGGCATATAAACTTGTACTACTGTAGTAGGCGTGGGCTTTGTGTCTATCTTGGCCACAATAATGCGTTCACTATGCTGTTTGTAGTAGATTACCCGCCTTCCTATTTTCCTATTCATTATTAAACCGATTCCTGCATTACCCCTATTTGATTTTGTGTTTATAATCCTGTAGTCACCTGAGTAGAAGTCTTGTTACTCCTGCCACCGAACTTCACTAATTCCCACTATATCTAACTTTAACCTACCCATTTCCTTTTTTAAATTTTGTAACCTACCTGCCCGATTAAGGTATCTGACATTCCATGCTCCGATCCGTAGCACGCCAGATTTCTTTCTCCTGATAACGACATCCTCTTGAGTAGCCCCCTCCTGGAAATCCGAATGGGGGACTATTTTACCTCCAGAATATTTTACCCAAGAGGACGCCATCATCATTTAATCATAACAGATACGTAGCATAATCAAATAACTCATATAGCATCAGCTTATTGATCATAAACATACCTCAACAGCATAATACACATTGTCATCATAAAAACTCAGTCAAATCTTAAAATTGTCGTAGCTTTCTGCAGTAATCTCTGCTCATTTCAATACTGTCATCTACCTCAAACGTTCTTTAAAAATCATGATCCCATACCAAATACATCATTCAAAGCTCTCGTAGTATCACAGTGGTTCCAAAAAAAATATGAACAGTTCACAAAGTACAGACAAAATAGACTTTCATAAGTGTGAAGTTATCCAACTGTGTAATTGCGTAAACATCTGTCACTGACGTAGTAAGAAAAAAAAAGTTTGTCTCTCTCAGTTAAATGATCAGATAGCTGTGTCATTTATTTGTTAGAGAAATATGGTACCGATGTGTAAAGTTGTATAAGCAAATACCATATTAGCTAGGGCTCCTTGTGCTTGCCAAACACATGGTACACAAAGTAAGCGTGTACCCCCCTGAGGATTAATGTAATTATACCCTCTGGTGTTACAGATTACAGCAAAGGAATGAAATCTATCACGGAAAACTTTCTTTGTAATTCAAAAATCTTTAAAAATAAATGTTTTAAGTACACAATTAATCACTCAAATACTTTTTACTGCGGCGCTAAATTGTGTGTCTTGTTGTAACATAATCTCTGTCATTACTTGTGGGTTAAAAATGTGCCAAGTGTCTTAATTATCATCGTCCATAAGCAAAGTTCTGTAGAAGTCAATGTACTTACCTCGTAATAAACGAAGTAAATTGCTATGCGTATAGATATCGTAGTTGTTACGCTTATTGCGGTGATGAAGTAAGTACTGTACTGTAACGTATTTTTGTGCTACAGAAAAGGCTGTCTCATTGTAGCTATCCCACAAAAGTTACTACTAAAGCATGTTTTACTTTCAAGAAGAATTCAGAAAAACTGCGCAGATATAAAACAGATACACCGCAAAAGCAACATTGTAAATTGTCACTCATTAGTAGCGTCGTGATAAAATCGTGTAGCTGTCACATAAACTAACCACTGTGTCATCTGGTATCTCACAGAAAGTACTTTAAATCCAGAATGTATTTTCAACTAAACCAAAATGTTGCGTTAAAATCTCATTAGCAGTACTGGTAAATGTTCTAAGTATGTGAGCCTGATAGTCGTTACGTAATCGTACAACTAACAAGCAAGACTGTACACACACAATAACACTGTGTCGTCTGTTCACTATAACAATGCATTTGTAGTTACTGTCTAAATATGTTCCCTGGGTTCTAGACTGGAAAGTAAACTTTAAAACATAGTTACATGTTAACAGTTTCTAAGTGTGACAAAGAGTAATAGTAATGTGAAGTGAAAAATTTTATAGGAAAGACTAAGTTAAAAGGCTGATTATCTCTCAATAAATGGTTTTACATGTGAAATGTGGTGCAACCGTTTACTATTCCTAGTGGACAGAATTTAAACTTCACAGCAATTATCATGTTGTATACCTCGGTAAGGAATGCTAAAATTTTTCTCAAGGTTAGCGTCTATATTGTTTTTCCCTGAGCCAGCCAGCACACGTGGCTGCCTGCGGGTGCGAGTCATTCTCTGTCTCTTTGTTGGCGCTCGTCATTATTGGGATTAGGAGACCTAATTTCTACAATTCACTTTCACGAGAAGGCCCTGCCCTGTTTAAATCCCGCCAGTTCTGATGCAATTCAAGTCTGTCGTACGATCATATCGTGTGTCGTCATGTCGGTAGATTCCATAGTTTCTTTCTTGTCGGTCACGTGGTGGAGAATTTCTCCCTGAATCGTAACTGCGCGCTGCACTGTTGCGTCTGAAGTTATTCTGTCTCCCTTGATAATAATTGTTTTTGTTCCCATATTGTCTATTTCTATCGTAATCTGTGTCATATTCATTACTACGGAAATTCGATCTTTCTCTGTAACTATTATTACTCTGCCAGTGGTTGTCATATAGGTGGTGTCCGTTTTGGTCACGATTTGCGTTGTAAGAATAGACTTGTCGTGTCCAGTTATCGTTTCTGTCGTCACGGAATTGTGACGGATATGACCTGTAGTGATTGTTTTCCTGTTTTCGCATCCCGCTACTGTCTGTGTCAGTTTCTAATTCTTGTAAGAGTCCCTGAAAAGCTTCAATATCGTCGTTGCAACGCCCTGCCAAAATAATATGTCGTAAATGTTCAGGTAATTTGATTAAGCAAATGCGGATGAGTTCTGAGGGGCTGTATGGGTTTAATAGGTACTGATTCTTGTGCAACATGTCTTCAAAATATTTCACAAGACTGGAGAATTCAGATTGTTCGAAATGTTTCATCATTATGATGCTATGTTTTACTCGGTCTTGTGTAGCTTGAGACCAATATGCTGAGAGGAAGGCATGATAAAATTCTCCTTCACTGTGACAATCGTGAACATTCATACAGCTGGTTCATTCTCCAAGTAGCCACACATCAATTCTAACCTGTGCTCCAATGACCAGTTGGGAGGAAAACAATGAGAAAATTGATGAAGCCATGCTTGTGGATGAATGTTGTTGTCAGAATTCTTAAATGTTTTGAATTTACGTGTAGTAATGAACAGCTTATAGTCAAAATCATCGTGTCGGCGAGTCGCATATCGGTCATTGTTACGTCGTGTCGGCGGTTCCATCTCAAAATTCGGTGCACCTTGCCAATTTCTTTCATAATTTCCGAAATGCTTTGTGTTATTATTTTGTGGCTTTTCCGTATTTCTAAGTCCCTCTTCCCGTGTTGGAGCGCGAGTGTCCTCTGAAATATGTAATTTTTGTATTACCTGCGTCAACCGATCTTGTACTTCCCGGATTTCTCTTTTGTACTGTGTTAATTTGATTTTGATTTTGTTTGAATTTTCTAATTTGTTCATACTCTTCGGTGTTAGTGAAGGCTACGGGTCTTGTGTCATTCAGATCATCACCTACCTTTGTAGGTAAGTTAGTGAACTGATCCGAAAGTTCGGCTACTTTCTCTGATAGTGAACACATTTCCACAGTGTGTTTTTCTGAACCAAGTTTCAGAGTGTCCATTCGTGTTGAAATCGAATCTACTGTGTCCTTTAAGTTTTCCTGAGTTTTGCAAGTTGCGTAACCGAATCGGTGGATGCAGCTAAGTCCATTTCAGCTTGCAAAAAAAAAATGGTTCAAATGGCTCTGAGCGCTATGGGACTTAACATCTATGGTCATCAGTCCCCTAGAACTTAGAGCTACTTCAACGTAACTAACCTAAGGACATTACACACATCCATGCCCGAGGCAGGATTCGAACCTGGGACCGTAGCGGTCACGCGGTTCCAGACTGAAGCGCCTAGAACCGCACGGCCACACCGGCCGTCAGCTTGCAAGATGTCGTGATTTTCACGAACTATAGTTTGCAGTTCTTTTATGGCTGCTTCGTGATTAAGTACTGCATTTTCATGACGCGAAAAAATAGGTTGGAAATGCTCACAAACTTGTGTTTTTACGTCATCACAGACTTTTTGACATTTTTATTCAATGTTATGTAACTCAGTAGTTAAATCTTCACGTGTTTGTTCAAGTGTGGTGTCTAACTTCCGAAGATGTTGTTCCATTGTGTCTAACTGTTGCTGTGTTTGTCTCTGGTGTTGTTCCATTGTGTCTAACTTTTGAAGATTTTGTTCCATTGTGTCTAACTTTTGAAGATTTTGCTCCATTGTGTCTAACTTTTGAAAACGTTGTCCCATTTGTTTCTGATTTTGTTCAAGCGTTGTGTCTAACTTTTGTAGCCTTTGTCCCATTTGTTGCATTAACTGTTATAACAGTGCACTGGAGTCTGGAACATGTTCCTCAGTGCTATTAGGCAGTGCATTTAAACCGGCAATATTCGCATTTTGAAAAGTAGAAAATGTGTCTTGATTTATTTGAGAAAACGCTGAGGACGCAAAACCTGAATCTACAGTATTTGCAAGATTGTGTCCTGTCATTTCGGAATCCTGAGGCGAGCTGTTGCCGACCGATCGATTGATAATGCTTCCCTGTTCACTAATTGTTTCACTGCCTACACCATTATTTGCAGCCCGCTCCATTTCCCTATGCCACACCTGTTTTACTGTACAACAATGAAAGACTACAACTACAAAGGAGATTCTCTCTACAATTACGCGCTAGCAATAAACAAAATCTACACTAATTTCACAAACTACAAGAAAAAAATCAGAAGATTCCAGTGAGGTATCCTCGGCTAAGGGTCGACATATGAAACGTCCCCTTAGAAAATTTATACATGACTGTGCTTAAACTGACACACATTATTTTTAGCGCAACGCAATCTGACTTTCAAAAATCCCTACAAACGAATGGCCCTGACTAACATTAACCTATACGTTTCACAAATCACTTACCTCACGAAATATCTTCGTTACTCGAACTACTGCAATATAGCGAGTGCCACTACTGCCAGCTAAATAAAAGATTCAAACTACGGAAGGTACTAACTACTGATAGGCATAGTTAGCAAATGAAAGATTTTGATAGAGAACAAATAATGTATTTACCTTAATAGTGTTCAAAAGTCATAATATATGTAGCACTTCGTGACATCCAGTCTTACAAATTTCAAAACTCCGCCATTTCTCTCCCCACATCCACCACTACTGGCGGGTCACCTCCAACTGCGCAATGCTACGCGCTGTTAACATCCATCTGCCCAACACTACAATGGCGAGCATTAAAAAAATGCCAACCAGCCACTGACTGCACACAGCACATCCAGTGATTTTCATACAGAGCGCTACGTGGCGTTACCAATATAAAAAACCTAAACAGCCTATTTACAACTGTGCTACAAATATAGCACCATTCTTATTCATCATCTATCAGAGATCATTGGAACGGCGGAAAGTTCCACGGGACTGGACGAAGGCCAAGTCATAGCAATCTATAAAAAGGGTAGAATATCGGATGCACATAATTACCGGCCAATTTCACAAGCATCCATTTGTTGTAGAATCATGGAACATATTTTGTGTTCAGACATAATGACCTTTCTGGACTCTGAGAAGCTCATCTGCAGAAACCAGCACGGTTTTAGGAAACAGCGGTCTTGCGAGACACAGCTGGCCCTCTTTGTGCATGATATACAACAAGCTCTAGATTCCGGCTCCCAGGTTGATGCCATATTTCTCGACTTTCGAAAGGCGTTCGACTCAGTTCCGCATTGTCGCTAGCTACAAAAAGTGTGCGCTTTTGGTCTATCTGATGACATGTGCGGTTGGATAGAAAGTTTTATAACAGACAGGGATCAGTATGTCATCCTGCACTGGGTGACTGCAACAGAAACAAGCGTAACTTCAGGTGTGCCCCAGGACAGCGTAATAGGTCCTCTGCTTTTTACGATTTACATAAACAGTCTGGTTGATGGTATTGACAGTGGCCTTAGACTGTTTTCCGATGATGCTGTAGTCTACAGGAAAGTAGTATCACATGAAACCTGTGAACAAATCAATGAGGATTTGCAGAAAATAAATGCGTGGTGTAATGACTGGCAGTTACCTCTCAATATTAGTAAGTGTAATCTACTGCGTATAACAAGTCGAAAAACCCCTTAATGTACGAGTACAAAATAAATTCCCAGTCTTTAAAGCGGTAACATCCGTCAAGTATCTGGGTGTGACTATTTGAAATGATCTCAAATGGAATGATCAGATGACACAAGTAACGGGCAAGGCGAACTCTAGATTTCGGTTTATTGGTAGAATCCTGAAGCGATGCAGTCCTTCAACAAAGGAAATAGCTTACAATACGTTAGTTTGTTCAGTATTGGAAGATTGTTCGTCTGTATGGAACCTTTAACAGTTGGGCCTGATTCAAGAGATTGAGAAGGTCCAAAGAAGGGCGGCAAGATTCGTGAGTGGGTCATTTAGCCATCGCGAGAGCGTTACAAATCTCATAGAAAGTTTGAAGTGGGACATACTTGCAGATAAACGGCGTGCTAAACAGAAAGGGGTTAGTCACTATATTCCGAAATCCGATCTTCGCCGAGGATGTAGAGCATATTTTATTACCACCAACTTTCAAATCGCGCAATGATAACGATTCAAAGATGAGAGAAATTAGAGCTCGCACTGAGGCGTTGAGACAGTCGTTTTACCCTCGCGCTATCCGCGAGTAGAACAGAGGGGGGTGATGACTTTGGAGCGAAATGTGCCCTCCTCCACACACCGCTTGGTGGCTAGCGGAGTATATTTGTAGTTGTAGATGTAGAGAAAATATGGTGTACATAGATATGAAAAAGGGTGGAACTTTATGGAAGACAGTAGACAAAAAGAGGGTGACTGTAAATGGAGATAAAAACCGTAAAAAGGTAGCGCACACAATAAACCACACAGTGGGACAGTTAAACGAACACAAGGCGAAGTATGACCGGAGTATAAAAATATCGACGGACGGCGCAGTACACAACGATCAGTGACAGTAACACTATGTACAAGTCCAGCACACAATTAAACTCACAGCTCTCGACGCACAGGAGAACAGCACCAAACACAACACTGACGTAACACACTGGTGACGATGAGCAAAACACATGATCTGCTAGGCGCATGGAAATGAGGGAGAAGGGATGAAGGGTGGGGGGGGGGGGGTAGGGGGGGAAACTAAATTCATTATTCTTCCATTTCGGTGCGATTCTGGTCACTCAGCGACTGAGTAGCGATTTCGATTCGCTTACAGATATCACCTAGGATCAGTACTTCATAGGGTTTTGAATTATATCGATTGGAAAAATTTTAATTTCGAATATACTTGAGGTATATGGCCTTGTATCGCTCTTACGTAATTAGGATGCCAGCGGGCACATGGTTTCATACATGAGTCGTGGCTCTAGCACAACAGATATGATCCTACGAGGCAGCAGTTCTTAATAGTTACACCCATGACCAAAAGATGCCAGCATCTTACAGATGTCAATCATATGTAGTCAAAAAGTATGTTTTGGAAACAAAACTGTATCTTCTGCGAATATTACGTCTACTGTTAGTTATTATTGATTTAATACGTTTAATTATTTGTCTGAATGATGGTGTGACTGCAAAGTAGACCTGGTATAATAAATGAGTATTGTTACGCCTATTAACTGAGTAAATGGTACCATTGGAATTGCATCAGTTCAAAGAGAGTGATTATGGCACTACGAAAACAACGAACTTTTACGATAATTCAGTTGTTTAAAGAGGGAGTCATTTTGATATTAGTTGTTTTTATAATTTTTCTTTTAAGGAATTGTTCAAAAAACTACGATGTTTGATTAGCTCTGAGTGAAAGACGCAGGACTGCGCGGTATAATACCGATATCGGGGTGCCTTTGATGTTCCAGTACACCTTCAGTATGCCGATGACACCGCATTCCTTGCCCTCGCTCCTACCTTCCAACTATCCGAACGCCTTCTCTGGAATCACCTTGACTTTTTGCCACATGGTGTAACCAGTGGCTCCTGATAATCAATCCTTCCAAGACCTAGGCAGTCATCATAGGTCATACCACATGCTCCTCCCAGCTCCTTGATTTCTCCCTTACCGTCCGCGCCCGTCCTGTCCGCCTCTCCCCCACCCTCACCTACCTTGGACTCACCATTGACTGTCACCTACTTCACCTGGATCCCTCAAATCCGCTGTATCCAATCCAAAGCCCACAACTGGCTCGGACTCCTCAAACTCCTCTCTGGCTGGACGTGGAGGTCGAACCCCTCTACTGTCCTCCACACCTAGAAATCCTTAATCCGTCCCCTCCTCTGTTATGCCAGTCCAGTCTTGAACTCAACTCCCCCCCAAATTCTAAAAGCCAGTCCAGATCCTCGAGTGCCACGCACTCTGCCTTGCCTACAACTCCCGTCCCCCAAGTGGATCCTCTATGACCTGATTAGTTTCCCCCATCGGCTCGTTTTCCTTGAAAATATTCTCGTCCTCTACACCTACACCTCCCTGCTGCCTTGATCTCCCTCATCCCCTGGTTGCTCCTCTCAACACCCACCCTCTGCCACACCTTAACCGTTGTGTCCCCTCTACCCTTCACCTCTAGACCCTTCATCTTCTTTCCCAAGGTGGCTTCTGTCGACTCCCCCTCCTAGATGATACCCTCTCTCCCTCCATTTATCCCTCCTATCAACACTGGTCCTCGCCTCCCCTGCCTTCCTCTG
This sequence comes from Schistocerca gregaria, assembly GCF_023897955.1. Classification (NCBI taxonomy): domain Eukaryota; kingdom Metazoa; phylum Arthropoda; class Insecta; order Orthoptera; family Acrididae; genus Schistocerca; species Schistocerca gregaria. The sequence continues at coordinate 922,389,105 of NC_064922.1, read as the reverse complement.
TTCTTTTCCAAGACTCTCTCTTGCCCCCCCCCCCTTTCCATCCTGTTCTTTCCCTGCCTACCCTCTCTCTGCCTCCCCTGAGTCCTTTTTGCTGTCACCTCCACTGCCTTTGCCTTTCCCACTCCTTCTTGTGTCCACCCTGCCCCCCCCTTTTCTATGTCCTCTCCCTCCGTCGGCTCCCCCTTTCTTCCTTTCCGCTCCACCCTTTTCCCCACAGAAGTCCAGGTCCTTCCCTCCCTCCCCTCCATCTGCCGCCATGTCACCTGTATGGTGCTGTTTTAAGTGACTGTTCAGTGTTGTGCATCCCTTGTCAGTGTTGCGAACAGCCACCATACTGTCACTAGTTGTGTTTTTTATCTCGTGCAAACAGACACCAGACTGTCACCTTGTTTTTTAAATTGTGCCTGTCTACTTATTGTGTGTCTTCATCTGGATCGTCACCGCAGTGTTTTTGTATTTTAAATTTCGCAACTCTCCGCCATTTTACAGTTTTCTTATAATGTCACCATTCTATCGCCTTACGCTGCTACGAAATTAAATAAAGGGAAAAAAAAGCCTTTGACCTTATCAGCCAATCAGGGGACAGTACATTCGCTCATATTATGTGTGTTAAAGAGCTGCTTCGTGAAGTGTAAGGGAAGTTCCTAGCTCAGACTTCATCTTCTTCGGATGCTTGTACTATGAGCTCTGAACAGATTTAATAATTCTGTGGACTAATGAGTAAAACTTGACCGTGGAGAGCCGCAGACAAATCTCGAACGAATGAGAAGGACTAACTCGCGAAATTCTGGCTTTTATGTGTAAACTGTGGCTTTTGAATTAACTAAAATCCGCGTGGCGTACTGAGCAAGTCGGGACCGAAAACTGAACGTTCAAAGGGATCGAGTTTTTGAGCGAGCGTCCTGTCACAGGAAATCCGTTTCCTTCCACTTTCAACAGTTTGTTAATGCAAGAACAGAAACATTTTTTAAAAAATACTTCATGAAGTTTTTATTAACAAGTCTGTGACAGTTGCAGTACATATGTTTGATGACTAGTCATAGCTGCAACACGTATTCTTGGCGAATAGTTTCGAACAAACTTGTTCATTCTGAAGCCTGGCAATCTGAGGCTGCACTGAAAGTGCCTGCTGTCAATAACGAACATAAAAATGGCAATACACGCTTAAAAATGTAATCGTAGATGACTGTCAATGAAACTGTTCTCCTTTGCTAAGTAGATACATGTAGTAGTAGTAGTAGTAGTAGTAGTAGTAGCAGCAGCTTTATTCCTCCGTAGATCCCTTTTTACAAGGATATAGGACATATCGAAGTATTTACAAGTTTAGATCAATTTAAAATAAGGTGATTCGTATACACATACATTTACAGACTGCTCGTTAGAGACAGTCATTAGATTTACTTATGGTATGAAATACTTTTTTTACAAATAACTTTTTAAATAGTGTAATGCCACACTGTCCCCTATCAGACACTGCACACACTATATGCACATTGTTTCGTAACACTTCACTCACTACGCACACAAACACACACACACACACACACACACACACACACACACACACATACACACACACACACACACAAACCCAAACACAAGCACTGGTGACCTACTTGTTACTGACATCTACGATTACTTTGTACAGCTTATATTGCCATTTTGATGTTCGTTATTAAGATCAGGCACTTTCAATGCAGTTGAGAATGAACCAGCTTGTTCCAAAGAATGCGCCAAACATATGCGCTACAACTGTAACAGATTTCTTAGTAAACGGATCATACAATCCGTTTTGTAATGTTTTCGATAACGGGTTTGGTTAGATACACAAACCAACTATTACGAATGTGTGCGACTGCGTGTGTAACTTCTGATTAGCACGGACTTGACTGTCATTAGTATAAAAGGAGTGAGTATATTTCGAAGTTTCCACTCAAAAGCTGTCTATTCTTTAACAGCTCAGTTAACCTGATACTAGAAAACATTTAATGCACCATCTAGGCAGGGACAGTATGACTGCCCCCACTATAGCTTTTCCAAATACGCTGCTCGTTATTTAAAAGGACATGTGTGTAAGCTGCTTGAGAAGAGAAATTCACAGCAACTTACGTGGAAATTTTCTTTAGGAAGGCGAACCGCCGGGAGCTGTAAGCGGCTGATCTACACTCAGAAGAAAAAATTACGATTTGTTTCGCTCCAACAAATTACATAAGGCACAAGCTGGCAACCTGAACAACCCTGATTATTAAGTTAAATACTAGGAAAATAACTACCGAATTGCTGGTAAGAGACAATGAAAACAGGTACTATCAACATCAGAATAGTTTAAGGGCGCCAAAAAGTAAAACAAGTAACACAAGCATCCAAAAAATTATTTAAGAACGCCAACAAATAAATCAGACATTGTGAACCTCAAAATAGTTTTAAAGGCGCTTATACAGGGTGTTTCAAAAATGACCGGAATATTTGAAACGGCAATACAAACTAAACGAGCAGCGATAGAAATACACTGTTTGTTGCAATATGCTTGGGACAACAGTACATTTTCAGGCAGACAAACTTTCGAAATTACAGTAGTTACAATTGTCAACAACAGATGGCGCTGCGGTCTGGGAAACTCTATAGTACGATATTTTCCACATATCCACCATGTGTAGCAATAATATGGCGTAGTCTCTGCATGAAATTACCCGAAACCTTTGGCAACGTGTCTGGCGGAATGGCTTCACATGCAGATGAGATGTACTGCTTCAGCTGTTCAATTGTTTCTGGATTCTGGCGGTACACCTGGTCTTTCACGTGTCCCCACAGAAAGAAGTCACAGGGGTTCATGTCTGGCGAATAGGGAGGCCAATCCACGACGCCTCCTGTATGTTTCGGATAGCCCAAAGCAATCACACAATCATCGAAATATTCATTCAGGAAATTAAAGACGTCGGCCGTGCGATGTGGCCGGGCACCATCTTGCATAAACCACGAGGTGTTCGCAGTGTCGTCTAAAGCAGATTGTACCGCCACAAATTCACGAAGAATGTCCGGATAGCGTGATGCAGTAATAGTTTCGGATCTGAAAAATGGGCCAATGGTTCCTTTGGAAGAAATGGCGGCCCAGACCAGTACTTTTTGAGGATGCAGGGACGATGGGACTGCAACATGGGGCTTTTCGGTTCCCCATATGCGCCAGTTCTGTTTATTGACGAAGCCGTCCAGGTAAAAATAAGCTTCGTCAGTAAACCAAATGCTGCCCACATGCATGTCGTCGTCATCAATCCTGTGCACTATATCGTTAGCGAATGTCTCTCGTGCAGCAATGGTAGCGGCGCTGAGGGGTTGCCACGTTTGAATTTTGTATGGATAGAGGTGTAAACTCTGGCGCATGAGACGATACGTGGACGTTGGCGTCATTTGGACCGCAGCTGCAACACGGCGAAATGAGGGCGCTGTAGGATCACCTGCTGCACTAGCTGCGCGTTGCCCTCTGTGGTTGCCGTACGCGGTCGCCCTACCTTTCCAGCACGTTCATCCGTCACGTTCCCAGTCTGTTGAAATTTTTCAAACAGATCCTTTATTGTATCGCTTTTCGGTCCTTTGGTTACATTAAACCTCCGTTGAAAACTTCGTTTTGTTGCAACAACACTGTGTTCTAGGCGGTGGAATTCCAACACCAGAAAAATCCTCTGTTCTAAGGAATAAACCATGTTGTCCACAGCACACTTGCACATTGTGAACAGCACACGCTTACAGCAGAAAGACGACGTACAGAATGGCACACCCACAGACTGCGTTGTCTTCTATATGTTTCACATCACTTGCAGCGCCATCTGTTGTTGAAAATTGTAACTACTCTAATTTCGAAAGTTTGTCAACCTGAAAATGTACTGTTGTCCCAAGCATATTGCAACAAACGGTGTATTTCTATCGCTGCTCGTTTAGTTTTTATTGCCGTTTCAAATATACCGGTTATTTTTGAAACACCCTGTAAGTAGAAAATGCAACGTAAACAGAGAAAAAAAACTTTGCTTTAAAAGCATCTCTGCCCCTTAAACTTATCAACTGATCAAACTGGGTAGAAAAGAAATTTGAGGCACGAGAAGAAGGGATCGGCTGGTAGGGCGTATCAAGGAATCACCAATTTAGCATTGGAGGTCAGCGTGGAGGGTACAAATCGTAGAGGGAGACCAAGAGATGAATACACGAAGCAGACTCAGAAGGATGTAGGTTGCAGTAGGTACTGGGAGATGAAGAACCTTGCACAGGATAGAGCAGAATGGAGAGCTGCATTAAACCAGTCTCTGGACTGAAGACCACTACAACAACAACCAATCATACAGTCAGCTCCAACTCAAAAATAAATCACCTTACCAATTTGGCACCCATTACTAAACGTGGGCAAAATTCACGTCCTCGCCGCTGTCGGAAGGCTACCTAACCAATGTCCTACCGAAGGGCTGGCCAGTGTGGCCGAGCGATTCTAGTCGCTTTCTGTGTGGAACTGCGCGACCGCTATGGTCACAGGTTCGAATCCTGCCTCGGGCGTGGATGTGTGTGATTTCTTTAGGTTAGTTAGGTTTAAGTAGTTCTAAGTTCTACGGGAATGATGACCTCAGATGTTAGGTCCCATTGTACTCAGAGTCATTTACCGTTTTCTTACCGAAGGGCCATCCTTTGCCTCGCGCTTGCCCCTCTCTCGCGATGCACCACGGAAACTACAGACACTTCAGGTTCAGGCAGCGATTCCAGTTTGCAGCATATCGATACGAACTTATCGGCGATGTTAGTGTCAACGCTGGGAAAAATTCTGTATTATAACAGTGTATGCTTCATCCTTTCCAAGAAGTGCGTTCAATCCTTTATTGGACGTTTAATTGATTACCGGACGTAGGTTGGAATTAATGAAAGTGCGTAGGCTCTTCCATTGATTGCTATACCGCTGACGTTAATCGTATGTGATGATCATGTACCGTAAGACAAAAAAAAATTAGTATTGAAAACGACGCACTACGAAGGGATTATCTGAATGGCACGACAATCGGTAGATGTAATGCACATGTGCAGACAAAAAAATTATTATAATTTCAGAAAAATTAACTGGTTTATTCAAGAGAAAGAGCTCCACAAGTTGAGCAAGTCAGTAACGCTTTGGTCAGCCTCTGGTCCTCATGCGAGCAATTATTCTACTTTGGCACTGATCGGCAAGGTTTTTTGATTGACGTACTGGGGGATATAGTGCCAAATTATGTCCAACTGACACGTTAGACCGTGAAAATCCCGAGCTAGCTGGAGGACCTTGTTCATGATGCTCCAAACATTGTCAGTTGGAAACAGATCTGGAGACTTTTCTGGCCATGATAGGGTTTGGCAAGCACGAAACTCTTGGGGTGTGCGGGCAGGCATTATCTTGCTGAAACATAAGCCCAGGATGGCTTGCCATGAAGAGCAACAGAACGGGGCATAGAATACCGTCGACGTACCGTTGTATTGCAATGGTGCAACCAAAGGTGTCCTGATTTGAAGAGAAATGGCACCCTATACCGCCATTCTTGTTTGTTGGGCTGCATGACGGGCAACAGTTAGCTTGGTATCCCACTGCTGTCTGGGACGTCTCCAGATATGTCTTCTATGGTCATCGGGGCTCAGTTCGAAGCGGGACTCTACAACGAAGACAATTCTACTTAACTCAAGATATTCCAGACCGAAGACGTGTGTGGAGACGCCCTGGACGGCGGTGGGATATCAACCGGACTGCTGCCCACTATACGGACCGACAGCCAGGAACCGTGGTTTGGGGTATTCATCTGCGGCACCCTTACAACACAGAGGTACGTCGACGATATTCTATGCCCCGTTTGCTTGCCTTTCATGGCAAGCCACCCTGGGCTTACATTTCAGCAAGATAATGTCCGCTTGCACACGGCGAGAGTTTCCACTGCTTGTCTTCGTATTTGGCAAACATACGTTGGCTAGCACGGTCGCCAGATCTCTCATCAATTGAGAAGGATTGGAGAATAATGAACAATGCTCTCCAAACACCTAACGATTTAACGAACCAATTGAACAGAATTTGGTACGATACCCCTCAGGAGGACATTCAGCAACCCTGTCAATCATTGCCAAGCCTGATAACTACTTGACTATTGGCCAGAGGGGGAATTTGTGAAGCAATTTCTCTTGAATAAGTCATCCATTTTTTTTCTGAAAAATGGTTCAAATGGCTCTGAGCACTATGGGACTCAACATCTGAGGTCATCAGTCCCCTAGAATTTAGAACTACTTAAGTTTAACTAACCTAAGGACACCACACACATCCATGCCCGAGGCTGGATTCGAATCTGTGACCGTAGCAGCAACGCGGTTCCGGAGTGAAGGGCCTAGAACCGCACAGCCACAACGGCCAGCCGTTTTTTCTGCAACTGAAATTATTTGTTTGTCTGTATACGTTAGTCGCATCTATCGATTTCCGTCCAGTTCGGATCATTCCTTCGTGGTACCCCTTTTTTGTGTTAGAGTGTATCATATCATTGTATGGACTGTTGACTACAGCCGTATGTGGGTTCATTCAAATGGCTCTGAGCACTATGGGTCGTAACAGCTGAGGTCATCAGTCCCCTAGAACTTAGAAATACTTAAACCTACTAACCTAAGAACATCACACACATCCATGCCCGAGGCAGGATTCTAACCTGCGACCGTAGCGGACTCGCGGTTCCCGACTGAAACGCCTAGAACCGCTCGGCCACACTGGCCGGCCCGTATGTGGGAAGGAAACGATGAAATACTAGCACCTAAGAGGCGACATCATAAGTTAATGAATACATATGTTTTCTACGACTCTACAATATATACACAAGAAAATGAACACAACCAATAGTGATACAAAACCGAAATAAACCTCGGTGCATGCAGCGCATTTTTGTTTCGATTTATATCTACCCTTTTACTCTTGTATCCAATTTTTAACTGTTGGCTACTAGAAGATATCGAACGAACAGGGGGTGACGTCATTTAGAATAGCAGAACAAATGCAATCAGTGCAACCGTGGCAATCTGAGAGCGTGAAAAAGCGATAATAGGGCTGAGGAACAACCTGTGTTCTTGAAATTGTCTTAAACAGCGACGAAAGTGCAAAGCTGCTCATTAAACTAATTACGTACAGGACAATACCAGCTCCAGGTGGAGGGAACGGAGTGCAGGAGGGCAGAGAGTCTAGGGAAGCAGATTACAGCACAAAGAGCAGCATTTCCACTGAGGAACAAAAGGGACGGAGCTGTTGGCTGCCGCAGCGGCTGCAACGTTGCTGATGCCCAGAGGGACACCTGTCTGCCCACCACGGCGGAAGTTCATCGCTTGAGCAATGCAGGAAGCAGGAACAACATCTGCCGCCACTTTGTGCTGCTGTTAGTCGAGCTTTACAGTTTGAGAGAGACGGCCACAAAGTTTTAATTAATATTTCGTAAAAATAAAGCTGCCACTACCAAAGACCAAATTTTTAGTAGTACGGGAAGGTGTCGAAGTTGAGCGACTCTGGGACTGTACAGAATGACGTAGACAAAATTTCTGGTTGGTGAGATGAATGGCAGCCCGCTCTAAAGGTAAAAAAAGTAAGTTAATGCGGATGAGTAGGAAAAATAAGGCCGTAATGTTTGGATACAGCATCATAAATGTGCCTCTTGACACAGTCACGTTGTTTAAATATCTGGGCGTAACGCTGAAAAGAGATGTGAGGCGGAAAGAGCATATGAGGATTGTGGTAGGGAAAGCGACTGGTCGACTTCGGTTTCTTGGGAGAATTTCCGTAAAGTGTAGTTGGTCTATAAAGGAGACCGCACTTAAGGACACTACTGTGGCGCATTGTAGAGTGTACGAGTGTTTGGGATCCTCACCAGGTCGGATTAAAGGAAGACATCGAAGCAAATCAGAGGCGGGCTACTAGATTTGCTAACAGTAGGTTCGAACGACACGCAAGTATTACGGAGATGCCTCGGGAACTCAGATAGGAATAGCTAGATTGAATGCGATGTTCTTTTCGTGGAAACTATTGAGAAAATTTAATGAACTCTACTGCCTCCAACGTACGTTTAGCGTAAGAAGATACGAGTGTTGGAACTTAAATAGTGGCAACTATTTATTCACGACCGATACAAAAGAGTTACATGTTTGCACCTCTTATTGTCCTTCAAAGTAGTCACCGTTGCCAGCGATGTGGAATGCGTAGTATACCGTTAGCAGAGCCTGTTCTGTTGATGGTGCGAATGGAGCGGCCTACTGCGTGTCGAATCTCTGGAATAGTTCTGAAGCTGGGCGAGCCCGAGCATTACCTCGGCATTGAGCCCGTCCCGCTGAAGGCTGCGTAGCAGTTCACTAAGTACACTTCACGAGCCCGCCCGGTTAGCCGTACGGTCTAAAGCACGGGTTTCCGGATTGAGAAGGAGCGCCTGGTCCCCAGCACAAATCCGCCCGGCGGACTTGTGTCGAGGTACGGTGAGCCAGCCACTCTGTGGATGGATTTTAGGCTGTTTTCCATCTGCTTCGGCGAATGCTGGTTGGTTTCCCCTTATTCCGCCTCAGCTATACTATGTCGGCGGTTACTGCGCAAACAAGTTCTCCACGTACGCGTACACCACCATTACTCTACCATGCATGGGGGTTACACTCGTCTGGTTTGAGATGTTCACTGGGAGGGGGGGGGGGTCGATCAGGGGATGAACCGCACAGTAACCCTGAAAGAGTGGTTAGGTGTGGGTTGGCGGAGGTGTGGAGTGGACTGCGGTAGTCGTCGCGGGGTTGTGGACCACTGCGGCTGCGCTGAGGATGGAGCCTCTCCATCGCTTCTAGGCCCCTGGTTAACATACAATACAACACACTACCTGTATTCTTCATGCTCTGTGTGGTCCGGACGCCCGCTTGGGAAAATCACGTAACGTGGTGGACGAACATTGGGTTTGGGTCAACTCGCAGATTTAACAAGTTGCTGTTGACGACAGAACTTGGTTTTCGCAATAGAGAGTCGTTCCCAGAAGAAAGTGGAGTGGAATGGCAGAAACAAAGAGGCCCTTCACCTCCGCCTGCGGCTGAGCGTCCTCTTGTAGAAAATGTACTGTAATCACTGAGCGGAGAGGAAGAGCGGAACGCGGGTTCCAAACCCAAACGTCCTGTTCAGTGTATTGGCTGGTGCAAAAACTCAGGTGGCCGTTGTGGTCGAGCGGTTCTAGGCGCTTCAGTCCTTAAACACGCTGCTCCTAAGGTCGCAGGTTCGAATCCTGCCCCGGGGATGGGTATGTGTGATGTCCTTAGGTTAGTTAGGTTTAAGTATTTCTAAGTCTTGAGGACTGATGACCTCAGATGTTAAGTCCAATAGTGGATAGAGCCATTTCAACTCAGAAAACTCAGCTTCATAGAGGGGACGTCAGGTAAGTCTGTTAAGATCTGCATCCTTCTAGAACACTGTTGTTAACTTAGGAAACGGTTGGTTTGTTTACTACCACTACATTGGTCAGAATATCGCAAATCCGCTCATTTGTGCATAGGAAGTTGTGCGGGCTCAGAAGAGAGACTTAGCCTGGAGGCCTGCAGGAATCGCAGCTTTGGCGATAGACAGCGAGTACAGGCTTTTCCATTGGTGGGCAACGAGTGAAGACTTCTTCTTCTACTGGAGCCAAAGTGGAAGGATTCCACTTACGCCAGCAGCAGCTAGCAGCAGATCATGGCACACACAAAATCTGCTCAACGACATACAGAATTTGGTGAGATTGTGCAAGCTTAGGCTCGTGGCTGACGGGATATAGAGGCTATTTGTAGACTCGATCGTAGGACCAAGTAATGATGCGAACACTATAATTAATGTATACTTTCACTGATAGTTTGAGTGCTCATTCACAATCCATCTTGAACGTAGTATGCATTATATAGTTGACCATTATCTTAGCGTAATCACAAGATCACTGCCCAGGCCCCTCGAATTTATACTTCCACAGCCGATTTATTAGATTACATCCACACATGTACCCATGTCATCTTTCTGATATCTACTAACTGCTACCATTATGCAATTCGATTCCCTCTGTCTGTTAGGTAAAACACGGACAAAACTTTCAAAATTCTCCCAGAGGATAACATTTACTGCACGTTTAAACCAATTTTGGTAATCATTAATACGCGGCAGTGTTATAAGAGGAGATGCAGAGTCCCACATAGGCCCAACAAAATGAATGAAACAAAATAAGCTATCGGCCAACAAGGCTTTTGGCAAAAATAGACACACACACACACACACACACACACACACACACACAAACACACGCACGCACGCGCGCACACATACATTCACACACACACACACACACACACACACACACATACACACACACACACACACACACGCACAGAGGGGCGCGCAAAAACAACTCATACACACATGACTGCAGTCTCTGGCAGCTGAAGCCACACTGAAGCAACTATCCTTTCCATAATATTGTTACATTACATCCAGGATTTTCCATTCTTTCAAGAAACACAATTAATACGATTTATTGCATTAAAGGGGCTCATAAAGCATCTGACAAGTAATAGTACTTCTAAAGTAAAACTTTGGCACATATGACTGAAGGGACTAGGGTTAAGATTCTAATAATTGGGTATAAAAAATGAAAGAATTGCAGTTATGAGTTGTATCGTGACTGTCGTGATGTTAATATAAAAGATAAATAGCACTAGAGAATAGAACGCAGATCATTTGCGACTGAAGTTGGACGCACCAAACACCTTCGCCTGTGACTAAGTTTGAGTCAACCTGAAATCTTTCTCAGTCCCTCAGCTCCCCTGCTCGGTGATGGACACTGGCGGAAGGCCATTTCAGGTGACGGTGAAAGCTCCCCAAGCTGAAGTAATTTTGTATCGACTGCTTACTAAATGAAAGATTTGCATTTCTGCGATTAGCATTCTTTATTCTGTTTAGATCGGCTAGGCTACCGATATTTCGAGCGCCGACCAGCGAAAAGACTGCATAAAAATGCTAGTCCCTTTCCCTGAGTTTTCTATAGGTGGTTGACCTACCACGCTGAGAACAGACTTCGTTCTCTCCATCTCTTTCTGTGGCAAATAAAGTGGAACTTCGGCAGCACAGTCGACTTTCTCTCTCTAACTTTCAGTTTATTTACACTCTAAGACAAAAAAAAGGCGGGGCCCTACGATGGAGTTACGCAAATTGGTCACAAATTAATATTCATACAAGCATTGACGGAAAATGCAGAACTACAAACTTTGGCCGCCGAATGTGCAATTTCACTGCGCCGCTGACAAGGATAGAAAACAGGCGACGTATCGATACCAGGGCATAAAGTCTTGGCTGATTTCATGCCCTGTACTAGGATGGGTAGTAATTATGCCTTGCATGTGAGTAATATACGCAGATGTAGAATTTGAGAGAGGAATTATAGTTGGGCTCAAATAAGTCGCGTGGAGCAATCGTCAAGTCGCTCGGCATTTACACTACTGGCCATTAAAATTGCTACATCAAGAAGATGACGGGCTACAGACGAGAAATTTAACCGACAGGAAGAAGATGCTGTGATATGCAAATGATTAGCTTTTCAAAGCATTCACATCAGGTTGGCGCCGGTGGCTACACCTACAACGTGCTGACATGAGGGAAGTTTCCAACCGATTTCTCATACACAAATAGCAGTTGACCGGCGTTGCCTGGTGAAACGTTGTTGTGATGCCTCGTGTAAGGAGAAGCAGTGCGTACCATCAAGTTTGCGTCTCTGATAAAGGTCGGATTGTAGACTATCCCGATTGCGGTTTATCGTATCGCGACATTACTGCTCGCGTTGTTCGAGACCCAATGACTGTTAGCAGAATATGGAATCGGTGGGTTCAGGAGGGTAATACGGAACGCCGTGGTGGATCCCAACGGCCTCGTATCACTAGCAGTCGAGATGGCAGGCTTCTTATCCGGATGGCTGTAACGGATCGTGCAGCCACATCTCGATCCTTGAATCAACTGATGGGGATGTTTGGAAGACAACAACCATCTGCACGAACAGTTCGACGACGTTTGCAGCAGCATGGACTATCAGCTCGGAGACCATGGCTGCGGTTATCCTTGACGCTGCATCACAGACAGGAGCGCCTGCAATGGTGTGCTTAACGACGAACCTGGTTGCACGGTGGCAAAAAGTCATTTTTTCGGATGAATGCAGGTGCTGTTCACAGTATCATGATGGTCGCATCCGTGTTTAGCGACATCGCGGTTAATGCACATTAGAAGCGTGTATTCGTCATCGCCATACTGCAGTATCACCTGGAGTGATGGTATGGGGTGGCGTTGGTTACACGTCTCGGTCACCTCTTGTTCGCAATGATGGCACTCTGTACAGTGGACGTTACATTTCAGAAGTGTTACGACCCGTGGCTCTACTCTTTATTCGAACCCTGCAAAACCCTACATTTCAGCAGGATAATGCACGACCGCATGTTGCAGGTCCTGCACGGGCCTCTCTGTATACAGAAAATGCTCGACTGCTGCCCTGGCCAGATTTTTCACCAATTGAAAACGTTCGGCAGTGGTAGCCGAGCAACTGGCTCGTCACAATACGCCAGTCACTACTCTTGATGAGCTGTGGTATCGTGTTGAAGCTGTATGGGCAGCTGTACCTGTACACGCCATTCAAGCTCTGTTTGACTCAATGCCCAGGCGTATCAAGGCAGTTATTTCGGCCAGAGGTGGTTCTTCTGGGTACTGATTTCTCAGGATCTACGCACTCAAATTGCGTGAAAATGTAATCACATGTCAGTTCTAGTACAATATGTTTGTCCAATGAATACCCGTTTATCATCTGCATTTCTTCTTGGTGTAGCAGTTTTAATGACCGGTAGTTTAAATTGGAACGGTGCACTATTCGAAGGTGTTGACAAGGATGTGTGAACCATGGCTTAACGCAGCTTCAAGAATGAAGCGGCCGTCCTCGATGGACGACGAGAACGAAAAATGACCACAAGGACAATTAATAGGCAGCACACAGAAAGGACGTTGAGCTCGCGGTGCCCCTGTGCAGACTGCAGCCGAATGTTCGAACGTGCGCAACAATGTTACATTGTGAGCCCGCGCGCGTCGATAATAATTGAAAATAGGAAACGCCGAAAAACAGAGGGCTCACGAACAAACCGTTTCCTTCGATATGTCAACACTCCACGTAACTTGTTCGTTGTTGCACAAAACGGCGTGGTCTGATATCCATAAGCGCCGCCCTGCCACGAACCCCTTCCTTTGTTTTTGTGTGGCTTAACAGCATTGTCAGGCCTGTATAACCTTTGCGTTAAAAATAGCGTCATTGTAGAGAGGCGAATTACTAACGTATACTGTAGCACAGTAGCTGTTTCCCGCGTTATATTATGAATTATTAAATGAGTCTTAAAATTTGCATCCTGTTTCTGCATTAGTCACGTTCCGCTTTACACCAAAAAAAATTAGCAAATAAAAGGGCATTGAACGCGTCGGGATTGAAATGTTTGTACGATCTGGGTAGAGTTCCCAATAACACACGTTTCACTTTGACCAAGTTTTACTGTAATTTTCTAGGTATCTTGAATAGCGTATGTGGAGACTGCCTGTGAAACGGGTAGTGAATAGAATTATTAGTAAAGATATAATAAATTAAAACATCATGCATGATGCTGAAGTGCTACTACATGGGGAACTAACGTGCTTTAATGAATGATAAACTGTTTTTCAATTCACTATATTGTGGGGTCGTAAGCGAGAGTAAGTTTAGAAAAGATTTGAAATTATGTTTGAAGTTTGTTACCAGACACCAAGTGCTCTCACTATCAAACACTGAATGAGTGTAGTCTCAAAGTTTGCACGCACTTTTAAGAGAAGTCAGATTTTCATCCATCTCAGTCATTATGATGTCATATCTTATGAATCGTGGCCTACGTTAAATACAGGGATAGGCGCACGGCTGTGTGACGTGAGCAATGTAGTGTCAACAGCCGACCCACACAAACGCATGATTTGTCAAAGGTTTCATGAAACTTCTTTGACCAAACTGTTTTGCTGGAGCTTTTACAGGATCGTAAAATTTTTCGTTGTAATTGTTCGGGAACTGATGCCCAGTTAACAACAGCTTATGTCGGTGGTGGGCACATTGCTCGAAAAGAGAAAGGATTGTGGGTGAAACCGTGGATAGCGAATGGAGAAGCTCAAGGTGTTCACCAGAATTTGCTTCGTGTGTTGCAATGAGAGGACATAAAGAACAACGAAAATTATTGGAGAATGAGCAAACCAACACTCCAGTTTGCCGTCTTGAAAATGGTCCTTCATATCTGCATACACGATATACATTTAACAAAAGAAATTTCTTAAGTTCTGCATCTACATCTACATAGATACTCTGCAAATCACATTTAAGTGCCTGGCAGAGGCTTATTTGAACCACCTTCACGATTCTTTATTATTCCAATGTCGTACAGCGCGCGAAAAGACTGAACACCTATATCTTTTCGCACGAGCTCTGATTTCCCTTATTTTATCGTGGTGATCGTTTCTCCCTATGTAGGTCAGTGTCAACAAAATATTTTCGCATTCAGAGGAGAAAATTGGCGATTAGAATTTCGTGAGAAGATTCAGTCGCGACGAAAAAAGCCTTTCTTTAAATGATTTTCAGCCAAAACTCCTGCGTCATTTCTGTGAGACTCTCCCATATTTCGCGATAATACAAAACGTGCTGCCTTTCTTTGAACTTTTTCGATGTACTCCGTCAGTCCTATCTGGTAAGGATCCCACACCGCGCAGCAGTATTCTAAAAGAGGACGGGCAAGTGTAGTGTCTCCTTAGTAGGTCTGTTACATTTTGTAAGTGTCGTGCCATTAAAACGCAGCCTTTGGTTAGCCTTCCCCACAATATTTTCTGTGTGATCTTTCCGATTTAAGTTGTTCGTAATTGTAATACCTAGGTATTTAGTTGAATTTACTGCTTTTAGATTAGATTGATTTATCGTGTAACCGAAGTTTAACGAGTTCCTTTTAGCACTCATGTGGATGACCTCACACTTTTCGTTATTTAAGGTCAACTGCCACTTTTCGCACCATTCAGATATTTTTACTAAATCGTTTTGTAGTTTATTTTGATCTTCTGATGACTTCATTAGTAGATAAACGACAGCTTTATCACTTCTGTTTTACTCGAGGACTTTCCGTCAAGTACTAGGAACTGTGACCTCTCTGACAGGAAATGGCAAATCCAGTCACATAACTGAGACGAAATTCCATAAGCACGCAATTTCACTACCAGCTACTTGCGTGGTACAGTGTCAAAAGCCTTCCAAAAATTCAGGAATACGAAAGCGATCTGAAATCCCTTGTCATTAGCACTCAGCATTTCATGTGAATAATGAGCTAGTTGTGTTTCACAAGAACGATGTTTTATAAACCCATGTAGACTGTGTGTCAATAGACCGTTTCCTTCGAGGTAATTTATAATGTTTGAACACAATATATGTTCTAAAATCTTGCTGCATATCGACGTTAACGATATGCACCTGTAATTCCCTGGATTACTCCTACTACCTTTCTGGAATATTGATGTGACCTGTGCAACTTTCCAGTCTTTGGGTACGGATCTTTCGTCGAGCGAACGGTTGTTTATGACTGTTAAGTACGGAGCTAATGCATCAGCATACTCAGAAAGGAACCTAATTGGTATACAATCTGGACCAGGAGACTTGCTTTTATTACGTGATTTGAGTTGCTTCACTACTCCGAGGATATGTACTTCTACTTTACTCATGTTGGCAGCGGTTCTCGATTCGCATTCTGAAATATTTACTTCGTCTTCTTTTGTAAAGGCATTCTGGAAGGCTGTGTTTAGTAACTCTGCTTTGGCAGCACTATCTTCGATAGTATCTCCATTCCTATCGTACAGAGAAGGCACTGATTGTTTCTTGCCGTTAACATACTTCACATACGACCAGAATCTCTTTGGATTTTCTGCCAGTTAATTAATTATAACTGATGTTTCTGGAAAGCCTGCAACTGTCTCATTCATGATTCAAATAATGAAGCACTGCACTAGTTACGTATTTTTTCATGCTTAACATGACCCTTTTCTAGAATTTCTTCTCATGATAGAAGTATTTTCATAAATATTTTATGTGGTGTTTTCATGGGTGTTGTTCCGTCTCTCTTGCCCTGCAATTATGGTATTATGGTGAACTGCAATCGGATAGATTTCTTTTGGGCGATTTTCCGAAACATCACACAAAATACCTATGTAAATATTTGTATTTGGATCTTGAGAGTAAATCCTCGCAAAGCCTTGTGCAGATCGTGAAAAAAGACGTAACTGGTGCAGTGTTTCATTCTTTAAATCATGAATGCTATATCTGCTAAAGATGGTATCTGGCTAATTCTAGAGTTTTAGTAACAGGTGAAAGCTATTCCACCTTTCGACATAGTAGTCAGCTCCCACAATGTACCATTTTACATATTGTTCCAGAAACATGTGAACCAATATATAAATCACCCAATGAGGAATTTATGAACGTTATATTAGGTTATTTAGAGTACAGGTAAACACATTTATTTCACTTATGTGCACTTTGAACACACTTGGCTTTTCACAGATCCATCTCTTTCCAAATCCTTTCTTTTTATATGTAAGATTAACATCATCCACAGTGCAGCAAATTCGAATACAGTTGATAGCTGCAGCTATTTCTTTGTAATATCGCAACCACTTTTTACGGTTTTTGGAGTCAGCTTGTTTTGTGATATGAAGAATTTCGTATTTTTCACACTTCACAACGATAACTGTCGTGGTAGCCACGCACCAAATATACCTCATTGTAAGCAAGGTAGGTGACATGTAAACAAAGGCTTCACTCCAACTGGGTTTTATCAAAGTTCTTTGCTAAAAGCTTCACTACTGCAATGCTAAAGTGTGAAACCCAGTCTTACATATGTCTGTGGGCTTTAGTAAGAGTTTATCGTTGGTCACGAACACTACATTTCTGACATCATATAGCCGCGCGCTTAGCCCTGTATTTATCTTAGGCCATTTCACACACTGGAGCATCGTCTAATAATGGCCCCTATCTGCGTCGAACAAGACGATGACGTCACTAGTCACATAGCACACCTCGTGCTCATCATCCCAGAAGGCGACGTCACTGGTTGCCACAGTCGCGGCTCTTCTTCTAGGGCCTCCTAGAGAATGACTTCACTTGTACTTCAGTGTTATCTCTCCTGCTGGTGCCCCTTGTCTGTGACATGCCTTGGAATTGCGCCAACTTCTCCTGTACTGCCCTCTTTAAGTGTGTTGGCTTAAAGTTCTCTGTCATTAAACATAAAAATCTTACACCAAGCGATATTCCTCTCAAACTACTTCTCCACACGGTAGATAAAACGGGACGACATAAGAAGAACATGTTGAAGAGTACAAAGACTGCTCACAGTTCAGATAAAGAATTAAATCATCACCAGTGGAACACAAGGAATAATATTATCAGCAGGGCCGTGGCTAGGTGTTTTGCTGCTCTAGGCGAGCGTTGAAAAATAACTCTCCCTTTTCTTTACTTGCATCTGTCTCTCCGATATCCCCGCCTCAGCACATCCAATGGCACAGCTATGAAAATCTTCTGTTATACTTTTAATCACTGAACGAATGTGACCAAACGTCTTCATTTCCTGTAAACAGTCCTCAATTTTGATGCTTTGTACTTAATTCCTTTAAAACTGATTGAGCTCAACAACAGTCCTCACTGTTTTATTTTTCTCTTCAATTTTTGAAATTCTCCAAAATAACTGAAATTGAAAGAATATGCTGAACATTTTAAACCAGATCTCAAATGAATATACAAGGGTCGTTCAATAAGTAATTCCCCACATTTTTTTTTCTCAGAACATACAGGGTGATTCAAAAAGAATACTACAACTTTAGGAATTTAAAACTCTGCAACGACAAAAGGCAGAGCTAAGCACTATCTGTCGGCGAATTAAGGGAGCTATAAAGTTTCATTTAGTTGTACATTTGTTCGCTTGAGGCGCTGTTGACTAGGCGTCAGCGTCAGTCGATGCTAAGATGGCGACCGCTAAACAGAAAGTTTTTGTGTTATTGAGTGCGGCAGATGTGAATCGACGACAGTTGTTCAGCGTGCATTTCGAACGAAGTATGGTGTTAAACCTCCTGATAGGTCGTGTATCAAACGTTGGTATAAACAGTTTACAGAGAATGGGTGTTTGTGCAAAGGGAAAAGTTCTGGACGGCCGACAACGAGTGATGAAAATGTAGCACGCATCCAGCAAGCATTTGTTCGCAGCCCAGGAAAATCGACTCGCAGAGCTAGCAGAGAGCTGCAAATTCCACAATCAACTGTATGGAGAGTCCTACGAAAAAGGTTAGTTATGAAACCTTATCGTCTGAAATTGGTTCAAGCACCGTCTGCAGCTGATAAGATTAAAAGAATCGATTTCTGTGATTTTATCCTTACTCAAATGGAAACAGATGAATCTTTCGTTTGAAAGATTGTGTTTAGTGATGAAGCAACTTTCCACACTAACGGGAAAGTCAACCGTCACAATGTCTGTAAATGGGGCACTGAGAATCCGCGGGAAACAACTCAGTATGAACGTGACTCGCTTAAGGTGAACGTTTTCTGTGCCATTTCAGCCAATAAAGTTTTTGGTCCCTTTTTCTTCGAAGGTGCTACTGTAACTGGACTACAGTATCTGGAGATGTTAGAGAATTGGCTGTTCCCTCAGCTCGAACAAGAAGCACAACAATTCATATTTCAGCAGGATGGAGCGCCACCACATTGGCACTTATCTGTCCGTAACTACCTGAACGTCAACTACCCGAGGCGATGGATCGGCCGCCAGGCAGCCCGTGACAGAGCACTTCATCACTGGCCTCCAAGAAGCCCCGATCTTGCCCCTGCGATTTTTTCTTATGGGGGTATGTCAAGGATATTGTGTTTTGGCCACCTCTCCCAGCCACCATTGATGAACTGAAACGAGAAATAACAGCAGCTATCCAAACTGTAACGCCTGATATGCTACAGAGAGTGTGGAACGAGTTGGAGTATCGGGTTGATATTGCTCGAGTGTCTGGAGGGGGGCAAATTGAACATCTCTGAACTTGTTTTTGAGTGAAAAAAAAACCTTTTTAAATACTCTTTATAATGATGTATAACAGAAGGTTATATTATGTTTCTTTCATTAAATACACATTTTTAAAGTTGTGGTATTCTTTTTGAATCACCCTGTATTTACTGTTAAGAGTCGGAATTGGTTGACAATATGCATCAACACGTCTTGTCCATGTCCTATTTTTCTACATAGTCTCCATCACGTTCTAAGGCCCTACTCCAACGTTGTGCAAGAGCATGTATTCCTTGCTGGTAAAAGCTCTTGTCCTGTGGGCATAGCTATATTTTCACTGGATGACTGCCGCTTTCGTCGTCTTCAAAGTGTTTTGCAGAGAATCTTGCCCAAAGAGATGGAAGTCCGAGGATGCCATGTCTTGACTGTAGGGTGGATGAGGCAATGATGTCCAGCGGCCGTAACAGACGGTCCCAAGCGTGGCTGATGAAGGAGCTCTGTTTCTGCATTTCCTGAGGCTGTAACTTTCTTTACCGGTCGCCCAACTGCACTCCTATCAACTCCAGCACCGCCATACACTTCACACACACGTTTATGGATGTTTACAACGGTTTCTTCTTCTGCACACAAGAATTCAATAACAGTACGTCGCTTGTAACGTGAGTCGTATATGGACGCCGTTTTGGCGTCAATTTTTGTCGCTGTTTGATTTGAAATTAATTTTTTTTCGTCTTTTGCCGCCCCAGCCGGCAGCTTAGTCTTGCCTAATGGTTGAAACGGGCCTGATGGCCAGACTAAACATTTTAATAACGTACGAGCTGAGTAGATATGTTATTAATATAGGCTTACTGCGTTAATTAATTACCCAGACACAGAGCACGCGGAATAAGGCCACTATCAGGAAGTATTATGTGGCGAAGGTATGTGAGCGCTCTCGTTCCCCACCACTCGATTAGCATGCAGATACGCTTCACTTGCCTTCATCATGACGAACACTTGTCGAGTGTGAAACAATAGGTTAGCGTGGCAACAACGCACCCAAGGGAAATAGCTCGTCTACGGTCGTCGCAATGAGTGTGCAATTGTGAGAATAATGAGCGTTTCACTTCTGTCAACTGGTTGACAATGTAACCTACGCGCAAGCCTGCATAGTCTACATCTACATCTACATCTACATGGAAAGTCTGCAAATCACATTTAAGTGCCTGGCAGAGGGTTCATCGAACCACCTTCACAATTCTCTATTATTCCAATCTCGTATAGCGCGCGGAAAGAATGAACACCTATATCTTACCGTACGTGCTCTGTTTTACTTTATTTTATCGTGGTGATCGTTCCGCTCTATGTAGTTCGGTTTCAACAAAATATTGTAGCATTCGGAGGAGAAAGTTCGTGACTGGAATTTCGTGAGAAGACTCCGTCGCAACGAAAAACGCCCGTGAGAACTGCATGTCCTGACGGAGTGACCATCTTCGTCAACTTCCACCAAGCTGTGCGAAGTTCATTCGGCCTCTCCTTCTCCTTCTACAGCTGAATGAAGACCACACTTGCGGGCAAAAATTACCCCGGCGGCACATAATGGGCCAACTCGCTTCAAACCCTGGACATAATAGGAAACAAAGGTGGGCCTTCCGAATTAAGTCCCACGAAATCTTGCTTAGACTGCACTGGCGCATAAATGCCCAATACTGCAGTGTCTTCCAGTCTCAATCTGATACTACAGGTATTAGAGGTGACGTGACAGCTGGCGGTAAACAGTGAACAGGACAACGACTGATTTTTCAGATATTGTTTGTGTGGCCTGTTTGCTATATAGTAGAGATTCAGCCCAGTTGTCAGGGTGAATTAAGGTGGGTAGTACTCCAACACGTATGTTTATGATATTTTTAACCTGAAGTCTTTAGCCACAAAATTTCCTCTGTTCCACTTTTTTAAATCGCTCTCGTACTATCTTAATCGAATAGTTAACGAGTGCAATGGTATTTGCGTGCACATATTTGCATGTTCTTAGTGGACCGTGATTTCTCTACTGTACGGCTTTGCTACCGGCATTAATGGACCCTCTTAATTGCAATTATCTCGTAAACTATTATCTACACAAAAAATATCATTAGGGTTTATTGCAGAATACTTGGGAAGCTATTGGTAATTGTGATCATAAAGATTTTTTCGCAAATTAGCAAATAATGTTTTTGCAACATTAAAATATTAACGTGTAATATCGTTATTTTCATTAAATGGTGCAGAACTATTCAAATTTTGTACAGAGAATTGTAGAACCAATATTCTGAAAGAAATGAATACTTCTCGAAAGTCGGGTGCCACCTTCAGCAGCCTCACAATATTCTGTAATAATGCTCTATGCCAACATCCATCAGTCCACATAGTTCTGATGCACGTATAACGATACAGCCTCCCCTCACGACTCCACTTTTTTTATATGCATCCGGATGGTTATCAGACAATTCAGTGCTTCCTCAGGACTTATATATATATTACTTAATTTTGTATATGTATATAATTTTATCAATGACAACAATCCACCGATAATTATGACAACGCACGTCCTTCCAGAACATTTTATATATATATATATATATATATATATATATATATATATATATATATATATAATTCTGTCCTATTTGATAAAAAGCTTGAAATTCATTGCAAATGGATGTAGAATGCTCTGAAAGGATGTGCGTTGTCATAATTATCGGTGGATTGTTGTCATTGATAAAATTATATACATATACTAAATTAAGTAACTAATGAAGAAATTGAAATAATAAGCCCTTAGCAATAAATAAATCCAGTAACAAAAGAACGCACTATCTTGAGAAACAGCTTAAAATTATTACCAAGCGATGTATTTTCATTTGTTATTTATTTTTATGCCTACCTCCATAATTAATATTCTTTGTAATTACATTTTTAATTAACTCTTCAATTGTTGACTTCTCACAGTTTTCAAATTCCCTGAATTTGAGGTCTTATTTGTGCATTCTATGTATTTAATAGGATAAAGCACGAGCTCTGTACTACCATTAGTTGTTAGTAACCAAATCCAAACATTAATTAATTATGTAACTAAAATAATACAAGAGACATTATTGTAATTTAAGTTCAGAATGATTTTCTTATGGAATACTAAAGACATTACTATAAAAGATTGCCATTGGATATTTTATTCTATACATTATTCGGCTGTAATCTCAATTTATTTACTTTTTGTAAAATTTAATAGTAACATCAAAATTGTACAAAATTAATAATGCTTTATTTTGGATGTTATTGTTAAAATAAAGCGTTGCAGCGAGGCTGCGGGTTCGTTGGTGAGTTGTTGTTTTGTAAGTCAGTTTTGAAGAAACTGTTGGAAGTCAAAGAGATCAGTGAAGTCTGTCCGTGTTTTCTTTACAGTTGGGATGTCAATTAATGCCAATAAATTTTGTGAAGCATGAAAATTTCGCATTATTCATCAGTGGACCAGACACAAGAAATTTAAGCAACATTTTACCTGAATCGTTAGTCACAGATATACCGTAATCGAAGCTGCTGCATTTCTGACTGATCGGCTATCTGAAGATACTGAGATATTTATGAATAAGGATTCCCGACATTACCGAGAGAAAACGATGCTTGACGTATTCCATGGACTTCTGTCATCTTCGGATTTATTATCTTGAGAGTCCAGAAAATGAGAATTGAAGAAGATAAACATATGCCATCTGAGATAAAAGATATGATTTTCAAACCACCTCCCAGTGGACAGCCGGACATCGAACCTTATGAAAGCAATAATGATACTAGCGAAGAATGTGCCTGTGATCTAGGTTCAAAAACGTAAAAAATATCAAATAGAACACGTTAGTATTGCAATTTAGACTTGTGATTCGTTAACAGCGACCTCACAGTAATTTGTACCTGAAGTCTTACATGAATCCTCCCTAATTACAATTTTTGATCCACCGAACTGGATCTCCTATTTTGAATGTTGTAATTCCGACACGGGCGGCATGAAAATTAGACTACTTTGCTCACATCGCCCCTTTCTTCCGCTACCAGCTATGCACAAGGTGTAGCCGGCTGCATGACCGAGCGGTTCTAGGCGCTTCAGTCCGGAACCGCGCTGCTGATACGGTCGCAGGTTCGAATCCTGCCTCTGGCATGGATGTATGTGATGTCCTTTGGTCAGTTAGGTTTAAGTAGTTCTAAGTCTAGGGCACTGATGACCTCAGATGTTAAGTCCCATACTGCTGAGAGCCATTTTGAACCATTTTATTTACAAGGTGCGTCCGTAAAGTTCGGTGAATGGTCTCAGAAAATATATGAAACGAGAATTACAAATAAAATACATTTACTGTCCTTCCAGGTAATCACCATTAGCTGCAATACACCTACGAGATCGGTTGCAGAGCAGTTGGAAACTGTCAACAAACGCTCGAAGCACCGTGGTCACGCTGACGCCTGCGGAGCGCAACCCTTGCAGAGGTAATTTAAGACGGAAGAACATAAAAGAAGTCTGCCGGCGCCAAATCTGTAGAATGAGGAGGGTGCTGAAGAACAGTCATCTTGCGCTAAGCGAGAAAGATGAGCACCCAGACGTTGCCGATACGCAGCAAAGCATGATTATGGTGCTTCGAGCGCTTCCGCAAGAAGCGTTTGTTGGCGCTTTCCAACAGTCAGAACGTTTTGTAGCCAATGGTGACTACTCTTAGGGTCAGTAAAAGTATTTTGTTTGTAGCCTTTGTTTCGTTTATTTTCTACGATCATTCGCCAAACTTTTCAGGCGCATCCCCTGCATCGATAAGATTGCTCTGCAGTTCACATTTAAAATGGTTCAAATGGCTCAGAGCACTATGGGACTTAACGTCTGAGGTCATCAGTCGCCTAGAACGTAGAACTACTTAAACCTAACTAACCTAAGGACATCGCACACATCCATGCCCGAGGCAGGATTCGAACGTGCAACCGTAGTGGTCGCGCGGTTCCTGACTGTAGCACCTAGAACCGCTCGGTCATTCGGCCGGCTTCACATTTAAGTGTTTGGCTATAGGCGTGGTAGCATAGTGGCTCCAAATGCAAGTAGGCTGAGTGGCTGCGACTACAGAGGGCGCTCATAGTATAGAGTTAATGGAGGGGTGGCTCAGCAGACGTGCACCATTGAGTCCACCAGATCCCGCGCATACCACTGGCGATGCCAGACGAAACACTGCCAGTCTGTCACCAATGTAACGACGCCTGTGGGGTAGCATCGAAAAGGGAGATTTTTGCGTTATTACAATTGGTGATCAAATCATGCATAAGGTTCATACTCGAAAAAATTAGAACTCCAGCTTTTTTCTGGTAGTGCTCTGTAGAAGTGCTTCCATACGAAACTCGGCAACACAAATTAACCGAGAGAACGAGTTTGTTTCTGGGCTCAGACGCAGAGCAACCTTCGGTACAGGCCAAATGATTCAGCAGTTTGTGGCCACTGCTGCAGCCAGTCGTGGGCACAGGTAACGCTACATGTTGCGAACAACAGCAAAGCTCGCAAACCCAGTTGTAGGGTGTACGTGAAGATTTCCGATTTTCGTTAGGACTTTCTCACTTTCCATTCAAATAGGTTTGGTAGCATGTGTCCTCGGAGTCTTTCGCTACAGCATACATGAATAAAACGTTCTCGGTTTTCAAGCCGCGTCAGTTCGAATAAAATCTTCGAGCTTTCGATGACCATCTCAAGGAATGCTCGGGGATTACATTCGAATTGAAGCGGCTTGAAAACCGAGAACGTTTTATTCAGGTTTGGTAGCAATCCTGAACTCAACATTTGCTCTACCAAAATACTTGGCGCATGCATGAAACTATGTGTAGTTCTTTCTCTCGTCTCTGATTCACTTTCTGCAGTCATTGTGCTAGTTTCGTGAATTTAGTTGTTTTTCCAAATGTTGAGTTCACTTTAATGTATTCATCTCAGACTCATTACCCAGTCTTAGCCGACGTACTGATGTAATCCTTTCTAAGCTGTGTTAATTCTTAATGGACATAGCGGTGTCCCGTCGTTGTCCACTTGAATTCAGTTTGAAATCTTAAAGGGTTTCGTAGTGACCATTGTTTCATTCATCAGTTTTATGAACGCTTTATCAACTTGTGACGTACAGCACCCATGTTTAATGTGTGCTAACGCCATCCCTGTTTAATAAATTCATTTCGAAAACTTTCCAATAAGCGACACAAGTAATTAAATTAATTTTATCCTTTGGGGAGCGATTTGTTTATTTGTAAGGTCATGTGCTACGGGTCCTACTGACGTCCACGCCACGGCACTTACCAAAGAAAAATCGCCGAATTGCAGTATGTTTTCAGAAGTTACTTAACGACCACTTTCGTCGTCGCATTAATGCCGTCTTCAGTCCCCAACGCACTTCATGTAAAGACTTTCAGATCCATCGATGCATGCATAACTGGAACCAATAATAACTGGATTCTGTGAATTTCTTGTGGAGTCTGTACTTGGTGTTACGGCGTAAATTCAGCGCCGGTACGATAGTTGAGATGGCAGGCTTTGAGAAGGGGTCAGCCAATCTCACACTGACCGACCTCCCTCCAGGACGACAACGCGACAGCAGCGGCCCTAGGTGAAGGGGACATAAGCGCCGCACCCGACTGGTGGCAGCCCACTTCGATGGTAGCTTCAATGTTAGCCACTCCGTTAGCCGACACATCATAGCCGCCTTCTTTAGATGTCTCTACGTAGCACAGTTAGAGATCAGCAGTCACTGCAGTTCAGTTGGCACACTGTTGTTAGTAACGGTCAGTAGGGCCAGAAGTATTACTTGTGTTTCTCTCCTTTGCAGAAGACTGATTATTTTGAAGGTCGCCCTTTGCTTGCGACACGTCTGTGTAACTGCGCATGCGGTTGATCACGTATAAAGGACTACAAGAATTCTCAGATCAAAGTTAACTATTTGTACTTGTCTTGTTGTAATAAAGGCAATGGCCTTGCCCCAGTGGATACACCGGTTACCGTGAGATCAACGAAGTTTAGTGCTTTCGGGCATAGCCGTCATTTGGATGGGTGACCATCCAGCTGCCATGCGCTGTTGCCATTTTTCGGGGTGCACTCAGCCTCGTGATGCCAACTGAGGAACTACTCGACCGAATAGTAGCGGCTTCGGTCAAGAATACCATCATAACCACCGGGAGAGCGGTGTGATGACCCCACGCCCCTCCTATCCTCATCCTTCCTTGAGGATGACAAGGCGGTCAGATGGTCCCTGTAGGCCACTTGTGGCCTGAAGACGGAGTGCTTGTTCTAATATAATTCGTTAAGAGGAGTTATTTGTTTGTCTAGCGAACCAAGTATGCAGCATTCCTAGACACAACACTTCGAAGGCTCTTAATTGTGAACTGCAGAGTAATCATATAGATATAGGTATCGACCGGCCGCGTGGGATAGCCCCGCGGTATAGGGCGCCTTGTTACGGTCCGTGTGGCTCCCCCCGTGAGAGGTTCGAGTCCTCCCTCGTGCATGGGTGTGTGTGTTGTTCTTAGCATAAGTTAGTGTAAGTCCAGGGACCGATGCCCTAAGCAGTTTGATCCCTTAGGAATTCGGCGCGCGTGCGCGCGGTCGCACACACACCCACACACGCACATACATAGACCTTGTAAGTAGGCTGTTTGGGTTTTCTTGTTGGTAACGCCTTGTAGCGCTCTGTATGAAAATCTGAAAATCACTGACTGTGCTGTGTGCAGTCAGTGGGTGGTTGGCATTGTTGGAATATTCACTACTGTAGTGTTGGGCAGTTGGATGTGAACCGCACGTAGCGTTGTGCAGTTGGAGGTGAGCTGCCAGCAGTGGAGGATGTGGAAAGAAAGATGCCAGAGTTTTGAGCGGACGATCTGGACGTGTGTCCGTCAAAAAAAGATAATTGTTTAACTGGATGTCACAAAATTATATAGAAAACTGCCGTTCTACGGATCGGAGCGTGGAATGTCAGATCCCTTAATCGGGCAGGTAGGTTAGAAAATTTAAAAAGGGAAATGGATAGGTTAAAGTTAGATATAGTGGGAATTAGTGAAGTTCGGTGGCAGGAGGAACAAGACTTCTGGTCAGGTGACTACAGGGTTATAAACACAAAATGAGATAGGGGTAATGCAGGAGTATGTTTAATAATGAATAGGAAAATAGGAATGCGGGTAAGCTACTACAAACAGCATAGTGAACGCATTATTGTGGCCAAGATAGATACGAAGCCCACACCTACTACAGTAGTACAAGTTTATATGCCAACTAGCTCTGCAGATGACGAAGAAATTGAAGAAATGTACGATGAAATAAAAGAAATTATTCAGATAGTGAAGGGAGACGAAAATTTAATAGTAATGGTTGACTGGAATTCGAGTGTAGGAAAAGGGAGAGAAGGAAACATAGTAGGTGAATATGGATTGGGGCTAAGAAATGAAAGAGGAAGCCGCCTAGTAGAATTTTGTACAGAGCACAACTTAATCATAGGTAACACTTGGTTTAAGAATCATGAAAGAAGGTTGTATACGTGGAAGAAGCCTGGAGATACTAAAAGGTATCAGATATATTATATAATCGTAAAACAGAGATTTAGGAACCAGGTTTTAAGTTGTAAGACATTTCCAGGGGCAGATGTGGACTCTGACAACAATCTATTGGTTATGACCTGTAGATTAAAACTGAAGAAACTGCAAAAATGTGGGAAATGAAGGAGATGGGACCTGGATAAACTGAAAGAACCAGAGGTTGTACAGAGTTTCAGGGAGAGCATAAGGGAACAATTGACAGGAATAGGGGAAAGACATACAGTAGAAGAAGAATGGGTAGCTCTGAGGGATGAAGTAGTGAAGGCAGCAGAGGATAAAGTAGGTAAAAAGACGAGGGCTGCTAGAAATCCTTGGGTAACAGAAGAAATATTGAAATTAATTGATGAAAGGAGAAAATATAAAAATGCAGTAAATGAAGCAGGCAAAAAGGAATACAAACGTCTCAAAAATGAGATCGACAGGAAGTCCAAAATGGCTAAACAGGGATGGCTAGAGGACAAATGTAAGGATGTAGAAGCTTATCTCACTAGGGGTAAGATAGATACTGCCTACAGGAAAATTAAAGAGACCTTTGGAGAGAAGAGAACCACGTGTATGAATATCAAGAGCTCAGATGGCAACCCAGTTCTAAGCAAAGAAGGGAAGGCAGAAAGGTGGAAGGAGTATATAGAAGGTTTATACAAGGGTGATGTACTTGAGGACAATATTATGGAAATGGAAGAGGATGTAGATGAAGACGAAATGGGAGATACGATACTGCGTGAAGAGTTTGACAGAGCACTGAAAGACCTGAGCGGAAACAAGGCCCCCGGAGTAGACAACATTGCATTAGAGCTACTGACTGCCTTGGGAGAGCCAGTCATGACAAAACTCTACCAGCTGGTGAGCAAGATGTATGAGACAGGCGAAATACCCTCAGACTTCAAGAAGAATATAATAATTCCAATCCCAAAGAAAGCAGGTGCTGACAGATGTGAAAATTACCGAACTATCAGTTTAATAAGTCACAGCTGCAAAATACTAACGCGAATTCTTTACAGACGAATGGAAAAACTGGTAGATGCGGACCTCGGGGAGGATCAGTTTGGATTCCGTCGAAATGTTGGAACACGTGAGGCAATACTGACCTTACGACTTATCTTAGAAGAAAGATTAAGAAAAGGCAAACCTACGTTTCTAGCATTTGTAGACTTAGAGAAAGCTTTTGACAATGTTGACTGGAATACTCTTTTTCAAATTCTAAAGGTGGCAGGGGTAAAATACAGGGAGCGAAAGGCTATTTACAATTTGTACAGAAACCAGATGGCAGTCATAAGAGTCGAGGGTCATGAAAGGGAAGCAGTGGTTGGGAAAGGAGTGAGACAGGGTTGTAGCCTCTCCCCGATGTTATTCAATCTGTATATTGAGCAAGCAGTAAGGGAAACAAAAGAAAAATTTGGAGTAGGTATTAAAATTTATGGAGACGAAGTAAAAACTTTGAGGTTCGCCGATGACATTGTAATTCTGTCAGAGACGGCAAAGGACTTGGAAGAGCAGTTGAACGGAATGGACAGTGTCTTGAAAGGAGGATATAAGATGAACATCAACAAAAGCAAAACGGGGATAATGGAATGTAGTCAAATTAAATGGGGTGATGCTGAGGGAATTAGATTAGGAAATGAGACACTTAAAGTAGTAAAGGAGTTTTGCTATTTAGGAAGTAAAATAAATGATGATGGTCGAAGTAGAGAGGATATAAAATGTAGACTGGCAATGGCAAGGAAAGCGTTTCTGAAGAAGAGAAATTTGTTAACATCGAATATAGATTTAAGTGTCAGGAAGTCATTTCTGAAAATATTTGTTTGGAGTGTAGCCGTGTATGGAAGTGAAACATGGACGATAACTAGTTTGGACAAGAAGAGAAGAGAAGCTTTCGAAATGTGGTGCTACAGAAGAATACTGAAGATAAGGTGGATAGATCACGTAACTAATGAGGAGGTATTGAATAGGATTGGGGAGAAGAGAAGTTTGTGGCACAACTTGACTAGAAGAAGGGATCGGTTGGTAGGACATGTTTTGAGGCATCAAGGGATCACAAATTTAGCATTGGAGGGCAGTGTGGAGGGTAAAAATCGTAGAGGGAGACCGAGAGATGAGTACACTAAGCAGATTCAGAAGGATGTAGGTTGTAGTAGGTACTGGGAGATGAAGCAGCTTTCACAGGATAGAGTAGCATGGAGAGCTGCATCAAACCAGTCTCAGGACTGAAGACAACAACAACACACATATATATATATAATTATTTTTGAACGCTATTAAGGTAAATAAGTAAATACTGGGTGATCAAAAAGTCAGTATAAATTCGAAAACTTTATAAACCACCGAATAATGCAGATAGACGTAAAAATTGACACACATGCTTGGAATTAGATGGGGTTTTATTAGGAAAAAAAACAAATTTCACAAAACGTCCGACAGATGGTGCTGGATAGCAAAACGTTAGTGACTACGCATGGCAGTCTTGTATAAAAGGAGCTGTAATGAGAGAGAGAATCCACTCTCCGGCGGTACTCCGCAAGGCTACCGCCCTTTGGTTGTGCCATTCCAGTACTAATCGAAGCGCTAGTTTTTCAGGTGCCAGCCAGCCAGCGGTAAAGCCGAGCAGCAGCAGCAGCAGCAGCAGCGCTCCCGGCCGGCAGCAGCGGTGCCGGCCAGCATCAGCGGTCCAGTCTGCAGCAGCCAGCCACCCTTCCAGCAGCAGCGGTCCAGCCAGCCAGCCCGCCCTCCAGCAGCAACAGGAGCGGCGGCCCCGGCCCCGTCAGCGGCAGCAGCAGCAGCAGCTGCGGCATTCCTGCCAGTGGGTGTCAGCGTCGGCTTCAGCTTCCGCACCAGCAGCATGGGACTCTGGTCCTTGTCCGTCTTCGTCTTTGTCCATCTTCGGCTTCGTCTGTCCCCAGTTTTTTTCTTCTTCTTCTTCCCCTTTCCTTTTTGTCCTGTGTCGTTTTGTTTATCCTCGTCATCATATCAGCCCCCACCACCACTACGACCACTACCACCACAGCCATAGTTTACACGTTCCCCTGTGCCACCACCACCACCATTACATGGTGTGTCCAGTCACCCCCCCCCCTCTTTCCATCCCTCCTCTTCTCACTCTCCCTTCGCCTTCGCTCTTTGTCGCCTCCTCTCCAGCTTCTTCCTCCCACTCCCTCTGATCCTTTCCCCCACTCCCCCAGACTGTCACTGCAGCTCCAGCTAGGGTGGTGGCCTGTTGGGTCACTGCCCATGCCCAACTCTCCCCATCGCCTTCGCCATCACCGCCACCGCCGTCGCCGTCGCCGTCGCCATCGCCTTCACCGTCACCATCTCCAATGCTGTCTGCTGCGTCCACGCCAGGACCTGCCTGTTCCCACCACCTCCCTGTAGCTCCCACCCACCCTTCTGCCGCCGTTAAACGCCCTAGGGGCACCGCCACTCCTCCGCTCCCAAAAAGGCCCAGCCCTGTCCTCCTTCCCCCTCCCAGGATGCCATGGATGTCTCCCCACCTGCCCCTGCTCCCTCCGCCTCCTCCTCCTCCTCCTCCTCCTCCCCCCCTCTTTATACAAATATCTCCTCTCCTGTCCGGATCCTTCCCTTCTCGAGGCCCGGAATCTCTCCCTCCTCCTCCGTCAACACGTCCCTGGTGCCCCCATCTCTATCCTCACTTCCAGACGGGATTCCGTTCTCATCTCCTCCCCAGCCCTACCCTCCATACTGACATCCTCTCCCGCCTCCCCATCACACGTTTTGGCCCCAACGCTTCCCTCACCCCTGCTCCTTCTCCATCTCCAACCCGCCAACCCCAACCCCCATGTCACCCACTGACCCTCACTGCTGTGACCCCTCGGCTCTGTCGATCATGGAGCAACCATCTCCCTGTCCTCCTCACCGTTTCTGACGGTCGTCGCCCCCGCCCTGACCCTCGTAATGGCCCTCCCCCAAAGTACATTCATGACTATTCCCATGCCAACTGGAATGCCTACCGGGATACCCTCTCCACCCAGGTCGTTAGCTACCCCTTCACCTACCACCACCCTGATGATGTAACCCATGCTGCCTCCTTTCTCCAGCAGACCTTGTCCGAGGCCATGGATGCACACGTCCCTACTGTCGCCATCCATCCCCACCGTCGTACCTTACCCCCACAGGCCATCCTCCTCCTCCGTGAATCCCGTCGTCTCTACAGTGCCTTCCTCTGCATGTGTGACCCGGACACACTACGACGCCACCGGCAACTCCAGCGACACATTCGTAATTTGCTCACGGGCAAGAAATGCCAGAACTGGCGACAGACATGCACCTGTTTAAATGCTACCCTACCTATCAACTCGTCCAAGTTCTGGTCAGCCTTCTGCCGCCTTACCGGAACTAAACCCTCCCCGTACTATCCTCTTCTCCATGATGATCACCCGTTCCCTGACACCCTTAGTAAGGCCAATCACTTTGCCTCCTACCTCTCCGATGTATTTTCAATCCCCGACGATCCCCAGTTCGATTACTCCCTCTTCCCGGATGTCCACGATCGAACTGACACCTCTGTCCCTCCCCTCGCGCCTGGTTTCCAGTTCTTGGACAACATTGCACACACTGAACTCAATGCCCCTATCACTACACATGATCTCATTGCTACACGCCGCACCAAACGCAACACCGCTCCTGGTCACGTTCGTGTCACCTACTGTCACCTTCGTGAAGCTCCTGTCTCTTTCCTCTCCACCCTGGCCAGGCTCTACAAATCTCCCGTATCCTGATGTTCCTTAAACCTGGTAAACCACCATCCGCCGTCTCCTCCTACCGTCCCATCAGCCTTAGCTCGGTCTTCAGCAAGGTCCTGGAATCTATCCTCACCCGCCGCATCCACCAGCATCTCCGCCAGCACCGCCTCCTTCCCATTAGCCAGTGTGGCTTTCGGCCATCATTCTCTTCCGACGACCTTCTCCTTCACCTCACTCATCTCCTTTCTGAACAGCTTAATTCCCGTCGCTCTGCAATCTTCCTCTCCCTGGACCTCAAACGTGCTTATGACCGCGTATGGCATTCCGGTCTCCTCTTCGAGCTCCAAACCTTCGCCCTTCCCATTAATTACGTCCGTCTGGTCGGCTCCATTCTCTCCCGCCATCCTTCCTACGTCACCATCCATAACACGGATTTCTACACCTTTTTTCCCTCTGATGGTGTGCCCCAAGGCTCCGTCCTCTCTCCGTTTCTGTACCTTTTATATACGGCGGACATGCCGCCGCCGTCACCCCCCCGTCCACCTTCTCCAGTTTGCCAGTGACACCGCCTTCCTTGCCCTTGGCCCCACCCTGCAGCGCTCCCAACACTTTCTCCAATCCCATCTTGACCGGTTCACCGCTTGGTGCAACCAGTGGTTGCCCAAGGTCAATCCCTCCAAAACCCAGGCGATCATTGTAGGCAAAACCACCCCTTCCTTCCGCCTCCTTGATTTCTATCTCACCGTCTATGGCCTTCCTATAGCCCTCACCCCCACCCTCAAGTACCTTGGCGTCACCCTCGACCGTCGACTCTCCTGGACTCCACATCTCCGGACAATCCAAGCCAAGGCACACTCCCGACTCCGTCTCCTCAAGCTCGTTTCTGGCCGTACGTGGGGTCTGGACCCCTCCACCATACTCCACACCTATAAATCCCTCATCCGCCCTATCCTTTGTTACACCCATCCGGCCTGGATCTCCGCCCCCCCCCCCTACCTTTTACAAATCCCTCCAAACCCTTGAAAGCCATGCTCTCCGCCTCACCTATCGCATCCGTCTCCCCTCCCCCACGCGGATCCTGTACGATCTCATTCCATTCCCCCACCTCCTCCTTTTCTTCGAGAGAATACGGATCCTGTACACCTCCCACAAACTCGATCCTCCTCACCCACTTGTTTCGCCCATCCTCTCCTGCCCCCACCCGCTGCCGCTCCTGTATTCCCACGTCCCACCTGGTCTCCATCTCTCCACCCTCCTTACCCTCTCCCAAGGTGGCTTCCCCCTCTCTGATGATGTCCTCCTCCCCTCCATATACCCCTCCTACCAACTTTGATCCTCCTTCCCTCTTCCTGTATCTGTTCCTTTGGGCACCCTCCCTCCCCCCTCCCTTTCTCCCCACTCCTCCCCTGGGCTTCCACTCACCTTTCCCTCTACTCCTCCTCCCATCTACTCAGCCATTGGCCTCTTTGTTCTCCCCTCTCCACCCCCCCCCCCCCCCCGCCCTTCTTCCCCTCCTGGCAGGTCCCCAGACTCGCACACGCTACGTGGACTTTCGCGCGCCAGTGATCATCGCCATCGGTGTCTCGTGTGTGCCGTCGTGTTTAGTGTTCAGAGTTCACTGTCGTACTCCATCGCTCACCTGTGCCATCGCCGTCTTCAGTGTTAGGGCGTCGCGTCAACAGTTTCAAGTGTGGATTGTCGTCGAGTGTTAACGGCTCCGTGTTTGTCTTTCTGTGTCAACTGTTTTGTTGCCCACCGTTCTGTAACCTATGTGTAATGTTTCTGTATTTCCTCATTGTGTATCCTCTGGCTGAAGAGCAGCATAGAACGCTGCTGACAGCCTGCCTGTTGTACAGGTTTTAAAATAACAATAAAGGGAAAAAAAGAGAGAAAATCAGATGCGCCAGCACTCGCAGCATGTCGAAGTTACCTGAAAAGGCGCTTTTAGTGAAGCTGTATTATGAGAATGGGGAATGTGCTAGTTCAGCGTTACAACCCTATCGCCATAGGAAGGGGATTCCAACGGGTAAAGGTCCGTTGACAAATGCAGCTGTGGCGAGAATGATTTCGAAGTTCGAAGCCACGGATTGTTTAGACGATAGACCCCGTAGTGGCCGACCGAGCACAAGGCGTAATGCTGCTGAAACAGTTCAGGAAGAAATGGAGACTGTAGCGGGTTCGTCTATGCACGGGAAGTCAGGGCTCGTGCAGTCGCACGTCGCACCGGCATACCATACACTACTGTTTGGTTGGCACTTAGGGATACCCTCCGACGCTATCCATACAAAATCCATCGGCATCATGAACTGTTACCTCGCGATTTAGTGAAGCGGAGGGCATTTGCGGTGTGGGCGTCTCAAACGATGGCCGAAAATGACGATTGGTTGAGTAATGTGTGGTGGACCGACGAAGCTCATTTCACGCTCCGAGGGTCTGTTAACGCCCACAACTGCAGAATTTGAGCTACCGAAAATCTTAGAACTGTGGTGGAAACACTATCACACGACGAGAAATTCACGGTATGGGGTGGATTTATAACATCTACCGTTATCGGGCCTTTTTTCTTCGAGGAAATGCGTGATTCTGGTTTTGTAACTGCTACCGTGACGGGTGAGAGGTACGCCGATATGTTACAGAATCGCATCATCCCCATTCTGGCTGATAAACACCTGCTGGAACGTACGATGTTTATGCAGGATGGCGCTCCACCCCATATTGCTAGGCGCGTGAAAGATCTCTTGCGCGCGTCGTTTGGTGATGACCGTGTGCTCAGCCGCTACTTTCGTTATGCGTGGCCTCCCAGGTCCCCAGACCTCAGTCCGTGCGATTATTGGCTTTGTGGTTACCAGAAGTCGCAAGTGTATCGTGATTGACCGACATCTCTAGGGTTGCTGAAAGACAACATCCGACGTCAATGCCTCACCATAACTCGGGATATGCTTTATGTTGCTATTGTTGAGGAATGATGGTGGACACATTGAGCATTTCCTGTAAAGAACATCATCTTTGCTTTGTCTTACTTTGTTATGCTAATTATTGCTATTCTGATCAGATGAAGCACCATCTGTCGGGCATTTTTTGAAATTTTGTATTTTTTTGGTTCTAATAAAACCCTATGTCATTCCAAGCATGTGTGTCAATTTGTACCTCTCTATTTACATTTTTCGGTGATTTATTCAGTTTTCAAATTTATACTGACTTTTTGATCACTCGGTACATTGTTAGTTCTCTATCAAAATCTTCCAATTGCTAACTATGCCTATGAGTAGTTAGTGGCTTCAGTAGTTAGAATCTTTTATTTAACTGGCAGTATTGGCGCTCGCTGTATTGCAGTTGTTCGAGTAACGAAAATTTTCGTGAGGTAAGTGATACATGAAAGGTAAAGGTTATTGTTATGTCCATTATAATTATCCGGGCTGTTATGCCGTGGTCGGTTGATGAATTTTGTCTCAATTCCCAACGTTTCGTCTCCGACTGCGGGAGACATCTTCAAGGGGGTCTCCCGCAGTCGGAGACTAAACGTTGGGAACTGAGACAAAATTCATCAACCGACCATGGCATAACAGCCCGGATAATTATAATGGACATGATATTTCCGGCCGTGAAAGTCTACATTTTAGTATAAGGTTATTGTTAGTCATGGCCATTCTTTTGTAGGGATTATTGAAAGTCAGATTGCGTTGTGCTAAAATAGTGTGTGTCAGTTTAGAGATGACCAGAATAAGTAAAGAAAAAACTGCCAGAGTACGTTGAGTTTTGCTCATCCGTTAGAAAACCAAATAACGTAAGAGTTTTTGCAGCACTGTCATTCCTTGCACTCAGAGGGGAAGTTTCAGACAGTTGAAGTAGTGTATAAGTCTAGGGACCGATGACCTCAACAGTTTCGTCCCTTAGTAATTCGCGCGCGCACACACACACACGAGCACAGACACCACACACACACACACACACACACACACACACACACACACACACAGACAGACATAGACCTCTATCCATTGAACTAAGAGCTACTCTAAGAGAAAATTAATATTTATTTCTAAAAATTTTTACAGTGTAATTATTGTTGGGCGACTGTATTTATTACATTATATCAGTAGATTTACATATCGCCTTCTTTGAGGTAGGAATCTCAGCCTCGAGAGGGTACTAATATTAACAAACGTTTCGTTTTATTAGTATTAATGTGACCAGCTCTGACAAGGGTAACTCCCCATTAAATCCCCCTCAGATTTAGTGGTAAGATGTATCAACAATGAAAACTGGAAAAGGTGTACTGAACTGTGAAAAAGGGAGCAAACTAGAAACATTTAGCGGGCCAAGCTCAAAACGTGCAGCGTAGAGCGTGTTCAAATGACCATAGCGTCGTGGTCATGGAGTCATGGTTTTGGGCTGCAAAAGGAGACATCTGGGCTCAAATCTCCCTGATGCACCACTGTTTTTCGACAAAATTACAAACTGTCCGTCCGGTCATTGACTTATCTGCTCGCTAAATTCAAATTTGTGTCTGTACCGTGGTGTAACGTCCGGCTACAACAGCGACGTGTAAAGGAGAGACCTTAAGACGTACGTACTTCCTATTTGTTCTAAACAAGTAAAACATCTCGCCTACTCCCATTATTCATAACATTTATTTGTGACGGTAATCTACCAGGACCACACAACATCACACCATAGCTCTGCTGTATCGCTCGATGTTGCACATCACGATGGTTGGTTGGTTGTTTGGGGGAAGAGACCAAACAGCGAGGTTATCCGTCTCATAGGATTAGGGAAGGATGAGGAAGGAAGTCGGCCGTGCCCTTTCAAAGGAACCATGCAGGCATTTGCCTGGAGCGATTTAGGGAAATCACGGAAAACCTAAATCAGGATGGCCGGATGAGGGATTGAACCGTCGTCCTTCCGAATGCGAGTCCAGTGTGCTAACCACTGCGCCACCTCGCGCTAGGACTTAGAACTACTTAAACCTAACTAACCTAAGGACATCACACACATCCATGCCCGAGGCAGGATTCGAAACTGCGACCGTAGCGGTCACGCGATTCCAGACTGAAGCGCCTAGAACCACACGGCCATACCGGGCGGCTCATTGGGTCATTATACCACTAAATCTGGGAGGGGTGCGATAGGGAATATCCCTTGTCAGTCTGTTAAAAGTAACTTCTTGTTTCCGTATCAGTGTCTGAGTAACTTACGGTGGTATGGAATCTGTTGCTGACCAATCAAATACTGTTCACTAATACCTACACGAGCCGTTTACCTCCATAATGACGTAATTAGTTCACCACACGTTCTTCAACGTAACTTCGCAGCTCCTATTCACGCTGTCGACAATACTGTGACCAGGCCGGCCCTCTTGGTCACGTCGATCTGGAGGGTGGCGGAGACTACGGCCCGGAGACGAGAGGAGGGGCCAGCAATCTGTCCTCATTAGGACCGCCCCCTGCGGCCCTGTCCCTCGGGCACCGGCATGCAGCGCGCGTCCCATGCCAAGGGTGGCCGGTGTTTATGCGCTGCGCGGCGCTGCGATCAGAATGCGGCCAGCGGGCCTGAATAAGTCAGGCGCGGCCGCAACCAGCGCCGTAAACGCAGCTGTTACCCGGCCGCTCCGCTCGGTTTCCTCCCTTTTTAACTGCGGGCGGCGGCCCCGCTAGCACTGCGTGTAACTTTCAGCAGCTGTTTACCAACGGCGACAAAATAGACGTCATCTACGGCGTTCCAAACATTTGCTGCGGCAGTAGCAGCGTGTTTTTATTTCGCACTTGCTCTCAATGAGGCCAGAGGAAACTTTTATAATGTTGCTTGAAGTTTCTTAAAATGCGTTTTCTTGCTTACAAGGGAACCTCCCAATCGCACCTCTGAAAACAGGAAGAAGCTTTGTGGAACTATGAAAAAAATAAGCAAAATATACAAACTAAGTAGTCCATGTGAAAGATATGCAACATCAAGGATAACTTGAGCTATGGAGAGGCGTGGTAGCGTGGTTAGGGTGAGCAGTTGCAGAACGAGAGGTTCTTGTTTCAAGTCTTCCCTCGAGTGAAAAGTTTAAATTTTTTTTTGTGATACAGTTATTATCTGTCGGTCCGTCCGTCCGATGCGAGGTATCTGCGCCGTAGTATGGGGACGCTACACCTAAAGAAACATCGAAACACACCAAGTGAGTCGACTACAGCGCACGGAAGCGAGTATTCATGCTAACGAGGCTCCCTGGCTGGTAGTTGACTGTTCGCTACTTTGGACGAGAGTGCAATAAATACGTGAGATGTATTCAGTGGGCAATATGAACCCAACAAATATAGCTTTGCGACTGCAATAACAATCGCACGTTTGTGTGGTGCGGTCGCAAAACACAGACACTAAACTTATTACAGTGAACAGAGACGTCAATGAACGAACGGACAGATCATAACTTTGCGAAAATAAAGAAAGTAAACTTTTCACTTGAGGGAAGACTTGAACCAAGGACCTTTCGTTCAGCCGCTGCTCACGCTAACCACGGGACCACGTCACTCATTAGCTCCGACTATCCTTTTTTTTTATTATCAGATTGACTTGGTATATTTCACGAGAATTCAGACAACCATAGTCAAATCATCATTTAATATTAGCTGCAAAAAGAAAATCAACAAATTAGTTGAAACACAAATAAAACATTACTTCTGAAGGGGAAGACCAACCCGTTATCCCACCCGTATGAATTTTGGGTGTATATATATACATGCAAAAGAGAAAAAAAAATTACGAAAAAATACAACAAGGGAGGGGACTCAAGCTCAGGGAAGAAACAGGAATCACAGGGGAACTTAACCAACACTTTGACGGTTAAACACAAGAAAAAGCATATTCGCAAAAAGCGTTCGGTATTGTGGTAACCGCTGCCATCTCCAATGCGCAGTTGACAAGTAATGGTGAAAAACGCGGGGATCTGGGTCATTACCGCCTTCAATGACGTAGTGGACATAGTAACCCAAGAGCCAGACAATCGTGTTCGTTTTCGTCTGAGGAAAATAAGAGATGTCCGGATGTAAGAAGATGTCGTCTGGGAATGCGGTTTCAGGCCCTCTAGTAAGAAAAGCTAATTGACGGCGGACCCAGAGCCAATGATCCCGTCCGCAAGCAACTAGCCTGTGAAGTAAGGTGTCAGTTTGATGACATTCCTCACACTGATCAGTCGGACGAAGGCCAATACGAAAAAGACGATCACCAGTAGGTATCAGACGGTAAATGACCTTATACCACGTTGAAACAATCTCCATCGGCAAAATGGGAAGACTAAGATGAGACCAGACCGTTTTCCATGACGTTGACGGGGAAGCAAGTTCAACAGAAGAAGGGAAACATGCTGTACCCCAACGGATTTGTATCATGTTGGTAGTAATATGCGTCATAGAAAGTATATCAGCACCCAGAATACCAACAAGTACAAAGTATTCACGAATGTGCCGCAATTTAGGATTAATCCGTCCAACATCAACAGGAGGGGTCAGACTGGCCGGCCGGAGGCGGGAAAGTAAACGAGAGGTGACTGAATGCGGAGCCCGCGTACAGGTTAAAACATTGCGGCGGGCAAATAAGATGGACGTCTTCACTTTGATATCTGAAAGACCCAATCCTCCAAGCTTCCGAGGCCTGGCCACAACTTCATACCGGACACGGAAGACATGGCGGCGCCACAGAAATCGACTAGACAGCTGTTTCAGCCTGCGGGCCATCATCGCGGGAAGCGGGAAGACCTGCGCAACGTAGTATATTTTACTGAAGACATAGGTCTCTAAAACCCGTGCCTTGTGAAGGAGGCTAAGGGAACGGCGGTCATGTTCAAGGATCGCCCCGTGAACACGACTCGTAACCTCACGCCAATTTAGTGCCGCCATTTTGATCGGATTACGATCCACTATGATCCCCAAGGTCTTATGGCGATCGACAACCGTCGCCCAAGGAATGACGACATGATCAAAGCCTCTCAACGGCAGGAACGTGCATTTGCGATCATTAATGCGAGCACCAGCAAGACCACAAAATGAATCCAAGGTATCCTTAAGCCGCGGTATGTCCTCGGCATGTCGTACTAAAACCATGACGTCATCGGCGTATGCACGGACTGCAAAAATTTCCCCCAATATATTCCAGCCACGTAATTGCATGGTGAGATGGCGAAGTAAGGGCTCTAAGGATAGAACAAAAAGTGACATGGATAAGGGGCTTCCCTGGGGTAACCCCCGTCTGATCGATATCCGGGGGGTAGGGTGACCGTTCACAATCACCGAGACACTGATACCGGTAAAAAGATTAGTTAAGACTTGTCGAGCATCATTATTAAAGCCGACAGCGGTGAGCACTCTCGATAAAAAATCATGGCTGACGCGATCGAACGCTTTTTGGAAATCGAGAAGAAGCAAAGCCCCTGGGATATTAGCGGCAGCCGCCACCGAGATTACATCGCGACATTCGAGAACGGAAGTCAGTATCGTGCGTCCAGGCACACAGCTTTGGTGGGCGGCAATAATGGTATCGAGCAGCTTAGAGAGACGGATATTAATTGCTCGAGCGACAAGTTTATAATCAAAGTTAAGGAGAGTAATAGGACGGAGGGAATCAATTGCAGGTCGACCTGTGGATTTCGGGAGGAGGACCATTCTGCCTTCCTGAAAAGGAGCAGGAAGTGAGACTCCCCGCATCACTTCATTTACCATTGACGTTAAGGTGTCACCAATGAGCGGCCAAAATTGAACATACAACTCCTTAGGAATACCATCTAATCCAGGCGACTTGCGGGACTGCGATCCTGCAACAACATCATATATGTCATCCTTCTGAAAGGGACGCAGAAAGGCGTCGTTTAATTGAGGAGTGACGACGCGAGGCAGCAAGGAGGTAAAGTCGTCAAGAGAGGTTTCCGCCGGGACATGAGTATCGTACAGATCAGTAAAATAGGTGTAAACGAAGTCAGAAATGTCACGGTGAGAGGTGAACACGCGTCCGTCAGCGGTTGTGAGGGAGGAAAGGCACCCACGTTTCCGGCGCGACCGTAAACGGACTAGATGGTAGAGTGACGTCAGTTCCTCTTGTAGAAGGGAACGTGGTTGAGACCTCGTCCGCAGGCCCTCCATTCGAATGCGTTTGAGCTGCAGCAATTTGGCTTTGATGCGCTGTATATCAGTAACCCGTAGGGGAGCATGCGTAGCACTATCGTACAGTTGACGTAAGACAGAATAGTAAAATTCTTGCGTTCGTCGATCTTCTGCCACCTTCGCAGCCCCAAAACGCATGAGAGTCCTACGGATGTGTGGTTTTGCATACAGTGTCCACCATGCCACGATAGACGGGTACCGGTCCATAGTACGAGAACAACGAGTCCAAATGTCCTCCAGGACGATACCAAGGGAGGTATCTTGCAAATACGCGATATTAAGCATCCAAGGAGGACGAAACAATTTTACCGGTTGTCGCTCGTAATTAAACGTAACGGCTACAGCGCAATGATCAGTAAAACAGGCTGGTATCACATCAACAGCCAGAAGTTGCCCACACAAGGAATCGGAAAGGTAAAAGCGATCGAGGCGACTGCTAGACGTGGGAGTAAAGTAGGTATGTCGCACAAGTGTAGGATAGCGAGAAACCCACACGTCACGCAGGTGCAAGGAGCGCACAAGGTCGTCGAGTTCTTTACTGAAATTAAAATTAGGAGACTGATCTACCGGCCGTAGAACACAATTGAAGTCCCCACCTAAAATTATCTTTGTCGGGGATTTACGAAGCAGGTAAATGACTTCTTCTTTATAGAAACTCGAACGTGCCGTAGTACAACCCGAACCAGAAGTGGCATAAAGAAGGAGTAAACTGAGATCATAAAACGTGCACCCGATCCCCCTTCCACTGTCGAGCACTTCGAAGTTCATCCACGGAATGCCTTCTCTATAAAACAAAGCAGTGCCCGTAGAAAGTTCGGAAGTGACATTAAAAAACGTCGAGAACCCAGGAATGGAAAACTGGTCGAATAGGACTTCCTGTAAAAAAACAACATCTGCCCCAGACTGATAGATAAACTGTCGCAAAGCGGCGAGCCGAAGCTCAGAACATATTCTGTTAATATTCAGAGTAAGAAATGTATATGCTTGCATGGAACTTCAACCCAGAAAGAAGAACAAAGATCGGTAGAGAGCCGTCAGCTGACGGAGCAACATACAAGTAATCATATCAGAAACAAGCGCTGAACCACAGAGAGAAAAACTACGAAACAGAACCCTCATCTTCCCACTGCTTTTTCTTCGGCCGTGACGCGGCTCTCTGTGGCTGTTTACGGATTCGACTGCGGCTCCGCGGTGCCGACGCTGCAGCGTTCGGCTGCGTGGGAGCATCATGTAGACATTCCGTGTCAGATTGCGGGAGAGAGGCTTCTACATCCCACTCGTCCGCAGACATGGGTTCACGGTGGGACAGTTGGTGAATAACAACGGGATCCACTGGCTCTGGAGAATCAATCAGTTGTTTGATGGGAGGAGGCTGTGACCCAGAGGGGGCGACAGAAATTCCAGAAAGGGGATGCGAAACAGAGTCAATAGGAGAAGTGTCAGAGAGAACCGGAGAAGACACGTGGCAACCAGAAGCAGGTTCCGTCACGGGCGTCTCCGAAGAGGCTGCCGCGGCAGCAGGAACAACGTCAGATAAGGTGTCAGGGAGCTTCTGCAAAGGTGTGATAGCACCTGTTGCGTCCTCATCCACGATTTCCGACTGAGAAAGAGAGTCCTTTACCGGAGGCCCATCGGAAGGGCGAGCCAATAAGGAAGATTCATCAGCCGCATCATCCTGTGTTCGCCGACGCTTGTTGTGAGAAATCAGCGCGGGCACATCGGATTTAAGGGCAGCAACATCCCTACGCAAGGACAACGGGGGAAAATCACGGCCGTTGCGGGCAACGGATCACTGCGTCCCTCAGTAACAGTGAGCGGTTCAGTCCGAGATCCTTGCGGGAGAAGATCAGCTAAAGTCAATTTTTTACGCTGTTCGTATGTAGGTTTTAATACCATCACACGCCGCGGACAATTAGTACGGAAATGACCAGTTTCATTACAATAATAACATGTTCCTTCCTGGTCACTGTACGTGATATGGACCCTATAACCACATACCTGTAGGTGAGAAGGAATAGGTTTTTTGACCACCATTTCCACCGACCGAATACCACTATATACCTGTAAGCGGTGCTGAGCAGACCAGCGTTCCTTTCGAATATGGCGTACGTCCCCATAAGGAAGCAAAACGGACTTCAGAAAACAGTCGTCAACCTCGGGCGGAAGGTTAAATACCCGAACATTCGTATATATCACTTCTGCATTTGCCAAGAGAACCATACTAGTGGAACCATCACGGTGCGTAAAGGGTACCTGAGAACCATGACGAGAAAGTAGCCTATCAACCTGGAGCGGGTCAAGAAACTTAACAAAAAACACATATAATTCGCTGTCGAAATATGCGGTATGCACCTGATCAGTAGTGACCTTAACTGTATCGACTAACCAG
Source organism: Schistocerca gregaria (assembly GCF_023897955.1). Lineage (NCBI taxonomy): Eukaryota > Metazoa > Arthropoda > Insecta > Orthoptera > Acrididae > Schistocerca > Schistocerca gregaria. The sequence continues at coordinate 922,345,201 of NC_064922.1, read as the reverse complement.
TCATGTATCTCCAAAGAACCGGGCTGGACGTGACGCGTGGATTTGTCAAAGGTAAAACTGACTGTACCTGTACGCGGAACTTTCGTGGGAACCATGGTGGACATCACGGCGAGAGACGACGCCGCGACAGGAAGGGCCGCACGAACACCAAACACCAGCCGACAACCAGCGATGCGAAGCGCACGGAGACCAACACGGCACTAAACTGACAGGAGGAAAACACGCTGCGCTACGGTAGAGGCGGAACTAAGAGCACAACCTAGTCGCCCGACGCGCGAAGCGAGAATATGTTGCCAATGTTGCTAATGGACTACTCAGTTTGTATATTTTGCTTATTTCTTCATAGTTCCACACAACTTCTTCCTGTTTTCTCGATTGATCTGTGTTCAGTTTTTCAAGGCCTATCCACTGTGCTACCTTATTACTAAATCTGAGGGGGGTGCGATGGGGAGGTTCCCTTTTTAGATGTACAGGTGAAGTAGCTGAACTCAAATGACTTTTGCCTTGAATGTGAAAAGTGACTACGCCTCTAATTATGTGTGTGTTTCTTAACACATTTCTGTCTGAACCAAAGACTGTATGTGACAGCGATGTATCGGGTTGTTGCGCAAGTTCATAGCGTTTTTACGGAAGTTTAATGAACATTACAGTTTCACTGAGCTACGACGGCTCGTTTTACTGGCTGTTTTTTAGGCATGAAGATGAGGAATTTTTCTGAGGCCTTGCAGGATAAAAATCAGTGTAAAAGATGCTGCTATACACGCTGATTAAGCTTTGTGTGGCGGAGGAAGAATATGCTTAAAGGTGGACGTGCTTTATTCCAGACCACGGCCTGTGTCGTGGTGTCGTGTTTCTGTTCAGAAGTGGCTTTTATATAGTTTTCTACGACTGGTGTGTTTAAATCTGTGCGTGGTGTGGAGTGTAAGAACTGAAATTTGGGAACGATAGAAGCAACGGGCGTACATATACTGTCGTAGAGTAGTTGAAAGTTCAGAATTGTCGTTAATAGTAAATGTGTCTGGGAAGTAGGAGACAAAAAAGATAGTTTACTAACGTTGTTAGGGAGGGGTTGATTGTTTCTGTGGAATGAAGAAGGGGGGAGGGGGCAGGATTGGGCAGGTAAGTCGATGAACAATTTTCATTTACTTCTTGGACGAAGCATTTGAGTCATTTGTGGAATTTTAGGCAGTGTAGAGTAAGCACCGCAAACTTTCCTCTCCCTTCCCGGTCGATAATCTGATCGTCTACTATACCTACGCTATATGACGCCTGAAATATTTCTCTGTGGCATTTCGTACGAAATTTTCGGGTGGATGGTCTTCTACTCCCAACCTAGTCTTCGGTACCAATTCAGACAGACATTCTTTCAGAAAACCATGTCTGGTAATTTGCTACCAACTGTACGCATTACTCTTCATAATTAGCTTTAGTGGAATGGTCAGCAGCCCACGGTCAGCAGAGGTAGTACAAGAAAGCTGCGACCAACAGTTTCTCCAGTTAAATAACTTAGGTAGAGTTATTTCGGAAAGGACTGGAAGACAGTGTCATTACCGTCTTAAAACGCTGCTGGGATAACGCTGCATTTAGCTACAACCCATATATTTTTACTGTGGTTTCTACATCAAATCAGCAAAATGTTGGAATCGGTTTACGCACCAGAAACAGGAACAAAGAAAAAAAAGGAGGAAAGTTGACTCCTAAAATTTTCTGCAGCACAACTATAAAACTTGAAAGCCAGCAATACTCCTGCGACATGCAGAATGAAGAGTGTTGCGTGTCTTGTATTTTCCGTAGAGTAATATTATGCGGTGATGTGTCTGCACAGATGTTGTCGAACATTTCGCCAGCAATATGCAGACTAATTAAGAAGTACATGAGTAGCCGAAATTTATTAAAATTTAAAGCACATCGCAGGAACTAGTTCCAAAGAAGAAACAAGTGTTCATTACAACAACTCTTGTGACGTAGAAATTATTCTGAATCTTTACACTTTGCAGTGAAGTACACGCTATTAGAATTTCTTGCCGTGTAACAGGAGAGAAAGAGCAGTATTTTTTTTTTTTTTTTCATATACGCGCCGCTTTTGCCCTGGGCGTTGGGCCGTGAGCTGACTACCGTGCGTATTATTTCGTTACGCACACTCCCTATGAATCTAAAGAAGTACAATTAAAGAATTACATTTTATACGATCTTTTCCATTTTCCATGTACAGACTTGAATTAATGATACAAAAACATTGCAAAAATCTCACTGCAGTATCTTCAATACTTTCCGAGATATAGAAATTTACTTAATAACCATAACAACTTTCTATAAAACTGTTCTATGGACAGTAATGTATACATCCATAGTACCAGTTGAAACTATGCCTAAAAAGATCAGTTCAGAGAAATCTTTTTTCTATATTTTCTTTGCTTTTATTACAATAACTGCTGACGTAATAGTAACGTATCTTCAGATTCTTATTTAGCTGTATTTTTTTGTGTGAATAACATGGAGAGAGTGAAAAAGTTTATGGGGGACATATGTAAAGTGTGGATGTTTTATTTTATTAAGAAATACGTTGGGAAGTTCTTGTGTGGCCATGAGAGCATGTGACATATGTGTAGTGTGAACGCTTTTGTATCAAAGCAGTCGGAAGATAAGTTTGGAGTTAAGCCAATTAACATCTTCAATATTTGTAGTAATGTCGCCCTCAGTTGTGTGTAATATTACAGAATTACTACTGTGTAATGTGTAACCTACATAGGGAGTATTAAAAGAAAATTCTTTGATAATATTCAGGTAAAACATGTACACAAATAGAAATGACTAATGATAAACTAAATACCTTAAATGGATCCGTGCCATATTGGGGGGATTATTGTAATTTCTGATGTATGATTCATAGCTCAGTGTATAGTACATGGTGATTTAAACCACCAAAGTTTATGCCGAACAAGTTCATATAATCAAGTGTAAGCATCTCTACAGTTCAATTTTTCATTATTTTCTATTTACAATTCAAATCAATATTGACGTTACGCACAGTATTTCGCAGCGACAATTACGTTAGGTGTGCGGCAAGAAGGAAAGTTAGTCATATCGTTGTGTTGCTGTGCCGGCTGCATATCGACTATCTGAGTTCCCTAGTGTGTGTGAAAATGTCAGTAAATTCATCCCAAAATGCGCCAAGAAAACTTCATCTTCCACTAGGCCTCAAGTGGGTAGCAGATTATAGAGTTCATCTCAGTTAGGTGCAAGATTCTTAACAGAGCTTACATCTGTGTTTCAGTTTTTGTTGTCCATCGCAACACACCCAAACCCGCTGCCAGTATGACCAGGTCTTAACTTTTTACCATTTCTGTTCATGAGTGTTCCGTATCTTTGTCTCACTAACACAATAATCTTTTAGAAACATTCACTATAGCACAGTTTATCAGTACTTGTTGTTTACAGTATGTGCTTCTATGTCACCGTTGCAGATTTCAACTTCTTTAGTAAAAAAAAATTGTTAAAGTGGCTCTGAGCACTATGGAATTTAACATCTGAGATCGTCAATCCCTCTAGACTTAGAACTACTTACACCTAAGGACATCACACATCCATGGCCGAGGCAGGATTCGAACCTGCGACCGTAGCAGCAGCGCGGTTCTGGACTGAAGCGTCTAGAACCACTCAGCCACAATGGCTGGCGTTTTTAGTAAACCAAAACACTGGTATAATGTTTTTGTTTGTTGTTGTGGTCTTCAGTCCTGAGACTCTTTTGATGCAGCTCTCCAAATGTTTATAGAACAAAAAAGTGTACTTCCTTCCGTAGGAATTATTTCCATACCCGATCACAGAAATAAATTGGCGGTCATGGAAATAGTTCCCTTTTATGGCTCTGGCCTGATTTTGTAAAACGTTGGCACTTTGAATGCACAAACATTTATGTGAGCCACAGCAACACTGTTCGTAGGGCAAAACCAACCTTTTGGCAAGGGTGTTAAACTAAAACAACACGCGAAAATCGGCAAAACATAGACAAATAAAAAAAAATTAAGATGTATGTAGAACACTTACGTAGGTCCCGGACAAATGTAATCATTGAAAACAATCTTACATTGATAATGTTATTAAGAGAATAGCTTTGACTACTATTAATACTAAATAAAATTACCATCCATAGCATACAGCAACATGGAAAATTATGCATTTACAGATACACCGCCGGAAAAAAAATTTGTACCCTTGGAAAGACGACATCGATTTTGACCCGATGACAGCATATACCACCTGGGGGATAGTTGATATAGTGATAATGGTTTCAGCATCGTCCGTCAACAGATAACGTAGTGGTATAGCTACTAGAGTGCCACCTATGTCTTCCCTTGAATAGGGAATGTCTCGGAGACTCACTCATGCTTCCTACAGCCATCTGAGCGAGTTTGAAACGAATGAAATTGACGCCTTCCGAGTGGCTAGGTGGTCCTTTCGAAGAATTACTATACACGTTTGACGCACAGCTTTAGTTGTGCATCTATGATGGTGTCATTAGTCACGTGAACATTATCACGCCTATGGACGAGGTTCTGAACGTCCAGGCAGCACAGACACCCGCCAGGATCGTCGTTTTATAAGAGCAGCAGTGGAAAATTGTACACGTCCCACAGCACAGATTCTGCCTCCGTGCTATTGATGGTCATTTGCGCATACGACGTAGTCACGATGACCGCTGTCTCGTAGAGTGCATCGGCCGATGACTCGCTGACCCCACCCCAGACGTTACGGTCTGGGAATCGATAAGCCACAACTCTCGTTCACTTTTGGTGTCTTCTGGAGAGGACGCTAACCAGCACTCGGTATGTGCCTAATTCTTTTAGACCCATTCTTTTGCCGTTCTTGCAACACGAAAGTGATTTGTTGCTCCAGCAGGATAATACTTGTCCAACACTGTCTGTGAAACTCAACGTGCACTATAAGACGTGCAGCACAATCTCCAATCTTGTGTCCAATCAAGCACGTGTGGGATACGACGGGACGACAAATGACTCATCCAGCTTATCAACAACCAGCTTTTACAGAACTATGTGAACAGATCTAGCAGGTGGGCCGTAACGTATCCCAGGGCAGTATTTTTTACGATCGACTGGATTACAGAGTCAGGCGCGTGCATTGTCGCCCGTGGAGGCTGCACCAGGTACTAATACACTCCTGGAAATGGAAAAAAGAACACATTGACACCGGTGTGTCAGACCCACCATACTTGCTCCGGACACTGCGAGAGGGCTGTACAAGCAATGATCACACGCACGGCACAGCGGACACACCAGGAACCGCGGTGTTGGCCGTCGAATGGCGCTAGCTGCGCAGCATTTGTGCACCGCCGCCGTCAGTGTCAGCCAGTTTGCCGTGGCATACGGAGCTCCATCGCAGTCTTTAACACTGGTAGCATGCCGCGACAGCGTGGACGTGAACCGTATGTGCAGTTGACGGACTTTGAGCGAGGGCGTATAGTGGGCATGCGGGAGGCCGGGTGGACGTACCGCCGAATTGCTCAACACGTGGGGCGTGAGGTCTCCACAGTACATCGATGTTGTCGCCAGTGGTCGGCGGAAGGTGCACGTGCCCGTCGACCTGGGACCGGACCGCAGCGACGCACGGATGCACGCCAAGAGCGTAGGATCCTACGCAGTGCCGTAGCAGACCGCACCGCCACTTCCCAGCAAATTAGGGACACTGTTGCTCTTGGGGTATCGGCGAGGACCATTCGCAACCGTCTCCATGAAGCTGGGCCACGGTCCCGCACACCGTTAGGCCGTCTTCCGCTCACGCCCCAACATTGTGCAGCCCGCCTCCAGTGGTGTCGCGACAGGCGTGAATGGAGGGACGAATGGAGACGTGTCGTCTTCAGCGATGAGAGTCGCTTCTGCCTTGGTGCCAATGATGGTGGTATGCGTGTTTGGCGCCGTGCAGGTGAGCGCCACAATCAGGACTGCATACGACCGAGGCACACAGGGCCAACACCCGGCATCATGGTGTGGCGAGCGATCTCCTACACTGGCCGTACACCTCTGGTGATCGTCGATGGGACACTGAATAGTGCACGGTACATCCAAACCGTCATCGAACCCATCGTTCTACCATTCCTAGACCGGCAAGGGAACTTGCTGTTCCAACAGGACAATGCACGTCCGCATGTATCCCGTGCCACCCAATGTGCTCTAGAAGGTGTAAGTCAACTACCCTGGCCAGCAAGATCTCCGGATCTGTCCCCCATTGAGCATGTTTGGGAGTGGATGAAGCGTCGTCTCACGCCGTCTGCACGTCCAGCACGAAAGCTGGTCCAACTGAGGCCCCAGGTGGAAATGGCATGGCAAGCCGTTCCACAGGACTACATCCAGCATCTCTACGATCGTCTCCATGGGAGAATAGCAGCCTGAATTGCTGCGAAAGGTGGATATACACTGTACTAGTGCCGACATTGTGCATGCTCTGTTGCCTGTGTCTATGTGCCTGTGGTTCTGTCAGTGTGATCATGTGATGTATCTGACCCCAGGAATGTGTCAATAAAGTTTCCCCTTCCTGGGACAATGAATTCACGGTGTTCTTATTTCAATTTCCAGGAGTGTATGTGTGTGTTTCAGCATGGGTCGGGAACTCGTACCTCAGAACCGCTCGTGCTGTTAATCACTAAATGTAATCATTCCATGTACACCATATGCACAGTTACAACAATAAATCTTGAGTAAACTGATGACCTTTAAAAGAGTGTAATAATTAATGTAGGTTAATTCTTACAAAGAAGAAATCAGCAATCAGCCACTATTAATACTGCTATTTATTTAGGTAAATAGCGCCGTTACCGGTTTCGAACTGGCAAGTTCATCATCAGACGGCTGTTCACATGATTTTCAAGATACACTTTACTACAACCGTCTGATGATGAACTTGCCAGTTCGAAACCGGTAACGGTGCTATTACCTAAATAAATAGCGCTATTAATCGTGGCTAGTTGCTGTTTTCTTCTTTGTAAGAATTAACCTACATTAATTGTACACAGCCAAGGTCTCACATGTCAGTTTTAGACAAAATAGCAGTACAATAATTTTATTGTGGCAGTGCAGCTGCGCATGTAAGCACACCTTTCTTTTGCAAATCTTTTATTTGATTTGTCCTACAAGTACTGGGCAAAATACGCAAAGAAACATTGTCTAGAGCAAAATGCTAGACATCAAACGACCAGCCATAAGTATGGAAAAATGTTTTCCTTTTCTTTACAGAAAATTATCATATTCGTCTGGGTACGATAGTATCAAAACGTGTGTTTCTATTTATCTTTGTGTATTGTCCATGAAGCACACATTCTAAAACTAAAATACCTTTTGGTTCTCTTATGCAGTTACTGTCTCTCTGTCAGCAGTTTGGAAGTTAGTAGTACCTCCTACATTAGCACATGTTGCATCTCAGTTGTGGCTGCGACGTGGGAGGTTTACTACGGCAGCTTTCAGGGGTGCTCGTATCAGGATGGACCGTACGCAGAAACGGAAGGGATCGCAGTCCGACAGGAAACGGAAGCGGTGTGTTCCGAGACAATGGGCAGCGAGTGTAATTAGTACGTCGTCGCTAGCGGGGCGACAGCGGTCGTGCAGATACCAGGGTAAGCGCTGCCCCCGTCAAGGCGCATGTGCGCCCCTCCTCGCACCCCCCCCCCCCCCCCCCGCGGCCACCTCCAACCTTCCCCTCCCCTCCCCAGCCGCGCCACGGAATGCTAATTAGCGGTCCGTGGCGCGCCAGCTGCCTGCCCGGTTCCGCCGCTGCTAACGTCAGCCCCGCTCTACCGTGGCGAAGCGCAACTGGCGCCAGTACAGCGCCGAGCACTCTGCGACGGTTATATTAACTCGCATCCACGGCGCCAACTTGCCAACTGCGGTTGTCGGGTCAATTATATGTCCTATTTGTCAGCCCAGGGAGCAGGAGTGCCGTGGCGCCTGAACAGTACTCGTACCTCACTTGGCGCAATATCTGCAAAATTGAGCACCTGACTGCTAGTGTAGTTGTGGTAGTGCACTGCGTCAATTACATGTCCTGTTCATCCACTGAAACCTTGAGAGAAGCACTTCACTCTGTAATTATGGATTACTCGTTCCATTATGAACGTGTAGAAGTACTTCCCTTTGTTTTACAAAGCTCACCTATCACTAGCGACCAGTTTATTTGAAATAAGAACAATGATGAATTTAATGCTCAATTTTACAGAGATATTTTTAAAGCGTTAACGACATTTTCAACTGAAGAAGGAAATACAGTAGAGTCTCGAGTATCCGACCTAAACTGGCGGCGGCAAGGTCGGATAAGCGGGAAGGTCGAGTAACGCGGAAAATAATACAAAACAATAAACTAAAGTAGACCAAATGAGTTAAACATTTAATACAACACCAATCAAATTAGTGTGAATAGATATTTATACGTAAAGAAGTTAGTAATTGTCTTTTGTTTGCCTGCTGTTTGCCGTTTTTTGCCGCTAAATCACATAGTCTCTTAAGAAGTAAAACCTCGATAGACGATGTTTCCTCCAGTTGCTCTACATATTTTAAAGCATTTTCTAAAGCCTTGTGTCCTTCGTTGTGAGAAATCTAGGACGCACTTTCCTCCAGTACATCCGCTTCTTTGCCTTCTTCTTTTTCGTTTACCATGTTGATCATTTCTTCATCGGTCACTTCAAATTCTTCATCTTAGACAATCCATTCATTTATGTCATCTTCTGTGGCGTCAGCTCATCACGGAACTTTTCGTAACAATTAAAGCAGGGTAGTATTTTCTGGTTCGGTCTGTAGATTTTCATCATCTGGAGAATTTTCTGTAACAAAATTTTCCAGTTTTTTGCAGTAGTATTTGCTCTAAAACTCTCCCAAGATAGGGCCACGTCATAAGCTGTTGTTGTTGTTGTTGTTGTTGTTGTTGTCTTCAGTCCTGAGACTGGTTTGATGCAGCTCTACATGCCACTCTATCCTGTCCAAGCTTCTTCATCTCCCAGTACTTACTGCACCCTACATCCTTCTGAATCTGATTAGTGTATTCATCTCTTGGTATCCCTGTACGATTTTTAGCCTCCACGCTGCCCTCCAACGATAAATTTGTGATCCCTTGATGCCTCAGAACATGTCCTACCAACCGGTCCCTTCTTCTTGTCAAGTTGAGCCACAAACTTCTGTTCTCCCCAATTCTATTCAATACTTGCTCATTAGTTATGTGATCTAGTCATCTAATATTCAGCATTCTTCTGTAGCTCCACATTTCGAAATCTTCTATTCTCTTCTTGTCCCAACTATTTATCGTCCATGTTTCACTTCTATACATGGCTACACTCCATACAAATACTCCCAGAAACGATTTCCTGACACTTAAATCTATGCTCCATGTTAACAAATATCTCTTCTTCAAAAACGCTTTCCTTGCCATTGGCAGTCTACATTTTATATCTTCTCTACTTCGACCATCATCAGTTATTTTGCTCCCCAAATAACAAAACTCCTTTACTACTTTAAGTGTCTCATTTCCTAATCTAATTCCCTCAGCATCACCTGATTTAATTTGACTACATTCCACTATCGTCGTTTTGCTTTTGTTGTTGTTCATCTTATATCCTCCTTTCAAGACACTGTCCATTCCGTTCAACTGCTCTTCAAAGTCCTTTGCTGTCTCTGACAGAATTACAATGTCATCGGTGAACCTCAAAGTTTTTATTTCTTCTCCATGGATTTTAATACCTACTCCGATTTTTCTTTTGTTTCCTTTACTGCTTGCTCAATATACAGATTGAATAACATTGGGGAGATTCTACAACCCTGTCTTACTCCCTTCCCAACCACTGCTTCCCTTTTATGTCCATCGACTATTATAACTGCCATCTGGTTTTTGTACAAATTGTAAATAGCCTTTCGCTCCCTGTATTTTACCCCTGCCACCTTTAGAATTTGAAAGAGCTACGTCTTTCAAATTAATACGGCGCAACTGGTCTATCGTGTGTTATCCCTTGTCCATAGCATAAATTAAAGAGGGAAGCAAGATTCTGCGGTAGTTTCTCTTCAGTGTCTCTTGGTCCATAGGCTGACATAAGGATGTGACATTTGAAGGCAAAAACTTGGCCTTTATAACGTGATCTTGAAGTTTATCTTCATGAGTGCCACTGTCTAGAAGCAGCAGTGCTTTGCGGGGCAAGTTGTTGGCTTTCAGAAACTTTTCAGCTTGTGGCACGAACTGGTTAAAAAACCTGTCTTTAAAAATGTCTGAGCTCATGCAAGCATTTTTTTGGTTGTAATATTTCACCGGTAAAGCATTTTTAGATACATTTTTAAATGCTCTCGGTTTTTTTGGCTTACTTATCATAGTCAGTTTCATTTTCAAATTTGCTGTGGCATTACTGCATGTAAGAACTGTCACTCTTTCTTTGGTACGTTTGTAGCCTGGCGGTGCCTTTTCGGCCTCCTACGCTAGTGATTTTCCGGTAACATTTTCTAATTGAGACCAGTCTCGTCGCAGTTAAAAATTTGATCGCCTGTTAAGTTTTCCTTGTCTAATACCTTGTGAAGTTTATTCTTAAACAATTAAACAGCTTCAAAATTTGCTGAATGCTTTTCACCACAGACATTAAGTTGCCGGATTCCGTATCTTTTTTTCCATCTAGCGACAGAAGCTCACAATAGCTGTGAAATCAGGTTCACCTTCATTTAGTTCGTTAAGAAATTTTAAGGCTTTTTCCTGCAAAATAGGTCCCATCATGGGCACAACTTTATCTCTATGTTGAGTAAACCATAGGAACAAAACTTCACTTACTTTTTCATAATCACATCTTTTCATGGTTTTCCGATCTTCCAAAACAGCCGAGGTTGCTCACTGAGAACACCACTTCTCAATTTCATTTCGGTTCCTTTTCCAGTCTCCAACTGTTGTTTTCCTGACGTTATAATCCTGCGCGACTTCTAATAAAGTTTCACCATTGTCTATTCCTTTTAAAGCTTTAAATTTTTCTTCCAAAGAAATGACCAAATTTTTCGTTTTGAAGCCGTGTAAGGTGTCAGGCAAATCCAGCACCTTCCATGAAAATCCTGAAATAAGCAAATCCTGTAGTATGTCACATAGCTCCGAATAAATCGTGACATTAAATTAACCAAAGTAATACGAGCAACGAGTGAGCAAATGGAATACCACAGACTAACACAAGAATGCCTAAATTCATGTCATACCTTCCCACCGTGAGACAGACGCAGTTCCGAGGGGAGAAACCAACTTCGGTAAATTGTAGTAAGGTAAAGTTAGGAGGGAGTTTCTTCCGAGACGGCGAGCTGTATGGATCTGCGGCAGCCGGCGCCCCCTGACGAACACCGACAAGGTAATGAAAGCACGCGATGCCGCATTTTTGAGCGCATAAGGCTTCACTCAGAGCTGCAGAAGTCTCGTCTGTTACATCCCCTCTTTACGTAATACTAGTGTCGATCGTCAATTGAAGCTCATGGTATTCACATTTGTAACGTAAGTTAAAATCTGAAACGTGATGATTTTTCTGTTATATAATTATTGAGAAGCCACAACAGTCACTGTAATTTACAAGTCGGATAAGTGATTAAAGATAATTGAGGGTCACTGTAGACCATTTTGATAGTTTTCTCTTTTGTGAAACTTAATTTAAACCTAGATTATAGATGTGATATGGCATAGGTCATCCTTCGATCCATTGTAGAACTTGGAAACCCATTCAGGGAATATTCGTTCATATTTTTGTTGAACGCCGTTGGTTTTTACCATCCTGTATTAAAACACTTCCATTTATCAATAGTGCAATTTATAAACAATATTTTGTGAGTAGAATAAAATTTCCAATTGTAAACTTAACTGCTTTTTCGACGTTATTTTACCAGCCAACTGAAAATGGGAAAGCCTTGAACCCCTTCCACTAAATTTACTTAGTATTAAGATTCTTTTACAGGGAGTGCAGTGGAGCTGACGCTGAAATGATTAAGTATTTGGTTATATCACCGCTAGTTTCCCTGAACTCTTCTGAACTCTACATGTCATGTGTGGTCTGGCGTCTCCTTACCAGCAACAGGTCCCAGGTTCAAACTTGTCAATTCCCTAAAAAACACGCTCAGAGCGTCGTTGCGCGAAAGTGGTAGGGAGACACGACATAGAACAACAGACACCACGCAGAATTTTAGAGCCTTCATCACAAATTTTTACAATAAACAAAGTGCAACACGTCCACTCCACTACAGATCTAAGTTGGCGCTGAGGAGCGAGGAGTAGCAGACGGCGACAATGAACTGAGTATCAACGAACAACACGTTAGCCACTGACCTGTCGTCGGCTGGCGTTCGGCCGGCGCGGTGGAAGGGTCGGATAAAACAGAAGGTCGGATAACCGAAGATCGGATAATCGAGACTCTACTGTATAGCTGAAACAGGTCACCTTTCTAGGTTATTTTCAAAAGTGTTGAAATAAATAACACAGAACATCTATTATAGTACGACTGTACTGATCCCTTTCATTTCTTCACATTTTCTCTTTTTTTCTCTCGCAAATGAAAAGATGACATTACCTCTACTGAATTTCTCTTGTTACAGCTTCCTTTGTTTTTTGAACAACAGACTGTTAATACCCTGAAGCGCCAAAGAAACTGGTAAAGGCATGCGTATTCGAATACAGAGGTATGAAAAAGGGCAGAATTCGGCGCTGCTGTCGGCAACGCCTATATCTGGCGCAGTTGTTAGATCGGTTACTGCTGCTACAAGGAAGCGATGAAGTGGGGATTTTCACGTACGACCAATTCACGAGTGTACCGTGAATATCAGGAATCCGGTAGAACATCAGATCTTCGACATCGCTGCGGTCGAAGAAAGATCCTGCAAGCACGGAACCAACTACGACTGAAGATAATCGTTCAACTCCACGCCATTACAGAGCCTCCAACAGATTGAAGAGCCCCCTGCTGACATGCAGGTTCCCTGGATTCATGAGGTTGCCTTCCGCAAATTGCTGCTGATTCGAGTGATGGGCCATCAATTAGTGTCAACGCACGAACAGTTCAACGAAACATCGTCAATAGGGTCTTTCGGAGCCGAAGGCCCACTCGTATACCCTTTATGAGTACGCGACAAAGATTTACGCGTCACCTGGGCCAGTCAACACCGACATTGGACTGTTGATGATTGGAAACGTGTTGCCTGGTCGGTCGGACCAGTCTCGTTTCAAATTTTATCGAGCGGATGGACGTGTACGGGTATGGAGGCAACCTCATGAATCCATGGAACCTGCATGTCAGCAGGGGGCTGTTAAATCTGGTGGAAGCTCTGTAATGGCGTGGAGTGATATGGAACCCCTGATACGTCTCGATACGACTCTGACAGGTGATATGTACGTAAGCATTCTGTCTGATCACCTGCATCCATTCGTGTCCGTCATGCATTCCGGCGGACTTGAGAAATTCCAGCAGGACAATGTGACACTCCACACATCCAGGATTGCTACAGAGCGGCTCCAGGAACACTTTTCTGAGTTTAAACACTTCCGCTGGCCACCCAACTCCCCAGACATGAACGTTGTGGAGCATATCTGGGATGCCTTGCAACATTCTGTTCAAGAGAGATCTCCATCCCATGGGCAGCCCTGCAGGATTCATGGTAACAGTTCACTCGAGCTCTACTTCAGACATTAGTCGAGTCCATGCCACATCATGTTGCGGCACTTCTACGTGCTCGTGGGGAACCTACACGGTATTAGGTAGGTGTACCAGTTTCTTTGCCTCTTCAGTGTAATATTGCTTCCTAACAGTATTCAAACTAGCTCCACTGCTGTCCCAAACTTTATATATGAATACAACTAACAGTTTAATATTACCTTTCCTATTGTTCCACACTGCAAGTATTTTCATTCAATTCATCAGTTCTCTCACACTTTTCTCTTTCATCATTTATCAGCAACACAAAAATTATAAAAGTTGCTTCATACACAGTGCTTTGAGTACTTTGTCATTAATGTAACCACCACCTACGTCCTACGTCAATTTTCAATAATCATCACAGATCAGAGGTGGCAGTAGTAACAGCGTATAGTATGTGAGGGTTGTTGGGGAGGCACGGAAAACAGTGCACTCCTCTTAATGTGAAAATAGTGCAATTTATCTGACGTCCAAAAGGGATGACATTGGCTTTCGGGATTGGGGTGGAAGCATTTCCGAAACAGTAAAGCATGTAAACTGTTTGCGTGCTGCTATGGTTAGAGTACACTGTGCATGGCAAAATGGTACCATCTGAAGCGCGACACCCGAGACAAATCTGGTACACCATGGGCTATAGATGATGGAGTGAACGACGACTGTGGAGATGTGTGCGGGCGAATAGATGTGCAGCTGTTGAGTAACAGATGAACCAAGGGGCTACTAGTTCTGTCTCCTCAACGACCGTTCAGCGAACATTGTTGCTTATTGACCTCCGCACCAGGCACCTGGTGTTCATCGGGAACGAAGCCTGGAATTATCACGCCGTTACAGTAACTGGACGTTCATTGAGTGGCGACAGGTGGTTTTCCAGGTGAATCACGTCACTTTTTATGCTCCATTTGACAAATTGTAGTTGGAGTATACACCGTGAAACGTCTGAAATCAAAGATACTGCATCAACAGTGAGAAGGGTACGAGCTGGAATTCATTCCCATGATCTCGTCATTCTGGAAGTACAGTGGATCAACACAAGTATACATCTAACCTTGTCGAGTATATCAACCCCTGCATGCAGTTGGTTTTTCCTCTGCACGATTGCGTCTATCAGCAGGGGATGTGTGTAACGTGCCACATATCTCGCAGTGCACGAGCATGCTTGAAGAGCTCCAGGATGAGAGTACCATACTTCCCTGGCCACGAATCTACCTGAATTTAAACCGAGTCGAGAATATGTCAACCATCTCGATCGTGACGTTCACACCATGGATCCTCTATCGTGAAACGTAGCCTTTAACTCACGATGTGACTTTTCTGTAATGTATACTGCAAGTTGGGATACGTGGGACACCTATGCTGAAACCGAGACTTAAGGCGCTAATCATTTGAAATTTGTAATTTAAATCAAATAACATTTAGTTTTAGAATTACTTAAATACTGTTTAAATAACCATTGCTGATCTTATGGCGGTCAATTGAGACTTTAGGAATTTACATTTATCACACAAAATCACACATTTTGAGCGGTTTTTTTAATATTACACATAAACGAACTGTTAGAAACTTAATTTTACATACTGAAAAATGGTAGTATATTTTCACATAAAACAAAATTCTTGGCTTTAAATTTGCACATAGAAATTGCCCTCGATAGGTACAAAAAGAAAATCTACAAAAGTGACATTCAGTGCAGGGATCCACCGTTTTCTTTATCACCACAGAGAACAATTTGATTGTAACTAAAGCATTAAGTATTTTATTTCAGAACAGAATACCTCATGACAACTGTCCTGAACTTTCTCTTGACCTTCCGCTAGACTGTTTCAAAATCATTGTCTTTCCTGGTTCTTTCTTCATCTGTATCATTGACATCTTTCCCCGGCCACTGAGAAACAATTTCATCAAACTTAGGATCATTAAACCTAACACATTTCTGCGAGCACATTTTGCATCATACCGAACAGGTACGTAGTTCACGAGGCGCGGCCTAAGAGACCTCAATGTATGTTAAAAACACGTGTCAAAAACAAACAAAGAAGGTGATAATGCAACTAACAGCAAAAAAAAAAAGAAAAAAAAATGTGGGGCTGACCATTGAAGCAGAGTAGAGAGATAACAGAAACATTCTGCCAGAACTAATATTGTAAAGCGAGTTCGAAAATTTTCGCGATGTCTGAAAGACCACACCACGTGAGCTAAAGGCCAGCCCAGCTGACGCGCCTCATGAGTCGTCACGGTCGCACGTCCTTGTCGTAGCTTCCAGAACCTCAGTGACTTCCATGTTGCACGTCTCGCAGCGGTTTGTGCTTCACAAAAAAACCTTTGACAGGTGGTGGCATTAGTGTGACTGGACAATATATGCTTTTAAATATCAGTCTTGGAGCAATGTAAATATTTTCATATTGAACCCACACCCAAGGCCAAACCGAGAGCAGAACCGTGAATCAAATATGACACTTACCACTGAAAGCACATTTATTATGGAGAAAAAAGCACAGCCAGAATAGAACTGACCGCGTGGAAGAATAATGCAATATTTATACAAACTTCGAATATTCTAGAACGCTGACACTTAAACAACGAATATTCCGGAATGCATAAACATTCTAAACACAGACAACGAATATTACACAATACATAAACATTACAAACATAAGACATATCTAGAACCTTCCAGAAATGATAAACACGCTAGACACTACGCCACATACATGCAGCACAGCTTGCAGTATTGCTTGCTCTCCTGGCGAAACAGCGAGCGGTTGTTTCAGAAGTTCTCGCTGGAGCCGACTATAGCGCCTCGGATCTAGATCTTTTCGGTGGTCCTCTTTATGGCGACGCTGGCGAATCCTCGCGTTCTGCTAGTGTTGTTACATCCTCTTCGAAGTGATGGGTATAGAAAGAAGCCCCTTCCGTCGAAATTTTCCGATAGTCTCACTTTCCCCACAGACGTAAAAATCCATACCAAGTCTCCTTATGGAGCATCTCTCTGACCAATTCTCGGTATTACAGGGCTGTCGGACTTTCTTCTGGGCGTGCAGACTCCGTATGCTAGCCAGATGTTCTGCTTATTCGATGCTGATGATGTGTTTCACGATGTAAGGGATCGGTGATCCCACGAACATAGATGCTAGTATCCGACGCCCAGGTCGATAGCAGACAGGAGTTGATTGTCAAGCGCAGCAGGAGGCAGCGAGGCCTATTGTCGAGTGTGTAGTACTACTAGAATGTGACGAGTGAGCGGTGTTGGAGAGACGGGCAAGAATGGAGGTGTAGTGAGTTGTAAACGGTAATATTCACCGGAATATGACGAGTGAGCACGTCCCCCTGATCGTCGTGGGGTTGACCCTCACTAATACCGGTTCGCGAGTGATATGAAACAGAAAGCGACAAGTGCCGAATTACGTGTTTCGCGTCAACTGCGTCGGCCAGCAACGACCATGGATTGCAGTGAGGATTGTTGTGAATGTTAACCATCAGCATTGCGTGTGACGAAGTACTGAAAATCAACGACCAATAAAAAGATATAACTGTGATTAGACATGTAAGGCGAAGGTAGCAACTGCCTCAGCATTTGTGTGTTAGTAGGAAATATATATCAGTTTGTACATCGCAACCATTGTGGTCCTTAATAATAGACAAATTTTGTATCGTTTCCACTATTCAACCTCAGAACAGCCGCACTCGGTTGAAATACCCCCGAATCCAGCAGAAAAACCGATAGCCTTTCCTCCGTTTAGCTCACGGTCATATAATCGAAATAATTAATTGTTTAGCGGCTTCGATAAATTACACAAAATCCAGTAAAGGAAATTAAATGGGGGTGTTTCATCTTTGCTCCCGGGAAGAGGACAGTTGCAATCTTCGGATCCGAACAATGACTTATTAAGCACCATTTTTCGTTTCAGTGGAATGACTTTTGCAATTATCGGACAATTTTAGTGCAAAAATAATTCGGTACTGTCGTTACCGTGACTAAAGTCAGAGTATTTCAACTAGAAACATTGTAATGTAACTGATTTATGGTGAAATGAGAAATCACGCGAAAAAAGCACATTCTCTAGACAATTAAGTGCAAAAGTGACCAAGAAACAGTAAACAATTTGTTTTTATGAGTTCAAGTGACAGAAGCAGTGGTAATAAACAATATATTGAAGTATGGACACGAGAACCTGCGTTAATTGTTGTAATATTCATATTCTAGGGAAAGACGCGTCTGTGCATAATCGCGAGTGAACCAACCAAAATTCCGTTTCGGAAGTATCAGGAACTTACTTTCAACTGACTTTGTATCTGAAATTATCTTTTGCACGGTGTAAATCTTTCGATTTGATGTGGACCCATAAACTGTTACCGCATTTGCGAGCGTTGGGTTGTCTGGCGTAATTGTTGGATGACGTCACTCAGAATCTGTGAGCTGCTAGCCAAAGCATCTGAAGCAGTGAAGCAGTTCCACACGCCGCGAAATCAAGGATTTAGACAGCGGAGACGTACCACACTGACCAGTGACTACAGCGGCAAAATACGTGACAGCAGCTGCATCACACCGCCAGCCAACGAACTACGAGACTGTTTCAGCGCCATTCACCGCGGACGTAAACAGTGCACACGGCACCACACCAGCTACAACGACGTTTAGCCTGACAGCCGCCGCGCCGGAGGAGCCAATGCCAACACGACTAGTAGCGACTTCAAACGTCAAAACATGGCGACTTTGACGATCGTCGAGGGGTGAGTGAGGGCGATTTACTGCCACCAGACTAATCAATATTGCACCATCTTCAAAGCGTGGGAGGAACTTCAAATTAAATTTGTCGTTTGCAGAAATTATAAAAACAAGATTTTTTCTTAATTTTTGTTGTTGTTTCGAATTTGGTCTGATGCATGGTTGCTAATATGCTCGAGTTTTCATGCTGTACAGCACAAAATAGTGTCTCATTTGCATTATTTATTGTAAACTACATGTTAATATGTCTTCTAAGTTGTGTGTATGTTACTTCGAGATTTTGTGTATAAATGCAGTCATTGAAGTTTGATTTGGGTAGGCTTCTGTAATTTATGGTGTTCAATGGAGAGGTCTATTTTGCCAGTTTGGGTTAACCTTATACAGGAAGGATTATTTCGTTCTTAATTAATTAGCAAGTGCTTGTCTGTGCATAGTGAATAGTTAGAATGGATCCTGAATTGAAAGAAAAGGTTGTGGAGGAGATGGTTAGAAAAATGGATATAGTTTAGGAGGACAAGAATGAGTCAGGAATTGGTAGGAGTGGAATGTCAATGGACAGCCCATTGGGTCATTCAACCAGTTACCCTGAGACACTAGTAAAACCTATTGGAAAAGAATTGAGACTAGAGGATGGAGAATCGCAGTTATCAATAATATTCAAGATGTTCCAAGAAATCAAGAAACGAAATGAAGAAACCAACAAGCAAATAGAAGAGGGAAATGAAGAAATCAAGAAAGGACAGTAAGAAATCATCAAGTGTATAAAAGAGATATCCAAAGGAAATAAAGAAATCAACAAGCGTTCAGAAGAGATGTCCGAAGGAAATGAATAAATCAACAAGTGTATAGAAGAGACGTCGAAAGGAAATGAAGAAATCAAGGAACAAAACAAAGAAATGCTAGATAGGACCAGATAAAACCAATTGCAATCTCAAGATATAGACTGGCCTCCAATCTGGCCAAACGATCGATGAAGGAATTAAATCGTTTGAATGGGACCTACTGTCACAGGAAGCACGGGTCATGGAAGGAGTACCTGGGAGAATTTGAAAGTATCAGGAATCATCTCCCACATGACTCGATGGGATTTGCACCGTGTGGGATCTTACTTAACCAGGAACATAATAGTCTGTTTCGTGAGCCATTGGATTATCCACCTGGAAATGATGTAACATAGTGTAACCTCCCCACAAAATACCAAGTGTAGTGTAACCTCAAAACAGAAAAAAAATATAATTATGTCGTTCACATTCACTATAAGCTACCAACAGGAAAATTGTGTAACGTATCAATAATAAAATGTGACTAATCTCTAATAAAAAAATGTGGGTCACTTATAACCTTTTAATAATTGACAGTCAATTTAACCTGGTAAATTTTAGACGTCAGCAATGCTGCGTCATGGCCCTGATACATCATTCTGAATAAACTGAAAAATCTTACCTTAATTAGATCGCCGGATAACGCGTATATATCTGCTCCTATAAGAAATTTTCCTGGCGCAGCTAAGTGCAATGCTGGCCAATAGATTCGTCTTATGTAAAAGGAAAGAACTGATTTTTCTTTTCAGTAATCGGGATGGCCAAGGATTGGAGAAATTAGTGAATTATTTTAAATTGAGATGAATGTCAAAAGTTACTTTTTTTGAGAAAGATTACTATTAACAGATTTTTTTAAAACATTTACATGGGACTTGATGTAACAATACTACATATGCGCGAGGTTGCTTTTACCTTATCCTACAACGCTCAGGCTCCGCCATCGCTGCACACGACCGCCCCACCCAACACGATACATCAGACCAGACTGCTCGCTAGCAACAGCTTACTGCTACTAACACACAGTTCTTACTGCAGTCAACACTGCTCTTTGGTCTCAGATTCTCTTACAGCTTACATACCGCAGGCAGCGATTAAGCAATACATCGAAATTACATCAGCTCGAGTGCGCTAGCAACAAATTCTTTAATTATGGACCTCTTACACAACCCTCCACTGGGGGGCAAAAATTTGGCAGCGATGGTGAGTCAATTGGATTTGCCTTCAGCAACAAATTTTTCTATAATCTATTTAGTTACTGTGTCTACAGTCACAGAGTATATACATAATGGATAAGTGGAGAACATATTAAGAAATTAAATAGAGTTCATATGCACTGAGTACAAAACATATTCAGAAGTGACAAAGTATATATGCAGTGAGTACAAAATATATTAACAAATGACATAAATTGCACATACACTATATACGTGTTTAGCATTTTTACATGAACTGAACACATTAACAAATGAAATAAAGTGCCCACGCACTGTATATGTCTTTATCATTTTACAAGAATTTAAATGCACTGTATAAGTCTTTACCATTTTTTTACATCAGCTGAAAACATTAAGAAATTAAATAAAGTGCACATGCACTGCATAAGTCTCTATCGTTTTACAAAAATTTAAACGCACTGTATAATCTTCACCATTTTATAAAAACTAGGAAAGGAATGGGAAGGATTGCATCATGGTTGTAGCACAGTAGGTTGCACGTAGCTGCACTGAAAGTCCATATCTTTCTACAGAAGCACAACACCAAGTGAGACACTCTGAAGTTCTCTTCCCTGAAGTATTTATCAGTGTAGCCAAGACACTGAAATGTTGTATTAATATTCAGTGTTATCATTTTGGTAGTACATTAGGTACACCAAACAGTAGGACCATAATAACATTTACATCCACTTTCTACATCTACATCCATACTCCGCAAGCCACCTGATGGTG
Source organism: Schistocerca gregaria (assembly GCF_023897955.1). Lineage (NCBI taxonomy): Eukaryota > Metazoa > Arthropoda > Insecta > Orthoptera > Acrididae > Schistocerca > Schistocerca gregaria. The sequence goes on along the minus strand of NC_064922.1, from coordinate 922,324,036 downwards.
TGTGGCGGAGAGTACCCTGAGTACCTCTATCGGTTCTCCCTTCTATTCCAGTCTCGTATTGTACGTGGAAAGAAGGATTGTCGGTATGCTTCTGTGTGGGCTCTAATCTCTCTGATTTTATCCTCATGGTCTCTTCGCGAGATATTCGTAGGAGGGAGCAATATACTGCTTGACTCTTCGGTGAAGGTATGTTCTCGGAGCTTTAACAAAAGCCTGTACCGAGCTACTGAGCGTCTCTCCTGCAGAGTCTTCCACCGGAGTTTATCTATCATCTCCGTAACGCTTTCGCGATTGCTAAATGATCCTGTAACAAAGCGCGCTGCTCTCCGTTGGATCTTCTCTATCTCTTCTATCAACCCTATCTGGTGCGGATGCCACACTGCTGAGCAGTATTCAAGCAGTGGGCGAACAAGCGTACTGTAACGTACTTCCTTTGTTGTCGGATTGCATTTCCTTAGGATTCTTCCAATGAATCTCAGTCTGGCATCTGCTTTACCGACGATCAACTTTATATGATCATTCCATTTTAAATCACTCCTAATGCGTACTCCCAGATAATTTATGGAATTAACTGCTTCCAGTTGCTGACCTGCTATTTTGTAGCTAAATGATAAGGGACCTATCTTTCTATGTATTCACATTACATTACACTTGTCTACATTGAGATTCAATTGCCATTCCGTGCACCATGCGTCAATTCGCTGCGGATCCTCCTGCATTTCAGTACAATTTTCCATTGTTGCAACCTCTCGATACACCACAGCATCATCTGCAAAAAGCCTCAGTGAACTTCCGATGTCATCCACCAGGTCATTTATGTATATTGTGAATAGCAACGGTGCTATGACACTGCCCTGCGGCACACCTGAAATCACGGTTACTTCGGAAGACTTCTCTCCATTGAGAATAACATGCTGCGTTCTGTTATCTAGGAACTCCTCAATCCAATCACACAATTGATCTGATAGTCCGTATGCTCTTACTTTGTTCATTAAACGACTGTGGGGAACTGTGTCAAACGCTTTGCGGAAGTCAAGAAACACGGCATCTACCTGTGAACCCGTGTCTAAGGCCCTCTGAGTCTCGTGGACGAATAGCGCGAGCTGGTTTCACACGACCGTCTTTTTCGAAACCCATGCTGATTCCTACATAGTAGATTTCTAGTCTCCAGAAAAGACATTATACTCGAACATAATACACTCCTGGAAATGGAAAAAGGACACATTGCCACCGGTGTGTGAGACCCACCATACTTGCTCCGGACACTGCCAGAGGGCTGTACAAGCAATGATCACACGCAAGGCACAGCGGACATACCAGGAACCGCGGTGTTGGCCGTCGAATGGCGCTAGCTGCGCAGCATTTGTGCACCGCCGCCGTCAGTGTCAGCCAGTTTGCCGTGGCATACGGAGCTCCATCGCAGTCTTTAACACTGGTAGCATGCCGCGACAGCGTGGACGTGAACCGTATGTGCAGTTGACGGACTTTGAGCGAGGGCGTATAGTGGGCATGCGGGAAGCCGGATGGACGTACCGCCGAATTGCTCTCAACACGTGGGGCGTGAGGTCTCCACAGTACATCGATGTTGTCGCCAGTGGTCGGCGGAAGGTGCACGTGCCCGTCGACCTGGGACCGGACCGCAGCGACGCACGGATGCACGCCAAGACCGTAGGATCCTACGCAGTGCCGTAGGGGACCGCACCGCCACTTCCCAGCAAATTAGGGACACTGTTGCTCCTGGGGTATCGGCGAAGACCATTCGCAACCGTCTCCATGAAGCTGGGATACGGTCCCGCACACCGTTAGGCCGTCTTCCGCTCACGCCCCAACATCGTGCAGCCCGCCTCCAGTGGTGTCGCGACAGGCGTGAATGGAGGGACGAATGGAGACGTGTCGTCTTCAGCGATGAGAGTCGCTTCTGCCTTGGTGCCAATGATGGTCGTATGCGTGTTTGGCGCCGTGCAGGTGAGCGCCACAATCAGGACTGCATACGAGCGAGGCACAAAGGGCCAACACCCGGCATCATGGTGTGGGGAGCGATCTCCTACACTGGCCGTACACCTCTAGTGATCGTCGAGGGGACACTGAATAGTGCACGGTACATCCAAACCATCATCGAACCCATCGTTCTACCATTCCTAGACCGGCAGGGGAACTTGCTGTTCCAACAGGACAATGCACGTCCGCATGTATCCCGTGCCACCCAACGTGCTCTACAAGGTGTAAGTCAAATACCCTGGCCAGCAAGATCTCCAAATCTGTCCCCCATTGAGCATATTTGGGACTGGATGAAGCGTCGTCTCACGCGGTTTGCAAGTCCAGCACGAACGCTGGTCCAGCTGAGGCGCCAGGTGGAAATGGCATGGCAAGCCGTTCCACAGGACTATCCAGCATCTCTACGATCGTCTCCATGGGAGAATAGCAGCCTGCATTGCTGCGAAAGGTGGATATACACTGTACTAGTGCCGACATTGTGCATGCTCTGTTGCCTGTGTCTATGTGCCTGTGGTTCTGTCAATGTGATCATGTGATGTATCTGACCCCAGGAATGTGTCAATAAAGTTTCACCTTCCTGGGACAATGAATTCACGGTGTTCTTATTTCAATTTCCTGGAGTGTACGTTTTCCAAAATTCTACAACTGATCGACGTTAGAGATATAGGTCTACAGTTCTGCACATCTGTTCGACGTCCCTTCTTGAAAACGGGGATGACCTGTGCCCTTTTCCAACCCTTTGGAACGCTTCGCTCTTCTAGAGACCTACGGTACACCGCTGCAAGAAGGGGGGCAAGTTCCTTCGCGTACTCTGTGTAAAATCGAACTGGTATTCCATCAGGACCAGCGGCCTTTCCTCTTTTGAGCGATTTTAATTGTTTCTCTATCCCTCTGTCGTCTATTTCGATATCTACCATTTGGCAACTGTGCGACAATCTAGAGAAGGAAGCACAGTGCAGTCTTCCTCTGTGAAACAGCTTTGGAAGAAGACATTTAGTATTTCGGCCTTTAGTCTGTCATCCTCTGTTTCAGTACCATTTTGGTCACAGAGTGTCTGGACATTTTGTTTTGATTCACCTACCACTTTGAGATAGGACCAAAATTTCTTAGGATTTTCTGCCAAGTCAGTACATAGAACTTTACTTTCGAATTCATTGAAAGCCTCTCGCATAGCCCTCCTCACACTACATTTCGCTTCGAGTAATTTTTGTTTGTCTGCAAGGCTTTTGCTATGTTTATGTTTGCTGTGAAGTTCCCTTTGCTTCCGCAGCAGTTTTCTAACTCGGTTGTTGTACCACGGTGGCTCTTTTCCATCTCTTACGATCTTGCTTGGCACATTCTCAACTAACGCATATTGTACGATGGTTTTGAACTTTGTCCACTGATCCTCATCACTATCTGTACTTGAGACAAAACTTTTGTGTTGAGCCATCAACTACTCTGAAATCTGCTTTTTGTCACTTTTGCTAAACAGAAAAATCTTCCTACCTTTTTCAATATTTCTATTTACGGCTGAAATCATCGATGCAGTAACCGCTTTATGATCGCTGATTCCCTGTTCTGCATTAACTGATTCAAATAGTTCGGGTCTGTTTGTCACCAGAAGGTCTAATATGTTATCGCCACCAGTCGGTTCTCTGTTTAACTGCTCAAGGTAGTTTTCAGATAAAGAACTTAAAAATATTTCACTGGATTCTTTGTCCCTGCCACCCATTATGAACGTTTTGAGTCTCGCAGTCTATATCCGGCAAATTAAAATCTCCACCCAGGACTATAACATGGTGGGGAAATCTACTCGAAATATTTTCCAAATTATTCTTCAGGTGCTGAGCCACAACAGCTGCTGAGCCCGGGGGCCTATTGTATTTATCTCTTGGTCTCCCTCTACGATTTTGATCCTCCACGCTGCCCTCCAATACTAAATTGGTGATCGCTCGATGCCTCAGAACATGTCCTACCAACTGGTACCTTCTTCTCGTCAAGTTGTGCCACAAGCTCCTCTTGTCCCCAATTCCGTTCAATAGCTGTTCATTAGTTATGTGATCTAACCGTCTAATCTTCAGCATTCTTCTGGAGCACCAAATTTCCAAGGCTTCTATTCTCTTGTTGTCTAAACTATTTATCGTCCACGTTTCACTTCCATACATGGCTCTTGTTAAATTGTACTTGTTTTCTTGGTCAGTCTCTCGTCCCCAGCTTGCTCTTGTGTCTCTCGTCCGCATTTGTTAGGCAGTTAGTGTCGGTCTGTCGTTCGGAGCAGCCTCTGTCATGTTTGTCGGATTCGGTGTTTTAAAGAATTTATTGCTTGGAGTGTAACGGAGTAATTCCTGAAATATGTTTTTATCTTGCCTATCAACTTGAGAGGCGGTATATGTGTACTGTAGAGCATGTTAACTCGTTTGGCCAACCTTCTATAATTTTATATAGATTGTATTTCATGGGCTTTTATTTAAATGATCATTTTTGTATATAAAGTTGACACCCTGTCACCGTAAGACTTTTCTTAGAAGGTAAAATCAAGTTGCACTCTAGGTGGTAAGGTTAATACTTTAATTGTTAGTGTTTTGTAGCATTTCTATCCCTCCTACGGGGGGTGCACAGTTTGTGTGCTTGTGTAAAATGTTAAAACTCTTACTTTAAGATTATCTGCGGTGTTACAGATTTGCACCAGTATAGTCTTTGAGAGGCTGTTGTGAGCGGTCGTAACTACGGCTGTATTCAAAAGGGAGCGGCAGGGTTCTCTGCCCGAAAGCTCATACAGTTAAAAATTTGTTTCTTTCTGCCATTGAATAAATTGTAACTTGATATTTAGAGGGTGCTTCCTGATAATAATTTTAAATCTGTTTCTTAAAAAAAAAAAAAAAAAAAAAAAAAAAAAAAAAAAAAAAAAAGACGCTTTTAGGAATAAAATTCCCATTTGGTAAAAGGAATCTGATTATGATTTCATCAGTTACTCCCTGGCAACTACTTCCCACGCTCACATAGTGTGATTAAATGTGTTAATGAATCACTAGTAACTAAAGTAAATTTTTAAGTATATATATATATATATATATATATATCCACGGTTCAGTTGTTAAGGAGGGACAGATTGGTCTCTAAATGTTTGTGGATGGGACGCATCGCACAAATTGCGGTGGTAAGCCAGATAACTCTCTGTTTTCCCTACACGTTATTGCAGTGGTCTCTGTACCTCGGGTACAGCGGCTCTCCGTTGGCGCCAGCCGCCGTCAGCGGCAGGGGCCTAGGCGCACAGTGAGAGTGCACGCAGCCGTGGCGCCAGCAGCAGAGTTTGGATCGTTGGCGGCATCCGGCGCTCAGAGGTCGCGGCACGCGTTGACGCCAAATCAGCGCCAGTCGCAGGTCCCGGCGTCGCTTTTCCAATAATGCGGCGGCACGTCCAGAGCTAAGCGCGCCGGTATCTCGTGCCGCAGCAGCAGCTGTGGCCGGAGTCGGCAGAGCTGCCGTTCGTCTCCCGCCAGTACTGGCTGCCGCCTCGCCGCCTACCCCTTTCCTTCGCACCGAATTAACCTGTCGCCACAAACTGCCGAAGCAGCAACGTTTTGACTTGACAGACCGACCTAACCTTGTGTAGGCTGTCGAAGCTGCGTTGTCGATTCAGCTGATCACCAAGCTCACACTCTCCAGACTACTGTGGAGCGGCAAGCGACAGGAGCGGAAAGTGGCTGCAGGTTGTGTGGGCATATATGTGTGGCGCAGCGCCATACGTCGCTCATAGAGAAGTCTGTAGGTAGCAAGTAGCTTCACACAGGAGATGAGTCACAGCTCCTTCGTGACTAGAGTTGTGAAACTACGGTAGGCTACTGTAGACTACCCTAAGTAACCGCAGACAAACGTAGTTTTCCCAGCATCTTTGGACCATCATGGTCGTGTCTGCGTTATCTGTATGTGGTGTGTGATTAAAACCTACCAGGGGCTAACTTACAATTATCACTTTCGTTACGTATGCAATCACTGTCTTACTAGATTCACCTAAAATCTGGAAGTGGTGAACAGTCTAGAAACACAATGAGGGTGTATAAAGGGTCAGAAAATCTACATAAAATTTTATTCTACATAATTATTCTTCTGTCTGTTACTTAACAATATTTGTATCAAAACTGAAACTGTCAATGTTTAAGTCTGGTTTTATTAAAAATGTCTTGCAATGTGATGCAGAACACAGGAATGTTGCACTAAAAACAAACATCGTTTATTTGCTTCGTCGAATTTACATAAGACATGTTTCTATTATTCATAAACAAATCCCACATTGACTAACACTGAGTGATCGGCAGTTCTAAATATGTGAACCATAAAATTACTATGGTTCAGCAAAGGTTATTAATCACAATTAATACACAAAATGTAAAGTGGAAGTATGTGCCAAGGAATAACTGGTCAAATTATACACAATTTTCAATAACACTCTTTATCCAAATTTGGTGCAAGAGTTGTTGTTATTGTGGTCTTCAGTCCTGAGACTGGTTTGATGCAGCTCTCCATGCTACTCTATCCTGTGTAAGCTTCTTCATCTCCCAGTACCTACTGCAACCTACATCCTTCTGAATGTGCTTAGTGTATTCATCTCTTTGTCTCCCTCTACGATTTTTACCCTCCACGCTGCCCTGCAATACCAAATTGGTGATCCCTTGATGCCTCAGAACATGTCCTACCAACCGATCTCTTCTTCTGGTCAAATTGTTCCACAAAGTTCTCTTCTCCCCAATCCTACTCAATACCTCCTCATTAGTTATGTGATCTACCAATCTAATATTCAGCATTCTTCTGTAGCACCACATTTCGAAAGCTTCTATTCTCTTCTTGTCCAAACTATTTATCGTCCATGTTTCACTTCCATACATGGCTACACTCCATACAAATACTTTCAGAAATTACTTCCTCAAACTGAAGTCTATACTCGATGTTAACAAATTTCTCATCATCAGAAACGCTGTCCTTGCCATTGCCAATCTACTTTTTATATCCTCTCTACTTCGACCACCATCAGTTATTTTGCTCCCCAAATAGCAAACCTCCTTTACTACTTTAAGTATCTCATTTCCTAATCTAATTCTCTCAGCATCACCCGACTTAATTCCACTACATTCCATTATCCTCGTTTTGCTTTTGTTGATGTTCATCTTATATCCTCCTTTCAAGACACTGTCCATTTCATTCAACTGCTCTTCCAAGTCCTTTGCTGTCTCTGACAGAATTACAATGTCATCGACGAACCTCAAAGTTTTTATTTCTTCTCCATGGATTTTGATACCTACTCCGAATTTTTCTTTCGTTTCCTTTACTGCTTGCTCAATTTACAGATTGAATAACATCGGGGAGAGGCTACAACCCTGTCTCAGTCCCTTCCCAACCACTGCTTCCCTTTCATGCTCCTCAACTCTTATAACTGCCATCTGGTTTGTGTACAAATTGTAAATAGCCTTTCGCTCCCTGTATTTTACCCTTGTCACCTTTAGAATTTGAAAGAGGGTATTCCAGTCAACATTGTCAAAAGCTTTCTCTAAGTCTAAAAATGCTCGAAACGTAGGTTTGCCTTTTCTTAATCTTTCTTCTAAGATAAGTCGTAAGGTCAGTATTGCTTCACGTGTTCCAACATTTCGACGGAATCCAAACTGATCCTCCCCAAGGTCTGCATCTACCAGTTTTTCCATTCGTCTGTAAAGAATTCGTGTTAGTATTTTGCAGCTGTGGCTTATTAAACTGATTGTTCGGTAATTTTCACATCTGTCAACTTCTGCTTTCTTTGGGAGTGGAAGTATTACATTCTTCTTGAAGTCTGAGGGTATTTCGCCTGTTTCATACATCTTGCTCACCAGGTGGTAGAGTTTAGTCAGGGCTGGCTCTCCCAAGGCCATCAGTAGTTCCAGTGGAATGTTGTCTATTCCGGGGCCCTTGTTTCGACTCAGGTCTTTCAGTGCTCTGTCAAACTATTCACGCAGTATCATATATCCCATTTCATCTTCATCTAAATCCTCTTCCATTTCCATAATATTATCCTCAAGTACATTGCCCTTGTATAGACCTTCTATATACTCCTTCACCTTTCTGCTTTCCCTTCTTTGCTTAGAACTGGGTTTCCATCTGAGCTCTTGATGTTCATACAAGTGGTTCTCTTATTTCCAAAGGTCTCTTTAATTTTCCTGTAGGCAGTATCTGTCTTACCCCTAGTGAGATAAGCCTCTACTGAAGATAACTATATTAAAAAAAAAAGAAAACAATCATTTAACGAATAAGTCACAATTTACGATAGGGAAGGACTTTTAAATTTTTAAATTATTATAAAAAAATTACACGCCAGTAAATGACAAGTACAAGCAATTTAACGTATACAACGCGACGCTCTATAATATTTAAAGCTCAGCTAAATTACAGGTGAATTTCACTCCATTAATAAATGAATACAATTTGAATATATGACTTCACTGTTAGGCAGACAAATTTCACATTTGGTTACAACAGCCGTAACTACGGCCGCCCACAACAGCCTCACTGAGGCTCATTAAATGGTGCAGTTATCAACTTGTCTGTAACATATAAAGACAATCATGTTTACAAAAGTTATGGGGGAGGGGGGGGGGGGGGGGACACTCACAGTTAATAACATTAACATTTCCAAAATATATAGAAAACAGATTTTACAAATTTCTACCAGTTAACTTACGGCAAACACACACGCTCGCGAGGTAGGACTTACGAACCTTTACAACATTCACCTTTCAAGGCCACAATTTCTACCCGTAATGAAATGGCAAACTTTTGTGTGGCAAGAAAACGCACTAATAACCAACTACCTGTATGAAAGACGTAAGCATGTTGAGTAGAAGCCTTAAAAGGTATTGATTCGGAAAAAAAAAACACACAAGAGTTTTTTCTCACTAGAAACAATATAAAAAAATTACAGCGTACATTAACAAACTTGCTTGAATAGAGCCAAATATACATAAACACAAATTTACGTAAGTTACAGCTTCCAGATGAGCAGGAATTCGTTATGCAATCGACTAGTTCTTACCACGAGGCAAAAGGAATTTTTCTTCTTCCTTAGAGTACCTTTTACACGTAAGTCTAGTAACACTAGTTACGGCAGGCGAGAGAATGGATCAGGTCTTAGTGCCTTATATTTTAAACAGTACAGCCATATCTGACTTTCACAGACACGGCAGAGGTAAACCCGTAGGTAAACTGGGAGGGGAAAGAAGCAATCCGAACCACAGATTTACTCTGACTCCCCCCCCCCCCCCCCCCTTCCATCCTCAAAAGGCGACAAACGGATCACCCTTTCTAATATTACCACCTCCCCGCGCGTAGGCAAACGAGAATGAATGGCGGGAAACCCCCAAAATATACGGCTGGTATAATGAACAAGAATAAGTAAATTGAATTCAATTAAACTTCATAAAATCTGTTAACAATCAATACTCAACTTCTGGTGCGTTACGACTGCCAGGCCTGAACTAACGCAGCAGCTCCAAATGCTCTGCCGAGCCGCCCGCTGCCAGCCGTTTCAACGGACGCAGGAAGCCGCATCGATTTTCAGAACCTCCTCGCCGGTCGACAGCAAAAGGCCGAACTGCAAATTAGGCCCCTTGCGGACCCATGCTCAGGAAGATTCCTTTCTTGACGAGCAGTTAACGCACCGTACCACGGAGCCGCTGCTCGCGTCGCTTACGCTGATGCCGCGGTCTGCGTGCTGCCCCTCTAGCACCGGCAGAGAACTCGCTTCTTGATGTCCTGCCTGCCAACTGTCCATGAGAGCCCAGACAGCCACTTCTTAAACCCACGCGAACAGCCCACTTTTCCCCTTTCCCGCCAGAGGGAGACACCGAAGCCTTCGATTGCGACAACGGCGCCACCGCCATAAAACGCAGGGCGATTGCTTCACGCAACACGCTGCGGCGCGCTTTTCCAAGCTAACTTTACTGCGGCTCAATATGTGAAACACAAACCTCTAAACAAATAAAAAACAATGAGAAGTCGTCAGTTTCCATTTTCTCTCTTCACGTTCTTTTATATTTTATTCCCTACCTATTATACCAATACTACCGATAATCCTACAGTTTATTTCGTCATTTGTGCAGTGTACCACAACGACCAGAGTATTGTTCTGGAAGAGCACAGTTCTATTTTCCTATTTGTGAGTGATGTGTGTTATGGCTTGGCTGGTGCTAATATCCTACACGATGTCGGTGTCTTACAGACCACGAAATATTAAGCAGTCAAAACAACGTATTTTTGGCAAATAATTTTGCCTCTTGGGAATATAATGTTTTTGTTAATTATGGCTAATTTTAGGTGTTTGATTTTTTGAGCTAATGGAGCATGAATGTGAGGGAATGTGATATAGGACTATTTGCATGGTTATTAACAATCTACATGGTAGTTGGAGAAACGTATGTGAGTGTGAGTGAGTCATATGCTCTGGAGAAATTTATAAAGTGTAATTCACCACTTTGTGGTACTGAGGAAATGAGAAACATGCCAGGTAAGTCAAATAGGTAAAGAGGGGATTATCTTGTCCTTAGTGGTTTTGTAAAATGTGAAGTACACTGATTCCAGTGAAGTGGGCTTGTGCAAAGGAAGTGCAAAGGGACACCATGCAGCAACACTTCCTAAAAATATCTTTATTACGGCCCGCTGCTGTGGTTCTGAACAGGAAGCAGCAGTATGACAGACGCCCAATGTCTTCGTGAGTGTTGTCAACCAGCAGCGCTGACCGAACACAGCAGTGGTTGGCTTGTAGGTATACATTTTGGGTGTTCACAAATTTTTAGCCGGCCGCGGTGGTCTAGCGGTTCTAGGCGCTCAGTCTGGAACCGCGCGACAGCTACGGTCGCAGGTTCGAATCCTGCCTCGGGCATGGATCTGTGTGATGTCCTTAGGTTAGTTAGGTTTAAATAGTTCTAAGTTCTAGGGGACTGATGACATCAGATGTTTAAAGTCCCATAGTGCTCAGAGCCATTTTTGAACAAATTTTTAAATTAATATACATGTAAGAGCGTCAAATTATAAGCATCTTCTGTGTAACAGTAATGCTTGTCAACATGTTCATACAACTTCAGCCGCTGTCCATAATAGTAATAATAACAGTAATAATAATAGCAATGATAATAATACGATTATTTATGTGGAATTTTGTACACTACTGGCCATTAAAATTGCTACACCAAGAAGAAATGCAGATGATAAACGGGTATTCGTTGGACAAATATATTATACTAGGAATGACATGTGATTACATTTTCACGCAATTTGGGTGCATAGATCCTGAGAAATCAGCACCCAGTACCTCTGGCCATACCAACGGCCTTGATATGCCGGGGCATTGAGTCAAACAGAGCTTGGATAGCGTGTACAGGTACAGCTGCCCATGCAACTTCAACACGATACCACAGTTCATCAAGAATAGTGACTGGCGTATTGTGACGAGCCAATTGCTAGGCCACCAATGACCAGACCTTTTCCATGTGAGAGATCTGGAGAATGTGCTGGCCAGGGCAGCAGTCGAACATTTTCTGTATCCAGAAAGGCCCGTACAGGACCTGCAACATGCGGTCGTGCATTATCCTGCAGAAATGTAGGGTTTGGCAGGGATCGAAATGTAACGTCCACTGTCAAAGTGCCGTCAATGCGAACAAGAGTTGCCTGAGACGTGTAACCAGTGGCACCCCACACCATCACGCCGGGTGATACGCCAGTATGGCGATGACGAATACACGCTTCCAATGTGCTTCCAACGCGATGTCGCCAAACACGGATGCGACAATGATGATGCTGTAAACACAACCTGGATTCATCCGAAAAAAATGACGTTTTGCCATTCGTGCACCCAGGTTCGTCGTTGAGTACACAATCGCAGGCGCTACTGTCTATGATGCAGCGTCAAGGGTAACCGCAGCCATGGTCTCCGAGCTGATAGTCCATGCTGCTGCAAACGTCGTCGAACTGTTCGTGCAGATGGTTGTTGTCTTGGAAACATCTGTTAACTCAGGGACCGAGACGTGGCTGCACTATCTGTTACAGACATGCGGATAAGATGCCTGTCATCTCCTCTGCTAGTGATATGAGGTCGTTGGTATCCAGCACGGCGTTCCGTATTACCCTCCTGAACCCACAGATTCCATATTCTGCTAACAGTCATTGGATCTCGACCAACGTGAGCAGCAATGTCGCGATACATAAACCGCAATCGCGATAGGCTACATTCCGACTTTTATCAAAGTCGGAAATATGATGGGACGCATTTCTCCTCCTTACACGAGGCATCACAACGTTTCACCAAAGAACGCCGGTCAACTACTGTTTGTGTTTGAGAAATCGGTTGGAAATTTCCCTCATGTCAGCACGTTTTAGGTGTCGCTACTGGCGTCAACCTTGTGTGAATGCTGTGAAAAGCTAATCATTTGCATATAACAGAATCTTCTTCCTGTCGGTTAAATTTCGCGTCTGTAGCACGTCATCTTCATGGTGTAGCAATTTTAATGGCCAGTAGCGCAGTTTCATACATAATTAAGTACCGTTTATGGCAGGGACGAAATAATGTTTAAACTTTCAGTACTCTCCGTTTCGAATTTATGTGTAAGTGGGAGTTTTCATGCTTTTTAATTTTTTTCCTTTTTGTCTTGGAAAATGTACAAGAACGACAATATATGTGTTAATCACCGAATTAACTTCTGCGCTGAAAATCGGACGTTCTTACGTTGCACCCACACGACAACTTACACGTAACTTATTACACACTTTGTCGTTAAATGTCCCCCTGTAGTCCCGCTTAATTGATTGGGTCACTTTCTCAGACAAAGGATCTGGTCTGGGAGGCCCTAGTCCCGTTGCAGTTAACTTTTCCTGGTCATTTTCTTTTCTGTTAGCACTTAAATCAGATTCAACAGAGTTCAGGTTGACACTGCACAGGAAAGCCGATCCCTGTACTGTAAACAACCAACTCCGAATACAATCCGCCGTTTGCGGAAATGATTAAATTCGAGTAGTTCTATTTGCCAACAAGTTCGCTCAACTAGAATACAAATGGGCCGCTGAGAGCTATAAGTGCCCAAAGCAGGTCATCTTCGACCCGACATTTATGTGAATCTCAGAGAAACCACTGAGAAAGCTTGTCGTTAATGTTGATATAAACAATGTGGGCCTTCAGCAAAAATCCATCTGATCCACCATCTCTACATCCCTACATCTACATCCATACTCTGCAAGCCACCTGACGGTGTGCGGCAGAGGGTACACTGAGTACCTCTATTATAAGATTAACAAATGCCAGAAACATCAATAAATCGGCCTTGCCGCAGTGGATACACCGGTTCCCGTGAGATCACCGAAGTTATGCGCTGTGGCGTGTGGCCGGCACTTGGATGGGTGACCATCCAGCCGCCATGCGCTGTTGCCATTTTTCGGGGTGCACGCAGCCTCGTGATGCCAATTGAGGAACTACTCGACCGAATAGTAGCGGCTTCGGTTAAGAATACCATCATAACGACCGGGAGAGCCGTGTTCTCACCCCACGCCCCTCCTATTCGCATCCTCCTCTGAGGACGACACGGCGGTCGGATGGTCCCGGTAGGTCACTCTTGGCCTGAAGACGGAGTGCAGAACCATCAATAAGTGTCCAGTCCCAAGAAAAAATTTAATAAGCACTGCTTGTCAGATCAAATGAAAGGAGAGTGTGCCAAGATGCACAAGCCTGACACTAAGGAAGCTTTCCAGTATACGTAAAGTGGTAACATCGAGTGGAAACCTACAAGAGAAATCAAACATTTCGTGTCGAAGGAGCCAGCTGATGGAAATATCCCAAAAGCCTATTATAGAAGGCCAGCCTCGACTTAGAACGGTATATAAGCAAGAGATTCTGAGAGACGATTCAAAGGGAGAGCGGAAGTGGCCACTTTGAGGAGACACTGTGTAGCTATGCCAGGCAACAGCAAGAGAAGATTGCAGAAGTAGTATTCCGAGTGAGAAGTCGATGATCAGATCTGGTGACACGCACATCAACTGCAAGATAAGAAATCATTATCTATTCTGAGGAATAGCTTTGAACATAGACGATTTGTCTATGTCTCAAGGAATAGATGGCTTTTGTAGTTTCGTAATTGAGAAGAACAATTTACGGAATAGTAATTGTCTCTTGTAAGCTTAGGCGAGTGGCTTGTTGATGAGAATAAACTGAGTCTGACATTTATTTAAGAAGCGGTTAGGAACTGGCACCTCTTTTATAAGTTATCAAAGATATAAAAAATGAATTACTTAAATAATTACTGAACTATTCAGCGTACCTATCCTGCCATTAATCCTAAAAGATTACAGCTGCAACCAATAATCACAGTTCTACCTCGAAGAGCTTTCTCCCTCTCATCTCCGACAACAAAGATGGACAACCTAACAACCGTCAGCTTGTGGTCAAGGTTCCGATTGCACTACATAACTGTGCTGGGACGCGACATAAATGCTACAGTCTCACAATCGACGATGAACGATGACGTCCTTTATGGTTCTCACCGCCTCAAATGGATTACTGTATGGTAAAATCCAAAACTTAATTTATAACTATAACAAATACTGATATCTGATCTAATGGACGAATGGGGATAAAAGTCCACTGCAGCTTCTACCACCTGTTGGTATTCACGTAAACATGTTGAGTGGTAAGGGCTAACTGTGCATGCCGTGAACAGTGCACGTAGTTCATCAAATGCGTATGTATTTGGCCCTTAGTCAATTACGCCACGCCAGTTGCGCATGTGCAAAAGCTCCTCAAAACGTGCACAGCTGAAGGTGTGCTCACGACCTTGATGCCAAGTTTCACCAAGACTAGAGGAGCAATATAGCATAGCGCAGTAGATTTAGTGCCACGTATTTCAGATTAATGCATCTACAATACGTTTAACAGCATTCAAAGTAAAATGACCAATAACTTCGCAAGGTGCCAAAAGTTAGGGTGCTCATGTGCTCTTACACAACAGCAGCCACTGGAATGCAGTGTCAGCCGAGCGGTGGTACATGATGCAACTGCATAAGTCAGCGACAACTCTGGTCCCGAGAGCTAGCTATAGCCGTGAGTGGTGTGTAGCATGGCTCACCCCTCGTCACCCCACCCTCCCCCCTTCCCCACGCAGCGCTGGCCAGCTGGTGGCTGGCAGGCGACGTAACGGATGGCTGTGACCAACTGCCCCACGTTGATGTCTGGCAATCTGCTTCCCAGGGCAGGTGCGGCTCGATATGGTGGCGATTCCAGCCGCCGTGGTTTCAGGGGGGAGCCTACCCTGTCACGCAGCCCAACTGTAACAGTTCTGACACTAAATGTAACTGGGTTTTCTCTTTTGGTGCTAGTCAATTGTCAGGATGAGCATTACTGGAATGGGCATTTAATTCTAAAGCCTTATGTCAGGGTGAAAATAATAAATTAATTTTTCTCCCATAACAACATGTGGGCAGGGTGGGTCCTTCCTTGGCTCGGGTATGAGGTAGAATGAAACAGCAGTTTTACATAAGATAACTTTGATTGAAAGTTTTGCGCTACTGTTTCCTTACTGGATGTTCTGGCTCGGAGAGCGGCAGCTGTGTCATTTGCGAAGCCTTCTGCTGCGGCAGTAGCGGCGTCTGATTAAACGTGGCGGTGTGTATCTCGTGTCGGCGTCTCGCCCAGTTGACTGGAGACGCGCATCGTGCCGTGGCCCGTTTAATTATTGAGAACGAAGTCGTGGATCGGATGGTGATACCTCAGATGTGGCGTCCCAGTGTTTCTCTTCTCTAAGCGGCCGCGTGTGTCAGTGTTGTGCGTCGGCCAGCGGAGCGGCGCGGCGGGGGAAGGCCAGTGTCCCGGACTCGAACAACGGACTCCAGCTTGCCAGTCTTCTGCTGTCAGATCTTCATCACCAGCTCACAGGTGACTGCTGATGTGAGGCCGTCTCCTTCCCGTCCTCACGAGTCACCCAGGTACGTAAAAATCAGTCTTCAAATACCTTTTAACTTCTCTCTTCTGGCGCCGAGGCTGCTGCTTGCTATTCCATTACAGCGGCGGACTTGGTGCGTCTGTGTTGGATGTAGTCTTTTCTTGCATGATGGTCTTCAGCACCGAAACTGACTGAAAATTACTGCTACTCTTCTTGCCGGGCCAACTGCATCTGGCGTATTTATTCACTTCAGTTCACTGGAGGTGAACGACTTCACGGTCATTGCTTCTTCTGTCATATTGAAAAGCTTCTCGAAGAATCTTCTTAATCGGTCATTGACTCTTGGAATGTAGGCGAGGGCCTGTGATCCCATGTGACAATTGAGAAGCACGTGAGCCGGTCGGGCGATGGCCTGACGGCTGAATCGACAGCTTCCGCTTATGTGGGGAGGGCCATGGCTTCTCCTGATCTTGCTGACTTCACGGTCATTGTCTCTTCTGCTCTGCTGTTCTGCCCGCTGTTTGCCAGTGTGTAATTCTTCTAAACTAAACTAAGTTTTTCATTTATTTTCTAATTTCTACTTCACATTGCTTTCACTACTTTATTTACCTATCTTAACTACCACTCAACTGTAATCCCAAAGATAATTCTGGACGGTGTCTCCTAGCATTACAGCCCTATGGCGGTACAGTTGCGATACTAACACAAGTAATTTAGTACAAAATGGTTAGGTGTTTATAAGTTTTTGGGCTGTGCTTGCCTGGGCTTTCCTGTGCTTTGCAGTATGTATGTTAAACACTCCAGTGGTTGCCAGTGTGGAAACGTTTTCACCTTCTCGCACTTATTCACCTCAGTATCAGCTGTTTCCACACCTCACCTGGCTAGCCCGCCTCGCAGTGTTGCTAGGGCTATGTTGTACGAGGGTTGGAACTTTAATTCAGGCAACTATTTATTTACAGTTCGTGTTTCAAAGCTTTACTGACCTTCAAAGTAGTCACTAACATTGTTATGACCCATTGCCAGCGATGTAGAAGTCGTAGGAAACTCTTAGCAGTTTCTGTTATGTTGACAGTTCGAGTGGCACGGTCTATTGCCCGACAAATTTGTAACCGTTCTGAATCGAATGGCGTGAAGTGTTTCCTTGAGTTTAGAAATCGAGCTGAACTCACGAGGGCTAAAGTCAGGGGAGTGCAGTAGTTGGTACAGCACTTACCAGCCCCATGAGTCAAACTAATCAGTAACAGCTTGTACTGTACGTGCTTGAACACTGTCCAGCAAAATGATGGTCAGGTCCTGCAGAAACTGTCATCTCTTCTGTCTCTAAGCTGGTCGTAAGTTGTGTTCCAGAAATTAACAGCATAGAGACAGAAGTGATGACACTTTCTGCAGGACCTGGCCATCATTTTGCAGGACAATGCTCAAGCACGTACAGTGCAAGCTGTTACTGATTGACAACTGCAATTGTTACTGATTTGTTTGACTGATGGAGCTGCCAAGTGCTACACCATCTATTGCTCTCCCCTGTCTTAAGCCCTCGTGAGGTCAACTCGATTTCTAATCTGAAGGAAACACTTCACGGCATTCGCTCCAGAACTGCTACAAATTCGTAGGGGCAATAGACCGCGCCGTTCGAACTGCCGACATGACGCACTGCTGAGAGTTTGCTACGACTTCGACATCGCTGCCAACGAGTTATACCCAATACTGGTGACTACTTTGAAGGTCAGTAAAACTTTGAAACACGTATCTATTTTAAATGAGCTGCAAATAAATAGTTGCCACTATTAAAGTTCCAACCCTCGTATTTTTTAAGGCATAACATTTACAACTGCCTACAGCTGGCATTTATCAAATATTAGTCTGTGTGCTACATTGCCCTACTATTAAGTAATACACAGTCCCTGTGTCGACCTATACTAGAGTATCCTCACGCAAAACTAGAGTGGCAGATTCCCTGGTGGCTGACCCCAACGGACGCTGGTCCACTTTTCCCAAGGTTACTGTGATCGATCCATTCTCTTATGTACTTATGCTAAGCTCCCCCATTCCTTTTTTGGTCTAACTGAATTTACAGTTATAGCTCTATCTGCTGTCCCCAAGACTCCAGGAAGCCAATCCACTTGGTTTTGATGAGTGGCTTCATCCGAACTTCGTCTTTTGTTTCGCTTCTTGTACGTATAAACAGTGCCAAGCTTAACAAAAGAAGTGTCGCTGTAGTACTTGGTATAACTGTGGTCAGCGTTGTGTTCATCTCATGCCGGTTCTTCGTGTACTGACCTGCATGTTGCATCAATGTGTCCATGGAAACTCTTCAATCCTGCTCGTTAACGAATTTGTCTCAGAACTGAATTAACTTGGACCCTAAAGGCTGGTTGACAGTCAGATCCACAGCTGGTAACACCCTAATAGGTTTCTCTGACAAGTAAAATCAAGGTTGCGGAATGCTCAGATGAATGTGGCTGGTGGACATAAAGTATGCTCCACTATTTCACATAATGTCTCGTTCATCCATAATCCACTTACGTCTAGCTCTAACCTTTTGCTGTCATTTGCTTCCCCTGAACGAAACAATTCTACTACTAATATTTTACAGAAGGCAGACTGCAACCTGTGTTTCTCGACCTGTTGGAAGTACAACTGAGGCTCAGTCACCTCTTTTTTACAATATCTCTCTGTTTTCTGACCCAGCAGTAGCTTCACTGCTCAGGATCTCCTCTCTCTACTCTGTTTGGACAAAGGGTAACCTATCTCTCTATCACTTCTGTAACTCCACTTCTTTCATTTCTGGATGTCTGCTCCTGTCTTCTGCAATCAATAACAATCGCTGCACTTTTACCCTGACAAACGTCTTCAACATCGCCCACTTAGCAGGTACGTATGGATTACATAGCATTGTTACAGCGACAGCTTCCTGCTACTGAAAAGGAAACCGAAATACACATCTTTGCTCAGTCGGTCCTTGCTTCAACTGCTGCCACGCTAAAATGGAAAGGCTTCAGCAATTCCTATACCTCTCTGCCCGCTTCTCATACACTGTTGTCCAATGACTGTAACTACTTCGTTATCACTACTTATCTATCCAACAATTACAATTCGACTGATACAATATAACGTTCCAGTTCACTGATTCTTCCACATTTTTGACGTAACTCACTACTTCCCCAATCAGCTGACTTAACAACCAACTATTGTTTGAACTGTCTTTCCGTGCCTCCCACTCGCCGCCATATTTTCTTTTACCCAGTGGTTTCAGCCGCTATTCAGTCGACCGTACTATAAAACATGCGCGCCGCCATTAATGCCTCCGCGTTCCCTACAGCCGCCACCTAGTCACGAAGTGGTGGCCACGGACGATTACGCTACTGTAAATGAGATGCAAGCATCCCCTCTCCGGAGCTCCAGCAGGGAAAGGGGGGGGGGGGGGGTGTACTTAAGTCCGAACATTCATGTACGACCCCATTTTTGTGTGTTTGCGAGCTGAATAACATTTACAGACTTTCATAGTGGCCAGAGCCCGTCATTTGCCGAGTAGTCGTAGGAATGAAGACTCTCTGAACTGTAAATCATTTGTATCGGTATATACTTCAACATTTATATCTACTGTTAGCAACTGACACTGCAACTTCAGCAACAAAGTTTTGTATTATTGTTACTATTTGATATTAGATGTTTATGAATATTATCTGTTCCTCGCTCATGTATACACTAAAGAACCACACAGTGTGCAAGAAAGTTATAACAAACCCTTTACTTCATCTCCTCCACTGTGGCTTCATCCTCCACATGTCCTCGTCCGGTGCTCCAAACACAGTTCTCAAAAGTCTGGTATAATCCCAAAAACCTGTGTCATCGCATACCTCAAATTTTCATTAGCCCCCTATGCATCCTCATACGTACCCCTGTAACTCTTTTACGCACTCTGTATTTCTTCGCATCCTCCTGGAAACTGTCAAATGCTTCCTATAGTCGTCCCACCTCATTGCACATTTCCCATGCTTTAAATACCACCTGTATCACCCAGCGCTGACTGGTATTTACCACATCTTCTTGATTCATGAACAACATTTCCCTCCCAGGCACTGGATCTGAAATGCTTCTACTCCATTGACAATCAGCAGGACGGCTATGGCCTGCACCATAGAGACGTACCTAACCTGAAGACAGCGATACCCAATAACTTTTCCTCTCCTCCTGCCCTGCAGTGGTTCATCCCGACTACACTACACCCGAAGCTATACTTATTCATAGCACAAAACGTAAATGTTGTCTCATGTCCTAGGGATTAATGCGTAATAGGCCCCTTCTCGTTGGTTTATCCAAAACCTGTTGCTTGCTCTTCTGCTATTGGTTTTTTTACTTTTCCCTTCCGGTCCAAGTCCATAATTCTGGCAATAACCACCGGACTCCTTTGAAACGCTTTTAAACATCTCACACCTGAAATTGCTGTCCTTATCACCAACTGAATCTTGAAGCTTGTTGGTGACGTAGTTTCCACAGTTTCATATGACCGTTGAAACTCTGTCTTCGTCTTCGGAGTATAAGAAGTCGATAATAATAATGGTTCAAATGGCTCTGAGCACTATGGGACTTAACATCTGAGGTCATCAGTCCCCTAGAACTTAGAACTACTTATACCTAACTAACCTAAGGACATCACACACATATAATGCCCGAGGCAAGATTCGAAGCTGCGACCGTAGCAGTCGCGCGGTTCCAGACTGAAGCGCCTAGAACCGCTCGGCCACAGCGGCCACCCGATAATAATACCTAGGGCTACTGTTGCTGGCTTCCTTGTTGTGAGGGTCACTGATTTTTCAGGCATTTCTAGTATCGTGGTATTAGCCTTATATCCTGTTACAAATTTTCTTTACCAATATCACGATGTCTTTAACCAACTCTAGGTTTTTAACATGTGCAGCGGCGATGGCATCTTACGACTAAATACTACCTGATAAAGTGACAATCCTACATTTGTGTGCTGCTTCGAGTTATAAACAAACGTTCCAATATAAATGATTTGCGTCCACATAGTTTCCTAGCATCTTCCCCGTAATTCTATGCACTCTCTCTGTACTCCCCAGTTTTTTCACACTCAGAAGCTTACACAACTCTTTGAGCATATCCGACACAATATTGGTCCCACGATCAGTCAGTATCGTCTTAGATATTCTGGAACTCAGAATTCGATTGTTTACAAGTGCTTACGCCCCTGTTGCTGCTTATTGGTTGGGCACTGCGACCATCCCCACATATCTCAAAAACAGTGTATAATTTTGAGTATATATTTATAAGATTGTAGAAGTTTAGTTGAAAGAACATGAAACATCAAACCCGAGCAACTGAACAGTGCTAATGCTTCAGAAGAAACCCTTTGCGATGGTATTCTTGTTTGACAAAGCCTGCTGTGCCTACTACATGCAATTCCATAATTCATGGTCCATCCTATACTTCCACCATATTCTATCTGCTAATCTCCTTCTGGTAGACCTACATCCCTCATGACCTGTTAACACGTGATCATCTGTCTCCTGTAACACTCTACCTCTCAATATTGCTGGCACCACAACTATGATCTTAACTTATTTCTTTGCACAGCAATCCATCCTGCACACAAAACTGTGGCTGTTTACTAAACCGCTTACATCCGCTATCTGTCGTCTGTGCTGTTTGCCATTCCTTCAACTTATTACCACTGATTTGTAACATTGCTACTTTCCCACATAAACCGTTAGCAATCCGATGGTTTTGTTCCCAAGTTTACATAATGCTCGCTCTGTCACATTGCCCATCGTGTCAACCTACCAGATTAATCTGTCAACCTACCAGATTAATCTGTCAACCCTAGAAACCACTTCAACACTGCACAGTCTGTAATCATTTCAAAGTTTTTCCCATAGGGGTAACACTTGAAGTAGGTGATTCCATAGATAAGGGTCAACATTTCTCTTTCTGTCGTGTAGTAATTCGTCTTTGCTGAGTTCATTTGTCTTGAAGCATAGGCCACAGAGTGCTCTTGCCATCTATTTATTGAGACAACACAGACCCAAGTACATGACTGGACGCTCTCTTTATGGGAGAATGAATTCCTGATTGAAATTTGGAAACACCAAGATCGGACTTGATATCAAATCGTCATTCAGTTTCTCAATAGCTTTTTGACACTTCTTGAACGAACAAATTTTGAACTTCTCTTTAGTAATTTCGTCAACAGTGTGTCAACATCCGCAAATGCTTTTGTGAATATTCTGTAATAATTTACGTCTCCACGAAATGACTGTAATACCCAATTTACATTTGGCTTTAACCAACATCCCTACTAATTATATGACCTAGTTATGCTACTTCTTCAAACACAAAATTACACTTGAATTCGCGGCTCTGCGTCTCAGAAATAAATTCCCTTAGACATTGTACGTGCTGTTCGATATTACTTACAACGATTATCATATCATCAAGATACGCCATGCACTGATGTGGTTTCAGTTCTTTGAAATCTCAGTCTAACAACCTCTGAAACATCGCAGTTGCGTTCCTCAGTCTGAAAACCATCCACCTGAACTGATAGTAGCTGATGGCAACCACTCCTTATGTCCATCATTAAAAATACTAGCTCTGGCCTAAGTAGTCTATGGTTTCCATAATGTTCAGTAAAGTGTAGGCATGTGTTAAGATCCTTGGCATTCAGATAATCGTAACGAAATCTCTATTTTCATGATCCATCCGCTGAATTCTTGGGCACAGTGTCAATAATGGCTCCCCATGGGCTGTTAATCTCCTCAGTAAACCTGTCATTAAGCTGCTAAACGATGAACTCCTCGAGAGTAAGCTGCAAGTACTCCAGTAGGCTGTATGATTTGCTGTAAATCAGTTCAAAAAATGGTTCAAATGGCTCTGAGCACTATGGGACTTAACATCTGTGGTCATCAGTCCCCTAGAACTTAGAACTACTTAAACATAACTAACTAAGGACATCACACACATCCATGCCCTAGGCAGGATTAGAACCTGCGACCGTAGTGGTTACGCGGTTCCAGACTGAAGCGCCTAGAACCGCAAGGCCACACCGGCCGTCGGTAAATTAGTGATCCATTTTCTGTTATTATCTGGTGCTGTGAAATATTTGTTGCTGCCAACGTCCCTATTGGGAAAATGAAATCCCTAAGTTCCAACAGTAACTCATCCATTAATTCCTTTTCAGTCCCCTTTAGGTGCTTCACTTTCCCTAATAATGCAGTTTCAGTCTCTTTTAGCGATCGTTCATGGCTGATACCACTTGTGTCTTTCTCTTTCTCGTCCAAGATATCCACGTTCGTGATCAACAAACTCTCTGCGAACCTTAAATCCTACATTCTGCAATTATCGTCAAACACAGGCACACTTTTTTCACCATTTACTTCTTGTATGCATACTACACTTCTTTTCGCATCGTAGCTGATCCAGCACTTCATTTACTCCGAACATTTCCATTACACACCACATCCCTACCTGTATCTTAGACTTAACATTAACCGAAAGTGATTTCGTGGTACTCTTAGATACACATATGTATCAGGCTCCACCATACATTGCCAAAGATCGATTTTAGCAAAATGCTGATGCAACAAATCTAAATCCAGAGTCATATCACAGCCCTGACTCAGTGGTGGTAGAATTTTTACACATTGAACTGAAACACAGCCAGGCAAGCATCTCTCCCCACTGATCCCAACAGTGTGTAATCTTTATCCCCTACTCCATGCCATGGTGGATACCATTCCTTTCATTCGACAAGATATCCTCTGACAGCTGCCTTAAGCGCCTCTGTATCCAATAAAATCCTGAAATTCTACATCCCTGCTATTCTTTTGACAGCACTGTCCATCTCTGCACATGACTGCATAGCATCTGATCCTACTGCGAATGCCTGTAGGTGTGTCCCTGGTGCCCACTGGCATTTAACTCCAATGCCTCTGAAACCACCATTATCATTATGCTGACCTCTTACCTCTACTTCCACCATCCTGTAGCAGGCAACACTCTTCTGAATATGCCTCGACTGTCCACACCTACAACACCTTATGTTAGCTGACACACTGTTCATCTAATATGCAGTCTGGTTGATATGTCAGTTTCCCCAATTTGACAGTATGACATCTGCACAGACATAAATCAACTGCAGCCCCTGTCTGTACTGAGGTCAACTCCCTCAGAAATGCATCAAGTGTTGCCTGCTCAGGCTCCCATAACATTAATTCATTCACCGTAGCATTCTGACCCAGCTCGGGTGTACAACTGTTAATCTTTCTTATCCTATCTACTTCTTCTACTGATTTTGCACGCTCTTTTGTTACCATGCTCGCCAGCCGGTGTGGCCGTGCGGTTCTAGGCGCTTCAGTCTGGAACCGCGTGACCGCTACGGTGAGCAGGTTCGAATCCTGCCTCGGGCATGGATGTGTGTGATGTCTTTAGGTTGGTTAGGTTTAATTAGTTCTCAGTTCTAGGCGACTGATGACCTCAGAAGTTAAGTCGCATAGTGCTCAGAGCCATTTTTTGTTACCATGCTCAACTAGTCCCTAAAATATCTGGCACTGTTTTGCTTTGTTTATGTTCGAACTAACCCCTTTCTAAATTCCTCAAACATTCCAGATCCCTTGCGGGTCTCTGTATATCCCACATGAGCTGTCACTTCTCCAGTTAATTTTGCGACTGTCAAAAGTTCTTTGTTGGAACACCTTTCTACCTCTGCCAAATTCCTCAGATCATCCACAAATGCTTGGACATGCTCAACTGATTTACCAGAGAAAGCAGCTACAAAACTTGCAGCTTCCAGATCCGTATTTCGATTTGGGGGATCCAATTCTACTATACTATGTAACTCCATATTAGCTGCATTAGCTTGCCCTACTTTCTCCAGCAATATGCGAATTATTTCTGGTTCTGTTACTCCTTGTATCTTTCACTCTGCCGAAGATTTGCACTTCTTGAAACTCACTTTGAAACCCCAACAATTAGAAGACATACAAAATAAAATATATTAAATTAATTCTCACATCGACCATTTTGATTCTCGTCACTGTCTAATCACGTACCGAATGTCAGTGTCGAATGCGAGGGCCGAATGACCTTCCAAGGTATACTTTGTACTTGTGACTCCCGTTACCTTCAAAGTGTGACAAATCCACTGGTTCCTTACATTTAGCAAAATTCTGGATACAATGAGCACGGCATTCGAGAGAACCTCTTTTCCATCATGAAGTCACTTTGACAACAACAGTTAAGTTTCTTGATTCACTGTAGCGTAGGCCCTAGGTTCGGACAATACGCTAAAAAGGCGACATCTGTACTCTGAACTCTGACACCAGTGAAGTGTTTCAAATGGTACAAATGGCTCTGAGCACTGTGAATCAGAGGTCGTCAGTCCGATAGAACTACTTAAACCTAACTAACCTAAGGATATCACACACATCAATGCCCGAGGCAGGATTCGAAGCTGCAACTGTAGCAGCAGCGCGTACCGGACTGAAGCGCCTAGAACCGCTCGGCCACAGTGGCCGGCCCAGTGAAATGAACTGTCATCATTCAGCGAAGTGAAACAGCCCACAACTTCCTAGACTTCTTTGTTACGGCACCCCGCAGTGGTTCTATACATGAAGAAGTTTCCTGAATATTGTCATCGAGCAATGCTGACAGAACTAGGCGTCAGCCGAGTTAAGCTGCGTGACGCATCTGTCTCTATCAGCAACGACTCTGGTCCCGATGGCTGGCGAAGGACGCGAGTGGTGCCTGGTGTAGCTCACCCCCAGTGCTGTACAGCAGGCAGTGGGCGAGTGATGTAATGGGCATAAATTAGTGCCCCACGCCGATTCGTGGCAAACTGTTGTCCATGGCTGGTGATGGCCTGATCTGGTGGCGGCGCCAGCTCCTGTAGTTTCAGAGTGGACTGCACTGTCACAGAGTCGAACTGCGGCCAATGAACAGCATTCCGGATGCTTCCTCCAAGTACCACAGCACCATGGTGGTAGAGCTACGATACCAACACAAGTTCCTGTAGTACAAAATGGCTAGGAAGTGATACACTTCACAGCTATACTTCTACATCTACATCTACATCCATACTCCGCAAGCCACCTGACGGTGTGTGGCGGAGGGTACCCTGAGTACCTCTATCGGTTCTCCCTTCTATTCCAGTCTCGTATTGTACGTGGAAAGAAGGATTGTCGGTATGCTTCTGTGTGGGCTCTAATCTCTCTGATTTTATCCTCATGGTCTCTTCGCGAGATATACGTAGGAGGGAGCAATATACTGCTTGACTCTTCGGTGAAGGTATGTTCTCGGAGCTTTAACAAAAGCCCGTACCGAGCTACTGAGCATCTCTCCTGCAGAGTCTTCCACTGGAGTTTGTCTATCATCTCCGTAACGCTTTCGCGATTACTAAATGATCCTGTAACGAAGCGCGCTGCTCTCCGTTGGATCTTCTCTATCTCTTCTGTCAACCCTATCTGGTGCGGATCCCACACTGCTGAGCAGTATTCAAGCAGTGGGCGAACAAGCGTACTGTAACCTACTTCCTTTGTTGTCGGATTGCATTTCCTTAGGATTCTTCCAATGAGTCTCAGTCTGGCATCTGCTTTACCGACGATCAACTTTATATGATCATTCCATTTTAAATCACTCCTAATGCGTACTCCCAGATAATTTATGGAATTAATTGCTTCCAGTTGCTGACCTGCTATTTTGTAGCTAAATGATAAGGGACCTATCTTTCTATGTATTCGCATCACATTACACTTGTCAACATTGAGATTCAATTGCCATTCCGTGCACCATGCGTCAATTCGCTGCAGATCCTCCTGCATTTCAGTACAATTTTCCATTGTTGCAACCTCTCGATACACCACAGCATCATCTGCAAAAAGCCTCAGTGAACTTCCGATGTCATCCACCAGGTCATTTATGTATATTGTGAATAGCAACGGTCCTATGACACTTTCCTGCGGCACACCTGAAATCACTCTTACTTCGGAAGACTTCTCTCCATTGAGAATGACGTGCTGTGTTCCGTTATTTAGGAACTCCTCAATCCAATCACACAATTGATCTGATAGTCCGTATGCTCTTACTTTGTTCATTAAACGACTGTGGGGAACTGTGTCAAACGCTTTGCGGAAGTCAAGAAACACGGCATCTACCTGTGATCCCGTGTCTAAGGCCCTCTGAGTCTCGTGGACGAATAGCGCGAGCTGGATTCCACACGACCGTCTTATTCGAAGCCCATGCTAATTCCTACAGAGTAGATTTCTAGTCTCCAGAAAAGACATTATACTCGAACATAATACGTGTTCCAAAATTCTACAACTGATCGACGTTAGAGATATAGGTCTATAGTTCTGCACATCTGTTCGACGTCCATTCT
Source organism: Schistocerca gregaria (assembly GCF_023897955.1). Taxonomy (NCBI): domain Eukaryota; kingdom Metazoa; phylum Arthropoda; class Insecta; order Orthoptera; family Acrididae; genus Schistocerca; species Schistocerca gregaria. Next base: position 922,296,730 of record NC_064922.1, on the reverse strand, counting down.
TGAAAACGGGGATGACTTAGTCGGCCTTTGCTGAGCCTAGCGACACAAATCCTAAACACTCAGACAGCTGCTAGTGTGAAAATGTCTCCAGGTCTCCGTCTTTTTCCGCTTAGGCACAGATTAGCCAACTGTTTCGACCCCCTGCGTAGGCGGGTCTCTATGTTGTGACAGCTGTGTTGCATTTTGTTAGGGATAACTTCCGCAATTACCTGCTGTTGGTATTGCTAAAGTCTACGTCCATTTCTGCGCGTTTCTGACCAAATGTGACTGGCGTGCTACACGTTTTTCATTCAATACACATATCAAAGAGAAAGTCGTCTAGTAGAATTTTGCACAGATCATAACTTAATCATAGCTAACACTTGGTTCAAGAATCATACAAGAAGGCTGTATACATGGAAGAATCCCGGAGATACTAAAAGGTATCAGATAGATTACAGAATAGTAAGACAGAGATTTCGGAACCAGGTTTTAAATTGTAAGACATTTCCAGGGGCAGACCACAATCTATTGGTTATGAAATGCAGATTAAAATTGAAGAAACTGCAAAAAGGTGGGAATTTAAGGAGATGGGACCTGGATAAACTGACAGAACCAGATGTTGTACAGAGTTTCAGGGAGAGCATATGGGAACAATTTACAGGAATGGGGGAAAGAAATACAGCAGAAGAAGAATGGGTAGCTCTGAGGGATGAAGTTGTGAAGGCAGCAGAGGAAAAAGTAGGTATAAAGACGAGGGCTAGTAGAAATCCTTGGGTAACAGAAGAAATATTGAATTTATTTGATGAAAGGAGAAAATATAAAAACGCAGTAAATGAAGCAGGCAAAAGGGAATACAAACGTCTCAAAAATGAGATCGACAGTAAGTGCAAAATGGCTAAGCAGCGATGGCTAGAGGACAAATGTAAGGATGTAGAGGCTTATCTCACTAGGGGTAAGATAGATACTGCCTACAGGAAAATTAAAGAGACCTTTGGAGAAAAGAGAAGCACTTGTATGAATATCAAGAGCACAGATGGAAACCCAGTTCTTAGCAAAGAAGGGAAAGCAGAAATGTGGAAGGAGTATATAGAGGGTCTATACAAGGGCGATGTACTTGAGGACAATATTATGGAAATTGAAGAGGATGTAGATGAAGATGAAATGGGAGATACGATACTGCGTGAAGAGTTTGACAGAGCACTGAAAGACCTGAGTCGAAACAAGGCCCTAGGAGTATACAACATTCCTTTAGAACTACTGACGGCCTTGGGAGAGCCAGTCCTGACAAAACTCTACCATCTGGTGGGCAAAATGTATGAGACAGGCAAAGTACCCTCAGACTTCAAGAAGAATATAATAATTCCGATCCCAAAGAAAGCACGTGTTGACAGATGTGAAAATTACCCAACTGTCAGTTTAATAAGTCACAGCTGCAACATACTAACACAAATTCTTTACAGACGAATGGAAAAACTGGTAGAAGCCGACCTCGGGGAAGATCAGTTTGGATTCCGTAGAAATGGAAAAGAAAATTGAGAATGCGCTAGGTGACGATCAGTTTGGCTTTAGGAAAAGTGAAGACACGAGAGAGGCAATTCTGACGTTACGGCTAATAATGGAAGCAAGGCTAAAGAAAAATGAAGACACGTTCATAGGATTTGTCCACCAGGAAAAAGCGTTCGACAATATAAAATGGTGCAAGCTGTTCAAGATTCTGAAAAAAGTAGGGGTAAGCTACAGGGAGAGACGGGTCATATACAATGTGTACAACAACCAAGAGGGAATAATAAGAGTGTACAATCAAGAACGAAGTGCTCGTATTAAGAAGGGAGTAAGACAAGGCTGTAGCCTTTCGCCCCTATTCTTCAATCTGTACATCGAGGAAGCAATGATGGAAATAAAAGAAAGGTTCAGGAGTGGAATTAAAATACAAAGTGAAAGGATATCAATGATACGATTCGCTGATGACATTGCTATCCTGAGTGAAAGTGAAGAAGAATTAAATGATTTGCTGAACGGAATAAACAGTCTAATGAGTACACAGTATGGTTTGAGAGTAAATCGGAGAAAGACGAAGGTAATGAGAAGTAGTAGAAATGAGAACATCGAGAAACTTAACATCAGGATTGATGGTCACGAAGTCAATGAAGTTAAGGAATTCTGCTACCTAGGCAGTAAAATAACCAATGACGGACGGAGCAAGGAGGACATCAAAAGCAGACTCGCTATGGCAAAAAAAGCATTTCTGGCCAAGAGAAGTCTACTAATATCAAATACCGGCCTTAATTTGAGGAAGAAATTTCTGAGGATGTACGTCTGGAATACAGCATGTAGTGAAACATGGACTGTGGGAAAACCGGAACAGGAGAGAATCGAAGCATTTGAGATGTGGTGCTATAGACGAATGTTGAAAATTAGGTGGACCGATAAGGTAAGGAATGAAGAGGTGCTACGCAGAATCGGAGAGGAAAGGAATATGTGGAAAACACTGATAAGGAGAAGGGACAGGATGATAGGAGATCTGTTAAGACATGAGGGAATGACTTCCATGGTACTAGAGGGAGCTGTAGAGGGCAAAAACTGTAGAGGAAGACAGAGATTGGAATACGTCAAGCAAATAATTGAGGACGTAGCTTGCAAGTGCTACTCTGAGATGAAGAGGTTAGCACAGGAAAGGAATTCGTGGCGGGCCGCATCAAACCAGCCAGTAGACTGATGACCAAAAAAAAAAAAAAGAAATATTGGAACGCGTGAGGCAATACTGACCTTACGACTTATCTTAGAAGAAAGATTAAGGAAAGGCAAACCTACGTTTCTAGCATTTGTAGACTTAGATAAAGCTTTTGACAATGTTGACTGGAATACTCTCTTCCAAATTCTGAAGGTGGCAGGGGTAAAATACAAGGAGCGAAAGGCTATTAACTATTTGTGCAGAAACCAGATGGCAGTTATAAGAGCCGAAGTGCATGAAAGGGAAGCAGTGGTTGGGAAGGGAGTGAGACAGGATTGTAGCCTCTCACCAATGTTATTCAATCTGTATATTGAGCAAGCAGTAAAGGAAACAAAAGAAAAATTCGGGGTAGGTATTAAACTCCATGGAGAAGAAATAAAAACTTTGAGGTTCGCCGACGACATTGTAATTCTGTCAGAGACAGCAAAGGACTTGGAAGAGCAGTTGAACGGTATGGGCAGTGTCTTGAAAGGAGGATGTAAGATGAACATCAACAAAAGCAAAACGAGGATAATCGAATGTAATCGAATTAAGTCGGGTGATGCTGAGGGAATGAGACTAAGAAATAAGACACTTAAAGTAGTAAAGGAGTTTTGCTATTTGCGGAGCAAAATAATTGATGATGGTGGAAGTAGAGAGGATATAAAATGTAGACTGGCAATGCCAAGGAAAGCGTTTGTGAAGAATAGGAATTTGTTAACATTGAGTAAGGATTTAAGTGTCAGAAAGATCGTTTCTGAAAGTATTTGTATGGAGTGTAGCCATGTATGGAAGTGAAACATGGACGATAAATAGTTTGGAAAAGAAGAGAATAGAAGCTTTCGAAATGTGGTGCTACAGAAGAATGCTGAAGATTAGATGGGTAGATCACATAACTAATGAGGAGGTATTGAACAGGATTGCGGAGAAGTTTGTGGCACAACTTGACTAGAAGAAGGGATCGTTTAGTAAGACATGTTCTGAAGCATCAAGGGATCGCCCATTTAGTATTGGAGATCTCTGAACAGTCGAAGGGACTGTGTCTGTGATACAATATCCACAGTCAACGTTTATCTACAGGAGTTCTGAGAACCGCGGTGATGCAAAACTTTTTTTGATGTATGTGAATTACTCTGGAAAGATCTTACGTCGTCACTGGTTCAAAGAAAAAGACATGGGTTAACGAGGTTTAGAAATGATAGCTGACTGACTATGATGAATCTCGACAAGACAGAACTGATTCGTTTACGCGCATTTTTTAGTATAGATATTTTATTTGTGTCGTCTAGAACCACATTCGGGGTTGAGACGTCATGATGATGGCATACGTTTACCTAGCGCTCTGAAAGGATGTTTCAGTCTTGAGGAATTATGGTCCTATATTGTGGAGTGACATAATGTGTTAAAGGGCGAACGATAGAAGAAGATCTGTGAATTCTGATTTTTTTGTGTGGTGACGTTTCTGAATATAAAAAAGTGAACTGTACAAGTAGTGGCAGAGAACTGGTTGTTCAGAACGACTGATTGGTGGAATATTCAGCGAGCATTTTGTTTCACAGTTAACCTGTGTGTAAATTTTCCGTCTTCTGTGGCACAACACAGGGATTAATTGCCTGGCCTTTAATTTTACCAGTTCTCTATACGGCTGCACGCAGTATGAATTGTATTATAATGTACTCTCCGTCCTCTGTAAAGAGGCAGAGATGGAGGAAACGCAGGGAGAGGGGTGGAGGGTGAGGAGGAGGAGACTGAGTACCATGGAGATCCCCCAGAAAGTTTAAAGTGCTTTAAAGTTGAGTAATCATGCAAATACGTTTGATCAAGAACATAGGATCCGGTATCGACTTCAATAACCAACTGATATTCGCGAATTTACTCTGCATATGAAAAATGTGATTGAAAGGAGAGTCAGGAATTATATTCGTAAGACATACGTACACAGAACGAAAAAAGTTTATACTTCAAAAATTTCTTATACCAGACACGAAAGAAATATAATACCAGTGAACGAAGCATATAGTTCAATAAAAATGAAAAATTTCGCAGATAAAAGTAGGTTAAATATTTTTTTACAATTTCGCTGTGTTACGTTGTAAACATTAACATGAAATTTGACTCTTCACAGCTTGCGATGTAGGTCTAAATTTAAAAAACAGTAAACGACTTTCAGTAACATTTCTAAAACCATAACAACCATCTCATGTCTTCTTAATTATCTGTTTGTGGAAATATTGTATACAACCCAGAAACTATATTTCATTTGATTTGTTACAGAAATAGTGTGTGAGGCTTAATCACAACTTACATTTATGTTCAGTAACTATAAATCGTTAAAATTTTTCCAAGTGAAGTAAAACAGGCCAACGTAATTATCGACTTTGAGCACATCGTAAAGCAATTAAACCAACAGAATATCACCGAAATGTTTAAACCAACTGCCTCTGTAGCACCACTATTTTCAGCTTATTGGTATTATCGTCTTCTTCCTAGTTTCGTAAGTGTCCTATAGTTTTCTGAATGCATAAGCGGCATGTGTTCAGTACAAATGCCCTTGAACGTTGTCTTTATTACTCAAAATTTTTGCCATGAAAGATAAGTAATGCGAGCTAAAGCCCTCTAGATTGAATGGATGGTTCGACAGTTGCTGACAGCTGTCCAAGGAGTACGCATGCCCGTGTGAGATAATCTTCACGAAACCCGTTAAAAGTGCTGCAATATTTTATAACAGGAAGGTTACCCGATTTAAGCAGGCCTGAAGATGACATCATGCATTGTCGAAACTTGTAGCACAAAAATAAAACCTAAATAACAGCGACTGGTATTGTATTATTGGTCCACTGCTACTGTATTTAAGTTCACTCTGTCACTCTTGTATGTTTGTCTATTGTTCGGCCATAACCATGGGTTTTTTAATTGCTTTTGGAGAGGTCACATCGAGCTGCAGCATATAAGATATTAGTTCATTTTATTACATGAACGATAAAAAGGCTTACTTGACTTTCCAATACTTTGCCACAGGGATACTTGATAATTCACAATTGTTATCTAGTTTTAAAGCATTACTTGATGCACTAATTAACAAACTATTTGCTTGAAGTACGAAGTTCAGCACCTACAAATGTACGTTTCCATCTGAGACTTAAATAATTCTGCGCGATCATATTGACTACGTCAGCTGAGGTCACGAAATGAGGCAGAGAGCTTCCATGCTAAGCTCCATATTGACCTCAATGCGAGGGTTCTGCTGTGCTGAAAGCGAGGACGTATCATCTTTAGTCTCTCCCATTCATCGCTACAGATTACAGCGAGACATCGTTAATAACTATCGCATCGATGTTCGTTGCTAACTTTGCACCATGATCTTTGGATGATACCAGAATTTTAATACGCAATACTTAGTCTCAAATATATAGTTATTTTATACAAGTGTCAGTAATGATATACCACAGATTTGTGTCGGTTCCTTGTGGTAATGCGCTATTAAATCCCAGTTTCTAAATTATTTTGACTCATTCGTGTTTTATTACTTGCTGATAAGAAGCTTTCCCACAGTTCAATTTGCCGTGGAGCATATTCAGAATTCAGAATGCTTGGTTTAGATCTCCGTCACCTTCTGGACGTTAACAACCTGAGACTTTAATTCAAAGCAACAGTATCGGCGGCAATTGAGTGATTTATACGAAGCAAATTAACAAACGACGGAGCTGATCCTCTTTGGTACACAAAAATGATCAGAGAACTGCTACAGAAACAACGAAAAAAACATGCCAAATTTAAACGGACGCAAAATCTTCAAGAGTAGCGATCTTTTATAGAAGCTTGAAATTTAAGGCGGACTTCAATGCGACGTGCTTGTAATAGTTTTTACAATGAATTTTTGTCTCGAAACGTGGCAGAAAATCTAAAGAGATACTGGCCGTATGTGAAGTATCATAGCGGCAAGACACAATCAATGCCTTCTCTGTGTGGTATCAATGGAAATACTATCGACGACAGTGCTGTCAAACGGCTGCCAACATGACTAACGTAGAAGTAGATATCCTTGGATTATTGAAGCAACTTAAATCACGTAACAGAGGCAAGGCTTCCGATCTAGTCTGTATACGAGTTAGATTCCTTTCAGAGTATGCTGATACAATAGCTCCACACTTAACAACCCATACAACCATTCACTCGACGGAAGATCCGCATCCAAAGACTGGAAAGTTGCACAGGTCACAACAATATTCTAGAAAGGTAGTAGGAGTAACCACTAAATTACAAGCCCATATCATTAACGCTGATATGCAGCAGGGTTTCGGAAAATATATTGTGTTCGAATATTATGAATTACTTCGAAGAAACGGTCCATTGACACACAAGCAACACGGATTTAGAAAACAGTGTTGTTGTGTAACACAACAAGCTCTTTACTCACACTATTGACAAGCGATTTCAAATTGATTCCTTATTTCTAGATTTCCAGATGGCTTTTGAGAGTGCATCACACAAGCGGCTTGTAGTGAAACTGCGTGCTTATGGAATAGTGTCTCAGTTATGTGACTGGATTTTTGATTTCCTGTCAGAGAGGTCACAGTTCGTAGTAACTGACGGAAAGTCATGGAGTAAAACAGAAGTGATTTCTGGCATTCCACAAGATAGTGTTAGTGGCCATTTGCTGTTCCTTAACTGTGTAAACGGTTTGGGAGACACTCTGAGCAGCCGTCTTATGTTTTTTGCAGATGACACAGTCGTGCATCGACTATTAAAAAGTCATCCGAAGAGCAAATCAAATTGCGCAACGATTTGGAAAGATATATGTATGGTGCAAAAATTGGCAGTTGACCCTAAATAACGAAGAGTGTGAGGTCATCCGCATGAATGCCGAAAGGAATCCGTGAAACGTAGATTACACGATGAATCAATTAAATATAAGTACCGTAAAATGACCTAAACTCCTAGGAATTACAAACAGCTTAAATTGGAAGGAACACATAGAAAATGTTGTAGGGAAGTCTAACCAAAGACTGCTTTTAACTGGCAGAACACTTAGAAAATGTACCAAATCTACTGAAGAGACTGCCTACACTACGCTTCTCTGTCTTCTTTTAGAATACTGCTGTGCGGTGTGGGATCCTTGGAATGAAAATGAAGTCGCATACTTCCTGACAGCGCGGGAGACGCGCACAGCCTTACTAGGCAAGGTACTAATGGAGGTGGTTTGCCGTTGCCTTCTTCCGTCCGTAATGGGGATGAATGATGATGATGAAGACGACACAACACCACGCAGTCATCTCGGTGCAGGTGAAAATCCCTGACTTCGCCGGGAATCGAACCCGGGGCCACCTGCTCGGGAAGGGGGAACGCTACCGCGAGACCACAAGTGGTAGGATCCTTATCAGATAAGACTGAGAGACTGCGTCGATAAAGCTGAAAGAAGTACAGCGCGTTTTCTATTATCGCGAAATAGGGGAGAGAGTGTCACTGACATGATACAGGATTTGGGGTGGACATCAATAGTACAAAGGGGTTTTCCTTGCGGCGGAATCTTCTCACGAAATTCCAACCACCAACTTTCTCCTACGAATGTGAAAATATTTTGCTGACGCCGACCTACATACGGAGAAACGAAAATAAGGGAAATCAGAGCTCGCATCGAAAGACGTGGGTATTCGTTTTTACCGCGCGCTCTATGAAAGTTGAATGATAGAGGATTATTGTGAAGTTGGTTCCATGAACCCTCTGCCAGGCACATAAATGTGATTTGCAGAGCATCCATGTAGATGTAGATGTAGATCTAGATGGATGAAGGAGAGTCTATCACTCCTTCTCTACAGAGGTGCACAGAGCAAGATGTGTGTCCCAACCTGATATGACCAGTTGCTGTCACATGTCTCACAGGAAGATGCTTTTGGCTGTACCACGGTTATCGTGGAATATTGTGATGGACTGTAGAGTACGTAAAACCCTTTTCGTACTGTGATACTTGCCTCTTCTTTGACGCTGTCTTTTGCGAGGACTTTTGCTGCTTCCTTGTCCTTAATACCAGAGCGCCCCTTTCACAACAGTAGATGAAATGGTTTATGTTCATTCTCGGCTTTCATTGTTAGTTTCCGCATGACATCCCACATTTCCACTATAAATGTTGTAACTGCTCCAAAGCACTTCTATAGTTGGTAAGAATTAACATTTTTCTGTATATGCACCATTTCCATATACTTCTGCAGCATAAACACTACTTGATTGTGGTAATAAATGTATTTTCATTATCTGCAATGCGTGCAATCTTTGAATACGATAAAGATCTGAAAGTAATGCTTCCTCTACTCTGTGATTCGTAAGAAATTCTTTTTCTTTGATTCAATGATAAGTATTTGAAGAAAGGAATGTTCGGATGTTTATGGCCTTCAGTGAGTAAAATTCAGTATTGTTAATAATTTAACATTTGTTTATAATCAGAATAATGTGGGTTGCTTTTTACGTATTGTATGTTAAAAAATTAATTTTGTTTCCGAGTTGGCTCCCTTTTCCTAAACGAGTCTGCAAAAGATGCATTACACTGGTCTGGCACAGTTACAGTCTAGCAGGCAAATGGAGGAGTAATATATGTTTTTAAGGTGAATAAAGTGCGTTACTTTTTTCAGTATCTTTGACTGTCAGAACAAAATCAAAAACTGTCATAAAAATTTAAATAAAACTTAACGTACGAAGTCACTAGATTTGTTTGTAATTGGGAGAAATATCGAAGACTTTGCTCCATTATCAGGTGGCATTTAACATTTTTTCTGAGATACATTGCTCATGATTAATGGATGATGCCAGTATATCTGCAGTCCAGTGCATTATGTAATATAATTATGTAATCGATTATTGAAGGAAGGTCGTTCGTGACTTCTGTAAGATCTCCGAACTTAATCATAAACGTAGGTCATGTGAATTCACTTTTTTTTAATGTATAAGACACATTTCTGACAACATCACAGTATCGATGATTGCTTTCTGCTTCCACTGATACGGTACAATCCTTCCATGATAGAATTTTGTGATTCATATAATAAATATATATTTCCAATGTTGAAACCAGTTTAATTCATCGATGCACAGTTTTCCACCATGAACCATAAACTATAACAGGACAATCGAAATTATATGGGACCATGTAATCTGACTAAATCCAAAACTGTATCACATGAGAACAAAGGAAGTTGTTGAGCAAGATCCCATTCAAATAAATGACTGGTTTGAAAATAAAGTTATTCAGCAGATGCTGGAGGACAAAAGATCATGATTTACTCATACCATTGTAAACCAAGTCCCATAGATTAGTTGATATTATTGGCCCCAGACAGCTCTGTTATATCATAAAATACAATTCTATACACTTCGTTTTGCCTCATCACATCCCTTCAAATGAGGGGAAGAGCGAGTTCTTTAAATGAATTTTGGGTGGACCCCAAGAGTAACTTTAGAGTGAGTTGATGTTGTGGTAGCTCACACATACCTGCACAACTTTCAGTTTTTGTTAATGACAACCAGATGTAGGTTGCTTACGGAGTATAAGCACGTCCAATGTCAGGCACAAGCTCTAATAGTGGTTTAAGAAATAAAGGTTCATTTAAGAAAACATGTTTTAATATCAACATTTACATCCCACACAGGGTGAAAACCTGACAGTGCAAGTGAACTTCGGGACAAAAAACATGGAATGGAATGTGACCATGAAACCCATCACATTACATTAATGCTAGTTAAGTTTATGAGTTACTTAATCAGTTATATGTTCTGTAGATCGTCTGAATGATTTTTTTAACAAAATGATGTAAAACGAATCAGTTTCAGGAAGTATGTATATGATTGGTGTTGATATTAATGAGGGCATTATTTTTTAGACGTACTCATAAAAATACAGTTAAAATGAAGCTCTTTTCAGGCTACCGATTTTAAAATAGAAATTCGTGCAAGGAGTAGAAGTTGTTCAGGAGAAATGATTTTTTGTTACATTTAAAACTTGCTTTGCTACACAGACATTTTCTTTTGTTGGGCATATGAAGAAAAGTTTTTGTTACTGCATGCTGAACCTCATTTTCAATAAGTGGCAGCTTTAATAATGGGTAACAAAGGTAATTTTCTTATTTCCTGCTTTAGTGTTGTAGGTATGGATATCCCTGTTCTTCTCAAATTGTAATGGATTATTTATGACAAATTTCACTAGCGCAGTTAAAATTTCTAACTCCGTCGAGAGGTTTCTACACATCAACCACAGGTGAACACCAAATATTAATCTTGATGCTCGCTTTCGGAGCGTCAACACTTTCTTTCTAAGTGGTGATTTACCTCAGAAAATTATTCCATGAGACATTATTGAGTGAAAATATCCAAAATATGTCAGGATGTTTACTGGTTTGTATCCAAGACTAACAGTTACACTAAGAGCAAAAGTAGCTGAACCTAGCTTTCAGGAAGCTGAGTAACGTGCTTCTTCAAGTTCAAACTTTGATAAGTACGGATACCCAAAGATTCGGACCGTTTTAACATGTTTACTAACTCATGTCCATGGGCTACATAAATTATTGGCATGACTCCATTTGCTGTACTGAGCTGAATATAGTGAATTTTCTCAAAATGTAGGGAGAGTCCATTTTGAGAGAGCCATATAATAATCCTCTGAAAAACAGAAGTAACAAATTATTCAATATCTTTGTTTCTAATAGGCTTTATTATAGAACTAGCACCGTCTGCTTCTCGAATCTTAAGTGGAAAGTCATTCACATGTATCACATGTATAAGAAATAGGAGTGGACCCAAAATTTAACTGTGTGGGACTCCCTTCCAGTTCTTTTTTTGTCCCCAGCCTCTAACATTTTCTACCCTTCCAATATTGTTTAAATTATTCAGCACAACTCTTTGCGTTCAGTTTGTAAAGAATGATACAAACCATTTATGGGTAAAGCTATTGATTCCATAAAACTTGAGGTTATCTAAGAGTGGAAATGAAATACATAAACGCCTTGGAAAGACCATAAAAAATTTCACTCGGAGATATTTTACTATCTGCAAGTGGAATTTATGTAGCGTGTGTACTATATTGTACCAATTTGAAAGGAGGCCCAAACATTTTTGTTGATTCCTAACATTTTAATTGTGTACATTTCTCAAGACCACTGGAATCTATATGCGTCGCCATAGCTGACAATCCAGGAGCAATGCTCGTGAACTGAACACCAGAAAAGTCACATGATGGTGGGCCATAGTTTTCGAAATGCATTGTAGATATTAAAAAAAAATATATTTAATGACTGCCTAAGTTGTGTGTTTATTGGTAATTTAAACATACGGTAGCGGAAGTAGCCTACCAACTATGTCTATGTGAAAAATAACTGATATGTATCTCGTATTCTCTGGACAGTATAAGCGTGTTTTTGTGGCGTTCCTCTGTTACACTCTTGCTCGCCTGACTACCTTACTTGCGCTTACAAAGCGCGACGTGACGGCAGCGTAATAGGATTAGCGCTGTTCCTTGGGCCGTGGTGCGAAACGCGATTTGGGAAGTTGAGTCGGGAGGGGGGGGGGGGGGAGGGGGACGAGTTGCTGCCATGGTTAGGCGGCTGCGGCCGGTGCTCAGAGACAAACGCCGCAGTCGAGGGCGGACGGTGGCACAAAAACCAACCCCCTTCTGTACGGTGGCGTTTAGCGGCCTCACACTCACCCTGCCCGCTGGATCCTGGAGGGGGAGACAACTGTCCTTGCAGTGTGGCGACCGACGCATTACCGCACACCGCTTGTCCGGATTAATTAGCCCCGCAGTGTGGGCGGAAAGGGGTGGACGCGAAGTGACAGGGCAGAAAAAGCTGGGCACACAATTCGCAGAGGCACGGTACCTAACAAGAAAGACCACTGCAGGGGTTTCTTACCTCACATGCACTGGCAGACCGCTCCACTCGGAAGGTCATTCCACAATGCACATCAAATGGCAGTATTCACGTAGGTCGTCAATGGAACTCCGTGGGACAGAGTTGGAGAATCGGGACGTCAAAGTCATGCACTGTCCGGAATAAAATTTTAACATTGTCGTTGCTGTGCAGAACTTCGTAATCATCGATTAGTATCGGAAGTCATCATACTGTCGCCACACCCATGCCTATCATTGCAATGGACGTCGTGCTTTTGCGTCTTCATAGTATTTTACTACAAAGGCCTACGAAAACTTTTTAAAAACCTTTTTATACTTTGACAGTTGATCTTTGTAGATATTTATGAGCTGGATCCAAGTCCAGCCTTAGTCTTTTTTGTATCACCCATAGTTTTCGAACAATATGCATCTTACTATGTAGTATAAAAATCCTATGCTATACAGTAAATGGGAAAATCAATGAAATGCTTTATTACAACATAAGCATGGCTTGTATTTACAGTAAGGTACTTAAAACAATGATATGTCTTAATAGAGGTTTCATTTGTCAGCTGGAATTGGTTTGTATTTTCTTTCTCTTCTTTCTTTGAAGCTTCTTGTGTAGCTTTTTCTACGATGAGTCGCTTGTTGGGCTTCTCGGTGAAGTGACCAACAGTAGTCCTCCACCATGTTGGTGTTCCAGCAGCCTTGGTAGCGTTTTTGCATCACTAGGTTTGGATGAATCAAGAAACAGTCTCCAGTCTTCCTTCTTGTATTCAAAACCAAACTCATTCATCACACCAGGAATGTCTGAGCAGTACCCTAAATCACCTTCTTGTTGAAAAAACTTGGAAAATTGCTGCTTTCTCCTACTATACATGTATATTCTGGTTACAACTGCCTATAGGTTCTTTTCTTTTAATCCAGAGCCAAGCAATTTAGCTATTTCTTTCGTTAAGCCCAGATCCATAACCAAATCGTTAAGCTCGGTCTGACTAAACAATTTTGGCTCTAGACTTTCTGTATTACGATGGAATTCATTATAATCTGGTTCATCTAAATCAGACTGTACATCAGAAAATACTTCTGTTGGAATATAATTTAAATCATCTGTTGTTTGAGGAACCGGCAAATCTACACCATGCCCTATTGAAAGGATGGCAGACAGAACGTTAAGGTAGCTTATTACCTTCTTGTTTTTCGAATTGTGACTAGCAATATCAACACTGCAAAAGTATCAATCATCGGAATGATTTCTTGGCTTCCTCCATATCAGAGGAACAGCAAAATCTAAAGGCTTTTTTCTCCATTTTGGACCATTTTCTCAGATCTTCAACACACACATAACATACCTTCTGTGCGCCCAAGATCTATCTGGATCAGCAAGTTCAGATTCAAAGTATGATAGATAAACCTTTTTCACAAAGTCTGTAACATTTCTTTGGTGTTATTTAGACACAAATTCACCACAAATATAACAAAAACTGTCAGCATGTTTTTTACAGCTACCATTAGACACTGTATTGAGCAAATGCACAGAAAACAGGCAAGTGAGATTAGGTTTACAGTAAACAAAACACCAGCTGTTAACACAAAACTAGAATCGACCTTTTTTTGCCAGCAAATGTTATGTTGGTACGTCATCTACATTCATTACTCCTCCTTTTTAAATTATTTTAACTATATAAAAGCTGTTAAATTCTTTAAAAAATCGCGTAATTTCATAAATTTAAATTTAAAATGTGAAGAAATGGTGTGTGATACAGTTTTTTAAGTATCATATTTGGTCTTACCACCCTAAGAAAAGAATAAGGTATTTTCAGCAAAAAAGTTTTTCCATCGTTGGCCTGTGTTATTTTCCTTTGTTTTCATGATGCAGTTCAAATATTGACTGTATTATAATAATTTCGTGTGGCTCAATGGACGTGTACAAGTCTTTAGACTGGATGCTGGTTCGCAACATGAATGTCCCTACTCTAGTCCTGTTACGCAAGCACAGTTTAATGTGTAATCCAGACCATGTATTGTAGCTTGTGATTCCTCACATCAATAGCTGAACGTTAGACGAATGATAGACTAAAAATTTATATGGACCGAACAGGGTCCGTTTTCACGATCTGTTTCCAGTACCACGCTTAATCACGATTTGCTGTTGAGTACAGTTGCACAAGACGGACTAGATATCGGGACAGGGAAATAGCCTACACTTTGTATAAATAACAACAGAAACTAATGAAGCAGTTTTCGTGATATAATATTTTTTCAACAGTGAAAAAGTCAGATGTACTGAAGGAGAAAAACACAGGGATGTAACAGGAACGATTATTGGAAGCAAAAGAAGTCCAATGAACATGAACTCTAAACTGCATACCTCAAGAAATATGTGCAGCTCTTCATCATCGATACTGTGAAACAAAGTTCTTCTACTGCATGCTTTTGTTTCCCATTTTTTGAGGGGTGGTGGTATTGACCAAAACAATAAAACAGTCCAGTAAACATGGGCTCTTAAGAACTATGGACAATTGCTCACAGCTCTTACGGTATGCATTTTAGAGCCCATTTATAGCACGCAGTCCGCAGCTCGTGGTCGTGCGGTAGCGTTCTCGCTTCCCATGCCCGCGTTCCCGGGTTCAATTCCCGGCGGGATCAGGGATTTTGTCTTCCTCGTGATGACTGATTGTTGTGTGCTGTCCTTAGGTTAGCTAGGTTTAAGTAGTTCTAAGTTTTATGGGTCTGACGACCATAGATGTTGAGTCCCATAGTGCTCAGAGCCATTTGAACCATTTTTATAGCACGCAATGTTTCCTTATTTTGTTCTATACCACCTCCTGAAATATGCAAGGAAAAGAGGTTGTGGTAGAAGAGATTTGTTTCACCGTATCGAAGATGAAGAAGTGCTCATATTTACTGGACATTTTTGCTCTCAATGATCGTTTCTGTCATATCCCTGAATAACGACCATTCCTCATATAACACCCTCTAAAAATGGGAAGAGCACGAGTAAGCGGCAGCAGGCGAGTCTACAGGGGCGCAGGCAGCGCGGGCGCCCGGTCTCCGGCGGCAGGTGAGGCCCCGCTTCCCGACATCGGGGAGCTCGTCCGGTCCCAGGTGAGTGCGGCGCTGCACAGCAAAGACACGCTAGGTCCATCACGGACTCCGTGACGGCCGCGGTCATGGACAAACTGCAAGAGTCTGTCGGGCGCAACAGCACCGAAATCCAGTCTCTTAGAAAGTCCCTGGCCGCACAAGAGAAAAAAGCCGCCGACCTAGAGGCTAAACTGTCTGCTGCCACCGATAAAATTGAGCAGTATCAGCGAAGGAACAGCTTGCGCCTGTTCGGGGTAGCTGAAAACGATCGCGAAAACACCGACGACCTGGCCATTAGCCTCGTGCGTGAGGAACTTGGCGTGCAGATCGACGTGGGTGATATTGACAGAAGCCACCGTGTTGGGCGCAGGATACCAGGTGCCATGAAACCCAGGCCCATAGTAATTAAATTTGTGTCTTACCGGAAAAGAGCTGAAGTGTTTGCTCAGAAAAGAAAACTCGCCAAGAGTGGGGTTACCCTGAGGGAAGATCTGACGCGCGAAAGACTAAAAGTTTTGAACGCTGCGATCACACAGTTTGGCCCTCAAAATGTATGGACCCACGATGGCAGGATCGTAATCAAGACGGAAGGAGGGAGGAAAACGGTGACAAACATGTTCGAACTGAAAGACTGAGCGAAATCTCGCGAGACATAAAGTCTCATATTGTAATCTGTCTAATATAAGTTAATTTTTTATTCTTTCTTTTCATTTTTTTTTAGCTTAAATACTGCTCCGTTATTTCTATAAGTACCATAAGTACTCTATTTAAAATCAGTCAATTGTTTCACAAAAATATTGTTTCTTTATTTGTCTATTATAAGTGCTCATGTATATTCATATTGTCAGTCAAATTGGAATTAACATTCTCCATTAACAGGAATCTCCTTACAACCGCCTTTCTATATCTGTTATTTTCATCTTCGCCACTACCACTACTACTACTACTATCTTTTTCGTAACTACTACTGCCACTTTCCATCTTTCTTTTCACTCCCTTCTTCGATACTTCCAGCGTGTTTTTCACCTTTAGTCCACAGACGCTTGAGTCAGTCACGTCCTTGGACACACCTGTAAATATGTCTTGCCCCGCGAAATCCTGCTTTTGTCCCTCTTCCGGCCAGCAGGTAAACGGAGCGCGCTCGGTCCTACAGGCGGCCACAATGGGACGGACCGGTTCCGGCGGCGGGCTCTTTGTGGCCCACGCGAACGCGCAGTCGCTAACGGCTCACTTCGACGAGTTCTGTGACCTGTTCTGCCAATCGCTGTTCCACATTATCCTCGTCTCTGAAACTTGGTTGAAACCAAACATTTCTTCCGACGCTATCCGAATCGCTGGTTACTCTCTCCTAAGGGCAGATCGTGAAAGACGACGCGGGGGTGGTGTGGGTGCCTATGTTCGCTCTGATCTGACACCTACTGTGCTATGCACATTGGATGCAAAGGGCGAAGGAGAAGCAGAGTTCTTGTTTTTCGAAATAAATACATCAAATCAGAAACTGCTAATTGGAGTAATCTATAAATGTCCAAACGTCGGTGCCATGTCCTCCTTTCAGTCTGCCCTGTCCTCACTCGTGACACAGTATGAACACATAATCATTATGGGCGACACAAACATCGACTTACAGTTAAAATCTCCCTCTGCCGAAAAACTAAGGCGACTGTTCCACTCCAATGATATGAGTTCAACACCGCTGGACCCAACTCATCACACGCCACACAGCCACACAATTATAGATATAATAGCAACAAAGCGACCAGATAAAATAATCCGCGCCAATCAGACATCCGCTCCGGGACTCTCTGCTCATGACGTGATATTTTTAAATTACTCAATGCATACTACCAAAGAAAAATCTCAACTGGTAACCTACAGAAACTTAAAAAATGTTAACCATGACGCTCTTCAAAAGGATTGCTCAGACATCCCTTGGCATGATATAAGCGATGAACCGACTTTAGACGAAAAAATTCGGCAATTATGTCGCAAAATTATTGCACTGTATGATAAACATGCTCCTCGACGCACTGTTAAGGTAAAGAGAGCTCCCGCTCCGTGGCTCACCACTGCATTACGTCAGTTAATGAATAAACGTGATGCTGCACATAGGGCCTTCAAGCGTAACCCAACTCCCGAGGCGTACGAAGCTTATAGGAAACTCCGAAACAGAACCAAGCAAAGCGTGAGGAATGCCAAAATCAGACATGCCCGCTCTGTCGTATGCGGCATATCAAAACCTGCTGCACTGTGGAAAAAGCTGCACAGTTTCGGTATAGGGAAGCGAAGATCTGACGCTGTTTATCAAGCGTCTGCAGAAGAATTAAACGATTTCTTCTCAACAGCTGCAAACTGCCACGCAGCGACAAATTACCAGCCCCGAGATATCAATCTCTCGAGAGACAAGTTTTTCCTAAAACATGTCACTACCGGCACAGTACACGAGGCAATTATGAGAATCTCTTCCGAGGCAGTAGGAAATGATGGAGTGAGCATTGGCATGATTAAGAACGTCGTAGACACTATTATTCCAGTTATCACAGACATCTTCAACCTGTCTCTTGTCAGTAGTACATATCCTACTGAGTGGAAGCAAAGTTTAATTAAGCCTATACCCAAGACTGACAACCCTAAGTCGCCAGGTGACTACAGGCCGATCAGCATACTACCTGCAATTTCTAAAGCCCTAGAGCACTTCGTCCATGAACAACTGACGGATTACCTCAAAACTCATAACATCCATGACGAATATCAGTCAGGCTTTCGAAAGCACCATAGTACAGCAACCGCATTAATCAAAGTAACTGATGACATTAAACATGCTATGGACAGACGTGAAGCTACTATCCTAACACTGCTTAACTTTAGCAAGGCTTTTGACACAGTTGACTTCGATATATTACTAATTAAAATGAAACAGCTGAATTTCTCAAACAGCGCAATACAATGGTTCGACAGCTACCTCAAAAACAGAAGTCAACAAGTCATTTGTGGGTCGGAAAAGTCATCATGGAAAAGCGTGAGCTCTGGAGTTCCCCAAGGCTCCGTCCTTGGTCCACTACTCTTCTCACTGTACATTAATGATATTTCTTCTGTGATTCACTCCTGCAACTACCATCTTTATGCCGACGACATCCAACTGTACATAAGTGCAAGCCCCAAAAACATTGCTGGCGCAGTAGCGAGTATGAACGCAGATCTTTGCTCTGTTTCTCGATGGGCACAGAACCTAGGGATGAAACTAAACCCCAAGAAATCCCAGGTCATACTTATATCTCATCCAAAGTTAATCAGCCGGTACTTTCGCGAAACAGTCCCTAAAATACTCCTCAATGGTACCCAACTACCATACCAAAAAACAGTAAAAGACCTTGCAATAATCTTGGATGAACACCTAAACTGGGAAGAACAAATAGTCACAGCTTGCCGGAAATCCCTACATGCAATTCAAAAATTTAGAAAAATATTTCCAACCCATGTTAAACAAAAATTAGTCCAAACGCTAGTCTTGCCTAATCTTTACTACTGCGATGTAGTTCAACACGGCACAAATAGTGAAAATTCTAGATGCCTCGAGTTAGTGATGAATGCTTGCGTTAGATACGTGTGCAATATTCGGTTGTATGATCATATCAGTCCTTCATACTCCCAGCTAGGTTGGATACGCCCACATACGGCACGCGATCTCCACACGATGTGCTTACTTCATCGATTTCTTAGCCACTGGTGCCCCCAATACTTATCTTCTCACATTAAACACCTATCATCATTCCACAATCGCAACACCAGATCGGATACGTCTATCATCTTGGCTGTACCTTTACATAACACAAAATCTTTCTCCGTGTCATTCTCCATCTCAGCCATACGACTATGGAACGCGCTCCCCTGTGATCGGCGTCTTATCCAGAACTACTCAACATTCAAGAGGGAACTCAAAACTTACATATTAGGGACGGTATAGCCACCATTCTTGTGCCCCTCCCATCTCTTTCTTTCTCCTCTCCATCACAACTTCGAATTTTACCGTTCTATTTCTCTTCCTCTCACCTATCTACCTCTTATGTATCTCTTTCACCCCATTCTATCGTCTTATGTCTCTGCTCGATGAGAATAACTCACAAGCTGCAAGAACATAACGAGAAAATTCCCAGCTAACAATGGGACTGACATTCAGAAAAGAAAAGTATGTTTACTTTCATATACATAGTCATTATTATTATTATTATTATTACTATTATTATTATTATTATCATTACTATTATTATTATTATTATTGATTGTTATAATTATTTTTTATTGTTATAATTATCATTGTACTACTGTTCTAATATCAATTTTTTTTCTTTAACATCAATACTGCATAATAGGCTATATGTCCTTAATGTTAAGTAGAAACTGTAACTCGTTCAATCTGAGTGTGCCTGGTTAGGTGTAAGAGAGGGCCTGAAGGCCCTAATCTTGGCAGGTAAAATAAATGCATAAATAAATAAATAAATAATCTTCCGCTAGCCAGTAACTGTTGATATTTTGAAATGTTTGGACGACAATTTTCCCGCTGTTCCACTTCACTATAGTGCTTCTCACAACATTAGGAAGTTTGCTTTGGCCATTAATAAACTTTTTCATTGGTAGTTATGTAATTGTGATGCTAGGTTCTGACTTTCTGTATCACGGAGTATCTCATCTTCATCTGTATGACAATTTTGCAGTTCGAACTTAAGTGACTGGCAGAGTGTTCATTTAACCACATTGGTCCTATTTTACTATCGTTTCACTCTTCAGTAGCACGTGGAAAAATGTACGCTTAAATCTTTCCGTGCGAGTTCTGATGTTTTCTTATTTTGTTTTTCCTATGTATGTGGCAGTGAACAAAATGTGTGGAATTTGAAGGAGAAAACTGATGACAATAATATCCTCAAAAAAATAATCTTTCACCACAACGAAAAACGACCGTGATTCAATGAATGCTATCCCAACTTACTTATCATATTCGGGACGCTTTCTCCCCTATTTCACTATAATACAAAGTGAGCTGCTCTTCTCTGACCGTTTCCGATGTCGTCCGTCAAATCTGCTTGGTTAGGATCCCATACCGCGTATCAGTACTCTAGAAGAGGTCGGACAAGAGTAATGCAGGCAGTCTCTTTAGCAGATTTGTTGCATCTCGTAAGTGTTCTGCCAATAAAATGCAATCCTTGGCCCCTCCTTCCCTACAACATTTTCTGTATTATGGTTCCAACTTAAGTTGTTCCTAACAGTATTCGACAACCCTTAAACTTGTGTGATTTATGGTGTAATACAAATTTAACTGGTCCTTTTCAGTACTCATGTGGGGGACCTGATAGTTTTCGTTGTTTAGAGTGAACTGCTGCATTTCGCAACATATAGATGTATTTTCTAAATCTTTTGCAGTTGGTTTCGATCTGCAAAGGACTTTACTAAACAGTAAACATTGGTATCATCTGAAAACAATCTAAGAGGGCTGTTCAGATTGCCCCCTACGGGGTTTATGTAGATCAGGAGCAGTAGAGGGCCAAAAACTCTTCCTTGGGGAATACTAAGTTTTACTTCTGTTTAGCTCGATGACTTTCTGTGAAACACTAGGAACTGTGACCTTTCTGTCAGCAAATCTCTAACCTAATCACGCAATACTATGAGAAACCACTTGTGAGGAACTATGTGAATAGCCTTCAGGGAATCTAGAAAAGATTGGAATCAAACTGAGATCCCTGTCGATAGCACCCATCACTTCTTGTGAATAAAGAGCCAGCTGTGTTTCACAAGAACGATGTTTTCTGACTCTGACACTGACCAAAAACGTAAAACAATGAATTCAACCAGATGCAGCAGTCAAAGAAAAATCTGCGCTCGTAACCGTTGTTACCTTTAAAGGTTTTCCACCTCCAAAGATTTATTGGTATGTTGTTTATAAAAGTTGAACGATCCAAGAGATAAGCTCTCGTAAACGATCGTAAAAAGATAAGACATCTTTAATTGTTTGCAGGAAGATTTTCGTAAATAATGATAGAAAATAGACTAGAAGTGAAATACAGGTTTGCAGGACAGCCCAGATTCCACCCCATTTTGCTTTGTATGAAGTGCAGTGGAGATGAAAATGTGCTTCGCCACTTAGCTTAGATAAAATGTTTAGCACATTGATTTTTACCAGTTTCATGGCAGGATGAAACAATCAAATCAATGTGCACCTCATATCGACTTCCCTCGCGCTAAACACCAGGCAAAAAGGTAAAAAAAATTTTCACTCGCCCCCCAACCAGAAGAGATCAGGGTATTACTGTGTGACACCACCCCTTTCTCTGATAACGATCTCAATAAATTCTGAAGAGAAGACAGTCAACACGTTCCTTCAGATATTCGATGTCCAATTGAGGATACTCTTTGATGATTAGACTGCCAGACTGCGGTGATTAATTACATGTACTTGCCTATGTTCAAACAAAATCTAAACCGATTCGTACAAGCCTGGAACACTTACGTGCTACATTTAGCTCGAATTTAAACCAACGTATCTCGACAACAAAAGATTATAGGCTTAAAAAAGAATTCGTTTTGACCGTAGGCTAAGTTTGAGTCGATCATACAAATTTAAATAAAGAAGGACACTCTACAAAAACCTCCCAGAGAAATATAATTTTTTCATTTACACTCCAAACGAAGCAAAATTTTTTCAAACAGAGATCCGATATACCAGTGGACTAGATTTCAACCAACACTCTCTCTCCAGTCCGAACTTATTTAGGGATGACAATTTTCGCACGTAAAATCCTAACTCTGCAAATGCAAATGGTGCCATTAGCTGAGTATTAATTGCAACCCAATTAAAATATTTTGCGAAAGGAATTAATATATTCGCACAATTTGTCTGGGCACTAGCCCTGGATCACCGTACACACTTTCGCTAATATGCTATAACTTAGCTGCTCTAAGAAAGATGTTCGAATGGCTATACAAATGGCGGCTGGTCCGGGCTAAATCAAAAACTTTTTACTTCATGTTTATTCTTTTTATGGATGATGGTGTTTTTATGACACTTTTTACTGCCAGAGTTGTTTTACGCGCGTGCTTTTAGGCGATTCAGTATTTCAAACGCATCACTGTATTATCTTCTTTTTGGAGCATTCAGCCACACGGAAATCTGGAACTATATCAGACTCATCAGCTTCCTTTTGAATCGGAATCCAGATTTCTTCTTCCTGGCTATTGAAAACATTCCTACCATGGAAATTCCGCTTCTCAAAACTATGTAGAACGCCAACAGTGAGTCAAGAAAACTGTATGCAGCAGTCGAAAGCAAATGGGACTCAGTACAAAGCAGAAACTACAGAGCGCTTTTTTGGTGCACTGAAAGTTCAGAAATCGAAAACTATGTTGCAGGACAATGTAGAAACCCCTCCATGTGCAGTATACACTGATGAACCAAAAGATTATGACCACATGCTTAACAGCTTATTTGCCCGTCTTTGGAACGAAAAATATAGCTGATTCTGCGTTTAAGGAAACCGACAGTTTGTTGATAGGTTTGGGAGGTATGCGGCATTAGATGTCTACGCAAAGGTTATGTAATTCGCGTAAATGACGTGTCGCTGATTTACGTACTCAGTGATGGCGCTGTATAGCGACCCAGATGGGTTCCACAGGACCTACATCAGGCGAATTTGCTCACTGTAACACGAACGTAAGTTCATCACAGTGTCCTCAAACCACTGCACCTCGGTTCTGGTTCCGAGACACGGACAATTATATTGCTGAAAGATGACATCGCCGTCGGGGAAGACATCTATCAATAACGGATGCAGGTGGTTCGCAACTGTCACTTTGTCTTATATTACGACAACAGGTCCCATGAAACCGCAGGAGAAAGTCTCTCAGAGCATAATACTGCTCCCACCACCCACCCTGCGTCTGTGGCGTGCTGCACATTTCGAACCGCCGTTCCTCTCGATAACGGTACTGATACGCTTATAACCTCTGCGCTGAGCGCCCATAAATATCGGTGACAGCATTTGCGGAGACGGCCATCAAACTATTAGGCGGGGCGGGGTCGGTCTTCTGCGTTTCTGTTAACGCTTTCTTTCAGTCCACCTACCACAATTTAATAGTAATGGGTGACTGGAATTCGAGTGTAGGAAAAGGGAGAGAAGGAAACATAGTAGGTGAATATGGATTGGGGCTAAGAAATGAAAGAGGAAGCCGCCTAGTAGAATTTTGCACAGAGCACAACTTAATCATAGCTAACACTTGGTTTAAGAATCATGAAAGAAGGTTGTATACGTGGAAGAACCCTGGAGATACTAAAAGGTATCAGATAGATTATATAATGGTAAGACAGAGATTTAGGAACCAGGTTTTAAGTTGTAAGACATTTCCAGGGGCAGATGTGGACTCTGACCACAATCTATTGGTTATGACCTGTAGATTAAAACTGAAGAAACTGCAAAAATGTGGGAAATTAAGGAGATGGGACCTGGATAAACTGAAAGAACCAGAGGTTGTACAGAGTTTCAGGGAGAGCATTAGGGAACAATTGACAGGAATAGGGGAAAGAAATACAGTAGAAGAAGAATGGGTAGCTCTGAGGGATGTAGTAGTGAAGGCAGCAGAGGATAAAGTAGGCACAAAGACGAGGGCTGCTAGAAATCCTTGGGTAACAGAAGAAATATTGAATTTAATTGATGAAAGGAGAAAATATAAAAATGCAGTAAATGAAGCAGGCAAAAAGGAATACAAACGTCTCAAAAATGAGATCGACAGGAAGTGCAAAATGGCTAAACAGGGATGGCTAGAGGACAAATGTAAGGATGTAGAAGCTTATCTCACTAGGGGTAAGATAGATACTGCCTACAGGAAAATTAAAGAGACCTTTGGAGAGAAGAGAACCAAGTGTATGAATATCAAGAGCTCAGATGGCAGCCCAGTTCTAAGCAAAGAAGGGAAGGCAGAAAGGTGGAAGGAGTATATAGAAGGTTTATACAAGGGTGATATACTTGAGGACAATATTATGGAAATGGAAGAGGATGTAGATGAAGACGAAATGGGAGATACGATACTGCGTGAAGAGTTTGACAGAGCACTGAAAGACCTGAGTCGAAACAAGGCCCCCGGAGTAGACAACATTCCATTAGAACTACTGACGGCCTTGGGACAACCAGTCCTGAGAAAACTCTACCAGCTGGTGAGCAAGATGTATGAGACAGGCAAAATACCCTCAGACTTCAAGAACAATATAATAATTCCAATCCCAAAGAAAGCAGGTGCTGACAGATGTGAAAATTACCGAACTATCAGTTTAATAAGCCACGGCTGCAAAATACTAACGCGAATTCTTTACAGACGAATGGAAAAACTGGTAGATGCAGACCTCGGGGAGGATCAGTTTGGATTCCGTCGAAATGTTGGAACACGTGAGGCAATACTGACCTTACGACTTATCTTAGAAGAAAGATTAAGAAAAGGCAAACCTACGTTTCTAGCATTTGTAGACTTAGAGAAAGCTTTTGACAATGTTGACTGGAATACTCTTTTTCAAATTCTAAAGGGGGCAGGGGTAAAATACAGGGAGCGAAAGGCTATTTATAATTTGTACAGAAACCAGATGGCAGTCATAAGAGTCGAGGGGCATGAAAGGGAAGCAGTGGTTCGGAAAGGAGTGAGACAGGGTTGTAGCCTCTCCCCGATGTTATTCAATCTGTATATTGAGCAAGCAGTAAAGGAAACAAAAGAAAAATTTGGAGTAGGTATTAAAATTCATGGAGACGAAGTAAAAACTTTGAGGTTCGCCGATGACATTGTAATTCTGTCAGAGACGGCAAAGGACTTGGAAGAGCAGTTGAACGGAATGGACAGTGTCTTGAAAGGAGGATATAAGATGAACATTAACAAAAGCAAAACGAGGATAATGGAATGTAGTCAAATTAAATCGGGTGATGCTGAGGGAATTAGATTAGGAAATGAGACACTTAAAGTAGTAAAGGAGTTTTGCTATTTAGGAAGTAAAATAACTGATGATGGTCGAAGTAGAGAGGATATAAAATGTAGACTGGAAATGGCAAGGAAAGCGTTTCTGAAGAAGAGAAATTTGTTAACATCGAATATAGATTTATGTATCAGGAAGTCGTTTCTGAAAGTATTTGTTTGGAGTGTAGCCATGTATGGAAGTGAAACATGGACGATAACTAGTTTGGACAAGAAGAGAATAGAAGCTTTCGAAATGTGGTGCTACAGAAGAATACTGAAGATAAGGTGGATAGATCACGTAACTAATGAGGAGGTATTGAATAGGATTGGGGAGAAGAGAAGTTTGTGGCACAACTTGACTAGAAGAAGGGATCGGTTGGTAGGAAATGTTTTGAGGCATCAAGGGATCACAAATTTAGCATTGGAGGGCAGCGTGGAGGGTAAAAATCGTAGAGGGAGACCGAGAGATGAGTACACTAAGCAGATTCAGAAGGATGTAGGTTGCAGTAGGTACTGGAAGATGAAGCAGCTTGCACAGGATAGAGTAGCATGGAGAGCTGCATCAAACCAGTCTCAGGACTGAAGACAACAACAACAACCACGATAGGCTTCTTGCCGATGTCCCTTCACTCTGGTGTAGCAGATATGCGCTAGGCAGTGCGAAGCAGCGTTGATGAAACCACTACCTAATACCTACCACACAGAGGCCGCGTAACTTTAGTTGAAAGTCAGTTCGTGAAAGTACATGTTAAAAAAATCGGGCGTTCGGCATATTCGGTCTACTTGCAGAAAGGCGTTTAGGATTAGATTAATTGTGCTTTTTATTCATATTGAAACACATGAAATGGCTACCAAGTCCCTATTTAATATGATGAAACATTATCATTGAAAGTACATTGTCTGTATAACAAATATTCAATCGAAAACAGCTAGAATTTTAGCAAATCCGACCCGACTAATTTTCACGTTATACCAGTCACAGACCCACAACTATTCGGTCGTTTCCGTTGTCTTCTTCGTAAGAAGTGCTCGCCGAAGTACTCCGTACAGAACACGAAACGCGCCACGTGGAGTTGTTACTACGGCCAGAAAGTTCACACGCTCCTATCTCTCAAACTATTTAATTTAGAAGCACCAAACTTTCATTAAAATCTTCGAAACTCCAGTCGCTTCAGTCACTATATGTTCGAACCGAAATTAGCTCAACATTTCCTCATCTTACAGAGCATTTTTAAAGACCGACCTGACACCCTGTCATGCGTAGACCGGCTAACAAGCGACTCCTCGAGTCACTCTCCTATATGCCCACTCCTTTTAGCGCACGGCAACAGCTTAATCCGGATTGGCTGTTGATCTAAACGATCAATCAGGAAGTTCCTTCCAGATCATTCTCGCCTCAAATCTTGCCTTATCCAATCACTAATTTGATAGTAATTAATGTCAGCAAAACTTCAAATTCTGGTATTTTGTTTAGTCAAAATAGACGAAGTGCGAAATATTCTTCAAATTAATAAAGAAACTTTTCCATTCTGGCTACTTTTATACAAAAGCAAACACACACCGAAATATGTCACCTGAATCATGGTTGCAACATAACCTTCCCACAGTTCGTTTGTACAAGGTTTTATATAAAATGAAATATTAAATTTTGACGTATGCCCAACATACACTCTCGCAATCTTCCTCACGCACTTACACGGCTAAATATAATCAAATAATACTTTTGAGCGATTTATGTATTACGTAATGCACACTGACTAAAGTTTAAAAAAAAATTCTAATTAATTGATTTTTATGCACTGATAACTTTGGAATGGCTTCAAATGATAATGAAAGCCAATCTGTTATTGTTCCTAACTTGGTTTTAAAAAACAAGCGTAGCTTTTAGGAGTTTCATGTAATTCTCTTTATCTCCAGAACTATAATATATAAAAATCTGAAATTTTGACAGCATTATTCCATTAATAACAAAAAGCTGTTTACCAAATTTGATAATAACTAATATGGATTATTTAGATTTGTAGATGGTATTAATGTACGTAACGACTGAATGTTGCACTATGCAATTCTAAAGGTAGGCAGCGTCAACTGTGCTGTGAGCAAAGCGCAAAAATAAATAAATAAATAAATAACTAAATAAATAAATAAATAAAAAATAAAAAAAATAAAAATAGTCATCCTGCAGCCACTTTACCACAGACGGCTGTGTGCCTTATTGCAACGAATGTTACATATGTTATCTGGTAATAACTTGCTACTTTAAGCCTAGTATAGCAAAAATGTGATTCATTTGATGAGCTGATGGTAGAATTCCTATGGTTCAGTGCCCACTGCAATCGTAAATGACGAAGTCTTTGGGTCAACATGTGAACCTGTAGGGTGGTGGTCTGTTGCGGAGCTCAATGTTCAACAAAGCACGATGAACGGTGCGCGCCTTCGTGCCGGCTCTGTGACCGAGCGGTTCTAGGCGCTTCAGTTTGGAACCGTGCGACCGCTACGGTCACAGGTTCGAATCCTGCCTCGGTCATATGTGTGTGTGATGTTAAGTTAGGTTTAAGTAGTTCTAAGTTCTAGGGGACTGATGACCTCAGATGTTAAGTCCCATAGTGCTGAGAACTATTTGAACCATTTGAACGGTGTGCTCCAGCACTGAACTCTTTCTGCATAGATGCCACATATCAGCATCGATCCTATTTTACAGAGCAGACAAGCATCCAAATATCACGTTCTGTGAAGAGTCGTGGACATGCAACACTCAGCGCCTGGTGGTAGTTTCACTGTCGTTCGCCTGTCCCGCAGTTGCTGACGACAGCAGCATGTGAACACTCGACCAGCTTCGCTGTTTTCGAGATACTCGTTCACAGGCTCTACGTAATAATAATCTGCCTTATTTGAAAGTAGCTTATCTCAATGGATTTCTCCATCTGCAGCACATATCTTCGATAGGGTGAACCCCCGTCAGTGTCTGCTCCCCTTACACACTTTTTTTACCGCGTCACCTGCCCGGATCGCCACCTAGCAGCAGTAGTCATAATGTTTTGGCTTACCAATTGTAACATTTACGTAACAAATTTGCAGAAGCAGCGCCTAAATCTAACCTGCATAACATTGTGTGTGTTGCGACGGATTTTACGTGCGCGCGTACGATGCGCCAATTCCGACGGATTATACGTTGCAGCTGCAATGCAATTTCTTTTATAATTTTTGTTCACCTACCTCTTTACAGCGGTAGATCTTCGCACGTACACTCCTGACTGCAGCTACTTACGAGATCACAGAAAAGCAGTGTTGAGGAAACTGTAACCTCATAGCTACACGCCGGAGGCCGCTATAAGTAAAATTTGCTGAAAATTGTCTATGTACTTTAAAGAAATGATTCGAAAAGGGGATGTCACTCGTACTTTAAACATGAAGTTCATATTTAAACCTTCAATAGATCTTTATTGCCGTTAAGCAAGATCATCAGCCCATATTTACGAAAATTACTAAAGTTTCTGCTCACAGTTATCACCATACCTAAAACAGCCAGAGCTTTTACCTTCCCAAATTCCGAAACCAATTACTTGTAACACAGTCAATGGTCGGCCAATTACTTCTGCACACGATATTCAGTGCTTGTCTTTAGTTAAAGTTTATGCTCGCCATAAAATACTCACTAAGAATATACTCAGTACCGCCACGCTATATAATTCAAAGTTCACTCGCAATTTTCGTCGGAACGAATTATCACAACACAAAGTTTTCATAAACAGGTTCTGGTCACTACCAGATACCATTAACACTGGACCATAACGCGGAAGTCATCCCAAGACTTCATCTTACACATAATGCGAAAAGTCACATCCAGCATAGCCGCCTCCAATCAAAGCTAGCTCGCGACTCTCCTCTCACTCTCCCACACACAAAACTATATCTCTTCGCTAGGCGGCCAACCGTCTCGGCTTCTCATTGGCTGTCAGCACTTACGACCAATGAGAACTCACTTCTAGGGCCTGGCTCGCGCCAAAATCTAGCAAGCACCAACCACTTCTCTAGGCTCATTGACGCCATCAAATTAAGTAACACAAAACTCTCTAATTAAATAAACAAAACAAACTGAACTATAAGCTTTACTCTACATCTGGAAATTTATTATGTAGTCGCGAATGTTCAGGCTGTCTTATACATAAGCACACATACTTGGACATCCGACATTCACTAGTAGAGAAACCACTAGTGGATTCGTTCCGCTGTTACAGAGTTGGAACACTTGCCAGTTTCTGTAGAGAGTTACATTAATGATTTTTTATAATGCCGAACGTCACACATACTCTCACGCACGCATTCTCATTCACACGCATCCTAAGACATATTTACTTAGAATTCTTGAAATTAATATTATAGAAAAGTTACAGATGTTTTCTGAAACTAAAAACTTTCCAAATTTATATATGAACACTGAAAGTGTTATTAGATAATCGTACATAGTCACTGAAGGTGAACTATTACATCACTGTACTTATTTAAATTCTTGACTGTCGGAAAATTACGTTTTTTATGGAATTTTACTAACTTCCAAAATACAACTATTTTTGATCTCAGACTTTGACATATTGTTTGTTTTCACACCAGAAGGTTGTACATCAAATATGACGTTCCTCAGGTTATTCCTTTATTAGTTATTAATATTTTTAGTTTCGTATAATGTAAGTGGCCTGCCAGCGCTACTCCACTGCTTTCACACGCGCAGCTGCAACAGATGGTCGTGACGTCACTCTGCAGGACACAACTCGTCCGTTACTGACCGTATAACACTCTACCGGCTTACATTGCAGCCCACATACATTCTGAAGTAAAGCTTTTAATAGACAAATGGGCGATCGCGCACTAGTTGCGACGCCACAGTGTGTTGTATGAGTGACAGTTCCACTGTTATTTAAGCCCTTAACAGATTGTCACATGAAAAATTTAAAACTAACCTTTGGATAAGCTATCTGACTGCATATTTGAATATGAAAAACTACAGCAACAAATTAAACGATAACAATGAATACCTAACATATCTGACTGTGTTTTTGTACAAGAATTTTCAAGTGATACGAAATCTGACTTGTGCAACGGAATTTATTGGACTAGAGAACATGACGTGTTATTGTGTGTCAGTGTCTCTGTTTTGGCACTATGTTTGCACTCACCTATTTCGATGACTGCCTTTTCCCATGTGGTTTACAGCAATGCGCTGCAGCATGCAGCAGCAGCAGCTAATGCTTAATGCTACTAAAAATTAATTTAATAAAAAGGAGTTTGCTTGGGTCCTGTTAACTAGTAAACAACTTTTGAATAGGAACTTCCTTAATTGTCTATTTAAAACTTCAGAATCATCATGAACAAATATTAATAACGACAATGACAAATCACAAATGTGTCAATAATGGCTGAATGTCAGATTAACAAATTATTTCAATTTCAAAACTGCATTAACATTTAGTAACTACAGCATATTATTTAGATGTGGAGAATAGTTATTATTATCTGACAAGCAAACATAGGATTATTGCAAACTCGGACTAACAATTACGAGCCTAGCCCTACGATTGCTTTTGCACTATGCTAGCGAATTTTACCTTGAATTCCATCTCCAAGCGTAGTGTAACGTCTCCTGGCAAAACACATATTGTATGTGTTAAAAAAAAGAAAATAATAATTGAAATGGATGGTTGTAATTGCGTGGACAATAAAGAGAAACCATTATGTGTCATGTTTTATAGAATTATGTACCGATTTTTTTTAAAGAGACCGACACAGACGATACTTATTCAATATCAAACAAAGATGAAAATATATCAAACCGAGTATAAACAGTAGTGACCGAGCATGAATTTCTCTGTCGTCTTCTTAGATCTACGTGAGTAGGAAGAGCCTGTGACGCTATATTGCATGCTTGTGTAGTATTCTTTTGTCAAGATTGAGAGATGGACGCCATTAGGCATTGATTGGTAAAGGTGTGTAAGAATTTAATCTGTCTAAATGTTTCGAATAGAGTTCGTTTGTGAAAACTTGCATTATGATTTGCAATCAGCTTGCCTGGTATTTTATCCCATCCTTTAGAGACATTTTCAGCTATTTAAATTTTATTCGTGGTGCTCAGCTGCGCTACGAACGAACAAGCCGCAGCCGCGGCGCATTCAAACTGCGTTAAATGAAACCAATCATACCGCAAAGAAGCGGACAGGTAATAGTGAACTAAAATTATTTCTTTCAGCTTTCGGAATTGCAGCGCAGAGCAGCAGATTTTTTGTCGTGTTTTACAGGTGGAAGTGGGCTGCTGATGATATATTATGAACAGTGCAAAAAGATAATTTACCTTCATGAGATAAAAGAAATCTTGCTGCGCGTAGTTCTGGTCTGGCAAACATTACACTGAAAACATTTTTTCTCTGATGGTAGTCTCTTGTTCTCGTGTTAGTCGTGGTAATGATTGGTGTTTTAGTGTTGACAAACATCCACAGCAAAATTTTGATGTTGAACAAACATTGCGTTCTGTAACATCAGTACTGATAACGAAATAATTTTCAGTAAGCTTTTCAATAACTGTAAAGTAAGAAAGATATGTTGAACTTTATAGAGAGTTACAGGAACGAAACAATGTTCCCTTTATAGAAAGCCAGATCCAGAACAATAAGAACATACTATATTTTGTTTTGTTGAAACTTAATGATCCAAATAAAATCACAACACAGCATTCCTAAAAAGTATTTCACGGCTCTTTTCGTAGACACACATTTTATCTCATACATTTATCAATACATTAGTTGTTACGTGAGCAATAACCCTACGATTGCTTTTGCACTATGCTTGACACGTCTTCTGTCTCAGGCCGACACTACTACATCCACGCTCGCAGACAAACCTCGTCTCACAACAATGCTTATAAGAGCACTACCATGTTTCGCCCTCATATTGTTACTATCGATATCTGAGTGCTTACACAATGCAAAGAATAGCGTTAAGTTGGACGTATTTTTATGTAATGGTGAGTCTAACACACTCCTTACACAGTTTATATAGTTACCAAAAGAAGGCAGGAGGCACAGTGTTTGCTACAAATTTTGACGCACAGCACAAGCAAGACACAGACGATTCGACACTGGCAGGATTTCACTTTCGGTTTTATTCCGTTCCATGCGAACGTCAACGTTATCCATCTTTCGCTGTAGACTATGAAAGGCGCTATAATAACGCTAACTGCCAGCCATAGATACACACTACGTAGTCTGTATGTGGTAGTGGTCACTATTGTGCAACGAATTTCGATATGCGTTAGATGAAACTTACCTAGCATATTACACAAACAGCGACTCTGTCTGCCATAAGGCTAGTGCTATAAATACGTAGACAATCAAAAAACAAAACTACCACAAGAGCTAGAGGATATAAAAACACAACCCACATTCAGTAAAGAGTACTGTTTCTCAGGACGTACCGAACTGGAGGCCCAAGTTACCTGATTTCCAGTGACATCGCCCTTGTATAATACACAGAATGTTCTGAATACTGGCGTGTGACCGTGAATGCTCAGTTGTGGGAACACTTTTGTTTTCCATACAAATTGAGATTTTTTTCAGATTATGGAGCAGAGATAGTATCTGTCATCACAGTATTCTCCTGAAAATGAAGCGTAAAAAATTAAAAAGAGAAAGGGCGAGAGAGAGGGAGAGAGAGAGAGAGAGAGCGGAAGAGAGAGAGAAAGAGAGAGAACGCATGACAGAGAGGTAAAAAAAATCCTACTATGTGATTACCTTGTCATTTCTTGGTATGTTGTTACATCCTTATCTTTTCATCGTAAATGTTGTTGACTTATTATTTCCTGTTCCACTATCTAATGTTGTGGTACTTCTCTTACTTTTCAGTAACGCACAAGCTTTTGAAATTCCTTACCATCTCTCATCCTTTCGCAGCAGATATTTCTTTTTGTGCAGTTCATTCCGCGGGCTGTTCTAGAGCTGATCCTTACAGAGCCTAATTTTTATCACCAAAGTACCAGCAAGCTGATAGTGGTTCAGAATGGAGCTCATTTGAAAATATTTGGAGAAAATCTTCCAGTTACCACAATTGTCTTACAGCGAAGGAGAACTCCCGAAAACCTTGGTCGGATTTGAGAAATTGCAGCTGTTTTAATTTTTTTCCTGAAACAATCATGTCCACTGTCCCAGACAAAAATTTAAATTGAATGTGTGTGTGTGTGTGTGTGTGTGTGTGTGTGTTTGTGTGCGGAGAGGGAAGGGAGAAAGAGAGAGAGAGAGAGAGAGAGAGAGAGAGAGAGAGAGAGAGAGAGAGAGAGAGTCTTAGGATGAATGTTGGCAAAGTGATTTTCCATTGTAGGTTGAATAATTAAAAACTGGGTTTGATTATATTCTTACGAAAAATAAAAAGCTGCACGACACTTCACCGCATCGTGTATCGTGGTGGGAGACCACATCTATCATACTGAAAGACACCACCGAGGACAAGCTGGCCACTACGAGTCAACAGAGTGCAAGGACGGAAATAAGCGGAGCAGCTTTAACAGAGAAATCTGAGTGCGCTGAATGGTAGCTGATAACTCCGTTCGCCAGGCAAACATTAACAGCACGCGCTCGCCTCACTGTGGCATTAATAATCCAATAGCCACATTAACGGCACCTGCGCTGCCTGGTGTTCCAACTGTATAGCCTAATGAAAATAGCGGCATATCTGTGTTCCTAATGAAAACGTGAAATCCATGTGCGGTTTTGAAGGTGCCCCGGCAGAAAACGCAATTTCTCAGCTTACTTTGACGCCGCATGAGCCACGACACCTGATTTCCATATCACAAATAAATTGTTTCCAAATTTCTGACTCCTCCATTGGAGTAGTTTTGCGCTCCAGATAACATTTTCCAGCAATCGTAAGTTATTTTATGATTGTTCGATCATTGTGATTAAAATTTTCTTTGGTTTACTTCAAAAATGGTTCAAATGACTCTAAGCACTATGGGGCTTAACATCTGAGTTCATCAGTCCCCTAGACTTAGAACTACGTAAACCTGGCTAACCTAAGTACATCACACTCATCCATACCCGAGGCAGGAGTCGAACCTGCAACCGTAGCAGCAGCATGGTTCCGGACAGAAGCGCCTAGAATCGCTCGGCCACCGCGGCCGGCTTTGGTTTACTGAAATCGCTGCACATGACTCCTGGAATATTTTCTTTCCCGGGGTGAACCTTGTACGCAATGAGCGCATGCTGTTTTATAATAACCTAGCGTTAGACTCTAACTTCTCTAGCAGTTGTTACAATACCGAAACGAATTCTACAGAACCAGGGTTCAAATCCGTGTTCAGTATTGCAGCTTTACGTTTTTCGCATTTCTGTAACTCACTTAATGAACATGTCTGGATAGTTTTGCTTTTTTAGAATAAGGGCAATTTACAGTCCTAGTTTGTCTCTTATGAGCTTGTAGCCAACGGTTGTTGCACACATAATCTTCCTATCATTTCTGTCTTTCCTAGAAAGTTATGTGTTATATTTCTTAATACTGCACTTGACTATAGTTTGAATCGATTTTCGTTTCCCCTTCGTATATCCTGGTCGTGAATCTACATCTACATAGATATTCCGCAGTTCAACATACGGCGCGTCGCGGAGGTTATTCTGTACCACTATTAGTCATTTCCTTTCCTACTCCACTCGCAAACAGAGTATGGGAAAAACGACTACCTACATGTCTCCGTATAAGCTATAATTTCTAGTTCTTATCTCCGTGGTCCTTACGGGCAATGTATATTGGCGGCAGCTTCAAATGCCTGTTTTCTAAACTTTCTCAATAGTGTTCCTGGAAAAGAAAGTCATCTTCCCTTCTAGTGCTTCCATTTGAGCTCCCGAAGCATCTCCATAACACTTGAGTGCTGTTCGAACCTACCGCTAGCAAATTTAGCAGTCCACCTCTGAACTGCTTCGATGTCTCCCTTCGGTCCGACCTGGTAGGGATCCCAAACATTCGAGCAATACCCAAGAATGGGTCGCACAAGCGTCCAATACGCGGTCTCCTTTTCAGATGATCTACACTTTCCCAAAAGTCTCTCAACAATCCCAACTCGACCATTCGCCTTCACTACCATAGTTCTCACATGCTCGTTCCATTCAATACCGCTTTGCAATCTAACGGCCAGATATTTAAACAACGCGTTTGTGTCACGCGGGACAGTACACATTCTGTCTCCGAACGTTATAGGTTTGTTTTTCCTACACGGATTAGCTTAGGTTCTTCTGCATCTGGCGCTAGCTGCCATTTTAGAAATTTTGCCTAGGTCATCTTGTATCCTCCTACCGTCACTGAACGTTGACACCTTATCGTAAACTGCAGCATTATCAACAAACAGTAGCAAATTGCTACCCATCTTGTCCAGCAAATCATTTGTGTACACTTACAGAGAACAACAACGGTCCTATCACACTTTGCTGGGGCTCTCTCGACGACACCCTTGCTCTCATGAACACTCACCGTCACTTAT
The DNA here is from genome assembly GCF_023897955.1 of Schistocerca gregaria. NCBI lineage: Eukaryota > Metazoa > Arthropoda > Insecta > Orthoptera > Acrididae > Schistocerca > Schistocerca gregaria. The sequence continues at coordinate 922,260,598 of NC_064922.1, read as the reverse complement.
ATTTTAAGCTGTCTGTTAAATGTAAGAGTATTTTTATCAGTGATCACTTGTATCAAACATGGTCGTAGACATCAGACATCCACTCCTTGCTACTCAGCAAAATCTTATTTCCAGGAGCTTCCTCCTTGTAGAAAACGGTTTTGTAGTAGCCTAGTTATTACGTATCTTTCCTAACAAAGAGTTAACTCTAATGAGGAGTTATTCGTGCTGTCGCCGTGTAAGTCACGAAGACACACAAACCCGGACAGAAACACCACGGTAGAAATTTGAGAATTGTTGTCTGCCTGTTAACCGAAAAACAATCACACGGATTTAAAATGTAAGTTTTAATTCTCTGTTCATGTATTATTGTATAGAAAATAATAATATGAATACCAGGAATGCTTAAAACGATTAGAGAATGGTAACAAAGTAACCCGCCCTATTAGCCGAGAGCGCTAATGCGCTGCTTCCTGGACTTATCCGTCCGGCGGCTTAACGACGGAGGCCGGCGTGCTGGCCAGCCTGGATGTGGTTTTTAGGCAGTTTTCCACATCCCACTAGGCGAAAACCGGGCTGGTCCCCACATCCCGCCTCAGTTACACGGCTCGCAGACATCTGAACGCATTCGCACTATTCCATGTATTACGCTAGACACAGACAGTTGGGGTGCACTACTTCTGTCCCGGGGGGTACGGGGAGGTGGCAGGAAGGGCATCCGACGACCCCTTAAATTAACCTTGCCAAATCCGTTTAACCTTGCTGACCCTGCGTCATTATGGGAAAAAGGCACAAGCAAAAGAAAGAAAGAAAGAAAGAATGGTATCACAGTGCAGAGAGTAGACAAATAAAAAGAAGATACGGACATTGTTTCTTTATTTGCCTTTAAAATAAACTCTATTCGCTACAAAATAAAGCGTTAGTCTACATGTCTTTCACTATCAGACATTTTGCCCAGACTTTGTTGCAACCGACGCAGCTGGCGCAGTGATTATTGCACTGGACCCGCATTACAGAAGACAAGGATTCAAATACGGCAAGCCGCTCGCCTAACGCTATGTTTTGCCATTCTCCCCCTGAATTGATTGCGGCAGATGCAGAGATGCTTCGTTGAAAATGATATAGCCGAGGATAACACATGTATGTCTAGTGCCTGGCACACATTACAGTGTGTGACGGTGATATATCTGAAATCGATACCATCGCTTAAGTTTCTGGTCCTTTCCGTGAATGGTGCGGGTTTTCTCATCACAGTCATTTCGAGAGATGGAGGAGCAGAAACTGATATAGTGCCTGACTATTTTAGGAGAGTACGAACTCAGAATTCTCGGTCCTGCACACTCCTTTTCGTTGGATCTAATATGGGGTTTGATGAACATTTACGTGGCGGCATTCTTAATTACACTCCTGGAAATTGAAATAAGAACACCGTGAATTCATTTTCCCTGGAAGGGGAAACTTTATTGTACATTCCTGGTGTCAGATACATCACATGATCACACTGACATAACCTCAGGCACATAGACACAGGCAACAGAGCATGCACAATGTCGGCACTAGTACAGTGTATATCCACCTTTCGCACCAATGCAGGCTGCTATTCTCCCATGGAGACGATCGTAGAGATGCTGGATGTAGTCCTGTGGAACGGCTTGCCGTGCCATTTCCACCTGGCGCCTCAGTTGGACCAGCGTTCGTGCTGGACGTGCAGACCGTGTGAGACGACGCTTCATCCAGTCCCAAACATGCTCAATGGGGGACAGATCCGGAGATCTTGCTGTCCAGGGTAGTTGACTTACACCTTCTAGAGCACGTTGGGTGGCACGGGATACATGCGGACGTGCATTGTCCTGTTGGAACAGCAAGTTCCCTTGCCGGTCTAGGAATGGTAGAACGATGGGTTCGATGACGGTTTGGATGTACCGTGCACTATTCAGTGTCCCCTCAACGATCACCAGAGGTGTAAGGCCAGTGTAGGAGATCGCTCCCCACACCATGATGCCGGGTGTTGGCCCTGTGTGCCTCGGTCGTACGCAGTCCTGATTGTGGCGCTTACCTGCATGGCGCCAAACATGTATACGACCATCATTGGCACCAAGGCAGAAGCGACTCTCATCGCTGAAGACGACACGTCTCCATTCGTCCCTCCATTCACGCCTGTCGCGACACCACTGGAGGCGGGCTGCACGATGTTGGGGCGTGAGCGGAAGACGGCCTAACGGTGTGGGACCGTAGCCCAGCTTCATGGAGACGGTTGCGAATGGTCCTCGCCGATACCCCAGGAGCAACAGTGTCCCTAATTTGCTGGGAAGTGGCGGTGCGGTCCCCTACGGCACTGCGTAGGATCCTACGGTCTTGGCGTGCATCCGTGCGTCGCTGCGGTCCGGTCCCAGGTCAACGGGCACGTGCACCTTCCGCCGACAACTGGCGACAACATCGATGTACTGTGGAGACCTCACCCCCAACGTGTTGAGCAATTCGGCGGTACGTCCACCCGGCCTCCCGCATGCCCACTATACGCCCTCGCTCAAAGTCCGTCAACTGCACATACGGTTCACGTCCACGCTGCCGCGCCATCTACCAGTGTTAAAGACTGCGATGGAGCTCCTTATGCCACGGCAAACTGGCTGACACTGACGGCGGTGGTGCATAAATGCTGCGCAGCTAGCGCCATTCGACGGCCAACACCGCGGTTCTTGGTGTGTCTGCTGTGCCGTGCGTGTGATCATTGCTTGTACAGCCCTCTCGCAGTGTCCGGAGGAAGTATGGTGGGTCTGACACACCGGTGTCAATGTGTTCTTTTTTCCGTTTCCAGGAGTGTATTTAACGACGCCTCGATGAAACGTTTTGTTCTTTTTTGGATCTTATGCATCTGCTCTGTTAGTACTACCTGGTATAGATCTCAAACACTAATGGATTAATCAATTAACGGGATCATCTGCCTATCAACGTGTAATACTTTATTCGCACTAATGTTGTGGATCGACTGGTATGCCTGCACTAACCATCCAGTCTCTGTTAGCGACGTGACAGTTTTCTGGGATTGTAACTTTTCTGGTCTGACATTCTGAAACTTCAGATTCCATTCATCAGGCGGTAATGACAGTGACAGTGTCGTGTATCTCCCGAAATATCAAGGAACGCGGTATGAATCTGAGCAAAGCTAACTGCTGCGTTCTACATCTCATGATGAACAGAGCGAACTGAGGTAAACTACTGTGCAGCGATGTGATATGGAACCAACACGTGAATCAGTGACAGGGAAGGAGCACAGAACAGAACTGGGAAAGTGTAGGGAATTTGTAAATGAAACTGCATACACGATACGAATAGGACGTCTTCTAGAAAACAGAATGATATAACGTGTTGTGGTTATATTTTACTTTATTTCCTACTGATGTTTTCCCACTATATAATTTTACTATGATGGCAAAATTACAATCGCAACGCACGTATTTAATTTAATGCCAAAGTCGAAACAAGGCCCCGGGAGTAGACAACATTCTATTAGAACTACTGACAGCCTTGGGCGAGCCACCCCTGACAAAACTCTACCTTCTGGTGAGCAAGATGAATGAGCAGGCGAAATACTCTCAGACTTCAAGAAGAATATAATAATTCCAATCCCAAAGAAAGCAGGTGTTGACAGATGTGAAAATTACCGAACTATCAGTTTAATAAGTCACGGCTGCAAAATACTAACGCGAATTCTTTAAAGACGAATGGAAAAACTGGTAGAAACCGACCTCGGGGAAGATGAATATGGATTCCATAGAAATAATGGAACACGTGAGGTAATAATGACCTTCGACTTATCTTAGAAGATAGAAGCATTTGGAGACTTAGAGAAACCTTTTGACAATGTTGATTGGAATACTCTCTTTCAAATTCTGAAGGTGGCAGCGGTAAAATACAGGGAGCGAAAGTCTATTCACAAATTCTTCAGAAACCAGATGGCGGTTACAAGAGTCGAGGTGCATGAAAGGGAAGCTGTGGTTGGGAAGGGAGTGAAACAAGGTTGTAGCCTATCCCCGAAGTTATTCATTGTTATGTTGACCAAGCAGTAAAGGAAACAAAAGAAAAATTAGGTTTAGGTATTAAAAACCATGAAGAAGAAAATAAAAACTTTGAGGTTCGCCGATGACATTGTAATTCTGTCAGAGACAGTGAAGGTCTTGGAAGAGCAGCTGAACGGTATGGACAGTGTCTTGAAAGTAGAATATAATATGAACTTCAACAAAAGCAAAACAAGGATAATGGAATATAGTCGAATTGAGTCGGCTGATGCTGATGGAATTAGATTAGGTAATTTGACACTTAAAGTAGTAAATGAGTTTTGCTATCTGGGGTGTAACGTAAATGATTGTGGTTGAATAGAGAGGATATAAAATGTAGACTGCCGCTGCCAAGGAAAGCGTTTCTGAAGAAGAGAAATTTGTTAATATCGAGTATAGATTTAAGTGTTAGGTAGTCGTTTCTGAAAGTATTTAGATGGAGTGTACCCATGTATGGAAATGAAACATTGACGATAAATAATATGGACAAGAAGAGAATATAAGCTTTCGAAATTTGGTGCTACAGAAGAATGCTGAAGATTAGTTGGGTAGATCATATAACTAAGGAGGAGGTATTGAACAGAATTGGTGAGAAGAGAAATTTGTGGCACAACGAGAAGAAGGGATCGGTTGGTAGGATGTGTTCTGAGACATCGAGGGATCACTAATTTAGTACTGAAAGGCAGCGTGGAGGGTAAAAATGAATACACTAAGCACATTCAGAAAGATGTAGGTTGCAGCAGGTACTGGGAGATGAAGAAGCTTGCACAGGATAGAGTAGCATGGAGAGCTGCATCAAACCAGTCTCTGGACTGTAGAGCACAACAACAACAACAACAGAAACAACACATATATATAGAAGTTTCATAATTATTAGAAGTTGATGTCAGTAAAAATTTTATGCTGCTCTTCTTAAGTAACTTTATTACTGGCTACAAAATATTTATCATTAACGTATGGCCACTTACAAGGATCTTGATAGTTTTCGTTACTCCCTTGTCAGTTTTTATGTACACACGCTGTGACACCGTTTATAGAAATGCAACAACTGTTCAACCAATCTTTCATGCGAGAATGCCTCCAAGACGATTTATTTCTATAAATCTGAAAGGGTAATGTTTAATATGTGTATTAGTTCAAAGTATAAGTTCTTTTTACGCACTGAATGGACATGTGACCAACACGATCAGAGACATCTAGTTGGTGTTGAAATGACTCGATTTATTTTTGATTTCCTTCTACCTGTTATGTTTTCACAGTCAATCATCTATGCACTCATAGTGACGTATAAAGAAAGCGAGTGACGATGTAATCTCTAAAGCTTGCCTCCGTTATGGTGACTTGTCTTTCTTAAATATTAAGAAACTTGTCGTTGAAACTACTGAGGAAGCCAAATGACTGTTCGATCGATGGAACAGAGCAGTTTCTTGACATCAAATATCAATAGAACTGTTTATGGTAGACGTTCGAACAGGATGGAGATTAAATGCTCACGGACCCTGGTTTCAATCGTATAGGGTCGCACACTCACTTTATTTTTAAGCAAACTGGCGATCGCTTTTTTTTACTAACCACCAAGACTTAGAAGTCTGCGCTCACTTTGCACCACTTTCCAAACCAATAATTAATTATTAATGGCCGCGGGGAGTGGCCGTACGGTTTGAGGCGTCTTGTCACGGACTTCGCGGTCCCTCTCGCCGGAGGTTACAGTCCTCCCTCGGGTATGTGTGTGTGTTGTTCTTAACATAGGATAGTTTAAGTACTGTGTATGTCCAGGGACCGATGACCTAAGCAGTTTGTTCCTTTAGGAATTCTCACACATTTGAACATTTTAAATTATTAATATACTTTTCAATAACTTTTGTGCCTCGTGCACATCCTGTCACCATCCTGGCTAAGAAACGCCATTACATTCTTTTACTTTGTTTTGCATATTGGTATTACGGTTGCTAAGGGTTTATTTTTCGAATGTAATTTTTTATTTGTAGCTCACTGTTGGTACCTGAGTTTACATCTTGTCTTGTGAATACAGGGTTATAAATACAAAATCAAATAGGGGTAATGCAGGAGTAGGTTTAATAATGAATAGGAAAATAGGAATGCTGGTAAGCTACTACAAACAGCATAGTGAACGCATTATTGTGGCCAAGATAGACACAAAGCCCATGCCTACGACAGTAGTACAAGTTTATATGCCAACTAGCTCTGCAGATGATGAAGAAATTGATGAAATGTATGATGAGATAAAAGAAATTATTCAGGTAGTGACGGGAGACGAAAATTTAATAGTCATGGGTGACTGGAATTCGTCAGTAGGACAAGGGAAAGAAGGAAACATAGTAGGTGATTATGGATTGGGGCTAAGAAATGAAAGAGGAAGCCGTCAGGTAGAATTTTGCACAGAACATAACTTAATCATAGCTAACACTTGGTTCAAGAATCATAAAAGAAGGTTGTATACATGGAAGAATCCTGGAGATACTAAAAGGTATCAGATAGATTATATAATGGTAAGACAGAGATTTAGGAATCAGGCTTTAAATTGTAGGACATTTCCAGGGGCAGATGTGGACTCTGACCACAATCTATTGGTTATGACCTGTAGGTTAAAACTGAAGAAACTGCAAAAAGATGGGAATTTAAGGACATGGGATCTGGATAAGCTGAAAGAACCAGAGGTTGTACAGAGTTTCAAGGAGAGCATAAGGGAACAATTGGCAGCAATGGGGGAAAGAAAAACAGTTGAAGAAGAATGGGTAGCTCTGAGGGATGAAGAAGTGAAGGCAGCAGAGGATAAAGTAGGTAAAAAGAAGAGGGTTGCTAGAAATCCTTGGGTAACAGAAGAAATATTGAATTTAATTGATGAAAGGAGAAAATATAAAAATGCAGTAAATGAAGCAGGCAAAAAGGAATACAAACATCTCAAAAATGAGATCGACAGGAAGTGCAAAATGGCTAAGCAGGGATGGCTAGAGGACAAATGTAAGGATGTAGAAGCTTATCTCACTAGGGGTAAGATAGATACTGCCTACAGGAAAATTAAAGAGACCTTTGGAGAGAAGAGAACCACGTGTATGAATATCAAGAGCTCAGATGGCAATCCAGTTCTAAGCAAAGAAGGGAAGGCAGAAAGGTGGAAGGAGTATATAGAAGGTTTATACAAGGGCGATGTACTTGAGGACAATATTATGGAAATGGAAGAGGATGTAGATGAAGACGAAATGGGAGGTAAGATACTGCGTGAAGAGTTTGACAGAGCACTGAAAGACCTGAGTCGAAACAAGGCCCCCGGAGTAGACAACATTCCATTAGAACTACTGACGGCCTTGGGAGAGCCAGTCATGACAAAACTCTACCAGCTGGTGAGCAAGATGTATGAGACAGGTGAAATACCCTCAGACTTCAAGAAGAATATAATAATTCCAATCCCAAAGAAAGCAGGTGCTGACAGATGTGAAAATTACCGAACTATCAGTTTAATAAGTCACAGCTGCAAAATACTAACGCGAATTCTTTACAGACGAATGGAAAAACTGGTAGATGCGGACCTCGGGGAGGATCAGTTTGGGTTCCGTCGAAATGTTGGAACACTTGAGGCAATACTGAGCTTACGACTTATCTTAGAAGAAAGATTAAGAAAAGGCAAACCTACGTTTCTAGCATTTGTAGACTTAGAGAAAGCTTTTGACAATGTTGACTGGAATACTCTCTTTCAAATTCTGAAGGTGGCAGGGGTAAAATACAGGGAGCGAAAGGCTATTTACAATTTGTACAGAAACCAGATGGCAGTCATAAGAGTCGAGGGGCATGAAAGGGAAGTAGTGGTTGGGAAAGGAGTGAGACAGGGTTGTAGCCTCTCCCCGCTGTTATTCAATCTGTATCTTGAGCAAGCAGTAAAGGAAACAAAAGAAAAATTTGGAGTAGGTATTAAAATTCATGGAGAAGAAATAAAAACTTTGAGGTTCGCCGATGACATTGTAATTCTGTCAGAGACGGCAGAGGACTTAGAAGAGCAGTTGAACGGAATGGACAGTGTCTTGAAAGGAGGATATAAGATGAACATCAACAAAAGCAAAACGAGGATAATGGAATGTAGTCAAATTAAATCGCGTGATGCTGAGGGAATTAGATTAGGAAATGAGACACTTAAAGTAGTAAAGGAGTTTTGCTATTTAGGAAGTAAAATAGCTGATGATGGTCGAAGTAGAGAGGATATAAAATGTAGACTGGCAATGGCAAGGAAAGCGTTTCTCAAGAAGAGAAATTTGTTAACATCGAATATAGATTTTTGTATCAGGAAGTCGTTTATGAAAGTATTTGTTTGGAGTGTAGCCATGTATGGAAGTGAAACATGGACGATAACTAGTTTGGACAAGAAGAGAATAGAAGCTTTCGAAATGTGGTGCTACAGAAGAATGCTGAAGATTAGATGGGTAGATCACGTAACTAATGAGGAGGTATTGAATAGGATTGGGGAGAAGAGAAGATTGTGGCACAACTTGACTAGAAGAAGGGATCGGTTGGTAGGATATGTTTTGAGGCATCAAGGGATCACAAATTTAGCATTGGAGGGCAGCGTGGAGGGTAAAAATCGTAGAGGGAGACCAAGAGATGAATACAGTAAGCAGATTCAGAAGGATGTAGGTTGCAGTAGGTACTGGGAGATGAAGCAGATTGCACAGGATAGAGTAGCATGGAGAGCTGCATCAAACCAGTCTCAGGACTGAAGACAACAACAACATATATATATATAAAATGACTTTTGAACACTATTAAGGTAAATACATTGTTTGTTTTCTATCAAAATGTTTCATTTGCTAACTATGCCTATCAGTAGTTAGTGCCTTCAGTAGCTAGATCCTTTTATTCAGCTGCCAGTTTTGGCGCTCGCTGTATTGCAGTAGTTCGAGTAACGAAGATTTTTGTGAGGTAAGTGATTCATGAAAGGTATAGGTTGTTGTCAGTCAGGGCTATTCTTTTGTAGGGATTTTTGAAAGTCAAATTGCGTTGCGCTAAAAATATTGTGTGTCAGTTTGGTGTTGATCAGAATAGGTAAAGAGCGAAATGTCTGAGTACGTTCAGCTCTGCTCAGCTGTTTGAAAATCAAATAAAGTAAGAGGTTTATCAGCACAGTAATTCACAAATTTTTCTAAGGGGACGTTTCATGCTTTAAACCAAGATCACAAAAACCAGCAGGTTGCCACACGTGCATCTCTGCTCGTAATCAGTTGACTCACAAACAACAACGACTATTCCTATCCTGTATCGTTACTCGTGGCGAGAAATGGTGTCTTTAGGTTAACACAAAGAACTGAAAGGAACAAGGATGAGTCCAAACAAAGCACCAACTTTTCTACAAAGATCTGCAAGCATCCACGAAAGGACATGCAGAACATCTTACGCCTCTGGTACACAGATACAGTGTGGTGTACTACGAATTGCTTCCGCGGGATATAATTATCACTGCTGACATTTTTTGTGAACAATTGAGACATGTTGCAGACGCAGTCGAGGAATTGCGACCAAGAAGACTCCGTGAAGTGATGCTACTCCACGTTAACGCCTGCCCACATTCTCCTAGACTGACAAAAATTTCCGTACAGGGTTGGAAAGTCATTCCGTACCCACCTTATTCACCTGACCTTGCACCCTCAGATTTTCACCTTTTCCGCTCTCTATCGAACATCCTTCCAGGAACCTCATTTCCGGGTGAAAATGCGCTCCGGACTTAGCTCGACGAATTTTTTGCCTCAAAACCACCTGATTTCACAGTCGTTTAATCGAAACGTTACCCCAGCGTTGGGAGACTGTTGCAAACAGTGAAGGAGAATATATTATTCACGACTGAAGGCTCTAATTTTCACAAAAATAAGATACCAACAGGCACACCAACCCAATGTAACATAGGTGGCTTAAATGATAGTGGAAAAACAAATTAATAACTAAATAAAATTATATTACAATATCTTTAGGGAAACGAAACACGAGATACATTGTGAATGGCAAAAAAAAAAAAGGAGAAAGAAGATTGAGATGTATGTCCCGTCGACAACGAGACCATTAAACAAATAGTACAAACTCGGAATGGCAAGGATGGGGAACGATAGTGGGAGTGCCCTATGATGGGAACCATCACGGAAATCACCATAAGCGATCCACCGAAATAATGGAAAAACCTTAACCTGGAATACCAGAAGGAGATTTCAATCATTATTCTCCAGAATACGAGTCCCAAGTCTTACCATTGTTCTGTTTGAGCCGGTATTGCGGATCACCTCTTAGCACTGCCTGTTTTATATATTTCACTAGCAACGGGCTATCGCTATTAAGCATGCGAACTGCATTCCCGATAGAAGCTGCAACATGTTGTATTTTCTCATGTTTGACATAGTGCATATTTAATGGCACTGTCAAAAATTCGGTCATCTCATTAGAATATTTCTGCAGCTGATTATATTACTTATCTTTGCTTGCAACAGAAATCACTTTGACGTCGATGGCCCTCAGCTTACTCCTTAAGAATTTTTCCTATCATTTGATGCAGATCTAGTTAGCTGTGAATCTACGTAATTTTTTTTGTTAATAATACAGTGTAAGCTTTTCTTTTAGTTGATGACGAATCTTCCGGTTTATGCAGTGGAAGTCTGTGAAACCTGTTTTGCTAACGTTTCGTCCAGAATATAGTTGGATGCCTTCATAGGTGATCCTGGTTCCGTTGGGTCTGGCTGTCTGACGGGTCGGACGTGATGATGTTTTTTTTTATTTTTTTTATTTTTTATTTTTTTTATTACCTGCGTTCAACTGCGTGGTTATCAGCGCCCGTACAAATTCCCAACCTTTGTTCAGTCCGATCACGTCACTTTAATGAAAGATGATGGAATAGTGACGACAACAAAAACGCCCAGTCATCTCGAGGCAGGAGAAAATCCCACACCCAGCCGGGAATCGAACCCGGAATCCTGTGCTAGGGAAGCGAGAACACGAACCCGAGACCACAAGCTGCGTACCGGGACGGACGTGCGACAGCATCGTAAATGTTGTGTAAAGGTGGGCAATGACAAAACAGCTATCGAACTGTCGTCTATCAAAGAACTGTCTCTTGATTCTGCAGAGCAACAGTGGCTTTATCACTAGGATTCATAGCTTCTTCTCTTCCGTTAAACTTGGCACCATTTTTATATATTGTAACGGTTTCTGTATATAGATGTTGTTTAGTTCGTAATAGAGGACAAAAGTGTGCTTTCGGAGAAGTTCATTTAGGTTTCTTGATATGCTCTGCTACAGATTTTATCATTGACAGAAGGAAGTGGGACAGTAACGTTTTATCTCTGACAAGGATTAGTGTACAGATCATGAACAAGGGAAGCAGGAGAACCTATGGAGATGTACAACGCAGACCTGGACGAAACGTTAGAGAGCCACGACCATGTATCCACGAATATTCAAAAATTTTTATTAATGTCATAAATGGTTCAAAACCTCTCTTTTAGTTTGAAACTACGTCTGGCGTCATACTATCCCACGTGGTCTAGCGGTAGCGTCTTTGATTCATAATCAAAACGTCTTCGGTCTCACGTTCGATCCCCGCCACTACCTAAATTTTGATAAATAATCAGCATTGGCGGCCGAAGACTTCCGGCATAAGAAGTCAGCCTCATCCTGCCAACGGTCAAAGAGGGCGGAGGAACAGATAGAGGTTCAGGGCACTCTCTTGTCCTAGGGGTGGGAAATTGCCCCTAAAGGCGGAAGACTCAGCAACGATCAACGACATGATGATGCAGAAGGCAATGGAAACCACTGCATTAAAGACACGTAACATATATCTACAGGACATGTGGCCTGTAGTTGAAGAAGTGTCATGATGATCTCTCCATTGGCAAAAGGTTCCGGAATAGTCCCCCATTCGTATCTCCGGGAGGGGACTGCCAAGGGGGAGGTTACCATGAGAAACAGATTGAATAAGCAACGAAAGGTTAATGTTCTACGAGTCGGGGCGTGGAATGTCAGAAGCCTGAACGTGGTAGGGAAGCTAGAAAATCTGAAAAGGGAAATGCAAAGGCTCAATTTATATATAGTAGGGGTCAGTGAAGTGAAGTGGAAGGAAGACAAGGATTTCTGGTCAGGTAAGTATCGGGTAATATCAACATCAGCAGAAAATGGTATAACACGTGTAGGATTCGTTATGAATAGGAAGGTAGGGCAGAGGGTGTGTTACTATGAACAGTTCAGTGACCGGGTTGTTCTAATCAGAATCGACAGCAGACCAACACCGACAACGATAGTTCAGGTATACATGCCGACGTCGCAAGCTGAAGATGAGCAGATAGAGAAAGTGTATGAGGATATTGAAAGGGTAATGCAGTATGTAAAGGGGGACGAAAATCTAATAGTCATGGGCGACTGGAATGCAGTTGTAGGGGAAGGAGTAGAAGAAAAGGTTACAGGAGAATATGGGCTTGGGACAAGGAATGAGTTACAGAACTCAATTAGTCTTTCCCCTCAGAAAGACTAATTGAGTTCTGTAACAAGTTTCAGTTAGTAATAGCGAATACCCTGTTCAAGAATCACAAGAGCAGGAGGTATACTTGGAAAAGGCCGGGAGATACGGGAAGATTTCAATTAGATTACATCATGGTCAGACAGAGATTCCAAAATCAGATACTGGATTGTAAGGCGTACCCAGGAGCAGATATAGCCTCAGATCACAATATACTGTAGTAGTGATGAAGAGTAGGCTGAAGTTCAAGACATTAGTCAGGAAGAATCAATACGCTAAGAAGTGGGATACGGAAGTTCTAAGGAATGACGAGATACGTTTGAAGTTCTCTAACGCTATAGACACAGCAATAAGAAATAGCGCAGTAGGCAACACAGTTGAAGAGGAACGGACGTCTCTAAAAAGTGCCATCACAGAAGTTGGGAAGGAAAACATGCGAAGAAACCATGGGTAACAGAAGAAATACTTCAGTTGATTGATGAAAGGAGGAAGTAGAAACATCTTCCGGGAAAATTAGGAATACAGAAATACAAGTCGCTGAGGAATGAAATATATAGGAAGTGCAGGGAAGCTAAGACGAAATGGCTGCAGGAAAAATGTGAAGACATCTAAAAAGATATGATTGTTGGAAGGACAGACTCAGCATACAGGAAAGTCAAAACAACCTTTGATGACATTAAAAGCAACGGTGGTAACATTAAGAGTGCAACGAGAATTCCACTGTTAAATGCAGAGGAGAGAGCAGATAGGTGGAAAGAATACATTGAAATCCTCTACGAAGGTGAAGATTTGTCTGATGTGATGGAAGAAGAAACGTGAGTCGATTTAGAAGAGATAGGGGGTCCAGTATTAGAATCGGAATTTAAAAGAGCTTTGGAGGACTTACGGTCAAATAAGGCAGAAGGGATAGATAACATTCCATCAGAATTTCTAAAATCATTAGGGGAGGTGGCAACAAAACGACTATTCACGTTGGTGTGTAGAATATATGAGTCTGGCGACATACCATCTGACTTTCGGAAAAGCATCATCCACACAATTCCGAAGACGGCAAGAGCTGACAAGTGCGAGAATTATCGCACAATCAGCTTAACAGCTCATGCATCGAAGCTGCTTACAAGAATAATATACAGAAGAATGGAAAAGAAAATTGAGAATGCGCTAGGTGACGATCAGTTTCGCTTTAGGAAAAGTAAAAGCACGAGAGAGGCAATTCTGACGTTACGGCTAATAATGGAAGCAAGGCTAAAGAAAAATCAAGACACGTTCATAGGATTTGTCGACCTGGAAAAAGCGTTCGACAATATAAAATGGTGCAAGCTGTTCAAGGTTCTGAAAAAAGTAGGGGTAAGCTATAGGGGGAGACGGGTCATATACAATATGTACAACAACCAAGAGGGAATAATAAGAGTGGACGATCAAGAACGAAGTGCTCGTACTAAGAAGGGAGTAAGACAAGGCTGTAGCCTTTCGCCCCTACTCTTCAATCTGTACATCGAGGAAGCAATGATGGAATAAAAGAAAGGTTCAGGAGTGGAATTAAAATACAAAGTGAAAGGATATCAATGCTACGATTCGCTGATGACATTGCTATCCTGAGTGAAAGTGAAGAAGAATTAAATGATCTGCTGAACGGAATAAACAGTCTAATGAGTACACACTATGGTTTGAGAGTAAATCGGAGAAAGACGAAGGTAATGAGAAGTAGTAGAAATGAGAACATCGAGAAACTTAACATCAGGATTGATGGTCACGAAGTCAATGAAGTTAAGGAATTCTGCTACCTAGGCAGTAAACTAACCAATGACGAACGGAGCAAGGAGGACATCAATAGCAGACTCGCTATGGCAAAAAAGGCATTTCTGGCCAAGAGAAGTCTACTAATATCAAATACCGGCCTTAATTTGAGGAAGAAATTTCTGAGGATGTACGTCTGGAGTACAGCATTGTATGGTAGTGAAACATGGAATGTGGGAAAACCGGAACAGAAGAGAATCGAAGCATTTGAGATGTGGTGCTATAGACGAATGTTGAAAATTAGGTGGACTGATAAGGCAATGAATGAGGAGGTTCTACGCAGGATCGGAGAGGAAAGGAATATGTCGAAAACACTGATAAGGAGAAGGGACAGGATGATATGACATCTGCTAAGACATGAGGAAATGAGCTGTAGAGGGCAAAAACCGTAGAGGAAGACAGAGATTGGAATACGTCAAGCAAATAATTGAGGACGTAGGTTGCAAGTGCTACTTTGAGATGAAGAGGCTAGCACAGGAAAGGAATTCGTGGCGGGGCGCATTAAACCAGTCAGTAGACTGATGACCAAAAAAAAAAAAAAATTGCATCACAATTGTTAGCTATTTGATATCCAATGCTTCATGAAAGCCCCTTACAGACTTCTCTATGTACTGCTATACAGTGTTCAGCTATACTCTCTATGTTGTTACTGACTTTTTTTTTTTAAGTCATCTACCCAACGTCCAATAGGGATCAAGTGAAGTGCTTCTTCAGTCCATCGGCCACTCTTTCGCCTACCTATGTTTCCTGCCCAGCTTCTGTGCATTTTTAATTATAGTCGTGAAAACGTTTTCCACTTGTAAAGCTGCGATAATGTCTTTCCAGTCTATTTTTAGATTAATATTTGCGACTCCGCGCTATTGGACTCAAGCATGGAAGCTACATATGGAAGACACACTTTGTTACGACATAATCCTGGCCATGTGCCTAATTCGAATACATGCACGTATCTTACACATTTCAGATATGAAAGTTGTTCGGCTAAAAAATGGAAAATGCCACTTCGAAATAACAGCAGTGCGAGTCAAATTACTTTGTTTTGTTCTGAAGTAAAACACTTCCCCAACAACCGCTGAGATTAGGTTAGATTAGATAAGATTAAAACTTGTTCCATAGGTCATGAATAGGACATTTCTTAATGATGTGGAACGTAGTAGTTTGGCAAAAGTTTCTTTACGTATCATAGTCCAAGCCTTTTTAATAACTGTGTGATTATTAATTTATATGCAAAAATTCATCTATTTTGTAGAAGGAGAAGTCACGTAGGTATTCTTTTAATTTGTTTTTAAATGCTTGTTGCCAGTCAGATTTTTGACGCTATTTTGTAAGTGACCATAGTCTATTGTGGCAACATAATTCTCCCCCTTTCTGTGTCAAAGTTTGATTTAACCCAGAATACTGCAGATCAGCGTTTCTCCTACTGTTGAGTTTTAGTAAGCACATGACTGAGTCGGTATATTGTGAAGCTAGTGTGAATATCAAATGATTCAAATAGCCCTGAGCACTATGGGAGTTAACTGCTGTGGTCATCAGTCCCCTATAATTTAGAACTACTTAAACCTAACTAACCTAAGGACATCACGCACATCCATGTCCGAGGCAGGATTCGAACCTGCGACCGTAGCGGTCGCGCTGTTCCAGACTGTAGCGCCTAGAACCGTTCGTCCACCCCGGCTGGCAGTGTGACTATCCTTACTTCTTTAAATATATTTCTGAAACCTGACCATTCAGTCCCGTGTTACCAGTTACGCTTTTTTTATATTCACACTGAAGCAGCTTTGTGTTTCCACACTTCTTAACCAGGTAATCACTGATTATGGAAACTTTTTCAATTACCTTGTGCTATCAATTCATTTCTCCATGAAAATGTCTTATACTCTGAACACGGCACCGTTTCAGTGATAAATCTCGTAATTAATTCCGTAAGGTTTTGTATTTAAAAAAAAAACTGTGTTCTGAAATAGAGTTTTATTTCTCCACTAGATAGTGCCATACCTTCATCCAAAAGTCGCAACTAACACACTCATACGTCATACAAACAAATGTAAATCTATCTGATGATGGTGGTTTAAATCTTCTAAACGCGTCGTGGAGATAAACTAACAGTGACTGATAACAGTAAACTTATTACTTCATTTAATCTTCGTTGAAACTAGTTGAAAAATAAAATCGACACCTTAAATACAGCTGGAGGAATTTCTTCATTTTTAATATAAATTTTAATATATATTTCATTTGATGTTGGATGTTACCTCTAAGGTAATAGTAGTGATAGCCGCCATTGCTGCTACTTTAAATCTTTATTGCTTAATCAACAAAAGCTCCTGAATTTACTCACAACCCGTTTCGTAAAGGCAAATCTGCTACGCAACACAAATGCTAGTATTGAAATACTTATGCTTCTTTTCACTGTCGTACATTACTCTGTTAGTAGAGGACCAAAAATCATTCATTATGCTGAATTTACCGCCACTTCCATCATTAGGGTACTTTCGCTTTCTCTTCATGCTGTCACATATGAAAAATAGCACTTGATTATTCACCAAAGAGAAGGAGAAATTATGCAGTACATTTGAAACCAGCAACACTTTCGTGTCTGGCGGGCTGCGGAAGCACTAGCCCTTCAGGCACACCCACTTTTGGAGCTTTTCATAAAGATTTCCAAGAGAAAACCTTTACATCAGTCGCTAGTAAACCTTTTTGGATGTGAGGTAGTGGTCCAAGAAGCTCTTCTGTTCCTGACGTTTCGTCCAGGACTGCGCTGGACACCCTCAGAGACCCTTCTCCGCTGACTCTTGCCTGTCAGTCTTCAAGAGTCAGCGGATGAGCGCCTCTGAGGGTGTCCAACGCAGTCCTGGACGGAACGTCAGGAACAGAAGAGTTTCTTGGACCACGACCTCACATTCCAAAAGGTTTACCAGCAGCTATGCCATCCTGCCGTGAAAGCCTTTATTTTACTGACACCTGTTGTTTTGTACACAGCTCCAGCGCACTCTAGAAAGATGAGTGGCGCCTGTCACCCACAGGTGGCGCTCTTACGACCCCTAGAGGCAAGGTAAACGCATTAATACTTGCTTCCGCCTTGTGACAGCAAATAGACCGAACCATATCCATGCGCTTAAGCGGTATTAAAGCAGTCATCCAACCACAGAGCCAATAGTGCTGCCACAGCAGCCTGCGGCCACCACCAGCAGCCAGGTGTTGTTTACGAGCCTCCGTCTCACCATCATAGGCCTCAGATGGACCCTGCGATCAGGACTTGGGATCCGCAAGTTGTTCTTACTTTTGTGATTGTGATCAAGGACTGTCATGCAAGATTTGGTCTGTCTGAACCTAGACTTGTGCTAAAGACTCTGCAATGATCGAAGTCTGACCCTGATATACCGGTACTTATTTCGGGTGTTACTTTCTTAGTATGCTTGACACGAATTGTGGGAGACAGCAACTCAGTATCACTCATCGATCAAAAAGATCATTTATTTATATTCAGTTGATTATCCTAACTGAGGACATTAACTGTCAGTCATCAATCTAGTGCTTATTAAAATAAAAGCTGCGTGGGATTAACCGAACTGTCTATTGCGCTGGAGTCGCGGACTGTGTGGCTGGTCCCAGCGGAGGTTCGAGTCCTCCCTCGGGCATGTCTGTGTGAGTGTTTGTCCTTAGGATAACTTAGGTTAAGTAGTGTGTAAGCTTAGAGACTGATGACCTTAATAGTTAAGTCCCATAAGATTTCACACACATTTGAACATTAAAATAAAATGTCTACCCTCTTATCTCTAATTGGGAATTTTATCTCCTCTTGTGAATCCGCGTGCGGTCACCACAATATTCATTCTCTTTTCGTAAACATCTATAGCCGCCACAGTCCATTATGTCAGGCATGTGAGTAAACTCGCTGCCCATGCGCTGGAAATTCCTCCTAAGCTCCTGCGGTGAGCCGCTACCAGCATGCTAGCGTCTCGCGCTAGCCTAGCCCCCCTCCGCATGCTGCGTTAAGCCACGTCCACAACAGCCACACCGCACTGTGTTGTGCCCCGGAAAACGGCGGAGAGAGGTTCGACGAAGCGCTGCTCGGCTTAACAACGAACGAGTTCTGTTCTGTGTCGGTGCATCATAGGAAATGGTTCGTTAGTGGGCGGCTCTGGACGCGTTCTTTTGTTTCCCATTTACATAGACGCGCGAACACACTGGAGCGTTGCTGCGCAATTACGGACACTTTGCTCCATTCTCCGCTGGTCTGCACCGTTCTATGCTGCTCTGCGCCGCGCGTTTTTGCGTGGCGCAGCTTGTTCGGTGTGGGCGTGGCGTTAACTGCCTCGGCTCCAACTCTGTCTCCTCGAGCGATCTAACGTCCCACCACCTACACTGTCAATACAGCCTGTCGTAACATCGCCAATTCATCAGCAACACAAAAGTTCCACGCAGAAACGGAAATATTACACTGAGGCGGCGGAAGGCATTGGACCACCTTAACGCCCGTGCGGCAACTCGATGTGGCTTGGACTCAACAAATCAAATGGTTCAAATGGCTCTGAGCTCTATGGGACTTAACTTCTGACGTTATCAGTCCCCTAGAACTTAGAACTACTTAAACCTAACTAACCTAAGGACATCACACACATCGATGCTCGAGGCAGGATTCGAACCTGCGACCGTAGCGGTCGCGCGGTTCCAGACACTAGCGCCGAGAACCGCTCGGCTACCCCTGCCGGCCTCAACAAGTCGTTGGAAGTCCCCTGCAGAGATATTACTCCCAGTTGGATCGATAGCCGTCTATAATCGCGAAAGTGTTGCCAGCGGACAATGTTGTGCACGAACTGACCTCTCGATTATGTCACATGTCGGGAGCTTTGACTGGCCAACTCATTTGCTCGAACTGTCTAGACTCTTCTTCAAACCATTCGTGAACAATTGTGGCTCAGTGACATGGCGCATTGTCACCCATAAAAATTCCGTCTCTGTCTGGGAATATGAGGTCCATTAATGTATGCCAATGGTCTTCAAGCAGCCAAACATAACCATTTCCACTTAGCGATCGGTTCCATGGATCAGAGGATCCAGTACAGCACATGTAAACACACCTAACACCATTATGGACCTACATCCAGCTCTAGTACCTTGTTCGCAATTTGGGTTCATGGCCTCGAACTCTACCATCAGCTCGTAGCAGCCGAAACTGGTACTCACCTGACCGGGCCACGGTTTTCCAGTCGTCTAGACTTCAACCCATGTGGTCACAAGTCCAGAACAGGTTCTTGTTGTTGCTGTTGTGGTCTTCAGTCCTGAGACTGGTTTGATGCAGCTCTCCATGCTACTCTATCCTGTGCAAGCTTCTTCATCTCCCAGTACTTACTGCAACCTACATCCTCCTGAATCTGCTTAATGTATTCATGGTCGCCCTCTACGATTTTTACCCTCCACGCCGCCCTCCAATGCTAAATTTGTGATCCCTTGATGCCTCAGAACATGCCCTAACAACTGGTCCCTTCTTTTTGTCAATTTGTCCCACAAACTCCTCTTCTCCCCTATTCTATTCAATACCTCCTCATTAGCTATGTGATCTAGCCATCCAATCTTCAGCATTCTTCTGTACAACCACATTTCGAAAGCTTCTGTTCTCTTCTTGTCCAAACTATTTATCGTCCATGTTTCACTTCCATACATCGCTACACTCCATACAAATGCTTTCTGAAACGACTTCCTGACACTTAAATCTATACTTGCCATTCCTAGCCTACATTTTATATCCTCTCTACTTCGACCATCATCAGTTATTTTGCTCCCCAAATAGCAAAACTCATTTACTACTTTAAGTGTCTCATTTCCTAATCTAATCCCCTCAGCACGACTTAATTCGACTACATTCCATTATCCTCGTTTTGCTTCTGTTGATGTTCATCTAATACCCTCCTTTGAAGACACTGTCCATTCCGTTCAACTGCTCCTTCAAGTACCTTGCTGTCTCTGACAGAATTACAATGTCATCGGCGAACCTCAAAGGATTTTAATACCTACTCCGAATTTTTCTTTTGTTTCCTTTACTGTTTGCTCAATATACAGATTGAATAACATCGGGCAGAGGCTACAACCCTGTCTCATTCCCTTTCCAACCACAGCTTCCCTTTCATGCCCCTCGACTATTATAACTAGTTTCTGTACAAATAGTAAATATCCTTTCGCTCCATGTATTCTATCCCTGCCACCTCTAGAATTTGAAAGAGAGTATTCTATTCAACATTGTCAAAAGCTTTCTCTAAGTCTACAAATGCTAGAAACGTAGGTTTGCCTTTCCTTAATTTTTCTTCTAAGGTAAGTCGTAAGGTCAGTATTGTCTCACGTATTCCAACATTTTTATGGAATCCAAACTGGTCCTCCCCGAGGTCGACTTCTACCAGTTTTTCCATTCCCCTATAAAGAATTCGTGTTGGTATTTTGCAGCTGTGACTTATTAAACTAATAGTTCGGTAATTTTCACATCTCTCAACACCTGCATTCTTTGGGATTGGAATTATTATATTCTTCTTGAAGTCTTGCTCACCACATGGTAGAGTTTTGTCATGACTGGCTCTCCCAAGGCAGTCACTAGTTCTGATGTTGTCTACTCTCGGCGCGTTGTTTAGACTCAGGTCTTTGAGCGCTCTGTCAAACTCTTCACGCAGTATCATATCTCCCATTTCATCTTCATCTACATCCTCTTCCATTTCCATGTTATTTTCCTAAAGTACATCGCCCATGTATAGACCCTCTATATACTCCTTCCACCTTTCTGCTTTCCCTTCTTTGCTTAGAACTGGGTTTCCATCTGAGCTCTTGATATTCATACAAGTGGTTCTCTTTTCTCCAAAGGTCTCTTTAATTTTCCTGTAGGCAGAATCTATTTTACCCCTAGTGAGATAAGCCTCTACATCCTTACAATTATCCTCTAGCCATCCCTGCTTAGAAGTTTTGCACTTCCTGTCGATCTCATTTTTGAGACGTTTTTATTCCTTTTTGCCTGCTTCGTTTACTGCGTTTTTGTATTTTCTCCTTTCATCAATTAAATTTAATATTTCTTCTGTTACCAAAGGATTTCTACCAGCCCTCGTGTTTTTTCCTACGTGATCGTCTGCTGCCTTCACTACTTCATCCCTCAGAGCTACCATTTCTTCTTCTACTGTATTTCGTTCCGCCATTCCTGTCAATTGTTCCCTTATGCTCTCCCTGAAACTCTCTACAGCCTCTGGTTTAGTCAGTTTATCAAGGTCCCATCTTCTTAAATTCGCACCTTTTTGCAGTTTTTTCAGTTTTAATCTACAGTTCATAACCAATAGATTGTGGTCAGAGTCAACATCTACCCCTGGAAATGTCCTACAATTTAAAACGTGGTTCCTAAATCTCTGTCAACCATTATATAATCTATCTGATACGTTTTAGTATCTCCAGGATACTTCCATGTATACAACCTTCTCTTATGATTCTTGTACCAAGTGTTAGCTATGATTAAGTTATGCTCTGTGTAAAATTCTACCAGACGTCTTCCTCTTTCATTTCTTCCCCCGAATCCATATTCACCTACAATTTTCCTTCTCTCCCTCTTCCTACTCTCGAATTCCAGCCACCCATGACTATTAAGTTTTCGTCTCCCTTCAGTACCTGAATAATTTCTTTTATCTCATTATACATTTTATCAATTTCTTCATCATCTGCAGAGCTAGTTGGCATATAAACCTGTACTGCTGTAGTAGGCGTGTGCTTCCTGTTTATCTTGGCCACAATAATACGTTCACTATGCTGTTTGTAGTAGCTTACCCGCACTCATATTTTTTTTGTTCATTATTAAACCTACTCCTGCATTACACCTATTTGATCTTGTATTTATAACCCTGCATTCACCTGACCAAAAGCCTTGTTCCTCCTGCCACCGAACTTCACTAATTCCTACTATATCTAACTGTAACCTATCCATTTCCCTTTTTAAATTTTCTAACCTACCTGCCCGATTAAGCGTTCTGACATTCCACGCTCCGATCCGTAGAATGCCAGTTTTCTTTCTCCTGATAACGACGTCCTCCTGATTAGTCCTCGCGCGGAGATCCGAATGGGGGACTATTTTACCTCCGGAATATTTTACCCAAGAGGACGCCATCATCATTTAACCATATAGTAAAGCTGCATGCCCTCGGGAAAAATTACGGCTGTAGTTTCACCTTGCTTTCAGTCGTTCGCAGTACCAGCACAGCAAGGCCGTTTTGGTTAGTGTTACAAGGCCAGATCAGTCAATCATCCAGACTGTTGCCCCTGCAACTACTGAAAAGGCTGCTGCCCCTCTTCAGGAACCACACGTTTGTCTGGCCTCTCAGCAGACACCCCTCCGTTGTGGTTGCACCTACGGTACGGCCATCTGTATCGCTGAGGCACGCAAGCCTCCCCACCAACGACAAGGTCCTTGGTTCATGGGGGGGGGGGGGGGGGGGGGAGGATGGCAGAACAGATGCTATAGGCAATGTCGTGCTGTTAGCAAAGGAAATCCCGTCAGTCGCCTGCTTCCATAGCCAGTTAACACGAAATTTGCCACACTGCTATAACGGATTGCCCGTCGTACATTCCACATTCATCTCTGTGGTTATTTCACGCAGTGTCACTTGTCTATTAGCACTGGAAACTCTACACAAATGCCGCTGCGCTCAGTCCTTAAGTGATGGCCGTCGGCTGCTGGGTTGTCAGTGGTGTGAGGTACAGCCTCAGATTTGGTATTCTCGGCTCCTCTTGAGACTGTGGGTCTCCGAATGCTGAATTTTCTAACGATTTCTGCAATGGAATGTCCCATGCTCCTAGATCTTTCTACCATTCAGTGACCAAAGTCTGTTAATTGCGGTCGAGCGGCCACAGTCATGAATCACCTGAGAACAAATGACAGCTGCGCCAATGTACTGCTGTTTTGTGCCTTGTGTCCGCGATGATATATATATATATATATATATATATATATATATATATATATATATATATATATATATATATAGAGAGAGAGAGAGAGAGAGAGAGAGAGAGAGAGACTTAAAGCAAATGACGAGACGGTGTCGTTTGAAGGTTGATTCAGCGTAATTGTAAAGACCTACAAGTACAATGATTACTGTCTCATTGCAGACTCAATTTCTTCTCCGTGTATATTGTAAATAGCCATGGTGCTGCGTTAAACAACTTTTAAATCCGTAGACATACTGTAAGTAGGCTGTTTAGGTTTTCTTATTGGTAACGCCACATAGCGCTCTGTATGAAAATCACTGTCTGTGCCGTGTGCAGTTTGTGGCTGGTTTGCATTGTTGTCTGCCATTGTAGTGTTGGGCAGCGGCAGCTGGATGTTAACAGCGCGTAGCGTTGCGCAGCTGGAGGTGAGCCGCCAGCAGTGGTGGATGTGGGGAGAGAGATGGCGGAGTTTTGTAATTTGTAAGACTGGATGTCATGAACTGATATATATATTATGACTATAAAGGTAAATACATTGTTTGTTCCCTATTAAAATCTTTCATTTGATAACTGTGCCTATCAGTAGTTAGTGCCTTCCGTAGTTTGAATCTTTTATTTAGCTGGCAGTAGTGGCGCTCGCTGTATTGCAGTAGCTTGAGTAACGAAGATTTTTGTGAGGTAAGTGATTTTTGGAATGTATAGGTTAATGTTAGTCAGGGCCATTCTTTTGTAGGGATTTTTGAAAGTCAGATTGCGTTGCGCTAAAAACTATTGTGTGTCAGTTTAAGCGCATTCGTGTAGAATTTTTCTAAGGGGACGTTTCAATACGAAAAAAATTTCGCCTATGTCACGTTCGTGCACTTCTCTCCACTAATTTTTGTTTATTCTGTTTTGTTTTAGAGCGCAAAAACAGCTAAGGTCATACGTGCCCGTATCAGAAGCAGAACATGAAGATGAATAAGGGATTAAGAGACTACACGTTAAGCCCAAGCGACGAAAAGGAAAAACAGCTAAAAACAAGAACTTGGAGAAAGGTCCATAGAGACAATGGGGATACTGAGCTGAATATTAAATGTCCTTCGCCATATTCCTACGACGAATAAAAAGTAAAAAGCGGGTAACAGCCCTCGCGTCGTTCACAAAACGACCGATAACTCAAATGGCAAACATAAGTTTTAACGTAAGTAGTTGAAAAAAGGAAATTCCGTTAGGAAATGGCAAACCGTAAAAAGTTGAGGGGATCACCATTAACAAATGGGCATGGCTAAAAAGACAGTGCCCAGTACGCAACCTACGTCATCGCGGCGAGGGCCAAGAGGAGGTCGTTCAAGCCTCTGGGAGAGATTTAATTGCCCGGAGGTTTCTCCCATAAAGAGACGACCAGTGGTGATGCCAAAGTGACGCCATCTGCTGACAGATGGAAACAGAGATCATCGGAGGGAATGGAAGAAGAAGGGGGCTGAGGTACGAGGACTGCAGCCTTGGCAGCAGCTTCAGAGGCCTCGTTTCCCGTCAGACTGACGTGACCAGGGACCCACATAAACATCGCAGGGGCTCCATCAAGAGTGAGCAAGTGAAATCTTTAAATTTAAAAATGACTCTAAGCACTATGTGACTGAACATCCGACGTTATCTGTCCTTATACTTAGAACTACTAAAATCTAACTGACCTAAGGACATCACACACATCCATGCCCGAGACATGATTCGAACATGCGGCCGGAGCAGCAGCGCGGTTCCGAACTGAAGCGCCTAGAAGCGCTCGACCGGCGAAAGCTTTTCTGGATCCGTTATACTAAGGGATCGACTGTGTACAGCACACAGAGGCTCTGAAGGGCACTAAGGAAGTCAGAGTGAGTGACATAAGAGGAAAGCTTGTGTCGACAAATGTACTGCACGGCCTGATGCGGGGCGAAGAGCTCCGGTGTAAATACTGAGCAGTGTTCTGGAAGTCGATACCGAAAATCGTGGGTGCCAATGACGAAGGCACACCTGACACAACCATTAGTTCGAGAGCCATCAGTGTCCACAAAGGTACCATCGCGAAGTTCCGTGCAAAGGTCGTGAAACTTATGGCGATAGATCGACTGTTGAGTAGTGTCATTAGGCAGCGAATGAAGTCCAAGCTGGTAACTATTTTATGAAATTTTAATCTAAGATGTATTCTGTGTGTGTGTGTGTAGGTGAGGGGAGGGGTGTTCGTGTGTGCGTGATTGCTGGGGAATTAGCACCGTCGGCAGTGCCTTGTGCTTTTTTTTCTGTCAGGTCTGTAATAGTGGGACGTATGAGGAAATAGATGAGTACATATAACCTAATGTAACTTTTACTATTAGAGAAATAAGGGAACCAAATTTCACACATGTTGTCATTATCTACCATCTACAAGTTTCTCAATTTCTTTGTCCAATGATTTTCTCAGGATGTTGCTGGGTACTTTTAGAAACCATATTATCACGTGAGATACATTTTATTGAAGGTTACTGCACTTACCACTTTCTCAATGTCGAAGGTTATTCTTGGTAATTAGATAAACAAATCTGGGTACCAGTTTTTATAATCAGTTTCAGAACTCTCGCATAAATTATTTTAAACAATGTGTATGGTATGCAGTGATTTTAATTTCACGGAATTTTAAATAAATTTGGCAATTATGCATTTTAATAATTTTGTACCACAGAAAATTGTGTTACAGTATACACAAAGTCCTTGGAAAGTTCACTTTTTTTCTGCAATGGTTCAGCAAAAACTGTTCCTTATATAGAAACAGCGAAAGCTCTAGGAAAAAGAAGATTTTATTAGCGTTTGTTCAACAAGTATTAATTTTGCCCATAACCATACATTTGGTCTTCATGTAGCTCTTCTCTTCTAATTTTATCCTTCTGCTCTTTTGGCAATTTCAGAACAAGCGATACGTACATTATCAGTTTTCTGCAAAAGCTTTTCAGTGAAGTAACCTGCATGAAATCCTAATCTTATAAGGGTGCTGATCACCAGACATGCATCATACGAGGCAGTTGTAATAACAGTAGGTGAGCAAAATGTTGCCTCTGGGCATCTGTTACAGAAGAGATTGCGAAGTTTTCGTTCGGGTTTTGCGTCCCTCTACGAGTGAATTTCTTTTATAAAACGTAATTAATCGCGTCGTAAACGGTCTCACAGCCTTCCACACTCTTCAGATGCATCTCTGGTGGCAGGAAATATTTAAAAATGGCAAACAAGTGCAGAGTCGTGTAGAAAATGAGGTGTGGCACTGCACATTGTTTGAAACAAGATGGCTTTTACATCATATGTAGCACGAATCAAAATCTGAAAATTGGAGACAGTATTTCTAATATACTGCAGAATTGTCTGATGGCAAAAAATTTCAATGTTACTGACCAATTTCACATACATTCCCCCTAACGACAGTAAACAGTGTCCCATCATATAACGTTATAATTTCACTGACAGAAGAAAGAGATTTCACATGTGGAAAGTTATGCCACAATATGCTGCAGTTACTTTGTCACTGAGTACTTTAGATGGGTAGCTTTCGAATTACTCTGAAACCCTTTGACAAACCTGGACACTGTTCTGAGCAACAGCTTTCTGTAAGAGGTACTCTTCCAGTCCAGCCAGGCAGCACGCCGTACAGTTTATAGGTTCCCAATTCTTAAGTCTTTCCATTTCTGTCTCTGTAGAAAGGCCTTCATGTTTACACGAAAGTAATAGCGTGGGCTAATAACCTTATGAATAAAGGTACTAAGTCTACAGGTGTCCGATTGAGACTCTGATGAACGAGAGAGAGGCGTCTAGCCGTCCACAGACACAGAGAGTTATCCACCAAAATAAGACAGTCGAGATACGTGTCGCCCAATACATAGGGGCCCATACCCACTTATAGTCTGAGTTTGGAGCCAGACTGCCACAGCATCTGTAGGAAACCCACTAACTGTCTGTCTCTGAGCGGATGGGAAAGATTGCACATATGTTTTGACAGGCTAAAGGGACACATATTTTGCAGAATAAAGGTACTTTTTTTTTTCAAGACAGAGCTGACGGATTGACAAGTACCTCAGTGAAACTGATAGAATGCTGTCATCGAAAAACTTTATTGGCAAGTGTGTTCTTTTTGCATGCGGAGAAAGTA
Source organism: Schistocerca gregaria (assembly GCF_023897955.1). Lineage (NCBI taxonomy): Eukaryota > Metazoa > Arthropoda > Insecta > Orthoptera > Acrididae > Schistocerca > Schistocerca gregaria. Next base: position 922,233,192 of record NC_064922.1, on the reverse strand, counting down.
AAATATTATGGAGAAGTCCCAGAACTTAGTGTTAATTTAATTGGCCACAAGAAGAGACTAACTTCGGTAATCAGACGTTCAGATGAAGCAATTGAAAACCATACAGTATGTCAGAGAACATATGTTCTTACTGACGAATTTTGCGTGAGAATTTCAGTATGGGGCTCCGTGAAATACACTTTGCTGCAATGTTATTTTACCCATGCTGCATCTTGTGGATACTTCGCCAGCTAAGGGTTGTTGGTGAAGAACACAGCCAGTCACAAATGCTTTTAAAAATGCTTTAATTCTGTGCCATAAGCCGGTTTTGGGCTATCATGCCCATCTCCAGGTGGCTAACGTTTTCGACTACAGTTTTCGTCAGGACAATGTTATCAGCTCCTGCAATATATTCCAGTCCACTGCAGCATGAATCGCTGTAACACACAAAGGCATCGTAATAATCTTCGCGTCAGTTTCAGGTTTAGACATGTGTTTTTACATTCAGTGTTTCGTTCTATGCAGTATGCTTATGGTGAATGAGCAATCTGAGAGGATGTGATATTTGTTATGACTTCGATTGTTCTGTTACGCAACATTGGGCCCAAGGTAAGTAAGTCTACTTTCTTTTCACCACAGTGTTGTATACTAGAACGAAGTAAGTCAATAGCAGTATCATATTCTCCCACATTTCGTCTTTCACAGGCAATATGTATATATGTACAGAAATAATACAAATAACCTAGTTTACCAAAACTTTGTTTCCTCTCTTATGTACTAATTTCTCAACGACGCAGCTCATGGACAATTTGTTCTTGGCTACTACGCTGCCCTAAAAACGCCAGCTATAGCTTATTATTAATGTCTCACAAACATGTCCTCCATGCTATAAAATATTAAAAAGTTATTATTGTATCTTTGGGTCTTGGAATTATGTTAGTACTTTCTCTCTTATACTGGCTCCCTGGTCTGGTTCCTTGTTCTTTAGTTTTCCTATGTAGCGAAACTTAATTTCTTGAAATTGAAGAGAGATCATCCTGAACATTTTTCAGCGTATTCTGTACACGCCCCCCCGCCACTCTCCCCTCTCCCCCCTCTCCTACTCAAAAAAAATTCTTCTTATTGAAGATACAAATAAATACCATGGACAGCTAGAATGATTATTATTTCTGGTTTTTCACAGAAACGTAATTGACAAAGCTTTCAACTTATCGCTGGTTTGCCGTTGGTAGTTTCACTGCTTGTAGCCAAAGGTTTTGTTGTTACTTCTGTGCCCGTAATCTCTTCAGTACACTAATAATGTCTCCCATTAAATATCTGTTTAACACACCAGTATTGTTGATTTACATAACTCTGTTGTCTGGCGACTCAAATTCACTTAACATCAATGCACTGTCCTCAACCAGGAGTAGCCTGTGTTCGGCATCTAATGATGTCGATGTTATGTTACCCTCCTTCCTTTATGTCCATTTAGCTTTGCTGTAGACACTCAAAGAAACATGTGGATTCTGCAACACAACGAATGTTTGTGTTCGATGTCAGTTATGTCATTAAAATAACTGTTAAAGGAACCTTCTTAAGTTGTGCAGGAAGTTTTATTTATTCACTGATGTCTAGTTCTGACAGCTCGTCCAATATCAAATAAACCTGAAGAACAAATTACAGTAGAGCTTACAATACAGAGCAGTGAAAGCTTAAAGAAATTTCATTACAGTCCGAAGGTAGGTGCCACAGCATGTACATGCGGCTTGCGTTACAGCAAGACGTGCATTCGAGCAACAAAACAAGTCAACGTGGAACTATACAATATAGCGCCAACACATGATCATGGAAGTATGTCAAACCATAAACTGATACTAAGGGATAGCTCCAGTATGTTAGTACTTTCTCTCTTAGCCTGGCTGCATGTTCTGGCTCCTTGTTCTTTAGTTTACGTAAGCCGGGCAAGAGGTCACTAATGGCGGCATGCTTTAAATGACTGTGGCTTTTTACTACAACAGAAATAAAGTTTACCAAATCCAAGTTGCAAACTGTCTACATTAGTAAAACATTACAAAGTATAGAAAATTTAAATTACATCAGGTGCTATGACGCGCAACATGGTGTATTCTAAAACTATCACACAGGGAACTAGGGAAGGCTTTATGGTAGATCAACTCCAATAAAAACTTATTATCCAAACATAGTCTGATGGTCTGATGTGAGGCGTCAGTATCGTACGGGCATGGTGTTACACATTATATGAGAAGATATAGCTGTACCTATAAGTTTTTGCACATCAAATGTAAACGGAACAATAACAGTCGTAAATGTTGTTGTTGTTGTTGTTGTTGTGGTCCTCAGTCCTGAGACTGGTTTGTTGCAGCTCTCCATGCTACTCTATCCTGTGCAAGGTTCTTCATCTCGCAGTACCTACTGCAACCTACATCCTTCTGAATCTGCTTGGTGTATTCATCTCTTGGTCTCCCTCTACGATTTTTACCCTCCACGCTGCCCTCCAATACTAAATTGGAGATCCCTCGATGTCTCAGAACATGTCCTACCAACCGATCACTTCTTCTATTCGAGTTATTCCACAAGCTACTCTTCTCCCCAATTCCATTCAATACCTCTTCATTAGTGATCTACCCATCTAATCTTCAGCATTCTTCTGTAGCACCACATTTCTAAAGCTTCTTTTCTCTTCTTGTCTAAACTATTTATCGTCCACGTTTCACTTCCATACATGGCTACACTCCATACAAATACTTTCAGAAACGACTTCCTGACATTTAAATCTATACTTGATGTTAACAAATTTTTCTTCTTCAGAAAGGCTTTCCTTGCCATAGCCATTCTATATTTTACATCCTCTCTACTTCGACCATCATCAGTTATTTTGCTCCCCAAATAGCGAAACTCATTTACTACTTTAAGTGTCTCATTTCCTAATCTAATTCCCTCAGCATCACCTGACTTAATTCGACTACTTTTTATTGTCCTCGTTTTACTTTTGTTGATGTTCATCTTATATCCTTCTTTCAAGACACTGTCCATTCCTTTCAACTGCTCTTCCAAGTCCTTTGCTGTCTCTGACAGAATTACAATGTCATTGGCGAACTTCAAAGTTTTTATTTCTTCTCCATGAATTTCAATACCTACTACGAAATTTTCTTTTGTTTCCTCTACAGCTTGCTCAATATACAGATTGAATAACATCGGGGATAGTCTACAACCCTGTCTCACTCCATTCCCAACCACTGCTTCCCTTTCATACCTCTTCGACTCTTATAACTGCCATCTGGTTTCTGTACAAATTGTAAATAGCCTTTCACTCCCTGTATTTTACCCCTGCCACCTTCAGAATTTGAAAGAGAGTATTCCAATCAACGTTTCATAAGCTTTCCCTAAGTCTACAAATGCTAGAAACGTGGGTTTGCTTTTCCTTAATCTAGCTTATAAAATAAGTCGTAGGGTCAGTATTGCCTCACGCGTTTCAACATTTCTACGGAGTCCAAACTGATCTTCCCCGAGGTCGGCTTCTATCAGTTTTTCCATTCGTCTGTAAAGAATTCGCGTTGATATTTTGCAGCTGTTACATATTAAACTGATAGTTTGGTAATTTTAACATCTGTCAACACCTGTCAACAGTCGTAAATACCGAAGTAAACATATAAAATGATAAAAATAATAAAAAAATAATTACGGCCAAATGAACTGAAATGTGCATGGGGCTCGGGCCTCCCGCTGAGGTGACAGGTGTACTGGTAAAAAAAGTTTTTAGATGCCGTCACTTCGGCGACCTGCGTGTCGGGGAGAGATAAGTGAAAGGCTACGGCGGACCTTATGCAATAAGGTATGTTCTTTTGTATCTTTGACAAAGTCAACAAATTACTTTGTCAGAAGCAGTACAAAACATAAAGACACAAAATTGTGTAACTACTGATAAAGCTGAAACACAAAAATTTGTGGGTGTTGCAAAGAAGTACAACCCCAGACTAGGATATTTACAGGAAAAGCATCATACGCCGCACAGCTGCTATGTCATCGTGTAACATGAATTTTAAGTAAAATCTAAAATGGAATTAAATTTATACCATATGACACAACAATAAAATAAATCATTTTAAATTTAATTGTTTACTCATAATACGAGTCACTCAATGAGAATACTGTATCGGAATAGTTCTGATTAATTTATTTTTTAAAATTTACACTTCCACTGTGTGCTTCAATGTTAAATACGCAGAACAATTACACGAGACAAAATGCCACATCTAATTTCCGTGTATTACTCGACCCTGAGTTGAAAGTACACCATCCCAAGTACTTCTTCCCTACTGTGCATGATATTGCGCGCCCATGCCTTACACTCAACCTTCATGGTCACTCCACGTTTTGGTCTGTTAAATCTGACGGCTACCAGCGGACTGAGGTAACCTCTCTGGTTACGATACGGGTAGAAGTAACCGGGGAACCCCCGAGCTGGTACGTATGAGAGAGAACCCATATTTCTCGCGTCTCTTTCGTCGATACCTCCACAGGACACCCAGACAACATTCCGCCTCTTCTCGTCACCTACTGACTGAATGTGCGTCCGGAGGTCTTCTGGCATTTCCTCCGGTAAGTCAGAGGTGCGATTGTAGAACTTAGGCTCCCAGGCGTAGATTCTATTGAGCTTGATGAAAACGCACGGAGAACCCGTTCCGTAACCGTACCCTTCTCGACTCGTGCACCGACGCCACTGGGAGATGTTCACTTTGCAGACTCTGTGCCTGGGCGCAAAGTTACCGAAATCGCAGTCGTAGTAATGGTCCGTCTCCTGCGCAGCGTCGCTGTACGGTTCCAGAAACACGTCCAGCTCCTTCGTCAAGTCTCTGATGGCGTGGATGTCGCCCACTCGGTACGCTATTAGAGCGCGGTGTTCGTCCGTCACCGGCCGGAAACCTAGGCCCGGCGACGACCCCACCAAAGACTGGTCTAGTTTGTACTTCGGTTCCGTCCAGCTGAGAGTGGAGTAGAAGGCCTCCGTGCAGAGCGTGAACAGGGCAGCGACTCCCAGGTAGAAGAAGACGTAGAAGACGCACTTGCAGGGTCCGGCGGCCGGCGGCTCGCCCCCGCGCTGCCCTCGGGCCAGGAACTCGCGCTGCTGCAGCTGCTTCTCCCGCAGCAGCTCCAGGCCCTCCCGCACGCTGACGACCCAGCCGAGGCGCCGCCACTCGTCCTCCAGGTCGCTGCCACTCGCCAGACGCTGGCGCGCGACCGTCATTTGTTGTTCTCGCGGTCGCGCTTGCGGCTCACCTCCTGCCTGCTTCATCAAGGCACCGCAACGTTCGTTGCGACGTCCAACAGACTGCAGTCCCAAAATAGCAGCACGAACAGTGTTTCGAAGTGGGTAACCCACGAACTACAATGCAATTTTGCAGAGTGAGCGTTTCCGTAGTTTCCGGATTTACTAAGTGAACTGTTTCCATGGTTACTGAGCAGTGGTAACAATTTGGTGTTTTGAAGAGCGCGCCGCAGCGCGTTGTGTGAAGCAGTCGCCCTCCGTTTCTGGCGGTGGCACTGCTGTGGCAGTCGCAGCTTTGATGTGTTTCCTCTGGTGGGAAAGGGGCAAGGTTGCCTGTTCACGCGCATTTAAGGGTCGCTATGAGCTCGGCGGTTGCTCAGGCGGCACAGTGTGGGGCAGTCAGTGTCTGTCTGTCGTCCAGAGTGCTAGTATGTGTTAGGCTGCCAGTCTGCTCGAGTTTCTTTAGGCAATGGTCATTGGATCGATCGGTTGGTCGGTCGCGCACTGGGACACAGGATGACTTGTCTACCTTGAGCGTCGGCGCATGTGACGTCGCCACGTCAGTCCAGTGGGCCGCGCCTTATAGCGAGGGGTAGTGGCTTCGCGGCCGACCCGAGAGCAACAGGGATTAACCCACGACATCGGTCTGGCCGGCGCGAGCTGCGACGCCGGCGCACCTTCCTGCATACGTTGAAGCGGCTGGCAGCCGACGGTTCGCGAGAGCGTTTTGGGGGTGCTGCGCCAGGTCTTCGCCAGACATGGCAGTTTATTAGGAGTTAAGTGGTTCGTGATATGTTGTTTGAAATGGTTCAAATGGCTCTGAGCACTATGGGACTCAACTGCTGTGGTCATTAGCCCCCTAGAACTTAGAACTACTTAAACCTAACTAACCTAAGGACATCACACACATCCATGCCCGAGGCAGGATTCGAACCTGCGACCGTAGCATCCACACGGTTCCGGACTGCGCGCCTAGAACCGCGAGACCACCGCGGCCGGCTATGTTGTTTCATTTACTTGTTAAATTCTACTTGTTTTCTTGGTCAGTCTCTCGTCCCCAGCTTGCTCGTGCCCATTTGTTTGGCAGTTAGTGTCTGTCTGTCTGTCTGTCTGCCGTACGTTTATTTCTGCCTCTGTCATGTTTGTCGTATTCAGTGTTAACGAATTTATTGCTTAAGGTGTAAAGGCCGAATTCCTGAAATATGTTTTTATTTTGCTTATCATCTTGAGGGGCGGTATATGTGAAATGTAGAGCATATTTGTACATTTTACGTAAGACTGCATTTCATGAGATTTTTATTTAAATGGTCATTTTAGTATATAAAGTTGCCACCCTTCCACCGTAAGAGTTTTCTTTTAAAAACAAATTGTACTTCGGCGTCAACAAATTTTTTTTTTTTTAATGGGAGTGTTTTGTGCCATTTCCATCCCTCCTACGGAGTGCATAGTTTATGTGTTTGTGTGAGTTGTTAAAATTTTTAGTTTAAAGTAATCTGGTGTGTTGGAGTGCAGATTTGCACCAGTGTAGTCTTTCAGATGTTGTTGTGAGCGGTCGTGACTATGGCCGTATTAAAAGGGAGCGGCAAGGTTCTCAGCCCGAAAGCTCATACTGTGTAAAAAAAAAAGTTATTTCTTTCTCTGAATAAATTGTAACTTGATATTTAGAGGGTTCTCTCTGATTATAATTTTTAAATCTGTTTATTTTTTTTAAAAAAAAGAAAGAAAGGGTTTTTAGGAATAAAATTTCCATTTGTCGAAATTTAATTTGTTTTCATCAGTTACCCACTGGCAACTACTTTCACGCTCACATAGTGTGATGAAATGTGTTAATGTTCTTGATGAATCCTTAGTAAATAAAGTAAATTCTTAAGAAAAGGTTTTGAAAGTAAATCCACGGTACAGTTACCAGGTAAAATAGGACTCTAGACTGTATGGCTTAGCTGTGAGAATCCAGTCACTCTCTACGTCCAGATGGACTCCAAATAACGTTTTACAGAGAGAATGTAATACACTCCTGGAAATTGAAATAAGAACACCGTGAATTCATTGTCCCAGGAAGGGGAAACTTTATTGACACATTCCTGGGGTCAGATACATGACATGATCACACTGACAGAACCACAGGCACATAGACACAGGCAACAGAGCATGCACAATGTCGGCACTAGTACAGTGTATATCCACCTTTCGCACCAATGCAGGCTGCTATTCTCCCATGGAGACGATCGTAGAGATGCTGAATGTAGTCCTGTGGAACGGCTTGCCATGCCATTTCCACCTGGCGCCTCAGTTGGACCAGCGTTCGTGCTGGACGTGCAGACCGCGTGAGACGACGCTTCATCCAGTCCCAAACATTCTCAATGGGGGACAGATCCGGAGATCTTGCTGGCCAGGGTAGTTGACTTACACCTTCGAGAGCACGTTGGGTGGCACGGGATACATGCGGACGTGCATTGTCCTGTTGGAACAGCAAGTTCCCTTGCCGGTCTAGGAATGGTAGAACGATGGGTTCGATGACGGTTTGGATGTACCGTGCACTATTCAGTGTCCCCTCGACGATCACCAGTGGTGTACGGCCAGTGTAGGAGATCGCTCCCCACATCATGATGCCGGGTGTTGGACCTGTGTGCCTCGGTCGTATGCAGTCCTGATTGTGGCGCTCACCTGCACGGCGCTTACGACCATCATTGGCACCAAGGCAGAAGCGCCTCTCATCGCTGAAGACGACACGTCTCCATTCGTCCCTCCATTCACGCCTGTCGTGACACCACTGGAGGCGGGCTGCACGATGTTGGGGTGTGAGCGGAAGACGGCCTAACGGTGTGCGGGACCGTAGCCCAGCTTCATGGAGACCGTTGCGAATGGTCATCGCCGATACCCCAGGAGCAACAGTGTCCCTAATTTGTTGGGAAGTGGCGGTGCGGTCCCCTACGGCACTGCGTAGGATCCTACGGTCTTGGCGTGCATCCGTGCGTCGCTGCGGTCCGGTCCCAGGTCGACGGGCACGTGCACCTTCCGCCGAGCACTGGCGACAACATCGATGTACTGTGGAGACCTCACGCACCACGTGTTGAGCAATTCGGCCGTACGTCCACCCGGCCTCCCGCATGCCCACTATACGCCCTCGCTCAAAGTCCGTCAACTGCACATACGGTTCACGTCCACGCTGTAGCGGCATGCTACCAGTGTTAAAGACTGCGATGGAGCTACGGATGCCACGGCAAACTGGCTGACACTGACGGCGGCGGTGCACAAATGCTGCGCAGCCAACACAGCGGTTCCTGGTGTGTCCGCTGTGCTGTGCATGTGATCATTGCTTGTATAGCCCTCTCGCAGTGTCCGGAGCAAGTATGGTGGGTCTGACACACCGGTGTCAATGTGTTCTTTTTTCCATTTCCCGGAGTGTAGTTCTCTCACTTAAGTGTAGGGGTTTATTCAGCTGCCCCTACCGATGTCATTTTATGCAACTTGCGATATATGTTAGCTGGCCTTCGAAAACCAGGCCCGAGATTTTCATACTCTCTCTCTCTCTCTCTCTCTCGCTATGCGCAAACTATTGAATCTACGGAAAAACTCACAAGGATCATTTCATAGGAAATTAATAAGTTAAATCTTGCACTGACATCGTTTTCACTGGAGCCCATGGTTTCCAATTTATTTCAGAAAAAATTTACAAAAGTGACCTTCAAACTCGACTCCACCTCCACATTCTGCCACCACGAGTCAGGATTTTTCGTATGTTGTTCGTGGCACTCCATCCTACCACTGTACAAAATTTTCGACCACACGAACAATTATCGATATTCGACCTTTGTTGTCTCTTGTAACTGGGCTATTACGCCACCAACATAATCGGCTGTTTCGTTAACATTACTCATTGTAACTGAAAAAGCTAGGAAAACAACTTCTGTAAACGTTACGCTAAAACAAATTACGTTGTCAATTCGGTTCAGGCTTAACCCTTACGAGTACAAAACTTTTGTATTCTGAAGGAGTGTCGGATACGATGACGTAATTGTTTATTTCACGCTGTTAAAATTCTCAAAATTGTTACGTAAAATTTACACAAACGTGAAAAAGGTCGAATGTCCTAAATAATTCGTGCAGTTGCATTTTGTTTGTACAGTGGTACGAAGGAGAGACATGGACAATAGACCAGAAATTCTTACTTGTGATGGGTGAGTGTGGGGTGGAGGCGCATTTGAAGGTCTCTTTCGTACGTTTTTCCTGAATAAATCGAAAATTACGATCACAAGCGAAAACGTGTACCAATACAAAATTTCCTACTGTAAGATCATGTTCATTTTTTCTGTTATCAAATAGATTGCTTGAAGCGAGCGAGAGAATATAAAAATCTCGCACGTGGTGTATGAAGGCCAGGATGTATTAGTGCATTGAATAAAACGACATTGGAAGGGGCAACTGAATCACGCTGTGTACATAACAGGCGAGAGACGTGTTTTCGTCGGTACTTGCAGTCTAGTGATCGCCTACAGAATGACACGAGGGAATGTGTACATAAGCAGTTTCCTCAGTTTTCTGCAGTTTTTAATGTTGTTACACATTACGTTGGGTTTTGAGCAGCGCCCGTTAATATTTCGCCTCGTGAAGAGTGGCCGCGCGGTTTGATGCCCCACCCAAGGATTGCGCGACCACTGCGGCCGGAGGTTCGACTCTTCCCTCGGGCATGGGTGTGTGTGTTGTTCTAAGCATGAGTTAGTTTAACTAGTGTGTAAGTCTGGGGACCGATGACCTCAGCAGTTTGGTTTCTTGGCAATTCACACTCATTTGGACATTAATATTTCATGTTGTACACATTTAAATATTGCATCATGAAAATCTGGAATATATTATCAATTCTTCAGGCACAGACCTTTATGGTGAGTAAAATGCAATATTCGTATTTTTCGAATTATTTACATGACGCTTGGACAGTTAAATCATACTTCATCAGTCGTGTACCATCTGGTACCTCGAAAGAGAATGTCTTTTACCACATAACATGTGATACATTCAAATGAACTGAGATTCCAGAATGAGATTTTTACTCTGCAGCGGAGTGTGCGCTGACATGAAACTTCCTGGCAGATTAAAACTATGTGCCCGACCGAGACTCGAACTCGGGACCTTTGACTTTCGCGGGCAAGTGCTCTACTATCTGAACTACCGAAGCACGACTCACGGCCGGTACTGAAAGCTTTGCTTCTGCCAGTATCTCGTCTCCTACCTTCCAAACTTTACAGAAGCTCTCCTGCGAACCTTGCAGAACTAGCACTCCTGAAAGAAAGGATATTGCGCAGACATGGCTTAGCGACAGCCTGGGGGATGTTTCCAGAATGAGATTTTCAGGGGAGCTTCTGTAAAGTTTGGGAGGTAGGAGACGAGATACTGGCAGCAGTAAAGTTGTGAGTACCGGGCGTGAGTCGTGCTTCGGTAGCTCAGATGGCGCTAGCACGGTAGCTCAGCGTGTTCGGTCAGAGAGCCGGTTGGCCTCTGCAGTAAAAAAACTGAGTGGAAGGATCAACCACCGAACTTGAACAGGATGTATTGCGACGTCCGCAACGATCAAACACAACGAACAAAATGAAAAAGATGGTAGAGCAGTTGCCCGCGAAAGCCAAAGGTCCCGAGTTCGAGTCTCGGTCTCAATCTGCAAGGAAGTTTCGAACTGAGTTTCCTTTACGTCTTCACAATTTTAACACTGTTTAAAATGGAAATTTTTGTTTGCTTCCAGCAGCTTGTCTTTAAAAATAAGAGGGTGAGTCAAATGAATATTTAAGTATTATTTTAAATATTATTTATTGTGCAGAAGTGGTACAAAGCTATATCACTTTTCAACACTATCTGCCCCACGCTCAATGCAACTCCTCCAGCGCTTACAAAGTGCATACATTCCCTTAGAAAAAAATTCTTTTGGTTGTTGTCGTAACCACTCATGCACCTCGTGGAGTACCTCTTCATCAGAACGGAACTTCTTTCCTCCCATTGGGTCTTTGAGTGGTCCAAACATATGGAAATCCCTTGGGACAAGGTCTGGTGAGTATGGTGGATGAGGAATTGGTTGGTGGAAGTGAACCCAAGTTTCGTCCCCAGTAACGATTCTTGCAAGGAAGCCATCACCTTCTCATTGAAATCGCCGAAGAAGTTCTTCACGAGCATCAACAAGTCGTTCTCTCATTTCAGGAGTCAACTGCCGTGGCACCTATCTTGCAGACACTTTGTGAAACTGGAGCACATCATGCACATTGTGGTGTTCTGAGCCAAGACTAATCTGTAAACATACTGCAATGGCATTCAGTGTCACTCGGCGGTTTTCCTTCACTATGGCTTCCAACTGCTGCAGTGTTCTGTGGAGTCACAACTCGTTGTCCCTGACCTGGACGAGGAGCATCTTCCACCGAAGTCACACCATTTACGAACTTCCTACTCCATTCGTAGACTTGCTGCTGTGACAAACATGCAACACCGTACTGAACATTCATTCGTCGATGAATTTCAATAGATTTACACCTTCACTACGCAAAAACCGAATAACAGAATGCTGTTCTTCCCTGGGTGCAAGTGGGGCGGCCGTCTTTGTACTGATACTGCGACGGTATGTGTGCATCTGCACTATGCTGCCACCTACAGGCCATTCTGCACGCTGTATATAGCACGCTTTCCAACTTACAGGATAACGGCGTGAAGCTTGGATTTGTTATTACAAATTTAAGGTTTTCATTTCACTCACCTCGTATGTCTAACTTTTAACTGGCTTATGAAAAAAATTATTCTGCGTTTCACTCAAAAATCCGATTGTTTGCACATAGCAGAGTAATAATGTGACGGAGGACTATTAAGAAAGCTATTGACAAAGATTTTCTCGATTGCATCGGTTTTAAATTTCATTCGAATATTTGGTTCTAGGTAGATGACCATGTTACACCTTGGAACATGTTTTCACATTTGGAAAATGGAAGTTTTGTAATTTCAGAAAAGGGCTGCAACATATAAAAAGTGATGTCATCATTTAAAAATGGAATAACAAGTATTCATAACCTCTCTCGTATACACAGTTTGTTATAAATATAATCTCAAATGTGTACCAAAGTCTCATATTCTCCCCTATTGCTGATAGAAAATTAACACTAATGTCTCATACTCTCCCCTACTGTTGATAGAAAATTAACTTGAAATTGATGGTACAGTAAAAAATTTGGTGACCGTGTCCACCGACACATGCAAGGCGTTGGGGTAGGGTGGGCGGAGGGTGGGTCTAAATTATATAGAACGTAATCGTAATTAATTTCAGCCAAAAAGCAAACAGTCAAACACTGATTAACTTTTTTAGCACGTATCTTTAGTAACTTCATAACCGTCGTGAGAGTCTGGAAAAGTGATTCTTCTGGGTCAGTTGCAATGGTGGAATGTGTGATACACAGAGAGAAGAGGAAGACTGTACAGTCCGTTCTGGCTTTTACTGTTCCATAGGTAGGTTTTCGGTTGTTTCCTTTTTGGCATTGCCGTTAAAATTGGAAGGGTTGCGGGGCAGCGGGTGGTAATCAAAATGGTCGTTACTTCGTTATGTCGTTACCAAAAAACTCTTAAATTGTCTGTACATACTTGCCACCTATCATTGCCGTCTACAAGAGTCTGACAATATTTTTTTCGGTCAGCCAGAAAGCGATAGAGAACATACTGACTCAATACCCACATTAGCCTTTGTGCTCACTCAGAGAAAATGTTCCTACTAGCTACTTACTCAACGGATCAGAAACTATGATTATAAATGAAAATTTTGAATTTTAACTGACTGGTGTATTCTGCAAAAGTTCATATGCCCAAAATATATCTTAGTATTGTAACTAATATCCCATCGAAAACAGCAGTGAGATGTTTACGGGTAGCTCCAAGAAAGACAGTGTATCGCTCGGAATTCTAGCAACCAACTGTTAACTGCTCATGTTAAGAGTGGAAGATCTTACCTTTAACAACTAGTGGTAAATCTTTGTACTGTACTGGTCTAGAAAGTTTTCCAGTAGCACCTATTGTTCACTTACTTTCATGACAGTTGACTCATTCTTACCAGGAATAGAATCAAAGAATACAAGGGACAAAGCACTTGCTTCGTAGCCAATATCTAGAAGACAACGCACTGGTATTACTGAGAAGTTAGTTTTTACAAAAGAGTGAGTTTTTCTAGTTTGAGCAGGTTGCTCATGAAACTCTTGTAATAAATCTTTTTCAAACTGTTTCCAGATAAAGTAATTTTGTTCTTTGCAAGTGCATTTGTTCTTAAGACACACTGGGTCATCAACCTGTACATCCTTAGATGCCTTTTTCAACCTGCCCATCAATTTGAAATCAAAGCATTTAACGACTTCTTTTACTTTCGTTTGCTGCACATCAGCTAAACTACTCTCTACTTCTCAGCAACTGCGTCCTTGCACAACATTGTTATCTATCATACTGACGTCTACTTTAACAGTTCGTGGCACATCAATACAGCTTATAGGTTGTCTGACCTCACTATTATTGCTATCGCTTCATCTGACAACTTCTCCTCCTCAAAACCTCACCGAAGTGACTCTGCTTCCTCCACCGAAACTTTAGCCTTCAGACTGCCATCATTGTCGAAGATGTAGGCCTTTACTTCATCTTCTTTCTCATCTGATTCAAACTAGTGAATTTGTCCTTCCTACTATCTGAAGCGCTTTCGTTTTCATTCTTCTCCCATTCTTCTGAAGTGTCCAAAATGCTGTCAACTAGATAATGGATAATGAGAGTGATTTAGCGTATTACCGTACTGTCTGTTTCCTATTCATAGTCCCTGTTATCGGTTTGCCTCTGCTACTGACTGTTATCTGTGTGTGTGTCTGTGTTTCTCTTTTGCTTTTAGTATATAGTTTTTACTGGCTCTGTTACTGCTTCCGACTGCTGAGAGCCATCTTTCTCATAGACGCGACCTATGGTGTTCATTAGATTCAGAATCAGATCGGGTAATATTTTTCTCTCCGTCTTGTCTCAATGGTACATTACTTATATTTCTGCCATTGTCATAATAATTACTGAGAGAGAGCGGTGGCTGTCTGCTTCCTCTACCACAACCTTGACCGCGATAATTAGGTTGTGTAATCTGAACTTCCATATTTCTAACATTCTTGTTCCCGCTGTCATTACTGCGGTGGTTTATATGACTATTAAAGGACCTACTAGTATTCTGCACGTTTTCCTCAACAGCAGCTACTCTTTCCACTCGCTCCAGGTACTCAGTGAACCTATCAACATTATATCTGTGTGCGGAAATGATTCTTTTCTGCCAATACCAATGTTATCGCCGGGAGACTCTGCATTCATACTATACCAAGACAGCTTACCTTCTAGTCCCATGATAATCATTTCCAGCTTCATCAGTCGGATGTGATAGCCGTGAACGCCACTTTCTAGAGAACTCTTTGATTCACGACTGGAGTGAAATTTTTACCACTTCAAAATTTCCTCTAAACTAGTTTTGTTTATTGTGTGACCAGTAGTCATTAAGAAATGTAGTTTTTAATTCAGAAAGAGTTTTATATCTAATCATTGCATCAGCTGACAATCGCAAAGCATATCCTGACAAATGACTTCTTATGAAATAAGTTTTCTCACATTCTGATCATGCATTTGGTAAAATTTCATTCCAGAAACGTAACAGGTGAACTTGTTTGTCTGAATCAAAACGTAAAAATTGGTGACATTCGATATAAGGTGCGTCAAATTAAGCAACGTGTTATACAGTATTGTCACCAGAACTACCAAAGACTACCCTATTTTCTTTGTCAGTAATTCTAGTGTTTTGTTCTTCTACTTGTAGTTCTACTGCTTCTACTCTGTCGGAAAATTCTTTAGCAACATTCTCACATATTTTTGACGCAGTTACATTTTACTTTCTTAATATCATACTCACAAGGATTTACTTTACCACAGTAGCTACTCCCTTAAACCCATTATAGTAAAGTTTGGATTCCTGCCTGTTCTACCTGACAACCTCCTTTTCATAAGACCATCTGCGTCTTTGAAATTTTTACGAACTTCACGAACTTCGATTTTGATAACACTGTGCAATTTATTCATCGCTGCCCTACTTTCACTTACAAGCCATGGAAGTTAGAACCAATTTTATAATTCAAACTATTGAGTTTTTAGTTCATTCCATCCTTTAGTTCTTTGTTATTAGATTTTAGTTCTTTAAGATGCAATTCAAGTTTACAAAACAGTAGTTTCATCCGGTTTGGAGCCTTTACCTTGCCACTTGGCATTTCAACCGGCTTTAAAGGAGCTTCCTGTATTCCATGACTTGGCTGAATTTCAAAAATATTGAACTGAGCTTTATTATCTGATAACGCTATTAATTCCACTTCTTCATTATCTGATAACGCTGTTAATTCTACTTCTTCATTAACTGATAATGCTATAAATTCTACTTTTTCTTTTTTTGACTTCAATTACAACATCATCAGAAATTGGTTCTAACATCGCAGCAACATTGGAATTTAACTTCGATTCTACTTTTGACAATTCATCTTCGGATTTGGAATTTATTACTTTTACAGAACCTCTTCGTTGGTTTCAATTTCTAATCATGAGGATTCGTCATCAGAGACTGGTTCCATCTTAACTGTCACATCATACTTATCAGTAGATACCATTATGAATAGCCTATTAGAAGGAGTTAACAAACACGTTAACTATTCTTGACGTTAACTGCCTTACCTCAGTGAGCGATTCCGGCGCAGTGCACCAGCAAACGTGACGGTTTTTCAGCGATTACCACCATCCCTAATTCAAGGTGTTAGGGCTTTAATTGTTTTGATACCCTCTTTTAATTTTTTCTGCCGCACCCAAGCCTATCAACCAAGGCACACGGTTCTTGATAGTTAATGGATCGTCTACACTCTGCTCTGATACGACCTCAGCATCACCTTGCACGATGATAACTGGACCTTAACTCTTCCGCTGGTTGTGAATCCACGTGCTTACACTGCTTGCTTTGCTCCACAGCGATTAGGTGCCTAGAGAAATCACCTACATTGGCCTGACACAGCGGAAACATTTCGGCTGCTACCTCAGTTCGGTGAACTCTTTGAATGGAAGTGAACAGTCGCAGAACTCAGCGGCTGGTGACTTTTGTCATGTTCAACATGTCGCATCAGATATTGAAAGCTGATTAATGACTAAATTTCACTTTTCCCATAATTGCCTCGATCATGGTAAGCCTGTCTTCGGTCTCCAAGGTCTTCACTTCTTTGTCATTCATACCAAACCAGATCAGCTAGGGTTGAGGAGACTTCAACTCAACCCAAGTTAGGAGTGTTACTAAATCAAGTTCTGTTCAGGCGTGCGCGACAGCCGCCGCTATCGATGACGGTATCGTACGAGGTTGTACTTAACAGTCGTCACCCCGACCGAAGCTCATGTGAGTCTATGACTACAGAGTGGGACTCACTATAATCCTAAAAAGTGCAGTAGCTTATTATGATTTATTTGCTTGATAGAAATTCGTGAAACGTTTTACAACCTACATCTTTCGGAATGTGTTTACTGTATTTATCTCTTGGTGTCCCTCCAATACTAATTTGTTGATCCCTTGATGACTCAGTATGTGTTCCACCAACCAATACTTCTTCTATTCAGGTTGTGCCCTTGTTTCCCAATTCTGTTCAGTTGTTGTTGTTGTGGCCTTCAGTCCTGCTGAGACTGGTTTGATGCAGCTCTCCATGCTACTCTATCCTGTGCAAGCTGCTTCATCTCCCAGTACCTACTGCAACCTACATCCTTCAGCATCTGCTTAGTGTACTCATCTCTCGGTCTCCCTCTACGATTTTTACCCTCCACACTGCCCTCCAATGCTAAATTTGTGATCCCTTGATGCGTCAAAATATGTCCTACCAATCGATCCCTTCTTCTAGTCAAGTTGTGCCACAAACTTCTCTTCTCCCCAATCCTATTCAATACCTCCTCATTAGTTACGTGATCTATCCACCTTATCTTCAGTATTCTTCTGTAGCACCACATTTCGAAAGCTTCTATTCTCTTCTTGTCCAAACTAGTTATCGTCCATGTTTCACTTCCATACATGGCTACACTCCAAACAAATATTTTCAGAAATGACTTCCTGACACTTAAATCTATATTCGATGTTAACAAATTTCTCTTCTTCAGAAACGCTTTCCTTGCCATTGACAGTCTACATTTTATATCCTCTCTACTTCGACCATCATCAGTTATTTTACTTCCTAAATAGCAAAACTCCTTTACTACTTTAAGTGTCTCATTTCCTAATCTAATTCCCTCAGCATCACCCGATTTAATTGGACTACATTCCATTATCCTCGTTTTGCTTTTGTTGATGTTCATCTTATATCCTCCTTTCAAGACACTGTCCATTCCGTTCAACTGCTCTTCCAAGTCCTTTGCCGTCTCTGACAGAATTACAATGTCATCGGCGAACCTCAAAGTTTTTACTTCGTCTCCATGAATTTTAATACCTACTCCAAATTTTTCTTTTGTTTCCTTTACTGCTTGCTCAATATACAGACTGAATAACATCGGGGAGAGGCTACAACCCTGTCTCACTCCTTTCCCAACCACTGCTTCCCTTTCATGCTCCTCGACTCTTATGACTGCCATCTGGTTTCTGTACAAATTGTAAATAGCCTTTCGCTCCCTGTATTTTACCCCTGCCACCTTTAGAATTTGAAAAAGAGTATTCCAGTCAACATTGTCAAAAGCTTTCTCTAAGTCTACAAATGCTAGAAACGTAGGTTTGCCTTTTCTTAATCTTTCTTCTAAGATAAGTCGTAAGGTCAGTATTGCCTCACGTGTTCCAACATTTCGACGGAATCCAAACTGATCCTCCCCGAGGTCCGCATCTACCAGTTTTTCCATGCGTCTGTAAAGAATTTGCGTTAGTATTTTGCAGCTGTGACTTATTAAACTGATAGTTCGGTAATTTTCACATTTGTCAGCACCTGCTTTCTTTGGGATTGGAATTATTATAATCTTCTTGAAGTCTGAGGGTATTTCGCCTGTCTCATACATCTTGCTCACCAGGTGGTAGAGTTTTGTCATGACTGGCTCTCCCAAGGCCGTCAGTAATTCTAATGGAATGTTGTCTACTCCGGGGGCCTTGTTTCGACTCAGGTCTTTCAGTGCTCTGTCCAACTCTTCACGCAGTATCGTATCTCCCATTTCGTCTTCATCTACATCCTCTTCCATTTCCATAATATTGTCCTCAAGTACATCGCCCTTGTATAAACCTTCTATATCCTCCTTCCACCTTTCTGTCTTCCCTTCTTTGCTTAGAACCGGGTTGCCATCTGAGCTCTTGAAATTCATACACGTGGTTCTCTTATCTCCAAAGGTCTCCTTAATTTTCCTGTAGGAAGTATCTATCTTACCCCTAGTGAGATAAGCTTCTACATCCTTACATTTGTCCTCTAGTCATTCCTGTTTAGCCATTTTGCACTTCCTGTCGATCTCATTTTTGAGACGTTTGTATTCCTTTTTGCCTGCTTCATTTACTGCATTTTTATATTTTCTCCTTTCATCAATTAAATTCAATATTTCTTCTGTTACCCAAGGATTTCCAGCAGCTCTCGTCCTTTTACCTACTTTATCCTCTGCTGCCTTCACTACTTCATCCCTCAGAGCTACCCATTCTTCTTCTACCGTATTTCTTTCCCCTATTCCTGTCAATTGTTCGCTTATGCTCTCCCTGAAACTCTGTACAACCTCTGGTTCTTTCAGTTTATCCAGGTCCCATCTCCTTAATTTCCCATATTTTTGCAGTTTCTTCAGTTTTAATCTACAGGTCATAACCAATAGATTGTGGTCAGAGTCCACATCTGCCCCTGGAAATGTCTTACAACTTAAAACCTGGTTCCTAAATCTCTGTCTTACCATTATATAATCTATCTTATACCTTTTAGTATCTCCAGGGTTCTTCCACGTATACAACCTTCTTTCATGATTCTTAAACCAAGTGTTCTGTTCAATATCTCCTTATTTTTTCTAGTGATCTACCCATCTAATCTACAGCATTATTCTGTAGCACCAGATTTCAAAAGCTTCTATTCTTTTCTTGTCTAAACTGTTTATCTCCATGTTTCACTTCCATACATGGCTGCACTCCAAAAAAATATTTTAAGAAAAGACTGACACTAATATCTTTATTCGATGTTGACAAACTTCTCTCCTTCAGAAACGCTATTCTTGCCATTGCCAGTGTACATTTTATATCGTCTCTGCTTCGAACATTATCAGCGTCACCCAAAAGGTGACACTGATCAACTACTTTAACTGTCTCATTTTCTATTCTGATTCCCTCAGAATCACCTGATTTAATTCGACTACCTTTCATTACCCCAGTTTTTCTTTTGCTGATGTTCATCTTATATCCTCCAACATTCCGTTAAAAAAAATACAATGTCATCCGAAATCATCAAAGTTTTTATTTCTTTTCCGTGGACTTCAATTCCTATTTAAAAATTTTCTTTTCTTGCCTTTACGGCTTGCTCAATATACAGACTGAATAACGTTGGAGACAAACTAAAAAGCCCTGTCTCACTCCCTTCTCAACAACTGCTTCGCTTTCATGGCCTTACACATTTGTAGTTTCCATCTGGTTTCTGTGAAGATTCTGAATAGATTTTCGTTTCCTTTATTGTACCATTGCCACCTTTAGAATTTGAAAGAGAGTATTCCAGTCATCATTGCGTAGCTTTCTCTGAGTCTACAAATGCTATAGGCGTAAGTTTGCCTTTCCTCAACCCTTCTTCTATGAGGAACTATAGGGTCAGTATTGGTTCGCGTGTTTCTACATTCCTGTGAAATGCAAACGATCTTCCCGTAGTTCGGCTTCTACCTCCTTTTCCATTCTTCTGTAAAGAATTCGTGTCAGTGTTTTTCAGCCGTGACTTATTAAACTGACAGTTCTGTAATTTTCACGCCTGTCAATGCCTGCTTTCTTTGTAAATGGAATTATTATATTTTTCGTGAAGTCAGAGGGTATTTCGCCTCTCATACATCTAACTCAGCAGATGGAAGAATTTTTTCATGTCTGGCTCTCCCAAAACTATCAGTAGTTCTAACGGAATGTTGTCCCTTGTTTCGAACTTAGATCTTGCACTTTTCTGTCAAATTCTTCACGCAGTATCATACACTATGTGGTCAAAAGTATTCGGAAACCTAGCTGAACATGACTTACAAGTTCGTGGCACCCTTCATCGGTAATACTGGAATTCAATATAGTGTTGGCCTACGCTTAGACTTGATGTCAGCTTCCACTCTTGCAGGCATACGTTCAGTCAGGTGCTGGATGGTTTCTTGGGAAATGGCAGACCATTCTTCACGGAGTGCTGCACTGACGAGAGGTATCGATGTCGATCGGTGAGGCCTGGCACGAAGTCGGCATTTGAAAACAACCCAAAGACGTTCTATAGGTTTTAGGTCAGGACTCTATTCAGGCCAGTCCATTACAGGGATGTTACTGTCGTGTAACCACTCCGCCACAGGCCATGCATTATGAACAGGTGCTCGATAGTATTGAAAGATGCAATCGCCATCCCCGAGTTGTTCTTCAACAGTGGGATGCAAGAAGGTACTTAAAACATCAATGCACGCCTGTGCTGCGATAGTGCCAAGCAAAACAACAAGGGGAGCAAGCCCCCTCCATGAAAAACACGATCACACCATAACACTACCGCCTCCGAATTTCACTGCTGGCACTAAACATGTTTCATTATCGTATCGGAAACAGTGGAAATCTCGCGTACAGACGAATGACACAAATGGCACCCTATCACCGGACCTCTTTCGAATTTCGTGAGTTCCGCTGCGCGCCCCATTCTGCTCTCTCACGAAGTCTAATGATTACTGAGATCGCTGATATGGAGCACCTGGCAGTAGGCGGCAGCACAATGCACCTATTACGAAAAACGTATGTTTTTTTGGGGGGGGGGGTGTCCGGATACTTTTGATCACGTAGTGTATCTAGCATCTCATCTTCATATACGTCCCCTTCCATTCCCATAATATTGCCCTCTCTCCCTTGAACAGACCAACAATATACTACTTCCACCTTTTTTCTTTCTCTTCTTTGCTTAGGACTGCTTTTCAGTCTGAGTTATCATATTCATACAGATGGCTCTCTTTACTCCCATGGTCTCTTGGAAACGATAACGAAGCAGTAACTTTACACGATACATGCTAGAGCCGTGGTATTTGGCTATCTAAAAATGTCCGATTGTCGTCTAAGTCCTTACACGAAATTCCAGGCGTCTCATTCGTGTATTTTCTAATTGCGGTCTGTAGCATTGCAACCATTCTTGCACATGACGAGGCATTTGTCTGCCTTAAGATCGTCTGACCACTACCAGAGTCCTATAGCATATTCACTGTGTCTGATGAGTGTATTTCGAAATTTACTGTGACCTCGATTAACGCTCGTGACGAGGCATAAGGATAACTTAATATCGTCAGCTCTCCGACAAACTACTACACCAAATTCCAAGTGTATCACAATCTACAAAATTTGATGCCGAAGGCTCGATATTTCGGGTTTTTGTTTATTTTATTTCTTTTATTAGTCGTCTTCTGACTGGTTTTATGAGGGCCGCCACGAATTCCTTTCCTCTGCCAGTCTCTACAGATCAGAGAAGCACTTGCAGCTTATGTCTTCAGTTATTTGCTGGATATATTCTAATCTCTCTCTTCCTCAACAGTTTTTGCTCTCTACAGCTCCCTCTAGTACCATGAAAGTCATTCCTTGATTTCTTAATAGATGTTCAGTCATCCTGTCCCTTCTCTTTGTCAGTGTTTTCCACACATTCCTTTCGTCTCCGATTCTGCGTGGAACTTCCTCATTCCTTACCTCATCAGCCTATCTAATTTTCAGCATTCGTCTGTAGAATCAAGCCTCAAATGCTTCCGTTGCGTTCTGTTCCAGTTTTCTCACGGTCTACGTTTCACTACCACACAATACTTTGCTCCAAACGGCCTATAGTGCGGTATATAATCATACTCGTGAACAGGTTTTTGGCTATCTTACAACCGACCAATTGTACTGAAAATTTCGGATATTTCACAATCCTGTTTTCAAAGAAAGTAGTCAAAAGTCCAATATTGCGGTCAGTAGTGCTATATGGAGCCATAATTGTTAACAGACTTAGGCAACTTCAAGATCACCCGGTAGCTGTCAAAATCTAGACAGCATGTTTCAGCGTTTTCAGAGGTCTATCTTTAAAAATATCATTCTGAAAGACCAAAAATTGTGCCCTATCCATCGCGTTCGTGAATATACATGGTGTATCAGGTATAAGTACAGATACTTGTATTGGTGACTGAGAACGGTGTACTAAACAGCATTTCACCACCATTTATGCCATTTGCAGACTAATAATTGTAGCTATTACAAGTCATATGTTTTGCAGTTGGCTACTGTTCCCAATAACATGTGGCAAGAGCAAGCCATTAATGCATATTTACCCTGGGCAGCTAGTGAAGTTCTGAAGAGCGGACGCGTGGTCGAAAAACGGGCAGTCTATACTGACAGGCGTAGTGCACTATTGGCGCAGTTACAGCGATGCAGAAAACGTCATGTCATAATGTTTGTGACGTGTTTGTTGCACGACTGTTCAACGCAGAGAAAAAGCAACAAACACACTGATGTATATACATGTTAAGCTACTTCATTAAAAAAAAATGCATCTACACTCTGTGCATATAATCACCGACTGGAGAACCGGAAACTATGGCTAACTGAGCTGAATCGTAATCTGCGTAGTCATGAAAGAGGGAATGACTGGGATTGTTATCACAGTTTTTCATCCCAACACAGTTTGAAATCGGTATATGCAAACTTTCTACTTGAGTAACTCGCTTTAGCGTAAACCCGAGTAGGCCCATCGCTAGACCACATTGGAAGCGTGACAAACGGTGATGCATTGTAGCCGTACACTTCCTCTAAATCGTGTAACGTTGTTCTCCTTAAATGTAGGAAACAAATTACTGCACATTACTCGTCTTTATCAACAGGATTATCAACAGGGCTTGTTTCGTTATGTGTCACGGTAGTGTTGGGAATTGATTTCAGTATTTTCATGAATTTACTTATTCGAAATGATAGTTAAAAATTTATGTCTATTGCTCATAGATATGGATTGAAAACATTACCACAATACAGTAGGAAGCTGGAGACGCCATCTAATCTTTATAAAGAAGGGAAGAGAAGAAATGTTAACATAACTGAACTTTCTGTCTGTGCTTCGCAGAACATGATAATAATTTTAAAAAGGAAAAAATTCCTAATGTTGAGCAAAATGACCTTTATTTTGTCACGATCGGGCTTTCGGCGTTTCAGGCCTCTGCAAGTCACAGCTGACACCTGAAGATTACCTGAGAAGCGTAAAAAACCAGATGTCACTTTGCTGAACATTAGGATTTTCTTCGTTTCTAATATTAAAAAACGAGGTTATTATTGAAGACAGAAGATGAATGATTAAATAATGCACACGTTTATAGCCGACATTTTTGACGTCTGTGATATTTGTTTTACGGTCATTAGATCGTAGGCCAAGATGTATTGCTGTGTCTTCACGTTATGTCTCCTGTTGCTGGAGACATCTTTAGAGCCTACACAGATTCATACAGCAGTTTCAAACTTAAACAAGCTGAGCAAGCCGAGCCTGTACCACATATCCATGCAACGGTCGGGTCGTAAGGTCTCCAGACCGCTGCCTAAGACCGTGAAAGATTTAGCATTAAGCCACAAAACATGTCTAATTTCAATCCTTATTTTCTGTTTAAGGTTTTGTGCTATTCTTGAGTTCCTACACCCCCTGTGTACAAAAGAGCAAGGTAACGTTTGGATCTTGATAAAAAATAATGTAACAACACATAAACTATAACAAAACAATAATACCCTCGTGTACATAATAGCAGAGTAACGTTTGGATCTTGATAAAACAATAATATCCGACCATACAGGATGGACAGGAACAGCCTGAAAACTGGTAAGGGTGTTGCAGGAACGGTTGTGCTGAGAAAAGATGTTAAAAAAATCGAATACGGATGCAGTTTCCATGTTAATTAGCACTGAAGTTACACAATCAAGCCATGGCGAGCGCCAGAGACAGTGACGCCAAACATGTTCATTAGTTCCCTGAAACCGAAAAAGAGAGCAGTACAAAAATTTATCATGGCCCAGTACTAACCGTGTCTGGCAAGCCGCTTGAATTGGCGCGCCAACAATCTGATTGGCTAACTTCAATGGTAATTAACGGGGAAACGGTGCAACGTATCGAATGTTTCTTAACAATTATTGCTTAGGGCAACCCGGCCTGCAACACCCTCACAATCTTTTCAGTCTGTTTCTGGCCATCCTGTACAAAAGCTACTGCACATATGGTCAACTGTACATAAGAACCACGAAAAGGAACCATTAAAACATGTTTTAAGGAACGTATGTACAAGTCTAGGAAACACTTTACATCGATAGTAGCCGGTCGTGCACTGAGATTAGGAAACGAGAAATTCCCTTCCCTGATACTAAGGTTTATCAACATACAGTCATTGCTACGCTGGATGGTACAGAGAGTTCATAGAAATTCAAAAGAGCAACAACAGCCATAAGAAAAAAGAGCCGAAATCAGATAAGTTACAGCTCTCAGTTCTATTTAAAACAAACAGGGCCAGCTCTTCCCCACTGCGAGTTCCACTGCACACGTTGTCGGGACTCCGCGATACTACGCAGTGATCCGATGACGTCTCGACCAGCCAGTTTTATGGATATACATGGTGTAACATAAACGTACAGCACAAATTGCAGGACACATTCCTCAAACGTACACGAAGATATTGTATTATATGAACACCGGTCAGTAAACTTTTTTTTTCAATGCTACAACACATTTTCTCAACTCATTAATCAAGGGGAACTCAGATGGTTCAAATGGCTCTGAGCACTATGCGACTTAACTTCTGAGGTCATCAGTCGCCTAGAACTTAGAACTAATTAAACCTAACTAACCTAAGGACATCACACACATCCATGGCCGAGACAGGATTCGAACCTGCGACCGTAGCGGTCGCCAGGTTCCAGACTGTAGCGTCTAGAACGCCACGGCCACTCCGGCCGGCAAGGGAAACTCACAAGAACAGAATGTTAGAATCATGGGAAACATACAACGTTAGTGACATCTGGTTACGTTGTGCATCATCGGTGTTTTGGTTTGCGTGTCCCTGTTGCCATGCGAAGTACCTCACTGCTTGTTTACTCGTAACATCAACTGTTCCAGCGATCAGTACGACCGTTTGCAAGCACGCCTTTTACTAAGTAGGGTTAATTAAAGACTTGGCTCGTTCAGTGACAGTGCACACAAATGCAGAGATGGCAGATGCCCATTTAATGTGTGGATTAGCTGACGCCAATGGCACTCGCGCTCAGCGTTTCCACCAGAAGATATTTCCAGGACGAAGGTGCCCCGGCAGGGAAACATTTGAAGCCGTTGATCGTCTTCTTAGGGAACGTGGGGGATTTTAGCCCGATACTCGAGACCGCGGGAGGCCCAGAAGAACGAGGGTACCGCAGTAGGAGGTGGAAATTCGTCATGCACTTGACGACGACCCCAGTGTAAGTACAAGACTTGTAGCTGAAACGCTGAACGTTGACCACGTGACTCTCTGGTGAGTGTCACACGAAGACCAGCTGAAGCCAAGCCATTTACGGCGTGTGCAGGCAGCAACAGCAGCTGATTTCCATGCATGGGTACTCTTCTGTGAATGGTTTATTCAACAATGTATCAACCCCTATTTTTGGGCGACGATACTGTTCACAGATCAGGAGTGGTTTCAATTGCAAATTTTCGCAATCGCCATGTATTGGCTGAAGTCAGTCCGCGCGCAATTATTTGGAGCAAGTCATCAACAAAGATTCTTTGTCAACGTTTGAGCCGGCACTGTTTGATAGGGCCTCAATTTCTTCCGGCCAGGCTCAATGGACAAAGTTGTCGTAGTTTCGCAGAGAATGTTCTACCTGATCTGTTCGCAGATGTGACTTTAGCTGTGCGGCGGAACATGTACTTCATGCACGACATAGCACCTCCTCATTTTGGAGCAAAGCGAGCGCTGTATCGTGAGTGAGATTCAGAGGCGACCGAGTGCGCCGGGACTTAACCCCAGTTCACTGCTAGTAGCGCCACGTCGCCTTAACGCGTCTCCAAGTAGCGCACAAGTATTGCACCACAATTTAGTATGAAATTAAAAATCAAAATCTATTTTTAAAACTTTGTTACATTATAGTTTAGTGTAATAATGTTCCAAATACCAAGTCTTGATGATCTAAACTTAATAGTTTACGGAAAAATGCCGTTTTAAGAGAAAAATCAAGAGGAGCTAAATAATGACACTAGGAAGCCAGAATTTGGTTCAGAAGTTGCAGTTAGAAGTTATAAATAAGTGATGCTGGTTTCCAAAACCATAAAATGAAAATTAACGCCAGAATCCACGTTTTTCAGAAAAATCAAAGGCGCTAAATATTGGACTTAGAAACTTCAGAATTTGTTTTATGCTTCAGTACACCCCAAAAATAATAACAGGGAGTCCACGTTAATCTACCTCTTATAGTTTTTGAGTAATTAAATAAAAACTAATTTTGTAACTAAAATGGACCGAAGTGTTGTAGATGAAGTACTTGAAATTTTAATGATAGAGGGTTTTGGTTAAACCAGATGATCAAATATATCAAATAATAGAGCTACGCCAAGTTTAAGACTTGTAACATAAATAGCAACTGATATAAGTCTTAGCAAAGGTGTGGTTCAGAGATAACAATCTACTGTTACTTCCACTAAAGAAATTCTATTAAGCAAATTTTTCATTCTAGCGCGCTGAAACTTTCTACGTGCTTTAAAGCTGCTTATCTACATACCAGCAAAAATTAAGAAGTTTCTGAAGCAATTGGTAACGTGGTACGTGTAATAAACGTATCCTGCAGTTTGTGCCGTACGTGTTTGTTACACCTTGTAGGAAAACAGTTCGTCTTGCTGAGCTTGTTTAAGGGGGGTAGGACGTCAAATGGGCCGACTTGGAGCAGGAGAGTCATCACAGGACATTTGAATTTCGACTGTATATACTTTTACAAATAAATTCACAAAACTTTGTCAGCATCACCAAAAGGATTCAGGATTCACACTCATTGCAGCGGAAGATTTAAAACAAAACAAAACAATTTTTATTTTACGTGTGAAATTTCGTCATTTTTTTCGCTTACTAATGGCTGCATTTGTTACTACAGGTACACTTTTCTTCATAAGTTAGAGAGATTCTTCGATGAATTTTGCACAGCCACAAACCATACTTACAGGTGTATGGAACTGTAGAATTTATTTAATTTATGAAAAAATGAGTGAGCTGTTATATTTTAAGGTTCATGTTTAGAAAAAACACAAATTTTCTAGTTAATTACCTCACTTTTTACCACAGTTTTTAATAGATTTGTAAAATTCTAGAGTTTCATACACCTTTGAGTATGGTTTGTATGCTGTGCAAAATTCATCGAAAAATCTCTCTTACTTAGAAGAAAAGTGTACCTATAGCAACAAATGCTGCCATTTGTAAGTGAAAAAAATGATGTAATTTCACATGTAAAAAAATTATTTTTTATGTGTAAAAGCATAGACAGTGGAAATTAAAATATCCTGTGATGCCTCTCCTGCTCCAAGTCGGACCGTTTGATGTCCTACCCCACTTAAGTCTGGTGAAGTTACTGTCTCAGGCTTTGTAGCCTTTGATGTTGTCTACAGCATTAAGAGATGAACTGTCAGTCCCAGAAATAGGTCTAGAAGCACAGCGAAGTGACTATAAAAATTTTTGTCAAGGATAAGGAGGAATTCTTAAACAGTGAACAACACCGTATATTTCTGTGGTGTCATGAGACTTACAGCGAGCTGCTTTAATCGTCCAAAAATAGAGAGCGCCCAAACATCCTCAGCGATGTCTCCGGAAGACAGACGATTCCCGCTACTAGACGGAAACAGTTCGTCACAAACAGAGCGTGGAGTGAGCCGTGAAATAAGGAGGGCTCCGCAAACAACACGCGCCAGCCGGGCCGCCCTCACGAAGGAGCCCGCAGTGAATGGCCGGGCAGTCCCTGAATGGCCTCGTTACCCAGAGCGCCGCTCGCCGCGCCCTGGGGGACCACCATTCGCCGGCCGGGCCCGGCTCCGAGGGAAATTACGCGCAATGGCTATGATTACGCCGCTAACGGCTGCCGGCTTCTCTCCCAGGGCCGCGAAACACCGTGGTCCGGCAACCGCGCGCCAAGTTGGCGAGCGCAGGTCACGAGCCTACACGGGGCTGCCTGGCGGGCGCCGCTATTCGGTTACCTTGTCCCTAACCACTGCCGCATACGCTTTGCCTTTCGAGATTCGCGAACTCCATTTCAGAGGTGCCCCCGTAAGCATACACGTGGCATTACTGAAGAGTGCTCTCAGCTCCACAGTGAACAACAAGTAGCTTCATTTGCTTACATTTACTGTCTCCGAAGTCGTCACATTCCACCCTTCTAAGCGTATTAATATGTACTTTCATCAGTCTTACGTGTGACTAAAAAGAAGCGAGTTTAGAAATGAAGCATTGTATTCGACAAATGAGAAGCAGAAAGTGAAGTTAGGCAACTGAGGCAATTTTCATCTTGACTCATCAGCACAGCACGAACAAATTGCTACTGGTGTTCCGCAGGGTTCAGTGTTGTGTCCATTATTGATTTGCTTAGTATTACCGTACTTTGACGAAGCACAAATCTTAAGACACAAGCTTCACAATCAATCTCAGTATTGTATCTTAGGCACTCCATTGACAAAAGAGCTTCTCTTGTTCAGTTGTTGAATGTTTATGAACTGTGTAAAGGCCCCAACCAGTCACGTAAAGTAACATGTCGCAAAGGGGTATGTACAAATGAATATTAGAAACTACTGGGCACGATTATCGTTAAGAACTCGAACACGAAATCATGCAATATGTGCTTCCAAAAGAGTCATCTGGTTTCAAGAGGCTATTTTTTCTGCCGAACTAAGATAAAGATTGAGATGCGTTTTAACTTATGCATCAAAACGAAATGTTTTCCTTGGTGCCACTTCAAAATTGCTGTTCAACTAGTTGCCGGTAAATGTCTACTTCGTTCAGCTGAATCACTTACTCACTCTCCCGCATCGTTATTTATCCAACGAGCGTCGAGTCTAAAGGCCGCAACACAGGAACAAAAAGTGTTTTGCGTTCTCGGTTTTAGTAGTTTCAATTAAGTTATGACTGTATTTTGTTTGTGGTGGTGCCTCCTCTTCGAACAATTTTGGGTGAATTGTGTCGCCGAGTAACAAACCGTCGTGGACGTAGTACATCCATACATAATCCCATAACCATGGATTCAGTCTGCACGTTTGACGTCCACACAGGGATGAGCACTGGCACACTTAACAATTGTGCATGAGTGGACAAAATACCCTCTTGTGAAATCTGATGATCTCTTGAGATTTAAAGCTTTGTAGTTCAATGCATAAGTTAAAACTTACCGATATTACTGTCCTCATTCCCGCAGAAGTCTCAATCTTGTAAATTCAAATGGATCGCTTTGTAACGCGCTGTATTAGCGGTAATCTGAAATGCTTCAATTCAGCTACATTTGCTCTTTGTGCAGTTGCTGAATTTTGGTGATGAAAGGTCGAAGATGTAAGTAGTTTACATGCTCCCTCTCATTAATGTCATGTAAAGTAGTTTAAAGTAATTATGCCTGCAGACATGAAGTTTTAATTCTACAACAAGTGTTGCAAGGCGATGTCTGCTGTACTCCTCGAATTTTACCCGACATATCTTTAAAAAACCAATCATACTAATGTTATTCACACAATATATTTAATTTCTGACCACACAGATGATATTAATAAATCAGATTACAACAAAAATGGTCTGCACTAATCATAAATTTTCCTCACTCTTAGCAAAAAGGGTGCAAAGTAGACAGCTATTAAAATATTTGGCTATTAGTGATAGACTGCATGACAGTTTTAAAACCAAATGAAATAATTTTTAATTGATAACTCGCTCTAATCCATCGTGAATTTCTGAATTCTTCCAGCAGTTCTATTAAAAGCAGATTAAGATATACATGTATATAATAAGTGAAATGGTAAACACGTATCCGAATTTCATTACATATTAAATCACTTGACATTTTGTTGTCGTAGAAAGACACTGCAGTAGACCACATGGAACATTTAAACAATTAATAAATTAATAATTAATAACCACAAACTCGGTGTGAGAGTTTCCTTGTTGGTATTTTGAAAGGTCCAGATCTATTCAAACGCATGACAAGATGTTTGAAAAACTAGGGTGTTATGAACAAAATTGTTAACAGCGTGTTAGCATGCAAGTTGCTGTAACTCGTCAGGCTTTCCCGGCGGTATCTTGACATTTGGACTAATCGGGTCTACTGCCGGATGTTTGTGTCGCTCTTGCACAATATTTCGGACAAGTAGCTCGTTGCCTTCTTCAGATGCTACCTGAGACTGCCGCATTGGATTTTTTTTTTCTTTTCGCACTTTCATTCCCACCCCTGAGGGGGATGGGCGGGCATTCGTTTATTTAGTTATTCAATATTTCTTGTAAAAGTGCATTTGGTCACATTGACAGCATTGAATATACAAAAATATAGCATCGATAAAGATGCAAAAATATAAAATAATACAATAATACAAAATAAAACAAAATATAAAATAGGTACAAAAATATTATATAAAATAAGGTTAGATTTTAACTCATATTGAAATATAGTGTATATTTTATAAATTATACAATATTTTCCGTTATGATTATTCTGTTAATTCTCTTTGAATACTTTAGTGTATATAGAGATTGTAGAATACGATAGTAGTACAGTAGTTTTTGTGTGTATGCTACTTTTAATGTTTAATTTGTTATTTCTATGCTACTTTTTTAGATGTAACTTAGGTCTACGGTTCTTGTGCGTGTGTTTGTGTTTTTGTGTGTGTATATGTGTGCGTGTGCGCGCGGGCGCGTGCATGTGTGTGTGTGTGTGTGTGTGAATGTTCTGGGGTTAGTTTCTGTGTCTTTGGGTCAGGTGTGAGGGAAGTGGGATGCCTTGTGTCAGTGGTTCCATGGTGCGGGCGAGGTTTGGGTATTCTTGGCTGGTGTTTTGTGCCACTGTACGCGCTGGTTGGGTATATTTAAATTTTGGTCGCCTGTTCACTCGTGGTCTTGTTGTCAAAATGTCTTCCATGTCTGGGCGTTTAGTTAATATGTGTCTCCCGTAGTTCGCTCTGAGTTTGACTAGTCTGTTCTGTAGCGGCTCCACGCCTGTGATGTCATATACGTCGTCACTGGGCGTCAGCCTTGGCAGTCCACAGATGCTGCGTAAAAGTCGTCTTTCGGTCGAGTAAAGTCGTTCGGCTACCGGTTTGTGCAAGCCTCCTAAGGAGGCTGCTGCATACTCTATCACTGGTCTAATTTACGTCATGTAGGTGTGGATCGCCGTGTGGTCGTCACATCCATGGATTCGTCCTTGTACTTGCCTGATTAGGCATTGTCTTTTCCTCGTCTTGTTTAGTAGGTAAGTGAGGTGTGTTTCCCAGTTTAAGTACTTGTCTAGGTACACTCCTAGTTACCTGGTAGTGTCGTTAAGTCTTAGTGGTGTGTCCCACAGCGTCAGTTGTATGTCATTTGTGTTTTGTCGTCGTTTTTTGGTCAGGTGTCTGTGTCTGAATAAAACCATTTGGGTTTTGATTGGGTTTGGTCGGATTCTCCATGCCGTCATCCAGTTTTCTAGTCTTTGCAGTTAGGTCTGTGTCTTTCGTTGTACGGTTGTCGTCTTCGTCAGCGTACAGTCCTACCGTTTCTTTGGGGGTTGTTGCCGTTGGTGCGTCAGCCGTGTAAAGCGCGTACAGCAGCGGGGATAGGATGCCTCCTTGTGGCACTCCTGCTTGGGGTGTGAATTCTTTGGAGGAAGCGCCGCCAAAATGTACCTTGCACTTCCTGTTTGTGATGTACGTCCGTATTAGTCGTATAACCTTGGTCGGGAGGCCCAATTTGCTCAGTTTGTAGAGCAGTCTTCTCTGCCAGAGCTTGTCGAAGACACGCTCTATGTCCAAGAAGATTGCAAGCGTACACTGTGGCAGCTGTCTGAGGCCCGTCCTGTGTCAGGCACATTACAGGCAGCGCCAAGCGGGCGCGGACGGCAGAGAGAGCACCCAGCGCCCTCTGGCCATAAATACTGGACAAGATCCTCCAATACGGCAGTCTCAGGTAGCAACTGAAGAAGGCAACGAGTCACGTGGCCGAAATATTGTGCCAGAGCGACACAAACACCCGGCAGTAGACCCGATTATTCCACATACAAGTTGCTGTCATCCGAACTCGGCAGTTATATCGGCGAACCTCGTTTTGCTTTTGTTTGGCGCAAGTTTGGTAATGGTTGGCTCGATAGAATGAATAACACAATTTAGTTAGTTGTCGGCAGGCTAACACGACGGAATAGCTGAAGAACTGGCTGGCGAAGACATGTCAAAATTGTGGGAAAAGTGTAGTTAATGATGCGCTTTCGTAAGTGCACATCACGTAACGGTGCCGGTGGTTCGTGAAATGTATAAGGTTAAATAGAAGCGGGAGAAATACCAGTTAATGCCCGCGTGAATCTTCTGTGCAGT
Source organism: Schistocerca gregaria (assembly GCF_023897955.1). Lineage (NCBI taxonomy): Eukaryota > Metazoa > Arthropoda > Insecta > Orthoptera > Acrididae > Schistocerca > Schistocerca gregaria. The sequence goes on along the minus strand of NC_064922.1, from coordinate 922,200,210 downwards.
GTAAATTGAAAGGTTGAATTTATCCCATTGCAACGAACAATGCTTTGGTAGGTAGCACATAATCGGTGTGAATGTGATCTAAAGAAATGTTGTGATTTACTGTGTGACGAGCGCAGTCTTGTAAAGTCCACAAGTGTCTAATAATATGGAGTTCTACCAGACTGGTTAAGTACGAAGGTGAGGAAGTACGTTGATCTAAGGAAGGTGAACACAGACGTGGTAGGCGATGCTAGATGACTCCTGCTTACTGGCATCATTTAATTGTGACACTGAGATGTCTGACAGTGGGGAGTCAATGGATAATAGTATGGATACAGACGCTGCAGGAAATTCGATAGTAGATTAGTTTGAGGATTACTATAGGGTCAAAACTGAACGACATATTCAGACATTAGACTTGCATGCTTTACCTAATCTGCTTTTGGCATCTAACGAGCAAACTAAAAAGACGTGTAGGAAAATAAGAAAGGGAGTGGAATTGAACTTAAGGAAGTCTGGTACCGAGCGCTGCGGGATTAGAATCCGCGCCAGACGGCATGGAACTCGATGACCACTAGAGGTCTCTGCAGCAATCGCGCCATAAGCTGTGGCTGCGTGAGCTCCTGGCCTCGAGTCTAACGTGAGGGCGCCACTGTGGAGCACGTGGTCCCAGCGGCCAATAGCGACGTACCATGTCGTGTGTTTAGGCTGCTGTCACTCACTCAGCTACCCCCCCCCCCCCGGGTCCTTTTGTATTCCCCTTCTTTGCCTTTCCCCACTCCCTGTCGTGTCTGCCCAGCATCCTCCCCCCCCCCCCCCCCCTTATGGGTCCTCGTCCTCCATCGGCACCTTTCCCCCCTTCCCCCCCGCCTTCATTTTTCCTCTCCTCCCTCTCCCTTTTTATTTTCCCATCATCAGCCCAGGTTCCTCCCACCTGCCCTTGGCTGCGGTATGTCATATTTGCCAACTTTTTAGTGCAGTGTTCAAGTGAATGTTCAGTGTTGTTCGTCTTTCCAGTGTTACGAACACAAATCATGCTGTCGCTGGGTATGAATTTTATGTCTCTTCCGAACAGAAACCAGACTGTCGCCGTGTTGCTTTTATTGTCTGTCTATTATTTTCCCTGCATGCTTCATATGTATTTTACTAGCATCATCATCCCTCTGTTTCTATGTTTTAAGTTCCACGTTTCTTCCGCCATATTGCCATTTAAGTCTCCGATTTTATTACCTGTTTTTATTGTTTATTATCTTTATCTTTTTAAAACAAATTCTGTAGGCTGAAGAGCGGCGTACTAAGCTGCTGCCAGCCCGCCCTCTTCGGGGGAAACGAAACTCAATAAAGAAGAAAAAAAAAACCTCAGCGAGTCAGTCTGGTATTCGCGTTGAGTCGGTTGATATCTCGCTTACAGACATCGTATTTACGTTGCGTGTGCTTACTACCCGTATACAAGTGGACGTTGTTTTGATTTCATGAGGTTATTCTCTTGTGACCCCGTTGCTTAATAGTTTGTTGTTGATCTTGGTGTCTTGCTCGGTTGTCCGTCGTCCTGCCTGTCCTTCCATTCACGTTCGTCCGTCTTGTTCTTGTTTGTTCGCAGGCCGCTCCCATTCGCCCCGACACCCCCCCCCCCCCCCCCCCCCCCCTCGTTTTCGTTAACGGCCACCCCGCGACCGTTCCTGTCGTGGTTACAACATGAAGATACTAAAGAAAGCAGAAAGATAACTGATCAGTCTTAGAAGAAATGTGTCCAAAAATTTAGAAAAGATCAGGAAGATGTTAAAAACCGTAGAACTGAAACTGAGAACGCGAAGAAAGAACTAGGAAAACAACGTAAGGAAGATATTAAACAAGGCAGAACTGAAAATGACCAGGCCCACAAGAATTAGTGACAGAGGTCAAGGAAGAGGGTAAACAAGCTAGTGAAGATATCAGGCAGAATAACGAAGTTCAGGAAGTTCTCACGGAAGTTCCAGAAGATCTCATTGTGGGGCTTCAAAAGGGCTCTAGAAACAACATGCTAAGCTGGAGAAAGTCACAGAAGTTCTCAAAGGGGAGATCCAGAAGGTACAAAAAAAGTGTAAAAATAAGACAGATGAAGTTTCAGTAAGTATTAATTTGCAAAATGAAATTTGGGATGAGCCATATAAGTAGGTTTCAAGGAACGTAATGACAGACGTGAAACACATGTAGAGGATAGGCGAAGGAGTTTCATGACTCAGAGCAGAAAGTCTGCATGGAGCGTGTGATGATGTAGGACCAGTGAAATAAAGTAGGACAACAGAGTGAAAACAAGGTCATATAACTGATCGGTAATGGTTGCATAGCTGGGAGTATTCTCATGGGAATACAGAGTGTGGAAGTGTTTTTCAACGTTGCAAATTTTAGGAAGTTTAATGCAGTTGCGAAGTAGCACCTACGTGACTTCCTGGCTGGATCAGTTTAAGGTCGCGTTTCCAGAGCTGTGGGGCCACCAGAGAGAGATAAGGTTTGTGACGTCACGAATGAAAGGACAAGCAGGCACGTTAGGGGTGAGGAATGGCCGGAAATGTGAAACATATGCAGAATACTAAAAAGAATTCTTAAGTCAGTACTGTTCAGACAGAAAGCAAAACAATGTACTGACCAGCCTGTATTGAAAGAGGAAGTATATCTACGAATGTGACTGAAGTCTGAAAAGTTTTGTGATTTCCCGAAATCGCTCCAGGCAAATGACGGGATGGTTCCTTTGAGAGGGCACGGTCATTTTCCTTCTACATCCTAAACACATTCCGAGCTAGTGGTCCGTCTCTAATAACGTCGATGTCGACGGGACGTTAAATCCAATCTTTCCTCCTCCTTCCTTCTAAAAAGAACTGTATGAAAAGAATTTGTTCTTAAATAAACCGATAATCATAGAGCCAATGACATCACCGTAAGTTACGGGTGACAATACAGAAGAAACGGTTAGCCATACTGAAAGAAGAGTTAGATGCGGTAAAATCAGCTTTAGACAGCTGGACACGTTAGAAGACAGTACACACGAATTGGAATCTGCACGAAACACAAGACAACCAAGAAATTCTAGAAGAATCACCGGGAAAGCAAAAAATGATAACAGAACATATGATAACCAAAGGTCGGGCGCTAATGACAGAGGATCGTGTTGCCACTGATTCAGAGATAAATACAGTTACTGCAGGGACGGAGGTGGTGGCGTTACTTATCCTGACGCTAAATGCGTGCGCCAGGGTTTAATGTTCTGGTCAAGACGTTACCACAGGTAAACAGTGAATGACGCGCGCTGCAGAGTGAGTGACGCAAGGAAAACTGTCATCGATTCCTGATCAGATCCGACGAAGAAATAGAACCACACATACTAACAATTCGAAAGGTGGAACAGAGGTACGAACTAGTGGATGATCTACTATGGGAAGATGGAGGTGTTTCTGAGGAAGCTGTGCAACCCCATATAGAATATGAGATCTTCGACATTCTCTTAGATTCAAAAAGTCTCACTAAGGTTAATGTCGCAAAAAGTGTATACAATATAGTTAGAATGAGGAAAGAAAATGCCGAGTTTCACAGGGAATGTTATTTGACTATAGGGGCCGTAGTTACGAACAGTAAGACTGTAAGGGAGCATGTTTGATTGCTGTAAAAATTAGTAATGGAATTTATGAAAATTCGGGATAGGTGGTGCCTAGGCTCGGAGTATCCGTGATATTTGTTGAAGAATGGTCGGTGAAACAGCAGGTTTGCTTAAATTTTGGTAATGGAAGTGTGAAGGTGTCTTGTGAAGGAAAAAACAGATGTTATTGCATTTAAATGTACATGGCGCAACGTGAGGTAACAGAAGCAATCAGATTTTGCTTCACGATGGAATGACAGATTGCACTACAGAATGCATAAAGGGCTGGATTGAATAAGAAACAGTGGATATGGGAAAACGAGATTTAAGAAGAGGAGCCTGAACAAGCACTTAGAAAGAATACAGCTTGGTTACAACATCAGGAATGGAATGAAATCAAAAATCTATTTTGAGTAGCCACAGAACTTTTTTCTATAGATGAACCAGGTGCAGTCAAGAAAGCAGAATGTAAGTTAGAAGTAAAGGAGCATGAGACTTTCTTTGGGAAACCTTATGCTAGTCCACAGGCAAAACAAAAAGTTATGGACAAAGAAATTAAGAATATGTTGAAGATCGGAATCGTTGAAAGATCAAAAAGACAATGTAACAAGCCAATGCTTGTCTTATAGAAAAGGAATGGTGACGTTAAAATAGTGTTTTACACCAGACCAGTAAACAAAATAATGTTACCACTGGTAGATATACCTCAGAACCTAGATCTCTGCTTCAAAAGTATCGTGAAGGACGGCACTGAGCAGTGTACATTTGAAATTTGGTTATTGGCATGTTCCATTACACACAGATTCTAGGCAGTATACAGCCTTTCTGTATGAAAGCGAACACTACCATTACAGTTTTCTGCCTTTTGGCTTAAGTATTTCAACATCAGCCTTCTTCGGATCTTTAGACAAGGCACTAGAAGAACATTAAAAAAAATTACTTGTTAAGTAAGTGGCATTCTCATATGTGGGAAGTACGTGGAGAAATTTTAAATGGCATCTTAACTAGTTTTGAACGAGCTGGTGTGATTGTAAACATAGGAAAACTTGAATTATGGAAAGACAGAAATTATTTACATGTTCATATGTATCTATAATTATGATCGAGGGATTAAACTTCAGGCAAAATTACAAGGCAAAAAAGTTTTTCCTACACCTCAACGCAAAAAGCAATTAAGGATATTCGTCGATTTAGCCACATTTTATAGCAAACTCATTTGGGGTGAGTCGCTGAATAATCCTCACTAACTGAACTATGAAGAACAAAGTGCTACGGCAGTGGACAGAAGACTGTCAGCGAGGCTTTGAGGATATAGAAAGTTCACTGCGCAATCCAAGTATCTTGTAGCACCTAGATTTAAATAAAAAATTGTATGTAGAATGTGACTCATCAGGCTATGGTCTCAGTGTGTATCTTTATCACTTAGATGACACTATGGAAGAGGAAATAATAACCGCAGTCTTTGCATGCTGAGCAACGAAAAGTGGGAATGTCAGCATACGATTACACAGCAACAAGCACTTGTAATTACTTAGGGACTAAGTAAATTCAAGTATAACCTATCAGGAAGAACAATGAAGGTTGTGATGGATCATAAGGCCCTCTTTCTCTTACTTGAAAGCAAATTCTTTCATAGCAAGTTAATTATATTGGTTCTTCCACTTCAGGAATACCGGTTTATGATTATTTGTAGATAAGGAAGTCAAAACATTGTCCCAAATGCATTATCGAGGATTCCACCAGGTGTTCAAAATGTTAGTGTGAAGGACCCCCTATGAAATGTGTTGCAAATCATCCTAATGAGAAGAGTTTCTCATGAGGCTTATATGAAAAGCCTAAAAAGGGATATATGGCGTGAACAAAACTTGGATTCGACACTTAAGTTTGTTAAGATCAAAGTTGGTTGTGCAGGTGAAGAGAATCTTTGCAAATACAATTTGATACATAACAACATTTTAGACCGGCATACTGATGAATCAAAACAACAGTGGCCGGTGTGTGCTCAACAGCACGCAATCAAAAGGGTAGTATGGTAAACGCGCTGCAGCATTTTGGTGCTGATAAATGCACTGAAAAATGTAGATGATAACGTGTATTCTTGGGAACGAGCAGAATGATACGAGAAGTGGTACAGGCATGTGATGCCTGGCAAAAAGACGAAAATTATGACAGACATCAAGGATCAATGCATCCATTTATACCAGACAGAATTAAGAATTAGTCATAGTTGATCTTCTGGGCCATTTGCCAAAGTCACGAAGCAATTTTATAAGAGTTTTAGTAAAATGGGAAGTGGAACCAAAATACGCGAAATTCTACCAATTATGAAGAACGTTTAGTAAGATAATGAAGGCAAAAATGGTTAACCATTATTTTGTTAATATCTGTAAACCAAGAAGAATATTCACACACAATCGTCGACAATTTGTATAGAAGGAATGGGAAGAAATGCTCCATCAAAATAAAACTGAGCAAGTTTTGATTGAAAAATTTAGAGCTGCCTCGAATCTTGCAGTATTGGTAATGAGGGAAATGAACCACATGTGTAGGACCTACTGTAATCACAAGTGTAGCCGATGGAGAGGATATCTACAAAATGTTTTGGGTGTTGTACGACTTTTCGTACTGTATGATGTTATTGTCAATGTTCGTGTAGCACAAGAAATAGTTAAATGACTTATTCTCAGTATCAATGGGAAATGCAGTTGTAAATGCAAAATACTCAATTCTACTAACTTGTAATGATGTTCTCTGATATGAAAGTTTGCCAATCAGAAAGTGCAACACCATTAAAGCCACATTAATTGAGCTTTGCTATTTTCAGTAAAAAGAAATGTACTTGTCTTTGGTGCCTTGACCCCACACACTTTAGTTTTTGATGACCTGTCGTTATTAGAATATTATGTTTCACGTACCTTTCGTCGTTTGCAGACGCTGTGCAACACTTAGCTGAAATGCTGTGTTACAGTGCAGTTTAAGCAGTCTAGCATGTTTTTGTTTAGCGTGTTAGACATGAAATGTAGCAAAACTAAATGTTGCGCTCATATCCGACCAGCTTCATCGTTCTGTTAATGAGAAAAGACCCTGAGCTTTCTGTAAGGTTCACATTGAAATCTTATTATAGAACTGATTAAATTCTTTGAAAGCTATTTTCAATTTACATCCGAATTAAAAATATTTTTTATGTTGTGAATCGTGTGACACCTGATCCGTGCTGACTATCTCAGGTTAACACAAAAACTGTTTCTGCAATGAAATATTAATTCACTTTCACGTGAAACACCTAAGCAGATAATTCTCAACGAGTGAGTTCCTATTTTTAAACCGATGTTCTCGCCCGTAATGCCGTGTTTGAAACAAAATCAGATCCGTAAATGAAATCAGCAAATTATTCAGTAATAATTGTTGGATGCCTTTCCCTACACTATTGTAAGAAAACACAAGTTTACACAATTATAGCATTAATTATTATTATCATAGGAATAATCAAAATATCCACGGGTGTACTGACGGTCTACAGTGTCCTACGGGCACAATATTTCGACAACAATACATGTCGCCATTAGGTGAACTGACGGACTGAGCTCCTGTGAACGTGCCGGCCCAGAGAGATCCGTACGCTATGGCTGGTCAGAGGGAACTGAGTTCGGTCGCGGTGGCGGCCAATTTAAATACCCTCCACACGCGGCACGCTCCCTCCGAACAAACGGAGGGAGTCGCCATGGGTAACCCACTCTCACCGGTGGTAACGAATTTGTACATGGAGAACTTTGAGGAGGAAGCCCTGTCGTCATCCGAATGGAAACCTACTTGCTTTTTCCGTTACGTGGACGACACGTTCGTCATTTGGCCACATGGTATGGTTAAACTCCTTGACTTCCTTACATATCTAAACTCCATACACCCCAACATCAAATTCACTATGGAGACTGAAACGGAGGGTAAATTACCTTTCTTTGACGTCTTGGTCAAGAGAGGGGCTGACGGCACCCTAGGTCATGGGGTGTATCGGAAGGTAAACGCACACTGATCTGTATTTGCATGCAGACAGCTGCCACCACCCTTCACAGAGGAATGGGGTACTTAAACGTGTAGTACATAGGGCGCGCACTATCTCTGACGCAGAGAGTCTACCCCAGGAACTGGAACATCTGAGAACTGTATTCGGAAAAAATGGGTACTCAGAGTGGTAGATTCAACGTCCTCTCCGCCCAACCACTACAGCACAACCTGTGGAGATGGATGAAATCACGAGGAGGAGGTAGGCACTGCGCTTATTCCATATACAGGTGCACTCTCGGGGAAAATCGCTCGCATTTTGAAGAAACATCGGTTCGGAACTGTGTTTTGTCCTCCGAATAAAACTCGTGCACTGGTGGGGAGCGCCAAAGATGACCTCGGTCTGATGAAGGCCGGCGTGTACCAGATTCCGTGTCAATGTGGCAAGTCGTATACTGGTCTGACGATGCGTACCGTCGAGGATCGATGCCGTGAACACCAGAGGCACACTCGACTGATGTATCCGAGCAAGTCGGCGGTTGCTGAACATTGTTTGTCGGAAAATCACGCTATGGAGTGTGAACGCACGAGGATTCTGGTACAGACGTCGAGATACTGGGACAGCGTTGTTATAGAGCCCATCGAAATTCGCACCAATGACGACCTCATAAACCGTGACTGTGGCTACAATCTTTGCAAGGCTTGCGAACCAGCGATTGGGTTGATCAAGAGTAAATCGAGCAAACGTATAGTTGTGACGACCACGGCAGACAGAGCCATCAGACCGACGCCATCTCAGACGCCGTCGCAATCTGTTCCACCGCGCGACCGTGGCGCGGGTCGCGGACAGCGGAGGGTGCGCGCCGCGGGCGGAGGGTATTTAAATCGGCCGCCGCCTCGACCGAACCCAGTTCCCTTTGAGCAGCCATAGCGTATGGATCTGCGTGCTGGCATGTTCACAGGAGCTCAGTCCGTCAGTTCACCTGATGATGGCGACATGTATGATCGCCGAAATATTGTGCCCGTTGGACACTGTAGACCGGCAGTACACCCGTGGATATTTTGATTATCAAATACGCCGGGAGAAACTCAAGAATCACATCATACAAATAATTTTTCTTAATGTGTTAGTAACCAACACATACCATTCTCATTACGAATTGTCAATGACGTTCTTCTACAATCTATAACAAAACGAAGAGTAGTTACCTTTTTCTCTTTCTTGATCATTAGAGGGCTGTCCACTCATTTTTATCTTTGTTCTTTAGATTATCCTTGAAATAAATAGTTTTCGTATTAATACTAATTTTCCCTGTGTCGTTAGTCGACGTCGAAATTGTGCAAAAACTGGAGAAATAGCTAAAATTGACTGTGCTGTCAACTGTGGTGCTTATTACAGTACATCTCCCCATATGTCTAGTGTCTTCTCCATCCCATGCTTCTACTGGTAAGCTGTTGATGACCCCGTATTGTTTGACTGCAATCACTTGCTTGAGCTGAGGAGAAACAGTTTTGGTGGGAGCAACACATTGCAGGGATAACCAGCACTGAAGCTGTGGTCCCATACATGACTGCAGTATGAGGAAGCAGTCGAAATGGAACGCCTAGACATCTCCTTCTACGCCGCTGTTTAGAATGAGATTAAATCACCTTAGGGTAGCTGTTGGGGAATGCCCCACAGTGCTGCAAACTTTTCTAGTTTCCATATCTTCTGATGTCTTCTGCTTTTTTGTCAGTAGTAAACAACGCCTCTGTCTCTTATTTGATTCATCCTGTTTCTTGTAGGAGCAACAGCACAGTTTACACTGCGCGATGTCCAGTTTTCTGTGAGAGACAGTTGATCTAACTGTTTCTAATGTTCGTTTAGCACCTGACAAAGACCTTGAAATCATGGTGGATAAACAAAATGTATGGTGGTGTGTAAAGCTGTAGTCAAACACTGCTTGGGTATGTCACAGCAGGAAAAAGCAATGCATCAACCTGTTTATGAAAGAAAACCACAGGGATGTTCTCATGTGATATAGTCTGTGAGATGTGCTCCTTCTACGATACAGGCGATGAAACATTACACTGGTCTGTGCAAGTGACTTCGATGAATGATCATCTGCTTCAGTAGACCAGTACCTGTATATTTAATGGCATAGGCTCATATATTCCATATCAGCACACAGATGGTATTTGTTCCTCGGAAGACAGGAACGTGGTAATATCTTATCGACTCCTGTACAGGGTGATGATAGTGAGGGTTTTGTAGTTTGTAGTTTTTCTCTGGTGGATGGTAAAAAATTATGAGCGTAGACAGAATGTTTGGGTGATTTACTTCTGACTGTAATACCTGTATGTAGTATGGTGATGCACCGCAGTGCACTAGCAAAATTCTTGTCCTTCTTCCAGGTCCTGTTTGATGTGGAGTCATCCTAATTTTCCCAATATAAACACCATCATAGCTGCTTGTACTGTCATTTTTATACTACGTCGTGGTGCAGGAGAAAGATTCGTTTGGTGCTGGCGCTACATTCTGTCTGTGGTTGGTGGGACTGATACAGCATGTTCCAATTTCCACCAAGTGGACAAAACACAGTCCTGTCGTATTAATTGAACCCACTCTGTTTCTCTGTGGGATGCAGAAGGTGTTAGACATAGTGGTCTTAAACTTCTGAACAGTTGCGACTTACACTGTTACGATGACAAGGACACAGCTGCAGGGAGAGCGAGGCAAAGACTGAGGAACAGTTACAAGATGCAGAGGGACTGTCTAAAACCACATTTGAGTTTTACTGTATGGGATTCTTAGCAGACAGGTTCGAAAAAAAAAGATGACTCGTTTCGAGATACTGGAGTGTCACAAACGTGATTCAGCTGTGGCTTTAATCATTAACAGACATCTCCATAGGATACAACGCAGTTATGTGACTGAATGGAGGGCCTTGATTCCAAATCTCAGATGGCATTTCTACCAGAAAGCGTTGACCTGTAGAACCAACACTATTCTTTATCCAAGGTGACAGTAAAGTAGATGCTGTGATTGTGTACTTAGTAGAGTGGTCCTTACGTGAAATGTATGTTACTGGCAGTAGAATCCTTCTGTGGTCATCTTCAAATGTGGGTTCTCAATAGTGTCCCTTGAAAAGAACGTCATCTTCGCTCCAGGGATTCCAACTCTAGCTGCCTAGTGAGTGTAATCTGATTGCCATAAAAAAATTACTCGCCATTCAAAGTGACTCTCATGGTTAGTTTAATTAATTAGAATACCAGTTCTATATCAGTGGTGTGCTGGCTGGCAGATGGAAGAGAGTGTTAGGGTACAACGGTTATGATTCTTGAGTTGGAGTGGTAATCAAGCGTTTTTGTCATTGCAGCGATATCTTTTATCCTCTTACACAGGGATAAATGACCATCGTAATGACATCAGATCTATTAGCGAATTTAAAAAGTGATACAAAATAGAAGCCTGACTTTTTCAACTTCTCTTTGCCTTAGCTCAAGAGACTTCGTATGTGGTGAGGCAACTGGTTTACCATAAGGAAGTTCGAAAGTCGGGAGGCATCCTATCATAGAGGTAATTTACGTCAAGTAGTGTGTAGGTGTAGGGACTGCTGACCTTAGCAACCTGTCATGAGCCAGAAATGAGTTTAGTATTCTAGTCCTTTGGTGCATGATGTAACAGATATTAAGGTGATTGTAACATATCTTTTTGTACCTGATAAGAAAATACTTAGAGGAAATGTAGCATACTGCATAATGTTACAGGGATTTTTGCAACTAGTTACGTTACCTTCGCGATGTGAAAAAGCGTGTTTGCCCTGATGTCTTCTGTCTTCCAAAATAACTTGTATAAAAGGGAGAAATTCATCAAGTCACTTGAGAAATTCGAGATGTATGGTCAACAAGATCGCTGTCTTGGAATGGATTTTTTAAACTGAAGGGAGGGGAGTAGGGGTCTATCTACATCTACATGACTACTCTACAATTCACATTTAAGTGCTTGGCAGAGGGTTCATCGAACCACAATCATACTATCTCTCTACCATTCCACCCCCTAACAGCGCGCGGGAAGAACGAACACCTAAACCTTTCTGTTCGAGCTCTGATTTCTCTTATTTTATTTTGATGATCATTCCTACCTATGTAGGTTGGGCTTAACGAAATATTTTCGCATTCGGAAGAGAAAGTTGGTGACTAAAATTTCGTAAAAAGATCTCTCCGCGACGAAAAACGTCTTTGCTGTAATGACTTCAATCCCAATTCGTGTATCATATCTGCCACACTCTCTCCCCTATTACGTGATAACGCAAAACGAGCTGCCCTTTTTTGCACCCTTTCGATGTCCTCCGTCAATCCCACCTGGTAAGCATCCCACACCGCGCAGCAATATTCTAACAGAGGACGAACGAGTGTAGTGTAAGCTGTCTCTTTAGTGGACTTGTTGCATCTTCTAAGGGTCCTGCCAATGAAACGCAACCTTTGGCTCGCCTTCCCCACAATATTATCTATGTAGTCTTTCCAACTGAAGTTGTTGGTAATTTTAACACCCAGGTACTTAGTTGAATTGACAGCCTTGAGAATTGTACTATTTATCGAGTAATCGAATTCCAACGAGTTTCTTTTGGAACTCATGTGGATCACCTCACACTTATCGTTATTTAGCGTCAACTGCCACCTGCCACACCATACAGCAATCTTTTCTAAATCGCTTTGCAACTGATACTGGTCTTCGGATGACCTTACTAAACGGTAAATTACAGCATCATCTGCGAAAAACCTAAGAGAACTGCTCAGATTGGCACCCAGGTCATTTATATAGATCAGGAACAGCAGAGGTCCCAGGACGCTTCCTTGGGGAACACCTGATATCACTTCAGTTTTACTCGATGATTTGCCATCTATTACTAAGAACTACGACCTTCCTCACAGGAAATAACGAATCCAGTCGCACAACTGAGACGGTACCCCATAGGCCCGCAGCTTGATTAGAAGTCGCTTGTGAGGAACGGTGTGAAAAGCTTTCCGGAAATATAGAAATAAGGAATCAACTTGAGATCCCCTGTCGATAGCGGCCATTACTTCGGTCGAATAAAGAGCTAGCTGCGTTGCACAAGAGCGATGTTTTCTGAAACCATGCTGTTTACGTATAAATAGATCGTTCCCTTCGAGGTGATTCATAATGTTTGAATACAGCATATGCTCCAAAACCCTACTGCAAACCGACTTCAATGATATAGCTCTGTAGTTAGATGGATTACTCCTACTACCCTTCTTAAACACTGGTGCGACCTGCGCAATTTTCCAATCTTTAGGTACAGATCTATCGGTGAGCGAGCGGTTGTATATGAGTGCTAAGTAGGGAGCTATTGTCTGAGCGTAATCTGAAAGAAACCTAATCGGTATACAATCTGGACCTGAAGACTTGCCCATATCAAGTGATTTGAGTTGCTTCGCAACCCCTAAGGTATCTACTTCCAAGAAACTCATGCTAGCAGCTGTTTGTGTTTCAAATTCTGGAATATTTCATTCGTCTTCGCTGGTGAAGGAATTTAAGAAAACTGCGTTCAATAACTCAGGTTTAGCGGCACAGTCGTCGATAACAGTACCATCGGCACTGCGCAGCGAAGGTATTGACTGCGTCTTGCCGCTTGTGTACTTTACATACGACCAGAAGTTCTTCGGATTTTCTACCAAATTTCGAGACAATGTTTAGTTGTGGAACCTATTAAAGGCATCTCGCACTGAAGTCCGTGCCAAATTTCGCGCGTCTGTAAATTTTAGCCCATCTTCGGGATTTCGCGTTCTTCTGAACTTCGCATGCTTTTTGCGTTGCCTCTGCAACAGCGGGCCGACCTGTTTTGTGTACCACGGGGGATCCGTTCCATCTCTTACCAATTTATGAGGTATGAATCTCTCCATTGCTGTTGCTACTATATCTTTAAATTTGAGCCACATCTCGCCTACATCTGCGTAGTCAGTTCGCAAGGAATGGAGATTGTGTCTCAGGAAGGCTTCTAGTGTCACCTTATCCGCTTTTTTTAAATAAAATTATTTTGCGTTTGTTTCTGGTGGATTTGGAAGAAACGGTATTGAGCCTAGTTATAACGACCTTGTGATCACTAATCCCTGTATCAGTCATGATGCTCTCTATCAGCTCTGGATTGTTTGTGGCTAAGAGGTCAAGTGTGTTTTCGCAACCATTTACAATTCGCGTGGGTTCGTGGACTAACTGCTCGAAATAATTTTTGGAGAAAGCATTTAGGACAATCTCGGAAGATGTTTTGAACAAGTATTTTTGCCAACATATCGAGGGAAGGTTGAAGTCCCCACCAACTATAACCGTATGAGTAGGGTATTTATTTGTTACGAGACTCAAACTTTCTCTGAACTGTTCCGCAACTGTATCATCGGAGTCTGGGGGTCGGCCGAAGGAGCCAATTATTAACTCAGTTCGGCTGTTAAGTATAACCTCCACCCATACCAATTCGCACTGAGTATCTACTTCGACTTCACTACATGATAAACCACTACTGACAGACACAAACACTCCACCACCAATTCTGCCTAATCTGTCTTTCCTGAACACCGTCTGAGACTTCGTAAAAATTTCTGCAGAACTTATTTCAGGCTTTAGCCAGCTTTCTGTACCCACGGCAGAAGGGGCTCTTGAAGTTATCAGTGTGCGACAGAAGCAGATGTGTGTGTGTTGCGTGAGAGAAGATTCAAATGATGGGTGTTGCTCTGGACGTAATGGTAACATCCGAATTCGTATCACTACATTCATCCCAGAATGTCGCAGTGGAATTGTTTAGAACCACCACATATATCAAAGCCGCAACTGTTTGTATCGCAGTGCACTGTAGCTGCCAGCAGAAGTAGACAGTAGGCTTCGGCGATCGAAAGTTTGCGGATTAGCTTAGCCTGTAATTGGTGGTTGGATGCATATAATGCACAGACCTATCTGATCTTGCACACGCCAGTAGGGGCTCTTAAAGTGACCAGTGTGTGATAGAAGCAGGTGTGTGTGTGTTGTGTGACAGAAGATTCAAATGATGGGAGTTGCTCTGGACGTAATGGTAACATCCGAATTCGTACCACTACATTCATCCCAGAATGCCGTCCATGGTCAGGGGTGGTGCACTCCGGCATATAAGCGCTTCCACAACAACTGCTATGACCATGGCTATAGTTTTTACTGACTTCTGAAGGTTGTCGCCAACGGCGCTCATCGTATGGACATCGGTAGATGAGTACACAGCGTGTGCTAGTATTTCAGCGACCTCCTACATCTAGCCATGACAACTACTGCTATGGAGTGGATCGTGGTTTAGGTGTGGTATTCGCTGTCGTCTCTATCCTATCATATATTGGACTCTTCCTACTTCCGAATGTATGATATCTGACATATAGCCAAGACAACTTATTACTGTGGATTGGCTCACAGTTTAAGTGTGTCACGTTTAGTGCCTCTCAGTACATCACAGTGGACTCTGTCTTATACGAGTATTTGTTGTTGTTACTATCAAATCTCATGGTAGACCCTTTTTCCTTTCTGAATGCAGCAGAGGTCCAATTTAGAAATTCTATATTGCTTTAAAAACCCAGTCGCATTGTCAGATTCCCGATTGATCAATTTATTGTTTCTTATAGATGTATAGTGGGCAAGCATGCGTTTGGTGCTTGCAGGCATGGCCTGCATTGGTGTGTGCCTCTCTCTCCCTGCATTGCGGATGCAGCTACTATGCAGTCGGCAATCCGCTCGCACCTCACGATCGCTAGTTTTTATGATCAGTAGGATTTGTTTTTCCCCTGGGCAGATTTAGTGGAGGAGGAGGAGGAGATCAGTGCTTAACGTCCCGTCGACAACGAGGTCATTAGAGACGGAGCACAAGCTCGAATTAGGAAAGGATGGGGAAGGAAATAGGCCGTGTCCTTTCAATAGAACCATCCCGGCATTTGTCTGAAGTGATGTAGGGAAATCACGGAATACCTAAATCAGGATGGCTGGACGCGGGAAGATTTAGTGGAAACGTTGTGGTGGACGAATGTGCATGTACACTGAAACAGCGGTGCATACAACACATCAGATATATTTAGCACTACGATCTATTTGCGATAGAAATTTCATTACTTTGAAACGAATTCGTATTTATTTTTAAATTATTATTATTAATTCTGGTGAAAGACGTAGGTAAATATGAGACACTGCACCTCTCACAATATTAGAATTCTTACTGAGAACAAAAAGAAATAACAGAGATCAGTTGCTCCTCCTACTAATTATAAGGAAATCAATTCTCAACCCTCTGACAGCGAGTTGAAAAAAAAAATTCTCTAACGTCTCCTAACAACTGGTCTGCAATGCTTCTGCATGTAACAGACAACTTACCTTTTCTTGCCAGTGCAACCGTGTGATCAGCAAAATACTAAAATATTTCAAAAGCAATACCGCGGTCCATGCAGAGTGCAATGCAAGGACTGATAGCAATAACTACTGCCATATTTTTATACATAGAAATTGAGTGATCAGGAGGGGTTTGGTCAACTAGCCCTAAAAGATGTGAAACGAAATGAAAGAAACCAATATCGTCTACAGTCTATTATGTCTGCAATATATTATTTAAACACTGACAAACGTTACACAGACTTTTAATTATTCTACAATGTCTGTACTCAGTAGCCACGTTTCTGCACACAACAAGGATACGAATATAACTCTCAGTGTATGCATACACAAATCTGACAAAATCCTTCCAGTGCGTAAGCAATCGAACAACCTCGTGCAACAAAAAGGCAAAGTGTTAAAATTCTCAATTAATACCAAAGTCTCGTCCGGCGCTACGAGTATGTTCATGGCAGACTGCGGTGTCTCATGTCTCGTGGCTTCTCTCGACTGCTCCCTTCACTTCCGACTCCCCTCAACAGCTGTTTGCTCGCTACTAAACGAGGTGATACTGTAATATCTCGGACTCAGAGTTTGTACATGCACTCAGCAGAATCCTAGACATCCAGCTTTTATAACTCCCAAACTCACTTTTTAGGATGTTGTAGGGTGATTTTTTCCCAACACGTTGGCAACGAGCGAACATAAAATTCTTCCATAGCAAAAGCGAGAAAAGTAGCATCAGATGTTTTACAGAAGTGGTAGGATACATAAACATAAGCAAAAGCTTATAAAAGTTTTGTCCGTAATATGAAATTTAGCCAAGAAAAAATAATATGCAAGTATAATCTTGTGCATGTAAGCACTCATCTCCAGCTGACACTGATGGTACTCAATTTGACAGAATAACAAAGTATTATTTGTAGTTCTTCAGTAGTGTAAAAAAAATCTTTCAGTTATGTAGATACAAATATTACATAGAATTGCAAATAGTGCAAAGAGAGAGAAAATGTATATACAAGTGTCACTGTGGTGGTCAGCACTCAGATCTGATGACATTGGCAGTACTTCATTTGACAACATAACAAAATGTTAGTTAGGTTTAAGTAGTTGTAAGTTCAAGGGGACTGCTGAGCTAAGAAATTAAGTCCTATAGTGCTCAGAGCCATTTGCAGTGATGAATCTTCCACCTTCTCCATCAAAATTTGAGAGATATAATGGCTTACTGCTTGGGGCTGTAAAAGAAATTGCAGAGTCATCAATGGAAAGAGCCGCAGAAGTGTCTATAATCGAAAATGATGGTGACAGGGACATAGCCCCAGCTTTTGATGGTACCTGGCAAAAAGGAGGGTACACTTCATTGAATGATGTGGTTGTCTAGAACGCCACGGCCAATATTTTCCGGAAACCGGGGTTTATTAGCAAAATGAATGTACCCACACACTTATATGTGTTTCGTAACAGGTTCTGACATTATAAAAGCCCGTAACTAAATGTAAGTCTACGTATGGTGACGTGTTCGTGGATCCATTACGGCTCCCACCGAACGCTGGAGCAATTCACTCTACTGAGGCCACAGGTGTCGAGCACGTCCTTCGCCGAACAAACCTTGGAGGCGTAATCGGCTTAGCGCCTGACGCCGTACCACACAAACACGTGATTTTGTTACGAGTTGACTGGGGCGGCGCCTCTCTGTTTGCGGAGGCACGCTGCCCCCCATACCAGCCACTCCCACACACCCCCTCACCGCCCCCGCCGCACTACTCGCCACCCCCGCACACACACACACACACACACACACATCGGCTCGACCCTCCAAACAGGCGGCCGTCCACACGGCGCCGACACAGTTTGTCGACGACGCGTAAACAGAGCGGCGAGGCGGAGAGCACTCGCGCGGAAACAGCGCGGACAAGAGAGCACGCAGGAGCGTGCAGCGGCGGGCGTGCAGTCGCAGCGCCGTGGTAATGACGACAGATTGGCGCACAGTGGCGACGTATTAATGACGCGCTGAGCAGCAGGCATCAGGAGCTCGGCACACTGGCAAATTCCGCAATTAACTGCTCACCGACGGACTGATGAACGCGGTAATCAGCTCGGGCCTCGGCTGGCCCTGTAGCGCGTTTACGACTCTGGTTGCTAGATTTGGTGCTTACCGAACCGTAAACATTGTCATTTTATGTTAAACGTCCCGTACTGCGGCAGGAAGGTTCCGTGGTCCACTTTCCTCAGTGACAGACGGATATCACAACAAGTTTAACTTAGAAACATTTTTATAGTTATTATTTTGTCTACACGACATTCAGCCTGTACTGTATTATTTACAAGGAGTAATCAAAAATGGTTCAAATGGCTCTGAGCACTATGGGACTTAACATCTGTGGTCGTCAGTCCACTAGAACTTAGAACTACTTAAACCTAACTAACCTAAGGACATCACACACATCGATGCCCGAGGCAGGATTCGAACCTGCGACTGTAGCATCGCGCGGTGAGGAGTAATCACAATGCTTTAATGATCTCTCCAGGAAAATACACTCCTGGAAATGGAAAAAAGAACACATTGACACCGGTGTGTCAGACCCACCAAACTTGCTCCGGACACTGCGAGAGGGCTGTACAAGCAATGATCACACGCACGGCACAGCGGACACACCAGGAACCGCGGTGTTGGCCGTCGAATGGCGCTAGCCGTCAGTGTCAGCCAGTTTGCCGTGGCATACGGAGCTCCATCGCAATCTTTAACACTGGTAGCATGCCGCGACAGCGTGGACGTGAACCGTATGTGCAGTTGACGGACTTTGAGCGAGGGCGTATAGTGGACATGCGGGAGGCCGGGTGGACGTACCGCCGAATTGCTCAACGCGTGTGGCATGAGGTCTCCACAGTACATCGATGTTGTCGCCAGTGCTCGGCGGAAGGTGCACGTGCCCGTCGACCTGGGACCGGACCGCAGCGACTCACGGATGCACGCCAAGACCGTAGGATCCTACGCAGTGCCGTAGGGGACCGCACCACCACTTCCCAGCAAATTAGGGACACTGTTGCTCCTGGGGTATCGGCGAGGATCATTCGCAACCGTCTCCATGAAGCTGGGCTACGGTCCCGCACACCGTTAGGCCGTCTTCCGCTCACTCCCCAACATCGTGCAGCCCGCCTGCAGTGGTGTCGCGACAGGCGTGAATGGAGGGACGAATGGAGACGTGTCGTCTTCAGCGATGAGAGTCGCTTCTGCCTTGGTGCCAATGATGGTCGTATGCGTGTTTGGCACCGTGTAATGTGAGCGCCACAATCAGGACTGCATACGACCGAGGCACACAGGGCCAACACCCGGCATAATGGTGTGGGGAGCGATCTCCTACACTGGCCGTACACTTCTGGTGATCGTCGAGGGACACTGAATAGTGCACGGTACATCCAAACCGTCATCGAACCCATCGTTCTACCATTCGTAGACCGACAAGGGAAAAGCTGTTCCAACAGGACAATGCACGTCCGCATATATCCCGTGCCACCCAACGTGCTCTAGAAGGTGTAAGTCAACTACCCTGGCCAGCAAGATCTTCGGATCTGTCCCCCATTGAGCATGTTTGGGACTGGATGAAGCGTCGTCTCACACGGTCTGCACGTCCAGCACGAACGCTGGTCCAACTGAGGCGCCAGGTGGAAATGGCATGGCAAGCCGTTCCACAGGACTACATTCAGCATCTCTACGATCGTCTCCATGGGAGAATAGCAGCCTGCATTGCTGCGAAAGGTGGATATACATTGTACTAGTGCCGACATTGTGCATGCTCTGTTGCCTGTGTCTATGTGCCTGTGGTTCTGTCAGTGTGATCATGTGATGTATCTGACCCCAGGAATGTGTCAATAAAGTTTCCCCTTCCTGGGACAATGAATTCACGGTGTTCTTATTTCAATTTGCAGGAGTGTATATTTACATAATAAATATTTTCTTTGTTTTCAGGTACATCTTTTTCATCCTTAATACAGTTTCAAATACATAGTCTTCAGTGCTATAGCAACGGCTAGAGTAACCAAAAGAAAATGGCGCTTCCCATTGATAAATTAGAGTGTGTACAAGGGTATTCATAAGGTTTTAATTATCACCTCGGAAACATGAAGTTACGTACGAGTCGTGTTTTTTTAAAAGTAAGTACCGTTTTGAAATTAAAAAAGGACGTTCTAAGATAGTCAGACAGCAGTTAGAGTTGACGGTAAATTGAGTTCATGGTTCAGAGTAGTTTCAGGGGTAAGACAAGGCTGCAACCTGTCTCCACTGTTGTTCATATTATTTATGGATCATATGTTGAAAACAATAGACTGGCTGAGTGAGATTAAGATATGTGAACACAAAATAAGCAGTCTTGCTTATGCGGATGACTTAGTTGCGATGGCAGATTCGATTGAAAGTTTGCAAAGTAATATTTCAGATCTACATCAGAAATGTAAGGACTATGGTATGAAGATTAGCATCTCCAAAACGAAAGTAATGTCAGTTGGAAAGAAATATAAGCGGATTGAGTGCCAAATAGGAGGAACAATGTTAGAACAGGAGGACGGTTTCAAGTACTTATGATGCATATTCTCACAGGATGGAAACATAGTGAAAGAACTGGAAACGAGGTGTAGCAAAGCTAATGCAGTGAGCGCTCAGCTACGATCTACTCTCTTCTGCAAGAAGGAAGTCAGTACCAAGACTAAGTTATCTGTGCTCCGTTCAACCTTTCGACTAACTTTGTTGTATGGGAGCGAAAGCTGGGTGTATTCAGGTTACCTTATCAACAAGGCTGAGGTTACGGATATGAAAGTAGCTAGAATGATTGCAGGTACTAGTAAATGGGAACAATGGCAGGAGGGTGTCCACAAGGAGGAAATCAAAGAAAAACTGGGAATGAACTCTATAGATGTAGCAGTCAGGGCGAACAGGCTTAGATGGTGGGTCATGTTACACGCATGGGAGAAGCAAGGTACCCAAGAGACTCATGGGTTCAGCAGTAGAGGGTTGGAGGAGTCGGGGCAGACCAAGGAGAAGGTACCTGGATTCGGTTAAGAATGATTGTGAAGTAATAGGTTTAACATCAGAAGAGGCACCAATGTTAGCACTAAATAGGGGAACATGGAGGAATTTTATAAGGGGGGCTATGCTCCAGACTGAACGCTGAAAGGCATAATCAGTCTTAAATGATGATGATGATGATAACAAGGGTAGTCATAAAGGTTTAATTATCACCTCGAAAACGTAAAGTTACGTACGAGACGTAAGTGCCGTTTTGAAATTAAAAAAAGACGTGCTACTATATCTCAATAATTTAATTTTTACATGAAAGCCTGTACCTTAATCTATGCACTGGCGCCATTACAGTCTGATTCTTCCTTGTTTACGTTGTGTACTGAGTGTTTAAGATGCCTCCGATAATCGTGAGTCCCGCCGACTGTGAAGTACGGGCTGTTATAAGATTTCTTAGTGCTAAAGGCCTAAAAGCGATCGATTATCAAGGTGAGATCTGTGGAGTTTACGGAGAAAACTTTATGAGTGATGGAATGGTAAGAAAGTGAGTGAGAGCATATAAAGATGGCCGCACAAATGTGCGTGATGAACAACGGAGTGGGCGTCCTTCGGTCGTTAATGAATGTTTGGTGCAGGAAGTTGACAATAAGGTGGCACAAAACAGACGCTTTACGATTTCCCCCTTGCAGGACGACTTTCCTAATGTTTCTCGTAGTGTTTTGTATGATATTGTGACCCAACACTTGAATTACCGAAAATTGTGCGCACGTTGGGTACCGAAAATGTTGACGGATGTGCACAAATCCAAACGTTTAGACCGTGCATTGACTTTCCTCGAGCGGTACCACAACGACGGTGATGAGTTCTTAAGCCAATGTGTTACGGGCGATGAAACATGGGTGGTCTACGTCACACCAGAATCAAAGCAACAGTCCATGGAAGTTGAGCAAGGACATCGTTTTGCTGCAAGACAATGCCCGTCCGCATCAGACCAAAGATCTCATCACATCTTTTCAATGGGAAACTATTCATCATCCTCCGTACAGCCCCAGTGACTACCATCTGTTCCTGCACTTGAAGAAACACCTGGGCGGTCAGCGCCTTCAAGACGATGACGAAGTCAAAACAGTGGTGATGCAGTGTTTAACAAGTCAGGCGGCAGACTTCTATGAGGAGGGTATTCAAAAACTCGTAGTACGTTATGACAAGTGCCTCAATATTGACGGAATTTATGTAGAAAAGTAGTTTAAGGTACAAGCTTTATGTAAAAGTAAAATTATTGAGATATCTTAGCATGTCTTTTTTAAATTTGAAAACGGTACTTAAAAAAACAAGCCTCGTATTTAATTCTCTGTTTGTTTGCGCGTATGTGTATTCTGTCGTCGTAAACATTCGAATCCCACCGTCACAGTGGCCTACTACGCCTTTATTGATCCAAATTCCATCTATTATTTTTCTAATCTAGTGAATTGTTTCTTAACTTTGACTGTCGCTTCCTCGAGTCATAAACATTTTATTTACGTATATCTACTGCTCTAAACAGCTCTGATAATACGTCTTAGGAATACGGACATTTGCCGGCCGCGGTGGTCTCGCGGTTCTAGGCGTGCAGTCCGGAACCGTGCGACTGCTACGGTCGCAGGTTCGAATCCTGCCTCGGGCATGGATGTGTGTGATGTCCTTACGTTAGTTAGGTTTAAGTAGTTCTAAGTTCTAGGGCACTAATGACCACAGCAGTTGAGTCCCACAGTGCTCAGAGCCATTTGAACCAATACTGACATTTGAGAATGTTTCAAATGGCTCTAAGCACTATGGGAGTTAACATCTGAGGTCATTAGTCCCCTAGACTTAGAACTACCTAAACCTAACTAACCTAAGGTCATTACACACATCGATGCCCGAGGCAGGATTCGAACCTGCGACCGTAACAGATTCGTGGTTCTGGACTGGAGCGCCTAGAACAGCTAGGGCTCGTCGGCTGGCATTTGAGAATGAATTTTCTTTCTGTGCGCATGTTATTTCTTGTACTCTACAATGAAATGATTACAGTAATTCCTACGTAATCGGTATCACATTGTCTGTAGAAGCAAGAAATCTTTTTTTCCATTCGTGGCCTAATGGCTAACGTAATCAACCAACGATCTGCCGTTGCTTCTGGTATGCATTTTATATTCTTTCTTCGACTTTTTGTTTTAGTATCTCTTCGTTTCTTGTTTCGTGTATTCGTTTATTTCTGGGAGCCCTTAATTAGCTCCATAAGATTTGAGGAGCAGAAATTCTGTGCGACGTGATTACCACGCACACTCTCTTTCTCTCTCTCTCTCTCTCTCTCTCAAATGTATACACACACACACACACACACACACACACACACACACACACACACAGGAAGTTGTAAGACGGTTCACAGTCTGCCTTCTTGTGTTGAGCAAACATTATGAGAACGGTGGAACGGTGGATGTAGTAAAATTATAAGGATTCTAAATGAAAACAGCAAACAGCTACTAGTGTGATTTAAGTAATGTTATTTAAAAAAACCGTTACTTGTTTACAGATTATTACAAAATCCATTATCATATGGCTCTTACAGCTTTTCTTGTTTTCCCGCTGCGGCTGCACTCGCTTTCGATTTTGTGCTGTGCTGTATACATTCATGTCGTAAATATTGAATTTTCCACATTTTATCATATACACTATGTGAGTACTGTTAAATTCTCGGGAAACTGCTTGAACACACACTATATTGCGTTTAAAGGTAGCACACATGCAGAACGTGGCCCAACTTCACAAAACCCACTATTTCCCAGTATTCTATGACAGTTAATGTGTTCGAGTCCAGTACAGGGGAATTCAGAGGTGCAGGGTGTGTCGCAAGTTCCCATACCTGTGCTGACTTTGTACAGTGGGGGAATAAATAGTTGTTATATTGATGTCCCTGCTTTGGAAATGTCCCGCTTCACAAAGCAGTCCTGTTTGATTGAGAGTGACGTACTTTTGTTTCAGGCAGTGTCTAACACATGGCTTGTAGCGGACGTAAGAATGTGGTTCCGTGGTCAATGCCTGTTTCAAAACTCTACGCCGGTTTCCACCGTGCAGCAAATCCCCCTTCTTCGAAAGTCCACAGTGTTAACAGGGACTTTGCACACTCTATGGTTCGTGCTCGGGACACAGCTATTATCGTCCAGCGACCGTACAATGTGTCATCGAGCTCGTTGCCACTGCAGAGAGGAACCGCCAACTGGCTGACCGCCGTGTCCCCGTTTAGTGTTGGGCCTGTGTTGGGCTGTGGAGGCCGTTGCACAATGCACCGTAACCAACACATAGCGCTACTACCTGTTTATATGGTACTTTTGTGGAAAAACGGGTACTGAAATCGACAAGAGAAATTAATTGCGAGACTAGATCATTAAGTACCACAAACTGAGGCTACTTGGACCCAATTTGTGCATTTCCTACCAAACGGTACAAAATCAGTAATTTTTCTGATCCCGAATGAGATTTTCACTCTGCAGCGGAGTGTGCGCTGATATGAAACTTCCTGTCAGATTAAAACTGTGTGCCCGACCGAGACTCGAACTCGGGATCTTTGCCTTTCGCGGGCAAAGGTTCGAATTTCGGTCGGGCACACAGTTTTAATCTGACAGGAAGTTTCAATTTTTCTGATGTCGTAATTTTATTATAATTTGTATTTTTTCTGTGCGCCTTCTTTAGCTCTGTTTCAGATAAGGTTAACAGTCGTCTTCTTTTAACCGGACGTGTCCTCTCCGAGCGGTTCTAGGCGCTACCGTCTGGAACCGCGCGATCGCTACTGTCGCAGGTTCGAATCCTGCCCCGGGCATGGATGTATGTGATGTCCTTAGGTTAGTTAGGTTGTAAGTAGGCTGTTTAGGTTTTTTTATTGGTAACGCCGCCGCCACGTAGCGCTCTGTATGAAAATCACTGGCTGTGCCGTGTGCAGTCTGTGGCTGGTTTGCATT
This sequence comes from Schistocerca gregaria, assembly GCF_023897955.1. Classification (NCBI taxonomy): domain Eukaryota; kingdom Metazoa; phylum Arthropoda; class Insecta; order Orthoptera; family Acrididae; genus Schistocerca; species Schistocerca gregaria. The sequence continues at coordinate 922,175,266 of NC_064922.1, read as the reverse complement.
GTTGTCTGCCATTGTAGTGTTGGGCAGCGGCAGCTGGATGCTAACAGCGCATAGCGTTGCGCAGTTGGAGGTGAGCCGCCAGCAGTGGTGTATGTGGGGAGAGAGATGGCGGAGTTTTGAAATTTGTAAGAATGGATGTCATGAAGTGCTACACATATTATGACTTTTGAACACTAGTAAGGTAAATACATTGTTTGTTCTCTATCAAAATCTTTCATTTGCTAACTATACCTATCAGTAGTTAGTGCCTTCTGTAGTTTGAATCTTTTATTTAGCTGGCAGTAGTGGTTCTCGGTATATTACACTACTTCGAGTAACCAAGATTCTTGTGAGGTAACCACTACTGCTAGGTAAATAAAAGATTCGAACTACGGAAGGCACTAACTACTGATAGGTATAGTTAGCAAATCATAGATTTTAATAGGGAACAAACAATGTATTTACCTTAATAGTCATAATCTATATATCAGTTCATGACATCCATTCTTACAAATTTCAAAACTCCGCCATCTCTCTCCCCACATACACCACTGCTGGCGGCTCACCTCCAACTGCGCAACGCTACGCGCTGTTAGCATCCAGCTACCGCTGCCCAGCACTACAATGGCAGACAATAATGCAAACCAGCCACAGACTTCACACGGCACAGCCAGTGATTTTCATACAGAGCGCTACGTGGCGGCGGCGTTACCAATAAAAAAACCTAAACAGCCTACTTACAAGGTTTAAGTAGTTCTAAGTTCTAGGGGACTTATGACCACAGCAGTTGAGTCCCATAATGCTCAGAGCCATTTGAACCACTTGAACGTGTCCTCTTCTTTTGGGCTCAGAAGTGATCAGACGGGCCTTTAGGAAACGGGGAAGTGACCTCTTCTTTTAATTCCACAACTGCTTCAACTTGACAGCACGTAAATACACGATCGTAAACTCTGACGAATTTAACCTTTCTTCATACAGTATGATATGGTAGATGTGAAAGCACACCTACACCAACTTCCGTTTATGTCGTATAATTCCTCCTGGTATTCCGATTTTTTTTCCCCGTCAGTGTATTTGCAGAAGAGGCTAGTTTTGTAATCAGTTCAAACAAACCTACGGCTACAGAAGAAATTATGAAGTCTGTTGTGTAAAGTAAGTATTGCAGAGTGATTTTCACAAATGGTCTCCCCCTGAATTAAAAAGGAAAGAAACGCAACTTATTTAGTCTGCACACGTAGTACGATCTCAGAGGAATTGAAATATCTGGCTTCGCAATACGAGATGCGAGCTGACCTGTTGAAAATATTACGTGTGCAACAGTACAGGATACTTCTGCTTCTAATAATTTCATATTAGAATGATTATTTTCAACTACTCTACTGTGAGTTGCATGTGGAGTGTTGTGAAGCTAAGCAGTGTCAACACTTAATCGAAATCATACCAAAATGCTAATGTATCTTCAGTGATGAATTACAGAAACAATTTCTTTACTTCAGTCCGGGAAGAATCAACTCTGCAGAAGAATGTCTTACCTCTCCACCTGATACATTAGTTTCAGTTGTTAATGAAGGTAAAGTTTATTACCTTGATGACGTTTGTTCGTAAATACCGAACTATGGCATTGGAAAATCGCCTACAATATATCAGATTCCCTTATATTGGATAACCAATAATATGTTTTTCAGTGGAAGATAGACCTAGAATGCCAGCAAAACGATGGTTAACACAAAACGCGCGATCGCACTGCTGCATCTCCGTCCAAAGTCCACAATTTTTTTTACGAAGAAGGATTTTAAACTTAGTGACTTGGCCCTTGCAGGCGGAGGCACCCTACCTTTTCACATGGTTAAATATCATCAAAGTTTAAAAACGATTAGCTGCACAAGACAACTATACAAAGCGTTATTCAAAAACTTAAATATAGCTAAACATATGTCCCGTACTCACACTATAACAGAAGTAGTTATTAACTCGGGACTGGAAATTGGAAATTTGTGGTCTTGTGGGACCAAACTACTGAGATTCTCGGTTCCTAAGCTCTAAGCTCATGCACCGCTTCATCTAACGTAAACTAACGCTAACGACAAGACACATCCATGCCCGAGGGAGGACACGACTCGAACCTCCGACGATGATGGGGAGGGAGGGGGGGAGCCGACCCGACCCGTGACAAGAGAGAGAGAGAGCTGGTCTGATGGGTATTTAACCCCTGTGCTCGAAGGACCGGATCTGTCTTGATCCCTGCCTTCTGTCTGATTATGTTGGGTAACAAAATGATGGGATGATAGGGTCATGAGTGTGTGTAGATGTTTGTTGTTTAAGTTTAAGTGAGTGTTATGATGTTTTTATTTTATTTTATTTTTGTTTTGTATACTGTTTATCATGGTATGTTGTAGTTTCTGGGGTTAGTCGTGATGGGAAATCTCGTTCTTGGGTCGGGTGGATTTTGTCCCAGATTTCTGATGAGTGGGTGGTTCGAATTCGTGGTTTGGTGGAAAAACTTTATGGATTTTTGTTGGATGATTTCCGGGATTTTGAGTATGTTATGATTTGTGTATATGTCTGACGCTAGAGACCGCGCGGCTACCCGGCGTGGCAATTCGGTACTGTCACAGTCTGTTAATGTGCCTACTAACCTTTCAGAGAGTATTTCTCGTTTTGATGTTGCGGCAGACGGTAGTAACCGTGCTTCTGTGAAATTATTTGTAATTCTATTCAATACTATTACGTTAAAACTGGAGCGAATTCAAACAAAGGCGAAAAAACTTAAAAACACTCCAGATTACATTTTACATATGCAATATTCTTAAAAGTAGAGGTATTGACCACAAATGTGTTGCTTTTTCTGGGAGCAATATCACAACAAATATTGGTGAAATTAGTGGAACTGGTAAGACGTCGGGAACTAATGGTTTTGCCCACCTGGACAACAAATTAAATGATAGATTAGTAGGAGTAGGCTGCCCTGGTCACGTTGTTCGTAACTGTATTCAAAATGGTATTGATGCAGGCGTTACGTTAGATGTTGATTCCATAATATCAGAAAAAATGTTTAATTATTTTCCACAGTAATACTGAAAGACTTCAGAACTGTTATGACTTTGCAGATGTACAACATATGCAAATACTGAGTCCTTCTAAGGCTAGATGGCTCTCTCTTCCCTCGTGTGCTGCAAGACTAGTTAAAATGTTGACATAAAAGTTTTCTGTGTATGGTACCGCGTCATATTTTATAAAACTACTGCTGAAGAAAACCAACGTTTCGGCCACGGTTGCAGCGGCCTTCTTCTGGGTCTAATCGTGCGTTCTAGCTATGCAGTGTCCCTTATATTTTGTTATTACTGTTCACTGCACATGCCACTACGTTATATTCGTTCAAGAATAGTTGAACAACTTTCATGGGAAGACACAGTCACGCTCCCTGAGCAGAGAAAATCTCCGACCCGGTCGGGAATCGAACCCGGACCCGAAGGATTGATAGTCTGTCGCGCTGACCACTTTTTTTTTCATTTTGTTCGTTGTGTTTGGTCGTTGCGGCCGTCACAAGACATCCGTTCAAGTTGATCGTTTATTACTTGACTCAATTTTTTTTTTATTACAGAGAGCACGCAGGCCTCTGACCCAACACGCTGAGCTACCGTGGCGGCAACCGCTCAGCTACCGAGGGCGGACAAAGATAACATGAAAGTGCTTTGACCAGTTGTGCCCGTTTCTGCTTTTGACGAACGATACTAATGTTAATGGAGGAGATCAGTTGTTGTCAAATGACATCTGGTGTAAATATTTCTAAGAGACAAGAATGTGGCTAGTTTCTCAGAACGACTAACAGTTGAAAAATTTTTCGTCGCTGTTCGTTACCACATTGCTAGTTTAGAAAGGTTTTTTTCGCTAGTAAACAGTAAGTGGACCAAAGTGTTGAATCTGTTAAGGGAATTATAAGAATGCAATATAATTAGGATATTTCTTGTGTACAATTTTATTATTGTTGTTATTGTTGTGGACGTCAGTCCAAAGACTGGTTTGATGCAGCTCTCCATGCTACTCTATCCTGTGCAAGCCTCTTCATCTCGAGTAACTACTGCAACCTACATACTTCTGAATCTGCTTAGTGTATTCATCTCTTGGTCTTCCTCTACGATTTTTACCCCACACGCTTCCTTCCAGCACTAAACGGGTGATTCCTTGACGTCTCAGAATGTGTCCTACAACCTGATCCCTCCTTTGGTAAGGAGGTACCACAAATTTCTCTTCTCCCCAATTATATTCATTGCCTCTTCATTAGTAACGTGATATGTCCATCTAATCTTCAGCGTTTTACTGTAGCACTGCATTTCAAAACATTCTATTCTTGTCTAAACTGTTTATTGTCCATATTTCACTTCCATACATGGGTGCACTTCATACAAATACTTTCAGGAAGGTCTTGCTGACACTTAAGTCTATTCTCGATGTTAAAAATTTCTCTTCTTCATAAACGCTTTCCTCGCCATTGTCAACCTAAATTTTATAACCACTCTACTTCGACCATCATCAGTTATTTTGCTTCCCAAATAGCAAACTCAATCACTACTTTAAATGTCTCATTTCCTAATCTTATCCTCTCAGATTTAATTCGACTCCATTCCATTACTCTCGTTCTTCTTTTCTTGACATTCATCTTATATCCTCCTTTGAATATACTGTCCATTCCATTCAACTGCTCTTCCAAGTCCTTTGCTGCCTCTGACAAATTTGCACAGTCATCGGCAAACCTCAAAGTTTGTGTTTCTTCTCCCTAGGCTTTAATTCCTACTCCAAATTATTCTTTCGTTTCCTTTACTGCTTGCTCAATATACAGATTGAATAACATCGGGGATAGGCTACAACCCTGTCCCACTCCTTTGTCAGCCAGTGCTTTGTTTTCGTGACTCTAGGCTCTTATAACTACAATCTGGTTGCTGCAAAAATAGCCATTCGCGCCCTGCATTTGACCCCTGACACCTTTAGAACTTGAAAGAGAGTATTCCAGTCAACATTGTCAAAATCTTTCTCTAAGTCTACAAATGCTATAAACATATGTTTGCCTTTCCTTAATCTGTCTTCTATGAGAAGTCGTAGGGTCAATATTGCTTCACATGTTCCTCCATTTCTCCGGAATCCAAAGCGATCTTCCCTGACGTCGGCTCATAAGAGTTTTTCCGCTCTTCTGTAAAGGATTCGTGTTAGTATTTTGCAGCAATGACTTATTAAACTGATATTTCGGTAATTTTCACACCTGTCAGCACCTGCTTTCTTTGGAATTGAGATTACTATATTTTTCTAGAAGTCTGTGGGTGTTTCACCTAACTCATACATCTTTCTCACCAGATGGGAGAGTTTTATCATGGTTGGCTCTCCCAAGGCTATCAGTAGCTCTCACGAAATGTTAAACTCCAAGGGCCTTGTTGAGACGTAAGTCTTTTACGATTATTCGTCGCAAACAAGAAATTAGTTTCACACACTGCCTCATCAAATAAAAATATGAGTGCTTCAGAGGTAATGGTATGTACGATGATGAATTGTTTACTAACGATGACTTTTATAGTTTGTATTAAAACCTGTCTAAAATTATTGTAAGGTTAAATTATTAAATAAGTTGATATAAAATACTACGTATAACATATGGTCTAGTTCCAAATCATGCAGAGTAGTACATTTGGTATAAATATTTTCTTGGTATCAGTGTAGATATAAAAATTATAATTTACCTTAATGGCAGTTGGGTACATGTCCAGTTTTTTGCAAATTTTTTGTAAGAATTTAGAAATGTGTAATTTTTTGAAGACTTTCATCTTATAACCCTAGACCAAAGTTTCAGCATTGCAAATTATTATTGGTTAAAGTAACCCCTGAAATTGTGTAACTTGGACGTAGCATTACTTTTCGCGTAATAAATTGTTTAAAACTACTGCAGGTGTAACTAGGACCTGGGATCTCGAATTATACATAGCCAATGAAATTTAAATTGTGTGTCTTTGATTGAAACACATTAGCACTTGTTTAGATATATGTAGCCAGTTGTAACAATAAATTTAAGTCCACAAGAAAGTTAATTTACTTTACTCCTAAAGAGAAACCCCTTATAATTATAGCGTGTGGATTAATATATTAGTGCCACTCTACTTGAATAACAAAATGCTCTTTCCTGAACCTATTTTTAGGCTTTTCTGCTCGGTGTCTTGCAGTCAGCAACGCTACCATTGTCGCTGTTGGTCGTTACTTGACCTGGAAATAACAAATTTTTCTATGCAAAAAGGACAAAATCCTATTCTTGTAATGAACCTATTAGCATTTCATTTTTCTTTCGATGCGCTTTTTTTCTGCAAATTGTATTGAGACAAGTACGCCTTTCCTTCGTCTTTCGGAAGTTGAAGTTTCTACTTCTTCTTGCTGAATATCAGAAACATGAATGCTTTTATCTGGTGCAACTTGAACTTTTTCTTTCCTAGCCTGGAGATTTACAAACTCACGCCTTTTCTTATGATGGTGAGCCAAGAAAACGTCTTCATCAAGATCTAATTTTAGTGGTCTGCCCGGTTTTGGCAAACGAGAAAAAATTGCATCCTTACTTGTGGCGAAAACGTCAACTTAAAAAAATCTGTTCTTCGATTGATTGGCAACTTAGGCTCCATCTCGCCTAGTAATGTTCTTGGTAATATGGGGAACTGGTCTTTTAGTAAAGATGCTGATTTCTTTCCGTCTTCACACTGTTTCCACATGGTCAAAATGTCTCTCAACTTAGCTTTGAATCGCTTGAAATAGACTACAGAGAGAGGCTCTGTCAAATGTTCGGCAGAAGACACACAAAGTGTATTTTATACTCTTCATACAGCTTGAAGCTGAAATGGGGTGACAAATTATGTCCAATTACAGTCTTAGTGCCTTCTTTTTTCCGCAACACAGGTGGAAGACGAGTGATAAACCAATCGTCATAAATTGCGTGACATAATCAACCGCTCTTAATTCTGACTGTTTAGTGCCTGTGTCGTTAAGAAGACGATGCAATATTCCTTCGGACATGCATGCTTCTATCCGCTGACGCCAGGCAGCGACAATAAATCGAGAGGCCACTTCATCCACAGGAAATGCGAAATCACAAACTTTATCAATGTGGCTGGCGAAGGCGAACTCCGTTTCATTAGTAAAAACGATCGGATGTTCTGATTTACTCAAACAATCTTTCTTCAGTCTCGTTTTTATTATAGACCTACTTGTTTTGAAGTTTGCTGCAGCTACTTTTTTAGACAGTTCTCCAGATCATATAGCTTTTAAGCATTCTCGCAATTGCTCGGTTGTAAAATCCTCATACGGTCTTCTCCCAGGGGAGCTTTGTGGTATACAGTTATTTTTTAGCATCATGTCTGCAAATAAATGAGTATGACTAACAAAAAGTTACGGTATCTGTTATATTGCAGTGAAATTTGGAAGTTTGGAATCAACGTATAGGGCTAGGGGTCACCTGAACACACTGGCTGGATCTAAGTAAACTCATTTTACGTTAGAAGCACAGTGTTCACCAAATATTAATTCTGTTGCTTACGTTTCAAATTAAAACTATTACCATTTTGCATAGAAAAATATATCAATTGTCTCTTCCTTCACAAACAGTTTTTGCTCCCTACGCCCCATTTCTTGTAGTCACACACTTATTTTCTTCCTATTTTTGAATATGCTTCTTTAACACCACATCTCAAATGCTTCGAGTCTCTTGTATTTTCCGGACAGTCCATGTTTTAGTTAGTTACAATGCACCGATACCAACTTCACCTTGCGCGTAAATGACGTGCGCAGAGTGGTGATAGTGAAAGTTTTCCGATAGTAACGATACTTGCTTTCACCATACAGCAATATAGAATGAGCTACGCCAAGACGGGAACAGCAGAAACACTGTGCAGTGTACTTGCTAATGCTGCTACCTTTGAGGGAAATGGTTAGTCAAGTATATGCTACATTACAGCAGATCCTGGACTGATTAAAAAAAAATTATTTTAGCGTCCATGTTTCCCCCCAGTGCTCAAGAAACCTCATTTTACGATAACGCAAAACCTTTTTTACTAAAATCAGGCTGGTTTTATTCATGATTTAAATAGATTATGCTGTCTAAAATTTTTTGACTAAAATGTCCTACTTTTCAAGGCAATCTCCGTTCAGTTCTAAGGCGTCTCGTCACCCCAACGTGAGAGCCCGGATGTTGTCATGGTATCTCTCCAATTTCCCGCGCTTCAGCTAAGTTCTTGCTGCATCGATAACTTGGACATCATTTCTGTAGTGCTTCCCGTGGGGTCTATTTTTCATTGGGCTAAAGAGACGAAAGTCGGACGGTCCGTGATTGAGGCTGTAGGCTGGATGAAAATGAACAGTCCGTCGGAGTTTTGTGATCTCCCTCGGGTGCGCAGACGTGAGTGTGGCGCTGCACTATCACAGAGAAGGAGACGTGCATTCGCATTTTTCGCGGTCACAAACACGCTGTAGTCGTTTGTTTAATTTCCTAACAGTCTCACAATAGACTTTGGAGTTAATTGTTTGGCCACGAGGGAAGACATTGAACAGAGTAACCCTTTAAAAGTCTCAGCAGACTGTAGTCATAAAGCTTACCAGGTGAGAGTACTGTCCTGAACTTCTTCTCAGAAGGAGAAATTGCGTGATAGTGCTCCATGGATTTAACGTTTTGTTCCAGGCTCAAAGTGGTAAGTCAATGTTTCATCGCCTTTGATAATGCTTGCCAAGAAATCGTCTCCATTAGCCTCATAACGAGCAAGAAATCCGAAGCGGGTGTATCTCACTTCCTCTTTTCAACTCACCCACACGTACTTTAGTGTCTTTTACCTCATAGCACACTTCTGTGGGAAATGCAGAGAAAAAATTACCACGGCACAGATCCATTGAAGATGACCTTTGTGCCAGCATGAAGTTCACTTTGCCCTTGACTACTTAAGAAACGATGACTGGCAATATATATCAACCCATATTTAGTACGATCCACTAAAATAGCTGTAAAGCAAAATAACAATGTCATCTTGTGTCAGTGAGGTGTTGGTTGTGACACGCAGAAATAACATTTTTATCTTTAGTCTCCAGATTGATTTGATCTCAGAATACCACTTACATTAAACTCTTCCATTACTTGTTTGATGTTAAGTGTCGTTCAATAAGTAATGCCCCAAATTTTTTCCTCAGAACGTATTTATTTTTAAGAGTCAGGAATTGGGTGACAATATGCATCAACATGTCTTGTCCATGCCCTACTCTTCTACGTACTCTCCATCATGATCTATTGCCTTACTCCAATTTTGTGCAAGAGGATGTATTCTTGATGGTAAAAGCTATTGTCCCGTAGCCGTGCCATGTTTTCACTGCATGACGGAAACCCTCGTCATCTTCAAAGTGTGTTTCCCCTACAGTATCTTTAAGCGGTTCAAAGAGATGGAAATCAGAGGGGGCCAGATCTGGACTCTAGGGTGGAGGAGACAATTACGTCCAACCCAATTTGGCCATGTGTTCCTGGGTTCTCAGACTTGTGTGTGGGCGTGCATTATCGTGATGAAGCAAGATTTCTGCTCTGCTCTTGTCCGATCGAACACGTCGGAAACGGTTCTCGAGTTTGTTCAGAGTCTTCACGAATGCCTCTAAATTGATGGTTGACCGTCTTGGCATCACACACGCGACATTCTCGCCATCATAACACCTGAAGACTGTCACCATGACGTTCCCTGCGGAGGGGGCTGTCTTGAGTTTCTTCTTTTGTGGTGACTGAGAATGATGTCACTCCATGGACTGCATCATGTTTCCGGCGAAAAGTGGCTTTCGTCCCCCGTAACGATCAGTGACAGAAGGGCCTTTCTGTCGCTCTCAAACCGCTCCAACAATTAAGATGAAACAGCATATCTTTGAATGTTGTGATCCGCTATGAATATTCGTGGAACCCATCATGAGAACCTCTTTGAATGTCAGAGAGTCTCGGTCAATGCAGACGCACTTCCAATGCTGACCGACAACTTTAGAGCCAATTGTCGATTACTGGTGCGCCGGTCGGCACTAGTAATGGAAACCACACGATTCAGTGTGTCTTGAGCAGTGGCTGTGACAGGATGACCCGAGCGTGGCTGATCATCGAGCTATGTTTCTGCATTTCCTGAGGCTGCAACTTTATTTATCCATCGTCCAGCTGTACTCCTATCAACTGCAGCATCGCCAAACACTGCACACAAACGTTTATGGATGATCACCACAGTTTCTTATTCTGCGTACAAGAGTTCAATAACAGACCACTGCTTGTAACGTGAGTCGTATGTAGACGCCATTTTGACGCTTTACTACGGCCCTGCCATCTGCCAGAGCAGTTAGAAAATTCACCGGCGCACAGAACAAACATCAGATGTGAGGCACCAATAAGGACGTTTGGTTGTTTATATTAATGACTTTTTTTAAATTAATGTTGGGCATTTCTTATAGAACGACACTCGTATTTCAGTCTCTGCCATCACATACAGTTTTCGCCCCCTATAGCTCATTTCTGACGTCAAAATTTATTTCCTTGCTGCTTTTGAACATTCTTATTTACCACCACATCTCCAACGCTTCGAGTCTCTTGTGGTTTCCCGATAGTCCATCTTTCAGTTAGTTACAATACTCTGTTCCTGACACACATAGTCAGAAGGAAAAAAAATAACAAACACCGTCCAAGGAGGTCTTGAAGGCCCAACGGTAGCAACCGACCGCCGTGTCATCCTCAGCCCTTAGGTGTCACCGGATGCAGATACGGAAGGGGATGTAGTTAGCACAACATTCTCCTGGGCGTTTTCAATTTTCGTGACCGGTGCCGCTACTTCTCAATCAATTAGTTCCTTAATGGGCATCAAAAGGGCTGAGTGCACCCTGCTTGCCAACACCACTCAGCAGACCCGGGCAGTGATTCATCCAGGTTGTGGTAAACTCCTGCAGCACTTGTTTTCGGTGAGCTGACGGGAACCGGTATTAGAACTGTGGTAAGGCCGTTGCCATTGTCAGGAACTTCTGCCTCCAATTATGAACTAAGTTTAATAATAGTAAACTTCTTTTATGGAAGAAAGACCCATTTTCATACGTTAGTTGGCTTCTTATATCCTCTTTGTCTCTTCCATCATGCATTGTTTTGCTTGTATGGTAGGAGACTTCCCAGTTCAGATGCTAATTTACATCAAATTTATTTCTGCGGCTGATCGCTTGGGCTTACACTCAGTCTATAGGCAGTGCTCATTTTACAGCTCGTTCCGTTCATAAGGTTGTAATGTCACTGTTAGCAAATTATCACAATTCAATTAATTTTGGGCAATTCGGTCATTTAATTAGTAGCAGAGTTCAGATCCATCTGATGTGTTTGCTCCTAACAATGACTGGTAAAGCCTTTATTACTAGAATGTAGTCTTAATAACTAGGAAAATATAGAATAATAACGCATCAAGTCAAATTTGATGGCACTTTTTGAATTTGTTGTCAAATTTGAATAGCTGTGATTTCTAGCCTTTACACACACACACACACACACACACACACACACACACAAACACGAACACACACACACACACACACACACACATACACACATACACTATTAAAATTATAATTCAATCTTTCAGTTACGTAAGTCCAGTACCAACGTCTTTCCTCCAGTTATTTAAAATAATCAGCGTATGATGCACTATGAATAAATCACTTGCAACATCTTTACTTATCTCCCCTGTTAAATACATGTATAATACACACTTCACAGGTTTGAAGTGCCTACTAACCTCATGTCTATACTCCTGTGCCGTACTCGACATATTCCCATGATTGACTCTAACACTGTGCATTGGCCACACTAGCCATGCTGAAGTTCAGGCAAAAGCGAAAGCTGAGGGAAAGGTACACCATCCTGGTTAAGGTGAGCGATCCAGATTAAATGTCGTAAACTAAAATGATCGTCTCATTTCCAAAATGACACCCAGAAGCTATAGCCTGTTGCAATGGACTAAAAATCGCAACAATTTAATTTACAGGGAAAATAATAAAAGTCACACATTACTTCAGATTCATCCTTCCCCACTCTTCAATTTACAAAAGTCTGTTTATTCTTTATAATATAGTAATATTTCTGTATGTTCCAGAACGCATAAGCATATTTGGTAAACAAGGTAAGAAAGGACAGTTATATAAAGTATACATGTTTTTTCAGCATATGATCATAGTAATAAAACATAGTACAGATCACAATTAGAGAATACATATCCAGTTTTACATAAAATATTACAAGAATATTGTTTGTGTATACGCAGACAAAAGAGATATAACATGTAAGTTCCAGTCCATATTTAGATAAGAAAATGTACAAGTTATCACATGTCATGCGAGCTTATAATTTAAAATAGAAAATCGTGTAATTTTAGCACAAGTGTTTCTTCACGGTAAATGATGACAGCCAAAAAAGTTGCAGGATAAAAATTTATTAAAATTCTTGACTAAGGTTTCGGTATGTATAAATATACCTTCACCAGAAGTAAAAAAATCTAGAATTACATCTTGCAATGGAGATTAATAAAAAAAATTGTGCCCAGGGTGTCCTCAATAGTTAATCTCCATTGCAGGATGTAATTTTTGATTTTTTACTTCTGATAAAGGTATATTTATACATACCTAAACCTTGGTCAAGAATTTTAACAGATCTTTATCCTGCAACTGTTTTGGCTGTCATCGATTACCGTGAAGAATTTCAACAGTTGCTGTTTCAGCCATGTTTAAAATCTTGAAACAAGTGTTTCTGTCTTTAGTTTGTTCATAATATTAAATACTTGTATCGACGTCGAATGTATAACTAAAAACAAACTGCAGGAAAAAGAAATATTAGTACACCTGGAAAGACGATTTCCATTTTAATCTGACATCTGCTACCTGGTCGTTCTCCAACGGATAGCGTAATGTAATCGCAAAGCTACCAGAGCGCCATCTATGTCTACCCTTTAATAGGGAATGTTCACAGACACAGGACTCAGCTTGGTACAGACGTGTGAAAAAAAAACTGGCAACCGTGCCACGCAGATGCACTTGTGCTTCCTACAACCAAGTGAGCTAGTTTCAAAGGCGTCAAATTGTGGCCTTCCGAGAGGTGGGATATCCCTTTCGGACAATGGCCTCACGAGTTGGACGTGCTGCATCACTTGTGCAGCGATGCTGGTTGCAGTGGTCACGTGACCATTCTCACACTTGTAGACGAGGTTTGTGCCACCCGCGCAGCATATTTGCCCGTCAGGATCGTCCAATTATAAGGGCAGCTATCACACCACAGCTTGTGAGCTCAGACGTGTCGGTACGAAATGTTGTGAACCAATTATTAGCAGTGGGACTATGGCCGAGAACACTTCTAGCCCATCTTCCACTGACGCCACAGCATCGGCGTAAAGAGCTCGTCCGCAGCCGTCAGAGGACCACTTGGCAGATGGAACGGTGCACCGTGGTCTTCATCAGTGAAAGCTGTTACTGCCTGCACGCAAGCAATGGTCGTTTGGGCATACAACGTAGACCTGGTAGAGTGTATTCGTTCTAAACACACTGGCTCCACTCCAGGCCTTGCAGTCTAGGATGCGATAAGCTACAACTCTCAAACACCTTGAGTGCTTCCGGAGGGGACGCAGTACATGCAGAATGTTATTAGACCCATTTTTCTGTTGTTCTTGCAACAGGGAGGTGATGTGTTGTTCTAACAGGATAAAGCTCACCCAAACACTGCCCGTGAAACTCAAAGTGCTATGCAAGACGTGGAACAACTTCGCTGGCCATCACGATCTTCTAACTTGTCTCCAACGGGGGACGTGTGGGATATGACGGGACGCGAAGTTACTCATGCTTCTCGTCAACCAACAACTCTTACAAAACTACCTGAATAGTTCGAGCAGGCAGTGCATACCATATCCCAGGACAGTATTCACCATCTGTACGATAGACGGGAAAGCAGAGTCAGTGCCTACATTACCACCATCAGAGGCTACACCACATACTATTATAGGTTTTCCATCATGGGTCGATACCAGGCACCTAAGAACCTCTTGTGCAATTGATCTGTAAATGTAATCATTTCGTAACTCCATATGCAATGTTTCGACAGTAAATTTTGAGTGAATTGCAAACCTTTGAAAGTGTGTATTAACTTTTTTCCCAGCAGTCTGTTTCAGCTACTCATATATAACTGGTTAAACTATATTGAAAACTCGTTAAACTATATTGAAAACATATAGGCATCTGTATTATGTTTCAGAATAGCGCAATACACATTAAAAGAAAAATGTTAAATGAGTCCGCTATGAAGGAAGCTTACAATCACGTAATAAACGGAAAATTTATGAGAACCATAGTCAAGATCGAATGATAAAATGAAACAAAACTTATTTTACACTATGCTCTGCTCTGCACAATATTTTTCTCCACACTTTCACTGTGGTGGCTATGAAGATATCAACTTCACTGGTGAGTAGCTACGATGTGTGTCTTTCACATGTTATTACGGCATCGTCGTGTGTTTTGGGGTGTGTCAGCAGCGCACCTGTTGACTCGCCCTGGGGTGGTAGAGCAGGCACACGTGTTGTGGACAGGGGCTGGACTCGAAGCCTTCACTGCACCTTGCTGTCCACTGGTCCTGCGGGAAGGCAGCACTGCAGTACGAACGCGACTGCCTCCCACATGTGTTGATGTTCGGTTCTTTCGTGTCGGCCTTAACAAGAAGCCTACACTCTGTGCGTGCAAACATCAAGTCGCACGGTTGCTCTCTTGCATACCGTTCCACCGAATCTGATTTACCTTGTAGGAGACTTTTGCAGCTGTCCCGAAAGTACACTAGAACAGCTGCTGCCAGTTCGCCACACACCCTTCAGTCGCTTCTGTTGTGGTCTGAGGAAGCTAAGACCACAGACCTGGACGTTGGCCCAATTTTCACTATGGACGTCACTAACAGCTGTGGTATTTGACTCCGATGTCTGGCTGACCCTCTCGCATCCCCGCCATGGCCCATACATTGAAAATGTGTCACTCGAAGTTTCTTAGAACTTTCACACATATTGACAGAATGTAAGATGCAATGGCTTCCTACTACCCGTTGTTTATGAAGCTTAAACTCTTGTAAAGGTACCACTTATTTTAAAAATTGAAGTTTCAGTAAATATCTTTTATCACCCTAGTCTTGGCTCCAAGCACTTTCTTTTTCATTGCACTGCTAGATCACGACAAGTCCAATCTCTTTTTTTTTTTTTGCAAAACTAGCATTGCTACATGCCTAAACTGTCAACATTGGGAACTCAGCACTGTTAAGTCACTGTCTTCGGATTCGTTGAATAAATAAAGTTTTATAACACATCACTATGCCTTAGTTATCCCACCGTACCACTAAAAGAGTTAATTGGTCTTCCACTTTCCTTCTGATTCTTTTCATTCAATAACACAGTTTGTGTCTTTGTTCTTCGGAACACATTTGACGTCACTGCAAATAAAGTGCGTAGGTTTGCTGTCACCTTCTGTCTTTTTGTTTACTTGTTTTTATGTGAAAAACCTCCTTCTCTTTCAACTATCTTTCTGATACTTTCTATATGTTCACTTCCACAGCTTTTGTTCGTTTTTACATACACCAACCCCTACGGTGTTTGAATTCTCCATCCTTTTATTCTGTACAGTCTTTTGTTCACTGCAGCTTTTTGACTTGGGGCATTTTTCTTTTTCCTCCAGGCGAGATGACTTACTCTTCAGATAACGGGATCTACCACTTGGTCTTATGTCGCATTTTTCCACTTCCGCAACTAGTTTGTTGCTGCTGCTTCAGTTTATTCGCTCCAAGACAACCTGGTTGCTGCAATACTTCTCGTACTGTGTTATGGGGTTCATTACCAATAGCATCTCAGCTGGTGGAATGGTGAAGAACATTACTTTTTCTTCAGATTTCGTAATAAAAACGCACCAATACCTTTGATATGTTTGACAATACACTCTGCAAAACATTTTAATCGTTTTCCATCACCCATTCCACTGTGTTTTATATGGTCCGGTACCTCGAGACAAGTAACTACTGTATGAAATTTCTTTCCAGTTCAGACTTCCACTCCTTATTGACAAACTGTAAACCATTATCAGTTATTAATATTTTCAGTAGGCACACGTTCTTAAAAGTATGCTTCTCCAGTTTGTCTACAATCATCTTTGCGGCTGCTCTTTGTAGTGGGTAGGGTCGAACATACTTGCTCTGTGTACTGCACTACATGTTCGATTGCTGCTCTTTCCTTAGGTTCCTTCTGTAGGGCCGTGTGAATGTCCCCTTCATACTTGACTGCCATTGTCTTTGTTTTCTGGCAGGTTCAAAATGGCTCTGAGCACTATGGGACTTAACATCTATGGTCATCAGTCCCCTGGAACTTAGAACTACTTAAACCTAACTAACCTAAGGACATCACACAACACCCAGTCATCACGAGGCAGAGGAAATCCCTGACCCCGCCGGGAATCGAACCCGGGAACCCGGGCGTGGGAAGCGAGAACGCTACCGCACGACCACGAGCTGTGGACTTTCTGGCAAGTCTCTTGTATAATTAAAACCTGCCTTTCATATTTGGTCGTGTTGTTCAAGATAGAATAAATCTCAAGGTATCTGCACACTTTTGTGTCCCAAAATGCACATTACTAGCGAGTGCTTACCACACACTTTGTCCACCTAGGGTTCAGATATGCATAACTTCCACTCGTTTTGGATTGGATCTATTCTCCTGCGTGAAGCACAACTGTTTCAGGTTACAGGTCCTTGGCTGTTCTTCTGCTGCACACTTATACTTCCTCTTCACCAATTTTCTACCACGTGGTGTTTCTTAGTACCTACCTTGTGCTTCTCTCGTATTCTACACTACACAAAGTGTTAACAGGGTCACTGGTCTTCTCTATGAACACTATACCTTCTCTCTTCACACTGAGCAGCATCTGGGACAATGCATCAGGTAATGTATACTGTCGACCCAGTTCAAACTGTGTTTGGAATACGTCTTCCTGTTTTACTAAGGTTCATCAGTTTAGCCGATTGTGTCACAATACTGGTAGAAACCTTAATTCCATTTGGTCTACAAACATTTTTGCTTTTCTGCGACCCACATAGCATCGAAACTTGGTAAATCCATGTAATGCAGCTAAGGCTTTCTTTTTGGGAATGGAGTATTTCTTTTTTGCTGGTAAAAGTTATTGTTCTCCGGTGTCCTCCTGTGTCATCCTCTTCTTGATATAGATGCACACCAGGACCAAATTTGCTGCTGCCACACCTCATACAAAAAATTTGAGACACATCTGGGAGTTCCAAAATACTTGGCTTTTTTAAATAAGATAAGTAGGGCTTGGTTGTTTATCACCTGTTAAAACTGCAGTTAAAACCAAAAGGTTTTAGAAAATCACATAACTGCTTACTATATGTCGGTCTCAGAACTTCGCTTGTGGCATCCAGTTATTTAAGATCTAATGTTATCCACTTAACTGTAGTGGTATGGTCCAGTAATTTTGTCTCCTTCCTATCAAATTGGGATATGGATGAATTGCGACTCTTTCAGATCTTTCCTGCACCGAACATGTAACCCAAAGATGTGACAAATACTGCTGTCAAAATATTCAAATCAGAATGTAACGTGGGGTACTTGGGGCATTTATCATTATGCGGGAATGATGGGTGGCGTCTTGATGCTTCCCTTAATTTTACGTGGTGCTAAACTGCTGTCATAACGAAGGCGATAAAGATTTCTGCTCTCCTAAATTTTGTAGCAAATTTTGGAGATTAATTTGTCGGTCTCCTACTGGTTCGGATATCTGGTTAGTTTTCTATGCGTCTGTTACCAATCTTAACGTTTTGGCTGCCACAAAGATTGGGCTGTCATATCAGCTGCGTGATGTTTCAATAATTCTTAAAGACAACTTTCTTCCTAGGTCTATTTCAACTGCTTGAGGTGTACAACACAATTTCATGTAAAAATGCTGGTGGGATTTGTAATTAATCTTATGCAGTGGTCCTTTTATAACATCAAGTTCATTAGGAAAAACCTTACTGTTCTTCATTATCATGTTCGTCATCCACTGTGCTACCTCTGGGCCCAATCTTTCCGTCACTCCTACATTTCGTTGTACTTCTTGTTCATAAAATCATTCTTTTCGCACTATTTTGTTAATAACAATATTGTCCACATTCTATTATTGTTTCTTCTGTGTCTTTAAATTCTCCATACGTTAAGCAGCAGCGTTTTATGACCTACGTCATCTTTTACAAGCTTTACCTTGAAACTGTTGTTGTGTGATTCTTCTCTGTCCCACAATCTCACCTCATTTCCAACGGAATCCAGTTCCACCTTGTGTTCATCCATCGAGTCAGAACAGGTGGCATTCGATATTTTGGTGAGTTATCACTCGTGCCATCACTTCATATTTCCTTCCCTCTATCGAAATCTCCAGCACCACTTGGTTTTTTTATTGGTTTACCTACACTGCTGATAATATGGCATACATTAAACACAACACTAGATAAGTTCCGTACCACACATTTGAGGTGCAATAAATGATGGAACTATCTCAGATTCGAAATGTCTTTTCCTTGCAGAACTCCTTTTCTTCTTCGTTGAGTTCTTCTGTCAAAATGTTCGCTGACGCAGGTCTGTCCCCTGTGAATCAGTTACGGATCTGATAGTAATCTAAGTATTCCTGGTTCCTGAATATCTCTCTGCTGTTTTCGTACCCCATTCTATGCACGTCATCATCATCTTCTTCTTCTCCTTTTGGCGTGAAGTATCCCCTCTCATTACGTCTTAAGCTTCCAGGCCGTCACGCCAGGCGCTAAGCAGGTCATGTCTCCCATTTCTCACTGTTCCAGCTGTCACAAAACTTCGGGCAGTCACCAGCTTGTCTGTACTCTTATCGCTCTCCTTGGCACCCATTTTCATGGCAATTATCGATCCTTGCATGGTGGACTCTACTACTTCCCTGCCAGATCCCTTCTTCATCCATTTGCACTAATATTCCGCGTGCCTGTTCGGCCGAGAGTATAATCGTACCTATCAGTCTGTTTCGAACATGATACGGTAGGCGGCGTATCACCCAATTTACAACCAAGCTTTCCTCGAATGGATTTTCTAAATACCGATTCTGTTCTAGTTCCTTGTCGAGAAAGTTCGTAAAATTTCCATCCTCTTTACTGTTATACGGTCGATGAGTAATTGATTTTATTATTCCTTTTTGTTTGCTCCGCGACCAGTACTTCGCGAGGAAGGCATCTTCAAATTCCTTATAAGTCACTCCATCCTTCTCTAGTTGTTCTCCCCAGGTGGCTGCCTCTCCTTCTAAGAAATTCAACACGTAACAAATCTTTTGTGCTTCAGGCCACGTATCGGGCATGATACTTTTGAAACTTTGTATGAATTTGACTGGGTGTAATCGCCCCTTCGGGTTGAATTTGTTGAGTGGACTACTTTTCGTAAAGTCCATCTGTGAATCGCATGTTGTTGCTATGTTTACATTTCTCTGTCCAGGTCCTTCCTTTTGTTCGTATTCACTGGCTGCTATAATTTCCTTGGTCTTGCTTTCTATTGTTTCATGAGAACTTTCCCGTCTTTCTACCTTGGCGTCATTTGCTCTGCATGTTTCCCCTATTTTTGATGCTATTTCTTCTACCCTTTTCTCTATATCATTTAAGTGTGCGTTTAATTTAATTTGCTCCTTGGTATTTGCTGTTACTTGCGTTACTACTTGTGAAAGTCTCTCGTTTTGCTCTTGCGTAATATGCTCGACCTTTTCTACACATTTATCATGATTGTTACACGTGGCGCCCCACTGATCTATTAACTCTTGTTTTAGTTCCTTGAAAATGCGTTCCTGATTTTTTTCTAGTCGCTCTTCTTGTTTTCTTAATGCGTCTAAAAACATTTCTATGTCCGTTTGTCTTGCTTCACCGGCCTCACATGGCGCACCCGCTCTTTCTTTAGCTTTTTCTTCCTTTACTCCTAACTTTTTCCTATGTACATGTTGATCTGCCGTACTGCAATCCTCTACTTGAAAGTTTTCTTCGCCTGTTCTACTGTTTTCCAAAATACTAGAATCCTTCAGTTGATCGTTATTGTCTGTCTTCAACTCGCACAGCTCATACTTGTCAGCCATTACAAATTTCAACACTACCTGTTTTCCCGTGTCACTTATGTGCGTGTTTAATTTAATCTGTTCTATGGTATTTGCTGTTATTTGCATTTCTACTTGTGAAACTCTCTCCTTTTGCTTTTGCTTGTGTGTAAGCTCGACGTTTTCCAAATATTTCTCGAGCTTGTTGAATGTTGTGGCCCATTCATCTACTAATTCTTGTTTTAATTCTTTGAACATGCATTCTTGATTATTTGCTAATCGCTCTTCTTGTTTCCTTAACGCCTCTAAAATCATTTCCATGTTCGTTTGTCTCCACGTTCCAGCCTCAGACGCTGCTTCCCCTTTTTCTATCTCTTCTCCTTCCTTTACTGCCAGTGTTTTCATGTGTATACTCGGATCTAGTGAACTACGGTTCTCTTCTTGGAAGATGTCTCCCAAGGATTCCTCGCTTGTTCTACTGTTTTCCGTAAATCTTGACCCCTTTGAAATGTCTTCAAAGTCGGTCTCTAGCCCGCACAACTGATCGTCTTTTTTACCAGCAATTTCGCTTTCCTCTTCGGTATTGTCAGCCATTATAAAATTTCAACACTACCAAAACCAAATTACGTTACACAGAATATATCACGTTGAAACATCCAAATCCCTGATACTGCGACTGATAACAGTTTCTAGCTCGGCTTCCCCATTAACAAGTTCTATGTGTAATGTAGCAATGCTAGCTGCAACTACACCAAAAGTGCTTTGCTTAGAGCGACACTTACTTTTTGTCGAATTTGAGAACGTAGCTCGGTGTGAAGCTTAGTTACTGGCTAGGTATCTTGGGTATTGCTCCTCTTCGGCTGCTTGTGAATTACTGGTCCGATATTGGCTGCACGAGGTGGACTTCATGTTGAGTGATTGTCCACTCGGCTTGCATGGTCGCACTGTGATCTGGCACAGATGAATCCAATGAAAGGTGTGTCATGAATGTCGCACTATTTTTAATTTAAAAGAATTTTAGCTATTTACCCTGTTTTCTGTTTTTATTTATTGCTTTTTCGCTGAAGAACAGTCTTGTCGCAATAAGTCGCTTGTAAGCAGTCTATTAATAACTGTTATTATTATTTAATGAATTTTTGGGAAGTAGACTTATTAATTGCTAGCAGAATTTACACCCACTGGTCGTCTTGGCTTCCGACAACTACAGTTTACGTTTAACGACACTGTTGGAATTTATTATCAAATCTCAGTCGCTCTTACACGCACGATGATCACAATTCTCTGTTTTATACACTTAAATACATTGCCAGTTAAAACGTACCCAATTATCTGAAATAATCCGCTAAAGATACATCCCACGTAAATGACTCACCATACTGTTCCATCCCTTTCGTGCTACCACTTGCGGGGCGCCTGTACTTGGTGACAAACTCCGCACTGTTCATTCCATGCCCATCGTTGGCAGTAGCTGTAACTTTCAAAGAGGACCGTTGGGGGAAGAAATGATTCACTACCCTGGCTCAGGTGAAGTCCTGTAACTCTTCGGTGCTTTCAGTGAGTGTAGAAATGATATGAGCAAATCTTATCATTGGTATCCTTTCACCATTAGCTTTAATTCTACTCTTGAGCTCTTGAAAATGGAAAAAAAGTCCACGTAGAAAATACGATGACAAACAGATGTCATATAGCCATATATGAGCTAAATGTGGATAACACATAGGATGAAGACAAATGCATTCCGTCGGCAGAGAAATCTGAAAAGATAAACAGACGTAGCTTATCATTAAGGAAATAATAGAGGCAAAACACTGTAAGGATTTTGGTTGATATTAGCAGTACATCACGAACAGGCAGGCCGAGTAAAATATAAATGGATTTACCGGGGAGATCAGAGGGATACGGCCCTATAAAGTGAGTGAACGTGCTGTAGAGGCAGAGAGCTCCGATATAGTGTCCTTGATGGAACGATCCTGTGTAGAGATCGGTGTTTGCAGCCACAGAAGACGGGGCGAGCGTTCCACGGCGGGATCAGCAACGAAAGGGAAAAGAGCACAAAAGGGGTCGTCAATTCCCGAAAGCAGGACAATCGCGGAAAAAGTTGCGTAGCGAATGACACAGGCGGGACGAGAAGAGCAGAGGCGGCGAATGACTAAGCTGCTGACAAAAGGACGCGGCGGCGGCGGCAGAGACAGTGATTTCGCTTTGTGGCCGTGTTTACGGCGTGGCGCTGGTATCGTGTTGCGCATGCGCCCTGCGACGCTCGCGTTCAATATGGGTCGCGCTTCAGCGGCTCGTACACGCCTACGAGGCGGAGCGACGTTCGACTGTCTACGACAACTGCCGGGTTACATTAGCGTTTCCACGGCTAGACGTAATTTCGCTGCAAATGACTAGAGTTGCGCTCTACCAACTCTGCGCTTCGGTAGTTTTGGTACAATATGTAAATATTACGACCCAACCACAACATGTGTGTGTGTGAACTGTGCAACGAAGCCTGTGAACCACATCACATAGAACTGTGCAGTAAAAGAGTAAACTCGATAAATGAATGTGCAAAAATGTAAATGTAAATGTAAGATGTTAAGCAAAGTAACTGTATATGGCTATTTGGCTGCAATTTTATTAAATAAAATAAATGACGTAGTAAATGGTAGGATCACCGTAGTATTCGTAGCACTGGCAGAAAAGAAACACAAATGAATGTGTGA
The DNA here is from genome assembly GCF_023897955.1 of Schistocerca gregaria. Classification (NCBI taxonomy): domain Eukaryota; kingdom Metazoa; phylum Arthropoda; class Insecta; order Orthoptera; family Acrididae; genus Schistocerca; species Schistocerca gregaria. The sequence continues at coordinate 922,152,446 of NC_064922.1, read as the reverse complement.
GAGAAACTTGAAGCGGACGACTTCTGTTTGTTTTTTTTGTTTGTTTGCTTTGCGCACATTTACAACTGTACTTCGTTCAGCGTTAGTCGACTATGTATTTTATACCCTTACAAAATATAAATTGCATAGATCACGTAACTTCTGCGCACTTGTGTAACTAAAGCAATTACTTTCGATGCAAGTACAGTTAACATGCACAAATATAAAAGATTTATGTAACAATTGTTATTATTTTGTACTCAATAAGCCGTTCTTCATCAAGGTCAAAGGCTAGTATTTCATTCTATTATTATATGTGCAAAACTTGTTTAGCAATAACACAAGGATGTTTTATACAAACACGACGAAGTACTGAAGCTATATTCAACATGTTTATGTTATGCGTCATTTTTAATTTTTCCCTTTTTTGACGAAATAGCAGGTGTTGACAGATGTGAAAATTACCGAAGTCTTTTCTGAAATTATTTGTATGGAGTGTAGCCATGTATGGAATTGAAACATGGACGATAAATAGTTTGGACGATAAGAGAATAGAAGCTTTCGAAATGTGGTGCTACAGAAGAATGCTGAAGATTAGATGGGTATATCACATAACTTCAACAAGGTCAAAGGCTAGTATTTCATTCTATTATTATATGTGCAAAACTTGTTTAGCAATAACACAAGGATGTTTTATACAAACACGACGAAGTACTGAAGCTATATTCAACATGTTTATGTTTTGTGTCGTTTTTAATTTTTTCCTTTTTTGACGAAATAGCAGGTGTTGACAGATGTGAAAATTACCGAAGTCTTTTCTGAAACTATTTGTATGGAGTGTAGCCATGTATGGAATTGAAACATGGACGATAAATAGTTTGGACGATAAGAGAATAGAAGCTTTCGAAATGTGGTGCTACAGAAGAATGCTGAAGATTAGATGGGTATATCACATAACTAATAAGGAGGTATTGAATAGAATTGGGGAGGAGTTTGTGGTACAACTTGACTAGAAGAAGGGATCTGTTGGTAGGACATGATCTGAGGCATCAACGGATCACCAATTTAGTATTGGAGGGCAGTGTGGAGGGTAAAAATCGTAGAGGGAGACCAAGAGATGAATACACTAATCAGATTGAAAAGGATGTGGACTGCAGTAGGTACTGGGAGATGAAGCAGCTTGCAGAGGATAGAGTAGCAGGAGAGCTGCATCAAACCAGTCTCTGGACTGAACACCACAACAAAAACAACAGCGTTTTCTAACGCTACGTTATAAATCTGTGTTTTTTACTACAACATTCCTTGTTTTTTTTTCTTCACTATCCCTCTATTTCCCATTACGAGTCATCACTTTTCGAAAAATACCTGGATTAAACATTGGCAGTTTCAGTTTTGCTATAAATAATGTTCATTTTTATGTAAGAGACTGGAGGATTAATATGTTGAACAAGACACAGTTTAGAAACTGAGAGAGGTTATATAAACGGCCACGTAACCATGTGGCCGTTTACATATCTTCTCTCAGTTTCTAAACAGTTCACAGTTTCCGGTTTCTACGCGAATCTAATAAGACACTGATCACACTCACAAACAAAGCGATCGAAATGAGGTAACGCCAGGTAGGTATGCAACCCACCTAACGTACAGGTAACGCAGTTAGAATCTTAACTGAATAAAACTACTAGGAAATCTACAGTAGTCTACGCTTATTTACGATGGCCTACTTTACTTTTAAGACTCTGGACATGACTGAATGACCAAACGTACCATAGCAAAAATGTAACAACTGACAATACAATGTAGGCTTTCATGGCTGATATTCACGTCATTGGTTACCTTTATTTTACTTGGATTAGGCCGTGGTCCAAGGTACATTTGTGTACTTAGTGCTTTGTTTCTTAATACTGGAGGCGTCATCAGAGGCTATAAACATTCGTGTAGCAGTTTCGGTCTTAAGTTACCTGAGTTAGCAGAACTGTTTATACGTATCCACGGAACGGACGGGTCGATACGCCATCAGACCAGTGGGTAAGATTGCGCACTCTCCCCGTCGCGTGTTTATGGATCTGACGGCGGGGCCGAATTGTCGCTGTTGTCTTCAATTAGCACTACGTGGCACAACCTGGCTAATGTAAATATTCCTTCTTTTCTGTTAAAATTGATTGAGTTTCTATGGCCTCTGTGCACATCCTAGCATAGTAATGGCTGGATTTTGATAAAGCCATTGTATCGGAGAAACGAATGAATTTGGGGATGAGCAAAAACACTGTCTCACTCCTTGCCAATCTACGTCGTCCCTTTCTTGTTATTCTAATGTAACAATTACGACCTGCATTACAACTGGTCATTTTTCTGAAGGCGTGGCAGGCAGCGAAAGGCGTCCCCGGAGGCTGATCAGAAAGCCTCCCCGGTGCGTCTGACAAACCGGTTTCAGGCACTGTCTCTGGCTGAGCCAGATGCAGCTGCCTGCCCTGTTTCAGAGGATCATTCTCAGCCTTCAAGGTCCGGGCAATCGCAGAGGGTGGGCTTACTGGTAGTTGGGAGCTCCAATGTTAGGCGCGTAATGGGGCCCCTTAGGGATACGGCGGCTAAGGAGGGGAAGAAATCCAGGGTGCACTCCGTGTGCATTCCGGGAGGAGTCATTCCTGATGGGGAAAGGGTCCTTCCGGATGCCATGAAGAGCACAGGGTGCAGCCAGCTGCAGGTGGTGGCACATGTCGGCACTAATGACGTGTGTCGCTTTGGATCTGAGGAAATTCTCTCTGGATTCCAGCGGCTATCTGATTTGGTGAAGGCTGCCGGTCTTGCTTACGAGATGAAGGCAGAGCTCACCATCTGCAGCATCGTTGACAGAACCGACTGCGGACCTTTGGTGCAGAGCCGGGTGGAGGGTCTGAATCAGAGGCTCAGACGGTTTTGCGACCGTATTGGCTGCAGATTCCTCTACTTGCGCCATAGGGTGGTGGGGTTTCGGGTTCCGCTGAATAGGTCAGGAGTTCACTACACTCAGCTGGCGGCTACACGGGTAGCGGAGGCTGTGTGGTGTGGACTGGGCGGTTTTTTAGGTTAGAAGGCCTCGGGAAAGTGCGGGATGGGCTGCAATGTCAAAGGGTGCTTGGCAATTACAGGACGTGCTTGGATCAAGGAACAGTCGGAATTATAGTTGTAAATTGTTGTAGTTGCGTTGGAAAAGTCCCTGAGCTTCAAGCGCTAATAGAAAGCCAGAAGCTGATATCGTTATAGGTACAGAAAGCAGGCTAAAGCCTGAAATAAGCTCTGCAGAAATTTTTACCAAGTCTCAGACGGTGTTCAGGAAAGATAGATTAGGCAGAATTGGTGGTGGAGTGTTTGTGTCTGTCAGTAGTGGTTTATCTTGTAGTGAAGTCGAAGTAGATACTCCGTGCGAATTGGTATGGGTGGAGGTTATACTTAACAGCCGAATTAAGTTAATAATTGGCTCCTTCTAACGACCCCCAGACTCCGACGATACAGTTGCGGAACAGTTCAGAGAAAGTTTGAGTCTCGTAACAAATATATACCCCACTCATACGGTTGTAGTTGGTGGGGACTTCAACCTACCCTCGGTATGTTGGCAAAAATACTTGTTCAAAACCGGTGGTAGGCAGAAAACGTCTTCCGAGATTGTCCTAAATGCTTTCTCCGAAAATTATTTCGAGCAGTTAGTCCACGAATCCACGCGAATTGTAAATGGTTGCGAAAACACACTTGACCTCTTAGCCACAAACAATCCAGAGCATCATGACTGATACAGGGATTAGTGATCACAAGGTCGTTATAACTAGGCTCAATACCGTTTCTTCCAAATCCACCAGAAACAAACGCAAAATAATTTTATTTAAAAAAGCGGATAAAGTGTCACTAGAAGCCTTCCTAAGACACAATCTCCATTCCTTGCGAACTGACTACGCAAATGTAGGCGAGATGTGGCTCAAATTCAAAGATATAGTAGCAACGACAATGGAGAGATTCATACCTCATAAATTGGTAAGAGATGGAATGGATCCCCCGTGGTACACAAAACAGGTCCGCACGATGTTGCAGAGGCAACGGAAAAAGCATGCGAAGTTCAGAAGAAAGCGAAATCCCGAAGATTGGGTAAAATTTACAGACGCGCGAAATTTGGCACGGAATTCAGTGCTAGATGCCTTTAATAGGTTACACAACTAAACATTGTCTCGAAATTTTGTAGAAAATCCGAAGAACTTCTGGTCGTATGTAAAGTACACAAGCGGCAAGACGCAGTCAATACCTTCGCTGCGCAGTGCCGATGGTACTGTTACCGACGACTGTGCCGCTAAAGCGGAGTTATTGAACGCAGTTTTCCGAAATTCCTTCACCAGCGAAGACGAATGAAATATTCCAGAATTTGAAACACGAACAGCTGTTAGCATGAGTTTCTTGGAAGTAGATACCTTAGGGGTTGCGAAACAACTCAAATCACTTGATACGGGCATGTCTTCAGGTCCAGATTGTATACCGATTAGGTTCCTTTCAGATTACGCTGATACTATAGCTCCCTACTTAGCACTCATATACAACCGCTCGCTCACCGATAGATCTGTACCTACAGATTGGAAAATTGCGCAGGTCGCACCAGTGTTTAAGAAGGGTAGTAGGAGTAATCCATCTAACTACAGAGCTATATCATTGTAGTCGGTTTGCAGTAGGGTTTTGGAGCATATGCTGTATTCAGTCATTATGAATCACCTCGAAGGGAACGATCTATTGATACGTAATCAGCATGGCTTCAGAAAACATCGCTCTTGTGCAACGCAGCTAGCTCTTTATTCGCACGAAGTAATGGCCGCTATCGACAGGGGATCTCAAGTTGATTCCTTATTTCTAGATTTCCGGAAATCTTTTGACACCGTTCCTCACAAGCGACTTCTAATCAAGCTGCGGGCCTATGGGGTACCGTCTCAGTTGTGCGACTGGATTCGTGATTTCCTGTGAGGAAGGTCGTAGTTCTTAGTAATAGACGGCAAATCATCGAGTAAAACTGAAGTGATATCAGGTGTTCCCCAGGGAAGCGTCCTGGGACCTCTACTGTTCCTGATCTATATAAATGACCTGGGTGACAATCTGAGCAGTTCTCTTAGGTTGTTCGCAGATGATGCTGTAATTTACCGTTTAGTAAGGTCATCCAAAAACCAGTATCAGTTGCAAAGCGATTTAGAAAAGATTGCTGTATGGTGTGGCAGGTGGCAGGTGACGCTAAATAACGATAAGTGTGAGGTGATCCACATGAGTTCCAAAAGAAACCCGTTGGAATTCGATTACTCGATAAATAGTACAATTCTCAAGGCTGTCAATTCAACTAAGTACCTGGGTGTTAAAATTACGAACAACTTCAGTTGTAAGGAACACATAGATAATATTGTCGGGAAGGCGAGCCAAAGGTTGCGTTTCATTGGCAGGACACTTAGAAGATGCAACAAGTCCACTGAAGAGACAGCTTACACTACACTCGTTCGTCCTCTGTTAGAATATTGCTGCGCGGTGTGGGATCCTTACCAGGTGGGATTGACGGAGGACATCGAAAGGGTGCAAAAAAGGGCAGCTCGTTTTGTATTATCACGTTATAGGGGAGAGAGTGTGGCAGATATGATACACGAGTTGGGATGGAAGTCATTACAGCATAGACCGTTTTCGTCACGGCGAGACATTTTTACGAAATTTCAGTCACCCACTTTCTCTTCCGAATGCGAAAATATTTTGTTGAGCCCAACCTACATCGGTAGGAATGATCATCAAAATAAAATAAGAGAAATCAGAGCTCGAACAGAAAGGTTTATGTGTTCGTTTTTGCCGCTCGCTGTTCGGGAGTGGAATAGTAGAGAGATAGTATGATTGTGGTTCGATGAAACCTCTGCCAAGCACTTAAATGTAAATTGCAGAGTAGTCATGTAGATGTAGATGTAGATAGCGTTAGCGATTAACTGAAGCGTCTGACAACTATCGAATACGTCAGATTAATGAGTCATGTTTGCAAAACACTAACAGGGGAATGGATAAACTGGTAGAAGCGAATCTAATTGAAGAACAGCTTGGCAATACCGACTCTCCGACATATGTTACTGGATGGACCAAATAAAAGCAAATCTGGAATACAGTACTTGTACATTTAGAGAAATCTTTGAAAATGTGTACTGAACGTATTGAAATTTTGAAGGTAGCAGGGATAAAATAAAAGCTGTGCGGGATTAGCCCAGCGGTCTCAGGCGCTGCAATCACGGACTGTGTGGCTGGTCCTGGCGGAGGTTCGAGTCCTTCCTCGGGCATGGGTGTGTGTGTTTGTCCTTAAGATAATTTAGGTTAACTAGTGCGTAAGCTTAGGGACTGATGACCGTAGCAGTTAAGTTCCATAAGATTTCACACACATTTGAACATTTTTTGATAAAATAAAGAGACCAAGAAGCTATTTACAACTTGTACACAAACTAGACTGAAATGACAAGAGTCAAGGACCTCGAAGGCAAGCAGTAGTTGGAAGGGACGCGAAGGTTGAGCCGGCATCCGATGTTACTCAGACTGCTTAATGGGCAAGCTATGAAGAAAATCAAGGAGAAGTTAGGTACGTGAAACGGATTTCCAGGATAGTAAATAAAGAGTTAGACTTCTTAAGATACGAATATAATTCTGTTATACACTGACAAGGGAATGTGGAAGAGTAGATGTATGGAACGGACAGAGTCGTGAAAAGAGGCTGTAAAACAAAAAATCAGCAAAAGTAAAACACTACAAAAGTATATAGCTGAATTAAATCAGAAGGCGTTGAGGGATCAATATTAGTAAATTTGACACCAGTTAGTAATTGAGTTTTGTTTTTTGAGCAAAGCAGCTGACAATAGTCGGAAAGGATATAAAATGCCGATTGGCTATAGTTCAAAAAGTATTTTTGGAAGAGATATTTGTAGGATAGAAAATAGCTTTGAATTTGGGCAAATCTTCTCTGGAGGTATATATCTAATGTGTAGATTAGTAGGGAAGCGAAAGTTGATAGCCGGCAGCGGTGGTCTCGCGGTTCTAGGCGCTCAGTCCGGAACCGCGCGACTGCTACGGTCGCAGGTTCGAATCCTGCCTCGGGGATGGATGTTTGTGATGTCCTTAGGTTAGTTAGGTTTAAGTAGTTCTAAGTTCTAGGGGGCTGATGACCACAGATGTTAAGTCCCATAGTGCTCAGAGCCATTTGAACAATTTTTTTGAAAGTTGATAAAAACGATAGCTAAAAACGAGGCACTTAACCATATTGTGGAAAAATAAATTTAGGGCAAAAGTTGAGTAATTGAAGATATAATTTCTCAGCACGCAACGGGAGACTTCTACTAATAGTCAGTTTGGTAGTGGAGAGAAGTGTGGGAGGTAAAAGTTGTAGACGGAGGAAATTAGTTGACTAAATTAGGTAGATTCAAATCGACTTAGGTTGCAGTAATTATCCGGAGATGAAGAGGCTAACACAGATTACACTAGTTTGGAGAGCTTCATCAGACCAGTCTTTTTTATTGAGGACCACAACCACGGCAAAGACATCACCACCAACAACAGCAATGACAATGCAATGACTAGCTTTCCTTGTTACTAGTAAGAAAAGTTTAGAAGACAGCAGGAACTGACCGCACACACACACAACGTGAACGAAGTTGATCACCAAAAATGGTTCAAATAGCTCTGAGCACTATAGGACTTAACTTCTGAGGTCATCAGTCCCCTAGAACTTAGAACTACTTAAACCTAACTAACCTAACGACATCACACACATCCATGTCCGAGGCAGGATTCGAACCTGCGACCGTAGCGATCGCGTTGTTCCAGACTGTAGCGCATAGAACCGCTCGGCCACTCCGGCCGTTCGTTGATCAGCAGTAGAACTGAGGATAAACAGTTAACAATAAAATTTGGAATGACGCTGTAGAGTCACAAGTTACGGGATCCCCGTATCTAGAAAGCCAGCGTGCACAAGGTGGCCCAAGCAATCAAGACATCAGCAGTATAATGGCATAGGTTAATAAAGAGTTCGTGAGTATAAGAGAATGTGAGTAGTATAAGTCTGTAGAGTCTACTGAATGGAAGTGAAATGTGCACCATCAGAAATCTATAAAAGAAAACGAAGAATTTGTGGTTGTTGTTGTGGTCTTCAGTCCCGAAACAGGTTTGATGCAGCGCTCCATGCTACTCTATCCTGTGCAACTTCTTCATCTCCCAGTACCTACTGCAATCTACATCCTTCTGAATCTGCTTAGTGTAGTCATCTCTTGGCCTCCCTCTACGTTTTTTACACTCCACACTGCCCTCCAATACTAAATTGGTGATCCCTTGATGCCTCAGAACATGTCCTACCAACCGATCCCTTCTTCTGGTCAAGTTGTGCCACAAACTTCTCTTCTCCCCAATCCGATTCAATACTTCCTCATTAGTTATGTGATCTACCCATCTAATCTTCAGCATTCTTCTGTAGCACCACATTTCGAAAGCTTCTATTCTCTTCTTGTCCAAACTATTTATCGTCCATGATTCACTTCCATACATGGCTACACTCCATACAAATACTTTCAGAAATGACTTCCTGACACTTAAATCTATACTCGATGTTAACAAACTTCTCTTCTTCAGAAACGTTTTCCTTGCCATTGCCAGTCTACATTTTATATCCTCTCTACTTTGACCATCATCAGTTATTTTGTCCCCAAATAGCAAAATTCCTTTACTACTTTAAGTATCTCACTTCCTAATCTAATTCCCTCAGCATCACCCAACTTAATTCGACTACATTCCATTATCCTCGTTTTGCTTTTGTTGATGGTCATCTTATATCCTCCTTTCAAGACACTATCCATTCCGTTCAACTGCTCTTCCAAGTCCTTTGCTGTCTCTGACAGAATTACGATGTCATCGGCGAATCTCAAAGTTTTTATTTCTTCTCCATGGACTTTAATACCTACTCCGAATTTTTCTTTTGTTTCCTTCACTGCTTGCTCAATATACAGATTGAATTTAAATGTAATAAAATGCTAAATATTAGGCCTGTAGATAAGGTACCACATGAAGACGTTTTTAAAGGAACAACTGACAGGTTTATGGGATAGTTAACTTTGCAGCGGAAGATGAAAGAAAAAAATAGAAGGAAGACTAGAATAGTAGGAAGACTAGAATGAGCAAGGCATATTATAGAGGATATCGGGTGTAGTAGTTCTTAGAGATAAAAAGACTGCCTCAAGATCAGAAAATATTGAAGAGAGCGTGAAACTAGTAGAAATACTAATCCGTTAAAAGTAATTGGATTTTTCGCCGATTTATCCATCAAATAGCAGCAGCGAAAGAGAGAACTACGACAAACAGAACATGGAATGCAAGATACCCTTAAGGAAATCGAAATTATCTAGGAAATCTCTGTGAGGTGGGACCCGAAAGAAGTAGCAAAAGGGTTGGGTCATCCAGAGTGGTTTCAATGAGAAGACAAACTGAGTGTTTCTGAACCCACAGCGTAACTTCGCTGCTATTCATTTCTGAACGATGCATAAATTTCAAGTAAGTTTTTAACGTCATGTAGTATTATTTGGCTACTGTCATTTACCCAGAAAGATATGAAAAATGGCACATGCAAAAAATGTGCAAATCCACTAGTCAGTCTCATATTAAGAGAGGAAGTCTCGAGATTCAAGATTAAACTGTTGCAAATCATCAAAGATTTTTTGCAATTGGCCTAGTTAAAATGCATAATTATACAACAACTAGGCTTTATTCAGCAACCACATAGCAGCCCATGTAGCAATTTGATGGCGATATGGTCGCGGCCTATGGAGACTGCGTTTCATTGTTCCACCATATTGCTCCTCATGTTGGTCGGAATCCCACGACTGTCAATCCAATATACACTGAAGCGCCAAAGAAACTCGTATAGGCATGCGTATTCAAATTCAGGCAGAATACGGCGCTGCTGTCGGAAACGCCTATGAAATGAAATGGTCGTATGGCATTGTTGGCCGGTATGTCCCAGTCGGGCTTGGCCACCAAGTGCAAGTCTTATTTCAGTCGGCGCCACATTGGGCGACTTTCTGCCTGTAATGAGGATGAAATGATGATGACAACACAACACCCAGTCCCCGAGCTGAGAAAATCTTCAACCCAGCCAGGAATAGAACCCGGGCCGAGCGTATGGGAGGCAAGCACGTTCCTACCCAGCTAGGCAGGTGGACGGCAACGCCTATATAAGACAATAAGTGTGTGGGGCAGTTCTTAGATCGGTTAGTGCTGCTACACTGGCAGATCATCAAGATTTAAGTGAGTTTGAACTTGGTGCTGTAGCCGGGGCATAGCATATCCGAGTTAGCGATGAAGTGGGAATTTTCCCGTGCGACCATTTCACGAATGTACCGTGAATATCAGGAACCTGGTAAAACATCAAATCTCTGACATCGCTGCAGCCGGCAGAAGATGCTGCAAGAAAGGGAACAACGCCGACTGGAGAGAATCGTTCAATGTGAGAGAAGTGCAATCCTTCCGCACATTGCTGCAGATTTCAATGATGGGATATCAAAAAGTGTAGGCGTGCGAACCATTCGACGAAACATCATCGATACGAGCTTTCGGAGCCGAAGCCCACTCGTCTACCCTTGATGACTGCACGACTTAAAGATTTACCCGTCGCCTGAGCCCGTCAACACCGACATTGGACTGTTGATGACCAGACGCATGTTGGCTGTTCGGACGAGTCTCGTTTCAAATTGTTCCGAGTCGATGGACGGGTACGGCTATGAAGACAACCTCATGAATTCGCAGACCCTCCATGTCAGCAGAAAACTTGTGGAGGCCCTGTAATGGCGTAGGCAGTGAGCAGTTGGAGTGATATGGGACCACTTTTACGTCTAAATAGAACTCTGACAAGTGACACGAACGTAAGCATCCTCTCTGATTACCTGCATCCATTCATGTCCATTGTGCATTCACATGGACTTGGGCAATTTCAGCAGGAGAATGGGACGCCCCACACGTCCAGAATTTCTATAAAGTGGCTCCATGAGCACTCTTGTGAGCTTAAGCAATTCCGCTGGCCACCAAACCCCCCAGACATGAGCATTATAGATATCTGAGATACCTTGCTACATGCTGTTCAGATGAGATCTCCACCGCCTCGTACTATTACGGATTTACGGACAGCCCAGCAGGATTCATGGTGTCAATTCTCTCCAGCACTACTTCAGACATTAATCGATTCCATGCCACATCGTGTAGCGACACTTCTGTATACTCATGGGGGCCCTACATGATATTAGACAGGTGTACCAGTTTCTTTGGCTCTTCAGTGTAGAATCTGTGGGTTCAGGAGGGCCAAACTCAACGTTATGCAGACATCAATGATTCCACGTGAGTAGCGCCTGAGAGGGCAAACATATTTTTCCCGTAGACGTACTGGATCATAACGATAAGTCACGCACCTTGACTCAGGAGACAGGCTTGCATACAGTAAAAAAGTTTACAAACGAACAATGTGGGAGCACTATAGGCTTTGAGAGTGGAGACCACTGATGAGGCTACTCTTGACGTGACAATAGAGAGGCGCGCCCGCAGTGTTACGCCCAGGAACAACGCTGAACACAGGAGCGGTTGTACTTCATCTCTTAGAAGGGTCAGAGTTCCGAGTACTACATGACGGTGAACGTGTGTGTCTGGGATTGATTGCTTAGTGAGGTAGCACATAGGAATTTGAACTCACGAAATATTCGTTCACATTATTACATTAACGAATGAAAGATTTACTTAGCTTTGACAGACTCTTTCGGCACAGAATGTACTGGATGATTTACAGCTATCATCGGCTAGCAAATAACGTGATCCTCTAAGCAACAAACCTTTATCTTGCAGTACAAAATGCAACATTTACGAAGGTTTATTTCGTACGAAACTTTTAACAGTCACTGTCCTACACGATGATGACTGCAGTAGCTGAACAGAGGGTGGGTTCTTTTATGCTCGATGCTATATTGACCTCAGTGTGAGGGCATTGCTGTGCTCAGAGGAAGGCATGATCTCTTGGAGTGCCTCACGTTGGTTGTCGCAGCGAGCTCTCGTTAATATCTGTGGTATCGATTCGCATTGTCGACTTTCGTGTGGTTCTGTGGTCTCTGGTCCATAACACAGGGACGTTGCTACATTGCATGTGTGACCATTATATGGCCGAGGTGTTTGGCGTGATGGAGTTAGGTGTGTATGGTATTAAGAACGATCACCTTTGGTTCACACAGCCAAATATTTAGACAGCAGGTGTTGTATCGCTGACGTGTTGGCTATACCCTGTCTTCGAGGTCTCCATGACAATCTCGTTCAACACAATAACGCAAGACTGCATGGTGTACGTGATCTTGTGGCGTACCTCGGTACAGAGGGGACTCGGCTATTGCTCCGGCTATCAAGTTCTCCAGATATTGCACCTAATGAAACATATGGTCATTCGCTGAGGAGAAATTGGCATACCAACATTCGCTAGCTACTTAAGATGATTCTGGGATAGATGTCAGGCAGTTCGAAACGACGTCATCCAAGCTCATTTCGACTCAGTTCCTAACTGGGTTAGTGTCATTGTTGTAGCCGGATGTGACACTATGAATACACGCAGGTCAACAAGTTGCATTACTCCTTCTGTAGTGTATATGAATATTAAGTAAAAATTCGTTGATTGCTATCGTTTCTGGTGTTCCAGTTGTAATGGACAGTGGTACAGGTATTACCAGAGCTAAAATCTGTCATCATCTGTTTCATAATCTTTTCCTACCCGCGTACTTGTTTCCCTCTACTGCACATTCCAGATTAACAATTGTTAAATGCCTAAACATTTGCCAGCCGGTGTGGCCGAGCGCTTCTAGGCGCTTCAGTCTGGAACCGCGCGACTCAGAGGAAGGCATGATCTCTTGGAGTGCCTCACGTTGGTTGTCGCAGCGAGCTCTCGTTAATATCTGTGGTATCGATTCGCATTGTCGACTTTCGTGTGGTTCTGTGGTCTCTGGTCCATAACACAGGGACGTTGCTACATTGCATGTGTGACCATTATATGGCCGAGGTGTTTGGCGTGATGGAGTTAGGTGTGTATGGTATTAAGAACGATCACCTTTGGTTCACACAGCCAACTATTTAGACAGCAGGTGTTGTATCGCTGACGTGTTGGCTATACCCTGTCTTCGAGGTCTCCATGACAATCTCGTTCAACACAATAACGCAAGACTGCATGGTGTACGTGATCTTGTGGCGTACCTCGGTACAGAGGGGACTCGGCTATTGCTCCGGCTATCAAGTTCTCCAGATATTGCACCTAATGAAACATATGGTCATTCGCTGAGGAGAAATTGGCATACCAACATTCGCTAGCTACTTAAGATGATTCTGGGATAGATGTCAGGCAGTTCGAAACGACGTCATCCAAGCTCATTTCGACTCAGTTCCTAACTGGGTTAGTGTCATTGTTGTAGCCGGATGTGACACTATGAATACACGCAGGTCAACAAGTTGCATTACTCCTTCTGTAGTGTATATGAATATTAAGTAAAAATTCGTTGATTGCTATCGTTTCTGGTGTTCCAGTTGTAATGGACAGTGGTACAGGTATTACCAGAGCTAAAATCTGTCATCATCTGTTTCATAATCTTTTCCTACCCGCGTACTTGTTTCCCTCTACTGCACATTCCAGATTAACAATTGTTAAATGCCTAAACATTTGCCAGCCGGTGTGGCCGAGCGCTTCTAGGCGCTTCAGTCTGGAACCGCGCGACTCAGAGGAAGGCATGATCTCTTGGAGTGCCTCACGTTGGTTGTCGCAGCGAGCTCTCGTTAATATCTGTGGTATCGATTCGCATTGTCGACTTTCGTGTGGTTCTGTGGTCTCTGGTCCATAACACAGGGACGTTGCTACATTGCATGTGTGACCATTATATGGCCGAGGTGTTTGGCGTGATGGAGTTAGGTGTGTATGGTATTAAGAACGATCACCTTTGGTTCACACAGCCAAATATTTAGACAGCAGGTGTTGTATCGCTGACGTGTTGGCTATACCCTGTCTTCGAGGTCTCCATGACAATCTCGTTCAACACAATAACGCAAGACTGCATGGTGTACGTGATCTTGTGGCGTACCTCGGTACAGAGGGGACTCGGCTATTGCTCCGGCTATCAAGTTCTCCAGATATTGCACCTAATGAAACATATGGTCATTCGCTGAGGAGAAATTGGCATACCAACATTCGCTAGCTACTTAAGATGATTCTGGGATAGATGTCAGGCAGTTCGAAACGACGTCATCCAAGCTCATTTCGACTCAGTTCCTAACTGGGTTAGTGTCATTGTTGTAGCCGGATGTGACACTATGAATACACGCAGGTCAACAAGTTGCATTACTCCTTCTGTAGTGTATATGAATATTAAGTAAAAATTCGTTGATTGCTATCGTTTCTGGTGTTCCAGTTGTAATGGACAGTGGTACAGGTATTACCAGAGCTAAAATCTGTCATCATCTGTTTCATAATCTTTTCCTACCCGCGTACTTGTTTCCCTCTACTGCACATTCCAGATTAACAATTGTTAAATGCCTAAACATTTGCCAGCCGGTGTGGCCGAGCGCTTCTAGGCGCTTCAGTCTGGAACCGCGCGACCGCTACGGTCGCAGGTTCGAATCCTGCCTCGGAGACGGATGTGTGTGATGTCCTTAGGTTAGTTAGGTTTAAGTGGTTCTAAGTGCTAGGGGACTGATGACCTCAGATGTTGAGTCCCATAGTGTTCAGAGCCAATTCAACCTGAACATTTGCAACTTCCTTGTGTTGTGGTTTTCCCTAAAGTTTTTTTCAAGAAGTTTTTTACTTTTAAGTTTCCCTGGCTCTGTATTCATAGCTAACTTACGAAAAGAAACCACTTCATTGGCGAGCCTCACTGAGGAGCACATCGCACTTACGTATACCTATATTTAAAACAAATAAGAAACTGAAAAAGAGACGAAATATTTGGTACCTTATCAGGGGCACTTACTAAAGAACTTGAAAGATAGCTCAATAACTTACCTGATTATTCCTCGAATAGGCCATTGAAAAAGTCGTGAAAATGAAGAAAAGGATGTACCCCGACACAACGCTGAGTACATCCAGTATGATAATCTTCATTCGAAAAAGTAACGGAATTCTTGTCAGATACTGAAACAGAAAATAAGCAGTACGAAAAACGATTAAATTTTAAGGAAATTAAAAATTCATGTGAAGATGTTCACAAGAAATTAACGAACGGAAATCCATAGAAAAGAGATTATTAGAACAGTAAATCTTCTCTACTGGCACTCTAAAATCCGATATTATATCACAGTGATGAAATCAAGAGCATGAGGTACAATCTAAAAATAGAAGAGATAGCAGCAGTCATAGAAACACCGTTATCAGTCAACAGTAAAATGACGTAAATGTGTGAGACAAAATAAGACCAATGCCCATAAATATGGTACATTAATCACAATCAACAAATATGCCCACAATGTTCAAGTTACAACGAAAGACTTTAATGAATGGCTCGTGTGGAAAAAATGAATTCAAAGAGGATAACACACAAAATTCGCGGGTGGTTTAAAAAACGACGAACGTAATCAATTTGGTTTTGTAATGACGCATCTTTACCACCCTACGTTCTAAATCATTCCTCTTACCAAAGTGATATTTATTATCTCCACTTATTCAGGGAAGACTTAGAAAATCACAAACATGAAAATCGTCGTAGGAGAAAGGAAGAAAGTCTGGAAGCTAAAGGATCGTAAATTTTTGTGTCGCAGTTAACGACCTTGCAGATAACAGTGGGAAAACCACAGCAGCGATGATAAGGTAAAAGCGCTCAGACTTTGGCGCGACAGGTAGATACGATCTCCAGCCGTAGTCTCGACTCGTAGTCCACCGACAGCAATGGATGGTGAACCTTTGACACTGCCAGCCAATTGTGCTGGCGAAACGTCAAAACAACCATCAATCAAGTGTCAGCCGAAACCCGAGACAAAAGCCAACTGCCAGTAGGTCACTTAAGTGGCCACTAAAAGCCTCTACTATTGTGTATATACGATTGACGTCCGATAAGGCACACAACATATTTTTTATCGGCCAATTTGGGTTGAGAAAATGCGGAATTTATTGTGGGACATAGTGGAAGATTCCCGTTCCAGTTTGTGAAGATCTGATAGTTAGCGGCGCCATACGTATCCTTCCAAATGGAATCTATAACGAACATACGCTGCAACCACAGAGCTGTCATTGAGTTTCTTTTGGTGGGAAGCCAGAGCATCGCAGATATTCGTAGACGCTTGCAGACTGTCCATGGAGACCTGGCAGTGAAGAAAAGCACGGCGAGTCGTTGGGCGAGCTGTGTGTTTTCATCACAAGAAAGCCGCGCAAACCTGTCCGATCTCCCATATGACGGCTGGCCGCACACAGTAGTGACGCCTGCAATGTTGGTACGTGTGGACACTCTCATTCCAGTTGATCGATTGATAACACTCGAACACCTCGCTGCACAGCTGGAAATTTCTCTTAGTAATGTTGGGGTACTCAAAAGTGTGTGTCCGCCTAACAGAAGACCATATAGAGCCCATCTGTGCGCATTTTCTTGCGGCGTTACAAGGTAGATCGTGGCAATTTTTTGTCCAACAGCGTCACAGGTGAAAAAACATGAGTTCATCCCAACAAACGGGAAACAGAACGGCAATCCATTGAGTGGCGCCTCACCGCCTGTGCCCGGAAGGAAACGTCTAAAGCCGCACGCCCAGCCGGTAAAGCCATGACGAGCGTGTCCTCCTTCATGGTGCAAAGACCGACTCTGAAGTGTATTGTGTTATCCTCAGGAAACTGAAGAAATGACTTCAGCGAGGTCGTTGCCACAAAAATGCAGAGGAACTTCTGTTTTTCCATGACAACGATAGGCCTCGCACAAGTCTGCACATCCAAGACGAGCTCAGAAAAATTCACTGGACTCTTCTTCCTCATACAATCTACAGCCCGGATCTCTCACCATCTGTCTGGCCCAATGAAGGGCGCCCTCCGAGGAAAGCAGTATGTGGATGATGGGGAGGGAATTAATGGAGCAAGACGCTGGTTCCGGCGTCGACCAGAAGAGTGGCACCACGTGACCTTACAGGCCCTCCCAGTAAGGCGAAAGGGCGTCGCATTGAACAGTGGTTGTTTTGAAAAACAAGGTTTCGTAATCAAAAGAGTGGGAAAAAATATACTTTATTGGAAACCTGAATAAAATCGACCTGCTTCTAGAAAAAAAAGTGTAGCATTTCTTATTGAACGCCCCTCGAATTTTCAATCGAAATTCGTTTCTATTTTGGTCTAATACACTAGGCAGCTCACGTGAAATGTAGCCGTTGAGACCTAGTGGTCAAGAAAGGCCGGATTCAGTTACGATTGTAGACGGGCCCGTAATCAGTTGCTATTGATTGGCTTCTCTTTTGATCACACACAATTTATTTAAAATCAACAACAAATTAAAATAATGACAATAATTTAAAAATTGTTTCACGGCTGAAGGTCTTAATGGCAATAACTTAAGAATTGGTCAAACTTGGTGCAACTTACAATTACAGTTATTAAAATATAAAAGACAAGTGACCACGGTCTTATAGCTCGCTGCAAAACTGCAACTGCCAAATTAAAATTTTAAGACAAGTAACGCAATTCTCGGCTGAAGGCCTTAATGGCAATAAATTAAGAATTATTTAACTTTTTGCAGCTTAAAAAGTGCAGTTATTAAAAGATTGAAAACAAATCACCAATATCTTAAAGGTTAACTGCTGAAATACAATTGCCACATTATAATTTTAAGACAAGTAACGAAAGCCACGGCTGAAGACCTTTAACGCCAAGAATGGGAATTATTAAAAAAAAAAAAATGTAACAAACGTACTGTGAAACAGCAAGGCAATAGCACAACAGCAAAAGTTAATTTGAAAGACATGAAACTGATCACCAAACAGGTGAAACAAAATGATAAACTTGGTAGCACAACCGTTTAAGCTTGCTGTAGCGCTATGAATGGCAATTGTGTTGAAAAAAATTAGATACATACAATAAAAGAGTAAACATAATAACAAGCTTAACTTAAAACGACAAGCAACTAATCACAAAAGAGGTGAGACAAATGATAGTAACTTATTAATACAACAATAAAATAATAATACAATAATAAAACACTGCCACACGGGATTAGCAGAGCGGTCTATGGCGCTGCAATCATGGACTGTGCGG
Source organism: Schistocerca gregaria (assembly GCF_023897955.1). NCBI lineage: Eukaryota > Metazoa > Arthropoda > Insecta > Orthoptera > Acrididae > Schistocerca > Schistocerca gregaria. Next base: position 922,134,199 of record NC_064922.1, on the reverse strand, counting down.
TAGATCCCGGCGGAGTTTCGAGTCCTCCCTCGGGCATGGTTGTGTGCGTTTGTCCTTAGGATAATTTAGGTTAAGTAGTGTGTAAGCTTAGGGACTGATGACCTCAGCAGTTGAGTCCCATAAGATTTCACGCACATTTTTGAACAATGAAACACTAGGGCTAGTTACAGACAGTGCTTCAGGAATCAACCTCTGAGTAGGTCAGGCCAAAAACACTTTCGCGAGCGATGAGAAAGGCAGCCAATAGTTGAATTCACATCACAAGATGGTAACTCAGACTAGTGGCAGTCTAACTAAGGACTAGCGATAATCTGCTGAAGCTACCTGACGTCCGATAACCATTGCAACGGGGGAACAAAGTGCCAAGCTGGGACTAGCGATCAGCACGACGTCCTCAGAATGGTGTGTTTAGAGGGCCTGGAACGAGAAAGGTATTACTACCACCAGAGTGGAAGAATCGCCGACCAACCTACAGTCAAGAAAGCTGTCAAAAATAGACAGAGGGCCTGGAACGGGAAAGGAATCACTACCACCAGAATGGAAGAATCGCCGACCAACCTACAGTCAAGAAAGCTGTCAATAATAGACAGAGTGCCTGGAACTAGAAAGGAATCACCGACCAACCTACAGTCAAGAAAGCTGTCAAAAATAAACAGAGGGCCTGGAACGAGAAAGGAATCACTACCACCAGAATGGAAGAATCGCCGACCAACCTACAGTCAAGAAAGCTGTCAAAAATAGACAGAGGGCCTGGAACGAGAAAGGAATCACTACCACCAGAGTGGAAGAATCGCCGACCAACCTACAGTCAAGAAAGCTGTCAAAAATAGACAGAGGGCCTGGAACGAGAAAGGAATCACTACCACCAGAATGGAAGAATCGCCGACCAACCTACAGTCAAGAAAGCTGTCAAAAATAGACAGAGGGCCTGGAACTAGAAAGGAATCACCGACCAACCTACAGTCTAGAAAGCTGTCAAAAATAGACAGAGGGCCTGGAACGAGAAAGGAATCACTACCACCAGAGTGGAAGAATCGCCGACCAACCTACAGTCAAGAAAGCTGTCAAAAATAGACAGAGGGCCTGGAACTAGAAAGGAATCACCGACCAACCTACAGTCAAGAAAGCTGTCAAAAATAGACAGAGGGCCTGGAACGAGAAAGGAATCACCGACCAACCTACAGTCAAGAAAGCTGTCAAAAATAGACAGAGGGCCTGGAACGAGAAAGGAATCACTACCACCAGAATGGAAGAATCGCCGACCAACCTACAGTCAAGAAAGCTGTCAAAAGTAGACAGAGGGCCTGGAACGAGAAAGGAATCACTACCACCAGAATGGAAGAATCGCCGACCAACCTACAGTCAAGAAAGCTGTCAAAAATAGACAGAGGGCCTGCAACTAGAAAGGAATCACCGACCAACCTACAGTCAAGAAAGCTGTCAAAAATAGACAGAGGGCCTGGAACGAGAAAGGAATCACCGACCAACCTACAGTCAAGAAAGCTGTCAAAAATAGACAGAGGGCCTGGAACGAGAAAGGAATCACTACCACCAGAATGGAAGAATCGCCGACCAACCTACAGTCAAGAAAGCTGTCAAAAATAGACAGAGGGCCTGGAACGAGAAAGGAATCACTACCACCAGAATGGAAGAATCGCCGACCAACCTACAGTCAAGAAAGCTGTCAAAAATAGACAGAGGGCCTGGAACGAGAAAGGAATCACTACCACCAGAGTGGAAGAATCGCCGACCAACCTACAGTCAAGAAAGCTGTCAAAAATAGACAGAGGGCCTGGAACGAGAAAGGAATCACTACCACCAGAATGGAAGAATCGCCGACCAACCTACAGTCAAGAAAGCTGTCAAAAATAGACAGAGGGCCTGGAACTAGAAAGGAATCACCGACCAACCTACAGTCAAGAAAGCTGTCAAAAATAGACAGAGGGCCTGGAACGAGAAAGGAATCACTACCACCAGAATGGAAGAATCGCCGACCAACCTACAGTCAAGAAAGCTGTCAAAAATAGACAGAGGGCTTGGAACGAGATAGGAATCACTACCACCAGAATGGAAGAATCGCCGACCAACCTACAGTCAAGAAAGCTGTCAAAAATAGACAGAGGGCCTGGAACTAGAAAGGAATCACCGACCAACCTACAGTCAAGAAAGCTGTCAAAAATAGACAGAGGGCCTGGAACGAGAAAGGAATCACCGACCAACCTACAGTCAAGAAAGCTGTCAAAAATAGACAGAGGGCCTGGAACGAGAAAGGAATCACTACCACCAGAATGGAAGAATCGCCGACCAACCTACAGTCAAGAAAGCTGTCAAAAATAGACAGAGGGCCTGGAACTAGAAAGGAATCACCGACCAACCTACAGTCTAGAAAGCTGTCAAAAATAGACAGAGGGCCTGGAACGAGAAAGGAATCACTACCACCAGAGTGGAAGAATCGCCGACCAACCTACAGTCAAGAAAGCTGTCAAAAATAGACAGAGGGCCTGGAACTAGAAAGGAATCACCGACCAACCTACAGTCAAGAAAGCTGTCAAAAATAGACAGAGGGCCTGGAACGAGAAAGGAATCACCGACCAACCTACAGTCAAGAAAGCTGTCAAAAATAGACAGAGGGCCTGGAACGAGAAAGGAATCACTACCACCAGAATGGAAGAATCGCCGACCAACCTACAGTCAAGAAAGCTGTCAAAAGTAGACAGAGGGCCTGGAACGAGAAAGGAATCACTACCACCAGAATGGAAGAATCGCCGACCAACCTACAGTCAAGAAAGCTGTCAAAAATAGACAGAGGGCCTGCAACTAGAAAGGAATCACCGACCAACCTACAGTCAAGAAAGCTGTCAAAAATAGACAGAGGGCCTGGAACGAGAAAGGAATCACCGACCAACCTACAGTCAAGAAAGCTGTCAAAAATAGACAGAGGGCCTGGAACGAGAAAGGAATCACTACCACCAGAATGGAAGAATCGCCGACCAACCTACAGTCAAGAAAGCTGTCAAAAATAGACAGAGGGCCTGGAACGAGAAAGGAATCACTACCACCAGAATGGAAGAATCGCCGACCAACCTACAGTCAAGAAAGCTGTCAAAAATAGACAGAGGGCCTGGAACGAGAAAGGAATCACTACCACCAGAGTGAAAGAATCGCCGACCAACCTACAGTCAAGAAAGCTGTCAAAAATAGACAGAGGGCCTGGAACGAGAAAGGAATCACTACCACCAGAATGGAAGAATCGCCGACCAACCTACAGTCAAGAAAGCTGTCAAAAATAGACAGAGGGCCTGGAACTAGAAAGGAATCACCGACCAACCTACAGTCAAGAAAGCTGTCAAAAATAGACAGAGGGCCTGGAACGAGAAAGGAATCACTACCACCAGAATGGAAGAATCGCCGACCAACCTACAGTCAAGAAAGCTGTCAAAAATAGACAGAGGGCTTGGAACGAGATAGGAATCACTACCACCAGAATGGAAGAATCGCCGACCAACCTACAGTCAAGAAAGCTGTCAAAAATAGACAGAGGGCCTGCAACTAGAAAGGAATCACCGACCAACCTACAGTCAAGAAAGCTGTCAAAAATAGACAGAGGGCCTGGAACGAGAAAGGAATCACCGACCAACCTACAGTCAAGAAAGCTGTCAAAAATAGACAGAGGGCCTGGAACGAGAAAGGAATCACTACCACCAGAATGGAAGAATCGCCGACCAACCTACAGTCAAGAAAGCTGTCAAAAATAGACAGAGGGCCTGGAACGAGAAAGGAATCACTACCACCAGAATGGAAGAATCGCCGACCAACCTACAGTCAAGAAAGCTGTCAAAAATAGACAGAGGGCCTGGAACGAGAAAGGAATCACTACCACCAGAATGGAAGAATCGCCGACCAACCTACAGTCAAGAAAGCTGTCAAAAATAGACAGAGGGCCTGGAACGAGAAAGGAATCACTACCACCAGAGTGGAAGAATCGCCGACCAACCTACAGTCAAGAAAGCTGTCAAAAATAGACACAGGGCCTGGAACGAGAAAGGAATCACTACCACCAGAATGGAAGAATCGCCGACCAACCTACAGTCAAGAAAGCTGTCAAAAATAGACAGAGGGCCTGGAACGAGAAAGGAATCACTACCACCAGAATGGAAGAATCGCCGACCAACCTACAGTCAAGAAAGCTGTCAAAAATAGACAGAGGGCCTGGAACTAGAAAGGAATCACCGACCAACCTACAGTCAAGAAAGCTGTCAAAAATAGACAGAGGGCCTGGAACGAGAAAGGAATCACCGACCAACCTACAGTCAAGAAAGCTGTCAAAAATAGACAGAGGGCCTGGAACGAGAAAGGAATCACTACCACCAGAATGGAAGAATCGCCGACCAACCTACAGTCAAGAAAGCTGTCAAAAATAGACAAAGGGCCTGGAACGAGAAAGGAATCACTACCACCAGAATGGAAGAATCGCCGACCAACCTACAGTCAAGAAAGCTGTCAAAAATAGACAGAGGGCCTGGAACGAGAAAGGAATCACTACCACCAGAATGGAAGAATCGCCGACCAACCTACAGTCAAGAAAGCTGTCAAAAATAGACAGAGGGCCTGGAACGAGAAAGGAATCACTACCACCAGAGTGGAAGAATCGCCGACCAACCTACAGTCAAGAAAGCTGTCAAAAATAGACAGAGGGCCTGGAACTAGAAAGGAATCACCGACCAACCTACAGTCAAGAAAGCTGTCAAAAATAGACAGAGGGCCTGGAACGAGAAAGGAATCACCGACCAACCTACAGTCAAGAAAGCTGTCAAAAATAGACAGAGGGCCTGGAACGAGAAAGGAATCACTACCACCAGAATGGAAGAATCGCCGACCAACCTACAGTCAAGAAAGCTGTCAAAAATAGACAGAGGGCCTGGAACGAGAAAGGAATCACTACCACCAGAATGGAAGAATCGCCGACCAACCTACAGTCAAGAAAGCTGTCAAAAATAGACAGAGGGCCTGGAACGAGAAAGGAATCACTACCACCAGAGTGGAAGAATCGCCGACCAACCTACAGTCAAGAAAGCTGTCAAAAATAGACAGAGGGCCTGGAACGAGAAAGGAATCACTACCACCAGAATGGAAGAATCGCCGACCAACCTACAGTCAAGAAAGCTGTCAAAAATAGACAGAGGGCCTGGAACTAGAAAGGAATCACCGACCAACCTACAGTCTAGAAAGCTGTCAAAAATAGACAGAGGGCCTGGAACGAGAAAGGAATCACTACCACCAGAGTGGAAGAATCGCCGACCAACCTACAGTCAAGAAAGCTGTCAAAAATAGACAGAGGTCCTGGAACTAGAAAGGAATCACCGACCAACCTACAGTCAAGAAAGCTGTCAAAAATAGACAGAGGGCCTGGAACGAGAAAGGAATCACCGACCAACCTACAGTCAAGAAAGCTGTCCAAAATAGACAGAGGGCCTGGAACGAGAAAGGAATCACTACCACCAGAATGGAAGAATCGCCGACCAACCTACAGTCAAGAAAGCTGTCAAAAGTAGACAGAGGGCCTGGAACGAGAAAGGAATCACTACCACCAGAATGGAAGAATCGCCGACCAACCTACAGTCAAGAAAGCTGTCAAAAATAGACAGAGGGCCTGCAACTAGAAAGGAATCACCGACCAACCTACAGTCAAGAAAGCTGTCAAAAATAGACAGAGGGCCTGGAACGAGAAAGGAATCACCGACCAACCTACAGTCAAGAAAGCTGTCAAAAATAGACAGAGGGCCTGGAACGAGAAAGGAATCACTACCACCAGAATGGAAGAATCGCCGACCAACCTACAGTCAAGAAAGCTGTCAAAAATAGACAGAGGGCCTGGAACGAGAAAGGAATCACTACCACCAGAATGGAAGAATCGCCGACCAACCTACAGTCAAGAAAGCTGTCAAAAATAGACAGAGGGCCTGGAACGAGAAAGGAATCACTACCACCAGAGTGGAAGAATCGCCGACCAACCTACAGTCAAGAAAGCTGTCAAAAATAGACAGAGGGCCTGGAACGAGAAAGGAATCACTACCACCAGAATGGAAGAATCGCCGACCAACCTACAGTCAAGAAAGCTGTCAAAAATAGACAGAGGGCCTGGAACTAGAAAGGAATCACCGACCAACCTACAGTCAAGAAAGCTGTCAAAAATAGACAGAGGGCCTGGAACGAGAAAGGAATCACTACCACCAGAGTGGAAGAATCGCCGACCAACCTACAGTCAAGAAAGCTGTCAAAAATAGACAGAGGGCCTGGAACTAGAAAGGAATCACCGACCAACCTACAGTCAAGAAAGCTGTCAAAAATAGACAGAGGGCCTGGAACGAGAAAGGAATCACTACCACCAGAATGGAAGAATCGCCGACCAACCTACAGTCAAGAAAGCTGTCAAAAATAGACAGAGGGCTTGGAACGAGATAGGAATCACTACCACCAGAATGGAAGAATCGCCGACCAACCTACAGTCAAGAAAGCTGTCAAAAATAGACAGAGGGCCTGGAACTAGAAAGGAATCACCGACCAACCTACAGTCAAGAAAGCTGTCAAAAATAGACAGAGGGCCTGGAACGAGAAAGGAATCACCGACCAACCTACAGTCAAGAAAGCTGTCAAAAATAGACAGAGGGCCTGGAACGAGAAAGGAATCACTACCACCAGAATGGAAGAATCGCCGACCAACCTACAGTCAAGAAAGCTGTCAAAAATAGACAGAGGGCCTGGAACGAGAAAGGAATCACTACCACCAGAATGGAAGAATCGCCGACCAACCTACAGTCAAGAAAGCTGTCAAAAATAGACAGAGGGCCTGGAACGAGAAAGGAATCACTACCACCAGAATGGAAGAATCGCCGACCAACCTACAGTCAAGAAAGCTGTCAAAAATAGACAGAGGGCCTGGAACGAGAAAGGAATCACTACCACCAGAGTGGAAGAATCGCCGACCAACCTACAGTCAAGAAAGCTGTCAAAAATAGACACAGGGCCTGGAACGAGAAAGGAATCACTACCACCAGAATGGAAGAATCGCCGACCAACCTACAGTCAAGAAAACTGTCAAAAATAGACAGAGGGCCTGGAACGAGAAAGGAATCACTACCACCAGAATGGAAGAATCGCCGACCAACCTACAGTCAAGAAAGCTGTCAAAAATAGACAGAGGGCCTGGAACTAGAAAGGAATCACCGACCAACCTACAGTCAAGAAAGCTGTCAAAAATAGACAGAGGGCCTGGAACGAGAAAGGAATCACCGACCAACCTACAGTCAAGAAAGCTGTCAAAAATAGACAGAGGGCCTGGAACGAGAAAGGAATCACTACCACCAGAATGGAAGAATCGCCGACCAACCTACAGTCAAGAAAGCTGTCAAAAATAGACAGAGGGCCTGGAACGAGAAAGGAATCACTACCACCAGAATGGAAGAATCGCCGACCAACCTACAGTCAAGAAAGCTGTCAAAAATAGACAGAGGGCCTGGAACGAGAAAGGAATCACTACCACCAGAATGGAAGAATCGCCGACCAACCTACAGTCAAGAAAGCTGTCAAAAATAGACAGAGGGCCTGGAACGAGAAAGGAATCACTACCACCAGAGTGGAAGAATCGCCGACCAACCTACAGTCAAGAAAGCTGTCAAAAATAGACAGAGGGCCTGGAACTAGAAAGGAATCACCGACCAACCTACAGTCAAGAAAGCTGTCAAAAATAGACAGAGGGCCTGGAACGAGAAAGGAATCACCGACCAACCTACAGTCAAGAAAGCTGTCAAAAATAGACAGAGGGCCTGGAACGAGAAAGGAATCACTACCACCAGAATGGAAGAATCGCCGGCCAACCTACAGTCAAGAAAGCTGTCAAAAATAGACAGAGGGCCTGGAACGAGAAAGGAATCACTACCACCAGAATGGAAGAATCGCCGACCAACCTACAGTCAAGAAAGCTGTCAAAAATAGACAGAGGGCCTGGAACGAGAAAGGAATCACTACCACCAGAGTGGAAGAATCGCCGACCAACCTACAGTCAAGAAAGCTGTCAAAAATAGACAGAGGGCCTGGAACGAGAAAGGAATCACTACCACCAGAATGGAAGAATCGCCGACCAACCTACAGGCAAGAAAGCTGTCAAAAATAGACAGAGGGCCTGGAACTAGAAAGGAATCACCGACCAACCTACAGTCTAGAAAGCTGTCAAAAATAGACAGAGGGCCTGGAACGAGAAAGGAATCACTACCACCAGAGTGGAAGAATCGCCGACCAACCTACAGTCAAGAAAGCTGTCAAAAATAGACAGAGGGCCTGGAACAAGAAAGGAATCACCGACCAACCTACAGTCAAGAAAGCTGTCAAAAATAGACAGAGGGCCTGGAACGAGAAAGGAATCACTACCACCAGAATGGAAGAATCGCCGACCAACCTACAGTCAAGAAAGCTGTCAAAAATAGACAGAGGGCCTGGAACGAGAAAGGAATCACTACCACCAGAATGGAAGAATCGCCGACCAACCTACAGTCAAGAAAGCTGTCAAAAATAGACAGAGGGCCTGGAACTAGAAAGGAATCACCGACCAACCTACAGTCAAGAAAGCTGTCAAAAATAGACAGAGGGCCTGGAACTAGAAAGGAATCACCGACCAACCTACAGTCAAGAAAGCTGTCAAAAATAGACAGAGGGCCTGGAACGAGAAAGGAATCACTACCACCAGAATGGAAGAATCGCCGACCAACCTACAGTCAAGAAAGCTGTCAAAAATAGACAGAGGGCCTGGAACGAGAAAGGAATCACTACCACCAGAATGGAAGAATCGCCGACCAACCTACAGTCAAGAAAGCTGTCAAAAATAGACAGAGGGCCTGGAACTAGAAAGGAATCACCGACCAACCTACAGTCAAGAAAGCTGTCAAAAATAGACAGAGGGCCTGGAACTAGAAAGGAATCACCGACCAACCTACAGTCAAGAAAGCTGTCAAAAATAGACGGAGGGCCTGGAACGAGAAAGGAATCACTACCACCAGAATGGAAGAATCGCCGACCAACCTACAGTCAAGAAAGCTGTCAAAAATAGACAGAGGGCCTGGAACGAGAAAGGAATCACTACCACCAGAATGGAAGAATCGCCGACCAACCTACAGTCAAGAAAGCTGTCAAAAATAGACAGAGGGCCTGGAACGAGAAAGGAATCACTACCACCAGAATGGAAGAATCGCCGACCAACCTACAGTCAAGAAAGCTGTCAAAAATAGACAGAGGGCCTGGAACTAGAAAGGAATCACCGACCAACCTACAGTCAAGAAAGCTGTCAAAAATAGACAGAGGGCCTGGAACGAGAAAGGAATCACTACCACCAGAATGGAACAATCGCCGACCAACCTACAGTCAAGAAAGCTGTCAAAAATAGACAGAGGGCCTGGAACTAGAAAGGAATCACCGACCAACCTACAGTCAAGAAAGCTGTCAAAAGTAGACAGAGGGCCTGGAACGAGAAAGGAATCACTACCACCAGAGTGGAAGAATCGCCGACCAACCTACAGTCAGGAAAGCTGTCAAAAATAGACAGAGGGCCTGGAACTAGAAAGGAATCACTGACCAACCTACAGTCAAGAAAGCTGTCAAAAATAGACAGAGGGCCTGGAACGAGAAAGGAATCACTACCACCAGAATGGAAGAATCGCCGACCAACCTACAGTCAAGAAAGCAGTCAAAAATAGACAGAGGGCCTGGAACGAGAAAGGAATCACTACCACCAGTATGGAAGAATCGCCGACAACCTACAGTCAAGAAAGCTGTTAAAAATAGACAGAGGGCCTGGAACGAGAAAGGAATCACTACCACCAGAGTGGAAGAATCGCCGACCAACCTACAGTCAAGAAAGCTAAAAAAAATAGACAGAGGGCCTGGAACTAGAAAGGAATCACCGACCAACCTACAGTCAAGAAAGCTGTCAAAAATAGACAGAGGGCCTGGAACGAGAAAGGAATCACTACCACCAGAATGGAAGAATCGCCGACCAACCTACAGTCAAGAAAGCTGTCAAAAATAGACAGAGGGCCTGGAACTAGAAAGGAATCACCGACCAACCTACAGTCAAGAAAGCTGTCAAAAATAGACAGAGGGCCTGGAACGAGTAAGGAATCACTACCACCAGAATGGAACAATCGCCGACCAACCTACAGTCAAGAAAGCTGTCAAAAATAGACAGAGGGCCTGGAACTAGAAAGGAATCACCGACCAACCTACAGTCAAGAAAGCTGTCAAAAATAGACAGAGGGCCTGGAACGAGAAAGGAATCACTACCACCAGAATGGAAGAATCGCCGACCAACCTACAGTCAAGAAAGCTGTCAAAAATAGACAGAGGGCCTGGAACTAGAAAGGAATCACCGACCAACCTACAGTCAAGAAAGCTGTCAAAAATAGACAGAGGGCCTGGAACTAGAAAGGAATCACCGACCAACCTACAGTCAAGAAAGCTGTCAAAAATAGACAGAGGGCCTGGAACGAGAAAGGAATCACTACCACCAGAATGGAAGAATCGCCGACCAACCTACAGTCAAGAAAGCTGTCAAAAATAGGCAGAGGGCCTGGAACTAGAAAGGAATCACCGACCAACCTACAGTCAAGAAAGCTGTCAAAAATCGACAGAGGGCCTGGAACGAGAAAGAAATCACTACCACCAGAATGGAACAATCGCCGACCAACCTACAGTCAAGAAAGCTGTCAAAAATAGACAGAGGGGCTGGAACTAGAAAGGAATCACCGACCAACCTACAGTCAAGAAAGCTGTCAAAAATAGACAGAGGGCCTGGAACGAGAAAGGAATCACTACCACCAGAGTGGAAGAATCGCCGACCAACCTACAGTCAAGAAAGCTGTCAATAATAGACAGAGGGCCTGGAACTAGAAAGGAATCACCGACCAACCTACAGTCAAGAAAGCTGTCAAAAATAGACAGAGGGCCTGGAACGAGAAAGGAATCACTACCACCAGAATGGAAGAATCGCCGACCAACCTACAGTCAAGAAAGCTGTCAAAAATAGACAGAGGGCCTGGAACGAGAAAGGAATCACTACCACCAGAATGGAAGAATCGCCGACCAACCTACAGTCAAGAAAGCTGTCAAAAATAGACAGAGGGCCTGGAACGAGAAAGGAATCACCGACCAACCTACAGTCAAGAAAGCTGTCAAAAATAGACAGAGGGCCTGGAACGAGAAAGGAATCACTACCACCAGAATGGAAGAATCGCCGACCAACCTACAGTCAAGAAAGCTGTCAAAAATAGACAGAGGGCCTGGAACGAGAAAGGAATCACTACCACCAGAATGGAAGAATCGCCGACCAACCTACAGTCAAGAAAGCTGTCAAAAATAGACAGAGGGCCTGGAACTAGAAAGGAATCACCGACCAACCTACAGTCAAGAAAGCTGTCAAAAATAGACAGAGGGCCTGGAACGAGAAAGGAATCACCGACCAACCTACAGTCAAGAAAGCTGTCAAAAATAGACAGAGGGCCTGGAACGAGAAAGGAATCACTACCACCAGAATGGAAGAATCGCCGACCAACCTACAGTCAAGAAAGCTGTCAAAAATAGTTAGAGGGCCTGGAACGAGAAAGGAATCACTACCACCAGAATGGAAGAATCGCCGACCAACCTACAGTCAAGAAAGCTGTCAAAAATAGACAGAGGGCCTGGAACGAGAAAGGAATCACCGACCAACCTACAGTCAAGAAAGCTGTCAAAAATAGACAGAGGGCCTGGAACGAGAAAGGAATCACTACCACCAGAGTGGAAGAATCGCCGACCAACCTACAGTCAAGAAAGCTGTCAAAAATAGACAGAGGGCCTGGAACTAGAAAGGAATCACCGACCAACCTACAGTCAAGAAAGCTGTCAAAAATAGACAGAGGGCCTGGAACGAGAAAGGAATCACTACCACCAGAATGGAAGAATCGCCGACCAACCTACAGTCAAGAAAGCTGTCAAAAATAGACAGAGGGCCTGGAACGAGAAAGGAATCACCGACCAACCTACAGTCAAGAAAGCTGTCAAAAATAGACAGAGGGCCTGGAACGAGAAAGGAATCACTACCACCAGAATGGAAGAATCGCCGACCAACCTACAGTCAAGAAAGCTGTCAAAAATAGACAGAGGGCCTGGAACGAGAAAGGATTCACTACCACCAGAATGGAAGAATCGCCGACCAACCTACAGTCAAGAAAGCTGTCAAGAATAGACAGAGGGCCTGGAACGAGAAAGGAATCACTACCACCAGAATGGAAGAATCGCCGACCAACCTACAGTCAAGAAAGCAGTCAAAAATAGACAGAGGGCCTGGAACGAGAAAGGAATCACTACCACCAGAATGGAAGAATCGCCGACCAACCTACAGTCAAGAAAGCTGTCAAAAATAGACAGAGGGCCTGGAACTAGAAAGGAATCACCGACCAACCTACAGTCAAGAAAGCTGTCAAAAATAGACAGAGGGCCTGGAACGAGAAAGGAATCACCGACCAACCTACAGTCAAGAAAGCTGTCAAAAATAGACAGAGGGCCTGGAACGAGAAAGGAATCACTACCACCAGAATGGAAGAATCGCCGACCAACCTACAGTCAAGAAAGCTGTCAAAAATAGACAGAGGGCCTGGAACGAGAAAGGAATCACTACCACCAGAATGGAAGAATCGCCGACCAACCTACAGTCAAGAAAGCTGTCAAAAATAGACAGAGGGCCTGGAACGAGAAAGGAATCACTACCACCAGAATGGAAGAATCGCCGACCAACCTACAGTCAAGAAAGCTGTCAAAAATAGACAGAGGGCCTGGAACGAGAAAGGAATCACTACCACCAGAATGGAAGAATCGCCGACCAACCTACAGTCAAGAAAGCTGTCAAAAATAGACAGAGGGCCTGGAACGAGAAAGGAATCACCGACCAACCTACAGTCAAGAAAGCTGTCAAAAATAGACAGAGGGCCTGGAACGAGAAAGGAATCACTACCACCAGAATGGAAGAATCGCCGACCAACCTACAGTCAAGAAAGCTGTCAAAAATAGACAGAGGGCCTGGAACGAGAAAGGAATCACTACCACCAGAATGGAAGAATCGCCGACCAACCTACAGTCAAGAAAGCTGTCAAAAATAGACAGAGGGCCTGGAACGAGAAAGGAATCACTACCACCAGAATGGAAGAATCGCCGACCAACCTACAGTCAAGAAAGCTGTCAAAAATAGACAGAGGGCCTGGAACGAGAAAGGAATCACTACCACCAGAGTGGAAGAATCGCCGACCAACCTACAGTCAAGAAAGCTTTCAAAAATAGACAGAGGGCCTGGAACTAGAAAGGAATCACCGACCAACCTACAGTCAAGAAAGCTGTCAAAAATAGACAGAGGGCCTGGAACGAGAAAGGAATCACTACCACCAGAATGGAAGAATCGCCGACCAACCTACAGTCAAGAAAGCTGTCAAAAATAGACAGAGGGCCTGGAACTAGAAAGGAATCACCGACCAACCTACAGTCAAGAAAGCTGTCAAAAATAGACAGAGGGCCTGGAACGAGAAAGGAATCACTACCACCAGAATGGAAGAATCGCCGACCAACCTACAGTCAAGAAAGCTGTCAAAAATAGACAGAGGGCCTGGAACGAGAAAGGAATCACTACCACCAGAGTGGAAGAATCGCCGACCAACCTACAGTCAAGAAAGCTGTCAAAAATAGACAGAGGGCCTGGAACGAGAAAGGAATCACTACCACCAGAATGGAAGAATCGCCGACCAACCTACAGTCAAGAAAGCAGTCAAAAATAGACAGAGGGCCTGGAACGAGAAAGGAATCACTACCACCAGAATGGAAGAATCGCCGACCAACCTACAGTCAAGAAAGCTGTCAAAAATAGACAGAGGGCCTGGAACTAGAAAGGAATCACCGACCAACCTACAGTCAAGAAAGCTGTCAAAAATAGACAGAGGGCCTGGAACGAGAAAGGAATCACCGACCAACCTACAGTCAAGAAAGCTGTCAAAAATAGACAGAGGGCCTGGAACGAGAAAGGAATCACTACCACCAGAATGGAAGAATCGCCGACCAACCTACAGTCAAGAAAGCTGTCAAAAATAGACAGAGGGCCTGGAACGAGAAAGGAATCACTACCACCAGAATGGAAGAATCGCCGACCAACCTACAGTCAAGAAAGCTGTCAAAAATAGACAGAGGGCCTGGAACGAGAAAGGAATCACTACCACCAGAATGGAAGAATCGCCGACCAACCTACAGTCAAGAAAGCTGTCAAAAATAGACAGAGGGCCTGGAACGAGAAAGGAATCACTACCACCAGAGTGGAAGAATCGCCGACCAACCTACAGTCAAGAAAGCTTTCAAAAATAGACAGAGGGCCTGGAACTAGAAAGGAATCACCGACCAACCTACAGTCAAGAAAGCTGTCAAAAATAGACAGAGGGCCTGGAACGAGAAAGGAATCACTACCACCAGAATGGAAGAATCGCCGACCAACCTACAGTCAAGAAAGCTGTCAAAAATAGACAGAGGGCCTGGAACTAGAAAGGAATCACCGACCAACCTACAGTCAAGAAAGCTGTCAAAAATAGACAGAGGGCCTGGAACGAGAAAGGAATCACTACCACCAGAATGGAAGAATCGCCGACCAACCTACAGTCAAGAAAGCTGTCAAAAATAGACAGAGGGCCTGGAACGAGAAAGGAATCACTACCACCAGAGTGGAAGAATCGCCGACCAACCTACAGTCAAGAAAGCTGTCAAAAATAGACAGAGGGCCTGGAACGAGAAAGGAATCACTACCACCAGAATGGAAGAATCGCCGACCAACCTACAGTCAAGAAAGCTGTCAAAAATAGACAGAGGGCCTGGAACTAGAAAGGAATCACCGACCAACCTACAGTCAAGAAAGCTGTCAAAAATAGACAGAGGGCCTGGAACGAGAAAGGAATCACTACCACCAGAATGGAAGAATCGCCGACCAACCTACAGTCAAGAAAGCTGTCAAAAATAGACAGAGGGCCTGGAACTAGAAAGGAATCACCGACCAACCTACAGTCAAGAAAGCTGTCAAAAATAGACAGAGGGCCTGGAACGAGAAAGGAATCACCGACCAACCTACAGTCAAGAAAGCTGTCAAAAATAGACAGAGGGCCTGGAACGAGAAAGGAATCACTACCACCAGAATGGAAGAATCGCCGACCAACCTACAGTCAAGAAAGCTGTCAAAAATAGACAGAGGGCCTGGAACGAGAAAGGAATCACTACCACCAGAATGGAAGAATCGCCGACCAACCTACAGTCAAGAAAGCTGTCAAAAATAGACAGAGGGCCTGGAACGAGAAAGGAATCACTACCACCAGAATGGAAGAATCGCCGACCAACCTACAGTCAAGAAAGCTGTCAAAAATAGACAGAGGGCCTGGAACGAGAAAGGAATCACTACCACCAGAGTGGAAGAATCGCCGACCAACCTACAGTCAAGAAAGCTTTCAAAAATAGACAGAGGGCCTGGAACTAGAAAGGAATCACCGACCAACCTACAGTCAAGAAAGCTGTCAAAAATAGACAGAGGGCCTGGAACGAGAAAGGAATCACTACCACCAGAATGGAAGAATCGCCGACCAACCTACAGTCAAGAAAGCTGTCAAAAATAGACAGAGGGCCTGGAACTAGAAAGGAATCACCGACCAACCTACAGTCAAGAAAGCTGTCAAAAATAGACAGAGGGCCTGGAACGAGAAAGGAATCACTACCACCAGAATGGAAGAATCGCCGACCAACCTACAGTCAAGAAAGCTGTCAAAAATAGACAGAGGGCCTGGAACGAGAAAGGAATCACTACCACCAGAGTGGAAGAATCGCCGACCAACCTACAGTCAAGAAAGCTGTCAAAAATAGACAGAGGGCCTGGAACGAGAAAGGAATCACTACCACCAGAATGGAAGAATCGCCGACCAACCTACAGTCAAGAAAGCTGTCAAAAATAGACAGAGAGCCTGGAACTAGAAAGGAATCACCGACCAACCTACAGTCAAGAAAGCTGTCAAAAATAGACAGAGGGCCTGGAACGAGAAAGGAATCACTACCACCAGAATGGAAGAATCGCCGACCAACCTACAGTCAAGAAAGCTGTCAAAAATAGACAGAGGGCCTGGAACGAGAAAGGAATCACTACCACCAGAATGGAAGAATCGCCGACCAACCTACAGTCAAGAAAGCTGTCAAAAATAGACAGAGGGCCTGGAACGAGAAAGGAATCACTACCAGCAGAATGGAAGAATCGCCGACCAACCTACAGTCAAGAAAGCTGTCAAAAATAGACAGAGGGCCTGGAACGAGAAAGGAATCACTACCACCAGAGTGGAAGAATCGCCGACCAACCTACAGTCAAGAAAGCTGTCAAAAATAGACAGAGGGCCTGGAACGAGAAAGGAATCACTACCACCAGAATGGAAGAATCGCCGACCAACCTACAGTCAAGAAAGCTGTCAAAAATAGACAGAGGGCCTGGAACGAGAAAGGAATCACTAGCACCAGAGTGGAAGAATCGCCGACCAACCTACAGTCAAGAAAGCTGTCAAAAATAGACAGAGGGCCTGGAACGAGAAAGGAATCACTACCACCAGAATGGAAGAATCGCCGACCAACCTACAGTCAAGAAAGCTGTCAAAAATAGACAGAGGGCCTGGAACGAGAAAGGAATCACTACCACCAGAATGGAAGAATCGCCGACCAACCTACAGTCAAGAAAGCTGTCAAAAATAGACAGAGGGCCTGGAACGAGAAAGGAATCACTACCACAAGAATGGAAGAATCGCCGACCAACCTACAGTCAAGAAAGCTGTCAAAAATAGACAGAGGGCCTGGAACGAGAAAGGAATCACTACCACCAGAATGGAAGAATCGCCGACCAACCTACAGTCAAGAAAGCTGTCAAAAATAGACAGAGGGCCTGGAACGAGAAAGGAATCACTACCACCAGAATGGAAGAATCGCCGACCAACCTACAGTCAAGAAAGCTGTCAAAAAGAGACAGAGGGCCTGGAACTAGAAAGGAATCACCGACCAACCTACAGTCGAGAAAGCTGTCAAAAATAGACAGAGGGCCTGGAACGAGAAAGGAATCACCGACCAACCTACAGTCAAGAAAGCTGTCAAAAATAGACAGAGGGCGTGGAACGAGAAAGGAATCACTACCACCAGAATGGAAGAATCGCCGACCAACCTACAGTCAAGAAAGCTGTCAAAAATAGACAGAGGGCCTGGAACGAGAAAGGAATCACTACCACCAGAATGGAAGAATCGCCGATCAACCTACAGTCAAGAAAGCTGTCAAAAATAGACAGAGTGCCTGGAACGAGAAAGGAATCACTACCACCAGAATGGAAGAATCGCCGACCAACCTACAGTCAAGAAAGCTGTCAAAAATAGACAGAGGGCCTGGAACGAGAAAGGAATCACTACCACCAGAATGGAAGAATCGCCGACCAACCTACAGTCAAGAAAGCTGTCAAAAATAGACAGAGGGCCTGGAACTAGAAAGGAATCACCGACCAACCTACAGTCAAGAAAGCTGTCAAAAATAGACAGAGGGCCTGGAACGAGAAAGGAATCACTACCACCAGAATGGAACAATCGCCGACCAACCTACAGTCAAGAAAGCTGTCAAAAATAGACAGAGGGCCTGGAACGAGAAAGGAATCACTACCACCAGAGTGGAAGAATCGACGACCAACCTACAGTCAAGAAAGCTGTCAAAAATAGACAGAGGGCCTGGAACTAGAAAGGAATCACCGACCAACCTACAGTCAAGAAAGCTGTCAAAAATAGACAGAGGGCCTGGAACGAGAAAGGAATCACTACCACCAGAATGGAAGAATCGCCGACCAACCTACAGTCAAGAAAGCTGTCAAAAATAGACAGAGGGCCCGGAACTAGAAAGGAATCGCCGACCAACCTACAGTCAAGAAAGCTGTCAAAAATAGACAGAGGGCCTGGAACGAGAAAGGAATCACTACCACCAGAATGGAAGAATCGCCGACCAACCTACAGTCAAGAAAGCTGTCAAAAATAGACAGAGGGCCTGGAACTAGAAAGGAATCACCGACCAACCTACAGTCAAGAAAGCTGTCAAAAATAGACAGAGGGCCTGGAACGAGAAAGGAATCACCGACCAACCTACAGTCAAGAAAGCTGTCAAAAATAGACAGAGGGCCTGGAACGAGAAAGGAATCACTACCACCAGAATGGAAGAATCGCCGACCAACCTACAGTCAAGAAAGCTGTCAAAAATAGACAGAGGGCCTGGAACGAGAAAGGAATCACTACCACCAGAATGGAAGAATCGCCGACCAACCTACAGTCAAGAAAGCTGTCAAAAATTGACAGAGGGCCTGGAACGAGAAAGGAATCACTACCCCCAGAATGGAAGAATCGCCGACCAACCTACAGTCAAGAAAGCTGTCAAAAATAGACAGAGGGCCTGGAACGAGAAAGGAATCACTACCACCAGAGTGGAAGAATCGCCGACCAACCTACAGTCAAGAAAGCTGTCAAAAATAGACAGAGGGCCTGGAACTAGAAAGGAATCACCGACCAACCTACAGTCAAGAAAGCTGTCAAAAATAGACAGAGGGCCTGGAACGAGAAAGGAATCACCGACCAACCTACAGTCAAGAAAGCTGTCAAAAATAGACAAAGGGCCTGGAACGAGAAAGGAATCACTACCACCAGAATGGAAGAATCGCCGACCAACCTACAGTCAAGAAAGCTGTCAAAAATAGACAGAGGGCCTGGAACGAGAAAGGAATCACTACCACCAGAATGGAAGAATCGCCGACCAACCTACAGTCAAGAAAGCTGTCAAAAATAGACAGAGGGCCTGGAACTAGAAAGGAATCACCGACCAACCTACAGTCAAGAAAGCTGTCAAAAATAGACAGAGGGCCTGGAACGAGAAAGGAATCACTACCACCAGAATGGAAGAATCGCCGACCAACCTACAGTCAAGAAAGCTGTCAAAAATAGACAGAGGGCCTGGAACGAGAAAGGAATCACTACCACCAGAATGGAAGAATCGCCGACCAACCTACAGTCAAGAAAGCTGTCAAAAATAGACAGAGGGCCTGGAACGAGAAAGGAATCACTACCACCAGAATGGAAGAATCGCCGACCAACCTACAGTCAAGAAAGCTGTCAAAAATAGACAGAGGGCCTGGAACGAGAAAGGAATCACTACCACCAGATTGGAAGAATCGCCGACCAACCTACAGTCAAGAAAGCTGTCAAAAATAGACAGAGGGCCTGGAACTAGAAAGGAATCGCCGACCAACCTACAGTCAAGTAAGCTATCAAAAATAGACAGAGGGCCTGGAACGAGAAAGGAATCACTACCACCAGAATGGAAGAATCGCCGACCAACTTACAGTCAAGAAAGCTGTCAAAAATAGACAGAGGGCCTGGAACGAGAAAGGAATCACCGACCAACCTACAGTCAAGAAAGCTGTTAAAAATAGACAGAGGGCCTGGAACGAGAAAGGAATCACTACCACCAGAATGGAAGAATCGCCGACCAACCTACAGTCAAGAAAGCTGTCAAAAATAGACAGAGGGCCTGGAACGAGAAAGGAATCACTACCACCAGAATGGAAGAATCGCCGACCAACCTACAGTCAAGAAAGCTGTCAAAAATAGACAGAGGTCCTGGAACGAGAAAGGAATCACTACCACCAGAATGGAAGAATCGCCGACCAACTTACAGTCAAGAAAGCTGTCAAAAATAGACAGAGGGCCTGGAACGAGAAAGGAATCACTACCACCAGAGTGGAAGAATCGCCGACCAACCTACAGTCAAGAAAGCTGTCAAAAATAGACAGAGGGCCTGGAACTAGAAAGGAATCACCGACCAACCTACAGTCAAGAAAGCTGTCAAAAATAGACAGAGGGCCTGGAACGAGAAAGGAATCACCGACCAACCTACAGTCAAGAAAGCTGTCAAAAATAGACAGAGGGCCTGGAACGAGAAAGGAATCACTACCACCAGAATGGAAGAATCGCCGACCAACCTACAGTCAAGAAAGCTGTCAAAAATAGACAGAGGGCCTGGAACGAGAAAGGAATCACTACCACCAGAATGGAAGAATCGCCGACCAACCTACAGTCAAGAAAGCTGTCAAAAATAGACAGAGGGCCTGGAACTAGAAAGGAATCACCGACCAACCTACAGTCAAGAAAGCTGTCAAAAATAGACAGAGGGCCTGGAACGAGAAAGGAATCACTACCACCAGAATGGAAGAATCGCCGACCAACCTACAGTCAAGAAAGCTGTCAAAAATAGACAGAGGGCCTGGAACGAGAAAGGAATCACTACCACCAGAATGGAAGAATCGCCGACCAACCTACAGTCAAGAAAGCTGTCAAAAATAGACAGAGGGCCTGGAATGAGAAAGGAATCACTACCACCAGAATGGAAGAATCGCCGACCAACCTACAGTCAAGAAAGCTGTCAAAAATAGACAGAGGGCCTGGAACGAGAAAGGAATCACTACCACCAGAATGGAAGAATCGCCGACCAACCTACAGTCAAGAAAGCTGTCAAAAATAGACAGAGGGCCTGGAACGAGAAAGGAATCACTACCACCAGAATGGAAGAATCGCCGACCAACCTACAGTCAAGAAAGCTGTCAAAAATAGACAGAGGGCCTGGAACGAGAAAGGAATCACTACCACCAGAATGGAAGAATCGCCGACCAACCTACAGTCAAGAAAGCTGTCAAAAATAGACAGAGGGCCTGGAACGAGAAAGGAATCACTACCACCAGAATGGAAGAATCGCCGACCAACCTACAGTCAAGAAAGCTGTCAAAAATAGACAGAGGGCCCGGAACTAGAAAGGAATCGCCGACCAACCTACAGTCAAGAAAGCTGTCAAAAATAGACAGAGGGCCTGGAACGAGAAAGGAATCACTACCACCAGAATGGAAGAATCGCCGACCAACCTACAGTCAAGAAAGCTGTCAAAAATAGACAGAGGGCCTGGAACTAGAAAGGAATCACCGACCAACCTACAGTCAAGAAAGCTGTCAAAAATAGACAGAGGGCCTGGAACGAGAAAGGAATCACCGACCAACCTACAGTCAAGAAAGCTGTCAAAAATAGACAGAGGGCCTGGAACGAGAAAGGAATCACTACCACCAGAATGGAAGAATCGCCGACCAACCTACAGTCAAGAAAGCTGTCAAAAATAGACAGAGGGCCTGGAACGAGAAAGGAATCACTACCACCAGAATGGAAGAATCGCCGACCAACCTACAGTCAAGAAAGCTGTCAAAAATAGACAGAGGTCCTGGAACGAGAAAGGAATCACTACCACCAGAATGGAAGAATCGCCGACCAACTTACAGTCAAGAAAGCTGTCAAAAATAGACAGAGGGCCTGGAACGAGAAAGGAATCACTACCACCAGAGTGGAAGAATCGCCGACCAACCTACAGTCAAGAAAGCTGTCAAAAATAGACAGAGGGCCTGGAACTAGAAAGGAATCACCGACCAACCTACAGTCAAGAAAGCTGTCAAAAATAGACAGAGGGCCTGGAACGAGAAAGGAATCACCGACCAACCTACAGTCAAGAAAGCTGTCAAAAATAGACAGAGGGCCTGGAACGAGAAAGGAATCACTACCACCAGAATGGAAGAATCGCCGACCAACCTACAGTCAAGAAAGCTGTCAAAAATAGACAGAGGGCCTGGAACGAGAAAGGAATCACTACCACCAGAATGGAAGAATCGCCGACCAACCTACAGTCATGAAAGCTGTCAAAAATAGACAGAGGGCCTGGAACTAGAAAGGAATCACCGACCAACCTACAGTCAAGAAAGCTGTCAAAAATAGACAGAGGGCCTGGAACGAGAAAGGAATCACTACCACCAGAATGGAAGAATCGCCGACCAACCTACAGTCAAGAAAGCTGTCAAAAATAGACAGAGGGCCTGGAACGAGAAAGGAATCACTACCACCAGAATGGAAGAATCGCCGACCAACCTACAGTCAAGAAAGCTGTCAAAAATAGACAGAGGGCCTGGAATGAGAAAGGAATCACTACCACCAGAATGGAAGAATCGCCGACCAACCTACAGTCAAGAAAGCTGTCAAAAATAGACAGAGGGCCTGGAACGAGAAAGGAATCACTACCACCAGAATGGAAGAATCGCCGACCAACCTACAGTCAAGAAAGCTGTCAAAAATAGACAGAGGGCCTGGAACGAGAAAGGAATCACTACCACCAGAATGGAAGAATCGCCGACCAACCTACAGTCAAGAAAGCTGTCAAAAATAGACACAGGGCCTGGAACGAGAAAGGAATCACTACCACCAGAATGGAAGAATCGCCGACCAACCTACAGTCAAGAAAGCTGTCAAAAATAGACAGAGGGCCTGGACCGAGAAAGGAATCACTACCACCAGAATGGAAGAATCGCCGACCAACCTACAGTCAAGAAAGCTGTCAAAAATAGACAGAGGGCCCGGAACTAGAAAGGAATCGCCGACCAACCTACAGTCAAGAAAGCTGTCAAAAATAGACAGAGGGCCTGGAACGAGAAAGGAATCACTACCACCAGAATGGAAGAATCGCCGACCAACCTACAGTCAAGAAAGCTGTCAAAAATAGACAGAGGGCCTGGAACTAGAAAGGAATCACCGACCAACCTACAGTCAAGAAAGCTGTCAAAAATAGACAGAGGGCCTGGAACGAGAAAGGAATCACCGACCAACCTACAGTCAAGAAAGCTGTCAAAAATAGACAGAGGGCCTGGAACGAGAAAGGAATCACTACCACCAGAATGGAAGAATCGCCGACCAACCTACAGTCAAGAAAGCTGTCAAAAATAGACAGAGGGCCTGGAACGAGAAAGGAATCACTACCACCAGAATGGAAGAATCGCCGACCAACCTACAGTCAAGAAAGCTGTCAAAAATAGACAGAGGGCCTGGAACGAGAAAGGAATCACTACCCCCAGAATGGAAGAATCGCCGACCAACCTACAGTCAAGAAAGCTGTCAAAAATAGACAGAGGGCCTGGAACGAGAAAGGAATCACTACCACCAGAGTGGAAGAATCGCCGACCAACCTACAGTCAAGAAAGCTGTCAAAAATAGACAGAGGGCCTGGAACTAGAAAGGAATCACCGACCAACCTACAGTCAAGAAAGCTGTCAAAAATAGACAGAGGGCCTGGAACGAGAAAGGAATCACCGACCAACCTACAGTCAAGAAAGCTGTCAAAAATAGACAGAGGGCCTGGAACGAGAAAGGAATCACTACCACCAGAATGGAAGAATCGCCGACCAACCTACAGTCAAGAAAGCTGTCAAAAATAGACAGAGGGCCTGGAACGAGAAAGGAATCACTACCACCAGAATGGAAGAATCGCCGACCAACCTACAGTCAAGAAAGCTGTCAAAAATAGACAGAGGGCCTGGAACTAGAAAGGAATCACCGACCAACCTACAGTCAAGAAAGCTGTCAAAAATAGACAGAGGGCCTGGAACGAGAAAGGAATCACTACCACCAGAATGGAACAATCGCCTACCAACCTACAGTCAAGAAAGCTGTCAAAAATAGACAGAGGGCCTGGAACGAGAAAGGAATCACTACCACCAGAGTGGAAGAATCGACGGCCAACCTACAGTCAAGAAAGCTGTCAAAAATAGACAGAGGGCCTGGAACTAGAAAGGAATCACCGACCAACCTACAGTCAAGAAAGCTGTCAAAAATAGACAGAGGGCCTGGAACGAGAAAGGAATCACTACCACCAGAATGGAAGAATCGCCGACCAACCTACAGTCAAGAAAGCTGTCAAAAATAGACAGAGGGCCCGGAACTAGAAAGGAATCGCCGACCAACCTACAGTCAAGAAAGCTGTCAAAAATAGACAGAGGGCCTGGAACGAGAAAGGAATCACTACCACCAGAATGGAAGAATCGCCGACCAACCTACAGTCAAGAAAGCTGTCAAAAATAGACAGAGGGTCTGGAACTAGAAAGGAATCACCGACCAACCTACAGTCAAGAAAGCTGTCAAAAATAGACAGAGGGCCTGGAACGAGAAAGGAATCACCGACCAACCTACAGTCAAGAAAGCTGTCAAAAATAGACAGAGGGCCTGGAACGAGAAAGGAATCACTACCACCAGAATGGAAGAATCGCCGACCAACCTACAGTCAAGAAAGCTGTCAAAAATAGACAGAGGGCCTGGAACGAGAAAGGAATCACTACCACCAGAATGGAAGAATCGCCGACCAACCTACAGTCAAGAAAGCTGTCAAAAATAGACAGAGGGCCTGGAACGAGAAAGGAATCACTACCCCCAGAATGGAAGAATCGCCGACCAACCTACAGTCAAGAAAGCTGTCAAAAATAGACAGAGGGCCTGGAACGAGAAAGGAATCACTACCACCAGAGTGGAAGAATCGCCGACCAACCTACAGTCAAGAAAGCTGTCAAAAATAGACAGAGGGCCTGGAACTAGAAAGGAATCACCGACCAACCTACAGTCAAGAAAGCTGTCAAAAATAGACAGAGGGCCTGGAACGAGAAAGGAATCACCGACCAACCTACAGTCAAGAAAGCTGTCAAAAATAGACAAAGGGCCTGGAACGAGAAAGGAATCACTACCACCAGAATGGAAGAATCGCCGACCAACCTACAGTCAAGAAAGCTGTCAAAAATAGACAGAGGGCCTGGAACGAGAAAGGAATCACTACCACCAGAATGGAAGAATCGCCGACCAACCTACAGTCAAGAAAGCTGTCAAAAATAGACAGAGGGCCTGGAACTAGAAAGGAATCACCGACCAACCTACAGTCAAGAAAGCTGTCAAAAATAGACAGAGGGCCTGGAACGAGAAAGGAATCACTACCACCAGAATGGAACAATCGCCGACCAACCTACAGTCAAGAAAGCTGTCAAAAATAGACAGAGGGCCTGGAACGAGAAAGGAATCACTACCACCAGAGTGGAAGAATCGCCGACCAACCTACAGTCAAGAAAGCTGTCAAAAATAGACAGAGGGCCTGGAACTAGAAAGGAATCACCGACCAACCTACAGTCAAGAAAGCTGTCAAAAATAGACAGAGGGCCTGGAACGAGAAAGGAATCACTACCACCAGAATGGAAGAATCGCCGACCAACCTACAGTCAAGAAAGCTGTCAAAAATAGACAGAGGGCCTGGAACGAGAAAGGAATCACTACCACCAGAATGGAAGAATCGCCGACCAACCTACAGTCAAGAAAGCTGTCAAAAATAGACAGAGGGCCTGGAACGAGAAAGGAATCACTACCACCAGAATGGAAGAATCGCCGACCAACCTACAGTCAAGAAAGCTGTCAAAAATAGACAGAGGGCCTGGAACGAGAAAGGAATCACTACCACCAGAATGGAAGAATCGCCGACCAACCTACAGTGAAGATAGCTGTCAAAAATAGACAGAGGGCCTGGAACTAGAAAGGAATCACCGAAAAACCTACAATCAAGAAAGCTGTCAAAAATAGACAGAGGGCCTGGAACGAGAAAGGAATCACTACCACCAGAATGGAAGAATCGCCGACCAACCTACAGTCAAGAAAGCTGTCAAAAATAGACAGAGGGCCTGGAAGGAGAAAGGAATCACTACCACCAGAATGGAAGAATCGCCGACCAACCTACAGTCAAGAAAGCTGTCAAAAATAGACAGAGGGCCTGGAACGAGAAAGGAATCACTACCACCAGAATGGAAGAATCGCCGACCAACCTACAGTCAAGAAAGCTGTCAAAAATAGACAGAGGGCCTGGAACGAGAAAGGAATCACTACCACCAGAATGGAAGAATCGCCGACCAACCTACAGTCAAGAAAGCTGTCAAAAATAGACAGAGGGCCTGGAACTAGAAAGGAATCGCCGACCAACCTACAGTCAAGTAAGCTATCAAAAATAGACAGAGGGCCTGGAACGAGAAAGGAATCACTACCACCAGAATGGAAGAATCGCCGACCAACCTACAGTCAAGAAAGCTGTCAAAAATAGACAGAGGGCCCGGAACTAGAAAGGAATCGCCGACCAACCTACAGTCAAGAAAGCTGTCAAAAATAGACAGAGGGCCTGGAACGAGAAAGGAATCACTACCACCAGAATGGAAGAATCTTCGACCAACCTACAGTCAAGAAAGCTGTCAAAAATAGACAGAGGGCCTGGAACTAGAAAGGAATCACCGACCAACCTACAGTCAAGAAAGCTGTCAAAAATAGACAGAGGGCCTGGAACGAGAAAGGAATCACCGACCAACCTACAGTCAAGAAAGCTGTCAAAAATAGACAGAGGGCCTGGAACGAGAAAGGAATCACTACCACCAGAATGGAAGAATCGCCGACCAACCTACAGTCAAGAAAGCTGTCAAAAATAGACAGAGGGCCTGGAACGAGAAAGGAATCACTACCACCAGAATGGAAGAATCGCCGACCAACCTACAGTCAAGAAAGCTGTCAAAAATAGACAGAGGGCCTGGAACGAGAAAGGAATCACTACCCCCAGAATGGAAGAATCGCCGACCAACCTACAGCCAAGAAAGCTGTCAAAAATAGACAGAGGGCCTGGAACGAGACAGGAATCACTACCACCAGAGTGGAAGAATCGCCGACCAACCTACAGTCAAGAAAGCTGTCAAAAATAGACAGAGGGCCTGGAACTAGAAAGGAATCACCGACCAACCTACAGTCAAGAAAGCTGTCAAAAATAGACAGAGGGCCTGGAACGAGAAAGGAATCACCGACCAACCTACAGTCAAGAAAGCTGTCAAAAATAGACAGAGGGCCTGGAACGAGAAAGGAATCACTACCACCAGAATGGAAGAATCGCCGACCAACCTACAGTCAAGAAAGCTGTCAAAAATAGACAGAGGGCCTGGAACGAGAAAGGAATCACTACCACCAGAATGGAAGAATCGCCGACCAACCTACAGTCAAGAAAGCTGTCAAAAATAGACAGAGGGCCTGGAACTAGAAAGGAATCACCGACCAACCTACAGTCAAGAAAGCTGTCAAAAATAGACAGAGGGCCTGGAACGAGAAAGGAATCACTACCACCAGAATGGAACAATCGCCGACCAACCTACAGTCAAGAAAGCTGTCAAAAATAGACAGAGGGCCTGGAACGAGAAAGGAATCACTACCACCAGAATGGAAGAATCGCCGACCAACCTACAGTCAAGAAAGCTGTCAAAAATAGACAGAGGGCCTGGAACGAGAAAGGAATCACTACCACCAGAATGGAAGAATCGCCGACCAACCTACAGTCAAGAAAGCTGTCAAAAATAGACAGAGGGCCTGGAACGAGAAAGGAATCACTACCCCCAGAATGGAAGAATCGCCGACCAACCTACAGTCAAGAAAGCTGTCAAAAATAGACAGAGGGCCTGGAACGAGAAAGGAATCACTACCACCAGAGTGGAAGAATCGCCGACCAACCTACAGTCAAGAAAGCTGTCAAAAATAGACAGAGGGCCTGGAACTAGAAAGGAATCACCGACCAACCTACAGTCAAGAAAGCTGTCAAAAATAGACAGAGGGCCTGGAACGAGAAAGGAATCACCGACCAACCTACAGTCAAGAAAGCTGTCAAAAATAGACAGAGGGCCTGGAACGAGAAAGGAATCACTACCACCAGAATGGAAGAATCGCCGACCAACCTACAGTCAAGAAAGCTGTCAAAAATAGACAGAGGGCCTGGAACGAGAAAGGAATCACTACCACCAGAATGGAAGAATCGCCGACCAACCTACAGTCAAGAAAGCTGTCAAAAATAGACAGAGGGCCTGGAACTAGAAAGGAATCACCGACCAACCTACAGTCAAGAAAGCTGTCAAAAATAGACAGAGGGCCTGGAACGAGAAAGGAATCACTACCACCAGAATGGAACAATCGCCGACCAACCTACAGTCAAGAAAGCTGTCAAAAATAGACAGAGGGCCTGGAACGAGAAAGGAATCACTACCACCAGAGTGGAAGAATCGACGACCAACATACAGTCAAGAAAGCTGTCAAAAATAGACAGAGGGCCTGGAACTAGAAAGGAATCACCGACCAACCTACAGTCAAGAAAGCTGTCAAAAATAGACAGAGGGCCTGGAACGAGAAAGGAATCACTACCACCAGAATGGAAGAATCGCCGACCAACCTACAGTCAAGAAAGCTGTCAAAAATAGACAGAGGGCCCGGAACTAGAAAGGAATCGCCGACCAACCTACAGTCAAGAAAGCTGTCAAAAATAGACAGAGGGCCTGGAACGAGAAAGGAATCACTACCACCAGAATGGAAGAATCGCCGACCAACCTACAGTCAAGAAAGCTGTCAAAAATAGACAGAGGGCCTGGAACTAGAAAGGAATCACCGACCAACCTACAGTCAAGAAAGCTGTCAAAAATAGACAGAGGGCCTGGAACGAGAAAGGAATCACCGACCAACCTACAGTCAAGAAAGCTGTCAAAAATAGACAGAGGGCCTGGAACGAGAAAGGAATCACTACCACCAGAATGGAAGAATCGCCGACCAACCTACAGTCAAGAAAGCTGTCAAAAATAGACAGAGGGCCTGGAACGAGAAAGGAATCACTACCACCAGAATGGAAGAATCGCCGACCAACCTACAGTCAAGAAAGCTGTCAAAAATAGACAGAGGGCCTGGAACGAGAAAGGAATCACTACCCCCAGAATGGAAGAATCGCCGACCAACCTACAGTCAAGAAAGCTGTCAAAAATAGACAGAGGGCCTGGAACGAGAAAGGAATCACTACCACCAGAGTGGAAGAATCGCCGACCAACCTACAGTCAAGAAAGCTGTCAAAAATAGACAGAGGGCCTGGAACTAGAAAGGAATCACCGACCAACCTACAGTCAAGAAAGCTGTCAAAAATAGACAGAGGGCCTGGAACGAGAAAGGAATCACCGACCAACCTACAGTCAAGAAAGCTGTCAAAAATAGACAAAGGGCCTGGAACGAGAAAGAATCACTACCACCAGAATGGAAGAATCGCCGACCAACCTACAGTCAAGAAAGCTGTCAAAAATAGACAGAGGGCCTGGAACTAGAAAGGAATCACCGACCAACCTACAGTCAAGAAAGCTGTCAAAAATAGACAGAGGGCCTGGAACGAGAAAGGAATCACTACCACCAGAATGGAAGAATCGCCGACCAACCTACAGTCAAGAAAGCTGTCAAAAATAGACAGAGGGCCTGGAACGAGAAAGGAATCACTACCACCAGAATGGAAGAATCGCCGACCAACCTACAGTCAAGAAAGCTGTCAAAAATAGACAGAGGGCCTGGAACGAGAAAGGAATCACTACCACCAGAATGGAAGAATCGCCGACCAACCTACAGTCAAGAAAGCTGTCAAAAATAGACAGAGGGCCTGGAACGAGAAAGGAATCACTACCACCAGAATGGAAGAATCGCCGACCAACCTACAGTGAAGAAAGCTGTCAAAAATAGACAGAGGGCCTGGAACTAGAAAGGAATCACCGACCAACCTACAGTCAAGAAAGCTGTCAAAAATAGACAGAGGGCCTGGAACGAGAAAGGAATCACTACCACCAGAATGGAAGAATCGCCGACCAACCTACAGTCAAGAAAGCTGTCAAAAATAGACAGAGGGCCTGGAAGGAGAAAGGAATCACTACCACCAGAATGGAAGAATCGCCGACCAACCTACAGTCAAGAAAGCTGTCAAAAATAGACAGAGGGCCTGGAACGAGAAAGGAATCACTACCACCAGAAAGGAAGAATCGCCGACCAACCTACAGTCAAGAAAGCTGTCAAAAATAGACAGAGGGCCTGGAACGAGAAAGGAATCACTACCACCAGAATGGAAGAATCGCCGACCAACCTACAGTCAAGAAAGCTGTCAAAAATAGACAGAGGGCCTGGAACTAGAAAGGAATCGCCGACCAACCTACAGTCAAGTAAGCTATCAAAAATAGACAGAGGGCCTGGAACGAGAAAGGAATCACTACCACCAGAATGGAAGAATCGCCGACCAACCTACAGTCAAGAAAGCTGTCAAAAATAGACAGAGGGCCTGGAACGAGAAAGGAATCACCGACCAACCTACAGTCAAGAAAGCTGTTAAAAATAGACAGAGGGCCTGGAACGAGAAAGGAATCACTACCACCAGAATGGAAGAATCGCCGACCAACCTACAGTCAAGAAAGCTGTCAAAAATAGACAGAGGGCCTGGAACGAGAAAGGAATCACTACCACCAGAATGGAAGAATCGCCGACCAACCTACAGTCAAGAAAGCTGTCAAAAATAGACAGAGGTCCTGGAACGAGAAAGGAATCACTACCACCAGAATGGAAGAATCGCCGACCAACTTACAGTCAAGAAAGCTGTCAAAAATAGACAGAGGGCCTGGAACGAGAAAGGAATCACTACCACCAGAGTGGAAGAATCGCCGACCAACCTACAGTCAAGAAAGCTGTCAAAAATAGACAGAGGGCCTGGAACTAGAAAGGAATCACCGACCAACCTACAGTCAAGAAAGCTGTCAAAAATAGACAGAGGGCCTGGAACGAGAAAGGAATCACTACCACCAGAATGGAAGAATCGCCGACCAACCTACAGTCAAGAAAGCTGTCAAAAATAGACAGAGGGCCTGGAAGGAGAAAGGAATCACTACCACCAGAATGGAAGAATCGCCGACCAACCTACAGTCAAGAAAGCTGTCAAAAATAGACAGAGGGCCTGGAACGAGAAAGGAATCACTACCACCAGAAAGGAAGAATCGCCGACCAACCTACAGTCAAGAAAGCTGTCAAAAATAGACAGAGGGCCTGGAACGAGAAAGGAATCACTACCACCAGAATGGAAGAATCGCCGACCAACCTACAGTCAAGAAAGCTGTCAAAAATAGACAGAGGGCCTGGAACTAGAAAGGAATCGCCGACCAACCTACAGTCAAGTAAGCTATCAAAAATAGACAGAGGGCCTGGAACGAGAAAGGAATCACTACCACCAGAATGGAAGAATCGCCGACCAACCTACAGTCAAGAAAGCTGTCAAAAATAGACAGAGGGCCTGGAACGAGAAAGGAATCACCGACCAACCTACAGTCAAGAAAGCTGTTAAAAATAGACAGAGGGCCTGGAACGAGAAAGGAATCACTACCACCAGAATGGAAGAATCGCCGACCAACCTACAGTCAAGAAAGCTGTCAAAAATAGACAGAGGGCCTGGAACGAGAAAGGAATCACTACCACCAGAATGGAAGAATCGCCGACCAACCTACAGTCAAGAAAGCTGTCAAAAATAGACAGAGGGCCTGGAACGAGAAAGGAATCACCGACCAACCTACAGTCAAGAAAGCTGTCAAAAATAGACAGAGGGCCTGGAACGAGAAAGGAATCACTACCACCAGAATGGAAGAATCGCCGACCAACCTACAGTCAAGAAAGCTGTCAAAAATAGACAGAGGGCCTGGAACGAGAAAGGAATCACTACCACCAGAATGGAAGAATCGCCGACCAACCTACAGTCAAGAAAGCTGTCAAAAATAGACAGAGGGCCTGGAACTAGAAAGGAATCACCGACCAACCTACAGTCAAGAAAGCTGTCAAAAATAGACAGAGGGCCTGGAACGAGAAAGGAATCACCGACCAACCTACAGTCAAGAAAGCTGTCAAAAATAGACAGAGGGCCTGGAACGAGAAAGGAATCACTACCACCAGAATGGAAGAATCGCCGACCAACCTACAGTCAAGAAAGCTGTCAAAAATAGACAGAGGGCCTGGAACGAGAAAGGAATCACTACCACCAGAATGGAAGAATCGCCGACCAACCTACAGTCAAGAAAGCTGTCAAAAATAGACAGAGGGCCTGGAACGAGAAAGGAATCACTAACACCAGAATGGAAGAATCGCCGACCAACCTACAGTCAAGAAAGCTGTCAAAAATAGACAGAGGGCCTGGAACGAGAAAGGAATCACTACCACCAGAATGGAAGAATCGCCGACCAACCTACAGTCAAGAAAGCTGTCAAAAATAGACAGAGGGCCTGGAACTAGAAAGGAATCACCGACCAACCTACAGTCAAGAAAGCTGTCAAAAATAGACAGAGGGCCTGGAACGAGAAAGGAATCACCGACCAACCTACAGTCAAGAAAGCTGTCAAAAATAGACAGAGGGCCTGGAACGAGAAAGGAATCACTACCACCAGAATGGAAGAATCGCCGACCAACCTACAGTCAATAAAGCTGTCAAAAATAGACAGAGGGCCTGGAACGAGAAAGGAATCACTACCACCAGAATGGAAGAATCGCCGACCAACCTACAGTCAAGAAAGCTGTCAAAAATAGACAGAGGGCCTGGAACGAGAAAGGAATCACTACCACCAGAATGGAAGAATCGCCGACCAACCTACAGTCAAGAAAGCTGTCAAAAATAGACAGAGGGCCTGGAACGAGAAAGGAATCACCGACCAACCTACAGTCAGAAAGCTGTCAAAAATAGACAGAGGGCCTGGAACGAGAAAGGAATCACTACCACCAGAATGGAAGAATCGCCGACCAACCTACAGTCAAGAAAGCTGTCAAAAATAGACAGAGGGCCTGGAACGAGAAAGGAATCACTACCACCAGAATGGAAGAATCGCCGACCAACCTACAGTCAAGAAAGCTGTCAAAAATAGACAGAGGGCCTGGAACGAGAAAGGAATCACTACCACCAGAATGGAAGAATCGCCGACCAACCTACAGTCAAGAAAGCTGTCAAAAATAGACAGAGGGCCTGGAACGAGAAAGGAATCACTGCCACCAGAATGGAAGAATCGCCGACCAACCTACAGTCAAGAAAGCTGTCAAAAATAGACAGAGGGCCTGGAACGAGAAAGGAATCACTACCACCAGAATGGAAGAATCGCCGACCAACCTACAGTCAAGAAAGCTGTCAAAAATAGACAGAGGGCCTGGAACGAGAAAGGAATCACTACCACCAGAGTGGAAGAATCGCCGACCAACCTACAGTCAAGAAAGCTGTCAAAAATAGACAGAGGGCCTGGAACTAGAAAGGAATCACCGACCAACCTACAGTCAAGAAAGCTGTCAAAAATAGACAGAGGGCCTGGAACGAGAAAGGAATCACCGACCAACCTACAGTCAAGAAAGCTGTCAAAAATAGACAGAGGGCGTGGAACGAGAAAGGAATCACTACCACCAGAATGGAAGAATCGCCGACCAACCTACAGTCAAGAAAGCTGTCAAAAATAGACAGAGGGCCTGGAACGAGAAAGGAATCACTACCACCAGAATGGAAGAATCGCCGACCAACCTACAGTCAAGAAAGCTGTCAAAAATAGACAGAGGGCCTGGAACGAGAAAGGAATCACTACCACCAGAGTGGGAGAATCGCCGACCAACCTACAGTCAAGAAAGCTGTCAAAAATAGACAGAGGGCCTGGAACGAGAAAGGAATCACTACCACCAGAATGGAAGAATCGCCGACCAACCTACAGTCAAGAAAGCTGTCAAAAATAGACAGAGGGCCTGGAACGAGAAAGGAATCACTACCACCAGAGTGGAAGAATCGCCGACCAACCTACAGTCAAGAAAGCTGTCAAAAATAGACAGAGGGCCTGGAACGAGAAAGGAATCACTACCACCAGAATGGAAGAATCGCCGACCAACCAACAGTCAAGAAAGCAGTCAAAAATAGACAGAGGGCCTGGAACTAGAAAGGAATCACCGACCAACCTACAGTCAAGAAAGCTGTCAAAAGTAGACAGAGGGCCTGGAACGAGAAAGGAATCACTACCACCAGAATGGAAGAATCGCCGACCAACCTACAGTCAAGAAAGCTGTCAAAAATAGACAGAGGGCCTGGAACGAGAAAGGAATCACTACCACCAGAATGGAAGAATCGCCGACAAACCTACAGTCAAGAAAGCTGTCAAAAATAGACAGAGGGCCTGGAACGAGAAAGGAATCACTACCACCAGAATGGAAGAATCGCCGACCAACCTACAGTCAAGAAAGCTGTCAAAAATAGACAGAGGGCCTGGAACGAGAAAGGAATCACTACCACCAGAATGGAAGAATCGCCGACCAACCTACAGTCAAGAAAGCTGTCAAAAATAGACAGAGGTCCTGGAACGAGAAAGGAATCACTACCACCAGAATGGAAGAATCGACGACCAACCTACAGTCAAGAAAGCTGTGAAAAATAGACAGAGGGCCTGGAACGAGAAAGGAATCACTACCACCAGAATGGAAGAATCGCCGACCAACCTACAGTCAAGAAAGCTGTCAAAAATAGACAGAGGGCCTGGAACGAGAAAGGAATCACTACCACCAGAATGGAAGAATCGCCGACCAACCTACAGTCAAGAAAGCTGTCAAAAATAGACAGAGGGCCTGGAACTAGAAAGGAATCACCGACCAACCTACAGTCAAGAAAGCTGTCAAAAATAGACAGAGGGCCTGGAACGAGAAAGGAATCACTACCACCAGAATGGAAGAATCGCCGACCAACCTACAGTCAAGAAAGCTGTCAAAAATAGACAGAGGGCCTGGAAGGAGAAAGGAATCACTACCACCAGAATGGAAGAATCGCCGACCAACCTACAGTCAAGAAAGCTGTCAAAAATAGACAGAGGGCCTGGAACGAGAAAGGAATCACTACCACCAGAATGGAAGAATCGCCGACCAACCTACAGTCAAGAAAGCTGTCAAAAATAGACAGAGGGCCTGGAACGAGAAAGGAATCACTACCACCAGAATGGAAGAATCGCCGACCAACCTACAGTCAAGAAAGCTGTCAAAAATAGACAGAGGGCCTGGAACTAGAAAGGAATCGCCGACCAACCTACAGTCAAGTAAGCTATCAAAAATAGACAGAGGGCCTGGAACGAGAAAGGAATCACTACCACCAGAATGGAAGAATCGCCGACCAACCTACAGTCAAGAAAGCTGTCAAAAATAGACAGAGGGCCTGGAACTAGAAAGGAATCACCGACCAACCTACAGTCAAGAAAGCTGTCAAAAATAGACAGAGGGCCTGGAACGAGAAAGGAATCACTACCACCAGAATGGAAGAATCGCCGACCAACCTACAGTCAAGAAAGCTGTCAAAAATAGACAGAGGGCCTGGAACGAGAAAGGAATCACTACCACCAGAATGGAAGAATCGCCGACCAACCTACAGTCAAGAAAGCTGTCAAAAATAGACAGAGGGCCTGGAACGAGAAAGGAATCACTACCACCAGAATGGAAGAATCGCCGACCAACCTACAGTCAAGAAAGCTGTCAAAAATAGACAGAGGGCCTGGAACGAGAAAGGAATCACTACCACCAGAATGGAAGAATCGCCGACCAACCTACAGTCAAGAAAGCTGTCAAAAATAGACAGAGGGCCTGGAACGAGAAAGGAATCACTACCACCAGAATGGAAGAATCGCCGACCAACCTACAGTGAAGAAAGCTGTCAAAAATAGACAGAGGGCCTGGAACTAGAAAGGAATCACCGACCAACCTACAGTCAAGAAAGCTGTCAAAAATAGACAGAGGGCCTGGAACGAGAAAGGAATCACTACCACCAGAATGGAAGAATCGCCGACCAACCTACAGTCAAGAAAGCTGTCAAAAATAGACAGAGGGCCTGGAACGAGAAAGGAATCACTACCACCAGAATGGAAGAATCGCCGACCAACCTACAGTCAAGAAAGCTGTCAAAAATAGACAGAGGGCCTGGAACTAGAAAGGAATCGCCGACCAACCTACAGTCAAGTAAGCTATCAAAAATAGACAGAGGGCATGGAACGAGAAAGGAATCACTACAACCAGAATGGAAGAATCGCCGACCAACCTACAGTCAAGAAAGCTGTCAAAAATAGACAGAGGGCCTGGAACGAGAAAGGAATCACCGACCAACCTACAGTCAAGAAAGCTGTTAAAAATAGACAGAGGGCCTGGAACGAGAAAGGAATCACTACCACCAGAATGGAAGAATCGCCGACCAACCTACAGTCAAGAAAGCTGTGAAAAATAGACAGAGGGCCTGGAACGAGAAAGGAATCACTACCACCAGAATGGAAGAATCGCCGACCAACCTACAGTCAAGAAAGCTGTCAAATATAGACAGAGGTCCTGGAACGAGAAAGGAATCACTACCACCAGAATGGAAGAATCGCCGACCAACTTACAGTCAAGAAAGCTGTCAAAAATAGACAGAGGGCCTGGAACGAGAAAGGAATCACTACCACCAGAGTGGAAGAATCGCCGACCAACCTACAGTCAAGAAAGCTGTCAAAAATAGACAGAGGGCCTGGAACTAGAAAGGAATCACCGACCAACCTACAGTCAAGAAAGCTGTCAAAAATAGACAGAGGGCCTGGAACGAGAAAGGAATCACTACCACCAGAATGGAAGAATCGCCGACCAACCTACAGTCAAGAAAGCTGTCAAAAATAGACAGAGGGCCTGGAACGAGAAAGGAATCACTACCACCAGAATGGAAGAATCGCCGACCAACCTACAGTCAAGAAAGCTGTCAAAAATAGACAGAGGGCCTGGAACGAGAAAGGAATCACTACCACCAGAATGGAAGAATCGCCGACCAACCTACAGTGAAGAAAGCTGTCAAAAATAGACAGAGGGCCTGGAACTAGAAAGGAATCACCGACCAACCTACAGTCAAGAAAGCTGTCAAAAATAGACAGAGGGCCTGGAACGAGAAAGGAATCACTACCACCAGAATGGAAGAATCGCCGACCAACCTACAGTCAAGAAAGCTGTCAAAAATAGACAGAGGGCCTGGAAGGAGAAAGGAATCACTACCACCAGAATGGAAGAATCGCCGACCAACCTACAGTCAAGAAAGCTGTCAAAAATAGACAGAGGGCCTGGAACGAGAAAGGAATCACTACCACCAGAATGGAAGAATCGCCGACCAACCTACAGTCAAGAAAGCTGTCAAAAATAGACAGAGGGCCTGGAACGAGAAAGGAATCACTACCACCAGATTGGAAGAATCGCCGACCAACCTACAGTCAAGAAAGCTGTCAAAAATAGACAGAGGGCCTGGAACTAGAAAGGAATCGCCGACCAACCTACAGTCAAGTAAGCTATCAAAAATAGACAGAGGGCCTGGAACGAGAAAGGAATCACTACCACCAGAATGGAAGAATCGCCGACCAACCTACAGTCAAGAAAGCTGTCAAAAATAGACAGAGGGCCTGGAACGAGAAAGGAATC
This sequence comes from Schistocerca gregaria, assembly GCF_023897955.1. Taxonomy (NCBI): domain Eukaryota; kingdom Metazoa; phylum Arthropoda; class Insecta; order Orthoptera; family Acrididae; genus Schistocerca; species Schistocerca gregaria. The sequence continues at coordinate 922,096,876 of NC_064922.1, read as the reverse complement.
ACCGACCAACCTACAGTCAAGAAAGCTGTTAAAAATAGACAGAGGGCCTGGAACGAGCAAGGAATCACTACCACCAGAATGGAAGAATCGCCGACCAACCTACAGTCAAGAAAGCTGTCAAAAATAGACAGAGGGCCTGGAACGAGAAAGGAATCACTACCACCAGAATGGAAGAATCGCCGACCAACCTACAGTCAAGAAAGCTGTCAAAAATAGACAGAGGTCCTGGAACGAGAAAGGAATCACTACCACCAGAATGGAAGAATCGCCGACCAACTTACAGTCAAGAAAGCTGTCAAAAATATACAGAGGGCCTGGAACGAGAAAGGAATCACTACCACCAGAGTGGAAGAATCGCCGACCAACCTACAGTCAAGAAAGCTGTCAAAAATAGACAGAGGGCCTGGAACTAGAAAGGAATCACCGACCAACCTACAGTCAAGAAAGCTGTCAAAAATAGACAGAGGGCCTGGAACGAGAAAGGAATCACCGACCAACCTACAGTCAAGAAAGCTGTCAAAAATAGACAGAGGGCCTGGAACGAGAAAGGAATCACTACCACCAGAATGGAAGAATCGCCGACCAACCTACAGTCAAGAAAGCTGTCAAAAATAGACAGAGGGCCTGGAACGAGAAAGGAATCACTACCACCAGAATGGAAGAATCGCCGACCAACCTACAGTCAAGAAAGCTGTCAAAAATAGACAGAGGGCCTGGAACGAGAAAGGAATCACTACCACCAGAATGGAAGAATCGCCGACCAACCTACAGTCAAGAAAGCTGTCAAAAATAGACAGAGGGCCTGGAACGAGAAAGGAATCACTACCACCAGAATGGAAGAATCGCCGACCAACCTACAGTCAAGAAAGCTGCCAAAAATAGACAGAGGGCCTGGAACTAGAAAGGAATCACCGACCAACCTACAGTCAAGAAAGCTGTCAAAAATAGACAGAGGGCCTGGAACGAGAAAGGAATCACCGACCAACCTACAGTCAAGAAAGCTGTCAAAAATAGACAGAGGGCCTGGAACGAGAAAGGAATCACTACCACCAGAATGGAAGAATCGCCGACCAACCTACAGTCAAGAAAGCTGTCAAAAATAGACAGAGGGCCTGGAACGAGAAAGGAATCACTACCACCAGAATGGAAGAATCGCCGAGCAACCTACAGTCAAGAAAGCTGTCAAAAATAGACAGAGGGCCTGTAACGAGAAAGGAATCACTACCACCAGAATGGAAGAATCGCCGACCAACCTACAGTCAAGAAAGCTGTCAAAAATAGACAGAGGGCCTGGAACGAGAAAGGAATCACCGACCAACCTACAGTCAGAAAGCTGTCAAAAATAGACAGAGGGCCTGGAACGAGAAAGGAATCACTACCACCAGAATGGAAGAATCGCCGACCAACCTACAGTCAAGAAAGCTGTCAAAAATAGACAGAGGGCCTGGAACGAGAAAGGAATCACTACCACCAGAATGGAAGAATCGCCGACCAACCTACAGTCAAGAAAGCTGTCAAAAATAGACAGAGGGCCTGGAACGAGAAAGGAATCACTACCACCAGAATGGAAGAATCGCCGACCAACCTACAGTCAAGAAAGCTGTCAAAAATAGACAGAGGGCCTGGAACGAGAAAGGAATCACTGCCACCAGAATGGAAGAATCGCCGACCAACCTACAGTCAAGAAAGCTGTCAAAAATAGACAGAGGGCCTGGAACGAGAAAGGAATCACTACCACCAGAGTGGAAGAATCGCCGACCAACCTACAGTCAAGAAAGCTGTCAAAAATAGACAGAGGGCCTGGAACGAGAAAGGAATCACTACCACCAGAATGGAAGAATCGCCGACCAACCTACAGTCAAGAAAGCTGTCAAAAATAGACAGAGGGCCTGGAACTAGAAAGGAATCACCGACTAACCTACAGTCAAGAAAGCTGTCAAAAGTAGACAGAGGGCCTGGAACGAGAAAGGAATCACTACCACCAGAATGGAAGAATCGCCGACCAACCTACAGTCAAGAAAGCTGTCAAAAATAGACAGAGGGCCTGGAACGAGAAAGGAATCACTACCACCAGAATGGAAGAATCGCCGACCAACCTACAGTCAAGAAAGCTGTCAAAAATAGACAGAGGGCCTGGAACGAGAAAGGAATCACTACCACCAGAATGGAAGAATCGCCGACCAACCTACAGTCAAGAAAGCTGTCAAAAATAGACAGAGGGCCTGGAACGAGAAAGGAATCACTACCACCAGAACGGAAGAATCGCCGACCAACCTACAGTCAAGAAAGCTGTCAAAAGTAGACAGAGGTCCTGGAACGAGAAAGGAATCACTACCACCAGAATGGAAGAATCGACGACCAACCTACAGTCAAGAAAGCTGTGAAAAATAGAGAGAGGGCCTGGAACGAGAAAGGAATCACTACCACCAGAATGGAAGAATCGCCGACCAACCTACAGTCAAGAAAGCTGTCAAAAATAGACAGAGGGCCTGGAACGAGAAAGGAATCACTACCACCAGAATGGAAGAATCGCCGACCAACCTACAGTCAAGAAAGCTGTCAAAAATAGACAGAGGGCCTGGAACTAGAAAGGAATCACCGACCAACCTACAGTCAAGAAAGCTGTCAAAAATAGACAGAGGGCCTGGAACGAGAAAGGAATCACTACCACCAGAATGGAACAATCGCCGACCAACCTACAGTCAAGAAAGCTGTCAAAAATAGACAGAGGGCCTGGAACGAGAAAGGAATCACTACCACCAGAATGGATGAATCGCCGACCAACCTACAGTCAAGAAAGCTGTCAAAAATAGACAGAGGGCCTGGAACGAGAAAGGAATCACTACCACCAGAATGGAAGAATCGCCGACCAACCTACAGTCAAGAAAGCTGTCAAAAATAGACAGAGGGCCTGGAACGAGAAAGGAATCACTACCACCAGAATGGAAGAATCGCCGACCAACCTACAGTCAAGAAAGCTGTCAAAAATAGACAGAGGGCCTGGAACGAGAAAGGAATCACTACCACCAGAATGGAAGAATCGCCGACCAACCTACAGTCAAGAAAGCTGTCAAAAATAGACAGAGGGCCTGGAACGAGAAAGGAATCACTACCACCAGAATGGAAGAATCGCCGACCAACCTACAGTCAAGAAAGCTGTCAAAAATAGACAGAGGGCCTGGAACGAGAAAGGAATCACTACCACCAGAATGGAAGAATCGCCGACCAACCTACAGTCAAGAAAGCTGTCAAAAATAGACAGAGGGCCCGGAACTAGAAAGGAATCGCCGACCAACCTACAGTCAAGAAAGCTGTCAAAAATAGACAGAGGGCCTGGAACGAGAAAGGAATCACTACCACCAGAATGGAAGAATCGCCGACCAACCTACAGTCAAGAAAGCTGTCAAAAATAGACAGAGGGCCTGGAACTAGAAAGGAATCACCGACCAACCTACAGTCAAGAAAGCTGTCAAAAATAGACAGAGGGCCTGGAACGAGAAAGGAATCACCGACCAACCAACAGTCAAGAAAGCTGTCAAAAATAGACAGAGGGCCTGGAACGAGAAAGGAATCACTACCACCAGAATGGAAGAATCGCCGACCAACCTACAGTCAAGAAAGCTGTCAAAAATAGACAGAGGGCCTGGAACGAGAAAGGAATCACTACCACCAGAATGGAAGAATCGCCGACCAACCTACAGTCAAGAAAGCTGTCAAAAATAGACAGAGGGCCTGGAACGAGAAAGGAATCACTACCACCAGAATGGAAGAATCGCCGACCAACCTACAGTCAAGAAAGCTGTCAAAAATAGACAGAGGGCCTGGAACGAGAAAGGAATCACTACCACCAGAGTGGAAGAATCGCCGACCAACCTACAGTCAAGAAAGCTGTCAAAAATAGACAGAGGGCCTGGAACTAGAAAGGAATCACCGACCAACCTACAGTCAAGAAAGCTGTCAAAAATAGACAGAGGGCCTGGAACGAGAAAGGAATCACCGACCAACCTACAGTCAAGAAAGCTGTCAAAAATAGACAGAGGGCCTGGAACGAGAAAGGAATCACTACCACCAGAATGGAAGAATCGCCGACCAACCTACAGTCAAGAAAGCTGTCAAAAATAGACAGAGGGCCTGGAACGAGAAAGGAATCACTACCACCAGAATGGAAGAATCGCCGACCAACCTACAGTCAAGAAAGCTGTCAAAAATAGACAGAGGGCCTGGAACCAGAAAGGAATCACCGACCAACCTACAGTCAAGAAAGCTGTCAAAAATAGACAGAGGGCCTGGAACGAGAAAGGAATCACTACCACCAGAATGGAACAATCGCCGACCAACCTACAGTCAAGATAGCTGTCAAAAATAGACAGAGGGCCTGGAATGAGAAAGGAATCACTACCACCAGAGTGGAAGAATCGACGACCAACCTACAGTCAAGAAAGCTGTCAAAAATAGACAGAGGGCCTGGAACTAGAAAGGAATCACCGACCAACCTACAGTCAAGAAAGCTGTCAAAAATAGACAGAGGGCCTGGAACGAGAAAGGAATCACTACCACCAGAATGGAAGAATCGCCGACCAACCTACAGTCAAGAAAGCTGTCAAAAATAGAGAGAGGGCCCGGAACTAGAAAGGAATCGCCGACCAACCTACAGTCAAGAAAGCTGTCAAAAATAGACAGAGGGCCTGGAACGAGAAAGGAATCACTACCACCAGAATGGAAGAATCGCCGACCAACCTACAGTCAAGAAAGCTGTCAAAAATAGACAGAGGGCCTGGAACGAGAAAGGAATCACTACCACCAGAATGGAAGAATCGCCGACCAACCTACAGTCAAGAAAGCTGTCAAAAATAGACAGAGGGCCCGGAACTAGAAAGGAATCGCCGACCAACCTACAGTCAAGAAAGCTGTCAAAAATAGACAGAGGGCCTGGAACGAGAAAGGAATCACTACCACCAGAATGGATGAATCGCCGACCAACCTACAGTCAAGAAAGCTGTCAAAAATAGACAGAGGGCCTGGAACGAGAAAGGAATCACTACCACCAGAATGGAAGAATCGCCGACCAACCTACAGTCAAGAAAGCTGTCAAAAATAGACAGAGGGCCTGGAACGAGAAAGGAATCACTACCACCAGAATGGAAGAATCGCCGACCAACCTACAGTCAAGAAAGCTGTCAAAAATAGACAGAGGGCCTGGAACGAGAAAGGAATCACTACCACCAGAATGGAAGAATCGCCGACCAACCTACAGTCAAGAAAGCTGTCAAAAATAGACAGAGGGCCTGGAACGAGAAAGGAATCACTACCACCAGAATGGAAGAATCGCCGACCAACCTACAGTCAAGAAAGCTGTCAAAAATAGACAGAGGGCCTGGAACGAGAAAGGAATCACTACCACCAGAATGGAAGAATCGCCGACCAACCTACAGTCAAGAAAGCTGTCAAAAATAGACAGAGGGCCCGGAACTAGAAAGGAATCGCCGACCAACCTACAGTCAAGAAAGCTGTCAAAAATAGACAGAGGGCCTGGAACGAGAAAGGAATCACTACCACCAGAATGGAAGAATCGCCGACCAACCTACAGTCAAGAAAGCTGTCAAAAATAGACAGAGGGCCTGGAACTAGAAAGGAATCACCGACCAACCTACAGTCAAGAAAGCTGTCAAAAATAGACAGAGGGCCTGGAACGAGAAAGGAATCACCGACCAACCAACAGTCAAGAAAGCTGTCAAAAATAGACAGAGGGCCTGGAACGAGAAAGGAATCACTACCACCAGAATGGAAGAATCGCCGACCAACCTACAGTCAAGAAAGCTGTCAAAAATAGACAGAGGGCCTGGAACGAGAAAGGAATCACTACCACCAGAATGGAAGAATCGCCGACCAACCTACAGTCAAGAAAGCTGTCAAAAATAGACAGAGGGCCTGGAACGAGAAAGGAATCACTACCACCAGAATGGAAGAATCGCCGACCAACCTACAGTCAAGAAAGCTGTCAAAAATAGACAGAGGGCCTGGAACGAGAAAGGAATCACTACCACCAGAGTGGAAGAATCGCCGACCAACCTACAGTCAAGAAAGCTGTCAAAAATAGACAGAGGGCCTGGAACTAGAAAGGAATCACCGACCAACCTACAGTCAAGAAAGCTGTCAAAAATAGACAGAGGGCCTGGAACGAGAAAGGAATCACCGACCAACCTACAGTCAAGAAAGCTGTCAAAAATAGACAGAGGGCCTGGAACGAGAAAGGAATCACTACCACCAGAATGGAAGAATCGCCGACCAACCTACAGTCAAGAAAGCTGTCAAAAATAGACAGAGGGCCTGGAACGAGAAAGGAATCACTACCACCAGAATGGAAGAATCGCCGACCAACCTACAGTCAAGAAAGCTGTCAAAAATAGACAGAGGGCCTGGAACCAGAAAGGAATCACCGACCAACCTACAGTCAAGAAAGCTGTCAAAAATAGACAGAGGGCCTGGAACGAGAAAGGAATCACTACCACCAGAATGGAACAATCGCCGACCAACCTACAGTCAAGATAGCTGTCAAAAATAGACAGAGGGCCTGGAATGAGAAAGGAATCACTACCACCAGAGTGGAAGAATCGACGACCAACCTACAGTCAAGAAAGCTGTCAAAAATAGACAGAGGGCCTGGAACTAGAAAGGAATCACCGACCAACCTACAGTCAAGAAAGCTGTCAAAAATAGACAGAGGGCCTGGAACGAGAAAGGAATCACTACCACCAGAATGGAAGAATCGCCGACCAACCTACAGTCAAGAAAGCTGTCAAAAATAGACAGAGGGCCTGGAACGAGAAAGGAATCACTACCACCAGAGTGGAAGAATCGCCGACCAACCTACAGTCAAGAAAGCTGTCAAAAATAGACAGAGGGCCTGGAACTAGAAAGGAATCACCGACCAACCTACAGTCAAGAAAGCTGTCAAAAATAGACAGAGGGCCTGGAACGAGAAAGGAATCACCGACCAACCTACAGTCAAGAAAGCTGTCAAAAATAGACAGAGGGCCTGGAACGAGAAAGGAATCACTACCACCAGAATGGAAGAATCGCCGACCAACCTACAGTCAAGAAAGCTGTCAAAAATAGACAGAGGGCCTGGAACGAGAAAGGAATCACTACCACCAGAATGGAAGAATCGCCGACCAACCTACAGTCAAGAAAGCTGTCAAAAATAGACAGAGGGCCTGGAACCAGAAAGGAATCACCGACCAACCTACAGTCAAGAAAGCTGTCAAAAATAGACAGAGGGCCTGGAACGAGAAAGGAATCACTACCACCAGAATGGAACAATCGCCGACCAACCTACAGTCAAGATAGCTGTCAAAAATAGACAGAGGGCCTGGAATGAGAAAGGAATCACTACCACCAGAGTGGAAGAATCGACGACCAACCTACAGTCAAGAAAGCTGTCAAAAATAGACAGAGGGCCTGGAACTAGAAAGGAATCACCGACCAACCTACAGTCAAGAAAGCTGTCAAAAATAGACAGAGGGCCTGGAACGAGAAAGGAATCACTACCACCAGAATGGAAGAATCGCCGACCAACCTACAGTCAAGAAAGCTGTCAAAAATAGAGAGAGGGCCCGGAACTAGAAAGGAATCGCCGACCAACCTACAGTCAAGAAAGCTGTCAAAAATAGACAGAGGGCCTGGAACGAGAAAGGAATCACTACCACCAGAATGGAAGAATCGCCGACCAACCTACAGTCAAGAAAGCTGTCAAAAATAGACAGAGGGCCTGGAACGAGAAAGGAATCACTACCACCAGAATGGAAGAATCGCCGACCAACCTACAGTCAAGAAAGCTGTCAAAAATAGACAGAGGGCCTGGAACGAGAAAGGAATCACTACCACCAGAGTGGAAGAATCGCCGACCAACCTACAGTCAAGAAAGCTGTCAAAAATAGACAGAGGGCCTGGAACTAGAAAGGAATCACCGACCAACCTACAGTCAAGAAAGCTGTCAAAAATAGACAGAGGGCCTGGAACGAGAAAGGAATCACCGACCAACCTACAGTCAAGAAAGCTGTCAAAAACAGACAGAGGGCCTGGAACGACAAAGGAATCACTACCACCAGAATGGAAGAATCGCCGACCAACCTACAGTCAAGAAAGCTGTCAAAAATAGACAGAGGGCCTGGAACGAGAAAGGAATCACTACCACCAGAATGGATGAATCGCCGACCAACCTACAGTCAAGAAAGCTGTCAAAAATAGACAGAGGGCCTGGAACGAGAAAGGAATCACTACCACCAGAATGGAAGAATCGCCGACCAACCTACAGTCAAGAAAGCTGTCAAAAATAGACAGAGGGCCTGGAACGAGAAAGGAATCACTACCACCAGAATGGAAGAATCGCCGACCAACCTACAGTCAAGAAAGCTGTCAAAAATAGACAGAGGGCCTGGAACGAGAAAGGAATCACTACCACCAGAATGGAAGAATCGCCGACCAACCTACAGTCAAGAAAGCTGTCAAAAATAGACAGAGGGCCTGGAACGAGAAAGGAATCACTACCACTAGAATGGAAGAATCGCCGACCAACCTACAGTCAAGAAAGCTGTCAAAAATAGACAGAGGGCCTGGAACGAGAAAGGAATCACTACCACCAGAATGGAAGAATCGCCGACCAACCTACAGTCAAGAAAGCTGTCAAAAATAGACAGAGGGCCCGGAACTAGAAAGGAATCGCCGACCAACCTACAGTCAAGAAAGCTGTCAAAAATAGACAGAGGGCCTGGAACGAGAAAGGAATCACTACCACCAGAATGGAAGAATCGCCGACCAACCTACAGTCAAGAAAGCTGTCAAAAATAGACAGAGGGCCTGGAACTAGAAAGGAATCACCGACCAACCTACAGTCAAGAAAGCTGTCAAAAATAGACAGAGGGCCTGGAACGAGAAAGGAATCACCGACCAACCAACAGTCAAGAAAGCTGTCAAAAATAGACAGAGGGCCTGGAACGAGAAAGGAATCACTACCACCAGAATGGAAGAATCGCCGACCAACCTACAGTCAAGAAAGCTGTCAAAAATAGACAGAGGGCCTGGAACGAGAAAGGAATCACTACCACCAGAATGGAAGAATCGCCGACCAACCTACAGTCAAGAAAGCTGTCAAAAATAGACAGAGGGCCTGGAACGAGAAAGGAATCACTACCACCAGAATGGAAGAATCGCCGACCAACCTACAGTCAAGAAAGCTGTCAAAAATAGACAGAGGGCCTGGAACGAGAAAGGAATCACTACCACCAGAGTGGAAGAATCGCCGACCAACCTACAGTCAAGAAAGCTGTCAAAAATAGACAGAGGGCCTGGAACTAGAAAGGAATCACCGACCAACCTACAGTCAAGAAAGCTGTCAAAAATAGACAGAGGGCCTGGAACGAGAAAGGAATCACCGACCAACCTACAGTCAAGAAAGCTGTCAAAAATAGACAGAGGGCCTGGAACGAGAAAGGAATCACTACCACCAGAATGGAAGATTCGCCGACCAACCTACAGTCAAGAAAGCTGTCAAAAATAGACAGAGGGCCTGGAACTAGAAAGGAATCACCGACCAACCTACAGTCAAGAAAGCTGTCAAAAATAGACAGAGGGCCTGGAACGAGAAAGGAATCACTACCACCAGAATGGAACAATCGCCGACCAACCTACAGTCAAGAAAGCTGTCAAAAATAGACAGAGGGCCTGGAACGAGAAAGGAATCACTACCACCAGAGTGGAAGAATCGACGACCAACCTACAGTCAAGAAAGCTGTCAAAAATAGACAGAGGGCCTGGAACTAGAAAGGAATCACCGACCAACCTACAGTCAAGAAAGCTGTCAAAAATAGACAGAGGGCCTGGAACGAGAAAGGAATCACTACCACCAGAATGGAAGAATCGCCGACCAACCTACAGTCAAGAAAGCTGTGAAAAATAGACAGAGGGCCTGGAACGAGAAAGGAATCACTACCACCAGAATGGAAGAATCGCCGACCAACCAACAGTCAAGAAAGCTGTCAAAAATAGACAGAGGGCCTGGAACGAGAAAGGAATCACTACCACCAGAATGGAAGAATCGCCGACCAACCTACAGTCAAGAAAGCTGTCAAAAATAGACAGAGGGCCTGGAACTAGAAAGGAATCACCGACCAACCTACAGTCAAGAAAGCTGTCAAAAATAGACAGAGGGCCTGGAACGAGAAAGGAATCACTACCACCAGAATGGAACAATCGCCGACCAACCTACAGTCAAGAAAGCTGTCAAAAATAGACAGAGGGCCTGGAACGAGAAAGGAATCACTACCACCAGAATGGATGAATCGCCGACCAACCTACAGTCAAGAAAGCTGTCAAAAATAGACAGAGGGCCTGGAAGGAGAAAGGAATCACTACCACCAGAATGGAAGAATCGCCGACCAACCTACAGTCAAGAAAGCTGTCAAAAATAGACAGAGGGCCTGGAACGAGAAAGGAATCACTACCACCAGAATGGAAGAATCGCCGACCAACCTACAGTCAAGAAAGCTGTCAAAAATAGACAGAGGGCCTGGAACGAGAAAGGAATCACTACCACCAGAATGGAAGAATCGCCGACCAACCTACAGTCAAGAAAGCTGTCAAAAATAGACAGAGGGCCTGGAACGAGAAAGGAATCACTACCACCAGAATGGAAGAATCGCCGACCAACCTACAGTCAAGAAAGCTGTCAAAAATAGACAGAGGGCCTGGAACGAGAAAGGAATCACTACCACCAGAATGGAAGAATCGCCGACCAACCTACAGTCAAGAAAGCTGTCAAAAATAGACAGAGGGCCCGGAACTAGAAAGGAATCGCCGACCAACCTACAGTCAAGAAAGCTGTCAAAAATAGACAGAGGGCCTGGAACGAGAAAGGAATCACTACCACCAGAATGGAAGAATCGCCGACCAACCTACAGTCAAGAAAGCTGTCAAAAATAGACAGAGGGCCTGGAACTAGAAAGGAATCACCGACCAACCTACAGTCAAGAAAGCTGTCAAAAATAGACAGAGGGCCTGGAACGAGAAAGGAATCACCGACCAACCTACAGTCAAGAAAGCTGTCAAAAATAGACAGAGGGCCTGGAACGAGAAAGGAATCACTACCACCAGAATGGAAGAATCGCCGACCAACCTACAGTCAAGAAAGCTGTCAAAAATAGACAGAGGGCCTGGAACGAGAAAGGAATCACTACCACCAGAATGGAAGAATCGCCGACCAACCTACAGTCAAGAAAGCTGTCAAAAATAGACAGAGGGCCTGGAACGAGAAAGGAATCACTACCACCAGAATGGAAGAATCGCCGACCAACCTACAGTCAAGAAAGCTGTCAAAAATAGACGGAGGGCCTGGAACGAGAAAGGAATCACTACCACCAGAGTGGAAGAATCGCCGACCAACCTACAGTCAAGAAAGCTGTCAAAAATAGACAGAGGGCCTGGAACTAGAAAGGAATCACCGACCAACCTACAGTCAAGAAAGCTGTCAAAAATAGACAGAGGGCCTGGAACGAGAAAGGAATCACCGACCAACCTACAGTCAAGAAAGCTGTCAAAAATAGACAGAGGGCCTGGAACGAGAAAGGAATCACTACCACCAGAATGGAAGAATCGCCGACCAACCTACAGTCAAGAAAGCTGTCAAAAATAGACAGAGGGCCTGGAACGAGAAAGGAATCACTACCACCAGAATGGAAGAATCGCCGACCAACCTACAGTCAAGAAAGCTGTCAAAAATAGACAGAGGGCCTGGAACTAGAAAGGAATCACCGACCAACCTACAGTCAAGAAAGCTGTCAAAAATAGACAGAGGGCCTGGAACGAGAAAGGAATCACTACCACCAGAATGGAACAATCGCCGACCAACCTACAGTCAAGAAAGCTGTCAAAAATAGACAGAGGGCCTGGAACGAGAAAGGAATCACTACCACCAGAGTGGAAGAATCGACGACCAACCTACAGTCAAGAAAGCTGTCAAAAATAGACAGAGGGCCTGGAACTAGAAAGGAATCACCGACCAACCTACAGTCAAGAAAGCTGTCAAAAATAGACAGAGGGCCTGGAACGAGAAAGGAATCACTACCACCAGAATGGAAGAATCGCCGACCAACCTACAGTCAAGAAAGCTGTCAAAAATAGAGAGAGGGCCTGGAACGAGAAAGGAATCACTACCACCAGAATGGAAGAATCGCCGACCAACCTACAGTCAAGAAAGCTGTCAAAAATAGACAGAGGGCCTGGAACGAGAAAGGAATCACTACCACCAGAATGGAAGAATCGCCGACCAACCTACAGTCAAGAAAGCTGTCAAAAATAGACAGAGGGCCTGGAACGAGAAAGGAATCACTACCACCAGAATGGAAGAATCGCCGACCAACCTACAGTCAAGAAAGCTGTCAAAAATAGACAGAGGGCCTGGAACTAGAAAGGAATCACCGACCAACCTACAGTCAAGAAAGCTGTCAAAAATAGACAGAGGGCCTGGAACGAGAAAGGAATCACTACCACCAGAATGGAAGAATCGCCGACCAACCTACAGTCAAGAAAGCTGTCAAAAATAGACAGAGGGCCTGGAAGGAGAAAGGAATCACTACCACCAGAATGGAAGAATCGCCGACCAACCTACAGTCAAGAAAGCTGTCAAAAATAGACAGAGGGCCTGGAACGAGAAAGGAATCACTACCACCAGAATGGAAGAATCGCCGACCAACCTACAGTCAAGAAAGCTGTCAAAAATAGACAGAGGGCCTGGAACGAGAAAGGAATCACTACCACCAGAGTGGAAGAATCGCCGACCAACCTACAGTCAAGAAAGCTGTCAAAAATAGACAGAGGGCCTGGAACGAGAAAGGAATCACTACCACCAGAATGGAAGAATCGCCGACCAACCTACAGTCAAGAAAGCTGTCAAAAATAGACAGAGGGCCTGGAACTAGAAAGGAATCACCGACCAACCTACAGTCAAGAAAGCTGTCAAAAGTAGACAGAGGGCCTGGAACGAGAAAGGAATCACTACCACCAGAATGGAAGAATCGCCGACCAACCTACAGTCAAGAAAGCTGTCAAAAATAGACAGAGGGCCTGGAACGAGAAAGGAATCACTACCACCAGAGTGGAAGAATCGCCGACCAACCTACAGTCAAGAAAGCTGTCAAAAATAGACAGAGGGCCTGGAACTAGAAAGGAATCACCGACCAACCTACAGTCAAGAAAGCTGTCAAAAATAGACAGAGGGCCTGGAACGAGAAAGGAATCACCGACCAACCTACAGTCAAGAAAGCTGTCAAAAATAGACAGAGGGCGTGGAACGAGAAAGGAATCACTACCACCAGAATGGAAGAATCGCCGACCAACCTACAGTCAAGAAAGCTGTCAAAAATAGACAGAGGGCCTGGAACGAGAAAGGAATCACTACCACCAGAATGGAAGAATCGCCGACCAACCTACAGTCAAGAAAGCTGTCAAAAATAGACAGAGGGCCTGGAGCGAGAAAGGAATCACTACCACCAGAATGGAAGAATCGCCGACCAACCTACAGTCAAGAAAGCTGTCAAAAATAGACAGAAGTCCTGGAACGAGAAAGGAATCACTACCAACAGAATGGAAGAATCGACGACCAACCTACAGTCAAGAAAGCTGTGAAAAATAGACAGAGGGCCTGGAACGAGAAAGGAATCACTACCACCAGAATGGAAGAATCGCCGACCAACCTACAGTCAAGAAAGCTGTCAAAAATAGACAGAGGGCCTGGAACGAGAAAGGAATCACTACCACCAGAATGGAAGAATCGCCGACCAACCTATAGTCAAGAAAGCTGTCAAAAATAGACAGAGGGCCTGGAACTAGAAAGGAATCACCGACCAACCTACAGTCAAGAAAGCTGTCAAAAATAGACAGAGGGCCTGGAACGAGAAAGGAATCACTACCACCAGAATGGAAGAATCGCCGACTAACCTACAGTCAAGAAAGCTGTCAAAAATAGACAGAGGGCCTGGAACGAGAAAGGAATCACTACCACCAGAATGGAAGAATCGCCGACCAACCTACAGTCAAGAAAGCTGTCAAAAATAGACAGAGGGCCTGGAACGAGAAAGGAATCACTACCACCAGAATGGAAGAATCGCCGACCAACCTACAGTCAAGAAAGCTGTCAAAAATAGACAGAGGGCCTGGAACGAGAAAGGAATCACTACCACCAGAATGGAAGAATCGCCGACCAACCTACAGTCAAGAAAGCTGTCAAAAATAGACAGAGGGCCTGGAACGAGAAAGGAATCACTACCACCAGAATGGAAGAATCGCCGACCAACCTACAGTCAAGAAAGCTGTCAAAAATAGACAGAGGGCCTGGAACGAGAAAGGAATCACTACCACTAGAATGGAAGAATCGCCGACCAACCTACAGTCAAGAAAGCTGTCAAAAATAGACAGAGGGCCTGGAACGAGAGAGGAATCACTACCACCAGAATGGAAGAATCGCCGACCAACCTACAGTCAAGAAAGCTGTCAAAAATAGACAGAGGGCCCGGAACTAGAAAGGAATAGCCGACCAACCTACAGTCAAGAAAGCTGTCAAAAATAGACAGAGGGCCTGGAACGAGAAAGGAATCACTACCACCAGAATGGAAGAATCACCCACCAACCTACACTCAAGAAAGCTGTCAAAAATAGACAGAGGGCCTGGAACTAGAAAGGAATCACCGACCAACCTACAGTCAAGAAAGCTGTCAAAAATAGACAGAGGGCCTGGAACGAGAAAGGAATCACCGACCAACCAACAGTCAAGAAAGCTGTCAAAAATAGACAGAGGGCCTGGAACGAGAAAGGAATCACTACCACCAGAATGGAGGAATCGCCGACCAACCTACAGTCAAGAAAGCTGTCAAAAATAGACAGAGGGCCTGGAACGAGAAAGGAATCACTACCACCAGAATGGAAGAATCGCCGACCAACCTACAGTCAAGAAAGCTGTCAAAAATAGACAGAGGGCCTGGAACGAGAAAGGAATCACTACCACCAGAATGGAAGAATCGCCGACCAACCTACAGTCAAGAAAGCTGTCAAAAATAGACAGAGGGCCTGGAACGTGAAAGGAATCACTACCACCAGAGTGGAAGAATCGCCGACCAACCTACAGTCAAGCAAGCTGTCAAAACTAGACAGAGGGCCTGGAACTAGAAAGGAATCACCGACCAACCTACAGTCAAGAAAGCTGTCAAAAATAGACAGAGGGCCTGGAACGAGAAAGGAATCACCGACCAACCTACAGTCAAGAAAGCTGTCAAAAATAGACAGAGGGCCTGGAACGAGAAAGGAATCACTACCACCAGAATGGAAGAATCGCCGACCAACCTACAGTCAAGAAAGCTGTCAAAAATAGACAGAGGGCCTGGAACGAGAAAGGAATCACTACCACCAGAATGGAAGAATCGCCGACCAACCTACAGTCAAGAAAGCTGTCAAAAATAGAAAGAGGGCCTGGAACTAGAAAGGAATCACCGACCAACCTACAGTCAAGAAAGCTGTCAAAAATAGACAGAGGGCCTGGAACGAGAAAGGAATCACTACCACCAGAATGGAACAATCGCCGACCAACCTACAGTCAAGAAAGCTGTCAAAAATAGACAGAGGGCCTGGAACGAGAAAGGAATCACTACCACCAGAGTGGAAGAAACGACGACCAACCTACAGTCAAGAAAGCTGTCAAAAATAGACAGAGGGCCTGGAACTAGAAAGGAATCACCGACCAACCTACAGTCAAGAAAGCTGTCAAAAATAGACAGAGGGCCTGGAACGAGAAAGGAATCACTACCACCAGAATGGAAGAATCGCCGACCAACCTACAGTCAAGAAAGCTGTCAAAAATAGAGAGAGGGCCTGGAACGAGAAAGGAATCACTACCACCAGAATGGAAGAATCGCCGACCAACCTACAGTCAAGAAAGCTGTCAAAAATAGACAGAGGGCCTGGAACGAGAAAGGAATCACTACCACCAGAATGGAAGAATCGCCGACCAACCTACAGTCAAGAAAGCTGTCAAAAATAGACAGAGGGCCTGGAACGAGAAAGGAATCACTACCACCAGAATGGAAGAATCGCCGACCAACCTACAGTCAAGAAAGCTGTCAAAAATAGACAGAGGGCCTGGAACTAGAAAGGAATCACCGACCAACCTACAGTCAAGAAAGCTGTCAAAAATAGACAGAGGGCCTGGAACGAGAAAGGAATCACTACCACCAGAATGGAAGAATCGCCGACCAACCTACAGTCAAGAAAGCTGTCAAAAATAGACAGAGGGCCTGGAAGGAGAAAGGAATCACTACCACCAGAATGGAAGAATCGCCGACCAACCTACAGTCAAGAAAGCTGTCAAAAATAGACAGAGGGCCTGGAACGAGAAAGGAATCACTACCACCAGAATGGAAGAATCGCCGACCAACCTACAGTCAAGAAAGCTGTCAAAAATAGACAGAGGGCCTGGAACGAGAAAGGAATCACTACCACCAGAATGGAAGAATCGCCGACCAACCTACAGTCAAGAAAGCTGTCAAAAATAGACAGAGGGCCTGGAACTAGAAAGGAATCGCCGACCAACCTACAGTCAAGAAAGCTGTCAAAAATAGACAGAGGGCCTGGAACGAGAAGGGAATCACTACCACCAGAATGGAAGAATCGCCGACCAACCTACAGTTAAGAAAGCTGTCAAAAATAGACAGAGGGCCTGGAACGAGAAAGGAATCACCGACCAACCTACAGTCAAGAAAGCTGTCAAAAATAGACAGAGGGCCTGGAACGAGAAAGGAATCACTACCACCAGAATGGAAGAATCGCCGACCAACCTACAGTCAAGAAAGCTGTCAAAAATAGACAGAGGGCCTGGAACGAGAAAGGAATCACTACCACCAGAATGGAAGAATCGCCGACCAACCTACAGTCAAGAAAGCTGTCAAAAATAGACAGAGGGCCTGGAACGAGAAAGGAATCACTACCACCAGAATGGAAGAATCGCCGACCAACCTACAGTCAAGAAAGCTGTCAAAAATAGACAGAGGGCCAGGAACGAGAAAGGAATCACTACCACCAGAGTGGAAGAATCGCCGACCAACCTACAGTCAAGAAAGCTGTCAAAAATAGACAGAGGGCCTGGAACTAGAAAGGAATCACCGACCAACCTACAGTCAAGAAAGCTGTCAAAAATAGACAGAGGGCCTGGAACGAGGAAGGAATCACCGACCAACCCACAGTCAAGAAAGCTGTCAAAAATAGACAGAGGGCCTGGAACGAGAAAGGAATCACTACCACCAGAATGGAAGAATCGCCGACCAACCTACAGTCAAGAAAGCTGTCAAAAATAGACAGAGGGCCTGGAACGAGGAAGGAATCACTACCACCAGAATGGAAGAATCGCCGACCAACCTACAGTCAAGAAAGCTGTCAAAAATAGACAGAGGGCCTGGAACGAGAAACGAATCACTACCACCAGAATGGAAGAATCGCCGACCAACCTACAGTCAAGAAAGCTGTCAAAAATAGACAGAGGGCCTGGAACGAGAAAGGAATCACCGACCAACATACAGTCAGAAAGCTGTCAAAAATAGACAGAGGGCCTGGAACGAGAAAGGAATCACTACCACCAGAATGGAAGAATCGCCGACCAACCTACAGTCAAGAAAGCTGTCAAAAATAGACAGAGGGCCTGGAACGAGAAAGGAATCACTACCACCAGAATGGAAGAATCGCCGACCAACCTACAGTCAAGAAAGCTGTCAAAAATAGACACAGGGCCTGGAACGAGAAAGGAATCACTACCACCAGAATGGAAGAATCGCCGACCAACCTACAGTCAAGAAAGCTGTCAAAAATAGACAGAGGGCCTGGAACGAGAAAGGAATCACTGCCACCAGAATGGAAGAATCGCCGACCAACCTACAGTCAAGAAAGCTGTCAAAAATAGACAGAGGGCCTGGAACGAGAAAGGAATCACTACCACCAGAATGGAAGAATCGCCGACCAACCTACAGTCAAGAAAGCTGTCAAAAATAGACAGAGGGCCTGGAACGAGAAAGGAATAACTACCACCAGAGTGGAAGAATCGCCGACCAACCTACAGTCAAGAAAGCTGTCAAAAATAGACAGAGGGCCTGGAACTAGAAAGGAATCACCGACCAACCTACAGTCAAGAAAGCTGTCAAAAATAGACAGAGGGCCTGGAACGAGAAAGGAATCACCGACCAACCTACAGTCAAGAAAGCTGTCAAAAATAGACAGAGGGCCTGGAACGAGAAAGGAATCACTACCACCAGAATGGAAGAATCGTCGACCAACCTACAGTCAAGAAAGCTGTCAAAAATAGACAGAGGGCCTGGAACGAGAAAGGAATCACTACCACCAGAATGGAAGAATCGCCGACCAACCTACAGTCAAGAAAGCTGTCAAAAATAGACAGAGGGCCTGGAACTAGAAAGGAATCACCGACCAACCTACAGTCAAGAAAGCTGTCAAAAATAGACAGAGGGCCTGGAACGAGAAAGGAATCACCGACCAACCTACAGTCAAGAAAGCTGTCAAAAATAGACAGAGGGCCTGGAACGAGAAAGGAATCACTACCACCAGAATGGAAGAATCGCCGACCAACCTACAGTCAAGAAAGCTGTCAAAAATAGACAGAGGGCCTGGAACGAGAAAGGAATCACTACCACCAGAATGGAAGAATCGCCGACCAACCTACAGTCAAGAAAGCTGTCAAAAATCGACAGAGGGCCTGGAACGAGAAAGGAATCACTACCACCAGAGTGGAAGAATCGCCGACCAACCTACAGTCAAGAAAGCTGTCAAAAATAGACAGAGGGCCTGGAACTAGAAAGGAATCACCGACCAACCTACAGTCAAGAAAGCTGTCAAAAATAGACAGAGGGCCTGGAACGAGAAAGGAATCACCGACCAACCAACAGTCAAGAAAGCTGTCAAAAATAGACAGAGGGCCTGGAACGAGAAAGGAATCACTACCACCAGAATGGAGGAATCGCCGACCAACCTACAGTCAAGAAAGCTGTCAAAAATAGACAGAGGGCCTGGAACGAGAAAGGAATCACTACCACCAGAATGGAAGAATCGCCGACCAACCTACAGTCAAGAAAGCTGTCAAAAATAGACAGAGGGCCTGGAACGAGAAAGGAATCACTACCACCAGAATGGAAGAATCGCCGACCAACCTACAGTCAAGAAAGCTGTCAAAAATAGACAGAGGGCCTGGAACGTGAAAGGAATCACTACCACCAGAGTGGAAGAATCGCCGACCAACCTACAGTCAAGAAAGCTGTCAAAACTAGACAGAGGGCCTGGAACTAGAAAGGAATCACCGACCAACCTACAGTCAAGAAAGCTGTCAAAAATAGACAGAGGGCCTGGAACGAGAAAGGAATCACCGACCAACCTACAGTCAAGAAAGCTGTCAAAAATAGACAGAGGGCCTGGAACGAGAAAGGAATCACTACCACCAGAATGGAAGAATCGCCGACCAACCTACAGTCAAGAAAGCTGTCAAAAATAGACAGAGGGCCTGTAACGAGAAAGGAATCACTACCACCAGAATGGAAGAATCGCCGACCAACCTACAGTCAAGAAAGCTGTCAAAAATAGAAAGAGGGCCTGGAACTAGAAAGGAATCACCGACCAACCTACAGTCAAGAAAGCTGTCAAAAATAGACAGAGGGCCTGGAACGAGAAAGGAATCACTACCACCAGAATGGAACAATCGCCGACCAACCTACAGTCAAGAAAGCTGTCAAAAATAGACAGAGGGCCTGGAACGAGAAAGGAATCACTACCACCAGAGTGGAAGAATCGACGACCAACCTACAGTCAAGAAAGCTGTCAAAAATAGACAGAGGGCCTGGAACTAGAAAGGAATCACCGACCAACCTACAGTCAAGAAAGCTGTCAAAAATAGACAGAGGGCCTGGAACGAGAAAGGAATCACTACCACCAGAATGGAAGAATCGCCGACCAACCTACAGTCAAGAAAGCTGTCAAAAATAGAGAGAGGGCCTGGAACGAGAAAGGAATCACTACCACCAGAATGGAAGAATCGCCGACCAACCTACAGTCAAGAAAGCTGTCAAAAATAGACAGAGGGCCTGGAACGAGAAAGGAATCACTACCACCAGAATGGAAGAATCGCCGACCAACCTACAGTCAAGAAAGCTGTCAAAAATAGACAGAGGGCCTGGAACGAGAAAGGAATCACTACCACCAGAATGGAAGAATCGCCGACCAACCTACAGTCAAGAAAGCTGTCAAAAATAGACAGAGGGCCTGGAACTAGAAAGGAATCACCGACCAACCTACAGTCAAGAAAGCTGTCAAAAATAAACAGAGGGCCTGGAACGAGAAAGGAATCACTACCACCAGAATGGAAGAATCGCCGACCAACCTACAGTCAAGAAAGCTGTCAAAAATAGACAGAGGGCCTGGAAGGAGAAAGGAATCACTACCACCAGAATGGAAGAATCGCCGACCAACCTACAGTCAAGAAAGCTGTCAAAAATAGACAGAGGGCCTGGAACGAGAAAGGAATCACTACCACCAGAATGGAAGAATCGCCGACCAACCTACAGTCAAGAAAGCTGTCAAAAATAGACAGAGGGCCTGGAACGAGAAAGGAATCACTACCACCAGAATGGAAGAATCGCCGACCAACCTACAGTCAAGAAAGCTGTCAAAAATAGACAGAGGGCCTGGAACTAGAAAGGAATCGCCGACCAACCTACAGTCAAGAAAGCTGTCAAAAATAGACAGAGGGCCTGGAACGAGAAGGGAATCACTACCACCAGAATGGAAGAATCGCCGACCAACCTACAGTTAAGAAAGCTGTCAAAAATAGACAGAGGGCCTGGAACGAGAAAGGAATCACCGACCAACCTACAGTCAAGAAAGCTGTCAAAAATAGACAGAGGGCCTGGAACGAGAAAGGAATCACTACCACCAGAATGGAAGAATCGCCGACCAACCTACAGTCAAGAAAGCTGTCAAAAATAGACAGAGGGCCTGGAACGAGAAAGGAATCACTACCACCAGAATGGAAGAATCGCCGACCAACCTACAGTCAAGAAAGCTGTCAAAAATAGACAGAGGGCCTGGAACGAGAAAGGAATCACTACCACCAGAATGGAAGAATCGCCGACCAACCTACAGTCAAGAAAGCTGTCAAAAATAGACAGAGGGCCAGGAACGAGAAAGGAATCACTACCACCAGAGTGGAAGAATCGCCGACCAACCTACAGTCAAGAAAGCTGTCAAAAATAGACAGAGGGCCTGGAACTAGAAAGGAATCACCGACCAACCTACAGTCAAGAAAGCTGTCAAAAATAGACAGAGGGCCTGGAACGAGAAAGGAATCACCGACCAACCCACAGTCAAGAAAGCTGTCAAAAATAGACAGAGGGCCTGGAACGAGAAAGGAATCACTACCACCAGAATGGAAGAATCGCCGACCAACCTACAGTCAAGAAAGCTGTCAAAAATAGACAGAGGGCCTGGAACGAGGAAGGAATCACTACCACCAGAATGGAAGAATCGCCGACCAACCTACAGTCAAGAAAGCTGTCAAAAATAGACAGAGGGCCTGGAACGAGAAACGAATCACTACCACCAGAATGGAAGAATCGCTGACCAACCTACAGTCAAGAAAGCTGTCAAAAATAGACAGAGGGCCTGGAACGAGAAAGGAATCACCGACCAACCTACAGTCAGAAAGCTGTCAAAAATAGACAGAGGGCCTGGAACGAGAAAGGAATCACTACCACCAGAATGGAAGAATCGCCGACCAACCTACAGTCAAGAAAGCTGTCAAAAATAGACAGAGGGCCTGGAACGAGAAAGGAATCACTACCACCAGAATGGAAGAATCGCCGACCAACCTACAGTCAAGAAAGCTGTCAAAAATAGACACAGGGCCTGGAACGAGAAAGGAATCACTACCACCAGAATGGAAGAATCGCCGACCAACCTACAGTCAAGAAAGCTGTCAAAAATAGACAGAGGGCCTGGAACGAGAAAGGAATCACTGCCACCAGAATGGAAGAATCGCCGACCAACCTACAGTCAAGAAAGCTGTCAAAAATAGACAGAGGGCCTGGAACGAGAAAGGAATCACTACCACCAGAATGGAAGAATCGCCGACCAACCTACAGTCAAGAAAGCTGTCAAAAATAGACAGAGGGCCTGGAACGAGAAAGGAATAACTACCACCAGAGTGGAAGAATCGCCGACCAACCTACAGTCAAGAAAGCTGTCAAAAATAGACAGAGGGCCTGGAACTAGAAAGGAATCACCGACCAACCTACAGTCAAGAAAGCTGTCAAAAATAGACAGAGGGCCTGGAACGAGAAAGGAATCACCGACCAACCTACAGTCAAGAAAGCTGTCAAAAATAGACAGAGGGCCTGGAACGAGAAAGGAATCACTACCACCAGAATGGAAGAATCGCCGACCAACCTACAGTCAAGAAAGCTGTCAAAAATAGACAGAGGGCCTGGAACGAGAAAGGAATCACTACCACCAGAATGGAAGAATCGCCGACCAACCTACAGTCAAGAAAGCTGTCAAAAATAGACAGAGGGCCTGGAACTAGAAAGGAATCACCGACCAACCTACAGTCAAGAAAGCTGTCAAAAATAGACAGAGGGCCTGGAACGAGAAAGGAATCACCGACCAACCTACAGTCAAGAAAGCTGTCAAAAATAGACAGAGGGCCTGGAACGAGAAAGGAATCACTACCACCAGAATGGAAGAATCGCCGACCAACCTACAGTCAAGAAAGCTGTCAAAAATAGACAGAGGGCCTGGAACGAGAAAGGAATCACTACCACCAGAATGGAAGAATCGCCGACCAACCTACAGTCAAGAAAGCTGTCAAAAATCGACAGAGGGCCTGGAACGAGAAAGGAATCACTACCACCAGAGTGGAAGAATCGCCGACCA
Source organism: Schistocerca gregaria (assembly GCF_023897955.1). Lineage (NCBI taxonomy): Eukaryota > Metazoa > Arthropoda > Insecta > Orthoptera > Acrididae > Schistocerca > Schistocerca gregaria. Next base: position 922,073,860 of record NC_064922.1, on the reverse strand, counting down.
ACCTACAGTCAAGAAAGCTGTCAAAAATAGACAGAGGGCCTGGAACTAGAAAGGAATCACCGACCAACCTACAGTCAAGAAAGCTGTCAAAAATAGACAGAGGGCCTGGAACGAGAAAGGAATGACCGACCAACCTACAGTCAAGAAAGCTGTCAAAAATAGACAGAGGGCCTGGAACGAGAAAGGAATCACTACCACCAGAATGGAAGAATCGCCGACCAACCTACAGTCAAGAAAGCTGTCAAAAATAGACAGAGGGCCTGGAACGAGAAAGGAATCACTACCACCAGAATGGAAGAATCGCCGACCAACCTACAGTCAAGAAAGCTGTCAAAAATAGACAGAGGGCCTGGAACTAGAAAGGAATCACCGACCAACCTACAGTCAAGAAAGCTGTCAAAAATAGACAGAGGGCCTGGAACGAGAAAGGAATCACCGACCAACCTACAGTCAAGAAAGCTGTCAAAAATAGACAGAGGGCCTGGAACGAGAAAGGAATCACTACCACCAGAATGGAAGAATCGCCTACCAACCTACAGTCAAGAAAGCTGTCAAAAATAGACAGAGGGCCTGGAACGAGAAAGGAATCACTACCACCAGAATTGAAGAATCGCCGACCAACCTACAGTCAAGAAAGCTGTCAAAAATAGACAGAGGTCCTGGAACTAGAAAGGAATCACCGACCAACCTACAGTCAAGAAAGCTGTCAAAAATAGACAGAGGGCCTGGAACGAGAAAGGAATCACTACCACCAGAATGGAAGAATCGCCGACCAACCTACAGTCAAGAAAGCTGTCAAAAATAGACAGAGGGCCTGGAACGAGAAAGGAATCACTACCACCAGAGTGGAAGAATCGCCGACCAACCTACAGTCAAGAAAGCTGTCAAAAATAGACAGAGGGCCTGGAACTAGAAAGGAATCACCGACCAACCTACAGTCAAGAAAGCTGTCAAAAATAGACAGAGGGCCTGGAACGAGAAAGGAATCACTACCACCAGAATGGAAGAATCGCCGACCAACCTACAGTCAAGAAAGCTGTCAATAATAGACAGAGGGCCTGGAACGAGAAAGGAATCACTACCACCAGAGTGGAAGAATCGCCGACCAACCTACAGTCAAGAAAGCTGTCAAAAATAGACAGAGGGCCTGGAACTAGAAAGGAATCACCGACCAACCTACAGTCAAGAAAGCTGTCAAAAATAGACAGAGGGCCTGGAACGAGAAAGGAATCACCGACCAACCTACAGTCAAGAAAGCTGTCAAAAATAGACAGAGGGCCTGGAACGAGAAAGGAATCACTACCACCAGAATGGAAGAATCGCCGACCAACCTACAGTCAAGAAAGCTGTCAAAAATAGACAGAGGGCCTGGAACGAGAAAGGAATCACTACCACCAGAATGGAAGAATCGCCGACCAACCTACAGTCAAGAAAGCTGTCAAAAATAGACAGAGGGCCTGGAACTAGAAAGGAATCACCGACCAACCTACAGTCACGAAAGCTGTCAAAAATAGACAGAGGGCCTGGAACGAGAAAGGAATCACTACCACCAGAATGGAAGAATCGCCGACCAACCTACAGTCAAGAAAGCTGTCAAAAATAGACAGAGGGCCTGGAACGAGAAAGGAATCACTACCACCAGAGTGGAAGAATAGCCGACCAACCTACAGTCAAGAAAGCTGTCAAAAGTAGACAGAGGGCCTGGAACTAGAAAGGAATCACCGACCAACCTACAGTCAAGAAAGCTGTCAAAAATAGACAGAGGGCCTGGAACGAGAAAGGAATCACTACCACCAGAATGGAAGAATCGCCGACCAACCTACAGTCAAGAAAGCTGTCAAAAATAGACAGTGGGCCTGGAACGAGAAAGGAATCACTGCCACCAGAATGGAAGAATCGCCGACCAACCTACAGTCAAGAAAGCTGTCAAAAATAGACAGAGGGCCTGGAACGAGAAAGGAATCACTACCACCAGAATGGAAGAATCGCCGACCAACCTACAGTCAAGAAAGCTGTCAAAAATAGACAGAGGGCCTGGAACGAGAAAGGAATCACTACCACCAGAGTGGAAGAATCGCCGACCAACCTACAGTCAAGAAAGCTGTCAAAAATAGACAGAGGGCCTGGAACTAGAAAGGAATCACCGACCAACCTACAGTCAAGAAAGCTGTCAAAAATAGACAGAGGGCCTGGAACGAGAAAGGAATCACCGACCAACCTACAGTCAAGAAAGCTGTCAAAAATAGACAGAGGGCCTGGAACGAGAAATGAATCACTACCACCAGAATGGAAGAATCGCCGACCAACCTACAGTCAAGAAAGCTGTCAAAAATAGACAGAGGGCCTTTAACGAGAAAGGAATCACTACCACCAGAATGGAAGAATCGCCGACCAACCTACAGTCAAGAAAGCTGTCAAAAATAGACAGAGGGCCTGGAACGAGAAAGGAATCACTACCACCAGAATGGAAGAATCGCCGACCAACCTACAGTCAAGAAAGCTGTCAAAAATAGACAGAGGGCCTGGAACGAGAAAGGAATCACTACCACCAGAGTGGAAGAATCGCCGACCAACCTACAGTCAAGAAAGCTGTCAAAAATAGACAGAGGGCCTGGAACTAGAAAGGAATCACCGACCAACCTACAGTCAAGAAAGCTGTCAAAAATAGACAGAGGGCCTGGAACGAGAAAGGAATCACCGACCAACCTACAGTCAAGAAAGCTGTCAAAAATAGACAGAGGGCCTGGAACGAGAAAGGAATCACTACCACCAGAATGGAAGAATCGCCGACCAACCTACAGTCAATAAAGCTGTCAAAAATAGACAGAGGGCCTGGAACGAGAAAGGAATCACTACCACCAGAATGGAAGAATCGCCGACCAACCTACAGTCAAGAAAGCTGTCAAAAATAGACAGAGGGCCTGGAACTAGAAAGGAATCACCGACCAACCTACAGTCAAGAAAGCTGTCAAATATAGACAGAGGGCCTGGAACGAGAAAGGAATCACCGACCAACCTACAGTCAAGAAAGCTGTCAAAAATAGACAGAGGGCCTGGAACGAGAAAGGAATCACTACCACCAGAATGGAAGAATCGCCGACCAACCTACAGTCAAGAAAGCTGTCAAAAATAGACAGAGGGCCTGGAACGAGAAAGGAATCACTACCACCAGAATGGAAGAATCGCCGACCAACCTACAGTCAAGAAAGCTGTCAAAAATAGACAGAGGGCCTGGAACGAGAAAGGAATCACTACCACCAGAATGGAAGAATCGCCGACCAACCTACAGTCAAGAAAGCTGTCAAATATAGACAGAGGGCTAGAACTAGAAAGGAATCACCGACCAACCTACAGTCAAGAAAGCTGTCAAAAATAGACAGAGGGCCTGGAACGAGAAAGGAATCACCGACCAACCTACAGTCAAGAAAGCTGTCAAAAATAGACAGAGGGCCTGGAACGAGAAAGGAATCACTACCACCAGAATGGAAGAATCGCCAACCAACCTACAGTCAAGAAAGCTGTCAAAAATAGACAGAGGGCCTGGAACGAGAAAGGAATCACTACCACCAGAATGGAAGAATCGCCGACCAACCTACAGTCAAGAAAGCTGTCAAAAATAGACAGAGGGCCTGGAACGAGAAAGGAATCACTACCACCAGAATGGAAGAATCGCCGACCAACCTACAGTCAAGAAAGCTGTCAAAAATAGACAGAGGGCCTGGAACGAGAAAGGAATCACTACCACCAGAGTGGAAGAATCGCCGACCAACCTACAGTCAAGAAAGCTGTCAAAAATAGACAGAGGGCCTGGAACTAGAAAGGAATCACCGACCAACCTACAGTCAAGAAAGCTGTCAAAAATAGACAGAGGGCCTGGAACGAGAAAGGAATCACCGACCAACCTACAGTCAAGAAAGCTGTCAAAAATAGACAGAGGGCCTGGAACGAGAAAGGAATCACTACCACCAGAATGGAAGAATCGCCGACCAACCTACAGTCAAGAAAGCTGTCAAAAATAGACAGAGGGCCTGGAACGAGAAAGGAATCACTACCACCAGAATGGAAGAATCGCCGACCAACCTACAGTCAAGAAAGCTGTCAAAAATAGACAGAGGGCCTGGAACGAGAAAGGAATCACTGCCACCAGAATGGAAGAATCGCCGACCAACCTACAGTCAAGAAAGCTGTCAAAAATAGACAGAGGGCCTGGAACGAGAAAGGAATCACTACCACCAGAATGGAAGAACCGCCGACCAACCTACAGTCAAGAAAGCTGTCAAAAATAGACAGAGGGCCTGGAACTAGAAAGGAATCACCGACCAACCTACAGTCAAGAAAGCTGTCAAAAAAAGACAGAGGGCCTGGAACGAGAAAGGAATCACTACCACCAGAATGGAAGAATCGCCGACCAACCTACAGTCAAGTAAGCTGTCAAAAATAGACAGAGGGCCTGGAACGAGAAAGGAATCACTACCACCAGAACGGAAGAATCGCCGACCAACCTACAGTCAAGAAAGCTGTCAAAAATAGACAGAGGGCCTGGAACGAGAAAGGAATCACTACCACCAGAATGGAAGAATCGCCGAACAACCTACAGTCAAGAAAGCTGTCAAAAATAGACAGAGGGCCTGGAACGAGAAAGTAATCACTACCACCAGAGTGGAAGAATCGCCGACCAACCTACAGTCAAGAAAGCTGTCAAAAATAGACAGAGGGCCTGGAACTAGAAAGGAATCACCGACCAACCTACAGTCAAGAAAGCTGTCAAAAAAAGACAGAGGGCCTGGAACGAGAAAGGAATCACTACCACCAGAATGGAAGAATCGCCGACCAACCTACAGTCAAGAAAGCTGTCAAAAATAGACAGAGGGCCTGGAACGAGAAAGGAATCACTACCACCAGAGTGGAAGAATCGCCGACCAACCTACAGTCAAGAAAGCTGTCAAAAATAGACAGAGGGCCTGGAACTAGAAAGGAATCACCGACCAACCTACAGTCAAGAAAGCTGTCAAAAATAGACAGAGGGCCTGGAACAAGAAAGGAATCACTACCACCAGAATGGAAGAATCGCCGACCAACCTACAGTCAAGAAAGCTGTCAAAAATAGACAGAGGGCCTGGAACGAGAAAGGAATCACTACCACCAGAATGGAAGAATCGCCGACCAACCTAGAGTCAAGAAAGCTGTCAAAAATAGACAGAGGGCCTGGAACGAGAAAGGAATCACTACCACCAGAATGGAAGAATCGCCGACCAACCTACAGTCAAGAAAGCTGTCAAAAATAGACAGAGGGCCTGGAACGAGAAAGGAATCACTACCACCAGAGTGGAAGTATCGCCGACCAACCTACAGTCAAGAAAGCTGTCAAAAATAGACAGAGGGCCTGGAACTAGAAAGGAATCACCGACCAACCTACAGTCAAGAAAGCTGTCAAAAATAGACAGAGGGCCTGGAACGAGAAAGGAATCACTACCACCAGAATGGAAGAATCGCCGACCAACCTACAGTCAAGAAAGCTGTCAAAAATAGACAGAGGGCCTGGATCGAGAAAGGAATCACTACCACCAGAGTGGAAGAATCGCCGACCAACCTACAGTCAAGAAAGCTGTCAAAAATAGACAGAGGGCCTGGAACTAGAAAGGAATCACCGACCAACCTACAGTCAAGAAAGCTGTCAAAAATAGACAGAGGGCCTGGAACGAGAAAGCAATCACTACCACCAGAATGGAAGATCGCCGACCAACCTACAGTCAAGAAAGCTGTCAAAAATAGACAGAGGGCCTGGAACGAGAAAGGAATCACTACCACCAGAGTGGAAGAATCGCCGACCAACCTACAGTCAAGAAAGCTGTCAAAAATAGAGAGAGGGCCTGGAACTAGAAAGGAATCACCGACCGACCTACAGTCAAGAAAGCTGTCAAAAATAGACAGAGGGCCTGGAACGAGAAAGGAATCACTACCACCAGAATGGAAGAATCGCCGACCAACCTACAGTCAAGAAAGCTGTCAAAAAAAGACAGAGGGCCTGGAACGAGAAAGGAATCACTACCACCAGAATGGAAGAATCGCCGACCAACCTACAGTCAAGAAAGCTGTCAAAAATAGACAGAGGGCCTGGAACGAGAAAGGAATCACTACCACCAGAATGGAAGAATCGCCGACCAACCTACAGTCAAGAAAGCTGTCAAAAATAGACAGAGGGCCTGGAACGGGAAAGGAATCACTACCACCAGAGTGGAAGAATCGCCGACCAACCTACAGTCAAGAAAGCTGTCAAAAATAGACAGAGGGCCTTGAACGAGAAAGAAATCACTACCACCAGAGTGGAAGAATCGCCGACCAACCTACAGTCAAGAAAGCTGTCAAAAATAGACAGAGGGCCTGGAACGAGAAAGGAATCACTACCACCAGAGTGGAAGAATCGCCGACCAACCTACAGTCAAGAAAGCTGTCAAAAATAACAGAGGGCTTGGAACTAGAAAGGAATCACCGACCAACCTAAAGTCAAGAAAGCTGTCAAAAATAGACAGAGGGCCTGGAACGAGAAAGGAATCACTACCACCAGAATGGAAGAATCGCCGACCAACCTACAGTCAAGAAAGCTGTCAAAAATAGACAGAGGGCCTGGAACGAGAAAGGAATCACTACCACCAGAATGGAAGAATCGCCGACCAACCTACAGTCAAGAAAGCTGTCAAAAATAGACAGAGGGCCTGGAACGAGAAAGGAATCACTACCACCAGAATGGAAGAATCGCCGACCAACCTACAGTCAAGAAAGCTGTCAAAAATAGACAGAGGGCCTGGAACGAGAAAGGAATCACTACCACCAGAGTGGAAGAATCGCCGACCAACCTACAGTCAAGAAAGCTGTCAAAAATAGACAGAGGGCCTGGAACTAGAAAGGAATCACCGACCAACCTACAGTCAAGAAAGCTGTCAAAAATAGACAGAGGGCCTGGAACGAGAAAGGAATCACTACCACCAGAATGGAAGAATCGCCGACCAACCTACAGTCAAGAAAGCTGTCAAAAATAGACAGAGGGCCTGGAACGAGAAAGGAATCACTACCACCAGAGTGGAAGAATCGCCGACCAACCTACAGTCAAGAAAGCTGTCAAAAATAGACAGAGGGCCTGGAACTAGAAAGGAATCACCGACCAACCTACGGTCAAGAAAGCTGTCAAAAATAGACAGAGGGCCTGGAACGAGAAAGGAATCACTACCACCAGAATGGAAGAATCGCCGACCAACCTACAGTCAAGAAAGCTGTCAAAAATAGACAGAGGGCCTGGAACGAGAAAGGAATCACTACCACCAGAATGGAAGAATCGCCGACCAACCTACAGTCAAGAAAGCTGTCAAAAATAGACAGAGGGCCTGGAACGAGAAAGGAATCACTACCACCAGAATGGAAGAATCGCCGACCAACCTACAGTCAAGAAAGCTGTCAAAAATAGACAGAGGGCCTGGAACGAGAAAGGAATCACTACCACCAGAGTGGAAGAATCGCCGACCAACCTACAGTCAAGAAAGCTGTCAAAAATAGACAGAGGGCCTGGAACGAGAAACGAATCACTACCACCAGAGTGGAAGAATCGCCGACCAACCTACAGTCAAGAAAGCTGTCAAAAATAGACAGAGGGCCTGGAACGAGAAAGGAATCACTACCACCAGAGTGGAAGAATCGCCGACCAACCTACAGTCAAGAAAGCTGTCAAAAATAGACAGAGGGCCTGGAACTAGAAAGGAATCACCGACCAACCTACAGTCAAGAAAGCTGTCAAAAATAGACAGAGGGCCTGGAACGAGAAAGGAATCACTACCACCAGAATGGAAGAATCGCCGACCAACCTACAGTCAAGAAAGCTGTCAAAAATAGACAGAGGGCCTGGAACGAGAAAGGAATCACTACCACCAGAATGGAAGAATCGCCGACCAACCTACAGTCAAGAAAGCTGTCAAAAATAGACAGAGGGCCTGGAACGAGAAAGGAATCACTACCACCAGAATGGAAGAATCGCCGACCAACCTACAGTCAAGAAAGCTGTCAAAAATAGACAGAGGGCCTGGAACGAGAAAGGAATCACTACCACCAGAGTGGAAGAATCGCCGACCAACCTACAGTCAAGAAAGCTGTCAAAAATAGACAGAGGGCCTGGAACGAGAAACGAATCACTACCACCAGAGTGGAAGAATCGCCGACCAACCTACAGTCAAGAAAGCTGTCAAAAATAGACAGAGGGCCTGGAACGAGAAAGGAATCACTACCACCAGAGTGGAAGAATCGCCGACCAACCTACAGTCAAGAAAGCTGTCAAAAATAGACAGAGGGCCTGGAACTAGAAAGGAATCACCGACCAACCTACAGTCAAGAAAGCTGTCAAAAATAGACAGAGGGCCTGGAACGAGAAAGGAATCACTACCACCAGAATGGAAGAATCGCCGACCAACCTACAGCCAAGAAAGCTGTCAAAAATAGACAGAGGGCCTGGAACTAGAAAGGAATCACCGACCAACCTACAGTCAAGAAAGCTGTCAAAAATAGACAGAGGGCCTGGAACTAGAAAGGAATCACCGACCAACCTACAGTCACGAAAGCTGTCAAAAATAGACAGAGGGCCTGGAACGAGAAAGGAATCACTACCACCAGAATGGAAGAATCGCCGACCAACCTACAGTCAAGAAAGCTGTCAAAAATAGACAGAGGGCCTGGAACGAGAAAGGAATCACTACCACAAGAATGGAAGAATCGCCGACCAACCTACATTCAAGAAAGCTGTCAAAAATAGACAGAGGGCCTGGAACGAGAAAGGAATCACTACCACCAGAGTGGAAGAATCGCCGACCAACCTACAGTCAAGAAAGCTGTCAAAAATAGACAGAGGGCCTGGAACTAGAAAGGAATCACCGACCAACCTACAGTCAAGAAAGCTGTCAAAAATAGACAGAGGGCCTGGAACGAGAAAGGAATCACTACCACCAGAATGGAAGAATCGCCGACCAACCTACAGTCAAGAAAGCTGTCAAAAATAGAGGGCCTGCATCGAGAAAGGAATCACTACCACCAGAGTGGAAGAATCGCTGACCAACCTACAGTCAAGAAAGCTGTCAAAAATAGACAGAGGGCCTGGAACTAGAAAGGAATCACCGACCAACCTACAGTCAAGAAAGCTGTCAAAAATAGACAGAGGGCCTGGAACGAGAAAGGAATCACTACCACCAGAATGGAAGAATCGCCGACCAACCTACAGTCAAGAAAGCTGTCAAAAAAAGACAGAGGGCCTGGAACGAGAAAGGAATCACTACCACAAGAGTGGAAGAATCGCCGACCAACCTACAGTCAAGAAAGCTGTCAAAAATAGACAGAGGGCCTGGAACTAGAAAGGAATCACCGACCAACCTACAGTCAAGAAAGCTGTCAAAAATAGACAGAGGGCCTGGAACGAGAAAGGAATCACCGACCAACCTACAGTCAAGAAAGCTGTCAAAAATAGACAGAGGGCCTGGAACGAGAAAGGAATCACTACCACCAGAATGGAAGAATCGCCGACCAACCTACAGTCAAGAAAGCTGTCAAAAATAGACAGAGGGCCTGGAACGGGAAAGGAATCACTACCACCAGAGTGGAAGAATCGCCGACCAACCTACAGTCAAGAAAGCTGTCAAAAATAGACAGAGGGCCTGGAACGAGAAAGGAATCACTACCACCAGAGTGGAAGAATCGCCGACCAACCTACAGTCAAGAAAGCTGTCAAAAATAGACAGAGGGCCTGGAACGAGAAAGGAATCACTACCACCAGAGTGGAAGAATCGCCGACCAACCTACAGTCAAGAAAGCTGTCAAAAATAGACAGAGGGCTTGGAACTAGAAAGTAATCACCGACCAACCTACAGTCAAGAAAGCTGTCAAAAATAGACAGAGGGCCTGGAACGAGAAAGGAATCACTACCACCAGAATGGAAGAATCGCCGACCAACCTACAGTCAAGAAAGCTGTCAAAAATAGACAGAGGGCCTGGAACTAGAAAGGAATCACCGACCAACCTACAGTCAAGAAAGCTGTCAAAAATAGACAGAGGTCCTGGAACTAGAAAGGAATCACCGACCAACCTACAGTCAAGAAAGCTGTCAAAAATAGACAGAGGGCCTGGAACAAGAAAGGAATCACTACCACCAGAATGGAAGAATCGCCGACCAACCTACAGTCAAGAAAGCTGTCAAAAATAGACACAGGGCCTGGAACGAGAAAGGAATCACTACCACCAGAATGGAAGAATCGCCGACCAACCTACAGTCAAGAGAGCTGTCAAAAATAGACAGAGGGCCTGGAACGAGAAAGGAATCACTACCACCAGAATGGAAGAATCGCCGACCAACCTACAGTCAAGAAAGCTGTCAAAAATAGACAGAGGGCCTGGAACGAGAAAGGAATCACTACCACTAGAGTGGAAGAATCGCCGACCAACCTACAGTCAAGAAAGCTGTCAAAAATAGACAGAGGGCCTGGAACTAGAAAGGAATCACCGACCAACCTACAGTCAAGAAAGCTGTCAAAAATAGACAGAGGGCCTGGAACGAGAAAGGAATCACTACCACCAGAATGGAAGAATCGCCGACCAACCTACAGTCAAGAAAGCTGTCAAAAATAGACAGAGGGCCTGGAACGAGAAAGGAATCACTACCACCAGAATGGAAGAATCGCCGACCAACCTACAGTCAAGAAAGCTGTCAAAAATAGACAGAGGGCCTGGAACGAGAAAGGAATCACTACCACCAGAGTGGAAGAATCGCCGACCAACCTACAGTCAAGAAAGCTGTCAAAAATAGACAGAGGGCCTGGAACTGGAAAGGAATCACCGACCAACCTACAGTCAAGAAAGCTGTCAAAAATAGACAGAGGGCCTGGAACGAGAAAGGAATCACTACCACCAGAATGGAAGAATCGCCGACCAACCTACAGTCAAGAAAGCTGTCAAAAATAGACAGAGGGCCTGGAACGAGAAAGGAATCACTACCACCAGAGTGGAAGAATCGCCGACCAACCTACAGTCAAGAAAGCTGTCAAAAATAGACAGAGGGCCTGGAACTAGAAAGGAATCACCGACCAACCTACAGTCAAGAAAGCTGTCAAAAATAGACAGAGGGCCTGGAACGAGAAAGGAATCACTACCACCAGAATGGAAGAATCGCCGACCAACCTACAGTCAAGAAAGCTGTCAAAAATAGACAGAGGGCCTGGAACTAGAAAGGAATCACCGACCAACCTACAGTCAAGAAAGCTGTCAAAAATAGACAGAGGGCCTGGAACTAGAAAGGAATCACCGACCAACCTACAGTCAAGAAAGCTGTCAAAAATAGACAGAGGGCCTGGAACGAGAAAGGAACACTACCACCAGAGTGGAAGAATCGCCGACCAACCTACAGTCAAGAAAGCTGTCAAAAATAGACAGAGGGCCTGGAACTAGAAAGGAATCACCGACCAACCTACAGTCAAGAAAGCTGTCAAAAATAGACAGAGGGCCTGGAACGAGAAAGGAATCACTACCACCAGAATGGAAGAATCGCCGACCAACCTACAGTCAAGATAGCTGTCAAAAATAGACAGAGGGCCTGGAACGAGAAAGGAATCACTACCACCAGAATGGAAGAATCGCCGACCAACCTACAGTCAAGAAAGCTGTCAAAAATAGACAGAGGGCCTGGAACTAGAAAGGAATCACCGACCAACCTACAGTCAAGAAAGCTGTCAAAAATAGACAGAGGGCCTGGAACGAGAAAGGAGTCACTACCACCAGAATGGAAGAATCGCCGACCAACCTACAGTCAAGAAAGCTGTCAAAAATAGACAGAGGGCCTGGAACGAGAAAGGAATCACTACCACCAGAGTGGAAGAATCGCCGACCAACCTACAGTCAAGAAAGCTGTCAAAAATAGACAGAGGGCCTGGAACTAGAAAGGAATCACCGACCAACCTACAGTCAAGAAAGCTGTCAAAAATAGACAGAGGGCCTGGAACGAGAAAGGAATCACTACCACCAGATTGGAAGAATCGCCGACCAACCTACAGTCAAGAAAGCTGTCAAAAATACACGCCTCACTGGACAGAAGCGGCAAGGCGAGGAAATATACACTGCCATAACATACAGTAACCTCAAGGGCAGGTAACTGGGGCGTTAGCGGCCACGAGGCAGGAAGAATACCGCTGGTTTTACTTAACAAACTGTAAGAAACTGAACGCCATAAATAGTAATTAGAAGTCCAGGAATGCTAATCAGATCCTCCTTCCACAAGAACACCACTCACTGCTTTTCACCTCGGCAACACTATGAGGACCAACACGAACACCAGTCACTGTAGAATCGCAAGATCTCACAATGGTAGAGGTTTCTTCAAATGCACTCAACTTAAAACATGCAGGATCCGGTTTACGACGAGGTTGTGCACCCTTGTGACCACAGGCCTTCGATCCGGCGTGGACGCGCGACGCCAGCGGTCCCGGCGTGTTCTCACACTCCCGTTTTCGCTCCTCCAGATTCCCCGGCCGAACTCCTCACTAACACGTCCCAGAAGAACAATGAAGTCACCCCAAAGGTAGGGCTACAGTTACTACATATCGATAACGCCGCTGCTGCCACTAATGGACAGCCAACGCTTGCAAAACGAAGTGGCGCCAGTCAACACAACTGCAACCACGTCAACTAAACGATACAGTTTGGCCTCCAACAGTGGGCGGAAACCTACAAACAGCACCAGCTCGAGCCACAGCACGGCTTTCAAATGTCACATTACGTGGAAAATGAAGAGGGTGGCATGTTGCTGATACACTTCTGTTTCGTCTGGGATTGTGTGCAGTTGCAATTCAGGTTAATAAGTTACGAGCACCTTCTTTGTCGATACGAGAGTTACATGGTAACGAGTTGTGAAAAAAATCGTATAAAACAAAAGAGGGCGAGTGCTAATTCGTCCGGCGTCATATGAATGGTTAGATATAAATCCCTTCTGCGTCACAGAAGATAAAGAGATAAAATGAAAGCAGCGGACTTACGCGTTGCTTCCTATTTGGATAAACGGATCTGTATCATAGCTCGTGAGAGGTCAGGAACATGAAACTAAGGACAAAGCCAAAATTCCTTGAAAACTTACGCTCGACAGATATGCTGTGGGGAGATACACTACAGGCCATTAAAATTGCTACACCAAGAAGAAATGCATATGATAAACGGGTACTCATTGGATAAATATATCCTACTAGAACTGACAAGTGATTACATTTTCACGCAATTTGGGTGCATAGATCCTGAGAAATCAGCACCCAGAACAACCAACTTTGGCCGTAATAACGGCCTCGATACGCCTCGGCAGTGAGTCAAGCAGAGCTTCGATGGCGTGTACAGGTACAGCTGCCGATGCAGCTTCAACACGATATCACAGTTTATCAAGAGTAACGACTGGTGTATTGCGACGAGACAGTTGCTCGGCCACCATTGACCAGACGTTTTCAATTGGTGAGAGATTTGGAGAATGTGGTGGCCAGGGCAGCAGTCGAACATTTCCTGTATCCAGAAAGGCCTGTACAGGACCTGCAACATGCGGTCGTGCATTATCCTGCTGAAATGTAGTGTCGTGCAGGGATCGAATGAAGGGTATAGCCACGGGTCGTAACGCATCTGAAAAGTAACGTTCACTGCTCAAAGTGCCGTCAATGCGAACAAGAGGTCACCGAGACGTGTAACCAATAGCACCCCATAACATCACCCCGGGTGATACGCCAGTATGGCGATGACGAATACACGCTTCCAATGTGCGTTCACCAAGCTGTCGCCAAACACGGATGCGACCATCTTGATGCTGTAAACAGAATGTGCATCATTCGAAAAAATTACGTTTTGCCATTCGTGCACCCAGGTTCGTCGTTGAATACATCATCGCAGGCCCTCCTGTCTATGATGCAGCGTCAAGGGTAACCGCAGCCATGGTCTCCAAGCTGACATTCCATGCTGCTCCAAACGTGGTCGAAATGTTCGTGCACGTGGTTGTTCTCTTGCAAACGTCCCCATCTGTTGACTCAGGGATCGAGACGTGTCTGCACGATCCGTTACAGCCATGCGGATAAGATGCCTGTCATCTCGACTGCTAGTGATACGAGGCCGTTGGGATCCAGCATGGCGTTGCGTATTACCCTCCTGAACCCACATAGTCCATATTCTGCTAACAGTCATCGGATCTCGACCAACGCGAGCAGCAATGTCGCCATACGATAAACCGCAATCGCGGTAGGCTTCAATCCGACCTTTATCCAAGTTGGAAACGTGATGGTACGCATTTCTCCTCCTTACACGAGGCATCACAACAACGTTTCACCATGCAACGCCGGTCAACCGCTGTTTATGTATGAGAAATTGGTAGGAAACATTCCTCATATCAGCACGTTATAGGTGTTGACTGCCGCGGCAAAGTTGTGTGAATGCTCTGAAAGTCTAATAAGTTGCATATCACAGCATCTTTTTCCTGTCGGTTAAATTTCGCGTCTGTAGCACGTCATCCGCGTGGTGTAGCAATTTTAATGATCAGTAGCGTAAGATCAGGTAATTTACGCCAATGTAGTAATTCAAGGGAAGATAGAAAAGCACAAGAAAAACGTGGTGGTCAGGGCAACGAAAACGAGCTAGTTGGGCGTGGGAGAAAAAAGGGCTAAAACGGAAGTCGTTAAGTAATTGCTTGTTGTTCCACCTGGCTTATTAACGACGTTAAAGAAACGATGAAAAGTGTAAAGTCTGGTGACAGTGTCTGAATAGCTGTCAGTTTCCCCCCTAAAAAAAAAAAAAATCCAAATCGGCAAATTAATGGGACGCACACTATCGTCTCAAAGAAATTCGTAATTCACTCCACTGCAAACAAAATATTGCGCACGAAGGTATTTTCTACCAACAGGATTCGTAGCCGACATTTCAGATTCACGCGCCGCGGAGGCATTGAGCTTTGCCAGCTTCAGCTACGAAATCATCTCAGTTTCCTCTAATTGTGATAAATTGACGGTTTCAGACAGATGCAATTCCGGAAGCACCTTACCAGGATGCACTCGCAATAGTACCGCTGAGCACACCTGTTCGCGTCGACTTTTTTAATCCTTAGCCATCCGCTATCTGTACTGTGTGAAGCGGATCTGAATGACAATTCTCACGCGTCTACAGAGCTCGAACCCCTGTGCCAGACAGGGAACGACGGCATAAACGTCGCGTAACATTTGCAACCGTATTTCCGGAAAGGGAATTAATATCGTAAGTTTAGTGGACTTGCAGAAGTCAGCATTTACTTTGGCTGGATAAACGGTAAGTAACGGCAGCGGATGTTGGTCGATGACGCGTGGGAGGGGACGATCATAGGTCTGGGGAGGGGGGGGAGAGGGGTGGAAGGGGAGGGCGAGGCTAGTGTTTCCGAGTGAACGGGTGGACCCGGCTTTTATGAAAGCGGTACGGGATCCATTATGCATGACGTAACCGGTGTGGGTCAGCCGCCCACGCCGCCCGTGTCTGGCACCGCCTGACGCAGACGTCGTCAGCTCGCTGGATTCCAGGTGGTCCGCACGCCGCTGCGGGCGCCGCTCGCTGCGCATGCGCGGGCGGCCGCTACCTGCCACACGGGCAGCTATCACGGAGATGTCGCCGTCTCTGCGTTCTTGTTTCGAGACACTCTGTGATATCGATAGGAAATTTCCTTATACAGCATGTAATCGTAAATACTACTATTGCTATGCCAGATTAGTTTACCTCTTTATTATTTGTAATTGGATGTGGTATCGAAAGCTCCCAAATTTAGAACTTCGCGCGCAGGTGGCGAGCAGTGCACTCAAACACGACTAGGTGTCTCTCAATACATCCTCCTTGAAAGAAAGTGCTAAATGGCTGCGTAGAATCTGTAAGTAGGCTGTTTAAGTTTTTATATTGGTAACACCACATACCGCTCTGTATGAAAATAACAGACAGATTCCAGGTTTCTATCCTGGCAGGGTCGCCAAATTGAAACCTCCCCTTAGAAAAATTTATGAATGATTGTGCTGATAAACCCCTAACGTTATTTGATTTTCAGATAGCTGTGAGAAGCTGAACATGCACAGAAATTTCTCTCTTTACTTATTCAGGTTATCAGTAAACTGACACACAATATTTTAGCAGAATGCAGTCTAACTTTTAACAATTCCTACAAAATAATGGCTCTGAGTAACAATAACCTATATGTTTCATGAGTCACTTACATCACAAAAATCTTTCTTACTCGAACTACTGCAATATAGCGAGCGCCAATACTGCCAGCTACATAAAAGATTCTAACTACTGAAGGCACTAACTACTGATAGGCATAGTTAGCAAATGAAAGATCTTGATAGAGAACAAACAATGTAATTACCTTAATAGTGTTCAAAAGTCATAATATATATATCAGTCCATGACATCCAGTCTTATAAATTTACTTTCTCTGGTGGACACACGTCCAGATCATCTGCTCTTAAAACTCTGCCATCTCTCTCCCCACATCCACCACTGCTGGCGGCTCACCTCCAACTGCTCAACGCTACATGCTGTTCACATCCAATTTCCCAACACTACAATAGCGAATATTACAACAATGCCAACCAACAACAGACTTCACACAACACAGCCAGTGATTTTCATAAAGAGCACTACGCCGCGTTACCAATATAAAAACCTAAACAGCCTACTTACAAATCCTGTAATACACTGGTGTCCAAAATTAAAGAAGCAAACGGAAATTTTGCAAGGTTGCGTTTATTTTGCCACAAGATAGTATAAACAGGTGACAGTAAAGTAGAAACAAGAACACAGAACGTTAAATGTTCTTCGTTTTTTTCAGCTTAGGGGATTTGCACATACGTTACATCAACTGGTTAATGCTGCTCAGTATGGGGTGTCACAACCTCCGACAGCAATACAGCGCTGAAAACGAAGGGGAATGCTTTGAATGATGTCGTCCATCTCATTGTGAGGCAATAACGTCCATTGTCCCTGAAGAGGTGCTCGCAAGCCTTGGAGAGGTTGGTGTATGCTGACATGATGCAGCCCGTCTCCCTATTGCAACCCAGACATGCTCTCTCTCTCTTTCCAAACATTAATCCCGACTAGCACGGTCTACTATCATGGTTGAACGGACGTGGCATGTTCATTGTAAGGGGTGGCCAGATGCTCATCCTGTCACGAACCCGTATCCCCCGGGACAGAATCACTGTACCCCAGATGTCTGTGTTGAGTGTAAGCCACGGGATAGTGCAAACGTTTCTCAAACATCTGCAAGTCGTGTAACTGAGGCGGAACGTGGGGACCAGCCCAGTATTCACCTAGTGGGAAGTGGAAAACCGCCTAAAAACCATATCCAGGCTGGCTGGCACACCAGACGCCGTCGTTAGTTCGTCAGGCGGATTCGATCCAGGGCCAGCGCGCGTACCCGAGTCCAGGAAGCAGCGCGTTAGCGCTCTCGGCTACCCTGGTGCTCTATGGTATGCAAATCGAGAGAGCGAGACGACCACGCAATGCTTGCCATATGTTCACCAACTGCGACATGGTCGCGTATACAAACAGTGATCCAATACTGTCAAATGTTTTTTATTCCAGTCTTTGATCACAATATGAATTCTTTAGACGATGACCAATTTCAGTCCGTAATGACCATCCTCAGATCTTTTTTACACCATGTCCTAAAGTGATAAGGCCATCTGAGGATGGTCATTACGGACTGAAACCGGTCATCGTCAAAAGAATTCATATTGTGTTCAAATACTGGATTAAAAACACTTGCCATATATTCTCTGTTTCTACTAAAACATCAACCACCTGTGCTCTATGAGGTCGAGCATCGTCATCCACCGATAGCGCAACAGCCGCACGTGATGTTCCAAGATCTCGTCGCAGTACCTCATGATTCACCTGCATAATTGCACGAAGAGGTGTCGAGTCGTGAACATTATCCCTGTCCTCACCATAAGGAATCCTCCTCGATATCGGTGTCTTTCCCAGTGTTTTGATCCCGAAATCGTGTTCCACGGTCCGTCCAGATGCGAATCCGTCGAGAATCACTCTCCAGAGAAATCGGGACTCATCTGTGAAAAGAGCATTGGCCCACTGGGTTGACCGTCCGGGTGGCGTGGTGACAACTCCACTCTAGATGTTCTCTTTACTGAAGACGCATCAGAGTTGCACATCTGCAGGTCAGAGACAATAAAGGCCACCCTGCCGAAGCCTTCTGCACACCTTTTGCCTCGAGTGGATGCTGTGGGGTCAGAAGCCAGTTGCCATGCAGTACCAGGCCGTTTTGTCGTGCTCTTACAGCCAAATAGCGGTCCTCTCTTTCTGATGTGCCACGTGGTCAGCCTGCACTGGTCTTCGGGGTACAGTTTCGGCCTCTATATACTGTTGACACATCCGAGAAACAACAGAGCGAGTCACATTAAGCCATCGGGTCACATCAGTCTGAGACTGCCCTTCTTCCAGTCTTCCTACGAACGACCCTCTGTCGCAGTAACTCTGGTAGGCGTCTTCTCTGTGCCATACTCCAATGTTAGGCGGGTGATGGAGCCCCTTAGGGAAATAGCAGAAAGGTCGGGGAAGAAGGCCGGTGTTCACTCTGTCTGCTTGCCGGGGGGGTCTCATCCGAGATGTGGAGGAGGCCCTGCCGGCGCCGATAGAGAGCACTGAGTGCACTCGAGTAC
The DNA here is from genome assembly GCF_023897955.1 of Schistocerca gregaria. Taxonomy (NCBI): domain Eukaryota; kingdom Metazoa; phylum Arthropoda; class Insecta; order Orthoptera; family Acrididae; genus Schistocerca; species Schistocerca gregaria. The sequence continues at coordinate 922,055,141 of NC_064922.1, read as the reverse complement.
AAATTGTTGCTCATGTCGGAACCAATGACTCCTGCCGTCTGGGTTCAGAGGTCATCCTCAGTTCATACAGGCGGTTGGTGGAGTTGGTGAAGGCGGAAAGCCTCGCTCGCCGGGTGGAATCTGAGCTTTTTGTAGTGTCGTTCCCAGAACCGATCGTGTCCTCTGGTTTGGAGCCGAGTGGAAGGCTTAAACCAGAGGCTCAGACAATTCTGCGGAGATCTGGGGTGCAAATTTCTTGACCTCCGCTACCGGAGGTCAGGTGTGCACTACAAGCAGGAAGTGGCTACAAGGGTAGCGGAGTACGTGTGGAGTGCACATGTGGGTTTTTTAGGTTAGAGAATTCCCTCCCTAGGCCCGAAAAGACGCCTCCTGAGACGCGACAAGGTAGCAGTATTCAACACGCAACAGGGAATGACAATATTAATGTGCTAATAGTAAACAGCAGGAGCGTCTATAGAAAGTCATAGAACTGCTCTCATTAATAAACGGTCACAATGCCCTCATAGTGTTAGGGGCGGAAAGTTGGCTGAAACCAGTTGTAAACAGTAATGAAATTCTAAACTCAGATTGGAATGAATACGGCAGACACAGGCTGGACAGTGAAGGGGGAGGCGTGTTTATAGCGATAAAAAGTGCAATAGTATCGAAGGAAAAAAATGCTCTCAGCCACACACCGTCATGTGGCTTGTGGAGTATGGATGGATAAGTGACTGTGTACACAACGACTGCGGATGTGGGACTTCCCGGCAAGCACTACAACATTTTATAGGTGCCCTGACATCATCGTACAGACATGTGCTGACAGCCGGCCGGTGTGGAGGAGCGGTTCTAGGCGCTTCAGTCTGGAACCAAGCGACCGCTATGGTCGCAGGTTCGAATCCTGCCTCAGGCATGGATGTGACTGATGTCCTTTGGTTAGTTAGGTTTAAGTAGTTCTAAGTTCTAGGGGACTGATGGTCTCAGATGTTAAGTGCCAGAGTGCTCAGAGCCATTTGAACCATTTTTCTCTGCTGACAGTTTGTATGATTATATTACCAGTTAGAGAGAGGACGGGGAAACAGCGGTTTCCTGCTTTAATTTTGGGCACCACTGAACATTCTGAGCTCAAATACAATGAAGTATACTGAACAGTATGGCCTCCTCCGTGTCAGTCAACACAGACTCCGAAAGAATCGTTCATGTAAAACTTAACTCGACATTTTCTCACATGACACCCTAAAAACCAAGGAAGAAGGTCGTCAAATAGCTGCAGTTCTTGGTTTTTGAAAAGCATTTGACTCAGTGCCATATATACGCTTGTTATGGAGTACACGATCGTATTAGGTAGTAAATGAAATTTTTGACTTGACTGAGGATTTCTTGGTCGGCAGAACGCAGCATTTTATCTTGAACGGTCATAGACAGATGTAGACGTAACTTATGGTGTGCTCCATTGAAATATTTTCGGCCCTTACAATTCATGTTATATACTAACAGTAATCTCAGATTTTTCGCAGATGATGCAGTAATCTGTAATGATGTACTGTCTGACGAAAAAAGTTGTACAATTACACAGCCAGCTCTTGGTAAAACTTTAAAGTGACTCAGAGGTTGACAATTAACTTTAAACGTTCAGAAATATAAAATTTTGCACTTCATAAAAGGGAGACAAGTGGTATACTTTGACTAAAATCTTAGTGAGTTACAGCTGGAAACGATCAACACATAAAAATACCTGGGTGTAACAATTTGTAGGGCTGTGAAACGGATCGATCAGACAGCTTCGGTCGTAGGTAAAGCAGATGGCAGACTTGGTTTCATTGGTAGAAGAGAAATGCCATCAGTCTACAAAGTAAATTGCTCACAAATCACTCGGGAAACCAATCTAAGAATATTGCTCAAGTGTGTGGACCCAGTACCAAATTGGACTAATGGGGGTATTAGGCGAATACAAAGAAAGACAACACGGATTTGGCTCAGACAGATGTGCTGAAGGAATTGAACTGAAAGACTCCTGGAAAGAGACAATAAACCGAACCTCAGCAAGTTTCAAGAATGAACTTTAAATGGTAGACCTCGGTATACTGAAGCGGTAGGGGCGGAGAGAAAGTGGTAAGCTGCTGGGCAGAAATCGTATAGTACATTTTCCTTAAAATAATTTATTACACAGAAATTCAAATTTCAATGCTAAAACCCAAAAAAGTATGTTACGTTTCACAGAAAGAATGACACATGCTCAGTACTTCACATTACAATGTCTGACGACATCTTGCTACAAGAAATAACGGTTTAACAGTCTGCTGGTTATCTTTATGGAACCAAGCTATAACCACGAAAAAGAGAAGTTGCCAAAACTCAAATTAGTTTCAAAAATTTTAGCCATCAATTATAAAATGACAGATACACTTGATATGCAATTAAACCCTGACTTGAGGAACTTAATTGTGCTCACGAAACTTTGACATAACCCAATTACAATATTTCCATCTGATCAAGATAATATGAGCTTGCAACTGTTATACAAATTATGAAATCTTGTAAATGGCGTTATGCGAAAAATCAGCTGAGTGAACAGATTTTTAAAAAACCAACAGTAATTACATAACTTCAAATAGTGAACAAGTCTTTAAATTTAAAGCCTAAGTACGCAAATACGAAATAATATTAATCACAGGCACAGCCTTCTCAAAATGAAACAGGAATGGCAGCTTCGAACTAAATAGTAACTTCTGTTATTAATATTCTCTACAGTACAGAACTTGAACAGCGAAATAATAATTACAACTGACTAAGTTACATAAGGATGACAAATTAAAAAAAAACTAGATTACTTAACAGCCTTCTTCTAAATAACGATACACAGGTAAAAGGCTGCTCCGTGCTTTTCTTTTTTTAAACAAACATCAGCCATCAACGTGGCCTTGGCAATGCATTACACAGAGCAGAACATTTTGATAGGAATACCAGTTTCTGGAGAAACCGGAAGAAGAGAGCAGCACATCATAGCTTAGCTCTGATGATCAGTAATAGGATTGAGGCTACAGGCTAGCAGAGTGAAGAAGAACTGACAGGACTCCCGTAACAGCTAGACACATCGCCACCAGCTCACTGTGGGCTCCACAATACTCCACGCTACAGAATTCCAGAATACGACGCAGCACCTTGACTCGTTCCTCACGATGTTGACAGAGAACTTCTAGCCACAAGTGCCTCCATCAATCGCAGAGCGGCCCACGCTACAACTCAAGTGGCGGCCACAGTGAACACACCACAGCCAACTGCTCGGGACTCACACACTCCACACTCCACTTCACTCACGACATCTCGTGGGGAGCCGCCACACAACCCAGGCACAGTAGTTGCTTGGTTAGTCACGTATTCCACAGATCATTTGAACGGTTCTAACATCGAAATTATGTGGAACGAGTGAGTTCACAGGAAATATATACACGATTACAGTTAACATTAATGAACACATTATTATTTTTAGTCCTACTCATGCAACTACACTTAATACGTGACCAAATTGCCTCCCGCTCTCTGCACAAGACACCCTCTAATGGGAAGTTTTGAGAGAAAATTGTACCATCCATGGAGTACGATCTCATTCCGTTCCCGAACCTGCTCCTTTTCCTTGAACGGTTACGGATCCTCTACACCTCTTGTAAACTCGATCCTCCTCACCCACTTGTCTCTCCCATCCTCTCCCTCCTCCGCCACCTGCCACGCCTGTATCTCCACGTCCCACCTGCTCTCCCTCTCTCCACTCTCCTTACCCTCTCCCAAGGTGGTTTCCACCAGCTCCCCCTCCCTAATGATGCCCTGCTCCCATCCATCTACCCCTCCTACCAACTTTGATCCTTTCCCCCTCTTCCTGTGTTTGTTCCTATGGGCATCCTCTCTCCCTTCTCTCCCCCTTCCCACCCTCCTCCCCTTTGTCCCCCTCCTCCCCTGGGCTTCTCCTACCCCCATACCTTCATTCCTCCCACCATCTCCTCTGCCATTAGCATCTTTGCTCTCCCCTCTCCCTCCCCCACCACCTTCTTCCCCTCTTGGCAGGTCCCCAGACTCGCACACATTCAGTGGACACTCTCCCTCCCCCACCACCTTTTTCATCTCTTGGCAGGTCCCCAGACTCGCACACGGTCAGTGGACATACGTCCGCCGGACATCATCGCCATGAGTTTCTTGTGTGTGTGCCATCGTGTTTGTGATTTAGTGTTTCTCGCCTCCACGCTCTTTTGTTCACTTGTACCGTCTAAGTCATCAATGTTTGTGCGCAGTGCCAACAGTTTTTAGTGTTTTTTCATCGAGTGTGAATGGCCTCATGTTTTTAATTTTTATATCTACCATTTTTTTACCACCAGTCTATCAATTTTCTGTCTTCATTTTCTCTTTTATTGTCATGCTTGTGGCTGAAGAGCAGAGTAGATTCATCTGCTGCCAGCCCACTTTTGTATGAGGCGAAAAATAACAACAAAGAAAAAATAATCATCCAAGGACATAGTAGGCCCAGAAAAACCATTGCAAAAAATTTGATTACAAACTAATTGTGGACGGATAAATCATACTAGAATCCCATACGTATCGTTCCCATAGTGATCGTGAAGACGGGATCAGACTAAAAACGTTGCGCACAGAGGCGTTAAGCGATCATTCTTCCCACGCTCCGTACTTGGATACCACGGGACAAACCCAACAACTGGTGAAATGGATAGCACCCTCTGCCTTGCCCCCCTCCTCTTGTGTGCAGAGCACGGATGTGGATGAACAGCTCAGTGGTTTGCTGGGACTGGTAAGGGCGTCTCGATTACTGCGTTTCGTGAGTTTTCGGTCTTGCGATGGCTGAACCGAAAGATCAGTGTTTGTATGGAGTTTTTAATCCTGACTTCGGGAATAAACGCTGCAGTAACGCACCACATGCTTTTGGAGCTATTATTTTACATCACACACTGACTTATGAACCTTTCAAGCCCATCGAACATCGATTGACGATAACTATCGTTCCGACCAGCTGTCAACTGGCATCACACCGGAAAATATTCAGGAAGTGAGGGATCTAATTCTGCAGGATTGTAGGCAGAATATCCAAGACTACTGCAACACCTTGTGAATAAATTATGGTACGTGTGAACGTATTGGCACAGCAGAAGTAGACTTGAGAAGGATTGCAGCGATGTTTGCTCCACGATTGCTTGTCGATAATCATAAGCAACATCACGTGGAAATTCGCAGGGAACTTAAACAACTGGTGGAAGACAATCCAATCTCTCTTTCAGGAGTTGTCAGTGGTAGTCCTTTCTGGTCAACATTATTATTTCAGTGCAGACGTATCTGTATTGGTCTACTAATCGCATCGCTGTGAAGCCCAGTGGCTCTCGGAGGACCAGCTCTTTTGTGAAGACTAGTGTTCGGGTTTCTGTGAAGATCAGTTTTGGGGTTTGTGTGAGAACAAGATATGTTTATCTGTGAAGACCACCGCTGGCCTTCTTTGACGACTAGGGGGACCGAATAAGTGAGTGGAAGCGCTAGGCTGACATCAGTGAGATACTTTTCGCCGCGCGGGATTAGCCGACAGGTCAGCCGGCACGGTAGCTGAGCGTGTTCGGTCATAGGGTTAGCTCCTTCTGTAATAAAAAAACTGAGTTAATCGATCACCAACGAACTTAAACGGATGTCTTACGACGTCCGCTGCGAGCAGATGCAACGAAAAAAAAAAACCGGTCTAGGCACTGCAGTCGTGGACTGTGCGGCTGGTCCCGGCGGAGGTTCGAGTCCTCCCTCGGGCATGGGTGTGTGTGTGTTTGTCCTTAGGATAATTTCGGTTAAGTAGTGCGTAAGCTTAGGGACCGATGACCTTAGAAGTTAAGCCCCATAGGATTTCAGACACATTTTAACATTTTTTGGGGATATTTTTCTCCAAAACACATTACATTTTTATTTCATAAACACCATTTAAAGAGAGCAACAATATTCAGAACCTTGATTCAGTCAATCTAAAAATAATACAGTTTCAGAAAGTGAAATGTGTATACTGTATAGCTTCCTAGGCAATTCGAAAATGCAGCTGCAATAATTCATGAAATGCATCTAATAAAGCAAATTTGATAAAGCAAGTTTGCACCTTCACCATTATATAAACATGGTAAAATACAGCTGTGACGTGAATGACATTACGGTTCAACAAGGTAATTTTTTTTTCTTCTTACGTTCACTAACCCAGTTAATCAAACTTACTTAATTCGTCCTAAAACTGAACTCCGATTAAATACAGCAACCAAGAAGACTGGAGACACCACAGCCATAGCTTCAGACACTCAACTGGCCTTTGACCAGACACAATAACGATTTCCTAAATGACGACGAGAGCCATTCTGGGTAACAAATAAGCTACCTAGCACTCTTGCCCATCTACATCTACATCTACATTTATACTCCGCAAGCCAAGCGCACTTTATGTGCCACTATCATTACCTTCCTTTCCTGTTCCAGTAGCGTATGGTCCGCGGGATGAACGACTGTCTGAAAGCCTCCGTGCGCTCTCGAATCACTCTAATTTTACATTCGTGATCTCCTCGGGAGGTATAAGTAGGGGGAAGCAATATATTCGATACCTCATCCAGGAACGCACCCTGTCGAAACCTGAACAGCAAGCTACACCGCGTTGCAGAGCTCCTCTGTTGCAGAGTCTACCACTTAAGTTTGCTAAACATCTCCGTAACGCTATCACGCTTACCCAATAACCCTGTGACGAAACGCGCCGCTCTTCTTTGAATTTTCTCTATCTCCTCTGTCAACTCGAACTGGTACAGATACCACACTGATGAGCAATACTCAAGTATAGGTCGAACGAGCCTTTTGTAAGAAACTTACTTTGTTGATGGACTACATTTTCTAAGGACTCTCCCTATGAATCCCAATCTGGCACTCGCCTTACCAACAATTAATTTTATATGATCATTCCACTTTAAATTGTTCCGCACGCATACTCCCTGATATTTTACAGAAGTAACTGGTACCAGTGTTTGTTCCACTACCGTATAATCATACAATAGAGGATCCTTCTTTCTATGTATTCGCAATACTTTACATTTGTCTATGTTAAGGGTCAATGGCGGCTCCCTGCACCAAGTGCTGCAGATCTTCCAGCATTTCGCTACAATTTTCTAACTCTGAAACTTCTCTGTATACTACAGCATCATTAACGAAAAGCCGCATGGAACTTCCGACACTATCTACTAGGTCATTTATATATATTGAAAAAAGCAATGGTCCCATAACACTCCCCTGTGGCACGCCAGAAGTTACTTTAACGTCTGTAGACGTCTCTCCATTGAGAACAACATGCTGTGTTGCTAAAAACTCTTCAATTCAGCCACAGAGCTGGTATGATGTTCCGTAGGCTCTTACTTTGTTTATCAGGTGACAGTGCGGAACCGTATAGAACGCCTTTTGGAAAAAAGTGGCTCTGAGCACTATGGGACTCAACATCTTAGGTCATAAGTCTCCTAGAACTTAGAACTACTTAAACCTAACTAACCTAAGGACATCACACAAACCCATGCCCGAGGCAGGATTCGAACCTGCGACCGTAGCAGCCCCGCAGCCCTGCAGCGCCAGAACCGCACGGCCACCGCGGCCGGCGAACGCCTTTTGGAAGTCAAGGAAAATGTCATCAACGTGGGAGCCTGTATCTAATATTTTCTGGGTCTCACACAATCGCCGTTTCTGGAATCCGTGTTGATTCCTACAGAGTAGACTGTGGGTTTCCAGAAATGATACGATTTGCGAGCAAAAAACGTGTTCTAAACTTCTACAACAGATCGATGTCATCGGCACCTATAGTTTTTCGCGTGTGCTCGACGACCCGTCTTGAAAACTGGAACTACCTGTGCTCTTTTCCAATCATTTGGAACCTTCAGTTCCCCTAGGGACTTGAGGTACACGGCTGTTAGAAGGGGGCAAGTTGTTTCGCGTACTCTGTGTAGAATCGAATTGGTATCCCGTCAGGTCCAGTAGACTTTCCTCTGTTGAGGTGATTTCAGTTGCTTTTCTATTCTTTGGACACTTATTTCGATGTCAGCCATTTTTTCGTTCGTGCGAGGATTTAGGGATGGAACTGCAGTGCGGACTTGCTCTATGGAACAGCTTTGGAGAAAGGTACGCCAGGCTCCACAACCCCGAACAGCCAACACTTAACACATTCGATTACTCGATGGTAGGCGCCACAATTTACGACACAGGTCCAGCAGTACAAACGCGTGTAGCCAGGGCTACAGTTGTATGGACTCCGTCGATGCTCGCCGCATGCTCGTGGCGGAGGAAAACTGATATCGTCATTAAGGAGCAGACGGCTGGCAGCTCCATTTAGGACGTCCAACACACGCACTGCCCACTGCGCCACACAACAGCGCTAGAGGCAGAGGCGCGCTCGGGACTTAGAATGTAACTCAAGAGTGGTGATTTTTTAGTCGCCACGGCTACTGACGTTGTTCCTTTGATTGCCAGTAATGGCGTTTCTGTGGCGATTTTCTATGAGAATCTACACTCCTGGAAATGGAAAAAAGAACACATTGACACCGGTGTGTCAGACCCACCATACTTGCTCCGGACACTGCGAGAGGGCTGTACAAGCAATGATCACACGCACGGCACAGCGGACACACCAGGAACCGCGGTGTTGGCCGTCGAATGGCGCTAGCTGCGCAGCATTTGTGCACCGCCGCCGTCAGTGTCAGCCAGTTTGCCGTGGCACACGGAGCTCCATCGCAGTCTTTAACACTGGTAGCATGCCGCGACAGCGTGGACGTGAACCGTATGTGCAGTTGACGGACTTTGAGCGAGGGCGTATAGTGGGCATGCGGGTGGCCGGGTGGACGTACCGCCGAATTGCTCAACACGTGGGGCGTGAGGTCTCCACAGTACATCGATGTTGTCGCCAGTGGTCGGCGGAAGGTGCACGTGCCCGTCGACCTGGGACCGGACCGCAGCGACGCACGGATGCACGCCAAGACCGTAGGATCCTACGCAGTGCCGTAGGGGACCGCACCGCCACTTCCCAGCAAATTAGGGACACTGCTGCTCCTGGGGTATCGGCGAGGACCATTCGCAACCGTCTCCATAAAGCCGGGCTACGGTCCCGCACACCGTTAGGCCGTCTTCCGCTCACGCCCCAACATCGTGCAGCCCGCCTCCAGTGGTGTCGCGACAGGCGTGAATGGAGGGACGAATGGAGACGTGTCGTCTTCAGCGATGAGAGTCGCTTCTGCCTTGGTGCCAATGATGGTCGTATGCGTGTTTGGCGCCGTGCAGGTGAGCGCCACAATCAGGACTGCATACGACCGAGGCAGACAGAGCCAACACCCGCCATCATGGTGTGGGGAGCGATCTCCTACACTGGCTGTACACCTCTGGTGATCGTCGAGGGGACACTGAATAGTGCACGGTACATCCAAACCGTCATTGAACCCATCGTTCTACCATTCCTAGACCGGCTGTGCGATCAGGTCTGGTACTGGTACCTCTGTGGTAACGTGCTGTGGCGCCTATATGAGGATTAGCGATGCCAGCCAGCCAGAACTGGATTTGAGGTTCTAGTGCTAAAGCTCTGTAGCACATTTGTAAGTATCAGTACTTACAAATCTGTCTCTATAACCATTCTGTACATACTGAAACAAACCACGCGCTGTATCATATGTGAGATACAGAGACGAGCGAGTATGCCGGGATTTACCCCAGTTCACTGCTAGTAGCGCCATGTCACCTTAACGCGCACGAGTATTGCACCACAATTTAGTATGAAATTAAAAATCAAAACTTATGTTTAAAACTTTGTTAAATTATAGTTTAGTGTAATAATGTTCCAAATACCTGTTCTTGATGCTCGTAAACTTAATAGTTTACGGAAAAATGCTGTTTTAAGCAAAAAATGAGAGGAACTAAATAATGGACTTAGAAACTTGAAAATTAGTTTTATGCTTCAATACACACCAAAGATAATAACAGAGAGTCCACGTTAATCTGCCTCTTATAGTTTTTGAGTAATTAGATAAAAATTAATTTTGTAATTAAAAGTATCCAAGTTTTGTAGATTAAGTACTTGAAATTTTAATGATAAAGGATTTTGGTTAAACCAGATTATCAAACATATCAAATAATAGAGCTATACCAAGTTTAAGAATTGTAACATATATAGCAACTGATATATGTTTTAGCAAAGGTATGGTTCAGAGGTAACAATCAACTGTTAGTTCCACTAAATAAATTCTATAAAGCAAAGTTTTCATTCTAGCGAGCTGAAAGTGTCTACGTGATTTCAAACTGCTTTTCTGCATACCAGCAAAAATTAAGAAGTTTCTGAAGTAATTGGTAACTATATTATTAAAGATTATGTACCCGAGATAGCGGTCGTTTGTAGACTGCCGCCGTATGCAAATAGAGAAAACAGAAGTTTTCTCGGCAGTCCGCACCGGAACCTTATAAATACAGCCCCTGAAGCAGTAGGAAGGTTCACTTCGCTCTCTGACTCTGTGAGGATCACGCCAGTTAAACGTCTGGTCGCATTCTGCCTCGGATGACGTCAGAGCCGAGCTGTGACAAGCGCGTATTTGGCAGTGAAAACGGATAGTGAACTCGCGAGGACTGTAAACCGTCCTGGATCGTTTAGAATTCGATAAAATAACTGTTGCTATGCCGTCCGTGTGAAATTCAATTCCGCGCGGCAAGTGGTGAATTTATTTTCACTTTTATGGCGAGCTTTAATTTTTGAACATTTATTCCGATCTTTCATTTGAGTGATGTTAGTCAGGGCGAAAAACAATCTGGTAGGAAGCTAGCTCTGAACTACTAAATGTGCTGTTAGATTAGAAAGACTTGTTTTCAACTGAACATAACGCCATTTCAAGTGTTGTTTGTGAAAAACTTTAATTAAATTAAATCTTGATTGGAACTTTAAACTTCTACTGAAGTCATAGTTCTGATCCAGCAAAGAAATGGGAAGTAGAAACTTTTCTCTCAGTCGGTTGGACCGGAATGTGGCCGTGCAGACTGGAAACTAAGGTCAGTGTGATTCCCTTCGCTTTCTGGCTGACCACCAAATTAGTTCCCAGGCTCACGTGATTAAAGACGGCATCAAAACTTTAAACCAGTAAAGTAACTTACTCACCGCCCCACAGTACCACTGAGAAGTCCATGACGGAGAGTATGTGAAATTTACTGTGTATTATATCTTCTGACATCAGGCGCTGTAGAAGACTTAAACACTTCTGTCATCATCATTATATTGAACAGTTTTCAGCCCAGGCTGGGTTGTGTCCAAAGTAAGCTTCACCATCTAGACCTGTTTTCCCACCATATTTCTGTGTTCACTCTGGTCCAGTCTACGCTTCTTTTTTCAACACACCCCTTCATCCCTTTCAGCCATCAACCTTTTGTTCTTCCACCTGGTGGCTCCTTTAGCGTTCGAATTTCACGTATCTTCTTGGAGATCCTTTTGCTTTTCGTTATCTTTAAGTGCCAACATCATCTTAGCCTTTGTGTTTCTATCCTGTTCCACAAGGGTTCCTGTGCCCTTTCATTCCTCATCCTGATTATTGATACTCCTATCCGGCTTCTAAGGAACTTCATTGAATACTCTCGTAGTTTGCTTGCATCTCGTTTTCGTTGCCAGTCTTTCAGTTGCATAGGTCAGTGCTGGGACGTAGTAACTGTTATATACTTCCTTACTTTTCTGTGGGACGTCTTTGTTCCAAACCAGATTCGTGTCACATCACAGGAATGTTTCTGCCAGTCTGCCACTTTCTTTGTCATTTCTTCCATTTTGTTCCCTCACACCTACCAAGTACTTGACACTTTCCACTTTCTTCAGTTGCTCAGCCCCAGTCCTTATTCCAGTAGTTGTTTTATCTTTTTTTCTAGTTTTAACCAGGGTCTCACATTTGAAACTTCCTACATATAGTCTATCCACAACTATGTTTCTCAGATACCTACCATAAGTTTATCTGGAGTGTGTTTTGTAGAGACACAAGAAAAGTTTTACTAGTTTCCTGAAATCGAATGAAATATTCTATCCTCTTTGTTTATTAGTGAGGTATGTAGGTCCTAATGAATCTATAAACTCCCTAAATATCCTAACACGCGGATTTAATTTCATACCAAATTTCGAGATAAGTAACTTTGAAAGGCCGTTATCATGCAGAAATGATTTCCATGCTTTTGATGTGAAGTTAGATGCATTATCAGACAGGATAGCTTGGGACTTACCAAACCTTAGCATGTAATTTTCTTCGATTTTTTTAATTGTTGGACAAGCGTTTGTAGATTTATCTGCGTACAACCTGACATACTTACTAAATAAATCATACAAAGCAACAAGGTGTCTATCAAATCCTCTTGTGTGGGGAAGGGTCCATCTGCGACAATTGCCAGGATCTCTCCATATTTAGATGTTAGTATGGGATATAACGGTATTTCGCTTGATACACTCATACTTTTGGCCTTTCACAAATTATACAGGTGCGTAGAAATCTGTGAGTTCGTCCATGTGAGTTGGGAAAGTAACAATATAAAGCTGTCTTTCTTTTGAATTTCCCTACTCCAAAGTGTCCCCAAGCTATGTATGTACACCAGATGAGATTATACCGAAACAGGTTGAAGGTGTGCACACACAGCATGCATCTGTATTCACTGTACTTCCATGATGTAAAATGTTATTGTGAAACTTGTAGTAAGATGTCTATCTGTGTTGAGGTTACTGTGACGGCAGTTGTTTAACCTTTACCCAAATTGGATCAGTATCCTGTAGCAATTACATGTCCTTGCACATATCTACATAATAAACACTGTGCAACTGATATTCTTAGCAACACTATATAATCTGACATCAGTTCTGCTAGTGGAGCAAATTCTGGTAGACCTTTCTCTTTAATACGCTCAGTTGAAAAGCCGTAAACCTGTGAAAATAGAGACCGCCTAGGTATTCTTGGGTGTAGAAGTTTGCATGTCAGCATAAAAAGTAAGTACTCACAATCACGAAACACTTTGATTTTCTTGCCGTAAATGTAGTAATGAAACGTTTTGAATGACATCATTGCAAGTGCCTCTAGCTCTGTTGTTGAGTAAGATCATTCACACTAGCAAGAAACGAATGCTGCACACTTCATTCTCTATATTGCTCTCTATAATTTGAAACAAGCAAGCCCCCAAAATAGAGGATGATGCGCTTAAGGCAATACAGAGCTGTTTATTCATATTTCGCGATGCAAAATTTCATATGAAATCACAAATTTTTTATTTTCTCAAAATCTTAACGACTCTGTGATACGAAAACCACCTAACATTTTTGAGCAAAAAACTAAGCAATATATCACTGTTTATCAATTGATTGGGAACTAAACGTCTAAAAATGAGACAAGGCCTATTATTATTATTATTATTATTATTATTATTATTATTATCGTTAATTCCCCATTGAGGAGAGCGTTAAAAAACAATCAATATTCACAATGACAATATGGTACATAAATTGGTACATTTCAAATTCATGGCACTTTTTTTGTCTCTTTCTTTTCTCTTCCCAAAAACCTCTCATAAATTTACTGTGCTTCTTCTTCCTCTCTTCTGTCCACTTCCTTCCTGCTTTTTCCTCTTTTGGTGTTTCATCGAATTTCTGTTTGTTGATTTTTTCTCTGTATTTTCCTCTGTTTGATATTTCTTCTGTAGAGATGCTAAGATTTTTAAGGTCTTCCATGGTTTCCTTTACCCAGTTAGTTTTCACCTTATTCGTCACCACTATGTTAAAAATCTTCTTGGTCAGCCTATTTTCATTCATCCTATGAATGTGCCCATAGAATTTTGCCCTTCTTTTTCTGATATTGTCTGTAATTGTCTCTGCCTGTTTGTACAATTCCTTTGTTGCTCTCTTTATCCAGATCCCCTGTCTCTGAACTGGCCCATAGATCTTTCTCAGAATTTTCCTCTCTTGCTTTTCCATTTCCTTGATTTTAGTTTTTCCTCTGATTACTGTTGTTTCTGAGGCATACAAGGCCTCAGGTAAGACTACTGTTTTGTAATGTCTTAATTTGGCATTGATGGAAATATTTCTTTTATTGTAATGGTTCCATGTAAGTCTGTAAGCTTTTTGTAGTTTTGTAGCCCTTTCTTCATTGGCTGTTGAATTCAGTCCTGTTTTCTGTATAATCTCTCCCAGGTATTTGAAACTTTCTACTTGTGTTTTTTTTCCGTACTTTGTTATCAATGGGCTTCTGTCTGCAGATATTGTGTCCACGTACTGTGTTTTTTCATATGATATTTGTAGTCCTGCTCTGGCTGCGATTTCATGCAATATCTCTAGGGCTTCTGTGGCTTCTTTTCTGTCATGTGTAATGAAGGCTATATCGTCGGTAAAGGCCAGACATTTTATGTTGACGGTTCTATTTTTCTCTCTCCCCATCTTTACCCCATTGACTCCTTTGTCCCACGTCCTGATTATTTTCTCTAAAACAGCGTTAAATAAAATGGGTGGCCGGCCATCTCCCTGTCTCACCCCTGTCTTGATTTCGAAAGATTGTGAGATCTCGCCCATGAACTTCACTTTTGACATTGTATTTGTTAATGTTTCCTGAATTAGTTTTCTGGTCTTATTGTCTACCTTCATTTCTTCTAGTGTATTAAAAAGGGTTTCTCTGTCTATTGAATCGTAAGCCTTCCTGAAATCAACAAATGTTACTGTGGTGTTTCTGGACTTTCTTGTTGTTAATAATGTTCTCAGACACCAGATCTGCTCACTGCATGATCTTCCCTTCCTGAACCCTCCTTGGTATTCTCCGATCTGTGGATCTATCTGAGGTTCTAGGCGATTTAACAGAGCTTTTGATAGAATTTTGTATGCCACCGGCAGTAACGAAATTCCTCTGTAGTTATTTGGGTCTGTTTTGTCTCCTTTCTTGTGGAGGGGGTGTGTTAGGGCTGACTTCCATTCTTCTGGTATCTTTTCTGTTTCCCAGATGTTTTTGATTATACTATGAATTTTGGGTGTAATGTTTTCATGGTCTAATTTCCAGATTTCTGCAATCAGTCCATCTTCACCTGGTGCCCTGTTATTTTTCAATGATTTTATTATTTTCACGATTTCTTCATATGTTGGGGGTTCGGAGTCCCGGTTGGGTTCTAGTTTTGTAAACTGTAATCTCTGTTTTGGTTTATCACAGTTAAGTAACGTTCCAAAGTATCTGGCTAATATTTCACAGTTTTTCTTCGGATTTGTCTCCAGTGTTCCATCTCGTCTTTTGAAGCATAAGCTTGGTGGCTGATATCCTGTCATATTTTCTCGGAATACTCTGTAAAAATTTCGTGTGTTGTTTCTGGTGAAGTCTTCTTCTATCTCCTTCAACCTGCTGTTTTCGTAACCTCTTTATTTCTTCGGATTCTTTTTGAAGTGTTTTTCTGTATCCTGTTGAAGTCCTCCCATTTTTCTTGTGTTTTATGGCTGTTAAATTTCTTCCAGGCTTGTATTCTCTCTTCTATGGCCCTGTCGCATGTCATGTTCCACCATCGGTGGCTGCCCCAATGTTATCAGTTCTGTTATTTTTCTGACAGTTCTGTCCAGTTGTTGCTATTGATTTTCGTAACTTCTTCTATTATTTCTTTCTTGTTTATTTGTAGGTACTCTGGATCTATTGTGAAAGGTCTGTTGGTTCTCTTGATTTGTCTATTGGGTATAAATTTTACTTTAATTTGGAGAAGGTGATGATCAGATTCGAAAACTCCTTTCCATGTTCTTACGTTCATTATTTCTATGGTGTTTTTTGTGGATATTGCTACGTGGTCTATCTGAAATTCTCCTAGAGCAAGGTTGGGGGATTTCCAAGTTACAAGTTTTGTGTATGGTTTCTGGAACTGCGTTGACATGATTTTCAGATCAAAATTTCTGCAGAAGTTTATCAAGTTCTCTCCATTTTTATTTGTTCTCATGTGGGCCGTGTGTTTTCCTGTCGTATCTCGGAATTTTCTTTCCTTGCCTAACTGGGCATTGAAGTCTCCTAGTGAAACTTTTATGTGATTCTTGGGGATTTTGCTGGTAGTTTCTTCCAGATCTTCCCGGAATTCCTCTATCATCTCTGGGTTCTTCTTGTTGTATTTGTTTGTGGGGGCATGTCCATTGATTAATGTATAGACTTTGTTTCCAGATCTTATCGTGAGTGTCGACATTTTTTCTGATTTTGATGTGAAATCTATTACGGAATCCATTATCGATTTATGTACTACAAAACCAGTTCCGAAGAGTTTGAGATTTCTTCCTTGGATGGTTATGGCTGGTTTCCCCTTATATATTCTGTAATTTTCGGAATCAAAGTGGTTCTCATCTGCAAATCGTGTTTCCTGTATTGCCATAACTTTGATGTTGTGTTTATCCATGGCGTTTGTTAACTGTTTCAGTTTACCTGGCCTCAGTAGTGTGTTGGTGTTGAGTGTTCCCATGTAAAATACTTTCTTCATCTTGAGGGTTTTTGAGAGGCTCCGATTCTTCTCTTCATGACATGCCTGATCCCCTGGAATCCAATGATCAGGTCTATTACCCAGTCTTACTGACTGGGGCCCAGGGTAGCGGATTCTTTCCCGTTGTTCTGCCATGATTATTGGTTTGTGTTGAGGAATTGGTGGTGAAGTCACGAAGGATCTCACATAATTTCGACTGGAGTTTTGAGTTCCAGAAGATTAACTCACAGCCGAGCTCACAGAGCCAACAGACGCTGACCAGAGTACCGGTGGCTGCCACGCAGACGTGTCTGGACTTTGGGGCCTCGCATGTAACCCTAGGCAGGGGCCCTCACAGGCTGCTACCATCCGGAGCCAGATGGAGCCAGATTTTTTTTTAACGAGGTGTTACTCCTCCCCCTCCTCCTTCCTCATCACTTGCGAGATGAGGCCCCAGGCTTGGGACCGGCAGTGGCGGAGTTAGACAAGGCCTATAAATACTTTTAAATGTTTCTTGTTAGTGGGAGGAGCAAATTTCTTATTAGACTTATCTTCTAGGGGTCAGATGTGATTCCTGTGGAGGAATAACATACACATTTAACTTCATCTTCGGCATACTTATCCAATTTGGCTGTAATTCTGCTGTCACAAAATTTCTGTAGCGTCTTTGATAGTAAACTAATGTGTTCCCCCTGCTTTCAGTGACTATTAGCAAGTCGAACATATAGTGTATTCTTGTCTAAATGCTCTGGGCCCAATACAATATCAAGAGATGTTACAAAGACACCCAAGCTTACATTAAGGCGAAACAGTAACAGTCAGAATTGATAGGCTCTACCTATGAAGATAAATACAATTTACATCTCACATATTTCAGACAGTAAAATTTGCCAGTAAGATTATCAAGATCTACTGTCAGTAAGTATTGGCGATAATTCCTCCAATACTGGACAGCTTCTTATGGGAATTGTGATTTTGTTGATGACTCTCATATCTGACAAGCAGTAGTACTCCTCCAGGTTTGTTCACTGTTAAAAGCGAACTATTGTAGAATGACAAAGAAGTTTCAGTTACATTCCATTCCAACACGTTCCATAGTTTGCTCCTTACTGTCTCCCTTCAGGCCTGGGGGAATAAAATAGGTCATGTGACAGTACGTCATGTGAGACTAACTGCAAATGGTATTGGTACTACTTAACAATATCAGGCTTCTTTCAGAAGACATTTATATACCTGGATAGCAAATCAGCTGGTTCAGTCTTTTGTTGGTCTGATAAACACTCTGACTCTCCAGCTTTCCTTTGAATATGGTATAAGATGCCCAGAACATCTTCCATACGCTGACATTCTGGTGCATTGTGAGTACATACGTTTCACAATTAATGCACAACACCTTAGTCTTTAAACATCAACATTTGTATTCTCACAGTACCTGCCATGTTGTGACTTTCAGCTTAACAATTGTAAAATTTATTTCCTAATACCTATTGATAAGTAACGAGTTCCACTCGCAGATGTGATCTTTGCATCCCCTCACAGGAATCCCCTGCCTAAGAAACAGGCCAAAGGTAAATTTTTCACACTGAGAAACCTACATTCAGTTTTTCCATTGCAACTCCCATTTACACATACGATTTAAATAATTGTTCCTGGGCGCCAACAGTGCCAGAGACTGTACATTTCTGGACAGGAAGATCGGCACTCGAATTTTGTAGGCTATCGTTTTAAAAGTTCAATTCAAAGACATTTATATTTGTACATGTGTCTAACACGAGTGTCATGAGTATACCTCAGTCTACAGCATTCACTGCTTCCTGAACTAGTTTCCACAAAGCTCTTCTCAAACATCGTCATCTTCATTGTGACTCAGCATGTGAAGCTGTTCATGCTGATTATTACTCCCATTCCGTCACTGCCCGACCACCATCAGGCAGTGCAATGGGGTCAATTTTAGTTAGATCTGTTGGTTTTGTTTGGGAGTTGTTCCTCAGATGCCTCTATTATTCTTACTGTATGTTTATGTGGGTTGGTGCTCTATCAGGCAGAGGCACCATGTTTCATACAGGTGTACCATGGCTGTTATTATTATAGTTACTCGGTGGTGGCTACTTGAAAACTGGCTGCCACTGGTTAGAATAGATTGGTTGCTATTTTCCATTATTCCTGTTATTCTGAGAGTTTTTGTACCCTGGAGTAAAACGACATCCATTATTTTAATTTTGTTGTCACTTGTATGCATGTAATGGGTAGTGCATATTTTACTTTTTACTCTCTTTTTTTGTGTAACATGGCGCTGCACCGTTGCTGTGCTGCCATACAGAATGTATATTTTATAGCTGTTGTTGCATCATCAGTGCAGGCTGCCTCCCCCCACCCCTTCCCCCCTCCCCCCCCCTCTCCCCGCTGTTGCCACTGCAGCACTTATAGGTTGCTGCTGGATCAGATCGGTTGAATCCAAGATGGATAATAAATTTTCCAAATTGTTACGTCACACATGAAAGAGTGTTCTAAGGGTCAGTGTTGGTAGTTAGGTTCTGAGTACTCTAAAAAGATCCTTATTCACTATTGGTTCTTCTTAATGGTGAGTTTCCGTAATATATCTCTCAAAGTACTTCCGAAGACTTCCCAGCTTTGGATTGTAGATCTTTGGATGGAAAACATTTATCCTCAATTTCTCCTGAACACATTCCTCGCTATATGAAGAATTTGAGAAGTCAAATTCATCATACGTTATACAAATTTGTGTTGCATTGGTTGCCCGTAAGGCTGCATCACACTGGATATGAGATATGACAAACTGGATTTTTAGGCTTCCCATTCCATGACCTTGGAAGTATTGCAGTGAAAGCTTTTTTAAACACAGCAGGGTGAGAAATCCTCAAACTGCCGGTGCTTTAAGAGGTTCGGTTGTTAAAGTTGGAGCTGTCCCTACTGCATTCAGGAGTAGGTGTGGGATACGCGTCTTTTCCGGTATTCTTAACGGCAATGACCTTACGATGAAGGTCAGCGACTTGTGCGTTACAATACTAAGAGGTGTTGCCTTGAAGATTTTCACCCACATCGCCCAATACATGTGATCCGTCTGCAGCTATGTACTGTGCACTAACGTGTAACTCAGTATCATGTTTTCTATTGATATGTTATCTTTCGTCTCTAAGCATCTGTCAGTTTTGTTCTCAATGCTGCGAGTGCCTCATTGATTTTCGATTCCTTGCTAATGGTTAATTCGTTAAACAGCTGTCTAAGTCGAGTGTCATTCCTCAGTAGTGTATGGTTCACAGTTTTTAGTATGCTAGCATCGCATTTTTGAATGCAGTCATTTCGGTATGTATCGCACCAAAATCTCCATGAATCTTGTGAATTTGTTGCTACGAAAACTGTTCAGAACAGACCTTAAATTGTTCCTTGGAAATACGATCAAAGGCAGTTCTCATCTGCTTTCCATGTTCCGTGGATACGCATTCTACAGATTTAATTATTTGGATTGCCTGTTGCAGTGAATGGTGGTGAAAGTTGGATTTCCGTTGTCTTGACTGATGTCGTGTGGCTCGCGAAGAGTTGCAATTATTTCTTTTGTTAGTTTAAGTGCAAGACTTTAGAAACTGTCGCCCTTCACATTTGTTAACTTATCAAGCAAAATTCTGAAGGGATCTTGAGCAGCCCTCAACTGCGGAATTTCTTCCATTAATTCAATTTATGTATTTCTAATCTTCTACCTTATATGAATCTTCATCAGGAATTGTCGGATCGACCACATCTTTACTATCGAAATTTAAACTAGTTTCAATATTTTCTATGTCGTTCACATTTCAACTTTTCCAACTTCTGTCATACTACAGACTGATGAATATTTCTAAGTCACTGAGCCATATAGCATGCACAAATAATTGACAGCAATGGCACGAGCAAACTAAATTAACACACTACAGGGTGGATGCCTCTAATTTAAACATAAGAGAAACGACCTCCACCCTTTTTGTTTACCTACAGCTTAATAGCGGCCGTGTTGCTTCGACTTCCCTCGTTATAATAATGAATTTTACAAATGCTAAATTTTCTTAGCTAAAAAAATCTGAAGTAATTAAAAATGCAGATGCGAACCATAAGCTGCTTATGGCATGTCGAGACAACACAAAAATGCATGTGTATATCAGTGGTGCTTTACCTCATTATGATGGGTTCCGTCTTCATAATTCATACCATAATTTTGTTTTGTTTTTCTATGATGAGAACGTTACTCCTTCATAATTTCTTACCTTTACAATTTTATCGTCACTGTTCGGATTTATATCAATGAGGTCCATCCACGTAGTCACATGCAACAGAAAAGATCATTATATAGACACATATAATACGACGTTTCATTGATCGCACCCCATATTGGACGCCATTTGAAGTGTCTCTCTTTTGAAATTACTACAACAAAAAGCCTAAGTTATTTTAAATAAAACTTTTCTCAATGAGTCACGGCAAGGATACATTATGAGTACAATATGAATACAGATGAAAGTGAAATACCGTGACTAGCGAGAAAAACGTTCAAAGAAGGCAAACCTGATCCAAAATTCTAGGTAAGTGGAATTCATGACTGCTGTTAAAAGATGATAATTACGCAGTCATCTAATATATCAGACTTCCGCATGTTAATTTTGGTGAATCACTATACGATCAACGAAATGAAGCGATTACCGACGTCATTGTTCGAAGGTAACAGACCGATCAACCTAACGGGGTTCTTATGTAAAAAATACACGAAAAGAACTAAAATGATCGGAAAATTAGTCTCGGGCAGTATAAGTAACGAGAGAGCATGTAATGTCGTCTTCATATCCTCGAACAACTGGTCACCGATCTTTCCTTTACGGCCTATGAAAGAAAAGCAAAAATTAGTACAAAGTTATGATTTTTAACCTGAGAGATCAGGTCTAATATTATAAAGGAATTCCACATACATAGGTATAACAATACTCTCTATTTAAGTCAAAATTACGGCACATAGAAACCTGGATGCTTACGTTACGCCGCACGATGTGGCCGAGCGGTTCTAGGCGCTTCAGTCCGCAACCGCGCTGCTGCTACGGTCGCAGGTTCGAATCCTGTCTCGGGCATGGATGTGTGATGTCCTCAGGGTATTTAGGTTTAAATAGTTGTAAGTCTAGGGGACTGATGACCTCAGATCTCCCATAGTACTTAAAGCCATTTGAATCATTTGAGCTTACGTTACAACTGGCAGACTATAAAAGATGCCTAAGTATGGTGAGAATAAAGGAATTGCAATATTTCATTTATTCTACAGATAAGGTTCACAGATATCCTTTCCGTATGGATTCTTTAGCAAAAGTGTGTGAGCAAACGTCATTATGCTGATTTTAATTTCTGAAGTGATTCACGAAGAAAAACAAAATAGATATTCATGTAGTATCACAGTAGTAATATGATTTCATTGTTATAGCTATATTTTATTCCATAGACGTTCACGTATTTTCATGGGGGGACGTACATTAATATATAACTTCAAAGATCATGATTTCTTGTACACTTTATGTGGCTTAAATCAGCCTAATTGTCGTTACACATATTAATCTGTTCATCTCTGATCCTCTGTGATCCCTAGTTGTGGTCCAATAGCGCTCGAGAAAATGGGGTTAAACTTTGAACGTCACAGTAACACCAACAACTACAACAACAACAATATCCTTGTTTGTTTCACGCATGCTGTCTTGCAGTTAGAGCGTACAGCACAATGTTGTGCACATGTATAGAAAAAAACTTTGAAAAAACTTGAGGGCGTAAAGGAAATGGGTTTCTCCCTCTGCTAATCTCAGAGTTTCAGAGGCGAAATTTATCATACAAGTTCTTTGTAAACTAGTTTAATATCTCTTAAACCGATGATTCTTTCCCACCTAAAGTGTTGTATCACACGTCACCTGCTTTCAAAATGGTTCTCAACCTGCCGATGTTTGTCTCTACTTCTGATGGTAAAGGTGACACTTAACCCTAACATGCAGACGAAAAGTAACAGTGTTCTTGCATTATACTACTGACCATGCAATTTATTTTTATTTCTGGCGACAGTGACGCAGGATGGCTTTTACGCTGTTTGGCTCCGCATTTCTAATATTGCTATCTAAGATGTTTTTTACTACTTGAAATTAATTATAAAACAGTCTAAGTCGCAAGGCACGTCTATTAAAAGGTGATGGAATGTCGTTTTTCAGACAACTGTTTCAATTGTACTGCCTTTACTGTGTCAGTCACCCTTATCTATGATGTTTCAGGTGATCTAAAATGTTAATTTCGTTAAGCTGTGCAAATTGTTGGAGTGTATGGCCTTTTTATGTAAGATGGTCACAGCAACAGAAACAAAAGGAGGCAATTTAAACGGCATTAAAGTCTGTTGCTGGAGAAGGCCTAAATGCAGACTCTCCTGCGACTGGAAAAGTTTCTTTCAAATGTAAAACAGCTGTAACTTGATGAAAACTTAGATCTGTTAATTTCTTTCGGTGGGATCAGTGAGTATAAACAAGCTCAGGGAGAACATGAGGCTACATGTCTGCGAATAGACCATAAGTTGCTTCCTTCGCGGCCTGAAAGACTTTATGGCTTAGCGCTTTTTGTGAGAAGCTGTCTTATCATAAGTCATGTAGGCTATAGGCAAATACTTGATACTCTGACGTGAACAACAGAACAACAGCTCGTCAAGCTCTGGTATCATAAAAAGCGAATTTATGGGCTGTAGAATGCAATTGTTGCACTCTAGACGCTTATATGTTGAAGAAAGGAGGAAGGAAGGCTATCACCTTGACTACGAGATCATTACAAATGGGAACATAAGCTTACATTGGAATGGAATTGGGATTGAGTCCGGATGTGTCCTTTACAAAGAAATCTTCCAACTTTCAGTGTTACTGGTGTAGGGAAACCATAGAAAAACGATACCTGATAGTTGTTTTCCGGACTGCGATATGGCAACGCAGACACCTCCCCACCCTCCCCACATCCAGGCTGTATGCGATTATAGTGCCTCAGCCGTTTCCCTACATGACTCTTTCTTTTTATTATGCACTCCAGATATTCCGCCAGAGTCGTATGTAAGTGATTAGTTCGTGTGTTACTAAACTACAATTAGGAAAAACCAGTTAACAAGTAATATATTTCCGTTCTCGTTACAACGTCTGCCTCTACGTGTGTTTTATGACAGCCGACGTAAAATAGGTGATGGTGTTTACATCGTACCAATATAATGTTACAGTCACGTACTGAGCGAAAGAGAAAATAATATCATTTTGCCTCTGTATGTGTCGTAATCTGTCCTATTTTATTATCGTGTTCCCTACGCGACACACACGATATTTCAGCTTAATGCTCCCCCAGTGAACTTTGAATACAAATTCTCTAAATTTACCCAACATGGTTACGCCAGAACTACGTCGTCGTTTCCTCCAAGGATTCTCTTTTAAGCTCTGTGAGCAAGTGACAGTTTTTCGCTACGATATTCTTGAAGAAACCGTCAAGGAGTTTCTGCCACGTCAGATTTGTCACTCTCGAGTTGTCGACGACTTGTTCTGGCGTCATGATTAGCAGAGATTTCGGAAGACCGTAAGGTACTGAAGTTGACCGACTGTATGTCGTATGCTGTACCGAACTGTTTGATTCTAACAGCACGTCTCCGAGTACGATTGATGTCTTGTGTCACACCTAACTGAGTAGGATTCAAACACTGGAACAAGAATCTAGAGCTCTATGCACAAGTATTTATGTGCAAATTACTGTACAGATATACTGCACCTTCCCAGAGATCATAGAAAAAGTCTAAATCTTCTGTTCAGCTTCCCTCAATACTGGATTTACGTGGTTGTCCCATTTAATGTCACTTCTTCATAGTACTCGAAAATATACACGGCATGCTGATGATGTCCCCCCCCCCTTTCCCTCCCCCCTCTCACCACACGACACTGCTAGCAAATTCTTGCAATTCGCCGTCTGACGATCGCATGAACTCCGCAGATTTTTGCAACCAACAGTGCTAACATTACTCCATCAGTCGAGCAGCAGGCATCGGTAAGAACACCGTTCGGTATTGCTTATATCCGTGACATTACTTCATGATTATGACAGAAAGACTATGTGACACCTGTGGCGTCTACACGACAACACACTGGGTCTGGAAGCACATAAAATAACACCCGCTGTAGTGATACGGAAATTTGTGCTATCTCACTGAGAACTTCGCCACCTAACGATATTTGCCGTATGGTACGTTACCATATATGGCAACGTTATGAAACTAATTTAATAATTTTATCGTAGTAATATATCTTTAACGAAGAAGTACAAACTGTTTCTTTTTTCTCTTGCGTTGCAACTACGTTGCGAAGACGTGGAGAACGCTGAAGGCTATTCCTCGCGCGGCTTGGGATTCAGTACTTATTTGGTGGACGGTCTTCCGCCACAAGAGGTCTGTAGCTGTACCACATAGGTCGATTATGTTGGTACAATGAAAATAAGTGAACCATAAGAAATGTAACGTATGTTATTAATATTGTGAACGGTTTGCCTTTGGCCATGACAACATTAAGTAGTAATGTATCAGATGAGTTTTAAGGTTTTTAATACACTGTGTGCTGTTGTGATTTCTGGTGCTAAATAATCACAGTTGTGAAAATAATTTATCATCGAACTGTTGAGTTTACTTGAGGTGTCTATTCGGAAGGTTATTTTTAAATGTACACTCCTGAAAATTGAAATAAGAACACCGTGAATTCATTGTCCCAGGAAGGGGAAACTTTATTGCCACATTCCTGGGGTCAGATACATCACATGATCACACTGACAGAACCACAGGCACATAGACACAGGCAACAGAGCATGCACAATGTCGGCACTAGTGCAGTGTATATCCACCTTTCGCAGCAATGCAGGCTGCTTTCTTCCATGGAGACGATCGTAGAGATGTTGGATGTAGTCCTGTGGAACGGCTTGCCATGCCATTTCCACCTGGCGCCTCAGTTGGACCAGCGTTCGTGCTGGACGTGCAGACCGCGTGAGACGACGCTTCATCCAGTCCCAAACATGCTCAATGCGGGACAGATCCGGAGATCTTGCTGGCCAGGGTAGTTGACTTACACCTTCTAGAGCACGTTGGGTGGCACGGGATACATGCGGAAGTGCATTGTTCTGTTGGAACAGCAAGTTCCCTTGCCGGTCTAGGAATGGTAGAACGATGGGTTCGATGACGGTTTGGATGTACCGTGCACATTCAGTGTCCCCTCGACGATCACCAGAGGTTTACGGCCAGTGTAGGAGATCGCTCCCCACACCATGATGCCGGGTGTTGGCCCTGTGTGCCTCGGTCGTATGCAGTCCTGATTGTGGCGCTTACCTGCACGGCGCCAAACACGCATACGACCATCATTGGCACCAAGGCAGAAGCGACTCTCATCGCTGAAGACGACACGTATCCCTTCGTCCCTCCATTCACGCCTGTCGCGACACCACTGGAGGCGGGCTGCACGATGTTGGGGCGTGAGCGGAAGACGGCCTAACGGTGTGCGGGACCGTAGCCCAGCTTCATGGAGACAGTTGCGAATGGTCCTCGCCAATACCCCAGGAGCAACAGTGTCCCTAATTTGCTGAGAAGTGGCGGTGCGGTCCCCTACGGCACTGTGTAGGATCCTACGGTCTTGGCGTGCATCCGTGCGTCGCTGCGGTCCGGTCCCAGGTCGACGGGCACGTGCACCTTCCGCCGACCACTGGCGACAACATCGATGTACTGTGGAGACCTCACGCCCCACGTGTTGAGCAATTCGGCGGTACGTCCACCCGGCCTCCCGCATGCCCACTATACGCCCTCGCTCAAAGTCCGTCAACTGCACATACGGTTCACGTCCACGCTGTCACGGCATGCTACCAGTGTTAAAGACTGCGATGGAGCTCCGTATGCCACGGCAAACTGGCTGACACTTACGGCGGCGGTGCACAAATGCTGCGCAGCTAGCGCCATTCGACGGCCAACACCGCGGTTCCCGGTGTGTCCGCTGTGCCGTGCGTGTGATAATTGCTTGTACAGCCCTCTCGCAGTGTCCGGAGCAAGTATGGTGGATCTGACACACCGGTGTCAATGTGTTCTTTTTTCCATTTCCAGGAGTGTAGTTTTAAGAAGAAGTGTTTATTAACATAAATACCAGGTGGTTATAATTAAAGTGTACCTCTTCACAGAGGTCCAGGTTGAGCTGTACATTTCTTATGGCAGTGAAACGTGTTAGCTATTCTAACGAGTTAATGCAGAACTGATTTACGTTGGAAAAATATTAGTTCTAATTTTGACCACCAGGTGCAAATCTGTCTCTGCGAATGTGACAGACGTATAGAAATGACTCCACATGCTTGGGATTAGTAACAGGAATTGGGCAGGAGAGGTCACACGAGTGAGGAAGGAATAATGTTGGTGTTACAATTAACCGCCAGTTGCACAGTTTAATCAATATGAGCACCGGAAACGTCGAGGAGAAGCTGAAAAGCGCCAGATGTGGAGCTGGTGGCCAAACTTGGGACTAAGTTTTATTCCAGCGTCTGTCGCTTCCTCACTAACGCATTAGTGTAACTACCAAGTTTCTCTGCCACAAAAATGGCTCTGAGCCCTATGGGACTTAACATGTCAGTCCCCTAGAACTTAGAACTACTTAAACCTAACTAACCTAAGGACATCACCCACATCCATGCCCGAGGCAGGATTCGAACCTGCGACCGTAGCAGCTGCGCAGTTCCGGCTTCGCTGCCACCCGGTAATTACAGTCCACACTGGACGTCCGTGAGTATCTGCACTTAAATTACTACCACGTGCTACAGATTTCCAAATGTATTCGCTGACTTGGAATTCCTCCGCGTCAGCTGTATTAGGTACAGATATACTACCCTTTTTTTTTGTCGTCAGTCTACTGACTGGTTTGATGCGGCCCGCCACGAATTCCTTTCCTGTGCTAATCTCTTCATCTCAGAGTAGCACTTGCAACCTACGTCCTCAGTTATTTGCTTGACGTATTCCAATCTCTGCCTTCCTCTACAGTTTTTGCCCTCTACAGCTCCCTCTAGTACCATGAAAGTTATTCCCTCATGTCTTAGCAGATGTCCTATCATCCTGTCCCTTCTCCTTATTAGTGTTTTCCACATATTCCTTTCCTCTCCGATTGTGCGTAGAACTTCCTCATTCCTTACCTTATCAGTCCACCTAATTTTCAACATTCGTCTATAGCACCACATCTCAAATGCACCGATTCTCTTCTGTTCCGGTTTTCCCACAGTCCATGTTTCACTACCATACAATGCTGTACTCCAGACGTACATCCTCAGAAATTTCTTCCTCAAATTAAGGCCGGTATTTGATATTAGTACACTTCTCTTGGCCAGAAATGCCTTTTTTGCCATAGCGAGTCTGCTTTTGATGTCCTCCTTGCTCCGTCCGTCATTGGTTATTTTACTGCCTAGGTAGCAGAATTCCTTAACTTCATTGACTTCGTGACCTTCAATCCTGATGTTAAGTTTCTCGCTGTTCTCATTTCTGCTACTTCTCATTACCCTCGTCTTTTTCCGATTTACTCTCAAACCATACTGTGTACTCAATAGACTGTTCATTCCGTTCAGCAGATAATTTAATTCTTCTTCACTTTCACTCGACATAGCAATGTCATCAGCGAATCGTATCATTGATATCCTTTCACCTTGTATTTTAATTCCACCCCTGAACCTTTCTTTTATTTCAAGCTTTGCTTCCTCGATGTACAGATTGAAGAGTAGGGGCGAAAGGCTACAGCCTTCTCTTACACCCTTCTTACTACGAGCACTTCGTTTTTGATCGTCCACTCTTATTATTCCCTCTTGGTTGTTGTACATATTGTATATGACTCGTCTCTCCCTATAGCGTACCCCTACTTCTTTCAGAATCTCGAACAGCTTGCACCATTTTATATTGTCGAACGCTTTTTCCAGGTCGACAAATCCTATGAACGTGTCTTGATTTTTCTTTAGCCTTGCTCCAATTTTAGCCGTAAATTCAGAACTGCCTCTCTCGTCCCTTTACTTTTTCTAAAGCCAAACTGATCGTCACCTAGCGCATTCTCAATTGCGCCATCACTGATACATGGAAGCTTGTACAGCGCCAGCATTCGACCCCCGATTTCCCGCTTATCGCGAGTGGTCATCTTGACTATCAACTTTGGGGTCAGACTGGGAAGCGTGGATAGATACACTTCGTGACCAAAAGTATCCGGACACCCCCGAAAACATACGTTTTTCATGTTATGTGCATTTTCCTGTTACCTACTTCCAGGTACTCCATATCAGCGACCTCAGTAGTAATTAGATACCGTGAGAGAGCAGCATGGGGCGCTCCGTGGAATTCACGTGGTCAAGTGATTGAGTATCACTTGGGTCATACTTCTGTACGCGAGATTTCCACACTCTTAAACATCCCTAGGTCCACAATTTCCGATGTAATGGTGAAGTGGAAATGTGAAGGGACACATACAGCACAAAAACGTACAGGCCGACCTCGTCTGTTGACTGGCAGAGACCTCCGACATTTGAAAAGGGTCTTAATCTGTAACAGGCAGACACCTTTCCATACCATCGCACAGAAATGCCAAAACGCATCAGGATACATTGTAAGTACCATGACAGATAGGCGGGAGGTGGGAAAAATTTGATTCCATGGTCGAGCGGCTTTATCACAGCATAAGCCTACAGTGATGTTTTAAGCACCTTCTTGATTCCCGCTGTGGAAGAGCAATTCGAGGATGGCGATTGCATCTTTCAACACGATCGAGCACCCGTTCATAATTCACGGCCTGTGGCGGAGCGGTTACACTATAGTAACATCCCTGTAATGGGCTGGCCTGCACAGGGTCCTGACTTGAGTTCTATGGTACACGTATGAGATGTTTTGAAACGCCGGCTACGTGCCACGTCTCTCTGACCGACATCGATACCTCTCATCAATACAGCACTCCGTGAACAAACCTTCCAGAACCTCATTGAACGAATTCCTGCGAGAGTGGAAGCTGTAATCAAGGCTAGGGGTGGACGAAAACCATACTAAATTCCAGCAGTACCGATGGCGGGCACCACCAACTTGTAAGTCATTTTCAGTCAGGTGTCCGAATACGTTTGATCACATAGTGTAGCTGAAGTGGCTACGGCGACTAATCGCCATAAGTGTGAAATCAGTGTTCGAGTCCCGGTCTTCTATAAAATTCCACATGTCTCGAATGGGTAGTATATCTATTAAAGCTGACGCCAAGGAATTCTTGTTCAGCATATATGTATTTCGCGTAGCTGAGAAATGTCATTACACACATATTTAAAGAAGCTTTAAATTGAGATAAGTGCTAAAAGTGTGAAAAATATCTCTTATTTCCGTAAATTTTGCCGAAGATATACCTTAGAAACAGTATTTTGGTGTTTCAAAGAACAGAAACAGCTTTTAGTTGAAAGCGGACAGTAGATATTTATTGTGTTTAACTGACAGCAATCTTACAGTACATTAGTGCAGAAAATTGCTGAATTGAGATCTCACTGAGAGCGCTACAACCAGTCGCTCATAAAATGAAACGGAGCGCCCGTGCAGATACGTGGGCAGATGGCGCTTCAGACTTACGCTGTACGTAGGTTTGACGCCAAGCCGCCATGTTAGATGCCCCCAAAACATTAGCAGACTACGGTTACGATTGCTTCTTGTTCTTATTTCCTGTAGCGAGCACGCAACATTTTGTGCAAATAAAAAATGTTACAGTGCTTTGCCGAATAACACAGAATCAGGAACGCACTTTCAGACGTTATTCTGGTCTTAAATCCATATGTGATCCAGTAATACGACGCATTTCGCCTCGTTAATGTAACATTCTTTTTATTTTATGTTTCTAATAACCAAGTAGTGGAGCATGCGATGTTAAAAAGCTGTTTTGTAATCCAGTATTTTCCTTAATACGCACTGATGATATTGATATTTGGCTTCTGCCTTCTTCCCTAAAATGAGGAGAACATGTTTTTCTATGTTTGATCGGTTTTCAATCTCCCTTTTTCATAATGTTCACCCAGACAACATCGAGTAGAACTAATGGAAAACCTAAAGTCTGATGACAGAAATGAAACTACTACAATAAAAATAAACAGGGAGACTAAAATTCTTGTTCGTAGAATCCGCAACAAACAATAGGTGACTGACCTCGAGGTATTTGAAATGTAGATAGTTAGAGTGGCCGCGCAGTTTGAGGCACCATGTCACTGATTGCGCAGTCCCTCCCGCCACAGGTTAGAGTCGTCCCTCGGGCATGGGTGTGTGTGTTGTTCTTAGAATAAGTTAATTTAAGTTAAGTAGTGTATAAGTCTAGGGACCAACGACCTCTGCAGTTTGATCCCTTAGGAATTCACACATTTTTTTGAGCCAGGTGTCAGCCCGGACCACAAAAGATACAACAGATGCAACAGAACAAATAATATACACTCCTGGAAATTGAAATAAGAACACCGTGAATTCATTGTCCCAGGAAGGGGAAACTTTATTGACACATTCCTGGGGTCAGACACATCACATGATCACACTGACAGAACCACAGGCACATAGACACAGGCAACAGATCATGCACAATGTCGGCACTAGTACAGTGTATATCCACCTTTCGCAGCAATGCAGGCTGCTATTCTCCCATGGAGACGATCGTAGAGATGCTGGATGTAGTCCTGTGGAACGGCTTGCCATGTCATTTCCACCTGGCGCCTCAGTTGGACCAGCGTTCCTGCTGGACGTGCAGACCGCGTGAGACGACGCTTCATCCAGTCCCAAACATGCTCAATGGGGGACAGATCCGGAGATCTTGCTGGCCAGGGTAGTTGACTTACACCTTCTAGAGCACGTTGGGTGGCACGGGATACATGCGGACGTGCATTGTCCTGTTGAAACAGCAAGTTCCCTTGCCGGTCTAAGAATGGTAGAACGATGGGTTCGATGACGGTTTGGTTGTACCGTGCACTATTCAGTGTCCCCTCGACGATCACCAGAGGTGTACGGCCAGTGTAGGAGATCGCTCCCCACACCATGATGCCGGGTGTTGGCCCTGTGTGCCTCGGTCGTATGCAGTCCTGATTGTGGCGCTCACCTGCACGGCGCCAAACACGCATACGACCATTATTGGCACCAAGGCAGAAGAGTCTCTCATCGCTGAAGACGACACGTCCCCATTCGTCCCTCCATTCACGCCTGTCGCGACACCACTGGAGGCGGGCTGCACGATGTTGGGGCGTGAGCGGAAGACGGCCTAACGGTGTGCGGGACCGTAGCCCAGCTTCATGGAGACGGTTGCGAATGGTCCTCGCCGATACTCCAGGAGCAACAGTGTCCCTAATTTGCTGGGAAGTGGCGGTGCGGTCTCCTACGGCACTGCGTAGGATCCTACGGTCTTGGTGTGCATCCGTGCGTCGCTGCGGTCCAGTCCCAGGTCGACGGGCACGTGCACCTTCCGCCGACCACTGGCGACAACGTCGATGTACTGTGGAGACCTCACGCCCCACGTGTTGAGCAATTCGGCGGTACGTCCACCCGGCCTCCCGCATGCCCACTATACGCCCTCGCTCAAAGTCCGTCAACTGCACATACGGTTCACGTTCACGCCGTCACGGCATGCTACCAGTGTTAAAGACTGCGATGGAGCTCCGTATGCCACGGCAAACTGGCTGACACTGACGGCGGCGGTGCACAAATGCTGTGCAGCTAGCGCCATTCGACGGCCAACACCGCGGTTCCTGGTGTGTCCGCTGTGCCGTGCGTGTGATCATTGCTTGTACAGCCCTCTCGCAGTGTCCAGAGCAAGTATGGTGGGTCTGACACACCGGTGTCAATGTGTTCTTTTTTCGATTTCCAGGAGTGTATATACAACAGAGTATATATACAACAGAACAAATAATCACTGATGACGCAGTATACACGAGACAGTACTCCATATCTATACGGTTACCACATTTATTAACTCATGTCAATTTTCAAACGCCTTCCCCCTATTTAATGCAATGGCATTTCCTCTTCTCTACTTTCCGAATACAAGTTAGCTCCTTCCTCTTTAATGCTCCCACATCCACACTATGGTTCCAACTGTGTCGGAAAATAACACGTGTATTTGACTTCCTTAAACGCACAAGTATTGTCGTGATTTTCTGTATCTGATGAGTAAGAATTCAAGACATCTATTTTGCACATGGCACGGAAATAATTATTCCGTTCTGTCTACCAGTCAGATATAAAAGAGCACACAAAAACGTACACATTACAAAACATAGAGATATAATAATACTAAATTATACCCCTTAATGGGCCTTCCAAAGCACCATTCAGTTTATTAGCTAATTCACGTTCCTGTGACGGTCTCCTCTCTTGAAAAACTAGCTTTGATAATGTTGAGACATATTTAGCCTCTATGAAACATAACGTCTTCTAGAGCTCTCCTCTGTGGGTTCCTAATTTTCAATTTCCAGCGACTACTACGGCATAACACATCGTCTGCCATATTGGATTTACTCTTCATCCTCTGCGTTCCTTTGGCACATCGCATGCCTCTCAGGCAGATAAAAAGAGAAGGGAAAAAAATCGAGGTTCCTTCGTAAGCCGTAAACTAAGGTCTTCCGATCGCACAAAATCGTCGATAAAAATGCTTACTATGGAACTACCTGTCGCAATTATGTTAATTAACCATCGGACCCTCAATCAAAGATCTATTTATCCA
This sequence comes from Schistocerca gregaria, assembly GCF_023897955.1. NCBI lineage: Eukaryota > Metazoa > Arthropoda > Insecta > Orthoptera > Acrididae > Schistocerca > Schistocerca gregaria. The sequence goes on along the minus strand of NC_064922.1, from coordinate 922,021,923 downwards.
ACCATCTTAACGTATCACTGAAATATCTCTCTCTTTAGAGTGTATATACTTACTGTTGACCTCGTCAATACGTTACGCTGCAAATATTGGCTTTACAAAATCGGTAATTTCTAACTACAGCATCAAATACGACCCAGTTGCTATGTTATAGCTTTGTGGGAAAGTTTCGCATCAAATAATCTTATTATTTACACAGTATTAAATTGGATACAAGTTGTAAACCACGTGACTTTCATGTGTGCAGAGTTTCAGTTGCCATAGTGTTGTCAAACATACAAAGTGAAAAAATTATGGCACAAATGCTTGTGTCTGCATGACAGTTTTTGTGATTTCCCAAGAACATTATACCGTTCTTTTAGATTGTCCCTTTGTAGCCTCTCCGTCTTTCTGCTCTCACGATTTTCGTTACCAACGACTGTGATTGGCAAGCGAACTAAAGTTGTGGCAGCAAATTGATATCCACCTACTAACCATGGACGGCACCGTGAACCTTTGTTTTCGGATATAGAAGTAATGGGTACTCTCCACACCCGACCCGCCAGGGTAGCCGAAAGTACTAACGCGCTGCTTCCTTGACTCGGGTAGGTGCGCTGGCCTTGGATCGAATTCGCCCAGAGGACTAACGACGAGTGCCAGTGTGCCGGCCAGCCTGGATGTGGTTTTTAGGCGGTTTTCCACATCCATCTAGGTGAATAGTGGACTGGTCCCCACGTTCCACCTCAGTTACACGGTTCGCAGCCTTTTGAAACACATTCGCACTATTCCATGGATGCAGACAATTGGGGTACACACTTTCCATCCTGGGGGGGAGCGAGTTTATGGGGTAGCGACAGGAAGGGCATCCAGCCAGTCCTTAAAATTAACATGCCACCTCCGGTGAACCATAACAGTAGACCCCGCTGGTGGGGATAAATGCTTGGAAAGAGAAGGTACTCTCCACACTCACTATAGTCCTTTAACACATCTTCTCACAAGTCAGAGCTCTGACTACCTGACAGACTAACTACACATATTGTGTAGTAGCTATGAGATATGTATGGACTCTACTGACTTATTCTCTTACAACTGTGTCTCTCTCTTTCTCTCTCTCTCTTATATTATTGAAATCTATACACACAAGCTATCTCTTTACTGTGTGGTGTCCTTGACTCTCTGTTTCACCCTCTAGTCAGTCACACCTGTTTCTATCGCCTCTCTCGCGATCTGTGTTGTTGCGTGGATCTGCCATTCATATCTCCACTTTAGAGGTGGGTGATTAATTGTTTCTAGGTGGTGTACCCCCAGTGAAGTGACACCATTCATCATCGTGTTGACGAATCATCTCCTTGGTTTCCTAGGCCTCGTGCCCTACTCCAACTTCGTGACAGTCTTGGGGACAAATTCCGTTCAACATCGTTTCCTTGGTTCTGCGGAATATTTTCTCCTGAGTGCTCACATACTGTGATGTGTTTCTAACTTTCATTCGTATCCTAATTCCTGTAACATATTATAAAATGAATCAACGTTTTGCGCGCCTCCCCCATTATGGTAGTTTGTCATCAGATCAGCTGTAACAACTTTGTAAGACAAATACAGATGTTCTTTGTGATATCATAAGGATAATTGAGGTACTGGTTTTGCTTCATCAAATCAATGAAGTAAGTGACCAAATGACGGTACCTTTGTCTCTGTAGTTTTCCGTGATGTGATTACCTCATTTAATGCGATTTTTCAGTTCCTTCGAGTAGAATTCATTCGGGAAAGTTGAGAAGAAAATGGTATATTTGTGGCAGTAGCCCTTTAAAATTTGCATTCTGACAGCAGCCCCCTCTCTTTCCTTTTTATCTGAGGCCCCCATGAAAGCTGTAACGAATATTCAGATTGATCCAATCATACACATAGGTGTCGTCCATCCATGGCATCGGGGAACAACAAATCACTTTGTACCACCATAAAGTGCTTCTAGCATTCTACATCATCAACCATATCATCTACCACTTGTTCTGAAGAAGAATATCTCTTAGTCTTTTCTAGAGATGTTGGATTTCCTATAACTTATTTCATATACTCTTATCCATTTTACTAATACGATCGTCAAGTTCTCCATCTATGCGCAGTTTCTTGTCATCTGTTGGAATTCGTTGCAGTTGGTCTAACACCTCCCAGTTGTGCCGGCTGATCTCAGTCTGATTTTATTTGAAACACAAAGGGGAACCAATCTCTTCACTCTCTCCTATTAACTCTGGCTGCTTTCAGCCTCAGTCCCCTTCACTCACTAAGACATTTGTCGAATTTTCGTTACCAGGGTACCTACTTTCTTGGCTTCATGTAACCATCAGGCTCACGTTTGTCAAATGAAGGCTCTTCTTGGGTGACTTTTTGCACACTCATTCGAGAGTCTCTTGGTGTTACCATAAACTTCTGCAATAACCACTCTGTTCTTATCACTGTCTGTACGACCCTCATCGGACCTCTGAGTCGTTCATTTTGATCACCAGTATGCAACTCCCAATAAACTCTGACATATTCTGTTAGTTCACTTGAACCTCATAAATTTTTGCTACTATTGCTTTCTCGCCTTCATAGCAGATACACATCGCAAACATGACTCTTTATTTACTATTGTTCACTACGGTGAAACAATGGTAACGGAGTTGGGATGTAGCAATGCTTAACAAGGAACTGAAAGCATTCAAAACTCTTATTAAATCAAAAAATCAGTGTGACCTGGAATAACAACTTAAGACTCTTACCCATAATAACTGGCCTAAAGTAAACATAATCGAAAAAGATAAATCACAAAACGGTACTCGTAAATATTCAACTCTGTAGCACCCTGTAAAATGAATAACTTTAATCTGCTGAGAAAACTTTTAAGTTCAAAGCTCCACTTACAAAAATTATAGGGTCTTAATAGTCACCCCAATTCTTTCACCGGACATCTCCGAAATTTTCCCAAGTCCGAACACAAGTTTAAGTACTTTAGATGCACGCATCAGACTTTTTGAAATTACAGTGGCTGAAAAAAGTTAAAGTATATTGGAAGTGTGCCCAAACTCTCTGACCGGAGCACGTCACTTGAAAACCCTCAATGCTAACTAAGCAGCTTTCTCCCGTATTAACGTCTGAACGTATACAATTTCGAGTGCAAGTGAACCACTATTCGAATTTAAACACTCTTAATAGCACAGTTACGAATGCTGACGGGGGCGTCCCTCTTGTCCGGTAATTTTGAGGCCCCACAAGACAATGTATCTCAGACAGTGAACGAATCAATATTTAAATTACAAAATAGCTGTACAACCACTCGTGAATTAAACGTAGAAACATTTTGAAGTACATATGATATATTGTGGTCGGCATATTCATTTGAAGTGCCTTTCTGCGCTCTTTATAGTGGTGGATTCAGATTCTACAGCCCAGTTCAAACAACTTACATCTTTATTAATCATCAGCATAGTTCATCAAATAAATTATCACTAAATTAACATAAAACACACATGTTACATATAAAAGGAAATGTAAGTGGTTACAGATTAATTATGTTTGTTTGTACAACTGCGTATCTGTGACGAATTCAAGGTTATGGCACGATTTCCATATTCAGTATTTACTAGTTAGGTTGCATCTGTAGTTGTGAAATGGCCACAGATCTGAGTCTTCAAAATCGGCTGACCTCTTTACCTACCCTCTTCTACACTGAATGAACGCGTAATAACGCATAATAACGTATTAGACAGCGATTAATTTTTACGTGTTTGCTGTGAATGTTCATTGGCATAGAAAATGTAACTTCTATGACAGTAATGGTGCACTGATCGGTTTAGGAGCAAAGAATTCCTCTCACTGCCACGAACATTTTGGTATATCCGGTTATTATGTACGATCATTCTAAATCGTGCTCTAAATCTCGGAGCCGGCCGCGGTGGTCACGCGGTTCTAGGCGCGCAGTCCGGAACCGTGCAACTGCTACGGTGGCAAGTTCGAATCCTGCCTCGGGCATGGATGTGTGTGATGTTCTTAGGTTAGTTAGGTTTAAGTAGTTCTAAGTTCTAGGGTACTAATGACCACAGCAGTTGAGTGTCATAGTACTCAGAGCCATTTGAACCATCTAAATGTGGGGAATTTGATATTTCACCTTTTGCCTTTATCACATGATGAACTGGCTTTATTTGTTTACAATAGTTACGTTTAGTGCTCATATATCGTCTGTTGCTTTGACAGAAAAAATTGAGCCCTGAGAATTTCATTTCGTAACATCTATGTCGGTATTGTACCTTCTTTGACAGATACTTGCTGTGGCACCCTCTGGTCGTTGTAGAGCCACATTAGTACATATACACTCCTGGAAATTGAAATAAGAACACCGTGAATTCATTGTCCCAGGAAGGGGAAACTTTATTGACACATTCCTGGGGTCAGATACATCACATGATCACACTGACAGAACCACAGGCACATAGACACAGGCAACAGAGCATGTAAAATGTCGGCACTAGTACAGTGTATATCCACCTTTCGCAGCAATGCAGGCTGCTATTCTCCCATGGAGACGATCGTAGAGATGCTGGATGTAGTCCTGTGGAACGGCTTGCCATGCCATTTCCACCTGGCGCCTCAGTTGGACCAGCGTTCGTGCTGGACGTGCAGACCGCGTGAGACGACGCTTCATCCAGTCCCAAACATGCTCAATGGGGGACAGATCCGGAGATCTTGTTGGCCAGGGTAGTTGACTTACACCTTCTAGAGCACGTTGGGTGGCACGGGATACAGGCGGACGTGCATTGCCCTGTTGTAACAGCAAGTTACCTTGCCGGTCTAGGAATGGTAGAACGATGGGTTCGGTGACGGTATGGATGTACCGTGCACTATTCAGTGTCCCCTCGACGATCACCAGAGGTGTACGCCAGTGTAGGATATCGCTCCCCACACCATGATGCTGGGTGTTGGCCCTGTGTGCCTCGGTCGTATGCAGTCCAGATTGTGGCGCTCACCTGCACGGCGCCAAACACGCATACGACCATCATTGGCACCAAGGCAGAAGCGACTCTCATTGCTGAAGACGACACGTCTCCATTCGTCCCTCCATTCACGCCTGTCGCGACACCACTGCAGGCGGGCTGCACGATGTAGGAGCGTGAGCGGAAGACGGCCTAACGGTGTGCGGGACCGTAGCCCAGCTTCATGGAGACGGTTGCGAATGGTCCTCGCCGATACCCCAGGAGCAACAGTGTCCCTTATTTGCTGGGAAGTGGCGGTGCGGTCCCCTACGGCACTGCGTAGGATCCTACGGTTTTGGCGTGCATCCGTGCGTCGCTGCGGTCCGGTCCCAGGTCGACGGGCACGTGCACCTTCCGCCGACCAGTGGCGACAACATCGATGTACTGTGGAGACCTCACGCCCCACGTGTTGAGCAATTTGGCGGTACGTCCACCCGGCCTCCCGCATGCCCACTATACGCCCTCGCTCAAAGTCCGTCAACTGCACATACGGTTCACGTCCACGCCGTCGCGGCATGCTACCAGTGTTAAAGACTGCGATGGAGCTCCGTATGCCACGGCAAACTGGCTGATACTGACGGCGGCGGTGCACATATGCTGCGCAGCTAGCGCCATTCGACGGCCATACCGCGGTTCCTGGTGTGTCCGCTGTGCCGTGCGTGTGATCATTGCTTGTACAGCCCTCTCGCAATGTCCGGAGAAAGTATGGTGGGTCTGACAAACCGGTGTCAATGTGTTCTTTTATCCATTTCCAGGAGTGTACATACCCGTGTGGCCGAAATAGTTAGGAGTATGTGTGTGTGTGTGTGTGTGTGTGTGTGTGTGTGTGTGAGTAGTTCTCTATACTATCCGTGTCTTCAAAGTGGCTTGCTTTTAGGCTAAATACACACTTCCTCCAAAACAAGTAACTGTGCAGGATTATAGAGATTTTCGATATACAGGGTGTTTCAAAACTCGACCGCAGAACTTCAGGAATGGATTCATTATATGAGGTGTAACATGCATACCTTAAGAGCTATGAGCACTTGTTCATCTTCAATACTGTAAAACACTCCTTTTCTATTGCAAGCTCTTTGCTTTCCATTTCTCGAGAGGAGGTAGTATGGACCAAAATACTAAAAAAATTAGATTAAGTAGTGCGTAAGCTTAGGGACCGATTACCTTAAAAGTTTGGTCCCTTAAGACCTTACCACAAATTTGCAATTTTTTTTTCACTGACTTCATACATTTCATAGTGTATATGGGCATGGACCAGTTAATGTGTGTGGTTTAAATAATAATCACAAACACTAATTTGTGTCCAGAGCCATATTTTCTATCTTGATCAAGCTATGCAGGGTCCGCACCTAAGTGCTACTAAAACCGAGTATTTTGCAAAAACAGATATAATGTCTTATGGGATAACACCAATCAGTGATTTTATAATGTCACTTAAAATCCGTCTTCATTGCAATTTTTTTTTTATTCGTATGACCTTTTTCGGTTCATTCAGAACCATCTTGATGTAACGTAGCATGCGAAAGTTGCTGGATTTAGACGGGTTACTCCTGTAACTGAAATATCAGATCTGAAGATGGTTCTGTAAGATTCGAAACCGGTCATATGAATAAAAAGAAATTGCAAGCCAGACGGATTTTAAGTGACATTATAAAACCGAGTATCCTGATTTAAATGAACAATTCTTGTATTCAAATGTTTAATGTAAAAGGAGTAGTAAAAGTTAAAGTTAAAACCACAAAAGTGAAGTTAGATAGGATTTTGCTGAAGTATCCTCAGTTTATTCAAATGGTTCAAATGGCTCTGAGCGCTATGAGACTTAACATCTGTAGTCATCAGTCCCCTAGAACTTAGAACTACTTAAACCTAACTAACCTAAGGACATCACACACATCCATGCCCGAGGCAGGATTCGAACCTGCGACCGTAGCGGTCACGTGGTTCCAGACTGAAGCGCATAGAACCGCATGGCCACACCGGCCGTCCCCCAGTTTATTACAAAGTATAAATTTTGCAGAAATAAAGTGCAAGATTGTGTAAATATTATTGTCTAAAATACCTCATTCACAGGTGATAAAAAGGCATATAAGTTAAGCTCATTTTGAAAATTAGTGTGGTTTTGGTTTCTATCGTTAATGGTTCCTTTTTTGATGTTAATTAAGCACAGTTTTCTGTTTTATTGTCTTACAAAATAAATTATGAACTGCTCCAAGTGAATTGAATGATTATCTTTTTGAATTAATCTTTTTTACTGTAATAATCAGAGAGAGTTGACTAGAGAAACTGTATTAGTTTATGGGTCCCAATCATATTCTCCACTTATTAGGAAAAGATTGAACTATTACTGTTGCTAAAGAATGATGTATGTAGATGAGCTTACACGGTGTCTTTATGATATTATTCATCTTTATTGATTTTTTATGTCAGTTAAGATAAAAGCTCCACATGTCCAAATTTAATTCGGCACTTCATGCAGTAACATTGTAGTATTTGATTAGATAATGCTCTTGAGTGTAGCTGTCATTAGTGTGAGCTTGGTGCAAAATTACTTCTTATAATTTGTGTACGTTATTGGTAACTGCTGCTACACACAGTTGAGAGTGCGCTGTGTCAGTTTATATCCTGTTTGCTATTCAGAGAGAAATCTCAACGGAGGTAACTTTAATAACCAATATTAAATTTTCTTAAACGTATATTTCCAAATTAATGTGCCTAATTGGGCTGATGACCGTTCATTTTTTCATTCACTTAAGGTTTTATCACTTCCAATAACTCCCAAGGTTAAAGTTCTTTTGGTTTTTTTTTTTGTTAATTTCACCAAATTCAAAGTTATAGTCCGATACCTTTGTCCATTAGATTTACGCGCAGTCAGCCTTAAAAATCCTCCCAGACGGCAACATTAGCTTGTTTCACGACAACTTAGTGTTATAACTGAATACATTACTGAAGCACTAGACGCGACCTTGTAACGTTTTAACAGAAGTTCATGACCTTTACAGTGATGCAAGTCAAATAGTGATGCTGCGTCGTTTAACAACGAAAGGTAATAAGGAAATCCGCATACATCAGAAATACAAAACATACATCATCCTGAGATAAGTCATTGGCGTACAAGTAACTTAAAACCGCAACGGCGACTGCGCTAGGACTCCACTTGCACAGATAATCCTGTATACAGTTGTTTACATTGCTGTTCTCGACAATCGATATATATTCGCATAACTCTCGAACTGCATGCGTTTTAGAGCCCATGTTACTACACTTATTTTTCTTCTTGTTATATGAGGGATCCATACCTGAATTTTTGCCGTCGTTTTGAATTACGCTGCATAGCACAAAACTGAGATATTACCTTAGGATGTTGTTGACGCAGTGTTAGGTCCAATTATAAATTGCGTATTAGGAAACATTTTTTAAAGTATTCGTGTGGAGTGTAGCCTTGTACGTGAGACACATCGAGGGGCACCTAGGATTACTTTTTTGTGGTTGGGGGGGGGGGGGGGGGTTGAAATTGCAGAGGAAGAGCAAAGGATGGATGCTGTAAGTAGATACAGATGGATGTAGATTGCCTTAGTTACTCTGGGATGAAGATACTTGACAGGGTAGATTAGTGTAGAGAGCTGAATAAAAACCAGTCTTCCGACTGAAGACTGCAACCAAACATCAGGAACCATGTGAAATAAGTAAAGATTGATTACTCGTAGAAACATCAGGAACCATGTGAAACAAGTAAAGATTGATTGCTCGTAGAAGCGTATGGCTCTGAGCACTATTGGATTTAACAGCTATGGTCATCAGTCCCCTAGAACTTAGAACTATTTAAACCTAACTAACCTAAGGACAACATACAACACCCAGCCATCACGAGGCAGAGAAAATCCCTGACCCCGCCGGGAATCGAACCCGGGAACCCGGGCGCGGGAAGCGAGAACGCTACCGCACGACCACGAGATGCGGGCGAGAAGCGCATATTGTGAATGAAACTACTAAGGTTTCTCATGTAAGAGCAATTCTGAACTGTGTCGAATCTGACTAGGAATAACTGTACTGTACTGACCTGGCAGTGATGCCAGGATTCTTAAAATCAGTCCTCTTAGCAATGTTTCAGTAAAAGTTATCAAGATTACTGGATTGGCATTTTATTAAATCATCAAATTATCTCTGAGGTGGCGCCTTTCTGTCAGTTAAATTAATTAATATTTAAATAAATTCGACCCATTAATTAGAAATTTTGTTCTTGGTACTTGTTGCAGGCAAGCAAGCGTAGCTTCTACTTCCAGAGTCATTCTTGAGAGTTAGGGAGCCAGTAAAGAGATATTTTGCGTACCTGATCTTACCAGAATCTTACAGTAATAAACGACGACAGGTAACCATTCCCCATTTACAGGTACGTTATTAACAAGTATGTTGGGCTATAGAGGCTGTTCCATGTTTTTCCTGCAGAAAGGAACGGGTGTTCCACGACGATTCGCCATGAATGAAACAAAATTAGCGCTCCTGCCATCTGGTGGCAAAATGTTTGGAATCAGACGAACATTAATGCCGGGCGGAAATACGCAGCAGTTCTAAACTGCTATAGATCCGCGCATATGCACTAGATGGCAATGACGCGCGTATGCACAGAAGGGGATAATCCGAATGTGCTTTCTGCTTGCTATTGTTCGATTTTACTGTATCTGTTGACATCTGTGTTGTGCAGGTTACTTCAGGCTTTCGTACTGGTGCTTTTAAGTATTGTAATGATTGCAGTAATAAAAGAAATGCAACATTTGTTTGCTGGCATACTTCCTCTTTATGGATTGCTCATGCGAAAAAAACGTTGTTTTTACTGACTGCGTGTTCTAGAAGTGGTGCGGAGCAAACATGGCTTGAACGTCCTACTCGAGGCGTACAGCGAGGAAAGATGAGTGTATGATCACCATGACGCGCTGTGTCTTCAAAAGGTACGTTGGCAGCCTTTTATTTTTGAGTAAATATGGGCGTAACTCTAGACGTATGATTTTCGATCTAGATACGGAACTCCCTCATTGACGATTTCAGCATGGAAAGGACGAGGAACTGGTAGTTAGGAATCCGACCGAAAATGTATAAATAAATCGCCTAAGTGGTGAAAAGCTCCCGGAATGGCAGCCAGTTGGCTGAAGATGATGAATATGATACGCGTCGAAATGTCGTGGTATTTTATCACTGCCGTCAGTCTGGAACCCGAGAGCTTTTCACCAACGGTGTACGCCGCGAGAGCCTAAATTCACATAATTGGTTTAATTCTAGTCTACCATTTCCATTCTCACGTAGTTCCTAAAGTCCGGCCTCAGCCCTTTGGTTAATGGGAAAGATAAGTCCCTTCTTACCAGTAACGGCCGAGACCACCTACCTGTGGCTTTCGGGGCCGTCGTCGTCTTTCTGGCCTGTTAAGAGTTGAGACTAATGTCGGGGCAATAGCTACAAAAAAAGTGCATCCTAAACCCGCAAAATGTCGTGTAAATGTAAAATTAGGCAAGAATATGCCTGCGCATTGAAGTACTGTATATAATGAACAGCTGAACCTATCATTAGTAACAGTAATTGCATAATTCGCTGATAGCTGCATAAGAGAAAAACAATCAGTTAATAAATAGGAACTATGGGCTTTTAGAAATTTTTAATGTGAACAACGACTTTACAAAAATACCAGACATTTCCGTGCGTGTTTTCACGCAGTGAATATCGTGAGTCGTGTAATAGGGCGACGTGGCCCAATTTGCAATTTTCTAATGAATAATTGCGGGTAAGATGCACATAGTTTCATTATTATTATTATTATTTCTTTTTTTACTATGAACCTGTTTCGGCTTTAGTGCCATTCTCAGGTAAATATGCAGATGCTACAGTTCGTGAGCCCACTTACGTTGATAGAAGTATGTAGAAGGTGGTCAGAAAAAGTCTGAAAAGTTTGAAAGTGTGTTTCATGGTAGCCTGCGCTGAGAAATACCTGTTAAGAAAAAGATTCGATACGTCGCGCAGTTTAGAGTTAATTAGCACTGAAATGTGACAAACACGCCGCTGCGCCCACAATTCAAGCGGCCCGCCAGAGCGGGTGTCATAAAACGTGTCCATCTTTTGGTTTGCTGAAACAGAACAAGAAAGTTATACAAAAATTGGACATGTTACGGTAGTAACGGTCGAACCGCAATAAAACGCTAAGCAGTCCCGTGCACTATCATAAACCGTATGATACCAACTGGCACAAACTGTATTTGGGGCAACTGCCTAATTGGCTAACTTAAGTACTAAATAACTCGGAAACAGAATAACGAATTAAATGTTTTTTTTTAACAGTTACCCCTCTGCACAGCCTTCCATATAACATTTTTACAAGCTATTCATAGTGTTTCCGACCACCCTGTATGAAGTGAAGTTTGCTTAATATTTACTTCTAATAGGTACAGATACCCATATTGCACCAGTGAGTGTTTCTCGACGTATATGTTGCTAGATTGATATAAGTCACGTAAATTTGTTCAGGATTTACTAGCGGTATACGTATACCACTGTTTATTCTCGTTGATACAATCTTATTCTTCTTCTTCTTCTTCTTCTTCTCTCTCGTCGCCTTGTCCCACGTCACGTAGGGTCGGTGTTGCTCTTCTGGATTCTTCTCCCCTCCATAGTACTCTATCCATTACCTCTTCCTTCTTGCACTCTTTCTCCCTTAGGTTGTAACACCATAGCTTAGACACTACATAGCTTTTATTGATTCATTTAGATTTCTACTTTGTTCAACATCCCATCGTTGAACTTCTGTAACTAGTGTTCGATTAATTCGATACTGTAATGATGTGTAATTTCTGTAATATCCACAATATGAGCAAATAATCTTTTGTCTTCCTCATATAATCTCTTTGGTTATCTTTAAAATCAAATAGTTTTATTTAAATCATTTTCTGTAGAACTACCAATATATGCAAGTGTTCTGATTTATTTAAAATGTTTGTTTGCTGTTATGTAAATTGCTGACCTTCACTTAGGGTTATTAGTTATTTTGTATGTAAAAGGTGGTGTGGTTTCCCTCGGGAACGGAACTGTGTAGCGCGCGCAAATTATGGTTGGCCTAGGTAAAAAGGTGGAACCAAGAGTCAGTCGGGGACGAGCTACCAAACTGTGAACTGCTCACGTAAAAGTTGTATATTGTGCTGGTGCCGAGAGGCCTTCCGTGCCGCTTCCCAATGCCTCGGATGGATGGATGGATAAAGAGCCGGAACTATTCTGGAATTGATATCTATCATCGCACCAAGAAATGACAAAGTCTAGCAATTCTACCTGCAATTCCACCTACCAACATGCAATCGCCACCATATTGCGCAATCACTGTAATGGAACACTATAGTAATGTACAGTGAAGGATCAGCTCATAGGATGTTATATTGTACCCAAATATAAGGTAAAAAAATGACTGAACTCTTGTACCTACCGTGATTTATCCTCAATCATATATCCACTTAGGTCCCTCCTACGCTGAGGTGTTTACCGAGTGCCCTTTATTGAAGGCATATTAAAATTAATATGGCAATAGAGTGTGCTAAATTTAATACTGTTTGTTGCAAGGATCTTACAAATGTCTCAAATGTGTGTTTCACTGGAGTAAAAGTTCAGAACTGCAACTGTTGAGAGTTAAGTGTTCACGCTTACTAAGTACTTATTTCTCTAGTGTACTGTAGGGTGCTCTGCTACAGTGGTCAAGATTAAGGACCTCCCCCCCTCCCCCCTTTGAAAGTAGTTCAAATGCACAAAGCTACTTAATTATGGAAAGTTTTAATTACTCTTGCTATTCAAGTCAAATTCTGTACAATATTGGGTTCCTCTTGTGAATTGAAAGTGCATATTAATGGTGTAATAGGATCCACAGTTTATCCTTCATGCTCATGATAAATAACAATTAATAGATAGACCACTATTTATGAAAACAACGATTTCTTTATTCAAAAGACCTGAGAAGTAATCTGTTAGGGAATTCCATTTAATTTTCATGCTAAGCATAAAGGTGTTTAGTAGTGAAAGACTTAATCTATGCACAGTAACTAAATTTACTGTGGACCATATCCATATTTCATGTCAGATAGGAATTTGTTTGAAAAGTAATACTGAACCTATGTCCAATTTAGGATTCTACAGTGAATATTAAGAGTAAAATTTTGGAGATCATTCAGTTTGACTAAGTCCCCAAGATAATATTTATAATTCTTATTTATGGACTGTCTGATAGCAATTGAATAAAACACAATTTTAGTGCCATACGCATTTCGCCGTTATTTTCTTCAAAGCATCATCAGTGGCAGGTTGTGTGAATAATTTCTTACACATTAAGCTCCTGTTGCATTTTTGGTGTTGTTTTTCTTCTTATGAATGCCAATTTGCGGTTTTTTCCCAAATTCCACAGCACTATGAACTGAACGCTTGATTCAATGCTATGCCTATTCCCTTTGATACAATATTAAGCTAAACCTGAGTACGTACTGTGAATTATCTTTATATACAATTTTTATAAACGTAAGTAGACTCATCAAGTGTAAAGTCTATAGGTTTGTTTGAGAATTGCCCTGTAGCTGAATCAAGCTATAAGTGAAGAAGAGACAATATTACGAGGGACGTTCAGTAACTAAGGTAATTCTTTTTTTTCTGAAATTAGGTTGTTTCTGTTCAAGGTCCCCAATAGACCATGTTATTCTTAACTCTTTTGGCCAAAAATCCTATTTTTCAACATAATCTCCATTCAATGCGACAGCCTTATGCCACTTTAGTCGAAGAGTCATTATGCCCTCATCGTACCATTCTATTGACAAAAGTTGTAGCCTATATCTGGCTGCATCAACAACATTCACATCACCCACATACTGCTTCCCGTGGAGATGTCTGTTGCTCTTCCTGTTCTTCTCTTATGTGGCGAGGAACCGAAAGGGCGCACACCTTTGAGCATTCCAACTAGTGGACGAGTGTGTCAGCACTGCTAACAGAGGCACCCACTTGAACAGCGAGGTGTCTGATTGTGATCCATCGATCACCTTGAAGAGTGTCCGCACGTTATAACATTGTAGTATTCACAGCTGTATGCAGCCGCACAGGTTTGTGCGATCTTGTGGAGATGATGACGGACGCCTTGCCCAACGACTCACTCTGCCTTTGTTCACTATCAGGTCTCTGTAGATATTCTTCAAGCGTCTATGACCGAACGAGGTGGCGCACTGGTTAGCACACGGGACTCCCATTAAGAAGGATGACAGTTCAAACCAGCGTCCGGCCACCCTGATTTACATTTTACGTGATTTCCCTAAATCATTTCATGCAATGGGCATGGCCGACTTCCTTCCCCATACTTCCCTAATCTGATGGGGCCAATGACCTCGATGGATGGTCCCCTCCTACCATGTCAACCAACCAACAAAGCTCTGATTTCACACCAAAAGAAACCCAATGACAGGTATTTGCTACGAACGCACCTCCGTTACAGACCCCATTTTAATGGTTATGTACAGCACCGCCACCAGTCTGAACTTCATGGAACTATATGGGCCGAACTGGAAATATTCCATAATGTCCCACAACATATTCCACATTTTTTTCAGCCGGAAATGGCCGGCAAAGAATGTGTTGCGTTACATACTGAACGTTCCTCGTAATTAAACCATCTAAAAATTTCCTCGGATTATGCGTTATAAGGTGTCATATTATGTTGTATTCTACACTGCAGGCCAGGCCGCAAAGATAGTCTGTCATTCCAAGCATGCACGCCTGGGGCGTTTCTGCAGATGTGTACAACGAAGCCATGGGAGTATATTGCTACAAAGAGTTGTAGAAAACAAGATCTACGAGTTTATATGAAGATGATATAGTAAGCTACAGGTAAACAATCATTTTATTATTGTATATAAAAAAAGGCGAATTTGTTTCTACGGAGCTCTTGATTGTACGTTGTCTAATGACGATCGTTTTAATGAATTTACATGTTCCCTAGTAAACCTGTGATGTTAAATAGTTTTATGACTAACAAAAATGTACACATGTTTTACTCTATTGTGCTGGATATACATAGAGGTTTGGTTTAATGCTACTAACAAATATATGATGTCTTGGTCTACTGTGCTGGATCTACATATGGATTTGATTTACCGTCAATACTTTGATCATTTTTAAGCTTAAGTGATATTTTGATTACCTGTCACTTGTAAACTTGATTTGCATACCCTTATATTACAACATGTGTACTCTTTTATAATGCAAGAGCCTGAAGATGGCAAAATGAATTGCCGAAACTGGTTGCTTTCGAAATAAAATAAAATATCTTAAAGTCTACGGCTGTTGGTAAAGTTAATTGAATTGAAAAGTACGTTCCAGACGCTGTCCCCTGGCCATAAAGGACCAACAGAAACACTGTTGTTGGGCTCATTGTCAGGTCTCTATAAGCATTCTGCAAGCTCCTCTGAATATCTGCGATCATCTGGTTTCTGCGCCAAACGGAACTCGATGAAGTTTACTGCTTGGAATGCACCCCTGTTGCAGACGCCATTTTGAAGGCTACATGCCAGTTATCGGAACGTCTTGATACTGTAGGTGCTGAAGCGGGGAGTATATTATGATGTGAGCAACAAATTCCTCATTTTTCAACGACATTGGCCGAGAAAAGAAATGTATTTATACTACTTACTGCCTGCCAATGAGGTTCTACAATACACTGAATTGAGTATGGACCTTCTGAATATATAGATAACTAATTCACATGACGGTTTTGAGATATTCACCCACGTCTACAAACGTTGCAAACCAACATGAAATGCATGGTGAAGGGTACTTAGTGCCGACTATTGTTGTCGAGCGGTTCTAGGCGCTTCAGTCCGGAACCGCGCTGCTGCTACGGTCGCAGGTTCAAAACCTGCCTCAGGCATGGATGTGTGTAATGTCGTTAGGTTAGTTGCGTTCCAGTAGTTCTAAGTTCTAGGAGACTGGTGACCTCAGATGTTAAGTCCCATAGTGCTCAGAGCCAGTTCTACATCTACATCCATACTCCGCAAGCCACCTGCCGGTGTGTGGCGGAGGGTACCCTGAGTACCTCTATCGGTTCTCCCTTCTATTCCAGTCTCGTATTGTACGTGGAAAGAAGGAATGTCGGTATGCTTCTGTGTGGGCTCTAATCTCTCTGATTTTATCCTTATGGTCTCTTCGCGAGATATACGTAGGAGGGAGCAATATACTGCTTGACTCTTCGGTGAAGGTATGTTCTCGAAACTTTAACAAAGCCCGTACCGAGCTACTGAGCGTCTCTCCTGCAGAGTCTTCCACTGGAGTTTATCTATCATCTCCGTAACGCTTTCGCGATTACTAAATGATCCTGTAACGAAGCACGCTGCTCTCCGTTGGATCTTCTCTATCTCTTCTATCAACCCTACCTGGTGCGGATCCCACACTGCTGAGGAGTATTCAAGCAGTGGGCGAACAAGCGTACTGTAACCTACTTCCTTTGTTGTCGGATTGCATTTCCTTAGGATTCTTCCAATGAATCGCAGTCGGGCATCTGCTTTACCGACGATCAACTTTATATGATCATTCCATTTTAAATCACTCCTAATGCGTACTCCCAGATAATTTATGGAATTAACTGCTTCCAGTTGCTGACCTGCTATTTTGTAGCTAAATGATAAGGGACCTATCTTTCTATGTATTCGCATCACATTACACTTGTCTACACTGAGATTCAATTGCCATTCCGTGCACCATGCGTTTTGGTACTTCGTAGGGTTCCATATGTTAGAGTTTCTTCCCTTCCCAATCACGTATGTTTACATTGTTGTGGTTGTTCATTCTCTTTAAACGCCACCGTTTCGGGTACTCTCGTTTAAAGAATTATTAATAGGGAGCCCTGAGCGCATATACACAGATTTTTCTTCGGAATTTTTCGAAATTTTCCGTTAAATTTACCACGTTCAAAATTGTTTACTCTTATAACATGGTAATTGAAGTATAGCTTGGTACATATACTTCTAATTCAACATTACATTCAATAGTGCAAAATGATTTTATATGGATTCTATTCGAGTGTGTAAACATGCCTCACCTATGGGGTAGGTATACACACTTATGTGCGCTTGTTTACGTGTATCATGAAACACAATAATAAGTAAATAATACACACTACCAAAATTTTAAAGCATGTCTTACTGACAGTAAACAAAACTACACGTTTGCATATAGCAGTTGAAACATGTACGTTTGAAATATTACTGAAATCACGTAACTGACACTAACCTACAACACATCTGTTAGAATAGGAACGGTACGTGAACGTGTATTTTAACTCGTCGTTTATGCGCTTTGCCCTGTACTGATCTTTTGTGACAACAACTTAGAACCAAACTAAAACTACGCGAATCTTCGTAACACAAAAAGTGAATCTCATGCACCACTATTCATTTGAAACTGGTCCTGGTAATAAAACAAAACTTGATCAATTTGAAAGTAATGGTCCCTTTGCTTAGTGAATGCTATCCCTGAAATAAGAAAAATTCTTACTTTTATCTGCTCAATGGTGACGATCTTCGCACTGCTCTCTGTTAGTACTTTAAACTTTACTGTTTGCATATAACTGTTGTGCACGGCTGTTGCTTAGCATACATTTTAATTAAATCGAATATGACTGAGACGATAACTTCTTGAGCAAAATAGTTGATCAAAAACGACATGGATCTGGGAACTTGTATTGATTTGTGATAAGTAACAATATCGCACGGGACTGATTATACATTAACAATTAGCTTTACAAAATCATTGGATGTGTTCATCACTTATGAATACGCGCATTTCATTGGTAACAAAACAACTTTCTTTATCTTAATTATTTTCAGTATGGTATCTTGGAAATAAAAACTCATTACTGTCTGTAGCGGGTAAGTATATATCCAGCACCCATCAGGTAAAACACGTCTTTACGCTCGAGCGTCCTCCATACATCTCTCTATCTAAAGTACGCTCTCAAACGTCTTTACACTTGAGAATCCTCCATACACCTCTCTATTTAAGGTTACTCTAACACATTATCCATAACACTTTGAAACCAAAGATCGCTGTTCAGCAATACTACATTGACCATCTCAGGTTCAATACAATATTTCCTTATAAAATTTTACCCTGTGTATATACCTTTTACAGTTAATATGGTGAAACACACATACACTCCTGGAAATGGAAAAAAGAACACATTGACACCGGTGTGTCAGACCCACCATACTTGCTCCGGACACTGCGAGAGGGCTGTACAAGCAATGATCACACGCACGGCACAGCGGACACACCAGGAACCGCGGTGTTGGCCGTCGAATGGCGCTAGCTGCGCAGCATTTCTGCACCGCCGCCGTCAGTGTCAGCCAGTTTGCCGTGGCATACGGAGCTCCATCGCAGTCTTTAACACTGGTAGCATGCCGCGACAGCGTGGACGTTAACCGTATGTGCAGTTGACGGACTTTGAGCGAAGGCGTATAGTGGGCATGCGGGAGGCCGGGTGGACGTACCGCCGAATTGCTCAACACGTGGGGCGTGAGGTCTCCACAGTACATCGATGTTGTCGCCAGTGGTCGGCAGAAGGTGCACGTGCCCGTCGACATGGGACCGGACCGCAGCGACGCACGGATGCACGCCAAGACCGTAGGATCCTACGCAGTGCCGTAGGGGACCGCACCGCCACTTCCCAGCAAATAAGGAACACTGTTGCTCCTGGGGTATCGGCGAGGACCATTCGCAACCGTCTCCATGAAGCTGGGCTACGGTCCCGCACACCGTTAGGCCGTCTTCCGCTCACGCTCCTACATCGTGCAGCCCGCCTCCAGTGGTGTCACGACAGGCGTGAATGGAGGGACGAATGGAGACGTGTCGTCTTTAGCGATGAGAGTCGCTTCTGCCTTGGTGCCAATGATGGTCGTATGCGTGTTTGGCGCCGTGCAGGTGAGCGCCACAATCAGGACTGCATACGACCGAGGCACACAGGGCCAACACCCGGCATCATGGTGTGGGGAGCGATCTCCTACACTGGCCGTACACCTCTGGTGATCGTCGAGGGGACACTGAATAGTGCACGGTACATCCAAACCGTCATCGAACCCATCGTTCTACCATTCCTAGACCGGCAAGGGAACTTGCTGTTCCAACAGGACAATGCCCGTCCGCATTGTGCATGCTCTGTTGCCTGTGTCTATGTGCCTGTGGTTCTGTCAGTGTGATCATGTGATGTATCTGACCCCAGGAATGTGTCAATAAAGTTTCCCCTTCCTGGGACAATGAATTCACGGTGTTCTTATTTCAATTTCCAGGAGTGTATTTTACTAGCAATAAATAAAAATTTTGGCGAACATCCATATGTTAACATAATATGGCTTACATAGAAGTTTGAATGTTAATTAAAGACCTGTTCATCATCATTGCCCCTAGTTGCAATTTGTGCTCACAAAAACAATGTGTTTCGTTTGGCACAGTTGACGTGAGGCCACCTTTCACCTCCAAAGCATTGGATCCATTCATGATTTCCTTTTGATTAGTTGCGTCGTTGCAAGAACTAGATAGAAAGGCAGTTTTCATCTTCTTCATTACACTGCAGCAGATTATAGGAGAAAGGAAGAAGAACTGTATGGGACATTCGCAGAAATGGGAGTAGTTGCAAATAGAAGGCCCGGAAAGATTAATTTATGAGAGGAAGGAGGAAATACAATGTGACAAAGATATAATCGTAGGGAATCGGAAATTACGTGGAACTGAGAGGATGGCAGAAGGCGTGAATGGAGAGTTACCAAGCGAAAAGCTTTCTTTGGGCAGAACACAAATGATGACATTATATATCCCTGTTCTTGCTTTTAGCGGTTTCTTGTCACTGCTGTTGTCTTGACGTTTTCTTGTGTGGGGTGTCAGTTAGGATGACAATGTAAAATAATCCCTTACCAAGCCCCAGCAGAACTGAATAAACATGCCTTATTGCCATGTTTGAATTACTGTCGGACCTACGATATTAACTTTTACACTTACAGATTGGGCAAAATGTTCTTTGAAAAATAGACTAACCCCCTGAAAACGAACATATATTCAATTGCTCTTAGTTCTGAAAGTTATACTCCCCGGAGCTTCGATATTTCAATAGCGGAATTTACTCACCTTGCACAGACTCACAAATATGTTCTTCGCACTAAAACTTCTACGCAACTGGTGCAATGAAGTCTGTGAGAGTAGATGTCAGTAGTAGTCTTCCATTGTCGGTAGCGATCTATTAGAATGGTTCCCGAGAAATGTGCTCCACCTTCATATGCTCTCGTCTCCCATACCTAGAATTCAGGACTACTACAATTAATCCTTTCGTTCCCGAAGCTCTATATTTTTCTAAATATAATGTGCACAAATATGACTAAGGCATGGATAGGACCATAATCTCACCAAGTTAGCATTTTGCCCTCTGCAAATGTTCCATGAATACTCCTCTGGTCACACGATACACGTCAAAGCTATAATGAAATTGACTCCGTATCTTACGCAGCAACATCCTGCAAATGGTCATCACTGCAGCATTCATGCTTCCTCTGAACTATTCCAGCGTTCTAGCCAGGTGCCGAGGAGGTGGGGAGTGGTGGGGTGGGGGCAGGTAAACAACTCTACAGAGTGGCAGCCAGTGAAGGTGTATTTTAGGGAATTGGTTAGAAAATTTTATTTCAAAGGTCCAGTCAAATCTTTACAAGTTTTCTCTCAGAGCAATTTTAGCTCTACCAACTGACACCAGTTGCCTACCTTTCAGAACCGTGGCAGTTCTGTCCAGTTTCGGGGAGGTTTACTATCTTTGGCCCGAAAAAAGCCTGTTCTATGAGAATTATTTTCTTGGGTTGCTTTATAGATATCAATGTCAAATTTGGTCAAAATGTTTGTTGATATTGCCTCTATAAACTGTATTTTTTTTCTGCCGGAAATGTCGAAGAGCAAAGGCGGAAGTGCCATCGGAACAAAACAAAATTTCGATGTAGACCTCCACGCGCGGTATTTCACAGGTCAGCCAGCTCGTCTGAAATCAAAATTGAGTAGACGTTAGCGAAGTATATAAGATTCAACAATATCAGAAGTTGAGTCCGCCTTGATGCAAAACATCTTGTTATATGCTTAATTTCTTTATTTTCCCAAACTAGTTTCGGCGACAAATGTCACCATCATCAGTGGGCTTTTTTAATCTAGAACATGCAGAGAATAGCATGGTTACACAAACAAAGTGGCACATTATGGTGTAGTTTCACTGTCGTTTTCTTAAATTTGTTGAAGAGCTTTACTGGAAGTGCCTGGCATGGCGTAGAAACAATAATTTTATCTTGGAACTCTTCCATTTGGTCCGTGTTTGCATAGAAAAACAACTAGTTAGGGAAAATAAAGAAATTAAACATATAACAAGGTGTTTTGCATCAAGGCGGACTCAACTTCTGATATTGTTGTTTTTCTATGCAAACACGGACCAAATGGAAGAGTTCCAAGATAAAATTATTGTATATAAGATTCTTTAGGAAATGTACCTCGTTAAAGTTATTTGGACCATAGGAAACAAAATGGCGGCCATTTGAAGCAAAATAGAGTTTTTTAATCAATTTTTCGACTTCGTCGGCCAAGTAAAAATATTTATAATTGATGGACCGACAAAAAGTGCTACCACTCCTAGACATTTTAGTTAGCTTCATCGGAAACAAAGAATCATGCCAATCGGTTTAGTAGATTTAAAGTTACCATACAGTATAATAAAAAAAGTCATTTTGAAGTTTTGACCACGTATGCAACACTATGCAACTTACGTTCAATTTGCTATTCCGGGTCCATAAGCTGGTCCTTCCTCTTCCTCACAGAGGGCGTTCTGCTCGATCTGGGCCATCCTGCGCTGCTCCAGAGCCGCTCGCACGGCCGGTGAGGAGCTGTCTTCGGCCGCTTGTATCCGGTGGTCGTTCGAGTGCTTGGCGAACTGCGTCTAATAGAGTCCCAGCGTGACGTCAGACGTTGTCACGGTCTTCAGAATTGCTGAATACCCTTCGTTGAAGGTGCTCACTGCCAGTAAAGCCTCTCCACAGTCTTCTCACCAGAATGCAAATGCTTGAGGGCTAACTTCCTAACACACGCGTTCAAACTTTCATTTGAATTTTGTGTGTTTCCTCCCAAGCACCGGTACAATAACTCGTCCACCTAAGGGGCCACGTAGATTGGACGAGTCACTTTTTGGACTTCTTTGGAGCGCGGCTGGTCTTGTTGATATTCGTCCAGATGTCAGGTAGCCTCTGCAATGTGCCACTTGCACCAACTTGTTTCCCCAGCCGGACAATTTTCGTATTGTGGGTGGTCATCCGTCCAAGACTTGTGGAAATACGTTACCCAAATTGCCTTCTTCATCTGTTCCACCGAATTGGAATGCCGTCGGATTGCCAAGCCGTAGTACGTCGTAAGCTCCTTGGTCACTGGGTAAGCATATAAAATAATTTTTCGCTGCTCGAAATTCCCCTCAAAAAAAAAAAAAAAAAAAAAAAAAAAAAAAAAAAAAAAAAAAAATTTTTTTGTTCAACCTCTAATAACAAACATTTCCGTTCCTTATTCGGTAAAATCGTTTCAGAGGTGGATTCTAAACACTTTTATGGATCTAAAAATGCAATTTAAAAGAAACAGATTTTTTGAGCCAAAAGATAGTAAACCTCCCCTTAAAGCTTCTGACAAGAGACGCCGAGTGTCCTCTGCAGAAATTGCTAGCGAATTCACGCCATTGGTTTTAGCCAATAGCGTGCCAATAGCCAATAGCGTGCGTGGGAAACAAGTCACGTGTGTGGACTCTGGAGGATTCTGCAGTGCAGAACACAGTTGCCTCTCTCTCTTGTGATCCAGACGTCCTTGAGAGTCAGAGCTTCTGCCTCTGCGTTCCATGACCGGCCACCGACATCAATTGACATGAACCGCCTCCCGTTGCGTTGCCCGTTTCAGTTAGTTGTGCGATCTCCTAGACTGGCCCAGACCTGGTGGTAACTTCCTCCCTAGGCGCGCCGTCTGTGTACTGTACAATGGAATCTGTTCTCTTTATTTTAACTACACTCCTGGAAATGGAAAAAAAGAACACATTGACACCGGTGTGTCAGACCCACCATACTTGCTCCGGACACTGCGAGAGGGCTGTACAAGCAATGATCACACGCACGGCACAGCGGACACACCAGGAACCGCGGTGTTGGCCGTCGAATGGCGCTAGCTGCGCAGCATTTGTGCACCGCCGCCGTCAGTGTCAGCCAGTTTGCCGTGGCATACGGAGCTCCATCGCAGTCTTTAACACTGGTAGCACGCCGCGACAGCGTGGACGTGAACCGTATGTGCAGTTGACGGACTTTGAGCGAGGGCGTATAGTGGGCACGCGGGAGGCCGGGTGGACGTACCGCCGAATTGCTCAACACGTGGGGCGTGAGGTGTCCACAGTACATCGATGTTGTCGCCAGTGGTCGGCGGAAGGTGCACGTGCCCGTCGACCTGGGACCGGACCGCAGCGACGCACGGATGCACGCCAAGACCGTAGGATCCTACGCAGTGCCGTAGGGGACCGCACCACCACTTCCCAGCAAATTAGGGACACTGTTGCTCCTGGGGTATCGGCGAGGACCATTCGCAACCGTCTCCATGAAGATGGGCTACGGTCCCGCACACCGTTAGGCCGTCTTCCGCTCACGCCCCAACATCGTGCAGCCCGCCTCCAGTGGTGTCGCGACAGACGTGAATGGAGGGACGAATGGAGACGTGTCGTCTTCAGCGATGAGAGTCGCTTCTGCCTTGGTGCCAATAATGGTCGTATGCGTGTTTGGCGCCGTGCAGGTGAGCGCCACAATCAGGACTGCATACGACCGAGGCACACAGGGCCAACACCCGGCATCATGGTGTGGGGAGCGATCTCCTACACTGGCCGTACTCCTCTGGTGATCGTCGAGGGGACACTGAATAGTGCACGGTACATCCAAATCGTCATCGAACCCAACGTTCTACCATTCCTAGACCGGCAAGGGAACTTGCTGTTCCAACAGGACAATGCACGTCCGCATGTATCCCGTGCCACCCAACGTGCTCTAGAAGGTGTACGTCAACTACCCTGGCCAACAAGATCTCCGGATCTGTCCCCCATTGAGCATGTTTGGGACTGGATGAAGCGTCGTCTCACGCGGTCAGCACGTCCAGCACGAACGCTGGTCCAACTGAGGCGCCAGGTGGAAATGGCATGGCAAGCCGTTCCACTGGACTACATCCAGCCTCTCTACGATCGTCTCCATGGCAGAATAGCAGCCTGCATTGCCGCGAAAGGTGTATATACACTGTACTAGTGCCGACATTGTGCATGCTCTGTTGCCTGTGTGTATGTGCCTGTGGTTCTGTCAGTGTGGTCATGTGATGTATCTGACCCCAGGAATGTGTCAATAAAGTTTCCCCTTCCTGGGACAATGAATTCACGGTGTTCTTATTTCAATTTCCAGGAGTGTAGTTTTCTGTTCTGTCTTTTAACGGCAACCCTGTCTGCCCACTCACAAGTCCTGACCACCCAACCTCTTGTACATTCTCGTCGTAAGCCGTATGTAACAACCTTCTTCCCTCTCCCTGCCCAAGTACACGACTAAAGGAAAATGTTACAAGGCGTTAGGTGAGGCGTCCTAGGACACTAAGGGAACAGAGCGACTTCTCCTTCCCCACCGCCCAGTCCAGCGATGTTGAAGTTCGTTCTTGAGGTAGTGCAAAGATCAGAGCTTCAAGGAATGGGTTGTTAGCTGATGAAATTCCGGTAAGCAGAAGTGAATTGTGGAAACAACCGTCGCCGCACCGTGTCACGATAAGAGAAATTCGTCACCGTCTTCTCACAAAAGGCAAACGGCCCACACTACTTCATCTGTGACACAGCACAGACAACGTTGAACTTCGGCGAATCTCATTTACGAACCAAAATTTCATGACAATTTTCTCTGCCCTGCACGCCCACCTTGTAGCGAATAACCTTTGCAGATAAATGGATGATTGCTTCGACGCTGAACCTCAGCCTGGGGCCCCGAAACGTTCATTCACAAATTCTTCCTGCATTGTGATGCAAACCTGAAGAAGCCTTTCGCGTTTAGCTGTAGCACGGGCTGCGGGCGGTACCGCTTGAAATGTAATTGCCGTCGCAAAATCTTCCACACAACTTGCTGCAGTGGTTAAAAGTTCATGGCTTGCGTGAACCGAAGATTTTTTTGGGCTCCTTCCGAAACCTTCCTTCATGCTCTACGTGGCTGCATATGGTACGCTTGGTCCACATGTAATGTAATGTCTACAGAGGTATCCAGTTCCATAAATTGTCGATACTAACCCAATATAATTCCTTCTGAACCCTGGCTGCTTTCTTTTAACTGGTAAGTCTCTTCCATATGCTAACTAACAAAAAACCTTTCTTGTTTTGTCGCGGCACTAAACCTCGACCTCAAACTGTGCAATGCAAAATCTTTAAGTTTTTGGTTCTATTGATGCATGAGTCATATTTGTACACACAACAATTTGTAAAATGTAAAACACTGAAAACCAATTGTTACGGGACAGTTTTTTTTTCAAAACTGCTCCATAGTCGAATGAATAAACCATTAGTCAGGTGAGAATACCCAATCCATTGAAAGTATTAACGCTGCATGAAAGTATGCACACAACTGAAGCTAACAAAAATGACTGGACTTCTACGTGGTACTGTTTCTTTTAGTTCTGTATTGTGGCTAATCCTTCTAGTGCTTTCCTTCAGCTTGAAATGGCTAGCCGGCAGGGGGACTTCATAATACACTACTGGCCATTAAAATTGCTACACCAAGAAGAAATGCAGATTATAAACGGGTTTTCATTCGATAAAGATATTATACTAGAACTGACATGTGATTACATTTTCACGCAATTTGGGTGCATAGATTCTGAAAAGTCAGTACCCAAAACAACCACATGTGGCCGTAATAACGGCCTTGATACGCCTGGTCATTGATTCAAACAGAGCTCGGATGGCGTGTACAGCTTCAACACGATACCACAGTTCATCAAGAGTAGTGACTGGTGTATTGTGATAGCCAGTTGCTCGGCCACCATTGACCAGACATTTTAAATTGGTGACAGATCTGGAGAATGTGCTGGCCAGGGCAGCAGTCGAACATTTTCTGTATTCAGAAAGGCAAGTACAGGACCTGCAAGATGTGGTCGTGCATTATCCTGCTGAAATGTAGGGTAGAGCCATGGGTCGTAGCTCATCTGAAATGTAACGGCCATTGTTCAAAATGCGTCAATGCTAACAAGAGGAGACAATGACGTGTAACCAATGGCACCCAATGCCATCACGTCGGGTGATACGCCAGTATGGCGATAACAAATACACGCTTCCAATGCGTGTTCAGCGTGATGTCGCTAAACACGGATGCGACCATCATGATGCTGTAAACAGAACCTGGATTTATCCGAAAAAATGATGTTTTACCATTCGTGTATCCAAGTTCGTCGTTGAGTACACCATCGCAGGCGCTCCTGTCTGTGATGCAGCGTCAAGGGTAACTGCAGCCATGGTGTCCGAGCTGATGGTCCATGCTGCTGCAAACGTCGTCGAACTGCTCGTGCAGATGGTTGTGGTCTTGTAAACGCCCCCATCTGTTGACTCAGGGATCGAGACGTGGCTCCACGATCCGTTACAGCCATGCGGATAAGATGCCTGTCATCTCGACTGCTAGTGATACGAGGCTGTTGGGATCCAGCACGGCGTTCCGTATTACCCTCCTGAAGCCACCTATTCCATATTCTGCTAACAGTCATTGGATCTCGACCAACGCGAGCAGCAATGTCGCGATACGATAAACCTCAATCGCGGTAGGCTACAATCCGACCTTTAGCAAAGTTGGAAACGTGATGGTACGCATTTCTCCTCCTTACACGAGGCATCACAACAAAGTTTCACCAGGCAACGCCGGTTAACTGCTGTTTGTGTATGAGAAATCGGTTGGAAACTTTCCCCATGTCAGCACGTTGTTCTGCTGAAAGCCAGGATTCAGACAGGTACACACTGGCAACCAAGCGCTGTTTTCGGACAGATGTAAGGAGCCTGGGCGTTCGCCTTGGGAAACGGTTGATCAAAAGAGCCTAGAACGTTGTATACTTTCATTGTGTGAGAAGCTAAAAACAAGCTCCTAGAAAAGGTTAAGAATTTTCAAAGGAATAGAAAACATGACGCACTCTGTGTGGGACATAGCCGTTAGGGGCCAGAGGACGCTGCAGGTGTAAATACTAAAATTTTGTAAGGAGACCCATGGTTGACTAATGGCAATTTTGTAACAGCGTCAGAGACTTTCGAGTGTGGACCTACAGTCGTATGTATTGGACGAAACGTGAAAGCATAAATACAGTGGGAAAGAAGTTCTGCCTAATGTCGCAATTAAATAGAGAACTCAGTTGTATTGTTTAACCACGGCAGGTGCTATAGCAGAAGGGAAATTTTTATAAACTTCTCATTGGTCAGAAATTGGAAGGTATACTGTAATTGCCTACTGAGACACTGGCGCTAGCGGAAGCAACTACATCGTTTTGTGGAGGAGAAGAGAAAGACCTCTTTATCCTCGACCTTCAGGGAGAGGTGACTCTAGTACTGCAAAGGGAGATGACTTCGCTTTAGAGTTGATCACATAATTTTCAACAATAACTGCGGCCATCCTCTGCAACTGAATATCACCAGAATGGTAATCATGGGTCACATTTGTGTTCTTCTTGACAAGGGGATCCAGAAATCATTTGTTTCATGTCGAAGCTTCGTGTTTCTGAATTGATATATACAGTCAGTTGGCTGCACTCAATATGCGCTTAGGAGATAAAACCTGTGGTTGTCCATACTTTTCTGGATATTTTCTTTAGGGTATCAATCAGTGTCAAATTTCACTGACAGATTTTTACCATTTGCGTCTCAAATTCATCCACCTGTACCATGGTTTTTCATACATATTTCTGTACTCTTGTATCTTTTTTGTGATTATTTGTATTATTTACTTAGTGACGAGAATGGCATTAATACATTTATCAATAAAACCGATTGTTACAGTCACCTTTACTGCCATTTAGTTGCTTCATGGAAACTCTGATATGCCTGTGCGAGTTATGGTGCCCATAATTCATGTTTAGTTGGGCCACCACTATTAAATGAGGTATTTAATTAGTTATCCATTGCGAGATCTCTTGGGGAATGATCTGTTCACTGTATAGGTCACCAGGTTTAGATCTCGACATCTCAGCATACGCTAAATGCTCAGCCAACACTTCACAAAATGGGTCATTTTCAGTAGCCCTGTATAATGTATGTGGGCGTGCATTTCGCAAAGTCGCTGTATGTCGGCATATCACTCCATATACATTCAGCCTGGTTTGTTGATCTTTCCATAAACGTTGAATGCAGGGCCTATGGATTTGGAAGCCAAATGGTCTCTGACCAGCAAAGTAAACGAAATCATCGGCCCATTGTTACAAGTTTATATTAGCGCACCCATTTTCAGCGCTACCATTTGTGGTGTGCAGTGAGCTGTAATTCTGTACGTTTCTCCTTCACAAAGTACGTTTATAAAGCTATATGCTAACGGTTCTTTTGATATCAGTGTCCATTCTTCGGCAGCAAAGACAAAGACGGTGAATCCGAGTTGATAATCTGCTGCTGTTCGTTCTGGACATGAACAGTGTCACATAAATTCTACAGAAATTTTTATACGCTGCGAGGTAACTGTAATAGCACAATCACTTTCAGAAATTTAAGATGAACGTAATGCTTGGTGCATAACGCTAGAACGTAGAGGAGTAACTGGGACTAAAACGGAATGTATGTATTGCAACTACTCGTGAACAGATACTAGTTCTAAACATGAACATTTCGGCAGCACCCTTATAATCCCGACCGATCAGTTCAGGTAGCTCAGAATGCAATAACATCTACAGCCACCACGAATAAAGACGCTGAAAACCGTATAATAATTTGGTGATTGAAATGGTGGCGACTAACATGTTTGCGATGTGCAAATGTCCGTCGAAGTTAAAGAAAACGTGTACAAGTAAGTGACAAGATCAGCTATGACATGTGGGAAATGCGCAGATCAGAGGAACAGAAACTACAGGGCCGGCCGCAGTGGCCGTGCGGTTCTAGGCGCTACAGTCTGGAACCGAGCGACCGCTACGGTCGCAGGTTCGAATCCTGCCTCGGGCATGGATGTGTGTGATGTCCTTAGGTTAGTTAGGTTTGATTAGTTCTAAGTTCTAGGTGACTGATGACCTCAGAAGTTAACTAGCATAGTGCTCAGAGCCATTTGAACCAACAGACTACAGGTTAGAAACATGGTAAGCTGGCCTCGAGGAGTGACCGCAAAAGAGTAAGAAACAACAGCATTCGAGGCTCGATAGGATGCCAATAGGGCGCAAAAGCTTCATGTGAACCATCTTCCGTGGTACCTAAATGTCTACATCCGATAAGAAGCTCTGGACGCTGTAAGATATGTATCTTAATCTCTATAGTCGTATTGTAGCACAGGAGAGCGTTTTCATTTTGTAACAACAATGCGATAAGTAACTTTCAGTGTCATAAGTGCAAGAAAACACCGTTGGTAACTTTGTCGTTTTCGCCATGCTATCGCTTTAGTATCTGAAGGAACTTCTCTAGCGTATCCAGTATACCTATTCGTAGAAAAGCGGCCTTCCACTTAGTTGTTTAAAGACACGCGGTATGAAACTGTGTGACGAAAAAGTATTAATAAAAAAATAGACTTTACTTCCATCACAGTGCATCTGCTCTTAATTAACTGATGAGTCACCAAAATGCAAGTGACAGAAACTACAAATTGTCTCACTGTGACACAATGTGAACTCGGCCTACTTATTTGGAGGGAGAAATGTGGTATTATAACACCCACACAGTGCATGGGATAGGACCACAAAGAACGAAAACGATGGGACAGCATCCTGAAATGACTCAGATACATTTAGAATATCGTACTAAGAAGAGCCGATGCCAAGAGACATGGCAAATAAGACTAAGAAGAAAAAGAAGAAGAAGAAGAAGCACTGTGCAGGACATGTCGACATTTCTCCACAAACGTACGAGCCATCATTTAATTACAATCTAAGACAACGACACATCACGAAGGAGTTACACAAATTGGTCACAAATTGATATATACTATCGATGGAAAAGGCAAAACTGTAAACTTTGGCGGCCGATGGATGAATTTGTGTCGCTGCAGTGTAATTTCTCCGGTCAGCTGGCAAGAGTCTATACCAGGGTATAAATCTTTGAGAATTTCATTCCGTGTACTCAGTTGGACAGTAACAATGCCTCACATCCAGGAGTGTGAACAATATACACAGATGTCAGCATTTAAGAGAGGACGTGTAGTTGGGCTTAAAGAAGCCGGTTGGCGCAATCGGTGAGTCGAAACTTCCTGGCAGATTAAAACTGTGTGTCAGACCGAGACTCGAACTCGGGACCTTTGCCTTTCTCAAACAAGTGCTCTACCTCTGAGCTACCCAAGCACGACTCACACCTGGCGAAAGGCAAAGGTCCCGAGATCGAGTTTCGTTCCGGCACACACTGCTGCTAGGAAGTTCCATATCAGCGCACACCCCGCTGAAGAGTGAAAATCTCATTCTGGAATCGGTGAGCCGCTCGACATTTGAATAGGAGCTGTGCCACCGATCAACGATGTTGGCAGTAATGGGTGAACCATGGCCGAACGCAGCATCAAGATGAAAGCAGCCAACCTAGACAGACAACAGAGAGTGAGTAACGATTAATCATCACCGATACACTCAGAGCCCCAGATTCATCTCTGTCATCGATCAGACGTACAGCTGGTGCCACGAGGACTTTTAATGGGTGGCTTGCAGAAAATATGGTTAAGCTCACAGCGCCGCTTGCGTACACTAGCATTGACCTCTGTACAACAACAAGACCGATGACACTGGTGTAGGGCACATTCAGCCTGGAATCTCATTGACTCGGAAGGGGTTGTTTAGTTTGATGTCCGTCCTCATGGTGTAACAATCAATTGTCTGCTACCCTCAGGGAACTGAAGAAACGACTTTAGTGCATTCGTCACCACAGTGGTGAATCCCACGTCGAACTGAGCCCCGATGACTAGCGCGATGACGTGGCTGGAGACGCCTTGGACAGTGGTCGAATAACAAACTGTCACCCACTATACAACAGTGAGGAGTACTGGCCTGGGGTGCTGTTTCATTTCATAGCAGGACCCCTTTGGTTGCCACCTGCGGCGCCCTTACAGTACGGGAGTACGTCGAAGATATTCTACTACTTAACTTCGTGCTTGGAAAACCCACCCTTGGACAGAAAAGCGTCCAGATCTCTCCTGAACTGAGAGCGTTTGGAGCATTATAGGCAGGGTCTTCCAACCATCTCGGGATTCTGACTATCTAACGCGCCAGTTGTACAGATTCTGATATGATATCCCTCAGGAGGACATTCAACAACTTTACCAACCAATGCCAAGCCGGATATCTGCTTGCATAGGGGCCAGAGGTGGAACAACGCGATATTAACTTGCTCAGTTTGTGATGCTCTTTCTCATCAATACGTCATACATGTTTTCTGAAAGTGCACTAGTGGCCATTAAAGTTGAACACCAAGAAGAAATGCAAATGATTAACGGGTATTCATTGGACAAATATATCATTCTAGAACTGACATGTTATTACGTTTTCATGCAGTTCGGGTGCACAGATCCTGAGAAATCAATACCCAGTAAAACTACCGCTGACCGTAATAACGGACTTGATATGTATGGGCATTGAGTCAAACAGAGCTTGGATAGCGTGTATAGGTACAGCTGCCCATGCAGGTTCAACACGATACCACAATTCATCAAGAGTAGTGACTGGCGTATTGTGACGAGCCAGTTGTTCGGCCACCATTGACCAGACGTTTCCAATTGATGAGAGATCTGGAGATGTGCTGGACAGGGCAGCAGTCGAACATTTTCTGTATGCAGAAAGGCCCGTACACGACGTGCAACATGCGGTCGTTCATTATCCTGCTAAAATGTAGGGTTTCGCAGGGATAGAATGAAATGTAGAGCCATGGGTCGTAATATATCTGAAATGTAATGTACACTGTTCAAACTGCCGTCAATGCGAACAAGAGGTGACCGAGACGTAACACGGATGCGACCATCATGATGCTGTAAACAGAGCCTGGATTCATCCGCAAAAAGGACGCTTTGCCATTAGTGCACCCAGCTTCGTCGTTAAGTACACCATCGCAGGCTCTCCTGTCTGTGATGCAGCGTCAAGGGTAAGCGGAGCCATGTTTTACCATTCGTGTACCCAAGTTCGTCGTTGAGTACACCATCGCAGGCGCTCCTGTCTGTGATGCAGCGTAAGCGGAGCCATGGTCTCGGAGCTGATAGTCCATGCTGCTGCAAACGTTCTCGAACTGTTCGTGCAGATGGTTGTTGTCTTGCAAACGTCCCCATTTGTTGACTCACGGATCGAGACGTGTCTGCACGATCCGTTACAGCCATGCGCATAAGATGCCTGTCATCTCGACTGCTAGTGATAACGAGGCCGTTGGGATCCAGCACGGCGTTCCGTATTACCCTCCTGAACCCACCGATTCCATATTCTGCTAACAGTCATTGGATCTCGATCAACGCGAGCAGCAATGTCGCGATGCAATAAACTTCAATCGCGATAAGCTTCAATCCGACCTTTATCAAAGTTGGAAACGTGATGGTACTCCTTTCTCCTCCTTACATCACAACAACGTCTCACCAGGCAACGCCAGTCAACTGCTGTTTGTGTATGAGAATTCGGTTTGGAAACTTTCCTCATGTCAGCACGTTGTACAGATACATTACATCTGCTGATTTCCATTCCATTCGGATAATTCCTTCGTGGGGCGTCTTTTTTTGACTTAGAGCGTATTAAATCATTTCTAAACCATCTGAATTAAGGAAGGGTTCCAAGCAGCTGCCACTGGACAAGTCGCAAAACATAAAAACCGACGTTTCCTGTCAAGACAACCAGGTTAACAAAAAGTGCCCGTGCGGCTGTGATGAAGTTGGCAACGTCTCGTAACGGCAGAGTGACCCGCATTCTCTCATAAGACGCCGGTCTTCCATCTTCTGTAAATTAGGAGTTTACCATCGGCGGCGCGGGCGGGACGAGTGTCGACGCCCGCTCTCCACACAGAAGCAGCCTCTTACGCGGAGCCCCTGAAGGCAGGCTGCCCCCGAGCGCGACGGAGCAATATGTTGGGTGATTAATGTTGCGCCGGCCGCCGCGGCGCGCTCCGTCAGACGGAGATGAATTGCCGGCGTGGCGCAGCGCTGTGCACTGCGGATTAATACCCCAACAGCTATCGACACGCCCACGCGCAACGTCTGCACCGGAGGCACGCGACTAATGGGCGCCGGCGAGCAAGCCGAGACGTTGTGGTTTGTCGTCCACCCGGTGCCAGTGGGCTGTTCGTGCTGGAATGTCTCCTGCTTGTACTAGGAATACATTAGATCAAAACAACAATCATGGAAATTCCTGGATGGAGCATTGCGTAAATTAGAGGAAAGACACACATTTACTACAGCAGATTGATGCGTGGTGGACAATAAAAGAAAACAGAAAACAGCATTAACTCTAGCTTTAGAGCTCTGTCTCTTTTTCCAGCAACAGTGCACACATTCACACAAATACAGCCACACAGACACCCAAACGCACAATCCGTGGCCATCACAATATTAAGGGCATATGTAGGGCAAAATGGCGAAAAAAATTCGAAAGATTCATAATCTAATCCTGGGTAGAAATATCTTTTTTAAGTTTGTTTTGGCGTCTGTGTCTGCCAACTTTCTATGCTGTGATTCACACCTTCCCCACTGAACATTTTTTCGTGCATTAATTTTTCGTTCGCACACTCGAAACGAACTGCAGAAGGGTGTGAGTAAGATTATCTTTGTTTATTTCTTTGTTTAAACGTGTTTTGTTAATAGTTTAGAGTGGATACAACGGTTCGTGTGAGATCACCGAAGTTAAGCGCTGTCGGGCGTGGCCGGCCCTTGGATGGCTGACCATCTACCTGCCATGCACTGTTGCCTTTTTTCGAGGTCCACTCAGCTTCGTGATGCCAACTGAGGAGCTAATCGACCAAATAGTAGCGGCTCCAGTCAAAGAGAACCATCATAACGAGCAGGAGAGCGGTGTGCTGACCACACGCCCCTCCTATCCGCATCCTCAATGAGGATGACACGGCGGTCGGATGGTCCCGATGGGCCACATCTGGCTTGAAGACGGGGTGCTTAGAGATTAGATTAGATTAATTATACATTCCATAGACCCACAAAAGAGGGGATCCTCCCGAGTGTGGACCATGTCAGAAAACCACATTACAAAAATGTAACTAGGAAAACTTGAGTTTCACTAATTTTAATGCATGCTACCAACTTATTTCACTGCTTTGTTTTGCTTATATCAACCTATTTTGCTCTAAATTGGTCGCAACAATGGACACATATTAGAAAAGCCAGGAAGTGTCGAACTTCACGTGCAAAAGACACAGGAAATTTAAATAACAACGTTACAGATGATAATTCTCAACATTCCGTTTGTGACGTATTGTGGTGGAAATATCTGCAGAGAGAAACCAGTGGAAAGACACACCTACTAACATGACTTGTCATTTGCTGTTTTAGATGGTATAAAACCAACTTTCAGTTATCTTGCCAATCCTGAACTGCTGGAAAAAAGTGTACACGTGAAGATACTGAATACTGTCGCAGTAGAAGCCGAGTGGCGGAGTCGCCGTAGTGAAGTGGTTACGATACTAGACTGTTGAATAGAGGGTCGTGAGTTCGCCTGAAGGGAAACATTTTAATTTATATATTCTGTTCGAGAACATTCTGGAAGTATCCGCAAATGGCAAGAATCGTTGTACTGGTATGTTCTGTAGCTGTATATATACCGTATGTGTTCTGGCCGGAGGCAGTTCGCTCCTCGCTCTTGTATGTGCAAGTTCTGATAAACCTCTGCTACGTGAAGTTAGTGTTCGTCATCCATCTACTTACACCTTCCTCTACGTGGCATTACGAATGAGAGCTATCATCGTTTTTATATGGATGTGTTGTCCAAAAACAGTATATTTGTCCTCAATTGTTATGAAGATAGCTGCATGTGATGCCTGTCTACAGTAACAGTGGAAATGTACGTAGGGTTAAGTGCGTGCAGAGACTAGGCTTTCATCTAGGTGCTTCCACACTGAAGATACTCAGAAGCATGGATGAAGTGGGCCTGGACCAATCTCAGGTAGCAGAAGAAAAACGCAGAAATTGGCTAGCCAAAGCAGGCAGGGGAATAAAGTAATTCAGTAAGACGAGGAAGAGAATGAAGATTATGGATGTGGACAGCATTAATCGCTAGAGGTATAGCAATATTGTCAAAAATTGAAATAAAAACTTGAATTGCGTATTGTCGTGAACTGACTATTTCCGTTAAAATTTACCTTTATCAGGAACTATAAAAGCTAACTTTCTGAAATTTGGTATAGTTCTTAAGAATCGCTTAATAAATAACCCTGTGGAATACTTCCCCGCTCTCTTTTCTCTCAGAAATGTCCTCCTTTAAAATTTGAGAAAGCCCTACGTCTGTCCTTAAAATAACTTCTTGACTTGCAGACGTCAGTGGCGGGTAGCGGAGTTTTCGACTTGGCTCGTACGCAGGATGCCTCGTTCTCATGGGACCGGTAGCCGAGCGCACGTAAATATATATATATATAGGCCATGGATACGATACCCCTCTGATTCCCACTTGCCCAGTTGCCCAGTGTAGCCTGCTACCTCTAATCTCCCCCAACTTCACGCATCATACGTCACCTGACACGGCTCTGAAACTATGCCTGACCAAACCCAGAGGGAGTAGCAACCTCTGTGAAGATACCCGTCAGCAGACTGCAGAACAGGCAGGAAAGCGGGCTTGTGTAGAACGAGAAACAGCTGTGATTGTCTGACGCCACTGAAATTAGTGAAACGTCAGTCTCTAAGTCTTTTTAATAGCTTACTAACAACCTGGCCTGGCATCGCACGAGTAGCGATAAGAATCTATGGTCAGACGCTATGACTAGCGTAACATCTTTGTTTGGGGGCCACGAGTAAAAGTCAGAAAACAACGTCAGAGATAACGTTAAGTAAATGAATACCATGACTTTCACATAACTTGCAAGCAGCATACGCCAGTAAAGTTTTCCGGTGGCATGAACGTTATGTATTCCATGTAAAATTAACATTTGGAGCTACATCTCATGGCAATGATGGGAGCGCATAGCGATATAATTAATATATCTAGAATCGAGAATGAGATTTTCACCCTGCAGCGGAGTGTACAGTGATATGAAACTTCCTGGATGATTAAAACTGTGTGCCGCACCTTCGCCTTTCTCGGGTAAGTGCTCTACCAACTGAGTTACTCAAGCGCTCCCCACCACCCGTCCTCACAGCTTCAATTTTGCCAGTACCTTATCTCCTACCTTGCAAACGTCATAGAAGCTCTCCTGCGAACCTTGCCCTCCTGGAAGAAAGGATATTGCGGAAACCTTGCTTAGTCACAGCCTGGGGACGTTTCCAGAATGAGATTTTCACTCTGCATCGGAGTGTGCGCTGATATGAAACTTCCCAGCAGAGCTTCTGTGAAGTTTGGAAAGTAGGAGACAAGGTACCGGCAGAAATAAAGCTTGATGGCGGTCGTGAGTCGTGTTTGGGTAGTTCAATTGGTAGAGCACTTGATCGCAAAAGGCAAAGGTCCCGAGTTCGAGTCTCGGTCCGGTATACAATTTTAATATCACAGGATGTGCCATGTCTCTAATCATATTTATGTATGTGCTGTGTGTGTGTGTGTGTGTGTGTGTGTGAGAGAGAGAGAGAGAGAGAGAGAGAGGGAGAGAGAGAGAGAGAGAGAGAGCGAGTGAGTCTAGTACGCACTGTGATCAATTGTTGAGACTTATTGCCGGAATTCTTCGTCGTGGACACTTTATAGCAGACTTCTCCGCCATGCCACGCAGAGAATCGTGTCCATATGTGGGTTTAAATCAAGGAAAGGACGAAGATGAAAACGTAAGCACCAGTTGCACCGTAGAAAGTGCGTACTTGATGTAAAACAAAGTCGGAAAACGATTTTTCTGAAGAATAAAAAATAAAACACCCATTTATTGGATTCGAATTTTTTTCACTATGCAGTTGTTTTCAAACGACTGCAGGGGAACTCTTGGTTAAAATTATTTGATAATTTCAAATTGTAAGTCTCACATCACTGCCTGATGAATAGGTGGTTGTTTTTTATTCATTGTTAATATTTATTACCATACTTCAAAGTCGAGTATCTCACTGCCCGTTGTTCGAAGAATTTGCAGTGAATTAAGAGTATGAATCGCGGTTAGTAATCTGAAGGCAGCGGAAATTGGCAGTCAGAAATTGTCATAATCCGAAATGCACTAATGGCCATTAAAATTGCAACACCACGAAGATGACGTGCTACAGATGCGAAATTTAACCGAAAGGGAGAAGATGCTGTGATATGCAAATGTTAAGCTTTTCAGAGAATTCACACAAGGTTGGCGCTGGTGGCGACACCTACAAGGTGCTGATACGAGGAAAGTTTCTAACCGACTTCTCATACACAAACAGCAGTTGACCGGCGTTGCTTGGTGAAAGTTTGTTGTGACGCCTCTTGTAAGGAGGAGAAATGCGTAAAATCACGTTTCCGACTTTGATAAAGGTCGCATTGTAGCCTATCGCGATTGCAATTTATCGTATGGCGACAGCTGGCCGTAGTGGCCGAGCGGTTCTAGGCGCTACGGTCGTAGGTTCGAATCCTGCCTCGGGCATGGATGTGTGTGATGGCCTTAGGTTAGTTAGGTGTAAGTAGTTCTAAGTTCTAGGGGACTGATGACCACAGCAGTTAAGTCCCAAAGCGCTCAGAGACATTTGAACCATTTTGTATCGCGACATTTCTGCTCGCGTTGGTCGAGTTCCAATGACGGTTAGCAGAATCGGTGGGTTCAGGAGGGTAATACGGAACGCCGAGCTGGATCCCAACGGCCTCGTATCACTAGCAGTCGAGATGACAGGCATCTTATCCGCATGGCTTTCACGGATCGTGCAGCCACGTCTCGATCCTTGAGTCAACAGTTGGGAACGTTTGCTACACAACAACCATCTGCACGAACAGTTCGTCGACGTTTGCAGCACCATGGACTATCAGCTCGTGGACAATGGCTGCGGTTACCCTTGACGGTGCATCACAGACAGGAGCGCCTGCGATGGTGTACTCAACGACGAATCCGGGTGCACGAATGGATAAACGTCATTTTTTCGAATGAATCCAGGTTCTGTTTACAGCATCATGATGGTCGCATCCTTATTTGGAGACATCGCGATGAACGCAGATTGGAAGCGTGTATTCGTCATCGCCATACTGGCGTATCACCTGGAGTGATGGTATGGTGTGCCAATGGCTACACGTCTCTGTCACCTCTTGTTCGCATTGACTTCACTTTGAACAGTGGACGTTACATTTCAGATGTGTTACGACCCGTGGCTCTACCCTTCATTCGTTCCCTTCGAAACCCTACAGTTCAGAAGGATAATGCAGGACTGCATGTTGCCTTTCTGAATATAAAAAAATGTTCAACTCCTGCCCTGGCCAGCACGTTCTCCAGATGTCTCACCAACTGAAAATGTCTGGTGAATGGTGGCCAAGCAAGTGGCTCGTCACAATACGCCAGTCACTACTCTTGATGAACTGTGGTATCTTGTTGAACCTGCATGGGCAGCTGTACCTGTACACGCCATGCAAGCTCTGTTTGGTCAGTGCCCAGGGCTATCAAGGCCGTTATTGCGGCCAGAGGTGGTTGTTCTGGGTACTGATTTCTCAGGATCTATGCACCCAAATTGCGTGAAAATGTAATCGCATGTCAGTTCTTGTAAAATATATTTGTCCAATGAATACCCGTTTATCATCTGCATTTCTTCTTGGTGTAGCAATTTTATGCCCAGTAGCGTACATCCCTCAGCTGTCAGCCGAAGTATTTCGAAATCTCGTGTATTTATTCTCGAGAAATTTCAAGAAGATCGTACCCGTGTCTTTATGATCTTAAAAATATATAAATCTCTTTCTCACCTGTGGAGATTCACTGAACAGTCTACCGTATAATTTGAAAGCGTCCAAACGAATAATACCCTCCACCCCACCTCACAGAGAAGCTTATTTGTATCTGTGTTTGACTTAAGGAAACCCTGCTGCAAAACATTCTGTATGCATACGAAGCAAAACTGCAGCCTGTGCTTTGTTTGACTCTTAAATAATGGATGGTTCAAGTGGCTCTAAGCACTATGGGTCTCAACATCTGAGGTCGTCAGTCCCATAGACTTAGAACTACTTAAACCTAACAAACCTAAGGACATCACACACATCGATGCCGGATACAAGATTCGAACCTGCGACCGTAGCAGCCGTGTGGTTCTGGGCTGAAGCGCCTAGAACTGCTCGATCACAGCGGCCGGCAAAAATAACTGAAAACCACAGGTTTTGGACTAACATGTTTTTTTCGGTATGCAGTACTCTGAAACGGTTGCTATTAATTATATGCCACTTATGTGACTTGCATTTCGTTAGCCAATTATCCAACTGCGGAAAGGGGAGCTATCACGAAACGTGGAATCAGAGCCGTATTTCGTCTCTAGCGAATTTCCCCATCACTGACAGGTGAAAGCTAAGTTAAAAGGCACATTGAAAAAAAGTGAGCAAGCAGGGATTCGACCCAATAAGCTTTGAATTTCTGCCAAACGCTCTTTTATTTTATAATTTTTATTTTTTTACCGTTTCTGACCAAAGGCTTTACCGCTTTATTCCTAACAGGAATGTATTCAGTACTCTACATGAACAATTAACTTATATAGACGAAAATAAACATTATGATACAGTTTACATGTAGAAAAATAGGATTCATTAGAAAATAGGGCAACACGAGTATCTGGACAATAATGCAAACAGGAAATACATTTTACGAAAAGCAGTCAGTAGTGGTCACAGTCAGCTTCAGATTGGTGGAAACAAGGTGTGCAGGGGTTGAATCGCAGGACCTGGCCACTGTGCGACCCCTCGTACACCCACCCTGACCTGCTCCCTCACATGACTTTTTTGCCCAAAAACGATACCAACAGAACAAATGGAAGGAATACAGAGGAAAATCAGAGATGAGAAAACAAAAGCACATTGAGGGGCAGCAGCAGCTGCCGGAACTATCCAATGCCCTGTTTTCGAAAGGTAAGATGCAACGTATTGGCAAAAACTCTCGGAAATCGGCTCAGATATAAGTAGCACCAGTAAGCCGTAGGAATAAACTGACCTAAACCCAAATGGTCATCATCACCCTCACCAAGAACGATCAAATGTACAACCAACCAACCATATGATCGTATAAGCCTTTGTCCTCGGAAAAAGAAAGTAGCTTGTCGCAAAATTACATCAGTGGAATATGCAGCATTCAATAGCTAAGAGCCCACGACAACTAAACCGTTGTTGCAGCGTATGCAGAGACGTATACCTACTGAATTTGTCTCAGTCGCTATTCCCGATACGACATAGACACTCGTCGGTGGAAATCAAACTTTTTTACCTCCCTATCCCAATAGGAGGCCGCTGCACTGGCGGAACAGTGAGGCTGATGTTGCTCCACACATTTTTTTTCAGAATATTCCTGGTGATCATTGGTAGTATAGACTTAGTATCTTTGGTTAGTAATCAAAATGTCCTCGATACCACCACTTAAATTTTGATTAATAGTCAGCATTGGCGGCTGAAGACTTCCGGCGAAAAAAAAAATCACCTTCATTCTGCCAACGGCTTTGTCAAAGAGGGAGAAGGAGTGGATCGAGGTTCAGGGCACTCTCTTTTCCTTGAAGTGGGAAAGTACCCCTTAGCCACAGTAAAATTTGCTGTTTTGAAGAATACACCGCAGCGCGTAGTGTAACGAGTCGCCTTCAGTGGCAATCGCAGCTTTAGTGTCTCCCTCTGGCGGGAAAGGGGAAAAGTTGCCTGTTCACGTGCTTTTATGGGGCGCTATGAGCTCGGCAAGGGTGAGTCTGTCAGTCTCAGGGAGTCTGGTCAGTTGGTCAGCCGGGTCAGTGTGAGGAGGTCAGCGTCTGTCCGTCGTCCCGAGTGCTGGTGCGTGTTGGGCCGCTGGTCTGTTCGAGTGAGTCCAGGCAGCGGTCGTTGGCGGTTGCAACCATCGGTTGGCCGGTCGCGCGCTGAGACGTGGGATGACTGGTCCGTCCAGGGCATTGGCGCGTGTGAGGTCGCCACGTCAGTCCAGTGGGGCGCGCCCTATAGCGAGGGGCAGTGGCTTCGCGGGGCCGACACGAGAGCAACAGGAGTCAAACCACGACATCGGGCTGGCCGGTGTGCGCTGCGACGCCGTGAGTCGGGAGATCGGCGCGCCTTCCTACGTCCGTTGAAGCGGCAGGCAGCGCACGGTTCGGGAGAGCGTTTTGGGGTTCTCCGCCCGGTCTTCGCCAGTCATCGCAGTTTATTAGAAGTTAAGTGATTAGAGATAAGTTGTTTCATTTCACTTGTTTAATTCTACTTGTTTTCTTGGTCAGTCTTTCGTCCCCAGCTTGCTCGTCTGTCTCTCGTCCGCATTTCGTAGGCAGTTAGTGTCTGTCTGTCGGTCTCTCGGTGTGCCATACGCTACTGGCTGCCTCTGTCATGTTTGTCGTACTCGGTGTTAACGAATTTATAGAATTAAGGTGTAAAGGCCGAATTCCTGAAATATGTTTTTATCTTGCCTATCATCTTGCGAGGCGGTGTATATGTAATGTAGAGCATGTTGTACATTTTATGGAAGTCTGAATTTGATAGTTTTTATTTAAATACTCATTTTTATAAAGTTGCCGCCCTTCCACCGTAAGAGTGCTTTTAAAAACTAATTGAACTTCCGGTGGCAAATAATTTCTTAGTGTGACTGTTTGTACCATTTCCATCCCTCTTACGGGGTGCATAGCTAATGTGTTTGTGTGAGTTGTTGAAATTTTTAGTTTAAAGTAATCTGGTGTCTTGCAGATTTGCACCAGTGTAGTCTTTCAGAGGGTGTTGTGAGCGGCAAGCTTCTCAGCCCGAAGACTCATATTGTCAGTATTGTTCTTTTTGCCTATAAATAAAATTGTAACTTGATATTTCGAGGGGTGCTTTTCTGCTTATAAATTTTAAAACTGTTTTTGAAAAGGCTTTTGTGAATAAAATACAGGGGCGATGTTCTTGGGGACAATATTATGAAAATGGAAGAGGATGTAGATGGAGCTGAAATG
Source organism: Schistocerca gregaria (assembly GCF_023897955.1). Taxonomy (NCBI): domain Eukaryota; kingdom Metazoa; phylum Arthropoda; class Insecta; order Orthoptera; family Acrididae; genus Schistocerca; species Schistocerca gregaria. The sequence goes on along the minus strand of NC_064922.1, from coordinate 921,979,550 downwards.
GGAGATACGATATTGCGTGAAGAGTTTGACAGAGCACTGAAAGACCTGAGTCGAAACAAGGTCCCGGGAGTAGACAACATTCGATTAGAACTACTGTCGGCCTTGGGAGAGCCAGTCCTGAGAAAACTCTACCATCTGGTCAGCAAGATGTACGAGACAGGCGAAATACCTCAGACTTCAAGAAGAATTTAATAATTACAAATTCCAAAGAAAGCAGGTGTCGACAGATGTGAAAATTACCGAACTATCAGTTTAATTAGTCACATCTGCAAAATACTAACGCGAATTATTTACAGCCGAATGGAAACACTGGTAGAAGCCGACCTCGGGGAAGATCAGTTTGGATTCTGTAGAAATGTTGGAACACGTGAGGCAATACTGACCTTACGACTTATCTTAGAAGAAAGATTAAGGAAAGGCAAACTTACGTTTCTAGCATTTGTAGACATAGAGAAAGCCTTTGCCAACGTTGACTGGAATACTCTCTTTCAAATTCTGAAGGTGGCAGGGGTAAAATATAGGGAGCGAAAGGCTATTTACAATTTGTACAGAAACCAGATGGCAGTTACAAGAGTCGAGGGGCATGAAAGGGAAGCAGTGGTTGGGAAGGGAGTGAGACAGGGTTGTAGCCTCTCCCCGTTGTTATTCAATCTGTATATTGAGCAAGCAGTAAAGGAAACAAAAGAAAAATTCGGAGTAGGTATTAAAATCCACGCAGAATAAATAAAAACTTTGAGGTTCGCCGATGAAATTGTAATTCTGTCAGAGACAGCAAAGGACTTGGAAGAGCAGTTCAACGGAATGGACAGTGTCTTGAAAGGAGGATATAAGATGAACATCAACAAAAAAAAACGAGGATAATGGAATGTAGTCGAATTACGTCGGGTGATGCTGAGGGAATTAGATTAGGAAATCAGACACTTAAAGTAGTAAAGGAGTTTTGCTATTTGGGGAGCAAAATAACTGATGATGATGGAAGTAGAGAGGATATAAAATGTAGACTGGCAATGGCAAGGAATGCGTTTCTGAAGAAGGGAAATTTGTTAACATCGAGTATAGATTTAAGTGTCAGGAAGTCGTTTCTGAAGGTATTTGTATGGAGTGTAGCCATGTATGGAAGTGAATCATGGACAATAAATAGTTTGGACAAGTAGAGGATAGAAGCTTTCGAAATGTGGTGCTACAGAAGAATGTTGAAGATTAGATGGGTAGATCATGTAACTAATGAGGAGGTATTGAATAGTATTGGGAAGAAGAGACGTTTGTGGCACAACTTGACGAGAAGAAGGGATCGATTAGTAGGACATGTCCTGAGGCATCAAGGGATCACAAATTTAGTATTGGAGGGCAGCGTGGAGAGTAAAAATCGTAGAGGGAGACCAAGAGATGACTACACTAAGCAGATTCAGAAGGATGTAGGTTGTAGTAGGTACCGGGAGATGAAGGAGCTTGCACAGGATAGATTAGCATGGAGAGCTGCATCAAACCAGTCTCAGGACTGAAGACCACAACAACAACAACAACATCTGGTTAGAAATAACATACTTTTGAAATGATGCACTGTTGATGATAAGCTATGGGTACTCTGTATTCCCGACGATTTCTTAATAAGCTCATCTTGTACATTCATTTCAGCTACGCACATTTTGGTGCACAAAAATGTTATCATAAACTTCGACTTGTTATTTTAACAACCTGCTTAGAAAATTAGGAGAGTTCTGTCTATTTGCAAACTTTGTGAAAAAGCTAAACCGTATACCATCTTACATTCTGTTCCATTGTTCCCTATTAAATTACTAGATTAAAAGAATTAGCTCTAGTTGATCTTCTGGGACTCCTTGTTAAAACATTGAATGGATTTCATATCTTTTCGCCGTTGTTGACTGACTGCAAAATTTGTTTCTTTCACACAGTTACGTAAAGCCACTAGACGTTCTGTATCCAACGCCTTTGTTAAGATATTCTTACGTGAAGTTGGACACGATGACAAGGTCATTTCAGGTAACGAACCACAATTCAGATCTTCTATTTGACCGTGCATGCTTCGGGATCGTAAAATCAAAACTGTTTCTATTTCATTGTGCTCTCCATATTATAACCCATCTGAATGCATTAAGAAATTAATAAGCTTTTCAGACTTTATTGTCATAGGAAGCATCAGTATTGAGACAGATGCTTACAATTATTTCAAAATACATTGATTGAAGTGCTTCATGACTCCACTACTTTATTACCTACTCTTGTACTGAAGGATGAGGTACAAACGAACAGAATCAGAGAGCTTGTACCTTTTCCGAAACACGTAAATTTCGACATAAAGACATAATTAATTTTGCTATTAAAAATATTCTGCTGCAGGCAAAAGCAGAAAACTATACGGTAAGACAACTGCAAAGAAACTACACATTGGTCACAACGTTCTCATTAAAGCCCGTTCATTGTCACATAAGAAGAAACATTTGACTCACAAATTCTTTCTGATTTACAACGGACCGTACAGGACCCGACGTCTACCGCACAATAATTGCGTTTTGTTTGAAACTATGTGTACCAAATAAAGTAAATGATTACACCACATTTCTCATGTAAAGCCGTTTATTGGGAAATGATTTGCTTTCTGACTCTGTCTTTGCTATAAAATTTTTCACTTCAAGTTACTATTACGCTTTGTCACATTTAGAAACTGTTAACGTACAGCGATATTTTGAAGTTACCTATGCAGTCACGAACCTATGGAACATATGAAAACAGTAATTTTAGGAGTACACTTTTATACGGAAGGGACGACACAAATTTATTGTGAGTAAATTTTCGCTTGGCAGTCGCATAATTACGTCACGAATAGAATGCTCACATTCTTGGAACATATACTGCTAATTAGGTTTTAGTGTAGCACTTTGGTTTACTTCAAAAGACATTTTTAATTAAAGTACTTTCTGAGGTAACAGATGAGACATTTGGCTTGTTTGACAGCTACACGGTTATATTACTATGCTTCTAATGAGTGACACAATTGTCATTAATGCTTTTAAACTGTAGGTGTTTTATGTCTGCAATGTTTTCCTACGTCCTTCTGGAAAGTAAAAAACGTTTTGGTAATTACTTTTGTGGCATGGCTACAATGAGATAGTTCTTTTGTAACACTACAATACGTTACAGTACAGTACCTCCAAGATTACGGCAATGAACGTAATAACTACGACATTTATACTCACTGCACTTTCCTTTTGTATATGACATTCTAAGTACGTTGATTTCTGGATAACTTTACACGATAACTACTACACTAAGCACATTTTTACCGTTAAGAGATGACAGAAATTTTCTTACAGCAAGAAGTATAGTTTTTCGCTACATGACACGCATTTGAGTGATTACTTTTTGTAATTGTAACATTATTAGAAATATTTTTGAATTAGAACGATACAGAGAAGGTTTTGGGTGATACATTTCATTCCACAGTTTAATCTGTTAGATCTGAGGTATAATTACATAATCTGTCTTGGAGGTATGCCTACTTTGTATACACGGGTGTGGCAAACGCAAGGAGCCCTAGCTAATGTGGTATTTGCATGTAGAGTTGTACACATTGGTACCATGTTTCTCTGACACAGAATTGTACAGCTCTCTGATCATTTAACAAAGAGAAATATACATTTTTACTTTTTCACTGACACATGTCTAGGTAATTACACAGGTGGATTACTTTCATTTAAGAATTTGTACGTTGTCTGCATTTTGTGAACCGTTTAAATATATTATCGGAACTACTGTGATACTGCGAGAGCTTTGAATGATGTTTACTGCATGGGGTCATGATTTTTGAAGTATATTTGAGGTAGTTGATACTATTGAAATGAGCGGAGAGCATTTATTTTAGAGGTTTTGATGTCATTGAAGGAAGCTAGACGATTTTGAGGTTTGATTGATGTACTATGATTATATTATTACGACGACGATGTGTGTTATGACGTAGAGGTATCGTTATGATCAATAACGTGATGCTATATAAAGAATATGATTATGCTATTTGTTTATTCTTATGAAATATTGAAGAAGTATTGAGCAATATGTATATGTGTAATAAAGCAATGAATAAGGAGTAGGGATTAGGGACTCTGGTTTGATGAAAAGAATGTTGAAAATCAAGAATTATACTTTAAGCGTTATGAAAAGTGAATATATATACGTGGATGTGAGTACAAGAATAGCGACGAAGTTTTTGGACACTGTTACTGATGAGATTTCTTTTCCACACACTTCTTCTGTAATTTTTCACCCTGTGAATTTTTTTATTTCTATGAAACAGCTGTTGTTAATATTTTGGTGAAGAGTATATGTGACTTTGAGGTAATGCTCTGTTGTGCTGAGCACTCGCGTAGCTGTAGAGACGCCATTGACCTAGCTATTGAGATTTCGTTGCAGAACATATCACAAACATGACATACACTGCTGCCTGTATGCTTACACTTTGGAGTTTGAACTTTTTGATACTTACTGAAATGCTTATGAATTGATGAGAAATATTCCTACATTTACGCACCTGATTATGACAAGTTTCTCGCTAGGAGAGTTGGAAGAATTTCTACTGACTTGTGAAATACCACATGGCTATGGAATTATGTTTTTATGCTTTGCTTTGTACATATTTTATTTGATATCTGTTTTCTGGCTGCGCTGCAGCATTTGTTTTATAAAATAAAATTTAACACATGTGCTAAGGTGAACACTTTCTGTCTACAGACACAGTAACTAATAATTTTATGATCCATATTCTTAAAAAAGAGCACCCTGAAAGGAAAGAACAATAAGGAGAAGAGATTAGTAGCAGGAAGAGTATACATAATTTTCTTTTCAAGAACTTAGTAATTATTTTGTATAAGAAGTTGTTGTGTTGCAGCACTTTAGTGTTAAGATGTAACATAGAACCAATGCATTTCACATGGGAGACAGTATAGGTAAACCTGATAAGATAAATGTCGTAGAATTTTTCCCTTGTAACACTAGGCTGCATTCAATATGATGAGGAATATTGTTGTCCTCAAACCTAATCTCTGGCGCTTTGCATAGCTTTGATGATCACAGATGTAGACATGCTATTGTAAGCTTATACATATATTTCTCTTATTGCATTGCTGTCTTTACTGTGATAATTTTTTTTTGCTTTTGCTTTGTCATGTTTAGGTATAAGTTATTGCATTTGCTGCTGGTATTTGTCAGGCACTGTCCTTCTGAATTTTACTTTGTATTACTGTGCTAAGCCAGTTTTACCACTGATTTATTTTTCTTGTTTGCTGCATACTGAATTATATTAGTTGTAAGGTTCAATTTGCTTTGTTAATTTAGATATATTGCTGCTTGCTTTGTCAATTTGCGATTTTTTGTTTTTGTTCCTGTTAAATTTTATGTGCTCCTGCATTGCCTCATTATCTTATAGTTTATGTGTCTGAGCTCAGTAGATTTAAATTAGCTCAAGAGATTGATAGAGGAAATGAACAGAAGCAAGTAGCGTATAGTGACAGCAAATTTAGGTAGGATTTTCTTGGGTCCGAATGATGTAGTAAGAAAAATATGGAAGTATAAGCACTGGTTTAAAGTACAAATACAGATATCATGCTTAGGTAGGATTTTTGTGGAAACAAATGTTGAAGTAAGAGAGGTCTGCGAGAATTAAATGAAATTTTGGTAGGAAATGAAGTAGTTTTGGTTGAAAGTAAACGAGATATAAGCATGAAGGATATTATTGGAAAGAGAAAAATGAATCACAGATATAAAGTGCACACCACAAATACTGCAGTATCAAATGTTACACTTACACTTTGACACATTTACTCTTGAAAACAGGTCCTGTCCGTTCCTTGTGTGCTATTACGACATGTTTATATGTACCCTTGTGCTTCTGTGTTCTTCCTATCTCTTTGTGTTTACCTGATAAGATAAATCCGGTACAATTTTTTCCTTCTAACATGATGCTGCATTAACTTTGATGAAGAATATTCTTAACCTCAAACTTAATCTCTGTTTTTGTACCATGTTATTTGCTTTAGGAAGAAGTTCAGACATTATATATTCTGTCATGTTTTCTTTTAATAATCATGTGTCAAGTTAAAGTTTCTACTGATATTCTCATTTTTTATTTATTTACTTGTGTCATAATTACTGTTATGCTCATGCATATGCTTATTTCTATTCATTTTGTAAAGCCTGTATTACTACGAATGTTATTTGTATTATGATATTTTTTACTATAATTATGTTTTCTTTACATTTCTAAATATATTCTTTTGCTGTAAAATTTTAATAGTATAGACACCAGTTCTCCAAGGTAGGTAAATAATAGGGATTCTTTTTATGACACACATTTGTCTGTTGGTCATACAGTATGTATCAGATCTCAGAGATTATGTGACTGTCTTCGTGCTTGCTCATGTGTTGATAATTCAGCAAGGGACTGGTTAACAGCATTGCTGGTTGTAAGGATATTGCTAAAAAAATTGTGAGTGCACAAGTGGTGGCTCAGGGACTTGTAATATTCATCAATAGGGACTACACGGTGGTGGCTCATGGACTTGCTATATTATCCTCAAGATTCTTCAGTTGATATTGTGCTCCGGCACACCCTACAAGGACTTCAGTGGATCTGCACCTTTGGTGCTACCATAATCTCTACTAAGACTATAGTGAATTTGCTCTGTGGTGACCCACCAATACTACCAATATTCTTGAAGACTTCGATTGATACTACAGTGGGCCGCCTCTTTGGTGACCCAACAACTTTACCAATATTCTTCATGACTTAGACTGATACTTCTGTGGGTCTGCTGTGTTGTGGCCCATTACCAATCTTACGATACCACTTCGTAGACTTCATGTCAAGAGTCTCCACGGTGTTTCTGTGGGGAGGACAAAACGACTTCTTCAAGACTGCATGGTTGTGCACTGTTTACCTGTGCATTTTCATATACTGCTCAGCGTTTGTACATAAAACCGGCGTAGATTCCTCTTCTGATGAATTATTAAGACTGTCTTTAGCGATTGTGAGGAGAATTTTTACTTAATTGACCAAAAGTATATTACTTAAACTTTGTGTGAATCTGCTGTATTTGATATTGTTAATGTAAAAATTTTAAAATCTCTGTCTTGGCCACTGCCCAAAACACTTTTTAAAACTTTCTGTAGAGAGCAGGGGGCTATGCAAGTAGCCTGTTTGTATGTTTGCAGCGTTATAGACTATGTTAATATTGCTGACAGCGCTCTGCGTCCTTGGCAAGAGACTCTGTGGTTGGACGGACTAGCAGTTAGTGAGCGGGTAGGGAAGTGTATGGACATGATACTCTCAGTGGAGACTCTGTACTGGTAGGACATGCATTGTAAAGTGAGATGAAACGATGTGTTTATAAGAAACTACGCAGGGAAATGTATGATGATAGATGTTTGGATGATAATGTTGGTGCTGTGGAATTATTGACAACTACATATTTTTTGCACTGGATGCAATATGAATAAGGTACAATTTCCTAAATACATTGTTTGCTCTTCAAAAAAATCTTTCTTTCTCTAACCATATGCCTCCTAGTAGTTGGAACGTATAGTAATGAGGATATTTCTATTTAACTGGCTGTAGTTGCTACTTGCTGAGGTAAGTAACTTATGAAAAAGATAGGGGTTTTCACCGTTGGGATTTGTGATTGGAATGGTTTTAGGCAATTAATAGAGTTCAAGATAGTTTCATGTTTCTTTAATATTTTTGTTTTTGTTTGTACCATTGATAGGATTTCTTGCAACTCAGAACCATTCTCTTATCTTAATTATTGGAAGTCATGTTGTCAGTGTATAGCAGTCAGATTGTGTTGGGCTTGTATATTGTGGGTAGTAAATGAATAGGTTAGGTCTGAGCTGTCTTTGTCAAGGGAAATTCTGTACGTCAGTGTTTAATAAAAATAAATAAAAAGTCAGATTCTAATTCAGGATGTAGGTTTCAAGTGCACTCTGAAATGAGGACGGCACAGGTGAGGAATTCATGGTGGGCCGCATGAAATCAGTCACAAGACTGGTCACTCAAAAAATAAATAATTTTTGGGATTGGGGCACAGAATCCCTTTCCAGAAACTTGATGGTGAGATGCAGTACATCCCTCCCCCCTCCCCAAAATAGCTTACAGGTAGGTAGAACGATCAAATGTGTCTCTGTTTAAAATTCAGGCGACCAGCGTCAACAGGGGTATCACGACTCGCTGGACTTACTAAGGCGAGCACCGAGATGGCAAGTTTATAAGACTGGGGTGGTCGTCCAAATTCTACGGCAAATATTTACGACAGACGCTTTCCTCTCAATGTCAGAAAGGGCCAGTCCGCCAAGGGATCGCGTGGCAACCTGAAGACAAGGCGCTTCCATAAAAAACTACTGGACAACCGCTTCAGTTTCTTAGCCATTATAAAGGGGAGTGGGAAAAGTTGTGGAATGTAATAGGCGTTGCATCCGCTAGACCACTGCACCAGATGCAAATCTGTTCACGCTTTCTGCCTCCTGAAGCTACTGCTGCTCTTTTGAGTGATGACGGCTTTTCGTTGTGTGGCAGAGGTTTCGTTTGCATATCTTCAATTCAGTTCACAGAAATTGGGCTACTGTGACGAAATACGAGGGTTGGAACTCAAATAGTGGCAACTATTTATTCAAAACCGATACACAAGAGTTACACGTTGTCCCCTGTTACTATCCTTCAAAGTAATCACCAGCGTTGTGTAGAACCCGTTGCCAGCGATGTGGAAGGCGTAGTATACCGATAGCATAGCCTGTTCTCTTGATGGTGCGAGTGGAGCGGTCTACTGCCTGTTGAATCTCTGGAACAGTTCTGAAGCGAATGCCATGAAGTGGTTCCCTCATCTTCTGAATCAAATGAAAGTCACAAGACTTACGTCAGGGGAATATGGTGGATGGTACAGTACTTCCCAGTCCCATCGACCGAACAGAACAGCCACAGCTTGAGCTGTACGCGCGAGGGCATTTTCGTGCAAAATGATGGGTGGGTTGCGCAGAAAGTGTCGCCGCTTCTTTCGCAAAGGTGGTCACAGGTAATGCTCCAAGAACGAACAGTAATACTGTACATTGACGGTCTGCCGTGGAGGATTGTAATGCAATAGGATAACACCATCACAGTGGTACACGAGAATCACCATAGCTTTAGACCGCTTCATTCGCACCGTCAACAGAACAGGCTCTGCTAACGGTATACTGCGCCTTCCACATCGCTGGCAACGGGTTCTACACAACGCTGGTGACTACTTTGAAGGACAGTAACTGGTGCAAAGATGTAACTATTTTGTATCGGTTGTGAATAACTATCGGCCACTATAACTTCCAACCCTCGTATTTATAAATTACGTACAAAATCCTGCCTCGTGAATCAGAGTAACTATTAGAGAAAACCGGATCAGAATACCCAAAGCGCCGGCCGCGGTGGTCTCGCGGTTCTAGGCGCGCAGTCCGGAACCGTGCAACTGCTACGGTCGCAGGTTCGAATCCTGCCTCGGGCATGGATGTGTGTGATGTCCTTAGGTTAGTTAGGTTTAAGTAGTTCTAAGTTCTAGGGGACTGATGACCACGGCAGTTGAGTCCCATAGTGCTCAGAGCCATTTGAACCAATACCCAAAGCCGTTCCTGATATTAGCCTGCACATACAGACGAAAGTAAGGAGGTGATCTGAATTGACTTATAACTAGAGATAAAGACAGGGCCGATACATCGAGGCCAATCATGAACACGATTTCTGTGTTGTGTGTTGATGCATGGCTAGAAAACGACGAGTTAGAGCGTTATTTAAAGCCTACATTCTCCATTCAAAGGCTTCTATGGGTTACATTATTGGAGACGAATGAGGTTGGCAGACAAGTACCTTAGCCACGAGTGTTGATCATCCAGTTTTTATAATTAGTACACGGTTTCGGCGTAGCCTTACACATGCTATAATAGCACATACATAACAACAGAAATAAATCGTTTCAACGATTCTTTACAAAGTGGCCTGCTACAGAGACAAGTAAGTAGAACTTGTTAGCTTCGGTGCAATTTGGAGTTCTAAAGGAACATCTAGAGAGAAATATAATTTTGTGGCGTGACAGAATATGACTTTGGAGAGCTTCGCAACCTTTCACCTTGCCATGGACTTTCATGTGTCGGTCGCCCATCTTGTCACACACTACTGGCGTCGCATCCCCAGCCCATTCTACGGGAATCTGTGTCAGATGGCTGTCTTAATGCACCCTGCTGACATAGCATCCACTGACCATCGTGCAGGAATCTGTGTCTTACTGCCATCTTGTCGCACACCGCCGACATAGCACCAACTGTGCATCTTACAGGAATCATATGTGTCTGATGGCCATTTTGATGCACACTACTCACATAGCACACCTGTCCACTGGACAGGAATCTGTGTCTGACGGCCATCTTGTCACACATCACTGATGTAACACCCCCTGTGCATCATACAGGAATCTGTCTGATGGCCATCTTGTCGCACACCGCTGACATAGCACCCCCTGTGCATTATACAGGAATCTGTGTCTGATAGCCATCTTGTTGCACACTACTCATAGCACACTTGTCGATAGCACAGGAATTTGTGGCTGATGGCCATATTGTTGCACACTACTCACATAGCACACCTGTCCACCGTACAGAAATCTATGTGTGATGGCCATCTTTTCGCACACCACTGATGAAGCACCCCCTGTGCATCATACAGGAATCTGTGTCTGAAAGCCATCTTGACGCACACTGCTGACATAACGCCATCATAGAGGACTCTGTGTCGGAGGGAAATTTTGTCGCACACTCCCGACACAGCAGTCCCTGTCCATCATACAGAAAAAAGTGTCTGATTGCCATCTTGTCACACACTACCGACATAGCACTCACCCGCTCTCCGTTGTATAGGAAACTGTGTTGGACGGGAGTCGATTCCAGATAGCGTTGACAGTCAAGGTGAACTTTCGTGAGACGTGGAAAAGTCGGAATCGATTCCTAGTCGGGCGCAAATTTTCACTTGTCTCCAGTGAAGTTTTTCCAGTGCCTGACAACAGCCGAGTTCGAAATTAGTTAATTTTAATTATTTATTTTTCAACTGAGCTTACATTATATGTAATCGTGCAGTGGGAAATGAGCGACACTAGGGAGAAGACATATCACACCGGTGCCCCAGGCGACCACAAAAAAACTCATTTCTGCGGGTTGCTTCGAGAAGGCACCGTTCCCGCCGCTTGGAGCGTCCTTACTTCTGGCGGGAGCACACCTACGGTTTCGCCCGCCCGCGCGCTAACTCCAGCGCTACTGTGTCCGCGCCTGAGTGGGGCGGCGGCGCGGCAGCCGCCCGGCCGGATGTCGGATGTCGGATGTCGGCAGATAGCGGCCGCCCTTAATAAGCCCGCCGCGGCCGTCTCCAGCCGTCGGCGGCACAAGGCGGCGCCGGCGTATCGCGGCGCGGCTGTCCGTCAGCCGGCAGGCGCGCAGCTCGGCGCTCACCACCCTCACGTCTCATCTGCATTAATACGACCCGCTCTCCGTCCAGCCGTGCCGGCCTCGGCTGCTAGCTGGGTGACAGGACTGCTGGACGCCTGCTATTCTCTTAGCGTTCCATCTGTCTAGCGCCGTTCCAGAGCCAGGCGAGTACTTGTCGTCTAGGAGCGGAAAAAGCGTAGATAGAGAATTGTAAGGCTACCGTAGACTGTCATAAGTAACCATATAGATGGGTGACAGGACGGCTGGATGGCCGCTATTCTCTTAGCGTTCCATCTGTCTAGCGCCGTTCCAGAGCCAGGCGAGTACTTGTCGTCTAGGAGCGGAAAAAGCGTAGATAGAGAATTGTAAGGCTACCGTAGACTGTCATAAGTAACCATATAGATGGGTGACAGGACGGCTGGATGGCCGCTATTCTCTTAGCGTTCCATCTGTCTAGCGCCGTTCCAGAGCCAGGCGAGTACTTGTCGTCTAGGAGCGGAAAAAGCGTAGATAGAGAATTGTAAGGCTACCGTAGACTGTCATAAGTAACCATATAGATGGGTGACAGGACGGCTGGATGGCCGCTATTCTCTTAGCGTTCCAACTGTCTAGCGCCGTTCCAGAGCGAGGCGAGTACTTGTCGTCTAGGAGCGGAAAAAGCGTAGATAGATAATTGTAAGGCTACCGTAGACTGTCATAAGTAACCATATAGATGGGTGACAGGACGGCTGGATGGCCGCTATTCTCTTAGCGTTCCATCTGTCTAGCGCCGTTCCAGAGCCAGGCGAGTACTTGTCGTCTAGGAGCGGAAAAAGCGTAGATAGAGAATTGTAAGGCTACCGTAGACTGTCATAAGTAACCATATAGATGGGTGACAGGACGGCTGGATGGCCGCTATTCTCTTAGCGTTCCAACTGTCTAGCGCCGTTCCAGAGCGAGGCGAGTACTTGTCGTCTAGGAGCGGAAAAAGCGTAGATAGATAATTGTAAGGCTACCGTAGACTGTCATAAGTAACCATATAGATGGGTGACAGGACGGCTCGATGGCCGCTATTCTCTTAGCGTTCCATCTGTCTAGCGCCGTTCCAGAGCGAGGCGAGTACTTGTCGTCTAGGAGAGGAAAAAGCGTAGATAGATAATTGTAAGGCTACCGTAGACTGTCATAAGTAACCATATAGATGGGTGACAGGACGGCTGGATGGCCGCTGTTCTCTTAGCGTTCCATCTGTCTAGCGCCGTTCCAGAGCGAGGCGAGTACTTGTCGTCTAGGAGCGGAAAAAGCGTAGATAGAGAATTGTAAGGCTACCGTAGACTGTCATAAGTAACCATGTAGATGGGTGACAGGACGGCTCGATGGCCGCTATTCTCTTAGCGTTCCATCTGTCTAGCGCCGTTCCAGAGCGAGGCGAGTACTTGTCGTCTAGGAGCGGAAAAAGCGTAGATAGATAATTGTAAGGCTACCGTAGACTGTCATAAGTAACCATATAGATGGGTGACAGGACGGCTGGATGGCCGCTATTCTCTTACAGTTGTAAAGTAACCCTAGGCTACCGTAGACTGTCATAAGTAAGTGTAGACTACGGTACTTTCCCTAGTAGCCTCGGTAAGTAACGGTAGCAATCGCATTACCTATAAATTAGATATGTTGCATACCTGGTTTCGATCGATTTATCGCATATGCGATCACTGTCATACTAGATTTCCCTAGAGACTTTGTGACGATACGCAAAGGGCCGTATATTCAATGTAAATTCAACACTGTTATCCTCCTGTCTCTTACTCAAAAATATTAAGTAAGAATAGCAAAATTGAACTTGTCAGCAATTAATTCAGATTGTATTCGAAAATTATTGATTTCTACCGTGGAACACACGGATACTATAGTAAAAAAAATGCAATTTGTCATATAGCGCTAGAAAACGCAATTTCCTGCAAAAAGGTAAAAAAAAGAAAAAGGCGCAAAACTTATGTAACATTATATGAGCGCGTGGTGCCTGTTCTTTCGGAGGCAGTTGCATCGGTAGCCCTTTACCACTCCTTTGCTTTCTCTCGGCCTCCACCTTCAATTTACGTATAATGTGTTACAACTGCGGATTTAACATGGTGGCTATTCCTTCGGACATTTGCGAAAGAACAGGCACCACCCTATCGTATAACTGATTCGCATGAATGGCCAACGGATTAACTTTCTTCTGTACGCGTCAGAAGTACGTCCTGCGAGAATCCCTGAGTAGCGAGCATGGAGGAAATGAAAAATTGACTAGCCGGCCGCTGTGACCGAACGGTTCTAGGCGCTTCAGTCCGCAGCCACGCAACTTCTACGGTCGCAGGTTCGAATCCTGCCTCGGGCATAGATGTGTGTGTGTTGTCCTTAGGTTAGTTAGGTTTAAGTAGTTCTAAGTTTTAGGGGACTGATGGCCTCAGATGTTAAGTCCCAAAGTGCTCAGAGCCATTTGAACCATTTTGAAAAGGGACTGCGGATATGTGGCGCTCAGTAGGCCTAGAGGTGTGCCGAGATAGTCGGCGCAGTGGCCATAAAACGGTGTCCCGGATGGGCACAGTGTTTAACGCACCTGCCTAGCAGGCAGGATATCTCAGGTTCGAGCCCCGGTCTGATACACATTTTCACTCGAGCTACTGATTCCGAGTGACGTACCGCCAACGACCTTCAGTTTACACGAAATACACTATATATCGCTTCGTCGAGTTTGTATAAAACATGCTGCTGATACTCTTAAACAACTTTCAAACTTATTAGTAATAACAGGGAACTTTTCAAAGACATAAAATACACACTGGTCTAAGACTGAACTATGACCGGCTTCAGTTAGGTGCAAAGTAAGAAAAAAAAAGCAAGGCCACTGATGATGCCTTGCAGAAAATAAAGACGAAACGCGTATGGGACTAAAATTTTGTTTTATTCAGTTGCTGTCAGACGGTCCATAAGTAAAAATTATCAATATATCGTAAAAAGCAAAGAGTGTTCATCAACTCCCAGTTTATCTCCACACATTCATTTGTTTTCTTCCCCTATCTACCAGTACTAAAGGTAATCATATAGTTTAGTACGTCATTTATGTACTATACCTAAATTACCATAATAGATTCTATCAGGAAATGAAAGAAAAAATATAGCGATCGTAATTAGGGGTCGATTAGATGTACAGGGCGGGCAAAATGAAGTTGGCCAGTAAAACGTTTGGATTACATGTACAGGGTGGTCAAAATGAAACTGACCCGGAAAACGTTTAATGTATCTTAAGATAGACACCCAATTTATATAATCCTTCTCGGGAGCGCATAATGTAAACTGGGTTGCCTATCTTAAGATTCATGGAGTACACTGGTCTGCAGAACCTAAGAACGAAATAGATAAAGTAACTGTGTATTAACATTTATTAGTTTCTCCGTGTCTGGATGATGATGCCGCTGATTCCGCAACTGTTTTTCCATTAATGAAAAGTAGTTCAATCTGCCAATTTTAGAGCTTTATTAAGTTAACACGATGGGTTTCGACCTTAACATTAGCCCGTTATGAGGTGCTTCTGAAACTGCCACATTTTAGTATAGAATATGGTGTGCATATAGATATTTTTGGTTTTTATAATAGGAATGGTAGACTGTGCTTAAATATACTGTACATGGGCAGAAGTAATATGCAAGATCAAGCAGACTTAACGCTTTGAGTGATATACCCGTAATATTACGCTGACTTCAATTTTGGAAAGAACACAATACTCGCAATATTTTGGGCACAACATCTTAGCCAGTACTGCAGCACCGCCTAACATTATGTGCATGGCTTTCCCCAGACGTTGTTACCGTAATATTACGGACAAGGCAATCATTCTAAGATTGAAGGCAACGAAATATAGCGGACATGGCACTCGAGAAAGTTTTGAGCCCAATGACGTCATGAGAAATTGGGTGTGTCGTAATGAGAAAAACGTGCAATCCGAAAAACCGTTAACGTTCTTTAGCTTAAAAGCATTATATTCTGACCTGATACAGAATTACAATAATCACGATCAACTGCAGCACAGGATGATCGTTACAAATAGGCCGGACCTTATAAACAACATCAGCACAGAAACGGGGATTAGCGACCATGGTGTCATTAAAGCAGCTATAAGTACGATAGTTAATAAATCATTCAAGAAGGCTTGGAAAGTATTTCTGCTAGA
Organism: Schistocerca gregaria; assembly: GCF_023897955.1. Taxonomy (NCBI): domain Eukaryota; kingdom Metazoa; phylum Arthropoda; class Insecta; order Orthoptera; family Acrididae; genus Schistocerca; species Schistocerca gregaria. The sequence continues at coordinate 921,963,871 of NC_064922.1, read as the reverse complement.
TAGAGCAGATAAGCAGTCTCTTAGTTCCAGCAAGATGGATGTACAGGAATTTTGTTCAAAGTTTAAGCAGATTGGAAATCGTGGTCTAGAGAGTTATGTGCTTAACAAGTAGGTAAAGGTTGGAAATGACCAACCATGATTTAATAATGAAATTCTGTGGATAGTGAGGGAGCAGAGGCTGTTGCACTCTCGGTTCAAAATGGATAGTATAAACAAGCGATGGTTAGTAGAGATTTGTGAGTCTGTGAAAAGATCTATGCACGAAGCATACAACAACCGTCACACCTTAGCAAACGATGTGGTAGAGAAGCAGAAATTCTGCCTGTATCTAAAATCGCTAAGCAAGTCTACGGCTTCCATTCAGTCCCTTCTTGACCAGCCTGGTGCAGCAGCTCAAGACAGCAAAACGAAAGCTGATGACTTAAATTTCACGTTCAAGAAATCGTTCACATAGAAGAATCGTGTAAACATACCATCATTTGCCCATAGGACAGACTCACGAATGGAGGACATAATAATAAGCAAAGGTGGCGTTGAGAAACAACTGAAAGATTTGCAAGGAAGTAAGTCACCAGGTCCATATGGAGCCCCAGTTCGATTTTACAAAGAGTGCTCTAAGGCATTGGCTCCCTACCTAGCTTAAATTTATCGTGAATTTCTCGCCCACCGAAAAGTCGCAACTGATGGGGAAAAAAAGCAGGTGACTCCAGTATATAATACAGGTAAAATAACGGACCAGCAGAATTACAGACCAGTACTCCTAACCACGGTTAGCTGCAGAATACTTGAACATATTCCCTGTTCGAATATAATAATCTATCTTGAGACTGAGAAGCTTATGGTCTTAGAAAGCATCACTCTTGCAAAGCTCAGCTTGCCCTTGTCTCATTTGATATACTGACAACTATGGATGAAGGTCAACAGGCAGATTCCACATTTCTAGATTTCCGGAAATCATTTGCCCCGGTACCCCATTGCAGGCTATTAACGGAGATACGGGGATGCGGAATAAGTTCACAAATATGTGAGCGGCCTGAAGTCTTCTTAAATAATAGAACCCATTATAGTGTCCTCGGTGTGAAGCAAAAAAAAGGCGTTATCGTGTGTGAGATACAGAGACGAGCGGGTGTGGCGGGACTACTCCAGTTCGCTGCTAGTACCGTCATGTCACTTTAACCCATCTGCGCGTAGTGCGCAAGTATTGCACCACAATTAAGTATGAAATTAAAAATCTAAATTTATGTTTAAATTTTTGTTAATAGTTTAGTGTTCTAACGTTCCAAATACCAAGTCTTAACAGTTTATGTAAAAGTGCCGTTTTAAGAGAAAAATAAGTGGCGCTAAATAACGAAGCTAGAAAGCCAGAGTTCAGTCAGAATGTGCAGTTAGAGCTCATAAATAAGTGGTGCAGGGTTCCAAAACCATATAGAAAATTGAACGCCGGAATCCTCGTTTTTTGGAAAAATCAGAGGAGTCAAATAATGGGCTTAGATACATCAAAATTTGTTTTGTGCTACAGTTCACCCCAAAAATAATAACTGAAGGAGCACGTTAAGCTACCTCTTTTAGTTTTTGAGTAATTAAGTAAAAAAATTTTGTTACTAAAATGCACCCAATTGTTGTTGATTAAGTAGCTGTGATTTTAATGATAGAAAATTTTGGTTAAAGTATATGATAAAACATACAAAGTGATAGAGCTATACCAAATTTGAGAGTTGTAGTATTACGTACTGATGAAATAAGTTCTAGTAAAGATATAGTGCAGAGGTAGCGATCTACCGTCAGTTCCACTATAAAAATTCTAGCACGCAAAGAAACGTGATAGAAACTTTTCTTTCAGTGTGGGTTGGACCTGGATATGGCCGTGCAGACTGGACAATGTTTCCATTCGATTTCTAGCTTACCACAAAATTAGTTGCCAGGTTCGCGTGAATAAGATGGCATTTTAATAATTTTTACTCGCCACCCCACAGGTGAGGCACGTTAGAGACACGGGTATTGTCAGGAGGCCCCATTCAAGTGTGATAGAACCGCTGTTGTTCCCTATATACATAAATGATTTGGCCGACAGTATGGGCAGATATCTGCGGTTGTCTGCTGTTGATGCCGTGGTGTACGGTAAGTCGTCGTAGTTGAGTGCCTGTAGGAAGATACTAGATGACTTAGGCAAAATTTCAAGATGTTTTGGTGAATGGCAGTCACCTTTAAATGTGGAAAAATGCAAGTTAATACGGATGAGTGGGAAGATCAAACCTGTAATGTTCGGATACGTTATTACTAGTGTCCTGCTTGATAGAGTCAAGTCGTTTGAATATCTGGGCATAACGCTGCAAAGCGATGAGCTGGAACTGTGGTAGGGAAGGCGAATGGTCGACTTCGGTTTATTGAGAGAATTTTGGGAAAGGGTGGTTCACCTTTAAAGGAGACCGCATATACATCGCTGGTGCGATCTATTCTTGAATACTGGTCGAGTGTTTGGGATCCGTTCCCGATCGGATTGAAAGATGGCATCGAAGCAGTTCAGATGCGTGCAGCTAGATTGTTACCGGTAGGTTCGAAGGACACGTTAGTGTTTCGGAGATAATTTGGGAACGCAAATGGAAATCCCTGAAGGAAAGGTGACGTTGTTGTCAACACTATTGAGAAAATTTAGAGAAGCGGCATTCGAAGCTCACTGCCTAACGATTCTACTGGCGCCAACATACATTGCGCGTAAGGACATAAGATACGAGAAATTAGGGGTCATACGGAGCCACACAGACAATGATTTTTCCTTATCAGTATTTGCGAGTAGAACAGGAAAGGAAATGACATGTACTGGTACAGGGTAGCCTCCGTCATGCTCCGTTCGGTCGCTTGCGAAGTATCTTCGTAGATGTAGATGTATTCTGCAGCTGGCAAGAAGGGACTGTCGTCAAATAGTGGGTGCAGGTGGAGCCGTATTTAACAGAACGCAGTCTCGCACTCCACAGTGGCACGGAGACTGCACGACGGTGGTGCCTTTGCGCGATAACCAGTACGTTGTGTTCCGTTGACACCCTCACATCGGCGGCGCTGTTCGCAATGGTTCCAAGAGAATAGGGACTGCACCAGCGAGGAGTGGAGTCACGAGCTCTTCTCGGATCAGAGCAGATTCAGTCTGAGTAGTGATTCTGGGAACATCCTCATACAGCAAGGGGCAGTAGCGAACATTGCCAGATGTTTTCGTAGTCTAGGTGTTTTGGTGTGGAGATAGATAACGTTACACGGGCGTGCTGACCTCCAAGTCTTTCAGCAAGGTGCAGTCGCTGGTCAACGTTTTTGTGACGATGTGCTCCTAGGCATGTGTGTGTTTACTGGGGTGCATTCTCCTTTGGCTTCATTTTTATGGACGATAAATATGCGACCAGATTGCACATCACAAGAGGAGGAGAAGCTCTTCGAACGAGAGGATATTCGTCCAATGGGCTGACCTGCCCTTCCCCTGACTTAAATCCTAGCGAGCGCGTGAGGAATGCTTCGGGGATACCTCATGTAGCACTCCCACGTGCACCAACGGCTCCAGCAGTTGTCAACCACGCTGGAGGAGGAATTAACGCCCACCACAACAACTCCATAGAAACCTTGTGGCTAGCATCGAAGCACGTCATAAGCATTCATTGTCTTTCGTGGTGATCACACACCCTATTAAGGAACATGCATTGCCGTTTCAAGTGCGCAAGGGACCGTGACTTCAGTGTAATTGTTGTCTTTGAATCAAAATATCTTTTCTGTCCGTCTCGTTGCATATGTCTTTGAATTATCTTCGGTACTATACCATAGCTGTTTTTTCTATATACCGTCTAAGTTTCGTTGAGCTACAGTATTTCGTAAAAGTTACTTTTCTTCTTAAGTTTCGCTCACCAGTGGTATATCCTGGGCTATTTTTCGTAAGGGCTCCACAAAATGTTCGTCCATTCTTTAGATACTTGATGGCCATGCCGAAATATAGTGTCATCCATCTGTGTAATTTGAATTGTACTGCAGCAATCAGTAAAGGTTACCAGCCCTCCCAATACAGTGTATTTTTTCCACCCTGTACACAAAGAAAATGCATGAACGTAATATACAAACTTCTCCCAGTAAATGCATTAAATAGCGAAACTGCTAATGTGTGGTGAAAATATAAAAGCATCAGACACTGATGTCAGAATAATTATGTGATTATTGTCAATCTATCTAAAAGCCCCAGTGTAGTGTTTACTGTCAAGAAAAGTTGTTTCCATTCACATTGTTTTGGTACCCTTGGGCTCACAGACGAAAACCTTTATTTACATGTTATAGAGGTGGCGCCATCTTTAGAGGCAGCTAAAAACGTACTCACCCTGCCATGAATACGCATTTGGAAAAAATCAGTGCAGCCTCACTGCCAGTGCAACCATTGGAGCATACTTTGTTATAAAACGGCTGGGGACACCGTCCTTCCTCTCACGCATTCCTCAGATTTCCTATTCGTTTCCCGTTCGTATACGAGAGCTATTCGGAAAGTGAGGAACTATCGGGCATGAATTGGAAACCACTGTGAAAATCCAATGAGGCTTTTCACAGATGTGTTGGGTAGTGTCTCTAGTATGCTCGTCGATCGTATCAGGACGCTCTTTCCAGTTGTGACAGCACTTTGGGCGAGTAAAGGGGCCTAGAACAGCAAAGTCTCCCGCCAAGTAGGAGGGCCTGCTCAGAGGCTTCGCCTTAATGAATGCAACCCACGTAACACAACTGCCACGCACTTCCTTGTCAAGGGCAATTCCCAGCCGCACTCTGCAGGGGCAGTGAAGACGCACCAGCAGCCATTCCTACATCTACATCTACATCCATACTCCGCAAGCCACCTAACGGTTTGTGGAGGAGGGTACCTTGAGTACCTCTATCGCTTCTCCCTTCTATTCCAGTCTTGTATTGTTCATGGAAAGATGGATTGTCGGTATGCCTCTGTGTGGGCTCCAATCTCTCTAATTTTATTTACATGGTCTCTTCGCGAGATATACATGGGAGGGAGCAATATACTGCTTGACTCCTCGGTGAAGGTATGTTCTCGAAACAAAAGCCCGTGCCGAGCTACTGAACGTCTCTCCTGCAGAGTCTTCCAGTCGAGTTTATCTATCATCTCCGTAACGCTTTCGCGATTACTAAATGATCCTGTAATGAAGCGCGCTGCTCTCCATTGGATCTTCTCTGTCTCTTCTATCAACCCTATCTGGTACGTATCCCACACTGCTGAGCAGTATTCAAGCAGTGGGCGAACAAGTGTACTGTAACCTACTTCCTTTGTTTTTCGGATTGCTTTCCTTAGGATTCTTCCAATGAATCTCAGTCTGACGTCTGCTTTACCGACGGACAACTCTATATGATCATTCCATTTTAAATCACTCCTAATGCGTACTCCCAGTAATTTATGGAATTAACTGCTTCCAGTTGCTGACTTCGTATATTGCAGCTAAATGATAAGGGATCTTTATTTCTATGTATTCGGAGCACATTACAATTGTCTACATTGAGATTCAGTTGCCATTCCCTGCACCATGCGTTAATTCGCTGCAGATCCTCCGGCATTTCAGTATAACTTTCCATTGTTACAACCTCTCGATATACCACAGCATCATCCGAAAAAATCCTCAGTGAACTTCCGATGGCATCCACAAGGTCATTTACGTATATTGTGAATATCAACGGTTCTATGACAGTCCCCTGCGGCACACCTGAAATCACTCTTACTTCGGAAGACTTCTCTCCATTGAGAATGACATGCTGTGTTCTGTTATCTAGGAACTCTTCAATCCAATCACATAATTGGGCGTACCCTGTATAAAATCGGACTTGTATCCCGTCAGGTCCTGCGGCCTTTCCTCTTTTGAGCGATTTTAATTGTTTCTCTATCCCTCTGTCGTCTATTTCGATATCTACCATTTTGTCATCTGTGCGACAATCCAGAGGAGGAACTACAGTGCTGTCTTCCTTTGTGAAACAGCTTTGAAAAAGACATTTAGTATTTCGGCCTTTAGTCTGTCATCCACTGAGTCAGTACCATTTTGGTTACAGAGTGTCTGGACACTTTGTTTTGATTCACCTACCGCTTTGACGTAAGACCAAATTTTCTTAGGGTTTTCTGCCAAGTCAGTACATAGAACTTTACTTTCGAATTGGTTGAATGCCTCTCGCATAGCCCTCCTCACGCTACATTTCGCTTCGCGTAATTTTTGTTTGTCTGCAAGGCTTTGGCTATGTTTACCTTTGCCGTGAAGTTCCCATTGCTTCCACAGCAGTTTTCTAACCTCGTTGTTGTACCACGGTGGCTCTTCTCCATCTCTTAAGATCTTGCTTGGCACATACTCATCTAACGCATATTGCACGATGGTTTTGAACTTTGTCTACTGATCCTCAATACTATCTGTACTTCAGACAAAACATTTGTGTTGAGCCATCAAGTACTCGAAATCTGCTAATCAGAAAAATTTTCCTACATTTTTTAATATTTCTATTTACGGCTGAAATCATCGATGCAGTAACCACTTTATGATCGCTGAATTTCGATCGGAAGTGTACGATCACTAACACAGCCATAATTGACGCGTCCTGAGTATCATCTCTGTTTACATGTTTCATGTGCGATGGGTTCGAAGATAACAATTGGGCGAAGACTACGCGCTACAGGCCAGTGTAGAGAATTATCGAAAAGCACAGGCGGCTGCCTTCTCTGGCGATGGTGTTGGAAATTTGGTAAAACGCTCCGACAAATGCCCAAGTCTGAGAGGCAGCTACATAGAGAAGTAACTGGAAAATGTAGCTAAATGTGCAAAGAAAATGGGTTTGAGTTTCACTGTGGTTTCCATTTCGCCGCCGTTCGCTTCTTACACTACCGGCCATTAAAATCGCTACACCAAAAAGATGACGTGCTACAGATGCGAAATTTAACCGACAGGAAGAGGATCCTATGATATGCAAATGATTAGCTTTTCAGAACGAACACACAAGATTGGCGGCGGTGGCGACACCTAGAACGTGCTGATATGAGAAAATTTCCAACCGGTTTCTCAATCACAAACTGCAGTTGACCGGCGTTGCCTGGTGAAACGTTGTTGTGATGCCTCGTGTAAGGAGGAGAAATACGTACCATCACGTTTCCAACTTTGATAGAGGTCGGATTGTAGCCTACCACGATTGCGATTTATCGTATCGCGACATTGCTGCTAGCGTTGGTCGAGATCCAATGACTGTTAGCAGAATGTGGAATCGGTGGGCTCAGGAGGGTAATACGGAACGCCGTGCTGGATCCCAACAGCCTCGTATCACTAGCAGTCGAGATGACTGGCATCTTATCCGCATGTCTGTAATGGATCGTGCAGCCACGTCTCGATCCCTGAGTCAACAGATGGGGATGTTTAAAAGACAAAAACCATCTACACGAACAGTTCGACGACGTTCGCAGCAGCATGGACTATCAACTCGGAGACCATGGCAACGGTTACCCTTGACGTTGTATCACAGACAGGAGTGCCTGCGATGGTGTACTCAACGACGAAGCAAATGGCAAAACGTCATTTTTTCGGATGAATTCATGTTCTGTTTACAGCATCATGATGGTCGCATCAGTATTTGGCGACATCGCGGTGAACGCATATTGGAAGCGTGTATTCGTCATCGCCGTACTGGCGTATCACCCGGTGTGATGGGAGGGGTTGCCATTGGTTACACGTCTCGTCACGTCTTGTTCGCATTGACGGCACTTTGTACAGTGGACGTTACATTTCAGATGTGTTACGACCCGTGGTCCTACCCTTCATTCGATACCTGCGAAAGCCTACATTTCAGCAGGATAATGCACGAGCGCATGTTGCATTTTCTGTACGGCCTTCTGGAAACAGAAAATGTTCGTCTGATGCCCAGTTCAGCACATTCGCCAGATCGCTCATCAATTGAATACGTCTGGTGAATGGTGGCAGAGCTACTGGCTCGTCACAATACGCCAGTCACTACTCTTCATGAACTGTGGTATTATGTTGAAGCTGCATGGGCAGCTGTACCTGTACACGCCATCCATGCTCTGTGTGACTCAATGCCCAGGCATATGAGGGCCGTAATTATGACCAGAGGTGGTTGTACTGGGTACTGATTTCTCAGGATATATGCATCCAAATTGCGTGAAAATGTAATCACATGTCAGTTGTAGTATAATATATTTGTCCAATGAATACCCGTTTATCATCTGCAATTATTCTTGGTGTAGCAGTTTTAATCACCAGTAGTGTATATTTTAGTTCATTCGTTCTTTTTCTATGAGGTGATTGGCGCAGCAGTCTGCTCCAATCTAGGTGGCAGCCTGATCTGACGTCTTACCTCGGAGTCAGACTTGAAGCGTTCAGCGAGGCTATCACTTTAATCATGTCGGGAGACTACTGCTTCAACGGACGTCGGATATGATGGCACCGAGTAAGCTACCGACGACCTATGCGCTGTCATTAAGTTAGTAAGCGCTAGGGTCAGTGTAGCCCCAGTCAATGAATCTTAGTTGTTCAGATAGCTATGAAGGAGTCCAGTTGCGGTTATGAGGAGAGAACCATGCAAGACGCCGTGGTGAGGACCTAGGTATATTCGAGATCGCCAAGAAAACATAATTGACAATAGCACAATTATGAGACACTAATAAAAGATTGTCTTCCAAAGCGTCGCTCCTCAACCGGTCCAGTGGAGCAGCGGCTCTGCAGGAGCGGAAGGCTGGCATGAGCTGCAATCGCAGCACTGACAGGAACGGGATGAACAGCGGAGGTGCCCGCTTCTGGAGGTCACGCAGGTCAAGCCTCTAACAGGCCTACGGGGTGATGGTGGCTCCCACGCCACATCATCATTGCCTCGGAAGTTGGCAGTGTGGCTGGCAGCAGCTGCAAACTTCCAAGCAGACTTGTAGTTCCATAGACGATCGAAGACAGTTAGGCGTGCCGAAGGTCAACCTCCGTAGCCTCCCCTCTCACTGGAAATCTGCAACTGACGCAAGAGCTGAGGCAACGCAATTGGCAGTCGGAAATCAGTACTCACCAATGAGACGTTTCTTACGAAGGGTGGGACATTTGTGTTGCCTGTGACATCACGAGTCATGCTTTTCCCTCGCTTTGAACTTTACTATTAACATCACACATTCGCTGCTTGACCTTTCACAGGCTTTTTCCTGCTGCCTCGGCATCTGAATGCTTATTTTTCACTTGTACCCAGCCTTCCTTACGACACTTCGCTTTATCACTGATATGACGGCTTCTCTCGGCTTCCACGATCTCATTATGTTTCGATTGCAGACTCGGTAAGTCGGGCGTCCCCCTACGCTGATATAGCACCCGTGTTTGCCGCAACTTGCTCAGTATTTCCCGATAACTGACACTCTACTGATCGTTGACATAGACGGTGTGGCTTCAGGGAGCTGTCAAGATTGAATCTCGACCAATTTTTAGTGTCTGCCAAGTATACTGTCCTGGAACATGACAGCTAGTTAACAACGTCCATTCTGTTTCAGTCTAATTTTCACCTCACTGTGTTTGAAATTCGAACCATTTTCTTTGTTTACAATGCAAGCATGGCAGTTACTTAGTGTACTGCCGTCCTGTCATACCTTTTTAACACACTACGGTTTGGAGAAAGCGAACTTCTCTTCTTTTCAGTACTATTTCTTTTCAAATGTTTTACCAAGTGTAACAGAGTAATTTGCAATGTTTTCCGCCATTTTGGGTTAGTGTTTCCCCCATAATGAAAAGGCTACTTCATATTTCATTTCTATTGAATAATATACCTGACTTAAATTAAAATTCTCCTGTCCCTTCTCTGTGATCGTTTCACCTCTCGCGGTACATTCATACTGCAAGTTGAGGAGAAACAGCGACAGTAGGATGACAAACCCGACGCTACCACGGTCACAGTGACGGGAGAACATCTCTTGCGGTAAGAAATGTGAGTTGGACAGGAAGTGATAGTTGGGGAATCAGGCAATATCTATAATATTCCACCAGTAGGATTGTGTCACGCCTTTCCTCAGACTGAGCGTACACGTTTCTAGCATATTTATGGAGTTCTCAGACTGTCCCCAAGTGTTACAGAAGCGTTTCTGATAAGCTGCGCAGTTACGTATGTGGAGCATGAAACTTATCAGCAAGTAGCATTTTTTATTCTTCGTTTCAAGGTATACTATGTGTTTCATTCTGAAAGTTTATTGTCGCGTCTCTTATTCACCGTGGTTGGAAAACCTAGTGGAATGTATGTCGTCGAGTATCTAACCCACTTAAAACAGCTTCAAGTGGGGTGGGCTGTATGGAGTATTAAACGTTCGCTTGCAACACGACATCAGTTTTTACCTTGTCGCTTTAGCAATTAGGATGAGCGATTAAATCGCTACCCCAATAGTAATTAACGATCGTCGCGCAACGAAAATGAACTGTGGAAGGCAGATGGGAGAAGATGGCTTGCGAAGACAAGTGGTTTGCTTTAAGCAGTACAAATGATCTAATGACCTTTATTTCGTCGAAAATACATGAACTACCCAAGGACAAGATCACAAACAATGGACGCTGGTCCCGGCGAAGGTTCGAGTTCTCCCTCGGCCATGGGTGTGTGTGTTCGTCCTTAGGATAGTTTAAGTTAAGTAGTGTGTAAGCTTAGGGACTGATGACCTTAGCAGTTAAATCCCATAAGATTTCACACACATTTGACCATTTTTGACAAACAATGGACGATCACCAGTATGTTTCCCAACAACATATGTCCCGTTTAACACAACGATAGTGTTAAGATAGAGGGAAAACACTCATACGTGTAAGAACAATAAGGACATGTTTACGTATATAAAGAGAAAATTATTGTTCTCTCTAATATTCTGCAGATACACCTGAGAAACAAGTTTCTCTACGAACTACCGACCACTATTTCAAACATTGGAGAGAGAGGAAAAATAAATCCCTAGCGGGAACGTATCACCCTAGCTTCTGCTATTGCATCCTAAAGTCATTATGAGGCGTAAGAACAAGCACAAACGCCGATCTGATTTGACTGATTCAAGTATGCGTAAACAAACGACGGGAACTCGGCCTGACATAGACTGAACTTGGTGCTCCTAAGAACAGCATAGCATGTCGCACACTCGCGACGGTGAACTCGAAGACGATAACTGGAAACTAAAGCAGCGCCCATCAGCGGTCCGTACCCGCTCCTCACACAACGTTCTCTGTCCCGGATTCGCTCACTCAAGCCAGGTCACTCCGCGGTCCTTGGGAGTAGGGAACGCAAAGTGCCTTAAATTTGAAAGTGTCCAACCAAACTATCTCCCGCCTTCCGTGACATTTCTATCTCATCTGAATCCATTTCTGTCATCTGACAATCTTTCGCAAACGTTACCTGCGCATCCAAAGAGAAAGGGTAAAACCTCGTCAGATGTTAAAATGTCCAATCATCCCAAGGCTTTTAAATCTGCGTCGTCCTGTCTCTCTCTCACTTAGCCATCTCCATGTCCCCTAAGATGGCGCTCGGTTGCCGGGAGAAAAAGGAAAACGTACGCGGGATCTTGGGCCCTGCTAGGGGCTTTCGAACTTCTCTCTCATGTCCAAAACTGGCTCTCCTTATCGAGTGCAGGGTAGAAGTTTTCATCAGAACGTAAACTCGCCAATTGTAATCTCGACTTTGGATCGGAGTTTGACCATCGCAGTCACGTAAGCACCTCTCTGTCTCGTCCGATGCAACGATTCTCTCAGGTGCTAGGGAGAAGTGTACATTACAGTTTCCCCCCTTCCTTGCGCACGTCTTATTCACACTCCTAGTACCTTTCTATTTCAAGGTGGGGGAACGTTTCACTACCACCTGAAAAACTAAATCGCCGTTACCGCCCCTACTGTATTTTTCCCTCCTCTGCCACGATGAGGTGTTACTTCCCAACTCGCCATTCAATCACCCAACTGTAGTGGCACATGGAATGTGCAGTTAAGGAAACCAATGGCATAAAAACACCTAATACGTCCCATCTTCCATACAAGAAGCCTTAGTGCCGTACAGCGAATGGAACATTTAGTCTGGCAGACACGGAACGATATCACCGGCACGATGCACAAATGATAGCTTTCACCCGTCTCTATGAAAGGGACTCCTACCTCTCTGCTCAAAAGCATTCATCTATAATAGTATGATGTTGAACTTACGTGTTTCGGGCAGTTAATCGCGAAGGAAAATTCTTTTGCATCAGCATTCACACTGGAGTCACACGCCGCAAACAACTGTGAAGTGCATGCAGATGCCACTGCACCTCGCACCGGGTATTAGCCAGGGTTTATTCCGTGTCTATTCGTGTAGGGAGTGCGGCAAGGATGACTACTTTAATGTCTCTGTGCGAGGTGCAGCTAGTCTAGTCCTGTCTTCGTGCTTGCTGCGGTAGGTATGTTTTTATATCAATCAATCAACACTGGTTCTTTGAGCTGTGGCAAGATAATTCGTGTCTGCCTTTAAGCTGCGGTCTCTCCTGACTCGAAAGAACTGGTTTACATTCGTAGTGCTCCGTTTTATGTATGTTAAATATCCTCTATAAGTCCCACACACTTGATAAATACTCTGAAATGAGTCGCACGTGACACTTTATGAGGGGTATTCAAAAGAAGTATGAAACAGTACTGTGGGAATAATTGAAGTAATCACCAGCCAAATATCCCACTGTTTCACGAGCCGAAGAATTCCCTGTTCACAAAAATCCTGTGGCTGGGGACAGGACCCAGTCCTCCACTGTGTCCTTTGGTTCGTCGTCCGAGTTGAAGCGTTTCCCTCTGAGATGTTTCTTTTCGCGGATCAAACACATGGAAGTCGGAGGGCGACATGTCCGAGCCGTAGCGGCGAATGCACAAGCTGCTCTCATTTCCACTCGAGTATTACACTTTGCGTAACCTTTTAGACGTGTGGACAGGCGTAAACGTGGAGCAGAATCAGTCCCTCTGTGAGCAGCCCAGGCCGTTTGCTCTTGACCGACTTTGTAACCTCCCCCTCACTTATCGACCTCAATGACAGTGAAAAATTGTACCGCGTGCACCTAATGGAAATTTGGGAAAAGCAATCGTCACCGAAGTTAATTTGTCGGTAAAGAGGGAGGAAAGGGTTACATCTAAATGAAAGGAAAAATGCAAATGAAGTTGGTGGAAATTAATTCTGAGAAAAGGGTAAAATTAGTAAAGAAAGTAAATGTGAGGTCGTTACGTTAACAATAAATTGGCGTTAATTATATATTTGAAATTTGGGGAAAATTACGGTCTCCAGTCCTATGGACAACAACTGAAAATGAAAGATTAATGCACATATGATTAGCACTAAAAGCGTGGCAACTGAAAGTTGACACGTATTATGTGACAACTGAATGTTTGTCAGAAGTAATAAATTTCGCTACACTCTGACTTAATTTAGCAACAGAATTAATAAAACCGGGAAATTAAAAGTTAATTTAGTGACTGAAATTTGTTTCTGAAGCACTACGAAATTCAATAAAATAAGGTTAGTCTTGGGCTACCTCAACAATCATTTCAAAGGCTACTTGAATCTGCTCAATTTAGAAATAAGAGATTTAACTCTGAACTTGAATTAAATGATTCTGGAAATTAACAATAGTAAAATTCAGTATGTACCAAGCTGAGCTGCAGTGACAGATAATCTAAAATATGGTAACAAATCTCGCACTCTTGATTTGTGCTTGTGTAATCTAAATATTGTAGCCAGCTATGAATGCCTTAATTGAACTTTGAAATTAAAGCAGTGAAATGGGATGATATTACTTTAATGCTGACGTTTGAATTTCAACGACACTCGGGTTCATTTCGGAGAAGGAAAGGACCCTGCTTGGTAATGGAATTGGGACAATGAGCAACAAAGGTTCATGCTAAATTGCTGTAATTTTGCCAGGCAAATGGAACAATTTTGAAAAGCTGAGGTCTGCCATACAGTTCTAAGACTTTACGTGCTTTCTGTCTTCCTTGTTTGTTGATTGAAGGTTTGCAGTCGTCGGTCGAGGAGGTGGCGGCAGTCACTCATTGTCGGCCGTCGCTGTTGCAGAAGCTGAATGGTGGCGCGCCTTCTTTTCGGCACTGTCACCAGGCGAAACGGGCTCTTGATGTGCGCCAGCTAATGCTTCCCGTCCATGACACCGTGTCAGAAACCATCTTAGCAATTACATGCTGCCAAACCCCGAAAGCGCGGCAACTCGCGGGAGCGCGTCACACAACACACCTGCTCCACCATCCTACTCCAGCCAGACTGCTCTGCCCGCGCTCCACGCGTCAGAGTTAAACAACCAAAGATCCTAAAGACTTTGGTTCTCAACACGACCTATCGTTGCTGTTGTTCAATAGCACAGTTTTCCCTAGGCAAGACCCAGCGTAAAAATACAAATAATATTTACAAAACAAACCAATTATACATCGACATAAATGCATAAATATATATACAGGGTGTTACAAAAAGGTACGGCCAAACTTTCAGGAAACATTCCTCACACACAAATAAAGAAAATATGTTATGTGGACATGTCTTCGGAAAAGCTTAATTTCCATGTTAGAGCTGATTTCATTTATGTACTATACTTCCTCGATTCACCTCCTGTTGGCCCAATTGAAGAAAGGTAATGTCGACTTTGGTGCTTGTGTTGACATGCGACTCGTTGCTCTGCACATCAATACGTGTGTGTGTGTGTGTGTGTGTGTGTGTGTGTTTGAAATTTAGGGGGGGGGGGGGGGGTTAACATCACGGATCAATACGTGGCATCAACAGGTTAGTGTTCGTCACGGACGTGGTTTTGCAGTCAGTGCAATGTTTACAAATGCGGAGTTGACAGATGCCCATTTGATGTATGGATTAGCACGGGGCAATAGCCTTGGTGCGGTACGTTTGTATCGAGACAGATTTCCAGAACGAAGGTGTCCCGACAGGAAGACGTTCGAAGCAATTGATCGGCGTCTTAGGGAGCACAGAACATTCCAGCCTATGACTGGCGACTACGGAAGACCTAGAACAACGAGGACACCTGCAATGGACGTGGTAATTGTTCGTGCAGTTGACGATAACCCTAATGTCAGCGTCAGAGAAGTTGCTGCTGTACAAGGTAACGTAGACCACGTCACTGTATGGTGAGTGCTACGGGAGAACCAGTTGTTTCCGTACCATGTACAGCGTGTGCAGGCACTATCAGCAGCTGATTGGCCTCCACGGATACACTTATGCGAAAGTTTCATCCAACAATGTGTCAATCCTCATTCCAGTGCAAATGTTCTCTCTACGGATGAGGCTTCATTCCAACGTGATCAAATTGTAAATTTTCACAATCAACATGTATGGGCTGACGAGAACGTTTGGGCAGGCATTGTTGGTGGTTGGGCCCCATGTTCTTCCACCTACGCTAAATGGAGCACGTATCATGATTTCATACTGGATACTGTACCTGTGCTGCTAGAACATGTGCCTTTACAAGTACCACACAACATGTGGTTCATGCGCGACGGAGCTTCTGCACATTTAAGTCGAAGTGTTCGTACGCTTCTCAACAACAGATTCGGTGACCGATGGATTGGTAGAGGCGGATCATTTCCATGGCCTCCACGCTCTCCTGACTTCAACCCTCTTGACTTTCATTTATGGGGGCATTTGAAAGCTCTTGTCTACGCAACCCCGGTACCAAATGTAGATACTCTTCGTGATAGTATTGTGGACGGCTCTGATACAATACGCCATTCTCCAGGGCTGCCTCAGCGCATCAGGGATTTCATGTGACGGAGGGTGGATGCATGTATCCTCGCTAACAGAGGACATTTTGAACATTTCCTGTAACAAAGTGTTTGAAGTCACGCTGGTACGTTCTGTTGCTGTGTGTTCCCATTCCATGATTAATGTGATTTGAAGAGAAGTAATAAAATGAGCTGTAACATGGAAAGTAAGCGTTTCCGGACACATGTCCACATAACATATTTTCTTTCTTTGTGTGCGAGGAACGTTTCCTGAAAGTTTGACCGTACCTTTTAGCAACACTCTGTATATATACAAATAGTAAAACAATTACAATATACAAAGACGCAGAAATGTCCTATCTTGATGTAATAAAATAAGGAAAAAAATTATAGTACAATAGATGGAAATAGAAGGACATGCATTTCCGGCGTTACAAGTTGGGCAGGCTACTGAGTGGCTCACAGTGCACATCACGGTTGATGGCTTTTCCGTGCTCGAGACATTCTATGAGTAAGGTCATCAATTATTGAAGAAGAGTGTGAGCATCAATTTGCCTGTTGGCGGTACAGTTCAGAATTTTTCAGGGGAAGGTGACAATGCTACATTCGCGTCCAAAATGGCATATACAAAATTAAAACCAGTTTGGTTCCAGAATGAGCTTTTAACTCTGTAGCGGAGAGTGCGCTGATATGAAACTTCCTGGCAGATTAAAGCTGTACGACGGACCGAGAATCGAACTCGGGATCTTCGCCTTTCGCGGGCAAGTGGTCTACCATCTTTTTTTCCTTTCTTTTTCAAATCTCATTTTGCTCACTTTTCTTCCTGTATCTGCTCGGGGCGGACGTCGTAAGACATCCGTTTAAGTTCGTTGTTGATCGATTAACTCAGTTTTCTTATCACAGAGGGCACATAACCCTCTGACCGAACAGGCTGCGCTACCGTGCCGACATTATATGAGCTACCCAAGCACGACTCACGAGCCGTCCTCAAAACTTCGTAAGACATCTGTTTAAGTTCGTTGTTGATCGATTAACTCAGTTTTCTTATCACAGAGGGCACGTAACCCTCTGACCGAACAGGCTGCGCTACCGTGCCGGCATTATATGAGCTACCCAAGCACGACTCACGAGCCGTCCTCACAACATCAATTCTGCCAGTACCTCGTCTCCTACCTTCCAAACTTCACAGAAGCTGTTCTACGAACGTTGCACAGCTAGCACTCCTGGTTATTGCAGAGACATGGCTTAGCCACAGCCTTGGGGATGTTTCCAGATTTTCACTCTGCAGCGGAGTGTGCTCTGGTTTGGTTGTTACGAAGGTCCGTACCTTTTAATTTGAACACTCCTTACATTTTCCTAGTATACTCCCAATAAAACGTCTTTACACATGCGAACAATTTTAACACTCAGCTTTTTGTATGTGTTGCCTGATTCCAGTTGTGATATACTGTCATTGTAATCATAGTTACTATGCCTATTGTTTCATAAAGTGTGCAGTTCTACATTTCCGAATATTCATCACAAGTAGCCATCCAAACTTACTCAATCAAACATCTGCTCATCTGTTTTCAATAAATGTATGACGAAAATAAAAAGTACAATACTTGTGACTAATATGACCCACTTTCCAAACTGAAAATCTGGAGAAAGTATACAGTATTTATTTATTGATATATTTAATGTGGCATATATAGGCCTATTAGTCCCTGATACCTACACACATTCTCATTATCTTACGTTGCTTCGAGGATGTTAGAAGCATAAGTGCATGTATTTCTGTTGATAACTGAGAAATGTGCACTGAACCACATATATCTCAATTACTTCATTTGCAGCCTGTTACGAGTAGTTTGTTTCTAGGTAGGTTACTACCTTCAAGTACACGTGGCAAAAGGAAGTCATGAATGCTATTTTCCAGTGGGTAGCGTGTAAGATATTGAAAAGTGGACATGTGGAATCAAAGAGGAGAGTCTGTAATGACAGGTGCAGTCTATTTTTTCGTGTAGTTACTACCGCGCAGAAAATAAGAGGTTACAAATTACTTGATATGTTTATGGCAAGACTTTTAAACACTGAGAAAAATTAAGTAATAAACTGTAATAGGTACATACTAAGGTACCAACTATCACAAAATCTCTACCTATAACGCTAACATATTGTACACTACGATAATTATGTTGTTACTATAGTGTAGAAAAGAAGGACACTGTTTATGCTCGTTCGTGGTATGTACCACAATAAACACAGATTATAGGTAAATACATTTAAATTGTGAGGCTTTGAAGGAAAGGGTGTAACGTGTTAAATACAATTAGCGAAGATAGGCGGAAAAAGTGACGTGACTGAGACATTAACAGAGAAAGAACTGTAACTGGGAAAAAATAGGAGAATTTGCTTTACTGTTTATAAGAGGGAAAACCGGCCATAAACGTTCAGCTTTAGGTAAACTGCATGATCTTGAGAAAAGGAAGTTCTTCAGCTTCTTCTTACACGCAAGAGGACACTGAAATGTGTGTATAACGTTGGACAACTTGCTCCAGATGCGGACACGAGCAGCAGAAAAGGAGTTGTTGTATGGATTTAAAATTTTCGAAAGCATTCTTGTCTGGAGCACAGCGATCGGCATAAAATGTTAAAAATCAATAAAAACAGCGTCGATCGCGTTTAGGCTCTTTCCTCGAACCATCTTAAAGTTTACACACAATTATGGTTGCTGGTGACGGCAGGCGGAGCAAGATCTGTAGAAGTACGGTTGTTGCTGCTGCAGTGTGCTTAACTGCCGCAGCTATTTTCAAACATGCTGAGTTACAAATATAGTCTGAAGGGCCTTATGAGAGTTTTTGCCGTCATAATTGTAATTTGGTTCTGTTGCTGTCACCGCGTGACTATGTGGTTTTCATTGTTGCCTAATGTGGGATTTTAGAGTATCCGAAAGCGCTAAGCTCATCTTGGTCATCTTATGTCTAAACCTCAGTAATAATGAAATATATTTGTTTCAGTCGCCTGGTTGTATTTTCGTACTGTCGAAGATTTCATTGTTTAAATTTTCCTAATTGTAGTTCAAATGGTTCAAATGGCTCTGAGCACTATGGGACTCAACTGCTGTGGTTATCAGTCCCCTAGAACTTAGAACTACTTAAACCTAACTAACCTAAGGACATCACACACATCCATGCCCGAGGCAGGATTCGAACCTGCGACCGTAGCAGTCGCACGGTTCCGGACTGCGCGCCTAGAACCGCGAGACCACCGCGGCCGGCAATTGTAGTTCTTGTACTGTTTATTGTATTCGAAACGCATACATGCCAACGTTTAAAATTATCTTTGAGGATTTAATAGCTTGTAGTTTAAGTATCGTTGTGGGATTCGTTAATTATTTTACGGTAGCTATTATAGCGCCTGTTTTGAATTGTTAATGCGTGCCTCAACGATACAGATAGCCGTACCGTAGGTGCAACCACTACGGAGCGGTATATGTTGAGAGGTCAGACAAACATGTGGTCCCTGAGGGAAGGCAGCAGCCTTTTCAATAGTTGCAGGGGAAACAGTCTGGATGATTGACTGATCTGGCCCTGTAACACTAACGAAAACGGCCTTGCAGTTGTGGTACTTCGAACAGCTGAAAGCAAGAGGAAACTACAGCAGTCATTTTTCCCGAGGGCAGGCAGCTTTACTGTATGATTAAATGATCATGCCGTCCTCTTGGATAAAATATTCCGGAGGTAAAATAGTCCCCCATTCGGATCTCCGAGCGGGGACTACTCAAGAGGACGTCGTTATCAAGAAAAAGAAAACTGGCGTTCCACGGATCGGAACGTAGAATGTCAGATCCCTTAATCGGGCAGGTAGTTTAGGAAAGTTAAAAAGGGAAATGGATAGGTTAAAGTTAGGTATAGTGGGAATTAGTGAAGTTCGGTGGCAGGAGGAACAAGATTTTTGGTCAGGTGAATACAGGGTTATAAATACAAAATCAAATAGGGATAATGCAGGAGAAAGTTTAATAATGAATAAAAAAAATAGGAGTGCGGGGAAGGTACTACAAACAGAATAGTGAACGCATTATTATGGCCAAGATAGACACGAAGCCCACGGCTACTACACTAGCACAAGTTATATGCCAACTAGCTCTGCAGATGATGAAGAAACTGATGAAATGTATGATGACATAAAAGAAATTTTCAGGTAGTGAAGGGAGACGAAAATTTAATAGTCATGGGTGACTGAAATTCGACAGCTTGAAAAGGAAGAGAAGGAAACGTAGTAGGTGAATATGGATTGAGGCTAAGAAATGAAAGAGGAAGCCGCCTGGTAGAATTTTGCACAGAGCATAACTTAATCATAGTTAACACTTGGTTCAAGAATAATGAGAAAAGGTTGTATACACGGAGGAACCCTGGAGATACTAAAAGGTTTCAGATAGATTATATAATGGTAAGCCAGAGATTTAGGGACGATATTTTAAATTGTAAGACATTTCCAGGGGAATGTGGACTCTGACCACAATCTATTAGTTATGAACTGTAGATTAAAACTGCAAAAAGGTGGGAATTTAAGGAGATGGGACCTGGATAAACTGACAGAACCAGAGGTTGTGGAGCGTTTCAGGCAGAGCGTAAGGGAACAAATGACAGGAATTGGGGAAATAAATACAGTAGAAGAAGAATGGGTGGCTTTGAAGAATTAAATAGTGAAGGCAGCAGAGAATCAAGTAGCTAAAAAGATGAGGGCTAGTAGAAATCCTTGGGTAACAGAAGAGATACTGAATTTAATTGATGAAAGGAGAAAATACAAAAATGCAGTAAGTGAAGGAGGGAAAAAGGAATACAAACGTCTCAAAAATGAGATCGGCAGGAAGGGCAAAATTAAGATGGGATGGCTACAGAACAAAGGTAAGGATGTAGAGGCTTATCTCACGAGAGGTAAGATAAATACTGCCTACAGGAAAATTAAAGAGACCTTTGGAGAAAAGAGAACCACTTGCATGAATATCAAGAGCTGAGGGAAAGCAGAAAGATGGAAGGACTATATAGAGGGTCTATGCAGGGGCGATGTTCTTGGGGACAATATTATGGAAATGGAAGAGGATGTAGATGAAGATGAAATGGAAGATATGATACTGCGTGAAGAGTTTGACAGAGCACTGAACGACCTAAGTCGAAACAAGGCCTCAGGAGTAGACAACATTCCATTAGAACAACTGACAGCTCTGGAGAGCCAGGCCTAACAAAACTCTAGCATCTGGTGAGCAAGATGTATCTGACAGGCGAAATTCCCTCAGACTTCAAGAAGAAGATAGTAATTACAATCCCAGAGAAAGCAGGTGTTGACAGATGTGAACATTACCGAACTATCAGTTTAATAAGTCACATCTGCAAAATACTAACGCGAATTCTTTACAGACGAAAGGAAAAACTGGTAGAAGCTGACCTCGGGGGAGATCAGTTTGGATTCCGTAGAAATGTTGGAACACTGAAGAAAGATCAAAGAAAAACAAACATACGTTTCTAGTATTTGTAGACTCAGATAAAGGTTTTGACAATGTTGACTGGAATACTCTCTTTCAAATTCTGAAGTTGGCAGAGGTAAAATCCAGAGAGCGAAAGGCATTTTGCAATTTGTACGGAAACCAGATAGCAGTTAAGAGTCGGGTGACATCAAAGGGAAGCAGTGGTTGGGAAGGAAGTGAGACAGGGTTGTAGCCTCTCCCTGATGTTATTCGATCTATATATTGAGCAAGCAGTAAGGTAAACAAAAGAAAAGTTCGGAGTAGATATTAAAATCCATGGAGAAGAAATAAAAACTATGAGGTTTGCCGATGACATCGTAATTCTGTCAGAGACAGCAAAGGACTTGGAAGAGCAGTTGAACGGAATGGACTGTGTCTTGGAAGGAGTATATGAGATGAACATCAACAAAATCAAAACGAGGATAATGAAATGTAGTCAAATTAAATCGGGTGATGCTGAAGGAATTAGATTAGGAAATGAGACGCATAAAGTAGTAAAGGAGTTTTGCTATTTGGGGAGCAAAATAACTGATGATGGTCGAAGTAGGGAAGATATTATACGTAGACTGTCATTGGCAAGGAACGCGTTTCTGAAGAAGACAAATTTGTTAACATTGAGTATAGGTTTAAGTGTTAGGAGTGTAGCCATGTATGGAAGTGAAACATGGACGATAAATAGTTTGGACAAGAAGAGAATAGAAGCTTTCGAAATGTGGTGCTAGAGAAGAATGCTGAAGATTAGATGGGTAGATCACATAACTAATGAGAAGGTATTGAACAGAATTGGGGAGAAGAGGAGTTTGTGGCTCAACTTGACTAGAAGAAGGGATCAGTTGGTAGGACATGTTCTGAGGCATCAAGGGGTCACCAATTTGGTACTGGAGGGCAGCGTGGAGGGTAAAAATCGTAGAGGGAGTCCGAGATGAATACACTAAGGAGATTCAGAATGATGTAGGTTGCAGTAGGTATTGGGAGATGAAGAAGCTTGCATAGGATAGAGTAGCATGGAGAGCTCCATCAAACCAGTCTCAGGACTGAAGACCACAACAACAACAATAATGCTCGAATGCCACTGAGACGAGAAAATGGTGTTAGAAGGATCTCTTCTTTTGGGTTCATCACCTTACAACGCTCAGCTCGAAGCCTCCTACCATTTATGTGAGTTACATACTGGAGCTTGTTCGCCCACTGCTTGAATACTGCTCAGCAGTGTGGGATCCGTGCCAGATGGGGTCGATAGAAGAGATAGAGAAGATCCAACGGAGAGCAGCGCGCTTCGTTACAGGATCATTTAGTAATCGCGAAAGCATTACGGATATGATAGATAAACTCTAGTGGAAGACTCTGCAGGAGAGACGCTCAGTAGCTCGGTACGGGCTTTTGTTAAGGTTTCGAGAACATACTTTCACCGAAGAGTCAAGCAGTATATTGCTCCCTCCTACGTATATCTCGCGAAGAGACCATGAGGATAAAATCAGAGAGATTAGAGCCCACACGGAAGCATACCGACAATCCTTCTTTTCACGAACAATACGAGACTGGAACAGAAGGGTAACCGATAGAGGTACTCAGGGTACCCTCCGCCACACACCCTCAGGTGGCTTGTGGAGTATGGATGTAGATGTAGATGTAGAGCTGGAATGAAACGATATAATTAGTGTCTCGTGAGGACATAGGTGTTATAAATTGTCAGTTCACAATTATACGCAATGCTACGGGTTCCGACGGATTCCAGTTTCAAATGATATAGTGTGCTGCAGGTGCTTGTGAGTGACGATGATAAATGGATTTAACGATTACCATGCAGAATGCTTCACAAGCATAAAGAATCATTCTGACATTTCTGTTAATGAAGTTTATAGGTGTAAAGAGTAGGGAAGCACCAGCGGTGCTCCCGCACTTTCGTTATGAAATTAATCTGAAAATTAATTAAATTATGACAGATGATTGATTTATGACCTTAGCCTAATGTTCTGCTAAGTGGTTCGTGACCACCTGGGATTGATTTATGACACCGTGGGTATAATTTCCTACAGGTGGCGGCAACCCTTCGATAGTGATAACTGATAAATTCCGATCGAATCAAATGGTGTCCCTTCCCGCTCCCCCCCCCCCCCCCCTCCTCTCTCTCTCGTCGGCTGTTTGTACGTACAAACGGGTGCAGAAACACACGTGCACACATACCGAAATATCTCATCCCACACCTCCTTCCTTCCATCGCCCTCCCCTATATATATGAGCCCCGCATGAGCCATCTCAGGGTACAGACCTGTCTTCGAGACTGCACGAGTGGCAATATGCAAGGCAGCTGGCAAGTGGTGCGGACTGGCAGTTGGCAGACGGTGCATGTATCGTGACTGAAACAGTTTTTAACTGCGGAATTACACGCAATGAGCGATTCACGATGGTATTCCTTGCGTGATCGGGATAAAGTAGCATCACAATTGTTTAAGTATTTCATACTGCCTTGTCACCCTCACAAAGTTTAAATAAACTGTACTCCATACATGCGGTCATTTTCCTGATGTTCAAAGAACCACAAGGTTTTCTAAAAAAAGTGTTCATTAATTGAGCTCCTCACACTGCCAAGAGGTTAAAGGCTGCTAGGCACCTCGGAGCAGAGCAAGGATACATGTCGAATCACAATCACATATAACTGAAATTATGTGTACTGAACAGACTGGAATTTAAGTATGAGCAGACGAACGACACAATGTGTGTGTGGTAGGGATGGTACACTAAGTAGTGCAACTGGGCTAGAAGCTCACAACTGCATTGTACACTCCTGGAAATGGAAAAAAGAACACATTGACACCGGTGGGTCAGATCCACCATACTTGCTCCGGACACTACGAGAGGGCTGTACAAGCAATGATCACACGCACGGCACAGCGGACACACCAGGAACCGCGGTGTTGGCCGTCGAATGGCGCTAGCTGCGCAGCATTTGTGCACCGCTGCCGTCAGTGTCAGCCAGTTTGCCGTGGCATACGGAGCTCCATCGCAGTCTTTAACACTGGTAGCATGCCGCGACAGCGTGGACGTGAACCGTAGGTGCAGTTGACGGACTTTGAGCGAGGGCGAATAGTGGGCATGCGGGAGGCCGGGTGGACGTACCGCCGAATTGCTTCTGCCTTGGTGCCAATGATGGTCGTATGCGTGTTTGGCGCCGTGCAGGTGAGCGCTACAATCAGGACTGCATACGACCGAGGCACACAGGGCCAACACCCGGCATCGTGGTGTGGGGAGCAATCTCCTACACTGGCCGTACACCTCTGGTGATCATCGAGGGGACACTGAATAGTGCACGGTACATCCAAACCGTCATCGAATCCATCGTTCTACCATTCCTAGACCGGCAAGGGAACTTGCTGTTCCAACAGGACATTGCACGTCCGCATGTATCCCGTGCCACCCAACGTGCTCTAGAAGGTGTAAGTCAAGTACCCTGGCCAGCAAGATCTCCGGATCTGTCCCCCATTGAGCATGTTTGGGACTGGATGAAGCGTCGTCTCATGCGGTCTGCACGTCCAGCACGAACGCTGGTCCAACTGAGGCGCCAGGTGGAAATTGCATGGCAAGCCGTTCCACAGGACTACATCCAGCCTCTCTACGATCGTCTCCATGGGAGAATAGCAGCCTGCATTGCTGCGAAAGGTGGATATACAGTGTACTAGTGCCGACATTGTCCATGCTCTGTTGCCTGTGTCTATGTGCCTGTGGTTCTGTCAGTGTGATCATGTGATTTATCTGACCCCAGGAATGTGTCAATAGTTTCCCCTTCCTGGGACAATGAATTCACGGTGTTCTTATTTCAATTTCCAGGAGTGTAAGTACAACCAAATTTAGAAAGCATGGATTAAAAGCTCACCGGGAGAAGTACTGCCATTTTGGATCTTTAGAGTATAACAGGAATCTTGAGAGCTGCAACCAGTCAGTGTTGTTTGGTAGCGAAAAATGTCAACAGAAATTCCTCTAAAGAGCAAAATACTCTTCACCTCTTAGGTCTGAAAATGAGAACAACCAACGAACGCTTTGTTTTGTGGATATTACTGGAGAACCTCGACAGTCTTGTTACTGACATCGACAACATAAATTACACCAAACATAGGATGCTCTTTAGAAAGAAGAATTTAAAATTAAAATCTGTGATCATGTGAACTGTCATGAGTAGTTAGAAAGGAGACGATCTGTAATGTTAATGAAAAAGATGTGTTGCTCATTTACCTATTACCTATGTACTAAATTCTTCAAGTCTGTCATGGTGAGACAGGGGTTTATGGCAAAATTAGTATTTCTCCGATACCACAGGAAAGACAATATGATATCAAGAGGAAGTCCGGAAAAAAATCAGAAAGAAAGCACTGGAAATCATTTCAAAAAATACAGCAATCCTGTGGTTACAACAAATAAGATGCAGTTAGCCGATGTTAAAATGGGTACTGTAATGGAACAGTTTAATGGAATATTGCAGCAGCTTCGTGTAGAGGACTGTTACGTTTTGGATTTTGGACATAACGCAGGTTTTTTTTAAAAACAATGGAAATGTGTGTCTACGTAATTTCAAACAACTTCTGTATGAAGGCCTCTGCAAGGGAAACTGCAGTGTGACAACGAAGAGACAACTGGGACTGACTGACTGACGTGGCTCAGCTCCAACTGTAAAGATATATGACAAATTTGCTTGTCAAATCACAATCCCAAAAACTATAGATTTTATAAATATTACAATTTGCGTTATACGTCTCTCTTGGTTAATGAACATAGAATACAGGCTACAATACAGAGCTACTGAATGGATCAAGTGCATGTTTAAGTGTATTGAGCACATAGTGTGTTAAACACCAACAAACTGTATTTACAGTGTGCTCCATTCTACTTTGTCAAGATTGCTACCATGTGCTACCAGTTAACGAATAACTTACAGAACAACCGCTGTGTGGTGTTTAGGAACATTCTGCGGTTAGTCTACTGGGATATTAAGAATAATTGAAAATTGACTGATGTGCACGTAAGCCTTTCGGACACTCAAGACCGCGAAAAGTTTAAAAACTATGTTTTGTCTGCATAACGTTTTAATTATCTACCAGTAAACTACGTGAAGAGTTTTAACACTGACTCCAATGGAGGCGATACAAGCGTTATACAGCAGTGCTATATTGAACCAGGAGAAGCATATTTTTCTCAATGTTGTCTACAGTGCCGTCAGATGTAGATATCGCGGAATTAGGGGCTGGTTCCCACAAATAATGTTATTTAACAAGTATTAAGAGCAAGAACCAATATGTCTAACAGATTTAAACCTTTCTCTATTGAAGAAACTGCTCCACATGTGTGCATAAAGAGCTTTCATAAAGAAAAAGTATAAACTGCTATTGAAAAAGAAAAAGCTATTACAGACATTCAAGTAAGGTCTACACATTGCTTTAAGCACAGTGTATGGAGAAATCTGATTACAGTGAGGAATATAAAATATATACATTTACTGTTAACAGTAATGGTAACTGCCCACGGAATGGAGTAGTGGCCGAAAATAATGTCCACTCAGAACGACATACGAAAAATCTGTATCTATACCTCCATTCTCGCCCGAATCTGGTTACGCTGAATGTAAATGTGGTGAACTGGATGCTGTGCAGCTAGCAATATTAACAACCATTTCCAGAGCTTAAAGGCAGCGGAATGACATTTAACAACCACGTATTTGCAGAAGTTGTAAACGTAAAGCTCTATACGTAAATTCCACAAGAATGTGTAGTGGAGGACATGGTAGCACACACCCAGGAAGATATGTGGTGTCATAAGAATAATGTTACGTGGAATGTAAGAGGTAGAATTAAATTCCTCGAATTCACTCGGCTAGATGACTTACAGGAAGAAGCGAAGCTATTTTTTAAAGCCATAAAAGATACAGTACAGAGAAAGAAAATTAGATACGCATTCGAATTCGAGAATATACCAGATCTGATGAACCATTGATGATGTCATCCATGACACCAAGGTAACTTGCTTTGTGCAAGAACTCTTCCAGTATACCTTCTAGTATGAACTAACGTCGTTCATTACCTTCTTGAAAAAGTTCCATTTTCCTCTTAATATTGGCATCTCGTAGTCAATGACAATGTACCCTCAGCGATTTCTGACATACTTCTGGCGCACTGTACATTTTTATGGAGTCACAGTTTCATCGCTAGTACGTGGTTATGGCGGTAGGACGCTTGTCTACAGTTCTGTAAGAAAATATAGTAATTATTGATACTCCTTGCGAAGCACGAATAACATGAAATGATAAATTACATCTGTATCCCGGGCGACTCAACGGTACAAGTCTCGTCCAATTAAGAAAGCGGCAAGCCTATTCCAGTGCTGCTCTGAGATAATAGCTCTCACAACTCCGAGATGTCTGTGTAATAAACGTCCTTCGTTTTTCAACTGCTAAGCTCCGACAACACTGGAGTAAAACTCTTTTCTGGCGATGCTTTTTTCTACACCTTCCGTAGTCCTTTAATTACCTCTGTTCCAATGTTTGGTCGTTAATGCGTAATATCTTACTCAAACATTAATTAAAAAAGGTCGCAGGTGATACGTTACTCTGAAAAAAATGGACATCTCGACAAATTTTATTTCCCTAAGTAATGAGTTTAAATTTTTCAGTGATTAATTTTGTATAGTACCGACCGAGAAAAAAGATAAACCTCGAAGTGGAGCAAAGTTTTATTAATTCATTCATATTTCACAATGTCTACGTAGTTTAAATCCCTTCGAGATCACGGCACCCGATTAAATACGGCGGTAGCGGTGAAATACTTTTTTCTCCAACTTTCCTTATCTGTCATTTTTTCTACATTAGTCGAGTTTGCCGTAAAAATGGGGACAGAATATTTCATTCTTACTACTTCTGTGCTACTGTCTTGGTACGTAAGCCCTCCGAGTTCACGACAATTGCACAAACGTATAGAAGAAAACGACGAAAGAGACTAGATGCGACTCTTTCCTCCTGGAGTCTGGAATGAGAACAAAATTACTCAGGTTTGAAATAAACTCCGCTTGAACATTATAATTTCAAACAGAAAGCGAAATCGGTGGCGGAAATGCTTTTCGGAAATGCTGTGGAATTCCTAGGAACGCTCTCAGCTATACACTAGTTGAACAATTTCTGTTACTGTATAAATTTGAGGCTGATGGGTTGCTGGGGTGCGGGGAGGCGGGAAGCAAAGGAAGGGGAAGGAATTCATGATGATTACCGCTGAGACAGGCAGGACAGTGAAGGGGGAGGCGTGTTTATAGCGATAAGAAGTGCAATAGTATCGAAGGAAATTGACGGAGATCAGAAATGTGAAATAGTTTGGGTGAAGGTTACTGTTAAAGCAGGCTCAGACATGGTAATTGGATGTCTCTATAGGTCCCCTGGCTCAGCAGCTCTTGTATCTGAGCACGTGAAGGATAATTTGGAAAATATTTAGAGTAGATTTCCCCACCATGTTATAGTTCTGGGTGGAGATTTTAATTTGCCGGATATAGACTGGGAGACTCAAACCTTGATAACGGGTGGCAAGGACAAAGAATCAAGTGAAATTTTTTTAAGTGCTTGAGCAGTTACACAGAGAACCAACTCATGGGGATAACATATTAGACCTTCTGATGACAAACAGGCCCGAACTATTGGAAGCAGAACAGGGAATCAGAGATCATAAAGCGGTTACTCCATCGATGATTTCAGCCGTAAATAGAAATACTAAAAAAAGGTAGGAAGATTTTTCTGTTTAGCAAAAGTGGCAAAAAGCAGATTACAGAGTACCTGACGGCTCAAAACAAAAGTTTTGTCTCAAGGACAGATAGTGTTGAGGATCAGTGGCCAAAGTTCAGAACCATCGTACATTATGCGTTACATGAGTATGTGCCAAGAAAAATCATAAGAGATGGAAAAGAGCCATCGTAGTACAACAACCAAGTTAGGAAACTGCTGCGGAAGCAAAGGGAACTTCACAACAGACATAAACATAGCCAAAGCCTTGCAGACAAACAAAAGTTACGCGAAGCGAAATGTAGTGTGAGGAGGGCTGTCCGAGAGGTGTTCCATGAATTCGAAAGTAAAGTTCTGTGTACTGACTTGGCAGAAAATCCTAAGAAATGTTGGTCTTATGTCAAAGCGGTAGGTGGATCAAAACAAAATGTCCAGACACTGTATGACCAAAATGGTACTGAAACAGAGGATGTCTTTTTCCAAAGCTGTTTCACAGAGGAGGACTACACTGTAGTTCCTTCTCTAGATTGCCGCACAGATGACAAAATGGTAGATATCGAAATAGATGACAGAGGGATATAGAAACAATTAAAATCGCTCAAAAGAGGAAAGGCCGCTGGACCTGATGGGATACCAGTTCGTTTTTATACAGAGTACGCGAGGGAACTTGCCCCCCTTCTTGCAGCGATGTATCGTAGGTCTCTAGAAGAGCATACCGTTCCAAAGGTTTGGAAAAGGGCACAGGTTATCACCTTTTTCAGGAAGGGACGTCGAACAGATGTGCAGAACTATAGACCTATATCTCTGACGTCGATCAGTTGTAGAATTTTGGAACACGTATTATGTTCAAGTATAATGACTTTTCTGAAGACTAGAAATCTACTCTGTAGGCATCAGCATGGGTTTCGAAAAAGACGGTCGTGTGAAACCCAGCTCGCGCTATTCGTCCACGAGACAAAGAGGGCCATAGACACGGTTTCCCAGGTAGATGCCGTGTTTCTTGACTTCCGCAAGGCGTTCGATACAGTTCCCCACAGTCGTTTAATGAACAAAGTAAGAGCATATGGACTATCAGACCAGTTGTGTGATTGGATTGAGGAGTTCCTAGATAACAGAACACAGCATGTCATTCTCAATGGAGAGAAGTCTTCCGAAGTAAGAGTGATTTCAGGTGTGCCGCAGGGGAGAGTCATACGACCGTTACTATTCACAATATACATAAATGACCTTATAAATGACATCGGAAGTTCACTGAGGCTTTTTGCAGATGATGCTGTGGTGTATCGAGAGGTTGTAACAATGGAAAATGGTACTGAAATGCAGGAGGATCTGCAGCGAATTGACGCATGGTGCAGGGAATGGCAATTGAATCTCAATGTAGACAAGTGTGATGTGCTGCGGATACATAGAAAGGTAGATCCCTTAGCATTTAGCTACTAAATAGCAGGTCAGCAACTGGAAGCAGTTAATTCCATAAATTATCTGGGAGTACGCATTAGGAGTTATTTAAAATGGAATGATCATATAAAGTTGATCGTCGGTAAAGCAGATGCCAGACTGAGATCCATGGGAACAATTCTAAGGAAATGCAATCCGAAAACAAGGGAAGTAGGTTACAGTACGCTTGTTCGCCCACTGCTTGAATGCTGCTCAGCGGTGTGGGATCCGTGCCAGATAGGGGTGATAGAAGAGATAGAGAAGATCCAACGGAGAGCAGCACGCTTCGTTACAGGATCATTTAGTAATCGCGAAAGCGTTCCGGAGATGATAGATAAACTCCAGTGGAAGACTCTGCAGGAGAGACGCTCAGTAGCTCGGTACGGGCTTTTGTTAAAGTTTCGAGAACATACCTTCACCGAAGAGTCAAGCAGTATATTGCTCCCTCCTACGTATATCTCGCGAAGAGACCATGAGGATAAAATCAGAGAGATTAGAGCCCACACAGAAGCATACCGACGATCCTTCTTTCCACGAACAATACAAGACTGGAATAGAAGGGAGAATCGATAGAGGTACACAAGGTATCCTCCGCCACACATCGTTAGGTGGCTTGCGGAGTATGGATGTAGATGTAGGTGTAGACTAAGGACTGCAGCACCATTCCCCCTTCGAAATATCGAACAAACGCAAGGATGGCTAACATAGCGTACAGTGTATCTGGGATTATAAAACAGTTAAGATCCTTAGTCGCAGGAAGGCATCTGGCCCCCACGGTATCCCCGTAAGATTTATGTTGACTATGCTACTAATATAGCACTTTCCTTATCCATAATCTATCAGAGATAATTGGGACTGGAAGAAGGCCCAGGTCATTGCAACCTATGGAAAGGGTAGAAAGTCGGATGCACATAATTACCGGCCAATTTCACTGACATTGGTTTGTTGTAGGATCATGGAACATATTGTGTGTTCAGATAATCTTTCTAGACTATGAGAAGCTCATCTGCAGAAACCAGCACGGTTTTAGGAAACAGCGGCCATGCGAGACACATCTGGCCCTCTCTATGTATGATAAACAACAGTTCCGTACTGTCGCTTACGCTTACGGTCTACCCGATGACGTATGCGGTTGGACAGAAAGTTTTCTAACAAACAGAGAGCAGTATGTCGTTTTGAATGGTCCAGGGCAGCGTAATAGGTCCGTTGCTTTTCACGATTTACATAAAAAATCTGGTTGACTGTATCGACACCGGCATTAGACTGTTTGTCGATGATGCTGTAGTCTACAGGAAGTAGTATCACACGAATGTTGTGAACAGATCAGTGAGGACTTGCAGAAGCTAAATGCTTGGTGTAATGGCTGACAGCTATCTCTCAGTATTAGTAAGTGTAACTTACTGCGTGTAACAAAGCGAAAATCCCCATTAATGTACGGTAACAAAATAAATGCCCAGTCTTTGGAAACGGTAAAATTCGTTAAGTATCTGGGTTCGACTATCCGAAATTATCTCAAATGGAACGATCAGATTACACAAGTAACGGGTAAGGCGAACTCTAGATTGTGGTTTATTGGTAGAATTCTGAATCGATGCAGTTCTTCAATAAAGGCAATTCCTTACAATACTTCCAGTCTTAGAGTATTGTTCGTCTGTATGGGACCCTTACCAGTTGGGTCTGATCCGAGAGGTTGAGAAGTTCAAAAGAAGAGCGGCAAGTTTTGTGACTGGTACATTTAGCTATCACGAGAGCGTTAAAAATCTCATAGAGAGTGTGAAGTGGGACACACTTGCAGATAGACGGCGCGCTAAACGGAAGGTACTGCTCACTAAGTTCCAAAATCCGATCTTCGCCAAGGATGTAGAGCACATATTATTACTACGAACTTTAAAATCGTTTCATGACCACCATTCAAAGATAAGGGAAATTAGAGCTCGTACTGAGGCGTTCAGACAGTCGTTTATCCCTCGCGCGGTTATCGAGTGGATCAGAGGAAGGTGGGTGGAAAGGGGGGGGGGGGGGGGGGGGGAATATGACTTTGGCGTGAATAATGCCCTCCTCCACACTGCTTGGTGGCCAGCGGAGTATATATGTAGATATGTAGATGTTAACTGCATCGGAACTTTATGCGAAATTATCGGCGACGAGTGAAAATGTCCGAAAGACACCAAGCATTTATATAATTTTGATTATCACGTCGGAGTAAATAAAACTGTGGTTCAAATGGCTCTGAGCACTATGGGACTTAACATCTACGGTCATCAGTCCCCTAGAACGTAGAACTAGTTAAATCTAACTAACCTAAGGACAACACACAATACCCAGCCATCACGAGGCAGAGGATATTCCTGACCCCGCCGGGAATCGAACCCGGGAACCCGTGCGCGGGAAGCGAGAACGCTACCGCACGACCACGAGATGCAGGCAAAATAATAAAACTGTGTATATGGTAGCAGGACGGTAATACAGTACCGATACGATTATCGGTGTAAAATGTAAATTCGAAAGCATCTTCAGCTGTCTATATATCCTATTTTATTTTATTTTTGCGGCCAATTTCGGCATGCACACGCCCCTTGACAGACGTATAGGGAGAATCCCACCTGTTGTAGAATCGGAACAGGGACCAGTATACAGTCACTGGTATCGATGGACTACTTATTAAAAATACAAACCCGTAGAAGTCTGTAGATACCAATGAATGTGTGCTGGTCGGTATTTAGATAGTACAGGAGGTACTGTCTTCTACCTTCAGGAGGCCTGAAGATGCGTGCTGCAGCGCCGAAACTGGTAGCAAAAATAAAATAATGTTCGAAAAATAGATGGCTGAAGGTGTTCTTTGATCTGACATTTAAACTGAAAAACTAAGGTCCCACAAGCATCCTGTATACCGACTGACTTACAGAAATATAAATCTCTGTCGCATCACCCAGCGCAACAAGGAGTGCTGGTTGTTAAACGCGACTGTGCCGTATGATAGATGGGGAGGAAATTTCAGGTCATCTGATGAGCCTAAAAAAACTATTTTATGTTGATGAAACAATGCTACATCTGTCTCATTCGCTAGTTTACTTCTACTTTACGAGTAAAGAATTAAAGCCCCTGTTTTGGGATCTGCTAAACAGCTATTCTCATACGATTGTATTTGGTGAAAACAATTCTTTCCATTGTTTCGTCTGATATCACAGGCCGATAATGAAGTGGTTTCTCTTTCGCGAATGCCCACAGTCAGTGAGATCCTTCGAAATGATGTAAACGACAGCGCATATTATGAAATGTTTCCAGTAAGAGAGGTAGTTGGTGGGTAGTTTACACTTGGTGCGTTTTGGGTCATAAATTTCAGTGCAACAAATGCAGCTAATATCTCTAAACTGTAAGGGGAGCCATAAGTCTTTCCAGTCTCGAGTAAATAAGTGACATATTTGGAAGTTTTCCTCGACTTCTGCTAGCAGTAACGTGCCACACTTGACGCTATTCCTGCCTGCTTGTCCCATGCTGCTTGTTGTACAGCCCCTGCAGGAAAACCAATTTTGTTGTTGTTGTGGTCTTCAGTCCTGAGACTGGTTTCATGCAGCTCTCCATGCTACTCCATCCTGTACAATCTTCTTCATCTCCCAGTATCTACTCCAACCTACATCCTTCTGAATCTGTTTAGTGTATTCATCTCTTGGCCTCGCTCTATGATTTTTACCTTCCACGCTGCCCTCCAATACTAAATGGGCGATCCCTTGATGCCTCAGAACATGTCTTACCAACCGATCCCTTCTTCTAGTCAAGTTGTGCCACAAACTTCTCTTCTCCGCAATCCTGTTCAATACCTCCTCATTAGTTATGTGATCTACCCATATAATCTTCAGCACTCTTCTGTAGCACCACATTTCGAAAGCTTCTATTCTCTTGTTGTCCAAACTATTTATCTTCCCAGAATGAGATTTTAACTCTGTAGCGGAGTGTGCGCTGATATGAAACTTCCTGGCAGATTAAAACTGT
The DNA here is from genome assembly GCF_023897955.1 of Schistocerca gregaria. Taxonomy (NCBI): domain Eukaryota; kingdom Metazoa; phylum Arthropoda; class Insecta; order Orthoptera; family Acrididae; genus Schistocerca; species Schistocerca gregaria. The sequence continues at coordinate 921,929,469 of NC_064922.1, read as the reverse complement.
GTGCCCGACCGAGACTCGAACTCGGGACCTTTGCCTTTCGCGGGCACACAGTTTTAATCAACCAGGAAGTTTCGTATCAGCGCACACTCCGCTGCAGAGTGATAATCTCATTCTGGAAACATCCCCCAGGCTGTGGCTAAGCCATGTCTCCACAGTATCCTTTCTTTCAGGTGTGCTAGTTCTGCATGTTTCGCAGAAGAGCTTCTGTAAAGTTTGGAAGGTAGGAGACGGATACTGGCAGAAGTAAAGCTGTGAGTACCGGGCTTGAGTCGTGCTTCGGTAGCTCAGTTGGTTGAGCACTTGCCCGCGAAAGGCAAAGGTCCCGAGTTCGAGTCTCGGTCGGGCACACAGTTTTAATCTGCCAGGAAGTTTCATATTTATCTTCCATCTTTCACTTCCATACATGGCTACACTCCATACAAATACTTTCAGAAACGACTTCCTGACACTTAAATCTATACTCAATGTTAACAAATTCCTATTCTTCAGAAACGCTTTCCTTGCTATTGCCAATCTACATTTTGTATCCTCTCTACTTCCACCATCATCAATTATTTTGCTCCCCAAATAGCAAAACTCCTTTACTACAGTAAGGGTCTTATTTCCTAAGCTCATTCCCTCAGCATTACCCGACTTAATTCGACTACATTCCATTATCCTCGTTTTGATTTTGTTGATGTTCATCTTATATCGTCCTTTCAAGGCCCTATCCAATCCTTACAACTGCTCTTCCAAGTCCTTTGCTGTCTCTGACAGAATTACAATGTCATCGGCGAACCTCAAAGTTTTTACTTCTTCTGCATGGATTTTAATACCTAGTCCGAATTTGTCTTTTTTTTCCTTCACTGCTTGCTCAATATACAGATTGAATAACATCGGGGGGAGGCTACAACCCTGTCTCACTCCCTTCCCAACCACTGCTGCACTTTCATGTCCCTCGACTGTTATAACTGCCACCTGGTTTCTGTACAAATTGTAAATAGCCTTTCGCTCCCTGTATTTTACCCCTACCACTTTCAGAATTTGAAAGAGAGTATTCCAGTCAACATTGTCAAAAGCTTTATCTAAGTCTAGAAATGCTAGAAACGTGGTTTTGCTGTTCCTTAACCTATATTCTAAGATAATTCGTAGGGTCAGTATTCCCTCACGTGTTCCAATATTTCTACGAAGTCGAAACTGATCTTCCGCGAGGTCGGCTACTAATCGTTTTTCCATTCGTCTGTAAAGAATTCGTGTACGTATTTTGCAGCTGTGGTGTATGAAACTGATAGGTAATTTTCATATCTGTCAACTCCTGATTTCTTTGGGATTGGATTTATTATATTCTTCTTGAGGTCTGAGGGTATTTCGCCTGTCTCATACATCTTGTTCACCAGATGGTAGAGTTTTGTCAGAGCTGGCTCTCCCAAGACTGTCATTAGTTATAATGGAATGTTGTCTACCCCCGGGGCCTTGTTTCGGGTTTGGTCTTTCCGTGCTCTGTCAAATTCTTCACGCAGTATCATATCTTCGATTTCATCTTCATCTACATTCTCTTCCACTTCCATAAAAAATCGCCCTTGTATACACCCTCTATATATTCCTTCCACCTTTTAAGTAGTAAACTTTCATAAATATTATAACAAATAAAAAAACGGAAAGAAATCTCCTTATCCAGCAACAACCGGTAACATCTACTGATAGTATGTAGCTACAGAGGACTTGCATCCACCAAAACCGTAGCCTTTAACAACTTTAAGTTTTTAATGCAAACTGTCAATGCAAAATAACATTTCCTTCGAAGAATAATATTTAATAAAATAAACACCGAATGGAATTGAACTACAAATTTATATAGAAGTGATATAAAAGAGTGATTTGTGAACGCCCTGAGCAGTATTAAAGCCCTCAGAATTGTCACGCTTTGTTGTAACGTCTATACCTGTGATCGCAAGACATCTGTGAATTTTGGAAAATCGCTAGATAGCTCTGTACGTATCATGGAAGCAAACTAAGTCCCGTCAGGCGTTCTTCAAGAACATTCCCTCTGCTCTGTAGGAGTGAGGCAAATGCATCTTCTTGGCCGCCCAGCACGTGTTCTTCTTCAAGAGCTGTGTAAGGATGAATATTCTCTTAAGAAAAGTTTCAGACAATCGAATGGGACATGAAGATGCCGATGCTGTGTTACATACGCAAGAATTTTTTCCGCAGTTCAAAGTCAATAATGTATACCACTAGAGTTGCTACGATGAAGAACAATTTCTTCGTCTGTACCTGTGTACGTCTGATACGTAGGTTGAACTTAAATAGTGGCAACACTGCTGTCGAGATACTATGCAATGGAATCTACTATTGTCGCTGAAATCACACGTTGTTGACATACCTACCGTACCTGTGAGCGAGCGGTCTAACGTAACGGTGTCACTATGTTTTCGAAACAGGAACAGTGGAGTTGGATCAAGATTGAATGTGCCAGAGATTGTACAGCACGACAGTGTCATCAAGGTGTTCAAGAGGCGTGCGGGGAATCGGCATTGCCGTACAGAACAATGGCACGTTGGATAAAACTCTGCATTGAAGGTCGGCAGACTGCGGCAGACATGCATCGGGCAGGTGTCCTAGTATCTCTGAAGAAGAAGTGAATGCGGTTGCCTCGTTAGCGGACAGTGTCTCATGTCCTTGTGCCTTTGATTTGAATCCGAAGATGAAGGAACCACTTCGTGGCATTGGCTTCTAACTGTTCCTGAGGTTCCATAGTCAGTAAACCGGTCCATTCGCACAATCAACAGAACAGGCTCTGCTAACGGTATACTACGCCTTCCACATCGCGTACTACACAATGCTGGTGACTACTTTGAAGAACAGTAACAGGTGCAAACATGTAATCTTTTGTATCGGTTGTGAATAAATAGTTATCACAATGTAAGTTCAAACCCTCGTATATTCCTCGCTTAGGTTCTAACATTCTGGGTGGTGTCTCTTTGTTCTATATCGTGTCTCCCTACCACTTTTGCGCAACGACGCTCTGAGCGTGTTTTATAGAGAATTGACTAGTTTGAACCTGTGACCTGTTGCTGGTAAGGAGACGCCAGACCACACATGACATGTAGAATTCAGAAGAGTTCAGTGAGACTAGCGATGATATAACCAAATACTTAATGATTTCAGCGTCAGCTCCACTGCACTCCCTGTAAAAGAATCTTAATACTAACTAAATTTAGTGGAAGGGCTTCAAGGCTTTCCTATTTTTACTTAGCTGGTAAAATAACGTCAAAAAAGCAGTTAAGTTTACTATTGGAAACTTTATTCTACTCACAATACATTGTTTATGAACTGCACTATTGATAAAGGAAGTGTTTTAATCCAGGTTGGTAAAAATCAACTGCGTTCAACAAAAATGTCGACGAATATTCCTTGAATGGGTTTCCAAGTTTTACAATGGATCGAAGGATGACCTATGCCATATCACATCTACACTCCTGGAAATGGAAAAAAGAACACATTGACACCGGTGTGTCAGACCCACCATACTTGCTCCGGACACTGCGAGAGGGCTGTACAAGCAATGATCACACGCACGGCACAGCGGACACACCAGGAACCGCGATGTTGGCCGTCGAATGGTGCTAGCTGCGCAGCATTTGTGCACCGCCACCGTCAGTGTCAGCCAGTTTGCCGTGGCATACGGAGCTCCATCGCAGTCTTGAACACTGGTAGCATGCCGCGACAGCGTGGACGTGAACCGTATGTGCAGTTGACGGACTTTGAGCGAGGGCGTATAGTGGGCATGCGGGAGGCCGGGTGGACGTACCGCCGAATTGCTCAACACGTGGGGCGTGAGGTCTCCACAGTACATCGATGTTGTCGCCAGTGGTCGGCGGAAGGTGCACGTTCCCGTCGACCTGGGACCGGACCGCAGCGACGCACGGATGCTCGCCAAGACCGCAGGATCCTACGCAGTGCCGTAGGGGACCGCACCGCCAATTCCCAGCAAATTAGGGACACTGTTGCTCCTGGGGTATCGGCGAGGACCATTCGCAACCGTCTCCATGAAGCTGGGCTACGGTCCCGCACACCGTTAGGCCGTCTTCCGCTCACGCCCCAACATCGTGCAGCCCGCCTCCAATGGTGTCGCAACAGGCGTGAATGGAGGGACGAATGGAGACGTGTCGTCTTCAGCGATGAGAGTCGCTTCTGCCTTGGTGCCAATGATGGTCGTATGCGTGTTTGGCGCCGTGCAGGTGAGCGCCACAATCAGGACTGCATACGACCGAGGCACACAGGGCCAACACCCGGCATCATGGTGTGGGGAGCGATCTCCTACACTGGCCGTACATCTCCGGTGATCGTCGAGGGGACACTGAATAGTGCATGGTACATCCAAACCGTCATCTAACCCATCGTTCTACCATTCCTAGACCGGCAAGGGAACCTGCAGTTCCAACAGGACAATGCACGTCCGCATATATCCCGTGCCACCCAACGTGCTCTAGAGGGTGTAAGTTAATTACCCTGGCCAGCAAGATCTCCGAATCTGTCCCCCATTGACCATGTTTGGGACTGGATGAAGCGTCGTCTCACGCGGTCTGCACGTCCAGCACGAACGCTGGTCCAACTGAGGCGCCAGGTGGAAATGGCATGGCAAGCCGTTCCACAGGTCTACATCCAGCATCTCTACGATCGTCTCCATGGGAGAATAGCATCCTGCATTGCTGAAGAAAGGTGTATTTACACTGTACTAGTGCCGACATTGTGCATGCTCTGTTGCCTGTGTCTATGTGGCTGTGTTTCTGTCAGTGTGATCATGTGATGTATCTGACCCCAGGAATGCGTCAATAAAGTTTCCCCTTCCTGGGACAATGAATTCACGGTGTTCTTATTTCAATTTCCAGGAGTGTACAATCTAGGTTCAAATTAAGTTTCACAAAAGAGAAAGCTATCAAAATGGTTTACAGTGACAATTATCTTTAATTACTTATCTAACTTGTTGTAAATTACTGTGGCTGATATGGCTTCTCAATAACTATATAACAGAAAAATCATCGCATTTCAGATCTTTACTTCAAGTGGCAACTGTGAACACCATGAGCTTTAATTGACGATCGACACTAGTATTACGCAAAAGGGGGTGTAACAGATGAGACTTCTGCAGTTCTGAGTGAAGCTTTATGCGCTGTTATGTGGCATCGCGTGCGTTCATTACCTTGTTGGTGTTCGTCAAGTGGCGGCGGCCGGCGCAGCAGCCATCCCGCTCGCCGTCTCGGAACTAACTAACCTCTCCTAACTTCTCTTTACTACCATTTACCTAAGTTGGTTTGACAAAAATCTATCTGGCGTTGTTTTCATCTGACCAATCATGGTCTCTATATTAACCTTAAGCTCCACCTGCAAAAATTATTTCTATCCAATGAGAAACGTTATACTTTTCGTGGTGGAGCAATGTTTTCAAAGTTTGCAACGTAACAGAGACGCGAAAAAGCCTCACGCTAAAACTTGCAGCTGGTGTGGTCCTTGTAGCGTTATCGTAAGAACTATACTGTTCTTCTGGAGGGCTCTATTTTTTAACATGGGCTGGGGGGTGGTCCTTGACATAACAGAGACGCGAAAAAGCCTCACGCTAAAACTTGTGGGTGGTGTGGCCCTTTTTGTGTTATCGTAATATCTATACTGTTTTTATGGAGGGCTCTAGCTTTTAACATGGGCTGGGGGGTGGTCCTTGAAGTAACAAAGACGCGAAAATGTCTCACACTGAAAGTTGCAGCTGGCGTTGTCCTAGTGGTTAGCTGGCGACGTGGGTGTCCAGTCCGTCCTTTATCGCATGGCCTTCTAGCTTAACACGGTTCTGCTCTAGGCCTCTGTTCTCGTTTCTCCCCTCGAAACTGCGTCTGTCTCATTGTGGGGAGGTATGACATGCATTTAGGCATTCTTGTGTTAGTCTGTGATATTCCATTTGCTCACTCGTTACTCGTATTACTTTGGTTAATTTAATGTCACGATCTATTCGGAGCTATGTGACATACTACTGGATTTCCTTATCATGTCAGGGCTTCCATGGAAGGTGTTGGATTTGCCTGACACCTTACACAGTCACCTACATTTCTTTCATATCTTCTACACTCTAAAACGAAAAAAGACACACTGAAAAGGCATAATCATCAGAATAGGAGGGAAGTTGGTAGGTATGATGTACATGGAGAGACAAACAAATGATACAATTTCAGAAAATTTGTATGATTTATTCAAGGAAGACAGCGCCGCCAATTGAGGAAGTCAATAACACATTGGCATTCCTTTGAACCTTATGTACACAGATAAACTAAACTAAATTCCTCCCGAACAGGCCAAGAAGGCCCAACGGTACCTATCGGCCGCCGTGTCATCCTCAGCCCTTAGGCGTCACTGGACCTGGATATGGAGGGGCATGTGGTCAGTGCACCGCCCTCCAGGTCGTATGTCAGTTTCCGAGACCGGAGCCGCTACTTCTCAGTCAAGTAGCTCCTCAGTTTGGCTCACAAGGGCTGAGTGCACCCCGCTTGCCAACAGTACTCGGCAGACCAGATGGTCACTCATCCAAGTGCTAGTCCAGCCCGACAGCACTTAACTTCGGTGATCTGACGGGAACCGGTGTTACCACTTGCAGCAAGGCCGTTGGCCTATGTACATAGTTATTCGGCTTGATTGACCGAGTGCTGATGTTCTCCCGAGGGATATCGTGCCATATTCTGTCCAATTGGAGCTCTTGATGGTCAGAATCCCGAGTTAGCTGGAATGCCCTGCACATAACGCTCCAAGTGTTCTGAGTTGTGGAGAGATCCAGTGAACTTGCTGGCCAAGGCAGGCTTTTACAACTATGCAGACAAGCAGTAGAAACAACCGCCAGACGCTAGAGGGCATTATCTTGCTGAAATGTAAGTCCAGGTAGGTTTACCTTGGTAGTCAACAATACGGGGCTAGAATGTTGTCTACTCACCGCCGTTGTGCAAAAATGCCCGGTGACAGCCAAAAGGGGTCTGCTATGAAAGGAAGTGGCAGTTAGGCAATGATTCCCAGGTGTCTGACCGTACGATGGGCGTCAGTCAGGTTCGTATCAGCACGCTGTCTAAGGCACCTCCAGACACGTTTTCGTCCTGTAATCCCATTGACTAACGTAGAATCTCTTCCTCGATGAGTCTCGCTTCAGAGTGTGCCCCAGTGACTAGCGAAGACGTGTCTGCAGATGCACCGGACGATGGTGGAACACCAATCTTATTATCGCCCGACATACGTCCCGGCAACCAGGACTGATGGTGTGGGTGTCATTACATTTTGTAGCAGGACCACTTTGGTTGTCAACCGCGGGGCTCTTGAAGCACGGTGGTACGTGGACGATATTCTATGTCCCGTGTTGTTGGCCTTCATGGCAAGCCATACTGGGCTTACATTTCAACAATATAATGCCCGTATGCACGCGGGGAGAATTTCTGCTACTTTCCTTCGTGCTTACTGTAACGTCTCTTAGTAAAAGACATATTATATGTAGTAAAAAAGAAAAGGAGAAAAGGGTAATTGAAGTGGATGATTGTAATTGCGTGGAAAAAAATTGTAAGAACTTTATGTAATAAAGAGAAAGCCTTACGTGTCATGTTTTGTTCTTGTATAGAATTATGTACTGATTTTTTTAAAGATAATATCTGTGTCGGCGAGTACTGAAACCGCCACAGACGATACTTATTAAATATCAAATAAAGATGAGAATACGTGAGTACTATAAATAGTAAGGACCGAACATTAATTTCTCTGTCGTCTTCTTGTAGTTACGTGAGTAGGAAGAGCCTGTGATGTTATATTGTACGCTTGCGTAACATTCTTTTGTCAAGATTGTGAGAGGGACGCCATTAGATATTGATTTGGAAAAGTGTGTAATAACTTAATCTGTTTAAATGTTTTGAATAGAGTTACTTAGTGAAACCTTGCATTATGATTTGTAATAAGCTTGCCCGGTATTTTATCCCATCCTTTTCAGATATTTTCAGTTATTTCAATATCATTCGTGATGCAGAGCTGCGCTACGAACGAACGAGCCGCTGCCGCGGTGCAGTCAAACTGCAATAAATGAAACCAATCATACCGCAAAGAAGCGGGCAGGTAATAGTGAAGTAAAATTATTTCTTTCAGATTTCGGAATTGCAGAGCAGAGCAGCAGATTTTATGATGTGTTTTACAGGTTGACGCGGGCTGCTGATGATATATTACTAACAGCGCAAAAAGATAATTTATTTTCATAACATAAAAGAAATCTTGTTGTGCGTAGTTCTGGTCTGGAAAACCTTATAGTAAAAACATATTTTTCTATGATAATAGTCTCATGTTCTCGTGTTGGTCGTGGTACTTAATGGTGTTTTACTGTTAATAAAAATCCACTGCAAAATTTTGATGTTGAACAATCATTACGTACTGTAACATCAGTATTGATAACGAAGTAATTTTCATTAACCTTTTCAATAACTATAAAGTCAGGAAATATTTTGAACTTTATGGCGAGTTACAGTAACGAAAAAAATGTTCCTTTAATAGAAAGCCAGATCCAGAATAATAAGAACATAATATATTTTGTTTTGTTGGAAATTAATGATCCAAAGAAAGTCATAGCACAGCATCACTAAAAGATATTTCGCGGCTCTTTTCACAGCAACGTATTTTATCTCATATATTAGTTGTTACGTGAGTAATAGTAAAACAAAGAAAATAGAGAGCCAGCGAAATTACCAAATCCTACCTTGGTCAGTAAGGGAGGGCGTTTGGATCATTATGGCAGGTACCTCCAGCCATCTCGGTACCGGCGATCTAACGCGTCCATTCAACAGAATTTGGCGCGATATTCCTCAGAAGGACAACCAAAAATTCAATCAATCAGTGCCACTTTTTCTGAAATTGCGATTATTTGTTCGTCTGTAATGTACATCACATCTACCGATTTCCATCACATTCGGATAACCGCTTAGGGCAGCGTCGTGGTGCTATTTTCTTCTGTCATAGAGTGCGCTACCATCACTTCCATATTTTTGACAAAAAACGTGAATTTAAATGTTAAATTCTGATAAATACTCAGGAATTAAATAGGTAAACACGCTAATGGAATTGCATTACTTTTTGCAGATGATAAAGTGATGATACAAGGAAACGTATGTAGCCTCTAGTTAACAACACATCGGCTAAACCAAATGCAGTCTTTAAACATAAGACGATAGTGATGATCTTTCAAGTTATATACCCAATAAAACTTAAAAGAGCAATTAGCTATGAACTAATTCAACACGTGCCACACTGTAAACCCTTGCGCTGTGACATGGGTTATAGTTAAGAGAATGATAACGATTAATAGCTGCACAAATTTCAACCAATATGTGAAAAAATAAATTGATCACTTAATTTAAAAAAGGTATAAAAATTAAATTTTATGGAATTATGGAGAATTCTTTAATGTTGAATTGAAGCGAGGATTAGAAAAAGAAAAAGAAAAATTAAACAAAATACAAAATCGATCATATTCTTGAGGACAATGAAGAACTGCAAAAGCACAAATTACCAAAAAGTTAAAGAAATCTTTCGAAATGAACTGAATGTACACGCTGTTAAAGAGAAAATAACTGAATACGTAAGTGGAAACAATACGTCAATAGAAAAAAATAAAGATTGCCCGAGAAAATCCTGAACTGCAAACCAGGTGGAACCACAGGAAAAGATGGGCAACAACTGCTTTGTGGAGATGTTACTGGCAGATTGCTAATGTTGGTAAGTAAGCAGGTAACGAAGGATTCCAAATTTTACCAACTACTATGATTGTAAATGGAACTGGAGATAGTGGCCCGCATTCACAAACTACATCCACATCACTCACAGTAAGAGAGATTCTCTGAAAGGAGACAAGGGACAAGAAGCTGCCTGATATTTATAACAAATGAGTTTATGCACCAATAATTTATTTTATAATCGTAATTTCTGATTCAGTTTGGCTTATTTCCGTAATCTCCGGCTAGAGTTTTGTTTGTGTGTTTGATATTTTCCACCATACTTATATTACATCATGGTCATTTGTGTTACCAGACAAATGTAAATTTTATGTAGGTGAAATCTGGTAATGTATATTTTAAGTAATTTGTGTGTTATAGCCTGAGAGCAACATTTATCCATATAAAATCAAGGGAAAGAAATGAAATACGAAATTGGAAGAAAGGATTAGTGGAGTTATGGAGCTATCCTGAGAAAACCATATGGAAGTTTTTGGTGAAAGCCAGTTTCAAAGCGTGAGAGGTCAATTGTGTTGTGTGGAGGCTGTGTGATAACACTTAGTAATGATTTTCTAAAGGAAAGTGTCTGATTGGACAGATTGTGTAAGGTGTTGTCTGTGTAAGACGTATCCAGTAGATCGGTGAGATACACGTCCATACTTCCTTCAGTAAACAGTGACCAGTTAACATTGAGAATGACGGGCGATGACATATGCAAGAACATAGTGCGTTACCTCCAGCGACTGCTTATTGAATAAACGATCACCACTCAATAAGTATTATTAAATCGGGCGCATGCAAATGTATTCCTCGAGAAACATGTACACTAAAAAAGAATAAAAAAAAGAAAAAAGTGTCTCGCGTACATTCAAAATGTAGTAAGAATTTACATCTGGAATCAATATGTAGATTAGACCTTTTTCTCTGATTTGGTCAAACGAAACTAATTCAAACTATTTTCGGAATTAAAATTATTTGAACAGATATCAAATTGACTTGATTGTGCTGGAGCGTATGTGTTTAAAAGGTAACATATCTGATATATAAATTCCAGGTAAAATTATTGGGTAGCACTTTCTTCTTATTATTATAGTTCTGATAGTCTGACATCTTCGTCTCTTCTAGTCTTAATCCTTGTCCTTCATTTTTTCATTTTCATACTTTGCAACCTTGTTAGCTCTTCTGATCATGAATCTTTTGTCCTGGGTCTAATTCTGACTCGGTAATCTGTGCCAGTCAAAATCACACTGTTGGAAATATATGTCTGCTGTATTCTCATTTCTTCCAAATCCTTTTGTGCCTCTGAGACTCACCGCACTTTTGTTCTCTCGTTCACAAGAATTTTTATTATCTGATGTATCAGAGTCCTCTTGTCCATTGTGAGGAGACAGCCGGTGTGGCCGAGAGGTTCTAGGCGCTTCAGTACGGAACCGCTCGGCCGCTACGGTCGCAGGTTCGAATCCTGCCTCGGGCATGGATGTGTGTGGTGTCCTTAGGTTAGTTAGGTTTAAGTAGTTCTAAGTTCTAGGGGACTGATGACCTCAGATGTTAAGTTCCATAGTGCTCAGAGCCATTTTGAACCATTCTCAGGATTTGCTCGAAGAAAATGCTCATTCGTGGTGTCCGAGATTCTCTCCATCTGGTTCGCTCGAGTTGTATGTTGACCGTCTTGTGTGATTCGCCGTCCAAATATCTCCCACACGTTGTAACCTGTAACGTAATCATTGTCGTACTAGGTTCAGATTTTCTGCTGCGTATAAAGCTTCACGGCGGTTTATAGCCTCGCAATATCTCAGTTTAGTGCTGATCGAAAGATACTTATTATGGATGTTCATAAAGAGTTTCTGTGCTAAATTTATCTTGTGTATGCGCGCTTCCTGGGCTTCATTTTCTCTCGGACCAGTTTCTGTCCATTCTCCTAGGTACTTGAATGACTCAACCTTTGGTTTTTCCCTCCTCCTATTGTCATCCATTTAGGAGCAGTACTGACGCTCGTCATATACTTTTTCTGCTGAATAAAGAATTGTAGGACTGCTTTATAGACGGCTGGTGTGGCCAAGCGGTTCTAGGCGCTACAGTGTGGAACTGCGCGACCGCTACAGTCGCAGGTTCGGATCCTGCCTCGGGAATGGATGTGTGTGCTGTCCTTAGGTTAGTTAGGTTTAAGTAATTCTAAGGTTTAGGGACTGATGACCACAGCAGTTGAATCCCATAGCGCCCAGAGCCATTTGAAACATTTGAATTGCATTAGGCGCTTGTCTGTGTAGTTTGCGTGGTTTGATTGGCCGCCTCTTCTAAGAATTTCGTCAAGTATAACTTTCTGGGTTAAATTATTAATGACGTGTAGCAATATAAATGTCGATTTTACGTAATTAGATGGATTTTGTATGTGTCTTTTGAATAAAATTTTGAAGCAAAATTGATGATCAGCTGTCTGAGGACACCGTTTCACCCTAATTCTCGAATTCCTCTCAAAGTCAGCTTTGGCGCGATTGTAGCAGGACGCATTTTCGGAAATTTAGCATGAGTTCTCTTTTCAGCGAGGCAGCAGCCAATTACTCTCGCTGCGCATCGTCTAACATTATCGAGTTTCGATAGCACGTCATTCAACGGTGACACATGTCAAGAGGAGAAGAATTGCGTCAGTGAAAATCACTCGCTCAGACTATTCCGTACAGGTAATTAGTTTGTGTGTGAAGGGATTTTTTTTTTTTTCGCCCTAAGCACTGCCGATGACAAAGCAGCGACCTACGCATAAATAAGCGACACGACTGCACACAAGAGGCAGACATCGATCCCACGCCACGTGGGATGAGGATGGCAGGCAGGGGTAGGCAAGGGGGGGGGGTGCATTTCCGGCGGCAGTGCAAACACGCGGACACGAATAGGCCGCTAACGAACGCGGGGACACCTGTACCGCGGCCGGGCCGGTACGGCCTTCCTACGCCCGCCATTAATCCACGCACAAACGCGGCGGTTGACGCTCAAAGCGCCCCTGCCAGGGACGCTTTGTCCCCAAAACGCGGATAATTTCTCCGATAATTATCCCATTAGCCCGCAGTGGCGGCCCCGGGTGCTCGGCGACTGCAGCGCCACCGGCCGCACGCGTGCTGTGCGTGTACGACGTGCGTGTGTGTGTTCACTTTGCACCTCCCTCACTAAGCCGTCGGAATTTCTCTCCACATTTGCGCGCGGCTGGCGCCCGATAATTAGATCCGATCATTTAGAGTAATATAGCTAGAGAATTGAAGTGCTTATGTTGTTGTTGTTGTGGTCTTCAGTCCTGAGACTGGTTTGATGCAGCTCTCCATGCTACTCTATCCTGTGCAAGCTGCTTCATCTCCCAGTACGTACTGCAGTCTACATCCCTCTGAATCTGCTTAGTGTATTCACCTCTTGGTCTCCCTCTACGATTTTTACCCTCCACGCTGCCCTCCAATACTAAACTGGTGATCCCTTGATGCCTCAGAACATGTCCTACCAACCGATCCCTTCTTCTGGTCAAGTTGTGCCACAAACTCCTCTTCTCCCCAGTCCTGTTCATTACCTCCTCATTAGTTATGTGATCTACCCATCTTATCTTCAGCATTCTTCTGTAGCATCACATTTCGGAAGCTTCTGTTCTCTTCTTGTCCGAACTAGTTATCGTCCATGTTTCACTTCCATACATGGCTACACTCCATACATATAATTTCAGAAACGACTTCCTGACACTTAAATCAATACTGGATGTTAACAAATTTCTCTTCTTCAGAAACGCTTTCCTTTCCATTGCCAGTCTACATTTTATATCCTCTCTACTTCTACCATCATCCTTTACTACTCCTTTACTACTTTAAGTGCCTCATTTCCTAATCTAACTCCCTCACCATCACCCGACTTAATTCGACTACATCCCATTATCCTCGTTCTGCTTTCGTTTATGTTCATCTTATATCCTCCTTTCAAGACATTGTCAATTCCGTTCAACTGCTCTTAAAAGTCCTTTGCTGTCTCTGACAGAATTACAATGTCATCGGCGAACCTCAAAGTTTTTATTTCTACTCCATGGATTTTAATACCTACTCCGAATTTATCTTTTGTTTACTTTACTGCTTGCTCAATATACAGATTGAACAACATCGGGGAGATGCTACAACCCTGTCTCACTCCCTTCCCAACCAATGCGTCCCTTTCGTGCCCCTCGACTCTTATAACTGCCATATGGTTTCTGTACAAATTGTAAATAGCCTTTCGCTCCCTGTATTTTACCCCTGCCACCTTCAGAATTTGAAAGAGACTATTCCAGTCAACATAGTCAAAAGCTTTATCTAAGTCTACAAATGCTAGAAACATAGTTTTGCCTTTTCTTAATCTAGCTTCTAAGATAAGTCGTGGGGTCAGTATTGCCTTACGTGTTTCCATATTTCTACGGAATCCAAACTGATCTTCCCCAAGGTAGGCTTCTACCAGTTTTTCCATTCGTCTGCAAAGAATTCGCGTTAGTATTTTTCAGCCGTGACTTATTATACTTCTTGAAGTCTGAGGGTATTTCGCCTGCCTCTTAGATTTTGTTCACCAGATGGTAGAGTTTTGTCAGGACTGGCTCTCCCGAGGCTGTCAGTAGTTCCGATGGAATATTGTCTATTTCTGGGGCCTTGTTTCGACTTAGGTGTTTCAGTGCTCTATCAAACTCTTCACGCCGTATCATATATCCCATTTCATCTTCGTCTACCTCCTCTTCCATTTCTATAACATTTCCCTTAAGTACATCGCCCTTGTATAGACCCTATACATGTTATGTTACATTATGTTAGCCGGGGACATAGTAACGACGGAGAGGCTCCGTTCCCGCCTCAGCCGCAGTGGTCCACAACCCCACGACGACTACCGCAGTCCACTTCACCCCTCCGCCGCCCCACACCGAACCCAAGGTTACTATGCGGTTCGGCCCCTGGTGGACCCCGAGAGAACGTCTCACACCAGCCGCGTGTAACCCCAATGTTTGCGTGGTAGAGTAATGGTGGTGTACGCGTATGTGGAGAACTTGTTTGCACAGCAATCGCCGACATACTGTAGCTAGGGGGAATAAGGGGAACCAGCCCGCATTTGCTTAGGCAGATGAAAAACGGCCTAAAACCATCCACAGACTGTCCAGCTCACCTGACCTCGACACAAATCAGCCAGGCGGTAAGTGAAGTACTTACTGGAAAGAAGTGGAAGAAGTTCGTCAATAAATACAGCACAATAACGCAACACGACTCACATCATGACATAGCAAGTGAATCGCAGCCGTAGAGACACGGTATAGAACGAAAATCATTGATACTTTACTCATACGCAGTACTCTTAAACATGTAACCATACACTTTTCAAAGAAAAATATCGATAGATCGATGTAACACAGCTTATTGAAATGCCTGGGCTAGCAGGCCAGAGCTGGTTAGGTTGTGGAAAGGGGCCAAAATGAGATTGCTATCAGTTGGATTCAACATACATACTTTATTTGTCCACACATAATATTACACAAGAAAACAAAACACGTGATGGATCTCCTTTGATTAACTTTAGATAGGCTGAAGGCCACCCTCAAAAAAGCAAGACGCAAGGTCGAGGAAGAAATTGACATAGAAGGTTCTTCTGGAGGTATTAGCCAAAAATATTTACTAAATCTTCAATCTAAACAGGTTGAAGGCCTTAGCACTTTAATTTTAAATGAAGTTGGCTGGAGGCCGTATATTAAGCAATAAGAAGTGTTTCAGAGTAGAAGACTCGGCTGAAGTCCACACATGAACGCAATAACTTAACGGCTTAAGGCCTTCAAAGATTTCATGTAAAATTCGGCTGAATGTCACCATAAAAACAACAATCTCATGCGTTAAGGGCAAAACAAGAACATTATTTCAAAAGATATTAAAACTAAGCTGAAGGATACAAATCAACCAAATAACTAAAACTCAAACAGGGAAGTTACTATGTAACAGACACGGAACGGCGCTCAGAAGTTCCTAGCTTCGGCCTGGAACTATAACACTAATGCCTGTTTAGGCGAGACAGGCAGCCTGACCAACGATCTCTTAATCGGAAGGCAATTCAACCGAGAGACATCCAAACAAACAATCACCCAAATCAGTTCCACTTCAAACAAAAAACCACAAAACCACAAAATGTCAATTCAATGACACACAGAATATTGTGGTAGCTGGATGAAACGAAGAAATGTAAACAGTTGATGCTCGATAGTAAGTTAAGTGAGGACTTGTTGTTCACATACACTCCTGGAAATGGAAAAAAGAACACATTGACACCGGTGTGTCAGACCCACCATACTTGCTCCGGACACTGCGAGAGTGCAGTACAAGCAATTATCACACGCACGGCACAGCGGACACACCAGGAACCGCGGTGTTGGCCGCCGAATGGCGCTAGCTGCGCAGCATTTGTGCACCGCTGCCGTCAGTGTCAGCCAGTTTGCCGTGACATACGGAGCTCCATCGCAATCTTTAACACTGGTAGCATGGCGCGACAGCGTGGACGTGAACCGTATGTGCAGTTGACGGACTTTGAGCGAGGGCGTGTAGTGGGCATGCGGGAGGCCGGGTGGACGTACCGCCGAATTGCTCAACACGTGGGGCGTGAGGTCTCCACAGTACATCGATGTTGTCGCCAGTGGTCGGCGGAAGGTGCACGTGCCCATCGACCTGGGACCGGACCGCAACGACGCACGGATGCACGCCAAGACCGTAGGATCCTACGCACTGCCGTAGGGGACCATGAAGCTGGGCTACGGTCCCGCACACCGTTAGGCCGTCTTCCGCTCACGCCCCAACATCGTGCAGCCCGCCTCCAGTGGTGTCGCAACAGGCGTGAATGGAGGGACGAATGGAGACGTGTCGTCTTCAGCGATGAGAGTCGCTTCTGCCTTGGTGCCAATGATGGTCGTATGTGTGTTTGGCGCCGTGCAGGTGAGCGCCACAATCAGGACTGCATACGACCGAGGCACACAGGGCCAACACCCGGCATCATGGTGTGGGGAGCGATCTCCTACACTGGCCGTACACCTCTGGTGATCGTCGAGGGGACACTGAATAGTGCACGGTACATCCAAACCGTCATCGAACCCATCGTTCTACCATTCCTAGACCGGCAAGGGAACTTGCTGTTCCAACAGGACAATGCACGTCCGCATGTATCCCGTGCCACCCAACGTGCTCTAGAAGGTGTAAGTCAACTACCCTGGCCAGCAAGATCTCCCGATCTGTCCCCCATTGAGCATGTTTGGGACTGGATGAAGCGTCGTCTCACGCGGTCTGCATGTCCAGCACGAACGATGGTCCAACTGAGGCGCCAGGTGGAAATGGCATGGCAAGCCGTTCCACAGAACTACATCCAGCATTTCTACGATCGTCTCCATGGGAGAATAGCAGCCTGCATTGCTGCGAAAGGTGGATATACAATGTACTAGTGCCGACATTGTGCATGCTCTGTTGCCTGTGTCTATGTGCCTGTGGTTCTGTCAGGGTGATCATGTGATGTATCTGACCCCAGGAATGTGTCAATAAAGTTTCCCCTTCCTGGGACAATGAATTCACGGTGTTCTTATTTCAATTTCCAGGAGTGTATTATTATGTATCTAAATTTTATCCGTTTCTGTCAGTGTTTCTTCTGTGTCTGTATTAATTTCGCAAAATAAAGAACAATCGGTTTCAATCATAATCGTAATTATTTCCTTTAATGCACGATGCATTTCGAGCCTTGGGGGTACATTTTCAGGGGCTTTACAGTGTACATAAACTTTCTTCGGATTTGGGTTAATTCCATTCATCATTTCAACCACTTTGAAAAATCCACTGTAGCTATCTAAGTATACCTAAACAGACACAGAGCGACATCTACAGCAGTGTAACTGTACCCCAGACAGAAAATCAAGGTAAAAGCCTTGATCTGCCCGAACAATTAGAAATGCTTTTACACAAAGAAAAATATTTTTAAAACATGTTGAATAAAGAAACGAAGGTTTGCAGCCACAGTTTTTCAGTAATTTTTACAATTTATCTATCTTGAAGAAACAAATATTTAAGAGTATGCAACCATTACGTAACATATAACAGTATGTGACTTATTTACATGTATATGTTTCATGCGTTATATCTGTATGTCTGTGTAGCTTTATATCTTCTTTGAAATAATAATACCTGTGTATTTGTAGAAATTCAGCAACTTTAAATTTGAAATTCTTTGATTTGTTTTAACTTGTATCTACAAACGTGCTATATAATAAAAAGTATGCACATCTACATAAAAATTTTTACTCATACTGTGCCTCAAATCCATGTACCCACTACTGGAGAGAGTAAGCTATTTTTCAGTTTGTCTTAGTTTTGTAAATTCATATTCAATATGTGCCCCTCTTTAATATATCTTTGTAACCTACTAGGACCAGAAAAATCTGACAAAAGAAAGTGATGTAGACTGTCAAAGCATAGAAGAATGGGTTGTGCATTACTACGTGTAATAATATGTAAAGTTATTAGTAAATATTTGTTCCATGAGAATCAAATAAGTGGGGAGTGTCGACACGTAAAGTGGGGAGACGTAAAGTAGCGGTTGTCGGGTGTGGTAAGATGAAAGAACTACTGCAGTGCAATTAATTGTGGACAGTTGCGTCAAACCAGGCTTCGAACTGAAGATGACAGCAACAGCAATAAGAGCAGTGCCTTGTCTCAACGTGTTCTATTTTCGATCTGTCATTTGTGTAATTATTTTGAAGTGGTGGAGACAACACGTGTGTTTCCAAATAGAAGTCGTCCACTTGTCACTATAGTAGAAACGTGTCGGACGAGTTCGGAGACACTTCTTCTTCTTGCTGAATTAGAGAGATTACGGAAATGGAAGGGAGAGGGAGTGGCTGTGATCTAGGAATCCGTATCTGCTGTCCCCTGACGCAGCTATCCGGCTAATCTGCTGGGATCGGAAGAGCCCGTCAGATTACGGCAAGCATATGCGACTGCCACAGCCGTGTTACTGGAGCACAGCGGGGGTGGAAGGCGGAAAGCTCTAAGCCGGCGGGGATGGGCTGGTGCGCGATCCAGCGAGGGAGGGCGCCATGCCGTCTGCACCCCCGGACGCTTAATTAATGTTTCAAATGAATTTCTGTCGGCGTAAGGAGCTTTCCCCACCAAGCGGATTACCTAATTGTTCCTGGACGATGAGAGCGCCTCGGCAGGACGGAATTCTTCGGCGTGACTGCAGTTTGAGGAAGGGTTCGCGTGAGGCACACTCGTGTCTCAGTATGAATAATTGAGGTTTCATGTGGGGCACGCTACAGGGCCCCAGTTGCCGCGCGTTTCGACCACGTCACACTACTTGGTTACAGGATCGTTTTCGACAGAGACACCTTCTAGATTAGTGGTGTCTAATCTTTCAGCTTACATTGGCCGCATTTGAACAAGATTATTATTTTCTGGGCCGCAAATATACTTAAAACTAACAATAACTGCTCAGAATAAAAGGGAAATGGTAAGAGGTATAGGCCTATGTTTCACACATTTAAGTAATTTAGAATTTATGAATTTATGATTATTTATTCTAAAAATTGAGTAAATTCGGAATTTTGTATATGAGATTTCATTAGTAATTATATATATATATATAAATTATTATGTATCATAGAATTAATGTGACATTTGACTTTGAATTTTGGAAAATAATGTATCAGTATCAGCTTCGATGGAAATGGTTGCAATTTTGAGGGTCTTCTCAAGGTGTTCCTTCTGAGATTTTAGTTCTTTAGGCTTTGTGTGTTTACTCTTGAAAATAACTGTCCACAAACGTACATGCTTCCAAAGAATGACTGAGCAGTAAAGGATATTTGTCTCTTGGCAGGTATGATTTGTAAAATTCCAACAAAGATACGAAATCAAATTTTTCTTTTAGTTGGATGTCAAACTTCAGACTGTAATCACATGCATTCCACTCGAAAATCTT
Source organism: Schistocerca gregaria (assembly GCF_023897955.1). Classification (NCBI taxonomy): domain Eukaryota; kingdom Metazoa; phylum Arthropoda; class Insecta; order Orthoptera; family Acrididae; genus Schistocerca; species Schistocerca gregaria. The sequence continues at coordinate 921,909,757 of NC_064922.1, read as the reverse complement.
GTGGCAGTGTGTCTAGATTGTGTGTAAAAGGTGTGGCATAAATACATATATTTTGATTATTTTTTCAAATCGTCCGAATTGAGTTTTCAAATACTTGGATCAAACCGAAAAGTATGGCTACGTATATTTTGCTGTTTTAGGATTATGTTTGACCAATATGTCGAAACGAAAAGAATTGTTTGCTAGCCATAATTTCAGTTTCATTTGGAACGCCTTTATTATTTGAGACGCTAGTTTAAGTCGCCTAAATGAGTACTCAGATCTACCAGAAATACTAAATCTGCCAACCAGTTTTTATCGTTACATTCTGGCACAGATTTTGCTGTTGGCATCATAAACGATTTGATTTAATTAATTATGCTATAAGATCTTTCTAGCATCTAGCCTCGGGTGAACCAGCTTACTTCTGGATGATCCAGTCCCATACGAAGCTAGTCTATGAGCAGTCGAATGAGGTAATTAATCTGAATTGAATATCATCTCTTTGTATCGATTTTCTGATACGGTAGAAACTGCACACGAATGTAAAAAGATTTCGTAACATTCATGTCCAGATGTGATTCTTATATGTAGCAATGGATATGATATCCAATCAAACCTGCTTTAACAGAATTAAGGTACTGTTAGATAACAGATATAGGCTGTAAGTGGAGTTTGTAACACTACCGTATGCTACTGCTATACCACAACCTTAAAGTTGGATGCAGATCGTAAAACGGAGCTATCTTGTTAAAGCAATTATGGTGTCAAGCCACAGAGCAGTGTTACCCTCTGAGAGGAATTTTCTTGTGATGACCGCGATGTACCTAACGGAGGTGGATTATCGGAAATGAAAGTCAGAATTACGTAAATATTTAAACAGTAACAAACAATAATTTACCTATCCACAGTGTCCAAATGATAATAAAAACGGTCACCAGTCTAGTTAGACATAAGAATAAGTAACATTCTTGTTCAAGAAACTGAAAATAAGTAACTTCAATGGGCACACACAGCCTGTACTTTGTTACACGAGAGTGCAATGAGCCCTAGCACCTGCACACAGTTTGTTCACGTTAAGATTGGAGCTGACAGAACAGAACAAACTATTTGCATAAATATAACAGATAACAAAACACACTAATACCTGGAGGACGTAGTCAAACTGAATGGTCTCAATAACGTTACTATTAATATTCACTGTGGAATCGTAAATTGGACATAGGTTTAATATTACTTTTCAAACTAATTCCTTTCTGACATGAAATATTGATATGGTTCACCGAAAAATTAGTTACTGTGCATCGATTAAGTCTCTCACTACTAAACACCTTTCTGCTTAGAATGAAAATTAAATGGAGATCCCCAACAAAGTACTTCTCATTGTCTTTTGAATAAATAAGTTAGTAGTTTCATAGATAGTGGTCTTTCTATTAATCGTTATCTAGCATGAGCACAATAGACAAACTGTGGATCCTGTTACACCATTAATATGCACTTTTAATACAAAAGAGGAATCCAATATTGTACAGGATAGGACGTGAATAGCAAGAGTAATTGAAACTTTCTACAATTAAGTAACTTTGTGCATTTGAACTACTTTCAATAGAGGGGGGCCCTTAATCTTGACCAATGTAGCAAAGCAAACTAAACACACTTTCAGTACACTAAAGAAACAAGCCCTTCGCAAACATGAACATATGACTCTCAACAGTTGCAGTTCTGAACTTTTACTGCAGTGAAACACAAAACTGAGACATTTGTAAGATCCTTTCAACGAACAATATTAATTTTAGCACACTCTATTGCTATATTAATTGTAATATGCTTTCAATAAAGGACGCTCGGTAAGCATTTTAGCTTGGGAGGGACCCTAAGCGGATATGTGACTGAGGATAGATCACGATAGGTACAAGAGTTCAGTCAAATTTTACCTTGTATTTTAGTACACTATAACATCCTATGAGCTGATCCTTCACTATACACTACTATAGTTCTTCTGTGCCATTACAGTGATTCCGCAATGTGGTGGCGACTGCATGTTGGTAGGTGGGTTTGCGGGTAGAACTGCTGGACTCGGTCATTTCTTGGTGGCGATGATAGATACCAATTCCAGAGTAGTTTCAGCTCTTTATCCATCCATCCGAGGCAGTGGAAAGCGTCAGGGAAAGCCTCTCTCGGAACCAGCACAATACACAACTTTTATATGAGCAGTTGATAGTTTGGTAGCGCGTCCCCGATTGACTCTTGTTCCACCTTTCTATCCATGCCCACCACATTTTGCGCTCACTACACAGTTCCGTTCCCGAGGGGAACCACACAACCTTTTACATACAAAATAACTCAGAATCCTAAGTTCAGCAGTTTACATAACCGCAACCAAACATATTAAATAAAATAGAACATTTGCATATATTGACTTTTCTACAAAAAATTGTTCACACAGAAATTACAATTATATGCAGTAAGTCTTATTCCCTCCAAATGAGACAAAGAATTTAAATGACAGATACACTACATTGCATAGAATCAAACCATGACATCAAAGACTTTACAAAGAAAGTAGTATACAAGTTTGTGTTATCGATTCAGTCAAACAACATTTACAGAAGCTCAGCAATAGAACGTTGAACAAAACACAAAGCAAAATGAATCAACAAATGGTATGTAGTGCCTACGTTCACAAGTAGATTCCAAATTCCTACCGACTTCTAGTGAAAAGAAATACGATGGAAAATGTTCTTTATCACAACTGTAGAGGAGTAACAGAAAATTTCCTTGCTTCCCCTTAAGTCAATTTCTTTCAACGACCCTAATTCTCTAGTTTGGCTGTTGCAGCCAACATAGAAGTAAGGTAACTCACCAGCACATCTTTCGGATTGGTCCGGTCACGTAAAGCACTGGCGTCAATGTTAAGAACGGCATGGAACAATGAGGTAACAATGAGATGGCGTGAGTTCCAAATAAAATATTCAGTTCATGGTAACTTTAAGCAAATGAAATTTTATTGATTTTTCTTAAAGTTCGTGAGTGAATTATGCCACATGCTGTATGCGTGTCAAGAATTTGTAAAAAAAATAAAATAAAAATAAAAAAAAGAAAAGCTGCAAAATTTTTGCAACTGGTGAATTATTACGAACTTCAATAGTTTCAAAGCCAACGGCCTTGCCGGAGATCACCGAACTTAAGCGCTGTCTGACTGGGCTAGCATTTGGACGGTTGACCATCCGGTCTGCCGATCCCTGTTGGCAAGTGGGGTGCAATCAGGCCTTGTCAGGCAAACTGAGGAGCTACTTGACTGAGAAGTAGCGGCTCCGGTCTCGTAAACTGACATACGGGTGGGAGAGCGGTGTGCTCACCACATGTCCCTCCATATCCGCGTCCAGTGACGCATGTGGGCTCAGGATGACACGGCAGACGGTCGGTACCTTTTGGCCTTCATGGCCTGTGAGTTTCAAGACCAGAAAATTTTTTGTTGCAGTATTTACATCAGACATCTTATGGTTTCAACTATATAATTATGGAATCAGGGTTCTGCCTGGAGCAAACGCAACACAAAACAAAATACCATAGCCCATTAACTACGTATCAACACGAAATATTTTGGATTGTTATTCAACGGAAAATAAAATTAACCAACTGACGAAGAGGGAACCACGTTTTCACAGTTACAAGAAGCGGTCAATAAGAAATACAACAGATTAATTTCTGGAGCAATTTCGCTTGAGAAATGTAAAATTTGTGATTCTTAAACTTCTCCCGGCGTATTTCTTGCTCGAACAGTCTACGCCGATTCCAGCCTCTCAGCGACCGCCGATGCCCGGCCGTGGGCGCGGACCGTGGAGGGAACGCCTTGCGGGGGGAGGGGATTTAGGACGGCCGCCCGCCCTCAGGAGCTCAGTTCGTCAGCGCACCTGACGATGGCGACATGTCTGATCGCCGAAATATTGTGCCCGTTGGACACTATGGACCGGCAGTACACCCGTGGACTGTTCGAGCAATGTAAAATTTGTTCTAGGAATTGTTGAAATTGAAATATGTTAAATTTCTTGTAGGAAATCGTTGAATATTCCCGCTTTAGTCCCTATTGTTTCACTAAGTTCCGATAGGTGGTGGCGCTATACGTAGCCTTCAAAATGGCAGCAGTCACTGAATTTCTTTCGGCGCAAAGCCAGAGGATCAAAATCTTTACGGAAACGTAGCAGTAAACAAAAGCACGGCGAGTGGTTGTGTGAAGCGTCTGTGAAAATCGCAACATAGTCGCGCTAACGTGTCTGATCTCCCGCATGCCTGCAGTGTTCGAACGTGCGGACACTCTCATTCGAAGTCACAAACACCTCGCTGCACAGCTAGTGGTGACTGTTGATGGTTCTGACACACTCGTGCAGCAGTTGGGGTACTTAAATGGGTGTACATAACAGAAGGCCATAAAGAGTAACGAAGGACCATATCTGTGCGGGACTACTTGCACGTTACCAGGTTGATCGTGAAATCTTTGGTCGGACATCATCATAATCGATCAAACGTGGGTTCATCACTTCGAATCGGAAACACACCGGCAATCCATGCAGTAGTGAGACGCCACCTCTCCTCAGAAGAAAAACTTCCAAGTTGCACCCTCAGTCGGCAAAGTCATGGTGACGGCCTTCTGGGACTCCCTCAAAGTGCAGCGATCAACTGTGAAGTGTATTGTGCTACCGTAAGGAAGTTGACGCACTGACATTAGCACGTTCGTCGCCTAAAAAATGCAAACGAACTCCTCCTTCTCCATGACAACGCAAAGCCTCTCACTCGAGATGAGCTCAAAAAACTTCATTTCACTGTTCTTTCTTATCCACCCTACAGCCCGGACGTCTCGCTTTCCATTTGCGTGGCCCGATGAAGGATCCACTCCACGTGAAGCAGCATGTGTTTGTGGTGTCACCGCCAGACACCACACTTGCTAGGTGGTAGCCTTTAAATCGGCCGCGGTCCGTTAGTATACGTCGGACCCGCGTGTCGCCACTATCAGTGATTGCAGACCGAGCGCGGCCACACTGCAGGTCTAGAGAGACTTCCTAGCACTCCCCCCAGTTGTAGAGCCGACTTTGCTAGCGATGGTTCACTGTCTACATGCGCTCTCATTTGCAGAGACAGTTTAGCATAGAATTCAGCTACGTCATTTGTACGACCTAGCAAGGCGCCATATTCAGTTACTATGTCTTCTGAACAGATAATATAGTGACTCATGTACCGTCAAGAGCGACGTTCATCATTAATGGATTAAAGTTAAGTATCAAACTAATTACGTCCGCTTTCTGAATTCTAATTCCTTGTCATGTTCCAGACCTCACGTCAGTAGAGTCCTTCGCTCCTCACGCCAGCCTGCGTGAGCTAAAACGCCTGCATTTCGGCCCCCACTAGTAACACGGTGTTGGCTCTTCTGCCAACACAACGTGAATGAGCGAGAGATGATTGACGGATCAAGAAACTGGTTCCTATGACAACCAGTAGAGCGGTACTACGCGGGCATACAGGCCCTCCCAGAAAGGTGGCGTAAGGCCGCTGCAATGAACGGAGGTTATGTTCAAAAATAGGATTTTGTAGCCTAAATAGTGGGGAATAGTAAGGTGTATAGTAATTCTGAATGAAACCAGCATGCTTTCAGAAAGCAATGTGTTGCTTTACAGATTTAACGGCCCTCGTACACTGTGTGATCAACAGGAGCCGCACACCCACAAAACATAGGTTTTTCATAGTAGGTGCATTGTGCTGCCACCTACAGCCTGGTACTCAACAGCAGCGGCCTCAGTAGTCGTTAGACATCGTGAGAGAGCAGAATGGGGCGCTCCGCGGAACTCACGAACTCCGACGTCGTCAGCTGACTGGGTGTCACTTGTGTCATACATCTGTACGCGAGATTTCCACACTCCTAAACATCCCCAGGTGCACTTTTTCTTATGTGATAGTGAAGTGGAATCGTGAAGGGAAACGTACAGCAAAAAAGCGTACAGACCGACCTCATCTGTTAACTGACAGAGACCGCCGACAGTTGAAGAGATTCGTTATGTGTAATAGGCAGATATCGACCCCGACCATCACACAGGAATTCCAAACTGCATCACGATACACTGCAAGTACTATGACAGATAGGCGGGAGGTGAGAAAACTTGGATGCTGCTCATAAGCCACACACCGTGCCGGTTTACGCCAAACGAGACCTCGCTGGGTGTGAGGTCTGAGAATGTACGTCTGTAGTACATGGACTGTGGGAAAACCGGGACAGAAGAGAATCGATGTGGTGCTACAAAAATTGTTCAAATGGCTCTAAGCACTATGGGACTTAACATCTGAAGCCATACGTTCCCTAGAACTTAGAACTACTTAAACCTAACCAACCTAAGGACACCAGACACATCCATGCCCGAGGCAGGATTCGAACCTGCGGTCGTGGGAGTCGCGCGTTTCCGGACTGAAGCGCTGAAGCGCTCGGCCACCGGGCCCGCTGTGGTGCTACAGACGAATGTTGAAAATTAGGTGGACTGATAAGGTAAGGAATGAGGAGGTTCTGCACATAATCGGAGAGGAAAGGAACATGCGGAAAACACTGATAAGGAAGAGGGAAGGATGATAGGACATCTGTTAAGTTATGAGGGAATGACTTCCATGCTACTAGAGGGAGCTGTAGAGGGCAAAAACTGTAGAGGAAGACAGAGTTTGTAATACATCCAACAAATAATTGAGGACGTAGGTTGCAAGTGCTACTCTGAAATGAAGAGGTTGGCACAGGAGAGGAATTCGTGGCGGGCCGCATCAAACCAGTCAGAAGACCAATGAAAAAAAAAAGGACCAAAATACAGGTTTCCATTTTCCGGAGAAACTAGACATAAAGACGAAAAAACAGTAAAAAGAATTCTAATATGAGTACACCTGTATGTAATGCAGTAGTACAAAGATATGCGTATCCTTTGAATGTACACCAAATAATAACCGGGAACATATTACTACCACGACTGAATGGACAGATTTACGGTGCACAACTTTCGTGGATTTGCACTACAGATTAGATACATCTGTGCCTATTTTGGAGTATAAAGACTAGCGACATCCAGTAGGGTGTATTTAGAGAGCAAGTCGGTTAAATACCAGTATAAAAATACCGGCAGAAGCCTGTTATTTACGGTAATATATGATGGAAGGTGAGGAAGGATTGTAACTGATCGAATGTGGTAGATGTAGCGTATGAGTAGGCATGTGCTTAACTGTATCTTTTCAGTTCGTTTTGGTTTCATAAAGATGCTATTTTATTTTACAGTTCTCATCAGGACAATGCTGATGTTTAACTTTCATTCAGATGCGAACCCAATGCGATGGAATCATTTTAGCTGTAATCGTACAGTTTCTTACTTTATTTACGGTTGACTGCACTTATTACTCTTTGCGAAGCATTATACAAATATTTCGTACAGAATGGTTGTAACATGTACAAGCAACGCCGAACACTGGAACAGTTGCAATACATTCTAGTAGTCCTCTCAGAGCCACATTACGTACAGAGGTCCCCTAACAGAAATGGGACAGCACGCTGCAGAACTAACGGCTGTCCCGTGTGGTAACAGGACAAGGTGCCACTCCCAGGGGAGAGCTTCTAACTCGCGTACCAGCACTGCCATAGCTTTATAGCCTCTGCTGTCGCCGTCGCTGACAGTGCTTTCATTATGTAAACCCCGTGCTGTCAAGCGTGGTCATAAGCGTAAGGTGCTATGCATAATATTCTTACTTCTCGCACAAAAATGAAAGAGGTTGCGGGGGAAATTAATTTTTATCCTTAGTGGGTATTGCAGAAGTAGTAAAATGTAGGGATAAAGACATCAACCCTTACTTGCAAACATGGTTTTATTCAAAGTACTATCTACGCTACTGGCCATTAAAATTGCTACACCACGAAGATGACCGGCAGGAAGAGGATGCTGAGATATGGAAATGGTTAGCTTTTCAGGGCATTCACACAAGGTTGGCGCCGCTGGCGACACCTACAAAGTGCTGACATGAGGAAAGTTTCCAACCGATTTCTCATACACAAACAGCTGTTGACCGGCGTTATCTGGTGAAACGTTGTTGTGATGCCTCGTGTAAGTAGGAGAAATGCGTACCAACACGTTTCCAATTTTGATAAAGGTCGGATTGTAGCCTACCGCGATTGCGGTTTATCGTATCGCGACATTGCTGCTCGCGTTGGTCGAGATCCAATGACTGTTAGCAGAATATGGAATCGGTGGTTTCAGGAGGGTAATACGGAACGCCGTGCTGGATCCCAACAGCCTCGTATCACTAGCACTCGAGATGACAGGCATCTTATCCGCATGGCTGTAAGGGATCGTGGAGCCACGTCTCGATCCCTGAGTCAACAGATGGGGACGTTTACAAGACAACAACCATCTGCACGAGCAGTTCGACGACGTTTGCAGCAGCATGGACCATCAGCTCGGACACCATGGCTGCAGTTACCCTTGACGGTGCATCACAGACAGGAGCGCCTGCGATGGTGTACTCATCGACGAACCTGGGTGCACGAATGGCAAAACGTCATTTCTTCGGATGAATCCAGTTTCTGTTTACAGCATCATGATGGTCGCATCCGTGTTTTGCGACGTCGTGGTGAACGCACATTCGAAGAGTGTATTCGTCATCGCCATACTGGCGTATCACCCGACGTGATGGTATGGCGTGCCATTGGTTACACGTCTCGGTCACCTCTTGTTCGCACTGACGGCACGTTGAACAGTGGACGTTACATTTCAGATGTGTTACGACCCGTGGTCCTACCCTTCATTCGATCCCTGCGAAACCCTACATTTCAGCAGGATACTGCACAACCGCATGTTGCTGGTCCTGTACCGGCCTTTCTGGATACAGAAAATGTTCGACTGCTGCCCTGACCAGCACATTCTCTAGATCTCTCACCAACTGGAAACGTCTGGTCAATGTTTGCTGAGCATCTGGGTCGCCACAATGTGTCAGTTACTACTCTTGATGAACTGTGTTGAAGCTGCATGGGCAGCTGTACCTGTACACGCCATCCAAGCTCTGTTTGAATCAATGCCCAGGCGTTTCAAGGCAGTTATTACAGCCAGAGGTGGTTGTTCAGGGTGCTGAGTTCTCAGGATCAATGCACCCAAATTGCGTGATAATGTAATCACATGTCAGTTCTAGTATAATATATTTGTCCAATGAATACCCGTTTATCAACTGCATTTCATCTTGGTGTAGCAATTTTAGTGGACAGTAGTGTATTGCGGACACTGAAGGTCCTTATTCAGATTTTTAAAGAACACTGATGGAAATGGAAAGTGTTACTCCATGAAGCAGCAGGCTGATATTCATCAAAGTTTGTGGAGTTATTGATTACCTTATGGATATAAATTATTGATTTTTCATTCCTTTTGGAACTGATGTGCTTTATCAACATCAGAATTAGGTGCGCTCTCCCCCCTCCCAATGCCATGAATGCACTCCTCTATTCTGTGTAGCATGGATGTAAACAACCGCCGAATATCACATTCAGGAATATCTTTCTACGCTTGAAACACATGCTGTTCCAGTTCATGAATATGGCGGGATGAGGGTTTGAATAAAAGTCTTTCCACCGCATTTCATACATGGTGTAAAGTTGAAAAATCAGGGGACCAGGCATTGCAGTCAAGGATCTGTACACTTATCGAGGCAACCGTGAAGTACATTGAGAGTATTGCATTATCCTACTGCAGTTAACATTTAACAATAGTTACATGTGTTAAAGATGCACCTGAAGGTGGGACGTGTAGTCTCGAAATCTATCGTGGAATTAAAATTTTCAAAATCCTGTTTGCAGCCTGAGTTGTTGTAGTTACTGTTAATGGCTGGACAAGTGATGAGGAAAGTGTGAAAACGGAAGCTAATGGCTAGCATATTGACATTATATCACTGGAAGAATTAAAGGCAATGTTAAAGATATCCAAAGACACAAAATCTCGATGCAATTACAATCTCAATGTGGAATTACTTAAATATGCTTCAGAAGCGTTGGTTTTAAAGGTATTAAATTCTGTGAATACTTTTTCTAACTACAGCAACATGGCAAAACGTTGGTAAACTGCAATTGTTATCCCATTATTGAAAAAGCTTACCCGCAGGATGAGTGACTGTTACCGTGTTACCGTGATATTAGTTTTTTGACGTCTGAATACAAGATATACGCGAAGCTACTGACAAATGTACGAGGGTTATTCTGAAAGTAAGGAACCATTGGTCGCGAAATGGAAACCGCACTGAAAATCCGACGAATTTTTGTACAGGTGTGTTGGGCAGTGTCTCTAGTATGCCCGTCGATCTCGTTAAGTCTTCCTTTTTTATTTTTGAGCACACAGGTAGCACATACAGATACCTAGAACAATAGTGTCTCCCTCCAAGCACGAGGGCCTGGTGGGAAATATCGCCTGAAGCTCTGCAGCCAACATGACATAACTGTCTTGCGTTTTCTTCTTCAAGACAAATCTCAGCCGCATTCTGCAGGGGCAATGAAGATGCTTCTGCATCGTTTTCAGTTGGAAATGTTTGATTACCCATAATACAGCCCGTAACTGTCTCCCTCTGAGTGTCATCTCTGCTCATATGAACCACTGGCTATGAAGACAGGATTTTGGCACAGACAACTAGCTGTAGGCCGGCGTAGAGAACTGGCGGAAGGCACTGGCGGCTGCCTTCTATAACGAGGGTTTTAGAAAACTGGTACAACGCTACGACAAACGTCTAAGTCGGATCGGCGACTATGAAGATAAGTAGCCAGAAGTTGTAGCTACCTGCTGCAAATAAAACAGTTTTGATTTTCACTGTGGTTTCAATTTCGCGACCTATCGTTCCTTACTTTCCGAATAGCCCTCGTACTTTCAGAAATGTTTCATACAGAGGAGGAGAATGGGTTTCTGGTTCAAAAATTTATTTAGACAGTGTTTTTCTAGTCTGCAAAAGTATTTAAAAACACGGAAAATAAAATTGTCTCACGTACATTTATCGACTATGCGAAAACTTTCCATTAAGTTGAAGGTGATTATGAGAAATGTCAGGAAAGAATGGTACATCTCCCCACCTAATAAGTGTTTCAGAATATGTAGATTTTCTTTTGTAGCGGCTTCAACTCCATATATGGTCGCCTCGTATAGTTTTGGTGAAATGGGCGGCTACGCGAGAGCCTGCTACGACTCGGGGAATGGCGACGGTGAGTTGGGGAGCGCCTTCGTCCAGGGTACATCGATGGTCTTCTCACTAGACAGCTGTGATGGTTGGCTTCTTACGATGTAACAACTGTCCAACACTCGTCTTCTGTCTCTACAGTACGGCACAACTTGTCCAAGGAGTCGTCAGTAAAAATATACTGGTGTGTTGTCACCTGTCCTCAAAACGTCTCTTTTTCTGCTGGGAGCTATTAATTGTACTTGCGTTGGTCGGATGTTGGGTTCTCGTTTGACGCACACAGCATACGTCAGTGTTGGCGATGTCCGTTCGACGTGGCGCGTTCGACTCCAAGTGCAGAGTGGTGCTAAAGATCGATACATCCTTCTTCGACATTATCTATTACCTCCTGACACACGCTGTCAAGATTCATGGCTTCTATCACTTGTGTACTCGGTCCGACTCTTCTGGCTGTCATACACTGCTGTTTGTCTTCTCGTACTGCTTTGCTTACGAGGGACGTCAGCTCACGGTTGGTCTTCCAAAGTTGCCATAGGGACAACATTAGGAAATCAGACATTACCTCTTTCTTCCGATTCATTTCTGACGAATTTCCTCGATCCGCTGGCGCAATTTGATGAATTCTTCTGCCATTATGATATCATTTACCAAAAGAGTTGGTACATTACTTCTGCAAAGAGGCAAGAATTTAAGGAGATGGGACCTGTATAAGCTAAAAGAACCAGAGGTTGTAGAGAGTTTCAGAGGGGGCATTAGCGAACGATTGACAAACCCGGGGGAAAGGAATACAGTAAAAGGACATCGAATGGCTTCGAGAGATGAAATAGTGCAGACAGAAGAGTTCAAGTAGGAACAAAGACGAGGGCTAGCAGGAACCCTTTGTTAACACAAGAGGTATTGAATTTAATCGGTGAAAGGAGAAAATGCAAAAATTCCAAAAGTGAAGCAGGCGAGAGGAAACACAAACCTTTAAAAAATAAGATCTATAGCAAGTGCTAAACGGCTAAGCAGGAATGGCTCGAGGACAAATGTAAGGATGTAAAAGCATATATCACTAGCGTTACGATAGATGCTGCATACAGGAAACTTAAAGAGACCTTTGAAGAAAAGAGAGCCACCTGTATGAATATCAAGAGCTCAGAGGGAAAACCAGTCCTAAGCAAAGAAGGGAAAGCAAAAGGTGGAAGGAGCATATGGAGGACCTATTCAAGAGATATTTACCCCGGACAATATTACTGAAATGGAGGAGGACGTAGATGAAGATGAGAAGGGAGATATGATACTGCGTGAAGAATTTGACAAAGCACTAAAAGACCTAAATCGAAAAAAGGGCCCGGGAGTAAACAACATTCCGTTAGAGCCAGTGGTAGCCTTGGGAGACCCAACCATGGCAAAACTCTTTCATCAGGTGAACAAGATGTATGAGACAGGCTAAATACTTTCAGTCTTCAAGAAGAATATAATAATACCAGTTTCAAAGAAATCAGGTGCCGACAGATGTGAAAATAACCGAACTATAAGTTCAGTAAATCACGGTTGCAGAATGCTAACACGGATCCTTTGCTGAAGAATGGAGAAATTTGTGGAAGCTGACATCAGGGAAAATCAGTTTGGATGCCGGAGACATGTCGGAACACGTGAGTCACACTAACCCTAAGACTTTTCATAGAAGACAAGGTAACGAAAGGCACTTTCTGCGCAACCCACCCATCATTTGGCACGACAATGTGCGGGAGCATACTACGCAAGCTGCGGCTACTCCGTTCGGTCGACGGGACTGGGACATACTGTACAATCTATCATATTCCACGTACATAAGTCCTTGTAACTTTGAATTGATTCCGAAGATGAAGGAACAACTTCCTGGTATTCGCTTCAGAACTGTTCCAGAGGTTAGACAGGCGGTAGACCGCTCCATTCGTATCATCAATAGAACTGGCTCTGCTAACTGTATACTACGCCTTCTACATCGCTAGAAATGGGTTCTACACAACGCTGGTGACTACATTGAAGGACCGTGACAGGTGAATGCATGCAACTCTTTTGTATCGGTGGTGAATAAATAGTTGCCAATATTTGAGTTCCAACCTTCGTAACATGAACATCAGCAAAAACAAAACGAGAATACTGGAATGTAGTCGAATGAAATCAGGTGAAGCTGAGGGAATTAGAGTAGGAAATGAGAGAGTAGGCCGGCCGGAGTGGCGGAGTCGTTCTAGGCGCAACAGTCTAGAACCGCGCGACCGCTACGGTCGAAGGTTCGAATCCTGCCTCGGGCATGGATGTGTTAAGTAGTTCTACATTCTAGGGGACTGATGTCCTGAAAAGTTAAGTCCCATAGTGCTGAGAGCCATTTAAACCATTTGAGACAGAGTAGCTATTTGTAAAGCAAAATAGCTGATGTAGGGAGGATATAAAATGTAGTCTAACAATGGCAAGAAAAGCGCTTCTGAAGAAGAGGAATATGTTAATTTCGAGTATAGATTTAAGTATGAGAGTGTCTTTACTGAAAGTATTTTTATGGATTGTAGGCTTGTATGGAAGTGAAACATTGTCGATAAACCGTTTATACAAGAAGCGAATAGAAGCTTTCAAAATGCGTTGCTACAGAAGATTGCTGAAGATTAGATGGATACATCACGTATCTAATGAGGATAGATACTGAATAGAATTGGGGAAGGAGGAATTTGTGGCACAGCTTGACTAAAAGATGGGGTCGGTTGGTAGCGACATTCTGGGACATCACCAATATAGTGCTGGAGGGAAGCTGAGGGGTAAAAATCGTAAAGGGAGACCAAGAAATGAATACATCAAGCAGATTCAGAAGGATGTAGGTTACAGTTGTTACTTGGAGGGGAAGAGGCTCGCGCAGGATAGAGCAGAATGGAGAGCTGCATCAAAGCAGTCTTTGGACTAAAGACCACAACATATCTAGTCGATTCCTGTAATTAAATATGACTATTTGTCAGCTTCTACCATATTCGGGTTTCGAAATGGCATAGATCAAAAACATTCTGTACGCGTCGGATACTGTTCTCTAACTGCACTTCCAACAAAGCGGGCTTGCTGCTGATTGTCACCAAACGTTTTCTTCAGTTCGACCTGGAATTTTCCGTTGCTTCTGAGCTTCTTTTCGTTGTTCTGGAACCACTGCTAGATTTTAGCCGTCCAAATAAACATACTCATTTGCCAAACTCAGGTTGTCATCCCCTTCGATGTGTTTAGTTACCCCGTGAAATTCTTCCATCAGCCTCGTCGGATCCTGACCTGCGTCTCCGAAAAACATTGAAGGATGCCTGACACGCTGTTGACTTACTGCTGTTTCGGAATCCAAACAATACCGCATCAAAACCACAATCGAATCCAAATTCAAAGCGAAGGTTATCAATGTAGTATAACACTTAGAACTGAAAGTAAGTTTATTACTTCCACAAGACGTACAGACAGAACTGATCTTGTGGACAGAGAGTGCAATTATTTATAAAAGCAACGAATACTCTACATTGCTAGTATTTATACAAGCCATGGAAATTACATTACAAACATAGAAAATGTCAAGAATCTCCCATACGTGATAAAAACGAGGTAACATATAACTGCTAGTTGTGGGGTTTGAAGCGGTGCATCTACATCTACATCTACATCCATACTCCGCAAGCCACCTGACGGTGTGTGGCGGAGGGTACCCTGAGTACCTCTATCGGTTCTCCCTTCTATTCCAGTCTCGTACTGTACGCGGAAAGAAGGATTGTCGGTATGCTTCTGTGTGGGCTCTAATCTCTCTGATTTTATCCTCATGGTCTCTTCGTGAGATATACGTAGGAGGGAGCAATATACTGCTTGACTCTTCGGTGAAGGTATGTTCTCGAAACTTTAACAAAAGCCCGTACCGCGCTACTGAGCGTCTCTCCTGCAGAGTCTTCCACTGGAGTTTATCTATCATCTCCGTAACGCTTTCGCAATTACTAAATGATCCTGTAACGAAGCGCGCTGCTCTCCGTTGGATCTTCTCTATCTCTTCTATCAACCCTACCTGGTGCGGACCCCACACTGCTGAGCAATATTCAAGCATTGGGCGAAAAAGCGTACTGTAACCTACTTCCTTTGTTGTCGGATTGCATTTCCTTAGGATTCTTCCAATGAATCTCAGTCTGGCATCTGCTTTACCGACGATCAACTTTATATGATCATTCCATTTTAAATCACTCCTAATGCGTACTCCCAGATAATTTATGGAATTAACTGCTTCCAGTTGCTGACCTGCTATTTTGTAGCTAAATGATAAGGGACCTATCTTTCTATGTATTCGCATCACATTACACTTTTCTACGTTGAGATTCAATTGCCATTCCGTGCACCATGCGTCAATTCACTGCAGATCCTCCTGCATTTCAGTACAATTTTCCATTGTTGCAACCTCCCGATACACCACAGCATCATCTGCAAAAAGCCTCAGTGAACTTCCGATGTCATCCACCAGGTCATTTATGTATATTGTGAACCCGGCTCGTTCACCGCATTTGATAATGACTGCATACAACAGAGTTCGTAGCAATATAGATTTCTACCTCTTTCTTGTATACATTCGTTTACACTCCTTACACCAGATAACGATGTTTGCCAGACAATGAAGGGAGTACATTTAGTGCTCTCCTTCTTTGCCTACCCTTACACCTGACAACAAGCCCACAATATACTCTGTAGTTGGTGGGTGTGGGAAGAAATCCTGTCGTTAGGTTTCGGTATTAGTCTTATCTTTTAATTTTCGTGCTATGGTGTTTCCTAATTTTGTAAACATGAATCTTTACCCGCTGCTGGTTAAGGCGCTAAAATAACTATTCTCTTTACAGTTCAGAAATGAATAGTTATTTTAGTGACCGATTGTGCAATGGATAAAGATTTAACTTGACATAATGGTCACATGCCATATACTCCACTTCATGTCGCACCTTATATACGTAATTTGGTGACCATGAGCTGCAACTCCTGCTGGCTAGACTATCCTCAGACAGTGCGAGGTTTGCAGAACGGCCGAAATGACAGGCGAAGCGGGTCATCCGTTGAATTCTAGCGGCCTGCTGCAGAGGTCTCTAGTAGAGCTATGTGACTGGAGTTGTGATTTCTTCTCAGAAATGACACAGTTCGTAGTATACGACGGAAAGTCAGAGAAAAAAACAGAAGTGATTTCTGGCGTTACCCAAGGTAGTGTTACAGGACCTTTGCTGTTCCTTATTTATATAACCGATTTGGGAGACAATCTGAGAGCCGTCGTAGGCTGTTTGCAGTTGAAGCTGTCGTTTATCGGCTAATAAAGTCATCAGAAGGTTAAAAAAACTGCAAAAGGATGTAGAAAAGATACCTGAATGATGCGAAAATTGACAGTTGGCCCTAAATAACGAAAAGTGAGGTCATCCACACGAGTGCTAAAAGGAATCCGTTAAACTTCGGATACGCCATAAATCAGTCTAATCTAAAAGCCGTAAATTAAAAAAAATGGTTCAGATGGCTCTGAGGACTATGGGACTTAACATCTGAGGTCATTAGTTCCCTAGAACGTAGAACTACTTAAACCTAACCAACCTAAGGACATCACACACATCCATGCCCGAGGCAGGATTCGAACCTGCGACCGTAGCTGAAGCGCCTAGAACCGCTCGGCCACTCCGGCCGGTTACCGTAAATTCAACTAAAAACCTAGAAATTTCAATTACGAACAAATTAAATTGGAAGGAACACAAAGAAAAAGTTGTGGGGATGTCTAACCAGAGACTGCATTTCATTGGCAGGACACTTAGAAAATGTAACAGATCTTCTAACGGAGGTGCCTACACTACATTCGTCCGTCCTCTTTAGAATACCGCTATGCGATGTGGGATCATTACCAGATAGAACTGACGGTGTACATCGAAAAAGTTCCAGGAAGGGCAGCACGTTTTGTATTATCGTGAAATATGGGGGAGAGTGTCACTGAAATGATACAGGATTTGGACTGGACATCATTAAAACAAAGGCGTTTTTCTTTGTGACGGAATCTTCTCAGGAGTTTCCAATCACCAACTTTCTCCTCCGAATGCGAAAATATTTTGTTGACACCGACCTACATAGCGAGAATCGCTCACCACGATAAAATAAGGAAAACTAGAGCTCGTACAGAAAGATATACACTCCTGGAAATTGAAATAAGAACACCGTGAATTCATTGTCCCAGGAAGGGGAAACTTTATTGACACATTGCTGGGGTCAGATACATCACATGATCACACTGACAGAACCACAGGCACATAGACACAGGCAACAGAGCATGCACAATGTCGGCACTAGTACAGTGTATATCCACCTTTCGCAGCAATGCAGGCTGCTATTCTCCCATGGAGACGATCGTAGAGATGCTGGATGTAGTCCTGTGGAACGGCTTGCCATGCCATTTCCACCTGGGGCCTCAGTTGGACCAGCGTTCGTGCTGGACGTGCAGACCGCGTGAGACGACGCTTCATCCAGTCCCAAACATGCTCAATGGGGGACAGATCCGGAGATCTTGCTGGCCAGGGTAGTTGACTTAAACCTTCTAGAGCACGTTGGGTGGCACGGGATACATGCGGACGTGCATTGTCCTGTTGGAACAGCAAGTTCCCTTGCCGGTCTAAGAATGGTAGAACGATGGGTTTGATGCCGGTTTGGATGTACCGTGCACTATTCAGTGTCCCCTCGACGATCACCAGAGGTGTACGACCATTGTAGGAGATCGCTCCCCACACCATGATGCTGGGTGTTGGCCCTGTGTGCCTCGGTCGTATGAAGTCCTGATTGTGGCGCTCATCTGCACGGCGCCAAACACGCATACGACCATCATTGGCACCAAGGCAGAAGCGACTCTCATCGCTGAAGACGACACGTCTCCATTCGTCCCTTCATTCACGCCTGTCGCGACACCACAGGAGGCGGGCTGCACGATGTTGGGGCGTGAGCGGAAGACGGCCTAACGGTGTGCGGGACCGTAGCCCAGCTTCATGGAGACGGTTACGAATGGTCCTCGCCGATACCCCAGGATCAACAGTGTCCCTAATTTGCTGGGAAGTGGCGGTGTGGTCCCCTACGGCACTGCGTAGGATCCTACGGTCTTGGCGTGCATCTGTGCGTCGCTGCGGTCCGGTCCCAGGTCGACGGACACGTGCACCTTCCGCCGACCACTGGCGACAACATCGATGTACTGTGGAGACCTCACGCCCCACGTGTTGAGCAATTCGGCGGTACGTCCACCCGGCCTCCCGCATGCCCACTATACGCCCTCGCTCAAAGTCCGTCAACTGCACATACGGTTCACGTCCACGCTGTCGCGGCATGCTACCAGTGTTAAAGACTGCGATGGAGCTCCGTATGCCATGGCAAACTGGCTGGCACTGACGGCGGCGGTGCACAAATGCTGCGCAGCTAGCGCCATTCGACGGCCAACACCGCGGTTCCTGGTGTGTCCGCTGTGCCGTGCGTGTGATCATTGCTTGTACAGCCCTCTCGCAGTGTCCGGAGCAAGTATGGTGGATCTGACACACCGGTGTCAATGTGTTCTTTTTTCCATTTCCAGAAGTGTATGTGTTCGTTCTTTCCGAACGGCATACGAGACTGGAATAATAGATAATTGTGACGATGGTTCGATGAACCCTCTGCCAGGAACTTAAATGTGATTTGCAGAGTATCCATGTAGATGTAGAGCTGAACTACGTTTCACGTCACACCGACGTTGAACAAATAGTGGAGAGCTTAGTTTCACTGTGCATCAGGGTCTAAAACGCACTTTACGGCTTATCGGCAGAGTGTGTTCGTGGATGTGTTCCAGCAAGTCTTCCAGAAAGAGCCTGTCGGAGTTCCAGTCCCCGTTAACCCTACCACTGCAGTTCATCACAGTTCACCTCTCGAAAGGACCCGCCGCTCCTCGAATAAGTTTGACACCGCTACACCAATGTCTACGCCGAATATAAGGAGGTAGGGTGCACCAATTGGACTTTACTTCACTGTAGAACGGTTACAGGCTAGGGCTATTGTACAGCAGTCTCTCGAAGTTGAGTATTTATTTGCCATGGAACAACAAAAACTTAGTAAAGTAAATTGGAAATATAAGTGCGATCATTTCAGAAGTTTTGCGTGCGTGTTGTTTGGTTGGAAGTAGCACCCCTGCTAACGCTGACACCAGAGGCACATATCAGTATCTTGTCAACACACGAAGGGAATTCTGTAAGTGATTCAACATATTTTTCTCTGCCAGTTTCGTTTGAAAAAATGTGGAATTCGTTGTGGGACCTCGTGGAGTATTCCCGCTTCAGCCCCTATACTTTCATAAAGTTCCGACAGGCTCTGAGCACTATGGGACTTAACTTCTGAGGTCATGAGTCCCCTAGAACTTAGAACTACTTAAACCTAACTAATCTAAGGACATCACACACATCCATGCCTGAGGCAGGATTCGAACCTGCGACCGCAGCGGTCGCACGGTTCCAGAATGTAGCGCTTAGAACCGCTCGGCCAGTCCGGCTGGCCAGTTCCGACAGGTAATGGCACTATACGCACCCTTCAAAATGGCATCTGTACCGGAGATGAGTTTCAAACAGAGCACTGCCATTGAGATTCTTTTAGCGGAAAACCAGAACATCTCAGATATTGATAGCCGCTTCCACAGTGTTTGCGGAAACCTGTCATCGAACAAAAGCACGGTGAGTAGTTGGACGATGCGTCTGTCAAACTGGCAATAAGGTCGCTCAAATCTGCCCACAATGTTGGAACGTGCGGACAGTCATTTGAGGTGATCGACGGATGACAATCGAATGGTACAACTGGTCAATTTTTCGTCGATCATCTTCATAGGTAATGAAACATGGGTGCATTACTTCGAACAGAAAACAAAACAGCAATTCATGGAGTGGTGACACACCTCCTCCTCCGAAAAAAATGTTCAAAGACGCATCCACAGCCAGTAATTCCATAGCGGCATCAAATATCGCGGCGGTCAGTGGTCGTAATGTTTTGGATTATCAGTATATGTGATCTAGTTGTTTCCAGAATGATATTTGCACTCTGCAGTGGAGTGTTGGCTGTAGAAAGTTGCTACGAGATAGTTCTCTCTAAGAGGACAGAACGGTTAGAGTTGTGCAACATAATGATGCTACTAAACGTACGGAATGTGTCACCTTGGTACCGACTTTTCGTCTTCCATCACCAACAACTAGGGCTGCGGCACTGAATCTAACATATCCACTAACGTGTCTGCCCGACGAACCTTTTGAAATACTACCCCTTGGGGACATCACTTTTATGACTTTGTATTCCATCGTACTCAGCTCCCGTTGGGAGCTTATAGCTGCAAAAAAGGGGTGCAAGAGCGCGGAACAAAGGGTTCTACATATTCAGCAGTATTTCAGTAGATACCAGCAACCGTTTATGGTGGCAGGTATGTTGGTCTTAGACCACTACCATAAAACTGGTTCGGTCTATCGATACGGAGGATCTTACCGCCCTCCGTTAACTGCCAGTTCACAATATATAAACAGGGCGAGACGTCACTAAGTGTCACGTAGATGTGAGTGTGTCCGTCACTGTGAGGTGTTAGCTGAACTAAACTAAGAGTAAAGAGTGAAGCATCTAAACAAGTATGAAAAAATGTTGTGTTCTGTTTAATTTTTACGTACTTCATAGATTTAGCAGCAGCCTGAGAATTAGTGGAGGAGCGAATCTTCTAAAGGGCACAAGAGCAGTGTTACGATAACACTCATCCACAACCTGCAGCCAGGTGGGCCAGCTAGCTGGCCGTGAAATTCCGCTGCCCGGGGCCAGAATGTTGCAAATGCGACACGATGCATCACCTCAGTCCACCACAGTAGTGAGCTGAAATACGTCGTACCTCGACGTGACACAGGACAGCCACAATTCCTACCCGCCCATACGCTGCATCCATTACCGTGAACACTCGCAGACCAGGCCTAGGAGTACGTTGTCTTCGACTGCTACTGAGTAAGTGAGTAGTGTGTAGATGTATATCTACAGCGTGGCTTTAATTACATTGCAGCTACTAACAGAACTCCAACGTGGACTGTCATTGTCGTATCCAGCGAAACGTGGCAGATATTCTAATCCGTCAGCGCGGAACCGATTTACGCCGGAATAAAAAATAGTACCAATATTGACCAAGAGAGGCAAATGTGCAGTTTTGAAAGCGCCGAGACTTTGCAGGTGTTCTAATGCGTCAATGTGCAACCGATTTACGCGGGAGAAAAAAGTACCAACTTGGACTATCAGACACAAATTTAGCATTTTGAATGCAACAATCACGTATGCTTAACTGTGAAGAGGGTTAGGAACGGCACGTGGGTAGCAAAGGTCAAACAATTGAGAAAGGTATAATGTTCATACAATGTAGGCTTTCACGGCCAGTGTTGTCTTCAGTTGAAACTTCCGGGCTGAGAGGCCGTGGTCGACGTATAAAATTTCCATCTAATGTTTCGTCTCCATCTGCGGGAGACATCTTCTGAGGTTGTCCAGCTACTGCCTCTTTTTTAGCTCTTCTTTACCTTGAGCCCACACTACAAATTGTCATCAGCATAGCGGTGCCATTTAGCTGGCTTTTTACTGGCAGTCTGAAGCGCTCGGTATTCGAAGATCTCCATAAATAAATTGGCAACAGCTGGGCTGAGAGGGCTTACCACCGCCACCCCGTCGATCTGTTCGTAAGAGTTGTAGTGGAAAAAAGTTGTCGTCAGGCAGTGTTTAAATAAAGCCACTATGTCAGTCGGAAAATTATCTGCTATATATGAAAAAGCTTTGTTTACAGGCACCATGGTAAATAATGACACAACATCGAAGCTCACAAGAATACCACTTGGGCGGACGTGAATCTCCCTCAGTTTTTCAATTAAATGAGCCGAATTTTTAATGTAACTGTCCATTCTGCCAGTGTATGGTTGCAGCAAGCAACCGAGCTTTTAATTTAACTGTCCTTTCTGCCAGTGTTTGGTTACAGCCAGCAGGCGAGATATCTGGCCACCTCTTGCGTTGGAGATCCTATCGCACTCACAATCGGTCTCAACGGGACCTGTGGTTTATGAACCTTTGGGAGTCCATATAGTCTGGGTGGATAAGCTTCCGTTTTGCAGAGTTGTTTTTTTATCATCCGAAGAAAGAGAAGATTGTTTATCAGTTGATTGGTATTTCTCAAAATTTTTGTTGTAGGATCCTTCTGTAGCTTTTTTCACGTAGTGGGATCCAAAAGGTCACTAATCTTGTTGTGATAATCTTCGGTGTTCAGCAAAACCGTAGCATTTCCATTATCAGCAGCAAGTACAATAATACTCCTATCCGAATTGATCTCCCTCAGTGCCCTCTTTTCAGCGTGAGACAAATTTCTGGTGGGTGGTTTCGCTTGGCGTAATATTCTGGCTTTTTCCGTTCTGATTTCATCCGCAGAAAAGCGATGATAACAAACGGATTCCTACCTCCACATTCGCTATAATGTCCTCCGTAGGAACCTTTAGTGGCGTGACTGCACAGTTGCCTCCTTTCGATACAACTTAATGTTCCTCTTTTGTAAATTCTCTCCCAGATATGTTAACAACAGTTCGACAGATGTTTCACTTCTACCTTTCTATAGGCCATCGAATTTCCTCTTCCGCCTATTAGTTGCCATTTCTGCACTGAGCTCCATGGTCCTGAACGTTAGACACTCCATTTTATTCCAGTCACAACACTGCATGTTACTGATATATAAATGGAAATATATGAGCTTACTGCTAGTTTCCGCTAGTTCTTGCCACGTCTGGTGAATTCTTTCCCGTAGCTTATCTCACTAGGGGTAAGATAGATACTGCCTATAGGAAAATTAAAGAGA
Organism: Schistocerca gregaria; assembly: GCF_023897955.1. Classification (NCBI taxonomy): domain Eukaryota; kingdom Metazoa; phylum Arthropoda; class Insecta; order Orthoptera; family Acrididae; genus Schistocerca; species Schistocerca gregaria. The sequence goes on along the minus strand of NC_064922.1, from coordinate 921,886,704 downwards.
CCTTTGGAGATAAGAGAACCACTTGTACGAACATCAAGAGCTCAGACGGAAACCCAGTTCTAAGCAAAGAAGGGAAAGCACAAAGGTGGAAGGAGTATATAGAGGGTCTATACAAGGGCGATGTACTTGAGGACAATATTATGGAAATGGAAGAGGATGTAGATGAAGATGAAATGGGGATACAATACTGCGTGAAGAGTTTGACAGAGCACTGAAAGAACTGAGTCGAAACAAGGCCCCCCGAGTAGACAACATTCCATTGGAACTACTGACGGCCTTGGGAGAACAATCCTGACAAAACTCTACCATCTGCTGAGCAAGATGTATGAGACAGGTGAAATACCTTCAGACTTCAAGAAGAATATAATAATTCAAATCGCAAAGAAAGCAGGTGTTGACAGATGTGAAAATTACCGAACTGTCAGCTTAATAAGTCACAGCTGCAAAATACTAACGCGAATTCTTTACAGACGAATGGAAAAACTAGCAGAATCCGACCTCGGGGAAGATCAGTTTGGATTCCGTAGAAATGTTGGAACACGTGAGGCAATACTGACCCTACGACTTATCTTGGAAGCTAGATTAAGGAAGAGCAAACGTACGTTTCTAGCATTTGTAGAATTAGAGAAAGCTTTTGACAATATTGACTGGAATACTCTCTTTCAAATTCTGAAGGTGGCAGGGGTAAAATACAGGGAGCGAAAGGCTATTTACAATTTGTACAGAAACCAGATGGCAGTTATAAGAGTCGAGGGGCATGAAAGGGAAGCAGTGGTTGGGAAGGGAGTGACACAGGGTGGAAGCCATGTACGGAAGTGAAACATGGACGATAAATAGTTTGGACAAGAAGAGAATAGAAGCGTTCGAAATGTGGTGCTACAGAAGAATGCTGCAGATTAGATGGGTAGATCACATAACTAATGAGGAAGTATTGAATAGGATTGGGGAGAAGAGAAGTTTGTGGCACAACTTCACCGGAAGAAGGGATCGGTTGGTAGGACATGTTCTGAGGTATCAAGGTATCACCGCTTTAGTATTGGAGCACAGCGTGGGGGGTAAAAATCGTAGAGGGAGACGAAGAGATGACTACACTACGCAGATTCAGAAGGATGTAGTTTGCAGTGGGTACTGGGAGATGAAGAGGCTTGCACAGGGTAGAGTAGCATGGAGAGCTGCATCAAACCAGTCTCAGGACTGAAGACCACAACAACAGCAACATAGCTATCTCCATGCGGTTGTAAATACGGTTAACTTGCGCCGAGTGAAACATTCTCCTCGCCTTCAGAAATGTTCATTTTGTATTGTATTGTATTGTAGGTTAACCGGGGGCCTAGAAACGACGGAGAGGCTCCGTCCCCGCCTCAGCCGCAGTGGTCCGCAACCCCACGACGACTACCGCAGCGCACCTCACCCCGCCGCAGCCCCACACCGAACCACTCTTTCAGGGTTATTGTGCGGTTCGGCTCCCGGTGAACCCCCACCCCCGCCATAGAGAACGTCTCACACCAGACGAGTGTACATGACAGAGTAATGGTGGTGTACGCAGCAATCGCCGACATAATCACTGAGGGGGAATAAGGGGAACCAGCCTGCATTCGCCGAGACAGATGGAAAACCGCCTAAAAACCATCCACAGACTGGCGAGCTCACCGGCCTCCGTGCGTTAGACCGCACGGCTAACCGGACGGCCATGCTCATTGTACTATTAATCGCCGTTTTACACAATTTGTTCATTGCGAGCACGGGAAACGTCGACGAGATGCTACAGCCGTGAAACAAAGTGATCAACAGTTGCTCGCAGCAGTTTTGAGTGGAATCTGTAACGTGTTCTTGTTGGTTTGTTGATTGATTAGGGCGAGGGGACCAAACACCGAGGTCATCGATCGCATCGGATTAGGGAAGGGTGGGGAAAAAAGTTGGCAGTGTTCTTTCAACGGAATCATATGCCTGTGTCGATTTAAGGAAATCGCGGAAAACCTAAATCAGGATGGCCGGATGCGGGTTTGAACCGTCGTCGCCCCAAGTGCAAGTCCAGTGTGCAAACCACTGCGCCACTTTTTTCGGTCTTGTTTCTGTATATTGACCTTCAGATCTCTCTCTGATCTCTGGTAAACGCATTCTATTGCATATCCCCAAAGCCAAAATTGACATGCATTCAGATAAATGGTCTTGCACACCATGCATCTCGAAAACCTCTGGAAGTAAAACTTACGTGGAAAGCTGAATTAAGCGGATCTTTCATTGAGCGAGTGACAGGAAGTTCTGTCCCATTTTTCATGAAAACAGTAGCTTCTACACAGATTCGTTCTTCCAAAGCAGGAATCACATAATGTTAAATGATGTGTCGATAACGTGCAAACGTCACGGTACATGTAACAGCCCTCTGGGTGTATTATGTTCAGAGAAGAGCGGAGCGAGAAGAAAGGTGTTTGTGAATACACACCAGAGATCACATAAGGCGAGCGCAGTGACACTTCGTGCATAACACGTGGTTTAGTAGTGTCCAGATTTGGTTATTTTTGTGTACATTGGATTCTGTAGGGTAAAATAAGCATTGTCACTCCATACGATATTGCTGAGGCACATATCACCAACTTCGAACCATGCTAGAAACAGAGGAACTAATTTAGTACGTTCCAGCGGATTCAGCTGCTGGACCGTTTGCATCTTGTACGGGTACCATTGTAAAATGACCGGAAATCTTTCCGTACTGCTGACCGTAGGATGGACAATTCTCATGACACTGCAAGAGCAATAGCTTTACTCGAGGCATTTCTGCGTAATCGGGTGGAGAAACGGCAACCCCGTCAACAACTTCCACAGGGATAGCATTCCTTTCCCTTCCAGGTGCCACGCCAAGCTCACACGTGTTTACGAATTTCAATATCATCCTCTTTAAACCATTTTATGATAACGTGCCTCTTCTCAGACCTTTCAGTCGGCGATGTTATATCAATGCAGAATTGTAATTGCAGTTGTTCATATAAAACAGTTTCACTAACAGTGCATCTACTCTCTTCTCTTTCGGTGTCACGCGATAATTACTGCCCACTTAATCGGCCTCTGTGACCAGCTACATGTTAATTATAACCACGCAATAATTACAAATACTGACCTCACGAATTATCTTAGGAGAAAGATTAAGGAAAGGCAAACCTACGTTTTTAACATTTGTAGACTTAGAGAAAGCTTTTGACACTGTTGCTTGGAATACTCTCTTTCAAATTCTAAAGATGGCAGGGGTAAAATACAGGGAGCGAAAGGCTATTTAGAATTTGTACAGAAACCAGATGGCAGTTATAAGAGTCGAGGGGCATGAAAGGGAAGCAGTGGTTGGGAAAGGAGTGAGACATGGTTGTAGCCTCTCCCCGATGTCATTCAATCTGTATATTAAGCAAACAGTAAAGGAAACAAAAGAAAAATTCGAAGTAGGTATTAAAATCGATGGAGAAGAGATAAAAACTATGAGGTTCGCCGATGACATTGTAATTCTGTCAGAGACAGCAAAGGACTTGGAAGAGCAGTTGAACGGAATGGACAGTGTCTTGAAAGAAGGATATAAGATGAACATCAACAAAAGCAAAACGAGGATAATGGAATGTAGTCGAATTAAGTCGGGTGATGCTGGGGGAATTAGATTAGGAAGTGAGACACTTAAAGTAGTAAAGGAGTTTTGCTGTTTGGGGAGCAAAATAACTGATGATGATGGAAGTAGAGAGGATATAAAATGTGTACTGGCAATGGCAAGGAATGCGTTTCTGAAGAAGAGAAATTTGTTAACATCGAGTATAGATTTAAGTGTCTTGAAGTCGTTTCTGAAAGTATTTGAATGGAGTGTAGCCATGTATGGAAGTGAAACATGGACGATAAATAGTTTGGACAAGAAGAGAATGGAAGTTTTCGAAATGTGGTGCTACAGACGAATTCTGAAGATTAGATGGGTAGATAACGTAACTAATGAGGAGGTATTGAATAGAACTGAAGAGAAGAAGAGTTTGTTTCACAGCTAAACAAGAAGAGGAGACCGGTTGGAAGGATATGTTCTGAGGCATCAAGGGATTACAAATTTAGCATTGGAGGGCAGCGTGGAGGGTAAAAGTCGTAGAGGAAGACCAAGAGATGAATACACTAAGCAGATTCAGAAGGATGTAGGTTACAGTAAGTACTGGCAGATTAAGAAGCTTGCAGAGGATGGGGTAGCATGGAGAGCTGCATCAAACCTGTCTCAGGACTGAAGACCACAACAACAAGAAAACAATTACAAAGAGAATTCCGCAACTCGAGACTTAAGAGTCAGTTTCCTTCACCGTTGTAGTCTTGCACCAATTCAGTACATAATTTCAACACTTTAACGGAGATCGCGTATTCGGCGGATTAAGCTGACGGGATGCTGTATGTCAACCTGAGCTTTGTTAGAGTGTCGCCGAAGAGGACATATGATCCAAAAAGTTTGTCATACTGTAGGAAACTTCGTAGTGTGACGAACGTTGTGAGCGCAAAGCCTCGGCAGGTGCGCCGAGCATCCTAAGGGCGGTGTCGACAGGGCTGCCAACATCCGAGATCGCCCGCGGCGCTAATCGGCGGTGACACGTAGCAAGAAGCGGTGCGGCTGCCAGCGCCGCCCAGCGGAACTGCCTTTCATTGGATGACGTTGGGGAGGCGGCCTGCCGGATTGCTTCTGACAGGTCCAATCAGTCGGCTTCAAAGCAGCGCTTGCGTCAGCACGAGCTGTTGCCGTTATTCCGCGACGTTGAAACAGCACAAAGGGCGCCTTTGCATGTCTCGCCCGATCGTACCGTTTGCGTTGTTAATGAAAAGCAAAATTACATCGCAGATCACTGCTGCGCCTTCAGTTCCGCCGCTTTCGGCCCGGAAGAGCGTCAAAATTACTGTAAATAACTGTAAATTGAGTTTCGTTCCTATATTTAGTCCGTGTCTCAGACAAGCGCAGCAGCGAGATATCAAAGAAGGATGTCGATGTTTACTGCTGAGTATGAGAGCATCTACACATACTGCTCCATAAGATTCCCATTCTGCGACTTCATTTCTGTGAGGGACTGCTAATCTCAGAACGGTTTTGGTACGATTTCCACACGTAGATTGATTCACGATGAAGGTTTCTGTACATTCACAGCTATACTAGGCAAGTCCTTCGGCTGTTAGTATTTAGCTGAAAAAGACCGATTCTTCAAAGAACATTAAAATCCTGCCCATAAATGGTCAGTGCTTGTAAAACTGCGCTTGTTATAAATGGTGCAGAATATGATGGCATCGTCTGAACGTCTCCGACAAATTGTAAGACTCTTTGTTTTTGCTCATTTATTGTTCCCTAACTACAAAAGATAGAAACACATTTTCAACGTTTCAGGAAAGAGAACAGTTCAAATTTTAAACAGTCAATGTAAGCGCTATGTGTTACACGACAAATATCAAAACATTGGCTCATTTCCTGCCACTCACGAAACAGGTGGTCTTCTGTTACCTAATTCACAGCTTCAATAATGCGATGTAGTAGACTTTCCAGATTTTCAGGAATAGGGGGGATAAAAAATGTAAATGTTGTGTGACTAGGGCCTTCCGTCGGGTAGAGCGTTCGCCGGGTGCAAGTCTTTCGATTTGACGCTACTTCAGCGACTTGAGCGTAGACAGGGATGAAATGATGATGATGACAATATAACACCCAGTCCGTGAGCGGAGAAAATCTCTGACCCAGCCGGGAATCGAAACCTGGACCTTAGGATTGACATTCTGTCGCGCTGACCACTCAGCTACCGGGGGCTGACATGGAGGGGGGGGGGAGGTTAAAAACGCAGACTTTACGTAACCCAAAAGGCAAAATTCAGAAAGTATGAGGTCTGGGACCTGGAAGGCCACCGGTGATGAACTTCATCTCGCTGCTCCTCCACTTCCAATGGAATGTCCCAGACCTGACACCACGTGGCTGTTATCTCCGGGGTTACGTAAAGAACCGCGTATTGTCTAACCCCCCTCCAAGCCCATTTCCGACACCATCGGAAGTCTGCAACGTCACATTGATGAAACCGTGAATTCGATAACGAGAGACCAGATACTTCGTGTTTGGCAGGAAGTGAGCCACCGTTTTGATATTTATCGTGGAACATATGGTTCTCACGTTGAACGCATAAAAACTGAACTTTTCCCTTTCCAGGAACGTTGGAATTGTGTCTCTATCTTCTGTAATTTGGAAGCAATAAATGTTTGAAACCTGTTTGTTCTTTTTGAATAGCCGTGTACGTTAAAACTCTAGCTCCTTTGTCTCATTATTCATCTATGTCATAGTCACCTTCGCTAGGGTCCAGCACATTTTCTGTGACAGTGAAACCGAGCGTCGTTGATTTGTTAAATAAACACAGTATTAACACGAAGTCATACTGCTAGTTTTGTATTCCTGTCAAAAAAGTTATTCAGATTGATGAGTTATAAATTACCTATTCTCTTCGATAACAACCGGATGCAACGTTTGTTACTGCAGCGTAACTGAAATAACAGTAAATAAAATGGGATTAAAGCAACATAAGCAAAAGAAAATTTACGTAAAAACTCTATAAATTTCCAAATTTTTATTTCATACTATTTAGTACGGTGTTGTTTTCATTTGCGTTAGCCGGCCGGGGTGGCCGAGCGGTTCTAGGCGCTACAGTCTGGAACCACGCGACCGCTACGGTTGCAGGTTCGAGTCCTGCCTCGGGCATGGATGCGTGTAATGTCCTTAGGTTAGTATGGTTTAAGTAGTTCTAAGTGTTAGGGGACAGATGATGTCAGAAATTAAGTCCCATAGTGCTCAGAACCATTTGCACCATTTTTTTTTTTTTTTGTTAATAGGTTCGTGTTTTGGCGTTGTAGTTCTGCTGAAGGTTAATTGTTATTTATGAACTTGAGTGACCTGCAATTTATTGAAGATAAGGTACACTCCTGGAAATGGAAAAAAGAACACATTGACACCGGTGTGTCAGACCCACCATACTTGCTCCGGACACTGCGAGAGGGCTGTACAAGCAATGATCACACGCACGGCACAGCGGACACACCAGGAACCGCGGTGTTGGCCGTCGAATGGCGCTAGCTGCGCAGCATTTGTGCACCGCCGCCGTCAGTGTCAGCCAGTTTGCCATGGCATACGGAGCTCCATCGCAGTCTTTAACACTGGTAGCATGCCGCGACAGCGTGGACGTGAACCGTATGTGCAGTTGACGGACTTTGAGCGAGGGCGTATAGTGGGCATGCGGGAGGCCGGGTGGACGTACCGCCGAATTGCTCAACACGTGGGGCGTGAGGTCTCCACAGTACATCGATGTTGTCGCCATTGGTCGGCGGAAGGTGCACGGGCCCGTCTACCTGGGACCGAACCGCAGCGACGCACGGATGCACGCCAAGACCGTAGGATCCTACGCAGTGCCGTAGGGGACCGCACCGCCAATTCCCAGCAAATTAGGGACACTGTTGCTCCTGGGGTATCGGCGAGGACCATTCGCAACCGTCTCCATGAAGCTGGGCTACGGTCCCGCACACACCGTTAGGCCGTCTTCCGCTCACGCCCCAACATCGTTAAGCCCGCCTCCAGTGGTGTCGCGACAGGCGTGAATGGAGGGACGAATGGAGACGTGTCGTCTTCAGCGATGAGAGTCGCTTCTGCCTTGGTGCCAATGATGGTCGTTTGCGTGTTTGGCGCCGTGCAGGTGAGCGCCACAATCAGGACTGCATACGACCGAGGCACACAGGGCCAACACCCGGCATCATTGTGTGTGGAGCGATCTCCTACACTGGCCGTACACCTCTGGTGATCGTGGAGGGGACACTGAATAGTGCACGGTACATCCAAACCGTCATAGAACCCATCGTTCTACCATTCCTAGACCGGCTAGGGAACTTGCTGTTCCAACAGGACAATGCACGTCCGCATGTATCCCGTGCCACCCAACGTGCTCTAGAAGGTGTAAGTCAACTACCCTGGCCAGCAAGATCTCCGGATCTGTCCCCCATTGAGCATGTTTGGGACTGGATGAAGCGTCGTCTCACGCGGTCTGCACGTCCAGCACGAACGCTGGTCGAACTGAGGCGCCAGGTGGAAATGGCATGGCAAGCCGTTCCACAGGACTACATCCAGCATCTCTACGATCGTCTCCATGGGAGAATAGCAGCCTGCATTGCTGCGAAAGGTGGATATACACTGTACTAGTGCCGACATTGTGCATGCTCTGTTGCCTGTGTCTATGTGCTTGTGGTTCTGTCAGTGTGATCATGTGATGTATCTGATCCCAGGAATGTGTCAATAAAGTTTCCCCTTCCTGGGACAATGAATTCACGGTGTTCTTATTTCAATTTCCAGGAGTGTATTTCAGTGAGATACATGTAATTACTTTTGTAAAAGCAAGTAAACGCAGCTGTAAGCAAATCGTTAGTTTCAACTTTTTCACGCACTTGTTATTTACGTATTCTCCTCTAAGGCGCTGGAGTCCTGGACTGTGCGGCTGGTCCCGGCGGAGGTTCGAGTCCTCCCTCTGGCATGGGTGTGTGTGTTTGTCCTTAGGATAATTTAGGTTAAGTAGTGTGTAAGCTTAGGGACTGATGACCTTAGCAGTTAAGTCCCATAACATTTCACACACATCTGAACATTTTTGAACGTATTCTCCCTGTTAATTGTACGATGTTGTGATGATTGTGTGTAAATAAATCTCCTGTTGGCAAATGTATGCTTGAAGAAATACGTAAATTTTGACTGTTCCAACCATCGGTTAGATAACAGGCAACACACAACAGGAGAGGCGACAGTTTAATTACACAAATCATTTTATTAGTTTTAGCTGTGGTTTTCTCGGAATTCCAGGCACCCCTTTTTTTTCTTTCTGGCTTTACGGCGTGTGATTGCAGTGTTCTGCACATGTTATTCACAATTCAAGTAAACTGGGAGTATAGGAAGTTATTTGTGAAACTAACTCCTTGTTCACTTCTCCTAATAATCAATTATTCTTTTCGGAAATGACTGCCTGAGCCTCATATGATGACTTTCAATAAATTTGCTTAACCGACTAGTGGAGAGGGCAGCCTACTACAATTAGTTACATGGCTGCTGATGGGGTACTTGTACGAAGTTACATTGACATCCAAGCATGCCTCCTTGCTATTTCACAACATTTTTCAGGAATGATATAGTATATCGTGCTGTTAATCTTATAGAGCACCAGCATTTTGCACATGGTTTTGCTTGCATACACATATTCCACATAAATTTCACACATATGAGGTATCGCTCTTCAGAGTTCTCAGACCAGTTTCCTGTGGTATTTTTGCCGATATTTTTAATTTAGTTTCTGCGTTGTATAACTCGACTCAGCGCAAACAATACTGCTCAACACGACACTCATGCAACGCCAAGCGTCAATGAAAAGCGTCGATTTGTTTCCCGTTACAATCAGAATTATTTGCAAGTTGGGATTTGACGTGGTCACTCGATAGAGCATTCCCGTATTGGTCTAGTGTGATAATTGTTTTACCGAGATGTACTGACAAGCACAGTGCAACTTGAATAAAAACCAACACTGCCCTGGCCAACACTGACTGCTACCGCCAATCCGGTAGCGCTAATGACAAGGTAAATTCTCCACAGCAACCACCCCACTCCCTCGAACACAAAAATACACACAGATTCATAGGTAAAATGTCCCAGCGGGTAGCTCGTCACAAACTGAGCACAGGTCAAGCAGCATGAAAACAGGAAGAAGGTTTACTGAATTGCGTAAAAAGAAGCCAAACAGAAACAGTGAACGGTCCAGACTCGAGATGTGCAATACCGAAAGAATTACAGGAACCACGGCGTCGCGGTTTTGCGTGGTGTGTGTGTGTGTGTGTGTGTGTGTGTGTGTGTGTGTGTGTGTGTGTGTGTGTTTGGCTTCAAAGCGGGGGACAAGTGTTCAAACTCATCTCGTGCCCTCTCATCCCCTTTTTTTATTTTATTACAAAACTATGAACTTCCCTTCCGCTCATTGACGTATCTGTCCTTCTTCTGCAGTCTTGGCAGTTGTCATACTGTACACTGGTTACGGCTTATAAGTTACGTGGTAAAAATCTGTTACCATCGAAAGTAAATGGAATGAATAGTGAGAGCAGGCGAGATGCCGTATAGATCTCTCACAGAAATGAAAACGACAAATAAACGACTGTGAACTATGTTACGGCAAAGGAATTCAAGAGTCACAACTTCCAAAACTAAACGCAAGACTAATAACAAGTTGTATCTGTCCAGATATGACGTATGTACGTCTCTTTCTCACACCTCGCTGGTGCAAAAGGACGTTACACCACACCACAGACACGAATCTAAATATAGCGAACAGCACGTCAATGACCGGACGGAGAGTCCATAATTTTATGAAGATGGTATCTATTCCGAAAGAACAGATACCATCGGTGACCATGTAGCTCTCTTAGAATGAAACGACAATTAAATCAAAACCCTTAGCTGTCGACAGGCGTTGATATACATCAACGGGGACAGTTGAAAATGTGTGCCCCAGCCGGGACTCGAATCCGGTATCTCCTGCTTACTCTGCAGACGCTCTATCCATCTCAGCCACCGAGGGCACAGAGGATAGTGCGCTTTATCCGTGCCCGTTCCCCGTGAGACCCACATTCCAAACTTAATGCCCACACACTAAGTTCGTTGGGCTCCTGCCCATTACACTCAATACTCGCGGCAGACACTCTTACTGAGTCCAGTAAGAGTTCGCGCAATACGTGTGCATCCAGCACAGAAGAAGGAGGTCAACGGCCGGCTAGCCTTAACTACACTCCTGGAAATGGAAAAAAGAACACATTGACACCGGTGTGTCAGACCCACCATACTTGCTCCGGACACTGCGAGAGGGCTGTACAAGCAATGATCACACGCACGGCACAGCGGACACACCAGATACCGCGGTGTTGGCCGTCGAATGGCGCTAGCTGTGCAGCATTTGTGCACCGCCGCCGTCAGTGTCAGCCAGTTTGCCGTGGCATACGGAGCTCCATCGCAGTCTTTAACACTGGTAGCATGCCGCGACAGCGTGGACGTGAACCGTATGTGCAGTTGACGGACTTTGAGCGAGGGCGTATAGTGAGCATGCGGGAGGCCGGGTGGACGTACCGCCGAATTGCTCAACACGTGGGGCGTGAGGTCTCCACAGTACATCGATGTTGTCGCCAGTGGTCGGCGGAAGGTGCACGTGCTCGTCGACCTGGGACCGGACCGCAGCGACGCACGGATGCACACCAAGACCGTAGGATCCTACGCAGTGCCGTAGGGGACCGCACCGCCACTTCCCAGCAAATTAGGGACACTGTTGCTCCTGGGGTATCGGCGAGGACCATTCGCAACCGTCTCCATGAAGCTGGGCTACGGTCCCGCACACCGTTAGGCCGTCTTCCGCTCACGCCCCAACATCGTTAAGCCCGCCTCCAGTGGTGTCGCGACAGGCGTGAATGGAGGGACGAATGGAGACGTGTCGTCTTCAGCGATGAGAGTCGCTTCTGCCTTGGTGCCAATGATGGTCGTATGCGTGTTTGGCGCCGTGCAGGTGAGCGCCACAATCAGGACTGCATACGACCGAGGCACACAGGGCCAACACCCGGCATCATTGTGTGTGGAGCGATCTCCTACACTGGCCGTACACCTCTGGTGATCGTCGAGGGGACACTGAATAGTGCACGGTACATCCAATCCGTCATAGAACCCATCGTTCTACCATTCCTAGACCGGCTAGGGAACTTGCTGTTCCAACAGGACAATGCACGTCCGCATGTATCCCGTGCCACCCAACGTGCTCTAGAAGGTGTAAGTCAACTACCCTGGCCAGCAAGATCTCCGGATCTGTCCCCCATTGAGGATGTTTGGGACAGAATGAAGCGTCGTCTCACGCGGTCTGCACGTCCAGCACGAACGCTGGTCGAACTGAGGCGCCAGGTGGAAATGGCATGGCAAGCCGTTCCACAGGACTACATCCAGCATCTCTACGATCGTCTCCATGGGAGAATAGCAGCCTGCATTGCTGCGAAAGGTGGATATACACTGTACTAGTGCCGACATTGTGCATGCTCTGTTGCCTGTGTCTATGTGCCTGTGGTTCTGTCAGTGTGATCATGTGATGTATCTGACCCCAGGAATGTGTCAATAAAGTTTCCCCTTCCTGGGACTATGAATTCACGATGTTCTTATTTCAATTTCCAGGAGTGTATATGAAAATGGTATCTGTTCTTTCGGATATGTTCGAGTCCCAGTCGGGGCACATAAATCAAATGGCTCTGAGCACTATGGGACTTAACTTCTGAGGTCATCAGTCCCCTAGGACGTAGAACTACTTAAACCTAACTAACCTAAGGACATGCCCGAGTCATGATTCAAACGCGCGACCGTAGCAGTCGCTCGGCCCCAGACTGTAGTGCCTAGAACCACTCGACCACCCCGGCCGGCCGGGGCACACATTTTCAACTGTCCCCGTTGATGTATATCGACGCCGCCCGACAGCTTAGGGTCTTGATTTAATTATCATTTCAGTTCATAATTTTGTCTATAGAAAAAAGTATACGGGTCTTGAGGGATATTTGAACACCGTGTAAGGGTTTTAGTGTATACAGAAAACTGTTTTGGATGTGACGCGGAAAAGCAAAACTTCAACAGTAAGTAATAGCGGACAAATTCTCTGCCTAAGAGTTAGCGCTGCGAGAGACTGTTAGTGGAGCCTTTGCTCGTGAGTGGAGCGCAGTCTTGGAGTGAGTGAGAGAGAGAGAGAGAGAGAGAGAGAGAGAGAGAGGAAGAGTCGAGTTGTATCTTGTGGTGGAATAAGATGTGTTTACGCCGTGTTGTGTGCCGGTATTAATTTTCTTGAAGTATTTCTCATTTATGGAGAGATATTTTGAACTTCATTCACCAGACTTCAAAAGGTACTGTAATAATGCATTTACCGAAACATCCAAGCGTGGTAATTAATTTGATCAGGATTTAGAATTGGAGATTTTTATGATTACTTAACAATGTGTGATTTACTTATTTTCTTCAAAGATGGGGAGCGTAAGTGTTCGTAAGAAAATAAAGAGAATTTACTAAGATTTCTCCACTATTAAAGTAAAGCGAATTTTTACTGTGTCATCTTTTGAAACATTTTATCTCAGTGATATAAAATTTTTTTAGCACAGTTATTTTATTGTTTTTCTATCAATCAGCATTCATCTCTTTATTTCAAGCTTCACATATATAATTTTGCTTCCTCGAGTTTCTCAGTAACACAACTTTAACTGACAATGGTCATTGCAATAATAAGACTGATTACCACAGAAGTTTTGTGGGTATCTCTAGAGTTTAAAGCACGCATTGCACATCGCGTTGCTAGTAGTTTCAATTTTTAGTTTTTAAATAACATAGCAGCAGCAGCGGCAGTAGTTTGGAGACAGCCGCAGCATGGCATTTATTCATTGCGCAAACAGGAAGGCCATTTGCAATTTATCTGTCCTACAATTAATCTTTCAATGGTGACATACTTTTCAGAGAGGGCAGTTCTTGCTAGTTACTTATATTTCATATGGCTTAGGCCTATAGTATTGCTAACATGACAGTTCCCTTAAATTTAACAGAACAGACTTCACTCTCGCCACGACGGTTGCAGTAGAAAGTTTAACGTTGCATTCCTGATTAACTTTGGCATTGCTGATCACTTTTGAAGAATTATGAGATGACTTACGAACTTAAATACTAGCTTAACTGTTTCTCTAATCACCAGTTTAACATCACATTACCATACGTCCATTCTCATGCGTTTTTGATCCAACTTCAAGAGTCGCGGCACCCACGGTGCAGATAATTTGTTCATTTCTAATTCTTTATCTAAAATGTGATACACCCTTTCAGATTACACCTTGCAAGCCTGAGCAGTTTCACGCATTTTCAATCACGATCCTCCATCACCATTTTGTGCACTTTTGTAATGATTTCTGGAGTAGTGAGGTATCTTGGCAGACCACTCCCGATGAAATTTAAATTCATTTGTTCACTTTGACACAGTTGGATATGAAGGAGCAGAGTCCTCCAGTGTATTCTGGCAATCGGCATGAATGTTCTTTGCTCTCATACCCTTCTTTACGAAGTACTTAATCACTGCTCGAATCTCGATTTTTTTCCATCTTTGCAAATCACTACACGGGAACAACAACATAGCCACGTCACCGCTTCTGCTCTCTTCCAAGAGCACTGACGTGGCACGTGTTTACATGCAACAGTCCAATGAATATCACGCGAACAACTCGTTACGCTAGCGCTGAACTCTCTTGGTGATTTCGAGAACTTTTCAAAACACCCTCGTAATTTCTACTTTACTAAACTGTACGATGCCCACGTTCCGGCTGAAAATTTTCCTCACGACTTTTACCCCTTTCTGGACTGCGTCGTCACCCCTGAATTAAGGCCTTTTTATAGTGATTTCCACAACGATGATAAATATATTGTCACCGGGTCCCAGTCGCCGTAGACATCTGGCTTGGAAGGTATTCCTAAAGAAATTTATATTTATTTTTGGGTTCTGTATCTCTCTAAGTTGCTCAACAAAATCATTGTCGTCCTGCAAAGTGTTCTGCCTGGACGCACTATACTGACTTCTGTTATCGAATGTCGAGATGGCGTTTCGCTGGTTGCGGCCACTACAAACCCGGAGGCCTTTTCCTGGACTCCCACAAGAGATTTGACAGTGCCAAACAAAGTTTTTTAAAGTGTGTCAACCGCTTTGGGTTTTACTCATGAAGCTAGCCGTGACCTAGCCAGACTTTTCACTGGTACCCATCTGTCAGTGATTGTGAACGGTCACCTTAACCCCGGATTTCGATCCGACGGGGTCTACCCCAGGGAAGCTCCTAGTCCATTTCACCCGTTGTTTTGTTCCTAGAACCCTTGCTTCGGCTCATTGGCACGCAACTAAGTGGCTGGACTATATTGAGAGAATGATTCTTACTGCACCCTTGCGCCGGTGACGTCATGGTTTTAGTACGAAATGCCGACGGCAGTTTCTGGCTCAAGGATACCTTGCCTTCGTTTTGTCACCTTGCTGGTTCTCACTTTAACGGTCGCAAATGCGCGTTTCTGCGTTGCGGGCCTTTAACCAAGTGGTAATTCCTTGGGCGACGGTGGTCGATCGCTACAAGACTTTAGCGATCATAATAGATCGAAGCCCCACCAAAATGGTGGCACTTAACTGGCGAGAGATTACGGCTCTCGACTCGTGAACACGAAAGTCGTTCCCTTAGTCTCTTTCACCAAGTGCGGGTGTTAACACGTACATTTTCAATAAAGTACATTACATTATTACACCGCACCGTTATTCCGGATTCCTGCGATGATGGTCCTCAGATGCAAACAGCTATCAGGTAGATTCTTGTGGTGACGACACATCTTTGGAGTTCAGTACGGAGTGGTGACCAGGCCTTTCAAGCTCGGAGGATTAGGTCTTCACGATATGAAAGTGAGGGCGTTAATTTTGTTCGTAAAACGCAGTGTACGCTGTGTTCCATGACATATCGTTTATTTTATTTTCCTGTCTCCAACCACTCAGTGTGAATCCTCCTGTCGATGTTGGACGGAGTAGCCCTTAACTGCGACATATCCACGAAAATTTTATAATTGCCAGTTTCTTAGGTGCTGATATCCTTTCAACGGCACACCTCGCTACCGGAGACTTATTATCCCGTTGGGTTGAACCATATTGGCTCAAATAGTTTCCTGGCCAAAGTCTTTTAAAACTCTCTTATCTTAGGCTTCCTCTACTACCGATGCAGATTCCTTCGTCGTAGTATAGGGTCATTCGCCGTTTGATAGAGACAGGCGGCCGTTTTTTCACATAGGCCATCACCCAACTGATCACTGTGACAGTGTCACTACACTGATATTTTACTTCACAAGCTGGTCTCTTGTGGAAGGGATCATTGTATTGGGCGGCAGATGACTTCTCTTTTCCTAGAGCCTGAATTCGCTTTTTTCGGATGAATTTCTTATTCGTCCCAAGGTATCCTTTTTTCCTAACACAAAACCGAATAGGATAGTTTGGCTATAGGGTCACTACGTTGCTGAAGGGGGGAATGAGGCTGATCCCCGTGTCTTTCGCCAGTATCTGGAGACCGCGCATTGGAAGTGGCTGTTGTCCCCTCGTTATTGAGCGCTTTTTGCCGATATGATTTTTCTTGTTTTTAAGTGACAGTGCGTTGGTTAAGCTCCCCTGTGGTCATTGATTCCTCCCTGTTTCCGGTGGCGAGTCACGTGAAGCTTTGTTTTGTTCACTCTTCTTCCTCATATAAAATACTGAAATAAAACAGATCAGAATTAAAAAAACTAGACATTAGAAAGTTTTTTTTTTTTTTTGCAGTTCGTATTTCATAAAAATTTTGACTTTGGTGGTCTGAATGTATCAACTCAATAAGACAATAATAGTAATAATAACAAATAGATCAGCGTGCCTAACTGCAATGCAGGGGGCCCGTGTTCGATTTCCGGCCGGGTCGAATGTTTCATCAGCTTGGGAACCGGGCACTATTATCATTTCAGTATCAGCGACGCGCAAGTCAGCGTAGTAGCGTCCAATAGAAAGACATGTACTGGGTGGACGAACAAACACAGATGGGGTGTCCCAGCCAAAAATGCCGTACGAACTTTTCATTTTATTTGCTGTTTATTCTTCATGTTTTACTATCCCTGTTAACACATGTCGATAAAAAGAATATTGGGCAAGACTAATTTGGGAGCACTCTTCCGAATCGCTACGCCAAATCCCGATTCGATAATAATTATGTTTGTATTGAGATACAAACATGTATTTTCTGTTGACACTGCAGGCTGCGTGAAAGACGTGACGAGCAGTAACTATCTGGGTTGACTGCAGCTGCGCAAAGCAAAAACCAAATTGGGAGGGACACCCGGCCTATGTAAGGTGGTCAGAAACAGTCTGAAAAGCTGGTAAGAATGTTGCAGGAGAGGTTGAGCTGAGAAATAATTGTTAATGAAGAAATCGATATGCAGCCCCGTTTCCAGTTTATTTAGCATTGGAGTTAGCCAAACAAGTTGTCGCGCGCGCGAATTCACGCAGCCTGTCACAGACAGTATTGACACATTTCTTCTTCGCTTGTTTTACCCATACCGAACAAATTTGTCTTTTCTTCACCTAGGCTGCATTTATCCTTTCAGAATAACGCACATTTTAACTAGTAATAAACACTTCAGCAACGGTAACTCACGGACGTGGAGATGTTTGGGCATTACTGCATTTTAGCACGTGCGAGTGCTTCAATTTGCACGTGCAACGATCTTATTGGCTAACTTCAATGCTCAATAGCTCGCAAACGGCGCAATGTATCGCATTCTTCTTTCTTAACAATTATTCCTCAGCGCTGTCTCCCCTGCAACACCCTCACAAGCACTTCACACGCATCTGTAAACATATTTCATCCATATCTCTAGAGAATTTCACCCGGCAGTTTCGTCTGACTTCTGAAGTAACTTATAATTCCGACAGTATCTGATTGTCGTCTGGAGAAAAAGGGGTGTTACTGGAAACTGTCCAATTCTTCGTTCCTACCATGAATTTCTAGAGAGGACGTTAAAGGTTTTTTATGATTCTTAGTCATCCAGCGTTATATTTGGCTCCACGAAACGCTGACAAAGCTATGGGTTCACGCAATGGTAATTCTCTTGATGTGATTTATACCCTAGAGACGTTGCATTGATTTGCTATCTCACCGATCGCGCCCATTACTTAAATTACGTAATCTAGGCAGTAGATTCACATAACAATGAATGCTGGAACATGACGTGAATTTGTCCTTTATTTTATTTAAGACTCATTGGCAGAAACCGTATCGTAGGGCATCTGAGGAATCAGTGAATGAAAAGCCATTCAGGCGGGGGTCTGAGCGTAGCGTCGGAAAGTTTATGGGCTCTTGACGGAAGGATACAACAGTCGGGTCACAGGCCATTGAGCAGACAGAAGGCGTTTGCTGTGGGCTGAGGCAGGACCTATGTTTGATGGCAGTTCCTCTGCACTTGTGCAATAAGCTATGTAATAGTTCCTTATATGTTGATATAGCCTGAATAAAATCAGTCGCCTAGGCAGCGACTTTGATTGGTACTTTGAAGCTATACTTTTGTCTGTTACGGTACCTACAGACATAGACGTTGATAGCATAGAGGAACAATGCTTATGTTGTTCCTTTATATCTCTCATGTTGTTGACGGTTAAGTAGGAGGATGAAATATGCTAGCAAAAACAGACATAATGTCTTTTGGGATAACAGCAATCAGTGACTTTATAATGTTACTTAAAAACCGTCTTGATTGCAATTTTTTTTATTCATATGACCGGTTTCGGTTCATTCAGAACCATCTTCAAATCTGTAAAAATAATGATACTAATTTACTATTTCACGGAAGCAAATATTTTCATCCTATCTAATCAACATCAAATGTACACAGTTTTAATCTGCGAGCAAATTCCAAATCAGCGGACAGTCCGCTGCAGGGTGAAAATTTCATTCAAGTAGGAGGATACATATTATCTGGTTGTGAACTGTCTCAGAGTTGCATTAAATTGTCGCTGATGACCTTATTATCACTACGGTTGTGGTAGCTTTTTATCGTCTTGGAGAATATAGTGTAACTCGTTATCCAGCAGATTCAGAACTATCCTAGCACTTAGTATTCAACTCATGTAGCTTGGCAGCAGCAGTGTTTTTGTGATTTTAACAGTATTCACTAATCAGTTGAAAGCAGAAGTGGTTTTTCTTAATCGGAATTAGCATCTATCGTGTAGGCTCCGTGAGTTGTACTGTTTGAGGATTGCAGCTTCGAGTTTTTCTCGTGGTACATGTACAGAAAAAAAATCGAAGGATAGAGGGCCTCAATAATACAATATGATTTTTCCAGAGTGGCTTGTTCTTGATTAGATGGTGCATCAATGCCTCCTGGAGTTGTGTTATTGCAAAGCTGAATCACGTTACACAGTTGGAGGTTAGGGTGAGAACAGCAGCATAACAAGTAATGACACGTAAGACAAACAGGTCTAAGACGTGAAGCTGTACTTCAGATGGTCAAAGCAAAAGTTTAGGTCTCTGTTTTATCACTCGGTCATGCACCCCTGTTAATCTTCCACTTACAGTTGTACACATCTGATTCGATCATACGTTTCTGATGAAAACAGGTATCATTGCGAGCATTAGCATTATTAAAAAATTCAACAGCGTAAGGAAAGTATGTTACATACTGAACAACACAAGTAAGAGATTTTTATTAACACTTTTAAACCGTACCAACAGATCGTTTATGGCATTTATATATGTCACACCTTATCAGCGTCACTCTCACCCTAGCAGTAGTAGGAATAGCTTACTCTCACATTCCTCAATTATTCTTTTAACATCCCTTTTTACCCCAAACCCTCAGTCACAGATGTGCAATGGGTGTCGTACTGTCACAGAAATAGAGGTTGTCCCGGAAGTAGGGACGAATATCAACTGTAGAACACACGAAATTTAATGAAAACATCATGTTTTTTTTTCACAAACACATTAAGTAACTTCTCCAATTTATGTATGAAAAATTATATCCTCCATATGAGCACACAAGGCCGCGTGGCAATGAGCAGTGCGTTCACTGAAGTTCTCGATGACACGTTCACGAACATCTGGTGGGAAGCCGTTAATGACCCTTTTGATTTCGTCCTTTAATTGGTGTGTCGTTGTGGTGTTTTCACGTACACTTATGATTCCACAAATCTCTATAAAAAAAATATCACAAGGCCTAAGATCGCATGATCTAGCAGCCCATTCGTGGTTTCCTAGCAAGGAGATAAATTTTTGAGGAAATGAAATGAGCGTACGGCATTGTGGGACAGGAGTCCCCGATTCGGGGAAATTCGGAAGCCAAATACTTATTGAATTTGACGCCACATTCGGCGACTTGCTCGTCGAACATAGCTATGAAGAAACCTTTCATTCAGCAGAACAATCGTTTCACGGGATGTGTGAAAGATCGCACCAGCTTGTAGTACAAAAAATCGATATTTTAATCGTTGTTGTTGTTGTTGTGGTCTTCAGTCCTAAGACTAGTTTGATGCAACTCTCCATGCTACTCTATTCTGAGGAAGCTTCTTCATCTCCAAGAAGGTACTGCAACCTACATCTGCTTAGTGTATTTATCTCTTGGTCTCCGTCTACGATTTTTACCCTCCACTCTGCCCTTTAATACTAAATTGGTGATCCCTTGATGCCTCAGAACATGTCCTACCAATCGATCCCTTCTTCTAGTGAAGTTGTGCCACAAACTCCTCTTCTGCCCAATCCTATACAATACTTCCTCATTAGTTATGTGATCTACCCATCTAATCTTCAGCATTCTCCTGTAGCACCACATTTCGAAAGCTTCTATTCTCTCCTTGTCTAAACTATTTATCGTCCACGTTTCACTTTCATACATGGCTACACTCCAAACAAATACTTTCAGAGACGACTTCCTGACACTTAAATCTACACTCGATGTTATCAAATTTCTCTTCTTCAGAAACGCTTTCCTTGCCATTGCCAGTCTACATTTTATATCCTCTCTACTTCGACCATCAAGAGTTGTGTTGCTCCCCAAAAAGCAAAACTCCTTTACTACTTTAAGTGTCTCATTTCCTAATCTAATCCTCTCAGCATCACCCGACTTAAGTCGACTACATTCCGCTATCCTCGTTTTGCTTTTGTTAATGTTCATCTTATACCCTCCTTTCAAGACACTATCCATTCCGTTCAGCTGCTCTTCAAAGTCCTGTGCTGTCTCTGACAGAAGTACAATGTCATCGGCGAACCTCGAAGATTTTATTTCTTCTCCATTGATTTTAATACCTACTCCGAATTTTTCTTTTGTTTCGTCACTGCTTGCTCAATATACAGGTTGAATAACATCGGGGAGCGGTTACAACCCTGTCTCACTCCCTTCTCAATAACTGCTTCCCTTTGATGTCCCTCGACTCTTCTAAGTGCCATCTGGTTTCTGTACAAATTTTAAATAGCTTTTCGCTGCCTATATTTGACCCCTGCCACCTTCAGAATTAGAAAGAGAGTATTCCAGTCAACACTGTCAAAGGCTTTCTCTAAGTCTACAAATGCTAGAAACGTAGGTTTGCCTTTCTTTAATCTTTCGTCTAAGATAAGTCGTAGGGTCAGTATTGCCTCATGTGTTCCGATATTTTTATGGAATCCAAACTGATCTTCCCCGTGGTCAGCTTCTACCAGTTTTTCTATTCGTCTCTGAAGAATTCACGTTAGTATTTTGCCGAACTGATAGTTCGGTAATTTTCACATATGTCAACACCTGCTTTCTTTGGAATTGGAATTATTGTATTCTTCTTGAAGTCTGAGGGTATTTCGCCTGTCTCATAAATCTATATTAATCGATAAGAGGGAAAAACCTATCAGAGAGCATGTTTCGGTAACGGTCGCCGTTCGCAGTGACGGCATCATTTTTAAAAAAAAGTACTGGCTGATCGCTCCTCCTGCCCAGTACCCGCAGTACACAGTCGTGCGTCGAGGATGCACCACATTTTCCACAGTCACTCGCGGATTTTCGTTACCTCAGATCCTGCGGTTCTGCTTATTGATGTACCCACTGATGTGGAAGTGAGCCTCATCTCCGAAAATTATGCTTTTCCTGAATTTCCCGTTCTTCCCTTGTTCAGGCAAGACCGACTGTGCAAATCGATGTCTCATTCTATGATCTGCAACCTTCAAGTCTTGTGTAAGTGGAATCTTGTACTCATTCATTTTCAGATCTTCTGAAAGGATTTCGTGCAGTGAACTTAGCGATAAATTCAGTTGTTGAGCTCGTCGGCGAACCGATTTTCTGGGTCCTTTGGTCACATTGTCACGCATGACAGCTGTGTTTTCTCGTGCCCGTACAGACCGTGGTCGTCCTGTTTTCTTAACATCTGAAATAGAACCCGTGGTCTCCGACTTCCGGGTCACATTTCTAATTGATGATTTGGATGGAGCAGCATTATGACCGAGTGTCACATGCAATTCGCGAGGGGTTTGTAACCTCCCCCTCACTTAACGACCTTAATGGCAGTAAAATTTAAACCGCGTGTACCTAATGGAAATTTGGGGATAAGCAACCATCACCGAAGTTAATCTGTCGGTAAAGAGGGAGGAAAGGGTTACATCTAAATCAAAGGAAAAATGCAAATGAAAGTGGTGGAAATTAATTTAGGAAAATGGTAAAGTTAATAAAGAAAGTAAATGTGCGGTCGTTACGTTAACAATTAACTGTCGTTAATCAGATATTTAAGATTTGGAGAAAATTACGGTCGCCTGTCCTATTATAATAACTGAAAAAGAAAGGATATTGCACATATAATTAGCACTAAAAGCGTGGCAACTGAAGGTGGGCACGTGTTGTGTGAAAACTGAATGTTTGTCAGAAATAATAAATTTCGCTACACTCTGACTTAATTTAGCAAAATAATGAATAAAACCAGAAAATTGAACGTTAATTTAGTGACTAAAATTAATAGTTAACTAAGTTTCTGAATCACTACGAAATTCAACAAAATAAGGTTAGTATTGGGCTACCTCAACAATCATTTCAAAATCTACTTGTATCTACGCAATTTATAAATAAGAGATTTAACTTTGAACTTGAATTGAATGATTCTGAACAATTAACAACAGTAAAATTTAGTACATACCAAGCCGAGCTGCAGTCACAGGTAAGCTAAAATATGGTAACAAAACTCGCACTCTTAATTTCTGCTTGCGTAATCTAAATATTGTAGCCAGATATGAATACCTTAACTGAACTTTGAAATTAAAGCAGTGAAATGAAATGATATTACTTTAATGCTGGCGTTTGAATTTCAACGACACTGGGGTTCATTTCGGAAAAGGAAGGGACCCTGCTTGGTAATGCAATTGGGACAATGAGCAACAAAGGTTCATGCTAAGTTGTTATATTTCTGTAATGCAAATGGAACATTTTGAAAAGCTGAGGTCTGCCATACAGTTCTAAAACTCTACGTGCTTTCAGTCTTCCTTGTTGGTTGACTGAAGGTTTGAAGTCGTCGATCGAGGAGGTGGCGACAGTCATTCATTGTCGGCCGTCGCTGTTGCAGAAGCTGGATGTTGGCGCGCCTTCTTCTCGACATGGTCACCAGGCGAAACGGGCTCTTGATGTGAGCCAGCTAATGCTTCCCATCCGCGATACCGTGTCAGCAACAATCATAGCAAGTCGAGCGCAATTACATGCTGCCAAGCCCCGAAAGCACAGCAACTCGCGGGAGCTTCACTCAACACGCCTGCTCCACTGCCCTACTCCAGCCACACTCCGCTCTGCCCGCGCTCCACGCGGCAGAGTTAACACAACCACAGATCCTAAACACTTTGGAACTCCACACGACCCATCGATGTTAGATAGCATAGTTTTCCCTATGCAAGACCCAGCGTAAAAATACAAATGTTATTTAGAAAACAAACCAATTGTACATCTATATATATATAGTAAAATAATTACAGAAATGTCATATCTTCAGGTAACAAAATAAGGACAAATCTATAGTACAATAGCTGGAGATAGAAGGAAATGCATTTCCGGCATTACAAGGTGGATCTGTGAATCATTTGAGAAAATTATGCTTTTCCTGAAGCTCCCGTTCTCCCCTTGTTGAGATAAGACCGACTGAGCAAATCGATTTAACCTATGATCTGCAACCTTCAAGTCTTGTGTAAGTTGAATCTTGTATGCATTAATTTTCAGATCTTTTGAAACAATTTCGTGCAGTGAACTTAGCGATAAATTCAGTTGTTGAGAACGTCGGCGAACCGATTTCCTGGGGCTTACGGTCACAGTATCACGCATGATAGCTGTGTTTTCTTCTGCCGTGGTCGTCTTGTTTTCTTAACATTTGAAACAGAACCCGTAGTCTCAGACTTCCGGGTCAACTTTTGAACTGATCATTCGTATGGAGTAGCATTATGATCGGGTGTCACATGCAATTCGCGAACAGTTGCTGTGGGTCATTCACTGTTTTTGTAACAACTGTTTGTCACTTGGAACGGTGCTCAGTTGTCATTTGCTCCATGAGGAAAAATCATCAAGCAATGATGATCACCACGCAAAAGCTATCAGTCTACTAGTGGGAAGGCTTGCAAGTAACAAACATGAGAAAACCTTGGCTACCAACTGTCATAAGAGAAAATGACGCAAAATTCAAATTCGTTCTTGCTTCCCGAATAGCCATTATTTGCAAATAGCAAGTGATACGTATGCCAGTTTGGCCGCCCTGAAAATGTTCTAAGGTCAGTGGCCACACAGGCCGCTCGGCAGGCCGACCACGTGGTGCCAGATGTTGGCTGAAGCAAGAAGGATAAAGCTCGAGCGCGTGGCTGGGAATTCCATGGTGATGCTGTGTCGATAAAAGAGACTTGTATGCCGAGAGTGCCAAAGATGGCGAACTTTGTGAAGCCGTCATGGCAGACATTCCACACTTCGAATAGAAATTTATAGTAGCCAGATGAATCATGATACCTTGTAAGTAGGCTGTTTAGGTTTTTATATTGGTAACGCCACGTAGCGCTCTGTATGAAAATCACTGACTGTGCAGTGTGCAGTCTGAGGCTAGATTGCATTGTTGTCTGCCCTTGTAGTGTTGGGCAGTTGGCTGTTAACAGCGCGTAGCGTTGCGCAGTTGGAGGTGAGCCGGCGGCAGTGGTGGATGTGGGGAGAGAGATGGCGGAGTTTTGAGAGCGGATGATCTGGACATGTGTCCATCAGAGAGAGTAAATTTGTAAGACTGGATGTCATGAACTTATATATAAATATTATGACTTTGGAACATTATTAAGGTAAGTACGTTGTTTGTTTCTCTGTCAAAATCTTTCATTTGCTAACTATGCCTATCAGTAGTTAGTGCCTTCAGTAGTTTGAATCTTTTATTTAGCTGGCAGTAGTGGCGCTCACTGTATTCCACTAGTTCGAAACGAAGACTTTTGTGAGGTAAGTGATTCATGACAGGTATATGTTATTGTTAGTCAGGGCCATTCTTTTGTAGGGATTTTTGAAAGTCAGATTGCGTTGCGCTAAAAATATTGTGTGTCAGTTTAGTGTTGATCAGAATAGGTGTAAGTAGGCTGTTTAGGTCTTCTTATTGGTAACGCCACATAGCGCTCGGTATGAAAAAATCACTGGCTGTGCCGTGTGCAGTCTGTGTTTAGTTTGCATTGTTGTCTGCCATTGTAGTGTTGGGCAGCGGCAGCTGGATGCTAACAGCGCGTAGCGTTGCGCAGTTGGAGGTGAGCCGCCAGCAGTGGTGGACGTGGGGAGAGAGATGGCGGAGTTTTGAAATTTGTAAGAATTGGTGTCATGAACTGCTATATATATTATGACTAGTGAGGTAAATACATTGTTTGTTCTCTATTAAAATCTTTCATTTGCTAACTATGCCTATCAGTAGTTAGTGCCTTCAGTAGTTTGAATCTTTTATTTAGCTGGCAGTAGTGGCGCTCGCTGTATTGCAGTAGCTTGAGTAACGAAGATTTTTGTGAGGTAAGTGATTTGTGAAACGTATAGGTTAATGTTAGTCAGGGCCATTCTTTCGTAGGGATTTTTGAAAGTCAGATTGCGTTGCGCTAAAAATATTGTGTGTCAGTTTAAGCACATTCGTGTATAATTGTTCAAAGAGGACGTTTCACATAGACCAGTCTTGTATAATTTTTCTAAGGGGACGTTTCATATGGCGACCCTTAGCTACGGATACCTCAATGGAATCTTCTGATTTTTTTCTCGTAGTTTGTGTAGTTAGTGTAGCCTTTGTTTATTGCTAGCGCGTAATCTTAGAGTGAATTTCCTTTGTAGTTGTAGTCTTTCATTGTTGTACAGTACAACAGTTGTGGCATGCATGTAGAGTTGCACCAAGTATTTCGCAGCTGCGCTTGCAATTAACTAGATATTATTTTCAGTGCTATGTTAATGTGTTCTCTTATTTTTGCTCTTCAAATTGTGCTTTTCTGTGTTATCGTGTGAAATATTGTGACAATAATGGCGTGTGAAAAACGTAATACTAGGCTACAAAGTAAACTGAGAAATGACAGTGAAGACGGAAGCAATGCGTTAGCGCCACCATGTAATGAATTCACAAATGTTCAAAGTAGTAATTTGGTAATAGTGCATAGGAAAATGGAGCGGGCTGCAAATAATGGTGTAGGAAGTGAAACAGTTAGTGAACAGGGAAGCATTATCGATCGATTGGTCGGCAACAGCTCGCGTCAGGAATCCGATATGACAGGATACAATCTTGCAAATACTGTACATTCAGGTTTTGCGTCCTCACCGTTTTCTCAAATAAGCCGAGACACATTTTCTGCTTGTCAAACTGTGAATGTTGCCGGTGCAAATGCACTGCCGAAAAGCATAGATGATCAGATTCCAGACACTAATACATTATTATTGCAATTAATGCAACAAATGAAACAAAACCAGAGACAAACACAGCAACAGTTAGACACAATGGAACAAAATCTTCAAAAGTTAGACACAATGGAACAAAATCTTCAAAAGTTAGACACAATGGAACATAATCTTCAAAAGTTAGACACAATGGAACAAAATCTTCAAAAGTTAGACACAATGGAACAAAATCAGAGACAGACACAGCAACAGTTGGACACAATGGAACATAATCTTCGGAAGTTAGACACCACACTTGAACAAACACGTGAAGATTTAACTACTGAGTTACATAACATTGAATCGAAATGTTAAAAAATCTGTAATGACGTAAAAACACAAATTTGTGAGCATTTTCAACCTATTTTTTCGCGGCATGAAAACTCATTACAGAATCACGAAGCAGCCATAAAAGAATTGCAAAGTGTTGTTCGTGAAAATCACGACACCTTGCAAGCTAAAATGGACTCAGTTGCATCCACCGATTCGGTTACGCAACTTGCAAGAACTCAGGAAAACTTAAAGGACACAGTAGATTCGATTTCAACACAAATGGACACTCTGAAATTTGGTTCAGAAAAACACACTGAGGAAATGTGTTCACTATCGGAGAAAGTAGCCGAACTTTCGGATCAGTTCACTAATTTATCTACGAAGGTAGATGATAATTTGAATGACACAAAACCGGTAGTCTTTAATGACACAGAAGAGTGCGAACAAATTAGGAAATTCAAACAAAGTCTGAATCAAATTAGTACGCAACACCAAAGAGAAATCCGGGAAGTACAAGATCAGCTGACACAGGTAATACAACAATTACGTATTTCAGAGGACACTCGCGCTCCAATACGGAAAGAGGGACATAGAAATACGGAACAGCCACAAAATAATAACACAGGGCACTTTGGAAATTATGAAAGAAATTGGCAAGGTACACCGAATTCTGAGGTGGAACCGCCGACACGACGTAACAATGACCGATATGCTACCCGCCGAGACGATGATTTTGACTATAAGCTGTTCATTACTGCACGTAAATTCAAAACATTTAAGAATTCTGGCAACGACATTCATCCACAAGCGTGGCTCCATCAATTCTCTCATTGTTTTCCTCCCAACTGGTCACTAGAGCACAGATTAGAATTTATGTGTGGCTACTTAGAGAATGAACCAGCTGTAAGAATGCGATCGGTCATTCACGATTGCCACAGTGAAGGAGAATTTTACCATGCCTTCCTCTCAGCATATTGGTCCCAAGCCACACAAGACCGAGTAAAACATGGCATCATGATGATGAAACATTTCGAACAATCTGAATTTTCCAGTCTTGTGAAATATTTTGAAGACATGTTGCACAAGAATCAGTACCTGTCAAACCCATACAGCCCGTCAGAACTCATCCGCATTTGCTTAATCAAATTGCGTGAACATTTACGGCATATTATTTTGGCAGGCCGTTGCAAAGACGACATTGAAGCTTTTCAGGGACTCTTACAAGAATTAGAAATTGACACTGACAATCGCGGAACGCGAAAACAGGAACACAACAATTACAGGTCACATCCGTCGCAATTCCGCGATGAAAGAAATAATAACTGGACACGACAAGGCTATTCTCACAATACAAATCGTGACCAAAACAGACACCACCCGTATGACAACCGTTGGCAGAGTAGTAATAATTACAGGGAAAGGTCACCTCTCCGCGGTAATGACTATCACAGAGACAATCAGAGAAACAGACAATATGGGAACCAAAATAATTACTATCAAGGGAGACAGAATAACTTTAGTCGCAACGGTCTAGCGCGCAGTTACGATTCAGAGAGAAATTCTCCACCACGTGACCGACAAGAAAGAAACTATGGAATCTACCGACATGACGACAGACGATATGATCGTAACGACAGACCTGAATTGCAGCAGAACTGGCGGGAATCAAACAGAGCAGGGCCCTCTCGACAAGGTGAATTTGTAGAAGTTAGGTCTCCAAATCCCAATAACGACGCGCGCCAACAAAGACACAATAGGCAATGACTCATACCGCTGGCAGCCTCAAAACATACTTATGAAACTGACGACGCAGCTGCCGTAGCTAGTAATTACGTTAAAATGGAAGACATTAGGGACATATTACTCCAGGAACACGACGTGAAACTTAACAACATTGCATATCCTGTGATTCACATTACTGTAAATGACGTAAAATTTACGGCAGTACTTGACTCAGGCAGTCCCATTTCAGTAATTAGTGAAACAGCTTTTAGCAAATGCAATAAATCGAACGATTGCCCCACACTTCCGTTACGCAAGATTAAATTACAAGGTGCAGTCATTGGAAAAAGTGTAGATGTACGCCAACAAACCAACTTAGAATTCTTTTGTCAGAGCCACAGCTTCTCTATGAACTTTCTTATTGTTCCATTGTTGTCGACAGAAATTACACTGGGAGTAGACTTTTTGAATGAATACAAAGCAATCTTAAACTTTCACGATGCTGAAATAAGTTTAGAGAAAGAAGGTAAGTCAATAGCTTTGAAATTTGAAGATTGGCTCTCAAACCATGACGAGGAAATTAATCGGCTTTACCTTCTGTTAGACAACAGTTCGGAATTTTCTACGGAACTAGACACTAACAGTCGCTCTGAAAGTACTGACAGGGATGATATCGACGGCACATTTGAAACTAATGAGTTAGTTCAGAATAAAATTCAAACAATTGAGAATTGTAATGACACTGACAGGCAGGACCTTTTTCAGATTTTACAAGCGCATTCCACAGTTTTTACTCACAAAACAGGAACAATCAAGGGATTTCAATACCAATTTCGTGTTCGTGAGGATACTAAATTTTGTGTTAGACCATACGTAATTCCAGCACATTATAGGGACCGTGTAAGAACAGAAATACAATCTATGCTTGACGAGGGCATTATTGAGCCTGCAGTAAGCTCATACAACAATCCATTACCTGTTGTTGAGAAGAAAAATGGATCGATCAGGCTTGTCTTAGATTCGAGACAAATCAATACTATCATTATTCCTGAAACAGACAGGCCGCAAACGTTGGAAGAACTACTTCAAAATTTTAATGGTGTAAAAGTGTTGTCTTCCATTGATCTCAGATCCAGCTTTTATCAGATCGAACTTCATCCAGAATGTAGAAAATATACAGCTTTCCTTTGTTTCGGCGTTTGTTATCAGTTTCGGAAACTTCCTTTTGGTTTGAACATTTCCTCGGCAGCATTCATTCGCGGGCTAAATTCCATATTACCTGAGCTCTTAAAACGTCACATCACCTTATATGTGGACGATATTCTGATAGCAGAAGCCTCACGGGAACAACATAATCGCATCCTCAACAGCGTGTTACATATTTTTGCAGAATCTGGAATTACAGTTAACTTGGAAAAGTCTGAATTCGGTAGGACAAAAGTGAAGTTTTTGGGACATATTATTTCTTCTGAAGGCATCCAGCCGGATCCTGAAAAGTTAGAAGCAATCAGAGCCATTCCAGTTCCATCCACAAAAAAACAAGTCCGCAGTTTTCTAGGTCTCGTAAATTTTTACCGTCGTTTTCTGAATATGCAAATTCTAGTTACACCAAAACTTTGTTCTCTCACTGGAAAAAATACTATTTGGAACTGGGACGAACAAGCACAGTTGGAATTCAATTCTTTGAAAGAATCGCTACTTAACGCGCCAATACTAGCTCATCCAGATCTCTCACAAGATTTTTGCCTTAGCACGGATTCTTCTAAAGTCGGTCTTGGTGCCCATTTATTTCAAGAAGCCACAGAAAATGACATTACTGTTCAGAAAACCATTGCTTTTGCTAGCCGAGTGCTAACAAAATCTGAAAAAAATTATTCCGTTACTGAATTAGAAGCTTTAGCTATCGTTTGGGCATTTAACAAATTCCGTTTCTTTCTTTATGGTAAGCATGTAAAAGTATACAGTGACCACCGTGCATTACAATTTCTTATGTCTTCAAAATTAAATCATGACAGGTTAAAACGTTGGGCATTGTTTCTGCAAGAATTCCACTTCACAATAGTCTACATTCCCGGCAAGGAGAACATTGTTGCGGACGCACTGTCACGCGCACCGGCTGGGCTTGAGAAAAGTAACACAGAAAGCAACCTCGAGAGAAATTTCAGTATTCTTTACATCCAGAAAGTCGCCTTTGAAAACTTCATCACCACATCTTTAAAGGACATTGCTCATGAACAAGACAAAGATCCGATTTGGAAAGACATCAAAAGTAAATGGCATGAAAAGACACACACACAGATTCGGCATTATTATCTGGTTAGAAACAACATACTGTTCAAACGATGCACTGTTGATGACAAGCTATGGGTACTTTGCATTCCAGACGATTTTGTTAATAAGCTCAGTTGGTACATTCATTTCAGCTATGCACATTTTGGTCCACGAAAATGTTATCATATTCTTCGAACGACTTGTTATTTTAACAATATGGAAAAGAGAATACGAAGAGTCTTGTCTATTTGTAAACTTTGTCAAAAGGCGAAACCATCTACTGTCACTCATCGTGCTCCATTGTTTCCTATCATTCATTCTAAATTAAAAGAATTTGCTGCTGTTGATCTCTTGGGACCGCTTGTCAGAACATCTAATGGATTTTCGTACGTTCTAGTAGCTGTTGAACTTACTTCAAAATTTGTTTCTTTCACTCCGTTACGTAAAGCCACTGGACGGTCTGTATCCAACGCCTTTGTTAGAAATTTCTTACGTGAAGTTGGACACGTTAGTAAAGTAATTTCAGATAACGGACCGCAATTCAGATCTGCTGTTTGGTCACGCATGCTTCGTAACCATAAAATAAAATCTGTTTTTATTTCATTGTACTCACCACATTGTAACCCGTCTGAACGGATTATGAAAGAAATCAATAAGCTTTGCAGACTTTATTGTCACAGAAAGCATCAGCATTGGGGCAGATATTTACACTTATTTCAAAACGTGCTGAATGAAATGCCTCATGACTCCACTGCTTTACCACCTGTTCTTGTACTTAAGAATAAAGAACCAACAAACAGAATCAGAGAGCTTGTACCTTTTGCGAATACACGTAAACTTCGACACAAAGACATAATTGATTTGGCTATTAAAAATATAAATTCTGCTGCAGACAAAAGGAAAAAATTACACGGTAAAGCAAATGCAAAGAAATTATATATTGGTCAGAAAGTTCTCATTAAAGCTCATCCATTGTCACATAAGAAGAAACACTTGAGTCACAAATTCTTTCTAGTTTACAATGGACCTTACAGAATCCGACGTATACCACATGATAATTGCGTTGAAGTTGAAACTCTGCGTACTAGGAAGAGTAAAGGTTTACACCACATTTCACATGTAAAACCGTTTATTGAAAGATAATCTGCTTTTTAACTTTGTCTTTGCCATAAAACATTTCACTTCACGTTTCTAGTATGCTTTGTCACACTGAGAAACTGTTAACATGCAACAATGTTTGAAGTTTACTATCCAGTCTAGAACCTATGGAACATATTTAAACAGAAATTACGAATGCATTGTTATAGTGAACAGACGTCAGTGTTATTGTGCGTGTACATTCTTGCTTGTTAGTTGCACGAATACGTAACGACCATAAGGTTCACATAGTTAGAACATTTACCAGTATTGCTAATGGGATTTTAATGCAACATTTTGGTTTACTTGAAAATACATTCTGGATTTAAAGTACTTTCTGTGAGATACCAGATGATACAGTGGTTAGTTTATGAGACAGCTACACGATTTTATCACGACGCTACTAATGAGTGACAATTTACAACGTTGCTTTTACAGTTTATCTGTTTTATATCTGCACAGTTTTTCTGAATTTTTCTGGAAAGTAAAACATGTTTTAGTAGTAACGTTTGTGGTATAGCTACAATGAGACAGCCTTTTCTGTAGCACAACAATACGTACAGTACAGTACTTACTTCATCACGGCAATAAGCGTAATAACTAAGATATCTATACGCAAAGCATTTCAGTTTCGTTTATCATGAGGTAAGTACATTGACTTCTGCAGAACTTAGCTTTCGGAGGACAACAACTACGACACTTCCACAGAGATTGTCTTACAGCAAGACGCACATTTAGCGCTACAGGACACGCATTAAACTATTTATTTTTCAACATATTTGAATTACAAAGAAAGTTTTCCGTGATACATTTCATTCCATTGCTGTAATCTGTAACACCTGAGGATATAATTACATTATCCTCAGGGGGGTACACGCTTACTTTGTGTACCATGTGTTTGGCAAGCACAAGGAGCCCTAGCTAATATGGTATTTGCTTATATAACTTTACACATCGGTACCATATTTCTCTAATACATTAATTACACAGCTATCTGATCATTTAACAGGGAGAGACAAACATTCATTTTACTACATCAGTGAGAGATGTTTACGTAATTACACAGTTGGATAACTTCACACTTATGAAATTGTACTTTGTGAACTGTTCAAACTTTTTCGGAACCTTTGTGATACTATGAGAGCTTTGAATGACGTATTTGGTATGAGATCGTGATTTTTAAAGTACGTTTGAGGCAGATGACACTTTTGACATGAGCAGAGAATTTTTTGTAGGTTTTGAAATTATTGGAGGAAGCTACGGCGATTTTGAGAATTTGAGGTGTTATGATGTTATTATTACGACGACGAGGTGAATTATGCTGCTGAGGTATGTTTAAGCTGATGCTATATGAGTTATTTGATTATGCTACGTATCTGTTATGATGAAAAATTGAAGAAGTGTCTACGAATATGTATATGTCTAATAAGGTAAGGAATAATGAGTAGTGGTTAGGGACTCTGGTTTGTGAAAAAGGATGTTGGAAACCAAGAATCGTACTTTAAGAGTTATGAAATGTGTGTAAATGCTTGAATGTATTACAATGCCGACTAACATTTTTTGGACACTGTTATGTCAATAGGATTTTGTTTCTACAGATGAATAACGCAAATTCTTGACCTGTGAAATTATTTATATGAGACTGCCACTGTAGCGGAAACTGCTGTCGTAAATATTTCGTTAAGAAAGTTAAGTGACCACCTGCACGTAATGCGTCGTGGGCACCCAGCTGCGCGACAACCACCTGACAAAAGAAAGCCATTAGTGTGTGCCTTTCAGAGGCACAGGTGAAAAAAAAGGAGGCCATTATCCTCGATATTGACATTCCTTTGTAGAAAGCACCGCAAATACGACACGCTCATTACTTGGAAACATTCTTACATCTGCACACCTGACAATGACAAGCGTCTTTCTACGAGAGTTGAGAGAATTTGCACTAACTTATGAAATGTCACATGACTATTGAATGATATTTTTATGCTTTGCCTTTCATAGTTGCTTGTTTCATTTGATATCTGTTTTCCAGCCGTGTTACAGCATTGGTTTTATAAAATAAAATTAAATGTATTTGCTAATGTGAAAACTTTCTGTCAACAAATATGTTAAATAATAATTTTATGATCCACATTCTTCAAAAAAAAAAAAAAAAAAAAAAAAGCACTTGGAAAGGAAAGAGCAATAAGAAGCGACTAATAACAGTAATTGTATATATATTTTTCTTTTCAAATACTTGGTAATTTGTTGTAGAATTAGTTTTTGTGGTGTACCACTTTAATTATATAGACATTAAGATGTGAATCGACATCTCCCTTTTCTGCATTGTTGTCTTTACTGTAATATTTTTTCTGCTTGAGCTTTGTCATGTTTAGTTATAAGCTGTTGCATTTGCTTCTACTGTGTGCCAGGCATAGTGCTACTGAATTTCACTTTATATTACTCTGTTAAGCTAGTTTTATTACTGATTTATTTTTCTTGTTTGCTGCGCATTGCCTTATATTAGTTGTAATATTGCTGCCTTTTTTTGCCAATTTCCATTTTTTTATCATTGCTATTTGTATTAATTGTTTTGTGCTGCTGCATTGCCTCGTCCCTTAGTTAAGCATCTGAGCTCAGTAGATTTAAGTTAGCTTAAGAGGGGGTAGACTATATAAGAAACTAACTATGATGAATTGGAAGAAAAGCATTGAGAAGCTTTAAGAAAATGGTTTGGCCAAAAAAGTAGTGAACAGTGGAGAAAAACTATTTTTGAAAGAGGATGTGAACAGAATACAGAAATCAGGTTTAGATAGGACTTTTTGGGAATAATGATGTACTAAGGGAGATCTCAATGCAAAATACTGCAGTAAAACATACCCTGTCCTTTCCTTTCGTATTATCCCTCTATGTGTTTATGTACCCTTGTGTATTTGTCTTTTTCCTGTCTTTATGTGTTTAGCTAATAAGATTTATGTTGTAGAATTTTTCAAATACAATGTTATTTTCTTTGTAAATATGTTCAGACATTATTTATTGTGTTTTGTTTTAATGCTCATGTGTGAAGTTGATGTTTCAAAAGTTATTCTGATCTTTTATGTATGTACTTATGTCATAATTTTTGCAACACAGATGAATTTGTTATTTCGATTCTTTTGTAAAGCCTGTACTACTGCAAATGTTCTCTGTATTGTTATGTTCTTTAAAGATGTATTTTGTACCTTTGTTATTGCATTCTTGTGAGTGGACAAGTGGTGGGTTATGGACTTGCTATGTTATCCGCAAGACTCTTCAATGGTGATTGTGCGCCTGCACAGTCAAACAGATGGCTGCTGGCCATCTCTACAAGGACTACAGTGGGTCTACACCTTGGACGACCCACCGGTACCATTATTTCTACAAGGACTGCAATGGGTCTGCACCTCTGGTGGCCCACCAATACCGTAATCTCTACCAGGACTACAAGGGGTCTACTCTGTGTTGACCTACCTACCAATATTCTTCAAAACTTCGACTGACTCTGCTGTGGGTTCGCTCTGTTGTGGCCCATTACCTGTCTGCATGTCAAGAATCAGCACTGTCTTTGCGTTGGAAGGACAACGCTACTTCCTCAAGACTGCATGGAAATCCACTACTTCCAAGTGCAATTTCTTTTATTGCTCAGACTTTGAAAAAAACACTGCAATTTTACTGTGATGAACGATCAGGACTGTCTTTATGGACTGTGAGAAAATTTTAGCTTCTGACCAACATTGTATCAATAAGTGTGTGTATTTGATATCTTTGTTATAGTAATTATGAAAAATTTTATCAAATCATTATTGGCCACTGCCCAAAACAATTTGTAAAAATTTTTTGTGGGGAGCATGGGGGCTATGTAAGTAGGCTGTTTAGGTCTTCTTATTGGTAACGCCACATAGCGCTCGGTATGAAAAAATCACTGGCTGTGCCGTGTGCAGTCTGTGTTTAGTTTGCATTGT
The DNA here is from genome assembly GCF_023897955.1 of Schistocerca gregaria. Lineage (NCBI taxonomy): Eukaryota > Metazoa > Arthropoda > Insecta > Orthoptera > Acrididae > Schistocerca > Schistocerca gregaria. The sequence continues at coordinate 921,850,857 of NC_064922.1, read as the reverse complement.
TGTCTGCCATTGTAGTGTTGGGCAGCGGCAGCTGGATGCTAACAGCGCGTAGCGTTGCGCAGTTGGAGGTGAGCCGCCAGCAGTGGTGGACGTGGGGAGAGAGATGGCGGAGTTTTGAAATTTGTAAGAATTGGTGTCATGAACTGCTATATATATTATGACTAGTGAGGTAAATACATTGTTTGTTCTCTATTAAAATCTTTCATTTGCTAACTATGCCTATCAGTAGTTAGTGCCTTCAGTAGTTTGAATCTTTTATTTAGCTGGCAGTAGTGGCGCTCGCTGTATTGCAGTAGCTTGAGTAACGAAGATTTTTGTGAGGTAAGTGATTTGTGAAACGTATAGGTTAATGTTAGTCAGGGCCATTCTTTCGTAGGGATTTTTGAAAGTCAGATTGCGTTGCGCTAAAAATATTGTGTGTCAGTTTAAGCACATTCGTGTATAATTGTTCAAAGAGGACGTTTCACATAGACCAGTCTTGCATAATTTTTCTAAGGGGACGTTTCTTAGGTAAAGAGCGAAATGTCTGAGTGCGTTGAGCTCTGCTCAGCTGTTTGAAAATCAAATAATGTAAGAGGTTTATCAGCACAGTCATTAATAAATTTTTCTAATGGGACGTTTCGACCTCAAAAAGAAACATGTTTATTGCTATTATTTGCATGACGATTCTGATGGTGTAGTCAGATTTTCAATATCTTTATTAGTATAAAGTTTAGCATCTGACAGCGAATTAGACAATAACACCCAGCAACGAATTTCCAAAATCCAAACACTTCATCCCATTTCCTCTATCGACGTGTTATTAGTATAAACCCTAAATAGGTATAAATTACAGGCATGTAACTTGAATAGTACATGGGTTATTGGAGTTCAAAGTGGCCGATTACTATCGATCGCGTCAGGCCATTAGTACTCCACAGTTACACGAGAAAAGGGTAGCAGCATTCTTATAAACATATTTATTCATCTATGTCTTTGTTTATATCTGATATATACTATTCATGAAGAAATTGGCTAAATATTTACTGTGTTTTAGAAAGCACAGAGGCATTAGGCTACTGGCCTGCCTCTTCTTGCTATTCCTTTGATATATGTTTATTTAATTTGTTTATTTAATTTGTTTATGTATAATGCGTTTTAGAGTGTGTTTATGGTCCATCCATAGGAATATCTATTTAATTTCAAGTTATTTAAATGTAAATCCGGTATTTAGAAAGTGTTTCATTATGTTTGTGAATGTGCGATGTCTTGAAGGTATGGCGGGAGCGCTCTAGCCAATCACAGCGCTCGTTAATTGGGAGACTGGATGGAAGTGGGAGAAGAACATCGTTTCGAGAGAGGACAGGGCAGTTCGAGACAGTCGGCACAGGACACGGAGGGTGATGGACGGGACGGCGCGATGGACGTACTGTCGCGGGAAAGACTTGAGAGTGGAGCGGTTTGCGCGTGACCGCAGGAAATAGAAATTCTTCAGAGTGCCGACTTGTGCGCTTGTGAGATTTCCGTGATTTATAGAGTGAAGACATAGTGTGCGTTTAGAAGTGAATATCGCGCGAGCTATGTTGCCATTCATAACTAATTAAATGCAGTAGGAATCTATTGTTCCCATGTTATTCAACTTACGTTTTATTTAACTGCTCGACTATCGACACCAATAAGTGTTATGCAGAAATGTACCGCATTCTCAAAAGTACTTCTACTATCGTACTCATCAGTTAAAGTCGTTTAGATAGTACCTGCAGATTTTATTTAACTGCAGTCTTTCATTCATAAATGTGTATGTTACTTTAACAATTCGCAATTACCGAGTGATAGAAACATTCGACCATTCTATTCATGTGTGTATTTGTTGTGTACATAGTTCCGCGTAGTCAGTGCATACACAACTTTTCCACTAGAGCGCGCCCCACTAAGCACAACAGCACAGGTGCAGCGTTCGTCTGTCTCCGCTCTATGAGATGGCGCTGCCACAGAGACGGACCAAATTCTGCTTCCGCCGATACACGTATTAATATGTAATGCAACCAATGAGATTGCTGCTAACGTAGAACCGTTTCTCCTCGCAGATCACACTCGCGCAGTGATACCTAAATGCACGAGGTATTATAACGAGTGTACAAACTTGCGATTAGTCAGTCTGCATCAGTCTGCATTAGTCTGCATTAGCCTGTACCAGTCTATAGTCAAGTTTCAGCTTGCGCCTAAAAAGATTACCATATTCCTGTACATAGCCATGAAGATAAATGAATAGACACTTTGTCAAGTATCAGAGATATGTGAGAATAAAATTAACGTACCAAGACCAAAGGAACTTCAGATTGTCAACTGTAAATAACATCCAGAATTAAGTTAAGTAAGGTTTATGATTTTTGTTATTTTAATAAATGTGTGTGAAAATTAATCAAGATCTGTTTAAAGTTGGTCACCGTCAATCTGCTACGCTAAGCGTGCAAGTGGCATTTCTATCATCTGACCTAACGGCAGAAAATAAACACGCCACGATAAGACCACGAGACATATTGCTGTCACTTAACTACTTCGTTAGAGCGACAAGTCAAATAATCTAATGGTGTTTGTACCGAAGGTCTTACAGTATGCACATCACAGTATTCTTATTGTATACTGTAGAATAAGCAGTATTTGGCTTGTAATGCGGCAACTGTGTATCCCAGCCTCTAGACAACGAAACCAGCTAAAACTTTTAATATTTCAACACTGTAAGGGTATGTAGTTGAGGGCCACCACATCACCCCATTTCGTTTCCTTTTTTGAAAACCCGCAACGTTTTACAGAGATATGCTGATATGTTACTATCCTTGCAATCCTCCCTGCATCCACCTTTAGGGTGAAATATCACTGTTACCAGTAAGTCTAGCGAACCCAGAGACTATAGATTTAATAGGACATTAATGAATATGTTTACACGTCACATCTTCTCAACCCCCTGTCTCGCCTCTAAGAGTTGCTCCATGGGGTCTTTTATGCCCACACTATTTTTATGTAAATACACAAAATTTGATTGAAACAGCTCCAGGCGTTCCTGAACTAAGCTTGTACGTTATCCGCTTTTCACTCCCCTTAGAAACCTTTCCAGTTGTGCAAACTACTCACCATAATTTCCACACTGTCAGATAAATAGTTTACGGAAGTATGGCAGAGGCACAAATAAACATTCGTTTTGTTCATTAGATAGACTGTGAAAATCTTATCTCTGATGTGTGTTGGCAAACACCACAAACACTCACAGTATTTTGTTTAAATTATCACATTTTAACAATCTAAATTACATCCAGAAAAGCTAGCCACCACATTATAATTTGATGTAGGGAAAAATCTAGACACCTGGCGGTAGAGATACTTTCGTCTGCAACTCTTTATGATAAGATGCTTCAGAAATTTTGTAATACTAAATTCAGATAAATGTTTATGAGCCTAACGAATAAAACAATTGTAAACGTATGGGTCAATATTATAGTTAGTAACATTAGAGAGTTACAGATGTAAAAAATGTAGAAGACACAAAAAGTTTCAGGGAAACACCACAGTGAAGAAAGGCAGACAATTAAGTCTGTGACAACAAAAGCGGTGCATAACTACTTCGATTAAACAAAACAGCTCAGAAACATTTACTAGCAGAACTTAATATCTATCCGAGACGAACAGAGTTATGGAGACAGTGTATTATGATGGACAGGTATGCTACCAGTTCGAAAGGAATTTTAGGTACAGCCTTAACACCAAAATAACGTCCAATTTTTCGAGTACGGAGGTTCCATTAAGAGTATGTATAAACCCAATAAAACGGGGACATGTGCTGTAAATAACGAGAACGTCTACATATCTTGTGTAAAAAGTAAACCAAACCAAAACATGGAACTCTAAACATTGACCAGCACTGAATAATAATATACATGGAAACTGGCGTCATTATAGTGAAGGCTAAATTAATTTAATTATTCATGAAATGTTTGCAAAGCTCTTCTAAATGCAAGCAGTTATTTACGTCGTTCAGAAATGATATTTTGGTGGTGACAGAGAGAGCTCTACAAACACTTGCTACACCGAGAGTACACGACGTATTCACATCATCAGCATGTGAAGAGAATGTACAGTGTTTGGAACGGTTCAGAAACGTTTGCAACTCACGTAAAACTGAAAGTATGTTGAATTACTTTTTAATTTGTTGGTCGAATTTTGTACAGATTCGTTTTAAAAGATGGGAGTGAGTTATGAAATCACCTTTCGCTTGAATCAGATGAAAATATGGTATAGTGAAGGAAATGACTGACATATGGAGGCAGATAGCAGATGTATCCCATACCTTTTTTGTCCTTATGAGGTAACATCAGTTGCAGCAGTCGGCTAGCAGCTTCCTCAGTACGGACACTTTGCAAAGGAGGAAAAATGCGAGATCTTTTCTTCTGTGAGTAGACAGATAATTCGCTGGCCAAAGAGGTCAAGTGGTGTTAGCTGTAGGAGAGATGTTGGTAGGAGTTACACGTTTTGCTCCAACGTTGACAGTTTGCGGGCTGACGCCTGGGGAAGAAAGTATGTTTATACACTGAAGAGCCAATGAAACTGGAACACCTGCCTAATACGGTGTAGGGATCCCGCAAGCACGCAGAAGTGCCGCAACACGACGTGGCATGGACTCGACTAATGTCTGAAGTAGTGCTGGCGGGAACTGACAATGATCCCTGCAGGGCAGTCCATAAATCCGCAAGCGTACGAAAGGTGGGGATGTCTTCTGAACAGAACTTTCAAGGCGTCCCATATATGTTCAGTAATATTCATACCCGGGGTATTTTGTGGCCAGAAGATGTGTTTAAACTCAGAAGAGTGTTCCTGGAGCCAATCTGTAGCAATTCTGGACGTGTGGGGTGTAGCACTGTCTTGTTGGAATTGGCCAAGTCCGTCGGAATGTACAATGGACATTAATGGATGCAGGTGATCAGACAGAAAACTCACATGCGGGTCACCTGTCAAAGTCGTATCTAGACGTTTCAGGGGTCCCATATCACTCCAGCAGCACACGTCCCACACCATCACAGAGACTCCACCAGCTTGAAAAGCCCCAGTTGATATGTACGCTCCATGGGCTCATCAGGTTGTCACTATACCTGTAGACGTGCATCCGCTCGATACAATTTGGAACGAGACTCGTCCCACCAGCCAACATACTTATAATTATCAACAGTTCAACGTCGGTGTTGACGGTCCCAGGTGAGGCGTAAAGCATTGCGTCGTGCAGTCATCAAGGTTACACGAGTGGGCCTTCTGTTCCGAAAGCCCATACCGATGGTGTTTCATTGAATGGTTCACACGTTGATATACAGGGAGCCCGAAAAGTCTTTCCCTGATTACACAAATTGATAACTCAGGCTAGAAGTAAGATACAAATATGAAACTGGTGTCTAATTGTTTACAAACTATCAAAGTTTTTTTCACACATCAGTAAACTTCCACATGAGCACCCTTGGCAGCACGTAGCACATCTAGGCGATATTCAATTTCCGTCCTCACATTAGCCAACATCGCTGGAGGGATCGATTCAACGACTGTGGTTATCCGTTGCCGCCGGATTTCAGGATCTGGTACACGTGTTCGGTAGACCTCGTCCTTGACATAACCCCATAAAAAGAAGTCTAATGGGGTTATGTCAGGAGAGCGTGGAGGCCAAACCGTTGGCCCATCACGACCAATCCATCGCCCAGGAAAGGCACGGACGTCCAAACCCCAATGAGTGGTGCACCGTCTTGCTGAAACAAGACATCGGGGTGATACTGAAGCAGCTGAGGAACAGCATACAGTTGCAACATGTCCAGATACACTGCAGATGTGATGGTAGCCTCAGCGAAGAAGAATGGCCCGATAATTCGATCGCGCAATAGCGTGCACCAAACATTCACCTTTGGACTGCCTGCGGTGCACTCCATGACCTCGCCGGGGGTTGTAAACCCCAAATGCGCACATTATAGCGTTTAACTACTCCACTGACAAAAAAGGTCGCTTCGTCGGAAAAGGCAATTCGTCTGAGATAACCGTTATCGTCCTCAATACGTGATAGCATTTCGACCGCAAAATCATATTGACGTGTACTGTCATTGGGCACAAGGCCTGAACGATGTACACTTTGTATGCACGAAACAATAAACGTTTCTGTAAAATATAATGGAGAAGGAGTTTTGGCATCTGCGCACCGATTGCTTCGGACTGCGCAGTAAAGACTGTATTACAGCTTCCACCCTGTCTGCTGGCGTTTTTCGTCGACCAGACCTCGGAAGGTCAGCAACCGATCCTGTGTTCTTGAACTTCTCATACCAGGCTTTAATGGTCTTGACATCAGGGAGATTCCTTCCAAACGTTGTCTGGAAGTGTCTCTGCACTCTGGTTGGTCATCGTGTCTCATGGTACCACTGGACACACTGTGCCTTCTCCTGATTGGTTAACATGACTTTGTGCACTGCACCTCATCCACTAATTACGTACTGCCAACCTAAACCAGAAAAAACTTTGATAGCTGTAAACAATTCGACACTAGTTTCATATTTGTATCTTATTTCCAGTGTGAATTATCAATTTATGTAATCAGGGAAAGTCTTTTCGGACACCCTGTATGTTGATGGCCCATCATTGAAACCGAAATCTGCTGTAATTTGCGGAAGGGTTGCACTTCTGTCTCGTAGAACGATTGTCTTCAGTCGTCGTTGGCCCCGGAGATTTGATGTTTTACCCGATACCTGATATTCACGGTACCCTCGTGAAATGGTTGTACGGGTAGATTCCCACTTCACCGTTATTTCGGAGTTGCTGTGTCTTATCGCTCGTGTGCCAACTATAGCACCATTTCAAACTCACTAAAATCTTGATAACCTGCCATTATAGCAGAAGCAACCGATCTAACAACAGCGCCAGATATTTGTTGTACTACACTGGCGTCGCCGATCGCAGCGCCGTATTCTGCCTGTTTACATATCTCTGTATTTGAATGCTCATGCCTATACCATTTTATTTGCTTCTGCAGTACACATACAACTTCTGTTAGTCCGTCTCCACCTTCCTCTTCTGTCCGTCTCCTCCTCCTCCTCTTCAATTTCTCTTTTCGTCACCAAGTTGACATCCCCTCCCCCAACAGCAGGTTGGTGGTTCTTACTCCCACAGTATTTGTATCGAGATAAAAAGTAATATATGTACCGAGTTTGGTCGAAATCGGTCCACTAGTTTAGGAGGAGATGTGGAATATACAGACGTACCTAAATAGATACATGTGGATTAAACAGTGTTTCTCTAGCATCTACGACAGTTCGATATCTCTGTTCTCACATTTAATCCAACCTTTCTGCGAGACTGATTATGTGAGCTAGGCTGTCTTTCCTACTGCTCGTGGTGCTAGATGATGCTCCACAGTGTGCCTTCTTCGATATACACTGCTTCAATGCAGTTCTTTAACACATATCATGACTTACGTAGGTAATTTTTCAAAATTAACCTTTATTTGTGTTTGTTTCCATGTTGACACTTGTTTCACGTAGCCCATTATTTAAATACATTTTCAATAATGTTCACTTCTTAAGTTAAACTGATTAAACCGTCGTTTTGCGTGTGTAATGTTTGAATCTTCACCCAGTTTTCTTTGTGTGCTAAGGTACCTGGTACGAGGTAGAGGCTTTTGGATAGGGCCCTACTGTGCTTTCTTAATTTATCAGATCAGTTTCAGTAGTGGTACAGCGTCAATCGCGCTCGTTCGCAAACCAAGTTGGCACGATTTATCTGGATTTCCTTTTTTGAACCTAGCCACGTGGGGCATGTTGGCAAGACTGACGTCTGTAGTACACCGTTGCTACTCTTACACGATTCCACTGTCTGTGACGTACAACCAGAACAGTCATTTCTTCACAAATACGTTAGGCCATTGAGTCATGCAACAACCCTTTCGTTATCCATAACTACCTGTTCTGCACACGCCTGATTAGTTAAGGAATTGTAATGAATGAGAGGGTATCCGGTGTTAAGAGAACAGAGCTTGGAAATCATAAATCTGAGAATGAGATTACTGTGTTTTATTCATATCAGAGCATATACAGATACTTTTCGCCTACATCCTTTTATTGAGAGCAGTTCCGTTCCTTTTTGTTAATTGATCCCAATGAATAAAGTGAATATGCACAGAGGTGGACCCGTTATTTTGATACATGGGCTCCTATGATTCTATAATTAAAACAGACATTCCTTGCAATCACGTACTTCGGTATCAAAAGAGTGGACATGTTAATGTGCGACCCTCTCTTGCAAGATGTAGCACAATCTGTAAGTTGTAAATTATGTAGCAAAAGTGCTGCTACAGATTCTGGTATTTACACAGGTAAGCAACAGTATTAGGCACAAATATCTAGTATACCACCTCCAATAAGATTGAAAATTACTTCGAGCTGACAGCGAACAGACTCTTAAGGGTGAGTCTTACAAGGACACCGTTGAGTGCGAGGTCGCAAGTTCAACATTTACTGTTGTTGTTGTTGTTGTTGTTGTCTCCAGTCCTGAGCTCTCCATGCTACTCTATCCTGTGCAAGCTTCTTAAACTCCCAGTACTTACTGCAACCTACATCCTTCTGAATCTGCTCAGTGTATTCATCTCTTGGTATCCCTCAACGACTTTTACCCTCCACGCTACTTTCCAATGCTAAATTCGTGATCCCTTAATGCCTCACAACATGTCCTACCAACCGGTCCCTTCTTCTTGTCAAGTTGTGCCACAAACTCCTCATCTCCCCAATTCTATGCAATACCTCCTCATTAGTTATTGCTCTACCCATCTAATCCTCAGCATTTTTCTGTAGCACCACATTTCGAAAGCTTCTATCCTCTTCTTGTCCAAACTATTTATCGTCCATGTTTCACATCCATACATGGCTACACTCCATATAAATACTTTCAGAAACGTCTTCCTGACACTTAAATCTATACTCGATGTTAACAAATTTTTCTTCTTCAGAAACGCTTTCCTTGCCATTGCCAGTCTACATTTTATATCCTCTCTACTTCGACCATCATCAGTTATTTTGCTCCCCAAATAGCAAAACTCCTTTACTACTATAAGTGTCTCATTTCCTAATCTAATTCCCTCAGCATCAGCCGACTTAATTCGACTACATTCCATTATCCTCGTTTAGCTTTTGTTGATGTTCATCTTATATTCTCGTTTCAAGACAATATCCAATCCGTACAACTGCTCTTCCAAGTCCTTTGCTGTTTTTGACAGAATTACAACGCCATCGGCGAACCTCAAAGTTTTTATTTCTTCTCCATGGATTTTAATACCTACTCCGAATTTTTCTTTTGTTTCCTTCACTGCTCGCTCAATATACAGATTGAATAACATTGGGGAGAGGCTACAACCCTGTCTCACTCCCTTCCCAACCGCTGCTTTCCTTTCATGCCCCTCGACTCTTCTAAGTGCCATCTGGTTTCTGTACAAATTGTAAATAGCCTTTCGCTCCCTGTATTTTACCCCTGCCAACTTCAGAATTTGAAAGAGAGTATTCCAGTCAACATAGTCAAAAGCTTCCTCTAAGTCTACAAATGCTAGGAATGTAGGTTTGTCTTTCCTTAATCTTTCGTCTAGGTCCTGTAACCATCCCTGCTCAGCAATTTTGCACTTCCTGTCAATCTCATTTTTGGGACGTTTGTATCCCTTTTTGCCTGCTTCATTTACTGCCTTTTTATATTTTCTCCTTTCATCAATTAAATTCAATATTTCTTCTGTTACCCAAGGATTTCTACTAGCCCTCGGCTTTTTACCTACTTGATCCTCTGCTGCCTTCACTACTTCATAACTCAGAGCTACCCATTCTTCTTCTACTGTATTTCTTTCCCCCATTCCTGTCAATTGTTGCCTTATGCTCTCCCTGAATCTCTGTACTACCTCTGGTTTAGTCAGTTTATCCAGGTCCCATCTTCTTAAATTCCCACCTTTTTGCAGTTTCTTCAGTTTTAATCAACAGTTCATAATCAATAGATTGTGGTCATAGTCCACATCTGCCCCTGCAAATGACTTACAATTTAAAACATGATTCCTGAATCTCTGTCTTACCATTACATAATCTATCTGATACCTTTTAGTATCTCCAGGGTTCTTCCATGTATACAACCTCCTTTCATGATTCTGAAACCAGGTGTTAGCTATGATTAAATTGTGCTCTGTGCAAAATTCTACCAGGCTGCTTCCTCTTTCATTTCTCTCCCCCAAACCATATTCACCCACTATGTTTCCTTCTCTCCCTTTCCCTATTCTCGAATTGCAGTCACCCATGACTATTAAATGTTGGTCTCCCTTCACTGTCTGAATAATTTCTTTTATCTCATCATACATTTCATCAATTTCTTCATCATCTGCAGCTGGCTCATAAACTTGTACTACTGTAGTAGGCATGGCTTCGTGTCTATCGTGGCCACAATAATGCCTTCACCATGCTGTTGGTAAGCAGCTTACCCGCACTCCTATTTTCCTATTCATTATTAAACCCACTCCTGCATTACCCCTATTTGATTTTGTATTTATAACCCTGTATTCACCTGACAGAAAGTCTTGTTCCTCCTGCCACCGAACTTCACTAATTCCCACTATATCTAACGTCAATCTATCAATTTCCCTTTTTCAATTTTCTAACCTACCTGCCCGATTAAGGGATCTGACATTCCACACTCAGATCCGTAGAACGCCAATTTTCTTTCTCCTGATAAGGCTCATTTAAAAGTGTTGAATTAACAGTTATGTCAGGAAAAATATTAGCTGTTGATGCTTCACCATGAATATTAGGAGGGCGACATAAAATGAGTGTCCGGAAGGTGCAAACACCAACCTTCAATGTGATAGATTTATTATACTTCACAAAATCTACATCGTCGACATTAAAGAGGGTCACTATGGTACTTAACTTCTGAGGTCATCACTCCCCTAGAACTTAGAACTACTTAAATCTAACTAACGTAAGGATATCACACACATCCATGGCCCAGGCAGGATTCGAACCTGCGACCGTAGCGGTCTCGCGGTTCCCGACTGAAGCGCCTAGAACCGCTCAGCCACACCGGCCGGCTGTTCAAAACAAACCATTAACTTGCACCATGAACACCTAATTTAAAGTGGCACGTCACAGTGATCACAAAGGTTGACACAGTCTAGATGGAAGGAAAACTCCATGAGTGTTACAAACCGTGCAGGACGTTCCGATAAGTACCACTCTTAAAGAACGCATATGGAATCATATTGGTGCAACGGGACGATAAGGTTGGAATGTGATGGCACGCAACTGAATGCAAAACACTCTTCCGTGGAGCTTGCCGTGAAACTAGATATCCTTTAAGGCGCAGTTTCAAGTAGTGCGTTAATACGAGGGTTGTCCAGAAAGTAAGTTCCTATCGGTTGCGAAATGGAATCCACAGTGAAAACCAGAAACGTTTTATATGCAACAACTAGGCACATCTTCCACCTACGTCACTACATAGTCGCCGCTTCAACTTCGAGTTCTGTCGTAGTGTATCAACTAACCAATATATTCGTCATAGAAAGCAGCTGCCTATGCTTTCGGGTAGTTATCTGCACTGGTCTGCAGCTCGTTGCCTGTGGAAAAATTTTGTCTTCATACCCAGCGGTTCTTATGAGCAGAGATGAGACTCAGGGAGAGCCAGTTACGGACTGTATTGTGGGTGATCAAACACTTCTAATCGGAAACGCCGCAGGAGCGTCTTCATTGCCGCTGCAGTGTGCGGCCGCGAATTGGCATGAAGGAGGAACTGCTCGACAGTTATGTGGGCTGCATGACACAGGCGAAAGCTCTAACGAGACCCTCTACTTGGTGGGAGACGAAATTCCATACGCATTTTTACGTGCTCACTGTATAAAATAAATAAATAAATAAAATAAAATAAAATATTGATTATTAGTTGTATATGATAGTGATTGGTTTTAATTAATATTTGCTTATCTGGAACGTGAACGTTTAATTATTTGGCATCAGACGCTTGACAGTGGCTTTTTCGTAAATGCAATGTTATTCGTACTTGACCGTGAAATAAGACTCAAATAATCGGACTTCATATTTAAATCGTTTCCAAAGACTGCTGCGGTAGGTGCGGACTCAAAATCTAAGTCTCAATATTAGAATAATTTGCCAGCCATGTCAATACGTCGTACAGAGGTGACTGTCTACTAAACATAAAAAAGTTTACACAGTTAGTTAAGACAGATATATTCAACGAATAAGCCTACAATTATATAATTCAACTTACTTTCATAAATATAGATTCTTTACAGAATCGAGTGCCTAGTAAGATTGCAACTCGCAGTGTTCTTATATAACATCAAATATGACGGTGTGCTAGTTAATAAAATAGACGTGCTTTCCGCACCAGCTATTCTCCAGACTTACTTCTTCTTAATGAAACATAAGAGTGTCATAACTGTATTTTGTTTTATCAGCGGCATAGCGCTGCAATTCTGTGCCATAGGCTTTATTTATTTGTCAGAGATTAATTATTTAATTAAGATTTCGCGTTTCCGAGGAAACTCACGCACGGCATGCAAATGTGCCTTTATATTGCCCCCCGAATTGCGATGCGAAAGGACGCACCTGCACGCGAGCGATTTACCTAAAGGCACAAGAGAATCTAGGTTATCTACAACTATTTACATGACTTACATTATACAGTATGTTATATACATAATTTGAATGACGCGCGTGCGCCGTCGAAGTTCTTATGTTGACAAAATAGAGTGCGAGTATGCGCAGAAGCGTCTATGTGACTCCGGCACTGCCGTTCTATCGTAAATTTAGATCACGCTGAACAGTAATTCAGTTCTTATTGTTCGTGTGCGCGCGTTTCTTAGTCGTTGCACAAAGAAAATATTTCACCAAGATTACATATGAAGAGCACATTCTTTGAGAGGTAACTTAATTTTAAAATTACGATATTTGTTATAATACAACTTTAGATTATTTAACATTCTTAGTTACATAGTATTGCATTGAAATGCTTCAAATAAAAATGTCTTTTTGTTTCAGGTGCGTTGACCTATACACATCGTGTCGTTGATACAGTTTATATTCATCTACATCTACATCCATACTCCGCAAGCAACCTGGCGGTGTGTGGCGGAGGGTACCCTGAGTACCTCTATCGGTTCTCCCTTCTATTCCAGTCTCGTATTGTTCGTGGAAAGAAGGATTGTCGGTATGCTTCTGTGTGCGCTGTAATCTCTCTGATTTTATCCTCATGGTCTCTTCGCGAGATATACGTAGGAGAGAGCAATATACTGCTTGACTCTTCGGTGAAGGTATGTTCTCGAAACTTTAACAAAAGACCGTACCGGCAACTGAGCGTCTCTCCTGCAGAGTCTTCCACTGGAGTTTATCTATCATCTCCGTAAGGCTTAAGCGATTACTAAATGATCCTGTAACGAAGCGCGCTGCTCTCCGTTGGATCTTCTCTATCTCTTCTATCAACCCTATCTGGTACGGATCCCACACTGCTGAGTAGTATTCAAGCAGTGGGCGAACAAGCGTACTGTAACCTACTTCCTTTGTTTTCGGATTGCATTTCCTTAGGATTCTTCCAATGAATCTCAGTCTGACGTCTGCTTTACCGACGGTCAACTCTATATGATCATTCCATTTTAAATCACTCCTAATGCGTACTCCCAGATAATTTATGAAATTAACTGCTTTCAGTTGCTGACCTGCTATTTTGTAGCTAAATGATAATGGATCTATTTTTCTATGTATTCGCAGCACATTACACTTGTCTACATTGAGATTCAATTGCCATTGCCTGCACCATGCATCAATTCGCTACAGATCCTCCTGCATTTCAGTACGATTTTCCATTGTTACAATCTGTCGATACACCACAGCATCATTGCAAAAAGCCTCAGTAAACTTCCGATGTCTTCCACAAGGTCATTTATGTATATTGTGAATAGTAACGGTCCTATGACACTCTCCTGCGGAACACCTGAAATCACTCTTACTTTGGAAGACTTCTCTCCATTCAGAATGACATGCTGCGTTCTGTTATCTAGGAACTCTTCAATACAATCACACAATTAGTCTGATAGGCCGTATTCTTTTACTTTGTTCATTAAACGACTGTGGGGAACAGTGTCAAACGCCTTGCGGAAGTCAAGAAACACGGCATCTACCTATGAACCCTTGTCTATGGCCCTCTGAGTCTCTTGGACGAATAGCGCGAGTTGGATTTCACACGACCGTCTTTTTCGAAACCCATGCTGATTCCCACAGACTAGATTTCTAGTCTCCAGAAAAGTCATTATACTCGAACATAATACGTGTTCCAAAATTCTACAACTGATCGACGTTAGAGATATAGGTCTATAGTTCTGCACATCTGTTCGACGTCCCTTCTTGAAAACGGAGATGACCTGTGCCGTTTTCCAATCCTTTGGAACGCTTCGTTCCTCTAGAGACCTACGGTACATCGCTGCAAGAAGGGGGGCAAGTTCCTTCCCGTACTCTGTGTAAAATCGAACTGGTATCTCATCAGGTCCAGCGGCGTTTCCTCTTTTGAGCGATTTTAATTATTTCTCTATCCCTCTGTCGTCTATTTCGATATCTACTATTTTGTCATCTGTGCGACAATATAGAGAAGGAACTACAGTGCAGTCTTGCTCTGTGAAACAGCTTTGGAAGAAGACATTTAGTATTTCGGCCTTTAGTCTGTCATCCTCTGTTTCAGGACCATTTTGGTCACAGTGTGTCTGGACATTTTGTTTTGATCCACCTAACGCTTTGACATAGGACCAAAATTTCTTAGGATTTTCTGCCAAGTCAGTACTGCAATAAAGGCATCAGTACTGCTGCACAGTAATGTTTCACAGGTTAGTGTCGTCGTGGTAAAGTTTTTTGATCACAGTAACATTGCTGTATAACAACGTAATTGATATATAAGCATGTCCATTTCCTATTTCCATTATAGTCGTTGTGATGCAGCCCGTTGTGACAAAAAGCATTGTTCATTACAGATCGGACGTGGCCCGTCGAGTAATTGGTCCATACGCTGTTCGTTTTCATTATTCCGTGGAAGCTTGGTTGCAGAACCTCGGACAGCACATAGCTGGCGTCGATCCTTGGATAGTTCAGGTAAGTTTGTCCGTCACATTTCGAGTACATTCCATTCCCTGAAGTTCCAACCAAAATTCTTCCACTCGTCGTGTTTTTTTATGAACAGGCACGTTGTGACCATTTAATCCAGTTAACATCTTGAAGTTGGACACTGTCGTAATGTCACTAGACGATGCACCAATTATGCACTTCACATTTTCAGTTTTTTGTTAAACATAGCTCACCTAAATTTTCGTAGTTACTTATCAAAGAAATCGTTCATGGCGTTGACAAAGGTACGATGCATGATGAATATCATTAACAGTTTCTTTCACATACGTTTCTGAATAGTTGCAGACTTAGTAATGTACGTTAATGTCCGTGAACAGTGGTTCACTATGCAATTTTTTTGCAGACTTAGTGATGCATGTTAATGTCCGTGAACAGTGGTTCACTATGCAATTTTTTTAAGTTTTTCACATTTGAGCACTCGTTATCGTTCAAATTTTCACATAGTAACAGTTACATTATTCATCGTTTTTTTCAAAAAACGTAAGTAATCATACATACACATTTTCTTGGCATAAACATAATACAATTACCCATAAACATGTACACATCATCATTACATAGCTATAAATTATTACATTATGTCACAGTTGATTACATGAATTGCAGATATTTACATACTCTTTTACGGTTTGCTGGGTTTTTATCGATGTTTTTTGTGGTGTCATCTGAAATTAAAATAGGTTAGACTCAACATTCATTACATCAGTAGGCAGGACCGGGGGTTTTCACTACTCAATAAAGGTTCAAAATAATAAGAGAAGGAAAACTGTTGGATTCCACGCGTTTTGTGCGTGTGTTTATAGGTTCTGTGTGGCCTTGGCTACTGGTAGATGCCTTTATTGCTGAGAGATGTGCGTCTAATCTATTTCTCGAAGTAAAAGATGACGTCTGTCGGTTCGTAAGGTGTCATGCCAAGTCAGTGGTACCTACAGTCACATATGTTCCGTGAAAAATTAATATATCATTCATTGCTGCGTAATTATAAATTTTAAATTAATATTCAGTCTTCTTGGTAGCGCCGCGGCGTTGAAAGAAAAGTTCTTCTGTCTTCAACTGCGTCACTGGTACAGTTGAAATGAAAATTTCTATACTACTTATTATCTATGTTGTAGCAAACAGAGTTTTGCGAGTTGCTTAGCAATGTTTTCATGGATATGACTTTGACATTATTTAGCATGAAATACTCTAAGATCTCGGTGTTTATAGCCCAATAATTTTGTTAGTTCCCAGGATTTTGTAACAGTTACGCACCAGGATGCGGTATGTTAACAATAACATAAGGTCTTTCATATAGCAGACGCCAATTAGCATTGCGTCGCTTGAGTGCTACAGATTTATGATGAGTACGAAGTAGTACAACCATTCCTGCATTGAATTTTTGTTTGCTTTTTATTATGTTTGTGTGATGTTTGTTTCGTATCTGTGCGTGATGTGTCAGTGTAGTCCATACTAAAATGAGTTAGCGAGATCTATTGTGGAAAAATATTTTGCATCAAGAAATTTCTGTAATTGCTCTTCTAAATTTTCGGGTTTTGTGTGAACTGGTAAAATTATTTCATTAATTGCTTGTGCGTCTAACACTAGCCTAATGCTACCATTGGTTTTTTGACAACAAGTAGATGACTACAGTAAGGTGAGGTGGATGGTTCAATGATTTTCCAGTCTAACATTTGTTTTAGTTCTTGCCACACAGCAGGTCGTTGAGATAACGGACGTTATATGTCTTGTAGTAGAAGATCTTGTGAGGCTTAACTTCAATCTTGTAGACGTACGTGTTGATAACACCTAATCGTTTGGTTAAAACTTTTAAATATTTGGATAACACATCCTGTAGTTTCATACGTTCATGTACACGGAGAGCTGTAGCTTCATTTATCTTATGAGCAATCAATGTTTTCAACTCCATTAACTCTGTGTCAGATGAGTGTATATGCGTGTCTTGAATGTTATTGTCAAGTACTAACTGAACCTTGTACCCTGTACAGTGTTTGCAATGCTTTAGAGTTCTCCTGTCCAAATCAATAATAATTACACTACCTTTATCATTTAAAATACATTTACCTTTGGACAAGTCTATAATGCAGTCCTTCTCGCTCAAAATATCTAATCCTAATATGAAACATAAGAGTGTCATAATTGTATTTTGTTTTCTCAGCGGCATGGCGCTGCAATTCTGTGCCATAGGCTTTGTTTATTTGTCAGAGATTAATTATTTAATTAAGATTTCGCGTCTCCGAGGAAACTCACGCACGCCATGCAAATGTGCCTTTACAACTGTTCACTCAGAACTGAAAAGAGCGACGCGACACGATCGACGGACGTACTAGAGACACTGCCCAACACATCTGTGAAAAGCTTTACCGAATTTTCCCTGTGGTTTCCATTTCACGACCCGCTCGGAACTTACTTTCTGGACAACACTCGTATGAATGATAGGCACGGAAAAAACAAACCTCCAGATGATGGATGTGGCCAGTGGTTCTAAGTGGTATGAAATCCAATGTCACACGGGTGTCATGCGGTATACATTGTTCTAAGAGAGTATGAGTCTTATACCCACGTCAGGGATCAAGCAAAAAAACAGTTATATAGACCAACTATTGGCCAAATGCAGTTCTCTTACACCCATCTTCCCACTTTGGCTTGTTGTGACGTAAACATTCCCTACTTCCCCTGCAAGATTACACTCACGAAAAGGTATCGTAGGGGGCAGATCACCCCCAACTTGTCGCAGCAGAATAAACAACTTTCCAGCAGTTTACCATCCAGATTAATCGTCACCGTAATGGTATATGAAAGTGTTAAGTCAATGAAGTTTAATGGTCCTGATACAACTCTCTTGGTTCCAGTAATTTCAAAGGTTCCACTCATATACAGTATATTTCCTCTTCAAATCCCGATTGGTCAGAGTTGAAAACTAATTCATTACTGAGCGGCAAGTTATCTTATGTCCTCAAATTCTGTACCTCTGTTTGAAGTTAAGCAAACATCCACTGCTTCCCTTGAAATCAGTGAAATCTATGTCGCAGTCTAATGTGCATAATGTAGTATGCCACTGTCAAACACATTCTTGAAAAGCGCAAACATCAGTTTTTATAACAAGTGGGCCTTTCCTGTCTTGAATATCAGCAGTTTTTCTTTTGTACTACACGGTCATATTGCTGTGGTGGTATGCGAAATCTGTTCACAAGTGCTGTTTTACCATGTCGCGGATGGTCGTCCATGTACGTAATGAGGTTTGATACCTGCTCCTTCGAAAACGACTGTCATTTTCTATGTTTCACTGCAGACGGGATTTGTGGCTCCCTGTCCAACAACGATGTTGAACTACATGGCATAACACCTGTTTCAATGTCACTTTCACTTGTTAAGCACGTATCGTCATCATGGCAAAAGTCCAAGAGAGGCTACTGTGTGACCGCTTACAGGCTCACAGAGCCCTACTTGGGCTTAACCCACACCAGTTCGGAATTAACAAAGGCAAAAGCATTGATGACGCAATTAACAGAGCTCTCGAAATCACACCAAATACAGTCAAAAAATACTCATTGGCAATTGTGATTGACATCGCAGGGACTTTTGACAACATGTGGTGGGCAGCTTTGTTTCTGAGGTTACGCTAGATGGAAGTACCCGCAGCCCTATAGAATAGCCTGTTAGAATACTGTAGGGATAGAATAGTGGAATGGAGTGTGAAAAGCCAGAAAGTAACAAGGAAAATTACCAAAGGTTGTCCCCAGGGTTAGATCTGTGGGCCCATCTTCTGGGACAAAATCTTTGAACCCCTCCTGCAACAGGAGACAATAGGACAGGGGCAATAGGACAGATGGAGTTGTCGTATATGCAGACGACCTGCTTGTGGTCATCTCAGAAAACACAAGAGCCCAGCTAGAGGAGAAGGCGAGTTTGCATATTGAAAACAATAACACAATTGTGCAACACAAACAAGCTCAAAATAGTGGGTAACAAAACAACATACACGCTTCTGAAAGGTCAATTAAAACGCAACCCATCGGTCAAAATAGGGGAAAATAACATAAAAAGAACGAGAGTAACCCGCTATTTCGGCGTACACATAGATGAAAAGCTTAATTTCCATGAACACATTAGAATATCAACAGACAAGGCCGAAAGAAACTGCACAATCTGGCAAGGATAAATTCAAGACAATACAGACTTCCTTTGTCAGTCACACGAACCTACCACTGCGCACTCTTCGAATCAGTACTATGTTTTGCGGCTAGTGCAAGGGCGCACAGACTCAACCTCGTCACGAACAGAACAGCAGTTAGGCGAGGAAAGAGAAGCGTCCTAATGCGACTATCTGGAGCATTTGGCACTACATCGATCGGAGGGCTGTGTGCAGTGCTTGGAATCTTCCCGATAGATGTAACGATTAGGCATCAGGCCGCACGGTACTGGTTAAAGATGGGCAAACTAGACCAGGTTAACATAATAACTGGTTCTCCGCTGAACAACAAGCGGGACCTCAAACAATGGAAAATAGATATTTGGCAAGTAGAATGGGGCACAAGGGACGGAGGGAACATACATTTTTCCCGGATATCACGGAAACGTTAAGATTGAAACATGCCGATCCTAGCCGCGGTGTGGTGCATTTCTTGACTGGGCACGGACCTCATCCCACCCACTTGAATCGCGTGCGTCTAAGAGACACATCTACATGTACATGCGGAGGTATGGGAACCCTCGAACACACAATCTTATTCTGCGGGAAATACAGACAACACAGGAACACGCCAGGAGTACAACACTTACAAGCTGAACGACACATATACGATGCAATCAGAAGACCAGAATTATGGGACGAACTAAACGTACTGACAGGAAAAATCTCAAATGAATGCCATAAAGAGAACAGGCGGCCGGCCGCAGCGGCCGTGCGGTTCTAGGCGCTACAGTCTGGAGCCGAGCGACCGCTACGGCCGCAGGTTCGAATCCTGCCTCGGGCCTGGATGTGTGTGATGTCCTTAGGTTAGTTAGGCTCAATTAGTTCTACGTTCTAGGCAACTGATGACCCCAGAAGTTAAGTCGCATAGTGCTCAGAGCCATTTGAACCATTCGAACCACGTACAGGCGCGAGAGACCGTTCAGACGACAAACCTACACGGTGTTTCAAAAATGACCGGTATATTTGAAACGGCAATACAAACTAGACGAGCAGCGATAGAAATACACCGTTTGTTGCAATATGCTTGGGACAACAGTACATTTTCAGGCAGACAAACTTTCGAAATTACAGTAGTTACAATTGTCAACAACAGATGGCGTTGCGGTCTGGGAAACTCTATAGTACGATATTTTCCACATATCCACCATGCGTAGCAATAATATGGCGTAGTCTCTGAATGAAATTACCCGAAACCTTTGACAACATGTCTGGCGGTATGGTTTCACATGCAGATGAGATGTACTGCTTCAGCTGTTCAATTGTTTCTGGATTCTGGCGGTACACCTGGTTTTCAAGTGTCCCCACAGAAAGAAGTCACAGGGGTTCATGTCTGGCGAATAGGGAGATCAATCCACGCCGCCTCCTGTATGTTTCGGATAGCCCAAAGCAATCACACGATCATCGAAATATTCATTCAGGAAATTGAAGACGTCGGCCGTGCGGTGTGGCCGGGCACCATCTTGCATAAACCACGAAGTGTTCGCAGTGTCGTCTAAGGCAGTTTGTACCGCCACAAATTCACGAAGAATGTCCAGATAGCGTGATGCAGTAATCGTTTCGGATCTGAAAAATGGGCCAATGATTCCTTTGGAAGAAATGACGGCCCAGACCAGTACTTTTTGAGGATGCAGGGACGATGAGACTGCAACATGGGGCTTTTCGGTTCCCCATATGCGCCAGTTCTGTTTATTGACGAAGCTGTCCAGGTAAAAATAAGCTTCGTCAGTAAACCAAATGCTGCCCACATGCATATCGCCGTCATCAATTCTGTGCACTATATCGTTAGCGAATGTCTCTTGTACAGCAATGGTAGCGGCGCTGAGGGGTTGGCACGTTTGAATTTTGTATGGATAGAGGTGTAAACTCTGGTGCATGAGAAGATACGTGGACATTGGCGTCATTTGGACCGCAGCTGCAACACGGCGAACTGAAACCCGAGGCCGCTGTTGGATCACCTGCTGCACTAGCTGTGCGTTGCCCTCTGTGGTTGCCATACGCTGTCGCCCTACCTTTCCAGCACGTTCATCCGTCACGTTCCCAGTCCGTTGAAATTTTTCAAACAGATCCTTTATTGTATCGCTTTTCGGTCCTTTGGTTACATTAAACCTTCGTTGAAAACTTCATCTTGTTGCAACAACACTGTGTTCTAGGCGGTGGAATTCCAACACCGGAAAAATCCTCTGTTCTAAGGAATAAACCATGTTGTCCACAGCACACTTGCACGTTGTGAACAGCACACGCTTACAGCAGAAAGACGACGTACAGAATGGCGCACCCACGGACTGCGTTGTCTTCTACACTCCTGGAAACGGAAAAAAGAACACATTGACACCGGTGTGTCAGATCCACCATACTTGCTCCGGACACTGCGAGAGGGCTGTACAAGCAATGATCACACGCACGGCACAGCGGACACACCAGGAACCGCGGTGTTGGCCGTCGAATGGCGCTAGCTGCGCAGCATTTGTGCACCGCCGCCGTCAGTGTCAGCCAGTTTGCCGTGGCATAGGAGCTCCATCGCAGTGTTTAACACTGGTAGCATGCTGCGACAACGTGGACGTGAACCGTATGTGCAGTTGACGGACTTTGAGCGAGGGCGTATAGTGGGCATGCGGGAGGCCGGGTGGACGTACCGCCGAATTGCTCAACACGTGGGGCGTGAGGTCTCCACAGTACATCAATGTTGTAGCCAGTGGTCGGCGGAAGGTGCACGTGCCCGTCGACCAGGGACCGGACCGCAGCGACGCACGGATGCACGACAAGACCGTAGGATCCTACGCAGTGCCGTAGGGGACCGCACCGCCACTTCCCAGTAAATTAGGGACACTGTTGCTCCTGGGGTATCGGCGAGGACCATTCGCAACCGTCTCCATGAAGCTGGGCTATGGTCCCGCACACCGTTAAGCCGTCTTCTCCTCACGCCCCAACATCGTGCAGCCCGCCTCCAGTGGTGTCGCGACAGGCGTGAATGGAGGGACGAATGGAGATTTATCGTCTTCAGCGATGAGAGTCGCTTCTGCCTTGGTGCCAGTGATGGTCGTATGCGTGTTTGGCGCCGTGCAGGTGAGCGCCACAATCAGGACTGCATACGACCGAGGCACACAGGGCCAACACCCTGCATCATGGTGTGGGGAGCGATCTCCTACACTGGCCGTACACCTCTGGTGATCGTCGAGGGGACACTGAATAGTGCACGGTACATCCAAACCGTCATCGAACCCATCGTTCTACCATTCCTAGACCGGCAAGGGAACTTGCTGTTCCAACAGGACAATGCACGTCCGCATGTATCCCGTGCCACCCAATGTGCTCTAGAAGGTGTAAGTCAACTACCCTGGCCAGCAAGATCTCCGGATCTGTCCCCCATTGAGCATGTTTGGGACAGGATGAAGTCTCACGTGGTCTGTACGTCCAGCACGAACGCTGGTCCAACTGAGGCGCCAGGTGGAAATGGCATGGCAAGCCGTTCTACAGGACTACATCCAGCATCTCTACGATCGTTTCCATGGGAGAATAGCAGCCTGCATTGCTGCGAAAAGTGGATATACACTGTATTAGTGCCGACATTGTGCATGCTCTGGTGCCTGTGTCTATGTGCCTGTGGTTCTGTCAGTGTGATCATGTGATGTATCTGACCCCAGGAATGTGTCAATAAAGTTTCCCCTTCGTGGGACAATGAATTCACGGTGTTCTTATTTCAATTTCCAGGAGTGTATATCTTTCACATCACTTGCAGCTCCATCTGTTGTTGAATATTGTAACTACTGTAATTTCGAAAGTCTGTCCACCTGAAAATGTACTGTTGTACCAAGCATATTGCAACAAACGGTGTATTTCTATCGCTGCTCTTTTAGTTTTTATTGCCGTTTCAAATATACCGGTCATTTTTGAAACACCCTGTAGATACAGCACCTATATAGACGCCATAGTGTGGAGGATGAAAACCGAGACTGAAAGAAGACCGACAGAAATGCATTAGACTAAACATAACGTACGGACATGACATTAGACTACACGTAACTACAGCTCAACATGAATAGATGTAAACAGTGTCGGCGCACCGTCGCAGTTGCCTCAGTCAAACACGGCACTTTAAGCCTGTTAATAGCGTAATTGTCTTAGTAACAGCTTTAGTAATTAGCATAGAAATTAGGTTAGCATAGATCTTCTTAGTTAGAGGTAAGCAAACGACTGGAGACTGAGGATCAATGGCTTGAAGACTAATTCCAAAGCTTTTATCCTCAGTTCCCCAGGGTGGAGGGACTATAAACTTCTTCATTTCCTTTCTTCTTTCCTCTTCTTCGTTCTAAAGTATACTTTTGTATGTCTTTTCCAAAATTTAAACTTCATGTAAATTTTTGATAAACGGCTTGGGAAAGCTGCCATGAAGAAAAGAAAAGAAAGGTAAATAGCAAACAAAGACGATCAGTATAAGAAAAGAAAATAAGAGACAGAAACAAAACACGGTCAACTATGACCCGCCTCCACGTGGCGGGACACGGGCAACGGTGCGACCGTGTGTGTGGGAACTGGTGTGGAGGTTCAGCCATGTCAACGCCCATATACCGACCGCAGCCGCTAAGTGGCCAATAAAGACCCACCTTAAGCAATTAGGTGGTGGGTCGTAAAATCAGGGCGGCAAGTGGAAAAAAAGTGTACATGGTCCACACAGTCAAGGTTGTACGGCACCACCCGTTCCACTGACTTACCTTCGAGAAACGCTAATACTTTCATTTGCCACTTCTTTCTCACTCAAATTCCTTGCGCTCCTTCCTGACGAAAAGTCAACTTCAGTAACTGTTGTTGTAGATACAATGCAATGTTAGATTTGTTTAACGTTGCCATTGTTCTTCTTTTCATCAATACCACTAGCCTTGTAACACCGTTGTGAGATACTCGTCGGTTAACCAGTTTCAACCACGCTCTATGTCCTCAGGTTGTACTCAACACTGGATACCTCCAGTTCAAAACCCCTGTTGCCATTAGCAGTCAGTATTGTGGTTGCATGGTACACAATATGTGGGGCCTCGAACACCGAAAACATCACTGGCCTTTTGCGAGCTGGCACTCAAGGAGTTCGTTTTTAGACACGAGCTTTTCAAATGCTCAGCTGTGTATGGATTCCTAAGGGACCAAACTGCTGAGCTCATCGGTCCCTAGCCTTACACACTACTTAAATTAATCTGTGCTAAGAACAACATGCACACCCATGCCCGAGTGAGGACTCGAACCTACGGTGGGAGAGGCGGCGCAAGGCGTAACATGGCGTCTCAAACCTCGCGGCCACTCCGAGCTTCACCAATCCATTAATGCAGAAGAGGGCATAACTGATAACCCTATTATCACTGTCTATGGGTATACCAAGGAATGTTTGGAAAGGTAGGAAAATAATTTTTTTTAGGAAGGATAAAAGGAAACAAATAGCAGAAGCTGATGATGACTATATTTTCACTAACAGAATACGAGGCTACGACTATCGAACCATGTTTGCGACTGCATTTAGGATTTTCTAGGAGAATAGTACGTTATTCTTCATACAGTGAATTTATCACGTGTAAAGGTCGGAGTATAGCAGGGGACTGTTATGATATTGGTGCGTGTAAAACGTGCGAGTAAGGATCCTCAAATTATTATTGTGCGTTTGAAGTTCTGTTGCTAAATTGATTTTATCTGAAGAATGTTTTAAAATTGAAAATGATGTAAGTTTATCTTATAAATATTGCTTAAGGGTTTATTATATGCATACTTAAGATAGATTTGGGGATGTAAATTTTAATGTCTAGTAGTTACCTAGTTTCAGCTGAAACTTTTAATTGAACTCGTTGTAATTATCTTCAGCTGATTTGACATCACCATACAGGCTGACATTTAATGAAGTATGTTGTTGTTGTTGTGGTCTTCAGTCCTGAGACTGGTTTGATGCAGCTCTCCATGCTACTCTATCCTGTGCAAGCTTCTTCATCTCCCAGTACCTACTGCAACCTACATCCTTCTGAATCTGCTTAGTGTACTCATCTCTCGGTCTCCCTCTACGATTTTTACCCTCCACACTGCCCTCCAATGCTAAATTTGTGATCCCTTGATGCCTCAAAACATGTCCTACCAACCGATCCCTTCTTCTAGTCAAGTTGTGCCACAAACTTCTCTTCTCCCCAATCCTATTCAATACCTCCTCATTAGTTACGTGATCTATCCACCTTATCTTCAGTATTCTTCTGTAGCACCACATTTCGAAAGCTTCTATTCTCTTCTTGTCCATACTAGTTATCGTCCATGTTTCACTTCCATACATGGCTACACTCCAAACAAATATTTTCAGAAATGACTTCCTGACACTTAAATCTATATTCGATGTTAACAAATTTCTCTTCTTCAGAAACGCTTTCCTTGCCATTGCCAGTCTACATTTTATATCCTCTCTACTTCGACCATCATCAGTTATTTTACTTCCTAAATAGCAAAACTCCTTTACTACTTGAAGTGTCTCATTTCCTAATCTAATTCCCTCAGCATCACCCGATTTAATTGGACTACATTCCATTATCCTCGTTTTGCTTTTGTTGATGTTCATCTTATATCCTCCTTTCAAGACACTGTCCATTCCGTTCAACTGCTCTTCCAAGTCCTTTGCCGTCTCTGACAGAATTACAATGTCATCGGCGAACCTCAAAGTTTTTACTTCGTCTCCATGAATTTTAATACCTACTCCAATTTTTTCTTTTGTTTCCTTTACTGCTTGCTCAATATACAGATTGAATAACATCGGGGAGAGGCTACAACCCTGTCTCACTCCTTTCCCAACCACTGCTTCCCTTTCATGCCCCTCGACTTTTATGACTGCCATCTGGTTTCTGTACAAATTGTAAATAGCCTTTCGCTCCCTGTATTTTACCCCTGCCACCTTTAGAATTTGAAAAAGAGTATTCCAGTCAACACTGTCAAAAGCTTTCTCTAAGTCTACAAATGCTAGAAACGTAGGTTTGCCTTTTCTTAATCTTTCTTCTAAGATAAGTCGTAAGGTCAGTATTGCCTCACGTGTTCCAACATTTCGACGGAATCCAAACTGATCCTCCCCAAGGTCCGCATCTACCAGTTTTTCCATTCGTCTGTAAAGAATTCGCGTTAGTATTTTGCAGCTGTGACTTATTAAACTTATTGTTCGGTAATTTTCACATCTGTCAGCACCTGCTTTCTTTGGGATTGGAATTATTATATTCTTCTTGAAGTCTGAGGGTATTTCGCCTGTCTCATACATCTTGCTCACCAGCTCGTAGAGTTTTGTCATGACTGGCTCTCCCAAGGCCGTCAGTAGTTCTAATGGAATGTTGTCTACTCCGGGGGCCTTGTTTCGACTCAGGTCTTTCAGTGCTCTGTCAAACTCTTCACGCAGTATCGTATCACCCATTTCGTCTTCATCTACATCCTCTTCCATTTCCATAATATTGTCCTCAAGTACATCACCCTTGTATAAACCTTCTATATACTCCTTCCACCTTTCTGCCTTCCCTTCTTTGCTTAGAACTGGGTTGCCATCTGAGCTCTTGATATTCATACACGTGGTTCTCTTCTCTCCAAAGGTCTCTTTAATTTTCCTGTAGGCAGTATCTATCTTACCCCTAGTGAGATAAGCCTCTACATCCTTACATTTGTCCTCTAGCCATCCCTGTTTAGCCATTTTGCACTTCCTGTCGATCTCATTTTTGAGACGTTTGTATTCCTTTTTGCCTGCTTCATTTACTGCATTTTTATATTTTCTCCTTTCATCAATTAAATTCAATATTTCTTCTGTTACCCAAGGATTTCTAGCAGCCCTCGTCTTTTTACCTACTTTATCCTCCGCTGCCTTCACTACTTCATCCCTCAGAGCTACCCATTCTTCTTCTACTGTATTTCTTTCCCCTATTCCTGTCAATTGTTCCCTTATGCTCTCCCTGAAACTCTGTACAACCTCTGGTTCTTTCATTTTATCCAGGTCCCATCTCCTTAATTTCCCACATTTTTGCAGTTTCTTCAGTTTTAATCTACAGGTCATAACCAATAGATTGTGGTCAGAGTCCACATCTGCCCCTGGAAATGTCTTACAACTTAAAACCTGGTTCCTAAATCTCTGTCTTACCATTATATAATCTATCTGATACCTTTTAGTATCTCCAGGGTTCTTCCACGTATACAACCTTCTTTCATGGTTCTTAAACCAAGTGTTACCTATGACTAAGTTGTGCTCTGTACAAAATTCTACTAGGCGGCTTCCTCTTTCATTTCTTAGCCCCAATCCATATTCACCTACTATGTTTCCTTCTCTCCCTTTTCCTACACCGAATTCCAGTCACCCATTACTATTAAATTTTCGTCTCCCTTCAGTATCTGAATAATTTCTTTTATTTCATCGTACATTTCTTCAATTTCTTCGTCATCTGCAGAGCTAGTTGGCATATAAACTTGTACTACTGTAGTAGGTGTGGGCTTCGTATCTATCTTGGCCACAATAATGCGTTCACTATGCTGTTTGTAGTAGCTTACCCGCATTCCTATTTTCCTATTCATTATTAAACCTACTCCTGCATTACCCCTATTTGATTTTGTGTTTATAACCCTGTAATCACCTGACCAGAAGTCTTGTTCCTCCTGCCACCGAACTTCACTAATTCCCACTATATCTAACTTTAACCTATCCATTTCCCTTTTTAAATTTTCTAACCTACCTGCCCGATTAAGGGATCTGACATTCCACGCTCCGATCCGTAGAACGCCAGTTTTCTTTCTCCTGATAACGACATCCTCCTGAGTAGTCCCCGCCCGGAGATCCGAATGGGGGACTATTTTACCTCCGGAATATTTTACCCAAGAGGATGCCATCATCATTTAATCATACAGTAAAGCTGCATGTCCTCGGGAAAAATTACGGCTGTAGTTTCCCCTTGCTTTCAGCCGTTCGCAGTACCAGCACAGCAACGCCGTTTTGGTTAATGTTGCAAGGCCAGATCAGTCAATCATCCAGACTGTTGCCCCTGCAACTACTGAAAAGGCTGCTGCCCCTCTTCAGGAACCACACGTTTGTCTGGCCTCTCAACAGATACCCCTCCGTTGTGGTTGCACCTACGGTACGGCCATCTGTATCGCTGAGGCACGCAAGCCTCCCCACCAACGGCAAGGTCCATGGTTCATGGGGGACACTTTATTCAACATGTAAACGTCACTGCAGATAGTGGGATTTAGGTTACGACACGTTCGATATGCCTGCCGTCATTGGCGGTGATGTGAAGCAGACGACTAGTGAAAATCGATTCTGTCGGTAGCCTCCTGAATGACTGTTTTCACCTCAGCGTTGATGTAGGGGTTATTGCAATACACATTGTCTTTACTATAGCCCCACAAAAAAGGAGTCAAATGTGTTCAGATCCGGAGCATGTGGGCCGGCCAGGGTGGCCGAGCTGTTCTAGACGCTACAGTGTGGAACCACGAGACCGCTACGGTCGCAGGTTCGAATCCTGCCTCGGGCATGGATGTGTGTGATGTCCTTTGGATAGTTAGGTATAAGTAGTTTTAAGTTCTAGGGGACTGATGACCTCAGGTGTTAAGTCGCATAGTGCTCAGAGCCATTTTTTTGAACCGGAGCATGTGGCTGTCAATCGATGCCCATGCTAGTGACCTCTGGATACCCCAGAGCCAGAATGCGATCCTCAAAGTGCTCCTCCAGTACGTTAAACACTCTGCTGCTTCGGTGGGGTCGAGTTCCGTCTTTCATGAACCACATCGTGTTGAAATCAAGGTCGCTTTGGATAATGGATACGAAATCATCTTCCAAAAACTTCATGTACCGTTCGGTAGTTACCGTGCCATCACGGAATATCGTAACGATTATTCCGTGACTGGACACTGTGGACCACTTAGTCACACGCTGAGGTGAAGACACTTCTCGATCGCGAAATGCGGATTCTAAGTCTCCCATAAGCGCCAGTTTTGCTTATTGGCTATCCCATCCAAATGAAAGTGGACTTCGTCGCTAAACCAAACTATAGTAATTCCCGTCATCACCCACGGCCAACGGTGCAGTTTGAACGTCCTAACGCAAACCTTTGAGAAATTATAACGATTTTATGCCATATAGTTGAATGATTGTCACCCTGTATTACTGCTATTTACCATAAATATTGAATTAGATTTACGAGGGCTATTCGGAAAGTAAGGAACGGTCGGTCGCGAAATGGAAAAGACAGTGAAAAACTCATGAAATTTTGCGCAGGTGTGTTGGGCAGTGGCTCTAGAATGCCCGTCGATTTCATTACGTCGTTCTCTTTAATTCTGAACACACAGGGAACACACAAAGATACCTAGAACAATGTGTCTCCCACCAAATACGAGGGCCTGGTGAAAAATTTCGCCTGAAGCTATGCCGCCAACATTACATAACTGTTGTGCGTTTTCTTCTTCAAGACAATTCTCAACCGCATTCTGCAGGGGCAGTGTAGATGCTCCTGCATCGTTTTCAATTGGAAATGTTTGATTACCCACA
The DNA here is from genome assembly GCF_023897955.1 of Schistocerca gregaria. Taxonomy (NCBI): domain Eukaryota; kingdom Metazoa; phylum Arthropoda; class Insecta; order Orthoptera; family Acrididae; genus Schistocerca; species Schistocerca gregaria. Next base: position 921,820,964 of record NC_064922.1, on the reverse strand, counting down.
ATGGTGCAACGTTATTGTGTCCCTCTGTTTCATCTCTACTCACATAAACCACTGGCTATGAAGACAACATTTTGGCACCGACAAAGAGCTGTAGGCTAGCGTAGAGAATTAGCGGAAAGCACTGGCGGCTGCCTTCTATAACGACGGTATTGGAAAGTTGTTACAACCCTACGACAACCGTCTAAGTCGGATTGGCGACTATGGAGATAAGTAGGTGGTAGTTGTAGCTAACTGTACAAATAAAACAGTTTTTATTTTCACTGTGGTTTCCATTTCGCCATCTATAGTTTCTTACTTTCCGAGTAGCCCTCGTAAAACATAATGAAGGGTATTGTAATGGTTACATCAGGGAAAAAAAGAGGGCTGGGGAACATACGTCTTTTTTTGTAAATGTTTAGCAGTAATCTCTTGTTGATAAATCTATTTTAAAAACATTTCAGAATTGACGTTAGAACCGCACTTTACGACTTCGTACAGCTCCTATCATACCAAGTTTCTTTTCATCTTTTGGACAGAAACCAGATTCATGTAAGTTTTTTTACAGATACAGAGAGACATTGGCTACGCCATACCAAGGAAGAAACGAGGTAGTTGCACTTCAGAAAAGGTGCGTCAGTAAGGCAAAATAAAGAGCTTGCAATATTAACCGAATGTGATAAAGTGAATTGTTGCAGAGCGTCACGACAGCTTCAAGTAAGTACGAACGACCTACACAGTATTGGCAAAGAATTTTCATCAGCCGCTTATTTACGTTAAGAACGCAAGGAGTCAGGGTGTAGCACCATAGCGTAGACACTACATACCATTTTTTCGGATTCATTTTGCTTTGTTTTGTTCAACATTCCATCGTTGAGTTCTGTAATTATGGTATGATTAATTAGATACCATAAGAGTGTTTACTTTTTTCTTTGTAAAAACTTTGATCTCCTGGCAAAAATGTATGTAATGTATTGTCTTTATTAATTACATTCTTTGCATCTCTTTGAGGGAGACAGAACTTATCATATATAACTGGAATTTGTGTAAATAATTTTTTGTAGAATGGTCAATATGTGCAAACTATACGTTTTGTTCAAAATATCTTGTAGTTCTCTGTATTTACTGATCCTCACTTAGGGTTTTTAGTAAATTGTAAGATGAAAAGGTGTTGTGGTTCCCCTCGGGAATGGAATCATGCAGCGCGCGCAAAATGTGGTTGGCATGTATAGAACGGTGGAAGCAAGAGTCAGTCTGGGACGAGCTACCTACCCGCCAACTGTTCATGTAAAAGTTGTATGTTGTGCTGGTGCCGAGAGAGGCTTGTCGGGCCGTTTCACAATGTGATAAAGCTTCGATCGATGGATAAATAGCTGGAACTATTGTGGAATGTCCAGCATTTCTACCTGCAAATCCACCTACCAAGATGCACTTGCCACCACATTCTGCAATCACTGTAACGGAATGGAGGAATTGTAGATATGTAAAGTGAAGGATCAGCTCTTTGGATGTTTTAGTGCGCTCAAATATAAGGTAACTTATACCTGAATCTATGTTCTTACATTGTCACACATCCACTTATGATCCTTCCCATGGTAAAGTGATTACCGAGTGTGCTTATTGAAAAAATATTATAGCCCAGTGTGTTACTAATTAATGCGTTTTGAACATAGTAAAAAGAAAGTTAATGTGGCAAAAGAGTGTGCGAAAGTAAATAATGTTTGCTGAACGTAATTTTGAAATGAAAAATGCTTATTAAAAGTTTGTGGGCGTGCTAAAAACACTAAAGTGAAAAAATATAATTTAAAGTAGTAAAGTAGTACAAACAGTTATTAAAATAGTTTGCTGTCAACTTCAAAATTGAAAGTTCTTTAAACTGAGACTTATAAAGTTTTGCTTAGTAAATGATCATAGTACTGTCTTTTGTAAATTGCAAAAGGTGAGTCAGTATCTAATAAATATGTCAACTTTGTGTCTCACTGCGGTAAAGGTTGAGAACTGTAACAGTGGGAAGTTACATACTCATGCCTGCTAAGTGCTTCTTCTCTTGTGTATTGAAAGTGCATATTAATTATGTAATAGGATCCACGGTTTGTCTATTGTACTCCTGATAGTTGTCTTTCTGTTAATTGTTATCTATCTATGAAAAAAGTAACTTCTTTTATTCAGATGACAGTGAGAAATAGTTTGCCAGTGAATCTTTCTTTTTCTGATGTCAGTTAGAAAAGTAATTGGTAAAGAAAGACTAAACCTATGCCCAGTTTATGATTTTGCAGTGAACTGTATTCACATCTCATGTCAGATAGGAATCAATTTGAAAAGTGATAGTAAATCTATGTCCAATTTATGATTCTAAAGTGCACTTTAATGGCAGTATTATTGAAACCATTCAGTTTGAGCAAGCCTTGAAGGTAAAAATGTATGTCATTATCTGTCAATCTTAAGCAAATAGCTTTGTTCTTCTACAACTGTTAGCACTTTGGCGGCCGGAGTGGCCGAGCGGCTCTAGGCGCTTCAGTCTGGAACCGCGTGACCGCTATGGTCGCAGGTTCGAATCCTGCCTCAGGTATGGCTGTGTGTGATGTCCTTAGGTTAGTTAGGCTTACGTAGTTCTACGTTCTAAGGGGACTGATGACCTCCGCTGTTGAGTTCCATAGTGCTCAGAGCCATTTGAACCATTTTAGCACTTTCTTCAACGTCAACATCTGCAAGTTACAGAGTTCACTGCACTTTCGTATGATGAAGTATAGACTGTGTCTGTCCATTAAAGCTACTCATATCTATTTTCTTGAACAAGAATGTTAATCATTTTTGTGTCTAATTAGGCTGGCGACCGTTTTCTATATTCTTTGAACGGTGTGGATAAGTAAAATATTGTTTGTTACGGTTTAATTATTTACGTAATTCTGACTTTCACCTGCGATAAGCCCCCTCCGTTAGGTACATCACGGTCAACACAACAAAATACCTTTCAGGGGGTAACACTGCACTGCTTCTTTGTACTGCAATTGCTCTAATAAAAATAATTTCATTATACGAACTGCCTCTGGCTTTGAGGTAATAGTATAACAGTAGTGGGCGGTAGTGTTATAAGGGAAGTTCGGAAGCTCATCCCATCCTTTTACTTTTATGGTGAACGTATAAGACATGAAATGCGCATACTATTCCAAAGAGCACAAAAGAAGATTTTGTGAATATAGCCGGCTACACAGACATAATTTTTCAGTCTGGTAAATGCTGAGCAGTTCTGCTTGGCCAAGTCGTTACGCGGGCGCTGGCTGCTGGGACCGGCTGTCAATTATCGCGCACGGCACGTTATTGGCTCGGCTGACGGATTCCCCGGCAGGCAGTTCGGCCACGGCTGTGTCGGCCCTCTGAGTGCGTCGCGCGCGAATGAAAAGCTGCACGTCGTTAATTAAGCAGACATGAGGACGTAGTGTCCATGAACGGCCTGAGTGGGTCCCGCTATTGAATTAAAAATATTCTTTTGGAAAAATGTTCAGCCACAATGGTTTCATTTCACCGGAATTTACTGGGCAGTACTGGAACCTAATTCTGATCAACGGGTAATATAAAAACTGGAAATTCTTAGATTTGGAAAATTTGTTTGGAAAATTAAAGAAAGTCTCTGTAACAATATTTATTGATTAATAACGCCTTTCGCACTCCTACCTCTTGATGACAGTAAATGAGAAACGAGATAAAGTAATTTTTACATAAATGGTTTGATTCGTCAACGTATATACACCGTTAAGCAACAGTATAAGCAAATGATGGGAAGAGGGAAACATACCTGAAAGAGGCACCTTATCACCTTATTCAATTCTGAACCCACAGAAATAGACTGAAGAAAAAAATCGGACCTGAAACTGAGCTTGTGCGGGACAGGATCGCAACAAGATGCATATATGATTGCATCATTTGTGGTTGGCTTAGGAAAGACGTTATAAGCAATCTGTCCCCAGTCAGCCGGAGATTAAGCTCAAAATACACTCCTGGATATGGAAAGAAGAAGACATTGACACCGGTGTGTCAGACCCACCATACTTGCTCCGGACACTGCGAGAGGGCTGTACAAGCAATGATCACACGCACGGCACAGCGGACACACCAGGAACCGCGGTGTTGGCCGTCGAATGGCGCTAGCTGCGCAGCATTTGTGCACCGCCGCCGTCAGTGTCAGCCAGTTTGCCGTGGCATACGGAGCTTCATCGCAGTCTTTAACACTGGTAGCATGCCGCGACAGCGTGGACGTGAACCGTATGCGCAGTTGACGGACTTTGAGCGAGGGCGTATAGTGGGCATGCGGGAGGCCGGGTGGACGTACCGCCGAATTGCTCAACACGTGGGGCGTGAGGTCTCAACAGTACATCGATGTTGTCGCCAGTGGTCGGCGGAAGGTGCACGTGCCAGTCGACCTGGGACCGGACTGCAGCGACGTACGGATGCACGCCAAGACCGTAGGATCCTACGCAGTACCGTAGGGGACCGCACCGCCACTTCCCAGCAAATTAGGGACACTGTTGCTCCTGGGGTAACGGCGAGGACCATTCGCAACCGTCTCCATGAAGCTGGGCTACGGTCCCGCACACCGTTAGGCCGTCTTCCGCTCACGCCCCAACATCGTTAAGCCCGCCTCCAGTGGTGTCGTGACAGGCGTGAATGGAGGGACGAATGGAGACGTGTCGTCTTCGGCGATGAGAGTCGCTTCTGCCTTGGTGCCAACGATGGTCGTATGCGTGTTTGGCACCGTGCAGGTGAGCGCCACAATCAGGACTGCATACGACCGAAGCACACAGGGCCAACACCCGGCATCATGGTGTGGGGAGCGATCTCCTACACTGGCCGTACACCTCTGGTGATCGTCGAGGGGACACTGAATAGTGCACGGTACATCCAAACCGTCATCGAACCCACCGTTCTACCATTCCTAGACCGGCAAGGGAACTTGCTGTTCCAACAGGACAATGCACGTCCGCATGTATCCCGTGCCACCCAACGTGCTCTAGAAGGTGTAAGTCAACTACCCTGGCCAGCAAGATCTCCGGATCTGTCCCCCATTGAGCATGTTTGGGACTGGATGAAGCGTCGTCTCACGCGGTCTGCACGTCCAGCACGAACGCTGGTCCAACTGAGGCGCCAGGTGGAAATGGCATGGCAAGCCGTTCCACAGGACTACATCCAGCATCTCTACGATCGTCTCCATGGGAGAATAGCAGCCTGCATTGCTGCGAAAGGTGTATATACACTGTACTAGTGCCGACATTGTGCATGCTCTGTTGCCTGTGTCTATGTGCCTGTGGTTCTGTCAGTGTGATCATGTGATGTATCTGACCCCGGGAATGTGTCAATAAAGTTTCCCCTTCCTGGGACAATGAATTCACGGTGTTCTTATTTCAATTTCCAGGAGTGTAATTTGGCGAACTGTTGGGCGCCGTCACTTCTATGCTGGAGATTAATTTTGAATGCAAACTGCAAAATCCTTGAGCAAGTGAGGTTAGGCTTTCAATAGGTCCATCAAGAAAGATGATAAATGTGCCCAGTGCCCCCGCAAACATGTTGTGTGGCCAGGGTCGCATTACAAGAATAACTTCTTATAACTAGGTGCTGTAAAAACAACTCGTCATTCACTGAGCAATTTAAAGGTGCCCAACATTGCGAGCCAACGTTTGAGGCGTTTGAAATTCTACACATAGAATCGAAACAGAAAATGTTAACTCTCTTGGAGGAATTCGAAATACCGAAACTTCTTAGATCAACTGGCCATTTAAGTGTTAATGAGCAACTGGTCAGTAAAAATCAAAACTACTGACGTAGCATGATTTCGTATTTGACGACGTTTGCCTGATTTAGTTCCAGGTTTATTATACGTTTGTTTTCTTACGCAGTTCACCCCCACCACTGTGTATTTACATTCACTTTGTCCCCTAAACTAGTTTTTTCAGTGTAAGCGGTTTCCTGTTCCTGTTCCTGTTCCTGTTCCTGTCCCTGTCCCTGTGTCCCTGTCCCTGTCCCAACTTCCCTTCCCCCCCCCCCCCCCCCTCGCCGTACATGTGAAATATATTCACCTACTCTTTCTCCTCCCTTTTTCTCCCTTCTATTTTCCCTTCCCTCTCTCTCTCCCCTCCTTCACCCAGCCCAGTTTCCATTGCCTTTATTGTTTAATAATTTCCGCTTCCTTTTCTCTGTTCGTTTTCATTCATTCAACTCTGGATATGCACAGTCGATACAATCTAGGTAACGGCATTTTAATTGTCAGTTGATTTATCCCCAGCAAATAATTGAGGACGTAGGTTCTAATGATACTCTCAGATGAGAAGGTTCGCACGAGAAAAGAATTCGTGAACAGTCAGAAGAATGAGAACTTTTAAAGTCTTAACATTTCTGTTTTTTAACTTCTCGATTTTACATTACTTCCTGTTGTCTATCTTATTACGCCAATGTTATTAACTAACACAAGTAATTTAATTCATCTTGCCCTCACCATTAAGCGGTTCTAGGCGCTTCAGTCGGTAACCGCGCGGCTGCTACAGTCGCAGGTTCGAATCCTGCCGTGGGCATGGATGTGGTTGATGTCATTAGGTTAGTTAGGTTTAAGTAGTTCTCAGTTCTAGGGGACTGATGACCTCAGATGTTAAGTCCCATAGTGCACAGAGCCATCTGAACCATCTAAACCAAGCCCTCACCTTTAGCGCCACCACTCGGGCCTTCCCCTCAACTTCCGCTTTACACTTCACTTGGCTCCGCATCCTCTACGCCTTAGCACACATTTCATCGGCTACAATATTTTTCATTAGGGAAACACATGCAGAACAGGCAGCGCTCGTTGGCAGCACACTGTCCCTGGTACGCGGCGCTCGGAGACCACAGAACAGTTACGACACCTGAAGATGGGCTTGTAACAGTCCGAAACCGGCGTGCGAAAATAAATAAATAAATGTACAACTGAAACGTTATGTTCAACCTCTACTTTCGTTGGTGGTTCGGCTGTCCGGCTAGTCCGACTTAGTGTAAAACTGCGCCGATGTGACCTCTTATCTCATACAGCTGAGTTGTACTCTTAGGATATTTTCGTTGCGTATCACGCGGACTTGCGTTTGCTGCTACTGGTGTTAGTCAGTACAGTTATCTCATGGCGAATAGTACTGTCATTCAGACAGTTAAGCGGGAGCTCATAACATTTTTCAGATGCTGGAATTCAAATAATTTCGTAGTGTGGTGGACGGACTTGTAACTACTGCGATTAGTCCTAGTCTGGAAACAGAACACTTTTGGTTGGTGCACTTTAAGTAACTTTGTTGGCATTATTCAAAATTTTCATAGGCTATGTAACCGTTATATGGCGCTCAAACTACTTTACATATGCTCAGAACCACTGAATAGAATTTGACTTGACTGCCATTTACTCGTATTACGTGCATTAATGAATAAGCTACGTTTGATATCGAGTTCTCAGTTCACTGCTTAGAATTATGTGCTTGCAGCACCTGTGACTGAACATAACTGTTTTATATTCAGATTTTCTATATCACTGGCACTTAATCTGAATTTTATCAAGAAAGCAGCAGGTACCCTATGACAACGATACGAGGCAACGACAAGTATCACATACATTTTATACCTATATATTCCCATGTACTGTGGAAATTTATATTATAAATTGTGAGGTTGTTAGTCGAAGGATGGGAATGTTATGATATTTCGAAAAAGACGGAAGGAAGCCCCTCTCTGGATCAGTGTCAGAAGAGTATGAAAGGATAAGATGGAGAGGACTCACGAAAAGTGGACACCAATCGAGTACTTTAGAGGAGTGTCCAAAAACAGCCAAGCTCTAAGAACCTCCTGGTAGAACGAGGCATCATAAGTGCTAAACATTGTCGGGAACGTCCTTGAATGACGACTGGTTCCATGTTTTGGAAGGCAGAAAAGGCGACTTAAGCCACATAGTGTTGAGGCCGCCGGCCGTTGTGGCCAAGCGGTTCTAAGCGATTCAGTCCGGAGCCGCCCTGCTGCTACGGTCGCAGTTTCGAATCCTGCCTCGGGCATGGATGTGTGTGATCTCCTTCGGTTAGTTAGGTTTAAGTAGTTCTAACTTCTAGGGGACTGATGACCTGAGTTGTTAAGTCCCATAGTGCTCAGAGCAATTTGAACCATTTGATTCGAAGCTGTTTTACTGCAGTCCACAGTAATTCTCTGTTCACCACCACCACCACCACCGCTCACAACCCACGTCCAGCGGAAGGAAATGACCTACTTGCAGCTAGTTCGTCGAATTGTGGTCGGTTTCCAGCCCTGGCAGCAAATCGCAAACAATAAGAAGAGCCATGTTTGAGCTGTTTCATTACAGGAGCAACAACCATGGAACAGGTGACGACAGCGACAGACTATTTATTCAAGTCATCGCTTCCAGGCAAACTACTATTTTTGGTATTGTAATGGACGGCCCAGTATGTAATGTCTTCGAACATCCATATTTAAATTGGATGACGGTGGGACACAGCTGGTTTAAATTTTTTTAAAAATGAAACTCCTCCAACTGTACGTAAGATTTTATACTTGTTTGGCTACTAGTTTCGACGTTGCGTCAACGCCATCTTGTGCACCGTACCCTTTGATGAAATCAATTGTGTGTGGCTGAGTACTAGAAGTCCTCGGTGACACCAATACGTGCTCCATATGGATGGCGGGCAGTATCTCACTGCCATCCATGTGGAGCACGTATTGGTGTCACCGAGGACTTCTAGTACTCAGCCACACACAATTGATTTCGTCAAAGGGTACGGGCATGAAAGTATAGCTGGAGGAGTTTCACTTTTAATAAAAAGAATATAAAGTGCTGACAGCGAATTGTCTAGTGCGTGCTACGCGCATAGACCCCATTTAGAAACCTTCATACAGTATTGTCGAGTGTTTGCTGTAAGTTCTGTTCATTTCAAAACTGTACTCGAATAAAGGGTTTTGTTGACTGTGTTCCACAGCCTTGATTAGTCGTAGAAATCATATAGTGTAACATATGAAGCTCGTATTTAATTTATAAATTATATAAATTGCGCAGCGGCTTCGTATTCATTATACGTCATGTCACGGTGCAATCGAATAATTAGAACAGTTATTGTACCGTTAGCCTTTAGATTCTGACTGTATCAGCAATTTATGTACATATGATATGCAATTAGCTGCCTTTTGAATTTAATGTGATTTATTGTAGCATTAGCTAGTTATCGAACCACTGCTGGTTCATCATCACATGAGGGTATTCCATGGATGTTACCTTCCCTATCATGTTCAGCTAGATATTAGGCACCGTGGTGTTGCAATGTATCCACGAGAAACTCACCTCGATAAGGTGCACTTTAGTCAGATTGCACACACACACACACACACACACACACACACACACACACGGGCACGCGTTTCCTGTATGCACAGTCAGTATCTTGGTGTCCTTGGTTTTACAGTGAAAAAATGCAGATGACATACGTCATCCACAATAATGAATCAGACAGTATCTTTTACTATGAGATGTTTCATTATGTCTCTTTCCATTGCTCAGACAGATACCTAATAACTGTATGAAGATGTATTTAATTGGCAGTTTCCTGTGCGCGTTTGTTAAAGGAGGAAACTAAGGAGTTTATTCAAAGATTGCATATAAAGAGTAATCATGTTGTTCAGAACAGTGCATGTTCGTCTTGGGGTAGCGAAGGTAATATTACTTGCAATATTACTTGTTGCATTCCTCTACTGAAACGTTAGAAACTCCTAGTCATCCGTAAAATTTGCTTTTTATGTGTTTCGGAGGGCGTTTCAGAAAAGTTTACATTGTTGCTGTTGTTGTGGTCTTCAGTCCTGACATTGGTTTGATGCAGCTCTCCATGCTACTCTATCCTGTGCAAGCTTCATCTCCCAGTACCTACTGCAACCTACATCCTTCTGAATCTGCTTAGTGTAGTCATCTCTTGGTCTCCCTCTACGATTTTTACCCTCCACGCTGCCCTCCAAAACTAAATTTGTGATCCCTTGATGCCTCAGAACATGTCCTACCAACCGATCCCTTCTTGTGGTCAAGTTGTGCCACAAATTTCTCTTATCCCCAATCCTATTCAATACTTTCTCATTAGTTAAGTTTACATTATTACAAATTATTTCTAATATCCGATTCTACACGATCAGGATAAAAACACTAGATTTCTGTAACAAATCGTTATGAACAGCCAGAATATTCACAAAAAGGTTTAATTTAGCTGTTGGTTCCTTTTACCGAGTTGCGAAATAGTCGCAGTCATGCGTGAGTTATTTAATTTGTTATAAATCCAGTCATGGACCCCAACTGCCATTTAAGCTGTGACCAATTTCGGTCAACGGTGACCACATTCATGCCTGAATAAATACAGTGTACTACCTAGTTCGCTTCATTGGGTATTTCGATGGTACAGTCACTTTAATTAGCCATACACGCTTCGTCAAAAAAAAGGAAAAAAAATTACGATCTTTGTCGTGGGCATGGGCTATAGTGTCCATGATACTTAAAGTCGTAATTTTTCGACGAAGATTGTATGCCTAATTAACGTGACTCTACCTCCAAAATATGCAATAACAGGAATTACGTAGTGCACTACTTTTTATGAGGTTTGAGAATAGTCGTCGTTGACCGAATAAATAAACTGATTAATAAAGGATTGTAGTTCGTGACTGGACTTACAATAAAATAAATTAGTAGCTTAGCTGTAATGTGATTATAAGCAAGATTACAGGAATGTCACAATTGCATATACGAAGACAAGTGGAAAACTGCCATTTTAGCGACAGACCGTATTATGTCTAAAAAACTGCACTCTTCAAAAATGAACTTAGTCCACTGTTTTTACCAGTGAGTGGACGCCGCCACGTAAGAGTTATACTGAAGTAGAGTCTGCGGGATGCCCATCTACTGATGCTGCAAATTCGTCTCTGGACGTACTCTTTCCAGCCATATATTTCTGAATACTTCAATGTATGAGGTTGTTAAAGCGTGCGAAATATGACAAATACAATAGAAGTATGTCACCTGGTGCTTCAAGCTCTTCAGGGTTCACACTGCTAGAGGTTTCTAGTGGTCTCAAAAGTTGATGCATTTCATCCTTTGCAAGCCCCTTTTTACCGGTTTCAAAATACACTACTGCCCATTACAACTGCTACACCAAGAAGAAATTCAAATGATAAACGGGTATTCATTGGACAAATATATTATACTAGAACTGACATGTGATTACATTTTCACGCAATTTGGGTACATAGATCCTGAGAAATCAGCACCCACAACAACCACATCTGGCCATAATAACGGCCTTGACGCGCCTGGGCATTGAGTCAAACAGAGCTTGGATGGCTTGTACAGGTACAGCTGCCCATGCAGCCTCACCGCGATACCACAGTTCATCCAGAGTAGTGACTGGCGTATTGTAACGAACCAGTTGCTCGGCCACTATTGACCAGACGTTTTCAGTTGGTGAGAGATCTGGAGAATGTGCTGGCCAGGGCAGCAGTCGAACATTTTCTGTATCCAGAAAGGTCCGTACAGGACCTGCAAGATGCGGTTGTGCATTATCCTGCTGAGATGTAGAGTTTCGCAGGGATCAAATGAAAGGTAGAGCCACGGGTCGTAACACATCTGAAATGTAACGTCCACTGTTCAAAGTGACGTCAGTGCGAACAAGAGGTGACCGAGACGTGTAACCAGTGGCACCACATACTATCACGCCGGGTGATACGCCAGTATGGCGATGACGAATACACGCTTCCAACGTGCGTTCACCGTGATGTCACCAAACACAGATGCGATCATCATGATGCTGCAAACAGAACCTGGATTCGTCCGGAAAAATGACGTTTTGCCATTCGTGCACCCAGGTTCGTCCTTGAGTACACCATCGTAGGCGTTCCTGTCTGTGACGTAGCGTCAAGCGTAACCGCAGCCGTGGTCTCCGAACTGATAGTCCACGCTGCTTCAAACGTCGTCGAACTGTTCGTGCAGATGGCTGACTCAGGGTTCGAGACGTGGCTGCACGATCCGTTACAGCCATTCGGTTAAGATGCCTGTCATCTCGACTGCTAGTGATACGAGGCCGTTGGGATCCAGCACGGCGTTCCATATTACCCTCCTGAACCAACGATTCCATATTCTGTTAACAGTCATTGGATCTCGACTAACGCGAGCAGCAATCTCGCGATATGATAAACCGCAATCGCGATAGGCTACAATCCGAACTTTATCAATGTCTGAAACGTGATGGTACGCATTTCTCTCCTTACACGAGGCATCACAACAACGTTTCACCAGGCAACACCGGTCAACTGCAGTGTGTGTATGAAAAATCGGTTGGAAACTTTACTCATGTCAGCACATTGTAGGTGTCGCCAGCGGCGCCAACCTTGTGTGAATGCTCTGGAAAGCTAATCATTTGCATATCACAGCATCTTCTTCCTGTTGGTTAAATTTCGCGTCTGTAGCACGTCATCTTCGTGGTGTAGCAATTTTAAAGGCCAGTAGTGTACATTTAGTCGAGATGGCTTACATACCATTCGCCGGTTATTGCTTCTTCGCAGTCAAATAGAACACCCTCGGCGTCTCAGAAAACACTGACGTCACAGTTCTTCAGTGCTGTTTCTCATCTGACACTAAATTATAGAGCAATTTATCACGGACTTTACTAAGGTGGTATCCATGCTGTGAACAAGATTCTCCTAGATTTTAATATAACGGATGCCTTGATGATGTAATAGCATCTACATTATGTCGAATTTAATGGAGTACCTCGTAGCTAGGCTCTGCTGTATGACTGGTGATATACCAGGATGTTCTAAATGCGTGTTAGATGTTGATTACTACTATGGTTCTGACAGTATGGACTCTGTACGAGGAACTGCTTTGAAAACACATTTTAAACTCACCAACTTCGAAGTCCCTAATCTCCATTTACGCTGCCCAGCGGCGTTTTACTTTTGGCGGTTGCTCCGAATATGAATGCCACACAATGGAGTCGGCACTATTCGGTAGATAGCCAGTGTGTCGAAGTACGGCAATTGATCAAGATTTCTTCTCCTCCTCCTTTATTGTTCTGACCCCCAAAAAACTACAACCTAGGTCTCCGAGGACGACAGTTTTGCTGTTCAGCATAAATACAGCTGATTCAGCTGTCAAGCTTTCAGTTTCAGTGTGTGACAGGCCACGAAATCTGTATACAAGTTTGTTAAGAGCAGTTCTTCTCTGTACTGTCAGCGTGTAATTACTGGCCTGGAGCAGTTGCAGACAAAAATATGTCCTTATTTTATCGCATTTGCTTTTGATCAGTGTTCAATAACCGCGACACCCATCTTGGTCAGTGCTATATCACAGTTAGCATTTGGTGCAGAATATTCCACGCTCTCTCTAATACGCCTAAGACGTCTAATATTTCAAGCATTTTCAGTGACTGATATGCCATTTCCAGTTTACAGAAGATGTAAAGCCAATTTCTTAGCTGTTGAAAATGGAGGAGTACATAAACTATCTGACGATAATTATCCAGACACATCTAATACGGGAAACTCCACAGTGAACGGTCCAAGCTTAAAATTTGCAACATCAAGTGCATGGCAAGAGCAACGGTGTCGTGATTCGGTGGTCATGGTTTTGGACTGCAAAGCAGGAGCTCCGTAAACAAACCTCTCCATTGCTATTCTTTTTTCTCCACACAATTATGAACATTGTCCGATCATTGACATATGTGTCAGCCTTTTGTAGTCTTACCAATTGTCACACTGTTCACTGGTTAAAGAATATATATTGAAGCACCAAAGACTCGGGTATAAGCATGCGTATTCAAATACAGAGATATGTAGATAGGCAGAATACGGCGCTGCGGTCGGCAACGCCTATATAAGACAAAAAGGGTCTGGCACAGTTTTTAGATCGGTTGCTGGTGCTACAGTAGCAGCTTATCAAGATTTAAGTCATTCTGAACGTGGTGTTAAAGTTGGCGCACAGCGATGGGACACAGCATCTCCGAGGTAGCAATGAAGTGAGGATTTTTCCGTACGTCCATTTCACGAGTGTACCGTGAATACCGGTAATCCGGTAAAACATCAAATCTCTGACATCGCAGCAGGACGTAAAAGGTCCTGCAAGAAAGTGACTAACGACGACTGAAGAGAGTCGTTCAACGTGAAAGAAGTGTGACCCTTTCGCAAACTGCTGCAGATTTCAATGCTGGACCATCGACAAGAGTCGGCGTTCGCACTGTTCAACGAAACATCATCGTTGTTGACTTTTCGATCCGAAGGCCCACTTGTGTATTTTTGATGACTGCACGTTGCAAAGGTTTACTCCTCGCCGGGCCGATGACAGCGACATTGGACTGTTGATGATAGGAAACATGTTGCCTGGTCCGAAGAGCCTCGTATCAAATTGTACCGAGCGGATGGACGTATACGGGTATGGAGACAACGTCATGAATCGATGGACTCTGAATGTCAGAAGGGTACTGTTCAAGCTGATTGAGGCTCTGTAATGGTGTGTGGGATTGTACAGTTGGATATGGGACAGCTGATACTGACAGGTGACAGGTGACAGGTGACACACATTCTCTGGCCACAAAACTGCCCAGATATGAAGATTACAGTGCGTATCTGGGATGCCTTGCAACGCTCTGTTCAAACGAGATCCCCACCCCCTGGTACTCTTACAGATTTATCGACAGCCCTGCAGGATTTATGGTGCGAATTCTCTCAAGCACTATTTGAGACATTAGTGGCGTGCATCTCATGTCATGTTGCGGTACTTCTGCGTGCTCGGTGGGCCCTACACGATATTAGGAAGGTGAAACAAATTCGTTGGTTCTTCAGTATATGTCATGCAGTAAGAATTTATTAGCGTCGCTAGTAAGTATGATGAATAGTGAGAACAGGTAAGATGTAACCTAGACCGCTCTCAGAAATTAAAACAACTAATAAAGGGTCTCAGGTATGTTAGAGTAAGAAATTCAAGAGTGAAATCTTCCAGAAGGGAACGCAAGAGTCATAACATGTGGTCTTCAGTCCTGAGACTTGTTTGATGCAGCTCTCCATGCTACTCTATCCTGTGCAAGCTTCTTCGTCTCCCAGTACATACTGCAGCCTACATCCTTGTCAGTCTCCTTAGTGTATTCATCTCTTGGTCTGTCTCTACGATTTTTACCTTCCACTCTGTCCTCCAATACTAAATTGGTGATCTCTCGATGTTTCAGAACATGTCGTACCAACTTTTAGTCAAGTTGTGCCACAAGCTCCTCTTCTCCCCAATCCTATTCAATACCTCCTCATTGGTTATGTGATCTATCCATCTAATAATCTTCAGCATTCTTCTGTAGCACCACATTTCCAAAGCTACTATTCTCTTGTTGTCTAAACTATTTATCGTCCACGTTTCACTTCCATACATGGCTACACTCCTTACAAATACTTTCAGAAACGACTTCCTGACTTTTAAATCTATACTCGATGTTAATTTTTTTTCCTTCAGAAACACTTTCCTTACCATTGCCAGTCTACATTTTATATCCTCTCTACTTCGACCATCATCAGTTATTTTGCTCCCCAAATAGCAAAACTCCTTTACTACTTTAACTCGCCAATTACTTTATCTAATTCCCTCAGCATCACCCGACTAAATTCAACTACAATCCATTATCCTCGTTTTGCTTTTGTTGATGTTCATGTTATACCTTCCTTTCAAGACATTGGCCATTCCGTTCAACTGCTCTTCCAAGTCCTTTGCTGTCTCTGACAGAATTACAATGTCATCGGCGAACCTCAAAGTTTTTATTTCTTCTCCATGGATTGTAATACTTACTTCGAACTTTTCTTTTGTTTCCTTTATTACTTGCTCAATATACAGATTGAATAACAACCCTGTCTCATTCCCTTCCCAACCACTACTTCCCTTTCATACCCCTCGACTCTTATAACTTCTATCTGGATTCTGTACAAATTGTAAATAGCCTTTCGCTCCCTGTATTTTACCCTGCCTCCTTAAGAATTTGAAGGAGAGTATTCCAGTCAACATTGTCAAAAGCTTTCTCTATGTCTACAAATGCTAGAAACGTAGGTTTGCCTTTTCTTAATCTTTCTTCTAAGATAAGTCGTAAGGTCAGTATTGCCTCACGTGTTCCAACATTTCTACGGAATCCAAACTGATCCTCCCCGAGGTCCGCATCTACCAGTTTTTCCATTCGTCTGTAAAGAATTCGGGTTAGTATTTTGCATCTGTGACTTATTAAACTGATAGTTCGGTAATTTTCACATCTATCAACGCCTGCTTTCTTTGGGATTGGAATTAAATGTGGTGCTACAGAAGACTACTGAAGATAAGGTGGATAGATCACCAAACTAATGAGGAGGTATTGAATAGGATTGGGGATAAGAGAAATTTGTGGCACAACTTGACTAGAAGAAGGGATCGGTTGGTAGGACATGTTTTGAGGCATCAAGGGATCACAAATTTAGCATTGGAGGGCAGCGTGGAGGGTAAACATCGTAGAGGGCGACCGAGAGATGAGTACACTAAGCAGGTTCAGAAGGATGTAGGTTGCAGTAGGTACTGGGAGATGAAGAAGCTTGCACAGGATAGAGTAGCATGGAGAGCTGCATCAAACCAGTCTCAGGACTGAAGACAACAACAAACAACAACATACAAGGGCGATGTTCTGGAGGACAATTTTATAGAAATGGAAGAGAATGTAGATGAAGATGGAATGGGAGATATGATACTGCGTGTAGAATTTGACAGAGCACTGAAAGACGTAAGTCGAAACAAGGGCCTGTCAGTAGACAACATTACATTAGAACTACTTACAGCAATGGGAGAGCCAGACCTGACAAAACTCTACCATCTGGTGAGCGAGGTGTATGAGAGAGCGAAACACATTCAGACTTCAAGAAGAATATAATAATTCCAATCCCAAAGAAAGCAGGAGTTCACAGATGTGTAAATTATCGAACTATCAGTTTAATAAGCCACTGCTGCAAAATACTCACACGAATTCTTTACAGACGAATGGAAAAACTGGTAGAAGCCGACCTCGGGGAAGATCAGTTTGGATTCCGTAGAAATGCTGGAACACGTGAGGCAATACTGACCCTACGAGTTATCTTAGAAAATAGATTAAAGAAAGTTTCTAGCATTTGTAGACTTAGAGAAAGCATTTCACAATGTTGACTGGAATACTTTCCTTCAAATTCTGAAGGTAGCAGGGGTACAATACAGAGAGCGATAGGCTATTTACAATTTGTACAGAAACCAGATTCGAGGGACATTAAAGGGAAGCAGTGGTTGGGAAGGGAGTGAGTAAGGCTTATTGCATATCCCCGATGTTAATCAATCTGTATATTGAGCAAGCAGGAAAGGAAACAAAATAAAAATTTGGAGTAGGAATTAAAATCCATGGAGAAGAAATAAAAACTCTGAGGTTTGCCGATGACATTGTAATGCTATCAGAGGGAGCAAAGGACCTGGAAGAGCAGCTGAACGGAATGGACATGCTCTTGGAAGGAGGATATAAGATGAGCATCAACAAAATCAAAACGAGGATAATGGAATGTGGTCGCATGAAGTCGGGTGATGCTGAGGGAGTTAGATTACGTAATCAGACACTTAAAGTAGTAAATGGGTTTTGCTATGTGGGGCGCAAAGTAACTGATGATATTTGAAGTAGAGAGGATATAAAATGTAGACTGGCAATGGCAAGGAAAGCATTTCTGGAGAAGAGAAATTAGTTAACATCGAGTATAGATTTAAGTGTGAGAAAGTCGTTTCTGAAAGTATTTGTTTAGAGTGTAGCCATGTATGGAAGTGAAACGTGGACTATAAATAGTTTAGACAAGAAGAGAATAGAAGCTTTGGAAATGTGGTGCTGCAGAAGAATGCTGAAGATTAGATGGGTATATCACATAAGTAATGAAGAGGTACTGAATAGGATTGGTGAGAAGAGAAGTTTGTGGCACAAGTTGAGTAGAAGAAGGGATCGGTTGGTAGGGCATATTCTGAGGCATCATGGGATCACCTGTTTAATATTGGAGGGCAGCGTAGATGGTAAAAATCGCAGAGGGAGACTAAGAGAAGAATACACTAAACAGATTCAGAAGGATGTTTGTTGCAGTAGGTACTGGGAGATGAAGAACCTTGCACAGGATAGAGTAGTATGGAGAACTGCATAAAACAGTCTCTGGACTGAAGACCACAAGAACAACAGATGCAGTATCAAAAAATTGGGTCGGTTAAGAGAGGTCAATGACTTCCGAACGTGATCTGGTCACTGCACATCATCCGAATAAAAAATTCATCAGCGCTTTTTGAGTCCCCCTAAAGCTGCCCAATCCGACTAGCGCTGAAAACAGCGGAATATATTTATCATTATATCCAAAGAGCTTCCAACACTCCAACCAACACAGTGACTGCGGACACAGAGTTAAAAGAAACGGCGTAGAATGGAAGAGCACCTACTAATAAGCCACATGTTTCTGTAAGTACTGCTAAGCGGTGCTTGAGCTAATGTAAAAAGCACAGTCGCTGGACCGTGGACGAGTGGAAACGAGTGGTACGGAGTGATGAATCAGATTGTACCCTGTTGCAATCTGTTAGAATGGCGAATCCCGGAGATTGTTGCCTGCTGTCGTGTTTAGCGGCTAACACTGAAGTATCGAGGAGGTGATGTTACAGTATGGGGCTGTATTTCGTGGTTAGTGTGTAGCCCTCTTATTGTGATTACGAAAAAGCTATATGTGGAAGGATATGATTACATTTTACAACATTCTGTATTGCGTACAGTAGGGGAACATTTCCGAGACTATGGTTGCTCTTTTCAGCGTGACGCAGTAGCCTTTACGAGGTAGTGTTTTATGACATATGCGTGATAAGTTGGAAAGATGACTTTGGCCCAGACTTCATCGTCCGACATCATTATGTTCTCTTATTTCCGCTGTTGAGGAACAATCGGCTGCCATTCCTCCGTATACACTTAGACAATTCTTTCGAAGTGTCACCAGCGCATGTCACGTCATCATAAAGGCTAAGGGTGGTCCCAGCACATCTAAAGTTCACTAATAGGTGTCCGGTGCTTTTGATCACATACTGTACGTTACAAAGTGTCACCATCTTTGAATGAATACCCATTGATGATAAACCGTCCAGTGCTCGTAAGAGGATGATTTTCTGATGTGTTTGTTTGCGTGAAATATACATAAGAGAAGTGCTTTAAAAATTCTTTGTGTGGAACTTTTTTGATTAACAGGGTCCAAAAATGATAAAAATGGAAGTCCTTAGTTACGAAATCGGTTTTTGTGCAACTCAAACATTTTTCACCCACTTTTCGTATTGTAAGCCATCCACGGCCATCTTGGAGCCCACCGTATCGAAAAATAATCTGTTGTTACAAATATCAACAAAGTGGTCATGTCCGTAGTACTTCATCTTACAATAGACATCTAAAAGCGCCTTTGTGCGAGACAAATGCGAATTGCAACTAGGCTAGGATGCCCGAAAGTACGTCTTATAAGCTGGAGTCCGAGCAAGAGCGCGAAGAATTAACTTATTTTGATGTACACGATACGATAAATTACACTCTGGAATTACATCACATAACGAAGAAGCACGTAATTCTTAATTAATTATGAAAAAGCAATAGAATTATAGATATGATCTATTGAATGTAGTTGAGTTACAGATAGTAAAATTAATTATAGATTATTTTTCTGATGCACACATTGGATTAATGAAGGAGTAACGAGTACAGATAGATTTCCTGAACTCTCTTCAAGGAGAAGATGAAAACTGATAGAATTCGCCCCTCAAATAGTTGAAAGTTCTGATAGTTACCCTCTTCATCAGACTGAATACTTGCGTTAAATCGCTTGCTGAGTTTCTAACAGTTGAATTACCTCAAAGAAGAGATATTTTGCTATCATTTCAAAATTTTTTCACATTCCACGTATTGGGTCTTGACTGAAAATAAAACAGCGGCTTTACTTCTTTGAGCAACTGCCAGTTTCAGTCGTGTGACAACTAGTGTAAGTAGCACTGCCGTTTTTGAATGTGAAGAGACCTTACTCTTCTTGCGCTTAGCGTTAACCCGTCTAGTACGGTGCTCCCTATACTCAACAACTCGGAAATTTATTTTGTTGAACTCTGAGCTCGGATGCCCTTCCTGTAACCATAGTGGTCAGTTACCTAAGGGAGGAAAGTCAAGCGCACCGCTTACCTGTGAACTCTGTATACATTCTTCTGTGTGTGATCGCATTTTCATTGTTTGTGCACCGAACTGAGTGAGGTGGAAGTTGAGAGAAACCATTTAATAACCACACTCAGGCGGGCCGGTGTAGAAGTCCAAGGTTCTTAATCCACCGCGCGGATTCGGTTCGTATCTGTCACACATTTCTGCCTCCAAGCCAGAGTACTATGCTTGACACCGTACGTGCAGATCATAAAAAGACTTTATTATAAATAAAAACACCGACTGGGGAGCTATTTTTTTCTGAATGATGACCGGCTATTATTTGACGAGGAGAACATCTACGATTCGGAGATGCGAGAGGGAGGAATGAGATTCACCAGTACAAAAATTACGAGGGTGTAACAGCACAAATAGTATCGTCAACGCTACTAAAAAAAATTGAATCGTCATTGACTCCTTCATAAGTAATGCTGCAAGGTGCAACTTGTCTGTAATAGAAAGCGTGTGACACAGAAATCGGTAAAAAAAAGACAGAAAATGGAAAGTGAAATAGTACATAATCAGTTATAGCACTGGTCTTACTTCACTGACGATTATATTGACACAGTGTAAGGAAGATTAGTACATCACAAACTGAAGAAGCAATGACGGAAATCAAAGAAAGGTTCATGAGTGGGATTGAAATGCATTGTGAAAGGATATCAGTGATAAGATTCGCTGATGACATTGCTATTATCAGTGAAAGTGAAGAAGAATTAAAGGTTATGTTGACGGAATGAAAAGTCTAATAAATACAGAATATGGTTTGAGAGTAAACCGAATAAAGAAGAAAGTAATGAATAGTAGCAGAAATGAAAATACCGAGAAACTTATCAGAACTGAAGATCACGAAGTAGGTGAAGTCAAGCCATTCTCCCACCTAGGCAACAAAATAACCCCTGACAGACGGAGCAAGGAGGACATCAAAAGCAGGTGAGCACTGGCATAAGGACATTCCTGCCCAAGACAAGTCTATTAGTATCAATCATAGGACTTAATGTGAGGAAGAAATTTCTAAGAATGTGCGTCTGAAGTATAGGATGATAGTGATATGTAGGCGCCCTGGTGGTCCCAGTCGCCTACGGTGGACTGGATGGCCGAGCGGTGACCTCTCTAGTTGTCAGGATGCTAGGAAATGGCTGTAGAAGCGTCAGAAACGCCAAAGAAACATTATTAATTCGTAACACCTTTATTACTGCTGAGTACAATGTGGCTTGGTGATTTCAACGACCTTCCTCGAGTCCCCGAGTCCTCGCTGACTCGATGCGATGACACCAGATCCGGGCCGCACCAGTCTTGCTAGCGCAGCGCCGCGTGCTGTGACGTAGCGGAGGAGTGCCCTTACTTTGTACTTAGGCCGCGCGTGTCTGGCGGCGTCTGGCTGGCTCGGCTGCAGACAGCAAGCTGCTGCGCGTAGGTGGCTCTGGGTTGGAGTCCCGACGCTGTCGCCACGAGAGGCGTTCTCGTAGTGCGGAGTGTACTCTATCCCACCCCGTCTTCATCCCTGCTCCTCCTGGTGGCTCGTCCGCGGTGGACGGGCGGAACGGGCTGCAGTCCCCCAGCGTCGTGGGCTCACCCGGTTGTGACGGCGGACGAACAGAGCCTAGGCCCCGCACGATCTCGACGACAGCTCACTGATGTGGTCAGCATTGGCGGCGAGCGAGTCTGCCGCGTTGACAGCGGCTGCAGAGAGGACCGGAGCTGCTACTGTCCCCTCACCTCTGCTGCTGGATGGGCCGCCCTTACTGCAACATCTCCTTAATAACGATTAACACGTCGATCACCAAGCAGAGCGCTACGCAGCGACCCAGTACACATCTAACTGCAAGCCTACTGCGAGTGCCTTGTTGCTATCAAAGCCGGCGAATTTAAAGGAAGCACGAGCGACGTCTTGACTTTGTGCTCGTTTGTAATGAACGCAATCGTTCCACTTACACTGCTGATTCATCTACCGTACTCGCCCCTTAGGTGCTCTTGCGACAGAGTTAAGTGTTGTTACAGCAGACTTACGCGAAGTTGTGAAATGCAGTACAGCTGATGCTATACCTCTGTCGTGCACGCTACGAAAGTCTCCGTCCAACACAAACCCGCGTGCTAAGCAATTCTCTCTCGCCTGTTGTGTGTAACCAGGCCATTGCTTCCGCGCGACGATACGTTCCATACATGTGCAATTCCCTTACCTCTTGGCTAACTTACAGCCTCTGGCTCTCGGCATAGGCAACGAAACTTTGACAATATTTCATGTTTCCAACTCTTTACTAGTGCGCGACACTACAGATATATCAACTGTGGGGAAACCGGAAGACAAGAGAATCGAAACATCTGAGATGTGTTGGCACAGAATAATTCTAAAAATTTGGTGAAGTGCTAAGTTAGGGAATGAGGAGGTTCTCCATAGAATCGGTGGGCAAAGGAATATATGGGAAACATTAACAAGAACAGGCGACAGAACGATAAGATACTAGTAAAAGTATTAGGAAATAGCTTTCATGGCACTAGATGGTAGAGCACTTGCCCGCGTAAGGCAAAGGTCCCGAGTTCGAGTCTCGGTCGGGCACACAGTTTTAATCTGCCAGGAAGTTTCAAAAGGAATATTGTTATCAAAACAGCTATAAATTTTACCAGATACATATTACAATAATCAAGGGAAATATTAAAACAGCCACTAGGGTGTATCACATACCATAGGGCGTAGAGAAACGACCGAGGCAGTGACCTGATAATCCATGCCACGCCCGACGGTTTCTGGCGATCCACACGGTGTTTATCATTCATTTTGACAACGACGATTGCAATTTTTCTCGGGCATGTCGCTTATTGTGAGAAGAAGGTGTACACACATATGACACCCGTCAACAAGGGTTTTAAGAACGAGATTGGTATCATGTGTGCAGTCAGTTTTCTGACAGAATAGCCTCTCGTAACAACGTCCGACGCTCAGAAATAAGCCCGATTTCGATTGGGCCACGTCGCCGGGCTCTTGCCCTGTTAAGGGTGTAAGAAATGTGCTTTCCTGCAGAAGGGTTACTGGGGCACGGAGACAACTAGTGGCGCTCGCATCTGCAGTAAACAACATTGTTAAGAAGTTCCTGGGTGCTTCCGCGGCGAAAACAGCGTGGTTCCGTGCGTCCTCACTTTGCAGTATTTATGACCCGATACGTATTTCGGTTTCTTTGTTCTTTGTCTACAGCGGACAGAATTTATCACTGTGTTACTGTGCCAGAATCCAACAGGTTTTATTTCTTTGAGAAGGAGCAGGGAGGAAACTTTTTTGTTTATTGAGTTGACAAGCGGAGGTATTTAGAGAACAATCTGCGATTCGGTAACTAATAAATACCCCATTGTTCAATACTATACACCACTATAGGCTGTTTCAATACGTTTTGACGATTTGAGCTTGATTTTTATACAGGGTGAAAAGTATTTAAACCGACAAACTCTGTGAGGTTGTAAGGGACATCAAAACAAATATTTTACCCTAATGTCATTTTTTCCTATGAGGATTATTTGAACCGGTGGAGGCTGTATTACGCTCTTCAGTTGTTAGAGGCCGTATTACGGTCTTTAGTTGTTAGAGGGCATATTACGCTCTTCAGTTGTAGGCAACTGCTGTCCACCAGTGTAGTAGTGCATTGTGTCTGTTTACTAATGGAGCGATACGCCTGGAGTGAGTACACTGATTCGGTTGGTGCGTACTACGTAGCGCACCACAACGGACGAGCCACACAGCGGATTGATCAACAAGTGCGGTTCTTCGTTAATGTGTGAGTCGGTGTTGTTGGGGACTCTGTAATTGGGCCGCATCTGCTACCTAGGCCATTAAATGGCAGGCACTATTACAATTTTCTCGCCAGAGCATTTCCAGACTTGCTGGAAGACGACCCGCTCCCTACAAGACATCGCATGTGGTTCCAACATGACAGGCGCCCAGCACATTTCAGTCGTCGTGTGCGTCGATTCCTGGACCGACGGTTCCCAAAAACGTGGATTGACAGAGGTAGTCCTGTACCATGACCTGCTCGATCCCCAGATATGTCCCCTCTGGACTTCTTTGTGTATGGAGAGATGCGCAACCTTGTTCACGCAACTCCTGTCGCATCAGAAAAGGATCTGGTTGCCCGGATAGTAGCAGCAGCAGGAACAATTCAGGCGTGTCAGACAGAGCATGATCCGACGGTGTAAACTTAGTTTAAGAGTCAATGGAGGCATTTTTGAAAATCTACTGTAATTCAAATTGGGTTGTGTTAACGTGTTGTCTCTTGGTCATAAAAATGGAAAAGTGTTTGTTGGTGTAATCAATTAGCCGCCAGAGAAAGCTTCCTCTACCGGTTTAAATACTCCTCATAGGAGAAAATGACACTAGGAAAAAAATATTTGTTTTGATCTCGCATACAACTTCCCAGAGTTTGTCGGTTTAAATTCTTTTCACCCTGTATAGCAACTATGGTTCCTTCTATTAGTGGTGCTGAGAGTGCAGTTTCATCCTACATGCAGGTCGGTAGTCACGTGGTACTGTCAGTACAACATCGTGCGTTCACGATGGTGTGTTATTTTTGCTATGGCGAATGTATCGTGCTTGCGCAACCTGCCTTTCATAAGCATGTCCTTATTCATCCATGACAACCAATTCCTGTTCGTGGAACAATACTAAATTGGGTAAGAAATTTCCGTGCAACTGCCATGCCCTCGGAAGAGTATTGCTCATCGGTGTGGGATCCGTACCAGATCGTATTGACGGAGGAGATAGAGAAGGTCCAAAGAAGAGTGGCGCGTTTCGTCACAGGGTTATTTGGTAACCGTGATAGCGTTGCGGAGATGTTTAGCAAACTCTAGTGGCAGACTCTGCAAGAGAGGCGCTCTGCATAGCGGTGTAGCGTGCTCGCTAGGTTTCGAGAGGGTGCGTTTCTGGATGAGGTATCGAATATACTGCTTCCCCCTACTTATACCTCCAAAGAAGATCACGAATGTAAAATTAGAGAGATTCGAGCGCGCACGGAGGCTTTCAGACAGTCGTTCTTCCCGCGAACCATACGCGACTGGAACAGAAAAGGTAGGTAATGACAGTGGCACGTAAAGTATAAATGTAGATGTAGATGTGGAAGACCATAATCCCGAGAACATCGAACGTATGCCTAGGAGTTTACAGGCAAGCCCTCATCGTTCGTTACGAAAACGTGCCGAAATGCGGAACATGCCACACATTCAACAAGACCGTGCAAGTTCCCCAGGAAGTGTTTGGTAACCGCATAATTTCGAAACGCGCTTGTGTCGAATGGCCACCACGCTCGCTTGATTTAACAGTGCCAGGCTTTTATCTATGAGGTTATTTGAAGGTTAGAATGTGTTCCGACAGGCCGAGAAGCTTGCAACAGTTAAAAGATTGAATTCACGATGTAATTTCCAGAAGCCCTGCAACACTTACGAAATACGTATTCAAGAACTGGGCGAAACAACTTGAGTATTGCGTAGCCGCGAATGATCCACATTTATTCGATGTGGTATTCCATAAGCAGACCTGAATACATTTTGTACCTGAGTAAAATGTTCAACTTCGTTTCACAATTAATGTGTGTGTCATTAAAATTTTAAATCCTCAAAACATTGTGGAACACCCTTTAGAATCATAACACGGCAATAGCGTAAAACATTAATTTTAGAAACACGCTTCATAACAGGACTGTATAACTCTTCTCCCACCGAGAGAAGAGCTTCCATGCAAACGGGTGTCTCCAGCTGCAGACAGCTGTGAATACTGCAGCACTTCAGATTGAAGCAATCCGAGTGTAATCCGCACGTATTCAACGATCATCTATGTTTTACCACAATGAATTCTGCAACGCACTGGAAGTTTCTCCGGCCGCAGTTTCAAGCCATCTCATCAATTTTTATCCACGTTTAGGTGTCGCTTGTCTGACCTTTGGGAGGTCTTCATGTCACTAGGGGCACACTTTTAGTAACGATGTGGTAAATTGCCCTCTATAATATGAACGTTTCGTAATGAAAATCTGGAGTTTTTAAACAATTATGACGGGGGAAGAAAGTTGTTGGCAGGTACTCTTTCACAAGGTGTCTGTTGAACACACGTATCCTGAAGAGACTAAGGAGCAGAGAAATTTCGTAGAGCACACGTCATAGCAATGAGGAAATTTTCAGTACTAATGTATCTTTCAAATTTCTTGCAAGGATAACAAGAACTGTGTGAAACTTGAGCTTTTTGTGGGGTATCGAAGGTTACTGCCGGGTAAACGCACTATAAAACCTCCAATATTTCAACTTATGAACAACTCACCGTTTCAAAGGTGCAAAAGAAATGAAAGATCGCTGTGAATCGAGCTGTAAGCCTCGATGTGAGGAGCTATGCCATCCAGGAGCCAAAAGACGGCCTGTATAGATAGATAATGCATACCGGAAACAATTGTCGTAAGCAAAAAGTTAAAGATAAACAACGTCAGACACTATCGATAGTGAAATATTAATTAAAAATGGATGAGAAAGTAATGGTAATTCATCGCCATTTTGTTTGACCAGGAAGAGAGCAGGCAGAATT
Organism: Schistocerca gregaria; assembly: GCF_023897955.1. Classification (NCBI taxonomy): domain Eukaryota; kingdom Metazoa; phylum Arthropoda; class Insecta; order Orthoptera; family Acrididae; genus Schistocerca; species Schistocerca gregaria. Next base: position 921,794,180 of record NC_064922.1, on the reverse strand, counting down.
TAAGCCAAAGTCTCTGTCTCCACTTGTAAGATCACTTGCTAGTTCATTCGCAAGAGCTACCTTAACAGTACAATCGCAATGTCTAGAAGTGGAGATTCTATTGACTTTCAAAACGTCTGTAACGCTTAGGCTCAATACACCGGTCCTTTACGCTCCTAACAGGCTGAGCAATGTGTGACATCACACAACAACAAGGGATAAAGTGGACACTCCAACCTAAGTTCAATATTTACGCACGCTGAAAAAGGGCCCAATTTTAAATCGTGGCCGAAGGAACACACTTCACACCACGTTTCCTCAGAATACGACCTATCCTACCAGAAAAAGTGTTTAACATCTGATGCAACGTATGAAAATACTAATCCTGCGAAAAAGGTCGAGAGAAAAGCTAACAGTCTCTCGAAGAAAAAGTCCTTGTCGCAATATACGTTCAATGTGCTATCTCTCCTGGAGTATATGACCTTACGAAAACTGTTTCTTCTTAGCCCAGCTGTCACGAACATATGTGCCATGACGTATCGTGTAGCAAAACACTTTTCTACTCTTTTTATTAAACAACCGTTTCCGCTATCGGAGCTCATAGGCTCACAGCGAATCCCCGCGCTCAAACTTTTGCAATAACGTTACAGATAATAAATGACTTATCAACAAAACGAAACAATTACGCCCTCTATGGTAATAAAATAATTACATCTTCAATTCAGGCTACAGTAATATACAGTGAAAACGTATCCTAAGACACAGGCATTCATTATACACTTAAGAGCTAAAGAAATTGGTATATCTGCCTAATGTCGTGTAGGACCCCGCGAGCACACTGAATTGCCGCAACACAACATAGCATGGACTCAATTTCTGTAGTGCTGGAAGTAACAGACACCATGAATCCTACAGGGCTGTCCATAAATCCAAAAGAGTACGAGGGGGAGGAAATCTCTTCTGAACAGCACGTTGCAAAGCATCCCAGATATCCTCAATAATGTTCATGTCTGGGGAGTTTCGTGGCCAGCGGAAGGGTTTAAGGACAGAAGAGTACTCATAGAGCCTGTAGCAATCATGGACCAGTGGGGTGTCGCATTGTCCTGCTGGAATTGGCCAAGTCCATCGCAATACACATTGGACATAAATGGAAGCAGGTAATCAGATAGGATGCTTACGTACGTGACAGCTGTCAGAATCGTATCTAGACGCATCATCGGTTCCATATCACTCCAACTGCACACGCCTCACACAGTTCAGAGCCTTCATTAGCTTGAAAAGTCCTCTGCTGACATGCAGGGTGCGTGGATTCATGAGGTTGTCTTCATACCTGTACGCTTCCATCCATTCGATACAATTTGAAACGAGACTCGTTCAGCCAGGTAACATGTTTTGAGTCCAATGTCGGTGTTCACCGGCCCAGGCGAGGCGTATAGCCTTGTGTCGTGCAGCCATCTACATCTACATTTATACTCCTCAAGCCACTCAACGGTGTTTGGCGGAGGGAACTTTACGTGCCACTGTCATTACTTCCCTTTCCTGCTCCAGTCGCATATGGTTCGCGGGAAGAACGACTGCCGGAGAGCCTCCGTGCGAGCTCGAATCTCTTTGATTTTACATTCGTAATCTCCTCGGCCTCCCCCCATGAACCATGGACCTAGCCGTTGGTGGGGAGGCTTGCGTGCCTCAGCGATACAGATAGCCCTACCGTAGGTGCAACCACAACGGAGGGGTATCTGTTGAGTGGCCAGACAAACGTGTGGTTCCTGAAGAGGGGCAGCAGCCTTTTCAGTAGTTGCGGGAGCAACAGTCTGGATGACTGACTGATCTGGCCTTGTAACAATTACCAAAACGGCCTTGCTGTGCTGGTACTGCGAACGGCTGAAAGCAAGGGGAAACTACGGCCGTAATCTTTCCCAAGGGCATGCAGCTTTACTGTATGATTAAGTGATGATGGCGTCCTCTTGGGTAAAATATTCCGGAGGTAAAATAGTCCCCCATTCGGATCTCCGGGCGGGGACTACCCAAGAGGATGTCGTTATCAGGAGAAAGAAAACTGGCGTTCTGCGGATCGGAGCATGGAATGTCAGATCCCTTAATCGGGCAGGTAGGTTAGAAAATTTAGAAAGGGAAATGTATAGGTTAAAGTCAGATATAGTGGGAATTAGTGAAGTTCGATGGCAGGAGGAACAAGACTTTTGATCAGGTGACTACAGGGTTATAAACAAAAAATCAAATAGGGGTAATGCAGGAGTAGCTTTAATAATGAATAGGAAAATAGGAATGCGGGTAAACTACTACAAACAGCATAGTGAACGCATTATTGTGGCCAAGATAGATACGAAGCACACACCTACTACAGTAGTACAAGTTTATATGCCAACTAGCTCTGCAGATGACGAAGAAACTGAAGAAATGTATGATCAAATAAAAGAAATTATTCAGATAGTGAAGGAAGATGAAAATTTAATAGTCATGGGTGACTGGAATTCGGTAGTAGGGAAAGGGAGAGAAGGAAACATAGTAGGTGAATATGGACTGGGGCAAAGAAATGAAAGAGGAAGCCGCCTGGTGGAATTTTGCACAGAGCAAAACTTAATCATAGGTAACACTTGGTTCAAGAATCATAAAAGAAAGCTGCATACATGGAAGAAGCCTGGAGATACTAAAGGTATCAGATAGATTATATAATGGTAAAACAGAGATTTAGGAACCAGGTTTTAAATTATAAGACATTTCCAGGGCCAGATGTTGACTCTGAGCACAATCTACTGGTTATGACCTGTAGATTAAAACTAAAGAAACTTCAAAAAGGTGGAAATTTAAGGAGATGGAACATGGATAAACTAAAAGAACCAGAGGTTGTACAGAGTTTCAGGGAGAGCATAAGGGAGCAATTGACAGGAATGGGGGAAAGAAATACAGTAGAAGAAAAATGGGTAGCTTTGAGGGATGAAGTAGTGACGGCAGCAGAGGATCAAGTAGGTAAAAAGACAAGGGCTAGTAGAAATCCTTGGGTAACAGAAGAAATATTGAATTTAATTGATGAAAGGAGAAAATATAAATATGCAGTAAATGAAGCAGGCAAAAAGGAATACAGACGTCTCAAAAATGAGATCGACAGGAAGTGCAAAATGGCTAAACAGGGATGGCTAGAGGACAAATGTAAGGATGTAGAGGCTCATCTCACTAGGGGTAAGATAGATACTGCCTACACGAAAATTAAAGAGACCTTTGGAGATAAGAGACCCACTTGTATCAACATTAAGAGCTCAGATGGAAACCCAGTTCCAAGCAAAGAAGAGAAAGCAGAAAGGTGGAAGGGCGATGTACTTGAGGCCAATATTATGGAATTGGAAGAGGATGTAGATCAAGATTAAATGGGAGATACGATACTGCGTGTAGAGTTTGACAGAACACTGAAAGACCTGAGTCGAAACAAGGCCCCCAGAGTAGACAACATTCCATTGGAACTACTGACGGCCTCGGGAGAGCCAGTCCTGACAAAACTCTACCATCTGGTGAGCAAGATGTATGAGACAGGCGAAATACCCTCAGGCTTCAAGAAGAATATAATAATTCCAATCCCAAAGAAAGCAGGTGTTGACAGATGTGAAAATTACTGAACTATCAGTTTAATAAGCCACAGCTGCAAAATACTAACATGAATTCTTTACAGACGAATTTATAAACCTGCAACATGCGATCGTGCATTACTCTCCTGAAATGTAGGTTTTCGCAGGGATCGAATGAAGGGTAGAGCCGCGGGTCGTAAAACATCTGAAATGTAACGTCCACTGTTTAAAGTGCCGTCAATGCGAGCAAGAGATTACCGAGACCTGTAACCAATGGTACCCCATACCATCACGCCGGTTGATACGCCAGTATGGTGATGACGAATACACGCTTCCAATGTGCGTTCACCGCGATTTCGCCAAATACAGATGCGACCATCATGTTGCTGTAAACAGAACCTGGATTCATCCGAAAAAATGACGTTTGGCCATTCTTGCACCCAGGATCGTCGTTGATTACACCATAGCAGGCGCTCCTGTCTGTGATGCAGCTTCAAGGGTAACTGCAGCCATCGTCTAAAATGGCTCTGAGCACTAAGGGACTTAACATCTATTGTCATCAGTCCCCTAGAACTTAGAACTACTTAAACCTAACTAACCTAAGGACATCACACAACACCCAGTCATCACGAGGCAGAAGCCATGGTCTCCGAGCTGTAGTGCATACTGCTTCAAACGTCGTCGAACTGTTCGTGCAGATGGTTGTTGTCTTGCAAACGTCCCCATCTGTTGACTCAAGGATCGAGACGTGGCTGCACGAACCGTTACAGCCATGCGGATAAGATGCCTGTCATCTCGACTGCTAGTGATGCGAGGCCGTTGGGATCCAGCACGGCGTTCCGTATTACCCTCCTGAAACAACCGATTCCCTATTCTGCTAACAGTCATTGGATCTCGACCAACGCGGGCAGCAATGTCGCGATACGATAAACCGCAATCGCGATAGGGTACAATCCGACCTTTATCAAAGTCGGAAATGTGATGGTACGCATTTCTCTTCCTCATCACAACACGAGCCATCACAACAACGTTTCACGAGGCAACGTCGGTCAACTGCTGTTTGTGTATGAGAAATCGGTTGGAAACTTTCCTCATGTCAGCACTTTGTAGGTGTCGCCACCGGCGCCAACCTTGTGTGAATGCTCTGAAAAGCTAATCATTTGCATACGGCAGCATCTTTTTCCTGTCGGTTAAATTTCGCGTCCGTAGCACGTCATCTTCGTGGTGTAGCAATTTTAATGGCCTGTAGTGTATTATCCTCTTTGTCAGATCAGCAACACAAATATAATTCCAGTGCCGATTTGACTGGGAGTAGAGAAGACTCAGTAATTTCGCAAGAATAATCGGGGTCGAGAGGGTAGTTAGTCACTTCACCCCACCACTTGAAGGTATGGGCGGCTGATGCTGTGTCGACACGGCGCGACAAGTAGCTGTTATCGTGTGTGTGGTTGCGTGTTTGCGGCAAACAGATTTCGTCTTCGATGTCACTGTCCCTTTGCCGTGAGGTGGCGATGCAATTGGCATAACGACTCAGTCCTTCCGTGTTTCCGGCCTCACCCTTTCACGTGCAGTGTGCTACGGCAGCCAATGCTGCGTCCACTTCAAGCTCAGTGACTATTATCGTTGGTGATTATCTTGTGGAGGCAGCGTTAGTCATTGGAAGGTGAGCTCTGACGGAGTTATACTGTCAGATGCTTAATGGTTCAAGCATCCGGCCGACAGGAAGTCCATTTGTCATGGAAAGCAAAATGAAAACGTCACAAACTGACGATTGACGTCGGAATGAATGAATGGATCTACTCAGAGTCTCAATTCTGGGTCGACATCAGTTTGACATTCTCCCAGAAGACAAAGTGGAAACATTCGGTGCAAAGCAAACACCTCCTCTTACCTATGAAGCCTGTCTGAACTCGCACTGACTGCCTGTTCTCTTCTCTGTCCTAGCGTCAATTGACTTTTGGGGCTGCTCCAGCTTGGCAGTTTTGTTAATGTTTCCCCATTTTGTCCAGGGTTCTGAATTTCCCATAATATGGGAAATTAGTGGACTCGGTTTGAAACCCCACGAAATGAGCAATCGACACTACATAGCCACACCTCCCCATCTTCGTACGCGTGGCAAAATTTGCGATCTCTCAGGTGCTAGCATAGAGTTTGGTAACTCCTTTATCGCTCTCAGATCTTCGTCGTTCTGGCACTTCCCATTGCTGTCTGCTGGCGGATTCAAAACCGTTTCAAGTATTAATCTGCATTCCTGAGTTGTCCGACAACAAATCCATCTTTAATAATGAGTTTAGCGGTAATTATACATTTTGCAGTTCTGTAATGAATCGTCGTAGAGTTGGTAAAATGTTGTATATAAATTTTTCATTGCGCAGGTCCTTTGGTCATTTAAAATTATGTCTAATTGGTATTTTAAATAGATGCAAATTTCAATTTCTTATATTACGTCCATCTTTTTTTCCTTTTTGTACCTTAAGTAATATTTGAAGTGATTCGTCTGTATCAGGTATTTTGTAGTATTGTCTTTTAACTGCGTAGTAAAAGTGGCTGGATTATTGTCAGTTGATTTTTTGTGTTCTTTGAATAGTTTTCTAACTTTTATAGCATAGCCTCCGGTAAAAAAGAGAATAAATCAGTCGTCGACACTCAACAATGGAGAAGCGCTATCTGCGCTCTTAGAATCACAATTATTGTTATCTTTGTCCCTTTGTACAAGAAGAATGGGCATATTTTTTTGTTTCATTATGTTATCGATTCTGATGTTCTGGCTGACGGACGCTAATGTTTCACTGCCTATAACTGATAGTGGTAATAGAATTTTGTTGAATATATCTGAAATTAATAATTGTAATATTTGTTTTTGTCAGTTGTGTTGTACGTATCCTACATACAATTCATTAAGTAATAATTAAATGCTGCCTTGGCCATTTTGTGTAGGCTCTTTATTGTAGCGACGTCATTGATGACAAAAGTTACACAGGTTCTTTTAACAGTCATTTAATGCTAAAAGTATTAAAAAGAATAATGCCAGTAAATTGAAAACTGCGTCTTGTAATATTTTCCATTTCATTTTAGGCCGGAGGTACATTTTTTATTAATAGTAATATCTATAATTGCTTCCTCTGCCATTGCACTTTGGCATATATCCAGGAGCATCCTGCCTCACACAGAAAATAATTAAGCATTGTTTAAATGGATTATCACGCAATATTAAAGAAGGATTTTTAATCCATCGTGAGTAAGGCGGATGTCTTCACGTTGGGATACGTATGATATTTCAGACGATAGCGCCCTGAGAAAATTTATCACTACAGTCATTAATAAACAGGAAAGAGAAATAGCACACTATTTAAAGAACGCACGGCAATAAGTGACAGTAATCCATCCACCTCTTCTGAGTATTTGAAAAGCGTCTAATATAGATAAAACGCTTCAAGTATTACATAAGTTACAGGAAGTAAAATCATGGCTGTAATGGAACAAACTGAAATTTTCATTCATCTAAAAGACCAGTTAACATGAACAAAAAGACTTGCGAAATGGAAAATTACTAGACAACTTTTTTCCAGTTCTATGACGAAGCATTGAGAATCATGTAATGTATAATTATCGCTACAGTCATTAATAAATATGGCTGTCATGCGAAAGATCACGGAAGCGGAAACCATAGAATGTATAATTATAGCTACTCTCATTAATAAATATTGCCGTAATGTGAAAGATCAAGCAACCATCAAACAAATCAAATTGTTTGTAACTGGAATGGCTGTGCTTCGCTCATATATCCACAGGCCGTAGGGTACTCGATGCAATTCCTCTGTTGTCATACAGGGAGCTCCTTACTGAGTGACGGAGAAAGTTCAGTTAAATTTTACATGTATGGCTTTTAGGAAAGTCTCACATGGAGTTGCGGCCTAAGCAGAGACCTCTTTTCGTGCGTGCCTGACGATGAATTGTTATAGTAGTGCGATGTGGTTACCGTCTCTGTGGGAACAACTCGTTTTGCCGTTCTTTACATTCAGCAAACCCATGAATAAGGTGCGTATTAGTGAAATCTCCATCAGCAAACATGCCGACACTGCTCTGTTTCACTGTTAACTTGAACAGTGGACAGGTTTCGGGCGTCATCTGTGGCTGACGATGTATCTGAGCTGGATGCAGTCATCCACCCCATTCCAGAGGAAGCTTCTCGGCCCGCAAAGCCTGGGCATTCACAGAGGGTGGGTTTGCTGGTAGTTGGGAGCTCCAACGTTAGGCGCGTAATGGGGCCCCTTAGGAACATGGCTGCAATGGAGGGAAAGGAAGCCTGTGTGCACTCTGTGTGCATTCCGGGGGGAGTCATTCCGGATGTGGAAAGAGTGCTTCCGGATGCAATGAAGAGTACAGGATGCAACCAGCTGCCGGTGGTGGCTCATTTCGGTACCAATGACGTGTGTTGCTTTGGATTGGAGCAGATTCGGTCTGGTTTCGGGCTGCTAGCGGCAATGGTAAAGACTGACATTCTTGCTTCCGAGATGAAGGCGGAGATCACCATCTGCAGCATCGTCGATAGAAGCGACTGTGGTCCTTTGGTGCAGAGCCGAGTGGGCGGTCTGAATCAAAATGCTCAGGCGGTTCTGTGACCGTGTAGGCTGCGGATTCCTTGACTTGCGCCTTGCGTCATCGGGTGGTTGGTTTCCGGATTCCCCTTAATAGGTCAGGAGTCCACTACACACAGGAGGAGGCTACACGGGTAGCGGTGGCTGTGTGAAAGGGACGGGGCGGTTTTTGAGGTCAGAGGGCCTCAGGGAACCACAGAAGGGGCGTCCGTCAGAAAGTGAGCAGGTAAAACACAGTGAGGCAGATGTAGAAACGATTGGTATTGTAATTGTAAATTGTCGTAGCTGTGTTGGGAAAGAGCCAGATCTCCAAGCCCTAATAGAAAGCAATGGAGATCAAATAGTTGTAGGTACAGAGAGCTGGCTAAAGCCGGAAATAAGTTCAGCCGAAATTTTTTCAAACGATCTAATAGTGTTCAGAAAGGATAGATTAAATACAGTTGGTAGTGATTTAAATCTGTCAGAGGTAGTTTGCCTTGTAGCGAAATTGACGTAGATAGTTCATGTAAAATAGTATGGGTAGAGTTTATACCTGACAATCGGACTAAACTATTAATTGGATCGTTTTACCGACCCCCCCCCCCCCCCCCCCCCACGACGCAGAAGATATACACTCCTGGAAATGGAAAAAATAACACATTGACACCGGTGTGTCAGACCCACCATACTTGCTCCGGACACTGCGAGAGGGCTGTACAAGCAATGATCACACGCACGGCACAGCGGACACACCAGGAACCGTGGTGTTGGCCGTCGAATGGCGCTAGCTGCGCAGCATTTGTGCACCGCCGCCGTCAGTGTCAGCCAGTTTGCCGTGGCATACGGAGCTCCATCGCAGTCTTTAACACTGGTAGCATGCCGCGACAGCGTGGACGTGAACCGTATGTGCAGTTGACGGACTTTGAGCGAGGGCGTATAGTGGGCATGCGGGAGGCCGGGTGGACGTACCGCCGAATTCCTCAACACGTGGGGCGTGAGGTCTCCACAGTACATCGATGTTGTCGCCAGTGGTCGGCGGAAGGTGCACGTGCCCGTCGACCTGGGACCGGACCGCACCGACGCACGGATGCACGCCAAGACCGTAGGATCCTACGCAGTGCCGTAGGGGACCACACCGCCACTTCCCAGCAAATTAGGGACACTGTTGCTCCTGGGGTATCGGCGAGGACCATTCGTAACCGTCTCCATGAAGCTGGGCTACGGTCCCGCACACCGTTAGGCCGTCTTCCGCTCACGCCCCAACATCGTGCAGCCTGCCTCTAGCGGTGTCGCGACAGGCGTGAATGGAGGGACGAATGGAGACGTGTCGTCTTCAGCGATGAGAGTCGCTTCTGCCTTGGTGCCAATGATGGTCGTATGCGTGTTTGGCGCCGTGCAGGTGAGCGCCACAATCAGGACTGCATACGACCGAGGCACACAGGGCCAACACCCGGCATCATGGTGTGGGGAGCCATCTCCTACACTGGCCGTACACCTCTGGTGATCGTCGAGGGGACACTGAATAGTGCACGGTACATCCAAACCGTCATCGAACCCATCGTTCTACCATTCCTAGACCGGCAAGGGAACTTGCTGTTCCAACAGGACAATGCACGTCCGCATGTATCCCGTGCCACCCAACGAGCTCTAGAAGGTGTAAGTCAACTACCCTGGCCAGCAAGATCTCCGGATCTGTCCCCCATTGAGCATGTTTGGGACTGGATGAAGCGTCGTCTCACGCGGTCTGCACGTCCAGCACGAACGCTGGTCCAACTGAGGCGCCAGGTGGAAATGGCATGGCAAGCCGTTCCACAGGACTACATCCAGCATCTCTACGATCGTCTCCATGGGAGAATAGCAGCCTGCATTGCTGCGAAAGGTGGATATACACTGTACTAGTGCCGACATTGTGCATGCTCTGTTGCCTGTGTCTATGTGCCTGTGGTTCTGTCAGTGTGATCATGTGATGTATCTGACCCCAGGAATGTGTCAATAAAGTTTCCCCTTCCTGAGACAATGAATTCACGGTGTTCTTATTTCAATTTCCAGGAGTGTAGTTGCTGAACAGTTCAAAGAAAACTTGAGTCTAATTTCAAATAAGTACCCTGCTCATACAATTATAGTCGCTGGTGACTTCAATCTAACCTCGATATGCTGGAAAAATTATACGTTTAAAGCCGGTGGCAGGCAGAAAACATCATCTGAAATTATACTGAATGCTTTATTAGAAAATTATTTTGAAAAATTAGTTAATGAGCCCACTCGAAGCGTGAATGGTTGCGAAAACATACTTGACCTTTAGCAACAAATAATCCTGGTCAAATGGTGAGTGTTGTAACGAATACAGGGATTAGCGACCACAAGGAAGTTGCTGCTAGGCTGAATACCGTAACACTCGCAACCTTCACAAAGAAACGCAAAGTATAACTATTTAAGAAAGCTGATAAAAATGCTCTAACCGTCTTTGTAAGAGACAGTCTTCATTCCTTCCGATCTGATCACGTAAGTGTAGAAAAGTTGTGGAAGGTTGTCAAAGAGATAGTATCGACAGCAGTTGAGAGATGTATACCACATAAAGTAATAAGGGATGGTACTGGTCCCCCATGGCACACAAAACGGGTCAGATTGTTGTTGCAGAAACAACGAAAAAAAGCATGCCAAATTTAAAAGAACGCAAAATCCCCAAGATTGGCCAGGTTTTACTCAAGTTCAAAATATGGCGCGTACTTCAATGCGAGATACTTTTAATAATTTCCACAACGAAATTCTGTCTCTAAATCTGGCAGAAAACCCAAAGAGATACTGGTCTTACATGAAGGACACCTGTGGCAAGACGCAATCAATACCCCACTGTGCGATAACCACGGCGAAGTCACTGATGACAGTGCCACTAAAGCAGAGTTATCAAACACGGTTTTCCAAAACTCCTTCACCAAATAAAGCAAGTAAATATTCCTGAATTCCAATCAAGAACAACTGTCAAGATGAGAAACATAGAAGTAGATATCCTCAGTGTAACAAAGCAGCTTAAATCTGAAACGTTCCCTTTGAACAATTATACATGACTGAGCTTAAAGTTACAAACAATATTTTTAGCGCAACGCAATCAGACTTTCAAAAATCCGTACAAAAGAATGACCCTGACTAACATTAACCCATACGTTTCACAAATCACTTACCTCACAAAAATCTTCGTTAGTCGAAGCGAGCGCCACTACTGCCAGCTAAATAAAAGATTCAAACTACTGAAGGCACTAACTACTGATAGGCATAGTTAGCAAATGAAAGATTTTGATAGAGAACAAACAATGTATTTACCTTAATAGTGTCCAAAAGTCATAATATATATATCAGTCCATGAATTCAATATTACAAATTTACTCTTTCTGATGGACACACGTCCAGATCGTCCGCTTTCAAAATTCCGCCATCTCTCTCCCCACATCCACCACTGCTGGCGGCTCACCTCCAACTGCGCAACGCTACTCGCTGTTAACATCCAGCTTCCCAACACTACAATAGCCAACACCAATGCAAACCAGACACAGACTGCACACTGCACAGCCAGTGATTTTCATACAGAGCGCTACGTGGCGTTACCAGTACAAAAACCTAAACAGACCCTTAGCCGAGGATACCTCACTGGAATCTTCTGATTTTTTCTTGTAGTTTGTGTAATTAATGTTACTTTTGCTTATTGCTAGCGCGTAATTGTAGAGAGAATCTCCTTTGTACTTGCAATCTTTCATTGTTGTACAGTAAAACAGTTGTGGCATGCATGTAGATTTGCACCAAGTAGATACGCTTGCGATTAACTAGATTTTATTTTCAGTGCTATGTTAACGTGTTTTCTTATTTTTGCTCTTCAAATTGTGCTTTTCTGTGTTATCGTGTGAAGTATTGTGACAATTATGGCGTGTGAAAAACGTAATACTAGGCTCCAAAGTAAACTGAGAAATGACAATGAAGACGAAAGCAGTGTGTTAGCGCCACCGTGTAATGAATTAACTAATGTTCAACACAGTACTTTGGTAATTGTGCATAGGGAAATGGAGCGGGCGGCAATCAATTTTGCACACAGTGAAACAATTAGTGAACAGGGAAGCATTATCGATCGATCGGTCGGCAACAGCCCGCCTCAGGAATCGGGAATCACAGGACACTGTCTTGCAAACACTGCAGATTCAGGTTTTGGCTGCTCACCGTTTTCTCAAATAAGTCAAAACACACTTTCTGCTTGTCAAAATGTGAATGTTGCCGGTGCAACTTCACTGCCGAAAAGCACTGAGTAACATGTTTTAGACACCAGTGCATTGTTATTAGAGTCAATGAAACAAATGGGACAAAGGCTACAAAAGTTAGACACAATGGAACAAAATCTTCAAAAGTTAGACACAATGGAACAAAATCTTCAAAAGTTAGACACAATGGAACAACACCAGAGACAAACACAGCACAGCCAGTGATGTTCATACAGAGCACTACGTGCGTTACCAGTATAAAAACCTAAACAAACCTTAATAAAGGCAAGGCCTCTGGTCCAGATTTTATACCAGTCAGGTATACTCTCAGAGTATGCTGATAAAATAGCTCCGTATTTAGCTTAGCTATTATATACAACCACTCACTCACAGAAAGATACGTACCTAAAGACTGGAAAATTGCTCAAGTCACACCAATACTCAGAAAGGGAAGTAGGAATAATCCGCTGAATTACAGGCCTATGCCTCTAACATCGATTTGCAGTAGGGTTTTAGAACATATACTGTATTTGAACATTATGTAGTACCTCGAAGAAAACGATTTATTGATATATAGTCAGCACGGATTCAGAAAATATCGTTTTTGTGAAACACAACTAGCTCTTTATATCCATGAAGTAATAAGTGATATCGACTGGGTATGTCAAAATGATTTCATATTTATAGGTTTCCAGAAGGCTTCCGACATCGTTCCTCACAAGCATTTTCTAATCAAACTGCGTGCCTACGGAGTATTGCCTCAGTTGTGCAAGTGGATTCGTGATTTCCTATCAGAAAGGTCAAAGTTTGTAGTAATAGACGGAAAGTCATCGAGTAAAACAGAATTAATATCCGCCGTTCGCCAAGGAAGTGTTATAGGCCCTCTATTATTCCTGATCTATATTAACGTCATTGGACAAAATCTGAATAGCCGTCTTAGATTGCTTACAGATGATGCTGTCATTTACCGACTTGTAAAGTCATCAGATGATCAAAACGACTTGCAAAATGATTTAGATAAGATATCTGTAGGGTGCGAAAAGTGGCAAGTGACTCTGAATAAAGAAAAGAGCTAAGTTTTTCACATAAATACTAAAAGAAATCAGCTAAATTTCGATTATGCGGTAAGTCACACAAATTTGAGGGCTGTAAATTCAACTAAATACTTAGGGATTACGATTACAAGTAACCTAAATTGGAGCGAGCACATAGGTAATGTTGTGGGTAGAGCAAACCAAAGACTGCGATTCATGGGCAGAACACTTAGAAGGTGCAACAGGTCTACCAAAGATACTGTTTACATTACTCTTGTCCTCCCTATTCTGGAGTGCTGCTGTGCGCTGTGGGATCCGCATCAAGTGAGACTGACGGATGACATCGAAAAAGTACAAAGAAGGGAATCTCGTTTTGTATTGTCGCGAAATGGGGGAGATAGTGTTACAGACATGAAACGTGAATTGGAGAGGCAGTCATTGAAACAAAGGCGGTTTTCGTTGCGACGGGATCTTCTCATGATATTTCAATCATCAATTTTCTCCTCCGATTCCGAAAACATTCTGTTGGCACACACCTACGTAGGGAGAAGTGATCATCACGATAAAATAAGAGAAATCAGGGCTCGCCCGGAACAAATTTAAGTGCTCATTCTTCCAGCGTGCCGTTCGAGAGTGGAACGGTAGAAAGACAGCATGAAGGTGGTTCATTGAACCCTCTGCCAGGCACTTTATTGTGAAATCAGAGTAATCACGTAGATGTATATGTAGAATAACCAACATGAAACAAAACCGTGCTGTGCTGAATGGAACGCGGCGAAAAGTAAAGCGGATATTACTGTTACCATCACGAAGTACCGTGAGTGGATGGTTCGAGGTTGTTTCCATACAAGATACACGTCGCATTCCGTCGATGTTTATACTGCTGAGCGGAAATTTTCTTTATGTAAATTTAAATAAGGGTAAGAAATGAAACGAAATGCACTTACCCTGTAACGAGTCACTGGAGCCCACGGGTCCTTCATAACTATTAAAATAATAAATATCCCTGAACATGCTCCGAAATTTTTTGGTTGGTTGTGTGTTCTCTCCAATAGAAAAATCCACTATTTCTAAACCTGGACGACGGAACACAAGTCTAGCGTCTCTGCCACTGAATCACATCTTCTGGTTGCAGACGAAATTCTGATGAGACCTCTTCTAAGATTCTCTTCGAGTTTCTGCAGCGATTATCAAGTATACTTTCCAGCACACAATGAAGGAGAGCATAAACTACGTGCTCATATCGTACAGGTGGTAGAGCCCATACAAAGACACTCAGGATACCAGTATGGTAGAAAAACGACTTCCGTGTCAAAAACATGGCTCTGAGCACTATGGGACTCAACTTCTGTGGTCATCAGTCCCCTAGAACTTTGAACTACTTAAACCTACCTAACCTAAGGACAACACACACATCCACGCCCGAGGCAGAATTCGAACCTGCGACCGTAGCAGTCGCACGGTTCCGGACTGCGCGCCTAGAACCGCGACACCTCCGCGGCCGGCTACTTCCTTGTCGATAGTGTAATAACTGGACTGCCTTGCTCGCCGTCGGATGAGATAGGTAACGCTGCTTACAAACACATATAATAACTATTCGTTGGTTCCATTTGTCAATGGAATGGGAAGTGGCTAAAAATACTTTAAGTTACTCTGTAATCCGCAGTGAGCAATGAGGGTATCGTTAATGATCTTCTTAAAAACAGATCATATAAATGCATTCATTTCAATTTGCAATTCGGTTTTTGCTGTTTCGGTTTTGAATTGTTTGATGAATGGATGAAAGAAAGCTCTAGATCTGCTGATCTAGTTTACTCCGGGAACAAATCTGAATTACCACGGTGATTATTTCCTAAACTGCGATTGCAGAACTCCTAGTAGGTTTTACACATACTTATTTCTCTGTAGAGATATTTAAGACATAGTGTTGATCTTCGACTATCTTCTAGTTCCTCTGCACAAATGTTATCTACAGTACACAACATAATCAAAGAATCTGTTTTTCGAAACCCCATAATTATTTCCCATTATAACATAAAAGTTTGAAACCTGGTTCATACATGCTTCCAAACCTCCTCTGCAGGTGAGAAAAATTGTGGCGCTCTGTGATGTCACTCTCGGGTTGGGCGACTCCTCATACAGCAAGGTGTCGGTTCTTGTGAAGAAAAGGACACGGCTTCTAATTTCACGTGCGGTGCAAAGTCTGCTAATGATATCTTATTGGCACCAAATTTCAGCACCTGTATGCTCAGCACCACTGTGGACGTGCCACAGGATGGGAATGTCGTCGTCTTCGTTCATACCTGTATTTCACCACTTCTTTTGACGCCACTGCGATGGAGTTTCGAAACAAGACTCCCAGCACTGAAGTCAGGTCATTTTCTTATTTGTGGTCGAAAACAAAGAATAGACACCAAGAGGATTCATGAGGTGTCATACAATGCGTCAATGAGATCACGCCTTCCCCTCACATGTTGATTCCCACACATTTCGTGGTTGAGAACGGGAATATCTGTACAGAGAAAACCGAAGCACCTGCAGGTAGGCAACCTTGACATCTCTCCATTCAGGTATGTCAACTAGGAGGCGACAGGAACTCTCTCATGGATTTCGCCTGTGCAGGTACATTTTTAAAGTGATCAACAAAAGTGGACTGATGGCAATGATAGTATTGCTGTATAGGGTGTCATAGAGGGACACTTTGCCATTGTATTCACGCTTTGTAAATGTCACACCCTTTTGTGATCACGCCACAAGAGGGAACTAACTGGATGGCTGGAAAAGCATAAGAACTATATTCTGCTCCAGACCGCCTTCACATTTCGTCCGATGTGTTTTGAATGTTCCATTGTGGTTGCACACTGTACACCGGAGAAAAAATTGCAGTTTCACTGTACTCACAAGGGATGCGATCACATTCAGTGTGGTTGGCAGCCCATGATGTCCTTATAGATAGATTTATGTGTCCGTGGGATGTGAACAGTGTCAGATATTGTTAACAATGTCGTCCTGTTGCTCCTCGTTCTGCTAATCGTCTATTTCGATTGCAAAATGTGGAGTCAGTGCCTCTAGGGAAGTGGACTGACACCGTTTATGCCAGGGCCTGAGGCGTCTTCATGTCGATTCTGAGCGACGGTGTGTCTGAAACGTTTTCCTCGACCACACGTAACAAAACCGCGTGATTTCAACGCATTATGTTGTGGCTTTAACCTTCATCGTGGTCAAAGAAAGCGTAAAATTTGGGTCAGAGGGGCTGTGACAACCTTACCATCGTGTGATACGTCCACGGTGGCATAATGTGGTGCCAATGTGACATCATTAACCCGCCTTGCACGGTACATGAATTTCTGAGCTGTGTTCATTTTTTCACATTAGTCGACACGTCTTTGGCCAAGATATCAACTTAAGTTGGCTATAGTGCTCCCAAACTACTGTAACACGATCGTGGCCTTGGAATATCTGCAATTATCCTCCTGAAATATGCCAACGTCATCAGCGAAGACATCAAGTATGAAGGGTTGCACTAATAAACTCATAGTTCACAGGGCAGGATACCTCCTATTACTACTATAAGTTCAATGGGATTTTCATGAATGTACTGCACTTGTCAGTATGGTATCAGGAGCTCAGGTGGGCTTCCAGGGTGTTTCTCCTAAATGTAAAACGAGAAATGCCAGTTTTCAGGGAAAAATCAGTTTCATCCGAAAGAACTATCACTAAGCGAATCGCACACGGTACCGAAAGAGCATTTCGCCCTCAATAGAAAGGACTGCTGGATACGTCCAGAGGGAAGGAAGATGGCAGGCAAGATAGCGACCCGCTGTTGCGGCCGCTACCTCGCCGACCCTCACGTGATAGCACACGGCCCTTCCGTTGGCGAGTTTGTGGCAGAAGGTTTGCGTCTCTCACTCAGCAATACCGTGGTGGCATCCCTAGCTCAGCGTAATAACTTGGTAGCCGGCCACAAGTACTGTGGATTAGTTTACATAACTGTTCACGCCACTGCTTGAGGCTAAGTTAAAATGATGGAAGCAGAATGCAATACAAATTTTTACCATCATTTACCCCACAAAAGTTTAATGAACAAAGTAAGAGCATGTGGACTATCAGACCAATTGTGTGATTGGACTGAAGAAATCCTGGATAACATAACGCAGCATGCCATTCTCAATGGAGGGAAGTCTTCCGAAGTAAGAGTGATTTCAGGTGTGCCGTAGGGGAGTGTCGTAGGACCGTTGCTATTCACAATACACATAAATGACCCTGTGGATAACATCGGAAGTTCACTGAAGCTTTTTGCGGATGATGCTGTAGTATATCGAGAGGTTGTAACATTGGAAAATTGTACTGAAATGCAGGAGGATCTGCAGCGAATTGACGCATGGTGCAGGGAATGGCAATTGAATCTCAATGGAGACAAGTTTAATGTGCTGCGAATACACAGAAAGAAAGATCCTTTATCATTTACCCACAATATAGCAGGTCAGCAGCTGGACGCAGTTAATTCCATAAATTATCGGGGAGTAGGCATTAGGAGTGATCTAAACTGGAATGACCATATAAAGTTAATCGTCGGTAAAGCAGATGCCAGACAGATTCATTAGGAGAATCCTAAGGAAATGCAATCCGAAAACAAAGGAAGTAGGTTACAGTACACTTGTTCGTCCACTGCTCACCGATGTGGGACCCGTACCAGATAGGGTTGATAGAAGAGAGAGAGAAGATCCAACGGAGAACAGCGCGCTTCGTTACAGGATCATTTATTAATCGCGAAAGGGTTACGGAGATGATAGATAAACTCCAGTGGAAGACTCTGCAGGAGAGACGCTCAGTAGCTCGGTAAGGGCATTTGTTGAACTTTCGAGAACGTACCTTCATCGAGGAGTCAAGCAGTATATTGGTCCCCCCTACGTATATCTCGCAAAGACACCATGAGGATAAAATCAGTGAGATTAGAGCCCACACAAAGGAATACCGACAATCTTTCTTTCCACGAACAATACGAGACTGGAATAGAAGGGAGAACCGATAGAGGTACTCAAAGTACCCTTCGCCAGACACCATCAGGTGGCTTGCGGAGTATGGCTGTAGATGTAGATGTACATTGTAGCGTGGCGGTTTTAGCACATGCATGTCGTTATTAGAAACAAAAAGATGACTAATCTTAGCTCCGGTATCCACAAGAATTTGGACAGTCTTCCCTTTGAGCTTCCCCTCAAAAGCTCAATTGCCCACCTCAGTGGGCTCTACCCTTTTTATAGGGTTCATATACTTCACTGGGGGTGAGAGGGGTGGCAGAACATGGCCAAAGCTCGTTTCCTCGTGGAGCCGTACTCCTGCTTTACTGATTATTTCTTTTGTAGCCAGCTGGCACGTTCCTCTTGGAGGAATTCGGCCTCTTACTTTGCGGACAACGATTCCGCTCCTGTCAGACGGTATGGAATTTCTTACAACAGGAAGCCCAGCAGCGTTCAGTCATATGGTTGGACTTCCTTCACCTTTGACAGTTCCTGTCATTAATTATGTCGCGTTTCCCTCGCATTCGCTGAGGCGCATACAAATCTTCCTGGCAAGTGTGACTGCTCATTCCCTAGTTGCGGGTTGATTCCCCATATAAATATATCGATTTCTCACGTTTCAGCTTCTTCAACTAACCCTTCATTACGTTTACTGTCCCTTCCTAGGGAAAATGTGCGACACGTAAATCTCTCTGCAAATGCTTCAATGTCCCCCTCCCCCCCCCCCCCCCCCCCACCCAGCCCGCTTTCCTGTCTAAGGATGGACAACCGATCACGGTAATAACCAACCCTAAGGTTGTAGAACTAGTGCTCTGCTAACCCCTCACCCCTTTGCCAAGAAATGGAAGGTGGGTGCTTCCCGCAACGCGTCTACAGATTTAAAATAGTTCGCGCATCGCCAGAAAGCTTCAGCTTGCTGAAATTTAACAAAAAATGGTCTGATCAAACGGGTGTGCGTCCCACGTCCCTGATGTTTTGAAAAAATGTTGATACACTTTCGTCTGGCTTCCCAACAAAAGAAGGTTCAGAAGTTACGGCTGGAAGCATACTGGTTACATCTGCTACAAATTTTTCTGCTCCAAATTCTGGGGCTCATGAAAGGCCGAGAATGCCGCAATTTTTGCAGCTCTGGTTTCACCTTTGCGAGTTATATTTTCAGGTGACAAGGTGCTTATCTGCTGTTGCAGCGAAATATTGCGATAGTTGGAGCATCGTGAGGCGATTCGGTTCTCTTCACTGGTTGGCGAGGACGTAAATCAGACAGTTACAAAACTGTGAGACGGAACAGATGTAGAAGAAAAGGTCTCGCTCTATTCCAGGCGATGAAAAGATCCCTCGGCGGAAGATCGCCGGAGTCGTTAACTAGCAAAATACATTACGACGACACTTAAATCACACGGAGGTGGCGTCGACGCCGGCGCTGGGGGGCGGCGACAGAGGCGGCGTCGGGTGCAACTGCGAGAGGCGGCTGTCCGATTACAGCATCTGGCGGTGGTGTAGCCTGCAGCGACACTTTTACTGCCGGCGGCTCGCCCCGGCATGAGAGGCGATGAAGTGGTGCGGGGCCATATACAGTAGTGCTTTCACATTATCGGGCACGCCCGATGGGACGTCTAGATCAAACTGCTAAGCGGCGCGCGGCAACAAACCCCTAGGCAACGCTGTAGTTTGCCAGCAGATAAGATTATCAGGAAAATATCGATTCGGATCGAACGGGAGGAGAGATCTCACTCTCTGACACCAGATTGCACGTGTCAGGAAGGTGGGCATCGGGGATGTTTTTCTACAGGTAAGATGGAAAATGCCAGGATTCAGGGCAAAATGGTGGTGGCGGTTGTTAGTGTTTAACGTCCCGTCGACAGCGAGGTCATGAGAGACGGAGCGCAAGCTCGTGTTAGGAAGGAAATCGGCCGTGCCCTTTCAAAGGAACCATCCCGGCATTGCCTGAAACGATTTAGGGAAATCACGGAAAACCTAAATCAGGATGGCTGGTGACGGGATTGAACCGTCGTCCTCCCGAATGCGAGTCCAGTGTGCTAACCACTGCGCCACCTCGCTCGGTAGGGCAAAATGGGTTTTGTTCCCAAGAACTACCACTTAGGGGTACCATATCCACGAAAGCGGACTACGGCCGCAGGGTAAGCCGCACATGGTACGGAAAGAGCATTTTGTCCTCAATAGGAAGGATGGGTGGACACGTCAAGATGATAAGGATGCTGGCAGGCGTGAGCGAGACCAGCTGTTGCGGCCGCTATTTCGCCGAGCCGTCTTGCGTACCTCACGCAACTGCAAGCGGTACTTCCATCGGCAGGTTTGTGGCAGAAATTTGGCGTCTCTCACTTGGCAATACCGTGGTGACGTCCCTAGCTCAACGTAATGACGTGGCTGCTGACCACAAGTACTGTGGAGTAGTTTACGTAACTACTCACGTCACAGCCTGAGGCTAAGTTAAAATGATGGAAGCAGAATACAACGCAAATTTTTATCTTTATTACACTTTATCATGTACAATAAATAGAACGAGGTGACGGTAGAGCAAGAAAAATGGTTCTTCCGATCGGTTCACACGTTTCCACCTTTCAACGGTCAATTATGGTGCTCTTGTGCCCATCGCAGTCGCAACTGCCGATGTAATGTGAGGACCATAAAGAGCCCTCAAGTGCAGAGCTGAAAGATGTGATGCACAACTATTTTTTCAACCGCCAAATGTGTGACAGATCGCCTTCCAACGTCGTAAAGCCTCTTACCTTCACGTATTGTGATGAAGCGCTGGCGTCCAATAACCTGTCACCTGCTCGAGGCTCCAGCGCCCTTCAGCCACTTTCCACAGTTACCACAATAACGTAGAACAGTCGGCCACCTTCCCTGTTTCCGAGCTGCTTGTTCCGAGGCAGCCGGTTAAAGTCGCTTTATATCAGTGGATTTCTGTATTTGTGACCCCTGTCATCGCTAGAATGATTCTCGACACGTCTCTACTTCATTCGGGAGGACGACGGTTCAATCCCGCGTCCGGCCATCCAGATTTAGGTTTTCCGTGATTTCCCTAAATCACTCCAGGCAAGTGCTGGGATGGTTCCTTTCAAAGGGCACGGCCGACTTCCTTCCCCGTCCTTCCCCAATCCGGTGAGACCGATGACCTCGCTGTCTGGTCTCCTTCCCCAAAACAACCAACAACCAACGTCTCTACTTCACTTACCTACACTTGTATCATATTTGAAGACCACGTAACTTAGCTCGATGAAACTTGGACCATGTTTAGAAAGAATTGCAACAGGATAGAACAGGGGGGACCGAAAGAAATACGCAATGAGACGAACAGAAATGACACTCTTATTCAGAGACAATAATAATCCTGAAGTCACATTGATCTGTGATCGTCCCCTGGAAATGGATGGGGAATGCTTCTTAATAACGTGTGTGTTCAACACATGTGGTAGTATAATCTCTGCAACGTGCTCCCATGCCGGCCACAAAGTTAGTAAGAAGTTCTTGCTGCATGGCCGCTGTTGTATGTGGCCATGTTTCGAAGTGTCCTCAATGCATCTCACAAGTGTCCAGTGGGATTTAATTCGGAAGAGTGCGCGGAATAGTCTATTGGACGAACATCCTCTCGTTTTCAAGAGCCCCCCCCCGCGAGATCTGTTAGATTTGGTCGCGGATTTGTCGTCCGTAAAAATTAGAGTTGAATCCATCCCTAAAAAGAAGTACGTAGGGAAGGAGCTCAGTGTCAAAAACACCTTGACTATTTCGTGTAAGGTGTGGCTTTGCGGTTCGAATCCTGCCTCGGGCATGGATGTGTGTGATGTCCTTAGGTTAGTTAGGTTTAATTTGTTCTATATTCTAGGCCACTGATGACCTCAGAAGTTAAGTCGCATAGTGCTCAGAGCCATTTGAACCATTTTGAACCGTCCCACACAATAACACCTACACTAGCAAAGAATCACTTTCGGCAATGCTCCTGGATACAACGTGTGTTCTTACCTCTCGCCATTTGAGGTCTTGTCCAGTGTTCTGGCGTAACCGCAAGTGCAGGAACGAAGTCGAAGAACGCAACAGAGAAGGCGGTGAAACGACGTCGGCCAGTGGTTCGCGGAATACTACTGCAGAACGACAGGCGCGCCCTCAAACCGGAGTGAATATAAACGCCTCTCCTGCCAGCCTCGACCGCTCAGATCACCTCAGTATACGGACACAAGTGGAACGAATTCGCGGAGCGTGCTACAAGAACTGCTAGTTGTGAACCTTAACAGTTGCTGCTTGTCTGGACTTGCCTATAGCGACGAACACAACTGTTTGCATGTTGTCCATCGTTTGAGACTTCTACTTGTAAATCTCCAAGTGAAGCATTGTCAATCTGCTTTACAGAAATAAAACTCTTATTTGCTTCAATTGTTGTATAGCACTCCGAGAACGCAGCATAACTTAGTCACCCTATTCGAGACGAGTGGGTAAGACCCAACGTCCAGCATTATCTGACATGATGACTTCGGTGGTCCAGGAGCCATGAATTGGGGACACACAATTTTGCAAAGGCGCGCTGACCTCCACATCCTTAAAAACTTTACTCTGACGACGCAAATTTACTGTGATACTATTTTCCCGTGCTATTTGGTGAACGGACGGGCCTGTCCAATTCTATGAAAAAAATGGTTCAAATGGCTCTAAGCACTATGGGACTTGACATCTGAGGTCATCAGTCCACTAGACTTAGAACTACTTAAACCTAACTAACCTAATCACACACATCTATGGCCGAGGCAGGATTCGAAACTGTAACCGCAGCAGCAGCGCGGTTCCGGACTGTAGTGCCTAGAACCGCTCGGCCACAGCGGCCAGCCCCATTTCTCTGACTTAAATCCCATTGAACATGCATTGGGGAGAGGTTATAACACGACTATCCAGTTGACCATAACAGATCGCGGTGACTTCATGCTAGTTATTTTATGTCAATAAAGCGTTATTTCTGTTCGTCTCATCGCGTATTTCTTCAGTTAGTGTTTGTCCTATAGTGCAGCAGTTCTTTCCATTCATGGTTCAAGTATCACCAAGTTAAGTTACTTGGGAGTGACTCATCATGAGGATGTTACTACTTCCCGGCGGGGTCAGGGATTTTCTCTGCCTCGTGATGACTGGGTGCTGTGTGCTGTCCTTAGATTAGTTAGGTTTAAGCAGTTCTAATTTCTAGGGGACTGATGACTATGGATGTTAAGTCCTATAGTGCTCAGAGCCATTTTATCCATTTGACGTTACTACCGTCTTTCAGGTTTGCACAATGGGTAATTTCATTAACGCGTCACGTGCTCCACTACACCAGAGGTATTCTTTATCATGGTAGAGGGTGATCGTAGTGGTCTGGCTCTTCTGTGGACAGTAAGGTAACAGAAGTTGTGTGATAGCTAAAAATGGTTCAAGTGGCTCTGAGCACAATGGGAATTAACATCTGTGGTCGTCAGTCCCCTACAACTTAGAACTACTTAAACCTAACTAACCTAAGGACATCACACACAACGATGCCTGAGGCAGGATTCGAACCTGCGACAGTAGAGGTCACGCGGTTCCAGACTGAAGCGCCTAGAACCTCACGGCCACACTGGCCGGCGATGTGATAGCGTTATGTCCGTGTACAGATGGTGGTAGTATCTCGTGCACGATGTAAAAAAGGGCAGTGCGTTGGCGGATTGTCATTTGTACTCAGATGTTTCATGTGAAAATGTTCCCGACATGATTATGAACACAACGCGGGGATTAAGACCACGGATGCTGAATGGTAGCTGCAACTAGATACGAGACATTCCGTTTAGGAGATCGTTAGGGAATGCAATATTCGAAATTCACAGTGTCAAAAGTGCGCCGAGAGTACCAAGTTTCAGGCACTTTAGGCACTACCTGTGACCACTGACAACTCATTGGCAGACGGACTTCACTTAGCGACCAAGAACAGCAGCGTCTGCGCTGTCAGTGCTAACAGACAAGGAACACTGCCTGAAATAACCCCAGAAATCAATACTGGACATATGACGAACGTATCAATAAGGAAAGCACTCCGTCTATAGGCCACGAGTGGCCTACCGGGACCATCCGACCGCCGTGTCATCCTCAGTGGAGGATGCGGCTAGGAGAGGCGTGGGGTCAGCACATTGCTCTCCCGTCGTTATGATGGTATGCTTGATCGAAACCGCTACAATTCGGTCGAGTAGCTCCTCAATTGATATCACGAGGCTGAATGCACCCCGAAAAATGGCAACAGTGCACGGCGGCCTTGATGGTCACCCATCCAAGTGACGACCACGCCAGACAGCGCGTAACTTCGGTGCCTGCACTACCTCCCCTGGGCTCGTGACCATATCACTTGAACCATACACGAGTGAAAAATCGTGGTCAGGCCTGATGTTTCCCGGTCTCAGTTGGTAAGAGGAGCGGATGTTTGGGTTCGAGTGCGGCGCAGACCCCACAAGTCCATGGAGACAAGTTGTCAAGAAGGCACTGTGCAAGCTGGTGGTTGCTCGATAATGGGGTGGACTGTGTTTACATGAAATGGCCTGGATCCTCTGGTCCAGCTGAACCGATCATTGGCTAAGTTCAGCTCCTTGGAGATCATTTGGAGCCATCTGTACGAGTCATGTTCCCAAACAACTACGAAATTTTTGTAGACGACAATGCGCCATGTCACCATGCCAGAATTGTTCGCGATTATTCGGAACACATTCTGGACAATTCGAGCGCATGAGGTGGCCAGCCATCGAGATTCATGGGACGTAATCGAGAGAACAGTTCGACCACTAAACTCGGTACCGGCTATAGGGGCAGCATGGCTCAGTATTTCTGCAGGGGACTACCAACGACTTTTTGAATCCTTGCCACACCTCCTTGCTGCACTACGCCAGGTAAAGGAGGTTCGACACGATATTAAGAGGTATCCCGTGACACCTAAGTGTGTCTAACACAGTAACATTAACAAGCAAGACAATTTCTTGACAAATTCCCTGTACGAGCACATCGATAGATCTGCTGATATATGTTGATATAACAGCGAGCGTGCACAAATGTTTAGTGTATTGAGCAGATGGAAATTTCGTGTAAGACCTGTGTTTAGATGAAGGAGGAAGGCGAACATTATTAAATTCCATTGTGATATAGCACATCTCATTAACTCATCAGGCCTACAGGACTGCCCTATTAGACCTAATCCTTTGCAGTAAAAAGTGTCAATCAACTAAATTTCTCTGTATAAATATGTGCACTGCAAATATAAAGCGTAAATCTGGTTTCTCCGTATCAGGGTGGAAATGAGTGCGTAAAATGGTGTATTTTCGTTTAATCCAATACGCTGTTTGCTAATGTAACGAGCCTGTATTGTCCGCTTGAAATTTAATTTCGTTGCAGAGCGTTTCCAGCGGTACTACGAATTTGGCGTCCAAGATAATTTGCAGAGTTTTAAAAATCGAGTTTTCTTTGTGCAGTCTAATGGTGCTTCCATCAGATTAATGAGATAAGTGGTAGAGTGGGTTAAAACACGTCTCACGGCATAACTGCTAAAATTAATAATACCTGTGGCCTACACCAATTTGACATGGTGCGATTATTATTGTAAAAATGTCGCATTTTTTAATCTGAAGAAAATGTGTAGCCAATAATTATACCCCGTCGGCCACGTTTCCATTAAACTGTCGTATGTTGAAAAATCCCTATAACAAATAGCGGTGAAACCGAAACACGATTTAGTGCTAAAAACGTAGGAACCATTAGCCTCCAGCTTGAGAACTACCTAAAACTACTGGACCTAGATGGTAACTAAAATATGCGGAAATAAGATGGCGTGAATATTGCACTAGACGTCATTTCTAGCCCCAATTCGTACGCTCATTTGTCAGTATGACTTATGGAATAACAGGAAATTAAATAAGAAAACAATCTCGCTCCGTTAACACTGCAGTCTATGTGCGATGTTTAAAGGTGTCATCGTAAAAGGGAGGAAAGAAGAAGTTCGTTGTTACAAATATAGTCGAGAACACCAGCACATTTGGACAGCGATGGGAAAGGAAAGCGGCTGTAGCCTTCTTAGCAGAGCCACCCATGTAAATCATTTAAATTTACATCTACATCTACAACTACAGCTTCATGGTTATTCTGCAGTTCACACTTAAGTGCCTGGCAGAGGGTTCATAGAACCATTTTCATTCCACTCTCGAATGTCGCCTGGGAAAAAGGAACACCTAAGTGTTTCTGTTCGATCTCTGATTTCTCGTATTTTATTATGATGATCATTTCTTCCTACGTAGGTGGGCGCCAACAAAATATTTTCGCATTCGGAAGAGAAAGTTGGTGATTGAAATTTCTTAAATAGATCTTGCCGCAAAGAAAACCGCCCTTGTTTCAGTGGCTGCCACCCCAACTCACGTATCATATCAGTGACACACTCACCCCTATTGCACGACAACACGATGCGAGTTGCTCTTATTTGCACTTTTTCGATGTCCTCCATCAATCCTACCTGGTAAGGATCCCACACCGCACAGCAATATTCCAGCAGAGGACGGACAAGTGTAATATAGGCTGTTTCTTTAATGGGTTTGTAGCATCTTCTAAGTGTTCTGCCAACAAAGCGCAGTCTTTGTTTCGCCTTCCCCACAAAATTATCTATGTGGTCTTTCCAATTTAAGTTGCTCGATTGTAGTTCCTAGGTACTTAGTCGAACTGACCGCCTTTAGATTCGTGCGATTTATCGTATACCCAAAATTCATCGGATTTGTTTTAGCACCCATGTGGATGTCCTCACACTTTTCTTTGTTTAGTGCCAATTGCCAATTTTCGCATCATACAGAAATTATCTCTAGATCATTTTGGATTGTAATTGATCGTCTGATGATTTTAGTAGACGGTAAATCACGGTGTCATCTACAAACAATCTAAGGGGGCTGCTCAGATTATCACCTAGATCATTTATGTAAATAAGGAACAGCAGATGGGCCTATGACACTACCTTGCGGAACGCCAGATATCACTCCTATTAGATGATTTACCGTCTGTAACTACGAACTGTGACCTCTCTAAGAGGAAATCACGAATCCAGTCACACAACTGGGACGATACTCAATATACATGCGATTTGATTATTAGTCGGTTGTGAGGAACGGTATCAAAAGCCTTCTGGAAATCTAGGAACATGGAGATTCCTCGTTGACAGCACTCACTACTTCATGGGAAGCCAGTCATGAAAAGATATATTGATACGGGTGCTACGATTAATCAAGGAAAACCCCCGGTTGGGAAACGGAGCCAAAATTATGTGGTTACTGTCGAGTTGCATTTTACAATTTCTTTATTGATTACTTCAACCATTAAAACTCATTTCTTTACCACTTGACCAGAAACAGATCCAAAAAACGTAGCAGGCAGGAGTGCCTTATCAAAACAATTTACTTTACAGTTAACGGCCAAGCCATTTTACTTAAAGCCGACTTTGATAAAACATTTGATAACAAATCAAAATTTTCGAAGTAATGAAATTATAAACGTTACTTTACCGTTAATAGCCAAGCCATTTTACTTGAAACAGACTTTGATGAAGCATTTAATAACAAAATTAAAACTTTCCAAATGGCTCTGAGCACTATGCGACTTAACTTCTGAGGTCATCAATCGCCTAGAACTTAGAACTAATTAAACCTAACTAACCTAAGGACATCACACACATCCATGCCCGAGGCAGGATTCGAACCTGCGACCGTAGCGGTCGCTCGGCTCCAGACTGTAGAGCCTAGAACCGCACGGCCACTCCGGTCGGCAAAACTTTCCAAGTAATGAAACAATAAAACACCAATTTGCATACAATTTCGCTTCCGAACATGTAGGGAGCCAACTTCTTTAAACTTTGGCACCACAAGATATTAAATTACAAGGGCTCGCTAACAGGGACGCAGAACTAGCATTTTCAAAGGATGCCAAGTAGATTAAAACACTCAGAGTAAAGATACAGTCATTCACCTTTTACAATAACTAACAATTTTAAAGCCATGTAATTATAAAAACCCAGCAATGAAAGGCAAACTTAACCTTTGTAAACAGTAGCCAGAAACAGTCAGAGTAAAATACAACCGTTTAATATTTTACAATAACTAACAACTTTAATACCACATCGTGCTACCAAAATGTCCTGGGATAGAAATAATTAACCGACCGGGTGTAAGAGCTGCCAGAATTGTCTCCCAAAGGATGCTCCGGCTAGAAGCGGACTAACAGACCCACAACTCCTCACATTCATCAATCACATCGATCTCACGCGAGGCCAGGGGAGGAGAAGGAATCAAATCAGGAACTGTAATCCCTGCTGAAAAACACACTTCCTCCCAGGCAGTACTAATAAGAAGCCAAAAGGTTACTGTCTATAATTACACCGGCGACAGCGATAGGAAACCCGAACGCAGAACACCACAAGGCAGAAAAGACGCTGGTTGCACAAACCAAACATTTCAATTAACATCTAAACCTTTAGCCAACTTAACTTGAAGTTTATCAGAGAAACAGCAGGTGAAGTCCGATGGAAAGGTTCCTGACACTCGTCCATGTACACTTCGCCAGCGTACCCGACTGGGCACAGTCACGCAGCCACGCGCTCTGTCACCGGAGCCCTCGTCTTCTCTGCACCCACGGCGGCGAAATACCACTCGTCAGGTTAGGCGCGTTTCTAGTCCATCATTCCCGCCTCCAGACGGAAAAATTTAAAGACATCGGTTACCGCTCTTGCCAAGTAGTGACTCGGAACCACAGCCGTGGCCCCCGGCTGCTCACAGCAAGAGCTTACAGCCTTGTCCCGTCAACTCGTCCCACACGTCTCGGAACAACAGCCAACTCTCCACAGCCAGGCTACACCGCGGTCTCATCGTACGACATTCTCTAATTCACGATTTTAAAAACAGACCGACCGACTCGTCACCGCTAGGCAACCAACCGGCCACCCCCCTAAAGATGTTATTCCCTTACACAAGGTTAACAGGAAGCAACGACTCGAAGATCGATAAGACCAGACACGCCGCCAGAGAGGAATCTCAACAGAATCGTACGCAGCATAACGATAAATATGAAATAATCAATTAACGATGGAATGGAAGGCCTCAGAACAATATTTACAGTGCGATATATGTTGAGAGCCGAGACACGGCTCAGATATGAAGACAGTACTGAACCCTTTGGCTTCATCAACGTCTCTATTTAGCTTGTTAGCCTATTAACGGAAGAGTGACTTTATAGACAAAGGCCGTTTTTCCGGTTTCGAAGGAATTCCTTCATAGCACGTCATTGCGAAATACTTTTAAATGTTAGACAGACGTAATAAACGAAGGACTAATGCGCTGGATGGTTATTCTTTCGCAAGCCAGTGTGCAACTAGATGATGTCACAATATAACGTGACAGCAACTTCTTGTGTGTTTATTATTCTTTACCTATTTACCTTAAATTGAAATAACTGCAGTTGTCGCCAGTTAATATGATGTTTTAATGTCATATTTTACTGCATAGCGTGTGGTCTTTATGTTCTTACACCAATTTTTGCTTTTTTCAGGAACTGATAATGTTTGTTGGCTATTGATACGAGCGACATAAGTCAACAAACGTCTAAATACCTGTTATGGTGGTAAAGTAACAACACGCCCAAGTTCAGACAGATGAAAACGCCTACAAGTTGGCAGGAAAGTGGAGTTGTTTTTCAGTGCAGTTTCTAAGGTTTCCTATTACAGTTTATGAGAGCAGAGGATTTTGAATGGTAGGGAGCGAAGAAATAGGTGTGCAAGTTTCCAAAATCATAATTATTTCCTGGAAATAAAATTATTTCATGTCCTCAGGCCACTAATGCACCAACAGAGAAATATGTATTACTTACTGCCAAAAGGCTCACAATAACAAATGAAAAACTTCGTGCAAGACACCAACTATTTTCAGAAAGCTTGAACTCAAGTCAGACAACCAGGAGCTGGCCCCAATCACCTGCACTGGAAGGGCTTTTGCGCTGGACTTCGCCTGCAAGACCTCGCAGTAACAGGCTACATTGTAACATTCAAAAAACGTATCAAAACCTACTAATAACAAGGTCGGACCGTGAGCTACAAACGGCAAGCACTTTCATAAGAATTAAAAGCCCAGACGTATGAAGTTCTAAATTTTTTTAAAATAATAACTAGACTATTACCAATCCAGAAAATACAGCAGAAATTAACAACATAAAAAACCTATCACACTTAATTAATAAAACCAATACGTTCATTAAACCGCAGAAAACACAGAGTAGAAATTAATGAAATTGCAATAAGGAACGTTAGAAATACAAAGTGAACTTAATAAGTTTGTTAAGCTCCTAAGATATAATCAATTTAGACAAGAAGAGAACAGAGGCTTTTGAACTGTGGCACTGCAGAAGTGATCTGAAGAGCAGATGGGTAGATCACGTAGTTGATGAGGAAGTACTGCACAGAATTTGGGAGACATGAAATTGTGGACCTAAAGAACGAATCGCTTGCTACTACACATTCTGAGACATGAACATTAGTACTGGAGAGAAGTGTGGTAAAAATCCTAGGAGGAGACCAAGAGATGTATACAGTAGGCAGATTCAAAACGATGTAACCTGCAGTAGTTATTCGGAGATGAAGAGTCTGGTACACTATAGAGTAGCATGACAACAGCATCAAACCAGTCTTCGGACTGCAGATCGGAACACCAGCAAGCTCCCAAAACACAGAAGAGGCTTCAATCAAATACAAGTTCAAAAGATCTTTGTTATGACTACAGAGCAACAGAAAGGCCGTGCCTGAAACCTTATACGATATTAGAAATAGTATCAATAACAGGCAATTCATTAAAAAGTCAAGATCTACAGATTAAATTGTGATTTCAGCCTCTCGAACCTGTTATCACTGACGTCATTTCGTGTTCAGACACCTTAATTGTCTTCATTCATTTTATGTCATCGAATCTGATTCAGCTGATCATTTAGGAGACTTTGAGGCGTTGTATTTTTCGCTTCGCTATATCATTTGGAGTAGGGCTATAACTTAACCGCTTCTTTCTATGTGAATGAATCTTCCTAAAACTGTTTACCAACGCTTCTCAGAAATGATTACCAGAGAAACAGATTCATTAATTAAACTGGTGCACTGTGCAAAAATCTGACTGTACTGAATTAAATAAAGACTTAATGTAATTTTCTCGCCACTGTCTAAAAATCGACGCTAACTGTTTCTATTACAATGCAGCTATGCCCTGAATGTATTCTGACTTCTGAAGTAAATGCGCTTCTGAACTTACAAAGAAATTTCTAGTCCTAATCTCTATTTTCACTTAGCTCGTGTCCTGTCAAACATTTTTGCAGATTTCTCGAAAGCCGCGCACAGCATACTGTAGCAAAGTAACATAACGAACGGAAACAGAGTGCAATGAGCGTACATACAAAAAAAAAAAAACTGAATGAGGGGTGAGAATTTTACACGTAAGAAATGACTTACGACAAAATTCAAATGGAATACTATATTCAAAAGTAATCCTTTAAAAGTCAACTGAACGTTTACAATAGCGTTTACATAGCATGACTTTAAGAAATAACTTTAAGCAAGGGGAATCTCATCTTCCTAATAAAGAAATCCCAATAACAATCATAGTATCTAACCTCCATTACTACAAGCTCAATAACTCAAAACAATGCTACGTGTCTGCGTGCCTACCTCACTCTCTGAACAATCCTAATGTTAAGTTCCTTGCTGTTCTCTTTTCTGCTTCTTCTACTCACTTTCGTCTTTCTTCGATTTACTCTCATTCCATATACCATGCTTATTAGACGGTTCGTTCCATTCAGCAGATCCTGTAACTCTTCCTCAGTTTCACCCAGGATAGCAATGTCATCAACATATCATTGATACCCTTTCACTTTGTATATTAGTCCGACTCCTGAACCTTTCTTTTATTTTCATCATGGTTTCTTCGATGTACGGATTGAACAGTAAGGGCGAAAAACTACGCCGCTGTCTTACACCCTTTTTAATTCGAACACTTCGTTCTTGGTTGCCCACTCCTATTATTTCCTCTATACTCTCGTACACGTATTACCGGTCTCTCGCTATAATTTATCTCTATTTTCCTTAGAATTTTGAACACCTTGCACCATTTCACAGTGTCAAACGATTTTTCCAGATCGACAAATCCTATACATGTGTTTTGACTTTTCTTTGGTCTTCCTAGACATCAACAGCAATGTGAGAACTGCCGCTTCGCCGCTTTGATGCCTTTACCTTTCCTATGGCCAAACTAATCGTTATCTAGCGCATCCTAAATTTTCTTTTCCCTCTTCTGTATATTATTCTTGTCAGCAACTTGGGTGCATAGGTTGTTAAGCTGTTTATGTGATAATTCTCACAATTGTCGCACTTATCGCCTTCGGAATTGTGTGGATGGTTCCGAAATTCTGATGGTATATCACCAGACTCACACATTCTACACACCAGCGTGAACAGTCGTTTTGTTGCCGCTTCTCCAAACGATTTTAGAAATTCTGGTGGAAACCATCTATCTCTTCTGACTTAGTTTATCTAAAGTCTTCTGAAGGCCTATTAAATGCTAATACGCAGCCCCCTACCACACCCATATCGACTCTTGTTTCTTCACATCAGACAAATCTTCTCGCTTACAGTGGCCTTCAACGTACTCTTCACCAACCGGCTGTCTCCTCTGCATTTAACAGTGGAATTCTCGTTGCACTCTTAATGTTACCACGCTTGCTTTTAACTTCACCGAAGGTAGTTTTGACCTTAATATGCTGGGTCAGTCCAATCATGTCCTCGCCGTTTTGTCTTACCTTCCGTACACTTCCCGTTTATTTCATTCCTCAGTGACTTGTGTTTCCGTATCCCTGAATTTCCCTGAACGTTTGTTTTGCTTCCTTCTGTCGTCGATCAACTGAAGTATTTCTTCTGTTACTCTTGGTTTCTTTACAGTTACGTTCTTTGTACCTATGCTTTTCTTTGCTGCAACGTGATTTCCCGTTTTCGGTATGTCCATTCCTCTTCAACTGTGCTTCCTACTGAGCAAGTCCTTATTGCTGCATCTACAGCCTTAGAGAACTTCAAGCGTGTACTCCAACTGAAATCTTCCCCTATCATCCTTCCTTTTCCAGGTGTAACTCCTCCTCTTATGATTATTGAACAGAGTATTCACCATTACTAACAAATATTAATTACAGAACTTAATTAGTGTTTCTTCTCTCTCGTTCCTTGTCCGAAACACATATTCTCCTGTAATGTTGTTTTGTTAGTATCATATCTTAGTTATCAACACTGTATGTAACCCTCCTTTCAATAGTATGAAAAATATGCTTGTAAATGTCTCATAATTCTGTGGCTTTATTTTTACATAGTGAAAAGTTTAAGATTCCTCACATGTTTAAAATTCTGATCTAAAGGGAAAGAAAGTACTATTAGTCATAAAATACGTGCAGTTCACCACAGAATAAAGCACTGGCGGATCATTAGTAAATATTAATACTGAAAATAACAAAAAAATTACGCAAATGAAAATTTTTCAGGATTATGTGCGATACAATTAAGGGTTGAAATATGATCCTTGTTTCATCATGATAAAACATTAGTAAATAAAATTGTTTTTTGTATGGTTTGATAAGCGTAATGTGATGAAGTGCATTGCTTTTATGTGTCCGAATGGTTTCAGTTTCTATAGTATTGTTGTGTGCAATGTTCTGAATTCTGTAAAGTCCACTGCACTCAAGGATGAATTTGTGACTGAGGTGCTTGTTTTTACGAGATAAAGAATGGTATTGTACCAGTATTTTCTGCCAGAGTGTACCTTTTGATGTTTTCATTTTTATGTTGTGATTTCTTTCTTCTTTCAGCAGCTTTCTTGATGTTGTTTAGCGCTAATTTCACTACTACTTTATAACTTCACTTCTGTGAAACTGGAAATCTTTGATACGATCGGGAGGTCATTGCATCTTTAGTATCATTGGATCTTTAGTACAAGTAATGCAGTTAATGATGCAGAATCGTTTGGTAACACATTGAGATTCTAAAGAAAGGTGTGAATTCTTTGTCCAAAGTCAAGTCTGGCGTTCTCAATGACAATGGAATCCGCAAAGCTTGTTGATTTCTTGCATTATGCGTTCTACGGATTCGCTTGTAACCAATAAAATGAAATAGGTGACCAACTTCTCATAGAAAATTATTGCAATACGTTTGGATACTATTTATGCAGTGTCTTTATTTAAGGGAGTAAGTGATACAAATTTCGAAGTTAATTCACCATCAGTATGATAATCTATTGTATGATCTGACAAGGGATTCTAAGAAATCTCCTGCACCTGACTCTTTCAGTTTAGAGGGAATTATCGGAAATAAATGTGTACGATGTGTAATGGTTGATAGTTTGGCTTCCTGAAACAATTTGCATTTTGCTAAAATTTACTGTATTCTTTCCTTCATGTTATCAAGGTTACAAGTTGTACGAAATTTATGAAACAACTTGCTCAAAGCGAAGTAAGCACAACCAAACTCCATGTACCAAATAACCTTATTTACAAATTCGTCACTTATGCACACAACCCAAAGAGAATCACTGCTTGTACATCTTTTAAAAAGAATATTGTTATGTACCAAACGAAATTGTGTTATTTCAGAGTTTGTTTTGTGATGCCATTTACGTTTCATATCTTTCCAAATAAGGTCTTTGGTTGTTCCGGAGCAATATCTCAGACAGAAGAAGAACTAGAGTTTTCAAAGACTACCTGTCGTATATACAACAAGCTAAAGTATTTTTCCAAATTATGTGCTAGTATTTCTGACAAAATCAATCGGAGCACACAATAAAGTTTCAACATTCTCAGTACCCGCAATGTGAACAATGGTGAAGTTAAACTTTTCTAAATAAAAATTTCATCATTTCAATCGATCACGATTTAATTTACATGATATTAAAAATTAGAATGCTTGAGGATCAATGTAAACTGTAGTATGTTTCGCAGATAAGAAGATTCGAAACTAAGAAAATACTCATATGATTCCTAATGCTTGCAACTCAGTGACACAACAACTTATTTCAGATTTAGACAAAACATGATTGGGAGAGGCTATACTTGTCTGTACAATTACACCATTCCCCTTAAATTCTGGGAATAAATGTGCTGCAAGTCCAATTATGAACTGGCAACCAAAACACTCGTGATAATTCTGAATAAACAGATATAACATAATCAAAAAGCGCATCTTTCAAACTTTTAAACTCTAATTGTGCTAGTTCATCGCAGTGTCATATAGTGTTTCTGCCAGTATGTGAACATAATTTAGGAGTGGCAAGAATTTTCACGTTTAAATAACGGCGATAAAAATTAATTAAAGTAAGAGAACTTAAAAGTCGACGTTTAGTGGTAGGGTTGGGAACTGCCCTAATTGCATCACGTTTTTCCGATCTGGTTCTGACGATGTCATATGTCTGAGAAAATTTACTCTAATTTTCCACACACTAATTTTTGTGCTGTGATTGTGATTAGAGAATCCTTAAAGTGTGCAACAAATTTCTCAAATATGGTAATTATGTGATCAAGATTTTCCTGCTATTAGTATATCGTCAACATAAGATGGTATATCTATTTTCAAATAATTAATTAAAACAGCGTTCCAACCATGAACAAAGGCAGTTGACTAGATATTCAGGCCGAATTTTAATTTACTAAACTGATAGCATGCTCTGAAACATAACAGTTCAGCGCATATTTTACAATCTGGATGTAATTCTGTTTGCGAAAAACTTAGACACAGATCGATAACAGAAAGTATAATTCTACTCCACAGAAATCTTGGAAAAATTCATCTAAAGTTTGAGGTCTATCTGTTTTCATTGAAATAATGGTGTTAATTTCTCTTGAATCCAGTACTAGTCTAATCGATCTATCTCTTCTCTTCACAATGTGCAAGGCACTGTTATATGAACTGACTACAGATTCTACGACTCCTTGTTCTACACTCATGCTCATAAATTAAGGATAATTGCAGAAGGTGGCACTACACAAAACTTGCGCAAATAGCATAGGCACATAGGAAAAACACACGACACAGTTCTGTAAGTCCACGGTATTGGTGACAAGTTTAAAAAAACCGTCACGAAAGACATGTGCTGCAAAACGCTACTCTTTCCTGCGCATGTACACCGACATCAGTATAGGATATGACCAACATGTACACGTACACAGGCCGCACAACGGGTTGGCATACTGTGGGTCATGTGGTCGAGCAGTTGCTTGGGTTTAGCCTCCCATTCTTGAACCAGTGCCTGTCGGACATCCTGAAGTGTCGTAGGGGTTTGAAGACGTGCAGCGATACGTCGACCAAGAGCATCCCAGATGTGCTTGTTGGGGTTTAGATCTGGAGAACAGGCAGGCCACTCCATTCGCCTGATATCTTCTGTTCCAAGGTACTCCTCCACTTTGGCAGCTCGGTGGGGCCGTGCGTTGCCATTCATCAGGAGGAAGGTGGGATCCACTGCACCCCTGAAAAGGCGGACATACTGGGGCAAAATGACGTCCCGATAGAAATAAATGTAATTTATTTCATGACACTTTAGTAAACACATTTGAAAACTGCTTCCCCAAGAAAATAGTTAAATATACTCGTACGAAACCATGTAACAAACCATGGCTTACTAAGGGTATAAAAATATCTTGTAATTGGAAAGGAAAATGTATCCGACAGCAAGAAAGAGTAGTGACCCAGAAACTATCAAACATTATGAAACTACTGTGCTATATTAAGAAAAGTTATTAAAAATCCAGAAGTACGTTTATCATGTCTGAAATCAGCAACTCTGATAATAAAATTAAAACAATTTGGAATATTATTAAAAGAGAAACAGGTCAATCAAGAGAAGAGGAAGACAGTATTACCATAAAATTGAATGAAAACTTTACGAACAAAAAGTCAGAAGTTGAAAATATTTTTAATAATCATTTTCTAAATGTTGTAGATATAGTTGGATCCAGGTGTTCATTAGAAGATGCCAGGCAGTTTATGGTAGAGGCCATACCTATGCAATTTGATACAATTGAGATCTCACCCACTTCTCCGTCTGAAATTAGGAAAATAATAAACTTGTTTAAAAGCAAAAACTCACATGGAATTGATGGCATTTCAAGCAAAATACTAAAAGCTTGTTCTCAACAGATAAGTAAGATTCTCAGCCACCTGTGTAATAGCTCTCTGGAACAGGGCATTTTCCCTGATAGACTGAAATATGCTATTGTTATACCTTTGCATAAAAAAGGGGATAGATCTGATGTCAAAAATTACCGTCCAATCTCCCTTCTAACAGCTTCATCCAACATTTTTGAGAAAGTAATGTATTCAAGAATAGCTTCACATATCTGTAAAAATGAAGTATTAACAAAATGTCACTTTGGTTTCCAGAAAGGTTTTTCAAGAGAAAATACCATATATACTTTCACTAATCAAATGATCTGAATAATCGAACACCACCCATTGGGATTTTTTGTGATCTCTCAAAAGCTTTTGATTGTGTAAATCATGAAATTCTGCGAGACAAGCTCAAGTATTGTGGCATGAGTGGGACACTGCACAAATGATTTAATTCATACCTAACTGGAAGAGTGCAAAAAGTTGAAATAAGCAGTTCTCATAATATGCAAAGATCAGCACATTCCTCAAACTGGGGAACTATCAAGAATGTGGTTCCACAAGGGACAGTCTTGGGTCCTATGTTGTTCTTAATATATATTAATGACTTTACATTCTATATTCATGAAGAGGCAAAGTTAGTTCTCTTTGCTGATGATACAAGTATAGTAATCACATCTGGGAAACAAGAATTAACTGATGAAATTGTCAATAATGTCTTTCAGAAAATTAGTAAGTGGTTCCTTGTAAACGGACTCTCACTGAATTTTGATAAGACACAGTATATATAGTTCCGTACAGTAAATGGTATGACGCCATTAATAAATATAGACCTTAATCAGAAGCATATAGCTATGGTAGAATATTCAAAATTTTTAGATGTGTCCATTCATGAGGGATTAAATTGGAAGAAATATATTGATGATCTGCTACTTATGGAATAAGGGTCATTGCAAATTTTGGTGATAAATGACTTAGTAAATTAGCTTACTACGCCTATTTTCACTCATTGCTTGCATTTGGCATCATATTTTGGGGTAATTCATCACTGAGGAATAAAGCGTTTATTGCACAAAAGCGTGTAATCAGAATAATAGCTGGAGTCCACCCAAGATCATCCTGCAGACATTTATTTAAGGATCGAGGGATATTCACAGTAGCTTCTCAGTATATATACTCGCTTATGAAATTTGTTCTTAACAACCAAACCCAATTCAAAAGCAACAGCAGTGTGCATAACTACAGTACTAGGAGAAAAAATGATCTTCACTATTCAAGATTAAATCTAACTTTGGCACAGAAAGGGGTGAATTATACTGCCACTAAAGTCTTTGGTCACTTACCAAATAGTATCAAAAGTCTGACAGATAACCAACAAGTATTTAAGAATAAATTAAAAGAATTTCTGAATGACAACTGCTTCTACTCCATAGATGAATTTTTGGGTATAAGTAAAAAAAAATATTATAAAAAATTAAAAATATAAAATAAAATAAAAAATTGTTATATCAACTTAATTATGTTGTTAAAGTAACTTAATTATGTCGGGTATTGGAAAATTGGACTGGTTACACATCATTACGAAATATCGTATCCATGATCCATGGAACTAGTATCAATCTAATCTAATCTAATCTAATCTACTCTTACAGTTCCTCTGTCAAAGACATGCAGGGGTATACGGGCATCAATCATAGTCCCATTTCATACCATCAAACCACGACCTCCATACAGGTCCCTTTCAAGGGCAGTAAGGGGTTGGTATCTGGTTCTTGGTTCGCGCCAAATGAAAACCCGGCTAGATTCACTGTTCAGACTGTACCTGGACTCGTCCGTGAACATAACCTGGGACCACTGTTCCAATGACCATGTACTGTGTCCTTGACACCAGGCTTTATGGACTGTCCTGTGACTAGGGGTCAGTGGAATGCACCTTGCAGGTCTCGGAGCGACTAAACCACGCCTGTTCAGTCGTCTGTAGACTGTATGTCTGGAGACAGCTGTTGAAGTGGCTGCAGCAAGGTCCCGAGGAAGGTTACCTGCAATATTCCGTGGCTGTTTTCAGGCCCTGATGGTGAGATATCGGTCTTCTTGTGGCGTTGTACACTGTGGACGTCCCGTGCCGTAGAGCTTACCATACCAGTAGCAAGAAACGCGGAAAGAATATTTTACCTAATGAAATATTTGTTTATGAATGTATTACAGAATCAGTCTCTTCCAGTCTCTGATGTGTTCAAAACGCACAAAGTCTATCGTGTGATTTAAAATATTGTTTGCTGCCGGAGTTGCGAGTCATTGTTTTGTATTGCTCAACGTCGTTGATCTGATGATCTAACTTCAATTACTTCAGTCTGGAGCGGTGGGCTAGCCACTCTAGAATTGGGCCAATAAGGAGGTGGATGCCGTTTATTATGACTGTGATGATGTTGACTGTTAGGATTCCAGTTTGCATGGTTGTCGTCATGCCAGGCTCGATTTGTCTCAATTGTGCCCTTTAAATTTCGCATGATGACCATTTGTATTTAATCGCTATCCATTCCATTACTGCCTATAATTTGAATGATGACTGCAATTGCCTCCTTATAAGCTATCTTGCATTATGTTCACATTCCCTCTAACGGAAATTACTTCTATCCCGGTAATCAATATTCGGCTGCGAGTAATGTACGTCGTAGGATGATATCGGTTGTCCTGTCTGCAATTGTCCGTAAATTATATTCATTGGAGGGTAACACTTATGTTTTCATGTGGTGCAACATATTGTGGTCTGTCATTATTTCTGCTGCGAGTTTACACCTACATCACCGTGATTACTCGGAAATACACAATTAAGTACCTGGCTGAAGGTTCATCGAACCACCTTCAAGCCATTTCTCTACTGTTCCACTCTCAAACAGCTCTCTGGAAAAACGAACACTTAAATATTTCTGTGAGAGCGCTGATTTCTCTTGCTTTATTGTGATGGTCATTTCTCCATATGTAGGTGGGGATCATCAAAATAGTGTCACACTCTTAGGAGGATGTTGATAATTGTAGTTTCATGAGAGATCTTCCAAAACAAAGAAAAGCCGATTCACGTACAACACCCGTGACTCACTTTCCCGTATTTCATGTTACTAGAAAACGAGCTGCCGTCTTTCAACTTTTTCGACGTCCTCTGTGAATCGTATCTGATGTGGATCCCACATCTAACAGCAATATTCCAGAAAAAGAAGTATAGGTCTTGTAGAGCTATTGCATTTTCTCAGTGTTCTGACGACAAATCGTAATCTTTGATTTGCTCTAGCAACAGCATTATCTATGTGATCGTTCGAGCTAAAGGTATTTGTAATTCTAATCCCTAAGTATTTATTTAAATTAAAGTCTTTAGGTTGGGGTGATATACCGTGTAACCAAAATTTAGTGGATTCCTTTTGTACTCGTGTATTTCAAAAGAACGATATTTTCTGTCCGTGTTTCCTGTTTGTCAATAAACCGTTTTTTCTCGAGATAACTCGTAGTGTACGAATACAGTCTATGTTCCAAAATCCTACAGCAAATCGACTTTACGGATATGGGTTTGTAATTCCAGCGTATTCTTCCTAGATTCCCTTTCTCACGTATTGAAGTGCAATTTTGCAGCCTCTAGGTATGGATCTTTCAACCAGCGATCGGTTGTATATAGTTGCTAAATCTGGAGCTGTTGTATCAATATACTCAGAAGGAACCTCACTGGTATACAATCAGAACCGGATGACTCGCCTTTATTTAGCGATTTAAGCTGCATTGCTACAAGGAGGACAATTACTCCTAAGCTACTCATGACGCTATGGTATTTTCGTGCTAAGCTTTTGTCATTGTGTAATTTGACTTCCTCAAGTAATGTCTGAAATGCTGCTAAATCGTCTTTGCATCTGCCGGCCAATAATACGTTTCTCAAATGTGCAGGTAATTTTGTTAAACAAATGCGAATGAGCTCTGATGAACTGTATAGTTTTGTTAAATACTGAGTTCTGCGAACCATGTCTTCAAAATATTTTCCTGGGCTAGAAAATTCTGGCTGTTTAAAATTTCTTAACATGCTAATACTGTGTTTCACGTCATCCTGGTGTGGCTTATGACCAGCAGGCTGACAAAAATTCTCGATAGGAACCTCGTACGCTTTGGAAGGCTCTAACGATTGAACGCTCTCTTGCTGCGGAGTCATTAAATATCCACGGAGAAATTCGAGCTTGTGTTCTAGGGGCCAGTTTCATGGTAAGGAATATAATAAAGGATCAAGCTAGGCTTGAGGATATACGACTGTTTTGTTACTGTAATCTCTGTGCTGTCAAAAATGTCTGAAGTCGTAGTTACCATTTTTATGTGAATCGGACGCTTCTCTATTGCGCCACGTCAGCAATTCCTTGTCATATCCAGCTGTGTGGTACTGTTGTCATGGAGTCATCTAAACGTCACAAATTATTACTATCTCCAAAATTTTGTGAACGTTAATGTGAATGTGGACATTCTTATCCGTCATTTTCGTCGTTATGGTTAAGCTTCCTTTCTATGTGTTTGATCTGCTCATGCACAGTGTTCATAAAATACGCTTTTGTTGGCGACTGATTTAACCTGGTTGTAAAGTTTTGCAATGAAGGTTATTCTGCGGTATCGCTAAATTTTACTGCTAGAGCGTAGTTTGAATATCTGTCTGCACTCGCTGGCAAATCTGCCCAGTTTCGTTGTCAGGTCATAAACTTTTTCTTTATTTGTGCTTAAATGTTCTTTTTGTTCTTCAGAATTTAATGCCAAAGTTTCCACTTGTTCGCTAATTTATTTTGTTGTTGTGTTAAACTGTTCATTCTGTGCTTTTATCTGTGTAACTATCGCATTCGGAACTACAGTGTTGATTTGTACTAAGAAATTGGCCTTGTAATTAGGCTAGCTGATTTGTTTTCATGTTTTCGTGTACTGTTTCAAGGTGATGTAATGTAATTGCAAAACTAATTATGATTGGCTGAAGGTCAGTTTTAATTTCATCCCTAATCTCAATTGATAAATTTTGCTTTTGCAATTTTAGATCTTTTGTGTTTTTCTGTTCTCTTCCTGTGTTTTGTCGATTTTCTCACTCTTTCCATCTTGTGTTTCTTTAAGCAACTGACGAATTAATTCTAGAAAATGTGTTGGAGTCGCAGAATGCGTTTCTATATTTTCCTTCGCTTAAGCTAACTGCTTATAGTTGTTTAAAAAGACATTGATGTAAAACATGATTCTGGCGTGTCTGCTACTGGCTGTTGTAAAACTTCGCAAGACTGTGAGAACTTGCTGGACACCGACACTTCTTCGGAATTTACGAATTTTACTGCTCATCGTTTATTCTGTGTCATTTGTTGTCACTAAGTTGAATGGTAATTGCAAATCCGCATAAATTTCCTGCGATATCATGTAAATTACTAGCTCGTGTAACTGTTCAAAGTAGTTCGTTTCATCCTGTTATGCACAATTATTTTAGAAACTTTTCTGTCATCTTGCGCTACGCCGAAATTTCGTACTGCTATCCATTGTGCCAAAAGTGATGAATTCTGTTACAAGAAAAAAATACTGTATAATGACCACACGAAAGAAATAAAATGTTTTTGTTGCTACAGTACACACAAATTCTCGACAGTAAATGAAGTATTTCTAGAACCTGTAATACAATGCCTTCCGTCGACGTAACAAAGTTTTCAATAATGGAAACACGTATTTGCAGCGAAATTTCCCAAATCTCACACAAAAATTTTAAATGTATTACAATGTTGGAAAAAGGGTACAATTAGTAAAAATAGGTCAGCGTTAATTTTGCTTTCGAGAAATCCAACACAATCTGACTACCTGTTTTCAAGAAATCCAGTGAATTAACTTAGGCACGAAGATCGACACGTGTAACATAACCGCTAGTCTGCTTCTGTTTGAGTGAATCTTCCAAAAACTGTCTTCCAGAACATCTTAAATATTATTACCAAATAAATTATTTCTTATCGTAAACTCTTGT
This sequence comes from Schistocerca gregaria, assembly GCF_023897955.1. Classification (NCBI taxonomy): domain Eukaryota; kingdom Metazoa; phylum Arthropoda; class Insecta; order Orthoptera; family Acrididae; genus Schistocerca; species Schistocerca gregaria. The sequence goes on along the minus strand of NC_064922.1, from coordinate 921,750,587 downwards.
ACTGTGCGTAACTTTGACTATAGCGAAGTATACAAAGACTTTGATTTTACCAACACCGTCTGCAAATTGACGCTGACTATTTCTATAAAAATGCAGTGCAGCTCTGGATGTTGTCTGACTTCTAAAATAAATTCGCAGCTAAACTTACAAAAAATTTCCTGGCCGTAAACTGTGTTTTCACTTACCACGTGTCTTGACAATCATTTTTGCAGATTTCTCGAAAGCAGCGCACAGCATATAGCGGCAAAGCAACATAAGAATCTACGACCGAAAATTCCATATCACAAAGTGCAATGTGCACACTTACACAGTATATTGAATGAAGGGTGAGAATTTTAGCTGGGAAGTAATGACTTCTGACAAAATTCGAATAAAAGTAATGCGTTAAAAAGCAACTGAACGTTCACATTAGTGTTTACATGACATTCTACATAACAGACTTTGAGGAAGGGGAATCTCATGTTGCTGTTAGAGCAATCGCTATGACAATCATACTATCCGAGCTTCTTTATTACAAGCTCAATAACACAGAACAATGTTACGGGCTTGCGTTCTTACCTCAGTCTCTCAGCATTCCAGAAATACTCTCCTTAGCTTCTCTCTCCGTAACTACATCAAAAATAGTCGTACTCCAACTTCATCTACGTCATATAATACCTATCAAGAAAATTTTCTGTCCTTTCCTCAAAATATGTTTGCTACTCAACACTGTTCAACTTAGAATGCGTCTAAGTTTGACAGCGGTCTCAGGCAGAGGTGGTGTAACAACACAAAGCTACTGGAGCAATAGTCGAAGCTTACTCAGGTACGTCGTTTTACTCTGTGTGAGGCAAAGCATTTCGGTATTTACGAAAGTAACACAATTTACATAGTGACCAAAATAATGTGCATATCTCACAGACTCCACAAAAATCACAATATCCTTTTGGGGAAATATCTCATGTTCCGGCTATGCTGATGATTTACGATGATCTCTCAGGTATACCACTCACCTTTGTGTGATCTGGAGAATGTAAATCGGCGATATATAAGCTACTCCTGGCGTACTGAACCGTTAAATTCTTTTTTTTTTTTTTTCACTTTCCTCTTCACTTTCTCAGAGTTACTGCAAGTGCGTAAGCCTGCATCCGACACTTCGTCGATTAAAAGGAAGTACTTCAGGTTTTAGTGGAGAAGTAGGAGATGTTTTAAACGAATCTCACCATACATTTCTGTTGTGCTGTTTGTGTGCGTTTCGGTAAGATTCCATGACCAAGTGAACTGATTTAATTTATAAAGAAGAAGAAAATTTGTACACACTCCTTTCTGGGCAAGCAGTACCATTGTCCTTCTATGACCACAGTTTTCAGAACAATATTTACACTAAACATGTTTTTCGATTCAGTTTCTTCCAGTGCACTGTGAGGCGATCGTTCAGTATCTACGCCTATTTTAATAACTATCTTATAAAAGCCATCGTTTAACTAGATGATGATCTCACAATATCACTTCAGAAAAATAATTTTGGTACATGTACTGGTCTTTACACCCCTAACTATTCTTAAATAACAGCAGTTGTGCCCAGTTAGTATGATGTATCAGTCTGACATTACACAAGCAACATATGCTTTTATGACCTTAGACGAATTTCTTATTCATCTCAAGATATGCTAAAGTAGCAAGATGGTGGCTGTTTGTTACGTGCAATGAATGTCAGTAAATACACTGAAAGGTCAGAGAAATTGGTGAACCCAAATAATATCATGTAGGGCCCCCGGGAGAACTCAGAAGTGCCGCAATACGACGTGGCATCGACTCGACTAAAGTTTGAATTAGCACTGGAAGGAACTGACACTATGAGTGCTGCAGGGCTGCCCATACATCCGTAACAGTACGAGGTGCTGGAGATCTCTTCTGAACATCACGTTCCAAGGCATTCCAGATGTGCTCAACAATGTTCATATCTGGGGAGTTAGGTGGCCAGTGGAAGTGTTTAAACTAAAGAGAGTGTTCCTGGAGCCACTCTGTAGACCAACTCTGTCGGAGTACACAACGTACATGTATGGATGCGAGCGATCTGATAGGATGCTTACGCACGTGTCACATGTCAGAGTCGTATTTAGACGTATCAGGGGTCCTATGTCACTGTAACTGCACACGCGGCACACCATTAGCTTGAACGGTCCCCTGCTGACATGCAGGGCCCGTGGATTCATGAGGTTATCTCCATACTCGTATACGTCCATACAGTCGATACAGTTTGACCAGGCAACACGTTTCCAGTCATCAATAGTCCAATGTCGGTGCTGACGGCCCCAGACGAGGCGTAAAACTTTCTGTTGTGCGGTCATCAAGAGTACACAAGTGGTCCTTCGGCTCCGAAAGTCCATATCGATGATGTTTCGTTGAACGGTTCGTACGCTGACACTTGTTGATCGCCCAACATTGAAATCTGCAGCAATTAGCGGATGGGTTGCACTTCTATCACACTGCGCGATTCTCTTCTGTCAACGCTGGTCCCGTTCTTGCAGGATCTTTTTGCGGCAGCCGTGATGTCGGAGATTTGATGTTTTACCGGATTCACTGTACACTCGTGGAATGGTCGTACGGGAAAATCCGCACCTCAACGCCACATCGGAGATGCTGTGTCCTATCGCTCGTGAGCCGACTATAGCACTACGTTCAAACTTACATACATTTTGATAACCTACCATCTAACAACTGCGCCACACTCTTGTTGTTTTATCTCTGTATTTGAATTCGCATGCCTATACCAGTTTCTTGTGACCACATTTCATCTTGTACAAGAGGATGATGTAGCCTGAAATGTAAGAATGAAAATCATTTATGGATAAATACTGAGAGAGAACAAGCTACTCTCTTACCTATTACTAGTATACGGAAAATTATTAAAGATTTTGTTATAACCTGACGCACCTTGAGCGAGACTCTAGAAAGTTAACGTCCGGAGCAGACGTTGATGGAGCCTCATAGGACACTAATAGCATGGGGTATTTTTTTGCTTATTAGCTCGTAGAAACGGTTATGTTTGGAGTTGGAAGCAAGTGGCGACGAGTACATCCGTCAGTAAAGCTAGCCGGACAGGTCCACAGCCATAAAGGGCAGACAGAGCACCCCCTTGTCGAGACAGGTATCCAGCAGAACAATGCCGCGATTCCTGCACTGGTGCCAATCGAAGGCTGGTCTGCGAGTGACAGACTGAAGGAACACATTTACATAGTGGAGTTGTAAGCCGGGCATTGTGTGTAGAGCAACACATAATAAAACTTCACGAATTTTCGTGTTCGCCTATATTGCAAGTATGCCTGTGACCCACTTCCATCGGCTGCCGCAGTTGTATAAGTAACTCTAGCGTCTTAGAAACGTTTAGCGATATAATCTTTATCACACCTCATAGCTAGGACTAACTAGCTCCAAGGTACGGACGATTTAAATAATATCTTTAAAATTGTATCTGTTCGCTTGTTGCCATGGGAAGCGATGCGACTTCAGAGAAAAACATTTTCCCCCTCTGCGAAAACTTAAAAATAGCCAGTAATTGGCGATTTCCGTTTTTTCGAGAGATGCAGGTTTCGACATGAATTTGTGCTGTCGTGTGGGAGGGGAAATTTAGCGTTTCTAGAGCCCTGTGATTGGCTCAAGGCGGCGAGAAGGCGGTGTCGTTCATGCAGTTTGCGGGAAACGGTTTTCTTTTTTTGTTGTAGAAGTGCGAAGCACTTAGTGTTGGCTTTGGTATGGAGGGGACCTAGTTGAAGCTCGGGCATGTGTCGTTGGCGCTTGGGGTCTGTCATGGGACTGACTTCACTTTTGAGTAGTTAGAGGAGAGACTACGGAAGTTGTACTACTTGCCGAAGGCCACTTATTCGTGTTTGGTTTACCAGTATTGGCGTTTGGTAACCTTGTGCACTCTGTCCTATAAGTGAGTGTAACAGTATGTGATTGCCTTATCATTTTAAATCATTTACTAATCAAGCAGTCGCTCGGCACCAGCTACAGTTAGCAAATAATGTTGCGAGAATGTAAAAGGTGAACGTCCTGTGACGTAACGTTGTTTATTGTCGAAGCGCCGTCAGAGATGCTGTGAGTTACTGACTTTGAAAACCGCGGCGTGGAAAACGAACAGAAGAAGAACACCTTTACACATTCTTTTGATGTACGAGATATTCTCGATGGACAGTTACTCAGTTACTGATTTTTCTCTTGTCTCTTGTAACTTGTGTCGTATGCGCATGTCTTGCCGCCGTATTATTATTGTTGTTAATAATATTGTTTTAGTGTAATGTAAAAGTGCAATACTAAAAGTGCAATACTGCATAGCAGTAGATTTATTGTGGGACGTGTATTTGAAAACTCCAAAGGAATTATTTTAATTACGAGAAGAGAAGTGCCAGTCAAAACGGCATCCATGTTAAATCCTTCATTGCAATGTAAGTTCATCTATTAATCGCCATAAATTCAGAGTTAAATGGAATTGGTGTATGGACTATTTATTTAGTATAGAATTTATGTCTCACTCCTTCATGAAGTTATTCAATATTCTTTATGTTTCTGCCAAATAGAGAGTTCACAGTCACGAATTCTTGTGGCACAACTTGACTAGAAGAAAGGATCGGTTGGTAGGACATGTTCTGAGACATCGAGTGATCACCAATTTAGTATTGGAGGGCAGCGTGGAGGGTAAAGATCGTAGAAGGAGACCAAGAGATGAATACACTAAACCGATATGAAGGATGTAGGTTGCAGTAGATACTGGGAGATGAAGAAGCTTGCACAGGATAGAGTAGCATGAAGAGCTGCAACAAACCAGTCTCAGGACCGAAGACCGCAACAACAGCAATATAGAAAAGTAGTTCAAAAGTTGTAGAATTTTGTACAATATATATTTTTTTAGTATTTGTACATGTTTGTTTTATACAACCAAACGGATCTTGCTTTGTGGGCATACCTCGTATTTGAAAAAAAATCGTTCCATTTTTCGCAATTTGAGAGCTGCAGATGCGTTTTATTACGGCGCTCGTTTTCGCTGTCTGCTGGTTAACGCGCCGTATTCGAGGCAATTCCGACGGGCAGTTCGGCGTCGAATGTCTCCTATGTGGGGCTTCATAATGAAGGAATGTTCCGTCAGGTTATAAAAAAAACGGTAAATGAACCATCTGGCCACTTCACCACAACTGTCGTGATGTCAGAAAACTCCTTACAAAGGGCACATCAAAAGAGATAGTTCGAGGTAAAGCCATTTTTATGCTTTCCTGCGAGACAAAAAGAGTGGTCATAAAGGCGGAATAATGGCTCTCACAGTTAGAGGCTCGTATTCACACTCATCGTAATCGACTTGGAACGAAAGCAGCTGCAACGCATTATGCCCCTCCAGAATGGAGCAAATTTTCTAGCCCTGTGCAGCCATAATTCGTACACCTGCACTGGCAGATTCACGTGAAATTAAATTGTCAGCCATTGTTGAAAATGGGAGCTTAAAATCCCTTGATTCAGTCCCTTATGATACTACTAAAATTTTGATGCAACGATAAACACTCAAAACATTTTCTAAACGCTGGTGGGAACCATAGCTGGAAGTGAAATTACATTACCATTTCTATAGTTCACTCTCATAACATATCCCTTTCGACTGTAACGTCTGAACAAACGAAGGGACAAATTATGATCTCTAAATTCTATATGATCGTTCCATTTCGACAGGAACATTACGAGACGTAATAAGTCGTATTTCATTGTATAATGCCACTGACATTGCACTCGTGTTATTACCAATCTATCTGTCGCCCGTAGAACACTAGGAGAACATCTCGACTTCAGGCACAAATTTACAATTTTTTGAGAGACTCTTGAAAGACACAGGTCACGCTTCTACCAAAAACATTGTTTCGTACAGGGTGTTTAAAAAATGACCGGTATATTTGAAACGGCAATAAAAACTAAACGAGCTGCGATAGAAATACACCGTTTGTTGCAATATGCTTGGGACAACAGTACATTTTCAGGCGGACAAACTTTCGAAATTACAGTAGTTACAATTTTCAACAACAGATGGCGCTGCAAGATATAGAAGACAACGCAGTCTGTGGGTGCGCCATTCTGTACGTCGTCTTTCAACTGTAAGCGTGTGCTGTTCACAACGTGCAAGTGTGCTGTGGACAACATGGTTTCCAAAGGACCGAAAAGCGATACAATAAAGGATCTGTTTGAAAAATTTCAACGGACTGGGAACGTGACGGATGAACGTGCTGGAAAGGTAGGGCGACCGCGTACGGCAACCACAGAGGGCAACGCGCAGCTAGTGCAGCAGGTGATCCAACAGCACCCTCAGATTTCCTTTCGCCGTGTTGCAGCTGCGGTCCAGATGACGCCAAGGTCCACGTATCGTCTCATGCGCCAGAGTTTACAACTCTATCCATACAAAATTCAAACGCGGCCCCCCTCAGCGCCGCTACCATTCCTGCACGAGAGACATTCGCTAACGATATAGTGCACAGGATTGATGACGGCGATATGCATGTGGGCAGCATTTGGTTTACTGACGAAGCTTATTTTTACCTGGACGGCTTCGTCAATAAACAGAACTGGCGCATATGGGGAACCGAAAAGCCCCATGTTGCAGTCCCATCGTCCCTGCATCCTCAAAAAGTACTGGTCTGGGCCGCCATTTCTTCCAAAGGAATCATTGGCCCATTTTTCAGATCCGAAACGATTACTGCATCACGCTATCTGGACATTCTTCGTGAATTTGTGGCGGTACAAACTGCCTTAGGCGACACTGCGAACACTTCGTGGTTTATGCAAGATGGTGCCCGGCCACATCGCACGGCCGACGTCTTTAATTTCCTGAATGAATATTTCGATGATCGTGTGATTGCTTTGGGCTATCCGAAACATACAGGTGGCGGTCTGGATTGGCCTCCCTATTCGCCAGACGTGAACCCCTGTGACTTCTTTCTGTGGAGACACTTGAAAGATCAGGTGTACCGCCAGAATCCAGAAACAATTGAACAGCTGAAGCAGTACATCTCATCTGCATGTGAAGTCATTCCGCCAGACACGTTGTCAAAGGTTTCGGGTAATTTCATTCGGAGACTACGCCATATTATTGCTGCGCATAGTGGATATGTGGAAAATATCGTACTATAGAGTTTCCCAGACCGCAGCGCCATCTGTTGTTGACAATTGTAACTACTGTAATTTCGAAAGTTTGTCTGCCGGAAATGTACTGCTGTCCCAAGCATATTGCAACAAACGGTGTATTTCTATCGCTGCTCGTTTCGTTTGTATTGCCGTTTCAAATATACCGGTCATTTTGAAACACCCTGTATATAAGACGTTTATTTCGGTATCGAAAATCCCCCTTTAATTTTCCCCCTATTGCCATCATCAACATACACTTCAATTATAATTTTTATTAATTTTATTATCCGGATACTTAAGATACTGTCTAGTATTGAATGAAGGAAAATAAGTAACAACACGGATTTAACGATTAGGAATTCAAGGGATATCAACTAAAAGAGAGGTATTTAAAGAGTCATGGCGGTATGATATTGGCCTAGTCCTCACAGTGGCCAAGCAAAAGAAGCTAAGGGAACAGGCGAAATGTATGGATACTTGCATTTATATAGTGGTGTACCTAAAGAAGAAAGAGTGCGGAGAGGAGTATCCCTAGCAGTTTAAATGTACAAAAACCGTGTAAAGTCCTGGGACCAAATTATAGACTTTTGAAAATGGATGTAGACGTGCGGAACATTCTTTGGTAATCAAGGCTGTATTCATAGCAACATACGTCCCAACGGACGATGCTGTAACTACTAAGAAAGACGTCTCTGGAAATGCTTCTCTGGTTTACGGGTGTCACGTCGGGTAATGAGTAAGTTGCACAGTATTTGAACGAGACAACAGCTCATCTTCCTCAGGTGCTTGCTGCAGCTTCACGTGGATATGCAGCATCCACAATAGTATCCGACACGACGCCCGTTAACCACTGAATCAGTTATTACGCCGGGAAAGTCTCAAAAAGCACAACTTTGGAAATCGGAAGATGTTATTCCTAACTGACGACCTAAATAGCAGAAAAAGTTTCAGATTAAATGAGCCAGCAGTAGGACGCCAGGGAGAATGTATTGTGCATAATAATGGCGAAAGAGCAATTAATTCATGTGTACAGCAGAAACAAAAAATTGCTAGTGGTTGACTTTCGCACAAAGATATCCACAAAGGTAAATGATCCACGTAGACTAAAATCGATCACAGATTGTATCAGAACCAGACAGAATGCTGAACTGAAAATTTCAGACATCAGTGTCATGCCCGCTCGAGAATGTGTCTTAGATCACTTTTTTAGCCGAAGCATAAATCTATTTTCCACTACAAAGAAGACCTACTGTAAGACACCATTTGACGAAACTAGAACTTTGTTAAGTATAACATCGAGAGTTAAGTTCTTAGACCAGATAAAGATGGTTCCGAAACTGGACAGCATAACAGATGGACTGACAAATGAAATGTACGGAAATCTGGGAACGTGCATACGTGGAGCTGAAAATCAAAACATCTGCGAAAAAATAATCCCTACAAGGTTTAGTAAAGATATGCTCGATGAAACGGAGAGATGGGGAAGATTCTAAATGAGAAGAAAGTTGGTAGTAGAAAACGGCAATCAATACAAAACACTCAAGACAGATGAAATTATAAAGACAAAAGGAGAAGAATAAAGAAAGATGTAACAAAGACTAAATAGTGCTAAGTGGCGTGCCAAGATATTAACCTAGAAACAGGCACAAAATAGTAAGGAAAGTAGGAAAGATAATCAAAGAATGCAACACAAAGACATTGCACGAGTGAGTATATTTCTATAGAGGAGTGGAAAACCTACTACAGAAATCTCCTAACGGATAATGAAAAACATCCTGGCAACTAAACAATAACCAAACAACAAATGTTTGTATACAGCAGATACAAGCAAAGTTCTCCGACAAATGAAAAATGGAAAAACTACAGGACTTGTAAATGTATTTGAAAAAGTGATAGCAGTTTTAGAAATTTTGGCAGAAATATTCAACAACAGAAGCTTAAATGGCGTGAAAGCGCTAATTGAATGGATAAAAGTGATCAGTTTGAAACAGGTGATACTATTCATGACAGAGTTCGCTATGTACACGGAATGAAAAAAATCGCAACCCCAAGCAGGAGAAGTGCGACAGAAATGAAAGTTGGTAGGCGCGTTTCCACACCTGGAAGTCGATATCCACACAAATTTCGCGCTAGTCGGATATGAGATTCAAATCAAATTTGGATGTTAGTCAAGAATGCCTTTAAAACGACAAAGTCGCCTTTAAGGAGACAAAGACTCTATTATCAGCACCTCGCTCAGTTTGAACGAGGTCGTGTAATAGGACTACGAGAGGCTGAATGGCCCTTCTGCGATACTGCAGGCGGACTTGGCAGAAATGTGGACATTGTACGTAACTGCTGGCAGCGGTGGTCACGAAATGTATGATCACAAGAAGACGGCGATCCGGACGGCCATATGGCACTACCGAGACAGAAAACCATCGCATCCGGCCTATGGCTGTGGTGCATAGAACAGCATCTGCAGCAGCAAGCTGAGCAGCAGTTGGCGCTACAGTGACACAACGAACTGTGTTTTTCTTTTTTTCTTCGAGTCTTCTGTCTTCTCACTGGTGTGCTGTGGTCCGCCACGAATTTCTCTCCTGTGCCAACCTCTTCATCTCAGGGTAGCACATGCAACCTACGTTCTCAGTTACTTTCTGGATATATTCCAGTCTCTATCCTCCTGTACAGCTTTTGCCCTCTACAGCTCCCTCTAACACCACGGAAGTTATTCTCTGATGTCCTAACAAACGTCCTATCGTCCTGTCCTCCAGGTCAGTGGTTTTCACATATTCCTTCCTTCCCCGATTTTGCACAGAATCTCCTCATTCCTTACCTCATCGGCCCACCAAATTTTCAACTCTCGTCTGTAGCACCACATCTCAAATTCATAGATTCTCTCGTTCTGGATTTCCCAAAACCCCCGTTTCACTACCATACAATGTCATGCTCCAAACGTACATTCGTAGAAATTTCTTCCTCAAAACAAGGCCTATGTTTAATACTAGTAGATGTCTCTTCGCCTTGATGCCCTTTTTTCTCAGTGCTAGTCTATTTTTGATTTCCTCTTTCCTCCGTCCTACATTGGTTATTGTGCTGGCCAGGAACTCTGCTACCTGGCCAGCAGAGTTCCTTAATTTCATCTACTTGGTGAACATCAGTCCTAATGTTAAATTTCTCGCTGTTTCCATTTCTGCTACTTCTCATTTCGTCTTTCTTATATTTACTCCCAATCCATATTCTGTAGTCATTAGTCCCTTCCATTCCTGGAATTCTTCTTCACTTCCACTCAGGGTAACAATGACAGCAGCCAATCGTGTCATTGATACCCTTTCACCATGAATTATGATTCAACACCTGAACCTTTTTTTATTTTATTTCCATCATTGCTTCTTCGATGTACAGCTTGAACAGTAACGGTGACAGACTACATCCCTGTCTTACAACCTTTATAATCCGAGCACTTCTCTCTCGGTCGCCCACCCTTACTATTATTCCCTCTTGGCTTTTGTACATGTTGTATATTACCCATCACTGTCTATACCTTACTCCAATATTTCTCAGAAATTCGAACATCTTTGATCATTTTACATTGTCGAACGCTTTTTACAGATCGGCAGATCCTATGAACGTGTCTCGATTTGTCTTTAGTTTTGCTCTCATTATCAACCGCAGCGTCAGAATTGCTTCTCTGGTGCCTTTCCCTATCCTAACGCCAAGCTAATCGTCATCTAACACACTCTCAATTTTCATTTCCAGTCTGCTGTATATTATTCCTGTGATCAACATGTTGCATGATCTGTCAATCTGATTGTGCGATAATTCCCACATTTGTCAGCTCTTACATTCATCGGAATTTTCTGGATGATATTTTTTCGATAGTATGTCGCCAGACTCATACATCCGGCACACCAACGTGTATAGTTATTGCCACTTTCCGCAATGATTTTAAAAATTATGGTGAAATGTTATCTATCAGTTCTGTGTTATTTTATCTAAAGTCCTCCAAAACTCTTTAAATCTGATTCTGTATCCCCTATCTTTTCTAATCGACTCCTGTTTCTTCTTCTATCACATCAGACAGATCGTCCTCCTCATAGACGCTTTCAATGTACTCTTTCCACTACTCTCTCATAATTTTACCATCCTTGCTTTTTAATTTGAGCGGAGGTTGTTTTGACATTCCTATATGCGGAGTCAGTCCTTCTGACAATAATTTCTTTTTCGATTTCTTCACATTTTTCATGCCGCCATTTCGTCTTAGCTTCCCTGCACTTCTTATTTGTTTCATTTCTCGGCGACTTGTATTTCTGCATTTCTGAGTTTATCTGATCATTTTATTATTTCCTTCTTTCATCGATCAACTGAACTGTTTCTTTTGTTACCTGTGGTTTATTTGCAGTTACCTTCTTTGTATCTGTGTTTTCCTTTGCAACTTCTGAGATTATCCTTTTTTGAGATGTCAATTCCTCTTCAAATGTAATGCCTACTGAGGTACTCCTCATTTCCTTTGGGCACTTAAAGCTTAACTTTTTATTCCTTAGTAGTTCTGTGTCCTACTTCTTTCCATATTGATTGTTCCTAACTAATCTCTTAATCTTTGCCCTCCACTGTGGCCAAGCGGTTCTAGGGGCTTCAGTCTGGAACCGCGCGATCGCTACGGTCGCAGGTTCGAATCCTGCCTCGGACATGGATGTGTGTGCTGTCCTTAGGTTAGTTAGGTTTAAGTAGTTCTAAGTTCTAGGGGACTGATGACCTCAGATGTTAAGTCCCATAGTGCTCAGAGGCATTTGAACTATTTTCTTAAACTTCAGCCTACTCCTCTCCACTACTACATTGTGACCTGAGGCCATATCTGCTCCTGCGTCAGTCTTACAATACACTATCTGATTTAGGAACCTCTGCCTAACCATGAAGTACTCTAACTGAACTCTTCCCGTATCACTCGGTCTTTCTAGTCTAATTTACAAAGATCAGTTAAAGTAAGATTGTTTACTGGCTGTGGACGGAAACCTTTTTGTTATGTTACTCACCGTAATACTGGCTGTCGTAATTGTAGCAAGCAGGAAGATTGTTTGAATTTAGCAGTTTCTTTGATATTTTTTTGTAATAGAAGTTACAAAATATTATGACACAAGCTATAAATTATAACTGTGCTTTGAAAATTAAATTCAGTGTCCAAGTTACGTAAAGTATTACTGCCAATTTTTTTATTATGAAAGTTACTCTGTTTTTAGCAAATGAATGAATACTGGCTTTTGCATCATTCTATTTCTGACATTATTCACACTACAACCAAAGATTTAATTATTACGTTATTGTCCAAAAGTTGGAAAAATTATGTTCTGATAATCTTATAAATTAATGTTGACTTCATTTTCAATTCATTTTGTCATTATCTCAGTCCATACAAAGGGATAGGATGGATACTACTTGGATAATGACTTAGGTAAATTATTTAGGTGACAGTATGCACGAAAATAATGTTATTGAAATAATAAAATTCCAACTACTTTGTTCAGCCTATTACACTTCTAGTTATAAAAAGTCTAGCTCTTACTTCACGATGCCGTTGGTTTGTCGAATAGCTTCATTTAGCTGTAAATAGGCCACAGGTTGATCTTCTTGCCATACCATAGCCAATAACAAGGGCCCACAGTCCTCTTGAAATGGGAATTACTCTTTCTGCGTTTCTACTGTGCCCAATAAATGCATAGCTTTCCCACATTAAACATCCGCCGAAACAACCATTTCAGTTTTCACTGCTGTGTACTTCGGAAACAGAATTTTTGTCTCCGCACTTTTGCATAGCCACACCGGCGAATACACACAACCAACAACACCAACCGTCTCATCGCGTCTCCGAACTGCTGTACATTTCTGGCGAGCTCGCATGCCCGGCTATAATGCATTTACAGTGTATTACACTCTTTCACAATAGCTTTTCCCTGACTAGGCCCGATTGTCTACTTACAAAAAGATTAACATTCTATGCGTATTCTCTTTCTTAAAAACATAGCACTTGTAACTTGACAACATATTTACAAGAATAGTATTCAGCACAACTAAAAAGCAACCTTCGCAAAACACATAGAAAATGTATGATCATCCACAGAGTTATGGTGTTATAAACTGTATGGATTTTATCAATCTTTGTAAAGAACAAAGTTACAGTAAATGCACTCATGCTGGTTGATGTTCCCCTGCTAAGTAAATAACAGTTTTGATACTTTTTTTTTGCTTCTGGACGAAAAGGTATTTGGGACAGTCAGGATACACTGATAAACCAATACAAAATGAGCACTATGAACAGCGAGATAGAATGGCTCCTGGTGATATCGGAAGAGAGGCGAATGGGCCGTGATTATAGCGAAGATATGGGCGACAGTTGTGGAAATCCGCTGATAAAAGCGGTTTTGACAAGGGTCACCTAGTTCTGGTGCTATGGCTGGAAACGAGAATCCCCAAAACAGCGAAGCTGGTCGCGTGCTGGCGTACTATGGTCGTAGGTATCCATGGAAATTGGTTGATGGATGGTAAAGTAACGAATAGACCGAATCGTACATGACTACCACTTGTCATCACAAATCGTAGATTTCAGGATGCTTTATCAGGTGTACTTGAAATACACGCTACAACGATTGTGAGCCTTAGTTACCTCTGAGATTGGTTATGATGAGCTGATAGTCTAGAACGCGTTTAATTCGACAAAGGCTCCATTACCAACAACCCCAAGCTTGAAAAGGGGCGTATAACAGCACTGCGAGGAGCTGGATTTTTCTTGTGTGATATTGCAGAAGGACGTGGCAGGACTGTAGCCACTGTACATGATTGGTGGCAGCGGTGGTCATTGGAATGCACGGTTGCAAGTAGACAGGGCTCCGGATGTTCAAGTAGCATTGCCGAGAGCGAAGACCATTACGCTCGGCGTATGACGCTGAGGAATCTTAAGGCATATGTTGCAGCAGTTGGCACCACAGTAACACAACGAACTACGGCAAATCGGTTTCCTAAAGGACGCTTCCAAGCAAGAGGCCCTATAGCGTACTTTCCACTGATTCCAAAACACCGCCATTTGCGACTGCAGATATGTCATGCGAGAACTCATTGGAGGGTAGGGCGAAGATCTGTTGTGTTTTCTTAAGAAGGCTGGTCCTACCTCATTGCCAGTGGTGGCCGTGTGTTGGTTAGGAGGCCAGCTGTCTGTATGCTAGACTAACTAGGTCTATACCTGGAGTTATGGTCTGAGGATCGATTTTGAACGACTGCAGGAGCAATCTTTTGATTATCTAACACACACTGACTGCAAACTTTTACAGCAGTCTGGTGATTCGACTAGCTGTGCTGCAGTTCATGAGCAGCACTTAGGGGGTGCTTTCAGACAGGATAACGCTCGCCCACGTACCGCTGTTGTAACTCAACATGATGTACAGATGTCGACATGTAGCCTTGGCCTGCTGAATCACCAGATCCGTCTCCATAAGAGCACATAGGGGAAGTCATCGGACGAAACTCCTGCGCTATTCACAAGCAACATTAACCGTTCCTGTGTAGACCGATAAATGCAACAGGCATTTAACCACATCCTATAAAGTGACATCCGGGACATGTACAACACAATGCATATATGTTTGCATGCCTGTATTCAACAATCTAGCGGTTGCATCGGTTGTTTATGTACCAGCATTTCACATTTGCGATGAAATTAGAAGGAAGGTCAGCGTTGGCCATAATTGATGGTTTATTGACAGCAAAATCGATTTTCAATCACATAGTGATCATCTTCATTGCTGTAGTGCACAAATTAAACGATTGTGATCGTTTCATATCTTTGGTTCCTGATAATAACTTGACACCAGTGACTATGAGTTTAATTTGCACACTACAGCACTGAAGATGATTACTATATGATTGAAAATCGATTTTCCTGTCAATAAACCATCAATATTACGGCCAACGCTGACCTTCCTTCTAATTTCACGTAAATGGTCGTAGTACCCATGGCACTCTATGGAGTCGCCAATCAATACATTTACGGTGGCTTATTGTGCCTTGCATTAACCTGTGATTTTTTATGTTAGTCATTTACCTAGATAAATGTATTCCAGAAACTTCATTACTTTACATTAATTACTTTTTGGTGTTGTAATATTCCTTTCATCAGCGTATGTAGTAATCTCTACATATACCTGCACGTAAGGTAGTATGACTCGATTCCGTAAGACATCTCTATATTCATCCTCGACCAGCACACTTCCTAGCAATTGTGGAGACAGAGAGAGCCATTAGCACTGAAAGCTGCAAAACGATGGTCACAATCCTTTGGAAACTGGAGGTACATTGCAATGGTAGACTTTGACACCACCACAGGAGCCAGGCGCTGTCCAAGCGCAAGAGTCGCAGCCAACCAAAGCTACATTTTTCCAAGCCGGCAGCGTCCTCAGTATCGAACCAGTTCTCCGTTCAATCGACAACCATCAAGCAGTTTTGACGCCACTGAAAATCACGGTAGTACTTGTTTTCCACGTCGAGACTCGCGCTTTCGCCTGGGTCAACCGAGCAGGTGCTTAGTATCACTGGGCTATGCACTGACGTCAGAAGTGTGTCGGTCCCTGCAGCTACCGTCATCGCGTCAGGATTGTGAAGCAACGACCACTGCCTGAAGGCCCAGCGATCTGGCCGCTTTCACTCTGCCACCATCTCCAATAGGGCACCTTCCGCGACTGTGGCGCCGCCTCACGGTCCCAGGAACTAGCTGAAGGGCCGCTGCGGTCCAGTGGCTTCATACTCAGCGCCCCAGCCATCAGACCATTGGTTGTCACAATGCGTCTCCACGACACATTAAACCTGCTATAATTCTTAAACATCTATGATGAGTTGAGCGAACAAGTCGGAGCCGTGCATGGCTCTCCGTCGAACCATTTGGTATTTCACACCCTGTTTTAACGTATTTCCATCTCTCCACGATACTGGCGTTACTGAGTTTCTGGTTTGCCTGACCGTCATCGGCGCTAGTAGCGCGTATCGATACATCCCCTCTGATAGGATCGTCGCTCGTTTGCTGTGACTTGCCGGTTGTCACCTGTCGTGGAGTGAGTCGGAAGGTGCGAGGAGGAGAGTTCACGGCGGCAGTTCGGGTCGTCAGTTGGGCCCTGCCAGGAAGTTGCAACGCGTCTGGAGCGCAGCCCGGGCCAGCCTGTCGCCGGCTTGCAGCAGCAGTGAGCCCTGCGTGGACGTCGCTCGACCGACCGTTGCCGCCACCCATCACTTAAGCCGGCTCTGACCTTTGGTGGATTGTTGGTCCGAGGGCGTCTCCGTGCGGAATAGTCGACTGGGCCGCTGGCGGTCTCTGCGCAGTGTCGGAGTCTGTCTGGAGCTGTCCGATCGCCACTAGCATCGTCGCTTGCCGACCAAGGACGTGAAGGTTAAGTGGTTTTGAGCGTTACGTTGTTGGTTCCGGGGTTGCTGTTGTGGAGGTTTTCCTGTGAGCAACAACGAGTGAAGTGTTCGAGATAGCCGCCGTCAGGTAGAATTGATTAAATTAGTTTATCCATAGTTAAGTGCACCAGCCGCATTTTCTGCCTTGTGGCCGTTAGTATTCTGGTTACCTGCCCTGGACGCTAACGTCATTTTCAGGCAGTGTCTTTTCCGCACCTCTTGTCGCTGCCCAACATGGTGTGTAGTTTTGGCAGCTCAGTTCACACAGGCGTTTGTTTGGGGATAATGATACTTGTAAGTTTTTTTTTGGGGCCTTGAATTCTCGTGTACTCCGTCGTGGCAAGCAATGGGTTGGACGGTCGGCCCGTGACTGTCCCTTGGTTGGGTTCGGACGATTCGAGTGTAGTTGAGCTCACCGCCTGTCTCGCCTAAGTGAACGAGGGCAGACTGATCCCCTGGAGGCTCCTGAGTGCTGTTCCCTTAATTATTCTTTCGCAGTGTTATGTTGTTATAATTCATTTCAAAAGGTGTTTCGCGGCTTTACTGTATTTTATCTTTTCAATTGGTCAAAGTTAATTGAGGACCTTCAGCCCTGGAAACATGTTCTCAGAGTTTCCTTCAAGTCTAATCATTATGGCTTTCTGCTCTTGAAAGTTTATTGTAATTTCCTCTGAAAGATTTTACAAGTTATTGTGGGCCTTGCGCCGTTGGTGTTGCAAAAGGAAATTTGTAAACTTAATGTAGTGATTTACCGACTGTTGAAATATACTATGTATTTACTTAATTTTCATAATTCAACTTTGTGGCCTTCAGCCATGTTATTGTGTTTGCTTACCCCTTTCTGTGCACCTTGCGGGCCATAAGCCCTATAAGCATCTTAAAACATTGTGACCTTCTGCCTTCAGTAATCATCATAATATATTTGGAATTTTGAAGATTTAATCCGGCGGTCTTCAGCCACTACGCATGCTGATCTCATTTACGTATACGATTTATCTTATTCGTAAATTTAATTCTGTGTCATGTCTTTTCAGAATTGAACTTATTCTAAAGCATCTGTTTGGAGGCCTTCAGCCGCGAAGCAAATTTAATTCTTTCAAAAGTTTATTTCTGAACTAAATGATAATAAATTACAATTGTCAGATGAATCCGACCGCAACTCTCTTGGCCCTTTCCACAACCCTAGTTACCTGTTAGCCCTGGGTGATTTAGCGGGCGTTTCAACGCCTCAATCTTACTCACGAGACGAACCCACCATAGGTCGCTTTGGCACAAAACTGAATGAATGAACGCTTAAATGAAGCAACTTTGTCTTAGGTGGCAATACTCAATATCTTCAGAGACATTGACTGTCAAATTTTCGATGCTGCGAGTTAAGTTTACTGAGTAATGCAACAGGTTTTTCGACGACTTTCCGTTAAAAAAAGAGGAATTTTCTGTGGGAGAGGTGGTAAATTCCCACTTCATCCGGTATAGTTTTATGATGTTCGGATAGACGGCGGCTCTATACGTAACTTTCAAAAAGGCGCCTGTAATGGAACTGCGTTCCAAGCGGACAGCTGTCAAAAATGGTTCAAATGGCTCTGAGCACTATGGGACTTAACATCTGTGGTCATCAGTCCCCTAGAACTTAGAACTACTTAAACCTAACTAACCTAAGGACATCACACACATCCATGCCCGAGGCAGGATTCGAACCTGCAACCGTAGCAGTCGGACAACTGTCATCGAGTTTCTTTTGTTTTGTTATAAAATCACAGCATGCAGATATTCGTACGTGCCTGCAGAATGTCTACGGAGACCAGGCAGTGATAGAGGAGTCCGCCATCACAGCAACACGTTCGCGCAAACCTGTCCGATCTCTTGCATGCCGACCGGCCGCAAGCAGTTGTGGCTCGTGCAGTGTTGGAACGTGAGGACGCTATCATTTGAGTTCGTCCAGGGATCACAACAAGACACCTTGCTGCTCAGATGGACGTCTCTGATAGTAGTGATGGCACATTCTTCCACCACTTGGGGTACTCATAGGTGCCGTGGGGTTCGTCGTCGCCAAACAGAAGACCACGAAGGGCAACGGCCAGCTGTGTGGAATTGACTGTCCGTTGATAGTGAAAATGTTTTGTGGAACATCGTCATACGAGGTGCGACATGTACTCATCACTTTTAACCGGGAACGAAAGGTCAGTCCATGGAATGGCACCACGCCACATCTCCTCCGAAGAAAAAGTTCAATGCTGCATCCTCAACCAGTGTAGTCATAGCGACGATTAGCTGGAATATCTGGAGCGGTTATTCTGTCTGATGTCCTCCAGTGTGGTGGTATGATCAAGTCTAAAGTGTACAGTGCCACCCTCAGGGAAGTTATGAAACGATTTCAGCTTGTTCGGCGCCACAAAAATGCAAATGAACTTCTCTCCTTGTACGTGGCAAAGCATGGTGTCACACATACGCACCTGACAGGGGGCTTACAAATCTTCATTGGACCGTTGTTCTTCTTCATCCATTCTACAGCTCGTATCTCGCACCTTCCAACTTTCATCTATTAGGCCCAATGGAGGAGGCACTCTCCGGGAAGCAGTGCGTGGATGATGAGGAGGTTATTGATGAAGCAAGACGCTGGGTCGGCCAGTAGAAATGGTATCACGCTGAAATACAGGCCCTCTCAGTTAGGTCGCGTAAGGAGTCGCGTTGAACGGAGGTTATGTTGAAAAATACGCTTTTGTAGCCACAAAAGAAGGGAGATAATGTGGTACATTGGAAACCTGAATAAATCCGACCTGCTCTCAGAAAAAAGTGTGTTGTATTACTAACTGAACGCTCCTCGTAGTTCAACACTCTGTTCACAGGGCATGAAACCCATGAGTCGTTAGTGTAGCGAAGATAAGCACGGTTTCGTAATTTTTCACCCAGTGTTCAAATCCAATACTATATTCCTTACTTTCTTTTGTTGTTTTGGAAGTACGTTAACTTAATATTTGTTGTGATATGGAGAAACACTAGTGATAATTTGAAATCTTTTTAATTAACGATAGCTAAAATTATTTAAAATTTAATACTGTATTCCTATTTTTGCTTTGATTTTTACTCTTATTGCTCAAAGTAACAGTTGTATTCCCCCAGGTGATATATCATAAAGACATTCAAGGCACAAAAATTCTGAGTTCCAGAGGTAAGATGCGTAGGCACATGCGCTAAAGTCATGTTCTCTGTGTGAACATTATTAGGAATCTCAACACCTCATTGTTGCTACATAATTCGAAATTAGCCAATAATTGGGAGGAAAACAAGACATATCGAAACATTTTTTCAAGAGCTTGAGCCTGCAGTTTTACGGACCGAGGTGTATATTGTAGAGGGCAAGGGGTTATTTTTAGGAAATATGGTGCGAAATTGTGATTTAGTGTGTTTCAGTGCGCGGTGCGCCAGCTTCATGGCAGACTGCGGACGAAAGCTGGCCGGCGCGTTATGCAGGTGACACAGTTTTGCAGCGAGTGTCGGTATGTGTGTACGTGCGCGGCAGACATCAACAGCCAGAACGTAGCATTTGCAGAATTACGCAGGCAGGGGCCGCGTGTGGCGCGGTTTCCTTAGCCAACTCATCGAGAACCTTCTAATAAACACGTTGCCGCGCAACCGGTGGATTCAGCAGCAGTCTGCACTATTTAAGGGCATCAGAGGTGGGCGTCGGCATTCGGTTCGACCGCATGGGCGTTCGGTCGCTGTTACGTCCTCGTCATCAGTGGCGCTGTCCCCGAGGACCGGTTAGCGGAGAGCGTTTCCCTCTCTGCTGCACCGGCGACTCCCGGCATCGTCAAGAGCCGCTGCGTGTGCAGGAGGTGGGCTAGGCCCGGCCTTGTGGTGCTAACCTCCTACCGCCTGCACAGCCGCTGACCGAGCACGGCGTCAAGTTGCCCAGCCTGCGTGCATCAGCTTGTCTCCACCATACACGAGTGGTGGGTCTCAGCTACCGGAACGTTTATTGGACGAACCAACAATAAAAAGGAAGATTGCTAAAAACAGCCACCTTCTTCTACCCAGCCACGCCCTACAACACTGACCGCGTCATCTGCTCCGGTCATCCTAGTACAATATTTTAATTACTTCGCTCCTTCGTGTGCTGTGCAATGAGAATGGGGCACTTGTATAATTGGCGACTGATTCTTCGCCTGTCGGTAACAGTATTCATCGTAACGCTGACAGAATGGCATAGGGCTACACTTTGGTGGAATTACTTTTAATGACGTCGTCAGTGTGCTGAGTTCATCGACAAACAGCTCATTGGTTTATACACACCACGAGGCGATAAAGAGAAGTACAGGCGCAAAACGTAGTCCAGAAACTGATGACAGGTTTCTTCTGTGAACTTTACAGGTTTTCTGGCAGTGCGTACACATTCCGAAGGCGTTCCATTAATTGATTTATTGAAAGATTTTTTGAAGACTTCAGTTGCTGCTCTCTTTGTTATGTGTACAATTGTACAAATTTTGGCCTTAGGACATTTTCTACCATCTGAAAGGAAGCATTGTACTATGGACTCTTTAGTGACACTTGTGATTTTGATGTAGGAACAAGTCATATCTTTAGTTTTACTAGGCGCATTATAACTTAGTTTATGGGTGATTTTTTAGTAGTATATTATGTCACGTGCGTCGTTGCTCCTATGACATCATGTTCTGCTCATAAAATAAATCCGAGATGTTCATGCTATTTTAGGAGCATGTTACTTTCGAGCAGTTGTAGCAAAGCTCATATATAAGGCCCATGTTTTAACGTACTTAACACAATGAAGATTATAATTATTTTACAGAAATTCGCTACTTAGCTTGCGTGTGCTTTTGTTCTCAGTTATATTTCATTATTATTCACCATTGGTTTAAATACGACTGTATGTAATTTCTTTAAAATAAGCTGTAAATGTTTGTTCTGTTGGTGTGGGAGCACGTCGTTTCGAATAGTTGGTACAAAGATCTTATATATGAAATCTGTCACAGTACTCTAATGAAACAGTACTGAGAGCTACGAGAGTCGAGTAAAAACTGGTGAGATTTTCACTCTGGAGCGGATTGTGCGCTGATATAAAACTTCCTGGCAGATTAAAACTGTGTGCTGGACCGAGACTCGAACTCGGGACCTTTGCCTTTCACGGACAAGTGCTCTGCCATTTTCTCCTTTTATTGTTCTTTGAATTTGTTCGGGGCGGACGTCCGATGACACCCGTTCACTCGGTTTTTATATTACAGAGGGTAGCTACCCTCTGACCGAACACGCTAAGCTACCGCGTCGGCGACCATGTGAGCTACCCAAGCACTACTCACGCCCCTTCTCACAGCTTCACTGCTGCCAGTATCTCGTCTCCTACCTTCCAAACCATCGAGTAAAAACTGGTTAATGGTTGCCTGATGTTTCGCATTACAGTCATATTTATTGTTGAATGTAGCGATAATTTTACACACTCTGCTTCTGTAATGCTTCGCCGTAGAACTGGTAGAAAGTTGTCCACGAATTTCCCATTTCGCAGGTCTTTTTGCTCAATTAAAAGCTCTATCTGACTGATCTCTTTAGATGGATGTAAATTTCAGTTTCTTCCATTACATCTATGATTTTGACATAATTTAAGTACGTTGAAACATGGACCTTATATAGAAGAGCTTTGCTACACATGCTCGAAAGTAACGTACCCCTAAACTTGCGTGGATATCTCGAATTTATTTTATGAGCATAACATGATGTCACAGGAGCAACGACGTACACGACATACTCTACTACTAAAAAATCATCGATAAAGTAAGTTATAATGCGCGTAGTAGGGGTGTTGAAAAAGTCTCTCCGCAGTGCCGTATGATTGTTCGCCTTCCTGGGAATTGAATTATGTATTCAACAATAGGGGCCACATTTTCAGCATTTAATGTGAAAACTTGTAAGTAAAAATGAATATTCTATAAATTAATAACTTGTATTTCACTGAGTATATTTCGGTATATTCACTGCGGCATACGGCACTGCGGAGAGACTCTTTGAACACCCCTTATATCTACAGATACGACTTGCTCCTACATCAAAAGCACAATTGTCACTAATGTATCCAACTTATGATACTTTCGTTTCAGATACTAGAAAATGGCCTAAGGTTGAAATTGTGCAATCGTACGTGAAATAAAGAGAATACAGCTGAAGGCTTCAAGAAATCTTTCAAAAAATTCATTGCAACTGCAGACCGTAACGCACTGAAAATAACTGCTTTATGTCTTGTCGGACTTGAAGTTTACCACTTACTTCCTGGTGACAAACAATGCGCACTCTACCGCGATGTGAGGTGACCATATGCAGTGGTGTGTCACGAGTAGTAACACGGCATAGGCCAAGTGGTACGATTGCAGTTGATTTACTGATTAATTATTGGAGATGAGGAAAGAGATTGATGTATCTTGAGCAGAATATTTTATTATGAGTATTTCGATGAGTAATAGAAGGGACTTAATTTACTTGTTCTTTATTGCGGCAGTTTTTAGTTAGGCATTCTTGGTTCAGACATCGAGAGACTTGCGCATAAGAAAAGATAAAGAGCCATGCATAATTTTCAGTTTGGATTTGGGGGACGAAGAACTGTTGAATAATCAATGACCTTCTTAGGCGTTGCATTTTTAAAAAGCTCTCATTTTATGTTGAAGGCTACTGTTGTTTGTCCACTAAAGAATTGAAATTTTTGGTGTATTAGTGTTTGTAAAGCGAAGAAAGAGACCATATTTCAATATAGAACTTTTTTAATTAAACTGATTACATTTTACACTCCTGGAAATGGAAAAAAGAACACATTGACACCGGTGTGTCAGACCCACCATACTTGCTCCGGACACTGCGAGAGGGCTGTACAAGCATTGATCATACGCACGGCACAGCGGACACACCAGGAACCGCCGTGTTGGCCGTCGAATGGCGCTAGCTGCGCAGCATTTGTGCACCGCCGCCCTCAGTGTCAGCCAGTTTGCCGTGGCATACGGAGCTCCATCGCAGTCTTTAACACTGGTAGCATGCCGCGACAGCGTGGACGTGAACCGTATGTGCAGTTGACGGACTTTAAGCGAGGGCATATAGTGGGCATGCGGGAGGCCGGGTGGACGTACCGTCGAATTACTCAACACGTGGGGCGTGAGGTCTCCACAGTACATCGATGTTGTCGCCAGTGGTCGGCGGAAGGTGCACGTGCCCGTCGACCTGGGACCGGACCGCAGCGACGCACGGATGCACGCCAAGACCGTAGGATCCTACGCAGTGCCGTAGGGGACTGCACTGCCACTTCCCAGCAAATTAGGGACACTGTTGCTCCTGGGGTATCGGCGAGGACCATTCGCAACCGTCTCCATGAAGCTGGGCTATGGTCCCGCACACCGTTAGGCCGTCTTCCGCTACCGCCCCAACATCGTGCAACCCGCCTCCAGTGGTGTCGCGACAGGCGTGAATGGAGGGACGAATGGAGACGTGTCGTCTTCAGTGATGAGAGTCGCTTCTGCCTTGGTGCCAATGATGGTCGTATGCGTGTTTGGCGCCGTGCAGGTGAGCGCCACAATCAGGACTTCATACGACCGAGGCACACAGGGCCAACACCCGGCATCATGGTGTGGGGAGCGATCTCCTACACTGGCCGTACACCTCTGGTGATCGTCGAGGGGACACTGAATAGTGCACGGTACATCCAAACCGTCATCGAAC
Source organism: Schistocerca gregaria (assembly GCF_023897955.1). Lineage (NCBI taxonomy): Eukaryota > Metazoa > Arthropoda > Insecta > Orthoptera > Acrididae > Schistocerca > Schistocerca gregaria. The sequence goes on along the minus strand of NC_064922.1, from coordinate 921,726,326 downwards.
CCATCGTTCTACCATTTCTAAACCGGCAAGGGAACTTGCTGTTCCAACAGGACAATGCACGTCCGCATGTATCCCGTGCCACCCAACGTGCTCTAGAAGGTGTAAGTCAACTACCCTGGCCAGCAAGATCTCCGGATCTGTCCCCCATTGAGCATGTTTGGGACTGGATGAAGCGTCGTCTCACGCGGTCTGCACGTCCAGCACGAACGCTGGTCCAACTGAGAAGCCAGGTGGAAATGGCATGGCAAGCCGTTCCACAGGACTACATCCAGCATCTCTACGATCGTCTCCATGGAAGAATAGCAGCCTGCATTGCTGCGAAAAGTGGATATACACTGTACTAGTGCCGACATTGTGCATGCTCTGTTGCCTGTGTCTATGTGCCTGTGGTTCTGTCAGTGTGATCATGTGATGTATCTGACCCCAGGAATGTGTCAATAAAGTTTCCCCTTCCTGGGACAATGAATTCACGGTGTTCTTATTTCAATTTGCAGGAGTGTATGTTATAAATTTTCCCAAGTCATTGTCCTCATCTAGAGTCCATGCCAAAATATGAGTTATTGTGTTTAGTTATTCATATTATTCAAGTATGCTTTAACCTTTTGTAAAAGAGAGCGTATTGCACCAGGGGCTCAGCAAATACGACGAGCTTTCAAGACAAGAGCTGTACCGCGGTGTTTCCATTGTACAAAAAAAAAAAGAATGGTTCAAATGGCTCTGAGCACTATGGGACTTAACTTCTGAGGCCATCAATCCCCTAGAACTTAAAACTACCTTAACCTAGCTAACCTAAGGACGTCAAACACATCCATGCCCGAGGCCGGATTCGAACCTGCGACCGTAGCGACTGTAGCGCCTAGAACCGCTCAGCCACATCGGTCGAGCATTGTACAAAAGGTAGCCCAAAAGTAAATAACAAGAAAAGGGAAAATTGAGTATTTTCCAGCGCCAGTGTATCATTTTAAAAGTTTAACGATTCACACTTTTAAATTCAGATAGTATTCTTGCCATTAGGAATGCTTAAACAGACAAAGAAACAGATACGCATTTTCAAGTTATTTTTCCCCTGTCAGATTTTGCAACACATTCTCGCAGTTAAATCTCTACGTTCAAAGTACAAATTCCTGTGTTGAAATGCTGTACACTACAGCAGACTGATAACTTATGCTGATAGAGAGTAACTTTTCCCCAAAACACAGGCTGGCTTTCGAAAGCACCATGCCACAATCGAACCCATACTACGAGTTTGCAGCGGGCTAACAGATGGAGTAAACCTGACAAACCATGCCGCAGCTCTCTTCCTCGATATAGAAGGGGCGTTTGACAGAGTGTGGCACAAGGGACTATACTACAAACTCCACGAGTTAGGAATACCTACCCAACCGACCACACTTCTGTCAAACATACTAGACAACCGGCCATCCAGGGTATACGTCAACGGTAGCCGATCAGAGGCCTTCCACCCTGAAGCAGGCGTACCACAGGGAGCGATTCTCTCGCCGCTGCTCTACAGCCTGTACACTTCTGATATCCCACACCCTAAAGGCTGGAACGAGGGAATAGCCCTCTACGCCGATGACACGGCCTACTGGTGTCACGCAAATGATATAAAAGAAGTAAACGGGAAAACAAACAGCCACATCAACAAGCTAGAGCTTTGGCTGCGAAAGCGGAGGATCAAACCAAACGCACAAAAAACCCAGCTGCTCATCTGCAACCACAAACACTTCTCACGTACAGCAAATAGAGCACTACCTCAAACGAACATTCAGTTATGGGGAGAAAAAATCGAACCCAAAAACACGGCTACCTACCTCGGAGTGGTCATAGACAAATCACTGACATGGACGCCTTACATACAAAAAATAGTAAACAAGGCAAACAACAGAAGCAACCAAATAAAACTAATTAGTGGAAGGGCAAATGGAGCAAACACTGAAACATTAATTCACACCTATAAAGCCTTCGTTCGCCCGGTGCTTGAATATGCTGCCCCAATCTGGATAGCCAGTAAACACAACACGCTGAGAATCATGGCACTAGAGAGGAAAATCCTGAGAATAGCAGGTCGTCTCGATAGAAGAACAAGAAACGACACAGTATATGAAAACACGCGGGTCCTCCCTATAAAACGCAGATGGATCACGCTAACAGCGAGAATAGGCAACAACAGGAAAATAAACAAAACTCTGACAACAGACCTCCTGAATTATACGCCGACGGAATTTAACTTCCCACAATACAAACATCCATTCCCACCGAAAATAATCAACGAGTGCATCACAATCGAAAACAACCACCCACAGAACGCCACAGTAGAAATTCTGAAGCACCTGATAGAAGACGAAAGCCAAACCTAAACAAAGGCAGAAGCATCACAGCAAACAACAACACAATAACCCTTGCTGAGGTTTTCGAGAGGTTTCCCTCCAGCACTTGGGCGAATGCCAGGGTCTTAACATCCTCTCACGAGCTAAAGAACAGAAATAGCAAGACAAATCCCTTCTGAAATAATAAAATGTGCCAACACAGCATAACATAAGATAAGCTAAGGCACCAAAGAACACTAGGTTCTCCATGTGCCCGCCTTCTTCCGTCAGGGGAAGGAATGAAAGATGAAAAAAAAAAAAAAAAATCTTACTCCTTGTATATTATTTCATGCTTCTATCGTGTTATCGTTACAGTGTTTCCTACCTTCAAGAGAAAACTCAAAATGTAAATGAATGTTTGAATTCTGTCATTTGAACCGGTTACCGAAAACTGTATTAGTTTAGCTTGCAACCATAAAATTTGGTGTTTATGATACTATTTTATGCTTCAGTGTTGATGTACTCAGAAAACTGGATGTTTTGGAATTTTTGAGCATAGAATCCTTGGTACAAATTAATAAAGAGACAATCCGCAAAGCAGATACTGCTAATTTAAAATGCACAAAAGAAGCCAGGCAGTAAAGAAGAGGGATCAAGAGAAGGAAAGAAGATAAGTATGATTCAGATGATGTTCAGTATGGTCCACGAAAAATTAGTGGTAAGTAATTCTCATCAATAACTATATTAGAATTTCAATGTTGAAGTTTAAATGGATTTTTCTGAACACTACACACTTCCAGGTACCATTATTTGTTAAACTAATTGGGTTAGAAACATGAAATTTGGTTAATTTACACTGCAGCTGGTAATAAGTTATTAAAAGTAAATTGAGAATCACCAAACAATCAGAAACTGTTTTGTTATAATTACTGTTAAGAAATAGTTAAATTTTATTAGTGAAGGAAAAAAACTTTTTCCTTTAAAACCGTAAGAGGTATTATGTTCATTTTACTTGTAAATTGAGGCATATATGAAGTGAAAATTTCATTGTTTTGTCACTTACAGTTCTTCTGAAAAGTGTACCTATTCAGAGGGTAAGATAACATTGACAGAATAGGGATAAAAGTTAACTTCCGTCTCCCTTTAATGTCTATGATATCAGCGGGAATACTGTCCCTCATAGGTGCGCGACAGCGTTAACACCAGCGCCATAATTTGTATACTTTGGAGCGCTGATGCACGTTGTAAGGCAAAGCTTAGATGAAATATTGTGATAGATGTTCACTGGTCACCTTCAAACAATCTAAAGAGCGAGAGCATTTTACATTACGAATGACTTAAATGGCAACGACCAGACAGATAATGTTGGGGGGAAAGCAAACCAACGATTTCGATTTTTTGCCAGAACGTATAGAAAACGCCACAGGTCTTCTAAGGTGAGGGCTTAACACTACGCTTGTCCACCCTGTCCTGGAGTATTGTGGTGCGGTGTACGATCTTCAGCAGAGAGGATTGACGGAAGACACTGAAAATGTTGAAACAAGGTAACCTAGTTTTGTATTATTACGTAATAGTGTAGAGATTGTCACAGATATGATGCGCGATTTGGGAAGGATCTGCCCATGTAATTTCGATAAGCAGCTTTCTTCTCCGAATGCAGAAACATTTTGTTGGCTGCCCCACACAGGGAGGGATGATCACGGTAATAAAATAAGAGAAATCAGAGCTCTCACGGAAAGACTGAAGTGTTCGTTTTTCTACCGAGCTGCTCGGCATTGGAATGGTAGAGAAATAGCTTGAAGATGGTTCGACGAACCGTCTGCCAGCCACTAAGCTACGAAATGCAGAGTAGTGAAGTAGATGTAGAAGGAGCACGTGTACTTCCACAACACTCATGGTATACTTGGCTTGCAGAACCTCGCTACTTGTTATCAAAGCATAGGTTTCTCTCCTCAGTAGTTGAATCTCAGTTTTTAATCTGTCTGTTTCGTGTTAAACGTAACTTCCAGTTCAAAAACTACCTCTGTGCTGAACGACTGACCTAATTTAATTTTCTTTGGAGATAAAGCTTCCAAGGCAGACAGTATCCTCTTCTCTTCTCGCATCGTCGATCTCTTTCTCATGTTACTCATTTATAAAAGCAACTCTATTTTCGGATAGCATCATTGTCGGTGTAGAAATGAAATGTTTATAAACGCAATAAAAATAACGTGCGAATAGTTCCAAAAACAGTTACACATAGAAATGTGTCTCTAACGACGATGAATATTTGGCAATTATCTGAACGTTGTCCTTCCTGGTGATTGCGACAACCTCAAACGCATCTCCACACTAATTTGGTATTTATTGTGATGGCAGAAAGTCACCGATGAATTATCTTTTCAAAGGAAACCCCAAAAGAACAAGATTTTAGGTCCCACTGATATTCTTCGGGAGGAAAGTGAACTCACTAACTCGTTGCTTTATTCGCTTTAACAGGATCATTTCTTTAACAGCGTGACACGCCTTTGCGCTATAGTTGTCTTACCTTTCCGAAATCGATGGTAAGCGACATCCGCAGTTTTACGTGGAGAATTTTTGCATTCGGCAATAGCGCAGTGACTTCTAATTTTGCTCGTCGAACTACAAAACGACCAGAAATAAGAATAGCAGATAAACAACAGCGTTTTATTTATTTCAACGCATTTATTTGTCAATCTGGTTGTATTAACAGTGCACCTGTAGTGTTATCGCTTCCCGCTTTTCACTTCTCGTGTTACTAATGACGTCACGCCGTTTCACCAGCAGATGGTTCAATGGCTCTGAGCACTACGGGACGTAACTTCTGAGGTCATCAGTCCCCTAGAACTTAGAAGTACTGTAACCTAACTAACCTAAGGACACCACACACATCCATGCCCGAGGCAGGATTCGAACCTGCGACCGTAGCGCGGTTCCAGACTGTAGCGCCTAGGACCGCTCGGCCACTCCGGCCGGCTTTCGCCAGCAATCTGCGAGGGAACCCAATGTGACATGCTTCTGCTTTCACTGTCAACAAGCAAAACTTGAAATAAGTAACAACAATCATATTGTTTTTGTTACATTAAGTTTCACAGCGAGTACTGCTAGCAAGGGCAAAAGCTGTTGCCTCATATTGTCGCCATACAGAGAGACTGAAGTCACAATAGCGTTGCCATGGCGGAAGGCTGGAGCCGTACCGTGTGGATGACCTGCTTGCTTCACATTAGAGTCAACGGCTGGTCGTGGCATACGTGATCTAACCCAACACGACTGTAAACTAAGGGCAGACGAAGATCAATACAAACATCCACAATTTTTAGTCAAAGTTATCGCAGCCTGCTGGCCATCTGCGTCGATAAGAAACCTTAATTAACAATAGTTAGAGAGATACTTTACTGTACAACACAGGAATAAGTTACTGAGTTTTAGACCTACTCTGTAGGAATCAGCATGGGTTTCGAAAAAGACGATCGTGTGAAACCCAGCTCGCGCTATTCTTCCACGAGACTCAGAGGGCCATAGACACGTGGTACCAGGTACTTGCCGTGTTTCTTGAGTTCCGCAAGTTGTTGGATACAGTTCCCCACAGTCGTTTAATGAACAAAGTAAGAGCATAGGGACTATCAGACGAATTGTGTGATTGGATTGAAGAGTTCGTAGATAACAGAACGCACCATGTCATTCTCAATGGAGAGGTCTTCAGAAGTAAGAGTGATTTCAGGTGTGCCGCAGGGGAGTATCGTAGGACCGTTGCTATTCACAATATACATAAATGACCTCGTGGATAACATCGGAAGTTCACTGAGGCGATATCGAGAGATTGTAACAATGGAAAATTGTACTGAAATGCAGGAGGATCTGCAACGAATAGACGCGTGGTGCAGGGAATGACAATTGAATCTAAATGTAGACAACTGTAATGTGCTGCGAATACGTATAAAGAAAGGTCCTGTATCATCTACCTACAATATAACAGGTCAGCAACTGGAAGCAGTTAATTCCATAAATTATCTGGGACTAGGCATTAGGACTTATTTAAAATGGCATGACCACATAAAATTAATCGTCGGTACAGCAGATGCCAGACTGAGTTTCATTGGAAGAATCGTAAGGAAAAGCAATCCGAAAACAAAGGAAGTAGGTACAGTACACTTGTTCGCCCACTGCTTAAATACTGATCACTAGTGTGGTATCCATACCAGATAGGGTTGGTAGAAGATATAGAGAAGATCCAACGGGGAGTAGCGCGTTTCGTTGCAGGATCATGTAGTAATTTCGAAAACGTTACGGAGATGATAGATAAACTGCACTGGAAGACTCTGCAAGAGAGACGCTCAGTACCTCGGTAAGGGCTTTTGTTTAAGTTTCGAGAAAATACCTTTACTGAGGAGTCAAGCAGTATATTGCTCCCTCCATCGTATATCTCGCGAAGAGACCATGAGGATAAAATCAGAGAGATTAGAGCCCACACAGAGGCATACCGACAATCTTTCTTTCCACGAACGAATAGAAGGGAGAACCGATAGAGTTACTCAAAGTACCCTCCGCCACACACCGTCAGGTGGCTTTCGGAGTGTGGATGTAGGTGTAGATGTAGACTATGCTCGAGTAACGCCTGATTGGAAGAGAGGGTTCAGGTATATGCGATTTCAAAGAATAAGAACAAAAACATCGTCTCCAAAACCCAAAATTCTGTTGAGTTCGTTTTTCAAAACTTGAGGTAATACTAACTTGTGGATGTATATTCTCTCTTGTGTACAGGTAAATAATGTAGTGACCCTCTTCTGGCGATTTTTATCACGTCTCCGAGGTTTTTCTGTAATTTACAGTTGTGATGGCTGATTTGTTTTGTTAAATAATGGAGGTCTTACATTGCATATAGGTTTCTTTCGTTACACATTCACTGATTTGGCTGGAACTACAGCGAACAAAATTCTGCTTTATTGGGTGGGTATACTACGGCATTCCAGAAAAGGTCGGATTTTCTAGTCTCTACTAGCAATTTCTTGTTATTAAAGGAAAACAGCATTATTCAGCAAATGTCTGTATGTTAAAAGAGAATCGCAAATAAACTGCCCTGTAATGTACTGTTCCATATATCCTAAGGTCCTTAGAAAAGTAAATAATGACAAATGTGGTGTCATTTTTTAGTTAGTGTCGATTTATACTGCATTGTACACACTCCCTAATGTAAAAACTAAGTTATAAATCAATACAAACATTATTATGCGAATTCATCTGATATCGTGTTCAGAAGTTTCGCTTGCTGGCCGTGTGCGGCGCTGCTAGCGCTTTGGGTAACAAAAGCGAGACGGAAAGTTGCGACTGTTATGTTACTGTTACGTGTGTGGTGGAACAGCTACGGTATGGTGGACTAAGAATTGCTTCGCCTAGTTCTAACATCACTGCTGGCATTTATTGTCAACAACTGAGTCGTCTTGCAGACGCAATCAAAGATCAAGGACCAGAAAGACAGCGTGATGTGGTCACGCCCGCTCGCATTCTGCTAAACAGTCGTGTCAAGGAGCTGAGTTCATTTCGCACCCACCTTATTCACCTGATCTTGTGCCCTTAGATTTCCACCTTCTTCGCTCTATGTCAAACAACCTTAAAGGAATTTTCTTTCCGGAAGAAAATGCTCCCGGAACATGGCTCAACGAATTCTTCGCCCCAAAATCACGAGATTTCTACAGTCGCGGAATCGAAAAGCTTCTCCAGCGTCGGCAGACTGTTGTAAATAGTGAAGGAGAACATATTATTGTTTAATAAATCTCTGTTATATGTATCTGTTGTGTTTATTCAAACGCTACGAAAATGCGCACCAACCCAATAATTTCATTTTTGTGTACCCCACAATTGGAATTCATCACACTAGACTAGTACACTTTAGGTCGTATGGTGCCACGTAAAGAGAGTAGCCCATAACATGGATACGTGTACATTACTGGCGTTTAAAATTGCTACACCAAGAAGAAATGGAGATGATAAACGGATATTAATTCGACAAATATATTATACTAGAACTGGCATGTGATTATATTTTCACGCAATTTGGGTGCATAGATCCTGAGGCCCGTACACGACCTGCAACATGCGGTCGTGCATTACCCTGCTGAAATGTAGGGTTTTGCAGGGATCGAATGAAGGGTAGAGCCATTGGTCGTAACATATCTGAAATGTAACGTCCACTGTTCAATGTGCCGTCAATGCGAACAAGAGGTGACCGAGAGGTGTAACCAATGGCACCCCATACCATCACGCCGGAAGATACGACAGTATGGCGATCACGAAATCACGCTTCCAATGTGCGTTGACCGTGGTGTCGCCAAACACGGATGCGACCATCATGATCCTGTAAACAGAACCTGGATTCATCCGAAAAAAATGACGTTTTCCCATTCGTGCACCCAGGTTCGTCGTTGAGTACACCATCGCAGGCGCTTCTGTCTGTGATGCAGCGTCAAGGGTAACCGCAGCCATGGTCTCTGAGCTGATAGTCCATACTGCTGCAAACGTCGTCGAACTGTTCGTGCAGATTTCTGTTGTCTTGCAAACTTCCCCATCTGTTGAGTCAGGGATCGAGACGTGGCTGCACGATCCATTACAGCCGTGCGGATAAGATGCCTGTCATCTCGACTGCTAGTGATACGAGGCCGTTGGGATCCAGCACGGCGTTCCGTATTACCCTCCTGAGCCCACCGATTCCATATTCTGCTAACTGTGATTGGATCTCGACCAACGCGAGCAGCAATGTCGCGATACGACAAACCACAACCGCCATAGGCTGCAATCCGGCCTTTTATAAAAGTCGGAAACGTGATGGTACGCATTTCTCCTCCTTACACGAGGCTTCACAAAAACGTTTCACCAGGCAACGCCGGTCGATTGCTGTTTGTGTATGAGAAATCGGTTGGGAAGTTTCCTCATGTCAGCTCGTTGTAGGTGTCGCCACCGGCTCCAACCCTGTGTGAATGCTCTGAAAAGCTAATCATTGTCATATCGCAACATTTTCTCCCTGTCGGTTTAATTTCGCGTCTGTAGCATGTCATCTTCGTGATGTAGAAATTTTAATAGCCATTAGTGTATATTTACATTATTCAAATTTAAGCCGAACATATCGATGTGTTATTTGGTGGCTTTGCAAGTGATCAGGGAGAGTAATGAACGCATACTTAGGTGTGAACTGCAGCGTAGCTCTACGTATCAGAAGAGAACAGCGACACAAAGGCTTCAAATTTCCTAACGAGCTTAATCGCCCGATACGAGAGAGAGCCGCCACGCGGGCGCTGTGACGGACGTGAGCGGTCCCGTCCGAGAACAGCGGGATGGTGTATTACGGCGGCGCAATTGCGATCACAGCGCTTCGATCCGCCATATCCCGGCTAAGCGGCCGAAACAATCAGCGCCGGACAATGGGCGCTGCCCGCCGGATCCACTTAGCGGACGCCACACCGCACAGCACCACGCGGGCCATCGATCTCCGGCCGGCAAGCCAAACAACGCACTTTGGCTCCGGGAGGAGGGGGACCATGCGACACCCTGGCTTAAACGTGTCTGCCTCGCCTTCCGCATACAACAGGTACTTGCCGTGACAGGGGTTTCCTATTGAACTGTGATGCACGGGTGTCAATATGGGACAGTACTTAGCTATGCTAGTGCAGTTCGATAACTTCTCCAATTATACTATGAAACTCCTGGTTAAATCCCCAGGACAGGACAGGTGGTTGGAATTGTGGAAAGAGGCCAAAAATGAGCGGCTGTCAGTTACACTCGAACACAATGTAACTTTATTTAGTTGCCCAAACATTACAGCACAAATTTCCGAGCTTAACTATCGACTGAATTTATCACTCATTCTTATGGCTTAATGGCTCAACCTCTTTAATTTTTAAAACGGCTGAAGGCCCATGATTTAAACACAATTACAATAAATTTTCAAAAGGCAGATGGGCCAAAGGTTTATCCAAAAAAATATTTTTAATGAGGCTGAAAGCCCAAACAATGAAAGACTTGACCAGTAAGGAACTCTCAATTTTAAAACGGCTGAAGGCCCATTATTTAAAACCCAATTGAAAGGGTACAAATTCAAACCATCGGCTAGGAGCCATTAAAAAAACAAACACCAATAAGAAAAGGCAGTACAGCCAGCGGGGCTCAGAAGTTTCTGGGGTTCGGTCTCCACTTGAAATATTAACGTTCGCATAGGGGAGACAGATAGTCGGCCCAACTATATCCGATCCGCTGGCAACCCAACCAAGAGACAATCAGTGGACCCACCGACAAGACGACTTGCTTTCCACCCGACCAGTACACAAGGAACTCCAAAGCCAAAACGTAAAAGGCGTACCCGCCCACAAACAAGTACGCATAAGCTGTCAAAACTACACACAAGTATTGGACAGCGACAAGACGGTGAGGAAAGGACACTGCCTGAATTGTACATCAGCGACCAGGGCAGGTAAGCGGAACGTTAACAGCCACAAGTCAGAAAATTCCGCTGGTGCACTTGGACTTCAAATAACCAAAATACAGTTCAACTCTACCAGATGGTGGCCAAACTTACGCCAACTCAAACACTCACTGTTGTTCATGGGAATACCCTCCCAACAGCCAACCATGAAAAACAGACTGCCTTCGGTAATGAAGTCACCAATCAACTTTGATGTCCTGGGTCGGTGAGCCACGAACCTCGTAGCAATTGGTACAGCTCCCACACACTCTGACACTGAGTGGAGACCGCCAGCGGGCCCTGCCCAGTGCGCCACGCGGAGATTTCCTGGGTGATCCACACCAACCGACCGACTGCCGCACACCGGCTAGCCGGAAGCTAGAAGCACCCGACCAAAGATAGTACAAGGTACGGATATCGATACACACCACTGCTGCCACACGATGAAATAGGAAGAACCACGCCATAACCGCAATAACCTCCGGAAGCCAAACCCAGAGTAACAGTCAAGGTTCAAACCTACACATAAGCTGGGGCCACTACGGCTCATACTATCTAATCTAAATTTGGTCTCCAGAGCATCTAATCTACTAACAGCCTTGGATGAGCATGTCATGACAAAACTCTTCCAAATGGCGTGCAAGATGTATAAGACAGGCGAAATACCCCCAGCGTTCAAGTAGAACGTAATAATTCCTATTCCAAAGAAACCAGTTGCTGACAGGTGTGAGTATTATCGAACTTTCGGTTTAATTAGCCATGCGTCCAGCTTATTAAAGCGAATTATTTGCAGAAGTGTGGGAAAACAGGTAGGACCCGACTTCGTGGAAGATCAGTTTGGATTCCGAAGAAATGTAGGAACACGCGAGCCAATACCGACCCTACGACTTCTCTTAGAAGATAGGTGAAGGTGAGGCAAACACACGTTTATAGCGTTCGTAGATTTAGAGAAAGTTCTTCATAATGTTAACTGGAATACTCTCTTTGAAATTCGGAAGCTACCAGGGGTAAAGTACGGCACGCGAAAGACTGTTTAGAGCTTGTACAGAAACCAGACCATAGAAGAGACGAGGGGCATGAAAGTGAAATAGTGGTTGAGAAGGGAGTGAGATAGGGTTCGAATCTGTCCCCAATGTTATTTAATCTAGACATTGAGCTAGCACTAAAGGAAACCAAAGAAAAATTTAGAGTAGGAATTTAAGTTCAGGGAGAAGAATTAAAGATTTGCCGATGATATTGTAATTCTGTCAGAGAGAGCAAACGACTTTGAAGATCACCTGAACGGAATGAACAGCATCTTGAATGGAGGATATAATACGAACACCAACAAAATCAAAACAAGGATAATGGAATTTAATCGAATTATATCATGTGATGCTGAGGGAATTAGATTAAGAAAGGAGGCACTTAAAGTAATAGACGAGTTTCGCTATTTGGGCAGCAAAACAACTGATGTTGGCCGAAGCAGAGAGGGTATAAAATGTTGTCAGCCAATGGCAGAAAAGCGTTTCTGAAAAGGAAAAATTTGTCAACATTGAATATAAACTGAAATGCTAGGAAGTCTTTTTTGGAAGTATTTGTCTGGAGCATTGTCATTTATGCAAGCGAAATTTGGACGATAAACAGTTTAAACAAGCAGAGAATAGAAGCATTTCAAATGTCATGTGCAGAAGAATGCTGAAGATTAGATGGGTAGATCACGTGACTGATGAGGAGGTACTGAACAGAATTAGGGAGAGAAGAAATTTCTGGTACTACTTGACTAAAACAAGGGATTAATTGGTAGGAAACATCTTTAGACGTCAAAGGATAATACGTTTTGATATGTGTGATAAACACATTTAGATTTATTTACCTAAAAAGAATTAGTGTGTCAGTATAAAAAGTACCTCCCACGGGCTTCCTGAGACAGTGCATTCTCCTCTACGTTGAATGAACCAAACTACAGATTGTGAGCCGCGCGGGGTAGCAGCAGTTTGGTCCCATACCATCTTATCACAAATTTCCAAATTTTTGTGATGTGTGGTGGGCTGTACTTTGTGTACTACTGTCATTTTCCCCCTTTCCTGTTCCACTCCTGAATGCTGTACGGGATGGACGATTGTTCGTAAGTCTTCGTGTGAGCTCCAATCTCCCTGATCTTGCGTTCGTGGCCTTATCACAACATATACATACGAGGAAGCAGCTAACTGGATGACTCTTCCAGGAATGTATACTCTCGGAGTTTTAACACAAAACAGCACCGTGTTGGATAACGCATCTCGTGTTGTGTCTGGCAGTGAAATTGAATGAGCATCTCCGTCATACTTTTCCTCATAATAAACTTATCTCCGACTTGACATACTGCTCTTCTGTGGATCCTCTTTCCTCTCTCTGTTCTGTCAGGTGTTGTGAGGATAGGAGGCCCACAGCTAGGGCAGACAACATCTAGCTGAGACAGTTTGATGATCCATTTAGGGACGCTGACTGGCTAGACTTCCCGTGCATGTTAGCCATGTCCACACTATATCTGAAACGGCAGCCATTTCTCTTCAGAGGAAGCGGGGCACCAGTCGAAGCCGTTGGGCACTTGTGATACTGCTGCCATGGTGCACCAGTGTTGCGTCAGACCCAGATAAGCCTAACAAAGATGGCCCATGGCGCACGTCACAGCACAGTGACGCAAGGAATATCTGTGGCAGGCGTCCTCGAAAAAGAAGCCATATTCTGAGTAGAATGACATTGCAAAAGAGATCACTGAGATCTGAAAAGCGAGTTTGCGACATTGTCATAGCACATCGGAACTGCAGTCAGGCGGAAGGACTGAGCCACGTAGACATTGATGGTTACCCGACGACTACATATTTTGTCCAGGATCTAGACTCATTCTCATAAATTAAGGATAATTGCAGGATGTGGTGCCACACAACGTGGCACTACACGAAACTGGCGCAAATAGCATAGGCACATAGGGAACACACGACACAGATCTGTAAGTTCCCGACATCAGTATGGGATATGACCACCATGCAAATGTACACATGCCGCACAACTGGTTGGCATACTGTGGATCGGGTGGTCACTGCTTTCTGCTGGGGTATAGCCTCCCATTCCTGCACCAGAGCCTGACGGAGCTCCTGAACTGTCGTAGGGGTTTGAAGACGTGCAGTGATACGTCGACCGAGAGCATCCCAGACCTGCTCGATGGGGTTTAGGTCTGGATAACAGGCAGGCCAGTCCATTCGCCTGATATCTTCTGTTTCAAGGTACTCCTTCACGCCGGCCGATGTGGCCGAGCGGTTCTAGGCGCTACAGTCTGGGACCGCGCGACCGCAGTTTCGAATCCTGCCTCGGGCATGATGGTGTGTGATGTCCTTAGGTTAGTTAGGCTTAAGTAGCTCTAAGTTCTTGGGGACTGATGACCTTAGATGTTAAGTACCATAGTGCTCAGAGACATTTGAACCATTTACTCCTTCACGATGGCAGCTTGGCGGGGCCATGCGATATCATCCATCAGGAGTAAGGTGGGATCCACTGCATCCCTGAAAAGGCTTACATACTGGTGCAAAATGACTTTCCGATACATCTGACCTGTTAAGGTTCCTCTGTCAAAGACATGCAGGTGTGTACGTGCACCAATCATAATCCCACCCCAGACCATCAAACCATGACCTCCCTACAGGTCCTTTCAAGGACATTAAGGGGATGGTATCTGGTTCCTGGTTCATGCCAAATGAAAACCCGTCGAGAACCACTATTCAGTCTATACCTGGACTCGTCCGTGAACACAACCTGGGACCACAGCTCCAATGACCATGTAATGTGTTCTTGACACCTGACTTTACGGACTCTCCTGTGACCAGGGGTCAGTGGAATGGACCTTGCAGAAATCCGGGCGAATAAACCATGTCAGTTCAGTCGGCTGTAGGCTGTGTGTCTGCAGACAACTGTTCCACTGGCTGTGGTCAAGTCCAGAGGAAGGCTACCTGCAGTATTTCGTGGCAGTCTGCGGGCACTGGTGGTGAGATATCGGTCTTCTTGTGGTGTTGTACATTGTGGACAATCCGTTCTGTAGCATGTGGAAAAGTTTCATGTGTGCTGGAATCGTTGCCATAATCTTGAGTTCACACTTTGTGGCATACGAAGGGCCCGTGCTACGACCTTCTGTGTTTGACCAGCCTCCAGTCGCCCTAGTTTTCTACCCCGCATAACGTAATCAATATGTTTTCTTTGAGCCATTTTAAACACACAGTCACCATTAGAACGTCTGGAAACGTCTGCACACTTACTCGCTGCACCGTACTCTGACATGCGCCACCACACCTCTGCGTGCGTGGACTGCTGCCAGCGCCATCCTTCGGCCAACCGCAGGTCAAATGCACCGCATGGTCATACCCTGAGGTGATTTTAAACTCGCAAACCGCCCACCAAGGCGTTGTTTCACCGTGTTTCGGCGTTATCCTTAATTTATAAGCGTGAGTGCACTAGAGCGAAATCGCTGACTTTTTAGAAAAAACTGGTTGATTTAATTCACTTAAATACTGCCCGTATCAAACAAGCAACCTCAGTTGCTGTCAGGAGCCAGCTACTACGGGAAGTTACTTCAGCCAGCGTCCTGAAACGCATCAAGCTGTTACAGCTAGTCTGATGCCCACGGATAAGTCAAGATACAGCTGACTTGGCGCCTCTAGCTGACAACCCACCTCCTGGCTAACTTCACAGAACTGATGGCCGCCTGCATTGGAGTCCACAGTTGACGCGTGGGCTACTTACCTGCCTAGCCATCGTCGCCCATTGCTGGCAGACACTGTTGTTTTGCATCGCCCGTTGTGGTCAGAAACCGCTGTTGTTCGTTACCTTCTTCAGGCACTATCTTTGGTGGCCAATACTGCTTTTGCTGTCCGCACTGCGGTCCATGGTTTCTCTCTGCGTACCTTGGTACATCCTGCAATTAGTCACGTATCTGCCCTGTT
Organism: Schistocerca gregaria; assembly: GCF_023897955.1. Classification (NCBI taxonomy): domain Eukaryota; kingdom Metazoa; phylum Arthropoda; class Insecta; order Orthoptera; family Acrididae; genus Schistocerca; species Schistocerca gregaria. The sequence continues at coordinate 921,710,616 of NC_064922.1, read as the reverse complement.
AATGTGACCCACTCTGCGTTTTGCCACAACACAGTGTCTATCGACTGTCCGGGAGATGATGCATCACTATACTGCTGGAATACTGGCCGTGTAACCTCACTGCTTTCTGGGTGAGGCGTCACAGAACGTGGACCGCGACAGGAGGCTGTGTGCTGACCTAACCATGCTTCACTGAGACCTTTCTTTGCCTTTGGTGCGCTGACCCCCGTCTGGACGAGCTTGATTGGTGCGCCACAGCACCAAAGATAGAAACACATGCGACTACTGTTTCATGACTGGATGCTGGACGTCCAGATAGGATCTATCCACCACTCGGCTGCGGTCACGTCCTGGGCGGAGAACTATAGGCCTTGCTGGCCACTAGCAGCCCAGTCCATCACTCACTGAAGAGGTCATTCACCCCTGACCCCCACACTGGTAAAGGTCCCAGACTGACAAACAGTAGTCATGTCTCGGCCTAAAGAGGATTTTATAACCTGTCTCTTTCGACCCACTCTTCGACCAGGATGCTACCAATGAATATCGGTCTGGTAACTGCCAACAATTATTTTTCGTGGTCGTCCCTCTTTAAATCGATCTGCACACTTTCTCTCAGCATTTAATTGATGTGACACCTTCCAGTGACCGTTTCCCAGCCGTGTACCGGTAGTCTTACAACAACGGGTCTTTCCACCTGGTTATACCCAACATGCAACATTTATCTTCTTTTTATTGTCCTTTGAGTATACGCCATACAGATATCCACATACATAAATTAGAATTACATTCACCTGAAAAAGATAACATAACCGAACTGGTAAAAAGACAATAATTAAGATAATGACATAAAAAGGCAGAAATAAGTTGAAATAACACACTGACATTAAGCAAAGTTATTTGGTTTATGTGAGTTAGTTTGGAGAAAGGTGTAAAGTTCTTCATATACTGCAAAGTCTCTCGTTGCTAATACTTATGGCAGAGATGTTGGTAATTGATATTTATTGATACATTTCGTATTAACTTTAATTTTGGATCCCATTGAGTGATGAGTCTTAAAATACGTGATTTATGTATTCCACGTCACCGCAGTTCCAAAATGGAGATGGTGCCATGCTTTGCGTTGTAGGTGTTGTGTGAAGTGGCAGTGGTTGAATTCCACTGGTGCTATGGTAAATTTGAGCGTACAGACGAGTCTATGGTACCAATGTCTGGTTGGCAGCACTGGTGTTATTTGTGCGTATTAGAAGTTGTATTTTCACACCGCCACATCTTGTCACATAAAACACTGGTTGGAGTAATAAAAGAAGCCTAGAACCATTGATTTGCCAATGTTTAATATTTAACTACGCATTGTAATGATGTATTTTGACGATTTACAAGGAGAAATGAATCCAGCGCCACTGACGCGCCTAGGAGACTATAGACTAATTCAGCATGCATGTGAAAACGTCCATATTAAAGACAGACTCTGAAGACATTTGAATAATACAAAAATACAAGCGCACGACCCATCGTCCACTGCCGGAATGTATCACTCTCTTTTTATCTCCTGTATAATACGCACACACCACTACATAGGCGTCATTATTAGACTTGTAATTTGTTAAACCCTACAGATAAATACTGTCATTTTGTTGCATTTGGGATTAACATGGGTGAAAGACGGAGAGTGGTTGATGAATGGACATTTATACGTGATTTGTAAGCTTTTCAAACCACTCAAGCTCTGTCATTGTTATTGACATAAGTGCTAACATGTTATATAGACTTAACGTCCAAGTTCGTAATTATGGTGTCAATTAATCTAAATTTGTGATTGCTTAATCATTTCGTTTCTATGTGCCAAGTTTTTTTACAGAGCCAACGGTGTCCGACGTGTCGTTGTGCGGACAGAACATTCCAGGTCGACGTTAATATACTACTTATATTCCCCCTTGTAATATTCTTCAAACTCAGTTTTAAACTGTCCCTGAGGTATATTTTCAGTGCGAGTGACGTCCGGGAATTTTTAGCATACTTTACTTCTCCAACCGCACATCCCTCGCACGAACTCTCACAGTTCTACAATGGTACGTGCCACTTTCTAAACGGGAAAGGAAGCCACGCAAGTCAATGTTGCTTCCCCTCCTCAATCTGATGCTTAATAATAATCGTGCTGTCACCGCCAGACACCACAGTTGCTAGGTGGTAGCCTTTAAATCTGCCGCGGTCCGTTAGTGTACGTCGGACCCGCGTGTCGCCACTATCAGTGATTGCAGACCGAGCACCGCCACACGGTAGGTCTAGTCTAGAGAGGCTCCCTAGCACTCGCCCCAGTTGTAGAGCCGACTTTGCTAGGTATGGTTCACTGTCTACATACGCTCTCATTTGCAGAGACGACAGTTTAGCATAGCCCTCAGCTACATCATTTGCTACGACCTAGCAAGGCGCCATATTCAGTTACTATAATTACTGTCTTCAAGAATGTATTCTGAACAGATAATATTGTGAATCATGTACCATCACGAGCGACGTTCATCATTAAAGGATTAAAGTTAAGTATCAAACTAATTACGTCCGCTTTCTGAATTCTCATTCCTTGTCATGTTCCAGACCTCACGTCAGTATAGTTCTTCCCTCCTCACGCCAGCCTGCCTGAGCTAAAACGCGTGCATTTCGGCCTCCACTGTAACACGGTGTTGGCTCTTCTGCCAACACAATAATAATAATAATAATAATAATTCCTTACATAAGACGTAGTAATTTTCTTTAATAGACGGAGAAGCATTTAATGAATTCTCTACTGATAAATTTGTAATTGATACACTGAAACATGTGTACGTTTGTATGGTCTCCTGTAATTGAGGTCACGGCTTCCTTAGCGAGAGAGACACTAATATCATTACCGAGTACATAGTTATGTGCTTTAATCGAATACATGGAGACACTACGATCATTTCCTACCAGATAGTCTCGTGGGATGTCAGGCATTTGCACGTCTTCGATGAAAGTATTTAAGGACAGTGAGCATATATTTTGATTCGGAGACGGTAACAATGTTTTCTTGCGGTGGCGTATGACAGTATTTATGGGCCTCCAAGATCGACGATGGCTCCGCTGTCATTACTTATATTTGCCTTGGCAGCTTGTTCTTAAATTCCACTTGCACATGAAAATCCTAAAAGGTACATCCTGTACTCACTTGTAGCTTTGAGTCGTCTGTGTAGAGTATCCTCGACTATGGGTGTTTGGCCCACATATCGCGCATGGCATGGTATGAAACAGTTGTAGAAACTCGCGGATCAATTCTCACATCAAGTTTAACGACAGTACAGAATGAATTTTGTTCTAAAATGAGCAGTCGTCAAACACAGACACCATGTAAGTAAGCTGTTTAGGTTTTTTTATTGGTAACGCCGCCGCCACGTAGCGCTCTGTCTAAAAATCACTGGCTGTGCTGTGCGCAGTCTGTGTTTAGTTTGCATTGTTGTCTGCCATTGTAGTGTTGGGCAGCGGCAGCTGGATGCTAACAGCGCGTAGCGTTGCGCAGTTGGAGGTGAGCTGCCAGCAGTGGTGGACGTGGTAGAGAGATGGCGGAGTTTTGAAATTTGTAAGAATTGGTGTCACGAACTGATTTATATATTATGAATATTAAGGTAAATACATTGTCTGTTCTATATTAAAATCTTTCATTTGCTAACTATGTCTGTCAGTAGTTAGTGCCTTCAGTAGTTTGAATATTTTGTTTAGCTGGCAGTAGTGGTGCTCGCTGTATTGCAGTAGCTTGAGTAACGAAGATTTTTGTGAGGTAAGTGATTTGTGAAACGTATAGGTTAATGTTACTTAGGGCCATTCTTTCGTAGGGATTTTTGAAAGTCAGATTGCGTTGCGCTAAAAAATATTGTGTTTCAGTTTAAGCACAGTCTTGTATAAATTGTTCTAAGGGGACGTTTCATATGTCGACCCTTAGCCAAGGATACCTCACTGGAATCTTCTGATTTTTTTTCTTGTAGTTTGTGTAATTAGTGTAGCTTTTGTTTATTGCTAGCACGTAATCATAGAGAGAATTTCCTCTGTAGTTGCAGTCTTTCATTGTTGTACAGTAAAATAGTTGTGGCATGCATGTAGTTTTGCACGAAGTATTTCGCTGCTGCGCTTGCAATTAACTAGATATTATTTTCAGTGCTATGTTAATGTGTTCTTTTATTTTTGTTCTTCAAATTGTGTTTTTCTATGTTGTCGTATGAAAAATTGTGACAATAATGGCGTGTGAAAAACGTAACAATAGGCTCCAAAGTAAACTGAGAAATGACAGTGAAGACGAAAGCAGTGTGTTAACGTCACCATGTAATGAATTCACTAATGTTCAAAGTAGTAATTTGGTAATAGTGCATAAGGAAATGGAGCGAGTTGCAAATAATGGTGTAGGCAGTGAAACAATTAGTGAACAGGGAACCATTATCGATCGATCGGTCGGCAACAGCTCGCCTCAGGATTCCGAAATGACAGGACACAATCTTGCAAATACTGTAGATTCAGATTTTGCGTCCTCACCGTTTTCTCAAATAAATCAAGACACATTTTCTCCTTTTCAAAATGCGAATATTGCCGGTTCAAATGCACTGCCGAAAAGCACTGAGGAACATGTTTCAGACACCAGTGCACTGTTATTACAGGTAATGCAACAAATGGGACAAAGGCTACAAAAGTTAGACACAACGCTTGAACAAAATCAGAAACAAAGGGGACAAAATCTTAAAAAGTTAGACACAATGGAACAAAATCTTCAAAAGTTAGACACAATGGAACAAAATCAGAGACAAACACAGCAAAAGCTTCAAAAATTAGACACCACACTTGAACAAACGCGTGAAGATTTAACTAATGAGTTACGTAACATCGAATCGAAATGTCAAAAAGTCTGTAATGACGTAAAAACACAAATTTGTGAGCATTTCCAACCTATTATTTCGCGGCATGAAAATGCATTACAGAATCACGAAGCAGCCATAAAAGAACTGCAAACTATTGTTCATGAAAATCATGAGACCTTGCAAGCTAAAATTGACTCAGTTGCATCTACCGATTCGGTTACGCAACTTGCAAAAACTCAAGCGAACTTAAAGGACACAGTAGATAGTCTGAAAATTGGTTGAGAAAGACACACAGAGGAAATAATTTCACTGTCGGATAAAGTAGCCGAACTTTCAGATCAGTTATCTACGAAGGTAGATGATGATCTGAATGACACAAAACCTGTAGCCTTCACTGACACTGAAGAGTATGAACAAATTAGGAAATTCAAACAGAATCAAAATCAAATCAACACACAGTACAAAAGAGAAATGCGGGAAGTACAAGATCAGTTGGCTCAAGTAATACAAGAATTACATATTTCAGAGGACACTCGCGCCCCAGTATGGGAAGAGGGACATAGCAATACAGAACAACCACAAAATAATAACACAGGGCATTTCGGAAATCATGAAAGTAATTGGCAAGGTGCACCGAATTTTGAGATGGAACCGCCGATACGACGTAACAATGACCGATATGCTACCCGCCGACACGATGATTTTGACTATAAGATGTTCATTACTGCACGTAAATTCAAAACATTTAAGAATTCTGGCAACGACATTCATCCACAAGCGTGGCTCCATCAATTCTCTCATTGTTTTTCTCCCAACTGGTCATTAGAGCATAGATTAGAATTTATGTGTGGCTATTTACAGAATGAACCAGCTGTGAGAATGCGATCGGTCATTCACTATTGCCACAGTGAAGGAGAATTTTACCATGCCTTCCTCTCAGCATATTGGTCCCAAGCCACACAAGACCGAGTAAAACATGGCATCATGATGATGAAACATTTCGAACAATCTGAATTTTCCAGTCTTGTGAAATATTTTGAAGACATGTTACATAAGAATCAGTATCTTTCAAACCCATACAGCCCGTCAGAACTCATCCGCATTTGCTTAATCAAATTGCCTGAACATTTACGGCATATTATTTTGGCAGGCCGTTGCAAAGACGACATTGAAGCTTTTCAGGGACTCTTACAAGAATTAGAAATTGACACAGACAGTCGCGGGATGTGAAAACAGGAAAACAATCACTACAGTTCACATCCGTCACAATTCCATGACGACAGAAACAATAACTGGACACGACAAGTCTATTCTTACAACGCAAATCGTGACCAAAACAGACACCACCCATATGACAACCACTGGCGGAGTAATAATAGTTACAGAGAAAGATCGCATTTCCGTAGTAATGAATATCACAGAGACAATCAGAGAAACAGACAATACGGGAACCAAAAGAATTATTATCAAGGGAGACGGAATAACTTCAGACGCAACGGTCCAGCGCGCAGTTACGATTCAGGGAGAAATTCTCCATCACGTGACCGACAAGAAATTAATTACAGAAATTACCGACATGATGACAGACGATATGATCTTAACGACAGACCTGAATTGCATCAGAACTGGCGGGATTCAAACAGAGCAGGGCCCTCTCGACAAGGTGAATTTGTAGAAGTTAGGTCTCCTAATCCCAATAACGGCGCGCGCCAGCAAAGAAACAGACAATGACTCGCACCGCAGGCAGCCGCGTGCGCCGGCCGGCTAAGAGAAAAATAACATAATCTAACCTTGAGCAAAATTACAATGTTCCTTACCGACGTAATCACATGATAATTGCTTTTCAGTTGACAGTCTGCGTACTAGGAAGAGTAAAGGTTTACACCACATTTCACATGTAAAACCGTTTATTGAAATATAATCTGCTTTTTAACTTTGTCTTTGCCATAAAACATTTCACTTCACATTTCTAGTATGATTTGTCAGACTTAGAAACTCTTAACATGCAACAATGTTTTGAAGCTCACTATCCAGTCTAGAACCTACGGAACATATTTAGACAGAATTTACGAGTGCATTGTTATAGTGAACAGACATCACTGTGTTATTGCGTGTGTACATTCTTGCTTGTTAGTTGCACGATTATGTAACGACTATCAGGCTTACATACTTAGAACATTTACCAGTATTGCTAATGAGATTTTAATGCAACATTTTGGTTTACTTGAAAATACATTCTGGATTTAAAGTACTTTCTGTGAGATACCAGATGACACAGTGGTTAGTTTATGTGACAGCTACACGATTTTATCACGACGCTACTAATGAGTGACAATTTACAATGTTGCTTTTGCAGTTTATCTGTTTTATATCTGCACAGTTTTTCTGAATTTTTCTGGAAAGTAAAACATGTTTTAGTAGTAACGTTTGTGGTATAGCTACAATGAGACAGCCTTTTCTGTAGCACAACAATACGTACAGTACAGTACTTACTTCATCACGGCAATAAGCGTAATAACTAAGATATCTATATGCAAAGCATTTCAATTTCGTTTATCATGAGGTAAGTACATTGACTTCTGCAGAACTTAGCTTTCGGATGACAATAACTACGACACTTCCACAGAGATTGTCTTACAGCAAGACACACATTTAGCGCTACAGGACACGCATTAAACTATTTATTTTTCAACATATTTGAATTACAAAGAAAGTTTTCCGTGATACATTTCATTCCATTGCTGTAATCTGTAACACCTGAGGATATAATTACATTAATCCTCAGGGGGGTACACACTTACTTTGTGTACCATGTGTCTGGCAAACACAAGGAGCCCTAGCTAATATGGTATTTGCTTATACAACTTTACACATCGGTACCATTTTTCTCTAACACAGAATTACACAGCTATCTGATCATTTAACTGGGAGAAACAAACATTTATTATACTACATCACTGACTGATGTTTACGTAATTGCACAGTTGGATAACTTCACACTTACGAAATTGTATTTTGTCAGTACTTTGTGAACTGTTTATATTTTTTCAGAACCATTGTGATACTATGAGAGCTTTGAATGATGTATTTGGTATGAGATCATGATTTTTAAGGTACGTTTGAGGTAGATGATACTTTTGATATGAGCAGAGAATTTTTTTTAGGTTTTGAAATTAGTGGAGGAAGCTACGACGATTTTGAGAATTTGATTGAGGTGTTATGATGTTATTATTACGATGACTATGTGTATTATGCTGTTGCAGTATGTTTATGATCAATAAGCTGATGCTATATGAGTTATTTGATTATGCTACGTATCTGTTATGATGAAATATTGAATAAGTGTCGACGAATAAGGTAAGGAATAATGAGTAGTGGTTAGGGACTCTGGTTTGTGAAAAAGGATGTTGGAAACCAAGAATCGTACTTTAAGGGTTATGAAATGTGTGTATACTCGTGAATGTATCACAAGGCCGCCAAAAATTTTTGGACACTGTTATATTTACAGGATTTTGTTTCTACATATTTGTAACGCAAATGCTTGACCTGTGAAATTTTTTATATGAGACTGCCACTGTAGCGGAATATTTCGGTAAGAAAGTTAAGTGACCACCTGGACGTGATGCGTCGTCGGCGCCCAGCTGGGCGACAGCCACCAGTAAACAAGCCATTAGTGTGTGCCTTTCAGAGGCACAGGTAAAAAAAGAAAAAAAAAGAGGCCATTATCCTCGCTATTGAGATTCCTTTGTAGAAAGCATCGCAAATACGACACTCCCAAACTTGAAAACATATGATTACACTGTGGAGCTCTTAATTTATGATATTTACTAAAATGCCTAATGAAATGACGAGAAACATTTCATGGCTATTGTCCTGCTAGTTGAGAGAAATGCCATGTGGCTTGCTTTATGCATTTTGTTTAATATCTAGTTTCTAACTGCACTGAAGCATTGGTTAAAATAAATTTTATGGCTGTACTAATATAAATATTTTATGCCTACAGATCCAGTAAATAATAACTTTATGATGTACTTAAAAAAAAGAAGTGGCACAAAAAGACATTTCCCTTCACAGAAATTGCATACAGAATTGTCTTTTCAAGTACATGGTAATATTTTTTTACAATAAATTTTTGTGGTGCACCACTTTAATTGCATAGACATTAAGATGTGAATAGACATTGTCCTTATCTGCATTGTTGTCTTAAGTGTAATATTTTTTCTGATTGAGCTTTGTCATGTTTAGGTATAAGTTATAGCATTTGCTGTGGCTGTTTGCCATTCATAGTGCTACTGAATGTCACTTTGTATTACTAGGTTAAGCCAATTTTATTACTGATTTATTTTTCTTGTTTGCTGCGCATTGCCTTATATTAGTTGTAATATTGCTACCTTTTTTTGCCAATTTCCATTTTTTTATCATTGCTGTTTGTGTTAATTGTTTTGTGCTGCTGCATTGCCTCGTCCCTTAGTTTAGCATCTGAGCTCAGTAGGTTTAAGTTAGCTTAAGAGGGGGTAGACTATATAAGAAACTAACTATGATGAATTGGAAGAAAGTCATTGAGAAGTTGTAAGAAAATGGTTTGGCCAAAAAAAAAGTGGTGTACAGTGGAGAAAAACTATTTTTGAAAGAGGATGTGAACACAATACAGAAAGCAGGTTCAGATAGGACTTTTTGGAAATAATGATGAACTAAGGGAGATCTCTATGCAAAATACTGCAGTAAAACAAACCCTGTCCTTTCCTTTCGTATTATCCCTCTATGTGTTTATGTACCCTTGTGTATTTGTCTTTTTCCTGTCTTTATGTGTTTAGCTAATAAGATTTATGTTGTAGAATTTTTCAAATACTATGTCATTTCCTTTGTAAATATGTTCAGACATTATTTACAGTGTTTTGTTCTAATGCTCATGTGTGAAGTTGATGTTTCAAAAGTTATTCTGATCTTTTATGTATGTACTTATAATTTTTGTAACACTGATGTATTTGCTATTTCGATTCTTTTGTAAAGCCTGTATCACTGCAAATGTTATCTGTACTATTATGTTCTTTAATGATATATTTTATACCTTTGTTATTGTATTCTCATGCTATAAAATTGTAATTGACACCAGTTCATCAAATTAAGTAACTTATAAATTACATTTCACTGCACACGTTTCTGTTGGTCATAGTATATGGACAATATGTGAGAAGTAGGGACTGATAGTGTTTGCACGTGTGTTAATAACTCAGTAAGGGACTGGATAACAGCATTGATGGTTCTAAGGACATTTCAAAAACAATTTTTCTGAGTGCACAAGTGGTGGTTATGGACTTGCTATATTATCCACAAGACTCTTGAATGGTCATTGTGCGCCTGCACAGTCAAACAGATGGCTGCTGGCCATCTCTACAAGGATTACAGTGGGTCTACACCTTTGATGACACACCAATACCATTATTTCTACAAGGACTGCAGTGGGTCTGCACCTCTGGTGGCCCACCAATAGTAATCTCTACCAGGACTACAGTGGGTCTGCTTGTGATGACCTACCTACCGATAGTCTTCAACGTTGACTGACTCTGCTGTGGCCCATTACCTGTCTGCATGTCAAGAGTCAGCACTGTCTGTCCGTTGGAAGGACAACACTACTTCTTCAAGACTGCTTAGTAATCCACTACTTCCAAGTGAATTTTCTTTTACTACTCATACTTTGAGAAAAACACTGCAATTTTACTTTGATGAATGATCAGGACTGTCTTCATGGACTGTGAGAAAATTTTAGCTTTTGACCAACATTGTATCGATAAGTGTGTGCATTTCATTTCTTTGTTATTGTAATTATGAAAACATTTTTCAAATCTGTATTGGCCACTGCCCAAAAAATTTGTAAATTCTTTTGTGGGGAGCATGGGGGCTATGTAAGTAAGCTGTTTAGGTTTTTTTATTGGTAACGCCGCCGCCACGTAGCGCTCTGTCTAAAAATCACTGGCTGTGCTGTGCGCAGTCTGTGTTTAGTTTGCATTGTTGTCTGCCATTGTAGTGTTGGGCAGCGGCAGCTGGATGCTAACAGCGCGTAACGTTGCGCAGTTGGAGGTGAGCCGGCAGCAGTGGTGGACGTGGGTAGAGAGATGGCGGAGTTTTGAAATTTGTAAGAATTGGTGTCACGAACTGAATTATATATTACGAATATTAAGGTAAATACATTGTCTGTTCTGTATTAAAATCTTTCATTTGCTAACTATGCCTGTCAGTAGTTAGTGCCTTCAGTAGTTTGAATATTTTGTTTAGCTGGCAGTAGTGGTGCTCGCTGTATTGCAGTAGCTTGAGTAACGAAGATTTTTGTGAGGTAAGTGATTTGTGAAACGTATAGGTTAATGTTACTTAGGGCCATTCTTTCGTAGGGATTTTTGAAAGTCAGATTGCGTTGCGCTAAAAAATATTGTGTTTCAGTTTAAGACCAGTCTTGTATAATTTTTCTAAGGGGACGTTTCAACCTTATCGAATGTCTGTTGGTGTCTCTAAAGTATATTCCCTTGTCAGGGAGGCAGATTTTTATGCAACCAATACTTAGACATGGAACGTATTACTAAAAGTTTCTTGACGCAGATAACTAAGCTTCAGCCGGCCGCGGTGGTCTTGCGGTTAAGGCGCTCAGTCCGGAACCGCGTGACTGCTACGGTCGCAGGTTCGAATCCTGCCTCGGACATGTATGTGTGTAATATCCTTAGGTTAGTTAGGCTTAAGTACTTATAAGTTTAGGGAAGTGATGACCTCAGATGTTAAGTCCCAGAGTCCTTAGAGCCACTTGAACCAAATGACCCTATAATCGTCCTTTTGGCTAGAACCGGAGTTACTATTGCGCCTTGAGACGCCTCTCAGTTAGGAATGACGTTAGCCTCTATTTCGACGAATAACTGTTAATCTGAGCGTAACTTCTTACCTGCGGCCCATCTTTCATGTTTTGGAGCAAAAATAAATTGCTGGCAGGACGCTGTATCAGCAACTCATAATGCAGTTTGTTCTCGTTTGGACGTCAGTACTGGTGAATGTGCTGGAACGGTGCCACGACAGCTGAACACGCCTGTATTCTTTTAAATATCTTGTCGAAACTATCCATTGAGTATTTTATAGTCATCAATTTCATAATTTTTTAAGACGCTTCCAACATCTCCCTTTCACTTTCTTGCCAGCCACTTCTGCAGCACACGTACGTTCCACGAGCGACAGTAGCAATGCCTGATGTTTCAGGCATTCCACCGACAAACTGCACTATTCCCAACAACGAAAACCATGCTGCAAGACTTCCATCACCCACAGATAATTCACGAAACATCTATATCACGCAACCTCCCACTAGCAACCCTCCCAGCTGAGAGTGTATTACATAGTATCAATTTTTCCCCTTCCGCAGCATCATCTTGTCCTGTTATTCAAGCATTGGTCATCATCTGTCCAAACTTAAGTTATTTAATTCCAAATTCCTGAAACTACAACGAAAAAATTATGTGTCCCAAATCTCCACATCAAACAAATAGTACCTACGGCTGACTCTGTCCTAAAGAAATCTCCACTCCGAAGACTCTCTCATATTAGCTTTGCCTACACAACGGATCGCCACTATCCGTGGGGTTGACCTTAATGTCACGGTACAGGAAACTGAATCTGAACTACAATCATGAGATAGAGTCCTAGAAAGACGTCTGTGTTTAAAACAATTCAGTCTCCACTTCCCTCATTCGAATACAAACTGAAGCATCTTTCAAAATAGATGTAATTTCTGGGGGAGTCATGATATAACATTCGCTTCAAGAATCCATCTCCATCTCTCCCACTGTCAGAAGTGCCTCCGCTACAATTTCGATCTCTCTACCGATGATAAGATGTCTCCCAAATACTGTCTCTGTAAGGCTTGACATTTCCGAAAATAGTGTCATACCGCCTCGTTTCCCACCTGCAAACATTTCAGTCTCACGGACGGTGGTACATCTGAAGCCCCTACCCACCAAACAAGAGTAACTTTAACTATTTGCCAATGAGTTAACCGACTGAAGCCAATAATTCCCTCCTCATAGTGCAACAACACACATGGTCCGCTGCCCCCATATACCGATAAATCGAACTAACACATTCCTGATTCTCTTTCAAAGAAACTTAGGGCGAGTACCGCTCCCAGTGAAATCCCATCAAGTGTGGCTATTCTTTTCCTAATACACCCCAGTGTTTGGACCACCTTTTCTTATTTAGCTTTCGTTAACCCTTTCTCTTCGCAGCGTCATTGATCCCACACGTTAGTCTCCATCCCCGTTTCTTTTTCTTCCGATTTCTACCAAAATATATCCTCCTCTTCACAGTTGCAGCGCACAGAAACCCTTTATTTTTACCCATGCTCTATAACGCTACATATCGCGTGGCTTCCCCTGTCTTTCCAGTGTAGTTCGTTCGAGTTTCCAGTGCATCATTTTCAAGATCCTTACTATATTCGCGATTTTTAAAGTTTTTACTACATTTTTTATTTTTAATCCAAAACAGAAAAATATAGCAATTTAATTTTCGTTTGAGTACAGTAAATGAAAATCAACTTTCTGATCAATTCTGTATGGTGCGAATTTGGCAATTGACCCTAAATAACGAAAAATGTGCGGTCATCCACATAAGTGCTAAAGGAATCCGTAAACGTCGGTTACACAATAATTCAGCTAGATCTAGAGGCTGTAAATTCAACAAAATACCTAGAAATTACAGTTACAAACAGCTTAAATTGGAAGGAACACTTAGAAAATATTGTGTGGAAGGCTAACCAAAGACTGTCTTTTATTGGCAGGGATCTTACAAAATTTAACAGATCTGCTAAGGAGACTGACTGCACCACGCTTGCCTGTCCTCTTTTAGAATACTGCTGCGTGGTTTGGGATCCTTACCAGATATGACTGACGGCGTACATCGAAAAAGTTCAAAGAAGGGCAGCACGTTTTGTATTATCGCGAAACAGGGGGAAGGGTGTCACTGAAATGATACAGATTTTGGAATGGATATCGTTAAAACAAAGGCGTTTTTCCTCGCAGAGGAGTCTTCTCACGAAATTGCAATCACCAACTTTTTCCTCCGAATGCGAAAATATTTTGCTGACGCTGGCCTACGTAGGGAGAAACGACCACCATGATAAAATAAGGGGAATCCATAGCTTGCACGGAAGATATAGGTGTTCGTTCTTTTCGTGTGCTACACGAGATGGGAATAATAGAGAACTGTGAAAGTGGTTCGATGAACCCTCTGCCAGGCACTTAAATGTGATTCGTAAAGTATCCATGCTGATGTAGATGCAGAATTTAAAATATATGTAAATGTGTCATCGTTCTCATAGCTGTGTGACACATTATCACGTGATTGGTTCTCCCTGTGTCAAAAGAAATGTACGCGTAAACAAATATATATGACATTTTGGAACTGTGTTACTTATAAACGTGTAGCCTATCAAACAGCATAATATATATTTAAAGAGTAGTAGAGAGACAGTTATTACGTCATTAAAATTAATAGTTACTGAGACCTTAATACAGTAACAGCAATTGAGACTGACGTTCTCTCTGCAGAAGGGTAGATAATTTGCGATAAAGGAAAGAAGAACGTTAAAAATACTGTGATGCTTCGAACAAAGCGATACGGGCCTCAAAGGAAATATCGGCAAGTGAAACATGCTCCCTTTTGAACAAAATTGAAAACGCATCTACTATAAACAAGAGGCAAGCTGGAGGGCAAAGGGACGCACTTTTTGACGCCACATTAATCGCTAACGAGTTCGAATATAACAACAAATAAAACCAATACGTCCTAAAATGCCTTTAATTGCTTTCATATCAGACATAGCTCATTGCGACCTGGACCCAGCGGCAGTATAGAAGCACATTCGACCATGATCGTTTTATTTTGTATGCTTCCAATATAAATGATACACATTGTAACATATTTTTGTACTCAACAGTGACTTCGAAAGACAAGAATAACAACCATCGTTTTACCTGTTTCGACTGAATTCACGCTACCTCTCCTACGCCAGTCATTTCGTCATCCATTCTCTGTGTCTTTAATGGTAATTTTTAGCGTTATCCACTGTGGCACCCTAAATCTTGGAATGGTTTCCGCAAAGCGTTGCTACAGACAAAACGAGTAATACGTAATTGAAAAAAATTAAAAATATTGAGTGTCATGTAAAACTTTGTGTAATGTAATATCTTGTATAGACATCTTTTATTAACCAGACACGTTCCACATCATTACGAAGTGTGGTATTCATGATCTATGGAACAAGTACTAATCTAACCTAATCTAATCTAATCGGCGGTTGGACGAGTTGGTAGGCAGTAGCAGGGAGATCCGCACGGTGCAAGTACGCGCCGAGACCGTGGTCGGTCGGTCGGTCGGTCGGTCGGTCGGTCGGTCTGTCGGTCTGTCGGTCGGTCGTCAGATGGCGACATGTGGTCTGCTGAGCACCCACATCAGTATCAGTCGGGCAAGAGTTCGCAGCCAGCAACAGTCGGATCCCTATTATGTTGGTATTCGCCGTGACCGCTGTCAGTGAAAGTGGTCTCCCGTTGGTCGTTTGCTCAGCCGATCGTCTCAGTCGACGATGTTTTGGATTCTCAGAACGAACACCATTTTCTGAGTCGGGATGTGGTTGGACCTTCATCTACATCTACATCTACATGATTACTCTGCAATTCACATTTAAGTGCTTGGCAAAGGGTTCTACGAACCACAATCATACTATCTCGCTACAATTCCACTCACGAACAGCGCAAGGGAAAAACCAACACCTAAGCCTTTCTGTTCGAGCTCTGATTTCTCTTATTTTATTTTGATGATCACTCCTTCCTATGTAGGTTGGGCTCAAAAAAATAGTTTCGCATTCGGAACAGAAAGTTGGTGACTGAAATTTCGTAAATAGATCTCGCCGCGACGAAAAACGTCTTTGCTTTAATGACTTCCATCCCAACTCCCGTGTCATATCTGCCACACTCTCTCCCCTATTACGTGATAATACAAAACGAGCTGCCCTTTTTTCCACCCTTTCGATGTCCTCCGTCGATACTACCTAGTAAGGATCCCACACCACGCAGAAATAATCTGACAGAGGACGAACGAGTGTAGTGTAAGCTGTCTCTTTAGTGGACTTGTTGCATCTTCTAAGTGCGCTGCCAATGAAACGCAACCTTTAGCTCGCCTTCCCCACAATATTATGTATGTGGTCTTTCCAACTGAAGTTGTTCGTAATTTTAACAGCCAGCTACTTAGTTGAACTGACGGCCTTGAGAATTGTACTATTTACCGAGTAATCGAATTCCAACGGATTTCTTTTGGAACTCATGGGGATCACCTCACACTTTTCTACTGTCACCTGCCACACCTTACAGCAATCTTTTGTAAATCGCTTTGCAACTGATACTCGTCTTCGGATGACCTTACTAAACGGTAAATTACAGCATCATCTGCGAACAACCTAAGAAAACTACTCAGACTGTCACCCAGGTCATTTACATAGATCAGGAACAGCAGAGGTCCCAGGACGCATCCCTAGGAACACATGATATCACATCAGTTTTACTCCAGTCGCACAACTGAGACGATACCCCATAGACCCGCAGTTTCATTAGAAGTCGCTTGTGAGGAACGGTGTCAAAAGCTTTCCGGAAATCTAGAAATACGGAATCAACTTGAGATACCCTGTCGATAGCGGCCATTACTTCGTGCGAATAAAGAGCTAGCTCCGTTGCACAAGAACGATGTTTTCTGAAACCATGCTGATTAAGTATCAATAGATCGTTCCCTTCGAGGTGATTCATAATGTTTGAATACAGTATATGCTCCAAAACCTTACTACAAACCGACGTCAATGATATAGGTCTGTAGTTAGATGGATTACTCCTACTACCCTTCTTTAACACTGGCGCGACCTGCGCAATTTTCCAATCTTTAGGTACAGATTCATCGGTGAGCGAGCGCTTGTATATGATTGCTAAGTAGGGAGCTATTGTATGAGCGTAATCTGAAAGGAACCTAATCGGTATCCAATTGGGACCTGAAGACTTGCCAGTATAAAGCGATTTGAGTTGCTTCGCAACCTCTAAGATATCCACTTCTAAGAAACTCATGCTAGCAGATGTTCGTGTTGTTGGTTGGAACTGACAAGGGAACCTCCCCATAGTACCCCCCTCAGATTTAGTTATAAGTCAGCACAGTGGATAGGCCTTGAAAAACTGAACACAGATCAATCGAGAAAATAGGAAGAAGTTGTATGCAACCATTAAAAAAAAGCAAAATATACTAACTGAGTAGTCCATGTGTAAGATACGCAACATCAAGGACAGTATGAACTGAAGAGCTCCGTGGTCCCGTGGTTAGCGTGAGCGGCTGCCTAACGAGAGGTCCATGGTTCAAGTAATCCCTCGAGTGAAAAATTTTTCATTTTCAGACAATTATCAAAGTTCAGGCACTCACACATAATCAACATCGCTTTCCAAAATTCCAGGGCATGTTCAGATTTGTTTGGACATATGCAGGTTTTGACGGTGTACACACGGAAAAATGTGAAAACGTTAAAAACATATGTTTTGACAGAGCACAGGTAAAACTGATCGATTGTGAAACATTTGCATTCATTTGCTGCAGTTTATGTGACTGACTCTTATGTTTTCATCACTTTTTTTCGGTGTGATTATCACATCCACAAGAAAACCTAAATCGGGCAAGGGAGAAGAATCTTTTTACCCATTCGCCATGTATACGAGTTAGGGGGGTCGACAACATATTCCCGTCATGTGACGCACATGCCGTCACCAGTGTCGTATAGAATATATCATACGTGTTTCCCTGTGGAGGAATCGGTTGACGTATGACCTTGCGATCAAATGTTTTCGGTTCCCATTGGAGAAGCACGTCCTTTCGTCTACTAATCGCACGGTTTTGCGGTGCGGTCGCAAAACACAGACACTAAACTTATTTCAGTGAACAGAGACGTCATTGAACGAACGGACAGATCATAACTTTGCGAAAATTAGAAATTAAAGTTTTCACTCGAGGGAAAACGTGAACCAACGACCTCTTGTTCCGCAGCTGCTCACGTTAATCACGGGACCACGGCGCTCTTGAGCTCGCATTATCCATGAAGATGCATACGTTTTGCATGGACTACTCAGTTTGTATATTTTGCTTATTTTTTTCATAGTTCCACACAACTTCTTCCGGTTTTCTCGATTGATCTGTGTTCAGTTTTTCAAAGCCTATCCACTGTGCCAACTTATAACTAAATCTGAAGGTGGTGCGATGGGGAGGTTTCCTTGTGAGCAGCGACGCAGTCTCCAAAGCGAGAAGTCAGGCCGGGGCTTTAGGCGACGGGCTCCCGCCGTTGCATTTGGTGGCGCTAGCTGTGTGACTGACTTTTCCCTTTCTTCCGAAGCAGGATCCTCAAGTTACCTCTTCTTAAAACTCGACTGTTACGATTTGTTCGTTATTTGTGGATTGTTGTTTTCTCAGCCTTTGACCAGTGTGATAACAAGTCGTGTGTTTGTCGCCTAGAATCTGCAGCCTCCCGTAGTGACTTGACAGTTGACTTGTGTTTTTGGTATTCTTTTAAACTTGTCTTCAGTGGTGTTTGATGCCTTGATCTTGGAAAGGCCGAGTTTGATGTTATTGGTATATTGGCTTGCTCTTGATCGGCCGTTATTTTCAATTATCTGTGCATCTGGATCTGACAGTTGGAAACCGGTCAGATGGTCGGTCTGTCATGAACCGTCCGTAGGCCGTGTGGCCTCCCGATTGCGAGGTTGTCGGTCTGCCTGCCTGTCTCACCTAAACGTGCGCTAGTGTTGGAACCTTCTGAGCGCCGCTCCTTGTGTTTTACATAATGGTTTACTTTTAGTTCCAAGTACTCTGTGTGGTCTTCAGCCGAGTTTTACCTTAATAAAATTTTAACTTTTTTCTCTTTAGGCCTTAAGCCGTGAAATTGTTTTCTCCATGGTGTGTGGCTTTCAGTCGGGTTTTAATCTCTCTTAAATTAAAAATTCTAAATTTTTGTCTTGCCCTTAGGTCACAAGATTGGTATTCTTTAGTACGTGTGAGGCGTCGCAGCTAGAGCGCGATCGACAGTTTCTCTATTAAAGCTTTCTTGTATGAATGTATGTGGGCTCCAGTGTAAGCAGTCAGAATCTTATACGATCTGCCATGGGCGATCTGTGTCCTGGAGACGTGCGTCATGACCACATGGCGTGACTGCAGCGTGTGAAAGTGGCGGAGAGTGCTTACAGAGTAGTTAAATTCTCTGGAACTATAAAAATTAATAACCGATCAAGAAAATGCCTGAGGAACTTCATAGTAAGTACATAACCTTCTGGTGTGGAAAGGCACAATCAGTCAAAATCTGAAGTCAATAACTGTCATAATTTGGAAGTTACAAAAAAAAAGAAAGTCAGTGAAAAATGTAAACATCTGACACTTAAATAAACTATATATATATATATATATATATATATATATATATATATATATATATATATATATATATATATATTAATAGTTCATCAACTGTGACTATTCGAAAAGATATGATAACACCTTTCTAAACATTCATGGTGGTGTCCGTTTGATTGTTCTATATCGTGTCTCCCTACCACTTTCGCGTAGCGACGCTCTGAGCGTGATTTTTAGGGAATTAACTAGTTTGAACCTGGGACCTGTTGCTGGTAAGGAGACGCCAGACCACACATGACATGTAGAATTCGGAAGATTTCAGTGAGACTAGCGATGATATAACCAAATACTTAATGATCTCAGCGTCAGCTCCACTGCACTCCCTGTAAAAGAATCTTAATACTAACTAAATTTAGTGGAAAGGGTTCAAGGCTTTCCTATTTTTAGTTAGATGGTAAAATAACGTCCAAAAAGCAGTTAAGTTTACCATTGGAAATTTTATTCTACTCACAAAACATCGTTTATAAATTGCACTATTGATAAAAGGAAATGTTTTAATACAGGATGGTAAAAACCAACTGCGTTCAACAAAAATGTGAACGAATATTCCCTGAATGGGTTTCCAAGTTCTACAATCAATCGAAGGATGACCTATGCCATATCACATCTATAATCTAGGTTTCATTTAAGTTTCACAAAAGAGAAAACTATCAAAAATGGTCTACAGTGACCCTCAATTATCTTTAATTACTTATTTAACTTGTCGTAAATTACAGTGGCTGATGTGGCTTCTCAATAACTATATAAAAGAAAAATCATCGCGTTTCAGATCTTTTCTTCAAGTGGCAAATATGAATACCTTGAGTTTTAATTAACGATCGGCACTAGTATTAAGCAAAAAGGGGTGTAACAGATGAGACTTCTGCAGTTCTGAGTGAAGCCTTATGCGCTCAAAAATGCGGCATCGCGTGCGTTCATTACCTTGTCGGTGTTTAAGCAGCGTCAGGGCGGCAGCGGCCGGCGCAGCAGCCATCCAGCTCGCCGTCTCGGAACCAACTCTCTTCTTTACTACAATTTACCGAAGTTAGTTAAAAAAAACTATCTGGCTATGTTTTCATCTGACCAATCAGGGTCTCAATGTCAACCTTAAGCTCCGCCTACAAAAATTCTGTCTATCCAATGAGAAACGTTATACTTTTCGTGGTGGGGCAATGTTTTTTAAAGTTTGCAACGTAACAGAGACGCTAAAAAGTCTCACGCTAAAACCTGCAGCTGGTGTGGTCCTTTTAGCGTTATCGTGAGATCTATACTGTTCTTCTGGAGGGCTCTATCTTTTAACATGGGCTGGAGGATTGTCCTAATGTAACAGACACGCGAAAAAGTCTCACGCTAAAACTTGCGGGTGGTAGTGGCCCTTTTTGTGTTATCGTAAGATCTATATTGCTTTTCTGGAGGGCTCTAGCTTTTAACATGGGCTGGGGGTGGTCCTTGACATACCTGAGACGCCAAACAGTCTCACGCTAAAACGTGCGGGTGGTAGTTGTACAGGTAGGCTGGGCCGTCCGTTCCTTATCCTAGGGCCTTCTAGCTCAACACGGTTCTGCTCTCGGCTTCTGTCCTCGTTTCTCCCCTCGGAACTGCCTCACGGTGGGAAGGCACGACATGCATTTAGGCATTCTTGTGTTACTCTGTGGTATTCCATTTGCTCACTCGTTACTCGTATTACTTTGGTTAATTTAATGTCACGATTTATTCGGAGCTATGTGACATACTAGTCGATTTGCTTATTATGTCAGGGTTTTCATGTAAGGTGTTGGATTTGCCTGACACCTTATACCTTGAGTGTTTAGATTCAAATTTGGAAAGTTCTCATTTTAGAAAACCTCTCATAATTTTGCTGCAGCAAGCATTTCAAGTAGATATTTATGTTTTGTGTTAGGGTGAGTATGAAAGAGAGTACTTGTGTGAGTGTATGTGGGACATGCACCAATATTAAATTTTCAGTTTGTAATTCTCTATAGGAAGTTGCAAGTGTTCCAGCTTTGTATGGTGGGAACGAATCCACCAGTGGTTCCCGTGCTAGTGGATGACGGATGTCCAAGCATGTTGGAATATGTAAGAGACAGCCAGAACGTTCGCGACTATATAGTTAAAGTACAGCTTAAAGTTTATTTCATTTTATTTGTTTAACAAGAGAGTTTTGAATTGGTTGTTTTATGACGTCAGTGAGCTGAGAGCAGTGGTTGGTTCTTGCTAGATTTTGGCGCAAGCCACGCCCTGAAAGTCAGTTCTGATTGGCCGTAATTCTGTACAGCCAATAAGAAGTGAGACTGTTTGCCACCTAACGCATGAGATAGAGGGACTTGTAGAGGCAGAAAGAAGAAGGAACTGGTGGACTATCTTTCATGCTGAAAGTGTCCGAAAGCATTATGTGTAAAATGAAGTGGTATTGTGACTACCGCGCTTCGGTACAGTGATAAGGGTAGCTAGTGTTTAACATTAATTATTTGTGAAATTTTAAGAGTCGAGAGATATTTTGTTCTGGAGAAAATCGCGTGTGTAAACTTTGAACTATAAGTGTGGCGGTACAAAGTAATTTTTTTTTCACTGGATATTTATGACAATCAAAAACTTTATTTAAAGACAACCACCGAATGCCGAGTGAAAAAGTAAATAGTAGTTTATTGACTGTGTTAATCTCGTAAACGATTTCGGAATTGCGTAGGAAAAGTTCTGGGTGTTTGAGTGTGACGAGGACTGTGAACAGGAACTTCAATGATTTGAAGACGTGTGCGCTGATGATCTTGCTTAATAGCAGTAAAAAAATCCTAATGCAAGTTTAAAAGGAGCTTTGAACTTAGAAATTTTAACAGCAACCCATTTCCGATTTATCCTTTAGCGTTTGCAAGACTATTTTCAGCTTTCTTTTTTTTTCTTTTGCTTATACCGGCCTCCGACGTGTAGTTATGAAATCTCACTTTCTTCAACACTGCTTTTCTGAGATCTCTTAAGTAGCTGCAGTCAGAGTGCAGATATCTGTAGCAGTATCGAGGTAGGTGGACAATTTATGTTGCAGATCCACCATCGATGTGCGAAAGAGCGCGTTACGTCGCAATTGGTGCTGGATCGGCCGGAAAAAAAAAACATTAGTAAAGTTCGAGGAGGTAGGCAACTTTCCAGAAAAGCAGTAATGTTGGGATGATCGGACTGTGAAAAAGTGCTCGCCAATAAATAGGAACTGTGAAACGAAAAATATTATGAGTGAACTATCGCCACGTAGATAGAAGCAAAGTGATAGCCCATGAACTATGATTGCGTTTGCTCTGCTTGGCGGACGGATTTGCGGTTATATCTCTCCGACTGGAATAGCAGATGGCGGCGAATTCATGCAGACCACAAGCTACGAGAGACGACGCGACACCGGCAACGAAAGCAGTTGGCAGCACTGACCGGAGTGGTGGCCCGTAAACTGACACGACGGCCCGGTGCATGGTGGTCGGAACCACAGTTACGGCTAGCTGTATCGGAGACATCAGAAGCGCAAAGTTAAGTAGTGTGCTCTGTAAGACTTTGTGTGTGAATGCGCAGAAACTGAATAAAATGGCTGAAAGTAATCAGACAAGTGTAAAGGACGAGCTGAAGATAGATTTGGGGAAAGAAAAATGGGAAGAAGTTAATGATTCCACGATCTTTAGTTTGGATGTATCACACACAAATTTTTAGAGTTCAGATTCATTATATGATAATTATGTATCGGAGGGGGAAAAGAATCTATTGGACCCCGGTGATTCAAACCTGTCTGTTGCGGTAGCTAATATTGATCAGGAAATTGTGTCAGTCAATGGAGGGGCGAAAAGTAGTGTAGCAGGAATGTTAATGAATCTATTGACAAAAATGTGTGGCTTAGATTCTAAAATGACAAAAATGGGTACGTTATTAACTGATGAGACGGGATCTAAAATAAGTAAAATGTTGTCTGATATTCATACAAAAATGAGTGGGTTGGATTCGAAAAACTGAATAAAAAGAAATTCATATATAAGAGAATTTTGGGAGCACAGAATGGCAGTGCTTAACAATAATGTAAAAATTGAAATCAGTCAGGTTAAACAGGAATGTACAAAATCTGCTGTTAAAGTAAAAAGTGAACTAACAACACAGATCGAAGAAGTTACAGATGACCACCAACAGTTAAAAGTGCTTGTTAAATCACAGGTACTCAATGCTCGTGAACATATCCAAGGGTTGTAAAACTATGGTGAAATAAATCACGCACCATTAGAACGTAAATTGAAAGAAAGTAAAGGTAAGTGTGAGAAACGTGGGGCATAATAAATAAAGTCACTGGCTTGGAAACCCATCTTAATCAATTCAGTAACAGTGTGAATGAACAACTGAGTGACCATGACTGTCGAATAACAAAAGTAGTACAGTTTGTTACTAACAGTAGGGGTAGCATTATTTCTAGTGGAATAATAGAATCCACTGAGATTGCTTATGTCACAAATCGTCAGTTTCTCAAGTTTGATCCAAAAACAGTGTACATCAATGTGAATTTTGGAATGACTTTGAGGATATCTTGCCTAACGTGTGGAGTGATAAGCAGAAGATCGGGTTTATTACTTCTAACGTAATGGGGGAGGCAAGAATCTGGGGAAACTTAGCCTCAGATAAATATAATAAGTTACAGGAATTTAAGCAAGCTTTTTCTGAAGAGTACTGTGGAAAGCTTAAACAAGTGGATGTGCTAAATCAGATCTGGTCTGGGGTAAAATACGATCCCAAAAAAGAAGGAATGAAAAGATTCGTACAGAGGTGGGTATCTACTCTATCCTATCTTAGTACTAAGGTTGAAACTGAAAAATAGTCATGGTGGTAGAAAATAAGCTACCTTGGTATTGGAAGAACAAGATTATATCTGCACCTAGAGATAATGTAGATCAATTCGTGCAACATCTCGAAAGTGTAGAATGTGTACTAAAGGAGGAGGACAGCGCGAGGAGAGAATATTGACATCCTAGTTAGGCAGAATGAAAATCGAGCCGAGGTAAACATAAGCAGAATGAGTGTACAGAGAGGAAGCAGGTACCGAGGTCGATCACGAGGGAGAGGCCGGACATTCGGGTCAGTGACCGAGGTCAGTATGGTGACTGTAGACAGCTGCCAGGAGATGACGCAGCCAGCTGGCGGAGGACGTCAGTTAGCGGTGACGTACCTCGACAGGAAAAATGCTAAGAGTCTGCGAGAAGGCTGGCGCTCGTAGACAACATCATGACCAGTTGAACCCACTGGCGAAACTATTTGTAAGAACGTCACCAGTACAAGCACTTAGTATTAATGTAGTCACTAATAAAGAAGGGTAGAATAACTGGGAGAAGCAGAGGCAAGACAATTAAACTATGTAGAGCTAAGGGAGCACAGTAGTAGTAACACTTGTAATAAGAACACATTTGTAGAGGAGATAAGTAATAATAATAAGGTTTTAAATCAGGAGGTGGAGGTAAATCTGCATGGCGAAACAGAGGAGGAACTGTCTTACAGTTTTGGAATCAATAATGGAGCAGGTGTCGAAGGGGTGCTTGATAGTTTATTTGAAGTAATTAAGAGTAGTGAAGAGGAGAAGGAAAAGGAAGAAGAGGAGGAAATATATAATGCTGACGACACCTGATATGTTGTTGTTGTTGTGGTCTTCAGTCCTGAGACTCGTTTGATGCTGCTCTCCATGCTACTCTATCCTGTCCAAGCTTCTTAATCTCCCAGTACCTACTGCAGCCTACATCCTTCTGAATCTGCTTAGTGTATTCATCTCTTGGTCTCCCTCTACGATTTTTATATTCCACGCTACCCTGCAATACTAAATTGGTGATCCCTTGATGCCTCAGAACATGTCTTACCAACCGATCCCTACTTCTAGTCAAGCTGTGCCACAAATTTCTCTTCTCCCCAATTCTATTCAATACCTCCTCATTAGTTACGTTGTCTACCCAAGTAATTTTCAGCATTCTTCTGTAGCACCACATTTCGAATGCTTCTATTCTCTTCGTGTGCAAACTATTGATCGTCAATGTTTCACTTCCATACATGGCTACACTCCATACAAATACTTTCAGAAATGACTTCCTGACACTTAAACCTATACTCGATGTTAACAAATTTCTCTTCTTCAGAAACGCTTTCCTAGCCATTGCCAGTCTACACTTTATATCCTCTCTACTTCGACCATCATCTGTTATTTTGCTACCCAAATAGCAAAACTCCATTACTACTTTAACTGCCTCATTTCCTAATCTAATTCCGTCAGCATCACCCGACTTAATTCGACTACATCCCATTATCCTCCTTTTGCTTTTGTTAATGTTCATCTTATACCCTCCTTTCAAGACACTGTCCATTCCGTTCAACTGCTCTTCCAAGTCCATTGCTGTCTCTGACAGAATTACAATGTCATCGGTGAACCTCGAAGTTTTTATTTCTTCTCCATGGATTTTGATACCTACTCCGAACTTCTCTTTTCTTTTCTTTATTGCTTGCTCAATATACAGATTGAATAACATTAGGGATAGGCTACAACCCTGTCTTAGTCCCTTCCCAACCACTGCTTCCCTTTCATACCCCTCAACTCTTATAACTGCCATCTGGTTTCTGTACAAATTGTGAATAGCCTTTCGCTCCCTGTATTTTACCCCAGCCACCTTCAGAATTTAGAACAGAGTTTCCAGTCAACATTGTCAAAAGTTTTCTCTAAGTCTACAAATGCTAGAAACATAGGTTTGCCTTTCCTTAATCTTTCTTCTAAGGTAAGTCGTAGGATCAGTATTGCCTCACATGTTCCAACATTTCTACGGAATGCAAACTGATCTACGACGAGGTCGGCTTCTATCAGTTTTTCCATTCGTCTGTAAAGAATTCGCGTTAGTATTTTGCAGCTGTGAGTTATTAAACTGATAGTTGGGGAATTTTCACACCTGTCAACACCTGCTTTCTTTGGGATTGGAATTGTTATATTCTTCTTGAAATTTGAGGGTATTTCGCCTGTCTCATACATCTTGCTCACTCCGGGGGGCCTTGTTTCGACTGATATAGGGTCCCAGAAACAGAGGTAAATACAGAAAGGGAAACTCTAGAAAGATGTTTCAATTTAGCGATAGTGGACAGACTGATAGGAGCTGCCACTATTAGTAATAATATATGTGATATCCACAAAGAACATAGATTCTGACAGAAGGGAAACGGTGCTGGATTTACTAGTCGAGGTAGAACCCGCAAATAAAAGAAAGTACGTATGACAGCCTATAATAGAGACAAGTGTTTTTGATGCAAATGTACAGTGCTTGATTAATACAGGATCAGAGGTGTGTGGTGTGTTCCAAAATTTTGTTAATGAACTCCCAGCAAATAAGCAAGTAATAAGGATGCCAGTAAGTGACCTAAATATAATTGTAGCAATGGGAAAAACCAAAAAGGTGGTGTAGCAAGAAATATTTCTACCCATAGTGGTAAAGGGGGTAGCAATTAAGAAGAATTTCTTAGTAATTAGTGGACTAAGTGTTGATATGCTGGCGCTTGCCGATTTTCTTAGTAAACATGAAGTATGGGTAAACTTCCGGACCAATGACGTAATAAGAATTAATGGTAACCTTATCTCTATACCATTCATACGTAAGAGACCAAGTGAGGATGAAGAACTAAATGACTTGCCAATCCGTATCTTCAGGACAACAAAACTAATGGAAGGCTATAATGAGTATGTTGGAAATAAAGACGTGGATCCGTCTGAGCTGGATAGTGTCAGAGCTAGGATCAATGATAAATTGCTAGAAATAAGTGACCTAGTTGAGGGACAAACAAATTGTCTAAGACAAATTTTGACTATAAAATTACCAAATATGCATCAAGCAGTCGCAAAATCGTGTTTTATTTACTCACTTTTGCAAATCGATTTCAGCTGATTAACAGCCATCATCGGTGCGAAAGTGAATAAATAAAACATGATTTTGCGACTGGTTGATACATATTTGGTAATTTTATGGTTTACGGTCGCTGCACGACTTGGGAACCACATGGAGCCCACCATTCATAATTTTTGACTAAGCATATAGGAGTATTTTCTGATCAGCCATGTCTAGTTCAAGATTACGAGTGTTTTCTGACAGTGAAAAACGATGCCCATTTTTTTCAAAACTCGTTTACAGTTCCTGAAGTGCACAAGGAAGCAGTACGTGACCTGATTCAGAATATGATAGAGTGGGGGATCATTGGAAGAGCAATAAGTGTTTATAACAACCCACTGGTTATAGCACCGAAGAAGGATGTTTCGATCAGATTAGTATTAGGTGGCAGAGGCTTGAATAAGGTAGTATTACCTGAGAGCGACCGACCTGAAAATATGGAAGAACTGTTACAGAAGTATAAAGGGGCAAAAATTCTTCACGTCCATGGATGTAACCTGTGGTTACTGAAATCTTCCTTTAGCCAAGGAATCAAGAAAGTATACAGCATTTCTATTTGAAGGTAGATGTTGTCAGTATAAGGTGGTGCCGTTTGGCCTAAATATAAGTGCATGTTAATTTGTAAGAGTTATGTCACAGGTCTTATGGGACCAGTTGTTAAGAGGAGTAACTGTGTATGTAGATGACGGTTTAATATCGATTCCTAATTGGGAAAAACATTGTTTATTACTAGATGAGGTATTGGAAGCAATTAAAATGGGGGGAATGAATTTAAAGTGAGATAAGGCAGAATTTGTCAAGAAGGAGATCAAATTCTTGTGGCATGTAGTAAGAGGAGAAGGTATCATGCCTGATCCAGGGAAAATTAAAGCTATCCGAGACAATGCTGCACCAGCAACACGCAAAGCACTGAAAGGGATGTTTGGTCTATTTGGTTTTCACAGAAAATTTGTGTGTGGTCAATTGTTTAATGCACCTTGTTTAAGAGAACTGTTAAAGAAAAATGTAGTATATAAGTCGACTATTGAATGTCAAAAGCCGTTCGAAGATCTAAAAGAATCCTTAATTAATAGTCAAGTTTTAAACCACCCAGATTTTTCAAATCCGTTCTGTCTTGGATCTGATGCCTGTGGATATGGATTAGGAGTTGAACTGTTCCAAATTGAGAAAGAAGGAGAAGTAGTAGTACACAAAATCATTGCTTTTGCAAGTAGGTCCCTTTAACAAGCAGAAAAGAACTACAGTATATCCGATTTAGAAGCTTTAGCTGTAATTTTTGGCTTACAAAAATTCCAGAAGTATCTTTTAGGACATGCGAATTTAATTTTCACCGACCATAGTGCACTCACCCATCTAGATACCTGTCAACTTAAGCATGGTACATTAAGGAGATGGGCCCTGTTTCTAGTACAGGTTAAGTATAAGATGATCTATATTAAGGGTTCGTAGAACATTGGGTCCGACGCCATATCAAGAAGTATAAAAGTCAACGGAAGGGAGTGAATTCCATCTATAATAGAGAATGTAATGAAGTGTTGTTGGCAGTTACGCATTTGCAGGATGAAGGTTCGATCAAACGTATTTGTAAGAATATTTGAAGGGTGCAAAATAAAGACGACAATATCAAACTAGTAAAAAGCAGAATAGGTCATCCTGATTTTCCAAAACTATCTGTATACTATAAGGTGCATAAAGATGTCTTACTTAGGCGTAGGAAATATACGGAGGAGAACTGGAAAATTTGTTTCCCGGAAAAGCATGTAGATGCATTAATTGACTATACACACTGTATGTACGGACACTATGGAGCTCGTAGGTACATAGCTAAGTTGAGTGAAGTGGTGATATTTAACAACATGTAGAGAAGGGTTCAACAGCGGTTAGAATGTTAGAACGAGCAATGAAATTATTCAGGGTCAGATGTATTCTGTAGAACCACAGAATCGATTGGATTTGGTAGCAGTGGATTTATTCGGCACACTACCAGTGTCACGAGGTGGCTGTGAGTATGTTTCTGTAATGGTAGATGGTTTTTCCAAGTACGTTAGATTTTACCCTATCAAGAAAGCTAATTCTAAGGTAATAGTAAAAAAATTGGAAACGGATTACTTTGTAAATACAGGAGTGCATAAAGCTATCTTATCTGACAGTTGGCCACAATTTATTCCTAAGAGGTTTGACGAGTGCCTAAAACAACGTGGGGTAGAGCACATTAAGTTCTCAGCATATTTACCTCAAGGTAATATGTGCGAGAGGGTAATGAAGGAACTAAACTGATTATGTAGGACTTACTGCTACAAGAAACGTTTTGCGTGGGCCAAGTACATAGAGTATTTTGAGTATGTCATTAACCATCTTAAACATGAAGCCACCGGATTTGCTCCTGTAGAACTAATGTGTGGAATTAGGCCAAATAACATCTTGTTTAATCTTATAAAATTCCCTAGTCCTACTGATTTAGGTATGGAATGAAAGAAGAAACTAGCACGTGCTACTACAAGGAAAAAGGCCCTGGAAAGAAAGAGGAGACACGATACTAGAGCTAATTCTACTAGATTCCAAGTAGGTGATCTAGTTTTAATAAAGACCAAGCAGAAATCAAAAAAGCTTACCTCGGCAACCAAAACGTTTATTGACGAGTATATGCGTCCATTTAGGATAACAGAGAAACCTCATCGTATTGCTTACCGATTGGGATTTGTAAGGTCTCATAAGCTGCTAGGCTTAAGAAATATTACTAATCTAAAGAGGTATGTACAAAAAAGAGACGTAGCCAGGAGTAACTAAAAGCCTCACAGGGCTTTGCACTCTTTGCAAAGCTACGTGTTCGACGAACACTAAGACTTGAGTTAACGACAATGCTACTTCATTTTCTTTTCGTGTTGTCATTCTTCCTCTTCATTATTCAGAACTTTTGGCTATCGTCTTTCCTTCCTCACTATAGTAATATTAAGTAACAGAGCTAAGTGCTGTGGAAACATCAGCCGAGTTTAATCTCTCTTAAATTAAAAATTCAAATTTTGTCTTGCCTTTAAGTCATAAGATTGTTATTCTTTAGTATGTCGTCTTCAGCCGAGTTTTAATCTCTCTTAAAGTGAAAATTTAAAATCTTGATCTTGCCTTAAGTCATAACATGGTTATTCTTTAGTATGAGGCCTTCAGCCGAGTCTGCATGAAATGTTTTAAGCTAAGCCCCTCAGCCAGTTAAATTGAAAGCCCTTCGTCCTCGACTTTAAGCCATTACATTGTTTGCTTTATATGCGGCCTTCAGCCTAGTTTCAGCCTATTTAGAATTAACATTGAAAATCTTTGTTTTGGCCTTAAGCCGTAACACTGTTCTTGCTTAATGTGTGGCGTCAGCCTATTTTCATTGTAATAATTTTTTTTTGAAAGAGGTGAAACTTCCAGAAGAACTCCTGTACCTCAATATTTTGCTTAGGCCTTGGGCCCTGGATTTTCGTACGTGGCTTTCAGCCGACTTAAATCAAATCACCACAGTGGCTAGCTCACTGGACTCGCATTCGGGAGGACGACGGTTCAATCCCGCGTCCTGCCATCCTGATTTAGGTTTTCCGTGATTTCCCTAAATCGCTCCAGGCAAATGCCGGAATAGTTCCTTTGAAAGAGCACGGCCGATTTCCATCCCCGTCCTTCCCTAATCCAAAGAGACTGCTAACCTCGCTGTCTGGTCTCCTCCTCCCCCCCCCCCCCCCCCCAAAAAACAACAAATCAAATCATAGGAGCTCTTTTTTAAAACCTTGTGAGTTTTTAGTTCTTGCTTATGTTCTTGAGTTTTAACTAATAAAATTTATATGTTGAGTGTAACTGAAAGAAACTTATTTTGGCCCCTTTCCACAATTATAACCTCATCCGCTCTGTCCTGGTAGTCCAGGGATTTCAGAAATATTGAAAATAAATTAATCACAGGATAGTATATCTATAAAATGTTTATTATTAAGGAGACTCATAACTGTTCCAGATTTCTTTCAATGGCACTTACCTGGTTTTTGCTGATACCTGTATAGCATTTGACACATTCTTCGTTTTCCAGAATAAAATATTTACTTTCATTGACCAAAAGCACAGAACTTTAAAAAAAAAATTATCATGATAGTGTGCCACTTACTGTAAATAATGAATATAAAATGTTGTTGGGGCTTGTTCATAAAAATATTTTTGTCAAAAAAAAGGCACTGAATAACTCGGAACCACTCTTTTGGCACTTCTCTTATTGATTTATACTCTACGTATGTTCTGTGCATGAGGAATCACGCAAACGAGGGACAGCCCTCTAAACAGGGTCATGGCTAGAGTGATGATGAAGCAACCAATCACAGCTTGAATTTCAGGATGGCCAGCGTTGGTCGATACTCGAAACACAATCCAGTTTGATATTCTGGACTGGAGAGGATCAAACCGAGCACCACGACTGACGGTGATGCTGCAGGCTGTATGCGCCGGTGAGACTCTGTGGGAGGTTTTCGCTATCGCTGGCGATGTGGGAGCAGCGAGGCTGTAGCATAAACATACCATTATGCGAGTATCTTCGTGTATGGTTCTGTATGCATTCCTAATTGCGATGTGGGCGATCGCATGTATCATAGAAACGTAATATAGCGGATCTATTGGTTTACGATACTAGAATTTTGTTACTGGGCCTTCAGACTTGGAAGACGTGGCGAACAGTCTCGATTTTGTCGGATGACAGTGACACGGCAATGACTCGTTAGTGGGCTTCCAGACAACGGTGTGGTACCCATGTTCCCGTTATTGCTAGTTAGGGGATATGCTGACTAAAAGATGGTTTGCGAGCTAGGTTTTTCACTGTAGAGATACCGATATCGGTTCTTACCCTTACTCATCTCTGAGGGAGCCAAAATCATACGTGACTCGGGTATGCCCAGGCAACTTTGAAGAGGAGAGAGGTTTTGGCATCTGCAGAAAAGATTCGTACGTACACTATGTGATTGAAATTGTCCGGACACCCCCCAAAACATGTGTTTTTCATATATGATGGGTTGTCTTGCCACCTACTGCAAGATACTCCATATCAGCGACCTCAATAGTCAATAGACATGGTGAGAGACCAGAATGGGGCGCTTCGCTAAACTCACGGACTTCGAATGTGGTCGAGAAATTGTGTGTCACTTGAGTCATACATCTGTACGCGAAATTTCCACACTCCTATACATCCCTAGGTCCACTGTTCCCGATGTGATATTGAAGTAGAAACGTGAAATAAAATGGTTCTAAGCATTATGGCACTTAACAGCTGAGGCCATCAGTCCCCTAAACTAAGAACAACTTAAACCTAACTAAACTAAGGACATCATACACATCCATACCCGAGGCAGATTCGAACCTGCGACCGTAGCAGCTGCCTTGTCCCGGACTGAAGCGCCTAGAACCGCTCGGCCGTCGCAGCCGGCAGAACCCTGGAGGGCAGGTACAGCACAAAAGAATTCAGGCTGACCGCGTCTGTTGACCGCCAACAGTTCAAGAGTGTTGTAATGTGTAATAGGTAGACATCTATCCAGCGTCTCACAGGATCACGAATTAACTACACCATGTGATCAAAAGTATCCGAACACCTTACTGAAAATCACTTAAAAGTTTGTGGTGCCATCCATCGATAATGCTGGAATTCAGTTAATCCGGATCCATTGCAAGTACTACGACAGTTAAGAAGGAGGTGAGGAAACTTGGATTTCATGGTCGAACGACCCCTCGCTTGGTGTAAGGAGCGTAAACACTGGACGATTGAACTGTGAAAAACGTTGTGTGGAGTGACGAATCACAATACACAATGTGGCGATCCGATGGCAGAGTGTGGGCATGGCGAATGCCCGGTGAACGTCATCTGCCAGCGTGTGTAGTGCCAACAGAAAAATTCGGAGGTCGTGTTTTTCATGGAGGGTCTCGAACCCCTTGCTGTTGTGTGTGGCACTATCAAACCACAGGTTGATGTTTTGTGCACCTTCTTGGTTCAAACTGTCCAAGAGCATTTGGGGGATGGTGACTGCATCTTTCAACACGAACGAGCACTTGTTCATAATCCACGGTCTGTGGCGGAGTGCTTACACGACAATAACAATCCTGTAATGGACTAGCCTGCACAGAGACCTGACCTGAATCCTTTGGGATATCTTGGAACTTTCAACGTCAAGCCAAGCTTCACCGACCGACATCCCTACCGCTTTTTTGTGCAGCACTCCGTGAAGGATGGTCTGCCATTCCCCAAGAAAGCTTATAGAACCTGATTGAACGCATGCCTGCGAGAGTGAAAGCTGTCATCAACCCTAGGGGTGGGCCAACACCGTACTGAATTCCTGCATTACCGATGGAGGGCGCCACAAACTTTTAAGTGATTTTCAGCCAGGTGTCCGTGTACTTTTGATCACATAATGTAGTTAATCCGTGAGATCGGCTATTGGAATTAACGTTTCGTGGCGTGGCTCCCATTAAAACAAATAGGAGCGTGAAGTAGTTATTTTGTGGTTAATGCTGTGCAATATGAATATTTTCTCAACAACGCCTGAATGGAAACGTATAGAGCAATGGCAAACTCCAGAGAAGCTCTGAACAGTCTGAGAGTTTATGTACTGTGAATGGACCTTAGATTGCCGTATGGATATTTTCATTTCATACATAAAATAAACTCAGAGTAAATTATAAATTGACTAAGGCTGGGATCCTTTTTTTTAACTTAGAATGTTTATTGAGTTACTCTTATTTAACAGCAAGAAGTAGAATGAGAGGGCACGTCTCTTATAGGCAGCTGGTTGGGTAAATTACTGCAGTGATATGTGTACCTCTAGAGTAGAGGAGATGCTTTCAGCAAATAGTCTGGTGACGTCTCAATATGACAGAAAACAGCAGTCCAAGCAACCAAACAGTACAATCACTCGTCAGAAACGACCATACAGGTTACAGGTTGTGACACTAAGATTACTTTCTGCTACAACAAAGATTCTGAGACTTCAGACAACTCTATGGAGCTTGGAGTAGATCCTCCGTATTTATGTTGCAACTGATTCAGTTACATCTCTTCTAAGTCTGTTCTTTCTTTCTTAATTGTTATCGCAGATCGATGACATATTAATAACTAGTTGAACTGTGCTGAGGTATGTATTCTGTCTTTATTGCACAACTTTTACATAACACATAACAATAAAAGCTTTAGCTTCAGAATGGACTAGCCACGCTCATGTAACGGCATCCATGTATCATCACGTGTAATGATATTTTGAAGCTCGTCGGATACCTTCACTTAAAACTTCTGGTCTGAGAGACTGCGGTCGATGAATAAAAGTACTACCAGTTACTCATGCCTGTGCTAGCATATCAGCAGTTTAGTGATGCCGAGTGATGGCGAGTACATAAGCTATTATACCTGCAATGACGTCAGCTGTTCTCACATGTTGTCCAGTTTGGCTAAGCATAGTTTGTGATTTGTTACACCCCCCCCCCCCCCCTGCTGATCCCATTCCCCCCCACCCCCACCCGCTCAAGCCCAAATTGCCCCAGGGGGAACGATGTGACATACATAGCGTCACTGCTTAGCGGTGCATGCAAATGGAGGTGGGCATAAGCGCGCATCTATGCCTCGTTCACTGAAGTAGTTAGCCACATATTATACAATGTGTACATTATGCGACAAATTTAATGATTATTTTCCAAGGTTTATGTTCCTAAAGTAATATATGGTCTTCCATTCCCAATTTCACTCTTAGGAGTCATCTTCTTCCGTAGCCTATGATGTTCCTCAGGGTTCAAGCTATCGTCGTAACAAATCTCATCATAATTGGCTCAGTGGTTTTGTCGCGAAAATGTAAGCAAACACACTTCCTCGTATATAATATTAGTATGAACGGCGGGGGACGTTTTCTCGGAAGCGAAACAGCAATTGTGACCTCTGTGGATGTCTCCCGAAGTCAGAAACAAAACGTTTGGAAATACTTTCATACAAAGACCACGGCCTCAGCGACCAGAAGTTCTTCCTGAGGGAAACACAGGCCATAAAATTCTACGTTGTATTATCATGTCTTATACATTTGTAAAGCCATCAGTTGTGTCAAAACACAAGGAATCTTTTTTTTAATGTAATATGAGACACTTTTCGCACGACTTCTGACAATTTTCACTCAACACGAAAGTTTTTTTTTTTTTTTTGCTATCCTTTGTTGATCTTTTCCAATGTAGTGGTCATCTGAATGTTAACTTCAGTCTTTCAAATTCTTGCAGTTTGACAGTGACAGTCACAAGGCAACTGGAATCCTATTGCTATGTTTAACGTAAAGAAATGTTTAAAATGACCACTAGCAACTTCATCAAAATCACAGTACATACGTAGCAGGACGTCCCGTTTTTGACGCATAAGATGTGATATGTTCTGGGTCTGTTTGACCATTGCTAGATTTTTGCTACTAATTTCGGCTCTCAGTCCACAGAGGTATGATACAGTTCGATTTTCATGTATCCACTGAGAAATAATCCTTCCACATCAGCACAAGTTTTCATGTACCATGATCATACAATGTAAGCTTTCAAGGCCGGTATTGTCTTCACTTAAAACTTCCGGGCTGATAGACCGTGGTCGAAGTATAAAACTCTCTCCTGACGTTTCGTCTCCGACTGCGGGAGACATCCTCGGAGGTAAAGCGGCGAACTGCGAAGAGAACTCGAGGAAGCGCTGATTATATAGGCAGTACAGAGAGCGCCACTGTCGGTCACGTGGCGTCGGCTATGAGATTGTCTCTGGTAATGCCAACATTCTCGATTGAAAGTAATCGATCGTCACGCTAGCAGTGCAACGCTGACATCCAAATTTTATCCAATTTAAAACCTTCGTCTTTCCTGTTAAATTATTACGATATTTCACAATATCGATAGCCTCTCTATACAAGCGTGTATAATAATGCGAGGTTTTTGATATGACGCTCGTCTCGCTGACTTTTATTTCATGATCACCTTCCTGGTAAACATGTCCGCTACGGCCGATTTATCCGTGTGACCCAGGCGGCAATTCCTCTTATTTTCAACAAGACGGGTGTTCACACTTCTCTTTTTGGTACCGATGGAAACCTGTCCACAACTACCAGGAATTTTGTATAACCCCGGTGTAGCCAAAGGGAACCGTGCATCTTTTGCCGACCTTAAAAATTCTTTTATTTTCCTGGTGGGTCTGAAAATAGTTCCCACCCCATACTTGCCTAAAACTTTCCCAATGCGATCTGTGACCTTACTAATGAACGGAAGAAAAACTTTGCCCTTGGGCGACTGTTGTTCGTCGTTATTCCTGATTCTCTGCCTAGAGCTTGCTAGAATAGCCATTCTTCACGAAAGTTGACCGTTCAGTCTCATCTTTTAAATAAACAGGTTCACAAAGTTTGTACGCCCTGTCTACCAAAGTTTTCATTACATCTCTTTTTTGTCTAGGGTGCAGGTTTGAAGCTTTGTGTAGATAATACAGATGGCCGTACCGTAGGTGCAACCACAACGGAGGGGTATCTGTTGAGAGGCCAGACAAACGTGTGGTTCCTGAAGAGGGGCAGCAGCCTTTTCAGTAGTTGCAGGGGCAACAGTCTGGATGATTGACTGATCTGGCCTTGCAACATTAACCAAAACGGCGTTGCTGTGCTGGTACTGCGAACGGCTGAAAGCAAGGGGAAACTACAGCCGTAATTTTTCCCGAGGACATGCAGCTTTACTGTATGATTAAATGATGATGGCATCCTCTTGGGTAAAATATTCCGGAGGTAAAATAGTCCCCCATTCGGATCTCCGGGCGGGGACTACTCAGGAGGATGTCGTTATCAGGAGAAAGAAAACTGGCGTTCTACGGATCGGAGCGTGGAATGTCAGAACCCTTAATCGGGCAGGTAGGTTAGAAAATTTAAAAAGGGAAATGGATAGGTTAAAGTTAGATATAGTGGGAATTAGTGAAGTTCGGTGGCAGGAGGAACAAGACTTCTGGTCAGGTGATTACAGGGTTATAAACACAAAATCAAATAGGGGTAATGCAGGAGTAGGTTTAATAATGAATAGGAAAATAGGAATGCGGGTAAGCTACTACAAACAGCATAGTGAACGCATTATTGTGGCCAAGATAGATACGAAGCCCACACCTACTACAGTAGTACAAGTTTATATGACAACTAGCTCTGCAGATGACGAAGAAATTGAAGAAATGTACGATGAAATAAAAGAAATTATTCAGATAGTGAAGGGAGACGAAAATTTAATAGTAATGGGTGACTGGAATTCGAGTGTAGGAAAAGGGAGAGAAGGAAACATAGTAGGTGAATATGGATTGGGGCTAAGAAATGAAAGAGGAAGCCGCCTAGTAGAATTTTGTACAGAGCACAACTTAGTCATAGGTAACACTTGGTTTAAGAATCATGAAAGAAGGTTGTATACGTGGAAGAACCCTGGAGATACTAAAAGGTATCAGATAGATTATATAATGGTAAGACAGAGATTTAGAAACCAGGTTTTAAATTGTAAGACATTTCCAGGGGCAGATGTGGACTCTGACCACAATCTATTGGTTATGACCTGTAGATTAAAACTGAAGAAACTGCAAAAATGTGGGAAATTAAGGAGATGGGACCTGGATAAACTGAAAGAACCAGAGGTTGTACAGAGTTTCAGGGAGAGCATAAGGGAACAATTGACAGGAATGGGGGAAAGAAATACAGTAGAAGAAGAATGGGTAGCTCTGAGGGATGAAGTAGTGAAGGCAGCAGAGGATAAAGTAGGTAAAAAGACGAGGGCTGCTAGTAATCCTTGGGTAACAGAAGAAATATTGAATTTAATTGATGAAAGGAGAAAATATAAAAATGCAGTAAATGAAGCAGGCAAAAAGGAATACAAACGTCTCAAAAATGAGATCGAGAGGAAGTGCAAAATGGCTAAACAGGGATGGCTAGAGGATAAATGTAAGGATGTAGAGGCTTATCTCACTAGGGGTAAGATAGATACTGCCTACAGGAAAATTAAAGAGACCTTTGGAGAGAAGAGAACCACGTGTATGAATATCAAGAGCTCAGGTGGCAACCCAGTTCTAAGCAAAGAAGGGAAGGCAGAAAGGTGGAAGGAGTATATAGAAGGTTTATACAAGGGTGATGTACTTGAGGACAATATTATGGAAATGGAAGAGGATGTAGATGAAGACGAAATGGGTGATACGATATTGCGTGAAGAGTTTGACAGAGCACTGAAAGACCTGAGTCGGAACAAGGCCCCCGGAGTAGACAACATTCCATTAGAACTACTGACGGCCTTGGGAGAGCCAGTCATGACAAAACTCTACCAGCTGGTGAGCAAGATGTATGAGACAGGCCAAATACCCTCAGACTTCAAGAAGAATATAATAATTCCAATCCCAAAGAAAGCAGGTGCTGACAGATGTGAAAATTACCGAACTATCAGTTTAATAAGTCACAGCTGCAAAATACTAACGCGAATTCTTTACAGACGAATGGAAAAACTGATAGATGCGGACCTCGGGGAGGATCAGTTTGGATTCCGTCGAAATGTTGGAACACGTGAGGCAATACTGACCTTACGACTTGTCTTAGAAGAAAGATTAAGAAAAGGCAAACCTACGTTTCTAGCATTTGTAGACTTAGAGAAAGCTTTTGACAATGTTGACTGGAATACTCTTTTTCAAATTCTAAAGGTGGCAGGGGTAAAATACAGGGAGCGAAAGGCTATTTACAATTTGTACAGAAACCAGATGGCAGTCATAGGAGTCGAGGGGCATGAAAGGGAAGCAGTGGTTGGGAAAGGAGTGAGACAGGGTTGTAGCCTCTCCCCGATGTTATTCAATCTGTATATTGAGCAAGCAGTAAAGGAAACAAAAGAAAAATTTGGAGTAGGTATTAAAATTCATGGAGACGAAGTAAAAACTTTGAGGTTCGCCGATGACATTCTAATTCTGTCACAGACGGCAAAGGACTTGGAAGAGCAGTTGAACGGAATAGACAGTGTCTTGAAAGGAGGATATAAGATGAACATTAACAAAAGCAAAACGAGGATAATGGAATGTATTTCCAATTAAATCTGGTGATGCTGAGGGAATTAGATTAGGAAATGAGACACTTAAAGTAGTAAAGGAGTTTTGCTATTTGGGGAGCAAAATAACTGATGATGGTCGAAGTAGAGAGGATATAAAATGTAGACTGGCAATGGCAAGGAAAGCGTTTCTGAAGAAGAGAAATTTGTTAACATCGAATATAGATTTAAGTGTCAGGAAGTCATTTCTGAAAATATTTGTTTGGAGTGTAGCCATGTATGGAAGTGAAACATGGACGATAACTAGTTTGGACAAGAAGAGAATAGAAGCTTTCGAAATGTGGTGCTACAGAAGAATACTGAAGATAAGGTGGATAGATCACGTAACTAATGAGGAGGTATTGAATAGGATTGGGGAGAAGAGAAGTTTGTGGCACAACTTGACTAGAAGAAGGGATCGGTTGGTAGGACATGTTTTGAGGCATCAAGGGATCACAAATTTAGCATTGGAGGGCAGTGTGGAGGGTAAAAATCGTAGAGGGAGACCGAGAGATGAGTACACTAAGCAGATTCAGAAGGATGTAGGTTGCAGTAGGTACTGGGAGATGAAGAAGCTTGCACAGGATAGAGTAGCATGGAGAGCTGCATCAAACCAGTCTCAGGACTGAAGACCACAACAACAACATGTGTGGGCTTTCTATGCACCTTATCGCCCAACGTTCCGTCCCGTCGTTTAATCACAGACACATCCAGGAAATTCAGTTGCCCATTCCTTTCCGTCTCCATAGTGAATTGGATCTTTGGATTAATGCTGTTTACATGTGTTAGGAAGGCATCCAACTCCTCAGCTCAGTGTGTCCATACTACGAACGTGTCATCGACATAGCGATACCATCTGGTTGGTCTCTTACTGGCAGTCTGCAACGCGTGTTTTTCAAAAGTCTCCATACATACGTTAACCACAGCAGGACTTAAAGGACTGCCCATAGTCACTCCGTCATTCTGTTCGTAAAAGTTATTATTGTATTGAAAGTAGGTTGAGGTGAGGCAGTGTCGGAATAATGAAATTTAGTCAGCACGTGTTATCGTAATTTAATAGCAATAACATGTAGTATGCGAGCTTTTAAGACCAAACAGAAATAGAGGGTATGCATATTTCACTTCGCGAAAAAAGTCTTTCTTTCCGTGGACAGGCTACCCTACGTATTAGAGGGAGGATATGGTACCAGCGTGATGGGGCCACAGGGCTCTTTGC
Organism: Schistocerca gregaria; assembly: GCF_023897955.1. Taxonomy (NCBI): domain Eukaryota; kingdom Metazoa; phylum Arthropoda; class Insecta; order Orthoptera; family Acrididae; genus Schistocerca; species Schistocerca gregaria. The sequence continues at coordinate 921,670,117 of NC_064922.1, read as the reverse complement.
AGAACCTGTAAGAGCAGCACAGACTCTTTCTTTCGCCAGTCGGTGTATCGACCGGGAGGTACCATACATTGACCTGCAAGATACATGGACATAACCCTATTGGCGACCGAGGTGGCCGAGCGGTTCTAGGCGCTTCAGTCCGGAACCACACGACCGCTACGGTCGCAGGTTCGAATCCTGCCTCGGGCATGGATGTGTGTGATGTGCTTCGGTTAGTTAGGTTTAAGTAGTTCTAAGTTCTAGGGGACTGATGACCTCAGAGATTAAATCCCATAGTGCTCAGAGCCATTTCAACCATAACCCTATTAGGTTTGTTTTTGCGAAGTGAAATACGCATACCCTCTATTTTATTTCTGTTTGGCCTTAAAAACTCACATACTAAAAGTTATCGCTATTAAGTTACGGTAACACGTGCTGACTAAATGACACATGAAAATTTGTACTGATGTGGAAGGATTAAGGAAGTTAGTGTTTACTTGGTAAATAAAACACCAATATACCCAAATCGTGTTTATATAATGTTTAACGTATAAAAACATTAATCTTGAAATTTGCTCTTCAAGGTTTTCTTTCTGCAGATAAGATAAAGCTTTCGGTGTTCTTGTACTCAGAATAAATAAATTTCGTCGTCAACCGTGGTGAAACCGTTATAGTCTTATTCAACTTGACTGCCCTTTGAGCTGTGTCATTCACTGCCCTCAGCGTTAAATTCTTATTTGTGACTTGTTGACACGAAGCATTATTTGACTGCATGGCAGAATTTTCGTGGAGAAAACTCTCATCAGTTTTAAAACGATCGAGCAACGACTTGCTCCCGACTGAAATGAAGTCGTAGCTATTTTCTGTGTAATTAAAAAAGAGAAACTGCATTAAAATGTGATGTAAACAGGAAACTTAAGACCAACTTCCAGCCACGCGGGGTCACCGTGCTGTCTGAGACGCGGCTCCCTCCATCGGAGGTTCGAGTCCTCCCTTGGGCATGGGTGCTCGTGTTCTCCTTAGCGTAAGTTAGTTTAACTAAGATTAAGTAGTGTGTAAATCTTGGGACCGATGACATCAGCGTTTTCGCCCCATATAACCTTCCCACAAATTTAAATTTTAAAACCAACTCCTAAGTTTGCGTATTTACCTTACATTAGGCCTACAATGGACCACAACGTTCTTTCTTCGGTGGGATGTAACGTTTACCATGAGCTGATAAATTGTCTCTATTAAATTTTCAACCATTTTTCTTTGTTTCTAGATCCACATCATCGCCTCAGGGTGACAAGACAGAGACTTCATCAAATACCAAAATGCTGGCTTATCTCCTGTAAAGTTGGTTTTGAGATGCTTTTATCAAAAAGCACAAACCTTCAGAAAGCGCAAATGTTGGTAGGGTGCTTTTAGTGCCAAATTACACTGGAGCCATGACTTAACGTAGATGTCACGATGAATAAGCAAACTTCTAACAGCGCTGCCTTATCCTTGATCGTAATTTTCAATTGAGTACAATAATACGTTGTATTTTTAGAGAATAAACAGCTCTCGCTATCGATCGAACTCGTAGCATGGCATCTGGAGGTCGAATCTTTAATTTCCTCTGTGTATCTCCACCTAAACATATGACTGAAAACTGTCAACTCTCGATAATAATCCCTCACTCTGTCTTTAGTAAGCTCAGTTCGCTAAAACTCAAGCAGATTGTCAGTTTCGGAGACATTCAGGTGTAAAGCGAGTTTTTCTTGATAGTGGTGTATTTTATCTGGCTCGATACATTTCCAGTTATCTTAAAACTTTTTGAGGAATGTAACATCAGGATGTGTTGCCGCTTGACTGACTTTACTTCTGTTATAACCGGATGAGGGTCGCAAAATACGTAAATCCCTCTGTCGAATAGAAAGCGATGTGGGATTTTCCAGGAATACCGACTCTGGCACACGTGCGGCTTCGTGCAAGGGAATAAGTCGGCCACAGAGTATAGCTGAAGTTTACCAGGTCTCTATAGTTACAGTAAAGAAATACTCGGCTGTCAGGCTAGGGAGTTAAAAGTGAAGAAACGAGCTTCTGGATTGGTACCTTGGTGAGATGTTATTGCTTATTATCGAGTTTACATGGATATGTCGATGGCCACAGACACTGTGTCATAATTTTCAATGAGCGTAAAACTTGGATTATGCTTACTAGACACTCAAACTACTAGAACCAATAGCCAACCTGGCCTATCACTTTGGTTCGAATCATGAAAAGGAGACTGTTTCTTATTGCTCAAAGAGAACCCTCAGGTTCCGCTGCACGTCATACTGTAAGTGACAGTCAGTTACAGTTACAAGTAAGCCGTGATAGCATAACTGCTGACAGGCCAGACTTAGTGCAGAAGCTCAATGAAATAGATTCTTTCACTCAAGTAATTTTTTGCTGTCGGCTAACGGACAACCGAGGCCAGTCAGCTGGCAAGAACTCTCCAACTGTTGAACTCTGCCCTGCTCGTGAACCGGTGACCTCTTTATAATGAGTTGCGGCTGTTTGTTTATAGGCGGAACGTGTCAGCGTTGCATTTAAAACAGTAATTCGCAATTAGCCAGCTTGAAATAAGCAATTCGTATTGCTCGTTACCTCATATTCGTCTGACGGAAGTGCCAAGCACTGTACATCTCCATCTACATTTCGAGGCTCTACTTGTTAAAATTCTTACCGAGATGACTTGGTCATTACTCTTCGAGCACGATTTTCAGCACCAATTCATACAAGTGATGGCGACTAGCAAAAATAAGCAGATTTCCATTATGATTTTGTTCGAGAACCACACAGACACCATTGATATAACCTGTATTTGAAGAAGCCATACTATCACAACAAAGAAATTACACTGTTGTATCGAGATTACAGTCCACAATCTCGTTTCAAGCAGCCTTCGCTTGTTTGCATCCGGAAGTGCTTCCCCGTCCTAGCAGAGCAACGGGTTGTTCTTTATTTCTCTATAAAATAACTGCCGGAAGACGTTCTTCTTTTGGTTTCCGATCATGTAAGGCAGGCAAAAGTTTACCATCCTAGCACGCAGTCACATATTATGGTACCTCGTTTTGAAAATTAGCCTTTATAGTTTACGCAAGCTCTTTTCATTCTTCTGTACAAATTCTCTGAATCGAGAACTTACTTACAGAAAATTCTTCAGTTCTATATCCAAGTGTCACAGTGGTAGCTTCAGTAAGAAACACAGTATCTTCCATACTTAACTGACAACAGTCTATCGGTGTTATTAATTTTGAAGTAACGAAATTTTTCTGCATTGTTGTTTTACTGGCCCCAGGTTGTATGTTTTCTATCCCAGCTGGGAAATCTTCTTTCAACTGAATCTCATTTTCGTTCTATTCAGAAAATGAATCGTTTTGTAATAGTTCAGAAGCTAATGTCGAAGAAGTATCTTGGAAAAATATTTAGCACCTCGCTTTTCTCCCTCAATACTTCTCAGGCGTAATACTTCCTCTTTATTAGCCCGTTCCCTTTTTTACACTCCGTATGAAAGATTAGCTGACCTGGCTCTGTCTGTAGCTGTAAGAAGATTTTGTCTCCATTTATTTTCATTAATTAATGTTTATTGGCGCATATGACGTCAAATAAACTATACTATTTGTTCAAGAACTCTCGTGGGCGCTGCTCAAAAAAGTTTTGGTTTTTTTATCAATTTCTTTGTAACTATCTCCAACCTTGATATAGCTTCACTTGTTTCTTCGGGGAATTAGTCAAAGAAGATTTGGTAGGTACCTGCACTTTTTCCCAAAAGATAATGCAGTTTCAAGTATTGAGAAATGCACTTTCATTGACTGTTAAATTTACTTCATGGATCTTATAAAATAAAATTGCCCGAACTTGTCAGTTAGAGAACAGTTTTGAACATTTTGTGTTACGTGTTACAATATGCACTTTTTCGAACTACTACTAATTATACTGACATATTCATCGACTAACAAAAAATACGTGTGCTAATATTGATAAAAACACATCGACATGGGAGCACGTGTTAGCCTTACTTAGCAACTACTGCCAACCTGACATGCCTCTATACAAGTCGAGAAGCGCTGCCGAGATTCTACATTCCTGAAATATTATTTGGAATTACTGTTGTGACTTCGCACAAGTAATTTAAGAGAGTATGTGTACAAAAAAGATTCTTTGTTTTTGCAGCCCTTTAGTAGGGGCACCTTTTTCAATAATGACGGCAAAATCTCACTATGTCTGTACATTGACCATTTGAGTCGTGGAGGCAGCTTGTACCAGACTCTCTCTCATTACCTAGCATAACTGTTGTATGTGGATTTCCATCAGCCCTTGCATCCTACTTATGACAATGGTACTTCTGTTCCCTCGTAAGCTGAGCCTCATCCGTAAACCAAACAACTCCAGGAAGCTGAGGGTCTACGTTAACCTAATGCCGAAAACAGTGCAAAAACTCTAGCAGAGGTGAGAAATTATCTGATCTCTGGGCTTGCTCTCTGGTAGGACCAAAAAGATGAAGCAGCTCTTCTCGAAACATACACATACTGTGATATACCCTGTAGATGATACTTCAGTGAAGTGGGTGTGAGACTGCAGCTGCTCATAAACTAAATGTAAGGAATACCTACAGCAGTACTCTTTATTAATTATGCGGCCAGTTTCGACACGCTATTGGTGTCATCTTCAGGCGCCTATATTTCTGCTTACACGATGTGTGCACTCCAACCATCTATCATCAAGTGTCATGCTATGTTGAATAGCGAACTCAGCTTCAACTTCTGGTGCGCTGGCCTCTGGACTGTTGTCAAAACGTAGAGTCACGTTTTCCTCAAAGGCAGACGACTGCGTAAAATCACTGTGTCATTATTGCTCATACGGTTGTGGGCTGCAGTAAATGTGCAATAATGCGGTCATTTACGTACAGGGAAAAGTTTAGTGCATTATCTGAGCTCTTGGACCACGTCCTTCAGCTGCATCGCAAATAATCAACATATAACGTATTTGCTATCGGTTCCGTCCAAAAATCTGTAAATTTGGGCACATTTCTTTGAATACCTTGTATAATACCAATTCCCTTCTTCTTCACTTAAGTATTAGGCCTATATTCTCGGGCAGTATCCCTGACCTCCTCCATCCTGCACCCTTTAAATACGCGTTTGACGGGTATGTAAGTAGAATTTCTTTGTTTACTTAAATCATATTGCACTTGCCTGTCGTAGAAAGTCTATAAAAACCTCTTCTCAGAATCTATAATGAAATGTTTCTCTAACGAAGCCAGTCGTGAGTGGAGAGAAAGCCCAGCAAGTCCCACAGAAACGCATATCTCTCCACTTGATGTTTACGACAAGCCGCCATCCGATTACAGTGGGAGGGTGAGCCTCTGCAACCTGCTCTGGGGGTCCTAGCCAGCGACGACGGCCATCTCGCTAATGCGCCGTCGAGATGAGTGCCATTAGCGCGCAGCGCATGAAACCGGATTTGGGAGCTAGTTTCCGGCTGAGTGGCGGTCGGCGGGCGCTGCGTTAAAGGCGACAGAGCGGCCGGCGGACAGGGAAGGGCGTAGCGCGCGGTTGCATACCCGACAAAGATAAGGGGTCGTAGTCGCTTTGCAACGTCATGCATCCGTCTGGGCACAAAATAGACAAAGCAAATCCGCTATCAGGTCCTGAAAACGACAGGGTGGTGACCAGGCGTGAATCATCCTCTCTCAATGGTGTCAATTTCAATTGATACTTATTTACTTAATGGGATAATAATAATTATTAAAAGGAGGCAATTCTACTTAAGCACCGTTCTTACTCTTTCGATTGTTGCGAGTCAGCGAAAGTGCAATGCTGCTCGCTTTGGAGAATACACATTTTATAAGAATTATTTGGTCTAGGAAACACTTTTGCGATCACGGTTGCGATTTAGACGTTATTCGAGTAATTGTACTGATTAAAGTTATCGTTTCCGAAAGACGCAGGTTCGATTAAAGCTGTGTGCACTTTTGCGCGTATAATGAAAATATTCATAACATGTCGCGTAACAAAAAGAAACATGCGAATCATAACCGTGATCAAACGAAGAAAATATATGTTAACATAAATGTTCTTCGCTGTTATTCAGGACAGGCTCAGATTAGACCTTGCAATTTTTTGTTATAGGAAATCACAAGGCGTTACACCTTCGAGATACTTGTTTTGAATAAATTGTATTTACCTTCTCTCTCTCTCCTTTTTACAGCCTTTATACCTTCACTTCGATTACGGAACTTTTCCTTCTCTACCGACCAGTACGAGAACAAAATTCAGACTCGACAAAATATCTTTCATCGAATTATTACATGCTTAACCGTTAACAATGATATATAGTTTCTTAGTACAAACAATGCAAATTTATTCAGTGCACTAGAGTATTTGATATACTGAGCACAAAAATGAAAATAATAAAATTAAAATTACATTTTTAATATCATGAATACTTCTTTAAATCATGAAAATAAGGTTTGACATCGTCGTAATATTAATTTTCATCGTTGTATCACTACATTGCCCCCTTTCGATGTAGAGTCACACTTGTTTGAGTGGACATCCAAGCAGGCTTATTTTCCTTGTCTGTTCTGTTTAAAGTTCACTGTGTTCTTTCTCTGGGAAGCATGTGCTTTGTTTACTTTTAAGTCCCAGGGAATTTGAGTTACGCTCCTCCATTCAGACAAAGGCCAATGGGAAAAAACCCGGAAGAAAACACGGCGGAGCGAGCACATCTTCCACACCCTCTTTTTTAATTTTCAACATTTGAATATTCACTTCGTATGACATTTAATAATGGTGGAATTTCGTGTTATTGCTGCTGGTGACGACGGCTGGCGGCTTGGTGTACTGCAACACAGATGTCTCGCCCCTTCAGGTAATTCTGCGATGGACTGCGATGACGTGGCAGGGTGCGGCAAGGGATGACGGATGATGTCGCTGCAGTATGCTGCCCTCACCGACACGCTTGCTCAGGACCCCAGCATACAGTCACATGAAATTCAGACAGCAGTATCAGTTCCTTAAACTAAAAGCTAAATTACATTATATTTCACGCACTCTTTCACTCAACAAGAAGAATTTTTTTTTTGTGAGGTGGTCGACTGTTTGTGACTTTCTTTATCATGATACAAGTCCATTCGTCCTTCGGACGTAACTGACTATCTGCAATTAAAGGTTTATGTAATTCCGTTCCAACATTGATACAGTTCTGCAAGGGGTTTAATGATATAGTCAGTAGCAGTTCCCAACACTGCTACGAAAAAATGGTTCAAATGGCTGTGTGCACTATGGGACTCTACATCTTAGGTCATAAGTCCCCTAGAACTTAGAACTACTTAAACCTAACTAACCTAAGGACATCACACACACCCATGCCCGAGGCAGGATTCGAACCTGCGACCGTAGCAGCCCCGCGGTTCCGGACTGCAGCGCCAGAACCGCACGGCCACCGCGGCCGACTCACTGTTACGACTCACCACTGTTGATGTCTGATCGATGAAAACACTTGCTGTTGAGTTTTAGTTTGCCTGGAATGTTCCGTCCACGCATGTGGTCCCAATAACACTCTGAGTATTTGGCATTACTAAACACTCGTAGCACAAAATTTGAAAACGAAATCATGGTAACACAACGCACTCATTGAGCGTATACTTTTGCGTTAAATTCCACTCTTTCGCCAGTGAAATAAAGTTCGTACCCGTAGAGGATAATGTTCACAGGAAGTCTTTGTTCATAGGTCATCTGTGACATGTTCACTCCACCACGTAGTCACTTGATCACAGTTATCAAGTCTGACAAGGTGAAGTCCTTGTGCTACCCATAAGAATGTCATTACACAGTCTAGTTATATAATGATAAATAACTGAATGAATGTACATATCAAATGAATTACATAATTGTAGTCATTTACAATATAAAAGCAAATCCTAAGTCATATAGTTTCCCGAAAAGGTGCTTTTGGACTTACAAAGAATTGTGCAGTGATAAACACAAGTCTGTATCTGTTTGTCTGTGTAATGATCTGTTCAGTCATGAACAACATCTTGTTCGACCTGGTTTATAGCTCATGCAAGTCCGAGCACAAACTTACGGTGGAAAATTTGTTAAACCTATTCGTAACTCGCGTAAACTTGACATGTTGTAAGTGTATCCTGTACACAGTCTGAAAGAAAAAAAAAAAAAAACTTAACCTGCTCACCCTAGTGAGTTCAAAATAGCTAACAATCAGCAAAATGAAACGTTTATTTTCTAAAGTCACTACATCCTACTGTTTTGTGAAATATGCAGTTCTGTTCACTGTCAGTAGTTTCACACGCGTAAGTTCCTGAAAGCTTACTAAATCTCAACAAGTTTGTATTATGTTTGATTAAGTGCCTTTAGGTGGAATCATCTTGAAGCAATTCTTCTTCTCTTTGCTGCAGCTCGGCGTCGTCTTCTGCGTCGAACTGGAGCTGAAATTTTCTTACAACTAATTGGTATTCTGACAGTCTCTTCCTCCAAGCAGTACTGATGCTTCCAATGTTGTATGTTCCTATTCTCCCACACACCACGTCGCAGTGTTGTGGCGTCGCAACTAGTGCGAGCGCACAGTTTTCTATCAAATATTTACTGTGAAATGTAGACAGACTGTAAAGTAGCCATCAGATTAGCATATGTGCTGTAGCGGGCAGATTACCGGTGTCCGTTCGTCTGACGTCACGACCATATGGCATGTCTGTACCGTGAGAATGTAAGACCTGTGCGCTAACTAGCCGCGTGTATAACGTGGAACTTTCATCTTTAATAACTTCTAACTGAGGAACCTGAGGAAATTAAAAGTTAATATACTAGTTTCTGTTATGAATAAAAATAAGTCATCCAAATTTGAGCTTTGAAACCTGCATATTTTGGAAATTAGAAAAATCTTACAGAAAACGCAAATTTCTACAATTTTCGAGTCTAAATAAATACCATTATGTATAGATCACCTTCAGTGACCATCCAACTATGAAACAAAATCACCTTCCGTGCTTTTGTATTTATTTTGAGAATTTTACTTTTAGAAATTCACCTATAACTTTGTTAAAACCATAAATGTTTTGAATTTTGTGAACAGTTATTTTATATGAGTAGGTGAGAGTGAATGAGTGTGCCTGAGTGAATGAAAGAGGGACATTCGCCATTCTTTGCAAGTGTATAAAATCTAGGTTGGAACTCGCAAGTGTTCAGACGATGTAACCGTGGGAACAGAGTCGCCAGTGGTTCCCCATCTTAGTGAATGTCGGATGTCCAAGAGTGTATGGTATTGTACAAGCAGCCAGAACGTTCGCGAGTATTTAAATAATTTCTGGAAATAAAGTAAAGTCTAGTTTTCCTTTCGGTTTGTTAAATTATACAGTAAATTTTGTGTAACAAGAAATCATGACGTAAATGATTCAGAAGTCATGACTGGTGCGTGCTAGATTTTGGCGCGAGGCGCACCCAAAGAGTTAATTCTGATTGGCTGTGTGATGTGTGAGCCAATGAGATGCGAGGACGGTTAGCAGACTAGGAGAGTGAGTCGCGAGTGGATGAGGAGTCGCGAAGGAACTGTGATCGAGAAGAGACATGCTTGATGTGTCCTCGCGAATAATGTGTAAAATGAAGTCATAAAACGGCTTCATCGGTTCGGTACTGTGCGATTTGAGACTGGAAGAGTCCAGTAACGCGTAGTGTGAGTTTGAGCGAGTTGTGACTTTTCGTTCCGCGAAAGACGCGAGTAACTTTAATAATTAAAAGCGTGGCGGTACTTCGTAAACTTTTACTAAGTGCTTATGGCGAGCATTAACGTTAAAAAACGAACTATTATTGAACATCGACTGCAAACGTGTATGTTAGAAAATCGTCTGTGTTGCAGTTAAGTAAATTCCGTAACTTTGAAAGCTAATTCTGGCGGGGTTTGAGTGTGGATAGAATTGTGAACTGAACTTTCTTCAAACGTAGATTAGCGGGCTGATGATCAGGCTTAAAGACAATAAAGAGCTTAAATAGAATTACCAACTTCGCGTTTCTCGTTTGAGTAAACAATTACTACCATTCCAATAACTCAATTTATTTAGGAAGATTGCTCATAGATTGTATTTCAGCAAACATGTATCGCGGCCTCCGGTGAGCGGCTATTAAATTGCAGTTTCTTCAACACTGCTTTTCTGCAATTTTTCCAGTAGCTGCTATCAGGAGAGGCGAGTGCAGCAACTACCTAAGAAACGAGGTAGGTGGATTTTCTTTCAGGGAAAGGAAACTGCGCGATAAGAGCCTGACCCGTCGCAAGTGGTGCATCGGCCGGGAAATAAAAATAGTAAATTCCAGTGAATTTCAAAAAAAGCAGTAGTGACAATTACCGGACAATACAGAAGTGCTCGCTATGTGTAGGAACTGTGTAGCGTACAAATTGATATCGCCACGTGAATAGGAAGGACAGTGAAAGTGTCCGTGAACTGTAATGTGTTGTACGGAACGGAAGAATTTTTCGGTGACTACGCGCCGATTGGAATAGCAGTCTACGACGGCGTCTGGCAGACGACGAGCTACGGAGACTACGCAGAGGCGACGACAGCAGTGGCAGTTGGCAGCGCTGATTCGAGCGGGGGCCCGGAAACTGGTACAGCATTGCAGTGTATGGTGAACGGACCCGCAGTTTCATCTAGCAGCAACGCAGCACGCCGAAGCACAAAGTTAAGTACAGTGCTTTTGAAAACTTTGTGTGTTTGTGGAGTCAAACTGAGAAAAATGGCTGAGTTTCAACCAAGTGACAAAAAGGCGGAACTAAGTTGTGATAGTGGGATGGAGACAGGGGAAAATGACCCCATGAATTTTAGTTTAGACGTGTCTCAACCCAATTTCAGTAGTAGTTTGACTGATTCATCCTATGTTAATTATAGTTTGGAGTCAGATCCAAATATGTCAGTGCCCAGTGAGTTACAGTTACCCATGCCGGTAGTTAATGTTAATAGGGACATTGTATCAGCAAATGAGGGGGCGAAGGATAATGTCGCCAGTATGCTGATGAATCTATTAACTAAGATGAACGTGTTGGATTCCAATATGTCAAGTAAGATGGATTCCAGTATGTCAAAAATGGATTCCAGTATATCAAAATTGGAAACTAATATGTCACAAATGGATTCAAAAATGTCTAAATTAGGATCTGATTTAAGTAATGAGATGACTAAAATGGGCGCTGATTTAGATTCCAAAATATCCGATCTCAGAGACTGTTGGAAGCAAGATTTAGCAGTGCTCAGTAGTAAAGTAAATGTTGAAATACAGCAGGTTAAACTAGAATGTACAGAAAATATTGTTCAAGTGCAAAGTGAATTGACGACACGAATCGAACAGGTTACTGAGGATCAACAGCAATTTAAATCCCATGTTGATGCAGAATTAGATAAAGTATGTGAGCACATAAAAGTGGTAGAGAATTCCAATGAAATTAATCATGCCGCCTTAGAATGTAAAGTAAATGATACCAAAATTCGGTGTGAGAAACTTGGAGAGCAAGTTGTAAATAAGGTCAATAATTTAGAGACTCACATAAGCCATTTCAGTGAAAGTGTGAATGAGCAACTTTGTGGGCATGAATGCAGACTAACCAAAGTAGAACAGTGTGTTTCTAACCATAGTGGTAGTATAATTTCCAGTGGAATAATTGAATCTACCGAGGTTGCGTATGTTACCCACAGACAGTTTTTAAAATTTGACCCAAGTAAGAACATGCACCCCAGAGAATTTTGGAACGATTTTGAAGACGTTTTGCCGAAAGTATGGAGCGATAAACAAAAGATAGGCTTTATCACTTCAAATTTGATGGGAGAGGCCAGAGTATGGGGGAATTTAGCCTCTGAAAAATACTCGAAATTGTCAGAATTTAAATTAGCGTTCTTTGAGGAATACTGGGGAAAGAGAAAGCAGATGGATGTTCTTAATCGGTTCTGGTCGGGAGAGAAGTATGACCCCAAGAGAGAGGGCATCAAACGATTTGTTCAAAGGTGGGTAACAACTCTGTCCTACCTTAGTAATAAGTTAGAAACAGAACAGATCATATTAGGGGTAGAAAATAAGCTACCGTGGAACTGGAAAACTAAGATCATATCTGCGCCCCGAGATAACATTGACAAGTTCGTACAGTATTTAGAAAGGGTTGAATCCGTCCAAAAAGAAGAAGAAAACATGAGGAGGGAGCATCGCCCGCCTGCTAGGCAGAATGACAATCGCGCGGATGTAAACATTAATAGGATGGGTGTTCAGAGAGGCGGCGGATACCGTGGCAGTTCACGTGGTAGAGGAAGAACATATGTTAACAGGTTCAATGAACGCGAGCAGTATGACAGCGGCCGACAGATGTCAGGAGGTGAGGCGGTCAGCTGGAGGCATAGTGATGACGCACCGCGCTCGGAAAACCATTAATTGTCTACGAGTGTGCTGGCGATCGTAGGCAACAGCGTTTAAAGTTAAATCCGCTGGCAAAACCATTCATAAGAAAGCAGCCTGAACGACCACCTAACATAAATGTTGTTGCTACAAAATTTAGGGAGGATAACGTAAAACAGACAGAGATAGTAGCTTTAAGTCAAGTGGAGGTTAATGAACCAATTAACTGTAAGAATAATCATAAGAAGCCACTTATTGAAGAACTAAGTACTAGTTATAAGGGTAATAATCAGAAAGACATTATGCACAGTAAAACTAATGAAGAGCTGTCGGATAGGGGTGAGAACAGTAATAATGGCAGGGTTGTGACTGTGCTTGATAAGATAATTGATGTTGTAGATAGTTACGAAGAAGAGGATAGATTAGAGGAGGAGGTAGAGGTTAATGACGACGCCTTGGATAGGGTCGTAGAAAAGGAGGTTAATGAGAAAGAGGGGGAAACATTGGAAAAATGTTTTGACTTAGCAATAGTGGATAGGCTAATAGGAGCTGCCACTAGAATTGAGGGTGATAATAAGCATGAAATAAACCCTGTAAGTGTGAATGTGATTGCCACCCAAAAGACAGGCTTCGAAAGGAGAGAAATTGTGCAAGATTTATTGGAGGAAGCAGAACCCAAAATAAATAAAGAGTACTTAGGGCAACCGATAGTAGAGCTAAGAGTATTAAATGAACCAGTTAAATGTTTGATAGATACTGGATCGGAAGTCTGTGCAGTATCCCAGAACTTGGTAAATGAACTCCCTAACAGTAAACAGATTGTTAAGATGCCAGTAAGTGGCTTGAACATTGTAGTAGCAACCGGTAAGACTAAGAAGACAGTAAAACAGGAAGTGTTTCTACCCATAGCATTTAAGGAAGTAGAAATAAGACAGAACTTCTTAGTTATAAATGGACTGAGTGTAGACATATTGGTGGGGGCTGACTTTTTGAATAAATATGAAGGATGGGTGAATTTTTCTACCAATGATGTTATGGTAAAAATTAAGGGTAAACTAATTACTATACCTTTCATCGGTAAGCAGCTATGTGAGGATCCTGAGCAGAATGATTTTCCTATATGTATTTGTAAAACAGAGAAATTCTTGGAGGGCTATAATGAGTACGGTGGTAAAAAAGTAGAGGATCCGTCTGAGCTTGTGAGTGTCAGAAATAGGATCGAGGAGAAATTACTAGAATTAAGAGACGTGGCCAGGAGTGAGTATTTACCTCAGAGAGCTTTGCACTCTTTGCAGAGCTAAGTGCGTGACGAGCACTAGGTCTCGAGTCGTTTGACAATATTTCTTCCACTTTCTTTTCCGTATTGTCAACCTACCTCTTCTTTCATTCAGAACTAAAATTCTATCGTCTTTCCTTCTTCTCTATCGTAGTTTTTAAGTGATAAAGTGTTTAAGTAATGAGTAGGAAAGAACCTCAGTGCAGTATAGGTTAAGCGTAAGGAATGAGTGTAAGAGAAAATCAAAAAGGATTAAGATACCTCAGATAAGTAATAAGTCTCAGTAAAGTAAATGTTTGGCCTAAGGTGTGAGTAATGCCCTTAGAAAGGTAAAATAACTAAGAAATGTAAGAGCCTCAGAAAATATGGTGACGAACATTGAAGCTGTTTGTTAAGTAACAGAACGATATGTTAAGACGTAGTATTAAGCTAATGTTTAGGAAAGGAAATGGAGCAGTACAGCAAAACTGTCTGTTCAATGAAGTCAGAGCCTCAGGAGGTGATTTAGTGGTAAAATGAGTAAAGGTACAGTGCAACAAGGTTGACTGTCAAAGGGGTAAAGGAAGTTAAGTTTAAGGGACAGTGCAGCAGGACTGACTGTCAAATGAAGAGAAATATGTGAGAAAAGGAGAAAGAATGAGCATAGTGTTTGGCTAGCTCGATATTAGGAAAAAGTGAGGCTAAGAAGGTGAGTAAATAAAAAGCTTAATGTTGGTAACCAGAGGTGGCGTTTGTTGGTAAACAGAGGAGATGTTTGTAAACAAAAGGAAGTGAGGCTACGAATGTAAACAGAGCTGAGGCGACGTTGGTAACTCAGGAGGTGGATGTATGTTAGAAAGTATGGGTAACGAGGTTTCACAGATTAGTAGGAAACGCTTTAACAAATACTAACCTGAGTGTGTGAAGTATGAGTATGAGAGTTGTAAATTAAACCCGAATGTGACTAGAGAAAACCTGATGTTGACAAGAAATTGAAGTAACTCCAGATATGTGAGATGAGGAAAGTACCCATGACATCGATTCCATTTTTGACCAGAGACACACAAAGCTCCCCAAGTTTGTCGTAGAGATTAGTATAAGGATTGTAGTGTTGATAAATGAATAAGTAAATATGTATTTTTCAGTGTTTAATTTATGATACAGGACTACAGGAGATTGCCTGGAGACAGAATTGTAATATTGATAATTTTGTGTATATTTTATATTGTTGTGTATTGTACAGGAACTGGAGAGTCACCAGTGCTGGCGGAGATTTATTATGTATTTGTGAACTATTTGTAGGAATTGTTTTTCTTAGTATTTCTTATGTAACCATAACTTGTTTGATTATGAGATGAAGAAGTAATTAAAGAGTAAATGTGCCACTTCGGTACTGCATTAGGAAAGTCAATTCACTTTTCACTTAAAAAAAAAAAAAAAAAAAAAAATTTGAAAATTGTACATACTGTAAAGTAAATTTTATCAAAAATATGAGACTTTAGAGTCAAGCAGATAGCGCCATTTATCGCTGCTGTAGGTTAAGACGTAGCAGTTAGAAAGGGAACTGAGGCCAGCTGATGTTTCAGGTGCGCCGAAGTAAACAGAGGTGGTAGCACGAGACTTGAAATGGACCTCCCAAGCAGGACCCGGTCGAACTACGAGTGCTATCAAAATCTTAAGTGTAAGTGGTAAAAAAGTGACGCTCACCATAGCGATAGTAGTGTTAGTGTGCGTGTGACGTACATCAAGATAGTATTTAGGTTTGTTTTCTCTTTCAGGAATTTGTAAATAGAATTTTGTAATCTGAAAAAATTTTTTTGAATGATGATAAAAGTGCATGTTTAGATATAAGATGTTTTGTAGGTCGTCAGCCCTAGGTATAAGTGGATGATTGATGTACAGGAACTATAAATGTTAAATAGCTGTTTGAGTAAATCTTTAATAGAAATTTTTTTAGAAAACTAAAAGTTTGTCATGAATGAAAAAATTTAGTTTCCTCAGGAGGTGTGTGGCGTCGCAACTAGTGCGAGCGCACAGTTTTCTATCAAATATTTACTGTGAAATGTAGACAGACTGTAAAGTAGCCATCAGATTAGCATATGTGCTGTAGCGGGCAGATTACCGGTGTCCGTTCGTCTGACGTCACGACCATATGGCATGTCTGTACCGTGAGAATGTAAGACCTGTGCGCTAACTAGCCGCGTGTATAACGTGGAACTTTCATCTTTAATAACTTCTAACTGAGGAACCTGAGGAAATTAAAAGTTAATATACTAGTTTCTGTTATGAATAAAAATAAGTCATCCAAATTTGAGCTTTGAAACCTGCATATTTTGGAAATTAGAAAAATCTTACAGAAAACGCAAATTTCTACAATTTTCGAGTCTAAATAAATACCATTATGTATAGATCACCTTCAGTGACCATCCAACTATGAAACAAAATCACCTTCCGTGCTTTTGTATTTATTTTGAGAATTTTACTTTTAGAAATTCACCTATAACTTTGTTAAAACCATAAATGTTTTGAATTTTGTGAACAGTTATTTTATATGAGTAGGTGAGAGTGAATGAGTGTGCCTGAGTGAATGAAAGAGGGACATTCGCCATTCTTTGCAAGTGTATAAAATCTAGGTTGGAACTCGCAAGTGTTCAGACGATGTAACCGTGGGAACAGAGTCGCCAGTGGTTCCCCATCTTAGTGAATGTCGGATGTCCAAGAGTGTATGGTATTGTACAAGCAGCCAGAACGTTCGCGAGTATTTAAATAATTTCTGGAAATAAAGTAAAGTCTAGTTTTCCTTTCGGTTTGTTAAATTATACAGTAAATTTTGTGTAACAAGAAATCATGACGTAAATGATTCAGAAGTCATGACTGGTGCGTGCTAGATTTTGGCGCGAGGCGCACCCAAAGAGTTAATTCTGATTGGCTGTGTGATGTGTGAGCCAATGAGATGCGAGGACGGTTAGCAGACTAGGAGAGTGAGTCGCGAGTGGATGAGGAGTCGCGAAGGAACTGTGATCGAGAAGAGACATGCTTGATGTGTCCTCGCGAATAATGTGTAAAATGAAGTCATAAAACGGCTTCATCGGTTCGGTACTGTGCGATTTGAGACTGGAAGAGTCCAGTAACGCGTAGTGTGAGTTTGAGCGAGTTGTGACTTTTCGTTCCGCGAAAGACGCGAGTAACTTTAATAATTAAAAGCGTGGCGGTACTTCGTAAACTTTTACTAAGTGCTTATGGCGAGCATTAACGTTAAAAAACGAACTATTATTGAACATCGACTGCAAACGTGTATGTTAGAAAATCGTCTGTGTTGCAGTTAAGTAAATTCCGTAACTTTGAAAGCTAATTCTGGCGGGGTTTGAGTGTGGATAGAATTGTGAACTGAACTTTCTTCAAACGTAGATTAGCGGGCTGATGATCAGGCTTAAAGACAATAAAGAGCTTAAATAGAATTACCAACTTCGCGTTTCTCGTTTGAGTAAACAATTACTACCATTCCAATAACTCAATTTATTTAGGAAGATTGCTCATAGATTGTATTTCAGCAAACATGTATCGCGGCCTCCGGTGAGCGGCTATTAAATTGCAGTTTCTTCAACACTGCTTTTCTGCAATTTTTCCAGTAGCTGCTATCAGGAGAGGCGAGTGCAGCAACTACCTAAGAAACGAGGTAGGTGGATTTTCTTTCAGGGAAAGGAAACTGCGCGATAAGAGCCTGACCCGTCGCAGTGTGTCCATGAAATACTTATACACTAGTCCATTAATTAGTAATTCTCACTTAGCCTACTCGCACAGTACTTGAGTCTTTGATGTCTGACTTCATCTCATTACGACACACGTAAAAGGTCATCTACTGTACTTAAGATACATATCTTTTCAAGGCTTTGTGATTGTGTAGTCCTTTCTGTCTATTTGAGTTGGGATAGACCAAGAAATAACTTTTTCAATGTGGCGTACCTAAGATCACAAATGGTCCAATTTCGTTTGTTACTGCTTCCATTTTCGCGCTGGGTATTGAGTACGTTTGATGACAGTAAATTTCATGGGGAAACACTTGCGTGTCGTACACGTAACCTTTAATTAGTCCAGGTTTTTTCAAAAATACTTTACGATAATTAGTAACTGTATCTAATAATTGCTTTTGTTGCAGACTGTCAAGACCACAGGATTGTTGTACTTTTTCTACTATTTCCGAGAGGTGGATACTCTCCTCGTCCTTCACATCTTCCATGACCGGGAATGTACTGGAATTGAAACTATCTTGAAGCCGCCATAAATGTGCGCGAATCGGTTCTACCTTTAAAATTTGACAATATTTGCCATGCAATTCTTTAGTCTTTACCAAGTCTAACCTGACTCTCGTGTCACCGAAACACATGCTGCATTCACCCTTTGCGAGATCGATTATAGTTTCCGTCTCTCGCAAAATATCTAATCCGAGGAGACAGTTAACGGTTAAATTCTTTACAATAAGGAAGGTGCACTCTTTGGCTCCCATTCCAAAATTAATACAAATCCGTGTCTGTTCCCGAACTAGTTGGGCTTTCTGACTAATGGCTCCTGTAACTCGACAATTAGTGACTGGAAAAACCGGAATCTTTCTAATCTTCTTTAAGTGAAGAAAGAACGATACATTCAGCACAGAAACAGATGCTCCAGTATGTAAAATCACCGTAGTTTCCATACCATAAATATCACAAACTATAGCTGCTTGTACAACTTCCCGTTCAAACAAATTACACTTCTTCCGAAAATCTTGACATAAGTCCTCTCGTATATCGACTCCGTCATTATATCTTAAAATCTGCATAGTTGAACTACTTTGCTGAGAAACATCAACAGAATTATTCCTATACACTGCATTTGTCGCGTCGTTCGACCCGATCGCTGCTGATTCTATGCGACACACATTCTCATTGTTACTACAGCTGGTTGTCTGCACGCTTGGTTGCACGTTATTACTAACATCATTCATGGGAGTGCCCCCTAGACACCCTGCGACTGACACACGGGAGCAGAATGTGGTCGCATCTAGTTTGACTGACTGGTACTGGTTGATGGTTGTGGTTCAGTTACCTCGATGATCTTGATATTTTGATTCGGTGGTTGCCATGGATGCGTATTCATAGGCTGCTGCATGTTATTTGACATATTTGTATTGTACGGGGGTTGTACATGATTGTTGTTGCGATATTGCGGTGGCCTAGGCTGCTGCCATTGCTGTTGTGTATAATTCTGTGTTGACCAGTTATGTGGTGGTTGCATGTTTTGGTGATTATTTGAAAAGTTACCTTTATTGTAATTGGCATTAGCACTAAAATCTCGTTTCCGTTTCTTTGAAAAGTTTCCGTTAGTGCTTTGTCCACTATTGTTCTGTGGATGATAATTGTGATTCGGTGCATTACCGTACTGTCCATTTGTGTTCATTGGTTCTGTCATCCTGAATAATTCGGACTATTCCAATGATTTTGATTCCCATAGTAGGTGCTTCTATTACTGTTGATCTTGTGGTTTCGCCCGTTGCCATTACCATTACCATTATTCGGCGAATTATTCCCATAATGGTATCTGTCCTCTTTGATAACCAAATCTAAAGAGTCCAGTACAGATGGAAAATGTTCCACATTCTCTTCAGGAATGGAAAACAATTTCTCCTTTAGATCACGAGGTATCTTCTCCTTTAATATCTTTAAAACATCACACTCAGGAATTGGTGTGGATAAATATTTCACTTTGTCCAGACACTTTTCGAAATATTTCCGCAAAGTACCGCCTTTTTTATTAAATGTCTCAGGACTATAAACTTCTTTTCTTAATCGTTCGTGTACCCCACGCGACCAATACTTGTTTAAAAAAGCTTGTTCAAATTCATCAAAGGAGCTGCATTGTTCAGCTTTCTGTGTCGCGAACCACGCTGGCTCACCTTGAATATGGGTAATGGTAAAGACAATTTTCTCCCTTTCGTTCCAACTTTTTGGCATTATTCCGCGGATCCCTTTGGTAAACACAATTGGATGGGTTCCGTTCTTATCATTGGTAGAACTCTGAAAATGTGAATTCTTCACTAAAGCATCCTGAGCCACCAGTGATTGTGTATGGTCTTGATAGACGGATGTTACTCCACGTGTTGGATTGAAATTATTGCCCATCTGCCCCCTACTTTCAGTTAAAGGCGTTTAATAACGATCAGGGTGTGTTTCTGTGATAACACATTCCGGGGAACCGTTATGAGATGTTTGCATATGTGTTTCATTAAGCACTTTCTGCACGTTTTGTAATTCAGTCTGGAGTTAATGAATCTTTGTGTTGTTTTCATGTATCAGTTGTGTTCCTGCTCTTTGTAACATCACTGGTAGTTCCTCCTGTATAACAGTACTAAATTGTTTGTCTTTGTCATTTAGCCATGTGTTGAATGTGGTCACAACGCGTTCTTCTTGTTCTTTGCATTTTTGTTCTATTACGTTTTGATTATCAACCGTAAGGTTTTCTATACGTGTACTTATGTTGCGTAATCCTGCTTCCAAAGAAGTGTGTGTTTGTTGTAATTTGTCCAGATCCTGAGTTACTTGCTTTACTTTCTGTGGTAAGTCATGGTATGTTTGTTTCATACTTGAAATATTGTTCTGTATAGCATACAACTGGGCATCTATTTGCTGTCGCAGCTGGCGATCGTGTTCTTTTAACTAGTTTTCAAGCTTTTGAGAACTGTGAAAAGCTTAACTGCGTAGGCTCGTCTAATTGACTGATGCGTTCATCCAAGGTCCTAATCCGTTCATCTACTCTGCTAATATTATTATTAATCTTTGTGGCAAGCTGTTTAGCAGTTTGTACGCGCTGTGTCTGTGATTGTTCCTGTATTTTAAACATTTGTTCCATTTTCATCATTAAGAGAGAAAATGGATCCATTACTGCTAGTGTTGGCTCTACCGGTGGTAAATGGACTGGAACTGGTGTTTCGTGTGGTTATGCTTCAGTGTGCACTTGAACTACCGTCTGTATTCTGGCTGAGTGTTCTACAGCAGAAGGATCACTGACTTTAATATTAGTGTCCTGTTCTATATCCCCTATCTGATCTGAAAAAATATTATCAATTTCTACATCACTAGTTATTCCTTCCTCCTCTGAATGTTCTACAGTTACTTCCTGCCGTGTAGCTTTTCTTACACGTCGCACTGTTTTCACCATGTTTGCAAATGTTTGGGTGCAAGTCTAATCGGGAAAACGTCACACGCAACACGTCAATTATTCCGCCACACAAAACATAAAATAATTAGTACACTGCACCAGATTGGAATCAGTACTATATATGTTCACTTTCGTTTGATTAAAATTCAGCTCCAATCTCGTTCAGTTAACCTCTACTGAAAACACTTGATGATGTATTTTACTGATCCTTCTCGCAGTTATTTAAATAAAATTGACTCTTATAGGTTCCCGAGAGGACACACTCTCGGAATGTAATTTTTATTGTTTCGCTTGTTTAGTAAGATACAGCACCAGGTTGAAGATGTTCTGCTTTCCTTATACAGGAAAAATATCGTGCTTAGGGTCGTCGTAGATTTCCGCTCATTACAGCATGAAACAAATAGAAAAAACACCTTAGCACACACATATAAGGTAGTCCTGCGAATAGGTTGCCACTGAATTGCTGTTTATTTATTTAATGCCATAATAATAATTATTAAAAGGTGGCAATTCTACTTATGCACCGTTTTTACTCTTTTGATTGTTGCGACTCGGCGATAGTGCAATGCTGCTCGCTTTGGAGAATACACATTTTATAAGAATTATTTGATCCAGGAAACACTTTTGCGATCACGGTTGCAATTCAGACGGTATTCGAGTAATTGTGCTGATTAAAGTTATCGTTTCCGAAAGACGCACGTTCGATTAAAGCTGTGTGCACTTTTGCGCGTATAATGAAAATATTCATAACACGTCGCGTAACAAAAAGAAGCATGCGAATCATAACCGTGATCAAACGAAGAAAATATATGATAACATAAATGTTCTTCGCTGTTATTCAGGAGAGGCTCAGATTAGACCTTGCAACTTTTTGTTATAGGAAATCACAAGGCGTTACACCTTCGAGATATTTGTTTTGAATAAATTGTACTTGCCTTCCCTGTCTCTCCTTTTTACAGCCTTTATACCTTTACATCGATTACGGAACTTTTCCTTCTCTACCGAACTGTACGAGAACAAAATTCAGACTCAACAAAATATCTTACATCGAATTATTACATGCTTATCCGTTGACAGTCATACATAGTTTCGTAGTACAAACAATGCTAACTTAATCCGTGCACTGAAGTCTTTGATATACTGAGCACACAAATGAAAATAATAAAATTAAAATTACATTTTTAATATCATGAATACTTCTTTAAATCATAAAAATAAGGTTTGACATCGTCGTAATATTTATTTTCACCGTTGTAGCACTATAAATTGGATGAGGTATCGAGGGTGACAATAAGAATGGAAACAACAAACGAGAGCTTGGATTCAAAAGGGTACAAGGTAGGAATGCAGTCTTCTCCTCTTCTATTTACGACGTTTGTTGCTTCCTTACTTTTAATATTGGTCACAATCCCAAAGCCACTCTTGTTGTGTCATCGTCGTTTTGTTGTTCTTGTTTTGGTCTTTAGTCCGAAAACTGATTTGATGCACCTCTTCATGCTACAGTTACCTGTACAAGCCTCTTCATCTCTGAATAACTAATTCTGTACACAACTTTCTGAATCCTCTTCCCGTATTCATCTCTTGGTCTCCTTCTACGACTTTTACCCACCACATTTCCCTCCAGTTCTAAATAGCGATCCGTTGATAGCTTAGAACGTTTACTCTGAAATTATTGGTATATCGTACCACCATTTAAATAATTTGACAATTCAGAGGCTTCCTGTACCGGGATACAGATTGGCTGGCTCTTTCTTAAGGACTTCTTTGCCGGGTGAGGGAGTGGCCACGTACGTAAAAAAACAGTATTCCATTTGAGTCTATAAACATATCACGGCAATGCGCTGAACAGATATTTTAATATTGTGCAGGGGAAGTTGCATTTAGTGAAACTGAACCTCTAATTTTTGTTGTTTATAGATCCTCTACCTCTGACTTCAGAGCATTTCTTTTCAAGCTAGAGAGAGTTCTTGATTCACTTTGTAGTAAGTACCAGAAATTAGTTATGTGGTGACTTCAATGTAAATTTGGTATATAATGGTGCAAGAAAAAGGATGTTGGCAGATCTGATAAATTTAAATGATCTGACGCAGACAATGTTTCTACCAAGTAGGGTGCAGGGGAACTAGCACAGCCATAGGCAATATTTTTATTCATTCTTCATTACTAAGTGGGCATTCTGTTAGTAAAATGGTGAATGGCTTTTCAGACCATGATGCACCAATTTTAACGGTAAAAGGCATTAGAACTCAAACAAATCTCACATTTAATTACAAAATATATAGGAAAGTTAATCCAACACCAGTAGACTGTTTATTAAACGTTGCCAAGGAACAAGAGTGGCAGGATGTTTATAGTGCCGATAACATAGATGATAAATATAATGCTTTCCTTAACACATTTCTAAAGGTCTTTGACAGCTGCTTTCCATTAGAACGCTCTAAACGTGGTACTATCAGTAATAGGCAGCTCAGGTAGCTGACTAGTGGGATAAGGACGTCATGTAGAACGAAACGGAAATTATATCAAAATGTTAGAAATAGGCACAATCAAGCTACGTAGCCCATTACAAACATTATTGCAAGGTGCTTAAAATGTTATTAGGAAGGCAACGAGTATGTGGTATGCAAATAGAATAGCTAATTCACAGCATGAAATTAAAACCATATTGTCAGTAGAGAAGGGAGTGTCTGGTCAGCAGCACATTTTCGACAATATAAGGTCAGTACACAACAAAAATATTTCTGTTACTGATAAATCAGATATATGTACAATATTTAACAATCATTTTCTGGGCATTACTGGGGAATTAAATACAAATTTAGTTTCTACAGGGAATCATAAAGTTTCCTGGCGTGTGCCTCTTGAAGATTGATGTCTGATATACTTCCCTGTAATGCAGACAAGAGGGAGTTGGTGTCAATAATTTAATCACTAGAGACTAAGGACTCTCATTATGATGGAATGCTTAGCAAAATATAAAATTACTGTGTTGCACATGTTAGCCATATATTTAGCTATGTATTTAGCCATGTTTGTAATTTTTTCTTTAAGAATGGTCAGTTTCCTGAGCGGTTAAAGTACTCAGTAGAAAAGCCGCTTTATAAAAAAGGAGAATGGAATAATGTAGAAGATTTTAGACCTATTTCTATGCCATGTTTGCAAAAGTTATTGAAAAGGGCTTTGTATGTAAGGATAATTGATCATTTTATGTCACATGATTAGCTCTCAAATGTACAATTCGGTTTTAGAAGTCATTTAACAACTGAAAATGCTATATTCTCTTTTCTCTTTGAGGTACTGGATGGGTTAAATGAAAGGTTTCGAATGCTAGGCATCTTTATTTTGATTTAACTACGACATTTGATTGTGTTGATCACAAAATATTGCTCCAGAAGTTGGACCATTACAGAATATGGGGAGAAGGTCACAATTCGGTCAGCTCTTACTTTAGGTAAAGACAGGAAAAGGTCATTATTCACAGTGTTAAGAATGCTGTGATGTGGGGTCTGAGTGGGGTACAGTCAAGTAAGGGGTGCTCACGGGATGAGTGTTGGGCCACCCCTGTTCCTCATTTATGTAAATGATATGCCCTCTAGTATTACGGATAATTCTAAAATATTTCTGTGTACTGATGACACTAGCTTGGTAGTAAAGGACGTTGTGTGCAACATAGACTCGGTTTCAAATAGTGCAGTTCATGACCTAAGTTCATGACTTGTAGAAAATAAACTAATCCTAAATCACACTAAGACCCAGTTTTTACAGTTTCTAACACACAATTCAACAAAAACTGACATTTTAATTTTACAGAATGCACATATGATTAGTGAAACTAAACAATTCATATAGGTAGTAAGGTGTCGTGGAAAGCCCATGCTCAGGATCTACTTCAAAGACTTAATGCTGCCATTTTTACTACTCTAACGGTATCTGAAGTGAGTGATCATTCAGTCTACTTTGCTTATTTCCATTCGTTAAGTTGTATTGTATTATATTTTGGGGGAACTCTTCCCGTTCTAAAAGGATATTTTTGGCTCAGAAACGGGCGGTTCGGACCATAAGTGGTGTAAGTTCACGAACCTCTTGTCAACCCCTGTTCAAGAGTCTGGGTATTTTGACATTCCTCTCTCTCTCTCTCTCTCTCTCTCTCTCTCTCTCTCTCTCTCTCTCTCTATATATATATATATATATATATATATATATATATATATATATATTCCTTCCCAAGAATAAGCAGCTTTAACTCAGTTAATACTCTGCAGAAATCAAACCTGGTATTGGATCGGACATCCTTTACTCTTGTGCAGAAAGGTGTGCAGTATGGTGCTGCGTCCATTTTCAATAAGCTACCACTCGAATTCAATAATCTTAGCAGTAATCCACACGCTTTCAAATCGAAACTGAAAAGTTCCCTCATCAGTCATTCCTTCTACTCTGATGAGGAATTATTCGAAAAATTAAGCTGACTCTCGTTGTATTGTTGATTGCCGTTACTTAAACATATGAATTGACTTTTTTGGGGCTTCATGAACTTTTTTATCTGTTATTACTTTTTTGTTGTAATTTCATGTACTGACACGTTCCATGATCTTGGAGATTTGCTCCTCAATTTGGTCCTACATAACGTGACGTGTAAATAAAAATAAAATAAGTGTCCTACAAACCGATCCCTTCCCCTAGTCAGGTAGCGCCACAAATTTCTTGTCTCCCGATTCTATTCAGTGTTTCCCCATTAGTTAGGCGATCTACACATCTAATATTCAGTATTCTTCTGTATCACCGCATTTCAAAAGCCTCTATTCTCTTCATGTCTCTAAACAGTTTGTTGTCCATGTTTCACTTCAATACATGCTACGTTCCAGACAAATACTTTGAATAAGGCCTTTCTAACACTAAAATATATATTCGATGTTAATAGATTCCTCTTATTCAGAAACCATTGCCAGTTTACGTTTCATACCTTCCGCCCTTCGGCCATCTTTAACTATTTCATTGCCCAAATATCAAAACTCATCTTCGACTTTAAGGATCTCATTTCTTCTTCATCTAATTCACTCAGGATAAATTCATTTAATTTTACTATATTCCATTAGTCTCGTTTTCGTTTCGTTGAAATTTGTTCTATATATAACCCTTTAATACTTTCAAGATAGTGTCCACTCTATTCAATTGTTCTTACAAGTTCTTTGCTGTCTCTAATAGAATTGCAATGTCATCGGCAAACGTCAAAGTTTCCATTTCCTTTTCATGGACCTTCATTCCTTCTCCAAAATTTTCTTTGGTTTCCTTTAGTGCTTACTCAGTGCACTGGTTGAATGAGAGCGGGGAAAGGCTACCATCCTGTGTCACTCCCTTCTCGACAACAGCTTCCCAGCTTCCCTTTTCATGCCCCTCTACTGTTGTTACAGCCGTCTGGTTTTTGAGCAAGGTATGAACATCATTTCGCTCCCTATGTTTTAGCCCCGCAGACAAGTGTACAAACGTTACAAACTGTTTTTTTTTGCCCTATTTTCTATGAGAAAATGTTGGGTTAGTACTGCGTTTTTCCTTCGCATGTTCCTACATTTCTGTAGACTCCAAACTGATCTTTCCCGAGGTAGGCTTCCACCAGTTTCTCTATTTTTCTGCAGAGTATTCGTGTTAGTATTTTGCCCCAATGGGTTGTAAGATTTACAGCTTCGTAACACTCACAGTCGTCAGCACCTGCATTCTATGGTATTGGAATTATTACGTTCTTCTTGAGGTTATTTCTCCTTTATCATAAATCTTTCACACCATATGGAACAGTTTTGGTGTGGCTGGCTTTCCTGAGTATATCAGTACTTGATGGAATGTTATCTACTCTGTGAAGCTTGTCTCCATTTACGTCTTTCAATGCTGTGTCAAATCATTCTCACAGTATCATATCTACTGTCTACATCTTGTCCTCTTCCCTTTCTATACTACTGCTTTCTAGTATATTTCTCTTTGTACTACCTTGCTATATATTCCGTCCACCTTTCAGCTTTCCTTTCTTTGCTAAGTACTTCTTTTCTATCTGAGATCTTGGTATGCGTGCAACTGCTTTTCTTTTCAACAAACCTCTCTTTAATTTTCCTGTAGGCGGTATCTAGCTTCCCATAATTACATATGCTTCTGTATCCTTACATCTGTCCTCTAGCCATTCCTGCTTACTCATTTGCATTTCCTGTTGGTTTAATTGTTTAGACGTTTGTATTCCTACTGCCTGCCTTACTTGATACATTTTTATGTTTCTTTCATGCTTTACTCAAATTCAGTGTCTCATGTGATATCTAAAAATTTCTAATAGACCTGGTCTTTTTATCCATTTGACCCTCTGCTGCGTTCACTATTTCACCAGTATCAATTTGTTTTCCAGTGTATGCCTTTCCCGTCTAAATCTTACAGCCGCAACTGATTCTTCACTCTTCTTCGTGGTCTAGGATGAAACTGTACACCCATTGCACGAGCAAGTTGCCGTGGATATCAGCTGTGTCTGGATGCTCGACTGAAAAAAAAAAAAAAAATTGATTCACGCTAAATCTTTAATTAAAGCTTCCGGTGCAAACATGGTGCAGCTGGTACAAGGTTGTGTTGGGTGCATGTAGCAGATAACATCCTTGGTAATCACCAGATTTACCACTGACACTTGCATCATGTTTCATAATGTAGTATGAATACAGATGTTAACAATAATACACATGCTTGTACAATGTAGAGTATTCGTGGAGTAGAGACGAGGTCTTCCTGCAGCCATCACATTAATGCTGTGTAATCAGTGCCTTTGTTTTAATTCTATACATGTATACATTTCTTGCATGTAGAAGCAATTTTCTAGATCTTGGTCAGTATGTATAGCGATGGAAGTGACTCAGACTAGTGTCTGTCTCTGGGACTTTCCAATCGGTTAAAAGTTGTTGTCAGATCCCGTATGTGCTTTCCCAACCAAGTATCCACTGAGCTAGTCCGGGTGCACTCCATTGGTGTCGACTGACAATTCCTAACGTATGAAAACTTTCAGTGCCTTGCTAATTATGACTCTTAAATTTAGAGATTACCCGTGGTCTAGGGGTAACGTCTTTGATTCATAAGCGAAACGTCTTCGGTCTCGGGTTCGATCCCCCCCACTGCATAAATTTTGATAAACAATCAGCATTCGCGGCCGAAGACTTTCGGCATAAGAAGTCAGCCTCATTCTGCCAACGGCCTTGTCAAAGAGGGCGGAGGAGCGGATAGAGGTTCAGGGCACTCTCTTGTCCTAGGGGTGGGAAATTGCCCCTAAAGGCGGAAGAATCAGCATTGATCAACGACATGAGGATGCAGAAGGCAATGGAAACCTCTGCATTAAAGACACGTAACGTGTATCCACAGGACATGTGGCCTGTAGTTGAAGAAGTGTCATGATAATCTCTCCATTGGCAAAATATTCCGGAATAGTCCCCCATTCGGATCTCCAGGAGGGGACTGCCAAGGGGGAGGTTACCATGAGAAAAAGATTGAATAATCAACCAAAGGATAATGTTCTATGAGTCGGAGCGTCGAATGTCAGAAGCTTGAACGTGGTAGGTAAACTAGAAAATCTGAAAAGGTAAATGGAAAGGCTCAATCTAGATATAGTAGGGGTCAGTGAAGTGAAGTGGAAGGAAGACATGGATTTCTGGTCAGATGAGTATCGGGTAATATCAACAGCAGCAGAAAATGGTATAACAGGTGTAGGATTCGTTATGAATAGTTTAGGTCAGAGGGTCTGTTACTGTGAACAGTTCAGTGACCGGGTTGTTCTAATCAGAATCGACAGCAGACCAACACCGACAACGATAGTTCAGGTATACATGCCGACGTCGCAAGCTGGAGATGAACAGATAGAGAAAGTGTATGCGGATATTGAAAGGATAATGCAATATATAAAGGGGGACGAAAATCTAATAGTCATGAGCGACTGGAATGCAGTTGTATGGGAAGGAGTAGAAGAAAAGGTTACAGGAGAATATGGGCTTGGGACAAGGAATGAAAGAGCAGAAAGACTAATTGAGTTCTGTAACAAGTTTCAGCTAGTAATAGCGAATACCCTGTTCAAGAATTACAAGAGGAGGTGGTATACTTGGAAAAGGCCGGGAGGTACGGGAAGATTTCAATTAGATTACATCATGGTCAGACAGAGATTCCGAAATCAGATACTGGATTGAAAGGCGTACCCAGGAACAGATATAGACTCGGATCACAATATAGTAGTGATGTAGAGTAGGCTGAAGTTCAAGACTTTAGTCAGGAAGGATCAATACGCAAAGAAGTGGGATACGGAAGTTCTAAGGAATGACGAGATACGTTTGAAGTTCTCTAACTCTATAGATACAGCAATAAGGAATAGCGCATTAGGCAGTACAGTAGAAGAGGAATGGACATCTCTAAAAAGGGCCATCACAGAAGTTGGGAAGGAAAACATAGGTACAAAGAAGGTAGCTGCGAAGAAACCATGGGTAACAAAAGAAATACTTCAGTTGATTGATGAAAGGAGGAAGTACAAACATGTTCCGGGAAAATCAGAAATGCAGAAATACAAGTCTCTGAGGAATGAAATAAATAGGAAGTGCAGGGAAGCTAAGACAAAATGGCTGCAGGAAAAATGTGAAGACATCGAAAAAGATGCTTGTTGGAAGGACAGACTCAGCATACAGGAAAGTCAAAACAACCTTTGGTGACATTAAAAGCAACGGTGGTAACATTAAGAGTGCAACGGGAATTCCACTGTTAAATCCAGAGGAGAGAGCAGATACGTGTAAAGAATACATTGAAAGCCTCTATGAGGGTGAAGATTTGTCTGATGCGATAGAAGAAGAAACAGGAGTCGATTTAGAAGAGATTGGGGATCCAGTATTAGAATCGGAATTTAAAAGAGCTTTGGAGGACTTACGATCAAATAAGGTAGAAGGGATGGATAACATTCCATCAGAATTTCTAAAATCATTAGGGGAAGTGGCAACAAAAGGACTATTCACGTTGGTCTGTAGAATATATGAGTCTGGCGACATACCATCTGACTTTCGGAAAAGCATCATCCATACAATTCCGAAGACGGCAAGAGCTGACAAGTGCGAGAATTATCGCACAATCAGCTTAACAGCTCATGTATCGAAGCTGCTTACAAGAATAATATACAGAAGAATGGAAAAGGAAATTGAGTATGCGCTAGGTGACGATCAGTTTGGCTTTAGGAAAAGTCAAGGCACGAGAGAGGCAATTCTGACGTTACGGCTAATAATGGAAGTATGGCTAAAGAAAAGTCAAGACACGTTCATAGGATTTGTCGACCTCGAAAAAGCTTTCAACAATATAAAATGGTGCAAGCTGTTCAAAATTCTGAAAAAGTAGGGGTAAGTTATAGGGAGAGACGGGTCATATACAATATGTACAACAACCAAGAGGGAATAATAAGAGTGGACGATCAAGAACGAAGTGCTCATATTAAGAAGGGTGTAAGACAAGCTGTAGCCTTCGCCCCTACTCTTCAATCTGTACATCGAGGAAGCAATGATGGAAATAAAAGAAAGGTTCAGGAGTGGAATTAAAATACGAGGTTAAAGGAAATCAATGATACGATTCGCTGATGACATTGCTATCCTGAGTGAAAGTGAAGAAGAATTAAATGATCTGCGGAACGGAATGAACAGTCTAATGAGTACATAATATGGTTTGAGAGTAAATTGGAGAAAGACGAAGGTAATGAGAGAGTAGTAGGAATGAGAGCAGCGAGAAACTTAACATAAGGATTGATGGTCACGAAGTCAATGAAGTTAAGGAATTCTGCTACCTAGGCAGTAAAATAACCAATAACGGACGGAGCAAGGAGGACATAAAAAGCAGACTCGCTGTGGAAAAAAAGGCATTTCTGGCCAAGAGAAGTCTACTAATATCAAATACCGGCCTTAATTTGAGGAAGAAATTTCTGAGGAGGTACGTCTGGAGTACAGCATTGTATGGTAGTGAAACATGGACTGTGGGAAAACCGGAACAGAAGAGAATCGAAGCATTTGAGATGTGGTGCTATAGACGAATGTTGAAAATTTGGTGGACTGATAAGGTAAGGAATGAGGAGGTTCTACGCAGAATCGGAAAGGAAAGGAATATGTGGAAAACAGTGATAAGGAGAAGGGACAGGATGATAGGACATCTGCTAAGACATGAGGCAATGACTTCCATGGTACTAGAGGTAGCTGTAGAAGGCAAAAACTGTAGAGGAAGACAGAGATTGGAATACGTCAAGCAAATAATTGAGGACGTAGGTTGCAAGTGTTACTCTGAGATGAAGAGGTTAGCACAGGAAAGGAATTCTTGGCGGGCCGCATCAAACCAGTCAGTAGACTGATGACCACAAAAAAAAGTTTAGTGCCATGTGCTCAATCTCTACAGTGAAGAAGTAATGACAGAAATAAAAGGAAATTCCTAGAGTTGAATAAAAATTCTGGGTGGAAGGATATCGTGGGTAGATATACTGATGACGTTGCTGTCCTCAGTGAAGGTGAGGTGGAATGAAGTGAATAGTCTAGTGAACACTGAATATTTTCTGATAGTAAAGAATGACAGATGAAAGGCACGAGGACTAGCAAAAGTAAGGCTAGCATTAGACTCTACATAAAAATTGGAGACAAATAAATAGACAAAGTAAATGAATTTCTGCTACCTTGCAAGCAGAGTAATACATGACGGAAGAAACAAGGACGACAGAGAAAATAATCTAACACAAGGAAAAAGAACATGGTGTCTACTAGTATCAAACATTGGCCATAGTACACAGTGTAAATTTCTGAGTATGTACGTTTTGAGGATAGTACTATATAGTAGTGAAACTTGAGCAGTGAGAGAACCCGAAAAGAAATGAATAGAAGCGTTTGAGATTTTATGCTATAGAAGAATGCTGAAAATTTGGTGGAATGATAAGAACTTAAGATGTTCTCCACAACATCGTCGAGGAAATGAACAAGTGGAAATCTCTGACAACAAGAAGGGACTGAATGATACGATACCTGTTAAGACAATAGGGATCCCCTATATTTTTTACCCTCTACAGTTCCCTCTGGTAAGAGGGGCAACGAGCAAAGTCAGATTTAGTGCGGCAGTCACACTCGCCGGGACAGAGTAAAAGGTATGTACGAAGTAAAAATGGTTCAAATGGTTCTGAGCACTATGGGACTCAACTTCTGAGGCCATCAGTCCCCTAGAACTTAGAACTAGTTAAACCTAACTAACCTAAGGACATCACACACATCCATGCCCATGGCAGGATTCGAACCTGCGACCGTAGCGGTCTCGCGGTTCCAGACCGCAGCGCCTAGAACCGCACGGCGACTTCGGCCGGCGGTACGGAGTAGGAATTCAGATGTGTAGAAAAGGAGTTCTGTTTGCAATATCTCCTACAACTCAAACCACATGATTCTGGGACGGTGCAGTTTAGTCCATATAGCGTTTAGCTTACTTTCAGTGTTATTATTTAGCTGCTGCAGAGAGATCTTCAGAAGTAACGTGAAACTTTGTGTATGCGTTTTACAGACAACAGTTTGATACAGGTGGCCTAAAGTTGTGATCAACAATGGTATTGTGCTTCTTCGCCACAGTATCACAGCTCAGATACCACTTTGTAAACGTTTTTTTGGTAGTATGATAAGAAGTAACAGCTGAGAAATTTTTTTACGTTTTATGTTGCACTTATCAATATTGTCTAATATCTATTCTAATTAATTACGTTACAATGGCATCGTAGCCGGCGCCTAAGTTTCACGAAAAAACAACGCATCTGGAGCTATGGAACTGTTACAAAAAATACTGTAAGCGATTTACATCGTCTGCTTGTC
Source organism: Schistocerca gregaria (assembly GCF_023897955.1). Classification (NCBI taxonomy): domain Eukaryota; kingdom Metazoa; phylum Arthropoda; class Insecta; order Orthoptera; family Acrididae; genus Schistocerca; species Schistocerca gregaria. The sequence goes on along the minus strand of NC_064922.1, from coordinate 921,637,448 downwards.
CATTATTATTTTCCATTTTCATTATTTACCCTCCTAGTTTTTATAGACAAATAAAATATCTGCAACATTTTTTGGCCATCTCATCAGAAAACTAAAAGTACACACTACACAGAGAAAAATGAGATAAAATACAAGCTCATTGCTCGAATTTTGGAGTAATGAAGAAAGTGGCAACCCAAATATTTCCTTTAGGTTTTCTGTTGCACTGATTTATATTGTTGAATCTGTTCTAATTAATTCGTTACAATGAGACTGTATACGAAACTCTATTATGCAGAAATACTTAGATACATCCATTGCTTTGAGACTCTGTATAAACTGGAGGAAATTAATCAGACTACCACGTATAAATTTTATCTGTTTATGAACATAGCACCAGTACGTACACACTGACTAATAGTTTACTCAGACGTACTTGCATATTTATATAGCACTGCTCTCCTAAACACATGGCCATAATCTCGCAGAAGTTATCTCTACAATACAAGACTTAACAATACCATGTCTCAATATTTTTCAAAATATAAGTACCTCATAAGAATAGGACATTTACACTTATACATTGGTTGTAGATGCGTATGAGAAGTAATTGGTGTTCCTGTCACATACTTCTCTTTACATCCGTAGCAACAACAATATTGTACCATAGCTGTTATTAAAACTCAAACATGTAGAAAAGTATACAAAACAAGATAAATTCGTCCAGTATTCCAGTTCTGCTATTATCTCATATTCTAGACAAGCAGTGTCTTCCCAGAATCATGTGACTAACCCATTTCGGTATTCAGAACATAGGCAGTAGATTATGCACACTGCATAGATGGTCATATCGTTACCTGTTGTGGCTTCTACATCGGACCCTAGTTTAATGTGCGTATCATGCAGTACAGATTTTGCTGATCGAGAAGCGCCTTAAGACGGAAGTCAGACCGAATGTTTTAACAACAACGGTTGTGAAGTCGTCATTCCAGGACGATCAAAGAGGAAAATTGTTTTCTTGAGATCGTTATGACGAACATCGTCCTTTCGGATGACACCGTAGATTGGCATTGGACTTTAACTTATTGCGGTCAACAATGGTAGAAAATTTGTGGGTGTGTTACCAGCGTCACTTATTCAGAGTGATGTCATGTTCATTATTATTATTATTATTATTATTATTATTATCTCAGTTGTGGAAACCTTTTAACCTAAGTATTGTTCATGTTCTTAACCAACGCTGATTTATGGAGTGGCAAAGCACTATGTAGTTAGCTGTACTCAGCCATAACTGCCCTTGTTTGTATTTTTTGGAAATATAAATGTTTCAAAGTTTTAATCAAGTACTTTTGTGCATGTTTCGTGTACTTATTGGCCAGATTCGATTTGTGTTTAAGTTGGCGTTTTTAAAGGTCTAATTGCTGTTTATAATTTTAAGGTTTTCTGCCTGTTAAAGTAATCTGATATCTCTTATCTTGTTCCTTTGTTATTACCATTGCAACGGGCCATTTGGCTAGATATGCCAACGCCAGTGAATAAGAAGTATAGGTATTTGATTTACTATTTTGAAACCAGTTGGTTTAATTAACACAGACATTTGAAATTTTCTGTTGTTTTCATTGTTTAATGATTTCACTGGTGTTTGAGATAAAAATTGTTAATGAGTAGAGGTTTAAGTAGTTCTAAGCTCTAGGGGGCTGATGACCTCAGATATTAAGTCCCATAGTGCTCAGAGCCATTTCCACTCGTGATTCATAGATATTATAGTCACAGAAGATTACGTTGCCCCATTTCGTGAAGCGAAAAGTTTTTACATGCCTAAGTTGAACCATGTTGGCAGTCATCACACCACTTGACATTCTGACTAAATAAGTATGCAGTTTTTTCCAAGCAGTATTTCATAATAGGAGACTACATATGCTTTACCACTCTTTTATAAATCAAACGAACGTTGTGACTGAGCCATTTCCAGAAATTGAGTACAGCTATGAAACTTTAAAGTGACTATTTACATTGAGTAATAAGACAGATGCTGAAATCCATCGTGTCAGTTTAGTTGAAAATGTTAGTTTTTGTTAAGGCTTGATAATGATGTAGCCATCCTTTTCACCATAACTGAAAGAGGAGGAAAGGGATGAAAACTTTGTATGCATCCCAATATAAAACCTCTGTTTTCGATCTGAAGAAACAAAAACGCAAGACGTAAGGAGTGATTAAACGTACTGAGGCCTGAAAGTAGAGCAGAAAGTATTATGACGCTTTTAACATTTTCTTGCGCGAGCGCTAATGCCACACTGGAATCCACTTTCAGCCATTAAGCTGGCGGCTGATCGAAAGGCTTTTATTACACAGCAATCAATTAGCGAGAACATTTTTCAAATGAGGGTACAGAGGCAACGTAACGAGGAAATTTAATGACGGTGTCCCGGTCGCTGGCACGCCTCTGCCCTTTCTGACAAAAACGCTGGCAGGAAAATTAAGATGCGGCGGTTAGCGCCGGAGAGAGCCACTGGGTTCGCGTGAGAGAGAGAGGGAGGGGGGGGGGGGGAGGTTAGGAGGGGGAAGAAGATGGGCGAATGGTCGGAGGGGGGGGGGAGGGGGGTGACACAGATTGCAGGGGTCGACACGGCGCGGATGAAGGCACCGGCAGAGTGCGCTTCGCGGTTCCGCTAACAGAAAGCATGTAGGTGGGGGCGGAGGTGCCCAGGACGAGCTAATTCACGCAGCAGCAACAGCACAGTGGGAAGAAGCGTACCGTGCACAGAAAAGAAAACAAGAGTGCAGAAAAAGGGGCTGGAAGGTGACTAGGGCCAGCGGAAAAGTTGGAAGAACTGGAAAGACCAAACAGGTTTTGTTATATGATGACATGTTGGAGACCGTGGCTGTTGTTTGAAGACAAATGTTGATGGCGTTAGGACAGCAACCAGCCACAAATTTACTTTGAGTTCCTTTATTCAAAGGAACCCGTTACCGGTTTCGAATAGTTGTGATTCATCATCAGACGGTTTACACGCTTTCTTTATGACATTTGGTGTGTTTTTATAGATTGTTGTTGTTGTGGTCTTCAGTCCTGAGACTGGTTTGATGCAGTTCTCAACGCTACCCTATCCTGTGCGAGCTTCTTCATCTCCCAGTACCTACTGTAACCTACATGCTTCTGAATCTGCTTGGTGTATTCATCTCTTGGTCACCCTTTGGGATTTTTACCCTCCACGCTGCCCTCCAATACTGAATTGGTGATCCCTTGATGCCTCAGAACATGTCCTACCAACCGATCCCTTCTTCTCGTCAAGTTGTGCCACAAGCTCCTCTTCCCCACACTTCTATTCAATACCTTCTCATTAGTTATATGATCTACTCATCTAATCTTCAGCATTCTTCTGCAGCACCACATTTCGAAAGCTTCTATCCTCTTTTTGTCTAAACTATTTATCGTGCACGTTTCACTTCCATACATGGCTACACTCCATACTAATACTTTCAGAAACGACTTCCTGACACTTAAATCTATACTCGATGTTAACAAATTTCTCTTCTTCAGAAACGCTTTCCTTCCCATTGCCAGTCTAAATTTAATATCCCCTCTCCACTTCGACCATCATCAGTTATTTTGCTCCCCAAATAGAAAACTCTTTTACTACTTTAAGTGTCTCATTTCGTAATCTAATTCCGTCAGCATCACCTGACTTAATTCGACTACATTCTATTATCCTCGTTTTGATTTTGTTGATGTTCATCTTATATCCTCCTTTCAAGACAAAAATGGTTCAAATGGCTCTGAGCACTATGAGACTTAACATCTGTGGTCATCAGTCCTCTAGAACTTAGAACTACTTAAGCCTAACTAACCTAAGGACATCACACACACCCATGCCCGAGGCAGGATTCGAACCTGCGACTGTAGCAGTTGCGCCGTTCCGGACTGAGCGCCTGGAACGGCTAGACCACAGCGGCCGGCCTTTTCAAGACACTGCCCATTCCGTTCAGCTGCTCTTCCAAGTCCTTTGCTGTCTCTGACATAATTACAATGTCATCGGCGAACCAAGTCCTTTGCTGTCTCTGACATAATTACAATGTCATCGGCGAACCTCAAAGTTTTTGTTTCTTCTCCATGGATTTTAATATCTACTCCGAATTTTTCTTTTGTTTCCTTCACTCCTTGCTCAATATACAGATTGAATACCATCGGGGAGAGGCTACAACCCTGTCTCACTCCCTTCCCAACTACTGCTTCCCTTTCATGCCCCTCAGCTCATATAACTGTCATTTGGTTTCTATACAAATTGTAAATAGCCTTTCGCTCCCTATATTTTACCCCTACCACCTTTAGAATTTGAAAGAGAGTATTCCAGTCAACATTGTCGAGAGCTTTCTCTAAGTGTACAAATGCTATACACGTAGGTTTGATTTTCCTTAATCTAGCTTCTAAGATAAGTCGTAGGGTCAGTATTGCCTCACGTGTTCTAATATTTCTATGGAATCCAAACTGATCTGCCTCTAGGTCGGCTTTTACTAGTTTTTTCCATTCGTCTGTCAAGAATTCGCGTTAGTATTTGGCAGCCGTGACTTATTACACTGACAGTTCGGTAATTTTCACATCTGTCAACACCGGCTTCCTTTGGGATTAGAGATTAATTGTCGTGAAACGTCGGTTTCGAGTGTTTGTTTTCATAACGTTTGTCCAATCGATGTTTAATGCATTCCCACTGCATCCTCGTTGTTGCACACGTAATAGTTCACACTGTACATTTTAGATTTGTCGCTGAGATCATTTCAACCAAGCACCACATGTTTTGATACAAACAAAGAGCTTACAAACATATGAGTTTCACAGATGCTATGATATATCGTAACATTTGACGATGATGTCCTATTTTTGGAAAGGATCATATATTCATTTACAAAACTGTAATGCCTTTTTGCCTTTTACATTAGTACAGAGACATTGATTTTTTTTTTTAGCTGATATTGGTAAATTAAAGTTTTTTATATACATTTAGAACTGTATAGGTGAAATAGTATATTATTTTATTACATTTGGCATCATGAGAATTATAGTAACATATAAAGTTGCTACTTGATCTGCAGATAGGTGTATTCATTTTATTTGCTTCGGAGGCTGGAAAGTAATTTTTGGAAATTTTTCAGGAAAGGGGTGTTAGCTAACTCCGTTTGTTTGTTAAGGATATAGTCTGGGGTGCTGTTTTTGTGTGTGTGTATTTCTAATTCTTCTAATTTATTCATAGTGGCTCCTTTTTCTGTTAGATGCAAAATTTTTAAGTTATCCTCAATGTTTCCCACTGAATGGTTTTCTTCAGAAATATGGGCTGCAAATGCCGATTTGTTCAACTTACCAAGTCTTAGAGCATCAATATGTTGTTTGTATCTAATTTCAAAACTTAAGCCTGTCTGTCCAATTTAGAATCTTGGGCATGCAGTTTAAGAACTCAACGTGGAATGTGGTATGTGAGCCACTGTTTAGGATGTGTACCCATGAAGCATTTGAGACGAGGCATTGACTATTCATTTCCTGCCCGAAATCATTGTCGACTAAAATATTACTTCCTTACACAAGTTCAATGAAAGAACAGCAGACTGGGAGAAAGACGATCCCTGACAGCTGCAGTTGGCTTGGAGCGGCTACTTCTCTTGTCTATTTCAATCAAACCCGTAGCGCCATTTTGTATACCTCTGTAAGGGCCTCCGTAAACGAGTAAAACTTGTTTGTCAAATGCATCGTTACTACCCGCAGATTTGTCAAACAAGCCCGTACAGGTACAAACAAAGTTTGTCACTTTAACTCTTACTTTGAAGCAGATGCTGATCTTATTCATGAGTCTTCACGGTAAATGATAACAGCCAAACAGTTACCTGATAAAGATTGATTAAAATCCCTGACCACGGTTTCGGCATATCTAAATATACCTTCATCAGAAGTAAAATACACTAAATCACATCCTGTAGTAGAGATACATAGAACAATCCTGCCAAAGGCGTCGTCAGTAGTTAAAACATCGTCTCCATTTATACAACTTAAGTATGAACAGAGGGTCGATGCCAACTACTGACGACGCCTTTGGCACGATTGTTTTATGTATCTCTACTGCAGGATGTGATTTAGTGTATTTTACTTCTGATGAAGGTGTATTTGGGTATACCGAAACCGTGATCAAGGATTTTAATAAATCTTTATCCTGCAACTGTTTGGCTGTTATCATTTACCGTGAAGAATTTCAACAGTTGCTGTTTCAGCCATGTTTAAAACATTGACGTATTCGTATTTCGACAGTAGTAGTAATGGCCACAAATGCTGCAAGGCAGTCCTGGAATTGACTTGGGCACTGTGTTTAAGGAAGAAGAAAGACAGCACGCTGGCCAACGGAACACTTTAAAAGATTTACTCCAGAAAATCTCCTAAAGAAATACTTGTCTCTGAACCCGACGATTACGTCAAATGTCTTAGAATGGATAATGAAACTTTTAAAAGCCCTCTAAGGTCATAATAAAAGAGTGAACTGCCCAAATTCGATTTTATCTAGCCACAGATGTGTCAGACAAGCCCATAAACCTACCAAGAGAGCTGATCGATTTAATATTACTTTTGAAGCAGAGGCTTTTGTCTGTAGAATATATGAGTCTGGCGACATACCATCTGACTTTCGGAAAAGCATCATCCATACAATTCCGAAGACGGCAAGAGCTGACAAGTGCGAGAATTATCGCACAATCAGCTTAACAGCTCATGTATCGAAGCTGCTTACAAGAATAATATACAGAAGAATGGAAAAGGAAATTGAGTATGCGCTAGGTGACGATCAGTTTGGCTTTAGGAAAAGTCAAGGCACGAGAGAGGCAATTCTGACGTTACGGCTAATAATGGAAGTATGGCTAAAGAAAAGTCAAGACACGTTCATAGGATTTGTCGACCTCGAAAAAGCTTTCAACAATATAAAATGGTGCAAGCTGTTCAAAATTCTGAAAAAGTAGGGGTAAGTTATAGGGAGAGACGGGTCATATACAATATGTACAACAAACAAGAGGGAATAATAAGAGTGGACGATCAAGAACGAAGTGCTCATATTAAGAAGGGTGTAAGACAAGCTGTAGCCTTCGCCCCTACTCTTCAATCTGTACATCGAGGAAGCAATGATGGAAATAAAAGAAAGGTTCAGGAGTGGAATTAAAATACGAGGTTAAAGGAAATCAATGATACGATTCGCTGATGACATTGCTATCCTGAGTGAAAGTGAAGAAGAATTAAATGATCTGCGGAACGGAATGAACAGTCTAATGAGTACATAATATGGTTTGAGAGTAAATTGGAGAAAGACGAAGGTAATGAGAGAGTAGTAGGAATGAGAGCAGCGAGAAACTTAACATAAGGATTGATGGTCACGAAGTCAATGAAGTTAAGGAATTCTGCTACCTAGGCAGTAAAATAACCAATAACGGACGGAGCAAGGAGGACATAAAAAGCAGACTCGCTGTGGAAAAAAAGGCATTTCTGGCCAAGAGAAGTCTACTAATATCAAATACCGGCCTTAATTTGAGGAAGAAATTTCTGAGGAGGTACGTCTGGAGTACAGCATTGTATGGTAGTGAAACATGGACTGTGGGAAAACCGGAACAGAAGAGAATCGAAGCATTTGAGATGTGGTGCTATAGACGAATGTTGAAAATTTGGTGGACTGATAAGGTAAGGAATGAGGAGGTTCTACGCAGAATCGGAAAGGAAAGGAATATGTGGAAAACAGTGATAAGGAGAAGGGACAGGATGATAGGACATCTGCTAAGACATGAGGCAATGACTTCCATGGTACTAGAGGTAGCTGTAGAAGGCAAAAACTGTAGAGGAAGACAGAGATTGGAATACGTCAAGCAAATAATTGAGGACGTAGGTTGCAAGTGTTACTCTGAGATGAAGAGGTTAGCACAGGAAAGGAATTCTTGGCGGGCCGCATCAAACCAGTCAGTAGACTGATGACCACAAAAAAAAGTTTAGTGCCATGTGCTCAATCTCTACAGTGAAGAAGTAATGACAGAAATAAAAGGAAATTCCTAGAGTTGAATAAAAATTCTGGGTGGAAGGATATCGTGGGTAGATATACTGATGACGTTGCTGTCCTCAGTGAAGGTGAGGTGGAATGAAGTGAATAGTCTAGTGAACACTGAATATTTTCTGATAGTAAAGAATGACAGATGAAAGGCACGAGGACTAGCAAAAGTAAGGCTAGCATTAGACTCTACATAAAAATTGGAGACAAATAAATAGACAAAGTAAATGAATTTCTGCTACCTTGCAAGCAGAGTAATACATGACGGAAGAAACAAGGACGACAGAGAAAATAATCTAACACAAGGAAAAAGAACATGGTGTCTACTAGTATCAAACATTGGCCATAGTACACAGTGTAAATTTCTGAGTATGTACGTTTTGAGGATAGTACTATATAGTAGTGAAACTTGAGCAGTGAGAGAACCCGAAAAGAAATGAATAGAAGCGTTTGAGATTTTATGCTATAGAAGAATGCTGAAAATTTGGTGGAATGATAAGAACTTAAGATGTTCTCCACAACATCGTCGAGGAAATGAACAAGTGGAAATCTCTGACAACAAGAAGGGACTGAATGATACGATACCTGTTAAGACAATAGGGATCCCCTATATTTTTTACCCTCTACAGTTCCCTCTGGTAAGAGGGGCAACGAGCAAAGTCAGATTTAGTGCGGCAGTCGCACTCGCCGGGACAGAGTAAAAGGTATGTACGAAGTAAAAATGGTTCAAATGGTTCTGAGCACTATGGGACTCAACTTCTGAGGCCATCAGTCCCCTAGAACTTAGAACTAGTTAAACCTAACTAACCTAAGGACATCACACACATCCATGCCCATGGCAGGATTCGAACCTGCGACCGTAGCGGTCTCGCGGTTCCAGACCGCAGCGCCTAGAACCGCACGGCGACTTCGGCCGGCGGTACGGAGTAGGAATTCAGATGTGTAGAAAAGGAGTTCTGTTTGCAATATCTCCTACAACTCAAACCACATGATTCTGGGACGGTGCAGTTTAGTCCATATAGCGTTTAGCTTACTTTCAGTGTTATTATTTAGCTGCTGCAGAGAGATCTTCAGAAGTAACGTGAAACTTTGTGTATGCGTTTTACAGACAACAGTTTGATACAGGTGGCCTAAAGTTGTGATCAACAATGGTATTGTGCTTCTTCGCCACAGTATCACAGCTCAGATACCACTTTGTAAACGTTTTTTTGGTAGTATGATAAGAAGTAACAGCTGAGAAATTTTTTTACGTTTTATGTTGCACTTATCAATATTGTCTAATATCTATTCTAATTAATTACGTTACAATGGCATCGTAGCCGGCGCCTAAGTTTCACGAAAAAACAACGCATCTGGAGCTATGGAACTGTTACAAAAAATACTGTAAGCGATTTACATCGTCTGCTTGTCCATTATTATTTTCCATTTTCATTATTTACCCTCCTAGTTTTTATAGACAAATAAAATATCTGCAACATTTTTTGGCCATCTCATCAGAAAACTAAAAGTACACACTACACAGAGAAAAATGAGATAAAATACAAGCTCATTGCTCGAATTTTGGAGTAATGAAGAAAGTGGCAACCCAAATATTTCCTTTAGGTTTTCTGTTGCACTGATTTATATTGTTGAATCTGTTCTAATTAATTCGTTACAATGAGACTGTATACGAAACTCTATTATGCAGAAATACTTAGATACATCCATTGCTTTGAGACTCTGTATAAACTGGAGGAAATTAATCAGACTACCACGTATAAATTTTATCTGTTTATGAACATAGCACCAGTACGTACACACTGACTAATAGTTTACTCAGACGTACTTGCATATTTATATAGCACTGCTCTCCTAAACACATGGCCATAATCTCGCAGAAGTTATCTCTACAATACAAGACTTAACAATACCATGTCTCAATATTTTTCAAAATATAAGTACCTCATAAGAATAGGACATTTACACTTATACATTGGTTGTAGATGCGTATGAGAAGTAATTGGTGTTCCTGTCACATACTTCTCTTTACATCCGTAGCAACAACAATATTGTACCATAGCTGTTATTAAAACTCAAACATGTAGAAAAGTATACAAAACAAGATAAATTCGTCCAGTATTCCAGTTCTGCTATTATCTCATATTCTAGACAAGCAGTGTCTTCCCAGAATCATGTGACTAACCCATTTCGGTATTCAGAACATAGGCAGTAGATTATGCACACTGCATAGATGGTCATATCGTTACCTGTTGTGGCTTCTACATCGGACCCTAGTTTAATGTGCGTATCATGCAGTACAGATTTTGCTGATCGAGAAGCGCCTTAAGACGGAAGTCAGACCGAATGTTTTAACAACAACGGTTGTGAAGTCGTCATTCCAGGACGATCAAAGAGGAAAATTGTTTTCTTGAGATCGTTATGACGAACATCGTCCTTTCGGATGACACCGTAGATTGGCATTGGACTTTAACTTATTGCGGTCAACAATGGTAGAAAATTTGTGGGTGTGTTACCAGCGTCACTTATTCAGAGTGATGTCATGTTCATTATTATTATTATTATTATTATTATTATTATCTCAGTTGTGGAAACCTTTTAACCTAAGTATTGTTCATGTTCTTAACCAACGCTGATTTATGGAGTGGCAAAGCACTATGTAGTTAGCTGTACTCAGCCATAACTGCCCTTGTTTGTATTTTTTGGAAATATAAATGTTTCAAAGTTTTAATCAAGTACTTTTGTGCATGTTTCGTGTACTTATTGGCCAGATTCGATTTGTGTTTAAGTTGGCGTTTTTAAAGGTCTAATTGCTGTTTATAATTTTAAGGTTTTCTGCCTGTTAAAGTAATCTGATATCTCTTATCTTGTTCCTTTGTTATTACCATTGCAACGGGCCATTTGGCTAGATATGCCAACGCCAGTGAATAAGAAGTATAGGTATTTGATTTACTATTTTGAAACCAGTTGGTTTAATTAACACAGACATTTGAAATTTTCTGTTGTTTTCATTGTTTAATGATTTCACTGGTGTTTGAGATAAAAATTGTTAATGAGTAGAGGTTTAAGTAGTTCTAAGCTCTAGGGGGCTGATGACCTCAGATATTAAGTCCCATAGTGCTCAGAGCCATTTCCACTCGTGATTCATAGATATTATAGTCACAGAAGATTACGTTGCCCCATTTCGTGAAGCGAAAAGTTTTTACATGCCTAAGTTGAACCATGTTGGCAGTCATCACACCACTTGACATTCTGACTAAATAAGTATGCAGTTTTTTCCAAGCAGTATTTCATAATAGGAGACTACATATGCTTTACCACTCTTTTATAAATCAAACGAACGTTGTGACTGAGCCATTTCCAGAAATTGAGTACAGCTATGAAACTTTAAAGTGACTATTTACATTGAGTAATAAGACAGATGCTGAAATCCATCGTGTCAGTTTAGTTGAAAATGTTAGTTTTTGTTAAGGCTTGATAATGATGTAGCCATCCTTTTCACCATAACTGAAAGAGGAGGAAAGGGATGAAAACTTTGTATGCATCCCAATATAAAACCTCTGTTTTCGATCTGAAGAAACAAAAACGCAAGACGTAAGGAGTGATTAAACGTACTGAGGCCTGAAAGTAGAGCAGAAAGTATTATGACGCTTTTAACATTTTCTTGCGCGAGCGCTAATGCCACACTGGAATCCACTTTCAGCCATTAAGCTGGCGGCTGATCGAAAGGCTTTTATTACACAGCAATCAATTAGCGAGAACATTTTTCAAATGAGGGTACAGAGGCAACGTAACGAGGAAATTTAATGACGGTGTCCCGGTCGCTGGCACGCCTCTGCCCTTTCTGACAAAAACGCTGGCAGGAAAATTAAGATGCGGCGGTTAGCGCCGGAGAGAGCCACTGGGTTCGCGTGAGAGAGAGAGGGAGGGGGGGGGGGAGGTTAGGAGGGGGAAGAAGATGGGCGAATGGTCGGAGGGGGGGGGGGGAGGGGGGCGACACAGATTGCAGGGGTCGACACGGCGCGGATGAAGGCACCGGCAGAGTGCGCTTCGCGGTTCCGCTAACAGAAAGCATGTAGGTGGGGGCGGAGGTGCCCAGGACGAGCTAATTCACGCAGCAGCAACAGCACAGTGGGAAGAAGCGTACCGTGCACAGAAAAGAAAACAAGAGTGCAGAAAAAGGGGCTGGAAGGTGACTAGGGCCAGCGGAAAAGTTGGAAGAACTGGAAAGACCAAACAGGTTTTGTTATATGATGACATGTTGGAGACCGTGGCTGTTGTTTGAAGACAAATGTTGATGGCGTTAGGACAGCAACCAGCCACAAATTTACTTTGAGTTCCTTTATTCAAAGGAACCCGTTACCGGTTTCGAATAGTTGTGATTCATCATCAGACGGTTTACACGCTTTCTTTATGACATTTGGTGTGTTTTTATAGATTGTTGTTGTTGTGGTCTTCAGTCCTGAGACTGGTTTGATGCAGTTCTCAACGCTACCCTATCCTGTGCGAGCTTCTTCATCTCCCAGTACCTACTGTAACCTACATGCTTCTGAATCTGCTTGGTGTATTCATCTCTTGGTCACCCTTTGGGATTTTTACCCTCCACGCTGCCCTCCAATACTGAATTGGTGATCCCTTGATGCCTCAGAACATGTCCTACCAACCGATCCCTTCTTCTCGTCAAGTTGTGCCACAAGCTCCTCTTCCCCACACTTCTATTCAATACCTTCTCATTAGTTATGTGATCTACTCATCTAATCTTCAGCATTCTTCTGCAGCACCACATTTCGAAAGCTTCTATCCTCTTTTTGTCTAAACTATTTATCGTGCACGTTTCACTTCCATACATGGCTACACTCCATACTAATACTTTCAGAAACGACTTCCTGACACTTAAATCTATACTCGATGTTAACAAATTTCTCTTCTTCAGAAACGCTTTCCTTCCCATTGCCAGTCTAAATTTAATATCCCCTCTCCACTTCGACCATCATCAGTTATTTTGCTCCCCAAATAGAAAACTCTTTTACTACTTTAAGTGTCTCATTTCGTAATCTAATTCCGTCAGCATCACCTGACTTAATTCGACTACATTCTATTATCCTCGTTTTGATTTTGTTGATGTTCATCTTATATCCTCCTTTCAAGACAAAAATGGTTCAAATGGCTCTGAGCACTATGAGACTTAACATCTGTGGTCATCAGTCCTCTAGAACTTAGAACTACTTAAGCCTAACTAACCTAAGGACATCACACACACCCATGCCCGAGGCAGGATTCGAACCTGCGACTGTAGCAGTTGCGCCGTTCCGGACTGAGCGCCTGGAACGGCTAGACCACAGCGGCCGGCCTTTTCAAGACACTGCCCATTCCGTTCAGCTGCTCTTCCAAGTCCTTTGCTGTCTCTGACATAATTACAATGTCATCGGCGAACCAAGTCCTTTGCTGTCTCTGACATAATTACAATGTCATCGGCGAACCTCAAAGTTTTTGTTTCTTCTCCATGGATTTTAATATCTACTCCGAATTTTTCTTTTGTTTCCTTCACTCCTTGCTCAATATACAGATTGAATACCATCGGGGAGAGGCTACAACCCTGTCTCACTCCCTTCCCAACTACTGCTTCCCTTTCATGCCCCTCAGCTCATATAACTGTCATTTGGTTTCTATACAAATTGTAAATAGCCTTTCGCTCCCTATATTTTACCCCTACCACCTTTAGAATTTGAAAGAGAGTATTCCAGTCAACATTGTCGAGAGCTTTCTCTAAGTGTACAAATGCTATACACGTAGGTTTGATTTTCCTTAATCTAGCTTCTAAGATAAGTCGTAGGGTCAGTATTGCCTCACGTGTTCTAATATTTCTATGGAATCCAAACTGATCTGCCTCTAGGTCGGCTTTTACTAGTTTTTTCCATTCGTCTGTCAAGAATTCGCGTTAGTATTTGGCAGCCGTGACTTATTACACTGACAGTTCGGTAATTTTCACATCTGTCAACACCGGCTTCCTTTGGGATTAGAGATTAATTGTCGTGAAACGTCGGTTTCGAGTGTTTGTTTTCATAACGTTTGTCCAATCGATGTTTAATGCATTCCCACTGCATCCTCGTTGTTGCACACGTAATAGTTCACACTGTACATTTTAGATTTGTCGCTGAGATCATTTCAACCAAGCACCACATGTTTTGATACAAACAAAGAGCTTACAAACATATGAGTTTCACAGATGCTATGATATATCGTAACATTTGACGATGATGTCCTATTTTTGGAAAGGATCATATATTCATTTACAAAACTGTAATGCCTTTTTGCCTTTTACATTAGTACAGAGACATTGATTTTTTTTTTTAGCTGATATTGGTAAATTAAAGTTTTTTATATACATTTAGAACTGTATAGGTGAAATAGTATATTATTTTATTACATTTGGCATCATGAGAATTATAGTAACATATAAAGTTGCTACTTGATCTGCAGATAGGTGTATTCATTTTATTTGCTTCGGAGGCTGGAAAGTAATTTTTGGAAATTTTTCAGGAAAGGGGTGTTAGCTAACTCCGTTTGTTTGTTAAGGATATAGTCTGGGGTGCTGTTTTTGTGTGTGTGTATTTCTAATTCTTCTAATTTATTCATAGTGGCTCCTTTTTCTGTTAGATGCAAAATTTTTAAGTTATCCTCAATGTTTCCCACTGAATGGTTTTCTTCAGAAATATGGGCTGCAAATGCCGATTTGTTCAACTTACCAAGTCTTAGAGCATCAATATGTTGTTTGTATCTAATTTCAAAACTTAAGCCTGTCTGTCCAATTTAGAATCTTGGGCATGCAGTTTAAGAACTCAACGTGGAATGTGGTATGTGAGCCACTGTTTAGGATGTGTACCCATGAAGCATTTGAGACGAGGCATTGACTATTCATTTCCTGCCCGAAATCATTGTCGACTAAAATATTACTTCCTTACACAAGTTCAATGAAAGAACAGCAGACTGGGAGAAAGACGATCCCTGACAGCTGCAGTTGGCTTGGAGCGGCTACTTCTCTTGTCTATTTCAATCAAACCCGTAGCGCCATTTTGTATACCTCTGTAAGGGCCTCCGTAAACGAGTAAAACTTGTTTGTCAAATGCATCGTTACTACCCGCAGATTTGTCAAACAAGCCCGTACAGGTACAAACAAAGTTTGTCACTTTAACTCTTACTTTGAAGCAGATGCTGATCTTATTCATGAGTCTTCACGGTAAATGATAACAGCCAAACAGTTACCTGATAAAGATTGATTAAAATCCCTGACCACGGTTTCGGCATATCTAAATATACCTTCATCAGAAGTAAAATACACTAAATCACGTCCTGTAGTAGAGATACATAGAACAATCCTGCCAAAGGCGTCGTCAGTAGTTAAAACATCGTCTCCATTTATACAACTTAAGTATGAACAGAGGGTCGATGCCAACTACTGACGACGCCTTTGGCACGATTGTTTTATGTATCTCTACTGCAGGATGTGATTTAGTGTATTTTACTTCTGATGAAGGTGTATTTGGGTATACCGAAACCGTGATCAAGGATTTTAATAAATCTTTATCCTGCAACTGTTTGGCTGTTATCATTTACCGTGAAGAATTTCAACAGTTGCTGTTTCAGCCATGTTTAAAACATTGACGTATTCGTATTTCGACAGTAGTAGTAATGGCCACAAATGCTGCAAGGCAGTCCTGGAATTGACTTGGGCACTGTGTTTAAGGAAGAAGAAAGACAGCACGCTGGCCAACGGAACACTTTAAAAGATTTACTCCAGAAAATCTCCTAAAGAAATACTTGTCTCTGAACCCGACGATTACGTCAAATGTCTTAGAATGGATAATGAAACTTTTAAAAGCCCTCTAAGGTCATAATAAAAGAGTGAACTGTCCAAATTCGATTTTATCTAGCCACAGATGTGTCAGACAAGCCCATAAACCTACCAAGAGAGCTGATCGATTTAATATTACTTTTGAAGCAGAGGCTTTTGTGTCTTCTGTATTTTGGTGTTAGTTGGAGTCGCTACAAATGCAGATACAGCATTTGTAAAATTTGACTCTGGCGCTGTGTTAAAGATGAAGAAGAAAACAAGACGCTGGCACATGAAATGGTTTAAAATGACTGAGAAATATATACGTGAAAACAGGTTAACAGAAATGTTACACCCGAAAAAATCGGATGATTACACCAGTTTTCTGTGGATGGACAGTCAAACATTTTGTAACGTGTTTAAAATTACTTTGTCTTCACACTTAAAAATGAGACACATGTATGATAAAAGTTATTGTTTTCTACTTGGTCCTCTAATGACAGATCTTTAAAATACCACAACGTGGCAACATATAGCCCCATCGTCCGTGGAAAATCCAGAGAACTGCGGTTTATTTTATTTCATTGCTCTCCCGCTTGTATTTATGTGTAAACTATTGATTTTTTTCATAACCAGTTCCCGCTTAATATGTGACTGGGAAATACGTAATAATTTTTATTGACATGACAGTTCATACCCTCTCCCTGCGTAACACATGGCTGGGAATTCAGTGGTGCCTCCGCCGTTTTGTTAATTGTCAGTGCTATTTTATTTTCATTGTCGATCATAGTTCCCATCAATATGAAAACTCACGATATAGTGAGATGAATTGTAATAAAAGAATATATCACTAATCGTATGCAGCAAAACATCGACACAAACAACGTCTACCATCTTGTCAAGCTTACCGTCTGTCATAATTTCTCTCAAACAGGTCAAACGCCTCATATGTTCGACAAACATGTGAAACAGCTATGTAAATGGTCAAATATTTGTCAAACATAATACGGTTCTTACAAATTCATTATTCATGTACGGGAGTCTTTAGGTAACGCCTCAGTGTGGTTGTATTTATATAAACGACAATAGATTTCGACTGATATCGTTTGCACTTCGCATTTTAAAACTGGCAAAAGCGCTGGCATCTGTCACGGATCATCTTTTCCCAACTCCACTTCAAAGTTTAAAAATATGCTGTGGAAGATTTCGAGCTAACTGGTGCAGTCCACAGAAAACCCGAAGTTATACAGTGATACCTATGCCATTCTGAAACTGGACTCGCTTGACAGCTGATCTCAGCCGGCGATCATGCGTCATCGTCTGTAATAGAACTGGCTTCAAGGGTATCAGTTCCTCAACCACGAGATCTGATCTGACTTTGAAGCAATGACCATAAGCGTTATCTGTTTGCGGCAGTAGAAATGATGCACCAAAACTGAAGTTATTTATATCATGTTTACGTGAAACATGCATAGGAATTACGCAGGAGAGAAAGAATTGAAAACTTCAGACTCAGTGACTATGTCACACGAAACGTTACAAAAAGTGAATCATTGTTGTAGGTGACACTTCACAAATACTGCACGTTTCGAATAATGTACTGATGTGCTAAATAAATAAAAGGAGAATTCTCACTTTTAGGTGCTCAATGTATAAGCTGAATAAGATCGTGGATAAGGTACACTCCTGTATCACTCCCTTCTCAACAACAGCTTCCCTTTCATGCCCCTCGACTGTTGTAACTGCCGTCTAGTTTCGGTGCAGATTGTAAATGGTATTTGCCTCCCAAATTGTACGAGTGCTACTTTTATAGTATCAAAGAGAGCATTCCAGTCAACATTATCAAAAGCTTTCTCTCAGTCTCAAAATGGTATAAAAATAAGTTTGCCTTTTCTTAACGTGTCTTCCGAGATAAATTGGAGGGTCAGTATTACTTCGAGTATTCCTACATTTCTCCGGAATCCAAACTGGTCTTCCCAGAGGTCGGGTTCTACCAGACTTTTCAATCTTCTGCAAGGAATTTGTTTTTGTATTTTGCAACCATGACTTACTAAAGTGATAGTTCAGTAATATTAACACCTGTCATAACCTGCTTTCTTTTGAACTGGAATTATTACATTCGTCTTGAAGTCTGATGGTATTTCGCCTGTCCCATATATCTTGCACCCAAGATGGAAGAGTTTTGTCACGGGTAGTTCTCACAAGACTATCAGTAACTCTGATCGAATTTCGTCTACTCCTGGGGTCTAATTTTTGATTAGATAGTGTAACTCGAGTACTTACTGAACTGCACTCGTATAGCTGTGTATTGTCTGTTATTGACTGCCTACCTTCACAGTTCAACTGTGTACTCATGTTGCAGCAAGTGTCTGGGACGTGCAGGAGGTAAGGCAGACACGATCAAGCCGCGGTGTGGCTGGGTCCACTTTTGTTTTACATTTTGTTAAGGTCTGAGGAAACTTGGCCTTTCTCACATATCTTGCACACCACGTGGATGAGTTTTATCATCTACATCTGAGGCATTGTTTCGACTTACGTATTTCAGTGCTCTGTCAAATTCTTCTCACAATATCATATCTCGCATCTCATCTTCATCTATGTACTCTTACATTTCTGTTATATTGCCCTCAGGTAAATCTCGTTGTATGGATCCTCTATGTACTCCCTCCACCTTTCAACTTTCTTTTCATTACTTAGGTCTAGTTTTCCATCTGAGCTCTCGATGTACATAAAGCTGCTTCTCCTTCCTTCAAAGGACTCTTTAATTTTTCTGTGGGAGATATTTATTTTTCCCCTGGTGATAAATAACAGCCATGCCGCAGTGGTACCACGGCTTCCGGTCGGATCACCGAAGTTAAGCGCTGTCTGGCTGGGCTAACACTTGGATGGGTAACCATCAAGTCTGTCGAGCGCTGTCGGCGAGCAGGGTGCACTCAGCCCTTGCAACGCAATCTGTGGAGCTACTTGATTGAGAAGTAGCAGCTCTGGTCTCGGGAACTGACATACGGCTGGGAGGGCTGTGTGCTGACCACATGACCCTCCATATCTGCATCCAGTGACGCCTGTGGGCTGAGGATGACACGGCGGCCGATCGTTACCGTTGCGCCTCCATGGCCTGTTTGGGAGGAATCTAGTCTGGTGATGAATGCGTATAAGTCTTTGCATTTGTCCTCCAGCCATTCTTGCTTAACCTTTTGCACTTCTTGTCAATCGTCTACTTATTATGTGACACAAACTGTTGTACACTCGGACAAGATTCTTCGAAGTGAAATAATGTCAGGTACGGAATATGAGCATCGTTACATATATGTAACTGAATGATTTGGGGCGCTAAGCTCGAATAATTGTATGTCATAATAGTTTATACGTTCTACGGTTAGTGAGATACTACGACGGACTCCACTGGCACCCTGGTTGTAACGACAGAATTGTGAAGTTAAACAAAGCCGATAGAGGTTTTTACCGTATACACACTGAAACGCCAAAGAAACTGGTATAGGCATCTCTATTCAATTACAAAGATATGTAAACAGGCAGAAGACAGCGCTACGGTCGGCTGCGCCTATGTGAGACAAGTGCCTGGCGCAGTTGTTAGATAGATTACTGCTGCTACAATGGCAGGTTATCAAGATTTAAGTGAGTTTGAACGTGGTGTTATAGTAGGCGCACGACCGATGGGACACAGCATCTCCAGGTTAGCGATGAAGTGAAGATTTTGCCGTTCGACCATTTCAAGAGTGTACCGTGAATATCAGGAATTCGGTAAAACATCGTCTCCGACATCGCTGCAGACGGAAAAAGATCCTGAACGAGCGGGATCAACGACAAGCGAAGAGAATCTTTTAACGTGACAGAAGTGCAACCCTTCTGCAAAATGCTGCGGATATCAGTGCTGGGCCATCAACAAGTTTCAACATGCTGACCATTCAACGGGGCCGGCCGCGGTGGTCTTGCGGTTCTAGGCGCGCAGTCCGGAACCGTGCGACTGCTACGGTCGCAGGTTCGAATCCTGCCTCGGGCATGGATGTGTATGATGCTCTTAGGTTAGTTAGGTTTAAGTAGTTCTAAGTTCTAGGGGACTACTGACCACAGCAGTTGAGTCCCATAGTGCTCATAGCCATTTGAACTATTCAACGGGACATCATCGAGAGGTGTTTTCGCAGCCGAAGGCTCACTCGTGTACCCATGATGACTACTCGACACAAAGCTTTACGCCTCACCTGACGCCTGACGCCTGTCAAAACCGACATTGGACTGTCGATGACTGCAAACATGGTGCCTGGTCGAACGATTCTCGTTTCAAATTGTATCGAGCTGACAGAGACGTACGGGTATGCACACAGTCTCATGAATCCATGGACCCTGATGTTAGCAAGAGAGTGTTCAAGGTGGTGGAGGCTCTGTAACGGTGTGGGGCGTCTGCCGTTGGAGAGATATGGGTCTCCTGGTACATGCAGATATGACTCTACATCCTTTCATGTCCATTGCGCAGTCCGACATTCTTACGCAATTCCAGCAGGACAATGGACAGTGTGACGCCCCCACACGTCCAGAATTGTTACAGAGTGGCTCCAGGAACACTCTTCTGAGTTTAAACACTTCGGCTGGCCACCAGACGTCCCAGACATGAACATTGTTGAACGTATCTGTAATGCTTTTCAACGTGCTGTTGAGAAGAGATCTCCACCCGCTCGTATTCTTGTAGATTTATGGACAGCCATGCAGGACTCGTGGTGTCAAATCTTTCCAGCACTACTTCAGAAGTTGTAATTGTATTGTCTTATATTTTTTGGAACTGGGGACCTAGAAACTACGGAGAGGTTTCTCCCCGCCGTAGCCTGCAGTGGTACACAAACCCACAATAGGCTACAGCACTCCACTCACCTCACAGCCGCCCCACATCGAACCCAGGGTTATGGTGAGATTCGGCCTCCAGTGGACACCCCTCACCTCACCCCTCACCCCTCTACCCCACCCCGGTTACGTCTCACACCGGACGAGTATAACACCAATGTTTGCGTGGCAGAATAATTATGGTGTACGCATACATGGAGAAATCGCCGACATAGTTTACCTGAGGCAGAATAAGGGGAACCAGCCCCCATTGGTCGAGGCATTTGGGAGAGGGCCTTAAAAACCATCCACAGACTGGCCGACACACCGGACCTCGACACTAATCCGACGGGCGGTTTCGCGCCTTCACTCTCGGAAAGGAGTGCTTTACACCGCACGGCTAGCCGGGCGGGTACTTTAGACATTAGTCGAATCCATGCCACGTCGTGTAGCGGCACTTCTGCGTGTTCGCGGGGCCCTACACGATATTAGACAGATTGGACAGGTGTACCAGTTTCTCTGGCTCTTCAGTGTACAGACCATCTGATCAAGAGAATCCGGCTACCGCCATGTAACGCCAAACTGACCGGATGCGGACCAGTCTGTATAAAAGGAGATAGTGTGCGTGGTGTGTTGTTCGAGGAGAAGCGGTAACAGAACCGGTCGGTCGGGAGAGCTCAGTGATTTCGAAAGTGATGTAGTGGCTGCACGTCACCTGAGTAACAAGGCACTAGGGACAGTCGGGTCTTACTTACGTGACTGTGAAGTGGAAACGCGAAGAAACAAGCGCAGCTAAGAGAAGACCAGTCAGGTCTTATGTTCTGACGGACAGGAATAGTGTGTTTATTAAAAAAATAGCGTGAAATCATAGGAAAGAATCACTCCCGAGTCCAGCTAACAAGTTAAAAAGTCTCAGTTACGGTGATCGAACAGTTACTCGTACCCCATAAATTTCAGTAGTCAGTGCCAAGCAAAGCTTGGGACGGTTTAAATAGCAACGCCACTGGACAGTTGATGTATGGAAACAAGTGATTATGTGTGATTAATGTTACAATGCCTATAGCAGTCCAAATGAATTGTTTTGGTTTGTCGAATGCCTGTAGAACGTTACCTGCCATCATGTACAATGGCAACAGCGAAGTATGGTGGAGGATCTTTTTTGGCATGGGCACGTTTTTCGTGGTTAGGATTGCTTCCCTTAATTGCGCCTAAGAAACACTAAATATAGAAGTATATGAATAAATTGGGCAGCACAGTGTGATGCGCACAGTACAGGAAGTGTCAGGAGACGATGGTTATTTTAGCATGCAAATGCCACGTCTTATTAAGCAGCAAGTGGGAGTCAATGGGCGGTGAACAGTAACATCGCTTAAGTGGATTGGCCTGTCCAAAGTGCTGATATGAATCCAGTGATACAACTTCGAGATAAATTACAACATCGATTTCGCTCCAAACCGCAGCATCCAAGATCACTATTTTCTCTGGTTCCGGCTCTTCAAAATGAATGGGCTGCATTTCCTCCAAAGACCTTCAGATACTTCCCTGCAAAGGTCAAGCTGTCATACAGGCGAAGGGCGAACACAGTCCATAAGAATGTTCACTAATTGATGTCTGGGACTCTTATTCAGATGGAGTATAGCGTAAAGCTTGCGTGGCTACGTCATCCCCATAACTGTTACGAACAGCTTGCAGATATACGTAAGTGGCATGCGGTGTACATATAATAAATACAACTGTAACACACCAGTATGTGCCCAACATCAAAATAGGCCTTTTCCAAGAGATGTATAGGCGATGGGTGGACCTGCACCATATTGATGTCCACTAATAGATGTCCGGATACTTCTGATCAGATAGCGTAGATATTTAAAGGATACTGACATACATGGTGAAACATAGCAACAAGAGGAAAACAGCAGTAAGAACTGAAAATAAATAATAATCTGTGATGATCAGAATTGTGGAAGTGGAAACAGTCCAGTGATTCAATTCTTATTCTGGTAACGAATGGAAAGCCAGAGTTTAATGAAATCTGTAAATTCAGACTTATCTGATTCCTGTTACGCTGAAGAGTACGTAATAGTAATTTCTTAATGCTATAATAAGTGGATGAAGGTTCGTATATTTCCTTTACAATTTGTCAGACCCTCTTCAGAGCTTTCACTTACTCTATTTCCGTAACATCCTCACAACAGTTTTCTTTCGTTAGCTGGTTCCATGTGTTAATTAATACATCACTTATATACATTTAGAGCCAGTATAATTTCCAATGTTATCGTCTTCTAATACTTGTGTAGCTTACGTTCAAAACATCCTGCCCGCTTATGTAAATTGTCAGTTATAAATAAATACTAATTCTTGTCCATCTTTATTAATGCTCTTCTTCCATACCTAAATATAATTTATATATCTTTTCCCATTTGTGTGCTCATGAGACCCAATAGACTGGGAAAATATGGCCTCGTGTCTGTTTCGCACTTACTCAGTCACAGTGTCTGTCATCTAACAGTCAATGGAAGACCAGAGCTCTCGGTTTATTTATGAAGGCCTTTCTATGTGATCCATTGTGAGAAAATTGTATATTAAATATCTGAACACATGGGAGCGTACTGATTTCCGAAAAGTCCAAACAAAACCAGGAGTTAAACCAACAAGTTAAATCGAAGCTCGTGACCGGCCATTTGCAGCTTTACACAAATGTGATAAGTCTCCATATATCTCTGTCTTTCCTCCCTTTTCTCCTCCAGTCTCTTTCTCTCTCTCTCTCTCTCTCTCTCTCTCTCTCTCTCTCTCTCTCACGCACACACACACACACACACACACACACACACACACACACACACACACACAGAGAGAGAGAGAGACACACAGAATAACTACACGGATTGTCTTGAAGATGGAGAACCATTTCTGATATGATCTGATATGATTACAAAACAGCGAATAGAAAATTGTAAAGGGTGGAATTTGTTTACGGAATTACAACGTCCATCTGAACGCAGATCATGAAATGCAAGTGAAATATTCTGTTCTCGGCACAGAGCAATGCAGGTTACGCTCGCAGTTATGTCCAGATGTCTACCTTTGTAGAAAAATATCCTTTCCAATTGAAACTCACAGACTGCGTATATCATTACATTTTACATATTAAAAAAAAAAAAGTGCAATGCAAAACAGGTTCTATAACGCAATGCCTTCGTACCCACGTCTTATACACAGTTCGAAACAGCTTACATAATGACGCCTAACAGTCATCTGATATACATGCTGTTCTGTGATGAACATAGCGCTGTTCCGCTGGTACCTGAATTGCATTTCAAATTCCAGGGGGCCTTATCGAACGACAGACAATGCCGACAGATGTCTCGGGATGCTTTTGTGCCTACTAGAGCGAAGGCAGTATCTTAGGCCAGGGCGAGGTAGAAGGACCCTGAACACGCGGATGTACTGGTGATTGCAATCTGGAAAGAGCACCGACATTGCCTGCTGTTCAAGCCGAGTGTGTTTCGTAATTGGATGTGGCCTTACGATACAGCTATGTTACCCGTAGTTCCGGCATAGATACCAGCTACTTCCGAGGGCCTCTTGGAGCATGCTAATATATCTCATTTGTAATTTGAAGCTATCGAATTCTGGCGCTTCATTTGGGTTTTTAATTTTCTTAAGGTGCTATCTTCTGAAACGGGTCATGGTGCAGGATTTCTATTGCCCGAAATAGTTTTCTCTTTACTTTATTCTAGTAATCGCCACCAATGTAATCTGACTTGTTATTCTATCATATGTGTGTCCTCTATATTTACACCAGCCAAGAAAAAGTATCCGGTCACTTAATAATCGACATTAATATGAAATGAGTCCACACTGCATCTTTACGAAAGCTTGAACTCTTCTAGGGATACTATCTATGAGGTGTCCAACAGCCGAAAGCAGAGACGTCAATTACGTCGGACGCTGGAGTCTGGAGCAAGGTCGACTTTCTACCTCATCCCAAAGGTGTCCCACTACTTTCAGACCAAGACACAAGGCTGGTGAGCCATTTAAAGGACGCTTTTGTCCTTAGCCCATTGCCTCACAGACGCTATTTTATGGCAGGCAGAATCGTCATCCTGATATACATAATTATCGTTTCAGAACGGTTCCCTTGACTTTAAAAAATACACATTGCTGTAAAATATGTACCTATCCATCAGCATTTAGCGTTTTTTAGACAGTAAGGGGACCATATCCTAATCAAGATAAAGACTCCGATACCACACCACCACCTTCTCTGTACTTCACTATTGCCACTACACATGATGGCAGGTAACGTGTCCAGGTATTTGCCAAACCATAACTCTTCTATCGGCTTGCTACAGAATATATCGTAATTTATCATTTGAAATCATTCGTTTCCAGCCATTCACTGCCCAGAGGCTTTGCTCTTTACACCGCCTCAAGCGTCGCTTAGCGGTGACCTCAGAAACATATCTGTTGTGAGGGACTCCTTTACCATTGTAGGTCTTTTTAATTCCCTACGCACAATGTCTGTGCTACCTGAACTTCTGGTAGTGTTCACGAGTCATCCCTCCCACTTATTTCGTGCAATTTTTTTCATCCGAAATACTCGACGGCCCCTTTCCGTCAGTACATGAGGTCCACCTGTTCTCGGTTAAGCTGTGGTTACTCAATAGGCTTCTCCATTCCACAACCGTCCCTTACAACGGCTAGTTGACATTCGAAGCTACTGTGCTCGTCTGAGTGACAATTCTTCTGTTACTGTTTCTTTGATGAAAACACAATACTCCCCTTCTCCTTTTGTGTGGCGTGTAAACCCTCTCGTTCCTTTTAAGTAAATTAAAATATTATGGCATCATTGGTAGTGCTGCAAAGTGGTTTCAGTCATATCTTACTAACAGGAAACAAATGCTGCCCTCCAGTACTAAATTGGTGATCCCTTGATGCCTCAGAACTTGTCCTACCGACCGATTCTTTCTTCTAGTCAAGTTGTGCCACAAACTCCTCTTCTGCCCAATCCTGATCAATACCTCCTCATTAGTTATGTGATCTACCCACCTAATCTTCAGCATTCTTCGATAGCACCAGATTTCGACAGCTTCTATTCTCTTCTTGTTCAAAATACTTATCGTCAACGTTTCACTTCCGTACATGGCTACACTTCATACAAAACTTACAGGAAAGACTTCCTAACACTTAAATCTAGACTCGATGTTAACAAATTTCTCTTTTCAGAAACACTTTCCTTCCCATTGACAGTCTACATTTTATATCCTCTCTACTTCGACCATCATCAGTTATTTTCCTCCCCAAATAGCAAAACTCCTTTACTACTTTAAGTGTCTCATTTCCTAATCTAATTCTCTCAGCATCACCCGACTACATTCCATTATCCTCGTTTTGCTTTTGTTGATGTTCATCTTATATCCTCGTTTTAAGACACTGTTCAATCCGTTCAACTGCTATTCGAAGTCCTTTGCTGTCTCTGACAGAATTACAATGTCATCGGCGAACCTCAAGGTTTTAATTTCTTCACAAGAATGCTGAAGATTAGATGGGTAGATCACATAACTAATGAGGAAGTATTGAATCGATTTGGGGAGAAGTTTGTGGCAATACTTGACCAGAAGAAGGGAACGGTTGGTAGGTCATGTTCCGAGGCATCAAGGAATCACCAATATAGTATTGGAGGAAAGCATGGAGGGTAAAAATCGTAGAGGGAGACCAAGAGATGGCTACACGAAGCAGATTCAGAAGGATGTAGGTTGCAGTAGGTACTGGGAAATGAAGAAGCTTGCACAGGATAGAGTAGCATGGAGAGCTGCATCAAACCAGTCTCAGGACTGAAGACCACAACAACAACTCCATCGATTTTAATACCTACTCCGAATTTTTATTTCGTTTCCTTTACTGCTTGCTCAATATACAGACTGAATAACATCGGGGAGAGGCTAAAACCCTGTCTCACTCCCTTCCCAACCTCTGTTTCCCTTTCATGTCCCTCGACTCTTATAACTGCCATCTCGTTTCTGTACAAATTGTAAATTGGCTTTCACCCTGTATTTTACCCCTGCCATCTTCAGAATTTGAAAGAGAGTATTAAAGGCACCATTGTCAAATTCTAGAAACGTAGGTTTGCCTTTCCGTAGTCTATTTTCTAAAGTAAGTCGTAGGATCAGTATTGCCTCCCGTGTTCCAACATTTCCATGGAATCTTCCCCGAGGTCGGCTTCTACCAGTTTTTCCATTCGTCTGTAAAGATTTCACGTTAACATTTTGCAGCCGTGACTTACTAAACTCATAGTTCGGTGATTTTCACATCTGTCAACACATGCTTTCTTTGGGATTCGAATTAATATATTTTTCTTGAAGTCTGATGGTATTTCGCCTGTCTCATACATCTTGGTCATCAGAAGTATGAATACTAGGAATAAGAACAATATACATAAATATTTAAAATCACTTACTCTTGCCCAGAAAGGAGACCAGTATTCAGCAACGTATATTTTCAATACGTTGCCAGCAACCGTTAGGAGTTTAGTTTCAGACAAGGCACAATTTAAACATAATTTAAAAGAATTTTTGGTGGCCAACTCCTTCTGTCCCCTCCATGAATTTCTCAACAATTGCCGTAGACCATTTAAATGAAAATTTATTATACTTTCATTTTTGACAATACTTGGTTGTAACAGCTAAGTACGTACCTACTGTGTGAATGATGGATGTATGGAAAGCAGATGTAAGTCTTAAGTGGACGTTTAATTTTCAATCTTGAACATAAATTGATTGTTCCTAAGAGAGGGTCATTGAAATGAGTAATTTCCTTTATCTTTTGACAATACTTGATTGTAATAGCCAAGTAACTAGCTACCATGTGTATGATGGATTTAATGAAAGCAGATGTAAGCATTAAACCTGTAAATATTAGAACTTTAATTTTAATTCATGTACATAAGTTCACTGTTTATTGACTGACGATCATTACATTTAATGAAATTCAAATTTTTCTAATTACATTTTTGTAATGTGTATATCTGACATGTTACACACCCAGGAGGATCCCTTCTTTTGTGGGTCTATGGGATGAATAACTAATCTGATCTAAATCTAATCTCTCGTCACATCTAGTGCTTATTTCCGGGTTACTAACTGGCGTGCGGCTACTCTTGATCGGGTGGTGTATGGTGGCTACAATAGTGACAGACAGGTAAACGGCCAGCACTAAAAATGGTACACAGGACGACAAAGGACTCCACAGTGCCTTCCAGCAGTCTTAAACTGAGCTTTCGTCGGGTTCGACTGCACTTCTTCGTGGCCAGATACCAGTCCTCCTCCACACAGTAGTTCAGTACTCGGGACGTGGACCGTGTGGTCCTTAGTGTTGACGGGACGGCACGATGCGGGATGCAGGCAGCTGTGTCTAGCGTGGTGTGTCCCCAGGGAGCTCAGAGGCGCGACGTCTGGTAGCCGGAGGCTGATTGCGCCATTGTGCGAGTGGCAGGGGACCGGCAACAAGACGCCTGCCACCAGGCACAGCCTCCACCCCTCTCCTCCTCCCTCCACAACACTACCCGTACCTCCTGCCCCTCCACCCCTGACTGCTGGCACGTTGCCACAGGCTTACGAAGCTCTTGGCTGCTATTAAACTTCATAGCCAGGAAGAGTCCCGAAATCCTCCTGGAGCTTTGCTGCGACGTTAAAGCTACACTGAACGACAGGTCCCTTTCCTGCTAGTACACACTAGCGCCCTCTTATACTGGGAGTGACAAATGTTGCTAAGTACAGGTGTTCTAGAGCTGCTCGGAGCGGAAGTATATACATGTATAATAAGATATTAATTTGCACCTGTAACCTGAAAAACAGAGTAACTTGGTTGAATACATAAAGTGACACTACACGTGCTGGTTTACTTAATTAGAATTAAATAGTTTTCAATGTTACCTGGTTCATGTTACTCAGGTTGTTTCCTTAAAACTAGTTCCGAGTTTGTTTCGCTGATGCTGACAGAGGCTCATATATTGAAAATTCCTGTGAATTACAGAACTATAGAAGTAACTGTTAAAAAGAGTTGTGCCTGTGCATTAGGGCTATCTGGTCTCTTTTCTCCTTTAATCATTACCTTTTTCGTAATATGTCCCTCCCCGAGCTGATAATTTTTTTTTTAATTTATTTTTATGTCTTTCTCGACGGTCCATAATGTAGCTAACTACATGGACATCTCTTACATCACATTCTGAAACAACTTCTATAGCGCACACACACACACACATGCATATTTATTGTCATTTCCTATAATGTCCAGTATACGCTGATGACGTCAGTATCCACCGGTCCATAACTGTTCCACAGTGGGAATTCCTTTGCACAACTAGCTACAAGCCATTACTAAGCTAATTATTAAATTAATCTATTAATATCGTCCTCCAACTAACGTTACAAGAAACAAGGATTCGTTATTTTGCGGTGTTCAGTACGAAGACTACTCAGCCGGCCGCTGTGGTCGAGCGGTTCTAGGCACTTCAATCCAGTACCGCGCTGCTACTACGGTCGCAGATTCGAATCTTGCCTCGGGCATGGATGTGTGTGTTATCCTTAGATTAATTAGGTTACGTAGTTCTAAGTTCTAGGGGACTGATGACCTCCGATGTTAAGTCCCATAGTGCTCAGAGCCATTTGAACCATTTTTCTTCAGAAGCTTCTATTTTCTTCTTGTCTGAACTGTTTATTGTTCACGTTTCAATTTCGATCCAGACTACGCTACAGATAGAGCCCTCCAGAAAACATTTCCGCAGATTTAAATTTAAATTCTATATTAACATACTTCTCGTTTACAGAAATGTCTTTCTTCCTATTATCAGTATTGCAAGTTTTGGTCTCTAGTCTGAGGATTGGTTTGATGAAACTCTCAATGCTGCTCTATCCTGTGCAAGCCTCTTCATCTTCGAGTAACTACTGCAACATGTAGCCTTCTGAATCTCCTTACTTTATTCATCTCTTGGTATCCGTCAACGATCTTTAACCTCCAGCTGACGCATTTTTCTTTAAATAATTCGCATCAGGTGTTTCCAACTATAAATAAGTAAAGTGAGAGTACGGTAAGAATCACACTTGTCAGCACCGCACTTTTCTGTAATGTGTGTTAATATATTCTTCTTGAAGAGTGAGATACCTCGCACACTAGACGGGGTAGTTTCATCAGGGCTGCCTCTCCCAAGGATATGAATAAGTGTGTAGGAGTATCGTCTGCTGGAGGGACCTTGGTTTGACTTAGGTCTCTCATTTCTCGGTCAAATGCTTCTCGCTGTATCCTATCTCCCATCTCACAGTGATTTACTTTTCCATTCCATTTCCGTTTTGCTCTTCGATGTATTTCTCTCCTTTAATCGTAGCGTAATACAATAGTGTGTGGGAGTATTTACAATTTCAACACTTGTAAGGTTTCAGATTCATCTTCTGATCCAAAGAAAATTCAGCATTAAAACATACACAATACGTTCTACTGTGTCTTTTTTCCTTCATTTACGTCGTAACATCGTGCCTTTCTCCTCCTCCACGGTACAAACCATCATTTTGCTATGGGACAGATTAGTTGGCCTATATGATCTCATTATTTGTCTGTGGGATGACAGAAAATATTTCATTCAAGAACGACCTGTGCCAACAAGGACTCGTAAATTCATCGTTCTAGCTGGACGTGTCTGATGTATCAATGACTCTGTAATCACAGTTGGGTTGCTCTTTTCCCTGGGTTCTGTATAGGTAATTCCAGTATGCATTACAGCAGTTTTGACATTCCACATACAGCAAGTCCTGTTTGACAAAAAGGGGAAGCGTCGAGATTAGCAGGGGGAAACAAATGAAACTTCACTGGTTGAGAGGATATGTGATATTACTCGTACTTCAGTGATTACAAACTCAAGAAACATTTAGAAACAAAATATCAGTTCGAGCCCGCTAATTGAAATGGCGCTCGACCCCCTATGGCCTGGATGTATGCACGCATTCGGTTAGGAAGAGCGCGGTTTAACAATTGTATCCTCCCCTAAGGTAAGCTGCCCCACAGTTGTAACTTGCCCT
Organism: Schistocerca gregaria; assembly: GCF_023897955.1. Taxonomy (NCBI): domain Eukaryota; kingdom Metazoa; phylum Arthropoda; class Insecta; order Orthoptera; family Acrididae; genus Schistocerca; species Schistocerca gregaria. Next base: position 921,606,684 of record NC_064922.1, on the reverse strand, counting down.
TGATATCTTAGATTTTGGCACTGGTACTGAATTGACTTCGGAGCTGGTCACTGGGACAGATCATAGAATCACACTGGTCACCGGAGTACCTCAACATCATGCAAATAGTTTGTAGAGGCCCGTGTCATACGTGGTCGAGCATTAACCTGTTGAAATATGACACTACAGTATTGTTGAAAGAGAGGTGACATGTGGGTGCAGGACGTCCCTGGCGCACCGTTATGCCGTCAGTGGTCCTTCAGCCACTACCTACCGTGACCTGAAATGATACCCAATGGCTATCCCCGCACCATGACGCTCTGCACAACATTGTAAGAATGGGATCGCCCCCACAGGTCGCAACCTTTGTCACTGACGGTACTCATCCTGGCTCATGCAGCGCCACCATTCATCGCTGAACACAATGCGACCGCATTCATCATCAGTCCTTACTTCCCAGTCACAACCCCATTCCAAAACCAGTAGCTTTTGTTGTGGCGCTAACAGCGGCCTACGCATAGGACGGTAACTGCAAAGTCCAGCTGCTGTTTGTCCCCGACCATTGGTATGTGATGACACAGAATCTTGTGGGTAGTCCGTTTCCTCAGATGACAGAGGTAGAGGTGAAGGAGTTACGAAGTGATTGGCGTACATTACAGCGACCCTCCCTAGTTGTGCTCAAAACCGGTCGACCAGATTCTTGAATACACCTGTCCTCACATTCCTAATGAGCCGAACGCTGGGCAATCGTCACATCTCAGTCCTCCACCAATCTGAATATTACACGATTCCATCAGCCATTCAAATGGGGATCAACAATGAGCCTCTTTGAAACCCTGTCAGATACTGCTAACCCTGTCTCACATGTTTATCAGCATCTCCGTATCCTTCACTCTGATCACGCCATATCCGACGCTATTTGTTGTAACCGCTACCATTCTGGCCGCGGGGTTGCCGAGAACGAAAGCGCGGCGGGACCGAGTGCGAGTGGCCCATGAACAAACAAAACGAACGGGAAAGGACGGACACGAACAACGACGGATGACCGAGCAAGACCTAACGAACAACAACACGCAAATGGCAACGGGGTCACAAGCTAAGCCATTCGATTCCACAACGTCCACTCGTACAAGGAAACAAAGGAATGTAAACACACTGTCTGTATGTGAGATGTCGATAGACTAACGCAGATATAAGACTGCCTGCTGAGAGGGAGGCACGTGCTTAAATACGCGATAGAGTACGTTGCTGGGCCCACGAGTTCCACCGTGGCGCCCTCAAATTATACGCGGGCCAGGAGGGCGTGCGCAGCCACGGCTTACGGCGCGACGGCTGGAGAGACCTCTAGTGGTAATGGTAGCTCAGTTGGTAGAGCACTTGCCTGCGTAATGCAAAGGTCCCGAGTTCGAGTTTCGGTCCGGCACGCACTTTTAATCTGCCAGGAAGTTTCGAGGTCCATACCGTCTGGTGCGGTTTCGAAACCTGCGGCGCTCGGTACCATAATATTCACTCACCCCCCCCCCCCTTACATAGTCCACGATGCCTAGTACCAAGACTAAACACAAACAACCCTAATGCATTCCGGTGGCATCCGGTGGCAGTACTACCTGACACGGAGAAATATAATTCTCTTTTGCAATTATATCCGCCGCCTGCGGTACTCTGATGGCCTTTCTACCTCTCAGAGAGAACTGCTACACTCTTTTATTATGATATGTGTAGGTGTGCGTGCACAAAGCTACATTAATATCCTACCATGTCTTTGGATGCTTCACGTTTTTATCAGGCAGTGTATGTTACGGTCCAGTTCCCACAGACCCATAATACTCGTTCTGACGAAGATTCGATGAACTTCAGGAAGTCCAATGTATTCCATTTATCTAATGTGGTCGCATATTCATACTGTAGATAGCAGCTCCTTTTCGGCATACAGATCTAGAGGAAAGATCCCCAAACTCCATCTGTAATGCGGCAGATAATGTTGTGCCAAATGTAGTCGATCAACGACTTAGAAATGCACTCCAGATCACACCACAGACACTTTCTCTGTTACCAGCTTCAATCAATCCACACATACGCTCACACCATAACCTGCTATGGTCGCTAGTCTGGCATAACGATAGAGGCGAAAAGTTTTGGAATTAGACCAAATCTATCGTGATACAATTTTAACAAATCTTTTGTAATTGTCAAATTCTTTGAAAATGCTACCGTAGTTGCCAAATTAGATAGAATTTTGCACAGAGCATAACTTAATCACAGCTAACACTTGATTAAAGAATCATAAAAGAAGGTTGTATGCATGAAAGAATCATGGAGATACTAAAAGGTATCAGATAGATTATATAATGGTAAGACAGAGATTTAGGAACCAGGTTTTAAATTGTATGACATTTCCAGGGGCAGATGTGGACTCAGACCACGATCTGTTGGTTATGAACTGTAGATTAAAACTGAAGAAACTGCAAAAAGGTTGGAATTTAAAGAGATCGGACTTAGATAAACTGAAAGAACCAGAGATTGTAGAGAGTCTCAGGGAGAGCGTAAGGGAACAATTGATAGGAATGGGGGAAAGAAATACAGCAGAAGAAGAATGAGTAGCTCTGAAGGATGAAATAGTGAAGGCAGCAGAGGATCAAGTAGGTAAAAAGACGAGGGCTAGTAGAAATCCTTGGGTAACAGAAGAGATACTGAATTTAATTGATGAAAGGAGAAGACATAAAAATGCAGTAAATGAAGCGGGCAAAAAAAAAAATACAAACATCTCTAAAATGAGATCGGCAGGAAGTACAAAATGGCTACGCAGAGATGGCTAGAGGACAAATATAAGGGTGTAGAGGCTTATCTCACTAGGGGTAAGATAGATACTGCCTACAGGAAAACTAAAGAGAGCTTTGGAGAAAAGAGAGACACTTTTATGAATATCAAAAGCTCAGATGGAAACCCGGTTCTAAACAAAGAAGGGAAAGCAGAAAGGTGGAAGAAGTATATACAGGGTCTATACAAGCGCGATGTGCTTGAGGACAATGTTATGGAAGTGGAAGAGGATGTAGGGGAGATACGATACTGCGTGAAGAGTTTGATAGAGCACTGAAAGACCTGAGTCGAAACAAGGCCCCCGGGGTAGACAACAGTCCATTAGAACTACTGACGGCCTTGGGAGAGCCAGTCCTGACAAAACTCTACCATCTGGTGAGCAAGATGAGTGAGACAGGCGAAATACCCTCAGACTTCAACAAGAATATAATAAGTCAAATCACAAAGAAAGCAGGTGTTGACAGATGTGAAAATTACAGAACAATCAGTTTAATAAGTCACAAGTGCAAAATACTACCGCGAATTCTTTACAGACGAATAGAAAAACTGGTAGAAGCTGGCCTCGGGGAAGATCAGTTTGGATTTAGTAGAGATGTTGGAACACATGAGGGAATATTAACATTACGACTTACCTTAGAAGAAAGATTAAGGAAAGGCAAAGCTACGTTTCTAGCATTTGAACACTTAGAGAAAGGATTTGACAATGTTGACTGGAATACTCTCTTTCAAATTCTAAAGGTGGCAGGGGTAAAATAAAGGAAGCGAAAGGGTTTTTACAATTTGTACAGAAACGAGATGGCAGTTATAAGAGTCGAGGGACGTGAAAGACAAACAGTGGTTGGGAAGTGAGTGAGACAGGGATGTAGCCTCTCCCCGATGTTATTCAATCTGTATATTAAGCAAGCAGTAAAGGAAACAAAAGAAAAATTAGGTGTAGGTATTAAAATCCATGGAGAAGAAATGAAAACTTTGAGGTTTGCCGATGACATTGTAATTCTGTCAGAAACAGCAAAGGACTTGGAAGAGCAGTTGAACGGAATGGACAGTGCCTTGAAAGGAGGATATAAGATGAACATCAACAAGAGCAAAACGAGGATAATGGAATGTAGTCGAATTAAGTCGGGTAATTCTGAAGGAATTAGATTTGGTAATGAGACACTTAAAGTAGTAAAGGAGGTTTGCTATTTGGGGAGAAAAATAACTGATGATGGTCGAAGTAGAGAGGATATAAAATGTAGACTGGCAATGGCAAGGAAAGCGTTTCTGAAGAAGAAAAATATGTTAACATCGAGTATAGACTTAAATGTCAGGAAGTCATCTCTGAAAGTATTTGTAAGTAGTGTATGGAAGTGAAACATGGACGAAAAATAGTTTGGACAAGAAGAGAATATAAGCTTTCGAAATGTGGTGGGTTCAGAAGAAAGCTGAAGATTAGATGGGTAGATCACACAACTAATGAGGAGGTATCGCATAGAATTGGGAAGAAGAGGGGTTTGTGGCGCAACTTAACAAGAAGAAGGGACTGGTTGCTAGGACTTGTTCTGTGGGATCAATGGATCACAAATTTAGCATTGGAGGGCAGCGTGGTGGGTAAAAATCGTAGAGGGAGACCAAGAGACGAATACACTAAGCAGATTCAGAAGGATGTAGGTTGCAGTAAGTACTGGGAGAAGCTTGCACAGGATAGAGTAGCAATGAGAGCTGCATCAAACCAGTCTCAGGACTGAAGACAACAACAACAACAACAACAACAACACCTTAATAGACTTCTCCTACTGCAGCACCCTGAGTTGCTTACAGGTATGGCTTTCATGCAAGGGCACATCATTAATTTCGAATTAAAGAAATTCTTTGCATGCAACCGGTGGTGGCGTGTTTGTCGCTGTTAGTAGTAGTTTATCCTGTTGTGAAATAGAAGTGGATAGTTCGTGTGAATTATGATGGATGGAGTTTATACAGCACAACAGAGCTTGTTTAATGATTGGCTCCTTTTACCGACCTCCCGACTAAGCAGCATTAGCGGCAGAACAACTAGAGACAATCTGGAATACATTTCACATAAATGTCCTCAGCATGTTATAGTCTTAGGTGGAGATTTCAATTAACCAGATATAGACTGGAACACTCAGATGGTTAGGACTGGCGGTAGCGACAGAGCATCGAGTGACATTTTACTGAGTGCACTATCCGAAAATTACCTCATGCAATTAAACAGAGAACTGACTCGTGGAGATAACATCTTGGAAATATTGATAACAAACAGACCCGAACTTTTCGACTCTGTAGCGCAGAACAGGGAATCAGTGATCATAAGGCCGTTGCTGCATCCCTGAATATTGAAGTAAATAGGAATATAACAAAGGGAGGAAGGTTTATCTGTTTAGTAAGAGTAATAGGAAGCAGATTTCAGACTACCCAACAGATCAAACCGAAAATTTCTGTTCCGACACTGACAATGTTGAGTGTTTATGGGAAAAGTTCAAGGCAATCGTAGAATGCGTTTTAGACAGGTAAGTGCCGAGTATAATTGTGAGGGACGGGAAAAACCCACCGAGGTTCAACAACAAAGTTAGGAGAAAACTACGAAAGCAAAGAGGGCATCACTGCAAATTTAAACGCAGCCAAAGCCTCCCAGACAAACAGAACCTGACGATGTCAAAGTTAGCGTAAGGAGGGCTATGCGTGAAGCGTTCAGTGAATTCGAAAGTAAAATTCTGTGTACCGACTTGACAGAAAATCATAGGAAGTTCTGGTCTTACGTTACATCAGTATGTGGATCGAAACAGCATATTGAGTCACACTGGGATGATGACGGCATTGTAACAGAGGGTGACACGCGTAAAGCTGAAATACTAAACACCTTTTACTAAAGCTGTTTCACAGAGGAAGACTGCACTGCAGTTCCTTCTCCAAATCCTCGCACGAACGAAAAAATGGCTGACATCGAAATAAGTGTCCGAGGAATAGAAAAGCAACTGAAATCACTCAACAGAAGAAAGTCCACTGGAACTGACCTGATACCAATTCGATTCTACACAGAGTATGCCCCCCGTCTAACAGCCGTGTACCGCAAGTCTCTAGATTAACGGAAGGTTCCAAATGATTGGAAAAGAGAACATGTAGTTCCAGTTTTCAAGAAGGGTCGTCGAGTAGATGAGCAAAATTATAGGCCCATATCTCTGACATCGATCTGTTGTAGAATTTTAGAACACGTTTTTTGCTCGCGTATCATGTTATTTCTGGAAACCGAGAATCTCCTCTGTAGGAATCAACACGGATTCCGGAGACAGCGATCGTGTGAGACCCAACTCGTTTTATTTGTTCATGAGACCCAGAAAATATTAGATACAGGCTCCCCGGTAGATGCTATTTTCCTTGACTGCCGGAAGGCGTTCGATACAGTTCCGCACTGTCGCCTGATAAACAAAGTAAGAGCCTACGGAATACCGGACCAGTTGTGTGGCTGGATTGACGAGATTTTAGCAAACAGAACACAGCATATTGTTCTCAATGGAGAGACGTCTACAGACGTTAAAGTAACCTCTGGCGTGCCTCAGGGGAGTGTTATGGGACCATTACTTTTCACGTTATATATAAATGACCTAGTAGACAGTGCCGGAAGTTCCATGCGGCTTTTCGCGGATGATGCTGTAGTATACAGAGAAGTTGCAGCATTAGAAAATTGCAGAGAAATGCAGGAAGATCTGCAGCGAATAGGCACTTGGTGAAGGGAGTGGCAACTGACCCTTAACATAGACAAATGCAATGCATTGCGAATGCTTAGAGAGAAGGATCCTTTATTGTATGAATATATGATAGTGGAACAAACACTAGTAGCAGTTACTTCTGCAAAATATCTGGTAGTATGCGTACGGAACTATTTGAAGTGGAATGATCATATAAAATTAATTGTTGGTAAGGCGGGTGACAGGCTGAGATTCATTGCTAGCCCTTAGAAAATATAGTCCACTTGGCTTACAAAACAGTAGTTCGACCTAGAGTATTGCTCATCATTGTGGGATCCGTACCAGGTCGGGTTGACAGAGGAGATAGAGAAGATCCAAATAAGAGCGGCGCGTTTCGCCACAGAGTTATTTGGTAAGCGTGGTAGCGTTACAGAGATGTTTAGCAAACTCAAGTGGCAGACTCTGCAAATATATTTTAAGGTTGCATTGTCTGTATAGCTTTCGTAGCTGCTTTATACTGTGCTAGCGAAGTTTTATTGGTGATTTCCATGAATTTTGGTTTTACCCACCCGCCGGTGATTCTGCGTTTGCTAACTACATTCCTCTTTTAATGTGGACTGCATTTTAGGGTTACGTTTCATAAAGGGTCAACATTTTTAGCCCTAAATTTGCTATAACACATCTTTGGTATTTCATTGGAGCATGATTATTGAGCCTTTCGACGTCTGCCTTACAGTGTGTAAATTTGAAGTTTAGCAGTTCGATGATCAGTGTTTTAAGAAATTACGCAATTCGTCGACTTACAGCTTGAACTTTGGGACGTAGTACATTCTCTCTAGTCTTATGAAGTGGAAATTTGTAACTAAGAGCCTGTTCCATTTTCTAGCCTCTACACAATATATATTAACAGGATTTTATAAAAACTTTTCTTCTATTCAACACAGATTATCACCTGCATATGGACCTACATTGGTGAGAAACTGCTTGTGTTCCCTGATAAAGAAACGTGAATACAGCTAATGTGGCCTTGGAAATTTTTCATTCATTTTATAAACTTCTTAAAGGAATTTTTAAGGTTATTTTGAATAATTTATTCTTTTACAGTAACCATTTTAAAAGTATGATAAATTGTCTTAACCCTTGCACTGCCACAGTGATGTATATGCCCCATGAATGGTTATCAGAGAATCAGTGGTGATTTTCTGTGTGTTATTGCTATGTATCAATGTATCACTGATAAATGGAAACCTCTAATTGTATGCAGAACTAATATAATTACAGCCTGCAACAGTAAGTTTTAATATCTCCTACCTAAACTGTTAACACTCTGCTCCGTATTGTCGCATTGAATTGGCTGGCGCCTGTAGGTAGACAACACAATGCGCAGACCTGTGAAATGGGTCGCTGTCATGCCTTCTCAAACTAATTACTGTCAATGAATTACCTACACGTACGAACGGTTTCCGCCTTACAAACTATGCCCATACAGAGCACCTGTAACGTGAGTCAAAAACTCAGAGAGGAGCTTTGACCACCGATGTATGTCTGTTTTTGTATGTCCTGTAGTTTTTACGCAGTTGTCTTCTGTAACACTGGCGGAAATTATGAATAACATTGTAGTTCCTACCTTCCCTCATGTTCGAAAACGAAATGGCGGGAAGTACCTTTCTTTCATATTCTTAATTCAGACTATGATATTAATTAAAATAACCATACATAAATATCCTCCACTCGAAAAAACTTCGGAGAGACTTCGCAACGGAAGGGTTAAATACAATGGAAATCAATCACACCTAAATGAAAAACTAAAAACCGTTCATACGTGTTGTGTGTGCATATGTGTGTGCGTATGTATTTAGCATGGTGTTGCATAATACTGGTACTAGTGATCCGCAGTCAAAGAGACGTCTTTTGTAACTTAGCAGGAACTGTGCTATCTGTGCGCTGTAAGTCATATCGATTTGAGAACTGATTAGTAAATCGTGATATTTTCAGAATAGTAAATCATTTCCAAAATTCTGTTTTATGCCAAGGAGTAGTGCAACACGCCACAGAACATTATGTAGTACGTATATTTGTTTGTGTAGTCGATACCGTCTACATACCTTTAATAAGGTCTTACACACGAGAAAGAACTAGAAATCTATTGCTCTCTCATGGAAACAGTGTAGATGTGATTCAGGAAGCCACAAAGCATATTTTCGGTAGTATCCTGTCTGGTGATGTGCGGCTATCCGTTTCTTCTTCACGTTGCTCTTGTAGAGTCTGAGTCTTGCCGTGATACTAACGATCTCGTTACCGGCGGCTCTCCTGTATTGCGCGATCCTCGCCACTGCCTTTCAAAGTTGCTTCATTAGCTGCCTCTTGAAAACCACGAAACGGATCCTTCTGGGACGTGAGTAGCAGAGTTGACATGAATAAAAAATTATGAATCTTGATACAGTCTCTGTATCCAAGTACGGCACTAATGACTTTCAGAAATCTTTGGAGTGTTAAACATTCGTGAAACAAGATGTGCAGGGCAGTGTGAGTGGTGTATTATGTAGGGAACTATATCCTAAGCATTTTCAATCTGTGTTAGATATGATATCAATAGCTGAAATTACTCCAGCATTCAGCGATCTATCATTCCTCGATATCCGAGAACCTGGGATGAAACAACAGCTAAAGAACTTGTTTCTAGCTAAACATATGATATGCGAACTTGGAGATCTGACATTTGCGTACCTGGACATAAATTGTCTACGGTTGTACATTTTAAGAAAGAATAGGAAGTCTCAGATGCAAAACGGTTTTTTATTTATTTCATTTGTGACTCGCTTCACTCTCACTGGAGCCTCATCAGACATCAGGGAGAAAAGAGGTTTACCTGGTACAAATTTATGGGCCGGGAATCAGCTACAAAGCTACATTGTCTGTTGAATGAAACAACTGGGAAACCACGATCTGAGTTGTGGAATGAGCGTAAACAAAGACAAACCCACCAGGAATAAAACACTCGAGGACCACTGATAAATGTACAAAAACTCCTGCAGTCACTAAAACTGGCATTTCACTCAGTAAAATTTACGAGATACATACACCGGGCAAAACTACTCTAGGATTACTGGCAAGGGTACCGTCCCGAAGTCACCAAAAATGGCACGTCGTCCAATAAAACATACAAAAAATGTACCGGAGACATCCACCTACGGAAATAAATAAGCAAATGTTTCACGGTGAAGAGTGGTAGGCGGAGCAAACATAAGAAGCCACTACATAAGGGTGGAGATAAAAGAACAAATATTGAGGTCTAAGAGGACTTGGTTCACGGAGTATATGAGTAATATAAAGAATAAAATCGTGCAAGAGCAACACGACACCTGTGTTACGCGTATTCGCTCTTAAAACAAAGCAGGGCACGTTTACAACATAGGCCAGGTGTAACTGTACTACGCGTCCTTATAGCACACGTTTGCGGCTCGTACTACAGAGCTGTCTGTGAATCAAAGTCACCGGCGACGTAGTTGGTGGCACTGCCAGGAGGGAAGACAGAGATTGGAATTACAGAATAACGAGACGCTTAAATCTACTAAATATGATAAAAACAAGGAAGCCAATGTATAAATCAAAGCCATGTGTGCGTAGATATTTTAATGCACAAAACGAGTCCACAGACTTTGGCAGATTGCTTAAACTCGTTACCACTACCCATCCCCGGTGGTAATCCGGAACAATACCTCTCTTCAATTGTGCCTTTCCGGTTGTAATCGAAGCGATAGGTCTATTGCAGGTGCCAGCCAACCTGCAGCGGTCCAGTCATCAGCCAGCAGCCAGCAGCTGTTCCAGCCAGCAGCCAGCAGCGAGCAGCTGTTCCAGCCAGCTGCCAGCAGCCAGCAACCAGCAGCGAGCAGCGGTTCCAGCCAGCAGCCATCAGCGGTTGCAGCCAGTAGCCAGCAGCCCCCCCCCCCCCCCCCCCCCGCCAGCAGCAGCAAACAGCAGAGTCTAAATCCCTGTCATGGAATGACAGCACCGTATCCTTTTCAACAACATCCACTCCCTTCCTGCCAACAAGAACCTCTTCCTGCACACCCTTGCCACCCACCGTGTGGATGCCTTCCTCCTCAATGAAACCTTCCTCCAACCCCACCACACCATCCACACTTTGCCCTACATCCTTCACTGCTCCGATAATCCCCTCCCGATTGCTCGTGGCGGAGTTGCCATTGGTCCCACTGCCAGATCCCAGTTCGGCTCCAACCTCTCCTTCCCGACCCCACCGAACACCTGATCCTTAGTCTCTTCTTCCCCGGCCTTACCATCATCTGCACCACCATCTATGTCCGCCCTAAGTCCCCTATTCCCTTCGACTTCCTCTCCCACATTGACCATACCTTCTCCTCCTATATGATCGCCTCCCAGTTACAGCGGTGGCATCGGTTCTTCTCCTCCCTTCAAGGCGACCTCATCCCCATTCCCCAGCACACCCATCCCGAATCCAATTGCACTCCTTATGTTATCCTTTCTTCCCCTAACCTCCTTTGCTGCATAACGGTGTGTGTCCTGGAGCCTATTGGTAGCGACCATCTCCCTTTCCTCCTCACCATTTCAGACGGTCATCGCCCCTGCCGCGACCCTCATAATGACCCTCCACACAAAGTATGTCCATGATTATACCCGTGCCAACTGGAATGCCTACCGGGATACCCTCTCCACCCAGGTCGATAGCCACCTCTTCACCTACCACCAACCTGACGATGTTACCCATGCCGCCTTCTTTCTCCAGCGGACGTTGTCTGAGGCCCTGGAGGCCCATGTCCTTACTGTCGCCATCCACTCCCACCATCCTACCTTACCCCCACAGGCCGTTCTCCTCCTCCGTGAATCCCGCCGTATCTACCATGCCTTCCTTCACACGCATGACCCGGACACACTACGACGCCACCGGCAAGTCCAGTGACACATTCGAAATTTGCTCACGGCTAAGAAACGCTGGAACTGGCGACAGACATGGACCCATTTAAATGCTACCAAGTTCTGGTCCATCTTCCGTCGCCTTACTGGAACTAAACCCTCCCCCCAACTATCCTCTACTCCATGATGATTACGCCTTCCCTGACACCCTCAGTAAGGCCAATCACTTTACCTCCTACCTCTCCGATATATTTTCCATCCCCGATGATCCCCAGTTCGATTACTCCCTCTTCCCAGATGGCCGCGATCGAACTGACACCTCTGTCTCTCCCCTCGCACCTGGTTTCCAGTACTTGAACAACATTGCACACACGGACCTCAATGCCCCTATAACTACACAGGATCTCATTGCTACACTCCGCACAGAACACAATACCGCTCCTAGTCACGATCGTGTCACCTACCGCCACCTACGCCACCATCCATAACACGGATTCCTACACCTTTTTTTCCTCTGCCCAAGGCTCCGTCCTCTCCCCCCTTCAGTGTCGCCCTAACCGCCGTCTGCTTCACGTCTGCTGTGCAGCGAGCTACCTTAATTTAAGTTTTAACTGTATTTTTCTTACTTGCCACTTCTTCTTCCGTGTGTTTTCGCTTTTAGGAAGCTTTAATTGTCGAGTGCTAGTAATAGTGTTCCATAGATTTCTTGTTTGTTTTGAGTACAGTCAGAGAGAGTCCCTTTAGTCAGCCATAGTGCCAGTAGTGCTAGTGTTTGGTTTCAATATAGTCCAGAGACAGGTAGTGCTATTTTCATTGTTTTCTGCAAGAAGTGGCTAGCAATCACAGTTTAGTCAATAATCAGCCACCTTTACTGAATTAGCAGTATAGTTTAAAGTTGATTAAGTCTCTTCAGTAATTTGATTCCTTGGGATGGATAGGATGTGTGACTGCTGTGTACGGATGCAGGAGGAGCTGGCCACTCTTCGCGAACAGCTGAGCGTGTTGATGGCCGCGGTCAGCAGTCTTCAGGCTGCTGCCTCGGAGTGTAGCGGCAGTGGGGAGTCTGGTGCGTCGCAAGGTACCCCGCAGGTGTTACATGCTTCATCCACTGTCCCTGCTGTCGAGACATCTTCGCGGGTACCGGGCGCGGTTGGGCCACCCTCTCCCCAAGGGGAGTGGCGGGTTCAGCGGCGTTCGCGGCGCACGAGGCGGAGGGTCAATATGGAGGCTGGCCGTGTGGCATCGCCCGCTCTGCCTGTGAGTGGACATGTGGCTGCTCCTTCAGCAAGGTCCGAGCAGGCACACGGAGGGAGGGGTTTATTAGTTATTGGAAACTCCAACGTTAGGCGGGGGATGGAGCCCCTTAGGGAAATAGCGGAAAGGTCGGGGAAGAAGGCCAGTGTTCACTCAGTCTGCTTGCCGGGGGGTCTCATCCGAGATGTGCAGGAGGCCCTACCGGCGGCGATAGAGAGCACTGGGTGCACCCGACTGCAAATTGTTGCTCATGTCTGCACCAATGACTCCTGCCGTCTGGGTTCAGAGGTCATCCTCAGTTCGTACAGGCGGTTGGCGGAGTTGGTGAAGGCGGAAAGCCTCGCTCGCGGGGTGGATTCAGAGCTAACTATTTGTATTATCGTTCCCAGAACAGATCGCGGTCCTCTGGTTTGGAGCCGAGTGGAAGGCTTAAACCAGAGGCCCAGACGATTCTGCGGAGAGCTGGGGTGCAAATTTCTCGACCTCCGCTATCGGGTGGAGAAATGTAGGGTCCTCCTGAATAGGTCAGGCGTGCACTACACGCCGAAAGCGACTACAAGGGTAGCGGAGTACGTGTGGAGTGCACATGGGGTTTTTTTAGGTTAGAGAATTCCGTCCCTAGGCCCGACAAGACGCCTCCTGAGACGCGGCAAGGCAGGAGTAGGCAAAATGCAACAGGGAATAACAATATTAATGTGCTAATAGTAAACTGCAGGAGCGTCTATAGAAAGGTCCCAGAACTGCTCTCATTAATAAACAGTCACAACGCCCATATAGTACTAGGGACAGAAAGTTGGCCGAAACCACATGTAAACAGTAATGAAATCCTAAACTCAGAATGGAATGTATACCTCAGAGACAGGCTGCACAGTGAAGGGGGAGGCGTGTTTATAGCGATAAGAAGTGCAATAGTATCGAAGGAAATTGACGGAGATTCGAATTGTGAAATGATTTGGGTGAAGGTCACGGTTAAAGCAGGCTCAGACGTGGTAATTGGATGTCTCTATAGGCCCCCGGGCTCAGCAGCTTTTGTGGCTCAGCACCTGAAGAATAATTTGGGAAATATTTCGAGTTGATTTCCCCACCATGTTATAGTTCTGGGTGGAGATTTTAATTTGCCAGATATAGACTGGGAGACTCAAACGTTCATAACGGGTGGCAGGGACAAAGAATCCAGTGAAATTTTTTTAAGTGCTTTATCTGAAAACTACCTTGAGCACTTAAACAGAGAACCGACTCGTGGCGATAACATATTAGACCTTCTGGTGACAAACAGACCCGAACTATTTGAATCAGTTAACGCAGAACAGGGAATCAGCGATCATAAAGCGGTTACTGCATCGATGATTTCAGCCGTAAATAGAAATATTGAAAAAGGTAGGAAGATTTTTCTGTTTAGCAAAAGTGACAAAAAGCAGATTACAGAGTACCTGACGGCTCAACACAAAAGTTTTGTCTCAAGTACAGATAGTGTTGAGGATCAGTGGACAAAGTTCAAAACCATCGTACAATATGCGTTAGATGAGTATGTGCCAAGCAAGATCGTAAGAGATGGGAAAGAGCCACCGTGGTACAACAACCGAGTTAAAAAACTGCTGCGGAAGCAAAGGGTACTTCACAGCAAACATAAACATAGGCAAAGCCTTGCAGACAAACAAAAATTACGCGAAGCGAAATGTAGTGTGAGGAGGGCTATGCGAGAGGCTTTCAATGAATTCGAAAGTAAAATTCTATGTACCGACTTGGCAGAAAATCCTAAGAAATTTTGGTCCTATGTCAAAGCGGTAGGTGGATCAAAATAAAATGTCCAGACACTCTGTGACCAAAATGGTACTGAAAAAGAGGATGACAGACTAAATGCCGAAATATTAAATATCTTCTTCCAAAGCTGTTTCACAGAAGAAGACTGCATTGTGCTTCCTTCTCTAGATTGTCGCACAGTTGACAAAATGGTAGATATCGAAATAGACGACAGAGGGATAGAGAAACAATTAAAATCGCTCAAAAGAGGAAAGGCCGCTGGTCCTGATGGGATACCAGTTCGATTTTACACAGAGTACGCGAAGGAACTTGCCCCCCCTTCTTGCAGCGGTGTACCGTAGGTCTCTAGAAGAGCGAAGCGTTCCAAAGGATTGGAAAAGGGCACAGGTCATCCCCGTTTTCAAGAAGGGACGTCGAACAGATGTGCAGAACTATAGACCTATATCTCTAACGTCGATCAGTTGTAGAATTTTGGAACACGTATTATGTTCGAGTATAATGTCTTTTCTGGAGACTAGAAATCTACTCTGTAGTAATCAGCATGGGTTTCGAAAAAGGCGGTCGTGTGAAACCCAGCTCGCGCTATTCGTCCACGAGACTCAGAGGGCCTTAGACACGAGTTCACAGGTAGATGCCGTATTTCTTGACTTCCGCAAGGCGTTTGACACAGTTCCCCACAGTCGTTTAATGAACAAAGTAAGAGCATACGGACTATCAGATCAATTGTGTGATTGGATAGAGGAGTTCCTAGATAACAGAACGCAGCATGTTATTCTCAATGGAGAGAAGTCTTCCAAAGTAAGAGTGATTTCAGGTGTGCCGCAGGGGAGTGTCATAGGACCGTTGCTATTCACAATATACATAAATGACCTGGTGGATGACATCGGAAGTTCACTGAGGCTTTTTGCAGATGATGCTGTGGTGTATCGAGAGGTTGCAACAATGGAAAATTGTATTGAAATGCATAAGGATCTGCAGCGAATTGATGCATGGTGTACGGAATGGCAATTGAATCTCAATGTAGACAAGTGTAATGTGATGCGAATACATAAAAAGATAGGTCCCCTATCATTTAGCTACAAAATAGCAGGTCAGCAACTGGGAGCAGTTCATTCCATAAATTATCTGGGAGTACGCATTAGGAGTGATTTAAAATGGAATGATCATATAAAGTTGATCGTCGGTAAAGCAGATACCAGCTTGAGATTCATTGGAAGAATCCTAAGGAAATGCAATCCGACAACAAAGGAAGTAGGTTACAGTACGCTTGTTCGCCCACTGCTTGAATACTGCTCAGCAGTGTGGGATCCGCACTAGATAGGGTTGATAGAAGAGATAGAGAAGATCCAACAGAGAGCAGCGCGCTTCGTTACAGGATCATTTAGTAATCGCCAAAGCGTTACGGAGATGATAGATTAACTCCAGTGGAAGACTCTGCAGGAGAGACGCTCAGTAGCTCGGTACTGGCTTTTGTTAAAGTTTCGAGAACATACCTTTACCGAAGAGTCAAGCAGTATATTGCTCCCTCCTACGTATATCTCGCGGAGAGACCATGAGGATAAAATCAGAGAGATTAGAGCCCACACAGAAGCATACCGACAATCCTTCTTTCCACGTACAATACGAGACTGGAATAGAAGGGAGAACCGATATAGGTACTCAGGGTAACCTCCGCCACACACCGTCAGGTGGCTTGCGGAGTATGGGTGTAGATGTAGATGTAGATGTACCTTTTGCATACGGCGAACATGCCGCTGCCGTCACCCCCCCCCCCCCCCCACCCCTCCGCTCACATTCTCCAGTTTGTCGATGACACCGCCTTCCTTGCCCTCGCCCCCAACCTGCAACGCTCCCAATACCTTCTCCAATCCCATCTTGACCGGTTCACCACTTGGTGCAACCAGTGGTTGCTCACGTTCAATCTTTCCAAAACCCAGGCGATCATTGTAGGCAAAACCACCCCTTTCTTCCACCTCCTTATCTCACCATCTATAGCTGTCCTACTTCCATTAACCTCACCCTTAAGTACCTTAGCGTCACCCTCGACCGTCGCCTCTCCTGGACCCCCCATCTCCGGACAATCCAAGCCAAGGCATGCTCCTGACTCCGTCTCTTCAAGCTCCTTTCCGGCTATACGTGGGGTCTGGACCCCTCCACCATACTCCACCCCTATAAATCCTTCATCCGCCCTATCCTTTGTTACTCCCATCCAACCTGCCATGCTCTCTGCCTCGCCTATCACATCCGTCTCCCCTCCCCCACGCAGATCATGTACAATCTCATTCTGTTCTCCCACATCCTCCTTTTCCTTGAAAGGATACAGATCCTGTACACCTTCCGTAAACTCGATCCTCCTCACCCGCTTCTCTCGCCCATCCTCTCCCACCCCCACCCACTGACGCGCCTGTATTCCCACGTCCCACCCGGTCTTCATCTCTCCACCCTCCTTACCCTCTCCCAAGGTGGCTTCCTCCAGCTCCCCCTCCCTAATGATGTCCTCCTCCCGTCCATCTACCCCTCCTATCAACTTTGATCCTCCCCCCCCCCCACTTCCTGTGTCTTTTCCTTTAGGCACCCCCCCTTCCTTCTCTCTCCTTTTCCCCCATCCCCCTTCCTCCACACCTCTTCCGCCGGGCTTCCCCTCCCCCTTCCTCCCTTCCCCCTATCTCCCCTGCCCTCTCTCCCTCCCCCACCCTACCTCCTCCTCTCTTGGCAGGTCCCCGGACTCGTACAAGCTCAGCGGACATTCGCGCACCGAAGCTCATCGCCATCAGTATCTCGTGTGTGTGCCTTCGTTTTGTGTTTAGTGTTCTTTCGCCGTCATGCCACCACTGTTCACGTGTGCCGTCGCAGTCATCCGTGTTATGTGCGCCGTGTCAACAAGTGTTAGTGTTTTTTCTCGTTCAGAGTGAATGGCTTCATGTTTATTGTTTATCGTATCTACCGTTTTTGACCGCCGTTTTTATTGTCTTATCTGTGCCACCTATATCTCATATTATTGTATCACTCACGGCTGAAGAGCAGCGTAAAATGCTGCTGACAGCCCGCCATGTATAAGGTGATTAATATAACAATAAAAAAAACCTACATCCAAGCAGAAAAGCTCGTCCGATATTACACGATTACTGCTGGTACGAGCCGTAGCGTTCACTCAGACGGGTGCTTTCCAGCGAATAACGCAGTTTTCATTTGTCGACATACACACAATCATCATTGTACGAGATAATGGGTGCACCCAACACAGCAAGCAGGCTGATATAAAAAGATCTGAATGCACAGAATTTCGTAGCTTTGTGTTCTGAAGAACTTACAGATGTTAGACACATCGAGCCAGTACTATGAGCACATCACTTTGCAGAGATCACCGGCGTAGAAAATAGAACGCAAACCACACGATTCACTGCAGAGGAACTGTACTCAACATTACGAACCCTCACACGGAGTAAATATACGAGGAGGGAGGATAACCGGTAGAATTTAATGTATGCTTCTGGTACCTCTCCGACGATTTATTTATACAGATAATTAACGAACTGCCTCTGGCTGCGATCATAGCAACTGATTTCGAGAGGAAATAAGACAGAGTAGGGTAACTCGGTGCCAAGAACACGTGACGGTTTTAATTCAAGAATTTGAAATATAGCCTTCTGTTTCTGACATCAGGAATAAAGATATACAAGAGGAAGCTTGGTGTAGTATTGCGATACATACTGTTTGTTAAAAAAGCAGCAACCGTAACTAAGGTAGTAGAAATTAAATAGAAAATTAAAAGCAGTAGAAGCCCGCCGCTGTGGCCGAGCGGTTCTAGGCGCTTCAGTCCGGAACCGCGCTGCTGCTACGGTCGCAGGTTCGAATCCTGCCTCGGGTATGAGTGTGTGTGATGCCCTTCGGTTAGTTAGGTTTAAATAGTTCTAAATCTAGGAGACTAATGAACGCTGATGTTAAGTCCCACAGTTGTTAGAGCCAATTAAAAGTAGTAGAAACAAAATAGAAAATCAAAATTCTGTGTTCACAATACTTCCAAGGAAGATGTCACACTAAGGCCTCGAAGCGAAGTGGTGCTGACGGATACGATGTTTACGCGCCGCAAATATGGTTTTCTCATAGACTTCGTTTCTTTGACACAGCAGGAAGGAACAGTGTGTCAAATACAAAGCTAAGATGTAAAATAGGTGTTTAGTAACCATTCATGAAATACGGAATTTTTATTATAATAGTTCAATGGTACGCCCTCTACTAGTTCTCATCGAAGAAATCTCAGGTTTTCCTTATTCTCCCATTTACTCATCATAATTTTTTCGCCTATGGTGTCAATTGTCTTGCAGTTTTGTCCACTACCAAGACATACACCATGTCACCAAAAGTATCCAGTTACTTATTAGTAGAAATTAATATGGAGTATGGCAACAGCCCGGGGATTTTAGTAAGCCGCCCCGCGCTGAGCTACACTGACACTTACGCGCTTTTGCTTTTGTAATGAGAAACTGGACGGCCGGGAGCATTTCAATGTATCGCTCCGAAGATATTTTTCATTAGTTTCTCAGCCTCTATTCTCCTGTTCGACCTTCGAGGGCCTAATCTTTTTTTGTTTTATTATATCAGTTAATTAATTGAAAATTTGGTTGTCTTATTATAATATTCTTAATTCATTGTTATAGTAATTCACATAGTACTCAGTATCCAGTATCCGAGAAGTTTATTCTTACTGAGGCAATCTACAATCTCCGAATCTCCAGCTAGCAGTTTTAGGTTATTCACAGTCCATCTACAAACGATAAGCATACTTTATTCTGTGCAATTAATCATGTGCAAAGCTTTTAACTCTAATTTATGATATTATTATCCTCTTTCCGAATGCATACAATATTCAGCATTAATAACTATTTTACCGTAAGGTATAGAAGCCAGCCATATTATTAGCCTTGTTGATTTTAGATCATATCTACAATCACATTTCAGAGGTCATCATTCCCCCAGAACTTAGAACTACTTAAACCTAATTAACCAAAGGACATTATACACATCCATGCCCGAGGCAGGATTGGAACCTGCAACCTTAGCGGTCGCGCGGTTCCAGAGTGTAGCGCCTAGAACCGCTCGGCCACTCCGGCCTGCCATAAGG
This sequence comes from Schistocerca gregaria, assembly GCF_023897955.1. Taxonomy (NCBI): domain Eukaryota; kingdom Metazoa; phylum Arthropoda; class Insecta; order Orthoptera; family Acrididae; genus Schistocerca; species Schistocerca gregaria. Next base: position 921,587,172 of record NC_064922.1, on the reverse strand, counting down.
TGTATGCTGGCAAATCGAGGCATAAGTTCATACAGTATTCCGCAGAGAACTTTCCCTAATTTCAGAGATGTTTTCTGAAGACTAAGTTCATTCGTGTTAATTTTCGAAATTCGTTTCACAGTATGTAACTTCAGAAGATCTTAAATCATCGCGTAATCACAATTATGAAGTCGATGTCTTCAGTCAGAATTTAAAATCATACTAATAACTCTTTTTTTAAAACATTTGTTACATAGACCTTACACACTGAAAAGATTACCACATCTAAAACACTACTCCAATTCCTCACTGGTTTTCCTCAAAGCGTGGCTAAGGACGAGCTAGAAATGAACATCGTTCAAAATCTTACAGTTCGTAGTGCATTTTATTCACTTGTTTTCATTGCTAGCGCAGTGTCCAGTGTATTGCTTCGGGATGTCTATTCCGGCAGACGGTTGTAGATTCGGTGCCAGTGGGGGTCCGTGGGCGGTTTTCTCGCCTGGACGTTAAGTTTGGTCTTTCAGTCTGCGACAAACACCACGCCGGAGACGTGAAACGTAAGATGCAAAACACATTTTTAAAGCATCATACGCTCATACTGAAACATATGCAAATTGTTTATAACACTTACTTGCCGTGTACCGTGTGGCAGAAAATTGTCGATGATATGGTCGTTAACTACCGTTTCATCACTGAGTAACACCGAAAATGCAGGATGCATGGCACCTGCTTCCGATATATAATTTTTTCTGAATTGTATGTATATATTTGTACTTTAAATGCTTTCTTTTAATAAGTAAGGACGTTGTTTCACTGTATGTGAACATTTAGGTAAAAGTCTGTTGACATTTCATTGTATTTATCTGTGTCTTACTGTGAAACGAATAAGCTCTGGGGAAAAGCCAAATGGATTGTTATTTGCATTGACTAGCAACGATAATAGCAGTGCTTGTCCGTTGTAAAATATTTTGTTAGTGGGGGAAGAGTGGCAGACGGGTTTCAGCGCTTGTAGCGTGCGGAAGTGTGTTGCCGACGCTCTCGCAGTAGAGAGTACCATTTTCGGCGGCCCCATGTACGCCCGCCGGCCAGATGTCTAGTAGCAGGAGGAAGGACAGTGGATGGGCTGAAGAGGCTGTATTAATTACAATTGCCTGTTCGTGTAAGTAGCTGTGCTCCACAAGAGGCTACTGTCTTCAACAACAGCAGCAGTTCCAGCAACATTTCGTCTTATGCACAGCACTGAAGTAAGGTAGAACGTATTAATGGCTAATCCAGCAGCACAACGGAATGTGATTTGATTGACAAAATTTATTTAAATAATAATCAAACTCAGGGTGATTGTGTCCTCATTGCCGCCAGACATTGTTACCAAGCAGGATCCTTGTTTCTGTTTCTCCTTATACGCTAACTGAGTGTCATAAGAAACAAACTGAATAGTTACAGACAGTTTATTAACGAATAATTTGACTTGTAAGAATTTTAGCGTCAGTCTACGTTCAATTAACTGTTGTACAACAGAGGTTTCAGTATATGACTAAAGTAAAGCGATTTCATTTTTCAAGTTTGAGAATCAGTCTCTGAAAGAAATCCAAATCTAAAGAAATGCACAAATTAAGAGTTTGGAAGTTTTATTTATTTTACATATAGCTTGGAGCCCACGGCTGTTTGATTTGGTACGTATTCTAGTGTTTAATTCTGTTCAAGTCAGCAAAAAAAAAGTCTCAGTCGTTCAGTCAATATTATGGAATCCAGTTTGCGAAATAAGTAATGGCAAAGTAAAAAGTGCTTGCTTTTTTGTAAATTCTTTTGATGACGTTACGTTGAGGTCATTGAAAGTCATTGTTCATGTAACGAAGTTTAGTACTAACATACAGTTTAATTGCATATTTGCAAATCATGGCTCAGTTGCCTTTATCAAAATTTATGCCCAACATAACGTATGAGTGACTTCTCAGTTTTCTTTATCATTACATACTCACTAGAAATTAGTGTAAGAAAAACGTGACAACCTTTAGTTGGCACGTCAGTGTTCAATAATACAAGTTTTTTTCACATCATCTTCTCTAGTGGGCTGGCGACCGTTAATTATTTCCTTTTCGTTCATTAGACTAACTTTTGGATTCATGATCAATGGTACCCTTTTCCTGTCCAGGGTTGTTAGTGAGTGAATGAAGAAATAACTTCCATTTTCCAACTCGTAGGCCTGTTCATTTTAATTACCTTTTATTGTTAGCAGACTTTCCATCAGAAGTGTCGGTTGTACACCTTCCTCCTACTTATCGGTGTCACTTTATCGGGAAAGATAGCCTTACCCAACCAGAAAAAATCCATTAGTCATACACGCGATCCGCTATCGTATTTTATATCGCAAGCAGGATAGGCCGATTAGTAACAGGGAGGTTACAACTGTGTGTCAACCCATGATTCTACGACGGCTTGGACCTTGCTAAGGACACTTTCAATGAGGTATGGTGAGATGTGAAGTGAAACCGCAGCCCATTCGTACTCCAGAGCCGAAAGCAGAGAAGGAAACGATGCTGGAGTCTGGAGTGAGTTCGATATTGTAATTCAGCCCTGAAGTGTTTCACGGAATTCCTCTAGATACTCTGGGCAAGCCAGTACATTTCAGGAATGTTGTAGATGCTGCTTTATGACAGGGTGCACTGTCATGCTGATACAGTTTTATCTCCGAACGGTACACAGTACATAATTATGTAAAATGAGTTCATATCCTTTTCCATATTCAGCATTTTCTGTGGTGATACGCTTCATGGCGGGCAACGTTGTCCTGGCATTTGCCGAACCCATAACCTTTGCTACAGGGTATATCGTTACCAATCATTCACTGTCCAGCGCCGTCAGTTTTTACGCCTCCTCATGCGTCGCTTAACATTGACTACAGAAATATGTGGGTTATTAGGAGGTGCTCGGCCACTGTGCCCCATAGCTTTTTACCGCTATACCCACAGCGATTGTGCTACCTGGAGTGCTAGTAATAGTTTGGAACTCAGGAGCTATTTATCAAGCTGATTCTACTTGATGTTTCTTTATAAGAGCTCTCCGCAATGCTCGACGGTCCCTACCTGTCAGTATATGAGGTTTTGGGCTAGAATTGGTTGTTGCTCTGCGCTTCAGCTTCCTAATCGCACGACAGACAGTTGACCTGGTCAACTTTAGAAAGGTTGAAGTATCCTTATCTGATGTATTAGTCACATGACATCCAATGACTAGCCTACATTGGAAGTTACTGCTTGTACAGCTTCTCCATCGACAGTACAGTATGGTACACCCTCCCCGTCACCCCTCTTCTTTTACGTCATTGGTTCCGCCTCTGGTGGCATCTAGCGGTCGATTCTGCACTACATAGAAGTGTAGGACACTTTTCACCAGTGTGTAATGCTGCGGCTACAGTAATAACAAGAACCGCCGTTACCCTTTCAGCACTGGATACCCTGATAGGTACTCGACTCCTGTAACCACGCGGTCCTCCAAGTTTTTGTACGTCCATCCTTATGGCTGATGGTCTACGGGACTTCTGTTTTTGTATTTTGTGCTTGTTGGTG